>NC_133163.1:48507500-51007500 GCF_040802235.1 Manis javanica | reverse complement strand
GAACCTGGACCATTGTCTAACCCCATACACAAAAGTAAATTCAAAATGGATCAAAGACCTGAATGTAAGTCATGAAACCATAAAACTCTTAGAAACAAACATAGGCAAAAATCCCTTAGACATAAACATGAGTGACCTCTTTTTGAATATATCTCCCCAGGCAAGGAAAACAACAGCAAAAACGAACAAGTGGTACTATATTAAGCTGAAAAGCTTCTGTACAGCAAAAGACACCATGAATAGAACAAAAAGGAACCCTACAGTATGGGAGAATATATTTGAAAATGACAGATCCGATAAAGGCTTGAAGTCCAGAATATATAAAGAGCTCACATGCCTCAACAAACAAAAAGCAAATAATCCAATTAAAAAATGGGCAGAGGAACTGAACAGACAGTTCTCCATAAAAGAAATACAGATGGCCAACAGACACATGAAAAGATGCTCCACATCACTAATTATCATTGAAATGCAAATTAAAACTACAATGAGGTATCACCTCACACCAGTAAGGATGGCTGCCATCCAAAAGACAAACAACAGCAAATGTTGGCGAGGCTGTGGAGAAAGGGGAACCCTCCTACACTGCTGGTGGGAATGTAAATTAGTTCAACCATTGTGGAAAACTGTATGGAGGTTCACCAAAATGCTCAAAATAGATTTACCATTTGACCCAGGAATTCCACTGCTAGGAATTTAGCCTAAGAATGCAGCAATCAAGTTTGAGAATGACAAATGCACCCCCATGTTTATCACAGCACTATTTACAATAGCCAAGAATTGGAAACAACCTAAATATCCATTGGTAGATGAATAGATAAAGAAGATGTGGTATATATACATAATGGAATACTACTCAGCCATGAGAAGAGGGAAAATCCTACCATTTGCAGCAACATGGATGGAGCTGGAGGGTATTATGCTCAGTGAAATAAGCCAAGCGTTGAAGAACAAGTACCAAATGATTTCACTCATCTGTGGAGTATAAGAACAAAGGAAAAACTGAAGAAACAAAACAGCAGCGGAATCACAGAACCCAAGAATGCACTAACAGATACCAAAGGGAAAGGGACTGGGGAGGGTGGGTGGGTAGGGAGGGATAAGGTGGGGGAAGAAGAAAGGGGATATTAAGATTAGCATGCATATTGGGGGAGAGAGAAAGGGGAGGGCTGTACAACACAGAGAAGAGAAGTAGTGATTCTACAGCATTTTGCTATGCTGATGGATAGTGACTGTAAAGTGGTTTATAGGGGGGACCTGGTATAGGGGAGAGCCTAGTAAACATAATATTCTTCATGTAAGTGTAGATTAATGATTAAAAATAATGATAGTAAGAAAAGGGAGATTACTCCCTTATAGGATAAAACTAACTGTAAATCAACGATTAATGCATGCTTTAAATATCCTTAATTTTGATCACTTAAAGGGTGTTAGATGATTGCCTATGGAGGGACATTTTTCTGGTAATATTCCTTTCTCTTAAAAAAAAAAAGTTCCTGTGTGGTGACCTCCAATGAGTTCTACACAATGTTATAAAGGGCATATCAAAGTGTGGGCATAGGGTCTGTTTGTGTTTATACAGAGAATCAAAGCCTAATTTGGCTACCCAGAAAATGAACTAAGGTACGATATGAAGAAGAACTCCCAACATCAGCACTCTCTGGAAGAGTCATACCAGAAGATGATCATCAAAAAAAACCTCAACAAAGTTCCAGGCGATGCTGCAGTTGTAGCTGCATTCATCCCACCGGTTCCTGGACTTGCCATTGGAATGAAGAAGGAGATATCTAAGCTGGCCTGTGCATACAGTAAAACAACAAATTTGACTGGATCTATACTGTTGGAACTCAACCAAGAATTAGGAGAAGTGCAAGTTGTAGCGCTCCAAAATCTTATGACTACAGACTATCTACTGTTAAAAGAACATATGGGATGTGAACAGTCCCCAGGAATGGGTTGTTTTAATTTGTCTTAATTTGTCTGATTTCTCTCAGACTGTTCAAGTTCAGTTGGACAATATCCACCATATCAGAGACAGGTTTTCACCAATGCCTAGGGCGCTTAACTGATTTTCTTGGTTTCACTGGAGATGGCTGGTAATTATAGGTCTGCATTGGTTATGTAACTGTATTCCTATTATGTTAATGTGTGTATGCAATTTAATTAGTAGTTTAAAACCTATACATGCTTAAGTTACTCTACAAGAAGATATGTCAAAGAAATAATCAGTCTTCCCATGTTATCTTCCATCTGCTACTCCTATAGCTTTTCTTCTTCCTTCCTAATTACAACCATTAAATAGAATTCATGCCTCATATCGAATTTACCAGGTATCATAATTCTTCCAAGTGGTCAAGATACCTCAAGACAAATACTGGCCTAAAAGCCACAGGGCGTAAATCTGCAAAGAAGTAAAAAGCTAACCTTTTCAAACAATATTGCCTCTCTCTCACTTACCAACTTTACATTTCCCTGTATGGCCCGGAAGATGACTGGTTAGCCAGAGACAGGTAAGATTCCTCAAGGGAGGAACAACCTAAGACAGGCCAGTCAAAGGGGGGCCATCAGGTGAGAAATTGGGAATGAACAGAGGTGAGGCTTCGAACCTCACCCACCGCTGTTTTAAGAGAAATCTTCTACATCTGTGGATGTTTTATTGCCCTTGTCTAGCTTGGATTAACTCTTAGTCTACAGGCACACACCTGATCATCTACATTTGCTCTCTTACAGCACTAAACTATGTTTCCTACCTTTATCTTGCATCTACCTACCACTTCAGCATCTTATTAATAATAATAGTAATAATAATAATAAGGGAGAAATGTGGGATTCACATATAAATCAAGTATAAAAATCAAATGAATATTCATATTTGACTGATTATTTATAGTTCATAATGTGTGATCAAAACTGAAAGTTTCTGTGATGACTGCCCTTGTACTGTTCACCATGTAAGAACTTGTTCACCATGTTAGAACTTGTTCATTATGCTTCAGAAGATTGGAGACTGACAAGAATTAGGCTTGGGGTTGAGTAATGATTGTACATTGAGCATTGAGTCCCCTATGCAGAATTTTATTGTTGTTAACAACCATTTGATCAATAAATATGAGAGATGTCCTCTCAAAAAAAAAAAAATGCCAGCAACAGGGAACTGATCTCATCAACCCAGGAGGCAGGGAGTTGTGCCTCCACATGGTTTCCTCCTGTGCAGACAGACCTCAGTACCCTGGGAGGGAAGCCCTTGGCCAGGCTGGGTTTGCTCCTGTCTAGGGTTATTCCCCAGAATGGAGACAGATAAAGGTGAGCCATGGCTGCCAAAAATAAAAATAAAAAATAAAATAAAATAAAATAAAATAAAATATTTAGAAATAAACCTAGTCAGGGAGGTGAAATACCTGTAATCTGAAAACTGTAAAACACTGATGAAAGAAATTGAAGAAGATACAAATAAGTGGAAATGTATTTCATGCTCATGGATAGTAAGAATGGCCATGCCACACAAAGTAATTTACAGATTCAGTGCAATCCTTACCAAAGTAACAATGACATTTTTCAATTAACTAGAGTAAGTAATCTTAAAATTTATATGGAACCACAAAAGACCCTGAATAGCCAAATTAATCTTGAGAAAGAAGAAAGCTGGTGGTATCACACTCTCTGATTTCAAGCTATACTACAAAACTCTAGTGATGAAAATGGAATGGTTCTGGTACGAGAATAAACCTGTAGATCAATGGAACAGAATAGAGATCCCAGAAATAAACCCATGCATGTATGGTCAATTAATATATGACAAAGGAGCTATGAGTATACAATGGGGAAAAGACTGTTAAGATAATAAATTATTGAAGAAAATAAATGGTGTTGGGAAAACTGGGGAGCTATATATAAGAGAATGAAACAAGATCACTGTCTTACACCATACAGATAAACAAACTCTAAATGAACTCAATACCTAAACATAAGGCATAAAACCATAAAAACTCTAAGAAGAAAGCATAGGCAGAATCTCATGAATATGTATATGAGAAATTTCTTTATGGATATGTCTCCATGGGCAAGGAAAAACAAAAGCAAAAATGAACAAGTTGGACTACATCAAACTGAAAAACTTCTGTACAGTAAAGGTAACTCAACAACAAAAAAAAGGCCACCTACTATATGGGAGTATATATTTATAAGTGATATATCTGATAAGGGGCTAATATAGAAAATATATAAAGAACCCATGCAAGTCAACACCAAAAAATGCAGATCACCCAACTAAAAAGTGGGCAGAGAATCTAAATAGAAATTTTTCCAAAGAAGGCATATAGATGGCTGACAGACACATGAAAGATGCTGTATATCACTAATCATCAGAGAAATGCAAATATAAACTACAATGAAATATCATCTCATACCAGTTAGAATGGCCACTATCTGAAAGACAAGAAAACAAGTGTTGGCAAGGATATGGAGAAAGGGAACCCTCCTACACCATTGGTAGAAATATAAATTTTTATCTAGCCACTGTGGAAAATAATATGGAGGTTCCTCAATAAATTAAGATTGAACTACCATATGACCCATAAATTCCATTTCTGGGAATTTACCTAAAGAAAACAAAATAACTAATTCAAAAAGATATATGTGTACCTATGTTCATTACAGTATTATGTACCAGAGCAAAATACATGGAAGCAACCTAAAGGTCCATCTATAAAAGAGTGGATAAAGAAGATGTGCTACACACACACAATGGAATATGACTCAGCTATAAAAAAAAGAAGGAAATCTTGCCATTTGCAACAACTTGGATGGACCTGGAGGGTATTATACTAAGTAAAATAGCCAGGCAGAGAATGACAAATACCATTGATTTCACTTATATAGGTAATCTAAAAAACAAAACAAACAAATAGACCCATAAATATGGACAAAAGACTGTTGCTTACCATATGGAGAGGGATGGGGGCTTGAATGAAGTGGGAGAAGGGAATAAAGAGGTACAAACTGCAAATAGTAAAATAAGTTAGTCATAAGAATAGAAATACAACATAGAGAATATAACTGATAATATTGTACCCTGGTATGGTAACAGAGGGTAACTACATTTGCAGTGGTGAGCATCTGGTAATGTATATAATTATATAATCATTATGTTGTATATCTGATACCAATATAATACTGTATATTAACTTTATTCTAACAACAAAAAAAAGAAAAATGTGCCACTACTCTGAGCAGATGCAATCATATGGCCTAAAATCTTAACTTGTGAAGCAGAGCGTGGGTTTTATTTCAGCATCCATGACCCAACAGCTGGACACTTTCCTGCAATCTACAACGAGTGAAACCATATGAGGATTCCTGCACGGATAATTGAACTGTCTAATATTCCCAGTTATACTACTGCAAATTGGTTGAAAAATACAATATGAGGCCTCAAAATTAGAAATGTTGGTGCTTATATTTGCTGAAACGGTTTTCAATATAAAATCCTTTTTAATGTTGTTGGCATTTCTGCTATTTTCTAAAGTTTCATTGTATAATCAAGAGTAACATCACCTTCTTCCTTAGTTAATAATAGTTTTGTGATTTTTGTATTAAATATACATGAGAGGTGAGACAGAGGCTTCCTCCTAAAACTGGATGCAATTAGAAAATAAAGTTGGCACAACTAATCCTGAGAGAGCAACAGGTAAGAGGACAGCGTCAGACTGCACACACCTGGAGAAAAGAGCGGACCTCACCTAACTGGGTAATTTACCAGATCTGTCGTTCCACGGGATGCGGGACCAGAGCCCTTCTCCCACCCCAGCTCACTGGTGGGAGTAAGAGAAACAGAGCAGGGAGGGAGTGGAAGGCATGGGACAGCTGAATACCTAGCTCTAGAGATCTGCTCTGGGAGCACAAACCTACATTTCATGGTGTTTTCATGAGACTCGCATGACTATTGGGTTGGAAAGTTAATACAGGCAGAGTTCCTGAGGAGACTGGGATTCTGGCTGCTTGTGAAAAGCAGGGATCCATATCGGGCTGCTCTGGAACAAAAACTAATACTGTATGCCTGGCCCACTGGCTCAGGCAGTGGAGACAGGCACAGCAGCTGGGAGGTGGGGAACAGCTCTTTCCTCCCCCCAGGCACCAGTACCGCACCCCTGCAATGCCCGACATTCCTTCAGGGGCTCAGCAGCTCCAGAGACTACAGCTTCTGGACACTAGAGGGCACCATATACAAACATAAAAGGCCAAAGTAACCTTGTCCAGAGTAAAATTACTAATACAACTCCCGAGAAAGATTTAAATGATATGGATCTCATGACTCTTCCTGAAAGGGAGTTCAAAATAAAAATGATCAACATTATAATGGAGGTATGGAAAGACATCCAAGAACTCAGGAATGAATTCAGGTTGGAGATCCAATCATAGAAGAGCATGATGAAGGGTATTAAAAGCAGGTTGGATATGGTGGAGGAGACAATAAATGGAATAGAAACTAGAGAAGAGGAATACAAAGAAGCTGAGGCACAGAGAGAAAAAAGGATCTCTAAGAATAAAAGAATATTGAGAGAATTGTGTGACCAAACCAAGTGGAACAATATTCACATTATAGGGATGCCAGAAGAAGAAGAGAGAGAAAAAGGGGTAGAAAGTGTCTTTGAGGAGGTAGTTGCTGAAAACTTCCCCAATGTGGGGAAGGACATAGTCTCTCAGTCCATGGAGATCTACAGATCTCCCAACACAAGGGACCCAAGGAAGACAACAGCAAGACACATAGTAATTAAGATGGGAAAGATCAAGGATAAGGACAGACTATTAAAAGCAGCCAGAGAGAGAAATAAGATCACATGCAAAGGAAAGCCCATCAGGCTAACATCAAACTTCTAAGCAGAAACCTTACAGGAGAGAAGGGAGTGGCATGATGTATTTAATGCCATGAAGCAGAAGGGCCTGGAACCAAGATAACTTTATCCGGCAAGATTATCATTTAAATTTGAAGGAGGGATTAAACAATTTCCAGATAAGCAACAGCTCAGAGAATTTACCTCCCACAAACCATCTCTACAGTCTATTTTGGAGGTACTGCTATAGATGGAAGTGTTCTTAAGGTTGAATAGCTGTCACCAGAGGTAATAAAACCAAAGTAAAGAAAGTAGAACAGCTACTTATGAAGCAAATGCAAAATTAAATTAACTATCCTCAAAGTCAATCAAGGGATAGACAAAAAGTACAGAATTTGATACCTAATATATGAAGGGTGAAGGAGGAAGAATAAGGAGGAGAAATAGAAAAGAACCTTTAGATTGTTTTTGTAACAGTATACTGAGTTAACTTAGACTCTTAGATAGTAAGGAAAGTAATGTGGAACCTTTGGTAACCACGAATCTAAAGCCTGAAATGGCAATAAGTACATACCTATTGATAATCACCTTAAATGTAAATGGACTGAATGCACCAATCAAAAGACATAGAGTCACTGAATGGATAAAAAAACAAGACTCATCTATATGCTGCTTACAAAGGACTCGCCTTAAACCCAAAGACATGCACAGACTAAAAGTCAAGGAATGGAAGAAGATATTTCATGCAAACAATAGGGAGAAAAAAGCAGTTGTTGCAGTACTAATATCAGACAAAATAGACTTCAAAACAAAGAAAGTAAGAAAAGATAAAGAAGGACATTACATAATGATAAAGGGCTCTGTCCAACAAGAGGATATAACCATTATAAATATATATGCACCCAACACAGGAGCACCAGAATATATGAAACAAATACTGAAAGAATTAAAGGAGGAAATAGAATGCAATGCATTCATTTTAGGAGGCTTCAACACACCATTCATTCCACAGGACAGATCCACCAAACAGAAAATAAGTAAGGACAGAGAGGCACTGAACAACACACTAGAACAGATGGACCTAATAAACATCTATAGAACTCTACACCCAAAAGCAACAGGATAGACATTCTTCTCAAGTGCACATGGAACATTCTCCAGAATAAACCACATACCAGGCCACAAAAGGAGCCTCAGGAAAATTAAAAAAGATTGAAATTCTCCCAACCAACTTTTCAGACCACAAAGGTATAAAACTAGAAATAAATTGTACCAAGAAAGCAAAAAGGCTCACAAACACATCGAGGCTTAACAACACACTCCTAAATAGTCAATGGATCAATGACCAAATTAAAATGGAGATCTAGCAATATATGGAAATAAATGACAACAACAACACAAAGCCCCAACTTCTCTGGGATGCAGTGAAAGCAGTCTTAAGAAGAAAGTGTATAGCAATCCAGGTATACTTAAAGAAGGAAGAACAAATCCATATGAACAGACTAATGTCACAATCATCAAAATTGGATAAAGAAGAACAAATGAAGCCTAAAGTCAGCAGAAGAGGGACATGATAAAGATCAGAGAAGAAATAAAATTGAGGAGAATAAAACAATAGAAAAAAATCAATGAAACCAAGAGCTGGTTCTTTGAGAAAATAAACAAAATAGGTAAGCCTCTAGCCAGACTTTTTAAAAGAAAAAGAGAATCAACACAGATCAACAGAATAAGAAATAAGAAAGGAAACATCACAAAGGACCCAACAGAAACACAAAGAATTATTAGAGACTACTATGAAAGTCTATATGCTAACAAGCTGAAAACCCTAGAAGAAATGGACAATTTCCTAGAAAAATACAACCTTGCAAGACTGACCAAGGAAGAAACAAAAAATCTAAACAAACGAATTACCAGCAAAGAAATTGAAGCAGTAATCAAAAAACTACCCAAGAACAAAATCCCCAGGCCAGATGGATTTACCTTGGAATTTTATCAGACATACAGAGAAGATATAATACCCATTCTCCTTAAAGTTTTCCAAAAAATAGAAGAGGAGGGAATACTCCCAAACTCATTCTATGAAGCCAACATCACCCTAATGCCAAAACCAGGCAAAGAAACCACAAAAAAAGAATTTTACAGAACAATATCCCTGATGAACAAAAATGCAAAAATGTTCAAAAAAATATTAGCAAACTGAATTCAAAAATACATCAAAAGGATCATACACCATGACCAAGTGGGATTCATCCCAGGGATGCAAGGATGGTACAACATCTGAAAATCCATCAATATCATCCACCACATCAACAAAAAGAAGGACAAAAAGCACATGATCATCTCCATAGATGCTGAAAAAGCATTTGACAAAATTCAACATCCATTCATGATAAAAACTCTCAACAAAATGGGTAATGAGGGCAGGTACCTCAACTTAATAAAGGCCATATATGATAAACCCACAGCCATCATCATACTGAATAGTGAAAAGCTGAAAGCTTTTCCTCTGAGATAAGGAACAAGACAAGGATTCCCACTCTCCCCACTGTTATTAAACATAGTACTGCAGGTCCTAGCCATGGCAGTTAGACAAAACAAAGAATTACAAGGAATCCAAATTGGTAAAGAGGAAGTCAAACTGTCACTATTTGCAGATGACATGATATTTTACATAAAGAACTCAAAAGACTCCACTCTAAAACTACTAGAACTGATATCGAAATAAAGCAAAGTTGCAGGATACAAAATTAATACACAGAAATCTGTGGCTTTCCTATACACTGACAATGAACTAATAGAAAGAGAAATCAGAAAGCAATGCCATTCACAATTGCATCAAAAAGAATAAAATACTTAGGAATAAACCTTACCAAGAAGTGAAAGACCTATACCCTGAAAACTATAAGACACTCTTAAGAGAAATTAAAGAGGACAATATCAAATGGAAACTCATCCCATGCTCTTGGCTAGGAAAAATTAATATTGTCAAACTGGACATCCTGCCCAAAGCAATATACAGATTTGATGCAATCCCTTTCAAATTACTAACAACATTCTTCAATGAACTAGAACAAATAGTTCAAAAATTCATATGGAAACACCAAAGACCCCAAATAGCCAAAGCAATCCTGAGAAGGAGGAATAAAGTGGGGGGAATCTTACTCCCCAACTTCAAGCACTACTACAAAGCCACAGTAATCAAAACAGTTTTGTACTGGCACAAGAACAGAGCCACAGACCAATGGAACAGAATAGAGACCCCAGATATTAACCCAAACATTTATGGTCAATTAATATATGATAAATGAGCCATGGACATACAATGGGGAAATGACAGTCTCTTCAACAGATGGTGCTGGCAAAACTGGACAGCTACATGTAAGAGAATGAAACTGGATCACTGTCTAACCCCATACAGAAAAGTAAATTTGAAATGGATCAAAGACCTGAATGTAAGTCATGAAACCATAAAACTCTTAGAAGAAAACATAGGCAAAAGTCTCTTGGACATAAACATGAGCGACTTCTTCATTAACATATCTCCCCAGGCAAGGAAACAAAAGCAAAAATGAACAAGTAGGACTATATCAAGCTGAAAAGCTTCTTTACAGCAAAGGACACCAGCAATAGAACAAAAAGGTACCCTACAGTATGGGAGAATATATTCATAAATGACAGATCCGATAAAGGGTTGACATCCAAAATATATAAAGAGTTCACACACCTCAACAAACAAAAAGCAAATAATCCAATTAAAAAGAGGGTAGAGGAGCTGAACAGACAGTTCTCCAAAGAAGAAATTCAGATAGCCAACAGACACATGAAAAGATGCTGCACTTTGCTTGTCATCAGAGAAATGCAAATTAAAACCACAATGAGATATCACCTCACACCAATAAGGATCACCACCATCAAAAAGACAAACAACAACAAATTTTGGCAAGGTTGAAGAGAAAGGGGAAACCTCCTACACTGTTAGTAGGAATGCAAATTAGTTCAACCATTGTGGAAAGCAGTGTGGAGGTTCCTCAAAAAGCTCAAAATAGAAATACCATTTGACCCAGGAATTCCACTTTTAGGAATTTACCCTAAGAATGCAGCACTCCAGTTTGAAAAAGAAAGGTGCACTCCTATGTTTATCGCAGCACTATTTACAATAGCCAAGAAATAGAAGCCACCTAAATGTCCATCAATAGATGAATGGATAAAGAAGATGTGGTACATAAACACAATGGAATATTATTCAGCCATAAGAAAAAAAACATATCCTACCATTTGCAACAACATGAGTGGAGCTAGAGGGTATTATGCTCAGTGAAATAAGCCAGGCGGAGAAAGACAAGTACCAAATGATTTCACTCATACGTGGAGTATAAGAACAAAGAAAAACTGAAGGAATAGAACAGCAGCAGAATCACAGAACCCAAGAATGGACTAACGGTTGCCAAAGGGAAAGGGATTGGGCAGGAGGGGTGGGAAGGGAGGGGTAAGGGCAGGGAAAAAGAAAGGGGGCCTTACAATTGGCATGTATAATGTTGGCAGGGGGGCATAGGAAGGGATGTGCAACACAGAGAAGACAAGTAGTGATTCTATAGCATCTTACTATGCTGATGGACTGTGACTGTAATGGGGTTTGTGGAGGTAGACTTGGTGAAGGGAGCAGTTTAGTAACCATAATTTTCTTCATGTAATTGTAGAACAATGATAATAAAATGAAAAAAATAAAAAAATAATAATAGTTTTGTGTCAAGAACAAGTCAAAGTAGTATATCTTGGTGCAGTCAAAAAGGAACTCCCTGGGTCTGTGGAAAATTTGAGAATAGTCAAATCAACTATTTTTATCACTCTGCTTTTTATTGTGAACATGTTCTGAAAATTCTAAGTATTGTCTGTGAGAAAATACTGCTCCCTGATAAAAGTAATTTTGTATTCAAATTATATATCCATTTGCTGTAGTTACCATCGAATTTTAGTGGTATATATCCAACATCAAATTAACTTTTTAAATTCTCAAAACTTAATTTTGTTACCAGTTTACTTACTTTATATTTCATTTCTTAAATACTTTCATTTGTCACCCATTAAGAAATATTGTATTCTATGTAAAAGTTTACTCATGGTTTTACATATATTAAAATGCTGACATGCATACATGAAGTTGCCAGTATTCATTTCCAGAGCACATTTGTAATGATTTGGAATTATTCCAGCTTGATTCTGATACAGTTTGTATTTCCAATTCTGCAATACTACATTCCACTGAATTTAATTAGTAGTTTACAATTTTAAAAAATGATATAATAGTGATTTTCAAGAGAAAATCACTTCACTCAATACAATCATTCATAGATTTTATATTTAAAATTTAAAACAATAAAGCAGAACACAAACTACAAAATATAATATTTTCATTTGATGTATATAAATGTTAGGTTATGTAGAAATTTACCGAATTTGTACTTAAACTGGTCATTAAAGCCAGAGGGAAGCCTGGTACATTAGTTAGGCTAATGGGGTAGACTTACCCAGTTCTGTGTGTGGGAGGTAATCAGTGACATTCTGGGAAAGAATTGATTAAAAGGAAAGAAAGAGTTGCAGTGTATAAATTGGGATCAGGGAAGGTGAGCAGGAAAGTAATTTGGGTACAACATTATTAATACCTATCATTCAGATTGTTTGCTCATTTTATTCAGTGAGCTTATAATTGTGCAGTAGAGCAAGGATTCCACAACAGTAATGTATTGCCAAACTAAAATCCTTAGGGTGAGTTAAAGTACTTATGCACAGTTGCACAAGATGTTAAAAAAAAATAGTATCCAGGATGTGTGTTTGGTAGTGTTGTCAGCTGTACTGGTTACAGTGTCCTTGGGAAGCAAGGTAGCAGGCAGGATGCTATTACTACAGTCTTTTCAAGACTGGTGTTGAACATTGGTGTCCTTAGCCTATTATCTCTGGCTCTGGAGATCAACCTCCTCAGCCAAATGTCTAGAGAAGCTGTGCCACACATAGTATTTCCTTAATATTAAATGAAACCATGAATTTTATGTTAGTGGACCAGAGTAGGATGAAAAATAAACAGACACCATGGTGTGGGCTAGTTTCCTGAACTCAGGCAAGATTCTTTTATGTGACTAAGTAGAAGTTAGAAGAGATGAGAATACTAGGTGAGGATGAAATATTTGAGTTCTTATTTTCTTTTTACTGTGTTTACAGTGATAGAAAACATATACTCAGAAAATTCTGTTTCTTTTGAATGTTTTAATCCTGGGGTAATTTTCCCTCCTATGTGTTAACTGCTGTATTATTTTTTTCAGTTACATTTAAAAAATTTTTATTTTGGTATAATTAATATACAATCAAATGAGCAACATTGTAGCTACTAGATTCCCTCCATTATCAAGTCCCTACCACAAACCCCATTACAGTCACTGTCCATCTGCATAGTAAGATGGTATAGGGTCACTACTTGTCTTCTCTGTGCTATACTGCCTTCCCTGTGCCCCCCTCGATATGCATGCTAACCATAATGCCCCTTATTCCCCTTCTCCCTCCCTTCCCACCCATACTCCTCAGTCCCTTTCCCTTTGGCAACTGTTAGTCCATTCTTGGGATCTGTGAGTCTGCTACTGTTTTGTTCCTTCAGTTTTTGCTTTGTTCTTATGCTCCACAAATGAGTGAAATCATTTGGTACTTGTCTTTCTCCACCTGGCTTATTTCACTGAGCATAATACCCTCTAGCTCCATCCATGTTGTTGCAAATGGTAGAATTTGTTTTCTTCTTATGGCTGAATAATATTCCATTGTGTATATGTAGCACATCTTCTTTATCCATTCTTCTACTGATGGACACTTAGTCCAGTTCTTGGCTATTGTAAATAGTGCTGTGATAAACATAGGCATGGATTTATGCTTCCTGAAACTGGCTTCCTGCATTCTTAGGGTAAACTCCTAGGAGTGGAATTCCTGGGTCAAATGGTATTTCTATTTTTAGTTTTTTGAGGAACCTCCATACTGCTTTCCACAATGGTTGAACTAACTTATGTTCCCAGTAACAGTGTAGGAGGGTTCCCTTTTCTCTGTATCCTCGCCAGCATTTGTTGTTACTAGTCTTTTCTATTTGGCCATCCTAACTGGTATGAAGTGATATCTCATTATGGTTTTAATTTGCATTTCCCTTATAATTAGCAATGTGGAACAACTTTTCATGTGCCTGTTGGCCATCTGAACTTCTTCTTTGGAGAAGTGTCTGCTCATATCCTCCACCCATGTTTTAGTACGGTTATTTGCTTTTTGGGTGTTGAGGCATGTGAGTTCTTTATATATTTTGATATTTTGGATGTTAACGCCTTGTCGGATGTTATTTACAAATCTAATCTCCCATACTGTTGGATACCTTTTTGTTCTACCGATGGTGTCCTTTGCTGTGCAGATGATTTTTAGCATGATATAGTCCCAGTAGTTAATTTTCATTTTGTTTCCCTTGCCTGAGGAGATGTGTTCATGAAAAAGTTACTCATGTTTATATTCAAGAGATTTTTGCCTATGTTATCTTCTAAGAGCTTTATGGTTTCATGACTTACATTCAGGTTTTTGATCCATTTTGAGTTTACTTTTGTGTGTGGTGTTAGACAATAATCCAGTTTCATTCTCTTGCAAGTAGCTGCCCAGTTTAGCCAACACCAGCTGTTGAAGAGGCTGTCATTTCCACATTGTATTCATCATATATTAATTGACCACATATGCTTGGGTTTATATGTGGGTTCTCTAGTTTGTTCCTTTGGTCCATGGGTCTGTTCTGATGCCCATACCAAATTGTCTTGATTACTGTGGCTATGTAGTAGAGTTTGAAGTCAGGGACCATAATCCCCTCTGCTTTATTCTTCCTTTTCAGGATTGCATGGCTCTTCAGGGACTTTTGTGTTTTGATATGAATTTTAGAACTATTTTCTCTAGTTCATTGAAGAATATTGTTGGTATTTTGATAGGGATTGCATTGAATCTGTAGATCGCTTTAGGCAGGATAGTCATTTTGACAATATTAATTCTTCCTATACATGAGCACGGGATGTGTTTCCATTTATTGGTATCTTCTGTAATTTCTTTCATAAGTGTCTTGTAGTTTTCAGAGTATAGGTCTTTCACTTCCTTGGTTAGGTTTATTACTATGTATTTTATTCTTTTTGATGCAACTGTGAATGGAATTGTTTTTCTGATTTCTCTTTCTGGTATTTCATCATTATTGTATAGAAATACAACAGATTTCTGTGTATCAATTTTGTATGCTGCAACTTTGCTGAATTCAAGTATTAGATCAAATAGTTTTGGAGGGAATTCTTTAGGGTTTTTATTGTACAGTGTCATGTCATCTGCAAACAGCAACAATTTAACTTCTTCCTTGTCAATATGGATGCCTTTTATTTCTTTGTGTTGTCTGATTGTCATGGCTAGGACCTCCAGTACTACGTGGAATGAAAGTGGGGAGAGTGGGCATCCTTGTATTGTTCCCATTATTAAAGGAAAAGTTGTCAGCTTTTTGCTGTTAAGTATAATGCTGGCTGTGGGTTTGTCATATATGGCCTTTATTATGTTGAGGTACTTGCCCTCTTACCCATTTTGTTGAGTTTTTTCATGAATGGATGTTGAATTTTGTCGAATGCTTTTTCAGCATCTATGGAGATGATCGTGTGGTTTTTGTCATTCTTTTTCTTGATGCGGTGGATGATGTTGATGAATTTTGGAATGTTGTACCATCCTTGATTCCCTGGAATAAATTCTACTTGATCATGATGGATGATCTTTTTGCTGAATTTTTAAATTTGGTTTGCTAATGTTTTGTTGAGTATTTTTGCATCTATGTTCATCAGGGATATTGGTCTGTAATATTCTTTTTTTGTGGTTTCTTTGCCTGGTTTTGGTATTAGAGTGATGTTGGCCACGTTGAATGGGTTTTGGAGTATTCACTCCTCTTCTACTTTTTGAATTATTATAAGGAAGATGAGTATTAGGTCTTCACCAAATGTTTTATAAATTTCAGCAGTGAAACCATCTGGTCCAGGAATTTTTTTCTTGGGTAGTTTTTTGATTACCAATTCAATTTCATTGTTGGTAATTGGTTTATCCAGATTTTCTGTTTCTTCCTGGGTCAGCCTTGGAAGGTTGTATTTTTCTAGAAAGTTGTACATTTTATCTAGGGTATTCAGTTTGTTAGCACATAATTTTTCATAGTATTCTCCCATAATTCTTTATATTTCTGTAGTGTCTGTAGTCATTTTCCTTTCTCATTTCTGATTCTGTTTATGTGTGTAGACTCTCTTTTTTTCTTGATAAGTCTGGCTAGGGGTTTATCTATTTTGTCTGTTTACTCAAGGAACCAGCTCTTGCTTTCATTGATTCTTCCTATTGTTTTATTCTTCTCAAATTTATTTATTTATGCTTTAATCTTTATTATGTCCCTCCTTCTACCTACTTTGGGCCTCATTTGTTTTGCTTTTACTAGTTTCATTAATTGTGAAGTTTAGACTGTTCATTTGGGATTGTTCTTCTTTCCTGAGGAAGGCCTGTATTGCAGTATACTTCCCTCTTAGCATGGCCTTTATTGCATCCCACAGATTTTTGTGGTTATTTGTCTCCATATATTGCTTCATCTCTGTTTTTATTTGGTCATTGATCTACTGACTATTTAGGAGCATGTTATTTAGCCTCCATGTGTTTGTGAGTTTTTTCTTTTTCTTTGTTTAATTTATTTCTAGTTTCATACCTTTGTGGTCTGAGAAGCTGATTGGTACAATTTCAATCTTTTTGAATTTACTGAGGCTCTTTTCGTGGCCTCTTGTATGAGCTCTTCTTAAAAATGTTCCATGTGGTGCTCCTCTCTCTGAGGTCGCCCGCAATTTCTAAGTGCATAACACTTTAAATTTAAACTCTCTCTTTTCAGTCTTTCAGGGCATACTCCTGTCTCCAAGGTCAACCACACTTTCTAAGTGTGTAACCTTTAATCTAAAACTTTCTCACTCCAAACCTTTCAGCGCGCCTCTCCTTGCTGAGATAGCCTCCTGCACTTCTTCTCTCTTTAAGTTAACTTTAAATAAAACTTTCACTTTCCTAAAGAAAAACAAAATGTGCCATGTGCACTTGAGAAGAATGTATGTCTTCTCGCTTTTGGGTGTAGAGTTCTGTAGATTTCTGTTAGGTCCATCTGTTCCAATATGTTGTTCAGTGCCTCCATCTCTTTATTTTCTGTCTGGTTGATCTGTTCTTTGTAGTGAGTGGTGTGTTTTAGTCTCCTAAAATGTATCCTTGCATTCTATTTCCCCCTTTAATTCTGTTAGTATTCATTTCACATATTTAGGTGATCCTCTGTTGGGTGAATAGATATTTATAATAGTTATATCCTCTTGTGGGACTGACCCCTTTATCATTATGTAATGTCCTTCTTTGTCTCTTTTTACTTTCTTGGTTATGAAGTCTATTTTGTCTGATACAAGTACTGTAACTCTTGCTTTTTTCTCCCTATTTTGTTGCATGTAATATCTTTTTCCATCCCTTTACCTTTAGTCTGTGTATGTCTTTGGTTTGAAGTGAGCCTCTTGTAGGCAGCATATAGATGGGTCTTGTTTTTTCATCCATTCAGTGACTCTATGTCTTTTGATTGGTGCATTCAGACCATTTACATTTTGGGTGATTATAGATAGGTATGTACTTATCCCCATTGAAGGCTTTAGATTCATGGTTACCAACGGTTGAAGGGTAATGCCTCACTATCTAACAGCTTAATTTAACTCACTTAGTATGTTATTACAAGCACAACCTAAAGGTTCTTTGTTTTTTCTCCTTTTTCTTCCTCTTCCATTCTTTATATATTAGGCATCATATTCTGTACTCTTTGTGTATCCCTTGATTGACTTTCATGGTAGTAGATTTGATTTTGCATCTGCTTAGCAATTAATTGTTTTACTTTTCTGTTTTTTTATTTCCCTTGGTGACAGCTATTTAGTGTTAGGAATATTTCCATCTATAGAAGTCCCTCCAAAATATACTGTAGAGGTGGTTTGTGGAAGGTAAATTCTCTCAGCTTTTGCTTATCTGAAAATTATTTAATCCCTCCTTTAAATTTAAATAATATTCTTGCTGGGTAGAGTATTCTTGGTTCGGGACCTTTATTTTTCATTACATTAAATATATCATGCCACTCCATCTGGCCTGTAAGTTTTCTGTTAAGAAGTCTGATGATAGCCTGATGGGTTTTCCTTTGTATGTGATCTTTTTTCTCTCTCTAGCTGCTTTTAAATGTCTGTCCTTACCCTTGATCTTTGCCATTTTAATTACTATGTGTCTTGGTGTAGTCTTCCTTGGATCCCTTGTCTTGCGAGATCTGTGCACCCCATGGCCTGAGAGACTATGTCCTTCCCCACATTGGGGAAGTTTTCAGCAATTACCTCCTCAAAGACACTTTCTATCCCTTTTTCTCTCTCTTCTTCTTCTTCTGGTACCCCTATAATGCAAATATTGTTCCATTTGGATTGGTCACACAGTTCTCTCAGTATTCTTTCATTCCTAGAGATCCTTTTTTCTCTCTGTGCCTCAGCTTCTTTGTATTCCTTTTCTCTAATTTCTATTCCATTTACCATCTCTTCTACTACATCTAATCTGCTTTTAAATCCCTCCATTGTATATTTCATTTCAGATATGGAATTTCTTAATGATTGAATCTCCATCTTAAATTTGTCCCTGAGTTCTTTTATGATGTTTATTTTGAACTCTCTTTCTGAAAGATTGGTGAGTTCCATTTCATTTGGCCCTTTTTCTGGTGTTTGTGAGATTTTTTAATGAACCAGATTCCTTTGACATTTTATATTTGTATGTAGCACCCTGTAGTGCCCAGAAGCCCTATTCTTTGGAGCTGCTCAGCCCCTGGAGTGATGTCAGGGGTCTCAAGGGAGTGGCACTGGTGCTTGTAGGGAAGTAAGAGCTGTTTCCTGCTTCCCAGCTGCAGTGCCTCCCTTCACTGTCACAACCAGTGGGCCAGCACACAGGTTTAAGCCTCTGTGATTTGTGTCTGTTGCTGCTGTGGGTGGGTTCTCCCTCTCTCTGGCCTGACGCCAAGACAGAGACTGCCAGTTTGCAAGCTTGTGCTGGCAATCCAGGAGGAAGTTGCAGCAGGCTGCATATCACAATGGGGTACCTTGAAGCAGAGCAGCCAGCTAGGGGAATGGAGTTCCTGAAGCTCCTGAAAGTTTCCAACCTGCTGGGCAGAGCATGCCCAGACAACCTTGTCCACCTATCCCTCCTCCCATGCAATAAGTTGCATGCAAACCCTGTTCCTTCAGCAGTCCTCTCACTGCTAGGAAGCCTCTCAGACTGCCCACCTTTCCTTTATCCCAGAGCAGCTGGATGTGGATACCTGTCCTTCACAAACAGCTGGAATCTCAGTCTCTCCAAGTATTCTGCCCGTCTTAGCATTTCATCCCCACTAATGTCCAGAGCACCATGCAATGTATATTTGTACTCCTAAAGCAGATTTCCATGGCTGAATGTTCAGAAGTCCTAGGCTTCCACCTCCTCTCTGCTCTGTTTCTCTTTCTTTCACTGGTGAGCTGGAGTGGAGGAAGGGCTTGGGTCCCACTAGATCAAGGCTTTAGTATAGTACCCTGTTTCATGAAGTCTGCTCTGTTCTCCAGGTGTATGCAGTCTGGTACAGCCTTCTTTCCTGTTACTCTTTTAGGATTAGTTGTATTAACTATATTTTCTTAATATATGTGGTTTTAGTAGGAGTTCTCTGTCTCACCTCTCATACTGCCATCTTGAATCTTTATCAACTACTGTATTCTTTAAAGCTATTAAGGAATGTGACTTAATGCATTGGTACTGTCTACTTTGTAAGATTCATTATTGAAAAGAGTTCTATTTATCCATACTACATTTTTTCCTACTGATTAATGATTATTAATGATTGATTTTATAATTAATAAATTTGAAAGATAACTTTAAGTATTTCTTAAAGGTTGAAGAAATGTAATAGCTGTAAGCTACTTTTAATCAAAGTGAGCCCATTAGGATTCTAATATACAACCCATTTTTTTTAGAGAGAAATGAAAACTGACAAGGTTAAAAGCCTTTGGTACTATAGGTATAAAATCAAATAAAAATAGTACTGCACCCCTGGTGTTCTAGGACAGTTTGGGCTGGAAGCATTGCAGGTATTTCTACAAGAATAAAATAGTGATGCATTGTTAGAAAGTTAACTTTTTGGAGTTACAGCAGAAGCAATGTTTAATCTTAATTTTCAAGAAGGGACTGCACATTAAAGTTTCAGCAAAAAAACACAAATTTATTCCAAAATTCATTATAAAAATGGACTTCCTTTTTTATTAATACATTCTAAAATCATATGCTTTGATTATTAATATTGCTGTTATTATTGCATAATATTCTTGACCAGGTTTTGCTGAGATCTCAATTTGTATAATATCCTTGGGAGGTAGGGATATACTGTGATATGACAGTATGGATTATATATATATATTGCAAAATATATATAATATCCCTTCCCTCACAGTTTAGGTTACTTTAACCTTAATTTAATACTTTGATTAAAATGATACTGAGTATGGACAGGAAATATACACAAAGCTTTCATCTAGACTTCTAGGATGCAATATTAAGTTCAATCCTGATCATATACCGTTTTGTTAGCTTAATGCTTGTCTTTTTTCCAGTGTGAACTTCTTGCTAGTCTTCTGTTCAGCACCCTCTGTCTCTCTAGGTTTGGGGCCTGTATTAGGCTAATTTATACTGTGGCAAGAAACAAATCCAATATATCAGTGGTTCAACACTTTAGAGGTTTGCTGTCACATAAGTGTAGGTTCCACATGGGCCAGGTGGTGCTGAGGCACACAGCAGTCAGGTCATCAGAGACTTAGCAGCATGACCACCATGTAGATGAGTGATTATGGAATAAACTTTCTCTGTTGTGTAAGCATGGAAAGGTAAATCTGGAGAACCATACACAGATTTTTCAGTGCCTTAGCCAGAAAATGTCAAATCACTTCTATTCATGAATTATTGGCCAGAACTAGCCCCATGACTTCCAGCTAATTGCCAGGGAGACTAGGAGAGGTAAGGGAGGAGATGGGAGATTTGGTGAACATCACTGTCATAGTTCTTTCCTTATACTTGCCAGCACCTGAATTTTTATCTAATATTGAGCACAGTGTCTTGGAAATTGCTGTCTCTTCACCCTCATTCCATATTTGGATTTCCAAATATCATCTGCATCTGTATTCTCCATCTCAAAGTTTGGAATGCTCTTTTGATAACCATGAATGGATATGGGAATTCCTTTTTGCCTCTTCTAAAAAAATAACTACACTCATTGAGTATCCCCAGACTCTTTGAAATAAGGAAAAGCTACAGAATAGACACTAAAATATATTTTTAAAATGTAACTATCCTAAAATTTGGTCAGCTCTCCATTAAAAAATACTGCCTCACATCTTTATGCCTGAGACTCTCAGATTTTAAAATCCACTAACAACAAGCTCTGGAAAAGCCAAAGAAGAGCAAAAGACTGAGCTAAGTCCTCATTCCCCTACTCTTTTCATCTGACTTTCTTGTTCACAGACCTTCCTACCCAGAACACTTCTCCACGTATACACATTTTAAAAGTGTATTGAGGAAAAAGATCAATGAAATAAGGCAATATATAGGTAGAGAACTTGCTTTGTTTTCCTTTCTTTTAAAGTTATTGGTTTGCCTCTGGGATTTGCATAATACCTCATGTGGTGAAAACTCAGGAAAAATATGAGTAGATAGACTATCCTTATAAAACAAATTATGGATGACCCAAGAGTATGAGTATGCTCCAAAGATAAGTCAATAGGAAAAGAACAGGAGAAAAGAGATTTGAGTTCTGACACCCAAATATATCAACCAAAGATTGATGCCTTTAAGAGTAGACAGAGCTGGGGAGAATGGCAAGGAGTGCTATCCAAATGGAAGACCTTCCACATGAAAAATATGAAGAAAGAAGGAATAGTATTTTCTGGGTTTTCTATTCTTAAGCCCCTTTAGAGCTTAGCCATTAAGCTTATGGTTTACTGGGGATATGGCTAATGCCTCATAAACTCCTCCTTCCTTCAAGAGGTTGCTGCTCACCTCTTGCAATAAACATCGTCTCTTGTATGTTTTAGGGAAAAAAATAGGGAATAGCTTAAAATTTACCTCAGGAGAGGTTAATGACCCAAACAGGAAAAGTTTAAATTACATTCAGGAATAGTCTACCCATGGCTAAAAATAGATTCCTTCCTTTGTTTTCTATCTCAAAGTATTATCAGAAAGTTCTTCTTTTGATCAAGGTGGAGTAACAGGGACTGGGTTTACCTGCCTGCAGCAATGATGACAACATAACAACAAAAAAGTAGAGAAAAAAGTGAAATAATGTTTTACAAACACAGGACATCAATCAATGAAGGAAAGACAGATGGAACACAAGGTGAAGCCCAACCATTGCCCAAATTACTGTTGAGTTTCCTGGCCACAGTGCAGAGAATGAAAATGGAAATGGAGCCGAGCACATTTCCTCAGTTGAGGAGACAGAGCTGAGGTTCTGGAGAGACCAAGGAAGTCAGAGTTCAGAGGACAGAATAACAGGAGAAAGCATCACAGAGAGAGAACCTAAGAGACTTGCAGTGGCTGCTTCTAAAGTATTCAGCAAACTACTGGTCAGCACATGCAGGTGAGGAACATAACTGAGATCAGAAAAATAACCATCTAATAACACAGAAGTAGAACAATACCAGACACTCAAACAAGGCTGTGAACAGTGTGTTTTTCTACCAGTTAAACTGGAAAAATTCATTAATTCATGGAATATTACACAGCATCCAGGAAGGTCTTAATTCAGAAGTGGGGAATAATAAGCCCTAGACTGAGCACTGCTCCAGACTCCATAACAAGTCATAAAAGCAAGACTCAAAAGAAAAAAACATTTCCAAATAACTTAACTGTACCTCAGGAAGAACTTTATGAATAAAAAATGACCCAGCATTTAACAAAATAAAGTTCATACCAGGAATCCTTCAAAGATTTACAAAGGCATGCAGAAAGACAAAAAAGATAATTCAAAATGAGGAGAAAAATCAATGAAGACCCAGAATTGACCCAGATGTCTAAATTTCCAGAAAAATTTATAGAACAGTTATCAAATTATAATTAAAAAGTAGGGATATGAAAGTTATTTTTCAAAAATCAAAATCAAACTTCTAAAGATGAGAACTATTGAGAACATAAAAACCCTGAATAGGATAAATGCCATATCAGATATTACTGATAAAAATATTAATAATTGTGAGGGAATATCAATAGAAACTATTCAAAATGAAGTAAAGAAAGAAAAATTTAAAGAAATGAAAAGAGCATTCAAAAATCGTAGGTCAGCTTCAAGAAGAACTTTGAATATGTAACTGAAGACTTTCAGTGGAGAGGGATAGGGCAGAAAAATTTGAATAAATAATGGCTAGTAAATTGGAAACATAATGGAAACTAAAAACCATATATCCAAGAACCTTCTTAAATCCCAAGCACAAGAATTGTGAAGAAAAACATACTGAGGGATGTCATAATCAAATTGCTTAAGAACAGTGATAAAAGAAAATGTCAAAACAACCAGAAAAAAAAAGACATGTTGTAGGTAGGGAAACTAATATGCAGATGAGGGAATATTTCTCATGAGAAATAACACAAGCAAGGAAAACAATGAAATATCTTTAAAATACTGAAAAAAGGTTGAGAGTTTGGAATAGAGCTTTTTATATAGACATAGCTTTTATGATGTGATTGTTGTCAAAGTGATTATGGTGGTGGTACAGGATTCTGTTCATTTATCAAAACCTATAGAACTGTACATCACAGAGTAATTTTTAGTATGTGCAAACAACAACAAAAATAATATAAAAGTAAAGTGGGATGGTGGATGAAAGATGGAATGCAGGCTGTGACACGTGAATCTGACTGTATTATCAGTGAATCATACAGCAGCACTGAAGAGACAGGAAGGAAGGAAGTGACCTAAGTACTTCAGGAAACAGGGTTTTGACTGAAGACAAAAACAAAACAAATAAAAGATGATGTGCACACACACTATTCTAGTTGTATTTTTCTGCACTTACTATGCAAAGCTAGACTTCAATTAAGTACCCAATAGTCACCAATTATCCTCTATTTGTGCTCTTTTGATCCTGTATTTCACAAAAATGTCTGTAAAATTTTCCCAAATGTGAAGGGTGTTTGGGAGCTTGGTCTGACAAAATTGTAGACTATGAGATGAGCTATAAGAAAAATTATTTTTGAAGAATCCTAGGTAGCAGCTTGAGGTGACAGAGTTCCTATGTGATCTAGTGAATGGTAATTAAGATGTAAAGACAAGAGTATTGGTAGTGAGGAGATCTGGTAATTGAGAGGTTCAACTATTGGAAAGAAGGCTTTAAACAGTACTATGATACAGTTTATAATGACAAAAAAGCAAATGTCATTATTCAATAGCTTCAGTGTATTTTGTTAGTCTTGAGATTTCATTTCTGATGTTGTGTGTTTGAATAAAGGGGTGTAGAGTAAATATGGTTATAATGAAAGGAGGGACATGAGACTTATTAAAGCCTAAGGAGAGAACAAAAAGAACAAGCAATTAGGAAATATGGAAGACAGTTGAAGTTACCCAAATTGTTCATTCACATGTAAAAATATAAGAACACATTTATTTACAGATAAACAATATCACTTTGAACAGGCTTTATATTGTTAGTATTTAATGATTCCATAGGACTTAATTCTTATAAATTTCTTAACAAAGTAAAATCTTCAAATCCTATTGATAAAAGGCTTTTTAAACCAGAAATTATATTTATTTAGAGAACATAAAATCTGGCTCCAAGGAGTACATTTAATGTCCCTGAATATGGGATTTACCTGAACAGATGCTCTTATTCTTTTATTTTAAATAGCAAATGAGGCCACATGCATTTGCAGAATTAGCACATACAGCAGATGAAAATTGGACTTTGTACCCATTTTCACTGTTATGGGGATTGTGCTATGGGACACCCCAGATGTTACTCTTTGGCAAACTGTTGTTATTTTTTGTTTGGGGCTTGGAAGATTATCTTATGATTCTGGGTATGTATCAAATTTACTCTCCAAGCATCTGGCCTAATTTAGTCAAGCTGATATTATAAATGTATTTTCTTACTAACAAGATAACGTGTAAAATGACAGATTCCATGGTTTGGGAATCCTTCATGAATAACACTACTTTTCCTATGCAGTATGATGTACTTCATTGTTTAATGAATGAGGTGTGTTGGTTGAACAGAAGGCCTTGTGTTCAACATGGAGACAAGTTTCTTAATTTATAGTGTTACAACTTCCTCTGGGCTTTACTTGTTTTTGTTATAGTAAGAGATTTTAATAGATGCTGAAAGCAGGTTGCTTCTTATCCAAAAATAGTAGTTGGTTCATTTTGTTTTTCTTTAAGTGTTTATGATGTTACATTTCTTTTCAAAACTTTAGTTTGTATATTTGTTATTATTTTTTCATTTATTCATTTATAATCCAAACTATTTGTTGAATCTTGATAATGAACCAGATAGTGCTGTGAATAGATGCAGAGATATGAATATTATGTATCTTGTTGGGATGTCCAAAGTTGTTTTCATTTAGCCAAGATAAGTCAGATATGGAAACTTTCCTTTTTGCTTTCACTAATGTCCTAAGTAGATGAGACCCCATTGTTCTGTTGCTTCATAGCCCTGGGGGCTTCCCAGGTATAATCAGAAACTGGCCCCTGTGTGCAGAGGGTAGGGAGAAACTGAAAAAAGAAGCAGACCACTGCGGATTTGGAGGCAGGTTTAATAAACAAGGGTACTTAACTAATTAGCTTGTCTTGGGTGGCTAAAAGATGAGTAGATCTCTGTGCCTGGCCCCTAGATCTTAAAAGCTTACAGGCTTTAACTGGATTCAGTCACGTGTCTCAACACCACATTACTATCTCGAGGCTATGTCCTTGGGGCAGTTTCTGGGGATGGAGAAGGCAAGTGGAACAGATTCCAAGGGCAAGGGAGGGAGTCTGTAGCCTCTGATTGCCTAGGTCTAGCTCATGGGTCGGTCCGTCTCTGGCCACATCCTCTTGATGACCTCCCCCAAATCTTCATTCCTAGAGCTTAAAATGTTCTCTGGGCTATTAGACAGATGTTTCTTCATTTGGGTCAGATGGGGAGCTAACTCACCACACTTCCTGCAGAGCATTCAGAATGCCTGCCAGATGCCTTCCTGAAGGAGGGGAGTTTGAATAATTTATCCCCCATTCCCTTTAAAGCTTTGTTGAGCTTTAGCTGGAGGAGGTGTTACTTCTCTTGCCTTCTGATCTGTACTTTATGGTGACTGCAACACCAGGGAAAGTCTGGGGGGAGAAATTGAAAATACATGCATTGTTTGTATGTACTTTGGGACCAAGTCTCAGTGCAAGGTAAGTCTGAGCTTGGGTGTGACTGCCCATTGTACATACGTGGCTAAAATTAAAAGTGTGTTGATGTGTGTGATGCTGGGCTTTTACCTGAGACTAAAGAAAACAAAATTTGTTCATATGCAATAACTCAGTGAATACTGTATTCTTAAAGTCTTTCTGAAGAGTATTTTATAGGATGAGTTTTATCCAAGACAGGATTGGGGAAACCACAAAGGGACTTGTGAGAATTAAAATATATGCAATTGAAAATCCAAGACTAACACTAATATGGAAACAAGGGTGGAAATAGTATATAAATATTGTATATCCTGAAAAATATAAAATAACATAAATAAATAATAGGTGGGAGCCAAAGGATATAATTTAAAAATGGCAATCCAAATTATAGAAGCCAAAGTAAGGAAAGGGGAAATTGAAAGCATTATAAAAAGCATAAATATAAAGGTAACAACTAAGATAAAACTAGAAAACTTTTCAATAAAAAAAGAACAATCAGAATAAATATGGAATAATATGATAGAATTTTAAGCAAACATTTCAGTTCTGTTTATTAAAGTAAATAAGTTTTATTCATGTTACAGAAACAGAGTCTCAGATTGGCTCAAAGAAGCAAAGCTCAATTTCCTCTCTCTCTCTAAATATATTTATCTACATACATATAATCATATATATGCATGTGTATGTGTTAAAATCATATGTACAAATGATTCCCCACTATAAGGAACCAGGACTTTTCAGAGAAATGACTGATAATCAGGTCTGAGATAGGGAAAGAACAAAGTGAGTCTGTAGCATACTGTGACAAAACGCAAGAGCATACTTAAAAACTGGCAGGAGCATGTCAGAAGTTCAGAGGAAATGGCTTCAAGGGCTTCTCCTGGACAAATCTGTACAAGTAGGATTTCAATAGAATAAATGATGGTAATGGATTTTTAGTACTGAAGAAAATAATCCAGAAGTACATTACAATTCTCAAAATCAAAATTGGGGGCATCCTCTCCTCAGAATATTACCACCAAATATGCAGGGAGTGAGGGAATTAGAAAACTACCATTTCATATTCACTAATGTAATAATTAATACTGTTAAGTATATAGGTAAGGATAATCCATAGATTATTAAAACATTAGATAAAAGCTAATAGGGTTTTTACACAGTCTGTTTATCACCTATAGGTCACTAATTAATTATAAAACCAAAAGTGAGCCTTACCTTTTTTGGTGTTATAACACCTAAACCAAATGATTCAATTTAGCACTGTCAAAATGGAACAAACTGACAGTATGTATCTCCTGGTAGGATGTAATATGAAGTACAAGACATCACTTGTATAGCTTCCTTGCCAAAATATTTAATCTGAAACAAATTATTAGGAGTCAATCAAATACAGATTGCGTGACCTTCTATAAGCTACCTGGACTAGACTCTTTAAAAAAATCAATGTCATTGTCTTAGATGTAAAAAAGCAAATTGTACTTGGATTCTTCTAAATGGAAATAAACACAAGCAACATTAAAACCACAAGTCCTGTATGGATCTTGATTAAGTCCTGAATGCAAAAAAAACCCAAAAACCATTTATAGGATGTATTTGTGAGAATTTCAGAAATTTGGTATAGATTTCCTACTAGATAATGTTATATCAGTGTTAAATTTCATGTCTGTGATTGATTATATGGAAGGTGTTTTGTATCAAGTAGGATGGTGCCCTTGTTCTTAGGAAATGCATGTTGACGTCACAAGGGATGAAGTGCCAGGATGTTTGAAACATACTTTTAAATGATTCAGCAAAATGTCTCTGTATATGTATATGTATTTTGTGTGTGTGTGTGTATGTATGTTACAGAGATGAGAAAGGGAATGCCGCAAATGTCAACAATTACTGAACTTATGTCAAAGTTACACAGTCATTAATTATACTATTCCATAAATTTATATATTTATATATAGATAGATATGTAAAATGTATGTCCTATATATAGTTCTCTATTTAAGACTAGTAGGGAGATTTTAATGTTAGGGAATACATTGGAAGGTAATTTGATTTATTATTTCACTATAAAAAAGATGATAAAATTTAGCAGTGTGCTATTTTTAAGAGCTCTCATTCTAGTCATCTTATGTGCTGGAAAATACTATTATTTTATATTGATATATAGTTGGCACACAATATTGCATTAGTTTCAGGTGCAAAACACAGTGATTTGACAATTACATACATTATGAAATGCCCACCATAAGTGTAGTTACCATCTGTCACCAGGCAAAGTTACTGCAATATTATTGACTATTCTCCATGTGGCACTTTTCATCCCTGTGGCTATTTATTTTATACTTGGAAGTCTGGACCCCTTTCCCCCTTCCCATATTTTGCCATACTCTTTTTCTTTTTTAATTATAGAGAAAAAAGGGTTTGTGAGCTATCAACCATAAGACTTTAAACATTTACCAAATGATTGTTTTTAAGTGAAGAACTATGAACTGCATAAGAAACCAACATCATAGGCAATATTGAAAGTAAGGCAAAAAAGTATTATCTTTTGAAATATTTTTTGTATTATTCCTCAAACACTTTTTGACATTACTCGTGCTTTGAGTAGATTAAAACATGCTTTTCCTGTGTGGTTTGTGCAATACATTGAGGTTTGTTATTTTCTGGTTTATTTTTATGGATTTATTAAATATGTTATTATGAGTCTATTAACCCATAAAGCCATTAAAAGCATGAACTTGATGTTTGATATATGTCCTTTGGGGCTAGTCTCTGCTGTTTATAACCTTGCTGATTTCTCTCTCATCTGTGAAATGAGTAAAATAATATTACCTTTATTATATGTGGTTAGTATAAAATGAAAAATGTCATGTGAAAACATAGTATAGTATTTAGCACATTGCACACTCTAAGTAATTTTAAATAGTAATTGTCAGCAGTTACTTAGACATTATTTAGTATTATTGCAGTTAAAATTTAACCAATTTATGTATATCCTCATTCCTTGTTCCTTCAAAATACCAAGGTATTTGATAATTGTTTGACTGTTCTTCTGTTATCTGAACCAGATGTCCACATCTAAACAAATAACTGATGTAAAGCAATTTGAAATAAAATTTAATTAGAAGGCTTATTGTAAGTCACTCAGTTTTTTCCCTTTCTGGCTTTTCTAGTTATTGACCACCTGAATATTAGATTACACCAAAATTTCTGATCAAATGTTAGGCACTATAATGATAGTTATTGTAGTCGTTGGAATGTTGTTAATTAAAGCAAAATGTAATCATAGAGTTAGAGGTGCATCTGTTCCTGAAAAGACGTTGAGCAGTTCGCACACTTTAGGAGTGCACTTAAACTTCCTCTCTTGTCTTCACCTGTAGACAAGGTGCTCAGTATTAGCCTCCTTTTCCTTGGTGCTACCTTGGACCTATTTTTTGGATCTAGATTTCTTATTTTCTATATGCTTTATCTGTCCTGGCTAATATTTTCAGGCCTCCTATATCAATTTGGAGATTACTTGTCTGTCCTTCACACAATAACACCTTGACTCTGCCCAGGCTAACCTAGAATTTATATGCACGCATGTACACTTACTACACCATATGTTTTTGTGTATTAACGTAAGCCTCAGCATACTGAAGAAAGTTGCCTAAACTCAGAATTTTGGTGGAGGAAAAACTGAGGCTCTAAGGCGAGGATTCAGGTCTCCTTCTTTGTGATATAACACTGCATTTCTCTGTGCAATGCTATGATGCATTCATGTTCCATGTAATTTTTAACCCATTAGGCTTATAAGAATAGATTTTGAATTATGACAATTTGAATAAAATATAATCATAGGATATGATGCAGGGGTGGGGTTCAGAGATTGTTTTGCCCATCTTTTTTGTCAAGACAAGAACTCCACCTGAGAGTAGATAATTCAGACTTGTATTCATAGCCTCCGAAAAAGAGCCCCTGCCCCCATGAGCACATACATTGAGGGCAATTCTTAGAGGAAATTACTTTTTGAACTGCTCCCATTTTTCCCAATACATCTATTATCGGCCTACCTTTTATTTATATATGGCTAATTTGCTAACATATACTGAGAGTGAAAGAATCTCAAATTTTCCTTCTTTATTCCTTCCCTGCTTCCTTCCGCCCTCCCTCCCTATCTTACCTACTTCCCTACCTGCCTACCTATATGTTCAAATTAGGTAAGAAACATAGAAGAGACTCCAAACCCATATATATTTACCACCTGAAAAATGTTACTACCAGCAGAGCACCTTTCATATTTTCAATTCTTTAGAACCTCCCTCACATGAGCTTTGAGGTATCCTGAGCTATAATAAATAACATTTTGGTTTCTGCTTTGAAATATTTGGAATAGTGCTTTTTATTAAGATTGTGCTATTTGCCTTATTTGCTGGAAAATAATAAACCATGGTGTGTATATTTATTTTTCCCACAATTTGTAAAACATATGCCTGTCTCTATTATTCCAAAACACAATCTGCTATAGTTTTTATGTTGATCATTATTATGGCTGTCAATCTTTTTGTTATTATTATGTATTTACCAAAAAAATCTTGAAACATTGCAGACATAACACTCCTAATAGGTCACCATGAGGTTAGAATTGTGAAAAAGGGGTAATAAAATAAAGAATCTACTTTTTAAAATTATTTTAAATCAAACCAGAGATTGTCATATGGCCTACTATTCTAAAAGTTAAATAATCCAAAATATATCTTGTAAAATGGGCTTACCTTTAACCTTTAGGATTCCAGTATTATAGGAATCATTAAGTGAGTGCCATAGACTTGAGGATAGCTCCTGTATCCAAAGAGCACACCAGTTTTCTGTTGAGGTAGTATCTTTAGTATAATATACTCTTTCCTCAGTGTATCTACGGATTTAAACTTTCAACAGCTGCAATAAAGAAGTGGGTAGGGGACTGGAGAAGAAGATAACATCTGCTCATACCACACTAAGAAAGGCAGGTGAGAATGCAGTGGACTTCCTTGTTATAGTAGTATTTCTCTAAATAATGGAAAAGAAAATATGATATATTTTAATTATAAAAACTCCACTTGTTTCTTTATTCAGAAATCTCAGCAGAATCATGCTAGCCCAGGATAATACATTCCCGTCAATACTTGTAGCACTGAATAGAAGGAAAGATGTAATATAAAACAATAAATAGTAAGTTACAAAAAAAGATTGCCCATGTCAATACTCTTTCCTACAAAACAATTTTGGTTCTTTTCCAACTGTGTCATTTGCTGGGCATATTCCATATGCATAAATAGAAGCTATTGACCTCCCTTACCCTAAAAGCGTTCATTTACTACCTAATCAAAACTCTTTTGATACAATTTATTCTATTGGCTTCTTACAATTTACAAATTGTTCTTACTATATGGTAGCTCAAATAAGATTCATTCTTATAAAAATGCATATACTCTTGAGACTCTGTTTACAAAATAGTCGAGCAAAATATTAAGTTTTGGAAACATTCATTTCATTTATGTGGTTCCACCAATCACGGAGACTGAATCCTGTAAGAGACTTCTGAATTTCAAATTATTTATGCCTAAAATTATTTTAATTATAACAGTAATATATTATTGCAATAAAAACAAAGCACACAATTCAACTAATGATAGGGCTTAGTTTATGTCTTTCCATGCTTTTCTCTTGTACAAACATATTCAAACCCTGTACACTTATATGGGAGTTTTATTTGTGGATTTTATCCTTACAAGTTAGTAGATAAAGATGTAACTCTGTTTTCCAATTCTTTAGGCACATAAATAGCTATGTATAGTATTGCATATGTGGATGAATTTAGTTTTATTTTGTTCTTTTGTTTTACTTTTTAAAATGACTCTCCCACTTCTGTCCTTCTTGATCTTCTTTCAAGCTAATTAACCTGAAGTTAATAACTCAGCATATATTCTTTGATACTTTTCAACACACTCATATATCTACGCACCCAGATACATACACATATTTCTTTTCTTTTCTGTACAATACCTTACATGAAACAGTCTAAGTCCCTATTAATGGGTGTGACATGTAACTTACATTGACTAGCTCCACAATAATTCTAACATATTTTAAGCATAATTTCTTACAATGAAGAAGCTGAAGAGCTAGCACTACGTTTTCCTGATTCCTCTGTAGTTAGTGTCCTGATATGAGAGAAGCTGAGTGTAAAGCAGCCATTCTGCTGGCATATTTCAGGGCAGAGGCAGTAGACTTTTGGAACTGACAGCTTTGACAGCATCTTCCTGATTCCTCAGCATCTTGATCATGGCTATCTATCCTTGCCAGTTGAATAGTTTGGTTTTGATAGTCACTCAGCGGTGTGCTGGAGCCACCTCACATCAGCTTCACGGCTTATTCATATTTCTTCTCTACTTGGTCATGCTGATGGATGGAAACTGGCCACAGTGGGAGTGTTTGTACTGCTACCGCATTGAGCACGTTATATGAGGAGAGTATGAGGTTCAGGGTATTTTAATTTCCTAACTGAGCTACAGAATAATGGGGTTTTTTTTACTACCCTGAATGAAGTTTATCACTTGTTTCAGAGATACTGGAATTAAAATAAGAAGAGTTTTCAATTTCTATGCATGAAGTTTAATTTTAGCTTCTTCTGTTTATTGATATAAAAAGTGGGAAATGAGTAAGAAACATTGAAACCCACAGAACTGAAATCATGGTACTTGGAAGAATTGAGACAACTCCAGTTACCCATGTTCTGGATCCACTTGAGTCCTCATTAGTAATAGAAGTGGCCCTCCCTCACCTTTCTGAGGATGCTAGTCCTGTTTTGCTGGAAGAGCTTGTAACAACCGAAGTCAGTAACCTTGCAAGAAGATACCAACTTCCTTTATGTCCTACCACTGCCACCTGCCATTACCTCCATATTTCTAACTAGAGTCAGATGCTCGTATGACTCAGGGACAAATTACAAGGTACAGTCAGTTTGAGAGGAAGAAAACAGATTTTGCTAAATAACTTAAATAATTCAGAACCTGAAGAATATAGAATAAAATGCAAGAACATAAAAAATGAATTTTGAATTGACTAGACAAAAGAGGATGGAACATGTCCTAGTTGAGACTGAAGTTATTTATGTGGGTGCACTTTCCTAAGACTTTTGATTAATGTAGATGGTAAGAATGGGTCATTATTTGCTTTATTGATTGGTCAAATCTATATTCATGGTGGTGTGTGATGAATGAATTTGAGATTACAGAATTATTTGGCTTTGTTTTAGTGTAGAACACAAGTCTGCTCCCATTAGAATCCAAGTATGCAAAGATACTAGTCCTCTCAGATGACAGAAAGGGAGCAAAAATGAGACATGGAATGGCTAGGGGCCCAGTGTGACAAATAATGTTATCATTTTCCATTTGTGCTACCATATGTGAGAAAGGTTATAAAGTGCCAAATAAAGAATGCATTTCTTTATTTGTATAAAGTATATATATGGGAATGCTACATTGGGTTTATAAGAATTCCCTTTTATTTACCACTTAACCCTGTTCACTGGAAAACTCAGAGAAATTTTTTTTTACTGAACCCTTGAGAAATACATCGGAGAAGAGCATTCAGGCATCCTTAGAAGGGTCTTCAATTATGGAAAAGAGTTTTCTTGTCTATAGTCTGGAATAAAGATGGTCCCTTGCAATCAATTTACTGATTTCAACTTGGACAAAGGATACAGTATAGGAAGCCATCAGCTCTTAAGATATTAAGAGCCCTTTGAGGTAAGGGGAGGCCAGTCACACTTGAGATATGGCCTCCTTAATAACATCATACCTGCATTCCATAAATATTTCTTCTTACTCATCTTCAAAGCCAGTTACAGTCTTTATCAGACTAACTGTGCATGATATAAGACAAATAAGCAAAATTTAGGGAATAATTAGATTCTGAATGCCATAGTGATGCACTCATCAACAAAGGGGCTTATAGAATTTAAGTAATTGTAGTGCAAGTAATTTAGTCCAAGCTTGTCTCACATTGGTTCCAGTGGCATTATGCGACTCTGAATCCATCTTGTTCATCCTACTGCTGAGTTATTTCCACACTAACTAGTACCGTAGATACACAGATTTGCAATAAATGGCAGACTAGTTACCCTATCTCCTTGAACCACAGAATGAGAGACATCAGGGTAGGAAAACTCAAGTAGAAATCACTGGACCATTCCCTTCCTATCATAATAATTTAGAAGATATATCATGTTCTGTTAGAAAATCAGAAACATTGGGATCACTACTAAAGCATTGGAATATTCAGGGATAGTGATTCTTAAGATACCCATATTTAATGCCATATTTATACTTAAAGCAGACAGATGTTTCTTAGAGAAAAATATGTACATGATATTATGTGCACATGATGAAACCAATTTCAGCTGTGTCCCAGTAGTGTTATCCTTATTGTAGCAAGTCAACAAAATCAAGATATCAGATTCCTGCACATGCACCAGAAGGAAGTCTCTCTGTTTCCCCAGGCTTTTCTGGGAGGAAGGAGACACAGTGAACTTATTTGGCTCTTCTTCAGCTAGTGGGAGCAAGAAAAAGTGGATTTTCTCACCAAAGACAGTCTTTATTTGCCCCAGGTATTTCCCAGGCTGAGTTCTTAGAATGCATCATGTGCTGCTCATAATGATCAACACCCCTTCTCCTGACACCCACATCATCTCTTATAAAACCCCCTGGGTTACTATTTGCAGATGACATGATATTGTGCATAAAAATCCCTAAAGACTCCACACCAAAACTACTAGAACTAATATCGGAATTCAGCAAAGTTGCAGGATACAAAATTAACACACAGAAATCTGTGGCTTTCCTATACACTAACAATGAACTAACAGAAAGAGAAATCAGGAAAACAATTCCATTCACAATAGCATCAAAAAGAATAAAATACCTAAGAATAAACCTAATCAAGGAAGTGAAAGACCTATACCTTGAAAACTATAAGACACTTTTAAGAGAAATTAAAGAGGACACTAACAAATGGAAACTCATCCCATGCTACTGCCTAGGAAGAATTAATATTGTCCAAGTGGCCATCCTACCCAAAGAAATATACAGATTTGATGCAATCCCTATCAAATTACCAACAACATTCTTCAACAAACTGGAACAAATAGTTTAAAAATTCATATGGAAACACCAAAGACCCCAAATAGCCAAAGCAATCCTGAGAAGGAAGAATAAAGTGGGGGGAATCTCGCTCCCCAACTTCAAGCTCTACTACAAAGCCACAGTCATCAAGACAATTTAGTACTGGCACAAAAACAGAGCCACAGACCAGTGGAACAGAATAGAGACTCCAAACATTAACCCAAACATTTATGGCCAATTAATATTCGATAAATGAGCCATGGACATACAATGGGGAAATGACAGTCTCTTCAACAGATGGTGCTGGCAAAACTGGACAGCTACATGTAAGAGAATGAGACTGGATCACTGTCTAACTCCATACACAAAAGTAAATTTGAAATGGATCAAAGACTTGAATGTAAGTAATGAAACCATAAAAATCTTAGGAAAAAACATAGGCAAAAATCTCTTGGACATAAACATGAGTGACTTCTTCATAAACATATCTCCCTGGGCAAGGGAAACAAAAGCAAAAATGAACAAGTGGGACTATATCAAGCTGAAAAGCTTCTTTACAGCACAGGACACCATCAATAGAATAAAAAGGTACCCTACAGTATGGGAGAATATATTCATAAATGACAGATCTGATAAAGGGTTGACATCCAAAATATATAAAGAGCTCACACACCTCAACAAACAAAAAAGCAAATAATCCAATTAAAAAATGGGCAGAGGAGCTGAACAGACAGTTCTCCAAAGAAGAAATTCAGATGGCCAACAGACACATGAAAAGATGCTCCACATCACTAGTCATCAGAGAAATGCAAGTTAAAACCACAATGAGATATCACCTCACACCAATAAGGATCGCCACCATCCAAAAGACAAACAACAACAAATGTTGGCGAGGTTGTGGAGAACGGGGAACCCTCCTACACTGCTGGTGGGAATGTAAATTAGTTCAACCATTGTGGAAAGCGGTATGGAGGTTCCTCAGAATGCTCAAAATAGAAATACCATTTGACCCAGGAATTCCACTTCTAGGAATTTACCCTAAGAATGCAGCAGCCCAGTTTTAAAAAGACATATGCACCCCCATGTTTATTACAGCACTATTTACAATAGCCAAGAAATGGAAGCAACCTAAGTGTCCATCAGTAGATGAATTGGATAAAGAAGATGTACATATACACAATGGAATATTATTCAGCCATAAGAGGAAGACAAATCCTACCATTTGCAACAACATGGATGGAGCTAGAGGGTATTATGCTCAGTGAAATAAGCCAGGCAGAGAGAGACAAGTACCAAATGATTTCACTCATATGTGGAGTATAAGAACAAAGAAAAACTGAAGGAACAAAACAGCAGCAGAAGCACAGAACCCAAGAATGGACTAACAGTTACCAAAGGGAAAGGGACTGGGGAGGATGGGTGGAAAGGGAGGGATAACGGTGGGGAAAAAGAAAGGGCGCATTACGATTAGCATGTGTGGTGGTGGGGGCATGGGGAGGGCTGTACAACACAGAGAAGACGAGTAGGGAATCTGCAGCATCTTACTACACTGATGGGCAGTGACTTTAATGGGGTTTGTAGGGGGTACTTGGTGAAGGGGGGAGCCTAGTAAACATAATGTTCTTCATGTAATTGTAGATTAATAATACAAAATTTAAAAAAACGCTGTGCCCTTGTCTGGCTCATGGGAGGAAACATCTTATAATAGTTCTTTACCTGTACCAAGTGGCCCATGCTATTTTATAAACCCAAAAATTATTTTACACAGGCTGGGTAAAAATGCTGGTGTTGGAGGTGTGGTTGGAGGGCAGCAGTCCTGTTTTGCTTCCATACTCCTGAAGTTCATGTGCTGTAATAAAGAAACTTTTGGACTTTTCTAGTGATAGGAGTGCCTTAGTTCTGCATTCCATTCCGTGATAGTTTTTGCTATGAAGTTACTCTTGGTGGGCTTTTTAATATTTATGCCAAAGAGATAACTCAGGATGGGGACAGATCATGCCACAAAGATCAACTATATGAATAGAAGCTTGGGGCTTTGAGCTGTGTGATATTGGTCTAACCTCCCCACAACAGGGAGTTGTGGACTGGAGATTAAGTTCAAATATGTGGTCAGTGATTCAGTCAATCATATGTGGGTAATGAAACCACAATAAAGACTCTGGACACTGAACCTTCCTGAGGGTGAGTACAACAAAGTGCCAGGAAGTTACTGGGCCCTGATTACACAGGGAAAGAGAATGGAAACTCTGTGTTCAGGACTCCCTTATATCTGCTCTTTGTGTCTCTTCATTCAGCTTGTCCTGATTTGTATCCTCTATAATAAAACTATAAGCATAATTAAACCACTTTCCTGGGTTATGGAGCTGTTCTAGTGAATTACAGAACCTGAGGGGGTTGTGGGAACCTCTGGGATATGCAGCCAATTGGTTAGAAATGCAGGTGGTCTGGAGACTCCTGAGCTTGTATCTAGCATCTGGAGTAAGGGCAGTCTTATTAGGAGCCTTGCTCTTTAACCTATTGAGCCTGATATTAAATCTTGGTTATTAGTGTTAGCATTGATTTGTCTTGCAGTATTTTATCTGCACACACAGTTTTAACTAAATAAAAAAAAGAATGGTTTTCACTGTTTGATACAGAAAATATCTGTGCTGTGATTAATGTGATGTAGGATATCAAATAGTCTGTGCTGTTCAATTTAGTTGGTTCTATTACTATCCATCTGGTGAGATTAAGAGTTTAACTTTTATGCAACTTTCAGCTTTATGATATTCTAACAGTCAAATAATACAAATGATATAGAAAAACTCTTGTAAATTCATCACTATCATAATTATTTTGCTTACCATTTTAACTCCAGTGCCTAGCATAGGGCCTAGCATACAGTATGTAAAGACTCAAATACTTGTTGAATATTGAAGATTAGTAGAATAGGAAAGCTTTCTATTCTAAGACTATTCTGTTCTGATGGACAAAAAACAGTTCAGAAAGCATATGTTCTAACTGTTAAAGTATAGCTGAAATCACCATTTATTTCATAGCAGTTCTCTTCTATGATTGACTTATAATGGACTTGAGGTAGAAAAATATCTAGACAATTAAACAGAGCTACCCAGCTATGATGCCACAAATATGTTACAAGGTTTCCTGTCTCCAAAGGCACCCCAGACCTCAGCCAATTTCTTCTAGCTTCATCAGGAGCTTTAAGGAGGAAAACTGAAGCAGAATTTGCCACGCATGTTACCTGTAGGCAACAAATGCCAGGAGCCACACACCAGTGCCCACCGCTTTGATGCATGGTCCAATAACTCCTAAGAACTGGACACCTACCTCCTCAATTGCAGATACTCTCTTGCTCCTCGTAAGCAGGGAGCTCTGTGCTGCTGCCAGAGAAGATAGTCCAGGTCCTAAAATGTGAGAAACATAGTACACTGTTCAACTAACTGCCAGTGAGATTGAGGGGAGGCTAGGAGGAAGTGAGCAGGCAGGTACTTAGAGGTATTACTCTATGAATACATGTCGATTCCTTAAATTAGGGCACCACTGAAATACTTGATATGAAATAATTTCATTGCATTCAAAGTCTAATCATACTTTTGATATTTGACATGTCTTTTCTAACTGAAGAAGAAGAAATGATGGGCTCTTGAAATACATATCCTTGTATATTTTTGGATAGTGGCAAAATTGATTTATAATTTTTTAATCCATACATATGCAGAGTTTCTTGAAGATAGTTACCAGTAAGAATCTGCAAATATAATCACTTAAAAATATAGGTAAATATTGTATATAGCTATTTCAAGCATAAAAACCAGAAGTAAAAGATTTATGTTTATGTTACTGGCATACACTCAACTATCCCAATATATTTTCTATTTTTTTCTTGAAATTATTTAATACACACCAAATTAATGAATTTTAATGCCAGACTACATGTAGTACACAATGTAGTCCACAAACTCTTGCAATTCAATCCATGGTTAAACATTTAGTCATTTTCTCCATATGCCATAATGTATAAAAGTTCAGGAAGCACTACTGGAGGGGAACTGAAAAACTGGTTTGCCATATAAAAGACAGTATAAATTTACATATAATTATTTTGTTTCATTGTGTTATACAGTGGTGATTTGTTTTTAAAATACATTCATCAGAAGTCTCTTTATATCTGTTTATTACATAAGAATTAGTATTGCACCTTTAAAATTATAAATATATATGTGTGAATATATGTATATATATTTTATCATAAATTTTAATAAAAGAATACCTAAAATACTTTCCACAGAAGTAAAAATATTGTCAAGATTATATTTTTAAAAAGCATTAAAAGATCAAGCTAGAGGCGTAACTTAAGGGCAATAACATTCATCTTACAGACAAATCAGAAATGAATTCTTAGCGATTGTATCTAAAAAGGGAATGAAAACTAATATATTAGTGGTGGTTAGTACATAGCTTGGAGAAAAGGAATTTAAAATAATGCTAGGGAAATATTAACCTACTTCAACCTCAATTGATGATGAAAGATTTGGGACAACATAAGGCAGGCCTCAGAACTTGCTTAATGTGCAAGTTATAAAAGTAAGGAGTTCTTATATCTGATAAATGCATCAATAAACTCTGGGTTCTTTCCCAAGTTTTACAACTTACTATGAAACTATGGCGTTTATTATCCCTATAAAAAGTGATTTTTAAAATAGTTATCCACATGATTCTGGAAAGACATGCGTGTCTGTGTATTTTGCTTTAGTTTTCTCTTTGTTTTTCTTTTCTCCAATATACAAGAACAACAAAAACAAGAGCTAGTATTTATTGAACATCAACATATGCAGGATACTGCTCAAGGTGCTTTATAAGTTTTATCTCATTTAGTCCTAGTCACAATATTATTGCGTTGGAACACTGGTGGACAAAAAAAACAGTTTTACAAAAGAGAAAACTGTCAGCCGTTGAAAGGTTATGTATAGTTAACAACTTAAGTGTTTATTAAGTAGCAGAGACAGAATTTGAACATAGGTAGTCTAGTTCTCTATATCCATGGGCTTCTCACTACAATTAATCCCCTTTCCATGAGCACAGTAGCGTATTGATGATACTCTATTCTTCACCTAAAAGGATTTTCTATTCAACTTAAGGAAGCATATACAAACGTGAATGTATAAAATTATAAGTGTGTGTGTGTGTGTGTAACAGAGTGGGGGGTGGAGAGGGAAGGATGGAGAAATTAATCTGTGATTGGACTTAAAATTTGGGTCTGTTTATCAAAAGGTATCAGTTTAAAGATGAGGGATGTATTTAATTAAAGCTCATTGGTTATGCTGGAGTCCTTAAAGAGGATTTTAAGGACAGTAGTCCATGTATTTATGAAAGCTGGGAACTTCTGTCATTTTTACTGATTAACAACTTTTACTTTAGACATCTAAAATGCTGTTTCCTTACATTTCTGTTTATTTCTGTTATAATCAGAAGCCCAAGTTTCCTATATAATTCATTATCACGAAGACACTTATGACCACACTTCTATATATCATCTAATCTGGTCCTTTAAAGCTTCGTTTCCTATTAGCCCACATCTTCTTACTCTGACTTTTGAAGTGTATGGACTGTCATTAAAAACACCATGTGTCTTTAGTTTCTTTTCTGAATGTTTACCTAAATTTTGGGTCTAAGTGAACCCAGGCTGTATGGTGAGTCTTTACTTCCATTTCAGCCTGCTAAAGTGGAGTATGCATTTTCTCACATCCCATTCACCTTTGTACCTAGTTGTGGAAGATGTGTCCTTTATTTACAGCATAGATATTTACAGATCATCTAGTATTTTGACAGTGTAGTTGAGAAGGGCTTCCAAAAAGAAGGATTTCAGACATCCAACATATGAACTACTTGATAATTAAGTGGAATCTGCTTGTAATGAGGCAAATATTTCTAACCACACAGTATTAATTTAACTATAGAATATAACTCAGTTTTTCATCCTGATGTCTTTAGACACAAGTATTCTTCCAATTTCCTCTTCTATCATGAGAGTTCACATCATAATACGATGGGGTCGATGCAGTTACCATTGGGTATAAAATAATACAATTCAAAACAAACATACCAACTCATTCTATAACTATAGTTCCAATGACCCTGAATAGACAAATTGGTTAATGCACAATATTATTTTAAGGACTTGCATTTCTTTTCATGTTCTAAGTGCATCCCGTATTGTGTATATATATACACACACACAGACACATACACACACATATATATATACACTTTCAATTATATACATGTATTCAACCTGTATTTTATATATTTAATATAAATACATTATATTTATATGTCTTATAATAAAATTATTTATTAAAAATTTATAATCAAACAATATGTATTTTGGCCATTCAGTCAATTCACTCCCCTCCCCTCTAACCTGCACATCTATGATAGAATAATAGATCCTGTCATTAGCCAGAATTGTTTCATCCCTAAGACCTATGTATGAAACTGTTCTCTCTGGCCATTTCATAATATTTATCCATCTCACCATCATGCCAATTATAGTTGCACACTGTGCTCTATACTCTGCTAATGGGCTGTTTTTCTTCTCTACGTACAAAAGCTCAAAGTATACCATCATCCAATGGCTGTTTTGCTAATATTCTCCTTAACTTCTGGTCTCCCATTATTTCACCAAGGAAAACTTTATCCCTGATTGACTCAAGTTTCATCTTTCCTACTTTTACATATGAATGGCTAAATGCTGCTGGAGAAAATGACACAATATTTTTACTTGGTATTATAGAAAACATGATTTCTAAGTCCAAACAGGAAAATAAAAAAGAGATATCAGAACAAATAATGTTGTCGGTAGAAATAGGAAACCACGTTAAATTTCTCAGTTACCCATTCATTTCTATGTGAAATAGGAGCCATATGATCTGCTGCAAAAGTAGAGTGTGAGAAGTGTGGTAAACAAAATTGATATGGGGGAAATAAAAATTGTCTTTTTATCACTATAGAAAATAGAAATTATCTTTGACTATTTCTTCCTCTTTTTTCAACATGTGTGTTTCTCTGTGTGTGTGTTCTACAGTGTACCATATACTTCTGTTTTCTGAGGACACAGTGGAACAAGGCAAACAAATAGCATTTGCCTTCAAGAAGTTTCAAATTTATGGGGAGAGATGGGTGTTTTAGAGAAAGATATTTTAGACAAAGAAACATACATTCACTTATAGTTGTGACAAGTGCCTCAAAGGAAAGACTGAGTGTATAGTGAGAGCTTGAAATCTAGATACTTGGCCAATCCTGGAGTAATTTTCTAAAAATTGATGAGAATGTTGCCAGTTGTAAAAAATATAAAATGCCTTGAGACAGGAGAAAGGCTATTTCAGCAATAAAGTCTAGCATCTAAGAAGGCAGTGAAATAGAAAGAACTTTGCAAATTAACAAAAAAGGCTCATGATAATAGTAAGCAAGAGGAAGATTGGTGATGAGACTGGGGTGTTTGGCAGAAGGCATATTTTAATGATATCTTTAAACCTTTAAAGAATTTGGGAGGTGTGATGAGAAGATATTTCAGGACTACCAGCAAGTGAGTGAGATGGAAATATCTACATGGTAGCAATTTAGTTGTTCAATGGACAATAATTGGTATGGAAAAGACAATATTACATAGGTAGAAGCTAGTTAGTTTGTTTAGGAGGCTGTTGTAATACTGCAAAAAAAAAAAAGATGGATTCCTTAGAGAGAGCACAGGTTAAGGAGGTCTTACTTTTTCCCCTGTTTTGTTGGGATATAATGCTTGAAATAGTTACAGCCATCTTGCAACCAGCCTGAAGGTGAAGACACACCAAAGATGCCAGAGAAAAGATGGAAAGAACCATAGTCCATTTTAACATTACTGGGTCCTTGAATAAATTAAGCCTGAAGCTTGAGCTAGGATTTCCAGTTATGAGAACTCGTCATTTCTCCTGACAAAAGACCTCTATGGTAGAGCAGAGACTATAATGAAAGCCATACAAGTGTAATTGCTCAGAGAACCAGATTTCTTCCAGACTTTAAGATTCTTTCTTCAGCGCGGAAAAGGCCTTGAAGGATATAAGCAATGCCTTGAAAGCTCACAGAGTGGGGTGTTTTAATTTTTAATTTTGTGGGTGCCAAGCTTTGAATATTGATAGGGGCCAAGCTGTAAGAAAAGATAATTTAACTGATGATAAAGTGGTCAAGAAAATGAGAGGTTTGAATTGGATGGATCATCAGTGTGAAATTTGAACACCTCTATTTTAATGGCAGAAAAATTGTGGTAGGGAGGGAAAGAATATAAAGTTTTTAAAGAATGAGGAAAGATGAGAAGGAAATAAATAAATGACAGAAATGAGAGGGAGAATGTAATTGTATAACCACGAGTCTCAGTGGATCAGGGAGAGGGATGCTAATATAATTGGAATGACACTGGAATCAAGACCTTTATGTTTATGAGATGTAAAAAAGAATGCACTGCTTACACTTGCGGGAGCACAAAGAAAATGGTGTTAGCGTTGTTAGTGAAAGCTACATGCCATTTGGAGCTCAGAGATGGAAATAAAATTCAGAAGTGTAGAAAGGAAAGAAAAGTTTTAAAATTTTTTGTAGCGGAACTTCTGAAAGACATGAGGGACGACTTAGCCATAGCCAGAATTGGAAAGATACAGAAATTGGATACAAAGCAAGAAAGTCCCAATCATTCTAAGGATTATCATATACTAGAATATAAATAACAGCAGAGAGTGTTAATATATTAGTCAGTGACTCAGTGATAGATAGATAGATGCATTAGAGTTGTGGTAGAGTTCTTGGTGGTGTCTTGGAGGGTTTGTGTTTATGATAAGTTGTCTGCATTCTGAGAATGAAATGCTGCAGTTTTTATGGAGTGAGGCATCATTTTCTTCTGGAGGAGTTGGTATCTGCAAGTATATAGAAGTATAAGTGGCTTGGAAAATAAGATTTTTGTTTATCACTAGGGAAAAGGAAGTATATCTAAGAATATTAGCCTTAGATTTCAAAATAAATTCAAGTGATTATTGTCAGTACATTACCAGTAAGTCTTACATACTAAATATTATCAATATGATAAACACCATTCTATTCAACATAGAATTTATTAGTTCTATCTTACTGTCTGCTTGTCAGAGGATTCAAGATAACAAAGGCACCAATTTCCAATAATAGGATTAGACAAAAAAGCATTGTGGATACTCAAGATAATACCATTGACAGCATGCCAATACACTTTAAAATTTAACTAAAATTGATTGAAAAATATCTTATACAAATTGAATCCATGCTTAAACACGTTCCCATAAACTTAGTTTCAAGCCTTCACATCTTCACTGCTTTATCCCAAAATGTAAAGAAAACAATACCAATGTCAGACATACCTTCCTAGAAAGAGAAAAAAAAAATCCTGTGATTGATTTTATGTGGTTTGAATAAACTTGATACCAGAATCTGACAAATATTTTACATGAAAATAAAATATATGCCAGTCTTTCTAATAAATAGTGATGCAAAAATCTAAGCAAAATATTAACATTGGAAAGTTATTGATATATAAAAATGATAATATATTACAATTATTTAGGAAATACATGGTTTGTATTTATTACATTAACAGAATTTGAAAAATAGAATGATAGCCACAATAAAGCAGAATACCCATTCATGATAAAAACTCAGCAAACTATGAACAGAAAACACTTTTAACCCAATTAAGAATATCTACAAATACCTAGAGCAAACATCATACTTAATGAATTATTATAAATTTTGCCCTAGAGCATATTAGAGTGATTTATCATATTTATATATTGGAACAATCAATATTATAAAGATCAAATATCCACCTATTATATTAATGTACAAAAGTTTTGGAATTCTGTTAAAAACAAATTTAGGTGGTTTTTCTTGTAAAATTTAAAAAGCAAATCAAAATTTACATTGGAGCACAAATTGGCTTAAAATGTCCAAGGTAATCTTGAATATAAAGGCAAAATTGAAGAATAAAACACATTATAAATCCAAAATTAAGATTGTGTGGTACCGATTGAAGGATAGATACAGACAAATTGTATAAAACAGTGAATCCAAAAACAAACACACATATATAAAACAGAAACAAATATAATAAAAAAGAAATAAAAAAAGAAAATTTCAGTAGAGTAGAAAATGTATAATTTTTCAATAATTTTGCAAGATGACTTGAATATTTACTTTATACCATATACAAAAATCAGTTTGACATAGCTTACAGGTCTAAATGTAAAAGAGAATATAACAGTTATAGAAGACAGAGAAAGGTATTACAGGCCAACTTCATGACATTTAAAATTTAATCTGAATGAAAAGCCAAACTATGGTGTCAGAAAAGTCTTTGCTGTCTATCTGTCTGCTTTATATATATATATATATATATATATATATATATTCCTCACCTCCTCTATTGCTACCTATCTTTCTCTGAGGTATTATCCCTACTTGCCTGGATAACTGAAATAGCCTTCCTATAGCTCTTCCTGGTTTTGTCCCTCCCTTCATATTTTCTATGAAATACAGCAGCTTGAGTGATCATATTTAAATGGGAGTCAACTTAGCTCACTTCTGATATATATACAGACACACACACATACATATATGTAATATCCAATATTAATTTTAACTTTTAAAATATATTATATAATATATATACATTTATATAAATATACATATTTACATATATATATCCCATATTAATTTTAACTGGAATATGTGACTAACTGCAAGACACCACACAAAAGGGGATATTGTAGTGACAAAAAAAATGAGAAGGTTTTCAACATTAACTTTTTTGAACAAAAATCAAATGAAACTCTCTATACAACTTCCAAAGTAACCAAATTAGAATAAATTGAAGATACCAAGTTTTGGTGAGAACATGGAGAAAGGTGAGGAAATGAAGCAATGGAGAACTATTATGCATGGTTTGTAGAAGACATGTTTGAATATTATTGTTAGCAACATTCTTCATAATAGCCAAAATCCTATCGACAGTAGACTAGGTAAGTAAATTGTGCTATGTTGACATAATAGAATAAAATACAACTATGAGAATGAAAACAAAACAAAACATATTGTTATATTCAACAACATGGATGTTGTTAATCAAAAGAAGATAGATACATAAGAATAAATATTATCTAAGTGTACTTATATAGAGTTCATACACAATCAAGATTAATATATGTATTTTAAAAGTCTAGTTTCTATGTGGTAGCAACTGGAAAGAGGCAGAGGAATGACTTGTAAAATACTAGTAATGTAAAAATAAATTATTACTGCAAAAAATCTAGAGATACTTTAGAATGTTAGAAATGTATCAGAAGATTTCAATAGAATTACTCTCTATAATTGGCCAGAGTGGATTTTTATGAACATTACCAGCTCAGTCAAGGGAGACAGATTTACCTGGATAGCTTGAGTTAATCAAAATTCATCCCTGGGCAATATGGCTAGATGATACATAAACAATATTAAGTTTCTGGAAACAAGGAAAAAACATGGGAATGTGTTTTCATAAAATCATATTTAAACAAATTCCCTCATGTTCAATTTTATAATAAGGAACTTTTAGTTTTGCTCTGGAGACAGAGATTATAAGATAAATCTTGGAAAGATGATCTGATATATGAGCATTCATGCTTTTGTATTCTCTTTATAAAAGTGCACCCTCTTTATATGTTCCCTTCTTTGTCTCAACAATCCTTCCTAGAAGGCTGTTTAAGAAATGTATGAATGAAAAATGGTTGAAAGCAAAAGTGCTTTTGTATTTCTGCAATGAAGTTATATTGCCCTGCCAGTACCATATTTTATTTATAATAATTTTACAGCTATAGAGATTAATGCCTTAGCTATCATCTAACTTGGCTCCATTTGACTCTTTTTATGTCAGGCGTATTTACCACTTTATTCAATCACACAGGCTCTGCTACACAAGGAACAAGTTTTGACTCAGGTGACTGGTTACTCAGTGGTTCATCACAGGTATGTATTTAGTTCATTACACCCTCAAATAATTTCAGGGCTTTTGTATGGAAGATATATTACAAAAATATAACTTAAAAATTATATTTGCATCTGTAATTCAGATCCAGGACTGAGGATACATTTACCTTTAAACTTTCTATATATCATTCATTCAGCAAATATTTATTAAGCAATTAATACATCCGGGTACTCAACTAGGTCTTTAGGCTAGGATAGTGAAAAAAACAAAAATATCTGTCCTTTGTAGAGTTCACATTCTAGTGGAAAGAGACAGACATTAAAAAAATTAAAAAAGTACAAAATAGAAATGACTTAGGAAAATAACATTATCCCAATAAATGCTATTGAAAAAAAGAAGAGAGTAGGGTAGAAGGAGTGCTGCAGAGAGAGTGCAATTTTCAACACGGTGGTTAGGATAAGCCTTATTGGAAATACGGGATTTGAACTAAGATTTAAAGTTAAAGTAGATACAAAGGTAACTGAGTGAAGAAGAATCTAGACAAAGGAAACAGTCATTGTGGATTCCTGTAAGGCTGGAATATGCCGGGCATGTTAAAGGGAGAGACATTAATGATGCCATTTTCTATGCAGCAGAGTGATCAAGAGGAAAAGTAGTAAAATATGAGGTTAGAGAGTAATTGGGGGTCCATTGCCGGCCATTATTAGAATTTGGACTTTTATACTGAATGAAGATATTGTAGTATTTTGGCCAGAGAAGTGAGATAAATTGACTCCCATTTAAACGTGATCACCCTAGCTGCTGTATTTCATAGAAAATATGAAGGGAGGGACAAAATCAGAAAGAGCTACAGGAAGGCTATTTCAGTAATCCAGACAAGTAGGGATAATACCTCAGAGAAAGATAGGTAGCAATAGAGGTGGTGAGGAATCGCTACACTATATATACAGAATTTTTAAGATAGAGCCAGCAGAATTTCCTAATGAACTGGATTTGAGGTATTAGATAAAAAGGAAAGGAGAAATGGATCCATTTTTTTTTCTTTTTGGCCTATAAACCCTAAGAATGAAGATACTGTCAAGTGAGATGATGAATGTTGCTAGAGGAGCAGGCTTGGCCGTGAAGATCAGAGTTTGACTCAGTATAAGATGATTTGAATTATCTCCTAAATATCCAGTTGGAGATGTCTTGAAAGCAGTTGGATTGATGAGGTCAGGGTTTGGAATGACGTAGGAACTGGAGAAAAATAGTGTAATCATTGACCTTTAGTAGCATTTCACATTAAGATACTGAATCAGTTGATCAAGAAAGTGAATGGAGTTTAAGGATACTTTAGCACCAAGGACTGACTCCCAGGGCTCTTCAATTTGAAGAATTTGGGGACAATAGGAGGAATTTAAAAAAGCGCTAAGACAAAGTCAAGTAGAAAAAAATCCAGGAGAGCATGGTATCATTGGATTTTAACATTGGGCATATTTTGCACGGCACATTAGGCTGACACTTTTGATCATGTATGATCCCTAACTTTGTCACTCTGAGTCGCTTTTATCCTTTATATCACCATACATAAATACAGCTTTGAGGAAGTAGTGAAATAATGAAATTTTTGTTTTATCCTCAAAAACTTAACTAGAATTGCCCAAATGATCTTCAGTGTGTGCAGATGTGAAATTTGTCATGAAAATCAAATGATACAATACTATTCTTTGCTAAATTATGTATTAGAATACTAGTTCGGAAAACATGTAATTATAAAAACACATTTCAGATGAGAATATCATGAAAACTAAAGCCAGTGCAGTCATTTAATATATAATACATCCTCAAAAAAGTATATTTTTTCTATAAAATCTCTTTAAATAGTGTAGATAAGAAGAAATCATGATCACAAACAAAAGACATAGAAAAATAAACTTCATGAAACAATGAATTGCCAGAGAAAATGCTTGCAAAAGACGTATCTGATAATGACTACTATCCAAAATACACAAAGAACTCTTAAAATTCAACAATAAGAAAACAGACAATCTAATTAAAAAGTGAGCAAAAGATCTAAAGAAACACCTCACCAAAGAAGATACACAGATGGCATACAAGCATATGAAAAGATGCCCAACACGATGTTATTTAATTTGTAATTAAAACAACGAGATACCACTACACACCTATTAGAATGGCCAAAATCCAGAATACCAAGAACATCAAATACTAACCAGAATTATGACAAAAGAATGTCTCATACATTGCTGGTAGGAGTGGAAAATAGTACAGCCACTTTGGAAGACAGTTTGGTAGTGCATCACAAAACTAAGCAAACTCACTATACAATCTAGCAACTGTGCATCCTGGTAATTATCCAAAAGACTTGAAGCTTTATGTCCACAAAAAACCTGTGCATGGATGTTTAAAGCAGCTTTATTAATAATTGCCAAAAAAATAGAAGCAACCAAAATATCCTTCAATAGGTGAAATGGGTAAGTAAACTGGTACATTAGACAATATTATTCAGTGCTACTAAGAAATGAGATCTCAAGCAAAACATGAAAAGACATGGTGGAAACATAAATGCATATTACTAAGTAAAAAAAAGCCAATCTTCAAAAGCTAAATACTGTATAATTCTAACTATATGACATTCTGGAGAAGGTAGAACTATGAGGACAATAAAAAGATCAGTGGTTGCCAGGGGTTGGGAGGAGGAGGTGAATAGACAGGGCACAGAGGGTTTTTACAGCAGTGAAACTATTGGGTATGACACTGTAATGGTGGACACATATCTACACATTTGTCCAAACACATAGAATGTACAATGCCAAGAGTGAACTTTGATGTGAACTATAGACTTTGAATGATATGTGTCAATATAGGTTCACCAACAGTAGTAACAAATGTACCATTCTGATGTGGGATAATGACAGTGGAAGAAGTTGGTTGTGTGTGGGAAAAAGAGGTATATGGTAACTGTACTTTCCACTCAATTTTGCCATGAAACTAAAACTGCTCTAAAAAATAAAGTCTATTTTTAAAAAAAGGATAATTCTTTGATAAGATTTTTTACTTACTGACTTAAATATACAAATCATGGAATGATTTAGCTATTTTATATAAAACATCCCTGAAACAAGTAGGTTATTCATAAAAAAGCTCATAGTGAATTAGCTGAAGGGATTGGTTGTCAAGGGTCATGGTTTTTAAAAAAAAGTAGCTGTCTAAAAAATCAATTCTTCTACCTGTTTAAAAATCTGATTGGCATTAGTAATATTTAGTACTCTTCTATTCTGTCTGAGATACAAAGGAAGAAACATTACCTGTATGTTTTGGAACACTTGTTTTTGTCCAACTATCTGCTTTGCAAATGTATGTCAGTCCAGCGTGCTGGATTCCTTATTAAATTAAAAATGCAAAATAGATGCTTTTCAACAAACATCACTGTTCAAGCTCTAATAAAATTACCCAGGATTTGAACTGCTTTAAATGTGTATGTTCATCTAATCCTTTTGTTTTCTTTCTACTCTATGATTAATGCATTTTTGACATATACTTATTTGCACACTGTTTTAGGGAAGCCATTGAAGCTAATTACAGAAGTGAATTTCAGTCACCCAAATATCAGGTCTTATCTCTTTTAATAGATTTACTTCACTGAGTCATGGAGATCTTTTAACTAAATACTTTACATGATTTTTATCTTTCAATTGTGTTCCAGGTGCCATTTGAGGTTTCAGATCTCTGACTTGAATGGTATGTCTTCCTCATTATTATCTTTCAGATATTACTTTCCTTATTAATGTCTTAGACACACGTGATATTCAGTTCTAGTTTAAATAAAGCACATAATAAAATATAAATTTTAGTGGTTTGTAAGATAGAGTTATCTTACAGCTGGAAAGGGTCAGGTTCATGCTTGTTGTCAGGAGTGTCATGTATGAAATTTTGTCCAAGATAAGGATTAGATGGACTATCTAATAATTTATAAAGTGCTGTCTAAAACTTGAAACTGTAAGACAAATCCAAGGGCCATCTTGTTTGGAGCTAGAGATATGTAGATTAATGATTTAGACCTAGGTTAACCAGTTATAAAGTCTAGCTTGGATATATAACCAATGGGACATAAAAAAGCCCAATCTTGCTCAAGTTTTCTGAAACCAAAATTTCTCACACATATATCTGTGGTTCATACTCCAGAGACAGAGTGTACACTGTGCAACTAAGAACACAGCCTATGGAGAGGTCCCTGGAAGTTTCTTGGGCCCCTGATGCTTGTCTGTGCTTTCTTTCTCCTGCTACACCATGTTTACTATCTTTAGACTAAAGCCTTTCATTAGTATATCCTGAGAAATCTTGTGAGTCCTTTTTATTACCTGTGACATTTGGAAAAATACCTAATAAACTTCTTTGGTGTTGATCTTCACATGCATTCTCTCCCAGTATTAAGGTTCCTTTAAAATATGATGTCACATTTTAAAAACAGGTGAATACATACACATGAATCCATTTTTCATTAAAAATATATTGTATTCAAGAATTAAAATTCCATTTTATCCATTTTGCATATAGTTAAAAACCTGAGCTTTAGATTATCTCCAGATTTAATTTTTATTCTGACCCTTATTAATTCTATGACTTTGGCAAATAATATAACATCTCTGTGCTTCATTTCTCTTTTATGTAAGATATGGATAACAACAGTATCTAATTCCTAAGGTTGTTCTGAGGACTAAATTAAATGATAAATCTGAAACCCATAGATAAATACATCATCATATTGAGGTATATGCATCATAATATACAATCATTGTTCATGATGAATAATATTACAGCCCTTGTTGGAATCCTATAATATATGTATACAAAATTGTGTATCAGTACCTAATTATAAGTTCTCTTTTTTATTTTCAAACTATTTCACCTTCTCCTTAAGGCAAGAAAAAATAGTTCATAAGAGCAGGGGCTCAAAGTTTCAGGTTTGCAATCTTACCATGAGCCAAAAAATGCTGAGCTTTTTTATTAATTAAATCATTATGTGGTTACATAAATGAAGTAATTCAATTTATTTTATCCACACTCAATTATTTACTGGAAATATCTAAAATGACAATATGCATGTAGTGCTTTTGATACCACTCACCTAAAGACTTGTAAGGGGAATATAAAGTTGTAGCTGTGCAACTCTATCAAGAGAAAATGGAGTGGCTATATTAATATCAGATGAAATAAGCCTTAAAACAGAGAATCCTACCAGGAATTTAGAAGTACAGTATACAATGATAAAAGGTCAATTCTCTAAGAAAATGTAACAATCTTAAATGTGTATGCTTCTAGCAACAGAACTTCATAATGGATGAAATAAAAACTGATAGAAGTAAAAGGAAAAATAGATGAACACAAAATTATAGTTGAAGACTTCAACACTTCCAATGGATAAAACAGACAGAAAATCAGTAGGGATATAGATGACCTGAACAATTATCAACCAACTTGATCTAAGCTACACTGTGGAACCATCTATACAACGCAGCAAGATGCATATTATTTTCAAGTTCATATGAAATAAGATGTGACATATTATGGACTGTACAACAGATCTCAACAATTTTTTTAAAAAATTGAAATAATACCATTGTAACTAGAATGGAATTAAACTAGAAATAGATACCAGAAAAAATAACTCGAAAATCCAAAATATTTAAAATTTTACCAAAACACTTCTAATCCTAGTGGAATGAGCATTTTTCAGAGAATATTATAAAATATTAGAGTAACTAGAATGTAATTAAACTAGAAATAGATACCAGAAAAATAACTCAAAAATCCAAAATATTTAAAATTTTACCAAAACACTTCTAATCCTAGTGGAATGAGCATTTTTCAGAGAATATTATAAAATACTTTGATTTTAATGAACTTGAAATACAATATTTAAAAACTTGTGGCATGCTGCTTAGTCAGTACTTAGAAATTTATACATTTAATGCTTATAATGGATGAGAAAATTTATAAATCAATGACCTAAGATTCCACCTTAAGAATCTTAAAAAAAAAAAGTTAAAACCAAAGAAGAAAGGATGGATTTTAAATAGAAGACATCAGTGAATTTGATAAACCAAAACAACAATTTCAATGAAACCAAACCCTGATCCTTTAAAAAGATCAAGAAAATTGATAAACCTCTGGTGAGAGTGAATAGGAAAAAGACAAAAGACTGTCAATATAAGGAATGAGCAGAGACATCATTATGAATAGGCAACAATATACTAAGAGAAAAATATTAACATCATTATGCTCAAATATAACAAATTCCTTGAAAGATATATGCTATCAGAGCTCACTCAAGAATCAATAGATTATCTGAATAACCTTTTTTCTTTTAATAAAAAAATATTTAGTTAAATGCTTTCCAACAAAGGAAATTGCTGATCTATAATACTTCACTGGTGAATAGTACCAAGCATTTAAGGAAGAAACGGTAAATTCTATACTAACTGCTCTAGAACATATTACTCTGATACCAAAATCACAAAGAAATTAAAGTAAAAGGAAACTAAATACTAATGTCCTTGATTGACATAGACAAAAAAAAATATCCTCAAAAAATATTAGCAAATCAAATCCAGCAATATATCAAAAGGGTAATACATTATGACCAAGCACATTTTAATCCTGAGTGTACAAACTTTGTTTGACCAGGTAAAAGGCATCTACCCAAAGGAGGCAAAGAATGAGAGAGGAGAGAGAGAAAAGGAGAGAGAGACAACAGGGAGAAGAAAGATAAACCTCCTGCTTATAATGTATTTGACGGTAAAAGATGCAATGCATTCCATAAAATCAGAAACAAGGCAATGATTTTCATCCTAGTTACTGTACATACATTATCATAGTAGAGGTCCTAAGCAGTGCAATAAAAACAAGAAAAGGAATGGAGACATATCCTATATGAACATGTTGGAGTACTCAATATTATCTGGAAGCCAACTATCCACAAACTGATCTACAGACTTAATGAAAACCCAATCAAAATCCTAGTAGGATCTTTTTTAAGAAGTTGCCAGGTGCTTGATAAAATTCATATGGGAATGTAAAGGAAATAGAAGAGTCAAAGCAATTTTGATATGGAAAATCTGAGTTGGAGGCTGCACATCACAGCAAATGCCATAGAGTTCCTAAGAGAACATGATAGTTGGAAATCAGAAGTTTTGTGGTATGGCAGATAGTATGGTGTGGAGAAAGAGTCTTCAACCTAATTCTACTTTTATATGTAAATTATTTTCAAACTTGTATCTCCAATTTAGATTGTCCTTCTCATCTCCAGAGTTAAACATTTCTCACTTCATACTCCACATTTGTCTCAGTTATCTGAAGGTCATATGTCTAAATCTTTGCACAATCTCCACTCCCCACCTTCTTCCTATTTATTTTCTCAGTGTTGAAAGTAGAGTTGCTCTAAATAGAACTATGGGAAAATTTTTTGACTTCTCCCAATCTCTACCAGCTTCCTTCCTAGTTTAGTTTATTACTTTCATAATTTCTCAGTTTATCTTTTCATCTTCCTTGTGTCTATTTTCTCAATTTTGGCCTCCAGAGTTTCACTTATGTACTGTAGTAAAACATTAGCTTTGCTTTCTTTCTCAACCTTGCATACCCAGGGAAACTGATCATCTTTTCAGATACCAATGTGTGTGTGTGTGTGTGTGCGTGTTGTTAAGTAAAAACCGAAAACCAAGACCTGCAACTCCAAATTTTAAAATTCTTCAATAAAACACCTTTTACATAAAATACATATAGTGGCACAAAATATTCTTTATGATAAATTCCTGTCCATGTTTCTATGCATAGTTCACTCCTTGTGCTTGTTCAAGCACACCTTTGAATTCACCATAAATGCACATAGCCTGAATTAACCTCTTACTAGAATTGGTTTTTTTCCTCATTATTTCGTTAGCAAACTCATCCTCATATTTGAAGCCATCCCTCAGGTTGTGCTTTTTTGTGCTGTTTGACATTTTCCTTTACTTCCTAAGGTGAACTTTAAATTGTCTCTAATGCTAATAAATTGTATTCTAACGAAATTAATGAATGACTCTTGCTTAAGTTTCTAAATTTTTTAATGAAAATATATTTTTCATGAAGAGGTTGCTATGAGGAGTTCAATGAATATTGATTGTAAAGTTGTAAACTTTTTAGCATGGTACATGATGTTCTTTTCCAGTGGCAAGGATAAAATTGGAAAAAAGAAACCCTTCTAATAGTAACTCAAGCTCTAAATATTTTCAGATTGTAAATGGATTGAATAGGGATGGCTTTATGAAGGATTTGAAATTTGTTTTGTGCATTAAATAGAGGTTAAGGATTTGTTAGAGAGATGTGATGGCGGAATGAGTGTTTAGTAGTTAGCTAGAAAATGCAACTGCATTTGTTATAGGGACCATATATTGTAAATAGAGCTTTCAAAGCCTGTGCTTAAATACTACAGCTGAAATCATGGGAGCATATAAAATTGTTCAAATAGAGTATGTGCATGAACAAGAACAAAGAACAATATTCAATATAGGAATTCAGTATAGGAAGAATTACATGGAGTAAAAAGAAGTATCATGAATAATATTAGTAATGAAAGAATGAAAGTCACAATAATCCAATCTCTTGGAAGATTAGGGAGAAGATAATTTTAAGAAAGATAGAAAATAAAATAGTGTCCAAGGGTGCAGAATGGTTAAGGAAGATAAAAAGTAGACAAAGCATATTAACGTTAGCAAATAGAATACAGGTGACTCTTGAGGCTGAAGGGGTGGGAAGGTGATTCATTAGATAGCCCATATGAGAATGGAACCTTTTAAGAAATGAGTAGGGCTTGAAGAGTTGGAGACGGGCTTACAATTTTGAATATGAAAGGAATTATGGAAATATGATGCAAGCCACAAAGGCAACAAAGTCAAGTGAAAATATTTTGTTTGTTTTCTAAGATTACGAAGACCTGTTCAATTTCACAATTGAGAAGAAAGGGTATGTGTACACTGATTAAATTAAATGGATTTATTGGCATTAATGCCGTGTTTCTCTAAATCATGTGGGTTTTCATTGACTTTTTTAGATTTCCATTGCTTAGGCCCCAAATATGTTCTTTCTTCTTCTTCTTGCTGTTGTTTTTACATCTTTTGCATGACTCCAAAATATGTCACAACTACTTAAAGAGTGTGCATATGGTTTCATATTTAGAAAATGTCCTTAAACTTTCTGAAGCATTTCAAATTTTAAAAGATGACTAGACACCAAATACATAGTTTGTATGACACATTTCTGTTGAATATTCATAACTGAAGAAAGAATTGTTGCTGACTACCTTAGAATAAAGCTAGATCCGCCTTGTAGCACATGGGTTCTATTCTCAAATAGAAAATTTGAGGAGTATTATAAAGTCTAGGATAACAGATATTTCCAACAAGCTTTGATGAGTATTCCCTTTGTGGTTTATTTAGAACTTTTTGTAAGATTCTTTGAACTGCAGTTCTGAGATACAAATAAGGAAGAAAAAAGGCATTCTAATCAGAGGAAATAATAAGTTTGAGCCACTGAGGCAAGACAGCACAGTCAAATTTAAGGATTTGTGTTTCAGTGGTTTGTGCACCAAAAAACTGCCATTAAAACCAATAGAGGTAGGCAAGGACTTAATCATAAAACTTCATCATCTTTGCAAGTTTGCATGCTGAAAAGTATTAATTTGATTTAGATTGTAAAAGGAAATCATTGGGAAATTTGGTGAAAATAATATGAAAAATGGTGAAAAGATTTAAATTTCAGAAAGATCATTCCAAAGACAGTAGGGATGAGAGTCTCAAATCATTGTTATGAATTAAATGGAATGAACTAAAGATTATAAGCAGAATTTTATAATCTGACTATGGTTGTATACAAATTCCTTAATGAAGATAAATAGAAGGAAGTCCATAAATGAAAAGGCTTTTCCCTCACATAAAATCTTACTTTAAGAAACCCTCCAAGTATGTTATATGGAATGCACACCTGAGGTGTATGGATATTAACTTATCATTACATTAAATATTTTATTTCCAAGAGAGAATCAAGGAAGGTAAACCTCACATATTATAGAATTCAACTTAATAAAGCTCTGCTTTTCCTTTCTGCATAGGTGTGTTGCTACACATTATCATATATGCTCCCTAGGATTCAGTTCCTAGATACAATTTTTAAGCTGAATTCTCTCTCCTACCTCTCATCCTCTTTCCTAATGTTCCTTATTGAGCTCTGTTTATCAAGTGCATTGGGATTCTATTTACTGTCATGGGTTGAATGTCTGTATATGTCCAAATTCATATGTTGAAACTCAGGTGACGCCCCATGTGTTGGTATTTGGAGGTAGGGCCTTTGGAGACAATTAGATTAAGATTAGGTCCCAAGATTTGGATCTTTATGATGGGATTAGTGTGAGTTCATAAGAAGAGGGCAAGAGATCTCTTTCTTTATGAGAAAGCATAGAGGAAAGGCCATGTGAGCACACAGCGAGAAGGCTGCTGTCTGTATGCTGGGAAGTGGGCCCTCTCAGACACCAAATCTGCCTGGGCCTTGATCTTAGACTTCCTAGTTTCCAAAACTGTGAGAATTAAATAATCTGTTGTTAATCTATGTATATTAATAAAGTAGTCTGAGCAGATTAAGACAGTGACCTTGTCTGGATATCTTTATTTTATTTTTCTAAATAAATACTTTATTTTTTATGTAATCTTTTTGAGCGACTAATGCACCAGGGTCTCAAATAACTGAGTATGTCAAACTTTCTATTCACAACCATAGAGAGAGCGTTTCTCACTTGAAATATTACCAAACATATTAAGAAACCATTCCCTAGTCATCTAGACCCAGATTGCTTTTGAAAGTCAGAGCATATTTCTACATACAAAAAAATATGTACCCTTAATTTTCAGTCTAAAGTGATAATGAGATTAAATGTAAGTAAACAAGTTCATTTTATTCCCTATTTTATCCTTAGTGCTTAAAAGCATACCTGATAAATCTTAGGTGCACAATAACATTTTGATAAATATAAAAAGAATAGGGATGTTTGTTTCCCTAGTCTCAAGAATTCCTTTGATAATACTATAACAGAAGTCTTATCCCCTATGTGGAGCTAATTATTGGGTTGAACATTACTATTCAAAATTACTGACCAGGGAACATTTTTAATTGCCTCCTAATTCTACAAATTGTAAAACTTGTTTAAACAGGGAAACTATTAACCTCATCAGAAATAGAATTTATATGTCATCACGTAATTGATTAGCCTTCAGATCCTATTCTTGTACAGGTCTTAATAATTGTGCAAAAGTGATAAGAATAAAGTGTTCTTTGTGTGAATCAAATAGGTCCCCAAAAGCTTAAGATATTTACTGTAGCAAATGTCTGCTGTAGTAAATGCCACTTAAGTTAAAAACACTAAATATCATTTTATTTAAGAAGATCAGGGTTGTTATTTTCCTTTAGTTGAAAATATAAAATAGGAAGGCTATAAAATACTGTAGGGCAGGGTTTGGGAAATTTTAATGTGAGTGTAAATCACCTTGGGAATCATTTAAAATACAGATTCTGTTTCAGTAGTTTTAGAGAAGGATCTGAAATGTATCATCTCTAATAATCACCCACATGATGGCAATGATGTTGGTCTTTGGGCCATACTTTGTAAAGCAACAGTCTAATAGATCTTGATGGTTTGACTGTGAGCGACCTGTAGACATGCACAATACAAAGAGAAGGGAACCATGAAAGGGACAGTACAGTAAAGTTTATTCCTATTCTTTCTGGCTTCATTGCTCTTATTAGATCACATCTTTAATATGCCATCAATTAGGGTTATGAATTCTGGAAACTTGTATGACCAAGAAAGAGAAACCATGGACCTAGCTCAATTCAATCCAACCAATATATATTCAGTCCCTATAATATAAGTATCCATTATATACCTAATATCTTGCTTGTGTAGCATTTTGTTCTTTTGAATAGTGGGGACCAAACTACTCATGTGCACATTTGTGTGTGTGTGTGTGTGTGTATGCCACATAAATATATAGCAGAATTTAACAAGTAATTATTGAATTGTTAGTATCTTTTAAGGATAATTACTATCCTGTTAATCCTGCTACTAAGGACAAAATTACTAACAAGATATGCTATCTGTCTCAAGGAACTTAAATTTAGCTCCAAGAAAATCAAGCAAATTCTTGTCACAGTTATTCATAAAGGGTGACAGTATATTTTTTATCCAAATTATTAAAAATGTTCCACTATAACTACATTTTATAGATCAAATGTTTTTCGCCCTCCAAAATGGCAATTTTCACCTAGGCTCCCAAGGAGGGAGATGCCTGGAGCTGTAGGCATGTGACTCTAGCCAGGGAGAACCTTAGGGATAGAGCTCAAGCACTGTGGGGCCTCCTACTGAACTATGGGGGGTGAATCTGCCAACCAAGTGGGCCTGGGAAAGAGAGTGTTGAGCTGAAGAGGACTGTTCTCCAGATTTAAGGTTTAATAGAATATTCCCAGTTAGGTTTTGGATCTAGCAGGGACCTGCCATTCATTCTTCTTTCCTATTCTCTCTTTTAGAAGGAGAATGTATATCTTATGCCTGTCCCAACATTGTACTTATAAAGCACATAACGTGTTGGGTTTCATAGGTTCACAACTGGAGAGGAATTTGCCTCAGGATGAGTAATACCTTGAATCTCATCCATATCTTACTTTGGTCTTAGACTTTAATGTTGATGCTGAAATGAGTTAAGACTTTTGGGGTATTGGCAAAGAATGAATAATTTTGTGAGGATATGCTTTGAGGGGTCCAAGAGTAGAATCCTAATGACTAAAGGTTTGTGTCCTACCAAAACTCATATGTTGAAACCTGATCTCCAATGTGATAATATTTGGAAGTGGTGCTTTTGAAAGGTTATGATTAGGTCTTGAGGGCAGAGTCCTGCTGATAGGATTAGTGCCCTGATAACAGAGACCCCAGAAAGCTCTCTAACCCCTTCTATTAATTATGTGAGAACTCAGGGAAGATGACTCTGCACTAGGAAGCAGGTTCTCATAAGACACCCAATCTGCTGACACCTTGATCTTGGGCTTCCCAGTCTCCAGGACTGTAAGAAGTGTTTGTTGTTTAAGCCACCAGTCTATGTTATTTTTGTTACAGCATCTTGAACATATTAAGACACTACATCTAAACACAATTATCACTACAAGCAATTGTTAACATTTACTACCCTAATTTATATTCCAGATGCCATTAGTGCTCCTCACAAAGAGCATCCCATTTAATTCTCAGGCAAATTTTTGAAGTAGGTACTATTACTATTACTTCTATAGTTAGATGAGAAAATTACATCTCATAAATCGTTCTAATTATGTAAATGACATAATAAATCCACCTTAGTGGTATGACACAACAGTCATTCATTATCATGGTTTTTACTATTGAGTGGGCCCAGCTGGGTAGTTCTCAGTGGTGGTCACCATGCAGTTGAAGGTAGGTGATGGTTGGGGGGGAGTTACAGCAAGGACTTTCTCCCATGTGTAGCAATGTATGCCAGTCATAAGCTGGGATCTCAGCTGAATATTGTTGGCTGGAGCACACAGTTAGCCTCCCATTTGCTTTGGGTTCTTTACAGTATGGTGGCTGGACTCCATGTATAAGCCTCCTAAGACTGAGGGCTGGGGGAATGCTGTATTGCCTTTTATGACCGAGCCTTCAGTTACTTAGTGTTGTTCTGCCTGTTGTGGTCATTAGAGATGATGCTATATGTAATCGAGAATATCTAAGAATTTAAAGACATGAACTTGTAAAACTTCCTCTTTGGTTAAGTAATTTTCCCAGAGACAGACAGCTAGTATAATCCAGTACCTAATATGAATTCACTTTTATAGGATTCCAAACATATTTTCTTAACCACTGTGTCATATTGTTGTATTTCCACTAACATCTCTAGCATGAAATATATATAAGCATCTGTGCCATTCTTCAGTAGTAAGGGTAACACAGAAGGAAGCAAAAGCAACAATAGAAAACACTACCCTGAATGGCAGTTTAGGTGATTTTACTGAGGTCTTGATCTCAGCAAACCTGTTAAAAAGATTTTTTAGATGCCATACTCTATATTGCTGGGATATTTTTTTCTACTCTCAGTCCCACCTACCTCTCAACATCACGAGACGACACACCTTTTGTCATTAACAGAGTCAAGTCAGACTTCCTCTGCTCCTTTATGACTTTTATTTTTATATTCCATAAACTACCCCCAATTTAGGCTATAAATTCTCAAAACCAAAATCCATAAATTTTCAGTTATTAATGCCCTCTGATATTTTCAATGAAATTGCATATTCCCAATAAATTAATCCATGTGAGGCATTTAAAACTGTGCCTGAGATCACGGGAAGATGGTGGCATGAGTAGTTCAGAGGAAATCTCCTCCACAAAACATATATATTTATGAAAATACAATAAATATAACTATTCCTAAAAGGGACACCAGTGGATGCAGTACAACAGCCAGGATCTACATCTGCGAGAAATCAGCATCACACAAAGGGGGTAAGATACAAGCCGCAGCCAGGCGAGACCCAAATGCTCTCCCACCCCAAAACCCAGTGAGAGGAAAGGAGTCAGAACGGGGAGGGAGTGAAAGCCCAGGACTGCTAAACAACCAGCTCTAGAAATCTGCACCCAGGATCTCCAGAAGATGGCAGCATGAATAAAGCAGTGGAAATCTCCTCCCAAAACCACATATATCTATGAAAAAATAACAAAGAAAACTCTTCCTAAAATAGAGACCACAGGACACAGGACAACATCCAGACCACATCCACACCTTTGAGAACCCAGCATCTCATGAAGGGGGTTAGATACAAGCCCTGGCCCCATGGGACTGAAGCACCACTCCCCCCAACTCCCAGAGGGAGGTGAAGAGTTGGAGCGGGGAGGGAGAGGGAGCCCAGGAATGCTGAACACCCAGCCCCAGCCATCCGCACCAGAGCACAAGCACAGGGCATGCGTGGGGTCCTGGATACTAGGGAAACAGGGAAGCAGGAAGGGTGAGTGGGTGCCTGAGGCCAATGCTGGAGAACAAAGAAACAGGAGCTGCCATTTTTTTTCCTCTTTTTTTTTTTTTTTTTTTGGCGAGTACTTTTTAGAAATCTTAAAGGGACATGGCCCCCAATACTAGGGAAACAGGGCAGCAAGACCGATGAGCAGGTGCCTGAGGCTGGCACCTGAGGACAAAGAAAATCATGCGTTTTTCTTTTTTTTGTTGTTCTTGTTGTTTTGGTTTGGCAAGTGCTTTTTGGAAGTCTTAAATAGACAGGGCAGGACACTTACTCCTGAGGCAGGGAATCTGGGGATCGCTGGACACTGTAACCCCCTGGGCAGCAGGGAGCACAGAGGCCCCTTACGGAGATAAATAGCCTCCCAGACGCTCCCCCTCCAATGGAGCTCCACCATTTTGGAGTAGCAGCCTGAACCAGGACACGCCCACTGCAACAGCGAAGTTAAACTCCATAGCAGCCGGGCAGGAAGTAGAAGCCCTGTCTGCGTGCCCCTGTCTGCACGCAGCTGCCCAGCACAAGCCACTAGAGGTCACTGTTCTCCCAGGAGAGGAAGGCCACAAACCAACAAAAAGAAAAGTTCTTCCAGCCGTCACTCGTACCAGCTCTGCAAACTATCTCTATCACCATGAAAAGGCAAAACTACAGACAGACAAAGATCACAGAGACAACATCTGAGAAGGAGACAGACCTAACCAGTCTCCCTGAAAAAGAATTCAAAATAAAAATCATGAACATGCTGACAGAGATGCAGAGAAAAATGCAAGAGCAATGGGATGAAGTCTGGAGGGAGATCACAGATGACAGGAAGGAGATTACAGAAGTGAAACAAACCCTGGAAGGATTTATAAGCAGAATGGATAAGATGCAAGAAGCCATTGAAGGAATAGAAACCAGAGAACAGGAATGTATAGAAGCTGACATAGAGAGAGATAAAAGGATCTCCAGGAATGAAACAATACTAAGAGAACTGTGTGACCAATCCAAAAGGAACAATATCCGTATTATAGGGGTACCAGAAGAAGAAGAGAGAGGAAAAGGGGTAGAAAGTGTATTTGAAGAAATAATTGCTGAAAACTTTCCCAAACTGGGGGAGGAAATAATCGAACAGACCATGGAAATACACAGAACCCCCAACAGAAAGGATCCAAGGAGGACAACACCAAGACACATAATAATTAAAATGGCAAGGATCAAGGACAAGGAAAGAGTTTTAAAGGCAGCTAGAGAGAAAAAGGTCACCTATAAAGGAAAACCATCAGGCTATTGTCAGACTTCTTGACAGAAACCCTACAGGTCAGAAGAGAATGGCATGATATATTTAATGCAATGAAACAGAAGGGCCTTGAACCAAGGATACTGTATCCAGCATGACTATCATTTAAATATGATGGCAGGATTAAACAATTCCCAGACAAGCAAAAGCTGAGGGAATTTGCTTCCCACAAACCACCTCTACAGGGCATCTTACAGAGACTGCTCTAGATGGGAGCACTCCTAAAAAGAGCACAGAACAAAACACCCAACATATGAAGAAAGGAGGAGGAGGAATAAGAAGGGAGAGAAGAAAAGAATCTCCAGACAGTGTATATAACAGCTCAATAAGCAAGCTAAGTTAGGCAGTAAGATAGTAAAGAGGCTAATCTTGAACCTTTGGTAATCACGAATTGAAAGCCTGCAATGGCAATAAGTACATATCTTTCAATAGTCACCCTAAATGTAAATGGACTTAATGCACCAATCAAAAGACACAGAGAAATAGACTGGATAAAAAAGTAAGACCCATCTATATGCTGCTTACAAGAAACTCACCTCAAACCCAAAGACATGCACAGACTAAAAGTCAAGGGATGGAAAAAGATATTTGAGGTGAACAACAACAAGAAGGAAGCAGGGGTTGCAGTACTAATATCAGACAAAATAGACTTCAAAACAAAGAAAATAACAAGAGATAAAGAAGGACTCTATATAATGATAAGGGGCTCAGTCCAACAAGAGGATATAACCATTCTAAATATATATGCATCCAACACACGTGCACCAGCATATGTGAAACAAATACTAACAGAACTAAAGGGAGAAATAGACTACAATGCATTCATTTTAGGAGACTTCAACACACCACCCACCCCAAAGGACAGATCCACCAGACAGAAAATAAGTAAGGACACACAGGCACTGAAAAACACACTAGAACAGATGGACCTAATAGACATCTATAGAACTCTACATCCAAAAGCAACAGGTTATACATTCTTCTCAAGTGCACATGGAACATTCTCCAGAATAGACCCCATACTAGCCCACAAAAAGAAATCTGCACCCGCAACGCAGACACAAGGTGCACGGGTTGCTGAATATTAAAGAAACAGAAAAGCAAAACCTGTGGGCAGGTCTCTGAAACCAGCGCCCCTGAGACAAAAGAAAAGCGAGTGCTTTCTGCAAGTCTTAAAGAGACAGGGACCCCATAGCTGGACGAAGTTGTCCTGGCAGCTGGGAATACCGGAGAAACTTAGGAGCCCTAAATGTAGGCAGTGCAGCTCTGAAGCCCCTCACAGGCCTAGGCAGCCTACCAGTCATTCCTCCAAAGAGCGCGGACCCCGACACATAGGCCCAGTAGCAGGAGAGTCGGAGTGCGTGCCGGGGACGGAAGCACTAGAAGGAACCAAGAGCAGATCCATGCACCACAAAGCTAGCCCACAGCGGCACAACTGAACATTCCAGGGGAAGCTCACATGCACTGTCGGCAGTGAAGCCAGAGCCCGATAGAAGCCTGTGTGGAAAAGCCCCGCACACACCAGCAGTAGAGCCAGAGGGAGCAGGTGCACTACCAGGAGCCAACCGGAATCCCAGCCCAACGCACAGCCACACAGGCCAGACCCAAAGGCCACTGCTGCCACACAGCTGCCCAGCAGGGTTGCCACTAGCATGGAGGAGTGCACCTGGCATGCTTGCCACTCCCTGCAGGGCTTCGTGCTGCTCTGACAGGCACCCCACCCACAACAGCTTAGGAGATTAACCCGGTGGCTCCTCCAGGAGTGCAGGTAGCCGTCACAGGCAGCAGAGAAGGGCAAGGCATCCAGCAAGCAGGAAAGGACGTTCTTCTCCCAGCTGACACACCCGCAACCTGCCTATAGACTCTGCAATCACCATGAAAAGGCAAAAAAATCTGATCCATACCAAGATAGTTATACCTGGGAAAGGATCTGCAGAAGCAGACCTAACCAGACTCCCTGAAAAAGAATTCAAAATAAAAATTATAAACATGCTGACAGAGCTGCAGAGAAATATGCAAGAGCTAAGGGATGAAATCTGGAGGGAGATTACAGACGTTGGGAGGGAGACCACAGATGTCTGGAGGGAGATTACAGAAGTGAAACAAACTCTGGAAGGATATATAAGCAGAATGGATGAGATGCAAGAGGCCATTGATGGAATAGAAACAAGAGAACAGGAATGCATAGAAGCTGACATAGAGAGAGATAAAAGGATCTCCAGGAACGAAACAATACTAAGAAAACTATGTGACCAATCCAAAAGGAACAATATCTGTATTATAGGGGTACCAGAAGAAGAAGAGAGAGGAAAAGGGATAGAAAGTGCCTTTGAAGAAATAATTGCTGAGAACATCCCCAAACTGGGGGAGGAAATAGTTGCTCAGACTACGGAGGCACACAGAACTCCCGAGAGACGGGATCCAAAGAGGTCAACACTAAGACACATAATAATTAAAATGGCAAAGATGAAGGACAGGGACAGAATATTAAAGGCAGCCAGAGAGAGTAAAAAGTCACCTATGAAGGAAAACCCGTCAGGCTATCATCCGACTTCTCAACAGAAACCTTACAGGCCAGAAGAGAATGGCATGATATATTTAATGCAATGAAACAGAAGGGCCTTGAACCAAGCATACTGTATCCAGCACGATTATCATTTAAATATGAAGGAGGGATTAAACGATTCCCAGAAAAGCAAAAGTTGAGGGAATTTGCCTCCCACAAACCACCTATACAGGGTATCTTAGAGGGACTGCTCTAGATGGGAGCACTCCTAAAAAGAGCACACAACAAAACACCCAACATATGAAGAATGGAGGAGGAGGAAAAAGAAGGTAAGAAATAATCATCAGACTGTGTTTATAACAGCTCAATAAGTGAGTGAGGTCAGACAGTAAGGTAGTAAACAAGCTAACCTTGAACCTTTGGAAACCACAAATCTAAAGCCTGCAATGGCAATAAGTACATATCTTTGTAAATGAACTGAATGCACCAATAAAAGACACAGAGTAATAGAATGGATAAAAAAGCAAGACCCATCTATATGCTGCTTACAAAAGACTCACCTCAAACCCAAAGACATGCACAGATTAAAAGTCAAGGGTTGGAAAAAGATACTTCATGCAAACAACAGAGAGAAAAAAGCAGGTGTTGAAATACTAGTATCAGACAAAGTAGACCTCAAAATAAAGAAAGTAACAAGAGATAAAGAAGGATATTACATAATGATAAAGGGCTCATTCCAACAAGAGGATATAACCATTATAAACATATATGTACCCAACACAGGAACACCAATATATGTGAAACAAATACTAACAGAATTAAAGGAGGAAATAGAATGCAGTGCATTCATTTTGGGAGACTTGAACACACCACTCACCCCGAAGGACAGATCCACCAGACAGAAAATAAGTAAAGACACAGAGGCACTGAACAACATGCCAGAACAGATGAACCTAATAGACATCTAAAGAACTGTACATCCAAAAGCAACAGGATACACATTCTTCTCAAGTGCACATGGAACGTTCTCCAGAATAGACCACATACCAGGCCACAAAAAGAACCTTAGTAAATTCCAAAATATTGAAATCCTAACAACCAACTTTTCAGACAACAAAGGTATAAAACTAGAAATAAATTGTACAAAGAAAGCAAAAAGGCTCACAAACACATGGAGGCTTAACAACATGCTTCTAAATAATCAATGGATCAATGACCAAATTAAAATGGAGATCCAGCAATATATGGAAATAAATGACAACAACAACACAAAGCCCCAACTTCTGTGGGATGCAGCAAAACCAGTCTTAAGAGGAAAGTATATAGCAATCCAGGCATATTTAAAGATGGAAGAACAATCCCAAATGAATATTCTAATGTCACAATTATCGAAATTGGAAAAAGAAGAACAAATGAGGCCTAAGGTCAGCAGACGGAGGCACATAATAAAGATCAGAGAAGAAATAAATAAAATTGAGAAGAATAAAACAATAGAAAAAAATCAATGAAACCAAGAGCTGGTTCTTTGAGAAAATAAACAAAGTAGATTAGCCTCTAGCCAGACTGATTAAGAGAAAAAGAGAGTCAACACACATCAACAGAATTAGAAACGAGAAAGGAAAAATCATGACGGACCCCACTGAAATACAAAGAATTATTAGAGAATACTATGAAAACCTATTTGCTAACAAGCTGGAAAACCTAGGAGAAATGGGCAACTTCTTAGAAAAATACAACCTTCCAAGACTGACCCAGAAAGAAACAGAAAATCTAAACAGACCAATTACCAGCAATGAAATTGAAGCAGTAATAAAAAAACTACCCAAGAACAAAATCCCCAGGCGAGATGGATTTACCTCAGTATTTTATCAAACATACAGAGAAGACATAACACCCATTTTCCATAAAGTTTTCCAAAAAATAGAAGAGGAGGGAATACTCCCAAACTCATTCTATGAAGCCAACATCACCCTAATACCAAAACCAGGAAAAGACCCCACCAAAAAAGAAAACTACAGACCAGTATCCCTGATGAACGTAGATGCAAAAATATTCAAAAAATATTAGCAAACTGAATTCAAAAATACATCAAGAGGATCATACACCATGACCAAGTGGAACTCATCCCAGGGATGCAAAGATGGTACAACATTCAAAAATCCATCAGCATCATCCACCACATCAACAAAAAGAAAGACAAAAACCACATAATCATCTCCATAGATGCTGAAAAAGCATTCGACAAAATTCAACATCCATTCATGATAAAAACTCTCAAAAAAATAGGTATAGAGGGCAAGTACCTCAACATAATAAAGGCCATATATGATAAACACACAGCTAACATCATACTGAACAGTGAGAGGCTGAAAGCTTTTCCTCTGAGATTGGGAACGAGACAGAGATGCCCACTCTCTCCACTGTTATTCAACGTGGTACTGGAGGTCCTAGCCATGGCAATCAGACAAAACAAAGAAATACAAGGAATCCAGATTGGTAAAGAAAACGTCAAACTCTCATTATTTGCAGATGACATGATATTGTACATAAAAAACCCTAAAGACTCCACTGCAAAACTACTAGAACTAATATCGGAATTCAGCAAACTTGCAGGATAAAAAATTAACACACAGAAATCTGTGGCTTTCCTATACACTAATAATGAACTAATAGAGAAATCAGGAAAACAATTCCATTCACAATAGCATCAAAAAGAATAAAATACTTAGGAATAAACCTAACCAAGGAAGTGAAAGACCTATACCCTGAAAACTACAAGACACTCTTAAAAGAAATTAAAGAGGTCACTAACAAATGGAAACTCATCCCATGCTCCTGTCTAGGAAGAATAATATCGTCAAAATGGCCATCCTGCCCAAAGCAGTATACAGATTCGATGCCATCCCTATCAAATTACCAACAGCATTCTTCAATGAACTGGAACAAATAGTTCAAAAATTCATATGGAACCGTCAAAGACCCTGAATAGCCAAAGCAATCCTGAGAAGGAAGAATAAAGTTGGGGGGATCTCACTCCCTAACTTCAAGCTCTACTACAAAGCCACAGTAATCAAGACAATTTGGTACTGGCACAAGAACAGAGCCACAGACCAGTGGGACTGAATAGAGACTCTAGACATTAACCCAAACATATATGGCCAATTAATATTTGATAAAGGAGCCATGGACATACAATGAGGAAATGACAGTCTGTTCAACAGATGGTGCTGGCAAAACTGGACAGCTCCATGTAAGAGAATGAAACTGGATCACTGTCTAACCCCATACACAAAAGTAAACTCCAAATGGATCAAAGACTTGAATGTAAGTCATGAAACCATAAAACTCTTAGAAAAAAACATGGACAAAAATCTCTTGGACATAAACATGAGTGACTTCTTCATGAACATATCTCCCCGGGCAAGGGAAACAAAGGCAAAAATGAAAAAGTGGGACTATATCAAGCTAAAAAGCTTCTGTAAAGCAAAGGACACCATCAATAGAACAAAAAGGTATCCTACAGTATGGGAGAATATATTTGTAAATGACAGATCCGATAAAGGATTGACATCCAAAATATATGAAGAGCTCACACGCCTCAACAAACAAAAAGCAAATAATCCAATTAAAAAATGGGCAGAGGAGCTGAATAGACAGTTCTCTAAAGAAGAAATCGAGATGGCCAACAGGCACATGAAAAGATGCTCAACATCACTAATCATCAGAGAAATGCAAATTAAAACCGCAATGAGATATCACCTCACACCAGTAAGGATCGCCATCATCGAAAAGACAAACAACAACAAATGTAGGTGCGGTTGTGGAGAAAGGGGAACCTTCCTACACTGCTGGTGGGAATGTAAAGTAGTTCAACCATTGTGGAAAGCAGTATGGAGGTTCGTCAGAATGCTCAAAATAGAAATACCATTTGACCCAGGAATTCCTCTTCTAGGAATTTACCCTAAGAATGCAGCACTCCAGTTTGAAAAAGACAGATGCACCCCTATGTTTATCGCTGCACTGTTTACAATAGCCAAGATATGGAAGCAACCTAAATGTCCATCAGTAGATGAATGGATAAAGAAGTTGTGATACATATTCACAATGGAATATTACGCAGCCATAAGAGAAAAACAGATCCTACCATTTGCAACAACATGGATGGAGCTAGAGGGTATTATGCTCAGTGAAATAAGCCAAGCAGAGAAGGACAAGTACCAAATGATTTCACTCACATTTGGAGTATAAGAACAAAGGAAAACTGAAGGAACAAAACAGCAGCAGAATCACAGACTCCAAGAATGGACTAATAGTTAACAAAGGGAAAGGGACTGGGGACGATGGGTGGGAAGGAAGGGATAAGGGCGGGATGGACAGTGACTGTGAAGGGGTATGTGGGAGGGACTTGGTGAAGGGGGAACCTAGTAAACATAATGTTCTTTCTGTGATTGTAGATTAATGATACCAAAATAAAAATAAAAATTAAAAAAACTGTGCCTGATACAATTAATTCAATAAGTGGTAACTTAAAAATGACCTTCATTTTCAATTTATCTATTAATAAGTATGTATATGTACATATTCATATACATATGTATGAAATAAAATTCATGAAATACATGCCTCAAAAAAATAACCTCCTGTACTATCACTGTAAGTTTTTTAAAAATCACATATATTTTCTATACCATGTAACAGGACCATGCATTCTTTGGCTTTAAACAAAAGAAAAATGCCTTCGAATATTTCTTTTAGAAATAGCAAAGTTCATCATGAGTGAAAGACCTTTCCATACAATGTTTTAACTAGAAGAGCCAAGAAAGTAAATGGGCAGTTAAAAACGCTCTACCTACTTGGAAATATCAAATGAGACATCCATGCTGAAACTCAGGGTCACTGTGAGAAGGCTTAGAGACTGCCTAGACAGGGCTTTACAGGTAGTATGACTTTGAACAATGCATGTAGTTCAACATCTGTGGACTCAAAATCATGACTTAGCAGGCTGAGAATGGATCCACTTCTAAAGTGTAGATTCCCTTTAACCAAGTTCCAGAGACTGAGGTATAAAACTTTCAAAGGATAGTTATATCTCTTGTCAAATAACCAAATCATTTTATTCCTTTAAACAAAATATATGAAGAAAAAAATCTAAAACTTGAGAAAATGTGGAAGAGATTTTGACAAGGAAATTTAGTTATGAGAGTCTGATATTGAGTGATATCTGTCTGTCTGCATCATAGGAATATTCTAGCCACTAAAGCCAAATGCGTCATATTCTTTTCCTGGATGACACTTAGACATCCAGTTAGACAATATTTAGATTTGCTACACAAACATTTTTCTTTAAAACATCCTCCCTCTTTCCTCCCTTCCTCCCCCTCAATTTTTTCTTCCTTTGTTCATTTCTTTCTCTTTCTCCTCCCTTCCTTCCTTCTTCCTTCTTCCTTTCTTTCTTTCCTTCCTTCTTTCTTTCCTTCTTTCCTTCCTTCTTTTGTTCTTTCTTTCTTTCTTTCTTTCTTTCTTTCTTTCTTTCTTTCTTTCTTTTTTTCTTTCTTTCTTTCTTTCTTTCTTTCTTACTCTTTCTTTCTTTCTTCTTCTTCTTCTTCTTCTTCTTCTTCTTCTTCTTCTTCTTCTTCTTTTCTCTCTCTCTCTCTCTCTCTCTCTCTCTCTCTCTCTCTCTCTCTCTCTCTCTCTCTCTCTCTTTCTTTCTCTTTCTTCTTCTTTCTTTCTTGATTAAAGCCACTAATGAAGCCACTAATGTAACAGATTCTGTATTGAGTAATTTCAACAGCAGTACTATGAGGAAGGTGTTATTATTATTGTTACTATACAGATGTGGAAATTGGTAAATAGAGATATAAATAGCTTACCTAAGGTCTTACACCTAGTAAAGAACAAAGCTTGGTAGAGGAGCTCAGCATCTCCTGGTAATGGAATTGGATTCCATCCTGTAGTGAATTGAAAATGACAAACTTTTGTTTTACAAAATTCATTGTGGGAGCTGTTTGGAGGATGACTTCAAACAAGGAAAGACAAGAGGCCAAGGGATAAAAAGGATGCCAGTTAGGCAGTTATTATAGTAATCCAAATATTAAAAAAATAAAGCTAGACAAATGTATTAATAGTGAGTTGAGGAAAGGACTTGTTCTAGGGGTACTAAAGATTTAGTCTAGGTAAGATGATTGACTGGGTTCAGAAGGAAACATAAGGCATCAAGAAGCACCCTGCAATGTCTGCTGTGGGCAACTGGCCACATGTTGGCAGCCTGTATTCTGGTGGTGATTATATAAAGACCACTTAGAGAGGGATGATGATCAGTTAAGCTTTAGACATGTTGAAATTAAATAAGCCTTCAGAGACTAGTTGAAGAAAAACATGATATTTAATGACCATACAGTTAGAAGAAGTAATAATAGGCATCCCTGAAGGGATCAAAGTGGGGGAAAGTGAAGCAGATAATTTGTTGGAAAAGTTCAATAATGTATTTCTTATAAAGTTCATGTAATAACATGATACAAACTTTCATCCTTATAGAAATTTAAAAAATAATTAATATCTGAATCTTCTATAGATAATTCTAATAAAGATGAGCCCATATATCAATAAAACCAAAAAGGAGGTGATTTTAGCTGTTATTTTTATAACTAAAGTTTTTCCATTTTCTCTTTACATTTATAACAGTTGTTTTTACAAACTTGACATTCAATTTGTCTTGAATTATTTTGTATAAGGAAATCTACTGACCCTTCAGTACTACCAAGCTTTGTTTGTGAACATTTGTTAGCTAGCTACCAACAGAGTATCCTGTGTTGTCTTGAATTATGTTAGAAAAGAGTGTGTGTTTTAAAAATGATTCATAAGGGCAAAAAACAATGTTTCTTTTAAAAGCTTATTATGGAACTTCTCAAAGGAAAGCTTTGTGAACTGTCCTGGCATTTCCCCAGTGGGTGGGGTGTTTTAAACCTGTAGCCTTGTCTTATGTATTCAGCCCCTTTTATTCAACTCAGAAGATCTCATTCCAGAGCTGTTTCACTAGAACCAAGGCTTCTCAAACGTTTTATATGCAATTTTTTCCTGAAATGGATTAGTTGGCCTGCTACCTTCTTGACACAGAGCATGCTGCCTGCACCTTGGCTTCTTTGAGGTAACTGAGGCTTCTGTTATTTTAGAGCTAAACTGTGTGGCAGTAACACCCTATGATGCCAAAGAGGCCCTCACTGAGTGTCTCCAAATCATGTGTTTGTTTCATGCTGATGTTTGTACTTCCTTGCTTTAGTTCCATAGTGGATTCTCTCAATGGCATACCTTGGTCCCTGTAATCACTTTTCATTTCCTTCAGTTGTTCTTTGCAACCAGAAATTCTGTCAACCTGTCTAGCCCAAGATAAGCTAGTACAGATGTAAAAAGCTCTCTTATAAGGGGAATTTTTGAATTTTGTACATTAACTTTGCCTAAATGCAAGCTTAAAACAGTGGGTTAGAGCAGGTAATCTAGAGCCAAATTATCTGGTTCAAATTCTTGCCCTTTCAGTGTAGTTATATGAAATTAGTCAATTTACTTTACTTTCTCTAGGTTTACTCACCTGTAAAATTGGTCCTAATAGAATACATTCAATAGAATTTTATGAAAGTTAACTGAATCAGTATCTATAAAGTACTTAAAATTCTGTTGTCACATATTAAATACAAGTCGTAATTATTATCTAAGTTGTGTTGATATTTTTTTTCTTTACTTCTGTTTTCTCAGTATTTAAAATTAGGGCCACCAAAAAAATCCTTCTGATAAATAAATTATTATGTTAAATAAATAGCTCAGAAAGCTATTTTAATTGTATTAGAATTCAAAGAAAAGACAAGTCCTTCTGAGCTTCAAGAAATTAACAACTATAAGGCAGCCTTAGGTGGGTCTTTTACTTACCGAATTTGCTTTTATCTTTTCTCTCAGTACATAGTGAATTTATTAAGAGCATGGACTTTTTTGTTCCTTTTTATCTGCTGTGAATTTTTGTAGAATTTAGTGCCTCACGGCCTCCCTTCTCAGAAAACTCTCCCACCAACAGCACAGCTTTTCTGAAGGAATAGGCTAATGCAACTGAGATTTTCTCATAGTAGTATTTGATTCCCTTCTTTTTATCTTCAGTGTATTTACTACTTTGAGGGTACCATGAGGTGAAAAGAATAGTTTTAAGTGTTTAATGAAATAACAATGACCATAAATTACATCAGTGAAGGTGTAGATTGTCTAAAATTGATGAAAATAGAGCAAAACGTATTTAGAGATATAGAAAAGCAAGTAAACCGTTTGGCTGATTATGGTTTTGAATGCTGCAGTGTCCTCACTTTTGATGTTTTTTTTAACAGGTCACAGACAGCAATGTAGAATGCTCAACTCTGGATTTTAAATAATTGCTGTAGGCACATAATTTTCTAGTGTTTTCACATAATTTTTTTCTCTGGAGAAATTTATCTAAAAAATTTCATTTCATCTGGAATACATAAGAAACATTAAAGTGCATACTGATAAAACTAGTAAGCCCCTTACTATTCATACAAATCTATTTCCTGGATACTCAGGATATCATATAATATAAAATTGCTTTATGGGGATTTATCTTACTAAAGATGAAAGTTTATGCAGCATTCCTAAAATTATTTATGAAAAATGAATTTATGTGTCCCTTTCCAGATCTTAACAACCAAGTGCAGTCAAAATGACTGAGAAATGGCCAGAAAATGTTCATTAAAACTAATTGTTCTCTCCAGTTTCATTGCCAGTGAAAATGTATGAAATCTATGTATTTTATTTAGAGGGCCAGTTTTCTTCTCCTATAAACTAACATCCTTAATAATGTTTTTTAATAAGATAATATCTCTAAAATGGTACAAGGCAAAGGATCTCTGATGTTTCACAGAAATCAGGCAAAATCCTTTGCATAGTTGGGGTGAAATGTTTGGAGTTTCTCCTTTTGAGTTTTAATCTTTCAAGAGATGTGGACTATATTCTCATACCCAATAATTGTCATATTATTTTTCTTGATTATAAGGGTAGTCAGAAATTAACTAACAGTTCGATAGCAAACTATGGTGTAGAAGAAAAGTGGGAGATTAAATGACATCCCACTCATCACATAGGAACTTAAATATCACAGAGAAGGAAGAACAAGAGAAAATGACAGCAGAGATTAACTCTTACTTCATGTAAATCAATAGTGATACTATTTCTATATTTTTAAAACTATGTCTACTCAGAAAGAGGTGTGTTTTACAATTCTCATTTTTCTCAGAAAGATAGGGATATAATAAAATCACTAATTGTAAACACAACTCAGCAATTTATTTATATACAATGTGTAATTTCCTAGATGTTATCCTAATCAAAGAGATTTAGCTTATTTCTGATTCCACTATTTGCCTACCCCAAACCAACTACAAACATTATGTAGCAACTGTGTTATATAGTGTTTTATTTCATGTTGAGAAATATGCCAGAATAAAAAGGCACCCTATAGTATGGGAGAATATGTTTGTAAATGACTTACCTGATAAGGAGTTAACATCATAAATATATAAAGAACTCATACATCTCAACACCCAAAAAACAATCCAATTAAAAATGGGTAGAGGACCTGAATAGACATTTCTCCAAAGAAGAAATGCAAATGGCCAACAGGCACATGACAAGATGCTTCACATTGCAAATCATTAGGAAAATGCAAATGAAAACCACAAAGATATCACCTCATACCAGTCAGAAAGGCCACTATCCAAAAGACAAGAAATAACAAATGTTGGCAAGGATGGAGAGAAAAGGGAACCCTCCTACACTGTTGGTGGGAATGTCAATTGGTGCAACTGCTGTGGAGAGCAGTATGGGGGTCCCTCAAAAAACTAAAAATAGAAATACCATTTGATCCAGTACTCCCACTTCTAGGAATTTACCCAAAGAAAACAAAATCCCTGATTCAAAAAGATACATGCATCCCTATGTTCTTTACTTCACTATTTGCCATAACCAAGATATAGAAGCAGCCTAATTAAATGTCCATCAGTAGATGAACAGATAAAGAAGATGTGGTACATCTACACAATGGAATATTATTCAGCCATAAAAAGAAAAGAAATACTGCCATTTGCAACAACATGGATGGAGCTAGAGGGTATTATGCTCAGTGATATAAGCCAAGCAGAGAAAGACAAATGCCATATGGTTTCACTTATTTGCAAAATATAAAAACAAAGCAAAACAGAAGGAACAAAACAGCAATAGACTCATAGACACTGAGAAGAGACTAGTGGTTACCAAGAGGGAGGGGTTGGGTAGGGTGGGACAGGAGGATGAGGGGGATAAAGGGACACAATAATTCACAATCACAATTTAAGTTGGTCATGGGGACGGTAGTGCAGTATGGAGATTATATTTAATGATTTTGTAACATCTTTCTACATTGATAGATAGTAACTGCACTAGAGGAGGTGAGGATTTGATAATGTGGGTAACTTTTGAACCACTGTGTTGTACCTTTGAAACTAACATAAGATTGTACATCAATGATACTGTAATAATAATAAAAAAAGAAAGAAACCAGCACCTCATTAATTTAAAAGAAAAAGAAATATGCCAACAAAATTGGTCCTATTACAGCATTTTATATAAATTGGTTCTCCTTGGATATGGAAGAGCTGCCTAACCAAAATGGACTATAGGTAAAAGCTATAATCTATCCTGTAGGAAAGCTGAGAAGGCACATAAGAATAGGAGGTGTTTATTTAGCAAGAGAATTTGACTTATCTGATAAAAGTTTTCAAGGAAACAAACTGCCGGAAGCAGTTTCCCCAGTATTATAAAAGAATAACTTCCAACTGATCTATTATGATACTTAGTTACAGAAGACAATAACATAATGCCAGAATCCCTGTTTTTTATTATTATTATCATTTTTTTACTTAAAAACACATTAGTGTTTCTGTGTTGTATTTGCCCCCGGACAGTCTGTTTCAAAACTGAAAATGATGAGGTGAAGCTGTAATTCACCAGGATCTCCAGCTTCATTCCACAGGCTGCTTGTTTAGAGTTATATCCCCTGGCAGTTTGCTTTGTCAAAAAGCATTCAAGATTGTGTGTCAGACACAGAGCACAACAGGAAAAGTCAACATGGTGGTTTACAGAATTACCAAGAGCAGCTCTCTTCCTGACAGATTGCTCTGCTTAATTATAGCTGTTGGGGATTGAATCAGCTGCTTGAACAACGGGAAAAATCAGAGGGTCATTAGGAAGGTCTATTAATTTTCTGTCATGAGTGGCTGCGTATCCATGATCTGCACATGCGGTGCGGAAGAACACTTTCCAAATTACTGGCCCTTAGAACTCCTATGGTAATTAAAAAAAAAATCCCTGTGATAACTTCAGGGATAAAAAAACTGTGGTGATTTTGATGAAATTATAATTGTTAAAATTCATCAGGTAGAAAATATACTTTCAAAATTGACCTGAAAATATTTTTAAAAGAAGAAAGAGAAACAAAATCTCATATATCAATTTCTGCTAAACTGCTACTTGTTTCCACATGTAACAAATAAAGGGCACATCATATTCATTCCTTGGCCTATCTTTTTCCTTGGAATAACAGACATCTTTTATAGATACTAAAATAAATGTTCTCTGAAAAAGAAAAAAGAAAAACCTCTCTATGATCTACCTTTTGGTTGGGAACAAAAAATAATCAAAACATCCATTGCATTTAGGTAAATCACTGTAGCTGGAGCTGATATCCTATTTATTTGTTGTCAGTGGAGACTCTTGTTGAATAGCCTAATACAACGACCAGTTTATGCAGTCTTTATGAATATCCTCCAGTACATCATCAAGCACTTTAGCAATCTACGAGAACCATCTCAACAACTTCTGAAATATTTCCAAGTCATACACACCAGTATGGGAAAGGAACAGAAAATGGTATTGACAATTCATGACTAACACACATTGTCCTGAAAGTTAACAGATCTTGAAACTCCTGAAATATGCATTTCTTTTTATCTTAGTAGCAGCAAAAATCAGTTTTATGGAGATTGCTTTCCGAACCTAGATCTCTTTTCACAGATACCAAGATTGGATAATTAGCTTTACTAGAACCATGAATTGAAAAAGGAGGCGTATATCAATTTAAGGGGATTTTATAATCTATGTGTCTGCCTATATAAAAGAAAATGCAATCCCTATAATTGTCCCTTAGGATGAGAGAGCATTTAAATACCCTGGTAGGAGAAAAAGAGGAAATCAGGAACAATGGCACCACTGTGGTGGTCTCATTATATCTGGTGCATGGAAGAAAAGGTAGAGCTAAAAAAAGATTTAGGTTCCAAAAATTTATTCAGCAACAGCAATAGAACATTCACTAATAAATAAAACCATACGCAGTATGGGTAAGTGTCTTTAAGTATAACGCATGTATAATCAAAACTCGTTGAAACTGGACTGACCATGCATAAAACAGTCTTAAGGAAACCTTCCACAGCCCTCTTTTCAAAATGGGTCAGTACAACTTGCATCTAAGTAAAGTGTCTATTTAAGTATATGGTTACAAATAAATATTTTACATAAATATGCTAAGAAAAAAACTCCACAATTTTTAATTTTGGCAATATTTCATACTTCACAGAGTATGATTTGAATTCCTTTATACTAAGGGCACAGTGGGATTAACTAACATTTGTTAAAAATATGAACCCTATTCATTCCTTCAGAAAATCTGTTAATTATAGTATGGAATTTGATGCAAATTTTGAACTGTTATATATAAAGTAGAAATAATTGGGATATTTTGACTAAGCAGTTTAAAATTTCAGTGATAAATATCTTTTGGAAAGAAGTCATTTTCCATGCAGAGGCATGAAAGGAAGGAAAAGATATAGTTTAGAACTGTGTTCATTGTCTTGGCAACTGAGCAGAATCTTGAAGGGAGGAAAAGGGTTATATAAAAAGTAGGGAAAGATGTTCCATACATAAAGGGAAGCAAGAATAACATAAGCTCACTACCTTTAAAAAGTATATGTAATTTTAGACTATAATATGTTGGAGAATGAGCAGTGGATAGTGAAAGTAATGTTGATTGTAATGAGATGTTAAATAGCCAAACACTATCTTTATGTACATAGCATACAGAGATTTTGTCTCATTCGATTTTGTACCTGCAGCACTGAAATCAAGATGTACAATATAATCATTGTTATTGAATGATGTTTTAAACACAGATTTAAAAAACCTGAATAACTAAGAAAAAATAATGTCATGAGTAGGTTTTATTTTAAACATGATCATGTGAAGAAAAATGGAAAGGAGGGTCAGAAAAGTTATTGGGTGGCCGAAAACAACCTCTGTCAGAGCTGGGCTATAGGCCCTGCTGAAAGTACCAAATAGTGCTGTATATTCATTAAAAATAATAGTAACAGATTTCTGTTTCCTGATGGAATGGCAGTTTTCAGCAGGCATGCTGGAAAAGGCCAATAAATCATTTTTAAAAGTGTCTGTTTAAAGGCATCAGAGATTTTTTAAGCAATAAGGAGAAAAAGAACTAAAATTGCTGATGAGTGAGAAGCACAGATCAGTGATCTGATTATCAGAGCAGCTGTTCTTTCCTTGGAAGCATTTTCTGGTGAGGGCAAATGGATGAGAATCTAGGCTTTATTCAAAGAGGGCCACAGCTGGGGACCAGCCAAACCAGGAGAACAGTCAATGGTTTTGTAGAGCTTCAGTGACAAAATTGGTATGATAAAATGATAGGCCTCGAACACACAGTTTGTATCTCAAGATATTTACCAAATCCTGAAGCTATAGAGCATAGAAAGTCAAAGAGCTAACCCTCAAATGTCTGAAAATTAAAGCAGTTTCCCAATGCTGAGGTGACAAAATTCTAGTTGAGATCCTATAATGAGGAGACACTCTGGTGAACATACCATGATACCAATTGAATGCCAGGATGTGCTGTACCATGAGAGGAGGGGCAGTATAGTGGTAGATTAGTTATTACCAAAATTTTACTCTCTTCCAGTCAGCTCCATATCTGATGGAGTTAACCTGATAAGGTTTCCCTTTATCAGCCTCCCAATAGAGAATAATCACTAGAGAAAAATAACATCATCAATAAATAATGATTTCTAACATTGAAGCATGAATTACCAGGCATGCCAAAAGACAATATATAGTGGAAAATCAAAATAAAAATTGACAATATAAACAAAACTTTTATAAACCACGTATTAGAGTCATCAGACAATATTTGGAGGAAAATAGAAAAAAGTGTGGGGAGAAATACTAATTTCATCAGAATTTTTCTAAACAAAAGAAACACTTTATAGTACAAAAATATAGTATTTTACAGAAGGCTCAATAAATGTACTTAAAAATAAATCAAACACAGTACAAGGCAGTATTAATGAATTAAAATATTAGATCAATACATCACATGTAAACTGACCCATAGAGAAGACCAAAATGGAAAAATAGAAGAGTGTAAAGACATATGTGATATGATTTTTAAATGTCTATATGTATGTTTAATTGGAGTCCTGGAGAGAGAGAGGAAAGAATGGGTTAGAAGTAATATTTGAAGAGATAATGAACAAGGAATTTCGACAGTGCAGGAAGGACACTAACCATGGATTAAAAAATCACCTTGTACTCAGTATGCAAAGGTGGCTCAAATAGAAAATATAAAACAATAGTATAATATAAATCAACTAAATACTTCAAATAAGAGGCTAAGACTATGGTAATTAGTTAAAACAAATTAACAAACAAAACCAAAATCCAACATAGTCAACTAATATTTGAAAATGGAACTAATAAATACTCAATGGGGACAAGATAGTGTTTTCAGTAATTGATGCTGGGAAAACTGGACATTTACGTGCAAAAGAATGAAATTAAACCCTATCTTACAACACACATAATAGTTCAAAATGGATTAAAGCCATAAATAGAAGACCTTAAACCATGAAACTAGAGGAAAACAGAGTGAAAGTTCCTTGACATTGGTCTTGGCGATGGACTTTTAGATTTGAATCAATCTATTAGATTATTAATCAATTTAGAAACAATGCAGAAGCCACAAAAGTAAACATAAAAATGTAGGACTATATCATATAAACAAAGAAACAATCAATAAAATGAAAAAGCAACATAAGGAATGGGAGAAAATATTTGCAAACCATATATCTGATAAGGGGAAATATCCACAATATATAAGGAACTAATACCACTCAATAACAAAAATCCAAACAATCCAATTAAAAAATGGGCAGAGGACTTGAATAGACTTTTTTTTTCAAAGTAGGTATACAAATGGCCAACAGGTGCATGAAAACATATTCAACATCACTAATCATAAGAGATACTCAGCATCACTAATCAGGGAAATGCAAATCAAAGCCACAATGAGATATCACCTCACACATATTAGAATGGCTCTCATCAAAAAGCAAGATAAAAAATGTTGGTGAAGATATGGAAAAAGAGAACCCTTAAACACTCTTAGTGGGAATAGAAATTGGTACAGCCATTATAGAAAACAGTATGGAAGTTCCTCAAAATATTATAAATTGAACTAACATATGATCCAGCAATTCCATTTCTGGGTATATATCCAAAGGAAATGAAATCAGAATCTTGAGGAGATACCTGTATTCCTATGTTCATAATTCATAATAGCCAAAACATAAAAGCAATTAAAAGCAACCTAAATGTCCATCTATAGATGAATAGATATAGAAAATGTGATATATATAGCCAAACACAGACAGCTGAATGCTGGTTGCCAGGGGCTGGTGGTGGGGGAAATGAGATGTTGGCAAAAATGTACACATTTCCAGTTGTAAGATGAATGAATTCTGGGCATCCAATGTACAGCATGTTGATCATAATACTGCATTACTTCTTTGAAATTTGCTGAGATTAGATCTTAAATGTTCTTACCACACACACAAAATTGTAATTATATGTGGTGATGGAAGTATTAACTAACACTATTGTGGTGATCATTTCACAATATATGAAATTGCCATATTATAGACCTTCAGCTTACAAAATACTGTATGTCAGTTGTATCTCATATAGCTAAAAAAAAGCTTAAAATTTAAAAAATAAAAAATAAAATGACCACCTAAAGTAATCTTTGATATGTTCACTTAAAAAAATAACTATTCTAAAAAAATAAAAAAATAACTATTCTTTTTAATCAAGTTATCAGGGTGAGACTTCAGAGAATGGACAAAAAGTAACTGGGGAAGATTTGGCACTTAGAAACACAGGCATCTTGAGAAATTTAGGCAACTGTTAATATTCCAATTTTTGCATTATTTGGCTCAAAAAATATGTTAGTTTTGTCAGTTTATGACATATGCTTACCCCTGGACTTTGGATGGAAAGGCAACTCAAATATGGAGCTACCATACTTTCAAGATGAAATTAGAGAAAAGGTGTCATATAAGGATTAGAAGTGAATGTTGTATGGCCAAAATATCAATGACAGCTTCCACCAACAAATATTCACTATATTCTGTTTCTGGTATTGAACTTAAAAATGTCATATTAATATTCTTTTAAAAAATACTTATTTGCAAGGGTAAGATAAGTTTTATATTCATTTCTCCATTAGTAGAAAATTAATCAAAGAGGAGACAAACGTCTTTTCACATCACTCCCAACAAAATTCAGTAAAAGACTCTCCAAAATGCCTTGGTTGTATGTAGAGTGTTTTACTGTTTACAAAACATTTTAACATCTATTATCTTATTTAAAGCTCAATGCAACCATAATTTTTGTAGTAAAGACAGTGTTTTGCTTGTTTTATAGATGAAGATGACTTGGTAATCAAAATATGTCAAGTGTGGAAAGGGCAATCTAAGAAGTAGGAAAAACACTGCCTCCTTTTCACAGCATAAGGAATCAAATAGCAGAGCAGTTGGTGCTTTCACTAGGCACTCTGTGAGCATCTAATGTACTGTGTGTTTGCACTTATTGAATATTTATTCAAAGACAAACTATAGCCAAGCAGAAACTTGTAGGGTAGTTTAGTAAAAACAAAACAAAACAAAACCCAGGCCTTTAAACAAAGAAAGTGCTGTGCATTTAATCACATGGATACATGCCACTTTGTTCCTCTTTTTTTAACCCACAAAATCCTTCTTGGCTAGGGCTGATATAATTAACTCCCTTGCATGCTTCAAATATATTTTGTAGTCTTTCAGCAATTTTTATATTTGGTATACTTTTCAGTCAAAGTATGTTTCTGGAGAGTATTTTCCACATGAGAAGACATGACTCAGTATTCATCATGATGTTGGTAAAAATGTAAATAGTTCCAGATGTCAAGTCCAAACTCAGATGCAATTACTTATCCTTTACTAATTAGTAAATGAGCAGTTTCCAGTCTTCCTGTATATTGAACTAACATGAGAACATTTGCAAATGTTCATAGAAAACTGGATTTTTCATTGAACCAAATACTTTTAACTTTCAAGCAGATATATAACTGATTTTGTATTACCTATCTTTATGATAATATTCATTTTAAAAGTTTAAACCCAATATTAAGTAGACACAAAACATTACTTGTAAAATTGATAAATTATAATTTAGAAAGAATAATGGACAGCAATATGCTTACTACCTATTTTAATTTAAAAAGCTACTATTTTTTAAGACATTTTATGCCCTATCCAGCCCACCTCTCTTTTTCCTCAGAGGTACTGATTATCCTAAATATTGCAGTTTTCATTCTTTTGCTTTGCTTTTATAGTATTATCACATATGTTAATATCTTTAAATCCTTTTTTTTCATTTTCCTTACTTTTAACTTTATAAAAAGTGAGTCATAATGAATGCATTCCTCAAAATGCCTTTTTTTTCTTGTTATTGTTGAGATTTTGGCTTGATGGTACTTATAGGTGTAACTGTTAATTTTTACTGGTAGGTAGTTTTCTGTTCAATAAAGGTATTAATTTATCATCCTTCTTCTGTTTCCAGTAATTTGCTAATACAAAGAGAGATACTATGAACATTTTTGTATATGGCTCCTGGTGCACATATGCAATAGATCTTCTAAGATAAATACCTAGGAGTGGTATTACCATTTCATTGATATGCGGATTTCAAATTTACTTGAGAAGCCTATCATAATTTGTGTTCCTGAGAAACAGACCTTGAGACAAGAAATCATTAGTAGTTTTATCTGGGAGGTGTTACTAGAAGGAAGTGAGATAAGGAAAGGAAGGCAGCCAACAAAGGGTGAATTTTCAAGCAAGCTACCATTGTGACAACTGGTGCTTAATTCTGCTGAGAAACTATGATAACCAGAGTAGAATGTTGTTGTACCTCAGAGACATCCAGCCTTAAGTGTGAAAGAGCTGGAGTATTTATACATTAGCTGCCCTATTATTGGTGGAGGGCTGCTCCTAGAGCCACTCATTTTCTAGATCTTCTGTCCTGTGCTGCGTACAAGCTGTGCATGCCTGGAGTGTGAGCATAGAATAAGAATCAAGGAAAAACATGCATATGCTGTCAGCTGAAAGCCAGGCTTACCTAAATTAAAATGTTGAGGGCAAATACTTTAGGAAGACAGAAAATATGATAAATGTTAATTTTCATCTCCAAAGCATTGTATGGAATTATATAGCTAAGAACATGTTAAAAATATTCACGTTATATCACATTGTCACCAACATTTGATATTATCAGACTTTTTTCTATGTTCAATCTGTAGAAATGGAAAGATATCTAATTCCTTGACTTTAGTCATCACATAAAGTTCTATTAGACAGCATGGGTACAGACAATATTTTCAAGGAGGTTTTCTGTGAAAGGAAGAAAAACAAGCAATGGGAGAGTCAAGAGAAAAGGATGTAAAGATTTGATTTTAAAGTAGAGATAAACAGTATTATGTGTGCTTATAAGAATGATTTAGTAAAATAAGAGAACTTATGATGCAGGTAAAGTCAAGAAGTCTTAGCTGGAAACGTTCTCCAGTACATTAAAAAAGGTGGTTTTTAGTGTACCAGCAGAAGTTTTTTCCCTAACAATGAGCACCGACAATTCACCCTTAACAGGAAAAAATTCTCTAGTCAGGCTATCTGGGCCTTGATTTTTCTTCTGAGGAAGAGTTTTAGCTATATATTCAATTTTAATAAATTTAGGATAATTCAAGTTATCTATTTCTTCTTGAGTGAACAAAAACAACTTTGTGAACTTGTTTATTTCTTTTAAGGGATTTTCTACTAATAAAGACATTTAGAGCTATGAGTTTCCCTCTAGATACTGCTACAGCTGAATCTTGTATTTTGCTTTGGTTTCATTTTCATTTAATAAAAAACACATTAACTATTTTAATTTCTTTTTGACCCATGTCTGTTTGTAAATGTGTTATTTCCAAATATTTAAATATTTCCAGAGATCTTTCTTTTATTGATTTTACTATTTCCTCTTTGCTTAGAGAATTGTTTTGTATAATTTGAATCCTTTGAAATTATTTAGTCTTTCTAGTGGCCTAAAGTATTACCTGTCTTGATAAATGTTCTGTGTGTACTTAAAAATAATGCATACTCTGTGTTTGGGGGAGAACTGGATAGAAAAGCCAATTAATTGAGGTTCATTGAAAGTGTGGTTCAAATATTCTATATTCTTATTCATTTTAATTGAGAGATTATAATGAAATCTTTGACTATAATTGTAATTTCATCTATGTTTTCCTGCATTTCAGTTAATTTTTCCTTTGTGCGTTTTGAAGATATTCTGTTATATGTGTAAATGTTTAGTAGTAGTATGTCTTCTTCATCAAGTGATTCTTCTGTCATTATGAAATTATTCTATATTCTTGATTATATTTTTGGCTTTGAACTTATTTTGTACAATACCTAAATAGCCACTCTAGCTATCTTTTGATCACCGATTAGTGTTAATATTATTTTATATTTAGTTGTGGGAAGTCAAATTTCTCCTGTATTTCTCAGTGTTCCTAAAGAATCCTGGCCATGGGAATTCATATGCTTTAATAGAGCATGTTTTCTTTCATTTCCCTAGAAATACTAGCTCATCACAGGGCATTGTATTAACTTTGTAGTCATTTGCTTTTTTCTTGGTGAAGAAATATGGGTGATGCTGTTCAGAAGATCAGAAAAAAAAAACCCACCCTCCCCCAAAACACAAATACAATCTCTCTCTCTCTCTCTCAGTCTCTCTTCCCCCTCCTTTCTCTCTCTCTCTCTCTCTCTCTCACACACACACGCACACACACACACACACACACACACACACACACACACACACACCCTTTCCTTTATCTCCACTATAACCAAATGCTTAAATTCCAGAGTACTGGGTTAAGGGTCAAACTTTGAAAGTAACTTCCACAGAGATGTAGGGACATATCTCCCTATGTGTTTATATTTCACAGGGGGCTAAATCTCTGGGTTATAAACTTAGAAGTTGATTATATGATCTTCCTATTAGAGACAGTTATTTACATTATAAAGGTATGAACCCAGGATCCTGCCCATTCTATTCCAGAAGATAATTTATTTATATTAAGGAGCAAAGTCTTTCTTTTATCAGGTGAGGAAGGACAAATGGTTACCCTTCTCCTGTATAAACTCTCAGATTCATATGCATTATCTGCTTTCTATAATTTGATCCCACCATACAAGTAGGATTATTTATCTGTGTCTCTCATCTTGTCACCTGCAGGGTGCTGAGCACAGGAAATTAACATGATAAAGCTCTGGTCTCTGACTCAGATACCTACAGTTTCTGCTATTATGTACGTTATGTATGCTAGTATGTTTTGCTATATGTTAGTATGTACATATATATATATGTATCTAGACATATAGCCTTACAAGTAGAGTAACATCTTAGTCCCTTCTCAATTCTGATTTAATACAGACCTGTTTCTATTTTATGTGGCCTTCTTATATGCAGCATATAATTGGGTCTTACTATTTCTACTAATTTAATAATCACTGTTTATGCCATTGATATTTTATCAATTTTTTCCTGCCTAAAGCTCGTCCATTTTTTTAATAGTGTAGGTCTACTGGCATTGAATTTCTTCAGCATTTTATGTGTGAAAATATTTATTTTTCCTTTATTTTTGAAGTATTTTCTCATAAAATTAGAAATTCATAGATTTCTTTCAGTAAAAATGTTGCTCCAATATCTTCTATCTAGCATTTTTTTTCCTGCCCAAAAACTGCTATCACCTTTATCTGTGTTCTCTGTATGTAATATATTCTCTTTTTTGAGCTTCCATTAAGATATGATCTTTTTCTCTGGCTTTAAACATTTTGCTTATGATGCATTTTAGTGCAGTTTCCTTCATTTTTCTGTTTCATTTGAGGATTGTCACAGATGACTGAGCCTTGAGCCACTTGTAATTTTATTAATTAGAAAAAAGATCTAGCTTTAAATGAAGTAGTTATAAATATACAAAACACTCTAACATAGCACTTTAATAAATTAACATGAAAAATATTCTAGCTGGTATATAGTTTTACATGTCATCCATTAATATTATGCTTATTAAAAAGAAGAAATAAATTCAGATATTCAAAAATCCATTTCTTGAAACAAGACATCAAAAACAAAAAAAACTCACATAACAGCCAGATCCCCAGGAGTCATTGTATATTCCAGGGTCCAGGGTTTCTTATCTCTAGGAACACAGGCAATGAATTCATTATTTCCTGGAGGCAAATATTATTTTGATAAATGCTCATATTAACTGATTCTACAAATTAACTACTAATCCAGAGCTTTTGATTAGGAGTACTACTAATCAATTTATTTGATAGCAAGCTTTCAGCAGTTTGTAAATTAGGAATTGCCTGCATTTTTCTGGGTTGGCTTAATTAACAGATTTATCCCAGTTGTGAGGAAGCAAGATCTTCACTTTTAATTTCCTCTTGAACCGCTTTCTCTCTCCACAGGGTCTCCTTCAGACATTCTTCAGAAAGAGAAAATTAAAATGATGTCAACAGATTAAAACACTGTTTAGCCCAGAGGAATTATTTTCAGTGTCTGCACATTGTGTGAAACCATTTTAAGACTGCTTTCATGGGGCAAATCTTCTTCCAAATAGCCAGGTTGTGTTAAGCTAACACGTGGATGAAAATGGTCTCCTGTGCCAAGTCAAAACGCTGATACCATCATTGCTGCCTGCACTGTCTACCAGGGAACCAAAGAGGCTCTGACAAGCAGGCTTACTCTCTGGTTATTTGTTCCTGTGGCTACACATCTTTATCCTCAGGGAGTGCAGACCAAGAACAAAATGTTACCAGTCTAAATTTTTACTAAATTTTTCAGAGGCCGTTGTCTTTAGGAGGAATGAGATTTTAGAGGCCAGTAACTGTTCATCTGTCTTTCATTTCTATCCATTACAAAGTTGTTTTTGCTTGATTCTTCTGACATTTAAATCACTGGAGTCTTAAGTGTTTCTTGCTTGCTGAGTGCAAATGGCATTTAGAATTAAAAACTTGAAAAGCAGTATAGTGAGAACATACTCACTTTCATCATAAATATTAATTTTTTATGTGATTTTAGATGGATATCACTTGGGACCCTTAAATCAAACATAAAGAATGCTTGCTATAGGGTTATCCCTAAAATATGAAACATAAATAGAAGAGCAATTACCAGAAGAAGAACTAAGACATTTAAAGAAATATATCTTTCTAGACTTTTCTGAGACTATAGGCAGAATTTTAAGATGATCCCAATATTCTTATCACCCTGTGTACATATACCTTCTCCCAGTTATTCAAAAAACACTAATTTAGATGTTTCTATGAAGGATTTCACTGATTTAAAAAAGTTCTCAAGTTAATCAACTTTCAAGTAGGAGATAAGTGGGCCTAAATTAATCACATAAGTCCTTAAAAGGTACTGGGGCTCTTTCTGGTGGAAAAGACTATGCAATGGACAGAATCTCAGTTAAAAAACACTTCTCCATTACTGGATTTGAAGATGGAGGAGACTGTGTGCCAGGGAAAGGGAGGATGAACTCAGAGATGAGAGCAACACATGGATGAAATCCCACGAAAAGATAAGGACTTCAGCCCTTCAACTGCAAGGGACTGGATTCTGCCAACAAGCTTGGAAGCAAAATCTTCTTTATTCAAGCCTCCAACTGTTAACACTGCCCAGGCACCATTTTGGTTTCATACATAGAAATCCTGAGCAAGGAATCCAACCACATCTGTCTCAAACTTCTGATCTATATAAGTATGATCTAATAAATTGATGTTACTTTAAGTCACTAAATTTGTAGTATTCTGTTATGCATCAATAAAAATTCAATACAAAAAGATGGTGGCATGAGAGGAGAGACAGAGGCTTCCTCCTAAAACTGGATACAATTAGGAAATTTAATTGGCACAACTAATCCTGAGAGAGCAACAGGAAAGAGGACGGCGCCAGACTGCACACACCTGGAGAAAACAGCAGACCTCAGCGATCGGGGTAACGTACCAGAGCTGTGGCTTTGCAGAACCCGAGCCCCTCCCCCACCCCAGCTCACCAGGGGGAAGAAGACAAATGGAGAAGGGAGGGAGTGGAAAGTTTGGGACTGGTGAATACCTAGCTCTGGAGATCTACGCTGGGAGCACAAACCTACATTTCATGGTGCTTTCGTAAGACTCGCATGACTACTGGGTTGGAAAGTTAATACAGGCAAAGTGCCTGGGGAGACTGGGATTCCAGCTGCTTGTGGAAAGCAGGGATCCATATCTGGCTGCTCTGGGACAAAAACTTATACCTGTGTGCCCGGCCCATTGGCTCAGGCAGTGGAGACAGGCACAGGAGCCAGGAGGCGGGGAACAGCTCTTTCCTACACCCAGTACCGCTCCCCTGTGAACCCTGACCTTGCTTCAGGGGCTCAGCAGCTCCAGAATACAGCTTCTGGACATTAGAGGGCGCCATATACAAACATGAAATGCCAAAGGAACCTTGTCCAGACTAAAATTGTTAATACAACTCCTGAGAAAGATTTAAATGATAAGGACCTCGTGACTCTTCCTGAAAGGGAGTTCAAAATAAAAATAATCAACATCCTAATGGAGGTACGGAAAGACATTCAAGAACTCAGGAATGAATTCAGGTCAGAGATCCAATCATTAAAGAACATGATGGAGGGTATTAAAAGCAGGTTGGATATGGTGGAGGAGACAATAAATGAAATAGAAACTAGAGAAGAGGAATACAAAGAAGCTGAGGCACAGAGATAAAGAAGGATCTCTAAAAATGAAAGAATATTGAGAGAACTGTGTGACCAATCCAAGCAGAACAATATTCACATTATAGGGGTAACAGAAGAAGAAGAGAGAGATAAAGGCATACAAAGTGTCTTTGAGGAGGTAGTTGCTGAAAACTTCCCCAATCTGGGGAAGGACATAGTCTCTCAGGCCATGGAGATCCACAGATCCTCCTACACAAGGGACCCAAGGAAGAAAACAGCAAGACACATAGTAATTAAGATGGGAAAGATCAAGGATAACGACAGACTGTTAAAAGCAGCCAGAGACAGAAATAAGATCACATACAAAGGAAAGCCCATAAGACTAACAACAGACTTCTCAGCAGAAACCTTACAGGCCAGAAGTGAGTGGCATCATGTATTTAATGCCATGAAGCAGAAGGACTTGGAACCAAGATTACTTTATCCAGAGAGATTATCATTTAAATTTGAAGGAGGGATTAAACAATTTTCAGATAAGCAAAAGCTGAAAGAGTTTACCTCCCACAAACCATCTCTGCAGACTATTTTGGAGGGACTGCTATAGATGGAAGTGTTAATAGGGTTGGATAGCTATCACCAGAGGTAGTAAAACTATGGTAGGGAGGGTGGAGCAGCTGATTGTGAGGCAAATGCAAAATTAAATGGACTATCCCCAAAGTCAATCAAGGGATAGAGAAAAAGTATAGAATCTGATACCTAATATATAAAGAATGAAGGAGGAAGAAAAAGGAGTAGAAATAGAAAAGAACCTTTAGATTGCATTTGTAACAGCATACTAAGTGAGTTAAGTTAGACTCTTAGTAAGGAAAGTAACCTGGAACCTTTGTAACCACAAGTGTAAAGCCTGAAATGGCAATATGTATATACCTATCGATAATCACCCTAAATGTAAATGGACTGAATACACCAATCAAAAAACATAGAGTCACTGAATGGATAAAAAAACAAGACCCATCTATATGCTGTTTACAAGAGACTCACCTCAAACCCAAAGACATGCACAGACTAAAAGTCAAGGGATGGAAAAAAGATATTTCATGCAAACAATAGGGATAAAAAGGAGGTGCTGCAGTACTAGTATCAGACAAAATAGATGTCAAAACAAAGAAAGTAACAAGAGATAAAGAAGGACATTACATAATGATAAAGGGCTCAGTCCAACAAGAGGATATAACCATTATAAGTATATATGCACCCAAGACATGAGCACCAGCATATGTGAAACAATACTAAAAGAACTAAAGGAGGAAATACACTCAATGCATTCATTTTAGGAGACTTCAACACACCATTCACTCCAAAGGACAGATCCACCAGACAGAAAATAAGTAAGGACACAGAGGCACTGAACAACACACTAGAACAGATGGACCTAATAGACATCTATAGAACTCTACACCCAAAAGCAACAGGATACACATTCTTCTCAAGTGCACATGGAACATTCTCCAGAATAGACCACATACTAGGCCACAAAAAGAGCCTCAGTAAATTCAAAAAGATTGAAATCCTACCAACCAACTTTTCAGACCACAAAGGTATAAAACTAGAAATAAATTGTACCAAGAAAGCAAAAAGTCTCACAAACACATGGAGGCTTAACAACATGCTCCTAAATAGTCAATGGATCAATGACCAAATTAAAATGGAGATCCAGCAATATATGGAAATAAATGATAACAATAACACAAAGCCGCAACTTCAGTGGGATGCAGCAAAAGCAGTCTTAAGAGGAAAGTATATAGCAATGCAGGCATATTTAAAGAAGGAGGAACAAACCCAAATGAATGGTCTAATGTCACAGTTATCAAAATTGGAAAAAGAAGAACAAATGAGGCCTAAAGACAGCAGAAGGAGGGACATAGTAAAGATCAGAGAAGAAATAAAAAAAATTGAAAAGAATAAAACAATAGAAAAAATCAATGAAACCAAGAGCTGGTTCTTTGAGAAAACAAACAAAATAGATTAGCCTCTAGCCAGACTTATTAAGAGGAAAAGAGAGTCAACACAAATCAACAGAATTAGAAATGAGAAAGGAAAAATCATGACAGATCCAACAGAAATACGAAGATTTATTAGAGGCTATGAAAACCTATATGTTAAGAAGGTGGAATAGCTGGAAGAAATGGACAACTTCCTAGAAAAATACAACCTTCCAAGACTGACCAAGGAAGAAGCACAAAATCTAAACAAACCAATTATCAGCAAAGAAATTGAAGTGGTAATCACAAAAACTACCCAAGAAAAAAAAACCCTGGGCCAGATGGATTTACCTCAGAATTTTAGCAGACATACAGAGAAGATATAATACCCATTATCCTTAAAGTTTTCCAAAAAATAGAAGAGGAGGGAGTACTCCCAAACTCATTCTATAAAGTCAACATCACCCTAATACCAAAACTAGGCAAAGACCCCACCAAAAAAGAAAATTACAGACCAATATCCCTGATGAATGTAGATGCAAAAATGCTCAATAAAATATTAGCAAGCCGAATTCAAAAATATATCAAAAGGATCATACACCATGACTAAGTGGGATTCATCCCAGGGATACAAGGATGGTACAACATTCGAAAATCCATCAACATCATCCACCACATCAACAAAAAGAAAGACAAAAACCACATGATCATCTCCATAGCTGCTGAAAAGGCATTCAAAAAATTCAACATCCATTCAAAATAAAAACTCTCAGAAAATGGGTATAGAGGGCAAGTACCTCAACATAATAAAGCCATATACGATAAACCCACAGCCAACATCATACTTAACAGCGAGAAGCTGAAAGCTTTTCCTCTGAGATCGGGAACAAGACAGGGATGCCCACTCTCCCCACTGTTATTTCACATAGTACTGGAGGTCCTAGCCCTGGCAATTAGACAAAACAAAGAAATACAAGGATTCCGGATTTGTAAAGAAGAAGTTAAACTGTCACTATTTGCAGATTACATGATATTGTGCATAAAAAACCCTAAAGACTCCACTCCAAAACTACTAGAACTGATATCGGAATACAGCAAAGTTGCAGGATACAAAATTAACACACAGAAATCTGTGGCTTTCCTATACACTAACAATGAGCCAATAGAAAGAGAAATCAGAAAAACAATTTCATTCACAATTGCATCCAAAAGAATAAAATACCGAGGAATAAACCTAACCAAAGAAATGAAAGACCTATAACCTGAAAATTATGACACTCTTAAGAGAAGTTAAAGAGGACACTAACAAATGGAAACACATCCCATGCTCTTGGCTAGGAAGAATTAATATTGTCAAAATGGCCATCCTGCCCAAAGCAATGTACTGATTTGATGCAATCCCTATCAAATTACCAACAACATTCTTCAATGAACTGGAACAAATAGTTCAAAAATTCATATGGAAACACCAAAGACCCTGAATAGCCAAAGCAATCCAGAGAAAGAAGAATAAAGTGGCAGGGATCTCACTCCCCAACTTCAAGCTCTACTACAAAGCCATAGTAATCAAGACAATTTGGTACTGGCACAAGAACAGAGCCACAGACCAGTGGAACAGATTAGAGACTCCAGACATTAACTCAAACATATATGATCAATTAATATTTGATAAAGGAGCCATGGACATACAATGGTGAAATGACAGTCTCTTCAACAGATGGTACTGGCAGAACAGGACAGCTACATGTAAGAGAATGAAACTGGATCACTGTCTAACCCAATACACAAAAGTAAATTCAAAATGGATCAAAGACATGAATGTAAGTCATGAAAGCATAAAAATCTTAGGAATAAACATAGGCAAAAATCTATTGTATGTGAACATTAGTGACTTCTTCATGAACATATCTCCCCAGGCAAGGAAAAAAAAAGCAAAAATGAACAAGTGGGACTATATCAAACTGAAAAGTATGGGAAAGGACACCATCAATAGAACAATATGAGAGAATATTTTCATAAATGACAGATCAGATAAAGGCTTGACATCCAAAATATATAAAGAGCTCATGCTCCTGAACAAACAAAAAACAAATAATCCAATTAAAATATGGGCAGAGGAGCTCAACAGAGAGTTCTCCAAAGAAGAAATTCAGATGGCCAACAGACACTTGAAAAGATGCTCCATATCGCTAGTTATCAGAGAAATGGAAATATAAAACCACAATGAGATATCATCTCACACCAGTAAGGATGGCTACCATCGAAAAGACAAACAATAACAAATGTTGGCGAGGTTGCGGAGGAAAGGGAACCCTCCTACACTGCTGGTGGTAATGTAAATTAGTTCAACCATTGTGGAAAGCAATATGTAGGTTCCTCAAAATGCTCAAAATAGACTTACCATTTGACCCAGGAATTCCTCTTCTAGGAATTTACCCTAAGGATGCAGCACTCCAGTTTGAAAAAGACAGATGCACCCCTATGTTTATCACAGCACTATTTACAATAGCCAAGAAATGGAAGCAACCTAAATGTCCATCAGTAAACGAATGGATAAAGAAGATGTGCTACATATACACAATGGAATATTATTCAGCCATAAGAAGAAAACAAATCCTACAATTTGCAACAACATGGATGGAGCTAGAGGGTATTATGCTCAGTGAAATAAGCCAAGCAGAGAAAGACAAATACCAAATGATTTCACTCACATTTGGAGTATAAGAACAAAGGAAAACTGAACAAAACAGCAGCAGAATCACAGAACCCAAGAATGGACTAACAGTTACCAAAGAGAAAGAGACTGGGAGAATGGGAGGGTAGGGAGGGATAAGGGTGGGAAAGAAGAAAGGGGATATTATGATTAGCATGTATAATGTGGGGGTGTGGGAAAGGGGAGGGCTGTGCAACACAGAGAAGAGAAGTAGTGATTCTACATCTTACTATGCTGATGGACAGTGACTGTAATGGGGTTTGTGGGCGGAACTTGGGTTAGGGGAGAGCCTAGTAAACATAATGTTCTTCAAAAATTTAAAAATTAATAAAAAAATTCAATACAATATCTACTATCAGTCACCCTGGAAAATCATGAAGTATCTTAGTGGTGTGTTGCTGAAATACATATACAAATTTTGCACAAAGTTGTACTGGAAGCATCTACTTTTGTTATGATAGTTTCCTATTGCTACTGTAACAAATTATCACCCATTTAGTGTCTTAAAACAACAAAAATGTGTTAGCTCATAGCTGTAGATGAGAAGTTTATTGTGGGTCTTATAGGCTAAAACCAAGGTGCTGACAAGGCTGCATTTCTTCCTGGAGACTCTGAGAGAGTACCATTTCTTTGATCATTCAGGCTGTTGTCAGAATTCAGTTCTTTGAATTGTATGACTGAAATCCCCTTTTCTTGCAACCTGTCATTTATGGTCCAATTGCAGCTTCTAGAGGAAACCTGCATTCCTTGGCTTATGGCTTCTTAACTTCAACATCAAAGCCAACAACAGAATTTTGAGTCTCTATCACCCTTGGAATGTCTCCTTCCCCTTCTTTATTTGATCTGTCTCAGTCAGGAAAAATTCTCTACTTTAAAAAACTTTTGTTATTAAATTAGACTGCTTGGATAATCTAGGATAATCTCCCCATCTCAAGGTTCATATCCTTAATCACATTCTCAAAGTTCATTTTTTCATGTAAGGTAACATATTCACAGGTTCCAGGGATTAGGGTATTGATATCTTTGAGGGGGTTTTATCCATCCTGTTTTGGTCCCCAAAAATTCATGCCCAACCCAAATGCAAAATGTATTCACTCTATTCCAAGGTCTCTAAAAATGTTAGTCAATTAAAAGATCAAGTCAAAGTCTAAAATCTCATCTAAAAAGACAAAACTATCAATTTTCATTATCTAAATAATCTAGATCAGACATTGTTGAGACTCTGGACGTAATCTATGTTGGTGCACAAACCATTTTCATGTGTGAACGTGTGAAAATAAATTTTGTGTTCCCAGAATTCAATGATGGGGCAGGCATTACTTAACAGTTATAGGCATTCTGGTTCAGAAAGGGAGAATATTAGAAAGAAAAAGGAGTAATTGGTCCTGAGCAATAATTAAATCCAGATAGAAATACCATTAGCTTTCAAGGCTTGAGAATCATACTCTCTGGCTCCCAGATCTGTCCTGTGGGCTAGTAGCTCTGCTCTACTTTCTGGGCTTTGTCCTCATAGTCATACTTCCTTTTTCCTAAAAGGTAACACATTTGCTCCTGAGTATTTTTGCCAGCTTGTTTGCTGCTTGTAGAATGTTGGAGTTCTCTCAAGATTTCTTTTATTTAGAAACATCTCTTTCTCTCTTGATCCAAGGTGGCAGTGTCTCTGGTGGTATAAAAATACTCAAGAGTCTTTTGGATTTCCTGTGTATGTCAAATCACTCACTAATTAGATCAGAATCTCCTTCACAAGTCTTTCCTAGATAAGTTCATCTCTATTTTTGTCTTGCTGATACACCTGAGGGATGATGATGTCCTCAAGTTTCTGAGATGCTGTCTGGTTTAATTGAGGGAATCTATGTGTCATAGTCTTAATATTTTCAAACAACATTTTATGAGATTGGATATTCTGATAATATACATTTGTTATCTTACAATTGTGCATATAGGTCAGGAGTCTGACAGAAGTTTCATGGGGGAAAATTCAAGGTGTTGGAAGGGCTCTGTTTCCTTTTTTGGAGGTTTTAAGGGAGAATCAGTGTTCTTGCCTTTTTCAGCTTCTAGAGTCCACCACTTTCCTTGGCATGTGGCCCTTTCCTTCATCTTACAGTCAGTACTGAGTATAGTTCAGGATGTGGTAACTTTAATTGTACTTGGGCAACCAATACATCCAGAAACAGATTTTTAGTTAACAATACAAATAAGACTTTGGATAAGAAAACGAAGTTACAGAAAATCTCACAAAGAGACAATTGTGATGACACTTTGGAGCAGGATTCTATAGGACTTAGTGACTGATTTAATATAGTGTGAAGGAGAGGAATGAGTAAAACTGCAATTTAGGAAATTTATGTTGCCATTAACAATAAACAAGATCATAAAAGATAACAGAATTGGAATGAGATGAGTGCATTTTTTTCATTTTAAGGTGACAGCAAACCACCCAGCAGGCATTTGGATAAAAAGTACATTTTGACAAAATGAGCATCTCCGCATTTGTGATAACATAACGACACAAAAGTCATCTTTTTTACTATCTTAACCAGCACTAGAATGTTAGAATGTTGTTTGATTTATAAACTGCAAGGCTGCTGCTGTGCAGGAGTGAGTTGTATTTCTGCAGAATTGATCAGATTATACATGTTAGACCTTGAATTTCTGAAGAATTACTGTAGGTGAAAGCATCAGTAAGTTCATAAAATTATATATGTAAAGCTGTTTGAAATAAAACATGATAAAGATATGTCCAAAAAATTTTTGAATTAGGTCTCAACAAATTATTCTTGATATAAAGGATTAAAAGTTTATTAATTTAAAATAAAAACATAACAGAATTTTCTCTAAATGTTTAATACAAGAATATACACAAAAAACAAGTAATTATGTACTTTAAATCTATCAAAATTTAGTATTAAAATATTATCATGTGAATAAATGTATATGCACCCAATTTCAGCCATGATAGAAAATGGTAGATTATTCCTGTGTTACAAAACAATGATGAAGTATGTTGCTTTAAAAGAATTGACAGTCTATTTGTCTTCACACTATATTGTTGTACTTTTCCCTTAGCATACGATTGGAAAGGTGGGAAAAATCTAATGGATACTGTTGTTTGTGCAGTGAGTCTCCTGGAAGGACTCCTCAGTGATACTGCAAGTACAATAATAAGAAACACGAGTTCATTTTTAAAAAAGAATCTTCAAAATATTCACAAAGAGCAGGTCAGTTTTTCAGCATCCTAAATTCTTTTTATCTTCTCTCATCAAATTTGAAATAGATAATTTTCCATTTTTCCCAGCAATCATAATCTGAAAGCATAAAACAGGAGGCATAGGAAAACATTTATATCCTAATGGTTTTATCATGGGGATGTGGTGGGAGGGAATGAGAGATTATATGTCTGGGAAATATTAGAGCAAATAGAGTAAGTAGTACTAAATTACAATTTGGGAAGCCACTTCCTCTCAGTTATTTTTTTCAAACCATATATTATATGTGACAGTATAATTGTATTTCCTACTTAAAACATTTCTTTCTGAAATTCATTAACTAAGCAATTTGAATATCAACTTGAAATAAGTATTGAGTACTTTAATAAAGGCATCTTTTAAAAATGCTAATAGCCAGATTTGAGTATTGGGAATCATTAGAAAATGATTGGAAAGAAAAATTATGGAAAAAAAGTCTTCATTTTTATCCCCAATTTTTATTAATTAGAGACAAAATTTACTAGAATTAATTCTAAGAATATTCATTTGCTTTTCAATTTTTGCTTATATAGAATAAATAAGATTAATTATTATCAGTATACCACTGAATTACTAATTGGTCAATAACATGAAGGATTAGGGTGCTTACATTGATTTAGGATATAAAGCACAATGAAAGGTTTGTAGCATAGTCCCACTTGTACATAGAATTAACAGAGCAGTGAGAATGATACATAGATGCTTTGGTAGAAATGGAGTCCCTTATGAATGCCAGAAATAGTTTTGCATGGACATTAGGAAAAATATATTGACTATAAGAATGACAAGAATTTTGGGTATTGAAACCCTGGAATGAATGCTTCAAAAGCTTTTCCCTACAGATGGTATTCTAGATTGGAAAAATCAAACAATTGCTGAAGTCAAGTTACAGAAGAAACTAGCTAGGAGGATAGGAGGTTGTAGTTAGAGAGAGGTTTGCTTAAAAGTAAAATAAGAGATCATGGGAAGATGGCAGCATGAGGAATTCAGAGAAAATCTCCTCCCCAAAACATATATATTTAAGAAAATAAAATAAATACAACTATTACTAAAAGAGACACCAGTGGATGCAGTACAACAGCCAGGATACATCTACATTTGCGAGAACTCAGCATCACATGAAGGGGGTAAGATACAAGCCACTGCCAGGCAGGACCCGAATGCCCCCACACCCCAAAACACGGCAGGAAGAAAGGAGTCATAACAGGGAGGGAGTGAAAGCCCAGGAGCTAAACAACCAGCTCTATAAATCCACACCCGGAACGCAGACACAAGGTGCATGGGATGCTGGATATTAGAGAAATGGAAAAGCAAAATGCGTGGGCAGGTCCCCACAACTGATGCCCCTGAGACAAAAGAAAAGCAAGTGCTTTCTGCAAGTATTAAAGAGACAGGGACCCCATAGCTGGATGAAGTTGTCCCGGCAGCTGGGAGTACCAAGAAAACTCAGGAGCCCTAAATGGAAGCAGTGCAGCTCTGAAGCCCCTTATAGGACTATGCAGCCTGCCAGTCAAACCTCCAACAGGCACGGATCCCGACACATGAGCCCAGTAGCAGGAGAGTGGGTGCGCATGCTGGGGGCAGAAGGGCTAGAAGGAACCGAGAGCAGATCCGTGCACTGCAGGGCTAACCCACAGCAGCATGACCGAACAGCCTGGACATGGCTCGCACGCACCAGCGGCACTGAAGCCAGAGCCCGGTAGAAGCCTGGGCTTTTAGCTGCACAGAAAAGCCCCATGTGCACAAGCAGTGGAGACAGAGGGAACAGGCATGCTCCCAGGAGCCGACCAGAAACCCACCCCAATGCACAGCTGACCGGGCCAGACCCAGAGGACACTGCTGCAGCACAGCTGCCCGGCAGGGTCACCGCTAGCATGGAGGAGCACACCTGACATGCCTGCCCCTCCCCACAGGGCTCCATGCTGCTCTGACGGACACCCCGCCCACAGCAGCTTAGGAGATTAACCTGGTGGCTGCTCCAGGAGTACAGGTAGCCGTCACAGGCAGCGGAGAAGGGCAAGGCCTCCAGCAAGCAGGAAAGGACTTTCTTCTCCCAGCTGACACACCTGCAACCTGCCTACAGCCACTGCAATCACCATGAAAAGGCAAAAAAATCTGGTCCAGACCAAGATAGTTACACCTGAGAAAGGATCTGCAGAGGCAGACCTAACCAATCTCCTTGAAAAAGAATTCAAAATAAAAATCATAAACATGCTGACAGAGCTGCAGAGAAATATGCAAGAGCTAAGGGACGAAGTCCAGAGGAAGATTACAGATGTCCGGAGGGAGATTACAGAAGTGAAACAAACTCTGGAAGGATTTATAAGCAGAATGGATAAGATGCAAGAGGCCATTGATGGAATAGAAACAAGAGAACAGGAACGCATAGAAGCTGATGCATAGAGAGATAAAAGGATCTCCAGGAATGAAACAATATTAAGAGAACTGTGTGACCAATCCAAAATGAACAATATCTGCATTATAGGGGTACCAGAGGAAGAAGAGAGAGAAAAATGGATAGAAAGTGTCTTTGAAGAAATAATTGCTGAGAACTTCCCCAAACTGGGGGAGGAAATAGTTCCTCAGACTACAGAGGCACACAGAACTCTCGAGAGATGGGACCCAAAGAGCACAACACCAAGACACATAATAATTAAAATGGCAAAGATGAAGGACAGGGACAGAGTATTAAAGGCAGCCAGAGAGAGAAAAAAGGTCACCTATGAAGGAAAACCCGTCAGGCTATCATCTGACTTCTCAACAGAAACCTTACAGGCCAGAAGAGAATGGCATGATATATTTAATGCAATGAAACAGAAGGGCTTGAACCAAGGATACTGTACCCAGCATGATTATCATTTAAATATGAAGGAGGGATTAAACGATTCCCAGAAAAGCAAAAGTTGAGGGAATTTGCCTCCCACAAACCACCTCTAAAGGGTATCTTAGATGGACTGCTCTAGATGGGAGCAATCCTAAAAAGAGCACAGAACAAAACACCCAACATATGAAGAATGGAGGAGGAGGAAAAAGAAGGGAAAGAAATAATCATCAGACTGTATTTATAACAGCTCAATAAGTGAGTGAGGTCAGACAGTAAGGTAGTAAACAAGCCAACCTTGAACCTTTGGTAAACACAAATCTAATGCCTGCAATGGCAATAAGTACATATCTTTCAATAATCACTCTAAATGAAAATGGACTGAATACACCAATCAAAAGACACAGAGTAATAGAATGAATAAAAAAGCAAGACCCATCTATATGCTGCTTACAAGAGACTCACCTCAAACCCAAAGACATGCACAGATTAAAAGTCAAGGGTTGGAGAAAGATATTTCATGCAAACAACAGAAAGAAAAAAGCAGGTGTTGCAATACTAGTATCACACAAAATAGACCTCAACATAAAGAAAGTAACAAGAGATAAAGAAGGACATTACATAATGATAAAGGGCTCAGTCCAACAAGAGGATATAACCATTATAAACATATACACAACCAATACAGGAGCACCAATATATGTGAAACAAATACTAACAGAATTAAAGGAGGAAATAGAATGCAATGCATTCATTTTGGGAGACTTTAACACACCACTCACCCCAAAGGATGGATCCAATGGGCAGAAAATAAGTAAGGACACAGAGGCACAGAACATGCTAGAACAGATGGACCTAATACACATCTACATAACTCTACATTCAAAAGCAACAGCATACACTTTCTTCTCAAGTGCACATGGAACATTCTCCAGAATAGACCACATACTAGGCCACAAAAAGAACCTCACTAAATTCTAAAAGATTGAAATCCTACCAGCCAACTTTTCAGACAACAAAGGTATAAAACTAGAAATGAATTGTACAAAGAAAGGAAAAAGTCTCACAAACACATGGAGGCTTGACAACATGCTCCTAAATAATGAATGGATCAATGACCAAATTAAAATGGAGATCCAGCAATATATGGAAACAAATGACAACTATAACACAAAGCCCCAACATCTGTGGGACACAGCAAAAGCAGTCTTAATAGGAAAGTATATAGCAATCCAGGCATATTTAAAGAAGGAAGAACAATCCCAAATGAATAGTCTAATGTCACAATTGTCAAAATTGGAAAAAGAAGAAAAAATGAGGCCTATGGTCAGCAGATGGAGGGACATAATAAAGATCAGAGAAGAAATAAATGAAATTGAGAAGAATAAAACAATACAAAAAAATCAATGAAACCAAGAGCTGGTTCTTCGAGAAAATAAAATAGATAAGCCTCTAGCCAGACTTATTAAGAGAAAAAGAGAGTCAACAGACATCAACAGAATTAGAAATGAGAAAGGAAAAATCATGACAGACCCCACAGAAATACAAAGAATTATTAGAGAATACTATGAAAACCTACATACTAACAAGCTGGAAAACCTAGGAGAAATGGACAACTTCTTAGAAAAATACAACTTTCCAAGACTGACCCAGAAAGAAACAGAAAATCTAAACAAACCAATTACCAGCAATGAAATTGAATCGGTAATCAAAAAACTACCCAAGAACAAAATCCCCAGGCCAGATGGATTTACCTCAGAATTTTATCCAACATACAGAGAAGACATAACAGCCATTCTCCTTAAAGTTTTACAAAAAATAGACGAGGAGGGAGTACTCCCAAACTCATTCTATGATGCCAACATCACCCTAATACGAAAACCAGGCAAAGACCCCACCAAAAAACAAAACTACAGACCAATCTCCCTGATGAATGTAGATGCAAAAATACTCAACGAAATATTAGCAAACCAAATTCAAAAATACATCAAGAGGATCATACACCATGACCAAGTGGGATTCATCCCAGGGATGCAAGGATGGTACAACATTCGAAAATCCATCAACATCATCCACCACATCAACAAAAAGAAAGGCAAAAACCACATGATCATCTCCATAGATGCTGGAAAAGCATTTGACAAAATTCAACATCCATTCATGATAAAAACTCTCAACATAATGGGCATAGAGGGCAACTACCTCAACATAACAAAGGCCATATATGATAAATCCACAGCTAACATCACATTGAACAGCTAGAGGCTAAAAGCTTTTCCTCTGAGATCGGGAACCAGACAGGGATGCCCACTTTCCCCAGTGTTATTCAACGTGTTACTGGAGGTCCTAGCCATGGCAATCAGACAAAACAAAGAAATACAAGGAATCAGGATTGGTAAAGAAGAAGTTAAACTGTCACTATTTGCAGATGGCATGATATTGTATGTAAAAAACCCTAAAGACTCCACTGCAAAACTACTAGAACTAATATCTTAATTCAGCAAACTTGCAGGATAAAAAATTAACACAAAGAAATCTGTACCTTTCCTATATACTAACAATGAACTAATAGAAAGAGAAATCAGGAAAACAATTCCATTCACAATAGCATCAAAAAGAATAAAATACCTAGGAATAAACCTAACCAGTGAAGTGAAAGACCTATACCCTGAAAACTACAAGACACTCTTAAGAGAAATTAAAGAGGTCACTAACAAATGGAAACTCATCCCATGCTCTTGGCTAGGAAGAATTAATATCGTCAAAATGGCCATCCTACCCAAAGCAATATACAGATTTGATGCAATCCCTATCAAATTACCAGCAGCATTCTTCAATGAACTGAAACAAATAATTCAAAAATTCATATGGAAACACAGAAGACCCCGAATAGACAAAGCAATCCTGAAAAAGAAGAATATAGTAGAGGTGGATCTCACTCCCCAACTTCAAGCTCTACTAGAAAGCCATAGTAATCAAGACAATTTGGTACTGGCACAAGAACAGAGCCACAGACCAGTGAAACAGATTAGAAACTCCAGAAATTAACCCAAACATATATAGTCAATTAATATTTGATAAAGGAGCCATGGACATACAATGGCAAAATGACAGTCTCTTCAACAGATGGTGCTGGCAAAACTGGACAGCTACATGTAAGAGAATGAAACTGGATCACTGTCTAACCCCAAACACAAAAGTAAACTCAAAATGGATTAAAGACCTGAATGTAAGTCATGAAACCACAAAACTCTTAGAATAAAACATAGGCAAAAATATCACGGACTTAAACATGAGTGACTTCTTCATGAACATATCACCCCGGGCAAGGGAAACAAAGGTAAAAATGAAAAAGTGGGACTATATCAAGCTAAAAAGCTTCTGTACACCAAAGGACACCATCAATAAACAAAAAGGTATCCTACAGTATGGGAGAACATATTCATAAACGACAGATCTGATAAAGGATTGACATCCAAAATATATGAAGAGCTCACACGCCTCAACAAACAGAAAGCAAATAATCCAATTAAAAAATGGGCAGAGGAGCTGAATAGACAGTTCTCTAAAGAAGAAATCTAGATGGCCAACAGGCACATGAAAAGATGCTCAACATCGCTAATCATCAGAGAAATGCAAATTAAAACCGCAATGAGATATCACCTCACACCAGTAAGGATCGCCATCATCGAAAAGACAAACAACAACAAATGTAGGTGCGGTTGTGGAGAAAGGGGAACCCTCCTACACTGCTGGTGGGAATGTAAAGTAGTTCAACCATTGTGGAAAGCAGTATGGAGGTTCGTCAGAATGCTCAAAATAGAAATACCATTTGACCCAGGAATTCCTCTTCTAGGAATTTACCCTAAGAATGCAGCACTCCAGTTTGAAAAAGACGGATGCACCCCTATGTTCATCACTGCACTGTTTACAATAGCCAAGATATGGAAGCAACCTAAATGTCCATCAGTAGATGAATGGATAAAGAAGAAGTGGTACATATACACAATGAAATATTATGCAGCCATAAGACAAAAACAGATCCTAACATTCACAACAACATGGATGGAGCTAGAGGGTATTATGCTCAGTGAAATCAGCCAAGCAGAGAAGGACAAGTACCAAATGATTTCACTCATATATGGAGTATAAGAACAAAGGAAAACTGAAGGAACAAAACAGCAGCACAATCACAGAACCCAAGAATGGACTAATAGTTACCAAAGGGAAAGGGACTGGGGATGATGGGTGGGAGGGAGGGATAAGGGCCGGGAAAAAGAAAGAGGGCATTACAATTAGCATGTATAATGTGTGGGGGGCACAGGGAGGGCTGGGGAACACAGAGAAGACAAGTAGTGATTTTACAGCATCTTACTACACAGATGGACAGTGACTGTGAAGGGGCATGTGGGGGGGATTTGGTGAAGGGGGGAACCTAGTAAACATAATTTCTTTCTGTAATTGTAGATTAATGATACCAAAATAAAAAATAAATAAATAAATAAATAAACCACTAAGGAAAAAAAAATTAAAATTATGGAGTCAATGGTATGATCAAGGGAGTGAGAAGATGAGAAGAGCTGAAATATAAGATCATTGAAATAGATGATTGCTTCTTCTTCAAAACAACCCTTTGTCTTGTTTAGTTTCTACTTATCCTTCAGCAAATGCCTGATTGGAGCTTCCTCATTTTTAGTTAAGCAATAATATCCACGTATCTTTTTCCTGATTCAGTCCCAAAACTCTTGTCTGTCATCGGTATTTCTTCCATAGAGATACGTATTTCATCTAAGTTTTAAAATCTGTAGTGATACAGTTTTCTCATAGTATTCCTTCAATATTTTTTTAATGACTATGGGATCAGTGGTGATGACCACGTTCATTTTTGATATTTGTAATTTGAATATTCTCTCTCTTTTTCTGTGTTAGCCTGGCTAGAGATTTATCAACTAAATAGATTTTTACAAAGAACAGTTTTTTATTTCATTATGTTTTTGTTTCCTTTTCAATACCCCAGCATTCTGCACATTGGACCTACCTTCCCAATGAAAATGGCTAAAAAAGCTAAAAATTTTTGTTTTCATTTTTCATCTTAGAAGTATTGAATAGCTGATAAGGTAGTAAGGAAGATCCAAGCCAAACTTAAAATGATTGTAGGGTCCCAGAAAAGTGAGAGAAGTAATAAAAGGCATTTTTCTCTGAAATTTTTGCCAATGAGGGAAATTTCAATTCTGGTTTTCATGGTTTCTCAGGGAAAGGGGGGCAGACATAAAAATCCAGAGCCCACTGAGTGTGTGTGTGGGTGGAGCGGGGGGAACATCTAAAATGATGCACAGCTGGGACCACACCCAAAAAGCAGTGTGATTTCCAGTCTTCTGTGGATTTCCAGTCCTAATTCACATTATGTAAAGTGCCCTAAAACAAAAAGCAAAACAAAAAACTCAAGCTATTTCTTTTATTTAAAATAGTAATTTAAATTTTCCAAGTAAGAGTGAGAAACATATTCTGCTGTCATTTGATGAAATATTCTATTTATGTCATTTAGATTGAGTTATGGTACTGCTGAGGTCAACTACATCTTACTGATACTCTCTGCCTACTTGACCTACATTAGGTATTTAAAGATGGGTGTTGATGTTTACAACTATAATAGTAGATTTGGCCATTTCTGGTTTTACTTCTGTCAGTTTTATACTTAAATATTTTGACACTCTGTGGTTAAGTGCATACACACTAAGGATTGTTATGTATCCTTGGAGAATTGATCCCTTTATCATGATGTAATGTTCCTCTTTATTTCTGATAATTTTCTTGTTCTAAAGTCTGTATTGCCTGGGATTAATATGTTTGCTCCTGTCCTTTTTTGTAATGCTTGTAATGTTAAAATGGTATAACTTCATCCATTGCTTTACTTTTATCCTATCTATGTCTTTATACTTAAAGCAGGTTTGTTGTTGACAAAGTGTAATTATTTTTTAATGTCCTCTAACAGTATGTGTCTTTTAATCAGTATATATAGACCATCAGCATTTAAGATCATTTTATATAAGTTGAATTAATATCTACCATATTTGTAAGGCCTTTCCAGTAATTGTTGTTTCTTTTTCCTCGTATTTTTGTATTTTTTTGGTTTTAATTGAGCATTTTATATAGTTAGACTTTCTCTCCTTTCTTAGCATATCAGTTTTACTTTTTAAAATATTTTTAGTGGTTACCATAGATTTTGATCTATCTATGATATATCTCTATCTTTTGATATATATTTTAATTTAACTTACATATATGCATGCACACATACACACATACACACAATGAATCTAAATGCATTTTCAGTTAAAACTATACCACTTTGAATGTGGTGCTGTTGCCTTTTAACAGAATATTCTTAATTCCTCCTTCCTGTCCATTGGAACATTGATGTCATTCATTTCCTTATCTGTACCCGATAATCACCCAACACATTGTTACAGTTACCACTTAGAATATCTGTTATCTGTCAGATCAACTAAGAATAAGGAAGATAAAATATTTTACTTTAATTTCATTCATCCTTTTTCTAATGACCTTCCTTTGTTTATGTAGATTCACATTAATAAATGATATTTCTTTTGTCCCAAGGATGTTTTTAGAACATTTTTTCTGAATGATAGCTATGCTAACAATAAATTCTCTCAGTTTTTTTTTTTTGAGAGGGCATCTCTCATATTTATTGATCAAATGGTTGTTAACAACAATAAAATTCTGTATAGGGGTGTCAATGCTCAATGCACAAACATTAATCCATCTCAAGCCTAATTCTCGTCAGTCTCCAATCTACTGAAGCATAACGAACAAGTTCTTACATGGTGAACGAATTCTTACATAGTGAATAAGTTCTTACATGGTGAACAGTGCAAGGGCAGTCATCACAGAAACTTTCGGTTTTGATCATGCATTATGAACTATAAACAATCAGGTCAAATATGAATATTCGTTTGATTTTTATACTTGATTTATATGTGGATACCACATTTCTCCCTTTATTATTATTATTATTTTTATTTTTAATAAAATGCTGAAGTGGTAGGTAGATGCAAGATAAAGTTAGAAAACATAGTTTAGTGTTGTAAGAGAGCAATTGTGGATGATCAGGTGTGTGCCTGTAGACTATGTGCTAATCCGAGCTAGACAAGGGCAGCAAAACATCCACGGATGCAGAAGATTTCTCTCAAAGCAGGGGGGGGGCAGGTGAGGTTCTAAGCTTCACCACTGTTGTTCCCCAATTTCTCACCTGATGGCCCCCCTGCAACTCTGCCTGTCTTAGGTTGCTCCTTCCTTGAGTAATCTTACCCGACTTTGGCTCACCAGTCATCTTCCGGGGCCATACAGGGAAATGTAAAGTTGGTAAGTGAGAGAGAAGCCATACTGATTGAAAAGGTTAGCTTTTTACTTCTTTGCAGATTTATGCCCTGTGGCTTCTATACCCAGCACTTGTCTCGAGGTATCTTTACCACCTGGAGGAATTATGATACTCGGTAAATTCGATATGAGGCACGAATTCTATTTAAGGGGTGTAATTAGGAAGGAAGAAGAAAAGCTATAGAGGTAGCATATGGAAGAAAACATGGGAGGATTGATTATTTCTTTGACATATCTTCTTGTAGAGTACCTCAAGCATGTATAGGTTTTAAACTACTAACTAACTTGTGCACACATATTAACATAATAGGAATATGGTGACATAAACAAAGCAAATCTATAATTACCAGCCATCTCCAGTGAAGTCAAGAAAACCATTTAGGCACCCTAGGCATTTGTGAAAATTTGTCTATGATATGATGGATATTGTCCAACTGTACTTGAACAGTCTGAGAGGAATCAGACAAATTAAAGCAACCCATTTCTGGGATCTGTTCACATCCCATATGTTCTTTTAACTGTAGATAGTCTATAGTCGTAAGATTTTGGAGTGCTACAACTTGCACCCCTCCCAACTCCTGGTTGAGTTCCAACAGTACAGATCCACTGAAATTCGTTGTCTCACTGTATGGACATGCCAGCCTAGACATCTCCCTCCTCATTCCTATGGCAAGTCCAGGAAATGGTGAGGTGGACGCAGCCACAACCGCAGCATCGCCTGGATCCCTGTGGAGGCTTTTTGATGATCATCCCCCGGCACGAGTCCTCCAGAGGGTGCTGATGCCAGAAGCTCCTCCTCATATCGTATCTTAGTTCATTTTCTGGGTAGCCAAGCTAGGCCTTGATCTTCTGCATAGAAACAAACAGACCCTTTGCCCACACTTTGACATGTCCTCTACACCACTGTGCAGAACTTATTGGAGGTCAGTACACAGGAACTGCCTTTTTTTTTTTATTAAGAGAAAGGAATATTATCAGAAAAGAGTACCTCCATAGCTGATCATCTGACACCCTTTAAGTGATCAACATTAAGGATATTTAAAGCTTGCATTGATTTTTGATTTACCAATAGTTTTATCCTATCAAGGAGTAATGACCCTTTTCTTTCTTTCTTTCTTTTTTTTTTAAATCTTTAATCTACACTTACATGAAGAGTACTATATTTACTATGCTCTCCCCAATATCAGGTCCCCCCTAACAACCACATTACGGTTACTGTCTATCAGCTTAGCAAAATGTTGTAGAATCCCTACTTGTCCTCTCTGTGTTGTGCAGCCCACCCTCCCCTTTCTCCCTCCCCCCCATGCATGCTAATCTTAATATCCCCCTTCTTCTCCCCCCCCCCCCCCGCTTATCCCTCCCTGCCCACCCATCCTCCCCAGTTCCTTTCCCTTTGGTACCTGTTTGTCCATTTTTGGGTTCTGTAATTCCGCTGCTGTTTTGTTCCTTCAGTTTTTCCTTTGTTCTTATACTCCTCAGGTGAGTGAAATCATTTGGTATTTCTCTTTCTCCGCTTGGCTTATTTCACTGAGAATAATACACTCCAGCTCCATCCATGTTGCTGCAAATGGTTGGATTTTTCCACTTCTTATGGCTGAGTAGTATTCCATTGTGTATATGTACCACATCTTCTTTATCCATTCATCTACCGATGGACATTTAGGTTACTTCCAATTCTTGGCTATTGTAAATAGTGCTGCGATAAACATAGGGGTGCATCTGTCTTTCTCAAACTTGATTGCTGTGTTCTTAGGGTAAATTCTTAGGAGTGGAATTCCTGGGTCAAATGGTAGGTCTGTTTTGAGCATTTTGATGAACCTCCATACTGCTTTCCACAATGGTTGAACTAATTTACATTCCCACCAGCAGTGTAGGAGGGTTCCCCTTTCTCCACAGCCTCGCCAACATTTGTTGTTGTTTGTCTTTTGGATGGCAGCCATCCTTACTGGTGTGAGGTGATACCTCATTGTAGTTTTAATTTGCATTTCTCTGATAATTAGCGATGTGGAGCATCTTTTCATGTGTCTGTTGGCCATCTGTATTTCTTTTTTAGAGAAGTGTCTGTTCAGTTTCTCTGCCCATTCTTTAATTGGGGTATTTGTTTTTGTTTGTTGAAGCATGTGAGCTCATTATATATTCTGGACATCAAGCATTTATCGGATCTGTCATTTTCAAATATATTCTCTCATACTGTAGGGTTCCTTTTTCTTCTATTGATGGTGCCTTTCGCTGTACAGAAGCTTTTCAGCTTAATGTAGTCCCACTTGCTCATTTTTGCTGTTGTTTTCTTTGCCTGGGGAGATATGCTCAAGAAGAGGTCACTCATGTTTATGTCTAAGAGGTTTTTGACTATGTTTTTTCCAAGAGTTTAATGGTTTCATGAATTACATTCAGGTCTTCGATCCATTTTGAGTTTACCTTTGTATATGGAGTTAGACAATGGTCCAGTTTCATTCTCCTACAAGTAGCTGTCCAGTTTTGCCAGCACCATCTGTTGAAGAGACTGTCATTTTGCCATTGTATGTCCATGGCTCCTTTATCAAATATTAATTGACCATATATGTTTGGGTTAATTTGTGGGGTTTCTAATCTGTTCCACTGGTCTGTGGCTCTGTTCCTGTGCCAGTACCAGATTGTCTTGATTACTATGGCTTTGTAGTAGAGCTTGAAGTTGGGGAGTGAGATCCCCCCTACTTTATTCTTCTTTCTCAGGATTGCTTTGTCTATTCGGGGTCTTTGGTGTTTCCATATGAATTTTTGAATTATTTGTTCCAATTCATTGAAGAATGTTGCTGGTAATTTGATAGGGATTGCATCAAATCTGTATATTGCTTTGGGTAGGATGGCCATTTTGACGATATTAATTCTTCCTAGACAGTAGCATGGGATGGGTTTCAATTTATTAGTGTCCCCTTTAATTTCTCTTAAGAGTGACTTGTAGTTTTCAGAGTATAAGTCTCTCACTTCTTTGGTTAGGTTTATTCCTAGGTATTTTATTCCTTTTGATGCAATCGTGAATGGAATTGTTTTCCTGATTTCTCTTTCTATTGGTTCATTATTAGTGTATAGGAAAGCTACAGATTTCTGTGTGTTAATTTTGTCTCCTGCAACTTTGCTGTATTCTGATATCAGTTCTAGTAGTTTTGGAGTGGAGTCTTTAGGGTTTTTTATGTATAGTATCATATCATCTGCAAATAGTGACAGTTTAACTTCTTCTTTACCAATCTGAATTCCTTGTATTTCTTTGTTTTGTCTGATTGCCATACCTAGGACCTCCAGTACTATGTTATATAACAGTTGGGAGAGTGGGTATCCCTGTCTTGTTCCTGATCTCAGAGGAAATGCTTTCAGCTTCTCGCTGTTCAGTATAATGCTGGCTGTGGGTTTATCCTATATGGCCTTTATTATGTTGAGGTACTTACCCTCTATTCCCATTTTGCTGAGGGTTTTTATCATGAATGGATGTTGAATTTTGTCTAATGCTTTTTCAGCATCTATGGAGATGAGCATGTGGTTTTTGTCTTTCTTTTTGTTGATGTGGTGAATGATGTTGATGGATTTTCAAATGTTGTACCATCCTTGCATCCCTGGGATGAATCCCACTTGGTCTTGGTGTATGATCCTTTTGATATGCTGTTGAATTCTGTTTGCTAATATTTTATTGAGTATTTTTTCATCTACATTCATCAGAGATATTGGTCTGTTATTTTCTTTTTTGGTGGGGTCTTTGCCTCGTTTTAGTATTAGGGTGATGTTGGCTTCATAGAATGAGTTTGGGGGTATTACCTCTTCTTCTATTTTTTGGAACACTTTACGGAGAATGGGTATTATGTCTTCTCTGTGTGTCTGATAAAATTCCGAGGTAAATCCATCCAGCCCCAGGGTTTTGTTCTTGGGTAGTTTTTTGATTACTGTTTCAATTTCTTTGCTTGTAATTGGTTTGTTTAACTTTTGTGTTTTTTCCTTGGTCAGTCTTGGGAGGTTGTATTTTCTAGGAAGTTGTCCATTTCTTCTAGGTTTTCCAGCTTGTTGGCATATAGGTTTTCATAGTAGTCTTTAATAATTCTTTGTATTTCTGTGGAGTCTGTCGTGATTTTTCCATTCTCATTTCTGATTATGTTGATTTGTGTTGATTCTCTTTTTCTCTTAATATGTTTGGCTAGAGGCTTATCTATTTTGCTTATTCTCTCAAAGAACCAGCTCTTGGTTTTGTTGATTTTTGCTATTGTTTTATTCTTCTCAATTTTCTTCATTTCTTCTCTGATCTTTATTATGTCCCTCCTTCTGCTGACTTTAGGCCTCATTTGTTCTTCTTTTTCCAGTTTCGATAATTGTGATGTTAGACAATTCATTTGGGATTGTTCTTCCTTCTTCAAGTGTGCGCGGATTGCTATATACTTTCCTCTTAAGACTACTTTCTCTGCATCCCACAGAAGTTGGGGCTTAGTGTTGTTGTTGTCATTTGTTTCTATATATTCCTTGATCTCTATTTTGATTGTTTATTGATCCATTGATTATTTAGAAGCATGTTGTTATGCCTCCATGTATTTGTGACCCTTTTTGTTTTCTTTGTAGAATTTATTTGTACTGTTATACCTTTGTGGTCTGAAAAATTGGTTGGTAGAATTTCAATATTTTGGAATTTACTGAGGCTCTTTTTGTGAGCTAGTATGTGGTCTATTCTGGAGAATGTTTCATGTGCACTTGAGAAGAATGTATATCCTGTTGCTTTTGGTTGTAGAGTTCTGTAGATGTCTGTTTGGTCCATCTGTTCTAGTGTGTTGTTCAATGCCTGTGTGTCCTTACTTATTTTCTGCCTGGTGGATCTATCCTTTGGGGTGAGTGGTGTGTTGAAGTCTCCTAAAATGAATGCATTGCAGTCTATTTCCCTCTTTAGTTCTGTTAGTATTTGCTTCACATGTGCTGGTGCTCCTGTATTGGGTGCATATATATTTAGAATGGCTATATCCTCTTGTTGGACTGAGCCCTTTATCATTATGTAGTATCCTTCTTTATCTCTTGTTACTTTCTTTGTTTTGAAGTCTATTTTGCCTGTTATTAGTACTGCAACTGCTGCTTTCTTCTCACTGTTGTTTGCCTGAAATATGTTTCTCCATCCCTTGAGTTTTAGTCTGTGCTTGTCTTTGGGTTTGAGTTGAGTTTCTTGTAAGCAGCATATAGATGGGTCTTGCTTTTTTATCCATTCTATTACTCTGTGTCGTTTGATTGGTGCATTAAATCCATTTACATTTAGGGTGACTATTGAGAGATATGTACTTATTGCCATTGCAGGCTTTAGATTCGTGGTTTCCAAAGGTTCAAGGTTAGCTTCTTTAGTATCTTACTGCCTAAATTAGGTTGCTTATTGATCTGTTATATACACTGTCTTGAGATTCTTTTCTTCTCTCCCTTCTTATTCCTCCTCCTCCATTCTTCATATGTTGTGTATTTTGTTCTGTGCTCTTTTTAGGAGTGCTCCCATCTCGAGCAGTCCCTGTAGAATGCCCTGTGGAGGTGGTTTGTGGGAAGCAAATTCCCTCAGGTTTTGCTTGTCTGGAAATTGTTTTATCCCGCTATCAATTTTAATTGATAGTCGTGCTGGATACAGTATCCTTGGTTCAAGGCCCTTCTGTTTCATTGCATTAAGTATATCATGCCATTCTCTTCTGGCCTGTAGGGTTTCTGTTGAGAAGTCTGATGTTAGCCTGATGTGTTTTCCTTTATAGGTGACCTTTTTCTCTCTAGCTGCCTTTAAAACTCTTTCCTTGCCCTTGATCCTTGCCATTTTAATTATTATGTGTCTTGGTGTTGTCTTCCTTGGATCCTTTCTTTTGGGGGTTCTGTGTATTTCCGTGGTCAGTTCTATTATTTCTTCCCCCAGTTTGGGGAAGTTTTCAGCAATTATTTCTTCAAAGAGACTTTCTATCCCTTTTCCTCTTTCTTCTTCTTCTGTTACCCCTATAATATGAATATTATTCCTTTTGGATTGGTCACGTAGTTCTCTTCGTGTTGTTTCATTCGTGGAGCTCCTTTTATCTCTCTGTATGTCAGCTTCTATACATTCCTCTTCTGTCGTTTCTATTACTTCAATGGCCTCTTGCATCTAATCTATTCTGCTTATAAATCCTTCCAGGGATTGTTTCACTTCTGTGATCTCCTTCCTGACATCTGTGATCTCCCTCCGGACTTCATCCCATTGCTCTTGCATTTTTCTCTGCATCTCATCCCATTGCTTTTGCATTTTTCTCTGTATCTCTGTCAGCATTTTCATGATTTTTACTTTGAATCTTTTTCAGGAGGACTGGTTAGGTCTGTCTCCTCAGGTGTTGTCTCTGTGATCTTTGTCTGCTCTTGTTTTGCCTTTTCATGGTGATAGAGATAGTTTGCAGATCTGGTATGAGTGACCGCTGGAAGAGCTTTCCTTCTTGTTGGTTTGTGGCCTTCCTCTCCTTGGAGAATAGCGACCTCTAGTGGCCTATGCTTGGCAGCTGTGTGCAGACAGGGCTTCTGCTACCTGCTCATTTGCTGTGGAGTTTATCTCCGCTGTTGCTGTGGGCATGGCCTGGCTGGGGCTGGTCCTCCAAAATGGTGGAACCCTGTTGGAGGGTGAGCGGCCGGGAGGCTATTTATCTCCATAAGGGGCCTCTGTGCTCCCTGTTGCCCAGGGGGTTAGAGTGCGTAGAGATCCCCAGATTCCCTGCCTCTGTTTTAAGTGTCCTGTCCTGCCCCTTTAAGACTTCCAAAAAGCACTCTCCAAACCAAAACAACAATAGCAACAATGAAGAGGAAAAAAAAAAAAAAAGGAAAAAACACGTGATTTTCTTTTTCCTCAGGCACCGTTCCCAGGCACCCACTCACCGGTCCTGCTGCCCTGCCTCCCTAGCACTGCGTCCCTGTCCCTTCAAGGCTTCCAATAAGCACCCGCCAAAAAAAAAAAAAAAAAAGAAAAACGCGCGATATTGTTTGTCCTCAGCTGCCAGTCCCAGTCACCCATCCACCGGTCCTGCCTCCCTGCCTCCCTAGCATTGGGGTCCCTGTCCTTCCAAGGCCCCCAAAAAGCACTTGCCAAAAAAAAAAGGGATAAACACAACCCTCTCCGTCCCCAGGCGCTGGTCCCAGTCACCCACCCACCGTCCCTGCCACCCTGCCTCCCTGGCACTGGGGCTCCTGTCCCCCTAAGCCCTCCAAAAAGCACTCACCAAAAAAAAAGGGAAAAACACATGATTTTCTTAGTCCTCAGGCGCCGGTCCCAGGCACCCGCTCACCGGTCCTGCTACCCCTCCACCCTAGCATTGGGGTCCCTGTTCTTTTAAGGCTTCCAAAAAGCACTCGCCAAAAAAAGAAAAAAAAGGGAAAAAACGCGCGATATTCTTTTTCCTCAGGTGCCGGCCCCAGGTACCCGCCCACCGGTAACGTCACCCTGCCTCCCTAGTATTGGAAAAAATGCGCAATTTTCTTTGTCCCCACGTGCCGGTCTCAGGCACCCACTCACCAGTCTTGCTGCCCTGTTTCCCTGGTATTGAGGTCCCTCTCCCTGTAAGGCTTCCAAAAAGCACTCTCCAAAAAGAAAAAACAGGGAAAAATGCACGATTTTCTCCGTCCTCAGGCGCCGGTCTCAGGCACCCACCCACTGGTCCCGCCGCCCTGCCTCCCTGGCATTGAGGTCCTTGTCCCCTTAAGGCTTCCAAAAAGCACTCGTCAAAAAAAATAGGGAAAAATGCGATTTTCCCTGTCCCCAGGCACCAGTCTCAGGCACCCGCTCAGCAGTCCTGCCGCCCTGCCTCCCCAGTACTGGGAAAAATGCGCAATTTTCTTTGTCCTCAGGCACTGGTCTCAGGCACCCACTCACCGGTCTTGCTGCCCTGTTTCACTGGTATTGGGATCCCTGTCCCTTTAAGGTTTCCAAAAAGCATTCGCCAAAAAAAAACAAAAAAACGCTCTGGTTTCTTTCCATCTGCCAGCAGCCGGGGGGAGGGGTGCTCGGGTCCAGCTGGGCTGGGGCTTGTATCTTACCCCCTTCGCGAGGCACTGGGTTCTTGCAGGTGTGAATGTGGTCTGGATGTCGTCCTGTGTCCTCTGGTCTCTATTTTAGGAAGAGTTTTCTTTGTTATATTTTCGTAGATCTATGTGGTTTTGGGAGGAGATTTCCACTGCTCTACTCACGCTGCCATCCTGGCTCCGCCCTATTCTCTTAGTTTTTGTTTGAGAGTGGTTGTATTTATCTTTCTCTTTTCATTGATTATGAGTAATTTCATTGGATGTAGAATTCTACAGTGGTGTTATCTTTTCTTTCAACACTAAATTTTTCACTTCTCTCTGTTGCTTGTATGGTTCTGACAAGATGTCCACTGTAATTGGTGTCCTTGTTCTTCTATAGGTAAGGTGTTTTTGTTTTTGTTTTGTTTTCTGACTACTCTCAAGATGATGTTTTCGTGTTTTGTTTATTGCAGTTTAAATGTGATGTGCCTAGATATAGTTTTTTAGGTATTTATTCTGCTTGGTCTTCTCTAAGCTTCCTGAAATGGGTATGGTGTCTACAATTAATTTTGGAATATTCTGTTACTACTTCAGATATTGCCTCTAAGCAATTTGCTCTCTCCTTTCCTTCTGGTATTCCAATTATGCACATGTCACACCCTTTATAATTATCCCACATGTCTTGTATATTCTGTTCTTTTGTTTATTCATTCTTTTTATTTTCTCTTTGCACTTCAGTTTACAAAGATTCTATTGACATATCTTTTAGCTCATTGATTCTTTCCTCCTCTATGTCTAGTCTACTAATGCACTCATTAAAGGATTCTTTTATTTCACAGAATTTTATTTCTAGCATTTCCTTTTGATTGTATCTTAATTTCTATCTCTGTTTTTACATTACTTACCTGTTCTTGAATTTTGTCTACTTTTTCCATTAGAATCTTAAACATATTAATTATATTTTTAAAAAAAATCTTTGATCATTTTAAAACATCTGTCATATCTGAGTCTGATTTGTGCTTTCTTTGTCTCTTCAGATTATATTTTTTCTCTTCAATTAGCATGCTTTGTAATTTTTTGTTGAAACTCAGATATGGTGTACTGGGTACCAGAAACTAAACTAAAACACCTTTTGTATGAGGCTTTATACTAAAACCTAGCTAAGAGTTGGGCTGTGTTTAATGTTAGCAGTAACTGTAGGTGTCAGAAGTTTTAATTTCCTCTAGTGTTCTTCCCTTTATCTCCCCTCTCATCTTTGCTTTTTTCCTAAGAACTCCTCTTTAAGTAGAGTCTGAGCCTTGCAGGTCTTTCACTTGTAATCCAGTTATTACATTGGATCCCAGTTGAGGTGGTGGTAATGGGTGATGTTGAGGGGGAGCATTCTATCATCTGATTAAATTACAGTCTTTCAGTGGTCCTGTGTCCTGGGATTGAGACTTTTCAAGTGTCTCGAGTCTCTTCACCCCTTTAGTTGAGACAGGAAGGTGTGATATGGCTGAGGGGGGGGTGCATTTCCTTCCCACATATGAGGAATACATCTCTGGAAAAGGCCTTTCTATTGAAGAATAAGCCTTTATCATCAAGAAATCTCTCATCTATTTCAAAATTAGTCCTTTTGCCCTCCTTTTTCTCAAAACTGTGGAAGAACTTTTCTTGGCTTCTCTCTGTGAAATTCTGGTAGAGTTCCTGGAGCTAAACCCCAAGTAAGTTCTGTGGCCCCTAAGACTATGGCACTGAAGACTTTCTTACAGTCAGACTAGTACAAACTTGGCCTCCAGAAATTCTCAAAATTATCACGTAAGTTTTTGGATGTTTAGTAGCTTTTGCTCATGGTAAACATGTATCTTAATCACACTTTTGTCTTCTCTCATCTTTCCAGGTTTTAGGAGGCCACTTTGCCCTGCAAACTCAAATCTCTAAGTAGAAGAAAGTCATTGATGTTTAGTTTGTCCAGATAATTTATGTTTTTGTTTTGTTTTAAGGATAGCATTTCTAAGGTTTTTATATGTCTGAGTTGAAACCAAAATTGGTTGTGATAAATATCTAAATAGAAATTCTATGATTTTAATGCATCTCTTTAAAATTCTTCAATGATTCCCCATTATATAAAGTACACATATGAAATTCTCTAATATAGTATATGCCTATTAAACATTTGAGCCTCGTTTACCTCTTCAACTAATGTTTTTCATCCTGTACAGGTGAAAAACCCTAACCTAATGTACAGTTTACACATCCTTTAATGGTCCATACTGTTTTATATCTGTGTGATTGGATTACAAACTGTTCTTTTTTCTTCAAACACTTCCATAACCTTTCCCTTGCCTATTTTTTATGCATCTTTCAACTCCAATTATATATTTCAGAGCCTCTGAACTTAATTGATATTCAAGTTTCCTATTTTGTTCCTGTAGCATTTTGTGAATATTTTTATTAAAGCATTTATTTTGCTACTGTAGGAGAGTAAGAATCTTGAAGAGAGGAACTCTTTAACTTTTAATCTCTGTTCAAGAGTAGTGGCTAAATGACATCAAATGTATCAAGAACATATTTTGGATTTTATTCCAAGGTCTATAAAAGTATAAAGTACTTTAGTCCCTATTCAAAATATGCATTGGTGTATATAAAAATATACTTTATTGCTTCTAGTTGGGAAGGCTTACTCCAATCTGAAACATGACTGAAAATTAAAAATTTCAGTCTCGACACATCAAATTTAGTGAGGATATTTATGTAATTTTTTTCATATAATGGTCAACATGACTTGCAACAAAGTCTTAAAACTCGAAGAAACATATTTATCTTTTTCTCAGTATTTTTCCTAATTACTCTAGCCTTTTTAGCCATTTCCCATTTCTCTACATTGATTATTAAAGTGGCTTCAGAAAAAATTTGTCTTAATAATTTATACTGTATGAATTTATATTATTATGATAAGATTTCTCATATTTTATCTTTAGATTTAAAGTCCTTCAGGGAGTATAGTGAATGCCCAAGTCTTTCCTGAGTTGGGAATTTTGCATTTGAATTACTGACTCAGCTGGAAGATGTGTTGAATCAAATTGAACAAGATATTACTTTCCATTGACTATGTATCAACCATATTCTCTTATAGGCCATTTATTCTAGCAAGGAATGCAATAAATTATTTGTAAGAAAAGTTCCTCCTTATACATCTGTTAGAGATGTTTTGGATACTAGTCACACAGTAGTTTAGCTATCGTGTTGGAATGATACCAGTGTAACAGTGACCTCACTGTCATTGCTGTAAAGGATGCCCCTTTTTAAGGTGCTGCTTATATGTTTATTTCACAGATGTTTTATATTCAGTTGTAAATCAGGAGTTTTAAAAAGTGTATCTGTATAGATGATATGCTAGTAGACTTGATACCACCTAAATAGTAGGTATTAGTATTTTAATTTTAATGAAATCACCCCCAGTAAGGAAGTATGTCCTTCACGTGAACGTGCATCCACACTAGCTCTCTGTTCGCCCCGAACCGCTCGTGCTTTTCTCTCACGTCACCTCCAGTGTCTTCTGTTCTGTCTTGTCTCCTTGCAAAGCCTCTGTTTTAACTCTTCCTTTAGCTCGTTCATCTTTCTCCAGAAAATGCCAACTGTTGGATCATGTGCTCATGTTGCTCGCTCTGTACTTAGGTCCCTTGACATAGTATGTGTCAAAATGAGGACCCACCGAAAAAGATTTGTTTTTTAAATTTTTGTCAGCACACTTACTATTTACATCTATATGCCCTTTTTTTCCTTCCCCTCAAAAATATTCTAAGGTAGTATTTCAACAGTTATTTTGTGAATTTCCTAAACTAATCCATGCACTTAATCTCTAAGAGTTGTTCTCAACATTGGTTAAACATTTAAATTATCTGTAGAGATTTAACAATTAATTATGTTTAGTTCCTACTCTTTAAATAGATTTTAATTTGTTTTAGGTGTTTTTTATAGGCATCCCATTTTCAAAAACTAACCAAGAGTGCTATAGACAGAACATTTATGTTCCATCCCCAAATTCATATGTAGAAACCTAATCTCCATGGTGATGGTATTTGGAGATGGGCACATTTGAGAGGTACTTAGATCATGAGGGTGGAGACGTTATGAATGGACTCATGCCCTTATAAAAGAGACCCCAGAAAGATCCCTTGCCATTTCCATGTAAGGACTCAGCAAGAAGATAGTCATCTATGTACAATCAAGTGGGCCCTCACCAAACACTAAATTTGCTCATGCCTTGTATTGGACTTAACAGCCACCAAAATTGTGAGAAATAAATTGCTTTCATTTATAAGCGAACTGGTTAGTCTATGGCATTTGTTATAGCATCTGGAATGGACTAAGACAAGATGATTCTTATGTACAGCTAAAGTTGAAAATCACTAAATTAATATAAGATGTCAGACCAAGGCACCCAGGTTAGTCCTTTTTATTTAATTAATAAGATATCATTTACACATATGCTTTATAAAATAATACATGAAAGAGTTACTTTATCTTATTTTAGTTTATTAGAAGTCCTAGCCACAATAGAATAGGTGATACTAAGGTTCCTGTGTTAAATAACTGTTTAGGGCTGAACAAAATATATAAAACAAGTGTTTTCAGGCATGAACCCTATATTTACCCCGGTTTCCCACTTAGGACATTTTTCAAACATACTAGTGCAGGAAAATAAGGCCTAAGCAGAGAATGGCAGTTTTGCTGGGCAATGGAAACAGAGACCAGAATCAAGGACTACTAGAATTTGGGAGTCAGGCATTAGAGAGAAACATTGCAGAGGAGCACAAAAATTACATGAAAATGATCCTAAGCTCCTTGGAAAATCCCTAAGGCTGTGTGTATACAGTACAAGAACAGCTGCTGGAAAGCTCAGAATGAAATGGCAGTTTTAGAGGTCACCTGGTATTGGGGAAGCATCAGAGTTCTGACCAGTCAGAGGTTTGTTGACTACTCTTGGTTTCCGTGTATATCCCAGAAAGGACAAACCCTTCAAGAAAGGATTACACAACCACTTAGGTAGGAATAAATTAGATCCACCTGAAGTAAGTCTGAAACAATGCCTTGACATGATCAAAGTGTTATGGAGGCAGTTTAGTACCTGCTGGAATGACATTCAGTGCACGATTACAATATAATTCAGAAACTCAAGAAGATAGCATGAACAATGTTTAGCATTAAATTTAAAAAATACTCCGTTTATGAAGAAGCAAGATAATGTCATAAGACATAAATGAATTAATAGTAATAAACATAAACAAAAATAACATGTTGCAGAGAATGGAAAAAAGTTCAAAATAAAGAAAATTATTATACTAATTAATATACTCATAAAATGAGAAAAATGAACTTAAGTGGAAGAAAATGTTGAGAATTTCAAGAATTAGAACTATTAAATATATCCATTATCTAGCTATTCTGGAAATTCAAAATACAAAAACTAACAACAAATTGGTTTAATAGCAAACTGGAACCAATAGAGAAAATGATTGTAAATTCAGGGACAAGTTAATAGAAATATCCAAACTATAGCAAAATAAATATTAATATTTTAAAAAGAATGGAGTGTTAGAGAGATGTGGGACACAATAAAGAAATCTAGCCTATGAGTAATTGGGAGCCGAGAGGGAGAGGACAGAGGTAATAGACAGAAAAAATACTTGAGGGAGACAAAAAAATGGCTGAGAATTACCCATACTTGTTGAAGGACATCATCCCTGAGATTCATGAAGGTCAGAGAACTCTAATAACAGCAAATTAGTACATAAGCTTCTTCATGCTTTTCTATATTTTCTAATTTTCTGAAATCAACATATATTGCTTTTATAATCAGAAATGATAATGTGTTAATCTTAATGACTTACTAGAGCTAAGTTTCTTAATGTTTGTTGCATAAACCTATTTGTGGGGATAGTAGATTAAGTAGAATAGATTCCTCTATAAAGTGATGTGGAAATATTTTTTAGGCAGGAAAATATCATGATCAACAAGCCACTCAAGTTAATGCAAGCCTACCATGTAGGATTAGTTCAAAGTAATTAGTTCTGTCTACAGTCATCTACATTTCTTTAGCTATGTGTACACTGTTAGTCTAAATGTGTCTCTACCTCCATTATGGGATCCTGCCTAATCTACCTAGAAAGTTGCATAAAAATTATAAGAAAAAAAAATGTTGAATTCCTTGATTGGATTTTGAATAATTAATTCAATTGAATCAATCAAATGAATAATGAATTTAATTAAAAGTAATTGAATAATCACATCCTATAATTCTACACTGGCTTATGAAATTTTAAGAGAAGAAACTAAATGACAAGGAAAAGTAGGTAAATATTTAAGTATGGGACAGGTTATAAGTGCTAAAAATTTCTTTATTCCTATGGTAGTTCATCTGCAACAAATATCTTCATATATTCTAGTGAATATTTTATTTACATATTGCATGCTGGTCTCATTTGTAATATGCTGCCACAATCTCTCTATGCTATGAAGCTTGCCTGTATATCTGGGGTCATTAGGATAATTACTGTATATACCACAACAAATCCCTAGCCAGAGCTCAGGTTATTTTAAAATAGTGGCATGGCCAATATCATTGAATATAAAGAAAATTACCTTGATAATATATATTTAGAAAAATGAGAATGGTAATCAATTCCCTAGTCACCATCAATTGTGTAGTGTATAGTGTTGAGTATAGAATTCAATAAATATTTCTAATGGAAAAATATGAATGTAAAGTTCAACTTAAGCAGTTTCTTAATTTTTATCTGCATTTGCAGGAAATGTACTATGGAAACTACTAGAATCCAGATATGCAGGTGTATGCCCTGTGCAAAATTAGGTCATAGAGACAGGAAATAGTTCATAATGTATCAACCAAGAATGGTTGACGAGGTGCAGAAAAGAAGGTGCCACTACTTCTAGAAACTGCATCTCAATCACTGGGATACATTTTGTTACTCATAAAAGAGAGTGATGAATAAAGGCCAGAAGTGAAGATACTAGTTATAGCCACAATGATCACTTTTGAACCTGTGAATGGCATTAATAATAGAGAGCCAGTATTTTTATTAGCTCTTACTTTTTACATATAGATTTCTAAGTAGATAGTATTAATTTGGCTCTAACCATATATGAAAAGGTGGGAGATTTTCTTCTATAATTACACATATACTTCAAGTGTATGGTTTTCATGGATCTTAACATAATTTTAATGTATCTACTTGTACCTTTTACTAGCTAGTTGTTTGTGGGCAGGTCACTTTGGTGAGAATATCTCCTTGTCTGTCAAATGGTGTGATTGGATAAGACAGCTGGAATTTCTTCCAGTTCTGGAATTCAGTGATGCTGCTCCTTATTCTCACTTAGCAAAAGAGAAAATGGAAACCATGAAAATTATACACCAGTTACCATAATAAATGTGAGATTAATTTGGGAAGAATTGGAAGTACATGGAATTAACAAATGTTTCATGAAGATCAGGTAATGCTGCATGATGTTTCCCAGTAAGACTAGACATCAAGATTATAGTCAAAAAGAAGGCAAAAAGTCAATCTTTGTGGACTTCATTGAAATTCTGGATTTGTTTCTATACACCATTCTCCTTAGACTATCTCTCTGGAACTATATGTAAACATAGAGAATATGAATTTAACACTATTATTATTCAGGGTTTACTGAACAGATTTCTAGTCTTGAAGAAGTTACCACACTGTTAGAAAAGATGACTGGCCAAAATATATCTCAGTCTTAACGTATTAGCACTAAACATCTAATATTCAGCCAACACACCCCTATCCCCTCCACCTAGTCTCCTACCTATACTCACATCTTCTTTACTTCAGTAAATAAAAATTCTGTACTGCAAATGTTCAGGCCAAAATCTTGATATCATCCTTATTTTTATCTTTTTATCACATCCTCTCATTCGATCCCTCAGAAAATCCTCTTGGCTCCACCTTCAAAATGTATCTGGTGTTCAGCTGCTTTTCATCATATCTCCCATTGGTACACATACATAGAATCAACACCTATCTATTCTGGATTATACTAATCAACTCTAACTAGTCTCTCTGCTTAAAATTTGATGTTCTTCCCCCTGGTGAAAATATATAAGATTCATTATAATATGTATAATGATCCTGTGTGGTAGGTGGTCCTGTTAGTGCTGTGCCCAGTTTATGGGTGATAAACTACAATACACAGTTTAAATAGCTAGTAAGTGGTCAAACCAAGTAGTGTGCATGCAGAGCAGGAACTCATAGTCATTATTCTATATGGTTATACAAAAAGATAAATAAATCAAGTCAATTAACTTAATAAACTCCAATGAGCAACTGCTATACCTATTTGGCAAAGTGATGTTGGATATTTAAAGCTGTATGAGGCAGGGGGCCAGAATCAAGAATCTAATTTTAGACCAGATTAATGATTTGGAAACTATGAAATATAAGAATGTTAAATGCAGCATTTTAGTCACTGAGCACCATATGATCTCAGATCTCACTTAATTTAAGTTGACTGGTTGGATCATACAAAGCCATAGCTATACTAGATCTTTTCACAAAAAAGAGAAGTGATTGGAAATTCTGTTCACAGTTAGAAATTGTGAACTATGAACATGAAAGGAGCTGAGGCAGGTTAATCAAAATAAAAGTGCACCAATATCTGAGATCATAACGTCACAAATTTTGGAAGGTTGACAAAGAGTCATGCTGCAGATTCTCAGCGCATCCAGGGAGTACAGCCAGTGTCAGAGGAGACACTGTAAGGTGTGACGTTTAAGGAGCTGGGGGTTGGTCAGAGGCAGACCAGACACAAGCCGTGCAGCTGATTAGGTATAGTCAAGGGCAGGCTGGAGTGTGGATGGTGAGTCATATCTGCCATAAAGGCCAGAGGTCAGACTTCAGGCAGTATTTCAAGGCTGGCACAGAATTTAAGAGTTAACTACCTAAGAGAAAAAGGTACTCTAAATTAATCAGAAATACTTACTCTGAGAAGTATGATTGTCTCCCCTCCACCTCCAGAAAATGTTTACTGAGAAGCTAATCAGCGGCTATATCATTTTCTAGCATTAAAGACTTATATGGGAAAAACTAAAAGTTATTGCATAGTTTTTGCATTAAGGATGTCAGAGTTAATTGATATATACATAGAATTTAAAATAATCAAAATTAAACTTGATAGAATGAAAAAATACCAGAATTAGGAAAAAAGTACAAAATGAAAAAGAGCAACTAATTGGTAAAATCAGGATAAACACAATCTTGAAAGATAAGTGGACGTCTAATAATGGTTATTTTAGAAAAGGACTAACCAAGAACAGGAATGAAAATGCACACCAGAGAAAAAATGTAGGGCATATTTGGCAAAAGTGGAGAAACTTCTGTCAGATTTTAAATATATGAGACAATAATTTATTTTAGTTTTCTTTATTTTCTTTATTTCTTTATTTCTCTATGGTCCATTTGAAATCCAATCAGTTTTAAAATCCACTTCAATCTCTGAACTTGGACTTAGAGGAATAGTATTTGAGATGACAACCTGATGGTCCTAAGAAAGACACATTGTAGTGAACTTGAGGGCTTCTGTACGGACCCTAAGGACTTTGTTCTGTATGAATTCTACCACCAAGCAGCACAAAAAACAATTGCAGCTTTGTGAAAATATAAAACTCGATATAACATATTTTTCCATTGCTGTAGAATGAATTCGATTCTGGAAGCTTCTGCATTTGAGATACTTATTTTGTCAGATATTAAAGCAAAATTTCTTTGATCCCATTGAAGTTTTGAGCTTCCCACCTATGTTTGTAGTCGGCCTGACCTTCAATGTCTTCAGCTTCAGTAACTTGCTGCCATACTCTACTATATTCATTTATCAAGAACCACCAATTTTTTTGATGCTGTGATGGTATCTTGGCCATCATAGGATGATGCTGGCATCTACAGTATTTTAGTTCCTTGAGTGCACTTGAAACCATTTTGTTTCACAGCCAGAGAGAGCACTTAGGGTGGCTGATGAGACAGCAACCTGAACAGGATAGTAAAAAAGCAAACCTTTTGTTTGAAAACCCAGGAAAGGGTTACTTGCTTTCCCTTTCCCAGTGTTCTTTCTTCTTTATACCTGTGCATGACTCTAAAATATTTGATAATTTATGTAGTTGCAAAAAGAAATACCACTTATTTAGTATCTATCATACAATAGGTAGTTTATCCACTAATCTACATATATTTGCTCATGTCATTTAAAATTATTTCTGTCAGAATTTCTGCTATTCATAAGTTTTACATTCATAGAATTCAAGAAATTTTATTTCTTAAAAATTCTAGAAAATTTCACAAAGCAAATCTCAGTATTTCCTGAGAGGAAAATTAAAATGCAATTTAGTTGTTATGTCCCCCTATGGACATTAACTTTGAGCTTTCACAAATGAATATGCAATGGCATCCCTGAACTATAAGAATAAATGTTTTGCTTGTTTCTATCCCTGTAGTAATCACGTTACTGTTAAAATGAATAAATGATTTTTCTCAAAACAAAATTAATAGGAATTAAGTAAATATGTATGAATATTCACCTTCTAATTAATAAAGATGCCCCCTTTTTCTAGAGTTTTTTCTAGTGACTCAAAGATTGTGACTTATAAATAGGTCTCATTGTTTTATTAATTGTGAGCATTTGTACATACCAATTGTAAACAATCCATAATATTGCTTGATATATCATGTTTTACAAGTGTATGATTTACATAATTTTAGAAGGTCATCTTTATTTTCATGGTTCTTGCTCATTTTTGAAGGTCTTCTATCTTCCATACCAAGTCATTCCATAACACAGCTTCTAGACTTAGACTCAGACATCTAAATCAATGCTATCAATAACTCAGCCCATTCTTTCAACACTCTTACTTTCTCTAAGATAAATGCATAGAAGCTATTTTTAATGCAAATCTTTCTACTTTGCATTGCTGGCAGATTTTTCTCTACCTAAAGATCTCAACTGAATTGTTTGCTGTATAAAGGGTATAATTTACAGTCAGTATAAAAATTACCTTTGCTTTCCACTCCACCCTCTATTCTTCCATTAGAATGTAACCTATTTCAAATTTCAATACTTCTGTACACCTATTGCAAAACAATGGCAGAAAAACATACATGCTTTATATTCTCTTCAGATCTCACTCATAATTTCACAGAAAGAATCAAGTTAAAATTCAGGAAGAAAATGCCATTCAGGGATTATAAGAAAACTATCCTGTAATTTTATTAAATATATGATAATATTCTGATCCTTGGAGATTGTAAAGTATGTGCAATTTTAAAGGGGAGGAGTATGCTTCTCTTCCTATATATTTAAATATGAATGTATGTATATGTGATTGCCCAGAGAAATATGAATTCATACCCACATTCTACAGAAAATGGCTTATTTGCAAGATGGGAAGACCTAATGCTAAGAACTATAACAGTGAATACCTCATGTGGAGAATCATACACATCCATTAAGCACATAAATAGGAATAATTGCAGGTCAATATCAGACAATATGATATAATTTATGCATATGTATTTGTATAAATATAGCATATATTTGGAAAGATGAATTCTGAATTGTTTTTACTTTTGAATAAATTTGGGATAAGAAATCAACCGCATTTACCTTAGGGTAAAACATAGCCTGTCTGTGTTGCTTAAATTTATTATCATAAACAGGTTTCTTTTGAAATTCAAAAAAGATATAAAATGTTAGAAAGAACTTCATGATTATCTGTGTATTTCACCTTAACTGTGTTACTCCTGATGCTTTTGGTTATTTTGTGTTGAGTCCTAAAATCTCAGTAGCCTTCAAAGCCAAAAGAATTTCTCTGGACCTTGCTATTTGTCTGGTACACAATGTCTAGGATGATAGAAGAGCTTGTGGCTGCAGAATACATAATTTTCTAAGCAGACAGTAATAGCAAATCACATTTTGGTTCTTAAAACTTCTGACAAGAAATGACACAATCACTTCTTCCCCCATTTTGTTAAAACATGCTATTTTCCCACATCTGAGTTGAACAGACCAGGGGTGAATAATTGTCCTCTGGGGAAAGGACTGCAGACCGTGAATGTTAAATCGGGTCCTTTCATTCTCTGTCGCTTCCTTACCCTCTCAAATTAAATGACTGACTCTTGAGGGCAGCAAACGTGTAGTACAGATTGGCCCCCCTGGCCACTGTTCCAATGCTTGATTCCTAATGCATAAAAAATATGACCCAGTGACTGATTTGTATGGGTTCACAGTATAAATTAAGACTTATTTTATGTATTTTGTCCATAGTATATATCTGCACACTGTTTCCCATAGATACATCTAAAATTTTCACTCTCCTTAATCTATCTAGTCAAATAAGTAAAGTTTCTGCTTTAACTTTATTGATATTTTGTTATTGTTAAAAATGTATTTTCTTAGTACTAGATAATAAATATTGTTATATAACAAAAGGCATAACAATATACTTTAATTCAGCTGAAATCAGAATGTGGTTGGAGCACATCTACCACTCTTAACTGTCTTGGGTATTGTGCAATGTGGACAAAGGCAAGAGATATATTCCCTAATTTAAAATTTCCCCTTCATGGATAATTTTTATTCCTCTAAGTATATTACACAATGTGGTAAGTTTTAAATGTAATGCTTCAACATTTCAAAGGGCCATTTTATAACCTATCCTAATACTTATCAAGCACTAAGGCATGAAAGTCTCTGAATTTTTCTGCAGTACAGCTGCTGTAATGTTGAGAAGCAGTGTAGCCACAGTAAAAATAAGCACTAAGAGACAGAAATCTAACTCTGCAGTCAAGCAATTTTTATATGCTATTAATAAATTGTCTATACATAGAGATTTCTATTTATTAATGCCTTAATTATTTTTTCTAAGTTTAGTATGTAAAAACCTTTTTATTGAAGTGAAGCTTAGAATGATTGCTTCCTTTTATTTTTTGCTGCAGAATCAAATGACTGGCATAGCCAAGGAAAATTTTTAACACCTAGAGACACAAAAACATAGAGGGATATATTTAGAATTGACTGTAAATTGGTAACACATGATCAAGAGCACAGTAAAATAGGGGAAATTTGTACCACTGCGTTAAAAAGCACGCATGGAAAGTATATTATTGTAAGTATTTAACATTAGTATTCAAACACTTTTATTGAAGGTAATGAAGGAAATTGAAAAGGAAAAGGCAACTGTGCTAGTTCGCATATATTTTCAAAAGGTGGTAAACTGAGCACTCGTGGTTTATAGTTAAGTCCAGCTCTTACTGCATAAACTGTGCGTTTAACTGACAAATTCATATTTAACTGACAAATGCATAGGAAATACACACTACAGGTAAACTAATCTAAAAGAGGAATGAATGCTTAAATAAAAGAATTTCTCTTGTTTAAATGCAGTAACTTATCTGTTGAGTACCTCATGTGTCAGGCTTCGGCCTCGATGTACAACAGTGATCAAACAGACAGAAGGTTGAGTGAGGCACCCCAGAGACTGGCCTGCTCCATGAATTCTCTGTCCAAGAGCCCACTCCTCTGTAGACCAAGAAAACTAACATTTCAATGAGAAAAAACAAACAAACTTGTGACTTGTCATCATGGAAAGTATCTTCTAGTGAGTTAACAGTTACACAGACAAACAATAGCCCCCTAAAACTTGTGTTTGAAGTAAAAAAGTAAACCTTCTTAGTTTCTAAGTGTAACACCAAATAATGGAATAATGTGGAAATGGATTGTTTTTTGTTGCCGTGTGCGTGTTATTCACAAGATTGAAGAGAGGGAGAATCAATCAGACTCTTTCAATATTATTACATAAAATGGTACAGACACTTTAGAAAACTGTTTGGCACTTTCTTATAAAATTGAGTATAAGTTTAACATGTCACCCAGTAAGTTCACTCCTGGTATCTACTGTAGAGGAATGAAAACTTACATCCTAGCAGAGACTTTAAAGCAAGTGCTCATAGCAGCATTATTCATTGCTACTGGAGACAATCCAAATGCCTATCAATTGGAGAATGAAAAAATAAAATATAAAATATTCATACAATGATATCTGTTTAACAATAAAAAGGAAGAAACTACTAATTATTATAACAATGATGAACTCCAAGGCATTATGCTAAGTGAAAGAGGCCAAGCACAAAACACTTCATGTTATGTGATTCCATTTATTTGAAATCTCCAAAAAAGGTAAATATGTTTTAAAAAATCTATAAAGAAAGTAGATGAGAAGTTTATAGCACTGAAGGTAGACATGAGCATTGATTGCAAAAGGCTGTGGAGGATATTTTGGGGTGATGGAAAGATTTAAAAACTATATATTGTGATGATGGTGGCCAATACCCCCAATATACAAACAACCACAATTCTGATTTTTCTACCATATGTTAGTGTTGTGCATTCCAGACTTCATATGGATGGAATCATATAGTATGGAATCTTTTGTGTCCAGCTTTTTCTCTCAGTATACTACTTTTGAGATTCATCTATATTGTATAAATCACTTATACTCTTTTTTATTGCCGAATAAAATTCCATGGTATGATCATAATTTGTTAATCCATTCACCTGCTTATGTCCATGTGGGTCAATTCCACCTTTTCAATATCACTGTTTAAATTCCTAAAATCATTTTTATGCAAGTCTTTTGAAATACAAATTTTTACTTCTTTTGAGTAAATATAGTGGTGTAGAATGTTTGTGCTTTAGGACAGCAAATACTCAGTTTTATTTAAAATATTCAAACATTTTTATAGTGGTTGTACCATTTTATAATCCTACCACCAAATTTGTAGGGTTCTGGTTACTCCACATGCATATATTAGAACTTGAATAAGTTTTCTCCTTCTTCTAGATTATTTTAGATAATTTTAAGTCCTTCAAATTTCCACAGACATTTTAGAATCAGTTTGATAATTTCTTCAGAAAAGCATGCTGACATTATGACTGGGATTGTGCTGAGCATATAGATCAGTTAAGGTAAATTGAAATAATAAGAGCATCATGTTCTCTTATCCATAAAATTGTATATCGATCTATTGAGTCTTGAAATTTTATCTATCAGAAATATTTTGTTGAACTTAGTGTACAGGACTTTATTTCTAAATATTTTGGGTTTTGATGCTATTATAAATGGAATTCTTTTAACTTTCATTTTCTAATTGTTATTACTAGTATATAAAACTATAGTTGATTTTTGCGTGCTTCAACCTTTCAAAAATGACCTATTAGTACTCATGGTTGTCTTGTAGATTCCTTTGGATTTTCTATATAAACAACCATAACAGTTGCAAAAGAGAAAGTTTGACACTTCCCTTTCTGAACTTTATGCCTATCATTTCTTTTAACTGACTTATTATAAAACTGAATATAAGTGAGACAAATAAGTTTGGGTATCTTTGCTTTTTCTCATTCTTGTTTTAAAAACACCTTTATTGGGGTGTAATTGACAGATAAAGAACTGCACATATTTAATGTGTACAATGTGATGAGTTTAGATATATGTGAACACCTAAGATAATAACTAAAATCAAGGTAATAGACATATCCAACACCTCCCAAAATTTCCTGTGTACCTTTTTGTGTGTGTGTGGTAAAGACACTTAACATGAGATCTACCCTCTTACCAAATTTGAAGTGCACAATACTATACCGTTAACTATAGACCCTCTGTTGTACAACAGCTCTCTAGAGCTTATTTATTATGCATAAACAAACTTTGCCCACTGAAGAATAACTCCCCTTTTCTCCTACCCCCAGAACCTATTATATTCTCTCTACTTCTATTAGTTTGACTATTTTTATATTCTTCATATAATGGAATCATGCAGTATTTGTCCTTCTACAACTGGTTTATTTTATGTAGCATAATGTCCTCCAGGTTCATTCATATTGTCACAAATGGCAGGATCACCTTTTTTAAGGCTGAATAGCATTTCATTTCATGCACACACCACATTTTTTTTTATCCATTCAGCTGTTAATGGAAATTGAAGTTTTCACCTTATAGCTATTGTGAAAAATGCTGCAATGAATGTGGGCATGTAGATATCTCTTTGAGATCTTGGTTTCAATTCTTTTGCATATGTACCCAGAAGTGGGATTGCTGGATCAAATGGCAGTTTTAATTTTAATTTTTTGAGGTCCCTCCATACTACTGTGTCATTTGCAATCCTACCAACAGAGTAAATAGTTCCAATTCTCCACATCCTTGTCAAAACTTATTATTTTTGTTTGGTTTTTTTTGTTTATTTGGATAATTATTCATCCTATTAGGTGTGAGGTGATAGATCATTGGAGTTTTGAAATGCACTTCCTTATTATTAGTGATGTTGAATATTTTTTCATATAACTGTTGCTCATTTGTATGTCGTCTTTGGAGAAATGTCTCTTCAATTCTTTGGCCCATTCTTAAAATTTTTTTAAACTATTGGGTTATAGCAGTTTGTTATATATTTTGCATAGTAAACTCTTATCAGATATATGGTTTACAAGTGGTTTAACCAAGGAGATGAAAGACTTGGACACTGAAAACTACAAAGCACCAATGAAAGACATTATGAAAGACCAAACAAATGGAAAGACATGATATGTTCATGGTTTGGAAGATATATATTGATAAAATGTCCATACTACCCAAAGCAATCTACATATTCAATAAAATTACTATCAAAATCTCGCTGGCATTTTGTACAGAAACAGAAAAAAGAATCCTAAAATTTATGTAGAGCTATAGAAAATCCTGAAGAAACAATCTTGAGAAGTAAGAACATAGCTAAGCAATAGACTTATTGGATTCAGGTATATTGCAAAGCTACAGTAAGATAGGATGTTATTGGTATAAATGCAGACATACAGACCAATGAAACAAAACTGAATGCCCAGAAATCTATCCACACCTATATGGTCAACTGATTTTCTACAAGAGTACTAAGAATACAGATAGGGAAAGTATAGTCTGTTCAACAAATGGTGATGGGAAAAGTAGATATCCTATGCAAAAAAAAGAAATCAGACCCATATCTTATACATACACTACAATCAGCTCAAAATGGATTAAAAATTTAAACTTAGATCTAAATCTCCAACAGTCCTAGAAGAAAACATTTAGGGAAAATCCCTGACATTGGTTTTCACAATGATTTCTTGTATATGACACCAGAAGTACATTCAATGAAAATATAAATAAACAAATAGGACTACATCAAACTAACAGGCTTTTGCACAACAAAAGAAATAATCAGCTGAGCGAAAAAGCAATGCATGGAATGGTAGTATACATCATTTTGATAACTACAAAAGAAAAGTGGAAGAAAATACAGACACACATAAGAAAAATAGGACCACGATACATCACTTTCATAAATGAACTCTACCAGACACAAAATCAAAGATTTGAGGACTGAATCACATCTTGCTAAAGGGGCAAATTGCTTTTGAAGTCAGAATATACTGGTCATTTGGGATTAGACAGATGCAGCCATATCACCATAATAAAAGGGTGACCTTTTGAAAAGTTTTCTGAAAGACTAAAGTAAAAAATTTTTTAAACTTTAAATGTGTTCCAGAATGCCTTTTCAAAATACTTACAACATCACAGTTAGAATAATCATTAAAATTCCTCTATCTTTGCTTAATTTTCTACACCTTTATTACTACTATCTAAAAATTTTGAAACCCAATCATATATGGAAAATTTAATGGCAGGGGTGACACAAAGTAAATTCCACATATCTGACTTGTACTTTAGGAGAAGTAAATCAGGGATGAATGCAAGTTTTTATTCTTGTGGCTCTCTGGTAGCGGAACTTAACAGCCAGATTTAGGAAAGTAGAAAGACAGAAAGAAAAGACAAAACAGGGATTTGGGTAGGAGTCAAGAAGAGCACAAAAAACCTGGAAAGTCAGTAAGTCAGTCCTGTTAAGCAGACACTAATCTTTGGAATTAGATACTTTTTAGAGACTGGCATAATTAGGCCTCCGATAGGGGAGAAAGTAATGGATTAAGAGAAAAGAAAACTGCCTATGAAAGAAAAACAGCTCCTGAGAGAAAAGGCCAGGTTCTAGGAAAAGACACAAACTAAACGAGGTGGCAGGAATTTGGAATAGGTCCTAGGCTAGCTGCTTTTTATCAGCGTCCAGCCTCCATTGTTCACTAGAGAATTATGGAAAATAGAGAGGCAAAGAACTCACTGTAGTATTTCACTGGGTTCATGAATTGATATTAAAATTTCCCAGGTTAGAAGTTTGAAGAGATGATAATTTCAATTTCTCTAACTTGCTTCAACAGTATTACAAAAAGCTAAACAGGAAAGAAAGGAATTCATTATTCTGAAGTTGACCAGAAAACTCTGTAGATATAGACCTGTTTATCATCTACCTAAGCCTTTGGTATTTGACAGTGAAATAATGCATTAAAATTTGTCAAACACAAAAAATTAAAAACAACTATATCTTATTTCATATAATCTCAAAAATTGTAGGTAATTTTGTTAAGTATATTACAAAAAGGTGTTTTATAAAATTATAGTTCATGAAAAGAAATAATTTCAAAGTTAAAGAATTATAGACAAGTTAAATAAATTTAAGAAATAAAAGAAAATAGCCTTTTTAAAAGTCAAAGACTGTAGAATATGGATAATAAAAAGTAGTAGAACTGTGTTTCCTACTGTTATTTTTTAAAGTCAAAAAAGACTTCAGAAAGTCAAAAAGATGATCACATGAGCTTAGCAACTGTTAAGCCAAATTAATAGTTTTTCACTAGAGGACTTCTTAGAGGTTTTAATAAGTCAAATAGCAGGCTATATGACCAAAAATAGACAGGAGAGTGTGAGAATTCACCATCCTTACTTAGCTACATTATGTTACTTATTAATTCATTTGTTAAACAGAATGCCAATTAATATCTTTCTTATTAGATAATGATTTTTCCTGGAATCACGGTTTGAAAAGGACTACTGTGAAAAGCATGAAATACTGCAGATAACAAATATTAATCTTTGAAGTCAAGCCATGTAGCCATTTATGATTGCCCGTTTCTTTCTTGAACAAAAATGAGAACACAAAGCAGTAATAATTTTTTAAAATAATGTTTATGGTTTAGTTCTTTAAGTGGTATTTAAGTATTTTCTAAGATTCAATTGTTTAAATTATAATTCCTCATATTCAATGTGTTTAGGCAATGCCTCATTTAAAAAGTCAGGTCCTGAAACAAATCGAAAAAGAAAATAATAATCACAACAACTGCAAACCTAGGAGATGTGTCAGCATTTCCAGATGTCTGAGAGGCACACCTTGGTTGTTCTGCCACCACCACCACATGGTCTTTACCTTCTCCTGGGCTGACCTGGGGTGCTCTCTGAGCTGCGTTGGAACCTAGGAGAGCTGACCCTGGCTAAGGGCCCTGTGCACTGCGTTGGACAGTTGAGGTCCATGGGCATCCACTACCTTTTGGCAAGTGGCATGCCTGATGACTGTGTTTGGCCCCTCATTCAAGAAATAATGCCATTCTGGGTAAAACTGGGTTTTCTGAGATTTGTCAGAAATGACAGAGGCCACTAATTGCCTTTATATGCACCCAAAATCAGAGTGCTTAGAAGGAGGCAGAAACAATCTGGAGATCTTGGAGGCAGATCTGGAAGTGCTTCAGGAATGTCAGGAAGTGGTTCCCAGGACATGGGGGACAAGCTGTAGGTAAACACATTGAAAGGTAATCCATCAAACAGAAGGAATTCAATTTTTTCTTTAATGTCTGGGACAACCTTACTTCTCCCCTTTAGGAGGGGTAAAAAGCATTTGAAAATCACAGAATTTGATTAAAATTTAAAAAAGGCTTTTAAAAAATGTCCAAGTAGCCTTTCAACAGAGGGAAGAGCAGGTGAAATGGAGCAGCAAAGCCTGGAGGGAGTGAGAATATGCAGGACTGTGTGTACAACAGCAATGTGTGGGAGGTGGGAGGTGGGACGGGAGGTGAAGCATATAGTAGGCCAAGCTTGAGCACATTCACACTTGGCATTTGCTAATTCCTATCCAAAAGCAGATAGAGAGGGGTGCGTCTCTGCCTTATATCCAAATGGTGAGATAAATACTTAAGTATTTTACTTTTGACTATGATGGTTAACATAGTTTTAGGGATTTAGTTTATCAAGTTAAGTAACTCACTTTTATTCCTATTTCACTAAGAGTTTTTATATTAAATACTAAATTTTATCAAATACTTTTTCTGTAGCTAGAGAAATGATGAGATTTTCCTACTTTATTTGGCAAAGGTGTTGAATTACTTTTTTCAATTTTCTATTGTTAAACAAAAGTGGAATTTCTATGGGAGAACAACAAACTTGACAGGACACATTATCCTTTTTATATATTGCTGAATTTGGCTTGTTAATACTTTACTATGATTTTTACATCTATATTTATTGCATCTCAAAGACGGAGATCAGCTTGTTATTTTCTTTTGTCATGCTGTCATTGCTGGGTTTTGGTGTCAAGTTTAAATTTACCTGATTGATTTCCCCCATTTTTTTTCTCTGGAAAAGTTTCTGTAAGTATAGAATTATATCTTTGAATAATCTGTTAATTCACCACAAAAATCCAATTTCTACCAGGGCTTTCTACTGGGAATTTTCTGACTCTTCAATTTTTTAAATAGTTATATTATTATTGATATTTTCTATTTTTTATTGTCATTATAAGTAATATTTCTTCCAAAGTTATAAGTCATGGTATTAAAATATTTGAAGATGATAAAAACAATACATTTTAAAATAAATGACACATTGAAATATTCAGTTTTAATGACACAAATTAGTAATTTAGTACTATAATTTAGTAATAACATAACTGTGTATACACATGTTAGTATGTATACATATATAATGTATACACATATATAGAAGTGCTTATCTAGTCATATAAATTGTAATACAGATTAATTAAATCCTTCTAATATATTTCAATTCATTTGTTGATTTTTAGAAATTTTAGTGCAATCTTTTGTTTAATGTGGCTGTTACTAACTAAACTATGACCCTTCATAAGCCCCATTAAGCTGATATTCATTAAATCATTTGTAGCCTCCATAGTAAGAATTTCTCCTAACATCATTAGCAAAGTAACAGCAGTTCCATTCAATAACAACAAAATCTCTTAGAGCTATAATAGAGCTATTCAATATCTCATCTCTGTAATTGACTAAATTACTATATTAGTTTCCTAGAGCAGCTGTAACAAAATATCATCAACTGTATGTCTTAAAACAACAGAAATATTTATTATTTTATAGTTCTGGAGACTAGAACTCCAAAATCGTGGGGTTGTCCGGGAGGGGCATGTTCTCTTTGAAACTGTAAAATCCTTCCTTGCCTCCTCCTAGCTTGTGGTGGTTGCTGAAAATCTTTGGCATTTCTTGATTTTGCAGCTGCATTAGTTCTAATCTCTGCTTTTCTAATAAAGTATCTTCCTTGTGCCTCTGTATCTTCACATGGTCATCTTTTAAGGATAGTAGTCATATCAATGATTCTTAACTATGACCTCATCTTAACTAAATGGGTCCACAACAACACTGTATTAGGATGTCAATGTATCTTTTTGTGGGGGGGGGGAAACAATTCATCCTGTAACAGTTACCAAATTACTTTTTTTTGAATGTGTTATGAAAATTGTTTAAACCTAATTCTTCAGTTAGTTGAGACGCACCATGCTGTGGTTTAGATATATTTTCACTGACCGGTGACGTCTACCTTCCATTCTGATGGCCAAATTGTCACTCCGTAAAGTTACTCTGTCTTTTTTCCCTTCGGGACACCTTTAGAGATTTTCTTTGCATTTTACCTTTTTGCAGTTGCACTGTATGTTTCTAGAGGTAGAATTTTTTCTTATTTTTGTCTGAGATTCATTGGATTTCATGAATATATGATTAGGTGTCTTTTCACAGATTCTGTTCTGTTCTTTCTTCTTTTCTGGAATTACTGAAAAGGCATCTGGCATATCTTCAAACTCCCCCCTCCATATTCCTTACTTCACAAAATAGTTTCCATTTCTTTGTTCCTCTGTGCCACATTCTGCATAATTAATTTTGATAAATCCTCCAGTTCCTTAATTTTCTCTTCAGCATTTTCTGATCTTTATATCATTAAATAGAGGTTTTAGAGTTTAATTTCAGTTCATAATTTTATATTTTTGTTTATATTTTCATTTCTAAAATTGTATTACATTCTCTTTAAAATCTGATCATTTTCAGTGTTTCTAATTCCCTCTTTAAATGTTCAAAAACATGCATTTTATTTCTCTAAATATAGAGAACACAGTTACATTACAGTTATTTAATATACTTATTTTATAAAATAACTAAAAATTTTGCTGGTCTCTTTATCATATCTGTTGTTTGGTTGGCTCTCACCAAAACTGCCTTGTCAATAACATTTTTATTTTGAACTTCTAGCTTCTCTTGTAACAATATTTATGAAAATTAATTTGAGTATGTAGCAGGAACTTCATTTAGCGTATACATGCATTCCTTCAGTACAAAGTAACAGGATGACCTGTCTAGAAAAGTTTAGATCAAATTTGTGGCTTGAGGTTTTAGAATGCCCAGGTAATAGCAACATGAGTATCAAATCCTTATGAAGCTTGACTAGTATAGTTTATAATTTCATAGCATTTTCCCCAGTTTTCTTAGCACCCAGGCATCTTCCTTTACAGTCACTTGGGGTGTGGGTGTATGGCATGTTTGCTGTCAGATCACCCTTAACCTGAGTGTGCAGCCTTTTCTACATCCTATGTAAGCTCCTTTTAATCTGGGTACCCGTGCTCGTGATTTCTAGACTTTGAAAATCCTCCCAGGTTAAAGCAATTCAAAACGCTCCTTCCTTCCTAGACCCCTGTTTACCTAGTACAATTACTTCTTGCTATGTTATCTATCTTTGATGCTTTAAAAGGCTTTTAAAATATATATCATTAAGCATTTTTTGTTTTTAAAAGGATTTATAAAAACTTTATAAAATACTGTTCCAGTCTTATTATTAAACATATGATCCTTGTTTATTTTTTTATTATGTAATTCACAAGTTTATCTAAAACAAAGAAGTAAATGCATATGTACCAAACCATAAATAGTCATCTACATAAGCCATATTTTATTATTTAGCTTTAAATAATCATAACAAGACACCAAACATAAGAAGGTAGTGGCTAGATCATAAATTTTCATTATTCATATCATTTTGTAAATAATAATTTAATTCAACATACTGAAAAGATATTTTAAGGAAGATTAGTATAATTTATATATTCCTGTGACAACAGAACTAAAATAAAAAACACTAATTTGTTATTTAGATATCTCTTCTAACCATAAAAAAATACTTAAGCTATATTCATCAGTATTTCCAGAGAATAAAAGATGTTTATATGGGAAAGACTGGGATGTAGACAAGAGAAGCTTAATGAAAGCAGTTATTCCTTTGAAATATTTTTAACATCATAGACATTAAGCATTCACTATTTATATTAAGTTGTAAAAAGTTTCTGTGAATTCTCTCAACTAATCATTCACCAATTCTAAACTTCCATTTCTTAGACATTTATTAAACCATTTTTTTAATGTATTTTTTCTGGAAGTTTTTCCTCACCCACACCTCTCTGCCTCTCCTATTCTGTCAGTCTTACTACTTTGGTGCTCCTATTTTCTTTCCTAAAATACGATCAGTAGCCAATAATAACTAGCTGTTATTATTTTGTAAGCATTTTTATATGCATTATTTTATTTAAAACAAAAGAAGTCTGAGAGGCCCCAAACTGAAAACAACCTGTGTCCAACAAGTGATGAATGGGTAAATTTTAATATATCACATATTAGAATACTACTCAGTCGTAAATGAGAATAAGGTACTGAATGGATGAATCTCAGAAGCATTGTGCTCAGTGAACGAAGTCATATACAAAGGAAAAATAACAGAATGATTCCATTTATATGGCATTCATTCATAATTATAAGGGCAGAAATTAGATCTGTGTTTCCCAGGGGCTGGAAGTAGGAAGGAGTTTGACAACACAGGTGTCCTAAACTCTTTGAAGTCATGGGAATATTCTGTATGTTTACAGTAGTGGTGATGACACTGTTTACATTTGTAAAAAATAAAAATAAAAATGATATTTTGACACATATGTAAATATATGTGTATTAATATATTTTCAAACTGTTTAAAAATATTTTAAAATATCATTCTGTTACATTTTAACACACTTGGGAGAATAACTATCAACAACCCCAAAGTCTTCCAAATTCTAAACTTTTCTCTGATATTAACAGTTTAGGAAGCTACATTAGCTTTCTGATCACTTGAGTCTCTTTTAATATTTTGCTGCCTCAGTGGCCCTACTGCTATGAAGCTATTTCAGGCAGAACCTTTTCTTTCTTGAATTTTCACAATGGAGAGCCTCAGTATACTCCGTGGTGCCTAAATGGAAGTGTGTTTTCACATCCCAGGCTGTTGGGGGGCCCTGTTCCTGCTGGATGAAACTGTAGCACTGGAGTAGGAGCTAAGGACAGAGGAAACCCCTCTCATCTTGGCCATATTCACTTGAAGTAGAAAAGCTGGGAGTATTTTCAGTAACAAGGAGCTGGAACATGGAATAGAGGTTGTAGAGTGAGCACGGAAGGAGGCTGTGGTTCAAATGTCACAGCTTTTCTGTTTTTACAGATTTAGTAAAGCTGAATAAATGTTTCTCAAATTGGATGCATATAGGACAATTTTCAGAGACATTATATGCTTATTATTTTTTTATAATTTTCACCAAATAAATGGTTGTTATGTTGGGGAGAGAGTTCACTGTTCCTCAGAACTACCTTTCCAGAAGTCCAGGGCATTTTTTATTGATCTGCAGAGATTTCAAAATTCCCTATTTAGTCTTATTCATATAGTATTAGAGAATTGTTGCTGGAATGATTCTAACTAGTTATCATACAAATAAGTTGGAATAGTGCTTCTCAACTTTTGTGGCACATGATTCCTTTAGGGAGAGCTCTTTAAAGCATACTGATGAATAAGTCTTACCTCAAGATATTCTGATTCAGTTCTAGATAGGACCTACGCATTAGAAATTTTTGAAAAGTCCTGGAATGATCCTAATTGGAGCTAGATTTGAGAACCACAGAATTAGACATCTTAGAAGGATTCCTGCATCAAATTCATAGTTAAAATTATATGACTTTTGTATGTTCCTACAACATTTGAAGTTGAGATTACAAACTCTCCTATGGCATTTGTATGAAGGATATTTACCCCTTCTTTGCACAGTTATAAATGAATACAAAACGAAAATAATTTAGAGCATAAAGTTGTAATTGCTTTGGATTGATGAAGACATGACTTGAACAAAATGTACCTTTCATTCCTCAGCCTTCTTCCTATATACAGATACATTGTCATCTATACAGACATGCTATTTGTAAACCTGTTTAGGTTTTGCAGTTGCTACAGCAAGTGAAATATTTTGGTAGAAACATACTTTTCTATTTTATTCCTGCACAATATACCAATCAAATGTCTTGTTTACTTCATGATAAGTATTGCCAAAAAGAGATCTGGAAGCATATAAAAGGTTTAAGGGGTAGAATGTGGGGAAACAGCAATCCAATCAAGTAGTATTATTCTCATGACTTTATGTAGGAACCCTATTGTCACCTAGGTAGATGGCAGCAAACTGGGTATTGGAAGCTTAAGAAGCTTTCAAAGATTATGGTCTTAATGTACCCAAAAGAAAAAAGAAAATTCAAAGCAATATTTTTAGAAACCTTGTTCTAATCAGCAGACCATTCCTCCCTAGAGGATGGGCATTTCATTTTACAATTGCAGCAATTGTTATTTTCTCCTTTGTGATTGTACCTAATTATATAAGTGGACTATGTTTTCTACATGATTACTATCATTAGTGTGACAAATTTCTTACCCGTTTCAGTTTGTGAAGAATGTACCATTAAAAATCTATTGTCTTTTACTTTTCAGTCTTTTAAAGGCATTAATCAACACTGTGACAAAACTATACATGACTACCAATTTTTTTATACATTTAGATAATTACCAGAAATAATTTAATTAAAGTTTAGCAAGAAACCAACATATTGTAATCTACATTGTAAGTAATCATTGAATGTAACATCAAAGGCAAAATATTACCCATCATTCTTGACACTGTCATTTTGAAAAGGAGTTTAAGGTATTTAACATGCTGATAATCTTGAGAATATATTGTTCACTGCGTCTTTTTTCCTGTCTCCTAACCATCCCAGATTATGGTATTTTGGTAGAGTAACTAACTTCATGGTATTTAGATTTATATAAAATTCAAAATAAAATAAATTTTAAATCACAAAATCAATTGTTTAAAAGCAAAAGTAAAAATAGAAAAAACAAGCCTCCAAAAATTAACTCACAAATTTCATGATAACATTGAAGTTATAGCACCTTGATCTAAGTATGACTTTAAAGGTTGTCTGTCTTCATTCCCTATAATCAGATTGCTAAAGCCTTGTCATATTTTCATTTTTTGCTTTTTTTTACCCTAACATCCCAAAATATCAGCAAATTCTTTTGACCCATTCTCCAGAATCTCTCCTAATCTTCTCTTTATCATCCTCCCTCACCATTATAATCCATTATTGATATAGCAGAGTAATATAGGAAAAACAAGAATTCCTATAATGATTGCCCCTTTTTTAAAAGTTCCTAACATTGAACTGATCTTTGACAACGAAGCAAGTCGCAATTCAATAATAGATGATGTTAGAACAACGGCATACCCATGTGTAAAAAAATGAATCTTGGAATAGACATTAGCACCTTTCACAAAAATTAACTAAAAATGGATCATAAGCCTGAATGTAAAATGAAAAACTATAAAATTAGGAGAAAACATAGGAGAAATTCTAAATGACTTTGGATTTGGTGATGACTTTTTTAGGTATAACAGCAAAAGTATGATTCATGAAAGAAAAACTGTGTATGAGACTCCATCAAAATTAAAAACTTTTGTCCTGCATAAGACAGAAAAAAGATAAATAAGAAAATGTAAAGATAAACTACTGACTGGGAGAAAATCTTTGTAAACATACCAAATACAAGACTAGTCTCTAAAACATACTAAAAATTTTTTAAACTCAACAGTAAGAAATCAAACAAAAGTGGACACAATATCTGTACACACACCTTACCAAAAAAAAGTACACAGATAGCATATATCTATATGCTATATAAAAATATGATTGACATCATATGCCCTTAGACAACTGCAAACTAAAACAGCAATGAAATACTACTAGACATGTGTTAGAATGGCTAAAATCCAAAACACTGGTAACACAAATGCTGTCCAGGATGTGGAGCAACATGAATTCTCACTTACTGCTGGTGGGGATGCAAAATGACGCAACCACCTTGGAAGGCAGTTTTGACAGTTTCTTATGAAATTAAACATACTTTTAACATAAAATCTAGCAATTGTACTCCTTGCTATTTACTCATATCTGTTGAAAATTTATGTTCACACATAAACCTACACAGGAATTCTTAACTGCTTATAGCAATTTTATTTAAAATTGCCAAAACATGGAGGTAGTCAAGATGTTCTTCAATGAAAAAATGGATATAGAAACTTGTACCTCCATGCAATGGAATATTATTCAGCAATAAAAAGAAATTAGTTATCATTCCATGAAAAGACATGGAGGAAATTAAATGCATATTGCTAAGTGAAAGAAGCCAACCTGAAAAGATTGCATAATATATGATTCTAATTACAGGACATTATGGAAAAGGCAAAACTATGGTGACCATTAAAATGGTCAGTGATTGTTAAGAGCTCTGGAGAGGGAGGAAGGGCTGGATAGGTGGAGCACAGATGTTTAGGCAAGTAAAACTATTATTTATGATGCTATAATGGTGGATGCATGTCGTTACACATTTATAAACCCATGGAATATACAACACAAAGAGTGAACATTAATGTAAACTATGGACTTCACTTAATAATAATGTAACATTATTTGGCTCATCAATTTTAACAAACACCACACTAATGAAAGACGTTAAGAATAGGGCAAACTGTGCTAGTGGCAGGGAGGATTGAGGGGTTATAGGGAAACTGTACTTTATGCTTGCCGTTTTGTCAACCAAAAGCCGCTCTAATCCTTTAAAAAAAAAATAGAGCTCCTGATGGCATTTCACTGCTTTAGAGTAACATTTAAACTATTCACTTGCCTTCAAGGTCCTACGTGTTCTGCTTCCTGTCTCCCTTCTTCATTTTCCACCACCTTTCACTTCTGCCAAACATCCTTCTTTGTATTAATGAAATATGATAAATTCTTTTCAGTTCCCTTGGTGATGTTTTTACCATGAGTCTTCATGCCTTTCTTCATTCATGTGCTTTCAAATAGGCCTTTAATTAGCAATTCATCTGAAGTTCTTTTTTTCATAGGACTTATCAGGAGGCGATGTATTCTTATCTATGTTTATCATGTTTCAGCTACCATGGAATGAAATTTTGTAAAATCATATACCTCATCTTCCCTTTTTACTACTGTCACTTTATAGTTGTTTCACATTGTAGAACAATGATTGCCATGTAATAGTCACAAATTAATATTTGTTGAATAAATTAATAATTAGCATTTTATAGGTGAGAAAAATAAGAACTTCAAAGGTTGAAGACTTGTTAATTGTCTGTCTGGCTGTAATCTCATAGATGGGAATCCTATTTCCTACTGCCTTTTTGATCAGTGGACACTCCTTATAATAGACGATGGGGCAGTGCAGCACAGGATATTCATACCATCATTCGCATACCTTTAGGGAAATAGAAGTTATTTTCATGAAGACTGTCATGAAGTTTTTGTCAATTAGGATGTAATAAAAAAACTAAAGTCATAGCCAACATGATATTAAATAATATATATTAGATCAAAATATGTTTTTTTCCTAAAAATTAACTTTAAAGAATACACTGTATGTTGATTTTCATTTATGTACTTTACCAGATAGAGTTCTGTCATTATGGTCTGCAAATACTATATCACTACATCCATTGTTCTCTGTAATGACAGGCTTTTTCCTGTAGCTTATAAGTCACCTCTAGTCTGATGTCATCACTTAAAATGTCTTTTAACAGGAGAAATTAATTGAAATGCCCAGAATTTTTTGACCTGGGGATTGATAGTGTAATGCTACATATTAATCAAAAAATATTTGACACCTCTTGTAGATAAAGGTATTACCCTATGGCCTATATAACTGAATAAGCAATTCATTTCTTTTTCAGGATTATGCACATTTAGCACATTTAGGAATGTGCACATTATGCACATTTAATATTAGAATTAAATCACAAATTCAATGGAAACCATAAAATATATAGTAAAGATTTCTAGATTAATCCATAATTTAGTGGGTTTTAAAAGTTTTTGCATCACTTTTCCTTTCATCTAGATTCAGTGTCCACAAATCCTCCTTTAAATAGGTCTAAAGTTTATGAAAATTTAGAAGGATATTTAATTAATTTTAAATCAATATTTTCAAAAAAACTGAACTATACATAAGTATAAAATATCAATTTCATCAATATAGCCATTTATAGCAAGATAATATATAGGATAAATTATCATCTGTTACCTATATTATAATATAGTTCTATTCCCCAAAATAATTTAAGTTGATTTTATTGAGATAATAAATATTTATTGATGAAATGAGTGACCCATCATACATATGGCATAAAATTTTAGACTCTCTAAATTTTATTGCTCTAAATCTTCACAATGACATTTGAGCATCATTGTCATTTCATTAACATTGAAGATTGTTCTATACTTCAATTAGGTAACTGCAGATCTTAATAAGATTTTAGTAGTAACTGTATGCACTCTCATTAAATTTGTGAGCTCTTATGGTGAAATTAAGCTCCAATGCTTATACTAAGTTGTAAACTTCCTGAGACAGCTTAAGTAAATGGAGACTAATGCCCATGGTTGACTTGAAGTAAAATTTATCTGATGCAATTTCATGTGCTCTTTCTGGATTCTTTGCATCCTTTCTGCATAATCAATTATCGCACCAGTACTTGAGCCACAGGGAACCTGATGTCCAAGGACCTCCTTTCAGGTTTATAAGGAGTGACAATCTCTAAATGATTTAATCAATTCAACGCTGAAGCCGAGAGAGGCCTTGATGAATAATAAGACAGCTAAAATGTTGCAGAAATAGTTGGAGAAATGCACCCTTCTGTTTCACATTGCCTATGTATTTGTGTATCGTGTCAAATCAAAAGTATGCAACCTGCAGCCATATTCTGGAAATTCATTAGCTAGAGCTCAAATGAATGAAAGTTTAAGATGATAGATCTAATACCATTTTATAAAGGAGGCAAAGAAATGTTTGTGAGACCAATATCAATGTTGATTGTATGTCAAAAGGTGAAAAATTGGATAATGTATGTTGTAATGACACATGTATGTGTGTGTGTGTGTGTGTGTGTGTGTGCGTGTTGAAGGGATGTGGGGTCCACAAGCTTTATCAAGCTTACCAATACCTCTGTATTATTCTATCAATATTAAATATTCATTAAATACCTCATATTACTTGACCCATCAGTAGCTATTGAAAAAAATTGATCACTCCCACCACTAGAATCCAGGACTTCAAACATTACTGATTTTTATCTTACTTAAATGGAAACTTCTACTTAATCTCTTTGGCCCTTCCCAGCCCGCTTATCTCTGGATGTCGGAGTGCCCAGGGCTCAATTCTTGGACTTCTGTTCTCTCTCCACACTCGTTCTTTTGGTGATCGCATTTAGTATGCACCTCCTGATTCCTTCTGCTACCCTGTATCTCTTCTACTTGTTCATCTCAGTCAAATGAAATACTGTCTTTCTAGTTGTTTCAATCAAAATATTTAGCATGATACTCAACTTTTCTCTTTATTTTATAAATTATATCCAATCTATTAGCAAAAATAGATCCAGATGCTGGGTACCCCATCTAACTCCAGGGAGAGGAAATCCCAGGGCAAAATACTAGCTGAAACCGAAATCAGTCAAAGGGAGAAATAAAGTTTAAAACCTGTTAATTGCTTACAAACTGCGGTCCAGGGACAGTCTCTCTCCTGCTCAGGCAGAAGCAAGTGAAACCTCCCCCTAACCTCTTAGGTTCAGATAAGCCCTTGGTTGCCAGGTAATCACCTATTGATACGGAGATGAACTACTTTTCTCCACCTCTTAGGAACGTCTGTTGATATGGAGATGCACTGAAGTCAAGCAAGAGATTCTGGAAATATTACAATTTTACCCACACCCCATTACTATCTCTACACCCTGGCCCAAGCCACCAGTATTTTTCCTCTGCATTCATAGCTTGACTACTTGCTTCCAATTACTTCCCTATAGGCTCTTCTACAGGTGCATCTAAATTATTACATCATTCCTCCAGTAAAAGCCCTCCATTCATTTATTCCTCAACAAATATTAATTCATTCTCTGTTAATTCACTGATTTATTCATCAAATATTTTCATATGTTAGACACTCTTTTAATAGCTTGTTGTCTATCACTGAACAAAGGAAGAGTGATGCCTACTTTCATAAACTTGTATTCAAGCAAGCAAGAAACACAATAAACAAAAAATATGACTTAAAACATAAATTATATTCTTTATTAGAAATATAATAGTGATGAATAGGGAAGAATAGTAATAGTAGATCAGTGAAGAATAGTAATAGTAGATCAGTGTAAGAGGTATCTGGAATGCCAGGTTGTTAATGATGGAGAGAGGAGCAAGCAGGCTGCAGTATTGAATTAGGTGTTTAGAGAAAGCCTCATTGAAAAGGTGAGATTTGAGCAGAGATATGAGAGAGATAAAAACTTAATCAAGTATACGTCTAGGGGAAGAGTATTCTTGGCAGAAGGAACAGTAGCCACAAAAGTTAAAATATAGGAGACTGCCTGGCATGTCCTAATCATTTTGCTCCAGGAGTACTATTCATTGTTACTTGAGTTTTCTACCCATGCTCTTGCCTCAGGGTTTTCATTCTGCTGTTCCTTCTTCCTGGAATGTGTTCCTCAGGATATATGCAAGGCTCAGGTATGAAACTGTTCCCTATTTTTGCTCAAATTTACAATCAGAGAAGGTTTCCCTTGACCATATTATTTAGAATTGCAACTCCTCTTCCCTGGTCCTATCCATCTCTCTTCCCTGCTTTAATTTTGTCAGCATTACTCAGAATAATCCATTATACTATGTATTTTATTTGTTTTATCTATTGCCTATCTCCCACTCATGAAGGATCCTCTTCATGAGTGCAGGGATTTTATCTATTTTGTTTGTTGTGCCCCAATACCTAGTGCCTGGCACTATCTCTGGACTACTTTCTCATCTAGTGAATGGAATTTTCAAAGCATTAAATAAAAAGTCATTGAATGAAACAATGCCTTTTCTTTTAGAAGCCTTCAATTCTCCACTAACATTTTCCCATCAAAATAAAACTAGCAGATGAATGACCATGCTTTTATAAGATATTAACATTGGAGAAAGCTTAGTGAAGAGTACACCAAAATACTATCTTCGCAACTCTTCTAAAAATCTAAAATAATTTCCAAATAGGAAGTAAAGAAACAATAGAACCAGCTTTGCATTGGTCCCTCTCCTCAAAGGGGACTTAATCTCAATTTCGTAATCTCTTTTAAGACATAAGTAGAATAAAAACATTTAGCTATACTGACTCTATCTTATCTACATGGGCTATTAATTAAGTCAGATATTTCTTCTGGACAGGCCCTGTTGACCAACACAAGTAATCTTTTGATTACTTATTTTGAAAAATACACTCTCCATTATCTGAAGATTGAGGTCTTAAAAATAAATCAACAAAAGAAGAACTACGTGTGAAGGTATATTTCTACACACATGATGAAGACCTCCATTATCTTTGCTCCTTTTTCATCTCAGTCTCCAGTGAGATCATCTTTAAAACACTCTTACAACTTTATGAAATGGCCTTTAGTATAGTATGAAAGCTGATTCTTACTGTCTTGGCTCTCATTTGTCTTAGTTATGCTAAACTTTTCTCGTAATTTCAAGTTCCAGAACTAAATTTTGCCTGCTTTGTGAAGAATTCCAAACTTCCATTAAGTGTAACAGCCTTAGTCAATAATAGAAAAATAGAAGAAAATGCTAATAATGAAAGTATAATAAAGTCATTAATTTTTATATTTATGCCCATGAATGAATGGGAAGATTGTAATTCATTTGTAAATGTAAGTGAAGAATAAACGTTTTGTAGTTCTAGCAATAAAGCTAAAAAAGCTGTGCAATGAGAAGAATATTAATAGGATAATACCTACCTGAATTAAATAATTATTTGGGTTGTTCCTGCTGTGTTTTCTTGCAGTAGTAATTTTTACTTTGTAAACTCAATATCTTAACTCCACTTCTTTAGAATAATCTCTGTTTTAACCCAGTGAATGGAAATACTGTAAATAAAATGGTTTTCTTAATTTCATTTTTGGATTATTCATTGCTAGTACATTGAAATACAATTGTTTTTTATACATTGGTTGTATCCTAAAAGTGCAAAACTTGTTTAATAGAGATACTTTTAAGAAAAAAAGTTCAGTGGGGAGCCACTTTAACACATTTTAAATGTATCCTTAGTACAGAAATAGTATGTTATGAAAGTGGACAATATATCTTGATACAAACAGGAGCATATTGCAAGATGCCACAGCAGAATCTTTGCATCCTGAGACCTGGAGAAGACCAGGGAATCCTCTTCTGCAAGATTCAAGGTAGTCCTTGAGAAGACCAGGCCCTGTAGAGAAAGTCTCCCAAATTCTTTGGGGAGACCACAACAACAAGAACAGACACACTCTAGAAGTTGATAGATTCACTAAGGTAGCTGGGTCAAATCAACTGAAGAAGCACAATTGAGATACCTTTATGGAAGGAGAACTAAACAATTCCAGAGACAAAAAAATTCTACAGCTATAAAAATTAAGAGAAGGACCTGACTATATTAATTAATAAATTGGCATAACATTAGTGATTATTGGCATAAAAACACACATTTGATAATGACTTAATAGAAGATACAATAGTTTAGGATATTTTAAATAGTATAGGCATACCTCAGAGATATTATGGGTTTGGTTCCAGATCACTGTAATAAAGCAAGTATCACAAAATGAATCAAATGAATTTTTTTGTTTCCCAGTGCATGTAAAAGTTGTTTAAACTGTGCTGTAGTTAACTAAGTGTGCAATAGTATATGTAAAAACAATGCACATACTTTAATTAAAAAATACTTTGTTGCTAAAAAAATGTTAACTTTCATCTGGGCTTTCAGCCAGTTGAAATTTTTTTTCTGGTGGAGGGTTCTTGCCTCAATGTTGATGGCTGCTGGGTGACAGGGGGGCGGTTGCTGAAGGTCTAGGTGCTCTGGCAATTTCTCAAAATAAGAACAATTAAGTTGCCACATCAATTGATTGTTTCTTTCATGAACAATTTTTCTGTAGCATATGATATTGTTTGGAAGCATTTTACCTACAGAACTTCTTTCAAAATTAGAGCCAATCCTCTCAAACTCTACCAACTGTTTTATCAACTAAGTTTATATAATGTTCTAATTCTTTGTTGTCATTTCAGCAATCTTCACAGCATCCTTGCCAGGAGTAGATTCCATCTCAAGAAACTACTTTTCTTGCTCATCCTTAAGAAGCAGCTCTTTATCCATTCAAGTTTTATCATGAGATGCAGCAATTCAATCATGTCTTCAGGGTCCATTTCAAATTCCAGTTCTCTTGCTGTTTCCCACATCTGAAGTTACTTCCTCCACTGATGTCTTGAGCCCCTCAAAGTTATCCAGGAAAAATGGAATCAGCCTCTTCCAAACTTCTGTGAATATTGTTATTTTGACCTCTTCGCGTGAATCACTAGTGCTCCTAGTGGCATCTAAATGGTGAATCCTTTCCATCCCAGAGAAATCCTTATCTATGGCAGTTACAGGCTTATGAAATTTATTTATTCATTAAGATGAAAGTCAAATGACTTCCTGACCCATGGGCTACAGAATGAATGTTGTGTTAGCAGGCATGGAAACTGCATTCATCTCATTGTACATCTCCATCACAGCTCTTGAGTAACCAAGTGATTATCAGTGAGCAGTAATACTTTGAAAAGTATCTTTTCCTGAGAAGCAGGGTCTCAAAAGTGGCGTTAAAATATTCAGTAAATCGTGTTATAAACAGGTGTGTGTAATCTGGGCTGTACTGTTTCATTTATAGACCACAGGCAGAGTAGATTAGCATAATTTTTAAGGGCTGCTGTGGAGAAGTTGGGGTTCCTATGGCCAGGATGCTCACTGAACTTAAACCACCTGATGATGTAACTGGCCTGTTGCTAGGCTACCACTTCCACACCTTTAGGCAATAAGCTATTATAGTACTATATAAAGAGTTCAGCCCAGGGCTCTGGGCGGAGGCAGAGATGCTAGTGCTCGACCTACTGCAGGAGAACAAGCCAGGTAATAAACCCTTTCATCCCAAAGAACATTTTGCTGTCAATTTCTTTGGTCACATTAAATCCATAGCAAACTTGCCCAGGGCTGAAACCCATTGGCAAGACAATTGGTGAAAGTCAGCAGGGTTCATTGTTGACCAAGGAAAAAAAACAGGCTGCCCTTAAGGGAGAGTTGCTTCAATGGGCTGTCCCTGTGAATGGGGAAACAGTGGATATCCCCCAGTGGGTATGTGGTCTGAGGTGGCTTGCCTCCTAGAGGGCTGGGCCCCACCCCAGGACTGGAGGCAAGTGGAGGTGACACCTGAGGCAGTAGGGGTGGCCCTTGGTATAGTAAGCAGATCCTTTGAGAATCAGTGCCTGTGAGGCAGCAGAAATGTGGGTTGGCTGCTTCTCACAGTATTAAAAAGGTCTACAGAAGAGACCCAAGAAATAGCGGCATGAGAACACTGGCTGCAAACTTCTGTGGATGCCCTGAGGAGCGAAATGGCCTTGATGCGGGAGGAGGCAGCACGAGAGCACCAGCAGCAAGGTGCCATTGGAGACAAGACGGCAGCACTGCCAGGTGTTCTGAAGGAGGAATAAGCCATCAAGGAAAAGGACAAGCTCCTGAAGAAAGCACAGGAGGAGGTGGCACGAGAATGTCAGCTGCGAAGCATTGAGCTGAAGGTAAGAGAGCTTCTGAAGACAGAGATAGTATTGCTGCAAGGCACAGTAGAGAAGGTACAGATTGTAGCAGAGGAGGCACTCAGGGGAGGGGAGAGAAAGGTGCCATCAGCCCCAGAAATTGAGGAGCTGGGGAAGGATGAAGGGGTGGTGCAGGAGGCACTGGCACCTCCTGTATTGAAAGCATGCCCAGTGGTTGTAAAGAAAATAAAGACCCAGCAGCTGAAAGTTCCCCAAGGAGAGGAGTAGCCCCCTCCCCAGGTCATGGAGCACTCTATGGTTCGCCCCTAGACTCAGGCTGAGCTGGTGGATTTGGGCTCCCGGTTTAAACAGAAGCCCTCGGAGTCAATATCACCTTGGCTCCTGTGTCTGTGGACTTAGGGGTGGATGGAATTGTTCTGTCGGGATCAGAGATGGAAACTGTCTTCCCTGACAGTGCAGCCTGCCTTGAGGCAGCGATTACAAAATGCACATCAGACCCCAGGGAGTCACTCCCTCCTTGATTGACTTATGGCTGCACTTCATGCTGTGTGGCCCAATGGTGTTCTGCCATCCTCTCCTGTTAGATAGCAGACATATGCTGAACTCCAACAGGTGCTACAAGAGCTAGGCATAAGACATGCTATCTAAATTCCAGAAAATTATGGCCCAGATGAAGACATTTTCACTACTAGGATGAGAAATATTGTACTTCAAACAGCTCCTACATCTCTCTTTGTGTCTCTAGTGGCCATTCTTTCCCCTCACTTAGGGCAGCCCATAAGTGAGGTGACATGTACAGTGGCAGAGTTAGGAGAGGCAGAAGCAATGAGAATCTGGGAAAGAAATAAGACCCATTACTCACAAGAAGAATTTACAGGGCCCCATGAAGGTTATGAGGACCCAGATGTGGGTTGATTTAATACGGGCAGGAGCAGATGGAAGGAAATTAGATGCCAAGTCCAATAGGATCTTACTAGAGCTCTGGCAACAGCTGAAACCAGAGCAGCAGTTCCAGCCATTAAGACCAAAGAGGCAGAGGTCAGAGACAGAGCCATGAGTCCAGCCTGTGTGTTTGCAAGACTTCCTGCTGGGGAGTGAGCCAACCTCACTTGAGCCCACACAGGAAGATGATTGGGGAACATGGTTTGACTGAGAGGAAGGTCAAGGTATCTGCCCTTGAGGGACCAGGGTGGGGGGGCACCGGAGGCCACATGTTGAAATAGCTATCCATTGGTCCCCAGTGAACATACAACGTGTCCTGGCTCTGGTGGACACAGGGGCTGAATGTTCACTGATTCATGGTAACCCTGAGCAGTTCCCTGTGACCCCCACTATCATAGACAGATATTGGGGGAAGGCTATCAGAGTAAAAAAAGCCCAAATCCCTTTGGGAATAGGGTGTCTACCCCCACGGGAAAGGAGTAAAAATATTGTATACTACACCTGGAAGGGATCCCCTTCCTGCTACAGTCCTATCACAGGACTGCCCTCTTGCATGCATCCTACCTGATGGACAAGATTTGCCTATGATGGTGGCATTAAAACATGTGTCTTATCACCCCTAAATATTTATGGATTGAGAACTTCCTCTGGTTTAAGGATTATTATAATTTTTGTTATTAGGAACCTCCACTGGCTTGAGGATTATTATAATTTTTGTTACCTGTATCAAAATCTTGCTGTATCTTAATTTTTATTATCTCTAAGTTGTTTTTATGCTGTTTCTATTGTGGAATCTGGTTACAGTGCTCCAGCTTTCTCACACAGGGAGCATTGCAGAAGATTGAAAGTGTATAGATTGTAAGGTGAGAATCCTGTAGGGGTGGAGTGTGGGGAAGTTGGGGCTCCTATGGCCAGGATCCTCATTGAACTTAAACCACCTGATGATGTAACTGGTCTGTTGCTAGGCTACCACTTCCACAGCTTTAGGCAATAAGTTATTATTGGGCTATGTAGAGAGCTCGGCCCAGGGCTCTGGGAGGAGGCAGAGATGCTAGTGCTTAACCTACCACCGGGATAACAAGCCGGGTAATAAACCCTTTCACCCCAATGAACATTTTGCTGTCAGTTTCTTTGGTCACATTGAATCCACAATGAACTTGCCCGGGGTTGAAACCCATTGGCAAGACAGCTGCATTAGCCTCTAACAAGAGAGTCAGCCTGTCCTTTGAGGCTTTGAAATGAGGCCTTCATTCCTCTCTAGCTATGAAAGTCCTAGATGGCATCTTCTTCCAATAGGCTGTTTCATCTACCTTTAACACCTGTTTTGTGTAGCCACCTTCGTTAGTTGTCCTAACCAGATCTTTTTGATAACTTGCTGCAGCTTCTACATCAGCACTTGTTGCTTCACTTTGGTCATTCTGTTATGGACATGGCTTCTGTCCTTAAACATCAAGAGCCAACTCTGCTAGCTTCCAACTTCTTTTCTGCAGCTTCCTCACTTCTCCTTCATAGGATTAAAGAGGTTTAGGGCCTTGCTCTGGATTAAGATTTGCCTTAAGCAAATGTAGTAGCTGGTTTGGTCTTCTCTCCAGAGCAGTAAAACTTTTTCCATATCAGCAAGAAGGCTGTTTGTTTTGTTATCATTCATATGTTCACTGGAGTAGCATTTTTAATTTCCTTCAAGAGCTTTTCATTTGCATTCACAACTTGTTTAACTGATAGAAGAGGTCTCTCTTTTGGTTTATCTGGGCTTTCAACATGCCTTCCTCACTAAACTTAATAATTTCTATCTTTTGGTTTAAACAGAGACATTTCCTTTCCTTCCTTTCACTTGAACTTACAGGCCATTGGAGGGTTATTAATTGGTCTAATTTCAATACTGTTGTTTCTCTAGAATAGGGAGGCAGTAGGAGAGGGAGACAGATGAAGGGCAATGGAGCAGTCAGAACACACGCATTTATTGTTTTAGTTCACCATCTGATATGGGTGTGGCTTGTGGCGCCTCAAAACATTTACAATAAAAACATCAAAGAACACTGATCACCATAACTAATATCATAATAATGAAAAAGCTTGAAGAATTGTGAGAATTACCAAAATTTGACACAGAGACATGAAGTGAGCAAATGCTTTTGAAAAATGGTGTGGGTAGACTTGCTTGACAGAGCTACAAACCATCAGTTTCTAAAAACTGCACTGTCTTAGAAGCACAATAAAGCAAAACACAATAAAAAGAGGTATCCTATAACCTTTTTTATTGTTTGGAATGATGTGTTAGAAGTTCCTAGATGGAAGACACAAATATTTTAATGGCTCTTGATTTACATTATTTTAATTTACATTCATTTTATTACTATATGCTATTTGACTCACATTATGTAATTTAAGTTTTTCTTTATTCAGCAATTAATAAAAAATAATATTTTGCTTTTCATTATATACATCATCCATACTCCACATACTTTTATCGTTCCTGCAAGATCTCAATGTTCTTTTTTCTGTCACTTATAGTGACTAAACCACAAATGCTCAGGAAATATGTATTATATAAATTATATGATCATAAAATATGAAAAGCTAAAAAAATTCAGATTATGAGGATAGAAAAATATGTTAACCAATTCCTTCCAGATTATCATATTGTAGGGAAGTTGGGATTCCTATGGCCAGGATCCTCACTGAACTTAAACCACCTAGTGATGTACCTTTAGGCAATAAGCTATTATTGTGCTATATAGAGAGCTCGCCCAGTGCTCTGGGTGGAGGCAGAGACGCTAGTGCTCGACCTACTGCAGGAGAACAAGCCAGGTAATAAACCCTTTCACCCCAAAGAACGTTTTGCTGTCAGTTTCTTTGGTCACATTGAATCCATAGCATACTTGCCTGGGGCCTGAAACCCATTAGCAAGACACATATATTTTCACATTATTCTTTTTATTTATTTTCCTAAATTCATAATGGCTTATTTTCTAATCTGTTTATTTCCATTTTATTGTATTAGGATTTCAAAAAAAAAAAGAACTATAAACCTTACCTTGTAGTATTCAAATATAGTAAAATGAATAAGTATCTTGAAAAGCTAGTTAGACTGGATTTGGATGGAATAAATTAAGGTTGTAGCTCCCCCACAATCAGATTGAAATGTTTCCAGGAAAACTCTTACATATCATGCTCGTAACCTTTAAGAGCCTTGTTCAGGTTTGTAACAGAAAAAAGAAAAAAAAAAGAAAGAATTTGCTTTGAGATATCTATGAGTATTAATGGCTCTGCCGTTCAGATATGAAGGCTGTGATACAAAATATGACTACTTTCACCTTGAAAGTTGATCTATATTCCTCTGTTCTCTTCTACTACTTGAATGTGCTTCATATCAAACCTATTTCTCTGATAACCTTATAAACATTAAACTTTTACCACAGAAAACAGACTTGCTTAACTATAAAAATCAAAATATTTTTCCTTCTGAACTATTGTCTATGAATTCTTTCTGTCACTTTTGAGCTTAAAATTTGCACACTCGCTGTTTAAACAACTCGATAATCCCAGCATATCTATCTTAATAGCCAAAGTGTCCTTCAGTTCCGTGTAGAACCAAAGCCTGTATTCATTTCATTCCATTCAATTTGTTCTTACAGATAAAGAAGTTTAAACTTTATGGTCAGGTAGCTACATGGTCTTGAATGGTATCAATTTCTGAGATCCACATAGCCGACCTTGGAGGCTTTTCTGTTTCTTGTAAGGAAATCTCAAAGATATGAACATTACTGGGGAAATTATTGAAATTTTAGCAGAGAGTTGTTAGCCCATTTTTAAAATGCTTAGTTGAAGTTCAGAAATTAAAACAGCCATAAATGAGAACCCAGAATGCTCAGCAGGTAATTCCCCAAACTGAAGAAACTAAAGGAAATAAATAGAGGAGTATAAAAATAGTTAGATATAAAAAGACCATAGAAAAGGTCAAACATATGTAAATGACAGATTATTTCTAGAAGAAAGTCTGTGACTATAATGAGTTTACTACAGCCTCATTCTTTTGCATAGCTTGACTGCCACCACTAGTCTGTATAATGTTTGGAAAGCGACAAAACACTTTGTTCTAAATATATAAAAAGGAAAACAATATTTTAAGTGTTATCCTCTTACAACATTTTAAAAAAGAACAGATGTTTGTTCATCTGAATTTAACTAGAAGACACTCACTAATAGAGTGTAGTATATAACTCCCCTTGCATATTCTCTGGAATATTCTACTGAAATTTAATTTATTGACCACTTGGCCTCATCTGATTACCTTTATTTACAAGATAACTGCTTCATTTTCAGATCTTATTCTTAACTGTGAACTCCCTTTTAAGCCACATTGTGGGAAAGTAGGAAGTTTAATTAGGTGAAAAAAGGATATCCTGAAAACCAATTTATGTAAATCTGAGCAATTATCATGAGAGAATGAGGGACGGAAGAAGAAAGGGAAGAACATAAGATCTATAAAAAGAGCGAAATACTTGTTATTAATTTTTAAAGTTTATCATGTTGCTCTTTCTAGAAAGAAAAAGAGAAAGTAAGAAATACAAAATCCTAACATTTTCATCAAGTATTTATTAGATGATTTCTCTGTTTTATTTAACTATTATAAAATCTTATAATCTCACATTTGTCACATGGACAAAATTACAAACATATTTAAAACTAGACATTTATGTTATTAGTAGTAATACACCAAAATATAGTACTAGCAGGAAGTAGCAAAGATTTTTTAAAAAATTTTTAATATTTTCATATATTTTAGAATAATTTCTGCTTTTTGATGTTTTCCTTGGAAGAATAAATGTTAGAATAGTTTCAATAACATTCTATAGCCAGATTATTATTATTTGTTTCTGTACTGTAATTAGAGCCAAAGACTGTCCAATACGTACACAGGTTATAGGTGTGATTATAAAGAAAAAAATCTCAAAATAATAGTCAGTTGAATAATTTGATTTGAGTGGAGACTCATACTATTCTGTTTAGTGGATCACCAATTCAACAAATTCTTGAGAAATGATACTTACTAAAGTCTAGAAAGCAAATCAAGCCAAGTTCTTTGTGTATGCATAATCAATAATTTTCTTAGTCATTAAATCTCAGACAAATCTAGTGGTAAGAAAATGTAGGTGGAATCATGTTCTAACTATGAAGTAATTTTAAAATTATTTTGAAAGGCCAACATTCCTATTATTGTTGGAAGATTTCCTGGGAACTATATGTTGGGAGACAGTTCTCCAAGGGTCTCTCAGACTTCTGTACATTTTTCAAACAGAGGCACTAAGAGCTCCTGTTCTGCACTATCTTTATATAGATATTTGTATAGCAAACATTGGAAGATAAAGATAGTACATCTTGGGCAAAGTTCAGAAATGTTTACTGTCCAAGATAACAAAGAGAATGTCTTCCTCTAAGACATAGGTTGAGCACATTTGGTAGTAGCTCCCTTTAAAATATTGGGGTTTCCTAAGTTTGGGTTTCTCAACATTAAGGCAAATCATTGTATGTACAGCACTGAAGTTCACCCTTTTCTATTTTCTTCCCTTAACCATTATCTGCTCTTAATAGTATCATTCACATTACTAACAAAACAGCTTACTCCCTCATTTTTCTTTTAATTCGAATAGCAAAATTTTGGCATTGTGAAAGTGTTCTTAATTAAAGTGTACTGTGGTGCCCAAAATAAACAAAATTAGCAAGTAATTTTATTTTATGTATGCTAAACTGCAGTTTCTTTATAGTATTTATGATAAACTATAGTTTAAAAATGCAAGGTAAAAATTTAAATAAGGTATCTCACAGTTAAATTTGTATACTTTGTTTAAAATATAACCACTTCTCTTGTATTTTTTAAAAATGATATATGCCATAACATATTTAATAGTTCATGTAAATATCTAATTTATTCAACTAGTGTGAATATAATGAAAATAAATATATTCTAAAATGCATCATATTAAAACATTACTGAGAATTAAAATGTGTTTCAAATTCAATGGGTTAGCTATTTCAAGCAATCTAATCTTGTTTTGTTTTGAAAGCAAACGTAGGTTTACATGTAATATTCCATCATTGATAACATACCATCTATTTGACAATCCGTATTATTTCATTTAATAAGACCATTATCTTTAAAATTGTGTTTTAACATACATTCTTACAAGTGAGGTGAGGATAAATGGTAAATTGTCCAGTGTGACCAGACTTAAAGTATCAACACTAATATTTAAATGCATTTTTAAAATTTGTTATTTAAAAATACTAATCATTTAATTCTGAATAGGTATTATATCTACATAGTTCAAAAGTATTAAAATACAAACAGATACTCAATAAAGCATCTCCTATCTCCATCCCCAGTCACACAATTCTCCCATATTGGATAAATGCTATTATTTGTTTCTAGTGTACCCTACCAGATATTTTAACACCTATACAAATAAATATGTATGTATATAAATATATACTTTTTTAACTAAGGTATCATTGATATACAATCTTCTGAAGGCTTCACATGAGCAACATTATGGTTTCAACATGCACCCATATTATCAAGCCCCCCCACCCCATTGCAATTACTGTCCACCAGCATAGTAAGATGCTATAGAGTCATTACTGGTATTCTTCATGCTGTACTGCCTTCCCCGTGATGTACCTATATTGTGTGTGCTAATTATAATGCCCCTTAATCACCTTCTTTCTCCCTCCCCACCCACCCTGTTCATTTGGGATTGATCTTCTTTTTGAGGCAAGTTTGTATTACAATAAACTTTCCTCTTAGCATGTCCTTCAGTGCATCCAACAGGTTTTTGGGTGTTGAGTTGTTGTTTTCATTTGTCTCCATATATTGCTTGATATCTGTTTTTATTTGGTCATTGATCCATTGATTATTTAGGAGCATGTTGTTAAGCCTCCATTTGTTTGTGGGCTTTTTTATTTTTTTTACATAATTTATTTCTAGTTTCATACCATTGTGGTCTGAGAAGCTGGTTGGCACAATTTCAATCCTTCTGAATTTACTGAGTCTCTTTGTGGCGTATGTCCATGTGCACTTGAGAAGTGGTGTACCCTGCTGCTTTTGGGTGGAGTGTTCTTTAGCTGTCTATTAGGTCCATGTGTTCTAATGTGTTGTTCAGTGCCTCTGTCTCTTTATTTATTTTCTGTCTAGTTGATCTGTCCTTTGGAGTGAGTGGTGTGTTGAAGTCTAAAATGAATGTACTGAATTTTGTTTACCCATTTAATTCTGTTAGTATTTGTTTCACATATTTTGGTGGTCCTCTATTGGGTGTGCAGATATTTATAATGGTTATATCCTCTTGTTGGACTTACCCCTTTATCTTTTATAATGACCTTCTAGGTCTCTCATTACTTTATTTGTTTTGAAATCTATTTTATCTCATGCAAGTATTGCAATTCATGCTTTGTTCTCCCTATTATTTGCACAAAATGTCTTTTTCCATCCCTTCACTTTTAGTCTATATATGTCTTTGAGTTTGAAGTGAGTCTTTTGTAGGCAGCGCACAAATAACTCTTGCTTTTTATCCATTCTATATATGTTTTTTGATTGGTGCGTTCAGTCCACTTACATTTAGGGTGATTATCGATAGATATGTACTTATTGCCATAGCAGGTTTTGTATTCATGTTTACCAAAGATCTAAGAGCAGCTCTTTACTATCTAACTATCTAACTTAACTCACTTACTATGCTATTTCAAACACATTCTAAAGGTTCTTTTTTTATTCTCCCTTCTTCCTCCTCTTTCTCCTGTACTCTTTATATATTAGGTGTCATATTCTATACTTTTTGTGTATCCCTTGACTAATTTTATGAGTAGTTGATTTAATTTTGCATCTGCTTAATAAATAATTGGTATACTTCCTTCACTGTGGTTTTATTTTCTCTGGTGACAGCTATTTAGCCTTGGAAGCACTTCATCTATAGAAGTTCTTTTAAAATACATTGTAGAGAAGTTTTGTGGGAAATAAATTCCCTCAAATTTGCTTATGTGGAAATTGTTTAGTCCCTGCTTAAAATTTAAGTGATAATCTTGCTGTGTAGAGTATTCTTGGTTCGAGACCCTTCTGTTCCATTAAATACATCATGCCACTCCCTTCTGGCCTTTCAGGTTTCTGCTGAGAAGTCTGATAATAGCCTGATGGGCTTTTCTTTGTATGTGATCTATTTTCTCTCTCTGGCTGTTTTTAATACTCTGTCCTTTTCCTTGATTGTTGACATTTTAATTATTATATGTTGTGGTGTTCTCTTCCTAAGGTCCTTTGTGTTGGGAGATCTCTGCACCTCCATGACTTGAGAGACTATTACCGTCCACAGACTGGGGAAATTTTCAGCAATTATTTCCTCAAAGAGAATTTCTGTCACTTTTTCTCCTCTTCTTCTGGTACCCCTATAATGTAAATACTGTTACACTTGGATTTGTTACACAGTTCTCTTATTATTTCACTCCTAGAGATCCCTTTATCTCTCTGTGCATCAGCTTCTTTGTTTTCCTGTTCTCCAATTTCTATTTCATTTACCATCAACTCTACCTCATCTAATCTGCTTTTCAGTCCTATATTGTATGTTTCATTTCAGATAGTGTATATATTCTTTTAATTTTGGCATCATTAATCCACAATTATATGAGGAACGTTATGTTTACTAGACTCCCCCCATCACCAAGTCCCCCCCACAAAGCCCATTATAGTCACTGTCTATCAGGATAGTAAGATGCTGTAGAATCACTACATGACTTCTCTGTGTAGTACAGCCCTTCCTGTGTCCCCCTGGCCACATTAAACATTCAAATCACAATGCTCCCTTTTTTCGCCCTCTTTTTTATACCTCTGTTCCCACCCTTCCTCCCCAGTCCCTTTCCCTTTGGTAACTGTTAGTCCATTCTTGGGTTCTGTGATTCTGCTGCTGTTTTATTCCTTCAGTTTTACTTTGTTCTTATACTACACATATGAGTGAAATCATTTGGTACTTGTCTTTCTCCACCTGGCTTATTTCATTGAGCATAATACCCTCTAGCTCCATCCATTTTGCTGAAAATGGTAGAATTTACTTGATTCTTATAGCTGAATAATATTCCATAGGGTATATGTACCACATCTTATTTATCCATTCATCTACTGATGGACACTTAGGTTGCTTCCATTTCTTGGCTATTGTAAATAGTGCTGTGATAAACATAGGGGTGCATCTGTCTTTTTCAAACTGGGCTGCTGCATTCTTAGGGTAAATTACTAGAAGTGGAATTCCTGGGTCAAATAGTATTTCTATTTTGAGCTTTTTGAGGAACTCCATACTGCTATCCATAATGGTTAAACTAGTTTACATTCCCACCAGCAGTGTAAGAGGGTTCCTCTTTCTCCACAACCTCATCAACATTTGCTGTTGTTTGTCTTTTGGATGGTGGCGATTCTTACTGGTGTGAGGTGATCTCTCATTGTGGTTTTAATTTGCATTTCTCTGATGACTAGAGATGTGGAGCATCTTTTCATGTATCTGTTGGCCATCTGTATTTCTTCTTTGGAGAACTGTCTGTTCAGCTCCTCTGCCCATTTTTTAATTGGATTATTTGCTATTTGTTTGTTGAGGTATGTGAGCTCTTTATATATTTTAGGTGTCAACCCTTTATCAGATCTGTCATTTATGAACATATTCTTCCATACTTTAGGATACCTTTTTGTTCTATTGATGGTGTCCTTTGCTGTATAGAAGTTTTTCAGCTTGATATAGTCTCACTTGTTCATTTTTGCTTTCATTTCCCTTGTGGGGGGAGATATGTTTATGTCCACTCATGTTGATGTCCAAGAGATTTTGCCTATCTTTTTTTCTAAGAGTTTTATGGTTTCATGACTTACATTCAAGTCTTTGATCCATTCCAAATTTACTTTTGTGTATGGGGTTAGACAATTATCCAGTTTCATTCTCTTACATGTAGCTGTGCAGTTTTGCCTACAGCAGCTGTTAAAAATGCTGTCATTTCCCCATTGTATGTCCATGGCTCCTTTATCATATATTAATTGACCATATATGTTTGGGTTAATATCTGGACTCTCTATCCTGTTCCACTGGTCTGTGGCTCTGTTTTTGTGCCAGTACCAAATTGTCTTGATTATTGTGGCTTTGTAGTAGAGCTTGAAGTTGGGAAACAAAATGCCCCATGCTTTATTCTTCCTTCTCAGGACTGTTTTAGCTATTTGGGGTCTTTGGTGGTTACATATGAATTCTAAAACTATTTGTTCCAATTCACTGAAGAATGTTTTTGTTATTTTGATAGGCATTGCATTAAATCTGTACATTACTTTAGGCAGGATGGCCATTTTGACAATATTAATTCTTCCTAGCCAAGAGCATGGAATGAGTTTACATTTGTTAGTGTCCTCTTTAATTTCTCTTAAGCGTATCTTGTAGTTTTCAGGTTAAAGGTCTTTCTTTCACTTCTTTGGTTAGGTTTACTCCTAGGTATTCTATTATTTTTGATGCAATTGTGAATGGACTTGTTTTCCTGATTTCTCTTTCTATTAGTTCATTGTTAGTATATAGGAAAGCAACAGATTTCTGAGTATTAACTTTGTATCCTGCAACTTTGCTGAATTCGGATGCTAATTTTAGTAGTTATGGAGTGGAGTCTTTAGGGTCTTTTATGTACAATATCATGTCATCTGGAAATAGTGACAGTTTGACTTCTTTACCAATCTGGATACCTTGTATTTCTTTGTTTTGCCTGATTGCCATGGCTGGGACCTCCAGTACTATGTTGAAAAACAGTGGGGAGAGTGGGCATCCCTGTCTTGTTCCCGATTTTAGAGGAGAAGCTTTCAGCTTCTCACTGTTAAGTATGATGTTGGCTGTGGGTTTGTCATATATGTCCTTTATTATGTTGAGGTACTTGCCCTCTATACACATTTTTTTGAGAGTTTTCATCATGAATGGATATTGAATTTTGTCTAATACTTTTTCAGCATCTGTGGAAATGATATGTAGTTTCTGTCCTTCTTTTGGTTGATGTGGTGGATGATGTTGATCGATTTTTGAATGTTTAACATCCTTGCATCCCTGAGGTGAATCCCATTTGATCATGGTGTATGATCCTCTTGATGTATTTTTGAATTTGGTTTGCTAATATTTTGTTGAGTATTTTTGCATCTATGTTCATCAGGGATATTGGTCTGTAATTTTCTTTTTTGGTGAGGTTTTTGCCTGGTTTTGGTATTAGAGTGATGCTGACTTCATAGAATAAGTTTGGAAGTATTCCCTCTTTCTCTATTTTTTGATAAACTTTAAGGAGAAAGGGTTTTATGTCTTCTCTATATCTCTGATAAAAACTCAGCAGTGAATCCATCTGGCCCAGTGGTTTTGTTCTTGGATAGTTTTTTGATTACCGATTCAAATTCGTTGCTGGAATTGGTCTGTTTGGATTTCCTGTTTCTTCCTTGGTCAGTCTTGGAAGGTTGTATTTTTCTAAGAAGTTGTCCATTTCTTCTAGGTTTTCCAGCTTGTTTGCATATATATTTTCATAGTATTCGCTAATAATTTTTTATATTTCTGTGGTGTCCTTCATGATTTTTCCTTTCTCATTTCTGATTCTGTTGATGTGTGTAGAGTCTCTTTTTCTCTCAATAAGTCTGGCTAGGGCCTTATCTATTTTGTTTATTTTCTCAAAGGACCAGCTCTTGGTTTCATTAATTTTTTTCTATTCTTTTGTTCTCAATTATATTTATTTCTTCTCTGATCTTTATTATGTCCCTCCTCCTGCTTACTTTGGACCTCATTTGTTGTTCCTTTTCCAGTTTCAATAATTGTGACTTTAGAGTATTGATTTGGGATTGTCCTTCCTTCTTTAAATAGACCTGGATTGCTATATACTTTCCTCTTAGAACTGCCTTCACTGCATCCCACAGAAGTTAGGGCTTTATGCTGTCATTGTCATTTGTCTCCATATATTTCTTTATCTCTGTTTTAATTTGGTCATTGATCCATTGATTATTTAGAAGCATGTTTTTAAGCCTCCACATGTTTGTGAGCCTTTTTGTTTCCTTGTACAACTTTTTTGTAGTTTTATGTCTTTGTGGTCTGTAAAGTTGGTTGGTAGAATTACAATCTTTTTAAATTTACTGAGCCTCTTTTTGTGGCCTATTATGTGGTCTATTCTGGAAAATGTTCCTTGTGTACTTTAAAAGAATGTGTGTCCTACTGTTTTTGGTTGTAGAGTTCTGCAGATGTCTGTTAGGTCCATCTGTTTTAGTGTGTTGTTCAGGCCTCTGTGTCCTTACTTACTTTCTCTCTGGTGAATCTGTCCTTTGGAGTGAGTGGTGGGTTGTAGTCTCCCAGAATGAATGTATTTCATACTATTTCCTCCTTTAATTCTGTTAGTATTTGTTTCACATATGTTGGTGCTCCTGTATTGGGTGCGTGTATGTTTATAATGGTTATATCCTCTTGTTGAGCTGACCCATTTATCATTAGGTAATGTCCTTATTTATCTCTTGTTACTTTCTTTGTTTTAAAGTCTATTTTGTCTGATACTAGTACTGCAACACCTGCTTTTTTCTCCCTATTGTTTGCATGAAATATCTTTTTCCATCCCTTGACTTTTAGTCTGTGTATGTCTTTGAGTTTGAGGTGAGCCTCTTGTAAGCAGCATATAGATGGGTCTTGCTTTTTTGTCCATTCTATTACTCTGTGTCTTTTGATTGGTGCCTTCAGTCCATTTACATTTAGGGTAATTATTGAAAGATATGTACTTATTGCCATTGCAGGCTTTAGATTTGTGGTTGCCAAAGGTTGAAAGGTAGCTTCTTTACTATCTAGCCATCTAACTTAACTCTCTTATTAAGCTATTATAAACACTGTCTGCTGATTCTTTATTTCTCTCCCTTCTTGTTCCTCTTCCATGATTCTTCATATGTTAGGTGTTCTATTCTGTACTCTTTTGTGTTTCTTTTGACTGCTTTTGTGAGTAGTTGATTTTATTTTTTGCCTTTACTTGGTATTTGGTTGGTCTACTTTCTTTGGTGTGAGTTTATTTTCTCTGGTGGCATCTATTTAGCCTTAGGAGTGCTTCCATCTAGAGTAGTCCCTTTAAGAAAATATCCTGTAGAGGTGGTTTGTGGGAGGCAAATTCCCTCACCTTTTGTTTGTCTAGGAATTTTTTAATCCCTCCTTCATATTTAAATGATAATTGTGCTGGGTGCAGTATTCTTGGTTCAAGGCCCTTCTGTTTCATTACTTTCAATATATCATGCCATTCTCTTCTGGCCTGTAAGGTTTCTGTTGAGAAGTCTGATGATAGCCTCATGGGTTTTCCATTGTAGGTGACCTTTTTTCTCTCTCTAGCTGCCTTTAATACTCTGTCCTTGTCTTTGATCTTTGCCATTTTAATTATTATATGTCTTACAGTTGTCCTCCTTGGGTCCCTTGTGTTGGGAGTTCTGTGGGCCTCCATGGTCTGAGTGACTATTTCCTCCCCCAGTTTGGAGAAGTTTTCAGCAATTCTTTCTTCAAAGGCACTTTCTATCCCCTTTTCTCTCTTTTTCTTCTTCTGGTACTCCTATAATGTGAATATTGTTCTCTTTGGATTGGTCACACAGTTCTCTTAATATTCTTTCATTCCTGGAGATCCTTTTATTTCTCTTTGCTTCAACTTCTCTGTATTCCTGTTCTCTGTTTTCTATTTCATTAACGGCCTCTTTCACCTCATCCAGTCTACTCTTAAGTCCTTCCAGAGATTGTTTTATTTCTGTATTCACCCACCCTACTTCCCCCTTGAGCCTTTGAATATTTCTCTGGAGGTCCATCAGCATGGTTATGACTTTTATTTTGAAATCTTTTTCAGGAAGGTTGGTTAATCTATCTTCCCAGGCCCTCTATCCGGGGTTGTCAGAGTAATTCTGGACTGGACCAAATTCTGTCTTTTCATGGTGATAGAGGTAGCTGTAGGCAGGTAGTACATGTGTCAGCTGGGAGAACAAAATCCTTTCCTGTTTGCTGGTTACCTTACCCCTCTCCCTGCCTGTGTCTGTTACTTGCACTCCTGGAGCAGCCTTCAGATTAATCCCCTAAGCTGCTGTGGGCAGAGTCACCATCAGGGTAGACCAGAGCCCTTCAGGGAGTGGCAGGCATGCCAGGTGTGTTTTCCTGGGAAAGCAGCGCCCCTTGGCACCTTGCCCGGTTTCTTCTGCCTGTGCTGTGCAGCTGTGTGCTGGCGGCCACCTTTGGGTCTGACATGGATGGCTGTGCGCCACAAGGAAATTTTGCACTTCTGCTTAGTGCCCAACCACTCCCAGGATGCTCCACTGCCACCTTGGGCACGCGTGACCTCTCCCTGCCTCCACAAGCATGCACGGCAGCTCACAGGCTACTGGGTCACTGTGTCGGGGGCCACACTGGCCTCAGGAATGACTGGCAAGCTGCTTATCTCCATGAGGAGCTTCAGAGCTGTGCTTCCAGCCAAAGGGTTAGGGCACCTGGGGTTCCCCGGGATTTTCAGCTGCTGGGCTGTGTGTGCCTGGACAATTCTGTCCAGCTATGACATCCCTGTCCTTTTAAGACTTTCAAAAAGCACTCACTTTTCTTTTGTCTGAGGGGAGCCAGTTGCGGGGACCCACTCGCAGATTTTGCTTTTCTGTTTCTCTAATATCCAGCACACCATGCACTGTGTGTCTGCGTTCCTGTTGCAGATTACTCGAGCTGAGCTGGTTGTTTAGCAGTCCTGGGATTCTGCTACCCCCCTGCTCTGACTCATTTCCTCCCACGTGGGGAACTGGGGTGGGGGGAGTGCTTGGGTTCCGCCGGGCCACAGCTTGTATCTTACCCCCTTTGTGAGATGCTGACTTCTAGCACATATAGATGTAGCCAGGCTGTTGTACTGTGTCTACTGGTCTCTCTTTTAGGAATAGTTCTATTTGTTGTATTTTCAAAAATATATATGGTCTTAGGAGGAGATTTCTACTACCCTACTCATGCTGCCACCTTGAGCCCTCTCCAGATACTGTATTTTTCAAAGTTTCTGTCTCTTTCTTGAAATCATTCCTGAGATCTTGAAAATTTTTCTATAGCTCTGTGAGTTTTTATTGTGACATCTTTTTCAGGAAGTTTGGTGATTTTAGTTTCACTGAGCCCTGTTTCTGGTGTCTGGTGAAGTTTTGTTTGTAACAAATTTTTGCCCTTTCATATTTCTAGTGATTCCTATGAAACAATAACTTTGTGTAGGCAGCACTCTCTAGTGTCCAGAAGCTCTACTTTCTGAAGCTGCCCAACACCTGGACCTATGGAGGGGGTCACAGGTGTGTAGCACCAGAGCCTGCTGGGAGGAAAGAGCTCTTTCTTGCTTCCTGGCTGCAGTGCCTTCCTCTACTTCTAGGTCCAGTTGGTTGAGAGAACAGAGGGCAGCCTCTGCTTTACTCCCCTGTAGCTGCCCTAGGTGGTGCCACACTCTGGCTGGTCTGGCAAAATGGCATGGGCAGCAGGTGTGTGGATCAGTGCCTGCTATGAGGAATGAGCAGCCATCTGCTTATCACAGTGGGGAGCCAGGGGTATGGAATGCCTGAGTCTCCTGAAAGTTCCCAACCTGCTGATCTGAGTATGCTAGTATGATTTTGTCCACCTGTCCTTTCTCCTGAGCAGCAAGTTCTGTGTAATCTTTCCCCTTTAGCTCCCCTCCCACTGTTGGAAAGTCTTTCAAAGTACCCACCTTTCTTTTGTCCTAGAGCAGCCGGTTTTGTGTACCTGTTCTCCACAAGCAGCTGGAATCTCAGTCTCCCCAAGTATTCTGCCTATCTCTGCTTTCCAACCCCACTGATCCCCAGAGCACCATGCAATATGTGTTTGTTCTCCCAGAACAGATCTCCAGGGCTGGGTGTTTAGCATTCCTGGGCTTCTACTCCCTCCCTGCTCTGTTTCCCTTCCTCACACCTGTAAACTATGGTAAGGAGAGCGCTTCAGTCCTGCCAGATCATGGCTTTGCTACTTTATCCTTTTCTATAAGGTCTTCTCTTTTCTCCAGATGTAGACAGTTGTTCTGCATTCTTCAGGTCACTGTTTCAAGATTAGTTGTATTTGCTGTATTTTAGTTTTATATGTGGTATTGTGAGGAAGTTTCTTCCTCACTTCTTACACTGTGTTCAAGAAAATTATATAGTAGCAATGCTATTTAAAAAAACTTTTTTCATGCCAAAATCTCAGCAAAATCTGCATGTTACATAACACAACAAACAACTGCAGGAAAGATTCATCTGTTTAAGACTTACTCATGTGATAAAACAGCAGAACTGGAAAACAATTAGAAGACATGACAAAGGTCAGGCAAGCATCCAAATTCAGATTATGTGTCATTATTTCCCAAATTCATTCTAGATCCTCTTGATAGTGCCATTATTTTTATTTTTATTATTAATTCAGTTAATGATAATGTAAATAATAAAAATATTGCTAACATTTATTGATGAGCATTATGACTGAGTTCCATATATTTTTCTAAATATTTACATGCAATGTCACTTGAAACAGAGTAATCCAAGGAGATATGTGATACATTTAGTACCTTTTAGAGAGTAGGAAACTGGGATCTAGATAATATTGACAAAGTGCCCCAAACTGTAGATCTGTTAGAGATGGAGCTGCAACTTGAGTTGATCATTTAGTCTGGAACAGTGTTGTGGTCCTTCAGTGCCTCTATATGTGAAATAATACAAAAGCTGCATAACCTGTGCATCTAGAGAATATAAAGATCAGTGATGTCTTGGAGTGTGTAGGAAAAGATGAAATAAAATATAGTAGCAAAGAAATACAAAGGAAGAAGGAAACAAAGAATAAGAAGGAGGAGAAGGAAAAGAGGGAGAATTGGAATGGAGAGAAGAATAGGAAGAAGTAAAGAAGCACAAAGAGAACAGGGATGGGAAGGAAGAGGAAAAAACAGCAGCAGCTAAAATATACTATCAGAAGACCATACATCAAGTAGGCCCATTAGTATAATAAAAATTGGTTAAACTACTTATTTTAAGTGATACTCATTAAACAAAATGAAATAAAGACCTATCAATAAAAGATAAAATATATAAAAGTAAAAAGTAAAATGAAGCTGTGATGGTTATATTTAACATATAAAAAGAACTGAAAGTCAAAAACATTAAATAGGAAAAGGAGTTACTTTATATAGTAATAATGCATCCACAAAGAAAAAAGAACACTCATAAACTTTTATGTACCAAATAATATGGTGTAACTCCGGGGTGAAAATAAATTCCCAGCCTGGAGCAAATTACCTTGAAACCTTAATCAGTCAAAGGGAGAAACCCATTGCCTACAATCAGTCTTCCACTTCTGCTTGCCATTGTCTCTTGTGACCTGGCTGTAGATAAACGGTCTTCACCCAACCTCTCCAGTCTATAGATGCCCTCACTTGCCCTTGTAATCACCTATTGATATGGAGATGCACTAAGGCCAGGCAAGAGATTCTGGAGTTTTACCCACATATGGGATTGAGGTACATTTGAAAAAAATAATATCCAGGGGCATACATAGATCAACTGATAAAAATATAAATCATAGTATGAGACTTTAACAAAACATTTCAAGCAAAATAATGAAAAAAGTGAATTGAGGATTTAAACTATATATATTTTTATCATTTGTGGTTTAAAATATGTATTGCAAAATTTGTCCTTAAAAATTATTTTAAGCTTCTGTAGGAAATTGTTTATAGTAGCTAATAATAGAGAAAAAACTTGAAGTTCAATAATAGGGGAGACTTTATAGACATTACAGAACATACTGAAATAACAGTGAATATTTGTTTCTTGTTCCATTGGTTAGTTTGGGTGAACCCTTAAAATGCTATGTCCAAACATTGTTTGGCTTACTTAAGGAGTTACCTATCATTTTGAGAATGAGACTCCTGCTACTGCCAGGAGATCAAGGATGAGAGGTAAAATTATAGCCCCCAAATATTTTAGAAAAGGTATCAACTTGCTGACATTAGGCACTGCAATCCTGCCCTCTCATCTTTCCATTCTCAAGATTAAGGTGATGGGGGAAGGAGACCATTTCAAAGCTAAACTGATGCTTAACTATTTGATACAACTTTAAGCTCTTTGCAGACCAGATTTTTGTTTCTTATGTATCTTAGACATTGAAAGAGGAGCTGGTATAAAATTATTTAATATTTGTGTAAATTACCTGGATTTAGTCTCTTTGCTATATCTTTTAGAATGCTTTCACTAAAGACTATTGGTCATCTCCTTTTATGATTTTAGCACCACCACAATGAAATAATCATTTCTATATGATCATAGTAATAATTGGTCTTCCAGAGAGTCATATATTAGTGCCATAGTGATATATTAAATAATCATCATATGAAAATAGGGTACTTTTTTGCTACCATTAAAGGAGGTATTTTTCATATCAAGGCATTCAGTCATCTCAATAGATATTTTAAAAATAATGTGTACACAATAGTGAGTTATAATATCATGCATTAAATCACTAAAATACTTAGAGTGCCAACCTAGATATATTTTTGACTGATTCTATAAACAAGGTGGCTAATATTATTACTGTATAAGGGTCCATGGTCTTATTGTGAGAAAGAATTCAAAAATGGATACAGAAAAGCCACTAAGTATTAAGAGTTTATTTGGAGAATTAGAGTTTAAGGAAAGGAGCAAGTACACACCTGAGAGTTTAGGCACTGGCAGATCCAAAGGGTGTTGCACAGGAAACAATAATTAGACCTTTTTGACATAAAGGGAGGTGAGTATTCACTAAGTGAGATTAGGTTTCAGAGGGAACAAGTAGAGTTTCCTTGACTTCAGTCTTGCTCCACACTCATGTCATCATCAGGGAGGGGTATTTTTACTATATTTTGTTCTTCTTGGAACTGCCATAATTTGGGAGGCAAGATTTTTACTATGTCATAATGTATTTTGAGGTGAAGCCCTTCATAGAGGGCTTCATAGAGCCTTCATAGAGGCCACCTCTATGTTGGAACCAGCCAGTTTTGGCATATCTATTATCTGTACCCTCACTTCCCATCCCACTGGAACAGCTTGCCTAGAATGTGTTGGGTGTAAGCAAGGATCCCAGAAAAGGCCCCCTCCCTCTTCCTGTTTATGTCTAGTTGTCTACCTATTCTAACAACACAAAAATCAAATGGTACCAGCAAGAAAGATTTTGATGTCATCAAAAAATCCTTTTACAATTGAGTTTATGGAATGATTAAGCATTGTCACTACCATGCATATGGAGGGAGGAGAAATAAAAGGAATTGTAATGAGATAGCTAATTTGTGCATGATAGTAAAATATGTAGTAAAGATATTTTTCAAAATATAGTGCGTTTTTAGGAAGCAAGGTGTCTACTAGAAAAAATATACAGATATAATAGAATCAAATGCATAAAGTACAAAATTGAGGAGAAAAGCAGATCAAATCAAAGTAATTGTATGCATTGAATCAGCTATGGAGCAAACTTTGTTTAGCATTTTGCCTGTTTATTTACTTTGTATACTCAGTGGGTGGTAAAAAAAAATTGTCACTAAAGAGGGGCTACTGTGCTTTGGATATTCTTTTTTGAAAATAAATTAGTAAGGAGAGTAGCAAGTGCTTTTTAAAGGTTGGCTTAACTAGTGCAGGACTTGTCAGGAAAACACTGGTCGGAATTTTATTTTTCTTCATAGAGGAAAAAAAATCATTACAAAGAGAAAATCCTGGGTAAAGTGAAAGATTTTGCTCTTTGATGATAAAGAGTTAGTCATAAATTGGAGATATTTAACAGATAGTCTTCAAAGTGGGAAAGTCTAAACCAACAAGAACAGATGAAATATGTAGCTGTTTTTCTTTTCGTGTCAAGATTGCTTCAATTAAAATGAAGTTTTAAGGTTAGATTGAATGAACTCATTGTAGGTGGACTTAAACTACTTTTATTTACTTCTGTGTGATAATGATGATTGTAAAATTAATGCTAACATTAAAAGAAATTCTCATTTTTCATCTCTTATAAATTATTTCCCTGTTCTGTTAAGGAGACTGATCAAGGATTCCTATAAAGCAGTGATAAATATAATATACATGCCTAGGCAATTCATGGAAAATAAGTAGAAAGGTCAACTAAAAAAGGAAAATATTAAATGAAAGAAAAGCAGATTAGAATACAATGAGACCATAAATCTCAATTAACTAAGTGGTACTGTGAAAATTGACTTAAGAAAATCCCACATCCTCTATACCATTTTTTAGCCAAAAGACATTCTACTATCTTTGCCTGCTTTTCAGACACAGTTCTTTTCTTTCACCCTTATTTTTGTAAGTAGTTATAATTGATTAGAATTCTTAACCTTAGAATCCCTAATTACTAGTGAAAACTAAGAAGTAAGCAATTATGGGATGTCTTTACTCTTGCATTCTAAGGATTGGCAAATTTGTAAATACATTTTGTAATTTCTGAAAGTATATTCTTCACAGTAAAATGAATTTTCAGTGTGACACAAACATGTTTACTAGTAGACTCAGGTATATTTACCTCTATTTAAAAGAAAGGCACAGGCCCAACATGGTGTCACTCCTACTATGCCAAATCACCAAACCAGGGCCTAATACTTAAACCCAATTACAGTTTCAGCTTCCCTAGAAACACAGCAATGTTCTCATCAGCATCACTGATAAGATGATCTGTCACATAAGTCTTGCCATCTTCCCTAAAACAGGATGAAGGTAATCTGCATTATAAGACTCCTTGCTCTTCTCTCTCCTGACTGAAACAATCCCTTCTTTTCTTTCACTAATAATTTTCCCCGCCCCCTCCCATCAATAAAAACCTCCCATTTTGTACAATCCTTTGGAGCATCTCTCTACTTGGTAGAGGGGATGCTGCCTAATTCATGAATAGCTTAATAAAGCCAATTTAGAAACAGTTCCTTTCTTAAAAGGAAGCCAAAATTGGATAAACCTATCGTCAATAGTTACTGTTTCAGTATTTTATCTTATTTGAAAATGATCTAGATATTCAATGAAAATCCATCATTTAACTTATCGCAGTATAACTTTAAGGTTTCAAGTTACCAGGAAGATATGTAAACTGTTTTTAAGTAGATATAAAGCATAATTATTGTGGAGAAGTCCATTTAAAATTACATCTTCCTTACATCTATTTAATATACTTGTTCTTAACAATTGCATTTAGATTATTCATGAAAATTTCATGACATATTAAACAACTAACCATCATCGTAAGTTATCTTGTGCTGAAAATTCCATAATAAAGATAACATGAGCTTATTTGACTTCCAGTAAATCTAGGTGGAGTAAAAATTATATGTCTGCATTTTATTTGACACGGCAAACATTCTGAAATGTCCTAAATGAAGTGACAAAAGGACCAGTGAATGAGGGAGAGAGACAAGAAAAGGTCATCAATCAATAGCCATGGGCCATAGCTAACCAGAAACTCCATGTTCCTCGATGAAGACATTTCCAAAAGCATCTAAGAGGCCCCCAGGATCACCACATCCCCCTTGTGCATTACCACTGTCTGACCATCGTCAACAACCAATCTACAAGCCTTCTCTGTGGACTAACCACCTATCCCCAGACTTTCCTCACTTCATGGTAGCCCACCTTCCTTATCTGTAACCAATGTGAATTGGATGAACTTTCTTTCTGAGACCCCTCATAAATGTGCCCTTTTTCTTGAATATGTTGAAGCTGATTCTGTTAACTGGCCTTGCTGCTGATGAAGGAGAAATTTCCTGTCCCAGGACTTATTCCTTATCTGACTAGCACCTGTAAAGGCTCACTTAAACTATTTTAAATCAGTGATCTCTCCATCTTTTGAGTTTTTGATTTGTCATATTTAATATCCATTGCTCTAAAAATGTGACTGTTTTAATTAAACCAACAAACTAGCTTTTAAGATCTTTAATTCAACTAATTTCCAAATAGCTTTTCCCTGTTTTTTTTTTTTCTTCTTCTGGTAAGAATTACCTCCCTGAAGTTTGCATTTCAAAGAGATGACCCACATTTCTTGGAAACAAAGATGTAGAACATTTGCATCTCAAAGGTATTGAGAAACAATGCAAGTTCCTCCATAAAGGATTTTGGTTTCCTAAATCCAGAATTTTTCCTATACCTCTGAACCTTTTAAAATGAGTAGGGGAGGTTTGGGATTGGAAAAAAGAGTAGGTGGACTTTCTCTGTTCTTGTAAAGTCTCAATTTATAAGACAAGTTATTCAAGCTGTACTCAATTTGTAGAACAGTTGTTTTTAGTTCCACAAAAACAATTATCTCACTATATTATCTTCAGTTTGCTTCTTTGTATAATGCAGGAGATCTTTAACAAACATAGAAATAAATAGATTCCTATGTTCTAGATTTAGAGCTGTTTGCCTTTAGAATGCTTCTCCTTCCCTCTGGTTACAGTTTGATTTAGCTAAGGGGAGAAGGCCTGAAAACAAAATTCCCATTAGGCTCTGAATATTAGGTTCAGCTTCCAGATTAGCCAGTTTCTGACCATAGAGCTACTTGAAAAAAATCCTTTAAAATATCTTGTCAGGTTTAAGCCTGGACAGGTAATAAATGTTTATGGCAGTACTGAATGACTCCGTGAACACAAGAGACATCCCCGAACAAGGTACACAAGATGCTACCTTCCAAGTATCTAGAACCACTTCCAAAATAGTACAAAGTAAGAAAGACTTAGTTCCCCTGAAAACTGGCAACAGTCACTAGGACATGATAAAATTAATTCATATGTCAGTGTTATGGGGTGGAGTTTATTCTTCTAGGTTCTTGACCCCTCCACAACAAAGAGTTGAAAGGCAGAGACACAGTAGCAAAGAAGAATGAAAGTTTTATTTGAATACACTCCAAGGGAAGAGCAGGCAGGAGTCAAGGTAGACAAAGGCAGGTTTACTTGAATAAAGCAGAGAGTAAAGAAAAACAGGGTGGCGGGGGTGGAGGAAGGGAAGCTCATTGAACTCCTGCTCAGCATAGGGCAAATTCCTTGCCAACTCCTAAAGCCAGTGTCACCTGGTGTCCACTGTCTTCTTGAATCTGCATAGCATGGGAACTAAGCCCCTACCACCCCAGGATTTGGGGGAGCCACAGAGCACTGGATGGAGTGAGATTATGTTCTGAGAACCTCCCAAAGCAAAGAAAGGAGATTTTCAGGCAGGCTACTGAAGAGCATGATTGATCATACAGCTGCAGTCCTGTCTGGGTCACTCAGATGACAAGAACTTGCAAGCCAAAATAAGACCTCTCAGCAGCCCCTCCCTACTTACCTGGAGTAAAACAGAGAGTGACACACTAGAAGAAAGGGGAGCACGCACTCAGAGAGGAGGCTCACTTAAAGTTTAGGGTATGGGGTTTGGGGTTGTATAAGACTTTTTGGGTAGGAGTTATCATAAGGCATGATGTATACAGGTGATTTATAATTCCTTTGAAGTGTTGTCTTAGGAACAGGATTATTTAGGTGACTGTTGGTTCAGACTTCAGCATTCTTTGTCCACATAGGTTTATTCACACTTTGGAGATCTATCTCCTGCCCTGGTTACAAAGTTACTTGATTAAGGGGCTGCAAGAAGAGGAAAAACACATGTAGATTAAATCAAACAATAAACTGGGACTTTTGCAGACTTTTCTGGCTCTCTGGTTTATTCTTATTAATTGTTTGAGTCCCTTTTAGTGGGCTTTACTGGCTTTATTCTGTCTTTCTGCCTAACATTAGGACCCACAAAATGGATGCTGCCAGGGACTCTCTTGACCCCTCCTGGCTTGAGCCAGGAGCTCCATCCTCTCGCTTTCTCTCTAAATAGAAGCCTCTGCCTTGCTCTCCTAAAAAAAAAAAAAAAAAACGGATGCTGCCCCAGTGGCCTGGAGTCACATCACAAATCTAAGTCAGTTTTTATTTATGGTGAAACAACTGTCAAGGTATCCTACCATATACCAATCACAATCCTCTTAGCTTTAAGAGGCAAGAAAGATAGAAATGAGCAAAGTGGAAAGAGAATAAAACCAGTAAAGTCCATTAAACAGGACTCATAGAGTTAATCAGATGAAACCAGAGAGCCAGAAAGGGTGCACAGTTAATTAGTTGAAGTTTCCAAGGCCAGAAGTGACTTGGGATGTCTGGATATTCTCCAGATGAAAAACAGTTACCCAGGTAAAAGAAAAACATCAGAGAGCAGCCCATGTCTTCATTGTACCAATTAGGCCAGGCCTGTAAGGCCAAAGATTGTCACCCAAGGACTTCTTTGCCCTGCCTCATAAGGTACAGCAGGGAAATGGGACAAGGGTCATGGCATTGTAAAATCTACTTAACCTGTGGAAAAGGCCCAGTTTATTCTCTAATTTAATCTATATGTTATTCTTCTAGCCCCTTAATCAATTAAGTAACTTTATAAACAGGATGGGAAATGGACCTCCAAAGTGTAAATGAACCTATGTGGATAAAGAATGCCCATATCCAGTCACCTAAATAACTCTATTCTTAAGACAAAACTTCAAAGGGATTATGAATCACCTGTATATGTCATGCCTTATGCTGACCCCTATCCAAAAGGCCCTATAAAACCACAAACCCTAAACCCTTAAGTGTACTTCCTCTCTGAGGTTGCCCACACTCCCCTTTCTCAAGTGTGTACTTTTTGCCTTAAATAAAGTCTTCTCACTGCTCAACATACTGTGTTTTGTCTCTGCCCTCTTCCAGTGGTAAGTATCTTTGTTACTTTGCTTTTTCATTTTATTTTATAGATTTAATCACAAGTCTTCACTCTGTCTTACTTTAGACAAATAGGGAAGGACTGCTGAGATCTCTGACTTGGGCTTGTAAGTTCCCATTGTCTGTGTGACCTAGACAGGGCTGGAGTTGTAAGGTCATACTCTTGAGTATCCTGCCTGTCTAACCTTAGGCAGGCTCACTCTGTTACTCCATTACAGGGTATAATAAAATTTACTTTGCTTTCCTGACTTTCTTTTCATTCTGACTTCCCTGCATCTCCAAACTGAATTCCTTCCCAACAGCTTTAATAGTTTACCTTACCCTAGAAAATAGGATCTGCTAGTCTAAAAGGAAATTCCTGAACTAGCTAATCATGCCCTGTTTCCCTGTTGCCTCTTCTAAAGCTCTATAAAACCCACTCTTGCCCCAAATCCCACAGAAATAGCTCACTGCTTGTAAAGCACTGAACTGCATCAATCCATGGATTGTTTTCCTCTGAAAAGAGGGAAACTTATTACTATTTTATATTTGTTATTTGACAGACCCTAGCAATAAGTGGGGTACAACCCAAATTTCTGTCTGGCCGCAATTTTGAGCCGTCCACCTGACAGTTGAGCTGCCTATATATGCAAGAGTCAACTACCTATGTGCTGCTCACCAGGCAGAAAGCCAAGTCATGTTCTCAAGACAAGAAAGAGACAAAAAGGAATGTAATAGCAGTCCTGGGGAGAGAAAAGGATAGATAACCAATAAGGAACAATGTGAAATCTTGCCTCCTTATTTCAACCAGGCACTACAAAGAACTGACTGGTAAAAATTCTTACCCTTTGCTGGCTTCTGCCAGTTCTTCCAGGATCCAGTCTGCAAATTCCAGAGTGACTCAGATTTAAAGTAGAGAGGGCAGCCCCAATATCTAACAGAATCTGGGAAGGTTTTCCATTAATTTTAGTATTTGTTTCTTCTGGGCTATTTAAGGGAATAATTTATAGCAGTTCACTGGAGAATCCCTTGGGAGTGTTGTCAACCCTGAGAGAGACCCTTGGGTAGAAATGGGAAATTTCAAGTTGGTGTGGAAAGATTTATATAAAACCTTTGAGAACAAAAACAAAACAAACAAAAAAAAATGCTTTGTGTCCAATTTGATCACAAATGAGACAGATTTCTAAGTCAATGTTTTGATGATAGACCCCTAGGAAGGTGAAATGGGAGAGACCCAGCAGCTTTACCTTTCTGGCCTTGGAGCAACTGCAGTTGTAAGGCCAATAACTAGATGGACTTTTACTTATGGTCTTACAGTCTCTTTAGAATGGAAAGGCAATTCAAATAGCAGGTTAACAGACTGCAAGTACTCAGGTAAAGGTGGATAGAGGGTAGTAGTAGGAGTCACTTCAGTTTTAGTCTTTTTTTTTTTTGGATATCTCTTGTATCTTTAATTTTTTATTAGCCTTTTGCAATGAATATTTCAATGAAGCTATTTGGAACCTTGAAACTTTCTGAGGCTTCTGCATACAAAATAAAATAGGCATCTCATTTTGGTTGTTTATTTGGGAACCCATGCTTTTAAGTTCTCAAATGAACAATTTTGCCTAATTGGAATATTTCCCAACCGTTGTAATTCTAGGTTGTCTTAGTAAGGTTTTACTCTTTTTGTAGGTATCTCCAGCTTATAGGAACATAGGTCTAATCAAGCAGGTGCACTGGAAAGAGGAGCACCCAATTCTTTGAAACTTGAAGACTCTGTTTCCTTAGCTAAGCCTGGTCTCCTGTAGCCAAATTAATATTTGAGAGATGTGCCACTGTGTTGGGGATTTTGTGGTGTTTTAAAGTTTACCTTACATGAAAATTTTCTTGAAGTTGACAGTTGACTTAGTATCAAACTATTCTGTTCCATACAACAGCCAGGCTACATCTACATCTGCGAGAACTCAGCATCACACGAAGGGGAGAAATATGCAAGAGCTAAAGGAGCAAGTACAGAGGGAGAACACAGAAATAAAACAGTCTCTGGAAGGACTTAAGAGCAGACTGGATGAGGTGCAAGAGGCTGTTAATTGGAATAGAAATCAGAGAACAGGAAACACAGAGAAGCTGAAGCAGAGAGAGAGAAAAGGATCTCCAGGAATGAAAGAATATTAAGAGAACTGTGTGACCAACCCAAATGGAACGATATTTGCATTATAGGGGTACCAGAAGAAGAAGAGAGAGAAAAAGGGATAGAAAGTGTCTTGGAAGAAAGAATTGCTGAAAACTTCCCCAAACTGGGGGAGGAAATAGTCACTCAGACCACAGAAGCACACAGAACTCCCACCACAAGGGACCCAAGGAGGACAACACCAAAATACATAATAATTAAAATGGCAAAGATCAAAGACAAGGACAGAGTATTAAAGGCAGCCAGAGAGAGAAAAAAGGTCACCTACAAAGGAAAACCCATCAGGCTATCATCAGACTTCTCAACAGAAACCTTACAGGCCAGAAGAGAACGGCATGATATATTTAATGCAATGAAACAGAAGGGCTGTGAACCGAGAATACTGTATCCAGCACGATTATCATTTAAATATGAAGGAGGGAATAAACAATTTCCAGACAATTGAAAGTTGTGGGAATTTGCCTCCCACAAACCACCTCTACAGGGTATTTTAGAGGGACTACTCTAGATGGGAGCACTCCTAAGGCTAAATAGATGTCACCAGAGAAAATAAAATCACAGCAAAGAAAGCAGACCAACCAAATACTAACTAAAGGCAAAAAATAAAATCAACTACCCACAAAAGCAGTCTAAGGAAACACAAAAGAGCACAGAACAAAACATCCAACATATGAAGAATGGAGGAGGAGGAATAAGAAGGGAGAGAAATAAAGAATCATCACACAGTGTTTATAACAGCTCAATAAACAAGTTAAGTTAGACAGTAAGATTGTAATTTCATGAACAATTAGATAACTTAAATATGGATTACATTCATATAATATCACTGCATCAAAGTTAAATACTTAGCTGTGAAAACGGGTTTAAGGCTATGTAGGAGGTTGTCCCTGATCTTAAAAGAAATATGATGAAATATTTAGAAGTGAGTGCTATCATGTCAGTGACTTGCCTTTGAATATTTAGCAAAAGAGAAAGACAAAAACCAGTGTACCAGGAGTTAACAATGGGTAAACCCTACTGAGTGGTAAATGACTTTAACCATAATTTTCCAATAGGTTTGGCATTTTTCAAAGTAAAACAAAAAAAAAGGAAATAGAGAAAATACAGGTAGTTTCATTTTGTTGTGTTTTATTGCACCTTGCAGATACTGCATTTTTTACAAATTGAAGATTTGTGGCAACCCTGCATTGAGCAAGTCTGTTGGTACTATTTTTCCAACATCATTCCTCACTTCATGTCTCTGCACCAGTATCACATTTGGTAGTTCATGCACTATTTCAAACATTTTCATTATTATTTATTATGTTGATGTGTGATCAGTGACTACAGTGCACTGAAAGCTCAGACAATGGTTAGCATTTTTTAACAATAAAGTATTTTTTAACTAGAGTATATCCATTGATTTTTTTACACATAATTCAATTGCACACTTAAAAGACTATAGTGTAAATAACTTTTATAAGCCTTGGAAAACCAAAAAAAGCATCTGACTGGCTTTACTGCTATACTTGCTTTATTGCAGTGGTCTGGAATTGAACCCATAATATCTCTTGAGGTATACCTGCATCAAAAGCAACAGACAAAATAAAGAATTTTATACATTCCTAAGAGTTTTATCTTAATTAGACTTTCCATTTTATCATAAAAGACATATCTTTTATGATGAATTCAATATACGCAAAAACATTTATGTGATTAAAAAGTTTCAAAAGACATTTTAAGAGTCAGATTTGCACAACAATCTTGAATTAGAAATCAACTCTTACAAACATAATAACCCCCCACTGTTACAGTAGGTAGATAGCTAGACCTAAACAGGAAGCTGGAGGGGGAATTCAGTAGGAGTTATATACATTCTGTGTGGACTATTACTATAGCATGTGGAGTAATAATATAAATAACAGATTGGCCAAACCTGGCTAGTTCGAACATGGAGGAGAAATCAACTGAAACTGCACCCCAAAATCCATTAACGTGGTAAAAATAACAACCCTCTATCATTAGCATAGTAAAAAAATCACACCTCCCCAAAGCCATGACAGTCCTGATGGGGACCAAATTTAGTCCAAAATCTCTCCGCTAGATGGGAGGTTGGAGCAAGCCCAAACTCCAGGAAGACTCCATCAGTTTGCTTTGAAACCTAATCTCACATGGTGAATATTCATCTCCCTTCATATAAAAAAAGGCTGCCTGTTGTTACCTGTACAACTCCCTCTGGGTCTGCCATGCTCCAGCTATCAGGCAGGTCCTCTCTTCTTCCTTTGAACTGTAAATGTCCAAATAAACCTTTAATGCTCAATAGCTTTTCTGTGTACATTCTTGAATTCTTTCTCACAAGACCAAGGACCCATCTCTAGTAACATCTCACGATGGCCTTTACAGTCTACCTTTCCCTAATATGAAAAGGTTATTGCCTCCTGCATAATTTCCTTTAATTTTTAAGCTAAAATTAGGAATATAGCTACTATTTTTCTAATGAGCTGTACCAAATTCTCTCAATTATGAAATGTTTTCATAGGAGTTTTGATAATGTAAGGCTGAAATTAGATTTTAGCCAGAATAGAGGTGACAATTCTCAATCTATTTAGAGTAGCATATTATTTCTTGGAATAAAAGCAAGAAATTACAAAGAGGAAATGGCTGTAAACTTCAAACATGACAACTTTGAAAATGGCATAATAGAGTATATAGGAAAATTTTATGTTTAGATGTACAATAAGAAGTCATTACTTATATCATTTTGAAGACAGGAAGAAGAGTGGAAGAGTTTACTGTGTGTTATTTCAGAAAAACCCTGTGGCACTATCCTTTTACTTACAATTGAGAGATTACACTTAAAAATTCCTCATAGGATTCTGAGAAAGTTTACATGTTCACTTATTTGGACCATTAACATTATGAAGAAATGATCATCCTTTCTTATAAAAGAAGAAAACACTTGAAGCAACAACTTATTTTCCTTGAGAGTGACACACAGAATTCTTTAAAATGTTTTATTTCAAAAAGGTAATGCACTTACTTTTTAGAAAGTACTTTCATCACAGAACTGTAACCAAAATCAACAATTATGTACTGATTGTCACAAAAGTTTGAGTGTTAAACTGATGGTAGTTACCTCTGTTGGAATCTTTTGATCACAGCAGCACTTTGGTATATTAGACTTTTAAATTTAATGGTCATAAATAGTAATATCCTTACTATATCACAAAATTTTATGTTAATCCATTTCGATACATGTTAGTTCATTTGGCACCTGCTAGAACAATGCTTTTAAAACTATGGGTCACAGTCTGATGGCATTAATTTAATGCCTTGAAGTAGCACGTATTTTAATAAAGCAGGATAAAAGAATAGGACAGACCATTGTATTTCTACATGCATGTGGGAAAAATGGATATTTCTGACCAAGATTCCCTTCTGCCCTTAGTAGTACCCATTGTCCATATATATGAGTCTGTTTGTACTTAACAGCAGCAGAGCAACTGATCAGTCACAGACTGCCAGCCTAGGGTAGGAGTGGAGAGGAAACACCCATTCTCTCCTCCACTCCATCCCTGTTAGATAATTGGTCAGGCACTTGCCAGTGACCACGGACCACCCCCTGCACCCAGTTCCTCTCAGGGCAAGGGGCAGGGAGAGGAGACAATGCAGTTGGAGAGGTAGCTCTCAGTGGTGCAGGAAAGAGCCAGGCAGCTAGAGTTTGGGGCAGTGAGAACAGGCAGGGAGCCCAGAGAGCTGCTGGTCGAGTGAGGAGAGACTGAGTGGTGAGAATAAACCATTTTAATTCCTAACTTCTTGCCTTTATTCTGTCTCATCAAATTTATAGGGAACTTGCCCCAGGTGGGGAAACCCTCCTCCCAGAGCTACAATGTATCACAATAGGTATAAATGTTGTTTAGCAAATAAGTGGGTGTATTTATGTGTGTGTAATTATTTATGTGTATTAAGTATGTCTATGTGTGATGTTGTAATATTAAATGTCTCACTATTGGTTACAGTTTAAAAAGGTGGAGGCAATAATTTGCATTTTCACAGAGACTTATTTTCAGGAACTGTACAAAATAATTGCAGATTTTAATGGAAAATTTTTCCAAATGTAACAAAATTTGTTATGAATCTTACTAAAATAAAAATTGTTTTTATAGATTTTTTAAAAAATCTCATATTATGTGGAAAATACATACTATAAACTTAAAAAGTAGAGGAATTAGGAAGTCTAATCATGAGACAATTTCAGCATCTTATATTCAAAATATATTTGTATTTTACTGTGGACTCTTGTTTATATTATTTAAATATTTTCCATTAGTTGGTTAATATTTTTCTTACTCATTTTTAAAAATGTAGATACTTATCCATCATATTTTACAAATATTTTTCCACTTTTTTCTATAGTGTTTTGATTTTGTTTATTCTGTAATGAAATTTGTCATTATATCAATTGCTTCCAGGTGTTTCTCTTTTTTATAGGTGACTTCTACATGTTAAAATTATATGTATATTTACTTTTCCATCTTACTAATGCTAACAATTCCTATTTTATCCTATGTTCTCTCTTTCTCTTAACAGACCAGTATCAACCTTATTAAACTGTGGTAGAATTATAGGATATTTAATAATTCATAGGACTAGTCTCCATATACTATTTTAAATATTTATCTGTTTAGTTTTGCTTACTTGACTATTTTTTATTTTATTGTAATTAAAAAGTTTTTAGAACTTTAACATAAATGTGGACAAAATTAAAACTATAAAGCTTGATGAATGATTCCAGTCTAAAAAGATTCAATTAATATTACAGTAAAGCTGCAAAAAAAGAAGACTCAGATAAAGGAATAAAGCACACCTTATCATTAGCAGCCCGCACAGGAAACAGATATTCTTATATCTATAATGATAGTTCAGTTTTGCCTCCACATGACATTTATAAAAATAGAATAATACTGTATGAGTTTGGCCTCTTTTGCTCAACATAATGTCTGTAATCCATACAAATTATTGTATTTTACATGATTTTGCTCATTTGCCTTGCTTTCTGACATTGCATAAACTGACTATCGGTGTAGTTTAGTGTATGAATTATTTCAACGTGGAAATTTCAAGAACAATACTGTTATGGGCATTCTTGTATATTCCTTTATATTTTTTACTCAAATACTCTGTTTCTCCTCATCTTAATTTTGGCAATTTATTTTTCAAGAATGCAGTTATTATTACTTTAGTTTTGCCTCTGCTCATTCTCTATTTTCAATTATTTTCAAGTATTTTGATTAGATATACATTAGAATTTTTCATTCAAATTTTAAATATTCAAATATGTTGTATTTACACAGCATTTTAATTTTCAAATCCTAATGTGCACTTATTGGACCTCTTCTTTTCTCCATCTTCACTTACTCTCTTGGTGAACTAATTTAGTTTTTTTTCTCATATGGAATGACTCCAAAATTCCTTCTCCAGCCTGAAACTCTTCTTTGTATTCCAATCTCAGATCTCCATCTGCTTATTCTCTTATTACATATCGCATATATAATAATAATCTCAGACTTCACAGCTCCGAATCCAAACTGTGATTCTCTGTAAAAACTTTTTTCCTTCCTAAGGTTTCAACTCAGCAAATGGAAACTTCTTTCTTGTTGTTCAGGCCCAAAACCTTGAGATCATCCATTTTTTCTCTCATAAATTTCAGTAATCTCTCAGCTATTTTTGCTGACTTTATTTTCAGAGACCAACTAATACTTCTTCGTCTGTTGCAGCCACTCTAGCCCAAGCTAAAGTCAGTTTTTGCTGCAATTATTGTGGTAGCTTCTTGGACAGTCTTTCTTCTTTCTCCTCCTCCTTTCTCTTCACTTCTTTTTCTTCTTTTTTAACCTTCTCTGGATCTCCTCTCCTCTTCCCCTCTTCCTCTGCCTTCCCCTCTTTTTCTTCCTTTTTTTTTTTTTTTTTGCTTTTTCTCCCTATCTCTATTCTCAGTAGTTCTACATAAATTAATGTACTTTAAAACCAAATTGTTCATATTGCTTCATCTGTATTCTTTGTCTGAACTCCAACATTCAATTTAATGATTCTCATCATAATTACAATGAATGACTACAGAAAAAATAGAGTGTACTATAGTAATATTTTTAAAAATTAATTTTATTTTAAATATTGAATAAGTACCACATGTTCTTACTATGCTATTTATTTTACATGCATTATTTTAACCATCTTAAAAGTTTGAAAGTACAAGGTTAAGTAGGTAAGTAACACTTTTAAGACTTACTCAAAATAAAATAAGAAGCTAACAGTCACAGAAATTAATAACCTGCCCAAAACATGCAGCAAATAGTGAAATCTTGTTTAGACCATGCTATGGGTTTCAATAGCAATTTTCTTTTTCGTTTTGGTGTAACAGGGATGGAGTTGCAAAAATGGGGAAAAAATAGATGATAAAATTCAACAATTTATAAGAAGTTAACAGATTATTTGGATTCTCAAACGTTATGTTTTAAATTACTAATCTGAAATCAAGAAAATGTCTGTGTCTATGTGATCAGTAATAATACTTTAATATTAACTCAATTGTCTTGAATTTGGAGAGTATATACTTTTATACTTTTTGATTTACCATCTTTCTACAGCATATGCAGATTAAGGTGGACAACTTGAGGACTGAATTTAGCATGAGAAAACTAGGATTTAGTGATTTTAGAAGATTGAGAATATAATCTTTCGGCTCAGCAAGTTTTACTACTCATTGTTTTAGGATAAAGTGGTATGGCTATTGACTCTTTTGACACTGGATTAAATTCATTTCTTTCAACTTAATAACTTATCAAAAAAGCTGAAGATTTCACTTTATTAACAAAGAAACCTATCTTCCGGGGCAGAATTTCCCAATCAAATATTCTGGCTATATATGTGGGTTTTGCTTGGGATTATTTTCCCTCTATGGTCATTTATATATCTCATTAATTTTATGAAGAAACTTTCTAAATTTACTTAAGTAAAATACAATTTCCTAAAACTACATTAGCATAAATCATGTCCATTTAACCCTGAACTGATTTGATCTGCTCATTTTACTGAAAAAAAAGATAATGTTAAAAAGTTAATATAAATAAGTCCCTTCTTTATGCAAGACAGAGTGTCTTATTGAAAATATATAAAATATGATGAAACCTGTCTAATTGTGGTATAGATTTCTTTTTACTTGCTAATTCTACAAGTTCAGTGTACAATGATTATTTTATAATTAATCCCCTGAATTGTAATTTTTTAAAAGAGCATATACTGATTCCCTATTACATACATGACAAAGAATTATTGATGGAAAGGAGGACATGAAGTTTGAAGCAAAGTGAATTTGATCTCTACAAGAAGAGACCCCACTTAATTCACATATTAGCCTGACATTTCTTCAAGATTTTATTCATATAAAATTATATGATTTTTCATAAAAGTATCCATATAAAATTAAACCACTTTACTTTTCTAAAAATAATAGGAATATTTAGATAATTTATTCAATAAAATGAAATAAAATATGTCAGACTTGAATGAAGATAAAATGCTTTTTAATAGTTTAGTTTAAAATTAAGAACTGTTAATATATTTAGTATGTTTAACTTTTTTTCCCCATTCTTACCTATTTTTGTTTAAATAGGTAGAACATTAATTGCTTCCAAAATTCAAACATACTCGAAAAGGTATATGAAGAGGGTGTCTCTTCTCTTAATACCTTGTGGGTAACTTCATGTATTTCTAGTCTCTGGCTCTGTCTGCAGAAATTAACATTACATATGTTTTCTTATTTTCTCTTTTTCTTATACAAAAGGTAGAATACTATATATGCCATTTTAGACTTTGCTTTTTAAACTTAATATATCTAGTGGGATCTTTACAATATAGCTTCCCTTCTTTATGCAAGCTTATCACTTATCCATAATTCTCTTTCTATCAAATGTAATCAGTAAGAAGAACTAAAATTAGAAAATAATTCATGACAGATCAGATAAAGAAACTAGTACTACTAGTAATAATAGTTGTGTCATATTACTTATTACCAAACCTCTAACATAGTTCTGCTACTTTCCTGTTGCCTCATTTTATACATTGAAGACTAAACTAAGCTCTATACAATCAAACTGTTGGTAACAGATTAACAAAATCTGCTCAAGCAGAATGTTTAAATTTATCATTAATTTATTTTTCTATCCTGAAAATCGTTATTGTGAACAATATTGACCTGCCAATAGTCATAATGCTATGTTTTATTTAATAAGCATTTTCATTATAAAATGATCTTCATTAAGGGAAAACAAATATACAGATTGAATATAATACATGGATTGTACATAAAAAATGATAGGAAAAAAACAGAAAAACAATTTTCTTTTTATGCTTCTATGTTCATTATAAAAGATAGAAAATAAATTGACTATAGTGAAAAATCATGCAGTAAGTTCCCTTCACAGAATAAAGAAGGCTCTGATGAAAAATACAGGAATTCTGTCGGGAAAGAAATTTGTTGTAAACATCACATCTTAAATCTTTTCTCATTCAGAAATAATATGTTAGGGAGGAAGAAAGTATGTAAAATGTTTAAAAGTAGATCTGGATTTGCAAAGTTTTTACATTTTAGCTTTTCTTTTCAAAGAAAATGTTTTTGTGTTCATGTGTATGCCTATATATGTACACTAAGTGGAGAAACCAACTAAAAATAAAAACAATGACAACCAGGCTGTAAAGCAGTCCTTTAGGCTAAAGGAAGATCTGCTCTTAGAGACCAATTTCCTAATTAATAGCTCTTATTAGGCTTCTATTTCATGCTTTGTTTGCGGGAGATCTGTCAGTTAAAGAAAACATTGTCAATTATTTACTATAAAGTTATTTAGCAATAAAGACTGAAATAGTGAAAGCAATGTATTTTAGGGCATCTTAACATTTATTTGTGGGAAGGCAGCTTTTAAGTAGACTGGAGAGAATAAATCCTCTTTATTTCCAGGTTCTCTAGTAACATCTTGTATGTAATTTAGGATCTCCATTTCTCCAGGTCATTCTAAAATCTCTTATTTTAGCTGCTGGCATAAGGAATAAAATACCTCATAAACATTTTCATGGATTCTTCTAAGGAACTACAAGAGAGGAAACATTGTATATTGTTTGTCCTCGTGATTAAAGTGTATTTATAATGATAAAACAATTAAACATATTAAAATAATTATTTTAAAAAGATAAATAAGTATCTTCTTGTGCCTCAAGAGGAAACCTCTTACTGTGTTACTTGTGTTACAACTATTTAAGTACAATAAACTTGAGTCTCTAAATTCTTGCTTCTGGAAAAGTTTTAGAAAGCTAACTAGGTAGAGATTTCTCCAAAATTTGCAATTTAAAGGCACAATGCCATGTTTACACAAACAACAAATAACAGTATTCTTAAATCAGGGAGACTATCACTAGTTGGTATAAAAAGTTGTTTGCATTCTGCAAAATTACCATATTTGCATAAGCAGTTTTGTAACTAAATGTAACGGAGTGAATCAAATCAACTGTTTGGTGATCTAAATAACTGTGCCTCAGTTAATTGCGTGGAAGATTAAAAATTAAAAATCACCATAAAATGAGTCTTCCCTTTGTATTTGGAAGGCATGGTCAAAAAGTTCTGTTACAGGTATTCCTTGTTTTAATCTATTATCCCACCTTTCTAAAATGTCAATATAATTTACTTGGTAGTAAATACTTTTCTATTAAACAGAACAATTTAGACTCCTTATTATCTCTTATTAGTCTGCATACATACCTGAAATGCAAATTATTTAAATTGTTTCCTATGTAATTCAGAGAAAATTCAATGTTTCAAAGAAAGGCCATCATATAATTAAAATTTAAAGAGGAAATATTTGTGCCAACAGCTAACTTTAATCCAGCTCACAAACGTTGGCATAAAAACATTTTGTAGTTCATTCTCCACCTCATTACTCATAATCTGACGAGCCTGCAGTTTAAATATGGCACCTCAGTAACACTGAATTATAATGGTAGACCACTGGAAAGTGAGGAATAATTCCAGTGGCTCTCAGTCCCTTTTTCTTTCTAGGATTTTCTCAATGGCTATTGTTGCCTTAAACAAGGTCCTCTGATTCTTCAAGCCAATACAAATTGGGGAGTTTTGGTTAGAATTTTAGGCTCTTACTTCGGAGCAGACTGAGAACTGCTATTTAATAATTACTGCATTTGTTTCCCCAAACTACACCCATTCTTACTATACATGTGCATGTTTAAACATTAGTAGCATTTTTCTGTGTGACATTTCTCTCCAGACATTCAGGCCAGCCCTAAGCAAAATGTGATGGTTCCTAATCACCATCTTAGATACTTTATCTGCTCCACTTTTATCTCTTGCTCCTAATTTTAGAGGCTTCTTGTGCTGCTTGGGCTCTGCTGTACTAATAGCATAATCATAAATTTATTACTGTAGATAGTGTATTTTCCCCCTCTTAAAAGTTCTTATATGTTAAAAAAAGAACAACACAGGGCAAGGCTTTATCAAGAAGAATAAATTTTCTAGTAGAGAAATGGTAGATGTGACTGAAACATGCCTGGGTGGGTAGTTCACACATCATCCTTGACTGGTAACCCATATTCTGATTGCTCTCAGTGCTGACCTGGTGAAACACCCATAGTTCATTATTCTTTCTGGATATTTAAGTATAGCATTGGAAATTATATAACAGTGTTTTTAGATTTGCACATCAAAAGTAAAAAAGGGACAAACCACAAGCAAAGGATTATATCTATCTTTTGTATTCTTGTCAAAAGTATATACTTTGGCAGAATTTGTAAAGAATCACACAATGAAAAAAGTACCCATTAATGTAGTGCAAGTGTATGGATTAGATTTGTTAAGAGTGCCATGTCATGATCTTTTTTGGGAAATATCAGTAATCTTAGTCACACAGGAAAACAAAACATAGACGTACATTTGAAAAGGCCATAATTCAAATATGCCATTTTCACAGTCTTAAATCTGCCTCAGACGAAAGCCTTGTTTTTTTTTTTTCCTGGAGGTATTCCTTATGCTACTGGGAAAAACTGACTAAATTTACAGTTAATGAGGTTAATAGAGCCAAATTCCTCACTGCTATTATTTTAAATGCACACCCTTTTTATTAGCACAGTGTAAAATGTTCAATGTCTTTAAATTTAGATGTAGATCATGTCTAGTTCTGAATAAAAATCAACTTATAGAAACAAAAATTCATTCTTAATAACATACTCCTTTTTCTTTTCATTCTTGTTTATTTCCACAATGCCAGGATCTTAGTGTACTGATGTCTGATGAATTGATTGGAGGCCTTCTATTGAATAATTATAAGCTAATTGCTTGTTTTTAGTTTTATCAATTATTTAAACCCTGTTTGAAGATAAAAACATATAAACAACCTCAATGTAGGAACTGGACAAGAATGAGTCTACCTTTATTGAATAAGTTCAATTTTTGATATTTATTCACTAAGAGGAAAAACTAAAGCAGTTTTGATTCACACCAAATTTTTGATGGTAGTTTTAGATGAGTGACAGTACTGTCTACCTCATTAATTTATGGCTGTACTTTTGTTGCTACAAAGTAAGAGAATATATAATAAGTATGAGTAGAAGACTTTAACTCCTTTATGCCTGGTGAATACTCTTCTAATGTACAGTACCCTATATATACAGTATAAATGTAATAGTGATATTAAACAGTCTTGTAACAACAGCCTTGTTATGAGCAGCAAATTCCATTGTTGCTTTTCCAGGCCATTATTTTTAATGCCAGACTGTAGTCTTCCATTATGTAATAGCCAAGACACGTGGCTTGAATGTGTCTTGACTTACTTGAATGTGGCTAGTCTGAATTGAGTTGGTGCTGTAAATGCCAACACATAATATTTATAACTTAATATAAAAAGGTAAATTGTCTTATTACTAAGGTTTATAATTATCACATTAAAAATGAACTTTTTGGGTAATTTTGATTAAAATTTATTTTGTGTTTCTTTTATTTTTTTAATGGGACTATAAGAAAATTTTTTAAATGGGCAAGTATTTTCAAAAGAGGTGAACCATGGTGGCAAATAATTTTCATTTGTTTTCTTATCACATTTGAGGTATGGCACTTTAATTTGTATATTACTATCAATAGAGTTCAAAGCAGTTAAAGTATTGAAAATACTGTTATCTGTCACATCCTTGTACCTTAATCAAAGTTCTGTGTCTTTTTTGGTACTTCCAAGATATTTCTTAACCTTTAGTTTTCAGAATTTTGATTTTAGTATGTCTTTGCATGAAATTTTTTAGATTTATATTGTTTGGAATTTGGTCAGGTTCTTAAACCTACATATTTAAGTCTTTTGCCAAAATTAAGGAATTTTCAGCCATTATTTTTCCTGGTAATTTTTCAGCCCTGCCTTCTTTCCCTTCTCCTTCTAGGTCTCTAATGACTGGATTACTAAGTCTTTATGATAGTCCTTTGAGGCATTCTTGTCAGTCTACTTGCTGTCTTTTATTTTCAGATTCGGTAATTTCATTCAGTAGCCTTCAAATTCACTGATTTTTTTTATTCTGTTTCCTCCATTTTCTAATTGAATACAATCTTGAGTTTAAAATAAATTTGGTTATTGTACCCTTCAGTTCTAACATTTCATTTTTATTCTTTATATCTTATTTTTTTTGCTAAGACTTGTATTTTTTCATTTGTTTGGAGTGTTTTTGTAATTGCTTATTGAAGCCTCTTATGATAGCTGCTTTAAAATCCTTCTCAAATAATTCTGTCTTGGTCATTGGGTTTGTTAACTGTCTTTCTCATTCAAATATGTTCTCTGGTCCTAGTTTTTGCTATGATGATTGATAGAATCGGGACCCGAATACTGCCTTTTGAATAAGCCCACCCACCATCTCAGAGAGACCTAGGTGTCGTCTTACTTAGGCTACAAGCATCCCCCAGAGTACATGTCAGCAAGCCACAAGCCCACCTTTCCCCTGACCCCTCCCCTCAAAGAGCCCACCAAAGCCGTGGCCATAAAAAGCCTCTTGACCTCTAAGAGACCCTTTCTTTCCTTTGTTCTGCTGGCCAGGACAGAGGGGTCCCTCTCAGGTTCAGCAATAAATTCGCTTGGACTGTTGAGTTCGCATCTCCTCTCTTCTTTCAATGATTGATTTTTAATTAAGTCTTAGATATTTTGAATATTATGAGATCCTGGATCTTGTTTACGTCTTCTTTTTCAGAAGGTGCTTTCTGACTGTGCTGGCATTGTAAGAGGGGTGTCTCACTTCATTATTGCCAGGTGGGGGTGGAAGTCCAGTCTTCCCACTAGGCCTTTTCACTGACATCAAGTTGAAGGGAGGCTCTTTATATTGCCAGGAGACAATGAATGCTCCAGCTCCAGCTTTCCAGTAGGCTTCTTCTGACACCTCCCCAGCAGGGATGGGGCCTTTTTACCACAGGATAGAAATCTAGACTCTACACTAGGAAGAGGGTGAGAGGAGCGGTAGCTTGTTCTGCAGTGTTTGACAGGATTAAAGCAATTATTGTCCTGTTGCTTTCTATCTTGCTAGGCTTCCCCTTTCCTGGTCATCATTTGGCTAAGAAAAACAGGCTCTTCTCGACTTTTTTTTTTTTTTTGGTTGGCTATTTGTAGACTTTTAGATGAGGAGGAGCACACAGTAAACTCAAATGAAAATTTAAATCCCTTATATAAAAATGGACTGACATTTAGAGGATTATCTTCTCTTTTCTCATTCATAATCAATATTCATTATAAAATGTTCTCCAAAACCCTATTTCTCTTCTGAAATGTTTCTATTGTTATATTGTCCTTTTTCTCCCCAGACAACACTTAATATTAGTTTTTGTTTTCTATTCTCCCTCCTAATTAATGTTTCAAAAGAACATTTTGAATATGTCATCCACTTGTCAGTAGCCGCAGCAAGCATAAAATCAACCACTTTCAGTTACAATCTCTTACATAACAATGCACAAGCTCTGATTTTCCAAGTGCTTGAGTTTCCTTCTAACCTTAATTTTCCCTTAATAGCCCTCTGTCTATACATAGCTCTGAAGATGTGGCATTCATGCTTGTAATTGCTTAAGCTGTTTAGCCTGTCTACAGTGAACCTCTATTCCTCTCTGAGCAATCACATTCTATCTAGTTCTGAAGAGTCAGTTCAAATTTCTGTAAAATCTTTCTAGCTTACTCTAAAACCATAGTGAGTATCTTTACTCTGGACTCAAGAAATTTATGTCTCTAAATGTAATTTTCCACCATAAGAGGCCCAAAGTCAACTGTTATAAAATATTTCTTACCCTTTTCACGTTATTTTTATGTAATATAATCAAGCTATGAACATATTTTCAAAAATTTATTTATCCTAGTTGAATTATACAGGGGAAATAAAGAGCACAAATTATTTTTAAAAAATAATCTCTATGTAATGTGTAAATATTTTGATACTTCAATGTCAAAAGCACTATGAAACAATCAGAGCTTTGTAAACTTATTCTGAATAAGATAGCAAAAATTGCAGACCAATACAGATGTTGTATAATGGTTACTCAAATAAATTGAGCAGTAATTGCAACTGACTTGTGCTAAATGACAAGGTTATCTAATATAGTGAACCCGTCTTGATAACACTATAGCTGAAATACAGTATGTTCTTTTGTCTGCTTTTACAGCAGTGTATTTCTTGAGTATATAGTAACTGATGCACAAAATATCTTGTCCTTTATGTGAACTGGAAGTAGATTTTAGGCTCAGGTAACTACAAACCGGTTTTCTTCCCCTAGCATCCCTGATCACTAAGAATGTCATCCTCCAATAATTGACAATCATAGATGTTCCTGCAAATATCCAACTCCTCGAAGGGGAATCATATCATAGAGTCTGCAATCACATTCAGACAAACAATTTGTAGTTTTGAATTTTTATTAACTGGTATGTTGCTTTTAGTTTTGTCTTAGTGTATGAGATCCTGTATATAAGTTTCTGGAAGGCCTTATAAAATTGTTGTATCTTCCACTGTATTTAAGTACCATGCTTTCCTGAGCACAGATTTTCACTACATAGTGCCAATTTAAAAGTTGCTCATATTGATGAATTCACCTACAAAGGAGAGGGTGTTTGTTTTGAAACTATTCTTAGTTATTGGCAAAACAATTAATTTTCTTAAGAATTCATGAGATAAATAATGCTGTGCAATTTAAGGATTGAAAGTTTTGGTAATCAAAAGTACTTATAGGCTGTGGTGGGAACCTTGCATTCAGAGATTCAGAGAAATTACTTAAATAAGAAGCTTACTTAAATTAGCTTAAATTACAGATTTTCTCTGAAGTCAATTTTAGGTTATTTCACTAACAAAGCATTCCATTAAAATACTAATTGGTATGTCCCAAAACATTTCCATACATTATCAAATTATAATACTTTTAGATTCAGTGTTAAACAGCAAGTAGTCAATAACCAAAGATTTTAAAAATATATGAAAGCTCTCCACCCTAAGAAAATCTGTACCTTTAAAAATACTGAGATTGAGGAGTTTTTTGATTACTGTATCTGATTTAAGAAATGACACACAAGCTTGAGTAGATTTGTCTGTAATGATTACTGTTGATCATGGAATGGCCAGAATGATTGGCTTGAGTCATGTGCTAGACATAAGAGCATCATTGTTCTTTGAATAGAGTAATTCCAGAATAACAGTGAACTTTGTTGGAAGCAGGGTAGCATATTAAAAGAAAACACAGACTTTGGAGCTGGAGAATATTGTCTTTGGTTTCAGACTATGAAACTTTCTAGATTTTGACATTAGGTAATTTATGTAGCAGTTGTCAAACTGTTTCATCAATTATAATATAAAAACTAAGTATATTCATGGTTTTTAAGAGCATGAAGTCACTTAGAAGCAACATACTAATATTAGTCACAATATATCTGAAAAGAAAGCACTAAAGTTAGTGTGGTCAATGATAAAATTATCTGCAGGTTTTAATACACATAAAACATCTGTAACAATAATAACCATTATATAACACCTGTTGTGAAAATCTGATGAGACCTTACCTTGTGGATCTCTAACTTAGTGTACTCCAGAGGTCTGCAAACATTTCTGTAAAATAGCACATAGCAAATATTTCAGGCGTTGTGGTCATTGTGACAACTATCCACTCTCCTGTTGAACCACAAAAGCAGCCATTATTAATATGTAAAATAATGGGTGTGACTGTGTTTCAATAAAATGATATTTGTGGACACTGAAGTTTGAATTTTACATAATTATTATATACCACAAAAAATATTATTTTACTTTTTCAAACATTTAAAAATGTAAAACCATTCTTAACTCATGGCCCTTAAAAAAAGAGGCAGTGGACCAAATTTGGTATGCAAAAGAGTTTGCAACTGGTGTAGTCTGAATCAATAAGATTCAGATATATATATCTGGCTCTGTAAAAAATGCTCTGGAATCTTTCATCTTAAAAATTATTTAATAAGAGAATCAAAAAAATTACTCAAATCTTTCAGCTCACTAGCCTCTTCATCTCCAGTGAACTTGAGACTTACTCTACCCCAAACATTTTATTACATGTCACACTTTGAATCTGCTCACCACTGAAAACTACCCTTTTTCAGAAATATGATCTTTACACATTTTATTCTCTGATTGTTATCAGCTGTCTCTCATTTTATTATGTTCTCTTAGTTCATAGGGTACTTTGATCCCCTCACATTTTATCAGGAGATTCATGTCTCTGCTTCTAAGTTTTACTGACTTAAATCTCATGCTCCATTATTTCATCTACTGTTTGCCCTTTCCCATTATCCTTTCTCTGAAGTTGTGTAGAAAATAAAACCCTAATCCCTTAATTTTAGAAGTGTGTTGTGTCCTTTACCCATCAGATGTAATGCTAAGAGCACTTGGAAAAAATAAATTGCAATGATAATAAAAGTTTAAAAAAATAACAAAACATATACAATAAAATAATATATAATGCATATATATAAATTCAGTAAAATAGTAAAAAATAAAACTAAAAAACCACAAAGATTAAAGCCTCTATGAAACATGCTGTGTAGTCACAAATGGCCCAACATTTCCCATCTACCTTTGTCATTTCAAAAATTATTTCTTGAGCATTTAATGTAAGCCTGGTCCTCTTCTAAATACCCAGTGTATAGGAATAAATATTTAATCATTAATAAGTTAATTTTCCCCAAATCAGAATACAGTGCTATGAGAAACCAAAAGGGGAACTATGCTGATCTGAGAAATGACGTTAATGCTGACATCTTAACAACATAAACTGATTTAATTATGCAAAAAGGAAAAGAGAGGATTTTTTTGGGAAAATAATATTTGAAAACACAGAAAAACATCGCTATTGGACACCAATAAATGCAAGCCATATATCTGTAATAAGTAGCTCTGGGGAAAGAGGTGAATGAGATTAAGAAGGAAGACAGGGTTAGAATGTGTAGGGTTTCATAAGCCATTTAAGGACTTTGAACATTTTTCCTAAAGATAACAGACTTCTGTTAGAGTGTTTTAATGGTGGAGGTGATGTGATTACATCTCTACATTTAAAAGATAAATTTTAGCTACAGAGAATTGGAGGCAGTAAACCTGGACAACATGAGCCTGTGAAAACGTTACTATCATTACACAGCCAGAGAGATTTGGGTGAGGCCACTAGAGATAGGTGACGCCCTGGGTTGGGCTTGAACAACTGGGTGGGTTGTGATATCATCACTGAAATGAGGAGCACTGGAAAAGCAGATGTGAAGAAAAAATGAAGAGTGTAGTTTGCAACTAAGGTGCAATTATGGTACATTTAAGAAAACTCAAGAGAGTGTTCAAGTAAGCAGTTGAGTTATTCACTTAGGAGTTATGGCACTTAGGAGAGGGGGCCAGGCAGAGATATTTGAGAACTGTCAGAATATTCTTGGTAAATGAAGCTGTGGGAATGGATGAAACACCACATCAATAAATTTAGGATTGTGTGAGCAAGGGTTGTGCCTTCTTTGTTCATGCCTGTAACACCACATCCCAGGAGAGGATCCAGCACATCTCAGGTATTTAATATGTTTATGATCTTTCCAACAGAGAATAAACAAGATGCAATATGGTACTGTCTATATGAGAATAAAAATAAAAGAAGAAAGCAGCTGTTAGAAAGCCCCCAAAGTAATTATTGCTTTTCTCCACAAATTCCTATAGTGATGCCAAAATGAAGATTCTAAAACCCAAATTGCACCATGCTAGTCGTCTACTTACAGCATACCAGTTACTCCTCATTGCTCACTTTTGAGGTGTAAAGTGGGCCTTGGTGATCATCTCTCCCTGCTCACCTCCCTCCCACATCTCTCACTCATCTCCCTTTTTAGTTGTGTAAGATGACCCCAGACTCCAGGAATGACACTTCACAGAGCAACACCTTACGTGTTCTTAGCAACCAGTGCAATTGGTCTTCTTTTACCACATTGAACATATGTCCTCATACAGTCCAGTGATTCTGAAGATTTTTATTCAAAAGGTCCCTTTTTTTATAGATCATATTAAATGTGTGTAGGTACCGACTGCAGCTATCTTATGTCTATACTAGGAGTAAGCTTTAGAAAGATGCCAGTTCAGAGAGAAAGCTGCGAGTTACCAGAAAATAAAAATCATAAACCTCATGAAAACTTGACTGGTGTTTGCACTCACCAGCATCTGTAGATTTTTCAGCTCATAGTTACCGAAGCATGGGATAAATATTCCTGAGTATGACAGTCAAAGGCAAGCCCCTCATCATCTCTCCCATTTTGCTGCTGGGTTTCACCTTTCCCCTTCCCAATTCTGCTTTTTTTGTATCAGATTAAACGTTTCTTACTCACTACTATCTCCTGAGAAATAAAAGTAAAAGTAAAGAGCTAATTTTCAAAATAAAAAAATTTTAATAGAAGAAACATGACAAAAAGATTGTCTTTAAGAATTATTTTTTCTAAGATATCCCTAATATAATTAATATATGTAAGAAACTAGTTCTTCCTTTGTTGAGGTAGACAGAAGTAACATATTCAAGGCTTTTCTTTTAATTTTTTTGATATATATAGATACACTGATGAGGGAACATTTGAACATAATCCTGTCAATTTAGAAATGGGTTCAACTCTTAAAATGCACTATTTTACACATAACACAGCTTCTGTTTCCCTTATTTCAAAATTACGTATTTTGAAATTACAAATTATGTGGCATTGCTCACAAAGCATAGACAAACTTTGCATATTGCTGCATTCATAGATGGTAGAAAATAAAATGGGAGCATTACACTGCTAAAGAGTTAAAACTACAGTGCCTCCCCACCTAGGCCCTTGATATTGTTGAATGTTAAGAGATTGCATATTGGTAGCAATAGGGCCTCATTTTTTCTTTTTTATAAAGATACCAAGAGCAATATAATTTCTTAACAGTCACTTTATTAGGCTCACTTCATTGCACCTTCATATGCGTATTTCTCTCTATGAACAGTTTTCAGTTTGCACAGCCTGTTTTATGTTGCCATCAGAACCTTCACTCTGAGCTAAAAAATGGAATGCCAAAGATTCAGCCTACGGCTATCTTGAATCATTCCTGAGGGATAGTTGTTCTTTCTGAAGCTCTATTCTTATTTTCTCTAAAAAAAATCCCCGAAGCATAGCTTGCTGGCTAGAAGGTGTCGGTGTGAGACCAGCAGCGTGTGTACCCATGTGCTGCGCGGTACCCTCCTCCCTGGAAGGGCTCATGTACAGGGTCGCGCTCTTTCTTTTCCCTCCACTATCTCAGTGAGAAAACTGAACTTTCTGTTTGATCTAATTATGAAAATCCACTATACAAATCTTTGAATAAACAAAGGTAGTATTTGACTAAATAATGATTAATCTGTTTAGTGTCCTAAAAGTCTTTAAAAGCATGGACATATGAATTTTAAGTAGAATCATTTAATTAGTAAACAAAAAATCTAGAAGGAGAAGTTTAATGCAGTCTGTAAGAATGTTCAATTCTATTTGTTTTTTGCACATTTTGGAAGCAGCAGCCCATAGATTTTGGCCGCAGGTGAAATCAAACAATAAAATAATAAAAGCCGTTAATTTAACTTATTTGTGTAATTCTGTGAAATATTCATGATCATCAACTCCATCATTAGCATCATTAATGTCAAAAGCAATTAATTGAATGCTTAGTTGTACACTATTTAGGAAAATATGGCTAGGTAATGAAGAGCACAGTATCTGAAACGAGAGCATTTACATACGGGTCCCAATCCCTACCTGTGTGATTTTGGGTAAGTTACAAAACCACCAGGGGTAGCTTTCCACCACAAACTTGGGAGTAATGAAAAGTATCTGCCAGTTAAATTTGTATGAGGAAAAAAAGAGTGTAGGTGAATTACATAGTACAGTGTCTGGCATATAATTATAAATACTCTATAAGTGTATATTGCTGTTATTGTTGTTATTGTTTTATTTGTAAAGATACCAAGAATTTGTCAACAGAACTTTTTAACTTCAAATCTTAATATTCAGAAACTGCCAGGGTCTGAGAATTTATCCTAGTTACATACTAACTTGTTAGTCCATTTCTGTTTTACAGATCTTGACAAAAGACATGAGACTCCTGTGTTAGAGAACATTTTATTGCTCACAGGAAAAGGGGTATCACAGAAACAGCACAGTTTGATGTTCGTTTGCTCTGGTCCCCCATGACCCTTAAGACCCACTGTTAGGCAACACCATGGGCCCCTGATAGGTGCCTGTACCCTCCGTGGGCTGCATTATGGTAGTGAAATAGTGAGCTTGAAGCTTCACTACTTTTTTGGTGAGGAGAAGTAGGTGTACTATTTATCAGAGGTAAAATACTACCTCATTTCTCAAGGTGACTTGCTGCACGCAGTCATGAGAAACTACCCGAGTGCCGAGCGGTCAGGGCCCTACATTCTTGGCATACTCAGCAAGGACATGTAAGGATACCCCGGGCATGCAGGGGATTTCCTCTCCAGATGGAACTCAGTATTATGCTCTATATTTATCATTTTTAGGACTGTGAAGTCCACTGGGCCCATCTTCTACAGATAAATATATAATGCTCATTTATTATTTTCTTGGATCTAAATGTCACCATCCCAGCTCTGAGACAACACTTTAATCTTCTTGGGATTCTTTCCAAATTTTATTTGTATCTAATTTTTACTTTTAAGTTTTAGCCCCATTTCATTTTCTTTCTCCTAACTGTGCCTTCTTATCTTCTAAGAATGCGTGGGAATTAAACTTTTTAATTAAGTTTTAATTTTTAAATTAATAGCAATTTTTTAATATTTTTCATTTGTTTCTTTTAGTTAGAGCTAAACATGTTAACTCATAATATAGAAAATAAAAGTTCCCTAACTTCCATTCCTCTGTTATTATGAATTCTCTTGTTAGAGTAATACTTCAGAGGTGATTTTGACCATTCATACACCTTTAGTGAGCTAGTTAAGTCACCCTAGGTAACGTGAATAGATGAAATTACTACTTTTTTGAAATGCTTCTATCCCTCTTTAAGGATATATCTAAAGTTAATTTTTACCTAAGAGGCTTTCCTTATGTGCCCATTCTGGAGTACATTTGTCGATCCTATATTTTGCATTCTAACATTATATCATCTAAAAACTATATTTTTATTCTTAATTATGCCTAATTGTGTTTTATATTGCCCTTTATAGTTTCATTAAAATAAATTTTTGTCCTTGACTAGATTGTAAGCAACTTGAAGTCAAGGAAGTGTTTATGTGTTATGTGTCAGTCATAATGCTGAACACAAGTACTTTTGCAAATTAAATTATTTTATCTTAATGAAATACAATGATAAATAATGTAGTCAAAAGGTGGTATTTTCTAAAGTCTAAATTTATGAACTCAACACTTGTATTATTACTAGTTTATCTTTAATGTAAAATTTTCTTAAAAAAATTAACTTACACATTTAAATGTGTCTCACCAACATGGTAGACGTACAAATACAACCCTGATTGTTTTTCTTCTCTGCTGATACTTATTTTTTATCCAAAAACTTTCTCAGATTTCTTATCACTTTTAAAAGAAAGCAACAATTGATTATTTATGGGTTATTAAGTACATTTTTATCTAAATTAAATGTTTTTTTAATTATAAAGCTGCATTCTATATATTTATAGTCAGATCAGTTAAAAATAACAAACTTTTGATAACTTTTTATTTTTAAAGCAGACATATTCTTGATTGATTATAAAAACAAAAAAAATAGTTGTGATAATTCATTATTAAGCTGTTTTCCTGTTATTTTCTTATACTTTTGGAATGGTTCTAGAAATGTTGCATATAAATATTTTTAAACAATGACATTCTAGTAAACTACAACCCTAAAGAAAACCATAATAAAGCAGGAAAAATACGTTTCTAATTTATTTTATGAGTGTTCATCTTATTTAGTAAAATTTTCATGCTAAAGAATTATTTCCTTCCCTGAAATTTATGATGGTCACAGGGCATCTACTCATTGTACTACAAATCTTGTAATAATTTCAGCCAACATTAAATGTACTGTTACTTGACCAGAGGAAGCAAATATTACCTTTTATTTTACCCCTTGTTATGTTAAAATTTATTTGATCTGATTAAATAATCGTATGCTTATTATTTCATTTATTGGGTTAACAAATGTTTATTCTGACAAAAAAGAGCTTAATAATTTGTTTATCTCCTTAGAACATAAAAAATTATTTTGGTAGCTTCAGAACCCAAGTTTCTATGGAAAACCAGCAAAATGATGATATCTGTGAAATTTTTGTTTACACTAATGTCTCAGATTAAACAAGAGCTCAATGTTTAGTTGTGCATCTTAAAAATAAACATGGCCATACATTTATTATATTATCTATCTGCAAACATGTGCACTAGTTGTAATACTGGGACTCTTACCTTGTCCAGATAATTTGTATCTGTGTATAGAAATCCTGTCCTCACCAAAATAGGAGATCTTCTAGAAACATCAGTTTAGCATGACCAAATTAAACACTAAAATAAACCTGCTAAATTATTACTTGAGGCCCTGTTTGTGTTTTATTTTTCTATTTTGCAGTATCCAGACACAATTTTGTGAATAACATTAACATACTTTACTTTTAAAATTGAAATATAATTTATATGCAATTTTATATTAGTTTCAGTTGAACAATTTAGTTCCTCATCAGTTATATACATTACTAAATGCTCACCATGAATAGTGTAGCTGTTACCATACAAAGATAGTACAATTTTATGAGCTCTATTCCCTATGTTATACCTCCATCCCTGTGGCTAAATTATTTTATAATTTGAAGTTTATACCTCTTTATCCTCTTCACCTCTTTCACCTGTCCCCCATTTCCATGGTAACCAACTGTCTATTCTCTGTGTTTGTGAGTCTATTTCTGTTTTGCTCATTTATTCATTTATTTTGTTTGTTAGATTACACTTATAAGTGAACTTATATGTATTCATCTTTCTCTGACTGGCTTATTTCAATTTGCAGAATACCCTCTAGGCCCATCCATATTGTCACAAATGGTAAGATTTCTTTCTTTTTTATAGCTGAATAATATTCCATTGTATATGTACCACTCTTGTTTATCCATTCATCTATTGATGTATATTTTGGTTGTTTCTGTATCTTGACTATTGTAAATAATATGGCAATAAACATAGGGGTCTTTTCAAATTAATGACATTGTCTTCTTCAGTAGATTCCCAGAAGTGGAATTCCTAGGACATAAGGTATTTTTATTTTTAGTTTTTTGAGAAACCTCCATACTGCTTTCCATAGTGGCTGCACCAGTGTGCATCCCTACTGGTGTACAAGGGTTCCCTTTTCTCCACATCCTTGTCAACACTTGTATCTTGTCTTGTTGATACTAACCATTCTGACTGGTGTGAGTTGATATCTCATTATAGTTTTGATTTGCATTTCCCTGATATTAGTGATATGGAGCATCTTTCCATGTGTCTTTGGCCATATGTATGTCTTCTTCAGAAAAATGTATATGCATGTCATCTGCCCATTTTTTAGTCAGATTACTTGTTTTTATGGTGTTGAGTTGTATGAGTTCTTTATATATTTTGGATATTAGCCACTTATCAGATATATCATTGGAAATATATTCTCCCATATAGTATATTGCTTTTCATTTTGTTGATGGTTTCCTTTGCTGTGCAGAGCTTTTGAGTTTGATGTAGTCTCACTTGTTTATTTTTTGCTTTTGTTTCCCTTGCCTGGGGAGACATTTCCAGAAAAAATATTTAATGTTGATGTTGAAGAGTTTACTGCCTATGTTTTCTTCCAGAACTTTTATGGTTTCAGGTCTTATATTTAAGTCTTTAATCGATTTTGAGTTTACTTTTGTGTATGTTGTAAGACAACAATTCAGTTTCATTCTTTTGCACATAGCTGTCCAGTTTTCCCAACATCATTTATTGAAGAGTCTGTCTTCTCCCCATTGTATATTCTTGCCTCCTTTGTCATTTATTGACCATATATATGTGGGTTTACTTTTGAGCTCTCTATTATGTTCCATTGATCCATGTATCTATTCTTCAGCCAATACCATTGCTATTTTGACCACTGTAGCTTTGCAGTATAGCCTAAAATCAGGGACTATGATACTCCCAACTTTGTTCTTTTTTCTCAAGGTTGCTTTGGCTATTTGGGGTCTTTCATGGTTCCATATAAACTTTAGGATTATTTTCTCTAGTTTTGTAAAGAATGTAATTGGTATTTGGATAGGGATTGCATTGAATCTGTAGATTACCTTGGTTAATATGGCCATTTTAACAAAATTTTAATTCTTCCCATCCATAAACATGGGATATTTTTCCATTTATTTGTGTCATTTTCAATTTCTTCCATCAATGATTTACAGTTTTCTGAGTACAGGTCTTCTACCTTCTTGCTTAGATTTATTCCTAGGTATTTTATTATTTTTGGTGTAATTGTAAATGAGATTGTTTTCTTAATTTCCCTTTCTGTTAGTTCATTATTTGTATATAGAAATGAAACAGATTTCTGCACACTGACTTTGTATCTTCTGATTTTACTGACTTTATTTATTAATTTGAATAGTTTTTTGGTGGAATCTTTAGGATATTCTATAAAAGGAATCATAACATCTGTAAATAGAGACAGTTTTATTACTCCCTTTCCTGTTTGGATGCCTTTCATTTCTTTTTCTTGTCTGATTGCTGTGGCTAGAACTTCTAGAACTATGTTGAATAAAGGCGGTGAGATAGGTATCCTTTCCTTATTCCTGATCTTAGAGGAAAAGCTTTCAACTATCTCCATTGAATATCATATCAGCTGTGGGTTTGTCATATGTAGCCTTTATTATGTTGAAATATGTGCCCTCTTTACTCACTTTGTTGAGAGTTTTATCATGATTGAATGTTGAAATTTCTCAAATGCTTTTTCAGCATCTATTGAGATGATCATGTAATTTTATCCTTCCTTTACTTAATATGTTGTATCACATTGATTTATTGGTAGATATTGAATCATCCTTGCATCCCTGGGATAAATCCTACTTGGCTGTGGTGAATGATATTTTCGATGTATTTTTGCATTCAGTTTGCCAATATTTTGTTGAGGACTTTTGCATCTATGTTCATCAGGCATATTGTTCTGTAATTTTCTTTTTTTGTAGTGCCTTTGCCTGCTTTTGGTACCTGGGTAATGCTGGCCTCATAGAGTGAATTTGGAAGGTTTCCTTCCTCTTTAATTTTTTGGAATAGTTTAAGTACTAGAAGTGGCAACTCTTCCTTAAATCTTTGGTAGAATTCATCTGTAAAGCTATCTGGCACAGGAATTTTGTTCTTTAGGAGTTTTTTTGCTTACTGATTCAATTTCATTACTTGTAATTGATCTGTTCAAATTTTTTATTTCCTTGACTCAGTCTTGGCAGATTGCATGTTTTCAGGAATGTATTCATCTCTTCTAAGTTGCCCAGTTTGTTGGCATATAATTTCTCACAACACTCACTTATAATTGTTTATATTTCTGTGGAGTCAGTTGTAACTTTTCCTGTTTGAGTCCTCTTTCTTTTCCTCTTGATGACTCTAGCTAAAGGTTTATCAATATTTTTTTGTCTTTTCAAAGAACCCATTTTTTATTTCATTGATCTTTTGTATTTTTTAGTCTCTATTTCATTTATTTCCACTGTGATCTTTGTTATTTCCTTTCTTCTACTAATTTTGGACCTAGTTCTTTTTCTTGTTTCTTTTAGTTGTCTGGTTAGATAGTCTATTTGAGATGTTTCTTGCTTCTTGATGTAGATGTGTATTGCTATTAATTTCCCCCTTAGGAATGCTTTTCCTGCATCCCAAAGATTTTGAACTTTTCTATTTCTATTTCCACTATTTCACAATTATTTTTTTATTTCTTTTTTGATTTATTTGATGACCCATTTGTTGTTTAGTAGCATGCTGTTTTTGTCTCCATATGTTTCTTCTTTTTTCATCTTTTTCTTGTAATTGATTTCCAGTTTCATAATGTTGTGGTTGGAAAAGATGCTTGATATAATTTCAGTCTTCTTCCATTTACTGAGACTTGCGTTGTGGCCTAATGTGATCTATTCTGTAGAATGTTCCATGTGCACTTGAAAGAATGTATATTCTACTATCTTTGGATGTAATGTCCTGTAAATATCTGTTAATTCCATTTGCTAATGTGTCATTCAAATCTACTGTTTCCTTATTTTCTATCTGAATGATCTACCATTGATACAAGTGGGATATTAAAGTTCCCTACTATTAGTATATTATTGTCAATCTCTTACATACTGTGTATTAATATATGCTTTAATGTTTAGGTGCTTCTCTGTTTGATATATAGATATTTACAATTTTATAGCTTCTTGCTTGATTGTGCATTTAATCATCATTTAATGTCCTTTTTGTCTCTTGTTTCAGTCTTTGTTTTAAAATCTATTTTGTATGATATAAATATTGCTACCCCAGCTTTTTTTTTTCTCGTTCCTTTTACATGGAATATCTTTGTCTATTCCTTTAGTTTCAGTGTGTATTAGGTCTAAGGTCTGTCTCTTGTAGACAGCAAATAGATGGGTCTCATTTTTCATCTATTCAGTCACCCTATCTCTTTTGATTGAGGCATTTAGTCCACTTACATTTTAAGTCATTATTGATACATATGTATGTATTGCCGTTTTGTTAAATGTTTCCTGGTTGTTTTTGTTCTTCTCTGATCCTTTCTTCCTCTCTTGCTCTCCCCTTGTGCATTATTATTTTCTTTAGTGTCATGTTTGAATTCCTTTAGCTTTGTTTTTTGTGTATTCATTTTTGGCTTATTGCTACCATGAGGTTCATATATGACATACTACATATATAGCAATCTATGATAAGTTGATGGTAACTTAAGTACAAATGCATTCTAACAACACTACATTTTTTTTAACACTACATTTTTTACTCCTCCTCCACCACATTTTATGTATATAATGCATTCTTTTACACCTTTTTATGTAGTGATTCGTTTAATTAATCTTTAGTTTTTAGAAATAAGTATACTACTTTTGTCTTTTTGACCTTTATACTAACTTTAAGTGATTGATCTACTACCGCTGGTATATATTGGCTTTTACCAGTGTAATTTTCACTTTCCTATTTTTCTTGCTTCTAATTAGGGTCTTTTCTTTTCCTCTTAAAGAAGATCCTTTAATATTTCTTGAAAAGCTAGTTTAGTGGTGGAAAACTCTTTTAAGTTATGTTTATCTGTGAAGCTCTTTATTTCCCTTTCTATTCTGAATGATAACCTTGCTCAGTAGAGTATTCTTGGTTGGGGGTTTTTCTCTTTCAGCCCTTTGACTATATCATGCCACTTCCTCCTGGCTTATAGAGTCTCTGTTGAAAATCAGCTGATAGCTTTATGGTATTTCCCTTGTTCATAACTCATTCCTTTTCTCTCACTGCTTTTAAGATTCCCTCTTTGTCTTTGATCTTTGATATTTTAATTATGATGTGTCTTTCTGTGGACCTTCTTAGCTTTATTTTGTTGGGGCTCTGTCTGCTTCCTTTTCCTGGAGGTTTGTTTCCTTCCCTAGGTTAGGGAAGTGTTTAGCTATTACTTCTTCAAATAAGTTTATACTCCTTTCTCTCTTCTTCTTCTGGGACTCCTATAATGTGAGTGTTTGGGTGTTTGATATTGTCCCAGAGCTCCCTTAACCTATCATCATTTCTTCCTATTCTTTTTTCTTTCTTCTGTTCATTTGGCCTGCTTTCCATTGCTCTATCTTCCAAGCTGTTGATTTGTTCCTGCAACTTCCAATTTGCTGTTGATTCCTTCTAGTGTATTATTTTTCATTTCATTTATTGTGTTTTTCATCTCTGATGGTTTTGTTTTTTATTTTCCTTTTTGTAGAGGTTCTCATGGAGTTTCTCTCAAATCTCTTTAGCATCTTTATAATCATTAAAATTAACTTCTTATCTGGTGGATTGTATAACACTGTTTCATTAAGTTCTTTTTCTGGAGTTTTGACATGTTTCTTTGTTTCAAGCATATTCCTCTGTCTCCTCATTCTGTTTGACTCTCTATGCTTAATTCCATGCATTGGTGGAAAGGGCTACCTCTGCCAGTCTTGAAGGATTGACTTTGTGTTAGGAAAGTCCCCTGCAGACTGCATGTGCCAGGTGTGTTTGGCTGGCTACTTGGGGATCTAGTGAGCATGAGCTGTGTACTGGCATCAGAGCTCTCTGGGCATGGTTAGAGGGGGATCCTGTCAGAGGGCCCCAGTCGAGGAGGTTCCATTCTGGCAGAGAGGCAGTGGGTTCTGGTGTGGTCTCCAGGTAGTCCTGCCTCCACAGCTACTGGCTTCAGGCCCACCAGGTAGCAGCAGCTCAAGTGCACTCTCAAGGTGTGGTCATCAACTGGCTCTTCACCTGCAGTGTAGACACAGGCCAAGCTACAGGAACTCTCCACCTCTGCAGCTACTAGGCCAATGCCTAGGGTGCTACAACAGCTCAGGTGTGAAGGGATGACTGACTCAAGGGAAGCTCCACTTCTCCAGCTACTGGGTGGGTGCCTGACGCCAGTAGTGGCCAGGGTGTACTATCAAGGTGATGCCAGGGTTCTTGTTCACAAGCCAAAGAATGAGCTTCACAAACACTCAAGGTAGGAGAGCAAGGTACAGGCTTTTATTTAGAAATAAACTAAGAGAGTGTGAGCGGACAAGAGAGCCCATGATGGTGCATTGTCTAGGGGTTTTATAGGCAGTTGAGAATTTTTTGAGAACATCAGAAAAAGCCTTAGGGGTGTGGACTTGTACCACCTGCCCTGTCCTCAAGGTGGGCTGGGTCATAGTCTGATTGCTAGGATGGACAGCGAAGTCACGGGTTATGCTGTTACCCTTGCAGAACACTCAAACATTTCAGGCCAAGTTGCTCCTGGCCTTTTGGCCTTTAACTGATTTCACTGAAGATGTCTGTATCTTTACCCTAGAGAATTAGTGTGACCTTGACTTTTCATAGTGCTTAGCACAGAGTTTCAGTTCGGACTTCTTTGCCCATTGTTACATTGCTCTAACTGTAAATATTCCACCCTGCTTTTCTCAGAGGCCCTCACCCTACTCGAACTACACCTACAGTCCCTGTCTCACAGGGACCCATGGCAACTGAGTCCACACCCTCTGGGAAGATTCGACAAGAATGTGGCACCCCCACTGATTTGTCTGGGTGTGAGTGGGGTCTGGGAAGCCTCCTATACCAAGTCTGACATTGGAGTATGTGTCCTAGTCCTGGTTCCTGCCTCAATATCAATGTGGGGAAGGAGTGCAAACAGTGGCACTAAGCAGACCTCCAATCTGGACAGTGTTCCAGTCATTCCCCCCAACAAATGGCAGGTGCTTTAATTCTATATATTGGGTTTTCTTACTTATAACCTATATGCACTTTAAAGCATGGCTTTTTTCCTATGCCACAGGGCAGGGAATCTGAGTTCTAGCCTTCATCAACACCCTCTCCTCTTTGGGTTATTGCACTGGGGCTGAGGGTATGGCCACTAATAAGTTTCTGTCTCTCCTGCTATTTTTCGTGTGGTCTTTCTATCTTTCATTATGGTTGTTCCCACTCAGTCTTTCATTCTTCCTTGAGATGAATCTCTCCATGTAACTGTAGATTCAATATGAAGACAGGATGGTGTGGGTACAAACTCTGTCTCTATGCCACCATTTTCTCAAAAGTCAATATTAATAAATATCAAAGACAAAGAATTGTTACTGGCGTCAGGCACCCACCCAGTAGCTGGAGAAGTGGAGCTTCCCTTGAGTCAGTCATGCCTTCACACCTGAGCTGTTGTAGCACCCTAGGCATTGGCCTAGTAGCTGCAGAGGTGGAGTGTTCCTGTAGCTTGGCCTGTGTCTACACTGCAGGTGCATTTTTTTCTGGAAATGATTTAAATTTCTTGACAAAAGATGGCCATAGTCATTTTAATCTCACACATAATAAAAGTAGAAGAAATAACTTTTGTCTGTTGATTATAATTATATGGATATCCTGGAAAATAAATCAGGAAATGTTCTTTGTGCTTATATTTTAATATACAAATTTCAAGAATTTAGATACCATAGCATATAATCATGGGTCAGAATAAGTTCTCTCATCTTGTCTATATCTTCAGCACAAATTAGGGTAGCATATGAAGTTAATTGCTTTACAAGTGAAGTTTAAAGTCTTTGCTCCTGAAATTAACCATCAATAGCCAAAATGGCATTCTAAAAATTTATTTGGGTCTGCAGTTATCTGTATCATTTGACTAACTCTTTAAAAGTACAAATGTGTGAGCACAAGATCTGCACCTCAAGAATGATAGGGGTATGAGTAGGGTGGCAGAAATCTCCTCCCAAAACCATATAAATTTTGAAAATAGAGCAAATACAACTATTCCTAAAAGAGTGACCAGAAGTTATAGCACACCAGCCAGTCTACATCAGCAAGAACCCAACATGTCACGGAAAAGGGTAAGGTACAAAGATGCCACCCAGTGGGACCCAAGCGCTCCCCCAAACCTAGCTCACCAATGGGAGGAAAAGAATCAGAGTGGGGAGAGAGTGGAATCCCAGGACTGCTAAATAACTAGGCCTAGTAATATGCCATAGGAGCACAGACACACATTGCATGGTGCTATGGATATTAGAGGAATGGAAAAGGAAAATCCAAGATTAAGACTGTGAACAGGTTCCCACAGCTGGCTGCCCTGGGACAAAAGAAAAGCAGGTGCTTTAAAAGTCTTAAAGGGACAAGAGTTTAACAGGTGGACAAAATCATACAGGCACAGTCAGCCTAGCAGGCTGGCAACTTTAAAGAGCTTCAAGCGCCTTATACCCCTGGTTGGCAATGCATCTCTGAGGACCCTCATAGTGATAAGAAGCCTGCCATTCTTTCCTCCCCATCGGCACCTGCAAGCAAACCAGCTGTCCCCATCATTGCTGCAGACTGGCCAGAGAGCATCCCTACCTACAGCAACCACACAGCTTAAAACAGAGGCTTCTCTCTGCACATGGCTAACTGGCCCAGACCCAGAAGCTGCTCCCTGCACTTGGTTGACCAGCACAGACAGAGGAGACCAGTGCAGAGACTGGGAGGCATGAAGTCCTTGTTCTCATGACAGAACATGTGCTGCTCACCTGCAATCCCCACCAGTGCCCTAGGAAACCCAAGAGCCACCCTGCCCATGGCAGTTTAGGTGATTAACCCAGAGGCTGCTCCCTGCACATGGTTGAATGGCACAGACCGTGGAGACAGGTGCTGAGACCTGGAGGTATGAAGGGGCTTTGTTCTTGTGGCAGAACAGAGCTGCTGGCCTGGGATCCCTACCAGTGTCCTAGGCCATCCACAAGGCTACACCACCCATGGCATTTTAGGGGATTAACCCAGGGGCTATAACCTGTGCATGGTTGACTGCCAGAGACAGAGCAGATAGGCGCAGAGATACAGGAGGGGATGAAGGGGCCTTGTCCTTGCTGCAGTCACATGTGCTACTGGCCTGCAACACTTGCCATTCCATAGGCCATCCTGAGGGCTGCCCTGCCCACAGAAAACTAGGGGATTAATCCATAGGTTGCTCCCTGTGTGCAGTTAACCAGCACAGACAGTGGAGACAGGCAAGATGACCAGCAAGCAGGAAGGGACATTGATCTCCCAGCTGACACATGTGCCACTCACTGCAACCACTCCCATTGACATGAAAAGGCAGAAGACCTTTGTTCAATCAAAAATCCCTCAAACACCAGAAACAGGACTTGGTGAGACTGAAATCACAAATTTTCCAGAAAAAGAATTCAAAATAAAAGTCATAAGCATACTGATGGAGGTATAGAAATATTCAAGAGATAAAGGATGAATTCAGAAGGGAGATAACAGAAATGAAACAAAGGAAGGATTTAAGAGCATACAAGATGAGATGGAGGAGAGTGTTTATGGAATAGAAATCAGAGAACAAGAATACAGAGAAGCTGAGGCAGAGAGAGAAAAAAAGGATCCCTAAGAATGAAAGAATATTAAGAGAACTGTGTGACCAATCCAAAGAGAACAATATTCTCATTATAGGGGTACCAGAAAGAGAAGAGAGAGAAAAAGGGATAGAAAGTGTCTTTGGAGAAATAATTGCTGAAAACTTCCCCAATATGGGGAAAGAAATAGTCTCTCAGACCATGGAAGTCCACAGATTCCCCCAACAGAAGGGAACCAAGGAGTTTAACACGAGGACATATAATAATTAAAATGGCAAATATCAAAGACAAGGAAAGAGTATTAAAATCAGCCAGAGAGAGACAAACAATCACCTACAAAGGAAAAAACATCAGGCTATCATCAGACTTCTCAGCAGAAACCTTACAGGTCAGAAGGAAATGGCATGACATATTCAATGAAATAAAACAGAAGGGCCTCAAACCAAGAATACTCTATCCTAGAAGACTCTCATTTAAATTTGAAGGAGGGATTAAATAATTCCCAGATAAGAAAAAGTTGAGGGAATTAACCTCTGACAAAATACAGTGTATTTTAAAGGGGGTGCTCCACCTCAAAGTATGCCTTAGGTTAAATAGCTGTCACCAGAGAAAATAAAACCACAGCAAAGGAAGTAGAACAATTAAATACTAACTAATTTCAAAATAAGATCAGCTATCCAGAAAGTCAGTGAAGAGAAACACAAAGAGTACAGAAAAAAGACCTAACATATAAAGAATGGAGGAGGAAGAAAAAGAAGGGAGAGAAATAAAGAATCATCAGACTGTGTTTATAATAGCATAATAAATAAATTAAGTTAGATGGTTAGATAGTAAAGAAATTGTCCTTAAACCTTTGGTAACAACGAATCCAACAGCTGCAATGGCAGTAAGTATGTATTGATCAATAATCACATGAAATGTAAATGGACTGAATGCACCAATCAAAAGACACAGAGTTACAGAATGGATAAAAAAAGCAAGACCCATCTATATATTGCATATGAGATTCACTTCAAACCCAAAGACATACACAGACTAAAACTGAAGGGATGGAAAAATTATATTTAATGCAAACAATAAGTACAAAAAAGTAGGTGTTGCAGTACCTATATCAGACAAATAGATTTCAAAACAAAGAAAGTAACAGGAGACAAAGAAGATTATTACATAATGATAAAGGAGTCAGTCCAACAAAAGGATGTACCATTATAAATATCTATACACCCAACACTGGAGCACCTACATATGTGAAACAAATACTAACAGAATTAAAGGAGGAAATAAATTGCAATACATTCATTTTAGGAGACTTCAACATACCATTCACTCCAAAGGACAGATCAACCAGCCAGAAAATAAGTAAGGACACAGGCACTGAACAACACATTAGAACAAATGGACCTAACACACATATGCAGAATACTGCACCCAAAAGCAGAAGGATACACATTCTTCTCAAGTGCACATGGAACATTTTCCAGAATAGACCACATACTAGGCCACAAAAAGAGCCTCAGTAAATTAAAAAAGATTGAAATTGTATCAACCAACTTCTCAGACCACAAAGGTATAAAACTAGAAATAATTTATACAAAGAAAACAAAAGGCTCACAAACACATGGAGGCTTTACAACATGCTCTTAAATAATCAATGAATCAATGACCAAATTAAAACAGATCTCAAACAATATATGGAGACAAATGAAAACAACAGCACAATGCCCCAACTTCTGTGGGATGCAGTGAAGACAGTTCTATGAGGAAGTATACAGCAATCCAAGCCTATTTGAAGAAGGAAGAATGATCCCAAATGAATAGACTAAATTCACAATTATTGAAACTAAAAAAAAAAAAAGAACAAATGAGGCCCAAAGTCAGTCGAAGGAGGGACATAATAAAGATCAGAGAAGAAATGAATATAATTGAGAAGAATAAAATAATAGAAAAAAATTAATGAAACTAAGAGCTGGTTCTTTGAGAAAATAAACAAAATAGATAACCCCCTAGCCAGACTTATCAAGAAAAAAAGAGAATCTACACATGTAAACAGAATCTGAAATGAGAAAGTAAAAATCACTACAGAAAACACAGAAATATGAAGAATTATGAGAGAATACTATGAAAAATTATATGCTAACAAACTAGATAACCTAGAGAATTGGACAATGTTTTAGAAAAATATAACCTTCCAAGACTGACGGAGGAAGAAACAGAAAATCTGAACAGATCGATTACCAGCAATGAACTTGTATCAGTAATCTGAAAACTAAACTCCTAGACCAGGCAGATTCACTGTTGAATTTTATCAGACATTTTTAGAAGACATAAAACACATTCTTCTACAAGTTTTTCAAAAAGTAGAAGAGGAGGGAATATTTCCAAACTCATTCTCTGAAGTGAACCCCACTCTAATACCAAAACCAGGCAAAGACACCACACACACACACACAAAAACTACAGACCAATATCCCTGATGAACATAGATGCAAAAATACTCAACAAAATATTCGCAAACCAAATTCAAAAATAGTCAAGAGGATCACACACTATGATCAAGTGGGAGTCATTCCAGGGATTCAAGGATGGTACAACATTTGAAAATCCATCAACATCATCCACTGTGTCAACAAAAAGGACAAACATCACAATTATAGAAACTGGAAAAAGAAGAACAAATGAGGCCTAAAGTCAGCAGAAGGAGGGACATAATAAAGATCAGAGAAGAAATAAAGAAAATTGAGAAGAATAAAACAATAGCAAAACTCAACGAAACCAAGAGCTGGTTCTTTGAGAAAATAAACAAAATAGATAAGCCTCTAGCCAAACTTATTAAGAGAAAGAAAATCAACACAAATCAGCAGCATCAGAAATGAGAATGGAATAATCACAACAGACTCCACAGAAATACAAAGAATTGTTAAAGACTACTATGAAAACCTATATGCCAACAAGCTGGAAAACCTAGAAGAAATGGACAACTTCCTAGAAAAATACAACCTCCCAAGACTGACCAAGGAAGAAACACAAAAGTTAAACAAACCAATTATGAGCAAAGAAATTGAAACAGTAATCAAAAAACTACCCAAGAACAAAACCCCGGGACTGGACGGATTTACCTCGGAATTTTATTAGACACACAGCGAAGACATAATACCCATTCTCCTTAAAGTGTTCCAGAAAATAGAAGAGGAAGGAATACTCCCAAACTCATTCTATGAAGCCAACATCACCCTAATACCAAAACCAGGCAAAGACCCCACCAAAAAAGAAATGACAGACCAATATCCCTGATGAATGTAGATGCAAAAATACTCAATAAAATATTAGCAAACAGAATTCAACAGTATATCAAAAGGATCATACACCATGACCAAGTGGGATTCATCCCAGGGATGCAAGGATGGTACAACATTCGAAAATCCATCAACATCATCCACCACATCAACAAAAAGAAAGACAAAAACCACATGATCATCTCCATAGATGCTGAAAAAGCATTTGACAAAATTCAACACCCATTCATGATAAAAACTCTCAACAAAATGGATATAGAGGGCAAGTACCTCAACATAATAAAGGCCATATATGACAATCCTACTACAGCAAACATCACACATAACAGTGAAAAGCTGAAAGCTTTTCCTCTAAGATCAGGAAAAAAACAAGGATGCCCACTCTCCCCACTTTTATTCAACATAGTAGTGGAGGTCCTAGTCACCTTAATCAGACAACACAAAGAAATAAAAGACATCCAGATTGGTAAGGAAGAAGCCAAGCTGTCACTGTTTGCAGATGACATGATATTGTACATAAAAAAACCTAAAGAATCCACTCCAAAACTACTAGAACTAATATCTGAATTCAGCATAGTTGCAGGATACAAAATTAATACACAGAAATCTGTTGCATCCCTGTACACTAATGATGAACTAGCAGAAAGTGAAATCAGGAAAAACAATTTCATTCACAATTACATAAAAAAATTAGAATACCTACCTAAGAATAAACCTAGCCAAGGAGTTGAAAGATGTATACCCTGAAAATTACAAGACACTCTTTAGAGAAATTAAACAGAACACTAATAATTGAAAATCCATCCCATGCTCTTGGGTAGAAAGAATTAATATTTTCAAAATTGCAATCCTGCCTAAAGCAATCTACAGATTCAATGCAATCCCTATCAAAGTACCTACAGCATTCTTCAAAGAACTGGAACAAATAGTTCTAAAATTCACATGGAACCACATAAGACCCCAAATAGCCAAAGCAATTCTGAGGAGGAAGAATAAAGCAGGGTAGATCTCCCTTCCCAATTTCAAGGTCTACTACAAAGCCACAGGAATCAAAAACAATTTGGTACTGGCACAAGAACAGACCCAGAGACCAATGGAACAGAATAGAGAGTCCAAATATTAACCCAAGCATATATGGACAATTAATATATGATGAAGAAGCCATGGATATACAGTGGAGAAATGACAGCCTCTTCAACAGATGGTGTTGGCAAAACTGGACAGCTACATGTAAGAGAATGAAACTGAATTGCTGTCTAACCCCATACACAGAAGTAATCTTGAAATGAATCAAAGATCTGTATGTAAGTCATGAAACCATAAAACTCTTAGAAGAAAACAGGCAAAACTCTCTTGAATATAAACATGAGCAACTTCTTCATGAACCTATCTCAATGGGAAAGGGAAACAAAAGCAAAAATGAACAAATGGGACTATATCAAACTAAAAAGCTTCTGTACAGCAGAGGACACCATCAGTAAAACAGAAAGGCATCCTACAGTATGGGAGAATATATTCAATGACATATCTGATAAGGGGTTGACAACCAAAATACATAAAGAGTTCATGCACCTCAACAAGCACAAAGCAAATAATCCAGTTAAAAAATGGGCAGAAGATCTGAACAGACACTTCTCCAAAGAAGAAATTCAGATGGCCAACAGGTACATGGAAAGATACCCCACATGTCTAATCAACAGAGAAATGCAAATTAAAAGCACTCCTACACTGCTGGTGGGAATGTAAATTACTTCAACCATTGTGGAAACCGGTATAGATGTTCCTCATAAAACTAAAAATAGAAATACTATTTGACCCAAAAATTCCACTCCTAGGAATTTACCCTAAGAATGCAGGAACCCAGTTTCAAGAAGATATATTCACCCCTGTGTTTATCACAGCACTATTTACAATAGCCAAGGAATGGAAGCAACCTAAGTGTCCATCAGTAGATGGATGGATAAAGAAGAGATGGTACATATACACAATGAAATATTATTCAGCCATAAGGGTTGTTGGGAAGGAAAGGACAAGAGGAATAAGGGGCATTACGATTTGCACACACAATGTAAGGGGGTACAAGGGGAAGGCATTAGCACAGAGAAAACAAGTAGTGACTCTCTCACATCTTAGTATGCTGATGGACAGTGACTGTAATGGAGTATATGGTAGAGACTTGATAATGGGGAGAATCTAGTAATCACAGTGTTGCTCATGTTATTGTATGTTAATGATACCAAACTGAAAAAAACAAAAAAGTTCAAATGTGTATAGAGCTACTGTTATATGATCTGTTTTTCTTTTTGTCTTAGAACACACCCACTATTTAATTATATAAAGCTTGAATGCACTTGAGCCCAACTGTCCATATATTTTAAGAGCCTGGTAAACTAATCATTTCCTCTCAAAGCTTATATTATTTAGGAGTTCCATTTACTTTCTGTTCTCTAAAATTTCAGTGTTTAATTATATGTGGTTCTGGCATGTATTATTTGTTAGTTATTACATATGGTGGGCTTTTCTCTTAGTAAATAGTAGTCTAATTTATATACAGCTTTTCTTAATTATTATGAATTCCCAATCTCAACAAACATGGTGACAAACAAATATCTGTAGCACAATAGACATTTCTCTTTATGGGGAGACTTAACTTGAAATTTTAATAATAAGCAATTTAAAAAATTTTGTTTATTATTGCTTTAAGAATTTAAGATATGGAAGTGTTGCAGTTGAGAACTTGTGTAACTGCAGAGGAGAAAGAAAAATGTATAATTTACACCGTGTGTTGACAGTAAACCTGTTTAGCATGTTGAGAAATATAATGCCTAGTATGAGAGATCATTCAAATTATATTTAAAAGAAAATCACAATTTGGGGAACTAAAATGATTAATTTAAAAAATTACTGGGATAATTGAAAATTGAATTGAGAGCATTTATTTCTGTGCAGTGTTTGTGATTTTTGCCACACTTTTTCCAAGGGCCTTAGAGATAACTGGAATTCACTTATATCGCCTCTCTTTCTCAGGCATTTTGGAAGACTCAACTTCCTAGCCTTCCTTGAAAACAGAGGGGTCTCATAACTAAAGTAAATAAAGGTTTATAAATAGACTTATCTTTCAGAACAAGTACTAAAGATCCTTTGTGCTGACTGGCTGGTCTCTATTTCTTCACCACTTGGAGGCTTCGTGTCAAGATATCAAAAATAGGAAATGGAGGAAGCTTGGATTCGAGAGTCACTAGATTGAGGAGAACCTGCCACATTCCAACTGCCAGCCCACATTAAATTGAGCATACGTGAATAACAGACTTCTTTTATGTAGAGCCACTGAGCATTTTCTTTAATGGGACTAGTAATTACTCACCCAACAGTTAATTACTGGCAAGATCAAAGGAGTCATTTGCATACCTTTTGACTTAGGCTTAGGAAAATAAAAATTCCATGATGATTCTGGTCAAATAAAATCTCCTAACATTTAACATCTTCATCTGAAAGGCTACCAATAGTCATATTAGTTATATTTTTATTAGTTAATGCTCTTTTTTGAACAGTTATTCAAAAATTCAGAACATAAGAAACACTTTACTAAGTTTGTTACCCTGAAGCTAAATTCCACTAACAATAAAGAAAGATATTTTCCACCTTACCACCCATATCATTTTTTTGAAACCATATCTTTACTTGTAAAGGAGAAAGCACAACGAAATAGTTTCTGATGTTTCATTTTTAATCTGTTTCTCTAGATATGTTTAAATAATCACTTAAAGAAGAAAACAACTCTTTTGGTAGTTCTGCCAGTAAAGGATTAACTTAAAAGAACTAATACAAATATTAACCAACAACTATATTTTTTTATATAGAAATAAGTACCATATATATGTATGCTATGGATTATCTGATATATTATATATTAAATATTATATGTTTATGTACTACTGACCCTTGAATGATGTGGAGATTAGCGGCACCAACCCCCGAGACAGTTCAAAATCCATTTATAACTTGATTCCCCACAAACTTAACTACTGATAGCCTACTTGCTGACTGGATGCTTTACCAACAGTTAATTAACACGTATTTTGTATGTTTTATGTATTATATACTATATTATTACAATAAAGTAAGCTAGAGAAAAAAATGTTTTTTTCAAATTTTCACAAATCTCCAAAGTTTTTTCTGGTATCTTTATTGAGAAAAATTCACACAAAGTGGACCTGTCCAGTTCAAATTTGGGTTGTTCAGGGGTCAACTTGTATATAAAAGAATATGTTAGAGAATAATCCATTTTTTTTCCACTTGAAATTGTTTTCAACAAGTCATCTGATTTCTTCCTAATTTCCATAAGACACTCAGAGTGTTAATTATATTTCCCTTTCTTCCAAACAGCTAGCTGGAAAGTCCTTACTCTTTTTTGCATAATGCTTTACTCTTTCTACAAAACCTACCTTAAATGTCTGCTCCTCTGTAAAGCCTCTGTGATATCTCTATTCTTGCTGTGGCTCTCCCCTCACTCAGCATTTCTTAACAAATGGTCATTGAATTTCAACCATGTATTAGGAAGGATGCTGAGAACATAGAAGTGAACAAAAAGGCATAGAGCGTTTTCTATCTTGGAGTGGCAGGCATGAGGTATATAGGATATATATAAGCTACTGAATAAATATTTTAGATAATCATTATGACAAATAATTGGAGTAAACTATAAAGCATACATACCATGGTGGAGGGAGCTACTTTTATAGGAAGAGGACAAGGGAATGATAATTCCTAGGTGAATTTGATCATGGACGTGAATGAATAAGGGTGCCAGCCATTTGTGTATTTGAGAATAAGTCCACATAGAGACAACTTAAAGATCAAAGGCAGGAGCATGCATGGTGTGTTCAAGAACACCAGAGACTGTTTAACTTTTAATATGTATGTTTATTAATGTTATTTGAAATCCACATGTAAGTTTTCCAGAATAGAGTGGGTTATTATTTATTATTTATTTATTACTTAGCAAACAATAACTGTGCAGTTTCTCTTTGTCCTAATTCTCACCCTTGGAGTAATGCAATGAAAGCAAGCTATCATCTCCCATGTATGCATCTGAACTTTAAGTAAGGAATATCAAATTAAAAAAAATAATAATGCAGATGACATTAACAGTGTTTCAATCTCAATGGCCGTCCATCCCTTTTGCATTTTTAAATAATTCCTTAAAATTGTAAATCCGGAGAACAGAGGTCCTGATTCTAGCCCTTGGGAATGTAAATTAATCTCTCTCTGAGAAAGATAAAGCAAATATACAACCCAGGGGATGTTCCCATTGCCTTGGGTCTTACTCCCTTGAAATTAAACACACACTTTCAGCGAACTAAATCTATGTAGTTCTTATTAGGTAATCAGTGGTCATGATGCTGAGGTTCTTGTTTACAGAGTTGAAGAATGAACTTTGTGAATGAACGAGGAAGGAAATTTGCGGAGGGTTTTTATTCAGTTACAGAGAGATCTTTATTCAGGATAAGAGAAAGTATGGAACTCCCCACAGGTACAGGGAGGGGCGAGGCTGCTCTTTGGGGTCTTGGTGTCTTTAGGCTTGTTGCAGTGGAAGTTTGCTATAGATTCAGCCAGAATGCTAGTTATATTTTAACCTATTTCTGTGACGGTTTCCCGCATACCCTATTGTAAACTGATGGGCCTATTGGATTCTGAGCAATGAGCTGTTCTATACCACTGGGTCCTGAGGCGGAAAAATTGTTACACTGTTTCAATCTCAAGCATCCTGTTTTGTAAGATTTTGTGCTTTTTCAGGGCCCACACTGTAACTGGGCAGGAGTTATGCCCTGCTGCCTTCCTATCTAATTTAAACAATAATTTTATTAAGACTTATTTAACATACCATAGAATACACTCATTTATAAAATACACTTCAATAATTTTTAAGTAAATTTACCAAGTTGTTCAACCATCAACATAAGTTAGGTTTAGAACATTTTCATCACCTCCGTAATACCCCGTGTGAGCATTTACTGTTAATCCCCTACCTCTACTCCCCAACTCCAGCCACTAATTTATTGTCTCTGTAGATTGGCCTTTTCTGGGCTTCACACAAGTGGGATCCTACAGTCTGTGCTCTTGTGTCTGTGTTATTTCACTGATAATAATGTTTTTGAGGTTCATCAATGTTATGTGAAGTATCTGTATTTCATTCCTCTTTGGCTGAAATAGGTTCCATTGATATTTTTTCTATCTACTCACCAGTTGGTAAACCTTTAGGCTGTTTCCAGTTTGAAGCTATTAGTAATATGCTAGTAAGAACATTTGTGTGCAAGGCTTTCTGTAGACACATGTTTTCATTCCTTTTGGGTAGATAAATATAGACTTATTGGGTGATATGGTGACTCTATATGATTATTTAACCTTTTAAATAATTTCTAGGCTGTTTTCCAAAGTGGCTGTATCTATTAAATTTCTATCAGCAATTGTGGGTAAAATTGCAGAATTTTCAGAATCTCTTGCCTGGCCTCAGTGCATCTCCATATCAGTAGGTGATTACAAGGACTGGGGGAGCGAGGGTATATCTGGACCGGGGAGGTTTGGTGGGGTGCATTTTTTGCAGCCAGGTCGGGAGAGACACAGGCAAGCAGAAGTGGATAAATGCTTAGTGGATGGCTGCTTGTAAGCAATAAATAGGTTTCTCCCACTTTATTTCTCCCTTTGACTGATTTTGGCTTCAAAGGTAATTTGCCCCAGGCTGGGAACATATTTTTCCCTCTGGAGTTCCTTTTTTTCCACATCATCAACATCTGTTATTTTCTCTCCTTTTTATTATAGTAATTTCAGTGAGCACAGACTACTGTTTTACTGTGGTTTCCATTTGCATTCTCCTAATGACTGATATTGTGAAACTTTTCATGTATCTTCCATAGTTAAATGTTTATTGAAATCTTCTGCTCGGTTTTAAAATTGGGCTGTTTAGTCATCTTCTTATTATGAATTAAACATCTTCTTTATATATTCTGGATATAATATATTTATCAATATTTTGCAGATATTCTTTTCCACTTTCTTCTTCTCTTTTCATATTCTCCTGATGCTGCTTGAGGAAAAAGTTTGGATTTTAATGAGGTTCAACTCACCAGTTTTATTTTTCACAGGCTATGCTTCTCATACCATACCTAAGAAATTTTTGCCTAACCCAAGATCTGTTTTCTTCAAAAGTGTTATCACTTTAACTCTGAAATTTAAGTCTAAGATCAATTTTGAGTTAGTTTCTTTACATGTTGTAAGACAAGGATCTAAGTTTATCTTTTTGCATGTGAATAGCTAGTTGTTCCAGTATCATTTTTAAAAAATCTTTTCTTTCCTCCAGTGAATTGCCCTAGAACCTTTATCCAAAATCAATTAACCACAGTGTGAGAATTTATGAACTCTCATTAATCTGTGTTCTACCTTATACTAATAACATAGTGTCTTATAACTGTAGATTTATAGTAAATTTTGAAATTGCAAAGGGAAATTCCTCAAATGTGGCTTCCTTGTTAAAATTGGCTCGGTTATGTGGGGTCTTGTGCTTTTCCACATGAATTTTAGGATCAACTTGTCAATTGCCACACACACAAAAATGTGTGCTGAAATTTTGATAAGGATTGCATTGAATCTATAAGTCAATTTTGTTAGAACTGCTATCTTAATATTGAATCTTCAAATCCATGAAAATGGAATGTCTCCCAATTTATGTAGATCTTAAATTCTCTCATCAGTGTTTAATAATTTTCACTGTGTAAGTCTTGCATTTCTTTAGTTAAATACATTCCTAAGTATTCTTTTTTGTTACTATTGTCAAAGGAATTGTACTCTTGATTTCATTTATGAGTCATTCATTTTTCATATGTAGAAATATAATTGATTTTTGTGTATTGTCATTTATCAGGCAATCTTGTTTTAATTGCTTATTCTAATAATTTTCTTTTGTGAATTTCTTAGATTCTTTTATATAAGATCATATCATATACAAATAAAGATCATTTTATTTCTTTCTTTGAAAGCCGGTGCCTTTTTTTTTTTTTCTTCGTGACTGCACTGGCCATTCTCCAGTACAGTGTTGAAAATAATGGCAAGAGCAGATAGCCTTTCCTTAACCTTAATCTGGAAGGAAGGCCTTCAGTCTTCCATCATCAAGTGTGATGAGGGTTTTCCATCGACATCTCTGTGAAGGTGTAAAGTTCTTACCTATTCCCAGTTTGTTGATAGTTCTTTTTTTAATCATCATTGGATATTATATTTTGTCAAATACTTTGTGTGCATTTAGATCATCATGTGATTTTTTTCTTTGTTCTATTAAGATTGATTATAATACTAATTGATTTTTGAAACTTAAATTAACCTTGCATTCTTAGGATAAATCTCACTTGACCTTGACATGTAATTCTTTCTATGTGTTGTTAGATTCATTCCCTACAATTTTATTGAGGATTTTTGCATCTATATCTATGAAGTATATTAGTCTGTAGTTCTTTTTTTTCTTATGATATCTTTTTCTGGCTTTAGTATTAGGTTGAAACAGGCCTCATAGAACAGTTTGTGAAGAGTTCCTTCCCTTCACTATTTTCTGGAAGAGTTGTTGAAAGGAAAAGAGGGGATGCAAACTCTACAGTCTAAGCAGGTTTATTGCTGAACCTGAGAGGGACCCCTCTGTCCTGGCTAGCAGAACAAAAGAAAAAGGGGTCTCTAACAGGTCAAGAGGCTTTTTATGGCCAGGGTGTTTGGTGGGCTTTTTGAGGGGAGGGGTTAGGGGAAAGGTGGGCTTGTGGCTTGCTGATGTGTCCTCTGGAGAATGCTTGTAGCCTAAGTAAGATGACACCTAGGTCTCTCTGAGATGGCAGGCAGATTCTGTCATTCCTGCTCTAAAGGGTATAGGAAGATGGGTCCCAGTTCTTTTCTTGGCTACTTCCTGCTGAGAGGCGGTGATGAAGGAGGTATCCTGGTATTTTGAAGCAGGAAGGCCGATGGGAGGTGTTCTTGAGAAGTTGCTTGGGAGATGGCTGCCATTTGATCCTATAAAAATCTTTGGAATGGTTTACTTAAGCAGGGAAGGAAAAGAAGGAGGGTGATAAAGGTGAATGGGGCCAGGAGGGTAGAAGGTAACTGAGGGTTATAGAAGCTTGGACTTGGTCGAGGGAGAGAAGGTTAGAGCCCAGTGGCTGAGAAGGTCAGTGAGGTTGTGTGAAGACTGGACCTGTAGGGGCTGGTGGAGGGCAATTTTTGGGGCTTTGGGGATAAGGAGTGCAGCTGACGCTAGGATCTGTAAGCAGAGAGGCCAGTCTTTTGTCTCAAGGTCGAGTTGTTCAGACAAACAGGCAGCAGGTTGGAGGGAATCCCCAGCTGATTATGTAAGTAGCCCTAATGCTTGTTCCTTTTTCTGGTTAAGAAAAGAAAGATTTGTTAGGGTTAGGTAGAGTCAAAGCAGGTACCCTGAGGAGTGCTTACTTGAGGGCTCAGAAAGAAGCAGGAATTAAGTCTGTCTCTGGCACCCTTTCTTGGAGATCCCCGTGGGAGGCCTCATAAAGGGGTTTTTCAATGAGTGAGAAATTTTGGATTCAGAGTCTAAAATAGCTAAGAAACCCTAAGAAGGAAAGATCTCACTTTTTGGTGGGGAAAGGGAGATTATTAATAGCTTGTTTTCAAAAGGTAGGTATGCAGCAAGTGGTAGGGGTGAGATCAAGACCAAGGTAAGTGACCTTTTGCTGTACTAGTTGAGCTTTGTGTTCAGTACATGGTATCCCTTTTTCCCCAGGAATCTAAGGAGGGAAACAGTGTGGGATATAGAATCATTTTTGAGGGGCTGCATAGCAAGAGGTTGTCGATATACTAGGGCAGGCAGCTAGAGGCAAGGTTGAGAGATTGGAGGTCCTTTTGTAGTGCTTGGCCAAAGAAGTGGGGCATCAGTTAAGACTGCCTGCTCTGCCTAAAGATAGGCTGTTGGGCTGTTGTCTGATTGCCAGAGAATACGTTAGAAATCCTACTTCTCAACTCTCTGATTTTTAAAATGGAATCTTAGTCTTAAGATGGAGTCCCTCCTGTTCTTACTATACTGTTTTTGTCTCAGCATTTTTCATCACAGGCAGGAAAAGTTAATCATGATGCTTGTCCTATGTATCTGCCCCACCTCATTTACCCCTCAAGGAATGCGGACCCTTGAAATCTTTTAAGGAAAAGTAGATGTCGGTCACTCATCTGTAACTGCTTCCTGCTGAGTAAGGGCATTGTCTCCGCCTGTGGGTCCAGCAGTTCCTTGCTGTCTGTCAGGGAGAGGGGAGGTCATGGAGCCATTTTAGCAGAGGCAGACATGGACAAGGGCACATGAAAGGAGGGTGCAGCTAAATTGCGGGGTTGCTGATGTGCATGTTTATCAGCGTTAGGGTGGATTGAAATCCTCATCTGAGCAAAATCTGGAGTTGGATTTTTTGTTCTGGAGGAAGCAAACTTGACAAGGCGATTAAGAATGAATGATTGAACATGAGGACTAGAAATAGTAAAACTAATTGAAATGATGGGAGAAAACGGAAACATTTGGAGAATCATAGCCAGATATTTTAAGGAAACTAGAATCCAGGATCTCATCTATTTTACAGTGAACAGTGTTAGTATCTAATAATGATAAGGCTGCACTATTGAAACACAATTCTTCTTTCTCTCTAAAATTACCCTCATTTTTATTAATATAAAATAAGTTTAGCTTTAAAACAGTTTGCCTGATTATTTACAGAAGTGCAGCAAGAACAGCTGTTGATCACACAGGCTCTTTTAAAAGTACTTTGCTGGAACTTTTTTTAAGGAATTTCAGATTGATCTTTTAAAGGCCTCTGAAGGCCAGAAAGCCAAGCCAGACTTTCTATCAGGTTTTGCCTGCAGTACCTATAGATTTGGGTGAATTCCTCTCTTCTTGAGGTCCCCAAGATATTCTGAGGTTACTGCACCTGCCAGGAAATGACCTTCCTTACTCACCTGGTAAGGCTGCTGGGAACTCTGTAGACAAGGTACCAGGCTGATTCTTCCAAGTGACTTTGTTGGCTCTATTAAGTCAATCTTAGTTACTTAAAGCTGTCTGTTCATATCTGGGTCTATGCATGTGTCTCAAATATGACATTCCAGTCAAAGACTTAGTAATATAACCAGTATTTTCAATTGGTCCTGTCACAAGGAGAGCAGATTCTTATTGAACTTATGCAAATAAAAAATATTGCCATACAATATGAAAATAGTCACTAAGAGTTTCTAAATTCTGGAGGGATCAGGTAGAGAGAGATAAATGTTTCAATGCTGCTTTAAAGGTATAATTTACTAAACTGTTGTAAACTAGCTTAAGAGAAAAAGGTTAAAACAGACACCTGTTTTTCTGTTTAAGAGATTAGTAACATTTGCATAAAAATTAAAATCATCTTCAGTTTACCAAATTTTATGTATATAATTTTTGCTCTGCTTGAATCTAGTTCTTTACTATTTCAGAAATAAAACAGTAACTATAAATGACAAAAGACTTAGAAATGGTAATGGTTAAAGGTCTGATGAGTGCTTATTATAAGACAATTGATATAAGGATGTTTGGGTATTTCTGTAACATATCAACATAGCTTTTAGCTCTTTTAATATAAAGATCTCATTTTCTTAAGTTCTTAGACAACTTATTGAGACCTTAAACATGAGAAATCAGTTTGATAAAACAATTAGAAAAACCCTTCATAATTTTTCATTTTTAAGAGCAGACTAATAGTTCAAGAAAACGTTGTCCTTTTAACAAACAGAAAACAAAATTCTTATTTTGCTGTGTACTTCATATCAAGACTCATTTGCTTTAATCTCACATAGCATGCCATATTAAATTCTTCCACAAATTTTCTACAACTTTCTTTTTACATTCAGTGTTCTCCTTCTTTAAATAAACAGCTGTACTTTAGAACAGTTACCTTCCTTTATCCTCAATAAAATGAATTTCCATTCCTTACACCTTCTCTTATCAAAACACTTATTTTCTATCATGCACAGATGTTTTCTTTATTATTTCAAGTAGTTTTAATTAGAACTTAAACCATTAAGAACTTTAATTTTTAGTGAACACTGAGAAGTAAGTTATTGTGAATGGTTACACTAACATTCTTTAGATTGGCAAATTTATGACTTACTATACTTATTTAGATCACTCGTTCCTAACAACCTTGCTAGATTACTCACAAAACCTTCACCAAACATTAGACAAAGTCAAGCCTCTTTTTAAGCATTTTTTTGAAAGATTTAACAGATAACATCAACTTAAATGACTTTAGGTAAACCTAGGCATCTGATAACCTTAAGGACTTGTCTGTTTTAGTTAAACATAAATTAGTATTAATGCTGAGTATCTTCTATCTGAATTTCTGGGAGTTTTGGAATGCCCAATTTTTACAAGCACTGTCTTTAAATCAATTCATTTTTAGCAGTACCATCTGGAGGTAGAAAACTATCTTCCATTTACACATTTAGACATACAAACATAAATTAAGACATAATGACCACAGTTTTTTTTAGGCTGTAATTCCCATGAGGGCTGGCAGCAGTTTGTTAGGACCGGCTTGCAAATGGAGGTTTAACTCACATTTCTTTCCAGTCATATTTGGCTGCAAATGGAATGTAACCCACATTTCTTTGGTCATAGGATCTCCAGCCTGATGGTTATTAAGGCAAATTCACGGGGCACTAAACAAGCTTAGATTTAAGGCCACACACTTAGAAAGTGTGGGCGACCTCAGAGTGAGAGGTGATTCTGAAAGGTTGAGGCAACCTCAGAGTGAGAGGTGATTTTGAAAGGTTGGGGGTTCCCCCTTTTAAGGTTTTTTCAGGAATGTGACAAAGGGCTACAGATGTAGACTTGTCAAGAGGTCTCAAGATGTTGATCTTTGATGAGATATTAAATTTCTTATTAGTCTTCTGGGTAATTCTGCAAAATTAACATAAGAAATTTACTGCTCTGATCCCCTCTAGGATAGCAGCTTCTCTCTGGGAGCATATCAGTCAAGACTGCCTGCCCTGTCCCCATGCAGTGGAGGATATCTCTTCCCAGAAGGGGTGTGAGGCAGTGGGGCATTACCAGAAAGGAGTGAGTCAAAGTAATATGGACCAAGAAACAATATAAAGGAGAGGTTTGGACTGGTGTTTCTGTTAATGCTTTCATACCAACAACCAAGATAGAGGAGGGGAGCAAAAGTCCCGAGGATTCAGTAAGCACAGAGAGTCTGGCCCCCATGTCAACCAGGAAAGAAACCTGACTTCCTTCCACCACCATTGTTACCCGTGCATCTGCTGGTGTCATTGTGGAGGGGGCCTTGGGATCTGGGCAGCATCAGTCAGTGACCAAAGACAAGGCCATGAGGCCCACCAGGTCCTCTCTAGATGTGTCTGGTTATCTGGAGGGGAGAGAACTCAAGGGAGGGGCTGACTTCCCTAGAGGGGAATCCATTCATTTTCCAGTGACCCCATTGTCTGCAGTTTGGACATGGCTTTGTAGGAGAACTGGGATTAGGGCAAGCTTTTGCCCAGTGGCCCTGACTGCCACAGCAAAAATAGTAGCTAGGCACGTGTGGGATGAGGTCTTTTGCAGGCTTGTCAGCAGGAGGTCGAACTAGGGAGGCCAGAATCTGATATTCGGCCTTAGCCTGTTTTTCTTTCTGAGTTTTTTGTTCCTTATCCAGGTTTTTGAAAACTTTAAAGGTAAGGTCTACAAGCTCTTTCTGGGGTCTGCAGGACCTGAAAGGAAAGAAGTGACACACAGCAGCAATTCACCAGAGAATTCCACTTTATCAGGGAAAGGTGCTGGGTTATATAGGAAGGGGCATGAGCTGAGGTGTCACTTCTACGGGGCTGGTGGCTATTGGCTAGGTGCAGGGAGTGGGAAGGGGGACAGAGGTGATTGGTCTTCAGGTGGTGCCATCGGGAACCGAGAACCTGGAAGAGAAGCTGGAAGTTTGCCATCTTACTGGTGGGGGCCCTTCATTCCCCCATTTCTCCTCTATAGGGTTGTGGACGTTGCTTTTCTCTCTGACTGCTTCCTGCTGAATGGGGGTGGAGAAGGGAATGAGGGCTTGAGGACCGGGAGGAAAGGGTTGATAGGACTCCCCACAGTAAGGACCAGTAGATGTGGACTTCTTCAGGTTGGAAATCAATAAAGGTTCCCTGTAACTATAGGTCGAGGACTTGTTGATTCTAATGGTGGTGCCAGGAGGATACGGGTGCCAGAAGCCAGGCGTCTGCAGCCATTGTTTCCAGGAACAGTTTCCAGCGGAGAGAGGGGTCCATCTCAGCATGTGGTGAGGAGGTCACGTGAGGGTGAGGGATCTTCTGTGGCCAGAAGCTGGTAGTTCCTGAGTAAAAGCTGGTTGAAAGTTTGATTAGAGATTTTTCCAACTTGGGATTTGATGAACTTTATTATACAGGGTAAGAAGAGACAGGCGAGAAGAATGATTATTATGGGGCCTGCAATGGGCCAGAGCCAGGTGAGGAAGGGGTTTGTTAGTATTGAAGAGAATGGGTTGGAATTGGAAGCAGAGTGGAGACTGGAGGCAAGGTCGGTGAGTTTGGTGATGTCAGTTTCTACAATGCCGGATTCGTTGATGTAATAGCAGCACTCTTCTCGAAGGAAGACGCAGGTGCCGCCCTTCTTGGCTGTAAGCAGATCTAAGGCCCACCGGTTTCGAAGGGTGACTTTAGCTAGCGAAGTGACCTGTCTTTGGAGAGAGGCCAGGGAATCGGCAGGGGATGTCAGGGCTCCGTCAAGTTTGGCATTGAGATCTTTAATTGCCCATAGAGAGTGACCCTAGGCTCCCCCAGAAAATCCTGCCTCAATGGCTGAGGTGGTCAAAGAGCTACCGACCATGATGGGAAGGAAAGCAGCCCTTTTTGTGCGCGAGGGCAAGGGAGGTTGGAGCTCAAGGAATTCTGCCATGCTGTAAAGTGTAAGCTGTGGGATTAGGGTGACGAGAATGCAGGGTGTGCTGGAGTTGGGAGGCAGTGAAGTGTGCTGGAGGAGGGTGGAGTCAGGCCTACACAGTGGTGGATGGTGAGATTATCTGCGTATTCTGGTTCCCATAGGGGTATGTCTGCCAGGGGGCAGAGGGGTTGTCCTTCTGGATGGAAGGAGTAGTTGGAAATATTAAGGGGCACGGCTGCCAGCAGTGGGCGCTCCACTGATGCGCACAAGAAACAATTGGCGGTGTTGACAGTGTGGTTGAGAAAGATGGTGGTGTCTTGAATGAGCTGTAACCAAGAGTAGGAGGAATAAGAAGATGAAGAGGTGCCGTCAAGAGTTTGGATAATGACTTTTTCGGAATGTCCGACATCTGATGCAACTTGAGAGATCTGGGAGTGAGAGGGAACATACTCTCGAGAGATATGAAGGGTACCGTGGGGGGTCAAGGACCCCCCGTAGTAAACTGAGGCTGTGACCCGGCGGCCCATTGAGAGTCCCAGGGATCTGGGATTGATAAGGAGAATGAGCTGTTGCGATATTTCATGAAACAGTTGGAGGAGTAATACTATGGGTACTGGAAGTCACCCATGTAGTGAATGGCGCAAGACCAGTAGGGACATCCCCCGTAGGTGTCTTGCCATCGCCTACAATAGGCTTGTCTTTGGTAATAGAGGAAGCAAAGGTAGGGAGAATAAAGGTAGCTGCTAGTGAATACTTCGGTGGAGGGAGGAAAGTGGAGGTATAAAGGCTCAGAGCAGCCTTTCAGCGGGCAGTCTGATGTGGCAATGAGGGCAGCAACTTTTGTTTGATGCTGTGTGTAAGACTGTCTTTCTTTGAATTGCCATATAAAGGAGGCTGGGGTGGCAGGGAAGACAATAGGAATGAGGAGAAAAAGCAAGAGAGCGGTAAAGGAGGAAAAAGTCATGATTCGGGTATGAATGGCAAAGGGGGTGAACGGGATTTTGGAGGAAAGGGGACAGTAAGGTCAGGAGTCTGGAGGGAGGGAGAGTCTGTAAACTTTTGTAGGTTAAGAGATCTTTTAGGTGATGTGGGGACAGAATGGTAAGGGACGCCCTGAATGTTAGTTTATGAGCTTCTTTCTGCAAGAGCTGTCCAACGGCTAATGCCAATAGGCAAGGGGCCCATCCCCGAACTGTGGGGTCTAATTGCTTGGAGAGATAAGCTACTGGGGCAAAGGATGGGCCATAATATTGGCCTAGGACTCCTAGAGCTTGACTGGACCTCTCATGAATGTATAATGAGAAGGGCTTCGACAAATCAGGAAGATGGAGAGCTGGGGCTTCCACAAGGGCTTGACAGAGCTTAATGAAGGAGTGTCGGGGTGAGGAGGATAATGGTTCTTCAGCGGGGCCCTTGCTGAAGTCATATAGGGGTCTTGCCAACAGGGAGAAGTTAGGGATCCATGGTCTAAAATACTCATCCAGGCCTAGAAAGGAAAGGATTTCTGTCTTGGTTTTGGGAATGGCAGGTCATAGAGGAGCCATTTTCTGTCTAAGGTAATGGACTTTCTTTGTTGAGATAGAAGGAATCCGAGGTAAGTGACAGAAGGGGAAGAGATTTGAGCTTTGACGGGGGATACCCGGTAACCTCTGGAAGCTAGAAGGTTAAGTAGGGAGGCAGTGTCAAGTCGAGACTGTTCCCATGAGGGACTGCAGAGTAGAAGATCGTCCACGTATTGTATAAGGTGGACTTGGAGTGATCATGATTAAACTGTTTGAGATCCTGAGCTAGGACCTGTCCAAAAATATGGGGACTATCTCGGAAGCCTTGTGGCAAAACTGTCCAAGTGAGTTGTTCAGAATGTCTTGTGTATGGGTCCGTCCAGGTGAAGGCGAAAAAATCTTGGGAGGAGGGGTCCAGAGGGATAGAAAAAATGCGTCCTTGAGATCTAGGACTGAGAATTGGGATGCCGAGGCAGGGATCTGCAATTAAAGGGTGTATGGATTTGGAACTAAGGGATGGATAGGGACAACAGCCATGTTGATGAGGCAAAGGTTTTGGACAAGGCGGAAAGATATGTTGGGTTTTTTTTAACAGCTAATATGGGGGTATTAAATGGGGAGTGAGTGGATCTGAGGCAATTTTTGTTTAAGAGATCTTGAATGATGGGTTGGAGGCCTATGAGGGCTGAAGTGGTTAGGGGTTATTGGGCCTGACAGATATACTGAGAGGGGTCACGTAATTTGATAGAGGCAGGAGGACATAGAGCCATGGAGGGGCTTGTAATGTCTCAAACTTTGAGATTTACAGGATGTATGAGGGCGGAACCGGAGCTTTCATTGGGTAGAGGGGGTCGTCGGCTATGAGGGCCATCAGAAAGGGAGTGCTGTGGGAGTGGATATAGTTATGGAAACATGGAGGAGGGAAAGGATGTCCCATCTTAGTAAAGGGATGGGACACTGGGGCATAACCAGGAAGGAGTGGGAGAAAGGTATAGGATTGTCTTGGATTGTGCATAAAAGGGGGGGGTTAATGGGAAAATCTGTTTACTTCCTACCCCAACTACAGGAGTAATGGCAGGCGTGGTAGGGCCCTGGTATTCTTGCAAGATTGAGAAGGTGGCTCTTGTATCTAGGAGGAAGGAGATGGGGCAACCGTCTACTATTAAAGTAACCCTAGGCTCCTGTTTGTTGATGGAAATGGTCGGGCAAGAAGCCCCCGGGCTCCATCAATCTTCTTCTGCCAGCCCCACTACGGAGGGCTTAGGATGGGGGTTGTTCGTCCAGCCTCCCCTTCGGGTGGCTGGGCAATCAGACCCCCAGTGGCCCTTTTTGTGGCATCTGGGGCATGGGGTGGTAGGAGATCTGGGGGGAGGGGCATGCCCTTGACCAATGTCATTCTTGTCCACACTTGAAACAAGCTCCTGGGGGGTGCTTGTTTGTAGAAGGGCGCCCAGGTTGTGGTTTTATCAGCTGGGCCAACATTTGGAAATTGGCTTGATCATCCTTTTGTTTACGGCATTCTTTCTCCTCCTCCCAGTTATGGAAGACTTTAAAGGCCACTGTTAGGATCTCAGTCTGTGGGGTAGCGGGGCCCTGTTCTAACTTTTTGAATTTAGCTTTAATGTCAGGGTAGCTTTGAGCTAGGAAGTATGTCATAAGGACATGTTTTCCATCAGGCGTTTCTGGGTCAAGGCTGGTATACTGTAATAGGGCTTGAGTGAGTCTGTCTAAGCTACATCCCGGAGGGGGGGGGTCTATAATTTTGGGAGGCCCTCAGGACCGAGTCTGAGGGGGACTGAAGGGTACTGGCTCAGTCTCTGGGGGAGTGATGTGGTCCAGCCGCGCCTAGTCAAGCAGGTCTTGAAGTGCAGAAGGGGGGCAAAGAAAACAGAGAAAGATAGAAAGAACTGGGAGTGCTGACGCTCCCATATGTTGCCAACCAGCAGCCCAGCTGCTTGCCTCTGCCACTCCAGTTGGGCTTGAACTCATGACTCTGAAGTTAAGAGTCCCATGCTCTACCAACTGAGCTATAGCAGGGCTCCAGTTAGTTGCTTATGGAATGCATAAACAGAATGTTTTTTGTTCTCCATTCCTGCCACATCGGCAAGTGGGGGAAGGGCATAGCTAGAAGCAGGGGCGGTGTTTTTACACATCTTCAAGTTCTCCCTATTTTCAGAGTGAGGAGTCTTGGCTCGTCTTCAAGGACAAGATATGTTTTTGTGGACAGATAACTTCCAAGGACTGCACCAGTTGTTCTCAAGCTTGTGCTTTCCTATGCTGCGTTCAGACATGGGGGAAGGTGCTTTCCCATTCTGCCTACAAACATGTGAGAAGACAAAGGCAGTCCCTAACAGGGGAGAAACAGGTGATGAGGGCAAAGACGGAGGAGGCCCCTGGGACCTAGTTAAAGGGGGGCTGAAAGGCTCAGGCTTAATCTGCGGGAGATGAAGGTGGAGGAGGTGAGATGGGGAAGGAGATGGTGGGGAGGAAGGGAGAAGGGCTGTTGTAGGAGAAGAAGGGGAAGGGAGTGAACGGGAGGCTTCTGCAGGGGCAGCAGTGGTGGTGGAGGAAGGGGGATGGGCTGTTGTAGGAGAGGAGGGGAGGGGGTGGGCGGGAGGAGGAGGCAGAAAGCTTCGATATAGGGAATCTCCTTCCATTTTTTCACGTAGTTAAAGAGATTGTGAGTGATGTTAGGATCAAGAGTTCCCCTGCGGGCCATTGGTTGTTATTCTCTCGGGTGTATGTCGGTCAATCTTGGGAGCAGTATTTATGGAGAAGTTTTGGTTTTATATCAGGTGTCAGGGAGAGGGTGGCTAGATACTTGAGCTGGCATTCAAGAGGTGAACTTTCAGGTAGGGATGAGGAGGCTCCCATGGCTGAAGGACAGAGAAAGAGACAAACAGGGGAAGATGAACGGAGATCCTTGGACTGGAGGCAGACCGCAAGGAGACAAAGGGCATCCCCAATGATCCTTGGTGGTTTGTGGAAACTCGTATACGAGTTGGAATTTCTTAGGAAGTGTGGGTCGTCATCCAGACTTCTCTAAGAAGGCAGAGTGCCGGAGTCACGAGGTACCTAGTACTAGGAATTTTCAGCGGACGGAACGGATTTCGGCAGAGAACAGAAGGAGGATGGGGAAAAAGGGAGCGTTCTCATCCCCAAAGGAGTCACCTCATTTATGGCTGTTGGAGGATGGGCCTGAGGGTCTGCCGCAGCTGTGAAGGCCTGAGGCAGGGATTTATGGCTGTTGGAGAGGGGCCTGAGGGTCCACTGCAGCCGTGAAGGCCTGAGGCGGGGATTTATGGCTGTTGGAGGGGTCCTGAGGGTCTGCCACAGCCGTGAAGGCCTGAGGCGAGGAGAGTTCTCTCCTCGTCCCCAAGCCTCAGGGCTTTGCTGGACAATCATGGTCAATGGCACTGCGATAGCTCGGGGAAGAGTGGCCCACTCTGGGGGAAAACTTACCTAAAGGCCAGAGAGGAGTGGTGAGTGTGATGAGCCAGCGCCGGAAAAAGAGGACAAGGGCAAGCTGCTGCTGGTGTCGGGGGGAAGACGGGGCCCAGTTGGGGTGTCCCGTCTCCCGGGTTTCGGCACCAATGAAAGGAAAGGAGCGACACACAGCAGCAATTCACCGGAGAATTCCGCTTTATAGGGGAAAGGTGCTGGGTTATATAGGAAGGGGCATGAGCTGATTGAGGTGTCACTTCTATGGGGCTGGTGGCTATTGGCTAGGTGCTGGGAGTGGGAGGGGGGAGAGAGGTAATTGGTCTTCAGGTGGCGCCGTCGGGAACCGAGAACCCAGAAGAGAAGCCAGAAGTTTGCCATCTTACTGGTGGGGGCCCTTCAGGACCCATTCTCTAATTTTTTGGAGCTTTTTATGAATATATGGATAAGACTGGGAAATCAAGTGGAAGTGTAGGAGAATAAGGCCCTCAGGGGAGTTAGGCCTGGTGTTTGTGTATTTGACTGTGGCCTCTGAAAGGCAATTCATAAAAGAGGGCTGGGTTTTCATTTGCCCCCTGGGCAATTTCCCTGAGGCACTCACTCATAGTTGACCTGTTTATTTTTTTCCATCCCTGCCAGGAGGCAAGTGATTGTGTGATCACGACTTGCCCTACCAGGGTCACGGAGTTGGTAGTCCACTCAGGGTTTTGGGGATCAGCCCTGAGGACCGCTCGAGCTGCGGGAGCCTGATTATCAGGGTGCTGGTGGTGCAACTCATCAGCAGGATTTCCAGCCGCATGCCAAATGCATTCCTTCTCATCATCCATGAGGGTGGACGAGAGGATGATGTAAAGGTCCCCCCAAGTGAGGTCATACATTTGAGTAACGTGGAGGAACTCTTTCCTGATGATTTGTTCAGTATGTTCCAGATCATTAATTGAAAAGGAGACATAAACACAAAAGGGCCTTTCAATGCCTGTTTCCTCACATTGGGGTAGGATGGAGTGAGAAGCGGTCTGGGGAGGTATTGGGTGGGAAGCGGGAGTGCGAGAGCGTGTCTAAGGCTGCGGGTTGTAAAGGCAGGCTTGGAGAGGAGGGGTGATTGAAAGAGGCACAGGCACCAGCAGAAAAGAGCAGGAGGAAGGGTGTTCAGAGGAAAAGAGGCAGATGAGCCAGCAGAAAGAAGGAGGGGGAGGGGTGATCAGGAGAAGCCGACAGTGGGGAGGGATCTGGACTTTGCGGACGCTGTTGGGGAGCAGGAGGATGATAATGTGGAGGGTCGTCAGCCAGGTTATGCTTGCCAGTGGGAGGGGAGAGGTGGGTAAAGGCGCGATGTTGTCAGGGTAGGAGTAGGGGAGTCCAGGGAGAAGTTTAGAGGATTTTTGTTCAGCTCTTAGTCAGAAAAAGGCATAGAGTATGCAAAAGGCATAAAAGGAGTGTTTTGGCCAGGCAAGCCTCCCAGAGATCTGGGAGCCTCGTCTGTCCGTCAGGGGACAAGAGGAAGTTAAGGTCTCTGGGGAGACGACCAAACTAGTTAGGAAAGATTTTCTCCAGTTGCCTGGGTTGACACGAACAGCTGTGAGGAAAAAAACTGCTTCGCAGAGGAAGAGGTTTTGGCCCTAGGCTATGTTGCTTTGGCAGGCTGCAGGCCAGGCCGTAGAGGTGGGTGCTCAGTGGGACGTCAGAGTTAAGTGGAGAACAAAGGGAAGTTGCTCAGGGAAGGTGAAGGCTTGGATTTAGGGAACCTCTGACCATTTGCCAGTCCTCTGGGGGAAATTACTAAAATCTCAGAGAATTTGGAAATCAAAACTGCTCTCAGCTGGCCAGTGTGATCCGTTATATTGGGCCACATGGAAGTGGAGTAGAGAGCTGAGGGGGTGTCTCCTGATGTTTTTGAGGGAGATTTTCCCATTGTTCCAGGCTGAGAAAGGGTGGCCGAAGTTTGGGAAACAGGCCCCCAGACGTCGCCCTGAGATCATTTTCCCAACTGGAGTCCATAGGCTCCTGGAGCCGGACGAGATTGTCATGCACACTGAAAGGAAGCATCCCCCCAGTCAGACTGCAGGAGGTCTCCTAATGCTGTTCTCAACTGGAGAACAGAGAAGAAGGGAAAGGATGAAAGGAAAAGGGGACTGGACCAACTTTGTCTCGGCGCCAAGAGAAAGTTGATGAGAAGCCAAAATCTCTCTCTCATGGGAATTGTGGCTGGTGCTAGATGTGTAGATTGAGGTCTGGCAATATGGTCCCTGGACTGGAGTTCACAAGGTGGTACTGGGTGAGAGAAGGAGGGGAAACAGGAAGAGACACCGGAGGCTCTCAGGATCTAGGCTTTAGCCCAGGACGAGCTGTTGCTGCCCACTGCTTCCTAGGCTGCAAAAGAGCCCCTGCTCTCAGCTCCTGTTCCTGGGTTTTGGCACCAGATGAAAGGAAAAGAGGGGACACAAACTCCATAGTCCAAGCAGGTTTATTGCTAAACCTGAGGGGGATATCTCTGTTCTGGTGATCAGATCAAAGGGAAAAGGGGTCTCTGACAGGCCAAGAGGCTTTTTATGGCCAGGGTTTTTGGTGGGCTCTTTGAGGGGAGGTGTCGGGGAAAAGGTGGGCTTGTGGCTTGCTGATGTGTCCTCTGGAGAATGCTTAGAGCCTAAATAAAATGAAACATAGGTCTCTCCGAGAGGGCAGGCAGACTTGCTCAAAAAGGTGGTAGTCCTGTTGGGATTCTATCAGTTGTGAGATATTTTCATTATTTCATTTTTAAATATTTGGTAGAATTCACAATTAAATGTATCTGGCCTTATTTTACTTGCTGGGAAAATGTTAGTTCATAATTCAATTTCTTTCCTTTTTGTAGGTATATTCTGATTTAACCAGTTGTAATTTTACTTCCAGTTTGGTCATTTAGCCCAGGTCCTAAGGTTGAGGCCAATTTGCTCTGAAAGCTCTTAAAAAGAACAGAAATATATTTATTCTGCAGTCACATAGACATCATAGCTGTGTGGAATCAGTAAAGAGAATATTGTTAAGAGATGATACCACAGAAAGTTAGGGGTGGACCTTGAAGCTGTTTTCTGTACTTTCACTTTTACTCTGAATAAGACAGAAAGCTTATTGATGGGCTTGAAGGAGAGGTGTGATATGACCAGATTTAGTTCTTACAGTTTATATATAGTTTATACACCTATATTTAAAAATACATATCCATTATCTATTGCTAAAGTATTTAAACAAATTTTTTAATATTGAATTTTTAAACAACAGTTATAATAAAACACTTGATTGCCAACACATTTACCCATTTCATGGCTCACCATCATATTGGATGTCTACATTCTCCTTCTAGGTTCTTTTTCACTTCTAGTAAAAGGAAACTACCTTAAGTAGTTCATCTGTTAAAATCTTTAAGTGATAAAACTGTCAATATTTATGATTAAATCCCAAGCCTGGTTCTAACTCTTTCTGACCTCTAGACACAACTAGAGGAGATTAGAATTACTATAACTGCTATCAAGGACATCCTTTGGCTTTAACATTTTATCTGGCATTAATAATTAATACATATAAGTCTGTCATTACTTCTCTTCAGTGAATCACTGGTACACTACAGTAGTCACTGAGTTCTGTAGCCCTTTTAGTTACCATTTCCCTCTTACCTCTCAGCTGCTAAGATCCTAAACAAGCCAGCATATCCCCATCTACCATTGTCACATGCCAGTTTATTATGAAAGGAAATTTTAACAGTTGCACTGATGTATCATGCCAGGGGCTATTTATTCATACTCCACATTCTAAAACTGTTGGGTTCTTCATTTAGTGAAGCTAGTAAGTGATCTAGCTACAAAGTGAAGCTAGTAAGCCAGTTGTTAAGTGATCAATCTCCAAAGTCCCATCTAAGAATTTGCTTTAAAGTTCCACTCCTGGAAACAACCCTCTTAAATTTGTTTACATGACTATATACTCTGTACAAAGAGTTGTATGCAGAAGTTTTACTTGTGAATACTCTTAGGATATGACTTGAAAGGAAGTAAAGAGGGAGTATTAATTAGAGAGAGAAGCAGACCTGAAATGCCTAATCTATTCAGTAAAAAGAAATCAAGTATAAATAAACAGGAAGGCAGCCACTACAATAAAAACTGTTCCCTTTCAGTTTCTAGACCTTGACCCTCTTTAGGTTCTAAGCATTCATCCTGCAGCAACAATCATATTAGATTCACAGGGATTACAGTGTTATCTTTCACTAGAAATTGCAGAGTCCACAAGGAATTGCCTCACCCAAGTTTCCACCTCCTCCAAAATGGTGGTTCAAAGTTAATGAATTAATGATTAAGGAAAACAAAGGCATATCCTCTTTGCTTCAGTTTGGGGTAACTCTGTCATTCTAGCTCCAAGACTAGATAAAATTGGATGAAGCCTTAGTCACAACTACATTGCTGGTCAGTTTTTCCTGCAGCCCAATATGGCATCTTCATTTTATTTTGCCGTTGTATCAGGAAAAAGCACTCCATGATAAACCATCTCTCTTAAATTCTGCATCTCAGAATCTATGCCAAGTGATCATGATCTAAAGTAAGTGACATTCTCCAATAGAACTCAGGATGAATTATTCTGAATAACAGAGGGGCAAATCACAAAGCAGCAGCCTTCATACTCTGTTCTGGAAAACCTCTACCATTGAGTTTCTTTAGTTCACTGATTGTCCTAAACCACCATACTAGTTCTGTTCTTCAGTTTTCTTCCACTTTCATTGTAGCATTGTATACTTTGGGGGTAATTCACTTCAATGCTTTAGGTCCTAGATATAAAGCAGAACAATTATGGTTGTAATTGAGATCTGTGTCTAAAAGATTTCCATAATAAATCTTCCTGACAACTAGTTATCACATAGTGTTTATCATAATGTGTACTTAGCTCATACAAAGATGAAATGAGTAAGGGCTGGAATACTGTAGAGAAACACTGTATATTCCTTCTTATGCCTCTCTTGACAATTATTCCACTTATTAATTATTTTAAATCCTTTGGTGGTGACACAGAGGTTAATTAGGGATTAGAAAATATACTGTAATGTTATAAGGGAAATAATATCTATAAATTTCTGGGAATGTTTAAGCCTCTGAGCTTGGCTTGAGGTTTTGCAACAGGCTTACACAATGCTGGCAGGCATCTTGGGGTCAATAAACTCTTTTAATTTTCTATGCCAAATTGATTTTGGTCTCCTGTAAGTTATCTGAGGACCTGAAGGAGGTTGCAGGTAGATGACAGTTATTAAGGTGTCTGGCAGAAGGGAGAATGGAAGAGTCAAGGAAGGGTCTTACAACTATAATGTACATCCTTGTGTAAGATAAATTACAATAAACTCCAACCGAAATAAGCAGGCAAAGAAAGGCAACAAAGGGCCAGACAGTTTATTTGAATGCAATCCCCTGGTGATGTTCCTCGGTCTGAAACACAGGCCGGGGAAGTCACACCCAGCAGGGCAGGCAGCAAGTTTTTAAAGAAGGCAGGGGGAGGGAGAGCAAAAGTGTACAGCGGCTGGAGGATTCACTCACCTAGGGTAAGTGGGGGTCTCTCATTGGCCTTTAGCCAGGTCCTGGAAAGTTACCACTAATCTTTTAGCTTGGGGGAAGGGCTCTAGTTGGGAGTGTTATCCAATCAGGCTCTGGGATGTTGTCAGACCGGAACCTGTTGGTCTCTTCCTCTCATTTGGTGAAGCCTGAGCTTGTCCATCAGGCTCACCCCTTCCCCTGATGCCTGCAGCCTTACACCTTGGTTGTATTTAGCAATTATGAGGTATCCACAAGATTTAATGTGCAAATCAATTCAAAATAAAAACAAAACAAATAAAATTCTATGAATTCAATGGGCTATTATTTTTCACCTTTACAATAAACTTGCAAATGTTTCTAGGCCGCAGGTATGAGTTTGTTGAGGATGATCATAGTGTTTTGCTTTTAGAAAGGAAACACGCACACACACATAACCTCAAATAGTGAAACAAGTCACATCAATATAGTTTTTTATTTGTTTGGCAGAAATTTTCACTCACCTTAAGAAAGTTAACTATTTGGGAGGTTAATTTAAGGTCTTGTACTATTTTAGAAAGTCATAGTAAAGTAGAAAAGGTTGATTGGGAATCAGTAGTCCTGTGTTTTAGTTTCTACCTTGTCACTAACTAGCTATGTGACCTTGGGCAAATCATTTAACCTCTAAGATTTCTATTTCCTCATGTGTAAAATGAGGAGGTTGAACTACATGATCTCCAACACGGTTCAACTAAATCTGCAACTAAATCAAATATATAGGGAACTTGATTGAAATAATTCCTACAGAACCACAGCATATAGAAACTGGTGTTAAAGAACAAAAATAGGGAGTTAGAGCAAGTCCTTTTTATTTCTGAATATCTTCTCATCCTTAATGTTCAATGCAGGGCATTCCTATAGTTTCTCCATAGGAGAAGGCTCTGCAAAAATTAGTAAAAAGCACTACTGTGTTTGTATGTTTTTAGTAAAATTGGAGAACACAGCAATATTCTACAAATATTTGTTTCATTTACATCTGTCTGACAAACTTAGCCAGTGGTCCTCTCATGTTGGTCTTATATTTTATTTATTTCTGATATTTCATTGATAAAGTATTTTTTCTGGTACAGAAAAATAAAAAATACAAATATATTACCTGTCATCAGGTAACCACATAGCATCTGTCTCTACTTAAACCAGGAGGTATAATTTCTACATTTGATCTACCTCTGGGGGCATGTATTGGAAATACATGGAATACTGTCTATTATACACTTGAACATTTCCTCCATCAGGAAGTTGAATTTTAAAAAATATATTCTTCATTTTAATGTAAACTGAATTTTCCTCAATTCTGCCAAGGTTTGATTTTTTTTCCCCCAAAGCTTAACTTTAGCATTTAACTGGCAAAGCAATCCATTGATAAAATGCTACCTTGGAGCTAAACTGTCAACCTAGTCACTAGAATAAAGGCACAGGAAAATGAAAGAGAAAAAATGACATATATGACCTCAAGTTTTAGTGCAAGGATTTGTAGAAGAGAAGAAAAATTAAAATAAAAACATTCTTCTTATGAAACATTTTTTATTAGTTGTGTAACAGATTTATGTTTAAAGTAGATATATATTAATAAATAAAAATATTTTATAAATTAAAAAGACCCCCAATAGAAAATTTTGAAAGGATATTCCAGAGCAATACATTAAAGAAGAAATATAAATAGCTAACAGTAATTGAAAACATTTTGAAACTCACTAATAAAATAAAAAATAAATATAAAAATATTAATGACAACCACTTTAATGATCAAATCATCAAATCATAGTTAGTGGTAACACTAACTATTAGCAATAATAAAAGAAAATGGAAAATCTTCTACATTGCTATTTGGAGAATAAAGCAGTATAAGCCTTTAGTAACACAGTTTTAAAAATAACCCAAAAGCTTAAAAATGGCTCTATATATCAATTTTCCTTGAAATTAACTGACAGATTACTATATAAGTGAGCAAAGATTTGCTTTCAAGGATGTTTATTATAAATGAAAAGCAATATAGGAAACAACCTTTATGCACAAAAATGATGGTGACTGCTTTATATATACATGTATTCATATTTCATATATTATTTCACATATATTCATAACACACATGTATATTCATGTTTCACAAAAACTGTTAAGACCATAGTGATGTACTTATAAACATGGGAAATATGGCTAATGTATTCTGCAAAACACAATTATAAGATTATAGTATAGTATTCTAGTCTTATTTATTTTTGTTGAGTATTCCAGTATCTAGCAGAGTACTTTCCACAAAGTATACAACATATGTTTGTTGAATGAATGGGTGAATGGAACTTCTGGAGCTCTTAAATGGGTTCCTGGCCATTTTTGTTTGTGATACTCATAAAGCCATAGATGTCATGATATGCAGATTGCTTTTGCTAGTCATATTTTTTAAAACTCTTGGGATTATGTCTGTAAACTGTTCAAAAAGTGTTATTTTTGAAGTTACTTTAAACTTCATTTATTTATATATTCTCTTATATTCACTGAATATTGTATGGTTTTATCTCATGCATTCTTTTTCCTACCTTGTAGCATATTCTGTGTTTAAGTTGAAAATTATTGTGGTAATCAAAAAGAAATTATTAAATGATCAAGATTTAAAGGGACAAATTTTAATGTTGCTCTGGAATTCACCTTTAGCCATCATAAAATAAAGATTTAAAATATTTGAGAAAGTGGTAAAAGACTTCTTTGTCTTAGGAAAATTAAATATCTCTCATTTCCTCTCATAACAGCGTCTCTGTTTGGCCACCCTGGGAAAACAAAAGCAACCATAGGGGGTAGTTTCCAGGGCCGGATCTCTGCAGCGTCATTTGGTCATTAACTTCGGGGGCTGTAACTAGCTGCCACTTTGACTTTTTTATTCAGCTGTTTGTGTGTGTCCTGGTCCTGCATAGGATCTGCTTAATTTTGGAAGAACTCTAATCTATCTGAATCTTCAGTGATGCTGCTCTCTCAGGTCCCTTAACAAAACAGTTATATGGGAAGGAAAGAAATAAGATCTATAATGAGTGAATCAGTGAGCAATGGTTTCATGTTCTAAGAATGAAGACTTTGTTTCCCTCTACCAGTGTGATATCACCCTCTGAATGGCAGTTTGCTGTTGGCATCAGGGAAGGCTGGGGTAGGAAGCAGGCCCATGAAGGAGTCACTGTGTATGGGCAGCAAGGGGTATGAGTAGGGGAAACTGTACATTGAGCCCTCAAAGGTTGTGCATAAAGATGTAGAAGAATGTCAGGAAATCATTAGAGTTTGTTTTATGATTAGTCATTCATCTTCCTTTTCATGTTTCCCAATTGTTTATTTAAACCACCTCCCCCTTTTTTTGTTTCTCATGTTCTTTCCTGTTGTTTATGATGAGCCTGGCTACCTAGCTGGTCGAGCCAATGCCTGTAAACCTTTCACTCCTTTGTGACCTGCCTTACCTACCATTCCACTTTTCAGTCCTTGTCATCCTCATGGTTTGCGCTGCTGTTGATTGACTTGGAGCTGTTGAGCATTGCTATCAGTGTCACAACAGGACAGCACATGGGTTCTTTGAAAACTGTCATCCACTTCTAATGGAACATTTCATTAATTCCTTGACAGTTTACCACATTATTATTCATTCATGAATTAACCCTTTTGACATTTATAGTGTGTGCCTTTAAAATACCATATCCAGACTGCCTGTTTACAAAGTAGAAAAATTCATGCAAATTAGTATCTTAATTTTCTTATATTTCTTCGCCTTTATGCTATCCCACTTTCTTCACTGTCACAAAATTTTCTCTGTTGTCCCCCTTCAGTCCTGACACATTGTTCTCTTTTGGCTTCTTGGGCCACTGCTGGTTGTCCTCCTACCTCTGTAACTGTTCTGCCTGATTTGTTGGCTCCTTTACCTCCTTTCACATCATCCATATGGACATCCTGCATGTCTGGGTTTTTTTCTTTTTTATCTATACTCGTTCTTTCAGGAAACTTACTCACTCTTGTCTATTCAATTGTTACTTTTATGTGTTACTAGTCAATTTTATCTTGAACCTATACTTCTTTACATATATCCATCATATTTCCACCTGGATTCATATCTAAAACTCTGTGCAAATGTGATCACTTTCTCCATCCTCACAATATGTATGTCCAGTATACCTGTCTACCATACCTTAGCAACTCCTAAAATGCTTAACCTCTTCTGAGTGTTTTCAGGAACTCTCTTTACTAGGGGTAAGTGAGGCAACTGCACAGAGAGAAGCATAACGTTGGTTCTCTGCTCCCCCTCCACTTCACATATACCTACCATATCTTTAAAGAAATAAATCTCCAGTGTCACGTTTTATATTTTATGGCTTCAGGTCAAAAAGGAAGCTCATCTACCTCCAAAAATGTAACTTATTAATGTTTGATATTCCTCTCATCTTATAATAATGAATTAAAAGTATAAAGATATAAATTTCCTTGAAGATAACTTTCTAAATGGATTTCAGTCAAAGTAAGGAAGGTAACATCAAATATTAGAAGAGGTCATCATGCAAGAGGTACTGGATTCAATGTAGGGTGGAGAATGCCAGTGGATAGCAAAGGTAACCCCAAGGGGAGGCTGAGCCACTGATTATTAAAACTTATACCTCAGCTATTCCTAGGGCTAGTTTTCAACTTCATGTGTATGGACAGAAATAAACTGCAGAGATATTTTATATCCTCTCAGGCCACTTCAGCATGTGCCTCAGCAGAAACTCAGGTTAGATACCCAAAATATGCACTTTTTAGGCCTGCAGAAAGCCTTGCATGACCAGGTGACACAGGCATCATATGGAAGGCTACCAGGTATTGAGGTCAGTTTAGGGATTCGTAATAATGAAAGGTTTTGTAGAAACTGGAAGCACTCAGAATAGTAGCAAACATGGTAAAACATGATAAAAAGTAGTGATCTATTTTTTCATGAGAGTCACATACTTCCCCTGTTTTATTACTCTCACAGCTTTCCAATTTCATACATACCAGTCTGTTTATTCTATCTCGGCTTACAGCTTATCCTAATACAACTCGTGTCTCAGATACCTCTCACTCTAGGTCACAATCGATCCATTTCAACCATGTCGAAGCTCACACATTTCGATGATATTATGTTTATTTTTGTTGTTTTTGTATATTTGAGGAATTGGATAAATATATTATTTTCATTCTTAATGAGAACACTGCAAGATCAGCAATTCTACGACATATTACCATTACCGTAATTACAATTTCCTTATCTTTTTCTTAGTTTTCAGAATTTCAGCCTCAACACTGATATGAGAAAATAATAGGTTTAAAATTCTAAGGGAAATAAATTTAAAGCAATAAAATTAAACTTTTGAGAGAAAGTAATTTCAAATCTAGAATTCTACATTTAGTCAAATCATCATTAAAGTGATAGCATTTAGGACATGCTTGAGATGCATGAAAATCTTTGGTGTAGCTCCTATACTTGGTATTCAGTAATATGGGTAAACTGCCAGTGTCATTTTCATACTTATACTCTCCACAATAGAAGTTCTGAGCTCTTACCTGCCCCAAATAATAAGAAGTTGGTATTTGCCTACCCTCTGACCCCATCTCTTAACGTGATTCTTTTGAGTCCCCTTGTAGGTGTTTAGTCAGTTTTGGTCTTCTACCTCATGGGCTAATGGAGCAAATCTCATTTATGCCCGCAGAGTAGTCCTATGCTTTTGGCCAAATGGTGACTAGAATGAGAAGGTCTCTACTGGGCATTGGTAGGGAGTGAAATGAATCACAGCTCTTCTATGTCATATTTGCTTGGTGCTTCCAGGGTTAGGTTGGGGAGAGGAGTGTGAAGTGATGAGAGTAATAAACTGCATCTCCAAATGAATTTTTTGAGTAATCCTCTGAAGTGTGTCAGCTCTATAGCTCTCAACACTATTCCAGGTCAGGCCCCAAACTGTGATACACACGGGGATAACATTTTTCATATTTTCTCATCCTGACTGTGTTGTTGCTTCAGCTGCTAGAAGCAGTCTTAGCATCAGACCCAGTGATAGCTGACAGTTCATATATCCTGACACCAACTCTGCCATTCTCCTCACTGGTCCCTGCTAACTCCTGTGAGGGAGCATTTCTCTAAGGTGTGAAAAAAGATGCTCCTTCCTTTTTTGTTTCATCACCTGAGACCCCCAAGCTAGGAATGGCTTGTAATTGCAATATAGGGTGACACCTTTTAGACTTGTTCACAGAACCATCTCCCGTGGGCACTGGTCTGAGTGCAGGATGGGAAGGCTGGTACAGAATTGGCATCGGTGCTCCTCTGAGACCTTATTTTAGGGTTCATTCCTGGCCTGTCCCACTTCCTACCACTTTCATAGTAAATTATATTTCAGGGGCCAGTTGCCCATTCAGTAATCTGTTATTGGCTAGGTTCCCTCAATCTCTCTCCTTCTGTGGCTATGATTGCTTCCCAAATCTGTCCCTGTTCCTGGCTTTGCTGTACAACTGCACAGCTGGCATTAGAGCCTGCCATAGTAAGACTATCTTTTTTTTAAGTAACTAGATGTTTGATTTTTCCCTAAATGTTCTCTGCATTCTTTGAACTCCAATACAACTTTTTAGTACTTAGAACTATAAAAGAAAAGGGAAAAGGTAAATATTGCACCTTTCCCTTGTTAACTTCCTTACTGGGAAAGGGAATTGGCCAGAAGCTGGTAATGTGGACTCTTTGCATTTAATTCGCTTTACATGTCCTACCATTAATGCATGCCAACTTTTTAATTATAACCAAATGGCAGGAGGTAATTGCTAACTATTCTTTCTTCCTTCTAAAGCTATCAATCTAGTTTTCTACTTCTTTGCAAATTCACATATGACGTAGAACTTTCATTGCAAAAGGAATCTTAGAGACCATTTGGTAGAGCCATCTTTGTTTAAAAACGAGAAAAGGAAATGCATATCCAGTAATGAATTATTGAAGGTCATATTAGCTTATGAAGTTGGGACTAGAATACAGGTTTCTATTCTATGGCAAAATATTTCCTCTTTTTTATTGACTTGAAAAATATTTAAGTATATTTTTAAAAAGTGTACTTAATATATGCCATATTGTCATGTGAACAGTTTCTGATGTGACCAAGAATCATGTTGAGTTTTAAGTAATACTTACTCTCAGTTTATTTTAGGTGAAACTCAGAAAACTTTTTACTGTGATACTTGAAATAAATTTTCATTTTTAAAAGGAAAAGTATTTCCAAATCTTAATGGAATCAGTGATAAATATCTATATATCTATATCTATATAGATACAGATTTGTATAATTACAAGATTAGTGGAGAAGCTTATAAGTAAGTGCTTTTAGCATTCAGGGGAAAACAGCAAATTTTGGAAGGATGGAGACTAGGAGGCAGCTTATTTCTTATACTTTAAACGGAACACAAAGTCTTCTCACATGAATACAAATATGTCCTACACTGACCAGCATGTGTCATTAGTCATGGCTTAAGGTACTGCCCTCAGAAAGCCCTTGTTAAATACAGTCGTATTACCCAGGAAGTATACAGTATATCCCATTATCAAACTCTTATAACCACCCAGCATCACATTAGCAACAACATGTCACCAAGAGACGAGGACATAAAAAAATCTGTTTTATTACAGTAAAATGAAAGTTGCAAAATATCCTCAATGCGGAATAGCTACAAGTGAGGGTGACCAATTAGAATGTTGCCTTGAGGGGCCTAAAGACAGAAAGAGAAGCTGATCCTGATAGGAGGAGGAATACTGAAAAGGACACTAAAATCAAAATGCTACACAGATTTGCCAGCAGCAAGCACATTTAAAACAATGACGCAGTAAGTTGAAAATAGTCTGTGGAAAAGCATCTATTTAATAATTGCAAAATTATGAAAGACATTCTTAAAGACAATGTGAGTAACAACAATCATTAACATTTGTGTTTAATGTCAGAGTGAAGCTTTCTCTATTTGAATCCTGAGCTACACAATGATTATTAACAAAACACACAGTTTAAAAAAGCCACTGATTCTTAAATGCTAATAATTAAGTGGTAGTCAGACTTTAGGTGAATGCCAAACCTCAGTCAAATTTGGGCCTACCAGGGATGAGTGAAGAGTACCAGGGGGCTGTGGGACACACTTACTTGAGGAATATCACACTAAATTTCTAAAAGCCCTATTGAAATCACACCATTGTTTCTCATAAAACATAAATATCATGATTTACCAAAGGAGGTTTTTTTTTTAGTATCATTAATCTACGATTACATGAAGTACATTATGTTTACTAGGCTCCCCGCTTCACCAAGTCCCCCAAACATACCCCTTCATAGTCACTGTCCATCAGCATAGTAAGATGCTGTAAAATCACTACATGTCTTCTCTGTGTTGTAGAGCCCGCCCTGTACTCCCCCACCACATTATACATCCTAATTGTAATGCCCCTTTCTTTTTCCTGCCCTTATCCCTCCCTTCCCACTCATCCTCTCAAGTCCCTTTCCCTTTGGTAACTGTTAGTCCATTCGTGGGTTCTGTGATTCTGCTGCTGTTTTGTTCCTTCAGTTTTTCTTTGCTCTTATACTCCACATATGAGTGAAATCATTTGGGACTTCTCTATCTCCACCTGGCTTATTTCACTAAGCATAATACCCTCTAGACATCCATATTGTTGTAAATGGTAGGATTTGTTTTCTTCTTATGATATTCCATTGTGTATATGTACCACATCTTCCTTATCCATTCATATACTGATGGACATTTAGGTTGCTTCCATTTCTTGGCTATTGTAAATAGTACTGCGATAAACACAGGGGTGCATCTGTCTTTTTCAAACTGGGCTGCTGCATTCTTATGGTAAATTCCTAGAAGTGGAATTCCTGGGTTGAACGGTAAGTCTATTTTGAGCTTTTTGAGGAAGCTCCATACTGCTTTCCACAATGGTTGAACTAATTTACATTCCCACCAGCAGTGTAGGAGGGTTCCCCTTTCTCCACAACCTCGCCAACATTTGTTGTTGTTTGTCTTTTGGATGGTGGCCATCCTTACTGGTGTGAGGTGATATCTCATTGTGGTTTTAATTTGCATTTCTCTGATGACAAGCGATGTGGAGCATCTTTTCATGTGTCTGTTGGCCATCTGAATTTCTTCTTTCGAGAACTGTCTATTCAGCTCCTCTGCCATTTTTTAATTGAATTGTTTGCTTTTTGTTTGTTGAGTTGTGTGAGCTCTTTATATATTTTGGATGTCAACTCTTTATCAGATCTGTCATATACAAATATATTCTCCAATACTGTAGGACACATTTTTGTTCTATTGATGGTGCTCTTTGCTGAACAGAAGCTTTTCAGGTTGATATAGTCCCACCTGTTCATTTTTGTTTTTGTTTCCCTGGCCCAGGGAGATATGTTGAAGAAGAGGTCACTCATGTTTATGTCCATGAAATTTTTGCCTATTGTTTTTTTCTAAGAGTTTTATGGTTTCATGACTTACATTCAGGTCTTTGATCCATTTCGAATTTACTTTTGTGTATGGGGTTAGACAGTGATCAAATTTCATTCTCTTACATGTAGCTGTCCAGTTTTGCCAGCACCATCTGTTGAAGAGACTGTCATTTCTCCATGGTATGTCCATGGCTCCTTTATCGTATATTAATCGATCATATATGTTTGGGTTAATGTTTGGAGTCTCTATTCTGTTCCACTGTTCTGTGGCTCTGTTGTTATGCCAATACCAAATTGTCTTGATTACTGTAGCTTTGTAGTAGAGCTTGAAGTTGGGAAGTGAGATCCCCCCCACTTTATTCTTCCTGCTCAGGATTGCTTTGACTATTTGGGGTCTTTGGTGGTTCAATATGAATTTTTTAATTATTTGTTCCAGTTCTTTGAAGAATGGTTTTGGTAATTTCACAGGAATTGCATCGAATCTATATATTGCTTTGGGCAGGATGGCCATTTTGATGATATTAATTCTTCCTAGCCAGGACCATGGAATAAGTTACCATTTGTTAGTGTCCTCTTTAATTTCTCTTAAGAGTGTGTTGTAATTTTCAGGGTTTATGTTTTTCACTTCCTTGGTTACATTTATTCCTAGGTATTTTATTCTTTTTGATGCTATTGTGAATGGAATTGTTTTCTTGATTTCTCTTTCTATTAGTTCTTTGTTAAAGTATAGTAAAGCTACAGAATTCTGTGTGTTAATTTTGTATCCTGCAACTTCGCTGAATTCCAATATTAGTTCTCGTAGTTTTGGAGTGGAGTCTTTAGGGTTTTTTATGTACAATATCATGTCATCTGAAAATAGTGACAGTTTGACTTCTTCTTTACCAATCTGGATTCCTTGTATTTCTTTGTTTTATCTAATTGCTGTGGCTAGGGCTCCTGTACTATGTTGAATAACAGTGGGCATCCCTGTCTTCTCAATCTCAGAGGAAAAGCTTTCAGCTTCTCGCTGTTCAGTATGATATTAGCTGTGGGTTTATCATATATGGCCTTTGTTATGTTGAGATACTTGCCCTCCATGCCCATTTTGTTAAGAGTTTTTATCATGAATGGATGTTGAATTTTGTTGAATGCTTTTTCAGCATCTATGAGATGATCATGTGGTTTTTGTCCTTCTTTTTGTTTATGCAGTGGATGATGTTAATGGATTTTCAAATGTACCATCCTTGCATCCCTGGGATGAATCCCACTTGGTTATGATATATGATCCTTTTGATATATTTTTGAATTCGGTTTGCTAATATTATGTTGAGTATTTTTGCATCTACGTTCATCAGGGATATTCGTCTATAATATTCTTTTTTGGTGGGGTCTTTGCCTGGTTTGGGTATTAGGGTGATGTTGGCTTTATAGAATGAGTTTGGGAGTATTCCCTCCTCTTCTATTTTATGGAAAACTTTTAGGAGAATGGGTATTATGTCTTCTCTGTATGTCTGATAAAATTCCAACGTAAATCCATCTGGCCCGGGGGTTTTGTTCTTGGATAGTTTTTTGATTACTGCTTCAATTTCATTACTGGTAATTGGTCTGTTTAGATTTTCTGTTTCTTTCTGGGTCAGTCTTGGAAGGTTGTATTTTTCTAGGAAGTTGTCCATTTCTCTTAGGTGTTCCAGCTTGTTAGCATATAGGTTTCATAGTATTCTCTAATAATTCTTTGTATTTCTGTGGGGTCCATCATGATTTTTCCTTTCTCATTTCTGATTCTGTTGATGTGTGTTGACTCTCTTTTTCTCTTAATAAGTCTGGCTAGAGGCTTATTTATTTTGTTCATTTTCTCGAAGAACCAGCTCTTGGTTTCATTGATTTTTTTCTATTGTTTTATTCTTCTCAATTTTATTTATTTCTTCTCTGATCTTTATTATGTCCATCCTTCTGCTGACCTTAGGCCTGGTTTGTTCTCCTTTTTCCAATTTCGATAATTGTGACATTAGACTATTAATTTGGGATTATTCCTCTTTCTTTAAATATGCCTGGATTGCTATATACTTTCCTCTTAAGACTGCTTTTGCTACATCCCACAGAAGTTGGGGCTTTGTGTTGTTGTCATTTGTTTCCATATATTGCTGGATCTCCATTTTAATTTGGTCATTGATCCATCAATTATGTAGAAGCATGTTGTTAAGCCTCCATGTGTTTGTGAGCCTTTTTGCTTCCCTTCTACAGTTTATTTCTAGTTTTATACCTTTGTGGTCTGAAAAGTTTTTTGGTAGAATTTCAGTGTTTTTGCATTTACTGAGGTTCTTTTTGTGGTCTAGTGTGTGGTCTATTCTGGAGAATGTTCCATGTGCACTTGAAAAGAATGTGTGTCCTGTTGCTTTTGGATGTAGAGTTCTATAGATGTCTATTAGGTCCATCTGTTCTAGGGTGTTGTTCAGTGCCTCTGTGTCCTTACTTATTTTCTGCCCGGTGGATCTATCCTTTGGGGTGAGTGGTGTGTTAAAGTCTCCCAAAATGAATGCATTGCTTTCTTTTTCCTTCTTTAATTATGTTAGTATTTGTTTCACATATGTTGGTGCTCCTGTATTGGGTGCATATATGTTTATAATGGTTATATCCTTTTGTTGGACTGAGCCCTTTATCATTATGTAATGTCCTTCTTTATCTCTTGTTACTTTCTTTGTTTTGAAGTCTATTTTGTCTGATACTAGTGTTGCACCACCTGCTTTTTTCTCCCTGCTGTTTGCATGAAATTTCTTTTTCCATCCCTTGACTTTTAACTGTGTATGTCTTTGGGTTTGAGGTGAGTCTCTTGTAAGCAGCATATAGATAGGTCTTGCTTTTTTATCTCTTCTATTGCTCTGTGTCTTTTGATTGGTGCATTCAGTCCATTTACATTTAGGGTGACTATTGAAAGATATGTACTTATTGCCATTGCAGACTTTAGATTTGTGGTTACCAAAGGTTCAAGGTTAGCTTCTTTACTACCTTACTGTCTAACTTAACTAACTTATTGAGCTATTATAAACACAGTCTGATGATTCTTCATTTCTCTCCCTTCTTATTCCTTCCTCCTCCTCCATTCTTCATATGTTGGGTATTTTGTTCTGTGCTTTTTTTAGGAGTGCTCCCGTCTAGAGCAGTCCCTCTAAAATACCCTGTAGAGGTGGTGGTTTGTGGGAGGCAAATTCCCTCAACTTTTGCTTGTCTTGGAATTGTTTAATCCCTCTTTCATATTTAAATGTTAATCATGATGGATACAGTATCCTTGGTTCAATGCCTTTCTGTTTCATTGCGTTAAATATATCATGCCATTCTCTTCTGTCCTGTAAGGTTTCTGTTGAAAAGTCTGATGATAGCCTGATGGGTTTTTCTTTGTAGGTGACCTTTTCTCTCTCTCTATGTGCCTTTAATACTCTGTCCTTGTCCTTGATCTTTGCCATTTAATTATTATGTGTCTTGGTGTTGTCCTCTTTGGGTCCCTTCTGTTGGGAGTTTGTGTGCTTCCATAGTCTGAGCAACTATTTCCTCCCTCAGTTTGGGGAAGTTCTCAGCAATTATTTCTTCAAAGACACTTTCTATCCGTTTTTCTCTCTCTTCTTCTGGTACTCCTATAGTGCAGATATTGTGCCTTTTGGATTGGTCACACAGTTCTCTTAATATTGTTTCATTCCTTGAGATGCTTTTATCTCTCTCTGCGTCAGCTTCTATGCATTCCTGTTCTCTGTTTTCTATTCCATCAATGGCCTCTTGCATCTTATCCATTATGCTTATAAATCCTTCCTGAGATTGTTTCATTTCTGTAATCCCCCTCCAGACATCATCCTTTAGCTCTTGTATATTACTATTCTGTCAACATGTTTATGATTTTTATTTTGAATTCTTTTTCAGGGATACTGGTTAGGTCTGTCTCTGCAGATCCTCTCTCGGGTGTTGTCTGAATTATTTTGGGCTCAACTAAGTTTTTATGCCTTTTCATGGTGATAGCAGTGGCTGTAGGCAGGTCGTGGGTATGTCAGCTGGGAGAAGAAAGTCCTTTCCTGCTTGCTGGATGCCTTGCCCTTCTCTGCTGCCTGTGTCGGCTACCTGCACTCCTGGAGCAGCTACCGGGTTAATCCCCTAAGCTGGTGTGAGCAGGTTCTCTGTCAGAGCAGTGCACAGCCCTGCAGGGAGTGGCAGGCATGCCAGGTGCGCTCTTTCATGATAGTGACACCCCTGCTGGGCAGCTGTGTGCCAGCAGCGGCCTTTGGGTCTGGCCCGGGCGGCTGTGCGCCCGGCTGGGATTCTGGTCGGCTACTGGGAGTGTGGCTGCTCCCTCTGGCACCACTGTGGGTGTGCACAGGCCTGTTCTGTACCCCGCTGGTGCCTCCACTGCTGGCACGCGCGGACCGCTCCTGGGCCACTTGGCTGCCGCAGCCACGGACTTGCACGGACCTTTCCCAGGCCCCTCTTGCACTATGGCTGCAGGCACATATGGACCACTCCCAGGCTGCTCAGTCGCTGCTGCCATGTGCTCATACGAGCTGCTCCCAGTCCTCTTTGGCACCGCTGCCCCCAGTGCCCACTGCCACTCTCCCACTACTGGGTCAGTGTGTCAGGGTCTACCCTAGTTGGGGGAATGCCTGGAAGGCTGCTTTGTGCCATGAGGGGCTTCAGAGCTGTGCTCCTGCCCAGGGGGTTAGGGCACCTAAAGTTCCCTGGGATTCCCAGTTGCTCGGCTGAGTGTGCCGGGATGACTTCGTCCAGCTGTGGGGTCCCTGACTCTTTAATACTTGCAAAAAGCACTTGCTTTTCTTTTGTCTCAGGGGCGCCGATTGCGGGGACCTGCCCAAATGTTTTGCTTTTCTGTTTCTCTAATATCCAGCACCCCATGCACCTTGTATCTGCACTCCAGGTGCGGATTTCTAGAGTTGGTTGTTTAGCAGTCCTGGACTTTCACTCCCTCCCTGTTCTAACTCCTTTCTTCCTGCTGGTTTCTGGGGTAGCAGGCATTTGGATCACACCTGGCCGTGGCTTGTATCTTACCCCCTTTGTGTGATGTTGAGTTCTTGCAGATATAGATGTATCCTGGCTGTTGTACTGTACTCACTGGTGTCTCTTTTAGGAATAGTTGTATTTATTGTATTTTCATAAACATATATGTTTTTGGAAGGAGATTTCCACTGAACTACTCATGCTGCCATCTTGGCTCTACCCCCCACCCCCAAGAAGTTTTTGAAAAAGTACTTATTAATATAAATATTTCAAAATAAGTGACTTCACTGCTGGTCAAAGTGTGTCATCTAATCAATTTTGGGGTCAAAGTTTTGTTTATATTATTACAAAAGTGATACAGTAAAACTGCAGTTAATCAGTTATTGTTTAACAATACTACCGAATGTTACATTTTTTTAACATGCAAATATGTACTTCTTGGCCTTTATTTCTTGAAGATTATGCAGTAGAAGTGATATTTTTTGTTCCTAGTGATGAGGAAAATTTCTGTTAGGTAGAAAAATAGATACCAGCAAGGTGGAAAGAGAATAAGGCCAGTTAAGCTCACTAAAAGAGACTAAAAAAGTTAACCAGTTAAAATTAGAAACCCAGAAAAGATCCAGCATTAATGAGTTAATCAGTTAAAGTTAAAAAAGCCAAGGGTAACTTGTCATGGAATGTTTGAATGCTCCCCAGATAAAGGGGGGTACCTGAGCATACCCATGTCTTTATCATGTTAAGCATGCAGGCCCAGTCATAAACAACATAGTGAAAGGTAGGAAGGATTCCATTTTAAAGATGGGGTTGCATTTTAAAATCCAGTAAGTTAAGAAGTATGATTCTTAATTTACTTGTCAGCAAACAGACAAATAGCTCTGCCCATCTTGGGGGTTGGGCAGGCAGTCTTAATTTATATGCTCCCAAACCAGGAAGCTGCTATCCTGGGAGGGAATCAGAGTAGTAAATTTCTGTGCTAAGTTAGTTTTAAATATTCAGGGACCACTTAACAAGTCTGCACCCTCAGCCCTTTGTCACATTCCTGAAAAAATTCTTAAAAGGCGGAACCCCCAACCTTTCAGGGCATCTCTCAGAGGTTGCCCTCACCTTATAGGTGTATCTTTAACTTTTTCCCAATCTTTTAGGGGTGCCTCTTCTCTGGGGTAGCCACACTCACCTTTCTTCAAGTGTGCTCCTTTTTGCCTTCTCACTGCTCAACGGAAATGTTTTATCTCTGTGCTTTTTCAGTGGTAAATTGTTACTTTACTTTGTCCTTCTAATCCTCTGGATTTCAGCTCAAACCTTTACTCTCTCTGTCCTATCTCAGACAAGACGGAGGGGCTGTTGAGAGCTCAGATCTGGGCTTGCAAATTACTGTCACCTAGCCTAGGTGATGGGGAACTGCAGTTTACAGTCATGCTCTTTACTAGCCTGCCTGAAAGTCTCCTTTCTTTACCTATAGGAGGTTCACAGAACATAATCTCACTCTGTCCAGTGCTCTGTGACTCCCCCAAAGACTGGGGTGGTAGGAACTCTATTCCCACACCATGGAGATACAAGTGGACACTGGACAACAGATGACACTGGTTACGGAGTTAGCAGGGGATACACCCCATGCTGAGTAGCAGTTCAATGAACTTTTTTTATTATTCTGATCCATCATTCCCTAACACTCTCACTTTAATTAATTCCTTTCTCACCTAGTACTCTGACTTCTCTGCCTCTCCGAACCGAACTCCCCCAACATTTCTTGTACTCTGAATTAGGATACCAGTTTATATGTAACACATTAATAAATGCATTTAAAGCCATAGAAGAAAGCAGGGAAGGGTGGGGATAAGGAGAAAGTGTATCTAGTCTCTTAAGTTTTAAACATTATGCTTTTTCTTAATTAGCTGAGCTCATATTAGGCTAGTGGCTCTGGAATAGCATATGTCCTCATAGCAGGGACACTCCAGAATTAGGCTTACAGCCTTGCAAAGCTAATAATGATTCTGTCTTACTTCTAACAAAGGTCAAAACACAACTATTTACTGGACAAAAGGTAAAAGTCCCTTCATGTCAGATCAATAAGCAGTTTCTCAACAAAACTTTTATTTATTATTTCTTTACTTCTCTACTTGATGAAGAAAAAGCTTAGAAAACAGGGAAGACCTCAGTTGAGAGTAGATTCCTTTTATATTTTTCCTTAGGATGACACTTCTTCATTTCTCTATGTCCTCTAAAGAAAGTATAGTATGCTAGATTTGCTATTCTCCAAAGTAATTTATTTCCATATACTGTACATAATTAATTTATTTTAATATAGGTTTATTTTCCTAAAATTTAAGACATCTTAAACTCAAATCATCTTTACTTTTTCACTAAAGGAAAGGTCAGCTATTTATTGAAATATTCCAGTCTCTCATATTGTCTTCAGAGGGATTAGCAGAATTATGCAGAGTGATGCATAGTGGCATTATCCAATCAAATTGATCTGAACCTAAGAAAGGAGAAATAATTTTATGTAGGATGCAATTTGCAATTTGGAGCATACAGTCAAATAGTAGTCTCATCAGGATGATCTTCCTGGAGCCATTGTACTGATGACCCACAATGAAAAATCCTATCTGAGTGGTATTCAACGGGTTAACATATTCTAACATTAGCACATTCCAACTCTTCCCCAGTTCAATATGTAGTTGAAGGGCATCGGCACTTTTTATTTCCATATACTTTTTTCTAAACTCTCTTCAATCAGCTTAAAACTGAAATTTTAAGCTTTCACTGGTAATGGTAATCACAAATATGGCTATGCAAACTTACTAAGAAAATACCAAGTATATTAAAATCAATTAAATATTGCATTAGTCAATTATGTGAATATACATAATATTCATAAATTTTTTAGCTATAAGGTTTTCTTATAAAGGTGTTCTCTTGACTATAATAAATAAAAAACTAAAAATGGAACTCAAGTTATGAGGTTGCTATAGTCTTTAGATTTATTTATTTTTTATCACAAATATTATCATAAATGTGCAGGAATAAAACTTAATTGCTATTTCTAAATTTGAGGGATATAAATATAATTATGTTGATGAAAATGAGAGTATATCACCTCATGGATTTTTCTGCATTTTTAGCATTTTTAAGAAAAGTCAAGAAATTTTTTTAAAAATAAGAAAACAAACTACCATATCTTAATAGAAAATAATTGGAATATCAGTATCATTTTTAAGCAATGAGGAAAACTGGTAAATAACTCACTTCACCCTAGTGAATAGCAGTCATTGGATGGAAGGAAAGAAAAAAGAAAAAGGAAGGAGTATGTGAAAATGGAGGGAAAACTGACCAGTTATTAATATGCTAACTGGGGGAGGATAGCTAGATCTAAAAAAGAGTTGATCTAGTTACCTACATGAATAAGAAACTGAGAAGGCCAATGTGTAGTGGAAATGAGTGGTTAATTATTAATTGACTATAATTTTAAATTTCTAGTGATCAAGTTCTATATCTACTTCATCTTTCAATCTTAGGCTCTGACTCCGATGTTCAATAAATATTAATTAGAATGGAAACAAAGTAACATGGAATCTACTTCAGGAGATTTTTAATACCTGATGCAATTATATGGAAAGGTCTAAAACCAATGGCTATGAATTTAAATAAACTGATTTTAGTTCAATTTAAAGAACTTTCATTCCCACCCAAAAGTAAGAGAATAAGAATTTCTTATTCTAAATTGAGCAATAGGTAAAAATATACAGGGGGCTGTCTAATGAACATCCAAACTTATTCAAACCTTGGGATTATAATTCTGTGACTAAAAATTATGCAAAAAATATGTAATAAAAGAAATTTTACAAATAATAAGAAAATTTTATCTGGAGTGTTAACATGCAATGTCATGAAAGGTGAGTTTAAAAAAATGTTTCCCTAGAATCAGGATTTCTAATTCAAGCTCATAAATATTTAAGTGGTGATTTTAGCATAATGAATGTATTTTTTGGATGGCTCACATCCATTCAATATGTTTTACCTTTATGTAAAATGTCAAAAATATTTTAAGGAGAAATAGTAAATATGTAATCAATGAGCAAGTTAGAAATACAATAGCTGTATGACAGAAATGCCCTTTAAAATACATTAGTCTGTGCTAATTAGTTTCCATATTTTGGGCAATACTAACTTCGTCAAAGAAGAAATTCTTTTCTTCAGCATGACAAGAATGTTGTCAACAACCTATTAGATTTTTACATCATAAACAGTGAAAATAAGTTTTCTTGTTACACCTAGTAGAAGAGAAAGTTTCATATATCACCCAAAGCATCATATTTTTAGAAAAATTGTTTTATATTACTAGACTTCTTAATGATCATACTTAAACTAAGCTGCAATTTTAGGGCTTAATATTCTATGCCATTTTAGGTTTTGTAAAATTTCCATAATATGAATTCTCAGAGAATCCTGCAATTCTTCTTGGATTTTATCTCTGACTGAAATGTAAAGACAAGTAATTTGTTAATTTACACCCAATTAAATTTGTAACTGCACAAGTATATGAAGTTTGAGAATTCATTAGAAGATAGTTGATTTTCATTCTTGAGTCTAAGAGGTCAGATAATCTATTCACTTAAAACTACTGCAGAAAACAAATATGAAAGAAAATAAAATAAAACACCTTTGGCTTTAGTTCCACCTAAGAATAATAAGTACACTGAGACATTTTGGAAACTCAAAGACATAAACATACATAAAGTGACAAGAATGTTAAGGCAATTCATTGTCTCTAAAAATCAGTAAATATGTCTTTCATCCACAATTTCCTGATTATGCCATCTTGTCATTCAAAACTGCTTTGTACCCATGATGTTGTCTTCAGTTTCTGATGTGCAGTGTTTCATGAAAGCTCTAACAGCTTAGCTTTGGCAGCAAAATTATAGCAGCAAGAGGAAGGACACCACAGGATTTGCTTTTCATGGGAAGGCCAAAATAATTGCTTCAATATTTCAAAAAAAGTATTTAAATGTTATAGAAGAAAGTTTCAGTGTTCTGTTCCCAAATTTTCTATTCATCCCTATTGCTTCCATTAAAAGTTGCTGTGATGGAAAACCTTGCTATTAAACAAATGTATCCATGCAAAATTATACCCCAAAACAAGTTAGGAATCTATACAATATATTTGAACAAGGGGAAAGAAAAGGATTTTAAAATACTCAGAACTTTATCTCCCAGAGAAACCATAAAAACAACCTAAAAACTTCTGATTAGACTAAGGTAAGACTATTGCCACTTCATAAATCAAATCATTTTTAGCAATAGTTTACAACCAAAAGTTCCCAACTGGCTGCTTATTTTTACTGTACTTGATAATACAGTGGTCTTCAGTGGAATGAGAGATGCAAATGTGTATTTCATTCTCTGAAGAATGAGTATTCTTAAATCTTAATTTTATATAAACTCAAAATATCCATTTACAAAATAAATATTTTAAATATATTGATATTCAGAACTTTCCAAATATTCAGAGGGCAACCACAAAATTTTTGCAAAAATATCCATTTAATAATTGGTATATAAGATTAGCTTTTCACAAATATGTGTTATTTAAACAAGATTAACTATACCATGTATATATGTGTATATATATATATATGCACACATACATATATATATATATGTTTTCTATTAACACTTACCATTGTTCTGTAGGACATAATAAAATAAGACCAGAACATATATATATTGTTCATGCATTTCCTAAACCTTCAAATGGTTTTACCCACTATTAATTTATCAATCTACCAAAGTAGTCCTAAAGAAGTACCATCCAATACTGTGATGATGGAAATTTTTGCTCTTTCTAGTATGGTGGCCACCAGCACCATGCACTATTGAGTATTTGACATCTAACTAGTATTACTGAGGAAATGAAATTATTATTTAAATTTAGATACTTGGCATTTTAATAACCACCATTGCTAGTGACTACCTTATTGGACAACACAGATCAACATATTTGAAAGTAATTCAAGAACTATAATTTCTATTTATTGTTAGTCTTCCATTTATGAATTTCATTTACCATTGTTACAAATTTCTTTACAGTAAGTATGTACTGAGAATACTTAGTGAGGTTTTTGTCTTGTTTTATCAGTGACTATCAACCCAAAGTATGCCCATCCATACCTTTAAAATAAATAAATAAGCTGTGCTTTCTGAGAACCAGAAGAATCAAACATTAGCTCCATAATTATAATGGCAGAATGTCTTATAGCTCCATCAATGGTTCCTTCTATCCTTATAATTCCCCATACTGAGAGAGCAGTGGAAAAGATGGTTCTCAGTAGGAAGGCTAGGTGGAAACTTCCTCCCACATACACACCAAGGAAGTGCCTACCTGGCCTGCTTGGCCCAGCAGTGGTCAGGCTTTGCTGCCTGGCAGGTGAAGGGAGAATTTGCTCTCTGGTAGGCAGAGGGAGGCTTTCTCAGGTTACTTGACACTCTCTCAGCTGAACTAGTGAACTGCCTGTGGGAGCCAGCTCCAAATGCTGCATCTCCCTTGCTGGCAGCTCAGACCCATTGCAGGAGTCCCCTGTACATCTGCCCCACACACCCTGCCTGCCCAGCAGTGGCAGCCATTGCAGCCCACTAGGCAGAGGGCAGCCCTACCCACAATGATCCCAGAAGTTCAGCAGAGTACACAAAGGGCAAGGAGAAGTAAACTATCAGCCTCTGCTGACAGAGATAAGCCAATGCTCACAGGCGGGTATAAAAGTGACCCTGCCCACGGCCCACCAATTGCAGCTCCACCACATAGGAGAACCAGGCACTGGCCAGCAAAGAGTCTTGAGCTTCTGGGCACCACAGGATATCTTCTTCATACAGCCATTACTTTTTAGAACAAGAGGCAGAGATGGTGTATCTAAGAAAAAGAAACCCAGAAACCCAGACAAAATGAGGAGGCAGAGGAATATATTCCAAACAAAATAACAAAATAAGACACCATAAAGAGGGCTAAAGGAAATGCATCACCAATCTTCTTGATAAAGATTTCAAAGTAATAGTCATGAAGACACTCACTGACCTGGAGAAAAGAATTAGTGATCTCAGGGAGAACTTCAACAAAGGGATGGAAGATTTGAAAAGAGTCTCTCAGAAGTGAAGAATACAATAAGTAAATGAAAAATATAGTGGAGGGAATGAATAGTAGATATCTGGAAGTCCAGGACAGAATCAGAGATTGAAATTAAAGAATAGGAAAACAAACAAGAAACACAGAAAATTTCTAAAAATGAGAAGATTCAAAGAGAGCTGTGTGACAACTCCAAAGAAACAATATTCACATAATGGGGGTTCCAGAAGGCGAAGAGAAAGACAAAGGAGTAGACAGTCTCTTTGAAGAAATAATAACTGAAAACTTCCCCAATCTGGGGGAGGAAATAGATATACAGGTCATGAAAGTAAAGAGGGCCCCTAACTAAAGGAACCCCAGGAAGAGAACACCAAGACATATAAGTAATTAAAATGGCAAAGATTAAAGATAATGAGAGAATCTAAAAAGCAGCAAGAGACAGGCAGACAGTTACCCATAAGGGAAACTCTATAAGGCTATCAGCAGATTTCTCAGCAGAAACTACAGGCTAGAGGGGAGGACAAGAAATATTTAAGGTATTGAAAGGGAAAAAAAAAAAACCTAAAACCAAGAATCCTCTACTCAGCAAGGCTATTATTAAAATTGAAGAAGAGATTAAAAGTTTCTCAGATGAATGAAAATTAAAATAATTCACCACCACTGAATTGGCTTTACAGGATGTGTTAAAGGGACTTTTATAGATGGAAATGTTCTTAAGACTAAATGATTTTCATCAGCAAATATAAACCTACAGTAAAGATAGTAAACCAGTTACCTACTAAGCAAGTATGAATTTAACAAACAAAACAAAAAAATGTCATAAAATCAAATATACACAAAATCAGTCAAGAGGTATACAAAAATTTAGACTATGACATACATAAAGTGTGGAGGAGGGAGAAGACTAAAAAAGTAGTATTTTTAGATTGTGTTCAAAATAGAGTGAACATCAACTTAATATACAGTTATATATTTAAGAATGCTTATATATTTAGGAAAATATACATGAACCTTATGGTAATCATAAACATAAAGGCTATAATAGATACACAAAAAATTTCAAAAAAGGAATCCAAGTATAACACTGAAGAAACCATCAGATAGCAAGAGAAGTGTATAACAGAGAGGAACTACAAAAATAATCAGTTAAACAATTAATTAAATGACAATAAGTATATACCTATAATAATTATCTTAAATGTAAATGGAATAAATGCACAATCAAAAGACATAGGGTGTGAAGGTGGATAAAGAAATACAACCCATCTATATGCTACCTACAAGAGACTAATTTCAGACCTAAAAATATACAGTGAATGAAAGTGAAGGGATGGAGAAAGATATTCCATGCAAATAATAGGGAGAAAAAAGCAGGAATAGTACTACTTATATCAGACAAAATAGATTTCAAAACAAAGAAAGTAACAAGAGACAAAGAAGGACATTCCATAATGATAAAGGGATCAATCCAAGAAGAGGATATAACAATTGTAAATATCTAGGCACCCAACACAGGAGCACCTAAAATATAAACAAATACTAACAGACCTAAATGACAGCAACACAATCATATTAGGAGACTTTAACACCCCTACATCAATGGTCAGATCATCCAGACAGAAAATAAATAAGGAAACAAAGGCACTGAACAACACATTAGATCAGATTGACTTAACAGATACACACAGAAAATTCACCCCCAAAAATAGCAGGATGTACATTTTTCTCAAGTGCACATGGAATGTTCTCCAGAATAGATCACATATTAGGACACAAAAAGAGCCTCAATAAATTTAAAAAGGTTGAAATTGTATAAAGCATGTTTTTAGGTCACAATGGTATGAAACCTGAAGTAAATCACACAATGAAAACAAAAACCCTACAAACCCATGGCAGCTCAACAACATGCCTCTAAATAATCAATGGATCAGTGAACAAATTAAAGCAGAAATCAAGCAATACATGGAGACAAATGAAAACAAAAATACACAGTTCAAAAGATGTGGGATGCTGTAAAAGTGGTTCTAAAAGGGAAATACATAGCAATACAGGCCTACTTGAAGACAGAAGAATAATCCCAAACAATCTAAATTCACAGCTAAAGAAACTAGGAAAGAACGAATGAAATCCAAATTTAGTAGAATGAGTGACATAATAAAGATCAGAGTACAAATAAATAAAACAGAGAAGAATAAAACAATAGAAAAAAAATCAATGAAATCAAGAGCTGGTTCTTTGAGAAGATAAAATAGACAAAATCCTAGCCAGACTTATGAAGGAAAAGAAACAAAAAAGGAATAGTCATAACTGACACCACAGAAATACAAAGAATTATTAAGGAATTCTATGAAAAACTATTTGCCAATAAATTGGACAACCTAGAAGAAATGGAAAGACTCATAGAAAAGTAAAATCTTCCAAGACTGACCCAGGAAGAAGCAGAAAATCTGAACAGATGAATTACCAGTAAGAAAATTGAATTGGTAATGAGAAAATGCTCAACAAACAAAAGTCCACAACCAGATCACTTTACAGCTGAATATTGTCAATCAGTTAAAGAAGAGCTAATACCCATCCTTCTTAATGTATTCCAAAAGGTAAAAGAGGAAACTCCCAAACTCATTCTTTGAGGCCAGTATCACTCTAATAACAAAACCAGGCAAAGACACAAAAAAGAAAATTTTAGAGCGATATCCTTGATGAACATAGATGCAAAATCCTCAACAAAATATTAGCAAACTGAATCCAAAAATATATCAAAAGGATCATTTATCACAACCAAGTAGGATTTATTCTAGGGATGCAAGGATGGTCAAATTTCATAAACTAATCAGTGTGATAACACCACATTAACAAAAAGAAGGATAAAAACCATGTCATCATCTCAATAGACACTGAAAGCATTTGACAAAATTCAATGTCCATTCATGATAGAAATTCTCAACAAAATGAATATAGAGGGATCATGCCTCAAGGTAATAAAGGTCATACACATGAACCCAAGGCAACATCATACTCAATGGCATAAACATAAACATTTTTCCTCTAAAATCAAGAACAAGGCAGGGATGCCCACTCTCACCACTTTTATTCAACATAGTACTAGAAGTCCTAGCCATGGCAATCAGAGAAGAAAAAGAGATAACAGGCATCCAAATTAGTAAGAAAGAAGTAAGCCTTTCACTATGTGTGCATGAATGATACTATATATAGAAAGCCCTAAAGACTCCACCAAAAAACTACTAGAACTAATAACTGGATTCAGCAAAGTAGCAGAATAAAAAATCAATATACAGAAATCTCTTGCATTCCTGTATACTAATGATGAGCTAGCAGAAAGAGAAATCAGGAAAACAATTCCATTTACAATTGCATTAAAAAGAATAAAATATCTAGGAATAAACCTAACCAAGTAGGTGAAAGACCTGTACTCTGAAAAGTGTAACACACTGATAAAAGAATTTAAAGAAGACACAAATAAATGGAAATATATCCCATGTTCATGGATAGGAAGAATTAATATTGTCAAGATGGCCATCCTAACCAAAGCAATTTATAGATTTAATGCAATCCCTATCAAAATAACAATGGCATTTTTCAAAATAAGATCAAATAATCCTAAAATTCATAACAAACCACAAAAGATGCTGAATAGCCAAAACAAATTTGAGAAAGAAAAACAAAGCTGGTGTATTAGACTTCCTTACTTTAAGCTCTACTACAAAACTACAGTAATCAAAGCAGTATGGAACTGGCACAAGAGCAGACCCATAGATCAGTGAAACAGAGTAGAGAGCCCAGAAATAAGCCCATGCATATATATTCAATTAATGTATGACAAAGGAGCCATGGATATACAATGGATAAAAGACAGTGTCTGTATAGCTTCTGTACAGCAAAGGACACCGTCAACAAAACAAAAAGGCAACCTACAGTATTAGAGAAGATATTTATAAATGATATATCCTATAAGGTGTTAGCAAACAAATAATATAAGGAACTCATGTGCCTCAAAAAAACAAATAACCTAATTAAAAAATAGGTGGAGGACCTGAACAAGCATTTCTCCAAAGAAGAAATACAGATGGCCAACAGGCACATGAAAAGATGCTCCACATCACTAATCAACAGGAAAATGCAAATCAACACTACAATGGGATATCACCTCACACCATTTAGAATGGCCACTATCCAAAAAACAAAAAATAACAAGTGTTGACAAGGATGTTGAGAAAAAGGAATCTTCCTGCACTGTTGGTGGAAATGTACATCAGTGAAGCCATCTGTGGAAAACAGTATGGAGGTTCATCAAAAACTAAAAATAGAAGTACAATATGACCTAGTAACTCCACTCCTAAGAATTTACTTGAAGAAAACAATCTCTGATTCAGAAAGCTATATGCACCCCTATGTTTATTGTTGCATTATTTACAGTAGCCAAGTTATGGAAGCAGCCAAAGTATCCATGAATAGATGAACAGACAAAGAAGAGGTGGTACATATATACAGTGGAACATTATTCAGCCAAAAAAAGAAAGAAATCCTGTCTTTGGGGACAACATGGATGGATCTGGAAGATATGCTAAGTGAAATAAACCAGGAAGAAAAAGAAAAATGCCTTCTGATTTCACTTATTTGTGGAATCTAAAAACAAAACAAAATGAACAAAACAACAGTACACTCATAGACCATGAGTCGTGCCTGGTGGTCACCGTGGAAGAGGGGTTGAGGTGCGTTGGTGGGGAGAGGAAGGGTGATAAACGGGCACAAAAATCTCAATCATAATATAAATTGGTCATGGGGATGTAAGTGCAGTATGGAATATGTAGTCAATGGTTCTGTAAAATCTATGTTAACAGATAGTAACTGTACTAGTTGGGGTGAGGATTTAATAATATGTTTAACTGTTGAATCCCTGTATTATATTCTTGAAACCAAAACAATATTGCATATTAACTATACTTTAGTAAGATTATACACTTAAAAATAAAGAAGAATTGACTATGCTTACATCCTTTCACATAATAAGAAGTCAATCAATCTCAAAGAATTGCCTCACTTATCCAACCAAATTAAGAGCTCAGTAAATGTGCAATAAAATTTGTGTACTCACTTTCTCTTCAGAGGCCTCATTTCAGGTTGATCTCATTAACAAAAAAGATAAAGTTCAAATTTCATAAGTTTAAGTCAAAATATCTTAATTTTATTGCCCTTCATCTTCTGTTTACTGAAGCCAGTTAAGTCCTACTGTTCTCATGGAGGCTTCCAGCTTTTCCTCCTGTGTTTTTTTCATGCCATTTCTTTTCTTGGAACTCAAAGCTAACTACTTTGCAATTCAGTATGTAGTGTAACTGTAATCTCCATCACACATCCTTCCCAAATATTCCTTTACTTGTAAGAACTCTTTTCTCTGGATTCTAAAGCTATGTATTTAAAAAAATCTTTATTGCCTGTATCGTATTCTACTTTGTATCATTATACTTTGTATGCATATAATATTTCCTTCCCTGAAAATAAGTTTGTCATGAATATTATCCAGCAACAAACATGTGTTGTACATTATATAGCAGATTAATAAGAATTGACATGACTGAAGAGCTAGAGCAATATCCTTCAGCCAATAATAGAAAGGGAACTCTAGTGAGATAAGGCTAATATGTCCTCAACAACAGGTTTGTCCTCAGGAGACTGCATAGATTCTTTGAATACAAAGGGCAGAAATAGACTGAAGTGTTAACAGGCACTTAGGAAATCCTGAATGCAATTGCAATCAGTTGTCACCAACCATATGAAACTTGCAAAGTTTGTAAAACCTATTTTGGTTCCTTTCATAATCTCCATTTTTCCCAAATATCATATTTTTATATTTCTCATGATACTCCATGTAATTTCCATCAACATACTTTGGATATAATAAACCCTATAATTCCATTCAATAAGTTAACATTTTTCTTCCACAATGTTCAAGAACATGGTATTTGCTGAAAAACAGCTATCCAGTTCAATAAGAAACTTGCGTATTTCTTTAATATAATTGTGTCAGGTATTTAAAATATTTAGCCTCCTCCTTGCATAAAATTTTCGCAGAGGTTATGAATCACCATGGTTGGAATCAGATGGTAGGTAGTTCAGTACAGAAATACTTGTAAAGTTCTTACCTTTTGGAAGCCTTTAAAAAAGGTATTTGGGCGGAGCCAGGATGGCGGCATGAGTAGAGCAGTGGAAATCTCCTCCCAAAAACACATAGAGCTATGAAAATATAACAAAGAAAAATCTTCCTAAAATAGAGACCACAGGACACAGGACAACATCCAGACCACATCCACACCTGCAAGAACCCAGTGCCTTGCGAAGGGGGTAAGATACAAGCCCCGGCCCGGCGGGACCCGAGCGCCCCGCCCCCCGGCTCCTGGCGGGTGGAAAGAAACCGGAGCGGTTTTTTTTTGGCGAGTGCTTTTTGGAAGCCTTAAAGGGACAGACCCCCGTTGCTAGGGAGGCAGGGTGGCGGGACCGGTGAGCAGGTGCCTGGGACCGGCGCCTGAGGACAAAGAATATCCCGCGTCTCTCCCTGCGGGACCGGCAGGCGGGTGCCTGAGACCGGAGCCTGAGGACGGAGGAAATCGCGCGTTTTTCCCCTTTTGTTTTTTCTCTTTTTGGCGAGCGCTTTTTGGAAGCCTTAAAGGGACAGGGACCCCGGTGCTAGGGAGGCAGGGTGGCGGGACTGGTGAGTGGGTGCCTGGGACCGGCGCCTGAGGACAAAGAATATCCCACGTTTTTCCCTGCAGGACCGGGGGGCGGGTGCCTGAGACCGGCATTTGAGGACAGAGGAAATCGCGCGTTTTTCCCCTTTTTTTTTCTCTTTTTTGCGAGTGCATTTTGGAAGCCTAAATGGGACAGGGACCCCGGTGCTAGGGAGGCAGGGCGGCGGGACTGGTGAGCGGGTGCCTGGGCCCAGCGCCTGAGGACAAAGAATATCGAGCGTTCCTTCCCTGCGGGACCGGTGGGTGGGTGCTTTTTGGGAGCCTTGAAAGGACAGGGACCCTGGTGCTGGGGAGACAGGGCAGCAGGAACAGTGAGTGGGTGCCTGGGACCGGCACCTGAGGACAAAAAAAAAAAAAAAAAAATCGCGTGTTTTTTCCTTTTTTTTTTCCTTTCTGTTCCCTCTCTCATTGCTGCTGTTGTTGTTTTGGTTTGGAGAGTGCTTTTTGGAAGTCTTAAAGGGGCAGGACAGGTCACTTAGACCAGAGGCAGGGAATCTGGGGATCTCTGGGCACTCTAACCCCCTGCGCAGCAGGGAGCACAGAGGACCCTTACGGAGATAAATAGCCCCCCAGCCAGTCCCCCTCCAACGGGGCTCCACCATTTTGGAGGAACAGCCCCAGCCAGGCCAAGTCCACAGCAACAGCGGAGATAAACCCCAAAGCAACTGGGCAGGAAGCAGAAGCCCTGTCTGCGCACAGCTGCCCAGCACAAGCCACTAGAGGTCACTATTCTCCCAGGAAAAGGCCACAAACCAACAAGAAGGGAAGCTCTTCCAGCGATCACTTGTACCAGCTCTGCAAACTATCTCTATCACCATGAAAAGGCAAAACTACAGGCAGACAAAGATCACAGAGACAACACCTGAGAGGGAGACAGACCTAACTAGTCCTCCTGAAAAAGAATTCAAAATAAAAATCATGAACATGCTGACAGAGATGCAGAGAAAAATGCAAGAGCAATGGGATGAGATGCAGAGAAAAATGCAAGAGCAGTGGGATGAGATGCAGAGAAAAATGCAAGAGCAATGGCATGAAGTCCAGAAGGAGATCACAGATGTCAGGAAGGAGATCACAGAAGTCAAACAATCCCTGGAAGGATTTATAAGCAGAATGGATAAGATGCAAGAGGCCATTGAAGGAATAGAAGCCAGAGAACAGGAACGTATAGAAGCTGACATAGACAGAGATAAAAGGATCTCCAGGAATGAAACAACACTAAGAGAAATATGTGACCAATACAAAAGGAATAATATTCGTATTATAGGGATACCAGAAGAAGAAGAAAGAGGAAAAGGGATAGAAAGTCTCTTTGAAGAAATAATTGCTGAAAACTTCCCCAAACTGGGGGAGGAAATAATCGAACAGACCATGGAATTACACAGAACTCCCAACAGAAAGGATCCAAGGAGGACAACACCAAGACACATAGTAATTAAAATGGCAAGGATCAAGGACAAGGAAAGAGTTTTAAAGGCAGCTAGAGAGAAAAAGGTCACCTATAAAGGAAACCCATCAGGCTAACATCAGACTTCTTGACAGAAACCCTACAGGTCAGAAGAGAATGGCATGATATACTTAATGCAATGAAACAGAAGGGCCTTGAACCAAGGATACTGTATCCAGCACGACTATCATTTAAATATGATGGTGGGATTAAACAATTCCCAGACAAGCAAAAGCTGAGGGAATTTGCTTCCCACAAACCACCTCTACAGGGCATCCTACAGGGACTGCTCTAGATGGGAGCACCCCTAAAAAGAGCACAGAACAAAACACACAACATACGAAGAATGGAGGAGGAGGAATAAGAAGGGAGAGAAGAAAAGAATCTCCAGACAGTGTATATAACAGCTCAATAAGCGAGCTAAGTTAGGCAGTAAGATACTAAAGAAGCTAACCTTGAACCTTAGGTAACCACGAATCCAAAGCCTGCAATGGCAATAAGTACATATCTCTCAATAGTCACTCTAAATGTAAATGGACTTAATGCACCAATTAAAAGACATAGAATAATAGAATGGATAAAAAAGCAAGACTCATCTATATGCTGCTTACAAGAAACTCACCTCAAACCCAAAGACAAGCACAGACTAAAAGTCAAGGGATGGAAAAACATGTTTCAGGCATACAACAGAGAGAAGAAAGCAGGGGTTGCAGTACTAATATCAGACAAAATAGACTTCAAAACAAAGAAAGTAACAAGACATAAAGAAGGATACTACATAATAATAAAGGGCTCAGTACAACAAGAGGATATAACCATTCTAAATATATATGCACCCAATACAGGAGCACCAGCATATGTGAAGGAAATACTAACAGAACTAAAGAGGGAAATAGACTGCAATGCATTCATTGTAGGAGACTTCAACACACCACTCACCCCAAAGAATAGATCCACCGGGCAGAAAATAAGTAAAGACACACAGGCACTGAACAACACACTAGAACAGATGGACCTAATAGATATCTATAGAACTCTACATCCAAAAGCAACAGGATATACATTCTTCTCAAGTGCACATGGAACATTCTCCAGAATAGACCACATACTAGTTCACAAAAAGAGCCTCAGTAAATTCCAAAATATTGAAATTCTACCAACCAATTTTTCAGACCACAAAGGTATGAAAGTAGAAATAAATTCTACAAAGAAAACAAAAAGGCTCACAAACACATGGAGGCTTAACAACATACTACTAAATAATCAATGGATCAATGAACAAATCAAAATAGAGATCAAGGAATATATAGAAACAAATGACAACAACAACACTAAGCCCCAACTTCTGTGGGATGCAGCGAAAGCAGTCTTAAGAGGAAAGTACATAGCAATCCAGGCACACTTGAAGAAGGAAGAACAATCCCAAATTAATAGTCTAACATCACAATTATCGAAACTGGAAAAAGAAGAACAAATGAGGCCTAAAGTCAGCAGAAGGAGGGACATAATAAAGATCAGAGAAGAAAGAAACAAAATTGAGAAGAATAGAACAATAGCAAAAATCAATGAAACCAAGAGCTGGTTGTTTGAGAAAATAAACAAAATAGATAAGCCTCTAGCCCAACTTATTAAGAGAAAAAGAGAGACAACACAAATCAACATAATCAGAAATGAGAATGGAAAAATCACGACAGACTCCACAGAAATACAAAGAATTATTAAAGACTACTATGAAAACCTATATGCCAACAAGCTGGAAAACCTAGAAGAAATGGACAACTTCCTAGAAAAATACAACCTCCCAAGACTGACCAAGGAAGAAACACAAAAGTTAAACAAACCAATTACAAGCAAAGAAATTGAAACAGTAATCAAAAACTACCCAAGAACAAAACCCCAGGCTCGGACGAATTTACCTCGGAATTTTATCAGACACACAGAGAAGACATAATACCCATTCTCCTTAAAGTGTTCCACAAAATAGAAGAAGAGGGAATACTCCCAAACTCATTCTATGAAGCCAACATCACCCTAATACCAAAACCAGGCAAAGACCCCACCAAAAAAGAAAATTACAGACCAATATCCCTGATGAATGTAGATGCAAAAATACTCAATGAAATATTAGCAAACAGAATTCAACAGTATATCAAAAGGATCATACACCATGACCAAGTGGGGATCATCCCAGGGATGCAAGGATGGTACAACATTCGAAAATCCATCAACATCATCCACCACATCAACAACACCAAAAAAAAAAAACCACATGATCATCTCCATAGATGCTGAAAAAGCATTTGACAAAATTCAACATCCATTCATGATAAAAACTCTCAGCAAACTGGGAATAGAGGGCAAGTACCTCAACATAATAAAGGCCATATATGATAAACCCACAGCCAGCATTATACTGACAGCGAGAAGCTGAAAGCATTTCCTCTGAGATCGGGAACCAGACAGGGATGACCACTCTCCCCACTGTTATTTAACATAGTACTGGAGGTCCTAGCCATGGCAATCAGACAAAACAAAGAAATACAAAGAATCCAGATTGGTAAAGAAGAAGTTAAACTGTCACTATTTGCAGATGATATGATACTGTACATAAAAAACCCTAAAGACTCCACTCCAAAACTACTAGAACTGATATCGGAATACAGCAAAGTTGCAGGATACAAAATTAACACACAGAAATCTGTAGCTTTCCTATACACTAACAACGAATCAATAGAAAGAGAAATCAGGAAAACAATTCCATTCACCATTGCATCAAAAAGAATAAAATACCTAGGAATAAACCTAACCAAAGAAGTGAAAGACTTATACTCTGAAAACTACAAGTCACTCTTAAGAGAAATTAAAGGGGACACTAACAAATGGAAACTCATCCCATGCTCATGACTAGGAAGAATTAATATCGTCAAAATGGCCATCCTGCCCAAAGCAATATACAGATTTGATGCAATCCCTCTCAAATTACCAGCAACATTCTTCAATGAATTGGAACAAATAATTCAAAAATTCATATGGAAACATCAAAGACCCCAAATAGCCAAAGCAATCCTGAAAAAGAAGAATAAAGTAGGGGGGATCTCACTCCCCAACTTCAAGCTCTACTACAAAGCCATAGTAATGAAGACAGTTTGGTACTGGCACAAGAACAGAGCCACAGACCAGTGGAACAGATTAGAGACCCAAGAAATTAACCCAAACATATATGGTCAATTAATATTTGATAAAGGAGCCATGGACATTCAATGGCAAAATGACAGTCTCTTCAACAGATGGTGCTGGCAAAACTGGACAGCTACATGTAGGAGAATGAAACTGGACCATTGTCTAACCCCATATACAAAGGTAAACTCAAAATGGATCAAAGACCTGAATGTAAGTCATGAAACCATTAAACTCTTGGAAAAAAACATAGGCAAAAACCTCTTAGACATAAACATGAGTGATCTCTTCTTGAACATATCTCCCCGGGCAAGGAAAACAACAGCAAAAATGAGCAAGTGGGACTACATTAAGCTGAAAAGCTTCTGTACAGCCAAACACACCATCAATAGAACAAAAAGGAACCCTACAGTATGGGAGAATATATTTGAAAATGACAGATCCGATAAAGGCTTGACGTCCAGCATATATAAAGAGCTCACATGCCTCAACAAACAAAAAACAAATAACCCAATTAAAAAATGGACAGAGGAACTGAACAGACAATTCTCCAAAAAAGAAATACAGATGGCCAAGAGACACATGAAAAGATGCTCCACATCGCTAATTATCAGAGAAATGCAAATTAAAACTACAATGAGTTATCACCTCACACCAGTATGGATAGCTGCCATCCAAAAGACAAACAACAACAAATGTTGGCGAGGCTGTGGAGAAAGGGAAACCCTCCTACACTGCTGGTGGGAATGTAAATTAGTTCAACCATTGTGGAAAACAGTATGGACGTGCATCAAAATGCTCAAAACAGACCTACCATTTGACCCAGGAATTCCACTCCTAGGAATTTACCCTAAGAATGCAGCAATCAAGTTTGAGAAAGACAGATGCACTCCTATGTTTATCGCAGCACTATTTATAATAGCCAGGAATTGGAAGCAACCTAAATGTCCATCAGTAGATGCATGGATAAAGAAGATGTGGTACATATACACAATGGAATACTACTCAGCCATAAGAAGTGGAAAAATCCAAGCATTTGCAGCAACATGGATGGAGCTGGAGAGTATTATGCTCAGTGAAATAAGCCAAGCGGAGAAAGAGAAATACCAAATGATTTCACTCATTTGAGGAGTATAAGAACAAAGGAAAAACTGAAGGAACAAAACAGCAGCGGAATTACAGAATCCAAAAATGGACTAAGAGGTACCAAAGGGAAAGGAACTGTGGTGGATGGGTGGGAAGAGAGGGATAAGGGGGCGGGGAAGAAAGGGGGGTATTAAAATTAGCATGCATTGGGGAGGAGGGAGAAAGGGGAGGGAGGGCTGTACAACACAGAGAGGACAAGTAGTGATTCTACAACATTTTGCTATGCTGATGGACAGTGACTGTAATGTGGTTTTTAGGGGGGACTTGGTATAGGGGAGAGCATAGTAAACATAGTATTCTTCATGTAAGTGTAGATTAAAGATTAAAAAAAAAGAAAAAGGAAAAAAGAGAAAGAAAGAAAAGGGGGATTACTCCTTGATAGGATAAAACTATTGGTAAATCAAAGATCAACGCATGCTTTAAATATCCTTAATTTTGATCACTTAAAGGGTGTCAGATGATCGGCTATGGAGGGACTCTTTTCTGATAATATTCCTTTCTCTTAAAAAAAAAAAAAAACGCTGTTCCTATGTGCTGACCTCCAGTGAGTTCTACACAGTGGTATAGAGGGCATGTCAAAGTGTGGTCAAATGGTCTGTTTGTTTTTATGCAGAAGATCAAGGCCTAGCTTGGATACCCAGAAAATGAACTAAGATACGATATGAGGAGGAGCTTCCGGCATCAGCACTCTCTGGAGGACTCGTGCCAGGGGATGATCATCAAAAGGCCTCCACAGGGATCCGGATGATGCTGTGGTTGTGGCTGCATCCGCCCCACCGTTTCCTGGACTTGCCACTGGAATGAGGAGGAAGATGTCTAGATTGGCATGTGCATACAGTGAGACAACGAATTTGAGTGGATCTGTACTGTTGGAACTCAACCAGGAGTTGGGAGGGGGGCAAGTTGTAGCACTCCAAAATCTTATGACTATAGACTATCTACGGTTAAAAGAACATATGGGATGTGAACAGATCCCAGAAATGGGTTGCTTTAATTTGTCGGATTTCTCTCAGACTGTTCAAGTACAGTTGGACAATATCCATCATATTATAGACAAATTCTCACAAATGCCTAGGGTGCCTAACTGGTTTTCTTGGCTTCACTGGAGATGGCTGGTAATTATAGATTTGCTTAGTTTATGTCACTGTATTCCTATTGTGTTAATATGTGTGTGCAAATTAGTTAGTAGTTTAAAACCTATACATACTTAAGGTACTCTACAAGAAGATATGTCAAAGAAATAATCAATCCTTCCATGTTTTCTTCCATATGCTACCTCTATAGCTTTTCCTCTTCCTTCCTAATTACAACCCTTAAATAGAATTCGTGCCTCATATCGAATTTACTGAGCATCATAATTCCTCCAGGTGGTAAAGATACCTCGAGACAAGTGCTGGGCATAGAAGCCACAGGGCATAAATCTGCAAAGAAGTAAAAAGCTAACCTTTTCAAACAATATGGCTTCTCTCTCACTTACCAACTTTACATTTCCCTGTATGGCCCCGGAAGATGACTGTTTAGCCAGAGACGGGTGAGATTCCTCAAGGGAGGAACAACCTAAGACAGGCACAGTCGCAGGGGGGCCATCAGGTGAGAATTTGGGGATCAACAGAGGTGAGGCTCAGAACCTCACCCCCCCTGCTTTGAGAAAAATCTTCTGCATCCGTGGATGTCTTGCTGCCCTTGTCTAGCCTGGATTAATACTTAGTCCATTGGCACACACCTGATCATCTGATCATCTAAATTTGCCCTCTTACAGCACTAAACTATGTTTTCTACCTTTATCTTGCATCTACCTACCACTTCAGCATTTTATTAAAAATAAAAATAATAATAATAATAGGAGAAATGTGAGATCAACATATAAATCAAGTACAAAAATCAAATGAATATTCATATTTGACCTGATTGTTTATAGGTCATAATGCATGATCAAAACCGAAAGTTTCTGTGATGAATGCCCTTGTACTGTTCACCATGTAAGAATTTATTCACTATGTAAGAATTCGTTCACCATGTAAGAACTTGTTCGTTATGCTTCAGAAGATTGGAGACTGATGAGAATTAGGCTGGAGATGGATTAATGATTGTACATTGAGCGTTGACCCCCCTATACTGAATTTTATTGTTGTTAACAACCATTTGATCAATAAATATGAGAGATGCCCTCTCAAAAAAAAAAAAAATTTAATTGGAAAAAAAAAAAGGTATTTGATGCCTTCAGTTATATTTTACAAAAAAATAAGTGGCCATTTTTTATATCTGTGTGCCTTCAGTCATATAAGGAGAGCAGGATTTGCCACAGGATCAGCTTCCTGAGTTGTGGATTTATTCTATCATCCAAAACACCTATGGTGGATAGGATTGAGTAACAGTGATGGACAATAGCTTTTAGGGCTGAATTTTGCCTCCCTATTCATATGTTGAAGTCCTAGTCCCTAGTCCCTTCATATTTAATTGTATTTAGAAATAGGGTCTTTAAAGAGGTAATTAAAATTAAGTCATTGGGGTGAGTGCTAATCTAATATGACTGGTGTCCTTATACGAGGAGATTTAAGACATGGACATGCAGAGGGGAAGACCATTTGATGTCATAGAGAGAAGACAGCCATCTCTAAACCAAGGAAGAATAATACTGCTTAACCCACTTAGTCTATGGTACATTGTTGTCGAAGTTCTAACAAACTAGTGACAGTAACCTTTTGGAACTAGTATTATAATGCAATTAGAATTATTTTTTTTTAAGAGGCAGCTTACAATTCAAATAAACCACTGCTTTTACATACAGTAAGTACACTGTTGGTAAACCTAACTATCAAAATAGAAAATAAAATGATCAGGAAAGGAAGCATTTAGGGAAACAGTCAGCAGTCTTTATACATTAAATCTTCTAAGTGGGATTCAACATTTTCCTTCAGCCTGACATTGTACCTGCTTTTCCATTTACTGGGCCTCGAAAATACTAAGCCTCACCAATAAAAGCCTTGGAGAAATATCACTGTCCTTCTTGTTGACACTGAGGGCAGATGAAATCCAAGCACTAATACTGTTAAGGAACATTCTACATCTTGGTTCACTCTTCATCTCCAATCATAAATCTATATTCAATATTGAGCCTTTGCTTCTAGTGCAGCAGACAATCAATGAAGCACTATATAGATTTAATCGTGCACTAATAAAGGATTAGGTTTGGCCAATAGGATTTGATTTTTGTAGTTCCTTAAATACACGTTACATGTCCAGCAAATATACCAAGATCTCATTTACTCTTTAGACTAAAACAACAACAGTAACAAAGGCAACAGAACAGAAATGACTTCCTGTCCCAAGACTTTTCAGGTGATGACTAACGGTCAACCATCAAACTGATATACTTTGGAGCCATGCCATCTTTTGTATCTATGATCTAAAGTGATATTGACCATATTCTTAATTTTTAATGACAAGGCATATAGTCTTTGATGCTACATGCACTCTTCTTTTTAAAATTATGGCAAGACTATGTGTGAGTTGTGTCTTCTTAAAACATTTTTAAATGCACAATCCAGTATTGTGAACTATAGGCACAATTAGTACAGAGTATCTGTAACATTTATTCATCTTGCATAACTGAAACTTTATACCCATTGAATAGCAACTTCTTATTCCAATTTTCCTTCCCCCATCCCTCATAACCACCATTTTACTCTCTGTTTCTATGACTATGTTATTTCAGTTGACTATTTTAGATATGTAAGTGGAGTCATGCAGGATCTGTCCTGTGACAGGCTTACTTCACTCAGCATAAAGTCCTCCAGGTTCATTTGTATTGTTGCATGTGACAGAATTTCCCTCTTTATGTCACATTTTCTTTGTGTATTCATCCATTAATGGGCATTTAAGTTGTTTCCATACCATGGCTATTGTGACATGGATCCTCAAAAATTAATGCTAGCAACTTTCTGATAGTTTCAGTCAGTTTTAAGAGAGCCAGAATCTTTGTTTCAAATATCAACATTTCAACGTATTTACCTGGCACAATATACACTGCTTTAATATACAGACCTGTAGAACCAGGCTGTCTTTGCTTAAAGCCTGACTGCCACTTCCTAGCTGAGCAAGATTATTGAATCGTTCTATCTCTCAAAACTTACCTGTAAAATGGAACTTAATAATGTAGTGGAAAAATCCGTACCATAGTAGTGTCAAAGAATTAGGTGAGTTATACAAAAAGCATTTAGAAAAGTGATTTACATAGATAACTTATTTTATTATTATTATTCATTCACAGGTACACTTTGAGTTTTCCTAGGCTGAAAAACACATCTCTTTAGAAGTGAAGACATAAAACCTAAAACCATAGCAAGAATTCATTTTCCGCCAATAAATTTTGCAAAAATATAAATGCCTTTAAAGGGCGTTGCTATACATACTTTAATGGAGACATGACTACATACAGAGTTAGATTCAAACTGACCTGAGTGAATCCCATTTTTACTTCTTACTGTCTGTGTGACCTTCAGCAAATTACAAAAATTTGCTGAGCATACATTTCTTTCTTTCTTTCTTTATTAAAGATAAAATTACTATTTATATGTTATAGAGTTGCTAGGGAATGTTATATTAATGTTTATAAAGTCCTTATTTTGCTTGGAATATCGTCAATACACTTTGTTTTTATAGTTTTATTATTATTATTTTCTGGTTATTTATTAGTGTTTACCAAGCACTATAAAACTTGATGGCTCAAAGTAATGATTTATTTTTTAATTTCTCATGGTTCTGTGTGCAGACTAAGCTTAGCGGGGCAGTTCTTACTTGGAGTTCTTCATGTGAGTGCAGTCAGTGGGATCTGAACTGGAATTATCTGAAGGCTTGACCTGTTGGACACCTCAGATAATTTCTCCTAGATTCTCATGTCTTGTACCTCATCTACAATATCAGGAATAGCTTGATACTACCCAGGCATCTCTCTTCATTTGAACTTCCCACTTGGCAACTTGAACTTTTTACAACATGACAGTCTCAGGATAGATGGATTTCTCTAATGGAGGCTAGCTTTCCACAGGATGAGTAACCTGAGGCAAGGGAATAAGCTATAACATTATTTTAAACAAACTATTGAAGTTCACACCATCATGTGGAATGCATTCTTCTTGTTACACATGAGTCATAGATCCACTCTAGCTTCATGGGCAGGAAACTACACAAGAGTGAAACTAAGAGGTATGCTTCATGAGAGGTGGCTTATCTTGAAGTAGAGCTGCAATATTATTATCTCTGTAATCACTATTATCCACTATCTATTCTTGATTTAATTACAACTTGTTTCAGTCTTTTTGGGAAAAACATAAGGGAAGATATCAGTACCCTTAAAATATCATAAACTACCAGTTGCCTTTAGCCAAATAATTCTACTTCTCAGATCTATTCTAAGGGAATAACCAAAGGATGAAAAATTTATTCGTAGAGATGTTTGTCCTTCAGATAAAGTTGGAAAAAATTAGGAGAGTCCAATAAAATGAATTAAGTAAGTTAGGACATTTATTCAAGAAAAATATTAAGCACACACTATAAATTATGTTTTTAAAGGGTATTTTTAATAACATCTGCTTACATTATCACATTATGTACATGTATGCATGTATGTGTATATGTATATATGTATATCATATAGATCTTAGATGATATAATGATACATTTAGAATCAAACAAGACACATATACATTGAGGCATACTGGAGAAAGAAATAACCAATATATCAATATTGATAAGTTATTTACTAGAATTACCAACATTGGTAAATTATTTACTGGAATTATGAGGCATTTTTTTTACCCCTCTTTTGTTTCCTTTTTCTCCTGTCTTAGTTTTGAGGCAAATCATCTGTCCCTTCATATCTTAGTTCACTGCCATTCAAAACTCTTTTCCTACACTATTTCTGTCTCATACCTAGTGCTTCAGCTGTACTAAATTACCAGTGAATTTCTGAATGCACCTTGTTGTTTTAATTTCAGCAGTGGGTATTTTTGGTGGCCCATTTCATACCCCCTTGTCCCACTCTAATTTCACTGCATGTGCCATGGAGAGTTTTGGGAGGATTCATCTGTCACCATTAACAGATCAGTGATGAATGGCTCATCTCACTCCAATACTTTTTCTAGTGCCACCAGTGCCATCTTAGGCCAAAAGCAAGCACAGCCAGAAAGTGAGCGGGTCTAAACATTCCTGGAGCCACTCTCCACCACTGGGGTCAGAGAGTCAGGAGATGATGCTCCAGCTTCCCATCATTCAGGTACACAATTTGGAGAGGCAGTCTATTCTTTTCTAAGAAACTGGCAGAATCAAACTCCTATTTCTTACAACAGTTATTTAATCACTGCATCCTTATATCTCCTTCCTCATTTCAGTCCCTTGCTTCTGCATCTTGGAGCCACTTCCCAAGTAATCATACCTCCTCAAAATTCCTTATTCACTCTGTTTCTTGGGGATCCCAACCTATGACTTCCATGCTTTTGGTGTCTTACTCTCTCTGTTCAGCTTGAAGATTCATTAACACAATTCATTTCCCCTAACCTTATGGAATATTGATTTGTCTTTATGAACCCAGCCCAGATTTTCCAGGGAGGCCTTCCTGATACCAACGGTGTTTAATATTTTCCTCCTTTGTGTTAGCACATTACAATATTCATTACATTGCATTTTAATTATATCTTTACATAAATTAGAAGACTGAGCTTTTGAGAAGTGACTTTTATTATATTCATGTTTGTATTTTAGCATTTGAAAGACATATAATTAAATACTAGGTAGCATCATTTGAGCAGATGACTGATTTGATAACAAAAGAATAATAGCATGGATAATCAAGCATATTTTCATCTCAGATTGATGAGTATGGTTAATAATCTAGTTACTTAAAAACTCAATATCCTATGTCTTTAACTGTTGTGTCAATTACTTTCTCTGTATGCCTTCTAATCTTTAGCTGTGTGATGGCATCAGCTATAAAAATTTATTTAAAATTACCTAAGTTGTATTATTTCAAAAGGACTATATATCTGTGTGGTAGACATGCCCTAAAGGGACCCCCTCAATGAATCACACTCTTGTATAATCCCCTCCACTTGAATGTGAGCAGAATCCGTGAATTGTTTCTTTGTTTTTTAAAAAATTTTTATTAAGGTATTATTGATATACACTCTTATGAAGGTTTCACATGAAAAAATAGTGTGGTTACTACATTTACCCATATTATCAAGTTCCCACCTGTACCCCAATGCAGTCACTGTCCATCAGTGCAGCAAGATGCCACAGATCCACTATTTGCCATCTCTGTGATACACTGTTCTCCCTGTGACCCCCCACACCATGTGTACTAAACATAATGCCCCTCAGTCCCCTTCTCCCTCCCTCCCCACCCACCCTCCCACACCCTCCCCTTTGGTAACCACTGGTTCCTTCTTGGAGTCTCTGAGTCTACTCATAAGTTACTTCTAACTAAAAGAAAAAGGCTGAGTGATGTGATGGCACTCCATTGACTAGGTTATTATATAGCAAAGTATGATTTCTTCTTTGAAGGTAGAGATTCTCTTGATGGATTTGAAGAAGCAGCTGCTTTGTGAACTATGTATGGTAATGGCAGGGAACTGTGGGATGAACCGTAGGATCTGAGAGTAGCTTTCAACAAGCATCCAGTAAGAGTCAGGGGGCTTATTCATACTGCCACAAGGAAAGGTATTCTGCCAATAATCTGAGTCAGCATGGAAATTAATTTTTCCCTAGTGAAGCCACCAGATAAAAACACATGCCCGCTGACACCTTGATTGCAGCTTTATGAGACCCTGAGCAGAGGGCTAAACTAACTTTTCCTAGACTCTTGACCCATGTAAACTGTTAGGTAATAAATTCATGTTCTTCTATGTCATTAAGTAGTTTGTTATACAGCATTAGAAAACTAATAAAAATTTAGAAATTGGAATTTAAATATTACACTAAAAATTTATTACCTTAGCTGTATTTGTGACAGAAATATTGGTGTACCAAGGCATTCTCATCCTCTTTTACCGATAACTCCTTCCCCTCTGAGGTTTCCTGAATATTTTAATCATTCCCTCTTCCTTTTTCTACCTCCCAACAAACTTTAGGTCTGATGAGATATCCATGCCACTGAGTGTAGTGAGGTGAACAATAGTAAGGTGTAGCAATGAGAATTTGATGTGCTAACACAAAACTCAGAAAACAATCATTGTTATGTATTGCTGAAAGCAGTTGCTCTCATAACTGGTGCAGTAGGCAGAAAAATGGTTCCCTAAAGATGCTCAATATTCTAATCGCCCAAATCTGTGGACTTGTTACCTTACATGGCTGAATAGAATTTTACAAATGTATATAAATTAAGAATCTTGAGATGAGAAGATTGTCCTGGATTACCTAGGTGTGCTCAATGTTATCACAAGGGGCCTTGTAAGTGGAGGCAGAAAGTAGAGAGAGATTTGAAAATGTTGCTCCTCCGGCTTTGCAGATAGAGGAATAACCAAGAGCCAAAGGAATGCAGGCAGCCTCTGTCAACTGGAAAGTGCAAGAAAGCAGACTCTCTACCGGGACCACTGGAGAAAGGTGGCCCTGCAGACTCCTCTTCACAGACTTTGGGTCTTCAGAACTGTAAGATAATGTTTTAATCCTCTTACTTAGGGGCATTTTTTTTTTATAGAAGCAATAGGAAACTAATGCAACCAATAAATACTGCAGTGGGCCTAACAGACGAAGTTTCCAAACCAAATGTGATTAGCAAACCTGTATATGAAGGTACTCTCTCCTCTATTTTTGAAATGTTCTTGTAACAAATACATACATAAGCAGGTACTATTCTTCTGTTTTCTCTTTACAGTATTTTTCTTAAGTACCGTGGAAATATTTTGATTATAGTCCTGTGCTTGTGCAGACATGAGAAATTATCCAAGCATTCTTCTGATAATCTTCCAAGACTTCTCATCTCTCTGGTAAAGGTTAACCTTTCTTTGAGAAAATAGTGTAATGAGAAAATCTCAACTGTTATAAACAAGTGTGATTAAATCCTCCTGGCAAAGGGTACTCACTGTATGAGACAGACTTCAGTAACACTCAGATTAGCTGTCTTTTAAGGATGACAGAACCTCTCTGACAAGTCCAAAGAAAATTGCTGTTATAGATACTCTCTTTTACAATGTCTTTCATGAGGTGAATATTCAGGAATTCTTTGCTAGAGAATGACCAAAGGAAGACATAGACTATTAAATACTCCCCACTGAAACACTACAGGGCAACTTAATGTTTCTTTTGCAGGTGGAAACTAAGACTTATTGGTTGGGAGAATAGAATGTAGCCAATAGCTGATGCATTCTTGTTCCATTGTTCCTTGGACCTAAAAAGAATTGTCTCATTTAATCCCAAGTGATAGATGAAACAATAGGGAAGTAGGGTTGCTATCCTTTCAATTGTCACCATAAAGAACAAAGATAACAGCTTAAATCTCTGTTACTCTAACAGCAAACATCTTCAGATTCTAGATGTTATTTTTATTTACAACCGGGAAAAAAAGTGGGCAGAGCTGTGATGGACTGTCAGAACATAACTGTTCATATTAGTAAACTCCCTTACATTTGCTTATAAAAAACTGAAAAATCCTCTTACATGAAGAGTCCTAAGTGACCTTATAAAATAGATACTAATTTAAATCAGTGATTATATACTTTTCCTACACTGAAATTGGAATTAAATAGGTCAAGTTGGCCTTTTAATGCTTCCATTTTACAGTCAGGCCTGCAATTCAGGTAGCTGTCATCAGAGAGCAACAGTTCCATCAGAATTAGATAGCCAAAGCTGTGTGGCTCAGAAGACCAGATCATTTAAGAATTTGATTTTTATGTGATCCAGATACTTGATTATCATTCCTTTAAAATAAAATTTAAAGAAAATTATGCATTAAGTGATTATCCAATGAGATCAATAATTAAATTAATGGTAGCAAGATAAGAGCTTCTTCCAAAGGATTTTGCTCTTATTCACTCTCCCAGACTTTTAAATATATTTAAGCCTATAGAACAGAACCATTTATTTATTTAATTGAATTATAATTGATAAGCAATATATTAGTTTCAGTTGTACAACAAAGTGATTCACTATTTTTATAGAGTATGAAATGATCACTACAGTAGGTTACCATACAAAGTTATTACAGTACTATTAATTATATTCCCTATTCTGTGTATTACATCCCCATGACTTGTTTATTTTATAATTGAAAGTTTGTACCTCTTAATTCTCTTCACCTATTTCACTTATCCCTCTACCACACTCCTCTCTGGTAACCACCAGTTACTTTCAGTAACTATGAGTCTATTTCTATTCTGTTTTGCTTTTCATTTTGTTTTTTTTAACATTCACATTAAGAGTGAAATCCAGCAGTATTTGTCTGACTTAACTCACTTAAAATCATAACATCTGTGTCCATACATATTGTCACAAATAACAAAATTTCATTCTATTTTATGACTAATATCCTGCATTTTCTTTAACCAGTCATGTATCAAAAGACACTTAGATTTTTTTCCTCATCTTAGCTAGATAATACTGTTGTGAGCATAAGGGTCCATGTATCTTTTCAAAATAGTGTTTTTATTTCCTCTGGATAAATGCACAGTATTGCCAGTTTATATAGTAGTTTTATTTTTAATTTTCTGAGGACTCCTATACTGTTTTCCCTAGTGGCTACAACCAATTTATATTCTGTCAGTAGTGAATGAGGGTTGCCTTTCTCCACATCCATGCCAGCACTAGTTATTTCCTGTCCTTTTCATAATAGCCATTCTGACAGGTATGAACAGGTTATCTTGTGGTTGTGATTTGCATTTACCTGATGATTAATCATGTATCTATTGGCCATCTGTATATCTTCTTTGGAAAAATGTCTATTCAGGTCCTCTGCCCATTTTTTAATTGTGATGTTTACTGTTTTTGCTGTTGAGTTTTATGAGTTCTTTATATATTTTGGATACCAACCATTTATTGGATATGACATTTGTAAGTGTCTTCTCCTATGTAGTAGGTTGCCTTTTCATTTTATTGGTTTCCTTTACTGTGTAAAAGCTTTTTAGTTTGATGTATTCCCATTTCTGCTTTTGTTGCCCTTGTCTGAGGAGATATATCCAAAAAAATATTGCTAAGATTGATGTTACAGAGGTTCTGCCTATGTTTTCTTCTCTAAGTATTTTATGATTCCAGGTCTTATATTTTAGTCTTTAATCCAGTTAGAGTTTATTTTTGTACATGGTGTAAGGAAGTGTTTCAGTTTCATTCTTTTCCATATAGCTGTCCAGTTTCCCAATGCCATGTGTTGAAGAGACTGTCTTTCCTCATTGTATGTTCTCACTTCCTTTTTTGTAGATAAATTTACCATATAGGCATGGGTTTATTTCTGGGCTCTCTGTTCTGTTCCATTGATCTATGTGTCTCTTTTTGTGCTAGTTCCATACTGTCTTGATTACAATAGCTTTATAGTATAGTTTGAAATTAGGGAAACTTTAGTTTTCTAATATAGTTTGAAATGTTGTCTCCTACTTCATTCTTTTTCAAGCTTGCTTTGGCTTTTCAGGGTCTTATGTGGTTTCTTACAAATTTTGGGATTATTTGTTCTAGTTCTGTGAAAAATGTCTTTAGTATTTCCATAGGGATTGCCTTTAATTTGTGGATTACTTTGGGTAGTATTAACATTTTAACAATATTAATTCTTCCAATCCATGAGCATGATATATTTTTGCATTTGTGTGTCATCTTCAATTTCCTTCATCACTGTTTTATAGTTTTCAGAGTACAGGTCTTTTACCTTCTTAACTGAATTTATCCCTAGGTATTTTATTCTCTTTGATGCAGTTGTAAATGGGATTGTTTTCTTAATTTCTCATTCTGATAATTCTTTATTAGTGTATAGAAGCACAACAATTTTAATATATTAGTTTTGTATCCTGTAACTTTACTGAATGCATTTAGTAATTCTAATAGTTTTTTAAGTGGTCTTTAAGATTGTGTTATATAATTTCATGTCATTTGCAAATACTGACAGTTTTACCTCTCCCTTTCCAATTTGGATGCCTTTTTTGACTTTTCCTAGTCTGATTGCTATGGCTAGGATTTCTAGTACCGTGTTGAATAAGAGTGGTGAGAGTGGACTTCCTTATCTTGTGCCCAATCATCGAGGGAAAGCTTTCAGCTTTTCACCATTGAGTAAGTTGTTAGTGTGGTTTGTTACATATAGCCTTTATTGTGTTGAGATATGTTCCCTCTAAACCTACTTTGTTGAAAGTTTTTATCATGAATGATTGTTGAATTTTGTCAAATGCTTTTTCTGCATTTATCAATATGCTCACATGATTTTTATCCTTCTTTTTGTTACTGTGTTGTTATCAGTGTGATTGATTTCATGTATTGAACCATCCTTGCATCCCTGGAATGATTCCCACTTGATCAGACAAGGCAACCTCACAATTGGGAAGTATCAAAAAAAAAAACAGAACTCTCTTTTGAGAACTGAAGGGTTACATCCCACATCAAGAACCCCAACTCTGGGGGCTAGCATTGAAGAAATGAGCCCCAAAAATGTCTGGTTTTGAAAATCAGTGGTCATTAAGACCAGGAGAATCATAGAACAATAGGAAAAAGAGATTCCCCACTTGAAGGATTTGTATGCAAACCCAGTTGCCTTCAGTGCATATCTTCTGCTTTTGTTGCGGCAGTGTTATTCATCCAGTTTTCAAGTCTTTTTTTTCAGAGGAAAATTATTCTACACATAGCCGTAAATATTTGTTGTCTTCATGGGAGGAAATGAGTTTATGTTCCTCTTATGCTACCATCTTGAACACCCCTCCTCCAGAATACTTTTAAGCAGTTGCAGAGTAGCTTGCCCACAGTACCCAGTAATACTCACTTTTTTCCACTGATTTACTGATGAAATGAATTTGTCCTGGATGAATGTATATACTTCAGAAATGTCTGATCTTCAGAATCATGAGAGCAATGTGCCCTAATTTGTAGATTTCAAATTAAATTTTTTTGTAAAAGTGTGCATGCATATTCACATACAAACCTACATACACCAATTTCTATACATCAAGAACAAGGCAGGCCACTCAGCTTTAGGCTGAGTGATGACTAAGGGAAATGAATTAAGGGGATTGTAAGTGTGTGTGCCTAATTTATTCTAAAAAATTATTAATTTTTGTAACATTTCAACATTGTTAGAAAAACTATCAAAAACTTAGAAATACGGCAAAAAGGTGAGTGTTACCTCCTTACATTGTCATACAAGGGCAAAGGCCACCCAGAGATTATCTAGGCAAGTATACTTAGTGTAACTCACTGTTTACTATCAATTAGAGGTCTTAGACTTAGGGAAGTTACAACTCAACTAGTAGAATTTAGCAGTTAGAGATGCAAGTAACTTCTATTCACTCAAACACATAATACCCAAAGTTATATTTTATACTTCTATTTGATGTAAAACAGTTGCATTTAAACCAGCTATCTTATCCAAACATTTTCTATTAAATTTGTATCTATACCTCTGCCTCTATCTCTACTTCGTAGTTATCTTTCATCCTATTATCTATCATCTCTCTCTCTCTCTCTCTCTCTCTCTCTCTCTATATATATATATATATATATATATATATATCTTCTTTCTATGACTTCTCAAATTATCTTTGTACCAGTTTTAATAGCTTCTGATTGTCTCACTAACTGACAGGTTAAAATATATGAAACATGTTCATTTTATATATACATGGGAATCATGTTATTAAACATTTTGAAAATTAGAGTTTAGCACTTTTATAGGTCATCCACTGAAACATGCAAGTGGGACCACCTTATGGGGCCAGGAAAACTGCTCTGCTAGGAAAGTGTGTGAGCTTAAAGGTCTATTTAAGTTTGTGCACATCTTTTTATTGTTTTTTGAGTGGGGAGTGGAGGGGAGATTTAAAATTTAAGTGCAATTAAACTTTAATTTTGTTGACTAGGAATCTCAAGGTTTGTTATTATTGTTTTAACTGATTCTGTGGGTTTTTTTGTTTGTTTCTGATTCATGCAAACTGAAAAGTTGTTTTCCATTGGTGGAGACAATGAATGGAAATGAGTGTTGTGGATGACCATTTGGTAATCTCTATCAGGTGAATAATGGATATCAATCCCCTGTCACATGAAAGATGACAAGAATCTAGTCTATTTATTTTTCTTTGTTTATTTGTCTGTTTAAGAGTTCAATTGAATTAAGAAATTCGTCTCAATGGCAAGGAGAGCAGTTCTTTGAGGTCTTAACTAAATTCACCTTTTCTATGTGGCTGAAGCCACAGTTCTGAGGCTATAAGCTCTCTCCATGTCTCTGCTCTTATCTCTTTAAAAGCCTCTACATTTACCTTTCTCTAGGTATGCTAAGTATTTTGCTATCTCTGGAGTGTGTTAATAAATTAGATTATTACATCTTTTAAATTAAATGAGCCTTACTCAGATTGACATATTAAAGAGTATTTTCAAAATTCACATAAATTAAGGAAACATAATTTTCAATATTTTAAAATGCTTGCTAAAATATAAATTCTTCTTACTGAAACTACTTTCTCAAAAATATTTAATGAATCCATACTAATATAATTAAAATGAGTCTTTGGACAAATTACAATGGTGTAATAACTTTGGTCTAAGAAACTTAAAAAGCAGGATTATGTCTTTCTTTTGCTTTATCATTAAGTATAGTACAAGAACACATTTTATTTTTGTAAGATTAAAGTTTGGTTTAGCATAATGTCCTCTTTAGTTCGAACTTCCTAAACAGTATAGATTGACTTATCAAATAAGCTGGCATTACTCATCTATGTAATATTTAAAAACCTGAAAAGGTGAACTAGTGTTCAAAAAAGTTGAATAATAATTCTAATGAATTTTTTATAGCAATAATTTTTGTAAGATTTTTAAGTAATGTAAAAACATGAATACATATTTAAGTGAATTTATTATTATTAAAATTTAATTTTAATAAAATTAAAATATGTTTAATTTCTCAGTAATAGTGAGCACTAAAGCATTGATATGAGCATAATTTTGAACATACATTTTATTTTCTATTTTTATGTGTTTCAAGACACTATGCCTCTGGGTCATTTTAATGGGGGTGTTCATTTTGCCACCTTAAAAAGATATGAAAGAAAAGTATATAGTATGTTAAATGTATTCATGAATTTTGATAGTCTACTGAGATTCTTGAGTATGATAGAAATTTCTCAATGACCACCACCAAGCACTTTCTCCAAAACTGATATTATCTCTTTCGCTTAGAAGTTATAATTAATATGAATAGTTGATACTATTCTGGGGAAAATGGTGATTGAGAAGCATAAATGTATAGACATAGTAATAAAGTTTTCTTTCTTAGTATCAAATAAAAAAGGAATTTCTTAAAGTGTCTGCTTATTTTGTGATTTGAGGAGGATACTGAAAACCAGAACCTGAATGATTATAAAAATGTTTAAGAGGCGGAGCCAGGATGGCGGCGTGAGTAGAGCAGCGGAAATATCCTCCCAAAACCACATATATCTATGAAAATATAACAAAGATAACTCTTCTTAAAATAGAGACCAGAGGACACAGGACAACATCCAGACCACAACCACACCTGTGAGAACCCAGCGCCTCGCGAAGGGGGTAAGATACAAGCCCTGGCCCGGTGGGACCCGAGCACCCCCCTCCCCCAGCCTCTGGCAGGTGGAGAGGAGTCAGCAGGGAGGGAGAGAGAGCCTAGGACTGCTGAACACCCAGCCCCAGGATTCTGGACCAGAGCGCAGACACAGTGCATGCATGGGGTCCTGGATACTAAGGAAACAGGGTGGCAGGACTGGTGAGCGGGTGCCTGAGGCTGACGCCAGAGAACAAAGAAATGGGAGCAGTTTTTTTTTGGCGAGTGCTTTTTGGAAGCCTTAAAGGGACAGGAAACCCAATACTATGAAAACAGGGCAGCAAGACCAGTGAGCAGGTGCCTGACACCGGCGCCTGAGGACAAAGAAAATTGCGTGTATTTCCCATTTTCTCTGTTTTTTTCTCTTGCATTGTTGCTGTTGTTGTTTTGGTTTGGAGAGTGCTTTCTGGAAGTCCTAAAGGGGCAGGACAGGACACAGCCCAGAGGAAGGGAATCTGGGGATCTTTGGGCACTCTAACCCACTGGGCAACAGGGAGCACAGAGGCCCCTTATGGAGATAAATAGTCTCCCAGCCACTCACCCTCCAAGGGGGCTCCACCATTTTGGAGGAGCAGCCCCAGCCAGGCCACGCCCACAACAACAGTGGAGATAAAACTCCAAACAAGCAGGGCAGGTAGCTAAAGCCCTGTCTGCGCACAACTGCCAAGCATAAGCCACTAGAGGTCGCTATTCTCCCAGGAGAGGAAGGCCACAAACCAACAAGAAGGAAAGCTCTCCCAGCTGTCACTCGTACCAGCTCTGCAAACTATATCTATCACCTTAAAAAGCAAAACTACAGGCAGACAAAGATCACAGAGACAACACCTGAGAAGGACACAGACCTAACCAGTCTTCCTGAAAAAGAATTCAAAATAAAAATCATGAACATGCTGATGGAGATTCAGAGAAAAATGCAAGAGCAATGGGATGAGATGCAGAGAAAAATGCAAGAGCAATGGGATGAAGTCTGGAGGGAGATCACAGATGTCACGAAGGAGATCACAGAAGTGAAACAAACCCTGGAAGGATTTAGAAGCAGAATGGATAAGATGCAAGAGGCCATTGAAGGAATAGAAACCAGAGAACAGGAACGTATAGAAGCTGACATAGAGAGAGATAAAAGGATCTCCAGGAACGAAACAACACTAAGAGAATTATGTGACCAATCAAAAGGAACAATATTCGTATTATAGGGGTACCAGAAGAAGAAGAAAGAGGAAAAGGGATAGAAAGTCTCCTTGAAGAAATAATTGCTGAAAACTTCTCCAAACTGGGGGAGGAAATAATTGAACAGACCATGGAAATACACAGAACCCCCAACAGAAAGGATCCAAGGAGGACAACACCAAGACACATAACAATTAAAATGGCAAGGATCAAGGACAAGGAAAGAGTTTTAAAGGCAGCTAGAGAGAAAAAGGTCACCTATAAAGGAAAACAGATCAGGCTAACATCAGACTTCTCAACAGAAACCTTACAGGCCAGAAGAGGATGGCATGATATATTTAATGCAATGAAACAGAAGGACCTTGAACCAAGGATACTGTATCCAGCACAACTATCATTTAAATATGATGGTGGGATTAAACAATTCCCAGACAAGCAAAAGCTGAGGGAATTTGCTTCCCACAAACCACCTCTACAGGGCATCTTACAGGGACTGCTCTAGATGGGAGCACTACTAAAAAGAGCACAGAACAAAACACCCAACATATGAAGAATGGAGGAGAAGGAATAAGAAGAGAGAGAAAAAAGAATCTCCAGACAGTGTATATAACTCAATAAGCGAGCTAAGTTAGGCAGTAAGATACTAAAGAAGCTAACCTTGAACCTGTGGTAACCACGAATATAAAGCCTGCAATGGCAATAAGTACATATCTCTCAATAGTCACCCTAAATGTAAATGGACTTAATACACAAATCAAAAGACACAGAATAATAGAATGGATAAAAAAGCAAGACCCTTCTATACGCTGCTTACAAGAAACTCACCTCAAGCCCAAAGACAGGTACAGACTAAAAGTCAAGGGAGAGAAAAACATATTTCAAGAAAACAACAGTGAAAAGAAAGCAGGGGTTGCAGTATTAATATCAGACAAAATAGACTTCAAAACAAAGAAAGTAACAAGAGATAAAGAAGGACACTACATAATGATAATGGGCTCAGTCCAACAAGAGGATATAACCATTCTAAATATATATGCATCCAACACAGGAGCACCAGCATATGTGAAGGAAATACTAACAGAACTAAAGAGGGGAATAGACTGCAATGCATTCATTTTAGGAGACTTCAACACCACACTCACCCCAAAGGACAGATCCACTAGGCAGAAAATAAGTAAGGACACACAGGCACTGAACAACACACTAGAACAGATGGACCTAATCGACATCTATAGAACTCTACATCCAAAAGCAACAGGATATACATTCTTCTCAAGTGCACATGGAACATTCTCCAGAATAGACCCCATACTAGCTCACAAAAAGAGCCTCAGTAAATTCCAAAATATTGAAATTATACCAACCAATTTTTCAGACCACAAAGGTATAAAACAAGAAATAAATTCTGCGAAGAAAACAAAAAGGCTCACAAACACATGGAGGCTTAACAACATGCTTCTAAATAATCAATAGATCAATGAACAAATCAAAATAGAGATCAAGGAATATATAGAAACAAATGACAACAACAACACAAAGCCCCAACTTCTGTGGAATGCAGCGAAAGCAGTCTTAAGAGGAAAATGTATAGCGATCCAGGCACACTTGAAGATGGAAGAACAATCCCAAATGAATAGTCTAACATCACAATTATCGAAACTGGAAAAAGAAGAACAAATGAGGCCTAAAGTCAGCAGAAGGAGGGACATAATAAAGATCAGAGAAGAAATAAACAAAATTGAGAAGAATAAAACAATAGCAAAAATCAACGAAACCAAGAGCTGGTTCTTTGAGAAAATAAACAAAATAGATAAGCCTCTAGCCAAACTTATTAAGAGAAAAAGAGAATCAACACAAATCAGCAGCATCAGAAATGAGAATGGAATAATCACAACAGACTCCACAGAAATACAAAGAATTGTTAAAGACTACTATGAAAACCTATATGCCAACAAGCTGGAAAACCTAGAAGAAATGGACAACTTCCTAGAAAAATACAACCTCCCAAGACTGACCAAGGAAGAAACACAAAAGTTAAACAAACCAATTACGAGCGAAGAAATTGAAACAGTAATCAAAAAACTACCCAGGAACAAAACCCCAGGGCCGGACGGATTTACCTCGGAATTTTATCAGACACACAGAGAAGACATAATACCATTCTCCTTAAAGTGCTCCAAAAAATCGAAGAGCAGGGAGTACTCCCAAACTCATTCTATGAAGCCAACATCACCCTAATACCAAAACTAGGCAAAGATCCCACCAAAAAAGAAAATTACAGACCAATATCCCTGATGAATGTAGATGCAAAAATACTCAATGAAATATTAGCAAACTGAATTCAACAGTATATCAAAAGGATCATACACCATGATCAAGTGGGGTTCATCCTAGGGATGCAAGTATGGTACAACATTCCAAAATCCATCGACATCATCCACCACATCAACAAAAAGAAAGACAAAAACCACATGATCATCTCCATAGATGCTGAAAAAGCATTTGACAAAATTCAACATCCATTCATGATAAAAACTCAGCAAAATGGGAATAGAAGGCAAGTACCTCAACATAATAAAGGCCATATATGATAAACCCACAGCCAGCATTATACTGAACAGCGAGAAGCTGAAAGCAATTCCTATGAGATCGGGAACCAGACAGGGATGCCCATACTCCCCACTGTTATTTAACATAGTACTGGAGGTCCTACCCACAGCAATCAGACAAAACAAAGAAATACAAGGAATCCAGATTGGTAAAGAAGAAGTTAAACTGTCACTATTTGCAGATGATATGATACTGTACATAAAAAACCCTAAAGACTCCACTCCAAAACTACTAGAACTGATATCGGAATACAGCAAAGTTGCAGGATACAAAATTAACACACAGAAATCTGTAGCTTTCCTATATACTAACAATGAATCAATAGAAAGAGAAATCAGGAAAACAATTCCATTTACCATTGCATCAAAAAGAATAAAATACCTAGGAATAAACCTAACCAAAGAAGTGAAGACTTATACTCTGAAAACTACAAGTCACTCTTAAGAGAAATTAAAGGGGACACTAATAAATGGAAACTCATCCCATTCTCATGGCTAGGAAGAATTAATATCGTCAAAATGGCCATCCTGCCCAAAGCAATATACAGATTTGATGCAATCCCTATCAAATTACCAGCAACATTCTTCAATGAACTGGAACAAATAATTCAAAAATTCATATGGAAACACCAATGACCCCGAATAGCCGAAGCAGTCTTGAAAAAGAAGAATAAAGTAGGGGGGATCTCACTCTCCAACTTCAGGCCCTACTACCAAGCCATAGTAATCAAGACAATTTGGTACTGGCACAAGGACAGAGCCACAGACCAGTGGAACAGATTAGAGACTCCAGAAATTAACCCAAACATATATGGTCAATTAATATTTGATAAAGGAGCCATGGACATACAATGGCAAAATGATAGTCTCTTCAACAGATTTTGCTGGCAAAACTGGACAGCTACATGTGGGAGAATGAAACTGGACCATTGCCTAACCGCATATACAAAAATAAACTCAAAATGGATCAAAGACCTGAATGTAAGTCATGAATCCATTAAACTCTTGGAAAAAAACATAGGCAAAAACCTCTTAGACATAAACATGAGTGACCTCTTCTTGAACATATCTCCTCGGGCAAGGAAAACAACAGCAAAAATGAGCAAGTGGGACTACATTAAGCTGAAAAGCTTCTGTACAGTGAAAGACACCATCAATAGAACAAAAAGGAACCCTTCAGTATGGGAGAATATATTTGAAAATGACAGATCCAATAAAGGCTTGACGTCCAGCATATATAAAGAGCTCACATGCCTCAACAAACAAAAAACAAATAACCCAATTAAAAAATGGACAGAGGAACTAAACAGACAGTTCTCTAAAAAAGAAATACAGATGGCCAACAGACACATGAAAAGATGCTCCACATTGCTAATTATCAGAGAAATGCAAATTAAAACTACAATGAGGTATCAGCTCACACCACTAAGGATGGCTGCCATCCAAAAGACAAACAACAACGGATGTTGGCGAAGCTGTGGAGAAAGGGGAACCCTCCTACACTGCTGGTGGGAATGTAAATTAGTTCAACCATTGTGGAAAACAGTATGGAGGTTCATCAAAATGCTCAAAACAGACCTACCATTTGACCCAGGAATTCCACTCCTAGGAATTTACCCTAAGAACGCAGCAATCAAGTTTGAGAAAGACAGATGCACCCCTATGTTTATCACAGCACTATTTACAATAGCCAGAAATTGGAAGCAACTTAAATGTCCATCGGCAGATGAATGGATAAAGAAGATGTGGTTCATATACACAATGGAATACTACTCAGCCATAAGAAGAGGGAAAATCCTACCATTTGCAGCAACCTGGTTGGAGCTGGAGAGTATTATGCTCAGTGAAATAATCCAAGCGGAGAAAGAGAAATACCAAATGATTTCACTCATCTGAGGAGTATAAGAACAAAGGAAAAACTGAAGGAACAAAACAGCAGTGGAATTACAGAATCCAAAAATGGACTAAGAGGTACCAAAGGGAAAGGAACTGTGGTGGATGGGTGGGAAGAGAGGGATAAGGGGGCGGGGAAGAAAGGGGGGTATTAAAATTAGCATGCATGGGGGAGGAAGGAGAAAGGGGAGGGAGGGCTGTACAACACAGAGAGGACAAGTAGTGATTCTACAACATTTTGCTATGCTGATGGACAGTGACTGTAATGTGGTTTTTAGGGGGGACTTGGTATAGGGGAGAGCATAGTAAACATAGTATTCTTCATGTAAGTGTAGATTAAAGATTAAAAAAAAAGAAAAAGGAAAAAAGAGAAAGAAAGAAAAGGGGGATTACTCCTTGATAGGATAAAACTATTGGCAAATCAAAGATCAACTCATGCTTTAAATATCCTTAATGTTGATCACTTAAAGGGTGTCAGATGATCAGCTATGGAGGTACTCTTTTCTGATAATATTCCTTTCTCTTAATAAAAATGAAAAAAAAAAAGCAGTTCCTATGTGCTGACCTCCAGTGAGTTCTACACAGTGGTATAGAGGGCATGTCAAAGTGTGGGCAAAGGGTCTGTTTGTGTTTATGCAGAAGATCAAGGCCTAGCTTGGATACCCAGAAAATGAACTAACATACGATATGAGGAGGAGCTTCCGGCATCAGCACTCTCTGGAGGACTCGTGCCAGGGGATGATCATCAAAAGGCCTCCACAGGGATCCGGATGATGCTGTGGTTGTGGCTGCATCCGCCCCACCGTTTCCTGGACTTGCCACTGGAATGAGGAGGGAGATGTCTAGATTGGCATGTGCATACAGTGAGACAACGAATTTGAGTGGATCTGTACTGTTGGAACTCAACCAGGAGTTCGGAGGGGTGCAAGTTGTAGCACTCCAAAATCTTATGACTATAGACTATCTACGGTTAAAAGAACATATGGGATGTGAACAGATCCCAGAAATGGGTTGCTTTAATTTGTCGGATTTCTCTCAGACTGTTCAAGTACAGTTGGACAATATCCATCATATCATAGAAAAATTCTCACAAATGCCTAGGGTGCCTAACTGGTTTTCTTGGCTTCATTGGAGATGGCTGGTAATTATAGATTTGCTTAGTTTATGTCACTGTATTCCTATTGTGTTAATATGTGTGTGCAAATTAGTTAGTAGTTTAAAACCTATACATACTTAAGGTACTCTACAAGAAGATATGTCAAAGAAATAATCAATCCTCCCATGTTTTCTTCCATATGCTACATCTATAGCTTTTCCTCTTCCTTCCTAATTACAACCCTTAAATAGAATTCGTGCCTCATATCGAATTTACTGAGCATCATAATTCCTCCAGGTGGTAAAGATACCTCAAGACAAATGCTGGGCATAGAAACTACAGGGCATAAATCTGCAAAGAAGTAAAAAGCTAACCTTTTCAAGCAATATTGCTTCTCTCTCACTTAAGAACTTTACATCTCCCTGTATGGCCCCGGAAGATGACTGTTTAGCCAGAGACGGGTGAGATTCCTCAAGGGAGGAACAACCTAAGACAGGCACAGTCGCAGGGGGGCCATCAGGTGAGAAATTGGGGATCAACAGTGGTGAGGCTCAGAACCTCAGCCTCCCTGTTTTGAGAGAAATCTTCTGCATCCGTGGATGTTTTATTGCCCTTGTCTAGCTTGGATTAACACATAGTCTACAGGCACACACCTGATCATCTACAATTGCTCTCTTACAACACTAAACTATGTTTTCTACCTTTATCTTGCATCTACCTACCACTTCAGCATTTTATTAAAAATAAAAATAATAAAGGGAGAAATGTGGGATCCACATATAAATCAAGTATAAAAATCAAGCGAATATTCATATTTGACCTGATTGTTTATAATTCATAATACGTGATCAAAACCGAAAGTTTCTGTGATGACTGCCCTTGTATTGTTCACCATATAAGAACTTATTCACTATGTAAGAATTTGTTCACCATGTAAGAACTTGTTCGTTATGCTTCAGAAGATTGGAGTCTGATGAGAATTAGGCTTGAGATGGATTAATGGTTGTCCACTGAGCATTGACCCCCATATACAGAATTTTATTGTTGTTAACAACCATTTGATCAATAAATATGAGAGATGCCCTCTCAAAAAAAATGTTTGAAATCCATGCAGAAAGGGAATTTTTATTTGTCTTGCTTTGGAATATCTGCAAAAACTAGATCTGTAAAGACACAAAGGTTGTGTAAATATTTTTGCCATAGTTGGCTCAGTTTGATGTGTTTATTTTTAAAATGCTATGAAGCATTAATTGCCAAATATTAATGCCAAACTAGAATTTGGCTTTCTCACTGTTAAAATGAGAAATGATCATCTTTTACCTTCTGTGCAATCTGCCCATATAACAGAGATTCCTTGGCTCGACAAAATGATTCTATCTTCTTTTGAATAACTTTATCATGCCCTTCATTATTAACATTAGGACAAAGTTTCTTCACATGTGGAGAACTAAGCTTACTTAAAATTGTGTTGCCCAGGCACTCACATTCCTGTCTCAATCCAGTGGCCAAATATCTTATGATAAATCTTTTGAATTTACTGTCTTAAGATCAGGCCCTACCTTTACAAAAAAATTAAAATTATAAAGAAAGTGTTACATGTAAAATTATCCTTTATGTTTCCCAGAAGGCCCCTAGAAAATCAGATAGATATATTCTTTTACTTTATGAGAAGAGAAATGAAAAATGGATTTGTTATGCTCCATATTTTTTAGTTAGCTCAATACAATTGTAAGACTTGCATAAGAATTGTCAAATCAGAAAAGATGTTTGGACTACTGTAAGTTTTTGAAGCTAAAATATTATTAATTGATATATTTTAGGGATTGTATACTTCATATACCTGGGAGATTTGTCAATCATTATATATTTCATTGTTCTGACTCACGGGAAACACTGATCAAATTCTTAGGAAATAGCTGTATACTATACCTCAATAAAGAATTTTACTCTTCTATGTTCTGATATTATCAGTGAGTACAATAAATTGAGTGTAGTCATTTTATATCATTATCAAACAGGTTTTTGCTTCCCTCTCATGGTTGCCTGAAGGCTTTGCTATAAGCTGTATCTAGAATTTATGTATTAAACAGTAGAAAGACAGTTACAATGCATCATGGAAAGAACTGTATCAGGTACTTTGAACTACTGATACATCAAAGACTATACTGTTTCATACAGGCTTCCAAGCTGACATTGTTTAGGCAACTTTCAGACTGTACCAGTTAACTGAGTCATTATATCTAGGTTTCTTTATAGTCCAGAAATGTTTTTCCTGAAAGCATACTGCTGATCCACAATCCAGCAGAACAAAATATTAATTGCACAGGACTAAACAACTGATGAGTGGAATTTAACTGTGGTTAGTTGTATGGAATACTGTTGCTAACATTTATAATATTCTATTTTTATGCATTCATACATACACACACACACACACATATATATATACACACAGTATATGTATATTTACAAGTCAATTATCTCTAACCCTCAATTTTATAGATGGTGTTTTTTAAACTGAAATGAAATATGCTTAATGATATCTGGTTGTCACTGACCCCTTTCTTCCTCTTGCCCTTTCCCAGAATTCAGAAGAAAAATATCTATTTTGAGACCTTTTACATTTTAGGGCATTATAGTCATTTACAGACATTCAGTAAAAAACTGTTTTCCTATTTTCCAGAACATAATTGGACAAACTAATTGTGTAGCCAAGCCCATGCCTGAAGTGTCTCATTTGAGAATGATTCTCATTTAAATAGCACATCAAGCACACTATTAAGAAACAAAGGTCAACTTTACATGGCGCTTTCACCCCATACTCACCAAGGATTTTGTGAAAGGCTTTGCCATGTGGCATATGGAACTGTCACTCTGTTGGCTCATTTACCTCTGGCTTGATACCTGGTTTGCAAGAGTCCCATTTACACAAGTGGTAAAAGAAGTTATTTCCTGGCAGGTAAGGGGTATTAACATATTTAGGAGACCTCAAGAAAAGAGGAATTCACCTAAATTTATGACTATGAAACATAAAACTTGGCCAAGAAAGTTTCTTTGAAGTTGGTTTTCTAGCTTTAAAATAGGAAAGAAAATGAGAGGCGTTTTCTAAGCCTATTCTGAGATTCGGTATCAAAATTTCCAGACAGAAGTTAATTCTCTGGCATTTGTGCTTGCTTATTACTGAATGGCTCTAGATTTACAGAACAAACTCAAGACGTCTTGTATGGTCAATAAATACTGTGTAACACCTATGTAAATAATCAGGCCAAGTCTAAATCCACAAACATTTTTGTGAATGAGAATGATCTTTGGAGATTACTTATGGTCACAAGGTAATAAAAAGTGGAAAAAAATCTAAAACAAAATGAAAAAAAAGTGTCTTTCAATATTACATACTGAAAGGCAACTCAAGGGTTATCTAAGAGAATGATTATTTAGGAGAACTTAGTATAACATTGTTTACTGTTGATTTACAGCTCCAGTCTTAGTCATGCTGCATGATAGTTTATAGTTTTTCTACCACTGAAGACACAATTAATTCCTGTTGAGTGTATAACCATAATCCCAAAAGTTACAGGTTATGGCATGTTGGGACTTGAACTAGTTTTGTATCTAATGGAGCAATCATGTACTAAAAGTTCTTCATATATTCATGAAATTGCATATCCACATGTTCCATTATTTAATAAGTTGAAAACAATTTAACAAATCCATTTATATGAGAAATATGTTTATCATTTTGACAATTAATTAATAAATATTAATCTTATGCATATATGAAACCAAAAAAGAGGGAAAGGATCATTCAAACATTCTAAATTATGCCAACTCAGCACCACTAGCCATCAGTGGAATGTGGTTTTAGATATTTATCTAGCTCAATGATCTAGATATATTGATATCCCTATGATATATATAATAGATATTTCTACTAGATATAATGAAAGTACTCAGGGAAAAGATAAGTACAACTAGAAAATTTCCTATGAAAGCATTTTTAGAGAGAATACTTTTTCAGGGAAAAATTGTTTAATAAATGTTGTAATTCAGAACATTATGAATTAATATATTTCTAAGTGATTGATATTTAAACTTTTCTCCTTTATACTTGAGAAGATTTGTTATTATTCTCTAGAATTTTAAGTTTCTGGAGATATTTGGAAAAATATTTCAAACTTGAAAATGCATGCAAATGTAAATTATTCTTAGTATTGTTATTATTTTATCTTACCGACTTGATAACTGAATGCTTTTCTGTAGTAATATACTCTTTTTTTTTATTACCTTGATGGTTTATTGGTATTATATACAGTCATATGTCAGCTAATATGAAGGCCTATCATTAATTCCAGGTCTATTTCCAGATACCCAAGAAAAAAGTTTTCAGTTTTCAACTAATCCCTAAAGACTTTTATTTTAAGGCTGAAGCAAAATCATCCTATCTTTAGTGCTTGAGCTTTTTGAAGAGTTGCCATAAAAAGATCATTTCCTCCTTTACTAACTTCATCTTTTGTCCTTGTCCTTTTAAATCTTGCATTATGAATTTTGTGTCTACAATATTATTTTACATGCCAAAGAAATATGAATATGAGGATAGTCACCTTCATTTTAATAATAAAATACATATATTCATATTGACTTTGGGCAGTCACAAAAACATTTTTTATTCAATGCACTTAATGTTCACAAACTCCATCATTTCATAACTTTTTCTTGTAAGAGAGGAAAATTAAAGGGTATATTGTAAAATCACAGGAAAAGAGCCCCATTTCTTGTGATCTATTTAACATGCTCTCCTTTTTGAGTTCACTTTCCATTCATGGAGATGACTCTCTTTAATGTCATAAATCCAGGATATTACATTTCTGCTCTTTGTGAGAAAATAAGACATTTATTTTAACTGTTGTTTTAATATAATTATTGAAATTTCAAACTGAGTCTTCCATCAAATAAAAAACGGTCATGACTTCTTTTGAGTAATGTTAAAACTGGTTTGACCTGAAGAGTTATCATAAAGCCATTTCTGTATGAATATGATTGCCACGGTAATCTAATCTTATAAATGGTGGTTTGTTGAAAGGAAAATGTGATTGGAAAAATCTTAGGGATTTTTTGGTAATTTTCCTCTAACAAAGCTGTGCTTTTTACTGATAATAAGCAATGTCATTATCACCAAGAGGCAGTACTTTCTTTACACTCTACAAAGGCATTTACGTACTCTTTGAATGAGGGTTACACTTAATTTCAAGGACAATTAAGCACGTTATTTTGAATGTTATTTTCATAGCAACACCAAGTAGCTTAGCACCTTATTTAAATAAAGTGAAGTATTTGATCTGTTGGTGATCAGAGAAGATAGGAAACCTGCTAATACATATGATTGCTCTACTTAAGGGGTTGGCAACCTTTAACACTTGTGCCAGATGGTGACACACTAGGACATTTGGACTGGCAACCAGCCACTGGCACTAGCTCAACCCCCTCTGTCTTTACTACTATTTGGAGATATTGCTACAATTCTTGGCCACTGGCATAGGCACGACCGATACTGATCTTGTATCTCACAAAGTTATGGTGGCCTCCAGGTCATTCTACCCCATCTGCCTAAACTCTGTAATATCAAATAAAGAGAAAAGGATGTCATGAATTCTGAGAAGGGTGGTTTCTAAAATATTTTTATTCTGCTGATGATTATCATAGTATCTGTGTCATAAGAACTTTCAGTGTTTATGGAGCAATATCCTCATCAAGTGGCCATACTGCCTTCCTTGGTGACCACAGTGATGGGTACCTTCCTGTGTTTTAAGGCCCATGGTCTATCTTCTCTAGCTGAAGACAAAAGCAAGTAAAAGACTTTCAGTTCAGCTTTAGGACTGCACAAGTACTGGTGGTGCTGATGTAGATGAAAATTTTTCTAGATGTGAAAAAAATGATTTCTGCATTATTTCAGGCTCATTTCTAATATTCCTTGCATTCATTACTCTGAAAAAATGTACAAAGAAGGCAGTGGTAGAATTGAAGACTCACTGTGCGCTCTCCAATGCCTGGCATGTTACATTCATTTCTTCCCATTACCACTTCTCCAAACTAGTTCAAACCATCATAGTATTCTGCCTATACAATTACAATAACCTCTCTATTTGTTGCTCCATTTCTCTTTTGATTGCTAAACAAACAAAACTTCTCATAAACAACCTTGGAATGCTAAAGGAGAAAAATCATTAATTTCACACAGGGGAACTATACTTACAAGGAAAAAAAAATCAATTTTCCAAGTAGAAAGAGCCAGTGGGGCTAATGGTACCTATACCTCTAGTTATTTCAAGGCAGTCAACAATACTAATTGAACACAGTTTGGGTCAGTTTTTTATTTCCAAGAAGAAGTTTCCATATTCAATTGCAAAATACAGGAACATTCTTATTATATGCTGGTTTCAAGAAGCAAGGCTTTAAGAATGCTTTTAAAAACTCATGGTTCCTGTTATTTATGAAGCATTTTAGATTTCTTTGTAATTCATGTTTGTTTTTTGAAGATCCTGTTATTCTGGATGTATCTTGAAATGTAGGCCTTTTAGAAATACAAATCGTTTTCTCTTTAGAAAATATGAAACTCTTAAAGGGTGAGAAACTTGATGTGTTCAACCATTTAGAATAGAACTAGACTGAAGGCAAAATGTCACATTTGTTTTCTTTTTTCACTCTCTGATCCATTCTCTACCCAAAAGCCAGAATGATATTCATAGAATAGAAGCAGGATCATTATTATCATTAAAATACAGTAGTGGTGTTTTGTGCACTGGGCATGTATACCTCACCATGCTCTACAGGATATTATACACAATCTGGCCCTTCTACTTTTCCAACCTTAATGCACAGTGAAAATTGGAACCATCTAGAATAAAGCCACACAACTTAAAAGGACAACAAATGAAGACTAGCTCCATCAACATGGAATTATCCAAGGAATCCTGGCCCAGGAAGAAAAGTAACTTTATATTTCAAAAACTTCCAGAACTGTAAAACGGGTTACTCAACCGCCCTCATCAGGGTAAAATACTGCTTTATCAGAATGACAGTTTACTCAGCTGGTTTATCAAACAACTGTATATTCTCCAAGGTTCATTTTAAACTCTCAACTCTCCCTTTTAACCAAACCTAAAATTCTATACAGGGAATTTTGTCTGTGTGAAGGATCACCCACACTGAAAGTTCTGCCTTAAATCAGACCACAACTTTATAAAAAATAACTTGTCCTTAAACTCACCACTCATGCTACAAAGACTCTTTCAAGGTCAGTGCCTCTCTTTATGCAGTCATTGAGCAAAAGGCTTTGCTCAATCAGCAGGTTATTTTGGTGATCTTATAGGAGGTTATTGTTTAAGCTGCAGTTATAGTATCCTTCTTCATCTTTATCTTCTCTTCTGGCTTTTCATCTTTCTGAATTGTTTCCTTTTTTCAGACGTCTATTTAAATACTCCCTCCACAGAGAGATTTTCCTGTTGCCCCATTTACATTGGATCTTCTTTTTCCCTCTTCTCTTTTTACCATCCTCTATCCATTATCTTTATATTTATTCATAATTTAAAATGATGAATTTGCTTACCAAGTTGTTTGTTGCTTGTTTTTCTCCACTGGATGTAATCATGAGGAACTCAGGGACTACCAGTTTTAATAAATATGTCCTCAGTGAGTAAAGGAAGAAAGAAAACTAATAGTAGTAGACACAGAAGATGTCATATCAAATGAGGTACACTTCTTATTCAGAGATTTCCTGGGGGTTAAGTAAAGAAAATATGGAGTTTACTATCTGTTTGATCTATGTACATAGTTGCTTCAAAGTAGTGGAGACTAGAAAAATGATTGCTGGTGATATGAAGAGATAAATCTGACATGTCACCTCCAGTTAGAGAAAATGATTTCAATGTCTTCAGTGATTGGAAAGGGAGGATACCAGCTAGAAAAACACAAGTAAGTCAGTATGCTAAGGTGGTCTGACTGGACTGTTGACCCTTATACCATCAATGAAAAATTAAAGACTATTAGTTATTAAAGAATGAATGCTGAGTGAAAAAGTTTTACTGTCAAGCATGGAACCTAATCCAGAACAGCATCAGGCTAGGCCCTCAGGGGTCAGGTTTGAAGGAGTAGTATAGCCAGACTTTTACATCTAAAAGTCTGTGAACTGTCTCTGTTCCATATTAGGGAAGTGAAGTCTCTAACTGATGTTGATTTTGTGGTGATATATGGGTGGGTTGGTACTGGGCTGTTAGTTATCAACTGCTACCTATTATATAGTTATTCCATAATATACATAATAATTCCAAAATTTAGTGACTTAAGACAATAAACATTCATTAACTCAAGCAATTTTTTAAGTCTGGATTTCAGGAATGACTGAGTTCTGTTTTAGAGGATCTCTCATGATGTTTGCCAGGACTGCATGAAGGTTTGACTAGGACTGGAAAAATTCACTTCCAAGATGTGTATGTGTATATATGTGTGTGTGTGTGTGTGTGTGTGTGTGTGTATACACAATATACATATAAATATACACACACAAATATACATATAAAATCTACCAGTCAAATAATAGCAGTTATTTGATTGACTGTTTGCTGAAGGAGTCTTAGCTCATATTAAGCTTTCATAAATTTTATCAACTCATAAAGCCTTAGGAGGAGTTAGTTAAGTCCGATAAGTTTTTTGTGAAAATGTATTCAGATCTATCATTTTGCTATAGTAATTTGGGGTAAGATTTTCCAGGGAGAGCCACAAGGGACAATATTTCCGGTACCAAGGATATTTGGATCCTAAGAGGAGTATATCCAATAAATCACAGGATATCTTGCGAATGTCTTCTTGTTTAAGGTACTCACGTGTGATCTCATTGCAAATTGATCTGCTTTCTAGAAGAGAAACACACTCTGACCTACTACAGAGTGTGGAGATCAGAAGAAATGATCTAGAAAACAAAGTGATAATGGGGAAAGAGATGCATTTAAATCAAGTATGAAGAATCTATGCAATGAAAGAAATCTAAAGAGCTCAAGAAGGCTAAAAACAATGAAGCTCTTTCTGAAGACATTGCTGATCATGTGGTAGTCAAATAACAAAAATTGTATTTAAAGAAATTAGGTAGGAGAAAAATCTAACCATAACTCTAGGGTGGAGGGGGAGATTTGGAGTAATAACTGGTCATGACTGGGAAAAGAAATGCTCTGAAGGCATAGATGACGCTGCAGCCCATTCTTCCAGGAGGATTTTATGATTGCAGAGCTACTGAATTTGGTTTCTGGAAAATAGTTTATAATATTAGAAGGATGTGCTTTTCATTAGGATTATATCTTATCATCATTGGAAATATTTGCTTGACAGGAAACATATCAATCTGAGTTATTAAAGGTTTCAAACTGACATATGGTGGTTAAAAGAACAGAAAATAAGTATTCAAATATAACCATAAACTGCATCTCATGCATAGTAATTGGTAGCAGATAAATGGACATAATGAAAGGGCACACTCAGTAATTATTTAGAAAAAAAATAAGTATATATAGTAATAGCTATATAATAATAAACAGAAATTTTAAAAAAATTTAAATAACAGCATAAATGTGATTTCAGTCTGAGGAATTCCCTAATAGGTTATGACAGTAAATTCTTATGACTCATGAAAACAAATACTCTGAATGTGCTGACCCTAAGCTAAGCATTTGTAAACATTCAATGAACATTTGTATTGGATACTCTATTTTCTCTCATTTGACAATACATTAAATTCTGTGAGGTTCAGTCATTTACCCAAGAGAATACCTCTGAAAAGAGGCAGAATGAAATACGAATTCAAGCCTTTTTCTATTCAACATATGCTGTTTTCATAGATGCTTAAGAGCTTCATGAGAGGCCTGGGACTAAAAGGAATGTAAAGTACATTAATTGTCAAAAATAGGATCCATATAAATATATATATATATGTATATATATATACACACACACACAGACATATACATAAACATGAAACATTAGCATATACTTGTAAGCAGAAATCCATTTATGGAAAAAATATATAAATATGTGTATATTTGTATGATATATATATATTTATATATATGTAATTTAAGATGGCAAATTAGGAAGTTTGCTTATCTCCTATCTGGAGGTATGGGTGGAGAGACACTGGATATACAGTAAAACAGAACAAAGGGGATATAATTATGAAAATGTGAATAAAAGCAGTTCATCAGTGAGCACATATTTATATGATTTTTCTGGATTACTGAAAGTAAGAGGATCATGCTAGAATGTATCAAACAAATGCTTCTTTTTTATTGTTGAAGATATTTTTATTATTGATATTATTGATACTGCTTATCTTTTAATTCTGGCATTTCTATTTGAATCTTTCTTACAGTTCCCTTCTCTCTGTTCTGAGGCATGTTGTCTTTTTCTGCTAGATCCACTAATATAAATACTTTAATTTCCCTCTGTGATTGTTCCAACTCTGAATCTGTTGATTTATCTCTTAATAATGGCTGTTGTTTTAATTCTTCTTTTATATATATCCCATAATTTTGATTTCATGCTGGATGTTGTGCATAGGCCAGTAGAGACTGAGGTAAATAGTATTTAATCTCTTTTCCATTAGTCTGTTAGTGCAGGGGCTCGTGCCAGTCCAGTCAGAAGATGATCTGGGTTTGGGTACCGTTGCTGCTATCATTCCCTTTAGTGCACCACAGATTCCATATTCTTCTAGTGGTGAGCTTTTACCTTGTGCTTACAGTGGGAGCTGGAAGCCAGAAAGATTTTCCTAGTGTTCATGCTCCATTCTCTACTCAGTGGTCTGTATATCTTCCAGAGAGAGCTCTGGCTCCATGCTCTTGCCCCTGCCCAGCAGGAGAATGTGGTTACCTGGAACTTGGTGCTGAGCATGTGGTGGACGTTGGAGAGCTCCCTGTTGTCCTGGTCCACCCTTAGTTTTAAGCATGCCATGTGTACCTGGCTATGCTGTATGGGACTTTCTCAGCATTCCTGCTCCTCCTCCCTGTGGCAGCCATGTTCTGTCCATCTGTAGTTGGTTTGGGGCAGTATTTTCCCATTTTTCCTCAGCAAAAGAAGAGCTCTGCTTGGTATCAGTATAGATCCTGATCCCAGAGTGTTTCCTGCCCTCTACTGGAATAGAATTATAGAGGGTCTTTGCCTCACTGTTGGGATGAAAGGAAGAGCTGCCTTCCCTCAGTGATTTACTGTTCTTGCTTCTTTAGGAGAGAAATTTAAATGCAAATGCACGTACCTTCATGCCCTTTTCCCGGTAGCTGCTGATCAACTCCTACAGGTAACTCCGAGAGGGGATTTTCATCGGAATCCTTCCCTACCCTCAGTCTTTCTTATAAACACCCATTGGAGGGGCACAGAAAAATATGAATGACTCTTGTCTCTGGGACCACAACTACCCCCCTTTGAAATCAGTTCATATTTAGCCTTTAAAATGTGTTAAATATTAGCTAGCTTTTTTTCCCCCAATTCTCTAATAGCCAACTTTTCCTCCTATGATCTGCCATAGGTAAGAAAATGCAAAGATTTCATGCTGCCATGGAGGGTGTTATGGATTAGACATTATCCCTAAAAATTGATGTTTAAGTCTTAACTCCTTGTACATGTAAATGTGACCTTATTTGGAAATAGGGTATTTGCAGATGTTATCAAATTAAGGTAAGGTCATACTGGAATAGAGTGGGCCCTCGATGCCTTGTAACTGGTGTTCTCATAAGACAAGGGAAGACACACAGACACAGAAGGTAGGTGGTGCCAAGTAGGTGGGGACAGACTGGAGTTATGCTGCCAGAGACCAAGGAATGCCTGGAGCAGGAGGCATGGAAGAATTCCTTGAGGCTTCCAAGCGAGCAAGACCCTTCTGATCATTTGAATTCAGATTTCTAGACTCCAGAGCAGTGAGATGGTAATTACTACGGTTCTTAGGCCGTCTGTGTTATTGTGGTACATTGTTAGGGAAGCCTTAAGAAATTAATACAGAAGATTTTGTCTTTCTTTTGAATTAAAATTATTTGGCCGCTTGCAACTTCAGTTCTTCGATGGCTACCAGAAAAGTTAAGGTTTAAAAAAGTGTTTATGTATATTTTTCTCATTATTATGTAGGGAATAGTCTTCTTTGCAATGTTCTACATTACAAGTGGAAATGGAAAAGTACGCTTTTCTTTTTGAAAATAAGTTTCCTGTATATACATTCCTATGTGAAGATGATTTCTTGTTTAATCCTTATGTCTTCTCATTATGTTTTGGCTTGCATTGGTTCTGAAAAGAAGATTGATGTCATTCTTATCTTTGCTTTTTTATATACTGTGCATCTTTTTTCTCTTGCTGCTTTAAAAATTTTCACTCTATCAGCAGTTTTTAGCAATTAGGACACAATATGCATTGGAATGTATTCCTTGTCATGTTCTTTCACCAAGCAGTAATCTATTAGAAGTGAGCCCAGAACTCACTGGGCTCACCTTGATAGTTTGCGTTCTTTCATGGATTCCTGTCTTATACTCTGGGAGATCCAGTTTCATATATTTTGAAATTTATTGTTTCATATATTTTAAGTTTTAATTTGTTTAAAGGTAGGAGGGAAAATTCAGTCTTTTTATTTCATATTGGCTGTCACAGGTTCCCAATGTATACTTGATTGATAAAATTCTTTAAATTTGAGTTGCTTTGATAACTATTGAGATGGAAAAATATTTCCTTTTGTTTCTGAGAGTTGTTTATGGAGAATGTGTATTTATATTTTTGTACTTCATAAATTATTTGCTTGAACATTTTAGTTTTGTATATGCAAATTAATGGAGACTGATGGGGCTACTTATATTCCTTAGTCTTTCTTGGCTTTAAATATGGTATAAAACCACTTATTATATATATATAAAAATAATAAAGTAAAATAAAATCACATACAACTTACCTACAGAGGTCTACTAAATGAATACAATAAACTTTGTTATTAAATGAACTGCCAGATATTAAGACACATGCTACATTATAGGCAACAACTTATGAAGAGAGAAATAAAAAACAACATGAACAAATTACTTTTAAAAATTTGCAGTGATAGACTAATTTCTGTAGATTTTATAATTATTAATTATCAATAAAGAGCAAGTTGTATATACATTTTAGTTATTTATTTTTTAATTAAGGTATCATTGATATGCAATCTTTTGAAGGTTTCACATGAGCAACACTGTGGTTACAACATTCACCCATATTATCAAGTCCCCCCACACACCCCATTGCAGTCACTGTCCATCAGCCTAGTAACATGCTATAGAGTCATTACTTGTCTTCTCCATGATATACTGCCTTCCCCATAACACCCCCCCTACATTATATGTGCTAATCATAATGCCGCTTAATCCCCTTCTCTCTCTCCCTCCCCACACCCTTCCCACCCCTTTCCCTTTGGTAACCACTAGTCCCTTCTTGGAGTCTGTGAATCTGCTGCTGTTTCATTTCTTCCGTTTTGCTTCCTTATTGTACTCCACAAATGAGTGAAATAATTTGGTACCTACCTTTCTCCACTTGGCTTATCTCACTGAGCATAATACCCTCTAGCTCCATCATGTTGTTGCAAATGGTAGGATTTGTTTTCTTCTTATGGCTGAATAATATTCTATTGTATATATGTACCACATCTTCTATATTCATTCATCTACTGATGGACACTTAGGTTGATTCCATATCTTCGCTATTGCAAATAGTGCTGCGATAAACATAGGGGTGCATATGTCTTTTTGAATCTGGATCTTATTTCCTTCAGGTAAGTTCCTAGGAGTGGAATTTCTGGGTGAAATGGTATTTGCATTTTAATTTTTTGAGGAACCACCATATTGATTTCCACAATGGTTAAACTAATTTAGATTCCCACCAACAATGTAGAAGGGTTCCCCTTTCTCTGCATCTTCACCAGCATTTGTTGTTACTTGTCTTTTGGATATTGGCCATCCTAACTGGTGTGAGGAGATATCTCACTGTGGTTTTAGTTTGCATTTCCCTGAAAATTAGTGATGGGTGTAGCATCTTTTCACGTGCCTGTTGGCCATCTGAATTACTTGTTTGGAGAAGAGTCTGTTCAATCCTCTAGCCATTTTTAAACAGGTTTATTTGCTTTTTGTGTGTTGAGGCATGTGAATTCTTTATGTATTTTGGATGTTAACCCCTTATCTGATATGTTGTTTATGAATATATTCTCCCATTTTGTAGGATGTCTTTTTGCTCTACTGATGGTATCCTTTGCTGTATGGAAGATTTTTAATTTGATGTAGTCCCATGAGTTCATTTTTGCTTTTGTTTCCCTTGCCTGAGGAGATGTGTTTATGAACAAGTTGCTCACGTTTATATTCAAGATGTTTTTGCCTATGTTTTCTTCTAAGAGTTTTATGCCAGGAGTAAAAGCTCTTCCCTGCTTCCTGGCTGTAGTGCCTGCTTCCACTGCCAGGTCCAGTGGGCCAAGCATGCAAGGAGGAGGCTCTGCATTATGACTCTGTAAGCTGCCATAGGCAGGTCACCCTCAGGCCTGTCTGACACAACAGTGGGGGCAGCAGGTGCAACGACCAGTGCTTGTCTTTGGGAAGGAGCAGCAGTCTGCATATCACAGTAGAGGGCCTCAGGGCTGCATTGCCAGCCAGGGGGATGAGTGTCTGAGGCTCCTGAAAGTTCCCAACATACTGGGTTGAGTGTGCCGTGATGACTTTGTCCACCCGTCCTTTCTTGTGAGCGTCAAGCTCTGTGTCATCCTTTCCCCTTTAGCAGAGTGGCCAGTTGTGGGTACCTGTTCTCCACAAGCAGCTGGAATCTCAGTCTTTCTGAGTATTCTTCCTGTCTTTGCTTTCCAATCCCACTCATCTCCAGAGCACCATGTAATGTGGGTTCATGCTCCTGGAGCAGATTTCCAGGGCTGGGTGTTCAGTAGTCCTGCACTTCTACTCCCTCCTCGCTCTATTTGTCTTTCTCCTGCCTGTGAGCTGGGCCGGGTCCCACCAGATCACTGCATGGCTTTGCTACTTCACCCTTTCTATGAGGGCTTCTCTTTTCCCCAGAAGTCTGCAGTCTGTTCTGAAGTCTTTGGGTTACTCTTTCAGGACTAGTTGTATTTGCTGTATTTTCATGTTTTACGTGGGTTTAGGAGGAGGCTTTGCCTCACTTCTCATGCTGCCATCTTTTTCTTCTGTATATAGATTTCAAATATACCAGAGAGTGAGCTATAAAGAAATAAGAATTAATTGCCATTCATTGAGTTCTAATTTCTTTCTTATAATTGAGACTCATTTGGAGTAAAGGAAGAAATTAGGGTTTTCTTCAATGCATTTATATTCTATATATGTTAACCACAAATAAATCATTCAAAAACACAATATAATCTTCTCAAGCAGTTCAAATTTATTTAATTTTATAGCCTTTGACTAATTTATTTGGCTTAAAAATAAAAGAAATGGAAGACTTTTGGTTTCCAGTAAGGCATGAAAGGAGCTTGGGAGTCATCACTCCATCCTAACAAGTTAAAAGCTGAACACATTAAAAATCAACAACTCTTCTTAAATCCATGAGGGAATTAAGGTTACAGGACAAACCACTGCTGTTCAAATTGTGGAGAGTGACAGGTAGATGCTAATAATCACAACTTACCAGTGCAGAAGTCCATAAGCAGAAACCTCTGTGGGGACCAGTACCTAGGTAGGAAAGCCTAACTGTAATCAACAGATTGCTGCAGGCTCAGTATAAATAAGTCATAGAGTTAAAAACTTTATGAAGGGCCAGTCTTAGGTGGGTGCCCTACAGTTCTGTGAGTTTTAACTACAAGAGGACTGCCACACTTTCAATTTGTTCAAAATACTAGAAACTGTGCATTAATGATTATTGCTTATGTATAAGTGAAATAAATGACAGCAATGATACAAAGGACAGGAGGGAGGAATTAGAAATATTTTATTATTATAAGGTACTTTTACTACCTGTGAAGCACTATAGTATTATTTGAAAGTGGACTTGTATTATTTATAAATGTATATGAAAAACTTTAGGGAAATCGCTAAAAGAAAGAAAAAATGAAGTGTAACTGATATGCTAAGGAAAGTAGAAAAAACGGAATTATATAAAATTCTCAAATCCACAAAAGGCAGAAAAAAGATGGAGGATAAAAGTAAGCCAAACAAAGGCAATGAATAGGAAACAGTAACAAATTTGGTAAATATTAATCCAAAGATATCAGTTATCATTTTAACTGTCAATGTCCAAATATGCCTATTAAGAGAAAGACTTTCAGAGTAGATAAAAAAAATATGACCTAATTATATGTTGTAGACAAGAAGCCCACTTTATAAAGACACATACAGGTTAAAAGTAAATGGATAGGAAAAGGTATAGCAGCTAACATTACTTGAGAGAGCTGGAATGATTTGATTTCAGTAAGTTTAAAGTGAATTAAAGATGTCTCTGTTAAAATCTAAATCTACTATCCTAAATCTAACTTTATGACATATATTAAAGTTAAGTGTAAAGTTATGGTTAGTGAAGGGAATTAGATATAACTGAAGTTCCATTAATAATCCAGTGATTAAGAATTATTTCTTAATTCATTCCTTCTCCACAAATATGATAGATATTGTAGATGTTGCCAATATCCATGTTGCCTTTCTCTCTGGGCAGGTATAAATGCATTTTTTGGCACCCCTGCAGTAATGGTCTTCAAGCAGGATAAATGCCAAGAGGCCCACACTCGGACACATCATAGTAAAATGTTGGAAAACAAAGTCAAAGAGAAAAATCTTGAAAGCTGCAAGAATAATGAATTATTATACACAAGGAAATGCCTGATTAAAAATCAATTGAACACAACATTATTATCAGTGGTATTGTTGGACCTATAACAAGTAAAAATGCAATGTATTTGGCAATAACAACATAAGAAAGTAGGTGGGAGTACAGCTATACTCAAGTAAGGAAATGTTGTAAGATAGTAACTTGAATTGCAGAAATAAATGAATAAATAATAGGGTTAATCAAACAATTTATTTAAATATATGTATTGTAACTTTTTTTTAAGACATAAAACTATACAAAGTAATAAATATATGGATGTATTATTGGGTTTGTGACACCTATAAATGTAATATGTATGATGATAACACACAAAAAGGGGAAAGAGGGAATAAAGCTATAGAGAAGTAACCTTGTATTATCTTACTGGGATTAAGTTAATACAAACCTAACATAGATTCTGATAAGTTGATGTACATGTAAATCTAGAGCAAATAAAAGTGAAAGGAGGAATAGAGGAACAAAGTAGACATGACACACATAGTACAAGAAGTAGTAGCATATAAATCCAACTATATCCATTATAACATTAAATGTGAATGGATTAAAAATCCTTAATTGGATTGTTACATAGGATTTTCACATAGGATTAAAAAGCATTCTCTAACTATATACTATCTACAAGAGATAAACTTTAGATTCAAAAATGCAAATAGATCAAAGGGTGAGAAATAGGCAAATAGCAACCATAAAAAAAGCTGGAATGCCTGTTCTATTATCAGAAGAAAAGAAGACTTTAAAACAGAGAATGCTACAAGTTATAAATGGGGACATTTTTAAAAATGGAAGTGTTAATCCATTAGGAAAATGTACTATAAACATACAGCACCGAACAGAAGAGACCCAAAATGCATGAAGCTAAAGCTGACAGTATTGAATGAAAAACAGACAGTTCAACAATTACAGTTAGAGACAATGCTCCACTTTCAGTAACGCATAAAAGCAGGCAAAAGATCAACAAATGTATACATCATTAACCATCTTGGGCCAATCCATGGTTTTATTCTATTTCCTTCTTTCACTACTAGAATCTAGTTTCACATGTATTCTTCAGATTTCTGGTATTAATTAGCAAAATCTAGCTATTCTCTTCTCAGTTCAAGCTTCAAAATTATTTCCTAGGGCATTAGGGATCTGACTCTGATTTAGAACTGGATACAGAAGCATGTGGTAAAAATGGGCAAGGTATGGTGTATGTTATTTTACAAGGCAAATACCTAAGGTAAAGGAATATACAAAATAAGATTAGTCTTAATAGATGGGAAAAGGAGATGCTTCTGTGTCCAAGATGTGTAGATTCATCTGAATTCATCAAGATGACTTCACTAAAATTTTCCAGGTCTCAGTCTTTCTAATAAATAAGAAAAATTTTACTTAGTACATTTGGAAAGGTTATTAATTCCACTGACATTGTGTTAGAAAGGAAGGAAGTTGGCTCAGCATCGCAGGAAAGTCAGGTACAGTGAAACGAGAAACCAAGTCAAGAAAGCAAAGTGAGTTTTAATACACTCTGCATAGAGTAACAGAGAGGGCCTCCTTAAGATAAGACAGACCTGGATGCTCATTCTAAGGCTTCTTTTATGTGGTTTTGGCAGGGCAGATAGGTCCTTGATTGACAGCTGTCAGCCCTAGGCTTGTTGTTATTGGTGAAATGAGGACGGACTGTGGTGTGCCTGTGCCTCTGATGTTTCTGGGGCCCTCTGTCCTTTCCATCCCACTCATTTCTGTCTGTCTGCCTAATAATTGTAATTCAGTACTTGATGTACATTACTTCATTGTCTATTTTTTTTTCAGTACAGTTTTTAAAAGATGTAAGATCTTGTAGGACAGTCACAAGAAAAAATCATTATGGTCCTCAGAACTTGCCTTGACCTGAAAAGCTAAAACCTATACCTTGTCATTTTCTTTCTTCAGTTTATCATGTTTCATCATGAGCAGCTATCCTATCTCAGTTCTGGTACAAAATACTGCATCATTCATAAATTAGTATCAGAAGCAAAAAGACCCATTATTTTAAATAGGAAAGGCGATAAAACAGGCATTTTGATGTTTAAAAAATTAATGGGAGCCCTGAAAGAAAATTCTAGATTGGGTCTTCTAAGAATGACTCACAAAGAAACAGAATTGTCCCATAGAGGCTTCCATTGCATTATGCCTAATACCAGAACCAGCAGTCATTCCTGCTACAACTGCCTTCCCATCTGGGAAGAGTTACTGGAATGAATATTACTACAAATGACTTCATGTTTCCTGAATATTACTTCCCAGATGTATCAGCCAGGAATTGTAGGTAAAATGTCTTTGGACTTGACACAATCTTCCAAATTTCAAAGGAGTGTACCTATTTGTTGGAAGATAATTAATAAATATAAAGGAGTATAAAAATGTAGTTTATTTCCAGTTTCTCCTGATGGATAAAAAATGGAGAGTAAATTTATGCCTAATCCAGAATATCCAGGAAATAAATGGAACCTCTATAATGTAATTTTATTCCCAAGCAATTAATTAAAAAATATACATGAATTATAACTTTTAATGGTCATTTTTTATGCTCCTTGGTCTTATATTTCCAGACAATTTCCCTCACAGAATTTGGTCATATACCATATATATATTTATAATTTGGAACTTTGTATTAATTATGTCTTTATATTTCTCTCCAACAAATTTATGCATATGAAATCAATTTTAAAATTATATGCGATTGCCATGATGCTGTAGGGTGTCATATTGAGTAATTATTCTGAGTATGTTATTATTACAGTTATTATTGAGTTCATATTTAATCCAAGCAATGAAATATATCTTGATTTTGCAATAATAATTATCAAATCAAAATTATGTATATTATAATAAGGTAGGTGGACCATTTAAAATACTATTTTATTTACCCATGGTATTTTTTACTTTTAAAACATTCAGTAATGCTTAATAAGAAAATGAAAAGAAGGTGTGGGCACTATTATGCATGGGGCTGATAGAGCGCTGATGATTGTTGCTAAGTACATAATTTCAGTAGAATTCTTAACATATTCCTAGAAAATTAACCTAAATCTAACAAAGTCATGGTAGAGATGAATAAATATGAGAATAAATAGTCCACAAATGACAATGACAAGGTATCTTGCTCCAAAGAGAAAACACATTCATATTTCAATAAACTTAGGGAAGAAGTTATAAAAATGTGCCTCCTATAGCTCAGAAAAAATGCTACAGAAAATATATTACCTTTTGTCTGAAAATGCAGTTATAATAAGATGGATTTTTAATCTACCTCCTCATTGAAATATGTGGCAGAAATACAGTTAAATGAATGTTCACCAAGCTTTTCTCATCACTCAGAAGAGTGGCAATTCAGAAAGGACATGTGTTAGCAGTTTGGTATTTCCCACCATGCTTTTTTGAATATTCAGGCACTAAGATAGAAAGATACTGTCTTAATCAGTCATGTATTTGTTATCTGATTGACATAATTTGCTGCCACCTGCAAGTTCATTGGAAACACTCATTGCTTTGTTTCAATGCATACTTTTACAACAGAGGGTAGAACAGAGAAGTTCATTAACATAAAAAGTCTCTTTGTTCTCCTGGTCATGGAGAAAGAAGAGTTTTTGCAAAATAAGCAAAGGGATTTAGGCTGATTTTCACAGTAAAGTCCTTTTCATTTTATGGCTTACTGTCATATCATACCCAGGAAAGCATTTGTAGAAAATAAAGTAGATTGAATTCATGTCAAGAACAGTGGATGATACATACTTCTCAAAGCAAATGAGTTTAAAGGAAAAACATCTCATTAAGTATATTTTTCATTGGAGATTAATGGGGATCTAGGTTTTTCAATGTACTTCTTAATCTCAAGAAAACCACTGGACAGAAGTCTCTTTTGTTTTAGTGTTAGGATTTGCTGCCAATTCCTAGGTTACTTGAAGAAACTCATATCTCTAGAATATAATGGTTTTAATATTTAGTCATTCTGTATAAATGAGAACAAAATATAATTCATAGGTTACAGAAATAATTGTTTTGATATATCTGTAAAGTTCTGTTTATAAGCACACTGCTATTTTGGTACAAGAACAAATATATTTCAGTTTTTAGCCTTTAATCTTGAAAATAGACTGAAAATAAATAACAGCTAAAAGCTTCATTGTGGAACCTCATAAATAATCACATAATACATAGGCAGAGACATAGAAATATAATTGAAAAAGCATTTTGTAGGGTTAATTTGGTTTCTGGTAAATGCTAAAAATTATAGCTAGTTTTTTTTATGACTATTTTGAGAATACAGTTGTATGTGGTTGAAATGAACTTTTCATCCATGTACAATGCAGATCTTAGTATCCACTGAAAGAGGTGATAGTATTTTCTTTATTTAGAATAAATTCATTTTTTCTTCAGATTCATAATGGAATTTGAGTAGTAGCTATACAAATCACACAGGATCAGTGTACTAAGGTGCATGTCCATGACTCAGAGAAAAGCTATTTCCATCTATGACCCTTGTTATGGGTCAAGTTTGTTCTCCTTGGTTTTTGTCCCTGCCAGAACAAAGAATTGAAAGGCAGGGACGCAATAGTGAAGCAGAGTGAAAGTTTTATTTGAATACACTCCAATGGAGGAGTGGGCCAGAGTCAAGGTAGACAAAGGCCCTGAGCTTTTAGGAGAGGGTCTGTTTATTGAGTCTTACACCTTAGGTGCCCCTTTGATTGACAAGGTAAGTTCATTTGATTGACAGTTCTAGTTACACACCCATTCCTCTTGGTGCGCATGTCTTTTCCCAGAGTGCCCATGAGGCTAGGGTAGTAAAATTGCAATTTTACTTTAATGAGATTATAAAGAGGTATAGTTTGAGCAATTTTTAGTTTTGTTCAAGTGTGCCTGCATTGGAATCTGGTTGGGACTGGTTTGGCCTGGTTCTGATAGGCAAGGACATTATTTCCTTGCATAGCCTTTGTTGTTTTCCTGTAAGAGCCCCTAACTGGGTGGTTTTTCCTTGAATCTTAGCTTCCCTTTCCTTGGCTGCTCATGTCTGTCTCGCCACCGAACACTCCTTTTTTCCTAACGTTATTTCTCTGCCTCTTTGTGTCTTTGTCTCTCTTCTCTCTTTCTGTCTGTCTTTCTCCCTCTCTGCCTTCATAGTTTCCTTATATTATTTACGGCAAAGTATATTTGATCAAATTTGAAAATGGAGTTAGTGAAAATCTGGTGGTTATGGCATATGAAATTTAAAAAATTTAAAAACTATGTATGTTAAAAACATATCTTCCCATCCCAGACCTAAAATTTGAGTCTTGTCTCATCTGTTTACGTCCCTACCCCAGGAAGTAACCATTGATAAACACCTGTCATACAAAGTTCTAAATTTTATATAAAATACCAGTATACTTATGTGTGTATTTATTTATATTTTTAGTATATATAACTGTCTATTCCACTTGTCACTATATCTTTAAATGTTTGGTATCTGCTTATGCACACACACAAACACATTAATATATTTCATGTTTGTGTAGAATTCTATATTACAGATGTATCTTAATGACTGCTTTATTGATGGACATTTAGACTATTTTACACTGTTGTGCCCTAATAGAAAATGATGAGAAGAAGCTTATGTGTGTGTGTATGTGTCTTGAAACACTTATGAAAGTATATATCAATAATTTTAAAGCATTCTAAAATTTCAGATAAATGACTGTATATGTTTTTCATCATTATTATTCTATACATTCATATTCTTACAAAAACATCTAAATATCTTTATTTAAATTTTTAAACTTCATTAATATTCTCCATGTACAGAAGTCAAATTTCCACAATTTTAAATTATGGAAAATCATAATAAGAAAAAAATGCCTGTTGTTCTACTATATATTAATAACCACTATTGACATTTGGATGAATATCTGCCCAGAACTTTTGCAGAGAACATGCTTGTTGGCTTGAAACTCATTGAAGGTAACATAGGCTGAAATGAGGAATTTAGCTTTTTATTCAGTTAAACTCAAGACTGCAGCAAAGGCTCAGATATGGGCTAGATTCACAGACTGCAATGCTGCAAGTTCTTTTATTCAACATCTGATCTTTGCTCCTCTCTGAGTATTCACTTTGTTGATCTCTTTCCCTATAGAACATCTTTCTCTGTAGCAGATATAATTTCTGACATCTCACAAGTTTACACACTACAAATGTAATTATAGAATAAATTTCTCTCTCTCAGAAGACATTTTGAGAAAGATGTGATTGGTTCAGACTGGCCAAGGTGCTCATAAGTGCCCAGATCAATGAGCTGTGGTTGGATAAGATGGGGGTTCTGTGATCTATAAACAGAGCATCCATGAAATGAATCCTGAGGATCTGGGTAGAGTTATAGCTAATGAAAAAGGGCAGTTATTTTTCTGCTAGGATATTATTCAATATATGCCTTTTGTAACTGTTTGATTTTTAACCTCAAAAATATGGAAATAAATATTGATTTTTATTAACAGTCTGTTCTTAAGCTATTTCTATTGCAATTAATACATTTTACATCATCTTACTAACCACACAGTATTGTGCTGTTTGAATATAGCACATTATTTAACTAGTTTTATATTTGGTATTTGGGAGTATTTAAAATTTACATCCTTGTAGGTAATGTTTTCTACATGACTATGATTATTTTCTTAAGATAAAGTCATAGAGGATAAAATTGATAGATGAAAGTATACACGTCTTTTTACAGGTTTGTATGTTATAAAATATCTCCCCTATATCACAAATGTTACTACAAATTGTTTTCTCACCAATATGTAGTAGAGTACCTATTCCCTACCAATACAGTGACATTATTATTAAAAAAATCCCTTGACCTTACTGTATTATATCTCTAGCAATATCTACTTGAAACAAACATTTTCCTTATTATTTGGCCTTGAAAAACTTGTTTTATTTTTCTCAGAATCTAGAGAAGTATTTTTCCTTGGTTCTCTATATTATCCCTACATTCCAATAAAGTGTAACTATTTGGACAAAATAACACATTTAAATAACTGGACTTTTCTATTGCAGTACTTCCCAACATGGTGACAATACAGAAATAAACTTTCTCTTTGCTCTACTATCTGTCTGTTAGAGACAAAATGACTTTTACAAGCTTCTTGAATTGTTAAACATCTTTGTGTCAATACACAAGAGCAATTAATCATTCATGTGTGCCTTACTGGTCTCAGAGATAACTTTTGTAGCAAAGACATAATCATATTTATTTACTCTTGTCATCATTTGCATTGTTTTATCTAGAGATGTGCTCTTTCAAACTATTGATTTAACAGCTTGGTACATTTTATTCTGGAACTGGTTTAGGAAAAAGCCTAAGACAAAAAGAATGTAACACTTCTAATTTAATAGAAATACCAGTAGATTGATTTAGCGCTTTGCTGATATTTTCTCTATTTTTAAAAATACTGTTATTCCAAAGTTATCAATAGAAGTTGCAATATAGTATTCATTTACCCTTGCAACATGTATGTAAAATTTGCATAAGTAAACAATTTATGAGACAGTTACTATTTTTCATCTGAAAAAATCATTAATATTTTAAAATCTGTATATTATGATTACTCCTTAATAGCAAAAGTATTAGTAACCTGCTTAGTAATCATTGTAATCATTCCATTAAAATAACTATTTTAAGATTTAAAATTGAACATTTCATAGAATTTTTAATATTAAGATTCACAGTGAGATAGCAGAAGTACATGTCCATTACCACATTTACAAAGACTTTAAATTGAAAATTAACTTTCTACATAATTTTGAGATTCTGATTTTTATTGTTTCGGCACTACAAGATGCTTAATTTGAGAGTTTTTCAAAAGCAACATGAACTTAAACCTCCCTTCAGAATTCCAAAAACAATAATTTTAGACTTCTCTGGAGACATCATAAAGCTGACAGGCATTCATCTAAAGGTGACATTTTGAGAGTTTCCAAGGCTCCCCTATACCATGTAGTACTCTAAATAAATAAATAAATAAATAAATAAATAATTAGATAGAAAGATGGATGAATAGATAAATAAAATCTAACATATCTGAAAAAAAATTGCTTTAATTTGTGAAATACATCTAAACCCTAATCTTCAGTAAACTTTCATTATAGAACATTTTGTGCCTGGCCTCATTTTAGTGAAGAAGATAGACTATTTAATGAATTCAGAAGAAATTCTAATGCTAGGGTTAGGTTGGGCTGGCAGAAAAGTTGACGCCTAACATATTTTTTTATCATCCCCTCCTTTTAAAAAACAATAGCATGTGCATGTGTCTTCTTTCTGAATGTGTTTCTTGTTGGTGTGTATGTGTGAGTGTGTGTGTGCACGCTAGCAGTGAAACTAGCCATGCTGTTGGAGGAAATTTATATTTTACTGCCAATTATTCTCTGGGAAGTCTAGAATGTTAGTCCTCACTCTAGCCTTTTTGTTGCTTTTCCAACAGGATGCTGAAATGACTAGTAATATGTTAGCTGACTTATATAATTTTTGTGCATCATGTAATTCATCCCTACAGAGACCAGTAAATCCATTACAAACAGGGCTGGGCTCACTTCCAAACAGTTTTTGTATCCCTTCGCCAATAGCAAGTAAGGGAAAGTGGAGAATGAGGAGGAAGTTTCTTACCAATGCAGGTTATTCTTGTGCATAAAACAAAAAATCAGAATTTGGTCAGATATCCAGATGAAGGGGATTTTGACATGCTGTGAGTTCATTAATCATAATTTTGTGATTCTTAGTCATAGTGCCTGCCCTGATTCACTCACAGAAAGAAATGTGTAAATGAAAAAATAGTGTACGTTTATACTTCAACGCACTGTCAGGCAAGCATCTAAAAAATAGATCTGATCCATCACTTAGATGTTCTAAAATTGTATAACAAGAAATTAATGTTTATTTGATTATTTACTATTTGTGAATTTCAGTGCTAAGCAATAGGGAAGCTACCACTCCCTATATAACACACAACCATTTTATAGAAGATATATTTAAAGAAGTTACATTCTCACTGCATTTTTTCCTGATAATTTTTACAAATACAACTTTTTAATTAGAGAGACATGATTTTCCAATATGACATGCTCATTTCAGTGTGCCATGGAAATAAATGATAAAAGTCACTTTAAGGTTCCTTTGTACAACCAGCATAGACAGTGAAGGGAGAGAATCAAATTCTCCTAGCCCTGAAATAGGTAAAATGTTGGCTAAAGTAAAATCACAGTAATATCACATTCAAACGTTCAAGGCCTATATCTGTACATGATTTCATTATTTACAAAGTACATATGCAGCCAAATATTGGTTTTAATCATATTCTTTTCTTTGGGTATTGTGTTTATTGCCCATTTTGTCAAAGAAACTTTTCCTACAGCAGTTTCTTTCCTTTGAATTTTGAACTTCAAAGCTTTACACTGTAGAAAAAGTAAGGCATCTTTTAATTAGACACCTGTCTTTGTTCTCTGTTGGTGCATATGTGTTTCACCTGCTCCATGTTTTGTTTTTGTTAGTGGTTCTTCATATGATGTTGAAATTAACAATGAGGGTCTGGAGGCAACTACCAATTTGTTTTCTGTACTGTAAACTAGTTTGCTTTAAATGAAGCTTGCATAAATGAAATCGTATAGTCTGTGCTCTTTATCACCTGGTTTCTTTTACTCAGTAATTGTTTTGAGATTTATTTATGTCAGTGTGTGTGTCATTACATTAGTTCATTCTTTTGAACAGATGAGTAGCATTCCATACTACGGGTTGTTTATCTACTAGCTGGTTGATGGACACTGGGAATATTTACAGTCTGGGAGTATTACAAAGGAAGATGCTATGAACACTTATGTCTAAGTGTTTGTGTAAGTGTACACTTTCTTCCTCTTGAGTAAATACCTAGGAGTGTAATGTCCGAAACATAAAAAACTACCACTTCCAGTGCTCTCCATTCCTTTGTATAAATCCTTAATTCCTTCTAGCATCATTTTCCTTCTGCCTGATATGCTATTCTTAAACGTATTTTTGTAGTGAAGACATGTTTTGTTGAATTCTTTTCATTTTTATATGCCTTAGTATGTCTGTATTGCATCTTAATTTTTGAAAGATACTGAAAAGAGTATGAATTTCAGATTGTCAGGGTTTTTTTTTCTTCAGCACTTTAAAGATGTTCACTACTGTTTTCTTAACTTACCTTGTTCATGGCAAAATATTTGCTTATCATCCTTGCCTTTCTCCTATATACAATATGTCTTTGTGCTCTCACCGCTTTTTAAGATTTTTCTCTTTATAATAGTTTTGAGAAATTTTAATTTAATGTGTTTTGGTGTGGTTTTCACATGTTTTGTGTTGAGGTACATTAAGCAGGATTTTATTTCAATCCATGGTACCTAGTTTCTGCCCCATCTACTTCACTAAAATTTTTCTTGCCAAGATCACCAAAGTCTTTTTATTCCTACGTCCTCTACATACTGTTGTTCATACATCTTGTTCTTTTAGCAGTGCTTAAAAAGCGTAGAACTTTGTTCTCCTTGATATTCCATGCTCCTGATTTTCTTTTTCCATTCCTCTGGCTAATCTTCTTCAATCTTTGTGGATGAGTCTTCCTTTCTTTTTCCTTCCTTACGTATCGGGACTACTTCCACTCACTTATTCTTCCTTGTTCACTCTGATCATTCTTTCTGTTTTCCATTGTCTTTTCTTGCTTCAATTGGCATTCAGATAACAATGACCACCTCAAACATTTCTGCTAAACTCCAGTTACATATATCCAGTTGTTTATTGTACATTTCCATTTGGATGTTTTGCAACATTCTTATCAAATTCTGCCATCTCCTCCTTAAACTCTGCTGGTACCACACTGAGCACACTATCATCTTACTGATTGTGCTCCTTTCTGCCCTTGCCCATTGAACTACTTAATTTAATGTACGTGAAGAACCCTCTTATACATGGCCTAATTCCCAGCTCCAGTTTCTCTTGGGTAGTACTGTCTGTGGCTATCCACACTTTGAGACCATGAGTCAGCTTCTGTGTTGCTATGTAAATCTGTTGAAATTGCATAAAATAAACACAGTGAAGACAAGTAGTGATTCTACAGCATCTTACTACGCTGATGGACAGTGACTTTTAAGTAGTGACTTAAAAGAAAAACTTTGTTTAGAAAGGCTGAAATAATTGCATGGTAATTCAAATGGTATGGGGGGGACTTGGTGAAGGGGGGACTGTAGTAAACGTAATGTTCTTCATGTAATTGTAGATTAATGATAACAAAAAATTGCATAAAATTAAAAATAATATATATTTTTTAAATTATTCAAATGCTTATCAAAGTAAAGTGTTTGTAAAAATTATAATCTCACTGTTGGGAAGTATGTTAAGAATTATTTCTGCATAGTTTGATAATTTAATAATTTACAGGTATACACATAGTTACACATGGCTTAAAGTTTTTAGGATATGTGTATTTTGACAAACTAGCAAAATATTAGTTATTTTTCAAAATAACTAACATTTATGTCTTTCATCATTTATTTGCATTTTAGCTGGACTTGGCTGTTTTGCTTTTAGGTAAAAAGTTATTTTCCATTTAATGTCATTAACCCTACATTAACATAACATTGCTTGCCTTTTAAGTTTGATTAATAATGTTAAAAACCATTTTATGACATTTAAAGAATATTAAAATTGTGCATAAATTATCTGTATAATTGCATTTATATTGCAACAAAGAGACTTGAATTAATTATTATTCCAAATTGAGTGCTAATGGATTTCAACACTTTCATATTGCTATTCAAGTATTTATGTCATATCTTTGATAGTCCACAAATATTGTCTGTTTTTTCCACAGTTAAACAACTGTCAAGTATAAATTAATGTCTTTTTTCAATTAACTATTATGTTTTACTTGTTTTTTTTTCTGAAGCTTAAAAGAAAAACTTTATTTAGAAAGGCTGAAATGTATGGTAATTCAAATGGCAGGGCTGTGTAAGAAATGACTTGAAAATTCTCTTTTGCTGTCTGTGAAGAGTTGGATTCCATTATATATGCTTTGTTCTTCAGACGTCTAACTTCAAGCTGGAGTTGAGCAGAAATATGGCTTAGTTTCCCTCAAATCAATCTTGGGCTCCAGACAAGGTGCTGGACTGTTAAGCAAACAAGCAGGTTACCGGTCATGGTACTTTTCATTTCTGGAAGCTTTTCAGTAGAGTACAGGGACATGCTACTCTGTAAACTTTTTCCAATAGCACAACCCTGAGCAGAATAATGGGCATTGTAAGAAAAATGTATATATTGTCATTAGGACAACCTGTATGCACCCTGGGAGGCAGTTGGATTCCTCTGGATTGGTGATGAGATCCTGGAGCACCACTCTAGTGCTGGGTTTGCATAAGGAGATGTATTGTCCCATCCTGTAACCTGTAAGCCCTTTTGAGCCAAGCCCACATTCTAGCAAGTGGGGTCCTTCTCACTCTCTGGCATTCAAACATGTGTTAGAACCCAAGTATGGGATTGGGGGGTCAGGGGCTGGTGGGAGGAGCTTACTTACTCTTTACAAATTAAAATTTCATATAATAAGACATAGTTCCAAGGAATCATAAATTTCTCTACTGTATTTCCAGCACTTAAATACCTAATTAGCCTTAAATAAATGTAAGAAGAAAGATTTTAGCATAATATTACTGAAGTATGTTAAGTAATGGGAGCATAACCTAAACCACTTTTTCAAAAGGGAACGCACTGTGAACATTAAGAACTCCTATATTCCACATTGATCTGGCTAGGGTATGTAAGATTTGGAAGTTTCTTCATAGCACTGACAGACTGAAACAAAACTCATATAAATACCTTGCCCTCAAATAACTTAAAATTTAGAAGTTAGGTTGGATGGAGATATATACTGCTATCTATTACGCCTGACACTTTGTGGTTAACTCGGCCTTTTAGATTTGGCATAACACAAGTAAACCCAGATTAAATAATATAACAAAGTCTTTCACAGACCACTAACATAGTGTGGCATAAACAACATATTCTATGGTAAGAGCTATATGAATAATTAAAGAGCTAGGTAACACAGAAAAAGCCTGAAATGGATCACCTCTAACTCAGAGTCATCACAGAAGAAATGTTATGTAAACATTTCAGATAAATTTTGTTAGATAAAGATTTGGGACCACAGGCAGGAATATATTTATATAAATAGAGATATGAACACAGACACATACAATTCAAGAGAAACATTTAAAATATGTAAATTTTGAATTGTTGAGTAATGGAAATAAATCAAGAAGAGCTATTTTGAGTGACACTGGAATGGACAACTCAAATGATATTTAAAATGTGTTGGAAAGTGGAGAATCAACCATTTAATGATTCTGAATGTGGAGTAAATATAATCAAAGTTGTACTTTGGGAGAGTTTAACTGTACAACATTGTGCACAGTTTACTGAAGTCAAGTGAGAGTAAAAACTAAAGAGAATCTCAGTTAGAGTATCAAAATAGTCTACACATTAATTATAGACATGGTCTTCAGAATGGACATCCACCAAGAAAAAGTGTGTGTGAGTGCCATTCAATCAAAATACATGTGACATTGAATGAATTTTCTTCTAGGTATTGTCTGATATCTGAGCCAATCCCAAATATTCCTCTTCTGAGATATACATGAATATATATTTTATAATTTTTTATTTGTTGAAAGGGTAAGTGATATTTGTAGCACCGTAAGATGAATAACATATTTAGTTATATACTATGTCTTATAATGCAGGAAACAAAAATAATCTTTGCTAATTTTTCTCAATAAAATATTAGAAAGCATTTTTTTGAAACAATAAGAAATTAAAAGACAAGTAAGCTGAGATGTATGCTTGACGGTGCCTGCCATCGAAGTTGAACAGTCTGAAGGGCAGGCGTGGAGCTGAATAAAAAATGTACAACTCACTCTGAGAGAATGCCCCACGCTGGGCGCCAGACGTAACGTGCCGCTCATCTTCTTCGGGTGAAATGAGAGAACAAAAAACACAGACAACACAGACAGACAGACAATGGCTGCAGCCCCGATGTGGCGCAGCACCGTTATTTTTATACTGCCCTTCTCGGACCTCAGCCAAGTGCTATACTCAGCTTTCCCTTCTCACGGGGGACAGGCCAGAGCACCTTGTTGATTTTCTTAGAAGCTGCCTGGTAAACAGGGGAGGTGTTTTCACATATCCTCAAGGTCTCCCTATTTTCAGAGTGAGGAGTCCTGGCTCGTCTTTGAGGACAAGATATGTTTTTGTGGACAGATAACTTCCAAGGACTGCACCGGTTGCTCTCAAGCTTGTGCTTTCCTGTGCTGCGTTCAGACATGGGGGAAGGTGCTTTCCCACTCTGCCTACAGACATGTGAGAAGACAAAGGCCATCCCCAACATATGCTGCCTGATGAGCAAATCACACCTTCATCTCTCAGGAGGCTGAGCTTTGTTGTTTTGCCCTTTTCAAGCTGGAACCACTACATTTCCTCATTCTGTTATTACAGCTGTGGGGGCACCTAAAGACTCCCCAGTGAATTCTACAAGTTTCAGACATATTCTTCCCTGCTCCCACTATGTAGAAGCAACCCTAACTCCTCATAATCATAAGAATCCATTACTCTGACCATCATAGTATCTCCTTTCTTGCCCTATGGGTCTAAGAGAATTATTTAAAGCATGCAAAGCCTCTGGTTCAGACTGTGTTCTTTGATGATAAAACTGTCTGCTGTCAACTAAGATCCCCTAACCAACAGAGCTCAGTTTGTAGAGAAGCAGAGCACAGTTTCTACAAGTTGGTCACTAAGAGTAATAGTTAAAGAAGCCAATCTTAATTCCATGATCCTGTGGTTCCCAGACCATACATGTTATAGAGAGAGAGCATAACATCATGTAATGGACGTTGCTTTAATGGATTTATAACATCCTGGAAGACAGCATCCACAGGGCCAGTCCCCAGAGTGATGTCTTACTTGAATGGCAGTCTTAGCCCAAATATTTCCCAGTATTTTGATATGTGGTAAGAAGAGTGGATCATTTAGACCTGTGTCCATTATTGCATGTACTTCACTATAAAATATAGGTCCTTTGGTCTAAGACTGAATTATCTGGAATTCCATGTAAGAATGTCAATTATTTTCTGAGCCCTTGAATAGTGGAGACTGAAACACTTGGAGTTGCTAAGGAAACTCATATTTGAAGTGAGGCATTGGTTCCAACAAGGAAAGCTGCTGCACATGAAGAGTGGGAAGGACCTAATGTTATCATCTTGCTTCCTTCAGGGCTTACTATTAAAGAACCATTTGCTGCAGCAATCGTTAAATCAGTACAGATTACAAGAAGCACATATACAGTTCCCATCTCTGCAAACATGGCCATTTCATTCATGAGTCTACTTCACAGGCAGTGGCATAGCAGGATACAAGGGATGACTAGCATCCCCTGGGTATGTCTTCCATTTACCATATTGCCAAGTACCCTTCTACACTGGATCCTCTTTACTGGCCCATGTTAATGCCTGTACTCCAGAATCTCTTTTCTGTTATCTTTTAGTTTTGCTACACTGGGTCCTGACCAACCAAGCATTTGCACTACCCAGTAGGCCATGTAGATCCTCACATTAAACCAAATCGCCTTTCTGTGAATTAAATCTGAATTTTCCCCCATGAGACCATAGACTTAAGTTATGGAAGAGAGATCATTGCAGCAGAAGTAATGGAGCTCTGAACCAATTGTTCATGTAATTTTCTGGGCCCTCTGTCAGTCAATACCCGGGTCCAATTCTGATAGCACAATTTTCATTATTAAATGGGTTGTTCATTGTTCTGCCCAAATGATGACTTGATGGATCTGACAATATCCATTTCATGATGAGTAGCTCTGGTCATAAGACCACTTGATATCTCATGGTCAGGCTTTCAGTTGCAATTTGTGCTCAGCAGCATGCCAGGAAGTAGATTTAAACTAGTGAGTAGTTTGCTCTTGAAGAAGTCCTGGCCTTTTTCAAGAACCTAGAAGGTCTGTGTGGCAACTCTCCAATTGGGTTTTGCCAGAGACTAAATATGGAACTCTTATTAAAGATGGGTATTTCTTGTAAGATTGAAAATGATTTTGCACCACAGCTTGAACCAACTGAATAAGCCTTCCTCTTATTGGAATCTCAGTCAAAATTGTCAAGCTTCTGCTAAATTGATGGGAATAATATTCCCAAGTGCAGTATGTGCTTTTCAAAATCCATACATTTTCACATACTGTTATGCCTTTTAGGGATCAATAAGGCAAGATTCAATAATTTGATCTTAACCTTATCAAGTTAATGATGGTGTTAACTTACTGCAGATGTTTTCACAAACATTTCCTGTATACTTCAAATAAGAGCCATTATTGAAGGCAGGATCAAGTGAAAGTCTCTGAAACTGCCCTTTGTAATCAAGATATTATATCAGGTGCTCGATAAATATTACAAAAAATAATTTACTAAAAGGCCATCATTGTGCCTATGTTTTAAGGGATCATACCAGAAATATTAGTACAGGACCAGGTTCTTTGTTAGGACATTACATTCTTAAATCTTAAGTAAAGAATCTTATTAATATTTAATATTAATCATAATTTCACTTCTGGAGGTGGAATTATATCAGAAAACTTACAAACTAAATAAATAAGAAAAAAATTGACAAAAAGGAACTTAAGTAAATAGGTATGCTATAAATGTACTCATTAATTCATCTCAACATTTAATATAATATCCAAATTGGGATTAAAGTTAATGTGTTATATATGTTTTAATGTATATAAAATATTAATCATGTAGAGAAAGTTAAAAGACAAGCATAATTACATACACAGTATAATCTGAAATATAGAAAATTTATACCTATAGAGTAATACTAAAAGGACAAATGTCAAAATGAGAATGGGACTAATTTGAGGTATTTTTTTTTAATTTCTATTTATCATTGGCTTTTATCTATTCTGGCCATATGTCTAAAAAATTTTTTCTGAATGTATTGATAATTTATAAGTTGCAAACTCTTATACAAATGCAGTACTTTATGCTTTAAGAAGTCAAGCCTCCAATATTTTTGTTAAGATAAGTCATATGCAAAAATTGTCCAAAGTGCTTCTTAATCAGTTTGCATATAATAGGATATAGTCAAACAGAACTGAAGAGAACAGATCTAAAAACTCTCCAGAATACAAAAAAATGTTTACTTCTCCTAATTAAAAAAAAAAAAGATTCAACATTGATTTCAGTACAACCTGATTCATATCCAGTGACCATCTATTAATTCTTTTTAATGCATAATGTTAACTAACATTAACATAACCTTTTTTTAGTATTTGATAGAAAATTGCAGCTGTTATTAGATAACTTCAGGTAGCTTGCCAAATGAAACACAACCCAATTAGAAGAAAATGTAGATGGTGTAGTACTATTTATTTTTTTAGGAAAAGCTTTCAATAAAAATTGAGTAGAGCATCAAGTTTATCAGGGATTGAATTAAATGCTAAGAACTTTAAGATAATGTATTCATTCTCTTATGAAGAGTTCAGCATAAGATATCATTAGTTTATCCTCCCTGCCAAGAAGCCCCCCAACTCCTAGTGTTCCCCTAGCAATGCAGAGAAGTGTTTATTCCCAAGTGCTAATAAGGGTTAAACTTTACTGCTTCCAGTATGCTTATAGGAGGAGTTCACTTTCATGACTATCCTCTCAGTTACATTAGATAGTGACAGTAATTTGAAAAGGCAAAATGAATATCTTATTAAATTTAACAGTGCTGTAACTGTTAAATTAGCTTTATAAAGTAGTCAAATGGCAAGATTTTCTTAAAATGATAGGTAAGTAATTGAAATGATCATAAAAATGAGTGAATGTGAAGTCATAAATGATAAAAGGAGTCAGCTTGTTATGAAGATTCAATGTCATGTGTGCTGTTATATGCCAAAGATAAGGCTACTCAGTGAAGGATTCAGGAGATAAGTAAAAGTTTAGGCAAAACAACTTAAAAGAGATGAGATGCAGTAAGCTTCAGTAGGCTCAGATCAGGATGTAGCAGTAGTTCCAGTAAGGTTGCTAGATGACTGAAGAAAACTTTCCAGGTCACACTGAGTACTAAAAGGACCATAAAAATATTAAAGAGGAAATAGGATGCTGGGGTAAGGGAAATTATTTCCATTCACATGGAATATTACCCCTGAGTGTTAGGATTTGTCAAAAATTGTTCACCTCAGGAAAATGCTAAAGTCTGTCGATGGGACGCTGAGATGATTTTCTCTCCTGAGGTAGTAGAGAAGGACAAAGCCTACGTGAAACAGGACGTCACCTGTAATATATAAACAGGAAGAGATTAAAAATATTGTTACCCAAACTCATTATTCACTCCAGTAAGAGTACAGAGCTTTCTCTCTGTCCTCTCTTTTTCTCTTAACTTTCTTCTAGAACCCCTTTAAAAAGGAGATAGAACCTCATGAATCAGGGAAATAGTTATTTTAACCAGGTTATTTGTATTTCTTTCCCCATTAATTTATACTGGTTAGTATCTATGCCAGGGGACAGTTAACTTTTTCTATAAAGCATCAGACATTAAATATTTTAAATTTAACAGGCCAACAATTTGTTTGTGTAACTACTCAACTCAATATGTATAGCATAAAAGCAGTCATGACAATGTGCAAATGAATGAACATGGCTGTGTTCAATAAAACTTTCTTTATAAAAGACACATTGGATTTAGCTCAGGGGCCATAGTTTGAAGATCGTTGGCTTATGAAGACTGTATCAATTAGGCATGTGGCTAAATTGCCATAAAAGAGATCCTCAAATACAGCAACTTAGCCAAGATAGATATCCACTTAATGTCAATATAACTCTACACAGTTGCTCTTCAGGACTGGTGGAGGCCAGGCCATTCTAAAATCTGAGTCAGTCATGCTTCCCTCTCCCTCAGGTTTGGATTTGGTTCCTCCTGGTCTAGTGTCTTCTAAATTAAGAATTTAGATGGCTTACAGCTGATACATGATGGTGGAACATAAATAGAATAACCACTTAAGCAAACAAAGAAGCAAAGCAAAAATACCAATAAAAGTAAAGACAAAAACCACCCCCTTTTTTTTTCCCTTTTTTGGTAGCTTTTTTTTTGTTTTTTTGAGAGGGCATCTTACATATTTATTGATCAAATGGTTGTTAACAACAATAAAATTCTGTATAGGGGAGTCAATGCTCAATGCACAATCATTAATCCACCCCAAGCCTAATTCTCATCAGTCTCCAATCTTCTGAAGCATAATGAACAAGTTCTTACATGGTGAACAAATTCTTACATAGCGAATAAGTTCTTACATGGTGAACAGTACAATGGCATTCATCACAGAAACTTTCGGTTTTGATCATGCATTATGACCTATAAACAATCAGGTCAAATATGAATATTTGTTTGATTTTTATACTTGATTTATATGTGGATCCCACATTTCTCCCTTTATTATTATTATTATTTTTAATAAAATGCTGAAGTGGTAGGTAGATGCAAGATAAAGGTAGAAAACATAGTTTAGTGTTGTAAGAGAGCAAATGTAGATGATCAGGTGTGTGCCTGTAGACTATGTGTTAATCCAAGCTAGACAAGGGGATTAAAACATCCACAGATGCAGAAGATTTCTCTCAAAACAGGGGGGGTGAGGTTCTAAGCCTCACCTCTGTTGATCCCCAATTTCTCACCTGATGGCCCCCTGTGACTGTGCCTGTCTTAGGTTCTTCCTCCCTTGAGGAATCTTACCCGTCTCTGGCTAACCAGTCATCTTCCGGGGCCATACAGGGAGATGTAAAGTTGGTAAGTGAGAGAGAAGCCATATTGTTTGAAAAGGTTAGCTTTTTACTTCTTTGCAGATTTATGCCCTGTGGCTTCTATGCCCAGCATTTGTCTTGAGGTATCTTTACCACTTGGAGAAATTATGATACTCGGTAAATTCGATATGAGGCATGAATTCTATTTAAGGGTTGTAATTAGGAAGGATGAAGAAAAGCTATAGAAGTTGCAGGCGGAAGAAAACATGGGAAGATTGATTATTTCTTTGACATATCTTCTTGTAGAGTAACTTAAGCATGTATAGGTTTTAACCTACTAATTAAATTGCGCACACACATTAACATAATAGGAATACAGTTACATAACCAAAGTAGATGTATAATTACCAGCCATCTCTAGTGAAACCAAGAAAACCAGTTAGGCATCCTAGGCATTTGTGAAAATTTGTCTATGATATGATGGATATTGTCCAACTGTACTTGAACAGTCTGAGAGAAGTCAGACAAGTTAAAACAACCCTTTCCTGGGAGCTGTTCACATCCCATATGTTCTTTTAACAGTAGATAGCCTGTAGTTGTAACATTTTGGAGCGCTAAAACTTGCACTTCTCCTAATTCTTGGTTGAGTTCCAACAGTATAGATCCAGTCAAATTTGTTGTTTTACTGTATGCACAGGCCAGCTTAGATATCTCCTTCTTCATTCCCATGGCAAGTCCAGGAACCGGTGGGATGAATGCAGCTACAGCTGTAGCAGTGCCTGGATCTTTGTTGAAGTTTTTTGATTATCATCTGCTGGTATGAGTCTTCCAGAGAGTGCTGATGTTGGAAGTTCTTCTTCATATCGTATCTTAGTTCATTTTCTGGGTAGCCAAATTAGGCTTTGATCCTCTGTATAAACACAAACAGACCCTTTGCCCACACTTTGATATGCCCTTTATACCATTGTGTGGAACTCATTGGAGATCACCACACAGGAACTGCTTTTATATATTTTTTTTTAAAGAAAGGAATATTATCATAAAAATGTACCTCCATAGCCAATCATTTGATACCCTTTATGTGATCAAAATTAAGGATATTTAAAGCATGCACTAATCATTGATTTACAGTTAGTTTTATCCTATCAGGGAGTAATACCCCTTTTCTTTCTTACTGTTTTTTTTTGTTGTTGTTGTTATCATTAATCCACACTTACATGAAGAATATTATGTTTACTAGGCTCTCCCCTATACCAGGTCCCCCCTATAAACCCCTTTACAGTCACTGTCCATCAGCATAGCAAAATGTTGTAGAATCACTATTTGTCTTCTCTGTGTTGTACAGCCCTCCCCTTTCTCCCACCCCCCCATTATGCATGCTAATCTTAATACCCCCCTTCTTCTTCCCCCACCTTATCTCTCCCTACCCACCCATCCTCCCCAGTCCCTTTCCCTTTGGTACCTGTTAGTCCATTCTTGAGTTCTGTGATTCCACTGCTGTTTTGTTCCTTCAGTTTTTCCTTTGTTCTTATACTCCACAGATGAGTGAAATCATTTGGTATTTCTCTTTCTCCACTTGGCTTATTTCACTGTGCATAATACCCTCCAGCTCCATCCATGTTGCTGCAAATGGTAGGATTTTCCCTCTTCTTATGGCTGAGTAGTATTCCATTGTGCATATGTACCACATCTTCTTTATCCATTCATCTACCGATGGACATTTAGGTTGCTTCCAATTCTTGGCTATTGTAAATAGTGCTGCGATAAACATAGGGGTGCATCTGTCTTTCTCAAACTTGATTGCTGTGTTCTTAGGGTAAATTCCTAGGAGTGGAATTCCTGGGTCAAATGGTAGGTCTGTTTTGAGCATTTTGATGAACCTCCATACTGCTTTCCACAATGGTTGAACTAATTTACATTCCCACCAGCAGTGTAGGAGGGTTCCCCTTTCTCCACAGCCTTGCCAACATTTCTTGTTGTTTGTCTTTTGGATGGCAGCCATCCTTACTGGTGTGAAGTGGTACCTCATCGTACTTTTAATTTGCATTTCTCTGATAATTAGTGATGTGGAGCATCTTTACATGTGTCTGTTGGCCATCTGTATTTCTTTTTTAGAGAACTGTCTGTTCAGTTCCTCTGCCCATTTTTTAATTGGGTTATTTGTTTTTTGTTTGTTGAGGCACGTGAGCTCTTTATATATTTTGGACATCAAGCCTTTATCAGATCTGTCATTTACAAATATATCCTCCCACACGGTAGGGTTCCTTTTTGTTCTATTGATGGTGTCTTTTGCTGTACAGAAGCTTTTCAGCTTAATATAGTACCACTTGTTTGTTTTTCCTGTTGTTTTCCTTGCCTGGGGAGATATATTCAAGAAGAGGTCACTGATGTATGTCTAACAGGTTTTTGCCTATGTTTTTTTCCAAGAGTTTTATGGTTTCATGTCTTACATTCAGGTCTTTGATCCATTTTGAGTTTATTTTTGTATATGGGTTTAGGCAATGGTCCAGTTTCATTCTCCCACATGTAGCTGTCCAGTTTTGCCAGCACCATCTGTTGAAGAGACTGTCATTTCGCCATTGTATGTCCATGGCTCCTTTATCAAATATTAATTGACCATATATTTCTGGGTTAATGTCTGGAGTCTCTAATCTGTTCCACTGGTCTGTGGCTCTGTTCTTGTGCCAGTACCAAACTGTCTTGATTACTATGGCTTTGTAGTAGAGCTTGAAGTTGGGGATTGAGATCCCCCCTACTTTATTCTTCTTTCTCAGGATTGCTATGGCTATTCGGGGTCTTTGGTGTTTCCATACGAATTTTTGAATTATTTTTTCCAGTTCATTGAAGAATGTTGCTGGTAGTTTCATAGGGATTGCATCAAATCTGTATATTGCTTTGGGCAGTATGGCCATTTTGACAATATTAATTCTTCCTAGCCACGAGCATGGGATGAGTTTCCATTTGTTAGTGTCCTCTTTAATTTCTCTTAAGAATGACTTGTTTTCAGAGTATAAGTCTTTCACTTCTTTGGTTAGGTTTATTCCTAGGTATTTCATTCTTTTTGATGCAATTGTGAATGTAGTTGTTTTCCTGATTTCTCTTTCTGTTGGTTCATTGTTAGTGTATAGGAAAGCCACAGATTTCTGCATGTTAATTTTGTATCCAGTAACTTTGCTGTATTCCGATATCAGTTCTAGTAGATTTGGGGTGGAGTCTTTAGGGATTTGTATGTACAATATAATGTCATCTGCAAATAGTGACAGTTTAACTTCTTCTTTAGCAATCTGGATTCCTTGTATTTCTTTGCTTTGTCTAATTGCCATGGCTAGGACCTCCAGTAGTATGTTAAATAACAGTGGGGAGACTGGGCATCCCTGTCTAGTTCCCAATCTCAGAGGAAAAGCTTTTAGATTCTCGCTGTTCAGTATAATGTTGGCTGTGGGTTTATCATAAATGGCCTTTATTATGTTGAGGTACTTGCCCTCTATTCCCATTTTGCTGACAGTTTTTATCATGAATGGATGTTGAATTTTGTCAAATGCTTTTTCAGCATTTATGGAGATGATCATGTGGTTTTTGTCTTTCTTTTTGTTGATGTGGTGGATGATGTTGATGGATTTTCGAATGTTGTACCATCCTTGCATCCCTGGGATGAATCCCACTTGGTCATGGTGTACGATCCTTTTGATGTATTTTTGAATTTGGTTTGCTAATATTTTGTTGAATATTTTTGCATCTACGTTCATCAAGGATATTGGTCTGTAGTTTTCTTTTTGGTTGGGTCTTTGCCTGGTTTTGGTTAGGGTGATGTTGGCTTCATAGAATGAGTTTGGGAGTATTCCCTCCTCTTCTATTTTTTGGAATACTTTAAGGAGAATGGGTATTATGTTTTCCCTGTATGTCTGATAAAATTCCGAGTTGAATGCATGTGGCCCGGGGGTTTTGTTCTTTGGTAGTTTTTTGATTACTGCTTCAATTTCTTTGCTGGTAATTGGTCTGTTTAGATTTTCTGTTTCTTTCTGGGTCTGTCTTTGAAGGTTGTATTTTTCTAGGAAGTTGTCCATTTCTCCTAGGTTTCCCAGCTTGTTAGCATAAAGGTTTTCATAGTACTCTCTTATAATTCTTTGTATTTCTGTGGGGTCCGTCGTGATTTTTCCTTTCTCATTTCTGATACTGTTGATTTGTGTTGACTCTCTTTTCCTCTTAGAAAGTCTGGCTAGAGGCTTATCTATTTTGAAAAACCACCCCTTTTATAAAGGAGAAGGCTTTGATACAGTTGTCACTTGCTGACAACACACAGAGCAGAAAATGGGTCCCTTCTGCCACAGACATGGAGTTAAGTTCCTTTTTGAGAACCAAGTTCTGCTCTCTGGGAGGAACTTTCTTCTTCACTGTTGTTTAAAATCCTAGAGTTTCAATATGAATAAACCTTCCTTTTCTACTACTTCACATATCACATATGAGTTACACATCATAGTATGACTTCCTTGCCATATTACCAATGATTCACACTTTCTTTTTGTGGGTTTGGGGCCTCAGGTTATTTTTGAGGCAGAACGTTTGGATTTACTTGCCATATTTCTGGTATGGCTGGCAATATAATTCTTTGAAAATTCAGAAACTTTCTTGTCCAGTTGTTTGCCATCAGTTCTTTGTGAATGTGACCATAGTTTAAGATTTATTTGGACAACAGTTTTAAGCCAACATTTCTATCATCTGTTTTCAACACTAGCCTTCCTAAGCACCTAAAGATGACATTGTGTGGTGAGTCCTGATCTTTAGAATACCTGTTAAGTGCTGTGTGCCAAATGGGGAAATTGCACTCAGAGGAACTGGATGTGTTCTCTTCTGGTTTGTTCCTCTCCTTCTGGGTGGGAGATGGGAATTGGACCTGCACCCGTGTGTACAGATACAAAAGCTACACTTAGAGAATGATCAAACTACCCCATCTGGGCTGGCATACTTATCTCCTAATGGTTACACTAGAAAGAAAGAAATGGCTCTTTTGTTTAAACCATTGAATTTTTAGGTCTATTTTTACATCCACTTACCCTCCACCTAACAACGGAGACATAATGCCTTTAGAGGTTGCTATTGCTATTCTGTGATTTCTCAACCAACCAATTGGTTCATAATCTGTTCACTAATAAACAGAACTTAAATGGTATTACTAATAATCTAGAACTATATATGCCAAGAAAGTAAAGCTAGATACACAGAGAAAACAGCTAATCTGACATATTTGATTATAGTATTTATAGCATAAACAATAATGTACTTCTGTTCCAAATGGCTGTTTTATAATGTAGCACTCTGAATTTTGGGCAGGATTCTTTTGAAAGCACTGTAATGAATCAGGAGTATGTGCAAGATATAAGGAATCCAATACTGTTCTTTAAAATGGTAGAAAGACTTGTATCCATCTACCTCTAATATTCTCCAAAAATTGATTGAAACCACAAATCACATCACAAGGACAACAAGAAAGAAGCCTATGATCAGATTATTAACATGTGAATATTGCTATATATTAAAATCATATCTTATCAACAATGATCATACTAACATTTACATTTTTTGAGTAATTTCTATGTGCCATCCATATTCTATAATAAGTAATCAGAAGATAATTTAGAAGGAAATGAGACTTAGCACTAGTTCATACAGCTAAAAGAGGCAGAGCTGAGATTTATATTTTTAACATTTTAGATGTGAAAAAATTCAGCTGACAAGGTATTGATACATAGAAGGGTTTTCATCTTAAAATAATTTATGAAGATCAGTTATTTCTTCTTTCAGATCTGATTATTACAGCTGATCTAGTTGTAAGGGTTTTTTTTTCTCATCCAGATTGAGTTTTGCAGCTTGTCTGGATACTCAATTTTAGTTAATAATAAAAGTTCCTATTAAGCATTTTCTATATTGAGATAGTATATTTATTATTTCCTATTTTCTTCTTATAATCTTCATTTTTTGGTATTTTTTATTGAAGTATAGTTGATACACAATATTATGTTAATTTTAAGTATATAGCATAGTGATTCAACAGTAAACTGCATTATTAAATGCTCACCTCAAGTAATGTAGTTACTATCTGTCAACATACAGTGATATTACAGAACTATTGACTATGTTCTCTATGCTCTACTTTCATACCTGTGACTAATTTATATGACTGACATTTTGTGCCTCTCTATTCCTTTCACCAATTTCGCCCACCCTCCCCATATATTCTTCCGAATCAGTGACTTTGTTTTCTTCAGATACATTCTTAGAAGTGGAATTACTGGTCCATATGGCATTTGTATTTTTATTATTTTGATGAACCTCCATATTGCTTTATATACTGGTTGCACCAATTTATATTCCCACCAACAGTGTAAGAGGGTTCCCTTTTCTCCACATCCTCACCAGAACTTGCTATTTCTGGTCTTTTGGATAGTGGCCATTCTAACTGGTGTGAGGTGATATCTTGTCATGGTTTTGATTTACATTCTCTGAAGATTAGTGATGTAGAGCATCTTTTCATGTGCCTATTGACCATCTATATTTCTTCTTTGGAAAAATGTCTCTTCAGGTCCTCAGCCCATTTATTAACTGGGTATTTTGTTTTTTGGTGTTGAGTCATATGATTTCTTTATATATCTTAGATATTAACCCCTTATCAGATATATCATTTATGAATATATTCTCCCATACTGTAGGTTGGCTTTTTGCTTTGTTGAGGGTTTCCTTTGCTGTGAAGAAGCTCTTCATGTAGTATGACTTGTTCATTTTTTATTTTGTTTCCCTTGGCTGGGGAGATGAATCCATAAAAAAATTACTCATGCTTATATTCAAGAGATTTTTGTTTATGCTTTCCTCTAAGAGTTTTATGGTCTCACATCTTATATTTCAGTCTTCAATTCATTTCAAGTTTACTTTTGTGTATGGTGTTAGTAATCCAATTTCATTTTCTTGGATATGGCTATCTAGTTTTACCAATACCATTTACTGAAGAGACCATCTTTCTCCCATTGTATATTCTTGCTTCCTTTGTCTTATAGTAATTGAACACATACACATGGTCTTATTTCTGGGTTTTCTATTCTGTCCCATTGATCTATGGATCTGTTCTTATACCAATACCATACTGTTTTGACTACTATAGCTTTGTGGTATAGCTTAGATTCAGTAATGATACCCCCAGATTTGTTCTTCCTCAAGATTGTTTTGGCTATTTGGGGTCTTTTACATTTCCATATAAATTTTAGGATTATTTGCTCTAGTTCATTGAAAAATGTCATTGATATTTTGATGGGGGTTATATTGTATCTGTGAGTTGCTTTGTGCAGGATGGTCATTTTGACAATATTAATTCTTCCTATCCATGAGCATGAGATACCTTTCTATTTATTTGTGTCTTCTTTCATCAGAGTTTTATAGTTTTCAGATTACAGTTCTTCCTCTTATAATCTTTAGACTTAAATGTGTGTGAAATTCTGTGTTGATTAAAGCAGCAGCCAATGCTGTCACTTCTTTATATCCTGAATCCTATTCCCCAGTGAGGACCAGTGAGTTATATTTGGCCAAAGAATGTTCTTTAAAAGTATCAAGCGGTCGGTATCAGTGTGGTGGTGAGCATGAGCTACAAGTACACAGATGTTGGACTGTGCATAACATTAACATGACGATGAAATAGAGTCCACTTCTGAAATTCACCAAGGGTAACTAACTGAGAGTACATCATTGGTTGCAATAGGTGAGATCTCAGATATGTGAGACCTAATATTCCAAGATAGGTCATAGACCTGTCTAGCTGCCAGAAAAACTGGAAATAAAAGTATATCTGGAAAGCTGAAGGAAGGAATTATTTACCTCTGGATTTAAGATTTTTGAAAAAGGAATTTTATGATGCCTCAGTATATGATCTGTGTCTCATTCATATTCTCCTATCTCTTTGAATCTTTCAATTTAAAGAAAGAATTTTGGAGCAACTATGAGAAATTGAGAGATTGAAAGTTATTCTGTGGCTTAAAACCAAAGTAGTGAGTTCTGTTCCAAAAGTGCTCCTAGCTGAGCATAGGGAAGGGCTGGCTCTTTTCTTGGATCTTGGGGGAGTCTTGAGGGTGTAATTCTTGTATTTCCAAATAACTGCCTTCATCTATATTATGATGAATCCTTTCACACTGGGAAGGCATCAGGATATCTTGGCTCCATTCTAGAATTTCTGTCACCGTGTCTTAATAGAGTTAACTTTAAACCCCTTTTCAGTAGTTATTTGGTTATTTTCACATAAATATTTGCATATAAATATTTTCAGACTTTATTCTCAATGGAATTCAGAGTTTGATCTTTTCCCCTACCTAAGGGCAGGCTATATCCCTGGCCATGATTTTGAAATAGAAAATGATCTAGTCTGGCTTTAGAATACTTCCTCTCTCTCTCTCTTTCTTCTGTGCATGAACTACAATGTGGGAGCTCCCAGAAGCAGGGAGAGGGGCTAGGACAAACCAAGGTCTTCTGACCAGGAAAGGACTTCTTCTGAATTAGTCTGTTCTTATTGATCTTTGGCCCTCTGCTTATGTGGTGGTCTTCATGCACGTGTGCCCTTGGTATGTGCCACCAAGTTAAGCATGCCTTTATTTAGCTCAGTAGCTGCCCACAACTCCTTTCTCTCTGCTAAGTGTCTAATTAGAGTTAGACACATTTTTGTTTAGTTCAAATATGCCATGCTTTTCTTCCCCACAGGAGGGGAGAAGAATTAGTAAGTTATAAAAACCATAATGCCAAGCTCCCAGAATATTCTTAGAAACTATTTCCCCACTTTCTGTCTTTCTCTGAATACCAGAGGGGTCAAAATTTTCCAAAGTTTAGCAGGAATCAAGCTGAAGAACAAGATTGCCAAAGTCACTTTTTGTAAATACACTTGGTCTTTGCAGGAGATTTTGGGGGACCACTTGGCATTAGGCCTCTCATTCATGGACCATGCATTCCCTAAAAGGCTGATTACCATCTTCCTATGTTAGCTTGAACAAGGACCTAAGCCATTAAGCTTCTTAATTAACCTTGAGGAAATTTTTCTGATCTTACCCATGCCTGGCACTTTCATCTTACACTATTGGATACATAGCAATTTTTCCTCAGCTTTAGCCTGTGGCCTCAATTCTAGGAAAACAGGAAAAATCCCACTTGATAATCTAGAAAAACTCATTAGTCACTTTTAGATAGACTCTGATATGACTAACTCATTCTACTAGCTTTTATACATGGCTAGAGGAAATAGATATTCATTTTCTCATACTAACATCAGGAAAGTAAAATCCTCTTGTTCTTCTAAGAGTGTGCAGAGCTCCTTTTGATTAGGAGGGAGTGCAGCCCTGTGCTTTTGAAATGTAACTAATGGAAGAGGAGGGTAGCAGTACAAATCACTTTAATGAGTACAAAAGGAAACTGCAATTCTTTTGACAGCTGAGAGGGACTGAATTTTTTAAATCAAGTCATCAAAGATCAACACTGGGAGGGACTTCAGAGATCATGTAAGTCAAGCCTGATTTTACACTGGAGAAAAACCAAGGTCCAGAGTGGATGAGGGACATGCTGAAGCTTCCTCAGCTATTTTGGAGAGATGAGTATTAGAAACTAGATTGCCTGACCACAAATAATTTCTATACAAATTCTAAAGTTGTTTTGTCAGACTGTTTGAACACAGAGATAGGGCCATGCACACTTCACTGGAATAACACATTCGTAGTGCTAATAAGAAAAATATTAAAACATTTGTGGCATCAGAACTGAATACCATGCAGTTAGTAGAATTCCTTTCATTGTCTCTGCCAGGATGAGACAAGTATCACTGTCCATAACCTGTCTGACCTTTCAGGCTAACTGATGGGACCTCCTAGAACCACTCAGAGGTCCATGTAATGTGTATTCTGGACAAAAGACTATCTGAAATTTTCATTTCTCAAGTATATGTGCCTGATACTATTCATCATCCCCACTAAGCACCAAGAGTCAAATATATTAAAAGAATTGCAGTGAATGAAAACAGCTCCCTCATCAAAATACTACCCAGTACCAGAAAAGCTTCAAATTATATAGATCTGGGTAAAAGATAACTTACTGTCTTTGTAAAATGAAGGCATATGTTAATTTTTCTTAAAGTATGAAACTGTTTCATCCTATTAAACACTTTGGCATAATTTAGACTTATTTTCCCTTCTTATTCTTCACATTGTTCCTGTAAGGAATAAACTTCAGAATTAGTATCAATGTATATTTAAGGACTTGATAATTTAGTCATATGTCCTGTCATGAAAAATGGATAACTTTAAGATAGTACCTTTTATATTGGTTGTAGTCTGCTTCAAATAATAAAAACTGTCCTAATGAGCTGACATTTCCATTGCCCTGAAGAGGTTCTATAATCAGGCATCTAAAAACAGTAGCACGTTTAACAGTTGTAGTTATTTTTAATTGCTTTATTCCTAATGAGAAAGCATTTGGATTAACTTGCTACATTTGCAGTGAGTGAAGAAAACATCTTGATAAAAATGATGTTCTCAAATATTTGCCTCTATCCCCAAATAAATAAAAGGACATTTTTTCTTCCTTCTCATTTTGTGACCCAAGGTAGTCCGCAACCTTTACTTGGCTACTCAACAAAACTATCTAAAAGTGGCAACTGCTCCACCTTTTTCACAGTGTGGTAAGATCACTGGGAACATTTTGGATGACTGCATCTTTGAGAGAGAAAGGGCAGGAGGCCACATACATCTGGGGTGAAATAAGATAGTCACTCAAGTTTTAAGAATATTGTGTGTATCTGTTATGTCTGAAGATGGTATACTTAAGTCCCATTTACATTTACACTCAAACTATTAAAAAATACTAAAACTACATATAGATTCAGGTAGATTCTAAGTGATTTCCAGTTATTGTTGAGTTCCTAAATTTGTAACAAATCTCGGTCACAAATCCACTTAAATTCTTCTGGCCACGCCTGCTCTTCAAGCCATCAGGTTTCTGCTGCTCCTTCCAAAGTCCTCTGTTAGAATGCCTACTTGAATGCGAAGAGGGAAGTCTCTCCATTTCCCTGAGATCGCCACTAGCATGAATGACAGGAAGCTCTTTAAGGTTTGCAGCAGTGTAGGAGAATGGGCCTATTCCCAGTTTTGTCACTTGAAGTCCAGAAGTAGCACTCCTGTGCAAGGGGTAGTACATTCTCCAGAGAAACAGAATCAGTAGGAAGTAGGTGTGTGTGTGTGTGTGTGTGTTTGTGTGTGTGTGTGTGTGTGTGTGTGTGTGTGTGTTTATAGACAGATAATAAGGAATTGACTCACAAAATTATGGAAGTTGGTGAGTCCCAAATTTTGCAGTCTAAGGCCTGAGAACCAGGAGAGCTAATAGTGTAGGTTCCATCCGAGTCTGAAAGCAGGAAAAGACTTATGCCCCAGCTTGAGGACCTTCAGGCAGAAAGAGCTAATTCTCTCTTTCTTAGCTTTTTGATGTATTCAGGCCTTCAGTGGATTGGATGAGTCCATTCATATTGAAGAGGGCAATCTTCTTTACTCAGTTTATAGATTCAAATGTTAATCTCACCCAGAGAAATACTCACAGATTAATCCAGGATAACTTTTAACCAACTATCTGGCACCCTGTAGCCCAGTTAATTTGACACATATAATTAGCCATCACTCTTTCCTTGAACTGCTGGCCTTCTCCTGCTGTCACGTCAGCAACGTCATAGACCTCAGTCTCCCACAACTCCACGAGAACAAGAAGTATCTTTCTTTTTGTTAGTCACAGAGAAATCTTCATGTTTTTATGAGATGAAAGTTATTTTCTTTCCTTAAGGATACAATTCTGCTTATAACTTACAACTATGTGACCACATCCCACAGAGGCACTTCCCCTCTAGGCCTCTAGAAGCCAGACTTCCCAAACTTAGATTCTTATCTCTGAAAGACCCAAACAGGGTTTCTGCAGAAGAAAAGAAACATTTGTATCTAAAGTTGTAACAGTGTTACAGAGTATATCTGAAAAGGAAGTCTTTACTGCATACTCTTGGCCCCAAATTTTAGGTGCTAAGACACAAAGACTTCACTTAAATAGTTTCTTCAAGTAGAAAGTTCCACCACAATATGTCCTTGAATTGGAAACTCAGCCCTGAAACAAAAGCAGGGGAAAATTTATTCCCTCCTAATACATTGATGCAGAGGTTAATGTATCCTCCTTAAATATCTTCAGATGATGAAATCCATGTATATAACATTTTAATTTTAAATTCCATGGTATCCTGAAATGCATACATAAATTTTTAAAAAATAGAATGAAATAATTAAGAAAATGAAACATAATAGGATTTGGTTTTCCCTGGTAATATCTCATCTTTGCTAATCAACTCCAGAGGCAAAGCTGGAATCCAGTCTTTATTTCTAGGCAATCAGTTTCTTAGATTATTTGTTAATGTCTTATTGTCTCTTCCCTACGGTTTCAGTTTTAACTTAAGGCATGCCCCCCTTGATGATATTTCTTGCAGAATTTTCTTTTCATGATCACAGATACTCATAAAACCTGTCCAACACCAATTAAACAATCATAAATTTGTTCAAAATGCTATTCAAAAAGTTATGTTACATTTGCCAAACTACTTCTTTAAACTTTGGAGAAATGTACACAAGAAAAAGACCTAACAAATCATTTATTTCATGTTCTTCATTATAAGTTCTTCTTTATATAGGAAACTGTAGCATAGGGAGGCTGAGACATGCCCTAGCCACCCAAAGATTGGAGAACTGTGGCTAAACTCCAAAAATTCTGATTCCCAGTACCATAGTCTTCCTATAAAATATTATATTTGAGTAACCAGATCTTATTAAACTTGCTAAAGGAAAAGTGTTATAGTAAGATAAACATGATGTAAATAGAATTGCAAAAGATGAAACTGCCTCTTTCATTGATACTGGAAAAAATGTAAAAAGATTAAGCTCTAGCTCATTTAAAATACAGAAACAACTTAATTTCAAATATTTTTAAACATTAGTAAAATATTTTTAAAACATGATTTCCATCAGTGTGGATTCATAACTAGGAATTATATCCTAGCAATTACTGTAAATGTGGTGATATAAATTCATTCTCACCTATAAAGTAATTGATAAATTGGAAAGGCAAGGAAGTAAAATGATTATTCAGTGATAAATGTTTAGATTTCTATTTAAAACTTCAATGCCTCAAGTACAAATTGGTTTCATGTGCTGCAATTAATTACAAATTCAAAGATATAGAAAAGGATATGCTTTAAAGAGTAAGGAATAGGACCCTAGATTATTTTTAGTAGCTGGCAAATAGACAGATGGAATTGCTTCCCATCCATCTGATCTTTCTGCAACAAAAGTGAGCAAACCCAGGACAAAACAAACTGGTTACACTGAAGAGGGTGAGAAGGTCTTGCACTGATGGACTAAAGTTGTTAACAAACCTATGGCAAACAGTGAGTTGATGGGAGCTAGTTACCAGAGTAAGTGAAAAAACTACCCTAAAGCTAGATTATGGTAGTAAAAGACATTAGAGGAAGTGGGGACCAGTTTGCCAGACAGCACCCCAAAGATGTAGCATACACATATGCACACAATCACAGCCACATAGTCATACACATATGTACACACACACCACAGTTTAAAGAATATCATCTGAGATAGTAACCCTGTTTATTGTTTCTACATTAGTATGTTTTCATTCTTTGTGCCTTGTCTTTTTTAGTCATTATTCCCAATATTGAGTTTCCTATCTTGATTCATCTTTCAAGAATCTAATATATGCAAGCAATCAAATATTTTATTCAGAAAAAAAATCATGACTAGTTTTCTGAATACTTGCATATCTGAAAATACCTTTTTGTTCATTCACACATGAACTGTGTCATAGCTTCCACACTGACCCACATTTTCGAAATTATAGTGTGTAAATTTCTAAACCACATTTTCTTCTGGCATTTAATGTCATAAAGCAGTCTTAGATCAGTTGGCTTTTATTCTTTCTTAGGTAAAATATTTTGTTTGGTGCCTTGCATGTTCATTTGTCTTTGCATGCTTGGAGATTATTGGATTATTTCTTTGTTTTTGAAAGTTAAATATGTGGATCTCTTAATAAAATTTACATGTAACATTGTGTGCTGGTTTCAGACATGAAGTGTTTTTTTTGGTCTCTTTACAAGGAAAGCTTTGTCTTAAATTGTCTCTTTAATTTACTTTTCTCTTCAGAGACATCAAAGGTCCTGTTTTAAAATATACAATTTATTCTCATGTATTATCTCTTTTCCCATAAAGTCCACCTTTTAAAGCTCTTTCTTTTCTGAGATTCTATCAAGCCTGTACTCTGATTACCTCTTTCATTTTCTGCTATGTTAAGTATTACATTTTTTTTTTACTTTAGTTGTAGGCTATATTAGTCCTGTCATTACATCCACTTATAATGTGTTTCCCTTTTTTTGAATAAACACTGTTCTCTTACATGGTATTCAGAACTAAAGGTTATATTTTTCCACTATCAATGTTTCTTTGACTTCCCTGGTTATCAGTTCAAAAGAAAGATCAAGGAAAGTCTGTTCTTCGAAAATATCATTGAAAATTTTCTAATAAAAAAGAGACATTCTTCTAAATAGAGCAGTCATTTAAAGGCCCTAGCAGAACATTAAGAAGTTGGGTAAATGGGGAGAAAAAGGACACAGTAGGAGAAGAAAAAGTGGTATATGGATAGTTCTAGCTCTTTGTTCAGATATCTGTATGATAGTCGACTTCCATATAAAGAAATAAAAAGGAATGTAGGTGATGAGCTTTTTGAGGGTTCAGAGTCACCCTCCACCATTCCCTCCTCACCATACACCTACCTTCTAGGTTAGAGAATTTTATCATCTCTGATTTAGAAGACTTATTAAGTTATATCTTAGGGTTTTTCTAAACTTCTTTTCTAATCCTGACTTTTTCTTTCCCAGCATAGAGAATTCATTTAAGTCATCATAGGAAATCAGGAGAAGTCCTAAATACTTTTTCTTATGTTACCATCTTATCTAGAATTTTCTTCTTTTAAGACAAATTATGGACTAGTTTGCTTTTTAGGGGGATGAGGGGTCATACAAAACTGTGCTAGCAATTCTAGTTTTGGTGTCAGAAAATACTGTAATGTGGTCCTATGTGTGCAGCAAAGTTTGTGCTAGTCTTTATATATGGGCTATTTATTACTGTCACTGTGTGAAGAGAATGAGCAATCAGCTTCTGTGATAGTGGGCTGCTTATGAGATGACTCACTATGACTACTGCAAGCAATTGTTAGCACATGACTGAGTCACACTGGTCCTTCTTGCCAGTCAAGTCTATAAATATCTCTGGCATTGTGAAGAATGAGTCTTCTGAACATACTATCATGGAATGTTGACAGAAAGTCCAGATTGCTACCCAAACTATATGGAATATAAATGAAGGATTTTCTGTCTTGTTGTGCTGGAAAGAATAAAGAGTGTGTTGTATAATGCATATCAATGAAACAAAAGACTGAAAACATAAAATAATTTGAACTAGTTTAATGCCAAATCAGATTGTAGTAACACAAAATGCAATGAGACAAGCATGTTTAATGAGGAAATTAATGTCATGAATTTGAGGTTAGAGGCAACAAACATTACTTGAGAATTCTTGGATTCCATTGCTGATATGTGGGTGGCCTGACAATTCATATTCATATGGGCATATGAATTTATATTCTCAATATTTACTACTGTCACTGATTATTTCCTATTTAATTTATACTGAAATATGCACTTGGCTGAAATTTGTGTTATTCCATTTATAAAGAAATGCTTCACATACACTAATTCCAAAATATGATTTGTTTGTGATGAAAATGCAGCGGTGCAGCTTTGAGGGTTCACACTATTTCTGGCTTTGTGAAAGGATTACTCACTCAGTTGAGGAGATATGCTTTAGGAGCTGTGTTAGTCAGGGTTCTGTAGAGAAACAGCACCAATAGGCTATATGTGAATATTTAGAGATTTATTATGTGAGATTGGCTCACATGACTGTGGAGGCTAAGTCCCACAATTTACTGTCTGCAAGCTGGAGGCCCAGGGAAACTGATGGTGTAATTCTAAAGCAAACCTAAAATCCCGAGAACTAGAGGGCTGATGATGTAAGAACTGAGTATCAGGTCTAAGTCCAAAGTCCTGAGAATCAGGATTACCATTGTCCAAGGGTAGAAGATGGATGTCCCAGCCCAACAGGGAAAGCAGATTCGCCCTTCTGCCTTCTTGTTCTACAACACCCTCAAAGAACTGAATGATACCCTTCCATTTTGGTGACAGTGATCTTTAAAGCCTGCCAATTCAAATGCTAATTTATTCTAGAAATACCAATAGACATACACAGAAATAATGTTTTACCAGCTATATGGCCATCCATTATCCCAATCCAGTCGACACATAAAATCATGGTAACTGAGAAGTTAAGAAAGTACATCATCTTTCTATTACTCAGGCTAAAGCACATGTTTCTTCTTTATCCTTATTATTTTTTAAGTGTCTCTCTCTCATTCATCCAGCAGAGCAGGCACATGGAGGGATAAGAGGAGGAAGAGCAGGAATGGCAGTAGAAATAACATTGGAAACACCTCACATTAACTGGTCACTCACTAAGTATCGAAGCATATGCTGGATGCTATACATTGACTGCCTTCTTTAGTCTCCTGAAACCTTACTATTTTTAGAAAATGTGAATGAGCTTCAGAGACATCAATTAGCCCTAAATCCAGAGTTTAATTTTTAGCCACTTTACTATCCCCAGGGGTTGACTTTCCACCAAGAGTCACTTGACCTGCATAACCATATCTATGTATTGCCTAATATTAAATTAGTTTGTCCATTTATTTAACACATATTTGTTAAATTTCATCCATGTGCCAGACCTGTGCTGAATGTTAGAGTAAATCAGATAAAATGGTATTTATCTTCATGAAGCTTAAAGGCCCTTATATTTCATTTCAAGTCCTTCATTTTTTATCTTCTTTTTGCTATATTTACTATTTTTTTCAAAATATATATTATTGAACATCTTTTATATTTCAAGTACTATGCTAGGGAAATAAAATGTAAGGCAAAGTCCCTTTTCCTCAGGGACTTAGAAGTCCAATGATGCAGACAGATAAATAAACTGGCAATCATTAAAAAAAATGCAATGTGTGCTGTGATGGGGGATACAAATAGTACTAGAGGGAGTCAGTATAGGGCATAGAGAAAGTTGCTCAGAGAAAAGAGAAAAGAACTGAGGCTTCAGTGGTGACTAGAAATTGGTCACACAAATCTGGGAGACATAAGAATTGGTAGAATGTTTCAGGTAGAATAAATAATATGTGCAGATATATAGAGACAAGGGAGAGAAGGGTCATTAGATTTATAGGGTTTGAAGTAGAATCTGTGAGGGAGAGAGGTTCAAGTCTTGCAGAGATTTTGCACCACAATAAGGCATTTGTCCTTGGAATGACAGGGACAATTGATTTCTGTTACTAAGGTGACAGATATGATCAGCTATGCATTATTGAAGTCACTGAGGAAATTGGATTATATTTAAGGAATGAGGTGTATGTTGGGGCCAGACTGGAGTTCTAGAGACAGGGAAGGGATCTATTGCAATTACACCAAGTGAATGAGGACGAGGGTTTAAAGACCATTCAATTAATTTATCATTCATGCCATTTCACTATACCTAGACCAGACATGGATAAACACTCTGACATGCAAATAAATCAAGCAAATGTTAAAACTGCATCTGGCAATGCTGATTACATTTATCCAGTTGAATATATATGTGCATAGTATTACCCTATTGTTTTCTGCTTTGAAAAACAAAACCATTAGATCAGTCATTTATTTCAGTAGACATCTTTAATGCAATCAATTGTATCTCACTCATTCTTTTTGGTCTCAAGAGAAAAAAAACAAAACTTTTTTTGAAATAATTCTAAAATTTATAATAGCTAAAGCTGTGTGTTGAGTTAAAATAACAGGGGATAATTTGCAAACTACTTTGAAATACATTGAAATATCACACTATATTTGAAAAAATTTATGGAAAATCACATATTTACCATGACATTTTGAAATCATTCCATTATCCCGCTGCATTTAACAGTTTTTTTTCTATGACTTTCTTTATTTAAATACAAGAAATCCTGATTAGGGCCTAATTGTTTTAGCAAATATCAGATATGTACATGATCTAATCTCTGTCTTATCATTAATTGAAGATTCACTCTATAACGACCCTGTGGTAAACGAACAAGTCTATCCCTCATGGAGCTCACATGTAGATGTGGAAGTGCAAGTAATCAGACAATAATTGAATAAACAAATAAGAAAAAAGCCTCACAGACACGGATAAATGCTATTTAGAAAATAAAGCAAATTTGTATTTAGCAAATGGACAGGTTTTGGGAAATTTTAAATAAGGCATTCGGGAAGCCTTCCTGGAAGAAGTGCCACTGAAGCTAAGAAGTGAATGACAGGGAGGTGGCTGTGTCTGGATCTGAAGAAGAACATTCCACATGGCCATGGCTCCTTTGAAGAAAGAAAAGCCAATGTGACTAGAGCAGAGAAAGCAAGGGAACATAGGTAGGAAAGTGTGGTTCAGAAGAGGGAGAGTATGTGAAGAATAGAACAAGACCACGTAGGACCTTCTGGGCTGATTTTATTCTAATTGCAATGGGAAACCATTAGCAAGGGAAAACAATTCATGGAGCTCATCTCTCTCAGAATCTATGCATTGGTCTACAATGCCAGCCCTCAGATTTAACTGGCATGACACAGTAAACAATTACCAGAGGAGCTATATCACTGTCATGACCAAAGTGTATTTAAAGGCATATTTCAGAGATACTGCGCATTTGGATTCAGTCCACCACAATGAAGTAAATATTGCAATAAAGCAAGTCAAATGCATTTTTTGGTTTTCCAGTATATATATAAAAGTTATGTTTGCACTTTACTGTAGACTATTAAATGTGCAATAGCATTATGTCTTAAAAACTGGACATACCTTAATGAAAAATATTTTACTGCTGAAAAATTCTGACGATCATCAGAGTTTTCAGTGAGCCCTAACATTTTTGCTGGTGGTGGGTCTTGCCTACATGGTGATGGCTGCTGACTGATCAGGTGTTGGTTGCTGAAGGCTGGAGTGGTTGTGGCAATTTCTTAAGATGACAGTGAAGTGTTCCATGTTGACTGACTCTTCTGTTAGCAATTTCTCTGTACCATGCAGTGCTGTTAGCATTTTAGTACTAGAACTTCCTAAAAAGTTGGAATCGGTCCTCTCAAGCTCACCACTGCTTTATCAATAAAGTTTATATAATATTCTAAATCTTTTGTTTTTCATTTCAACAATTTTCACAGCATATTCATCAGAAATAGATTCCATCTCAAGAAACCATTTTCTTTCCTTACCTATCTGAAGGAATTCCTCATCCATTCAAGCTTTATCATAAGATTGTAGCAATTCAGCCCCATCTTGGACTCTGCTTCTGAGTCTAGTTGCCCTGCTATTTCCCTGTCATTTGTAGTTACTTCCTCCAGTGAAGTCTTGAAACCCTCAAAATCTTCCAAACTCCTGTAAATGTTGATACTTTGACCTCTGCCCAAGAATCACAGATATTCTTACTGGCATCGAGAATGGTGAATCCTTTCCAGAAGGTTTTCAATTTGCTTTGCTCAGATGAATTACAGGAATCACTACGTATGGCAGCCATCACCCTGTGAAATGTGTTTGTTCAATCATAAGACTTGAAAATTGAAATGACTCTTTGATCCATGGGCTACAGAACTGATATTGTTTTAGCAGGCCTGAAAACAACATTATCTTATTGTATGTCTCTCATCAGAGCTCTTGGGTTACCATGTGAATTATCAGTAAATAATATTTTGAAAGGAATTTTTTTCTGGACTGTAGTTCTCAACAGTGAGCCTACACTACTCAGTAAACCATGTTATAAACAGATGTGCTGTCATCCAGGTATTGTTCCATTTCTAGGGCATAGGCAGAACAGATTTTGCAGAAATCTTCAGGGCCCTAAGACTTTTGGAAGGGTAAATAAGCATTGGCTTCAACTTGAGGTCATCAGCCGCATTAGCCTCTAACAGGAGATAACAGGAGAGTCAGACTGTCCCTTGAAGCTATGAAGTCAAGCATTGACTCCTCTCTAGCCATCAAAGTCTTAGATGCATCTTCTTCCGATGTAAGTCTGCTTTTGTCTACATCAAGAATCTGTTGTTTAGTGTAGCCAGCTTCATGAATGAGCTCAGCTAGATCTTCTGGGTAACTTACTGCAGCTTCTACATCAGCATTTCCTGCCTCATCTTGCCTCTTGATATTACAGAGATGGCTTCTCTTCTTAAACCTCATGAACCCACTTCTATTAGCTTCCCACCTTTCTTCTGCAGCTTCCTCACCTCACTCAGCCCTCCTAGAATGAAAGAGAGGGAGACCTTGCTCTGGATTAGCCTCTGGTTTAAGGGCATGCTGTGGTTGGTTTGATTTCTGCAGATCAGTAAAATTTTCTCCATATCAACAAGAAGGCTGCTTTTGCTTCCTTATCATGCATGTGTTCACTGCAGTAGCACTTTAATTTCCTTCAAGAACTTTTCATTTGCATTCACAACTTGGCTAGCTGTTCGGGGCAAGAGGCCTAGCTTTTGGCCTATTTGGACTTTCAAAATGCCTTCCTCCCTAAGCTTAATCATCTCTAGCTTTGATATAACATGAGAGACATACAGCTCTTATTTTCACTTGAACACTTACAGGCCATTGCAGGGTTATTAATTGGCCTGATTTTAATATTATTGTTACTCATGAAATAGGGAGGCCTGGGGAGAGGGAGAGAGATGAGAGGATGGCCTGTCAGTCAGGGGAACAATCAGACCACATATAAATAACACTTACTGGTAAGTTCATTGTTTTATGTGGGCTTGGTTCATGCCGCCCCAAAACAATTACCGTAGTAACGTCAAAGATCACTGATCACAGATCACTGTAACAAATGCAATGAGAATTAAAAGTTTTGAAATACTGTAAGCATTACCAAAATACGACAGAGATACAAAGTGAGCAAATAATGTTGGAAAAAAGGCTCTGATAGTCTTGCTCAAAGCAGTGTTGCCACAGGCCTTCAATTGCTAAAAAACACAGTCTCTGTGAAGTACTGTAAAATGAAGCCCCATAAAATGAGGTCTGCCTGTACTATGATTTTCAGTTTGGGTAACTCACAGATTAGATAGATGGGAAGTAAGTTCTGTCAAATTTATTTTGTTCCACATGCATATGCATGTGTGTGTATAAACACATATAGTTCAGTTATTTTAACATGGTGATTTTTTTCCTTAACTGTTTTGTCCCTAAAACATTCTCAAATCCTATTATTCATATGCACTTACTTCATTCCATCATAAGCTCAGGATACTATGAAAGATGTCATTAAGTGGAAAGGGGATGAAAATTCTTTTTGCTTCCCTTTTACATTCTTACAGGCACATATGTTTGTCATCTGTCAAAGGACAATAACATTTTACTTTTTAACAGAGGAGCTCAAATGAGAAGCAGGCTTTACAAATCCCATTCAGGTCCTCTCCATGCTGAGGGTGGCTCTTGTTCCTACTTTCAGGACACTTTCCTACTCATACAATTTTAGGTTTGCCACATGTAATAATACAAATGCAGCCATGTCTTAAGCACAAAACCCTTAGAAATCATGGAAGGACACCAAAACATTATTTTTTCTACCACCAAGGGTACAGTTGGTTACTTATGTTGCTCTTTAGGACATCTATTACTCAGCCCCAGAATTTCTTTCTTGCCTTTCCTGTGATTATATGTCTCACCAACAGAGAAGAAATAGCATGGAGAAAGAAGTCAATATCCATTTTCAGTTTCTGTTAGTGTTGCTAGATTTCTCAGTTTTTCATGTATAAAATAGCAGAGTATACACTGGTCTGAGTATATGTGGGTCACCTGTTAAGAAAAGGTTAAAGGATATTGAGAAAGTTGCTGTATTCTCTCACTATTTGCTTGACCAGAAAATGACAATAATGATCAAATTAAATGTGTCTTAATTTTTTGTTAAAGTTAATGTTTATCTCTGTGACTCTAAGCTGAATAGTAATTGATCCACTTTTATAGTCTTGAATCAGATACCCTAAAAGTGCTAAGGAAACTATCTTAGAAAATGAGTTGTACTAGTTTTACCTGTTATTTTCCCCTATATTTGCAAAAGAGAAAATCCAGGTAGTTTATTATCATCATTATTTTTCTTACTAGGTCAGTATTTTAATGTATAAGTCTTTATTTCTTTTAATGATAATTTGAATTATGAAATATATTTTTAATTTTTAAGATATATTTATCCAGCAAGTCATGATATTTTTACATAAAAAATTTACATGAAAAGAGCTACTTATTTAACCTTTTACTCACTCAGCAAATTAGAGGTTGATTCTCAGAATAGTTCTTATAAATTTAAATATTGAGGATTTTTTAAATATTTCTGTGTAAGCTGGGTCAACTATATAATCACTTCCTTTTTCAAAAACCTAAGGAAGTAGAAATTCACCAAGATGATCCCTAAGGCAAGGAAACTGCAGCTGGCTATTCCACTCCCTGCTTACAACCTGAGGACCTAAAGTTGAGTTTTAGGGAGCATATGAGTTTGACTGTACCTGGTATGGCATTAATTTAGATCAAATAACTCACTAACTTATATTTTTCCCTGGAAAGTAAGTGATGAGATCTCTGGGATATATAAAGAATTTTGCCTTTGTATTGTATTTTGTTGTTTAATATACAAGTAATCCTGCTAAGAAACATATGGAAGTATAATTTCAAGTTATAAGAATTACAATAATGATTGCATTTGGTTAAAGGTCTTTTTTAATGTAATGAGATTGAAATTACTTTCACTTTTATATTGAAATAATGAAAACAAAATGAACTAATCTAGAAATCTGGGGTGACTATGGTCTGGTCTGAAGAAAGCTAAGACTGTCAAGTCTTGTCAATGAAAGTACCTTGAGAAGATATCCCTAGAAATAGGAGGCACAATAAGGTTATTAAAGTGTTTCTGCATATGTTCAATTATAAGGAGGATGAACCAAGATTATAATTCCTCATCAGTAGAGGCAGCAATGCCATGGCAATCACTACACTTAGCATAGCCATTTTTATGGATAGTGTGGCCCTCTCCTCATGTCAATAAAGCAGTAATGAGAAAAATCCTCACATAAGTGAGGTAAAAAGTAACCAGAGGTGAATCTCTAACCCTGTCTTGACAGCTTCATCTGATAAAAAGATCTGTGTAGAAGTTTACACAGCATTTGCAAGTTGAGATTATAAACAGGTTTTAGGTTGTGGAAAAAATTGGTAAATGATAGAAACTGTTTCTTTATCCCACTGGCTTATTTGTTCTTGGTGCCAGTAAATCAGTTGTTACAAATTCACACTGTTTTCCCTTCTCTGGTGTTAGTATATTCATCAGAGGGATCTTCAAGTGGGAAAGGGAACTGGGGATATGTCTGAGTGTGCTGGAAATTCCAGCAATTATTCCAGTGCAGTAGCTTTCACCTTAGATGTAGTTCCCTACCTCTTACTATTATCAGGGAATGCTGAGTCCATCTAATAGGAGCAGATCCAGGATTCAGTAGGTTGAACCTCAGAGTTGTCATCACAATAAACCTAAGAAAAACTTGTACACATTATAAAAACTTGTTGAATAATGAAGAACATTTACAAAATGGAAATTAAAAGCTATTTCATGTACTGCTACATTTTTATGTTCATAGAATATTTAGAAATCCCTATTTTTGATTTAAGAATGAAATGATGTTTTACCATAAGTCTTTGAAAGAAAAATGTATCATTAACCCTCATATTCAAGGTAAGATGTCTTATTGATGAAAACATGCATTAATTTATATAGTCTTGATGCACCTTTCTGCTGATGGGATATTATAGGAAGGACCAAGAAAATGATTTGCCTGGGGTCACACACATCAGTAGAAATTATGGGTGAAATCCCATGTTTTAATGCTCAGTATTCAATTAGGACCATGAAAGCTCTCTCCCACATCATTTTTACTAGGAAGTAATAAATAAATATTCCATACTTTATACACAAGCTAAATTCTTGATGAGGTTAATTTTCTTCACTACATTAAATCCTCTGTAAATGATCTGAAGTCACTGCTCTCTGAGAGCAGTTCAGTAGTTTATGTCAGTGACCACAGTACAATTCCTAGTATTAATGTGTCCACATCATGAAAGTTGTCAGGAAAATTGATATTAATGAAAGTCTTTGCTGGAAAATTCAAGTCAAAGGCCAAGTGTAAAATTCCATGGACAATGAACTCTGTCTTAACTTCCATAGGCTCTGCATTCCTAATAGAATTAAAATGAACAGGCAGAAAGATTTCACTATGAATACATATTGCACATTTGGAAAACTAGATATAAATCTATAGTGCCAGAGGCTTTCATTTCCCCTTATGCATGCTTCATTCAATACAGACATTATTCAGTATACACTTGATCAAACTATTTACACTTCACTGACTGTAGGAACAAAGAACAGTTAAGAACACTTTAAAACACAAGTAGTTTGTGGTGTAAACACATGATCTCTTAGAACCACCTCACAAATATGTACAGTATGAAACTTCAAGGAGTGAATAAAAACTTATTATACAAATGTTAAGTAAAAAATTTACCAGGCATAGAAATAGAGGCAAACACACACACACACACACACACACACACACACACACACACACACACACACACAGCACTCATATATACATAAATCTGTTACAACCTACTCTTCCCGCAGCCACCAAAACAGATAGTCATTCTCCTGCAGCAGGTAAAGTGTGTTTCTGGCCTCCTAACTGGTATTTTAGAAATAAACTGTCCGGTAAGTACATAAGTGAACTGCCTCTGTGACAACCTAACCACCACTGTTTCCATAAGATGATTTTCAAGTTCTAGAGTATATTAAACTATACTTTAGGGAAACAATAGCCTTGTAACATAAGGACTACTTACAATATTTCTGCCTCTCAGTATTTTAAAATGTCAACAGCCTGTTCTCCTATCAGTAGTTTGTTACCTACCATCTATTTATCATCGTACCTGGTATTTATGTACACCACTTCTAAGATTATGTTCTTGCTGCTGAGCCATATACTGGTGAGTGTGCAGGTGGATATTTGGGGTGGGAGTACTAGCAGGGCTTGACCATTGCAAAGTTGTTAAAAAGAATCCTCAAATTCTTATTTGCACCAGACATTGTCTTTGGAAAAAATTAATATAGTTCACATGGAATTCCTTTACTATTTCCAAGTATAACTTAGGTTAATGCAGTACTAACTCATATAATTAAGTTCAGGTTTTTAAGGATGCTTTATTTTCGTGGATTGTCTATTAATGGAGCTATTTTTATGTGAGATCTGTGAACCATTTTGACAATAACCACGTTTTAAGACATTTTGGGAGCTTCTGCTCTGTTACTGCAAACTATGCCTTCGAATTATTCTCCAGTTTTTCTAGCCTGGTATCCCATAAAAATAAACAATCTATGTATGATTAATTTCACTATATGAATATCCCTTCAAAATTATAATCCGGTTTTGGGTTCACTGTTATGTATTGTTATTGTTTCTCTCATCTGTTATATGTGAACTGTTATATTCATTTAAGGTAAGAATTCATTATTGCAACTCCTTTTTTAAAAGGCACTTATCTTTAGGAATATTCATATAATAAGATCCTTAGTGGATTCAGCAGTTTCATTTCTTCCTAGACATTAGTAAGTAGCATATGAAAGCAAAGTAGGCCTTAACATGAAGAGAAACAACACAGAAAGTTGATATAGTATTTATGAAGTTTTGACATTTTGAAATAATTTTTTAAATTCTCTGTAAAATTTAGAGAAACTCCCTGAATCTTTACTCTTGAAAATTACAAAAGTTCTCAGAGAAGAAACACTGGATTCATACACAACTTCTTTAGAGCCTTTTAAAAGTGGCTAAAATTTTCATTTTTGATTCTTCCAATCTTTCTCTAATTTTTTGTCTATGAGATGGAATATACATCTTCCCTGTCATACTTTACAATCTAACATAAAAACAAGAAAACATTGGGTATAAAAATATCACAGCCTTTTGGTATGCATAGCTTAGGTATTATAAAATTAAGGTATGATATATAAGAAGACACATTTCTGAAGTGATGAACTGCTTTCTGAAAGGACACGTACAAATGACAAGTGTCTTCAAATTTAGAAGTCAGCTTTCTCTCTTTTATTTGCTGTACTTAGTGTCAAAGTGACTCATGTTTAGTTTCCACTTAAATAACATTTCAGGAAACAAATCACATTAACTTGATGAAATTTCTTTTTACTTCATACTACTGTTTCTCAAAGTTATGAATTGCTTCTCTTGACACTAAGGTGTCCATGATGATTAACTTCGCTGTTTACTCAATTATTTCTTTCTAAAATTAGTAACTTCAAAGTGCTTTTATATTTAAATGACTAGCACTCCAGTAACACTGCTGATCAATCATTTCAAGCTAATGATTCAAAACAGTAAATGTTCCTGTACTCTCCATAGCGACTCTAAATGGTGTGTCAAACAACAGCAGGCTCTATTTATTGTCACTGCATTTTAACACGGGCCACCAAGTATGAGGCAGCAAAGATGAAACACTGTTCAGAGCATTACACTCTTCACTTAGTATTTGCTTTGAATGGTTTTAGAAAATAGCTATTTTTCAAAATATTTTATTTAGTAAGTCATGTTCTTTTGGGATTTGTTATCCCTTAGGAAATGTTTTTTACTTTAAAAAGCTGCATTTTCATGATTCTTTATAGCAGAGTGCAGATAACAATTTCCTAAATAGGTTCAAAAGGCATTTAATTATTCTTTGAGACTAATGTATGTAGAACAAAGAGTTGATACATCTCAATGTAGAAGTTGTAATTTAGATATATACAAAATAATTTACTTTAAATTTTTAAATGATTAATTCAATTGCATTATGGTTGTTTAAATGATACAAAATAACAGTAAGCTACCTGGCTTAAGCAATGAATTTCTCAATAGATCATTGTGTTAGAGTAACATCTTCTTATGTAATTGTAATTTAATAGAATTCACTTCTGGGCCATTTCTTAATATGAAGTTGGAAAGAGAACACAAGATATACATAATTTGTTCATCAGCTGGCTGCTGTTTCACAATTCCATCTCCTAGTTCATTTTTCTCTTCCTGCCATGTTTATACCTGAACACTCCGAGACTCCTCTGTCTACACTCTTTCCCAAGGTGATCTCATTCCATCTCATAGTTTTATATTTCAACCAGCTCTCACTTTATAACACCTACATTTAATTTACAACTCAATATGGTTTTTTTGGTACTTTGCCCTTCAACTTTGAAGAGTTCTTAATATAGTAAAGATATTAGGCCTTTGTGGCATAGGCTGTGGGCAGTGATCTACTAGTTTGTCAATTGTCTTTTGGCTTTTTTAATGATTAATTCTGCCATGCATTTTTTTAATGTACTCAAATTTATCACTCATTTTTATTGTCCCTGGATTTTGAGTCAGAATTAGAGAGCCTGTCTCTGTACCATGGTCAAAGAATAGTTCAGATTTCTTCTACTATTAGTTTGGTTTTATTTTTATTTTGAGATCTCTAAATCAGAGTTTGTTCTCATGTATGGTGTGAGATATGAGTCACATTTTATGTATATGGCTTCTTACTTGTTTCAACATTATTTTTTTTAAATCTATCTTTAATCTGATGGTTTAAGATACCTCCTTTATCATATACTTGGTATCTGTATGTTCTGAAGTTTGTTTCTGGACTTTCTATTCTATTCCAATGATGAGTTAATTTGTGAGCCAGTACCTCATGGCTTTAATTTTAGAGGTAGTATAGTATGTTTTAATATAGGGCAGAGATAGCTCCACTCAGAGATTTCTTTTTCAAATTTTCTTGACCATTCTTTCTTTTTTATGATTTTTAGTCTTATTTATTATTTATTCATTTATTTTAAGAATTTTAGGTGGGAAGGTCAGGTTCTACCTCCACACAGCTTTACTGAAATAAAATGGACATATAATACTGTGTAAGCTTAAGGTGTACAAGGTCATAATTTGATACCCAAATGCATTGTAAAAAGATTACCACATTTAGGTTAGTTAATAGATCTATTAAGTTACCTTTTTTGTGGGAAGAATTTTTAAGATCCACTCTCTTAACAACTTTTAAGTATATAATGCAATATAATTTACTTTAGTCACCATGCTATTCATTAGATCACCAGACTTGCTCATTTATAACTGGAAGCTTGTATATTTTGACCACCTTCACCCATTTCCCCACCCCCACTTCTAATCTGCCTCTGACAATCACCAGTCTATATTAGGTTTCTGTAATGTAGTTCCTCTTTTTAGATTTCACATATAAGTATTTGTCTTTCTCTGTCTTGACTTACTTCAATTAACATAATGCCCTTAAGATTTATGTTGTTGCAAATGCTAAATTTCCTTCTTTTTTATGGCTGAATAATATTCCAAGGTAGTATACACGTGTGTGTGTGTGTGTGTGTATGTACATATCATATTTTCTTCATAAGTTTATCTGTAGGGAGATGCTGAGATAGTTTCCATACTTAGACTGCATTGAGTTATTCTTCAATGAATATTTGGGTACAGATATCTTTTTGAGTTAAGTTTTCATTTTATTTGAATAAATACCCAGAAGTGGGATTCCTGGATCATGTATTAGTTCCATTTTAAATTTTTTGAAGAACCTCCATACTGTTTTCCATAGTGGCTTCACCAATATACATTACCACCAACAGTATACAATGGTTGCCTTTTCTCTACATCCTTGCCAACACTTCTTATCCCTTGTCTTTTTTAATAACAGCTATTAAAACAGGTGTAAAGTGACATCTCATTGTGGTTTTAATTTGCATTTCCCTGATTATTAGTGATGTTGATCACTTTTCATATACCTCTTGGTCATTTGTATGTCTCTTTGGAAAAATGTCTATTTTTTTCTCTGCCTGTTTTTTAATTGCATTATTTATTTTTGTTTTGTTGTTTGTTACTGAGTAGTATGAGTCCATTATATAGTTTAGATATTAACTCCTTACCAGATACATGGTTTGTAAATATTTTTCCCATTCCATAAGTTGTTGTTTCATTTTGTTGTTTATGTTGCTGTGCAGAAGCCTTTTAATTTTATGTAGTTCCATTTGTTCATTTTGGTTTTGGTTATCTATGCTTTTGGCATCATATCCAAAAATCATTGTTAAGACCAATGTCAGAGAGCTTTTCCCTACCTTTTCTTCTAGGAGATTTATGGTTTTCTGTCTTATATATTTAAGTCTTTAATCCAGTGGAGTTAATGTGTCTTCCTAATAAAATATTCATCAACTATCCAGTGGAGTTAATGTGTCTTCCTGATAAAATATTCATCAACTGTATATGCATGGTTTATTTCTGTAGTCTTCATTCTGTTCCATTGATCTATGTGTCATCTTATACCAATACCATATTGTTTTGATTACTATAGTTTTGGAGTACAGTTTGAAATCAGGAAGTGTGTGCCTCTAATTTTGTTTTCTTTCTCAGGGTTGCTTTGGCTATTCAGAGACTTGTGGTTCCATACAAACTTTAGGATTGTTTTTTCTATTTCTATAAAAATTGCTATTGAAATCTTGATAGGGATTGCACTGAATCTATAAATGGCTTTGGGTAGCATGGACATATGAACATTTTAACAATATTCATTCTTTCCATCTATGAACAAACATGGGATATCTTTCTGTTTGTGTCTTCTTCAATTTCTTTCTTCAGTGTATCTTAGTTTTCAGTGTACAGTTCTTTTGCCATTTTGGTTAAGTTCATTCCAAAGTATTTTATTATTTTTGATGCTATTGTAAATGAAATTCTTTTCTTGATTTTTTTTCATATAATTTGTTCTTAGTGTATAGAAACACAACTAAGTTTTGTACACTGATTTTTAATTCAGTAAACAAATGTTACTGAATTTATTAGGTCTAATAGTTTCTTGGGGGAGTCTGTAGGGTTTTTATATATATAGTCATATCATCTGCAAACAGATATAGTTTTACTCCTTCCATTCTGATTTGGATCCCTTTATTTATTTTCTTGTCTAATTGCCCAAGTTAGTATTTCTGATACTATATTGAATTTTAACTTATATATTCATCATTGGCACTGGCTTATAGTTTTCTTTACTTTAAGAGTCCTTCTCTGGCTTTAGTATTAGAGGAATGCCAACCTCATAAAATAAGTTTAGGAGTGTTCTTTCCTCTTTACTTTTTTTGAAGAGTTTGAGAATTTATGATGCTATTTTGAATAGGAATAGTGAAAGTGGGAAAATTTGTTTTTTTTCTGAACTTGAAGGAAAAGTTTCTAGCCTTCACCACTGAGTATGAGGTTAGCTGTGGTTTTATGATATATTTATTGAAAGCCTTTGTATTTTGAGTTATGGTCCTTTTATACCCAATTGCTGGAAGATTTTTATCATGAAAGCATGTTGAATTTTGTAAAATGCTTTTTTTGCATCTATCAAAATAATCATATGATTTTTATCTTTCATTCTATAAGGTGATGTGTCACATTTATTGATTTCAGTATGTTGAACCATCCTTGCATCCTAGGGTTAAATTTCACTGGATCACGGTATGTGGTCCTTTTAATGTGCTGTTGATTGCAGTTTGCTAGTATTTTTTTGATAATTTTCATCTATATATTCATCATTGGTATTGGCCTGTAGTTTTCTTTCCTTGTAGAGTCCTTCTCTGGCTTTAGTATTAGAGTAATGCCAACCTCATAAAACAAGTTTAGGAGTGTTCTTTTCTCCTCAGTTTTTTGTTTGTTTGTTTGGTTGGTTTGGTTTGGTTTTGAAGAGTTTGAGAAGAAATTTCAAAAATTCTTCTTTAAATGTTTGGTATAATTTACCAGTGAGATCATTCAATCCCAGGATTTTCTTTTTTGGGAGGTTTTGATTATTGATTCAATCTCTACTTGTCATTGGTATGTTCAGATTTTTAATTTCTTCATGAGTTAGTCTTGGTAGATTATTTCTTACTAGTAGTTCATTTATTCGGGATTGCCCTCTTTGTTGGCATAAAATTATTAATGATAGTCTCTTGTGATGCCTTTGCTTTTCTGTGGTATCAGTTGTAATGTCCCCACTTTCATTAATAATTGTTTTATTTGAATCTGCTTTCCTTTTCTTCATTAGTCCAGCTTAAGGTGTGTCAATTTTGTTTATGTTTTTAAAGAAACATTTCTTAGTGTGGTTATTTTTTTCTATTGTTTTCCTATTCTCTATTTCATTTACTTCTGCTCTAATCTTTCTTTCGTTCGCTAATTTTGGGCTTAATTTGTTCTTGTTTTTCTAGTTTCTTAATGCATAAAGTTAGTTTGTATATTTGCGGTTTTCCTCTTTTATTAATGTTTCTTAATGTTCAGCCAAGATTGGAAGTTATGCTTTGAGATCCAGTGTAGTTGCAGACAGTGCCCTGGTGTTGTGTGGGGCTGGAGGCTGGGTCTCAGCATCAGGTAGGCAGATGGCTACATTGTACTATTGACTGAGGTCATTAGTCAGATTCTCTGGCCATGCAGGGCTTCCATCTGTATTCTGAAGTTGGATGGGGCTGAAGACTCTTCTCTGGTGAGGCAGCGTCACTGTCTAGGCATGATGATCAGTTGGGGTTATAGACTATGCCCAGCAATTGGACTTGTATGTGTGTGTGTATGTTTATGGTTGAGCACCTCGCCTGCTTGGATGAGGCCACAAGGTGTGCTCAACTATGGACCCGGGGGTTCCTCTAGCTGCAGGGGAATCCTGACCTGTGGGAGGGTTGATGTGGTCAAAGTAAAACCATTCCTCTTACCCTTTTAATACAGTCCTTGTCTGTCTCTTTGATCCAGGCAAGTGCTTCCTGATTTAGGTTCTGGGATTTTTCAGGGTGGTGTCTTGTCTATGGATAGTTGATAGTTGGTCTTCTTGTGAGTGAGACTGAAGTTGGGAATAATCTAATGGCACCATCTTGACTATGTCACCATTTCTTGACTATTTTTGCATATTTATATTTCTATATACATTTTAGTATCAATTTGATTCACTACCTAGAAGAGTTTGTTGGCATTTTGTTATTATTCTGTTGACTTTATATATTAATGTAAGGAGAATTGTCATCTAACTATTGTATTCTTTTTGTTTGATCCTACTTTTGTGTCTTTCATGTGTGACTTAAATATTTTCATCTAAGATTTGCATATTTCCTATTAAATTATCACTAAATATTTAATCTTTTTTAAAGGTATTTTAAATTTCTTTTTTCCTACTAATATGTTCTCTTTATTATTTTTGAATAGAAAGATTTGATTTTTTAAAAATCAATATTGCAATTTTTCTAGTTCACTGATTTGATTATTTGGCTAACTTTTATCATTGTTTTATGGTGTCTATTGTACATCATCTCAACATAGAGACTACTTCTTTACCTCTTTTTATGTATCTAATTAATTTATTCTGTCTAATTACATTGGCTAATACTCTGAATATGATAATAGTTGACATAGTGGGCAACTTTGTCTTGTCCCTATTCTTAGTCATGCTTCCGGTGTTCCTTCATTAAAGAGGATTGTGGGGGTTCTGAGTATGGTAAAGTAAGCAACTTCACCTTGTTTCTCCCAGTGAAAGAGACCATTAAACCTGGACAGAATGCAAAGACATGCTATTCAATGTTAACCACATGCAAACAACCAAGTAACTGAACTTCAACCTCAACCCAATTTCTTATACAAAAATTATTCAAAATGCATGAGAAATCTAAATGTAAAATATATGATCATAAAATTTAAAAATAAACAGGAGGAAATATTTGTGAGCTGAGTGAATCAAAGAGTTCTTATCCATGACACCCTAAATATTTCCTACCTTCAGTCAATATAGCACAATCCAGTGTTTGTTAATAGGCGAAGGATTGTGAATCATCCAGTTGGTTCCCTTTTGCTCTGTAGAACCCTATCACTGCCTTCTTATTCTTTTCCTCTACAACATCCTATTAGCAAAGGGTGTTTCCACCTTACACTTTGCCTTTTTTCCCCCAGAAGCTTTGTTTTGAAAGTCCTTTTTTAAGACTCTTCTATCCTTTTGGATAGCATGCACCCTTTTAAATCACACTAAGTAATACCTCCCCATTTAAATCATATATAATTAAAAATCTTTTTTCTGTAGATTATGTTCTGATCTGCTCAGATACTTTCCCAGTATTTTCCAATTTAAGATGGATGAATATTTTTGGTGCTCATTGCAAATCATCTTTAGATTCTTATGACTAACTTCTCTCTCATGTTGTCCCCACAGTTTTTTTATTCTGTCTTAGCTTGCCACAAAGCCTTGTACATGGACAAGAGTATTATGGTAGCCTGAGAGGTCTTGCACTGAAATTTGGTGTTATTTTCTCTTTTTATTTGCAGTTTACAATATCAGTGTTCTTTTTCTTCAAAATTATGCTATAGGCATAGTTATACATAATTTAATGTTCACTTTTGATTCTTTTATGAACAAAAAGGAGACTATAATTTTCTTTAGTTTTGGAGAGGAAAAATTTAGAGATTTTAGAAATAGTAGCTATATTGCAATTGTTGTCCTTAGCTACCAAGGAATACTGCTGAATTTGAGTTCTTAATATATATTAAGGACTTTTTTCATCGATATTCTTAGCAGAGATTGACTTCTAATTTTACTCTAATAATGTAATTCTCAGATTATGATGTCAGATTTGTTCTGTTTTCGTAAAATGTCTTGACTCCAAAGTTGGCCAGAATAGGCACAATTAACTGAAAATTATTTTAGCCCAGAAAGTAAGATAATACTGAAATAATAATAATATTAATAATAATAATATTAATAATAAAAGTAAGAAAATGCTAGAATAGTAATAATAGTAATAATAACAATAATAAATATATGGATTCATATTACAAGGAAAGAGGAGGTGGTTGTGACACCTACTAGACAAATCTTAGGCAATTTGAACAACAAAGTAAGAATTCATGAGTATATAGTGATCATAAATAAACAAACAGATTGATAAATAAATAGATAAAAGGAGAAGAAGAAGAGCTTTTCCTACAGTAGGATGCCAACTGACAGCCTCTAAATGTGAATGGATTGCAGGAGATGGAAAAATATCATTTTGTAACCATCATAGTGAAGACTGGTTCAAGCAAGAATCATTAATGGTTGCCAAAGCTAAGAGAACCTTTTTATAAGATACAGGATATTTGCATGGTCTGAAAGTATCTTCCCACAAATTCCTTATTATTTTCAAGGGAAAAAAAGAGTAACTAAAAAGTAGAGAAAATAGACAATGCTTTGAGTGGGTGAAAAAATTAATATCTACAATGGGAGACAGATTACTATTTGCATGCTTCCTAATATTGTCCACTTTGGTTGACATGACATCATTTAGGTCATTTGTCAACCTGAAATGAAACACATGAATCTAATCATGATAAACATCAGATAAATCTAAAATGAGGTAAGTTCTATTTGCAAAAATGAAAGCAAATGATTCCAGGTCTGGAGCAGGAAATGCACAGAATGATTATAAAACATCTTGTTATAAAACAAAGCAAGGAAACTATCCAAGACCACTTGAATCTAGTCAATCTCAGGGTTCTATTTAGCCCACACTAGCAAAGATAAGAGCAATTTCCTTATCATTAAAAAAAATAATGGTAACAGGTTGAAGCAGGTCAAGTTTTTTAAATCATGAGTTCTTAATTTATAGTCATGCATAATTTAATGTTCACTTTTGATTTAATAAAGTGAAATAATAATAATTATTATTTCAGCAATTGTTAATAATTTAAGGATGCTGGTAAAACACCATTTTAAAATAAGCAATTTAAGAGAAAAATCAAGGATTTATCTTGTTTTTCCTATAAAAGCTACCATTGTGAGACAAAGTAAATAAAAGGATGTTTCTCTCTATAAAAGTACTCCACTTGATAAATGAAAAAGGAATGCTAGAATTAGAATGTTTCACAACCTCTAGCAACAATGGATCCAGGCACTGGGCATCAGAGGGAACTGAAAGAAACGTGAAAACCATACATTGTGTATTTGCCAATGGAAGACCACACCTACCCCTTATAAAGTAATCTTGCCAAGTCATTTGTATCTCTATTTCATCAAGCTTCTGAATCAAACTACAGAGGACAGAGAAACCTCTTGAAAAGCACTATGGGCTGTAATCAGCAAAATCTATTCAGCAAAAATCTCTACAGGATAAATAGCTTGGTTTTTCTCAACAAATAAACTGAAGGAAGGGAAGAAGGATGATGAAAGAACCTACAGATTTAAAGAAAATTGCAAACTATATCAAACAGAAGCAATGTGTGGACTGTATTTGGGTGGTATTCAAAATCCTGTAAGTTTGATTTTATGATATTTAAAAGATAATTAGAAATTTAAATACTGACTTGGCATTTGATGATATTAAGAGATTGTCAAAAAATTTAGGTGTGATAATGGTGAAGTGGTTTTGCAAAAAGTAACTGGAAGAAACCTTATATTTTAGAGATAATTATTGAATTACTTATGGATAAGATGATATGAAGTATGGGATTTGATTAAAAAAACATGGGAACTGGAGTAATGTGAGGGGCAGTAGTTGAGGTAAGATAGGCTATGAATTCTTATTTGTTGAAGTTAGTTTTGTGTGCATGGAGATTCTTTATATATTTTTTATCTACTTTGGTACATGCTTGCAATATTTATGAAAAAACATTAAAAAAAGCTTTTATGATGATGATCAATGAATTACTTTGATATAGAAAGTAGTATTGAGCAGGTGAGCACCCTGACCACAGTAAATGACCAATAAATATTTGTCAAGTGAATGAATAAGTGAATATTAAGACCAGAGAAAGTAGAATCAATACCAGTGTGTAAATTCTCTTCCTACATCTCATTTCTTATCCAAATCTGGTTGTTAAAAATGAGGCTTTGTAAGATATATCATTATTGTCTTAGATTTGTTAAATATGACATAATCAATGAATTAAACATGAATTTTGTTTCACTTAAAGGGAGCTTATTCTTGAATAATCACATATCCTTTTAACACAATTTAGAATCATTAGTAGAGAAAGTCACATGACATACTTTCTAGTCTTATCTTCTACAAATATTCTTTTCACAATGAAAAAACTTTGTAAAGAAAGGAAGACCTGTTATCCATTTCCCTTGTTAAAGACAATATTTCAAAGTTCAACTCTGCTTTCTTCTCCCTGTAAAATGCTTGAACTAAAGCCCACATTTCATCTCAAATGTTTTCACGGCTCAAAGAAATGTTTCAGGCTATTCACAGCAACCATGTTACAATAGGGTATTCATTTAGATGTGGAATCTATTAAGAAATCGTAAAGGAAAACTTTTTAATCAGAAGAAAATGTAATTTCCCAAAAATGAGTTAGGTTTACATCCCTAAAACTGAGAGATATTCTCTGTCACAAAAGAGCAGTGGTCAGAATCTCCCAGACTTGATGGAAAGATACAATGCTTGAATGGGAATGGAGCGCTGGACATTGGTTGTGGTACTGTCAGTTTTATTAGTAACAAAGTCCTACGTAATGTTCAGATAATGACCATGACAGCTTCCTACATTTAGCATTGTTTTGCAGAATTACTTTAGATTTTTTCTTTATTTTGCTTAAATATAGTATCACTTTAGAAATTTGCTTTTCTTTTTCCCTTGACAAGAGTAGAAGTCTTATAGCCTTACCAGCACCTTGATTCATTTCAAATTCAATTTTAATTCCTAAGTATTACCATTCTTTGTAGTTAGAAGTTTAATTGCCCCATCAGTTGCACATAGACATATCAAATAAAGCAACTTGAACCACACCTTATTTCCTAGCATCAGGTTTGTAAATACTGCTTTAAGTTCTGCAAAACACTTTACTTTTCTATTGAAGATGATTGATATGTCAGCTAACAGTGGAGCTTCTGTCCAGAGCCCTGTATCTGTACAGTCTGAAAAAGCATATGTGCCTTATGCCTCCTGACCAACACAGCTAGTAAAAATCAGTTTGCACTCTTCCTCACCACCATTTTACAGATTGTAATAAAAATGTTCCAGAAATAAACACCAGTGGTTGAAGATGCATAGATTCAGCTGTGGGCTTCAAACCAGACATTTATAGTTTACATTTTTTTCTTGATGTGCTGGTGTTAATACCCAACTGGGCAACATCTCTTAGAAGCTTAGCACGACACAACTGAAAAGTAGGAAAAAATTTAAAAAAAGAAGAAAGTTTCATGTGTTAGATGGTCACATTTAGATGTCAGCCTTACTTCACATTCTACTGTATTTTAAAGAAAATGAATTGTTTTAAAGAAAATGAATAAAAAATCAAGAAACTGCTAGTTTGAGAGATATGTTTTATCAGACTTGCCTTGGCCTATGAGTTCATAATATTTTTCCAGTGTATATCATTGTGAGCTTCAATTACAAGTGAGTTTTGCAGTATAATATCCAGCAACTGATGATTCAATAAAATATGGAAAAGAGATTTGATGAAATATTATTTAGCCTATACAACAATCATGAGTTTTACAAAGAATTATGATATAATATTTGGTATATGTTCCTTTACATTTATTTTATTTTCAAATATGTGTGTTATATAGATATATATATTTCATAAAAATAACATTTAAGTGTAGTGAGTTTTAAGTGTAGTAAGCTGAAATGTCAGTCCTATCCATTCCAATATAGATAATGAGTATAATATATATATATATACATATATACATATATATATATATATGGAAATATGGAGTATAAAAAACATTATACTTCAGTCAGACATCTACTCTCAGATAGATAGAAGAGGTATTAACATAAGAATAGAGATTTAAGTATGCGTGAAAGTATGGGCACACACTAATACAGAGCTGCAGCCAGGTAATCCTTTTGTAGCCAGCCCTAAATCAAAGTTAACCTCATTCCTTCTCACCATGCTACTAATCAAGAGGCAGAGGAAATATGTAGCTAATAATAAATAATTCATAGGGATCTGAGGAACAGCTTGTGATTTGAAATCTTATCGAGGTTAAGTATAAAGATTCCAGGCCAGACTACCTGAGTTTAAAATCCAGCTTTGACACATCATAACAATTCGCTTTGTGCTTTAGCTTCCTAATCTTTAAGTAAGTAGAAAATTATTATCTCAGATGATCATAGTGAGGGAAAAAATCTGTTGATATGTTAAAAGGGTGAGAACAATGTCTGTCATAGAGTACGTCCTTAAGTTATCTCTTAGCATTCCATCAGTCAGTACACCTTGCCTTGACTTTTTCCTTGCAAAGACCACTATTCTACTTTTTAGGCTAAGCTTTACATTCATACCAGTGCTATTTCAATTAGTGAAAACAAGATATTAAGGCTTCAATTGTGTTGCTCCAAAAGATATGCTTAGGTCCTAACACTTGGTGCCTATGAATGTGGACTTATTTAAATATAAGGTCTTTGCAGATGTAATTAATATATAAACTAAGATGAGGTCACACCAGAGTGTGGTGGACCTTTAATCCAATGAGATTAGTTTCCTACTATTAGTTCCTACCATCTTCCTACAGAGATGGACATGCCCAGGGAGAAGACGGTTCTGGGAGGAAGGAGGCAGATTGAAGTGCTGCAGCTACTAACCAAGGAATGTGAGGATCTCTGGCAATGACAGAAGTGAGGATAAGGCAAGGAAGGATTCTCCCCTTTAGGTTTCAGAGGGAATATAGCCCTGCTGATATTTTGATTTTTAGACCTTAGGCCTCTAGAACTGTTGTTTTAAGCCATTCACTTTTTTGTTCATTGATACAGCAACTCTAGGAAACTGTTGTACAAGGCATAATATTATGTAAATGACCCAGTCAAGAATATCCCTTTTGTCAGCCCTTGGAATTAGTGTGCCCTCTTCTTAAGCTGTGCTGGGGTGAGAGCTCTGTGTCTTTAAAAGAAATTCCACATGATCTCAGCATTTTGCCTTGACCACTTCTAGGAGATGTTTAATTTCTCCTAATTTGACTCTTATATGGTTTTATACCAACTCCCCACCCTCTGTTTCTTATGTATAACTTACAGTCAGACTTGTGGACTATACTTTTAACTGACTTCTTTGTATTTTTATGAAGGCCTCAGTTTAGCTTTGAGTATGTCCTCTCTAAATATTGGTAACTGACTTCACTCTCCCTGTTGTATGGCCTCCATAAAACTAGTATGTTCTCTCCTGAATGTTCCCTGCCCTGCTCACAACCTCTGTAGTGTATGACCCATAGGCTTCCAGAACACTTCTTGGCATATGATTCAGCCCATGAACAACTTTGATGTTCCTTTGTCTGTTGGCACTGACATTTCAGAGTGATTACTGCCAATCTAGGCAAAATGCTTTATACAAAGTATTTACCTAGATTAAAGACAGTGGCATGAGAGGTGAGAGAAAGGCCTCCTCCCAAACAACATATATGAAAATTTAGTTAATACAACTAATCCTGAAAAAACAACAGAAGATAAGGCTGCGCCAGACTGCATACACCTGGAGAAAAGGAACAGACCTCAAAGAATAGAGAAATGTACCAAAGCCATGATCCAGTGGGATCCAAGCCCTTACCCCACTCAGCTCACTGGTGGAAGGAAAAGAAAAGGAGTGGGGAGAGGGTGGAGGTCTAAGACTGTTGAACACTCAGCACTGGAGATCTGCTCTGAGAGCACAAACATGCATTGCATGGTGCTCTGGAGATTAGTGGGGTTGGAAAGTTAAGACAGGCAAATACTTGGAGAGACTGAGATTCCAGCTGCTTGTGGAAAACAGGGATCCACAACCAGCTGCTCTGTGACAAAAGGCAGTCTGAGAGTCTTCCTAACAACGAGAGGTCTGCTTAAAGGGGCAAGGATTGCACAGAGCTTGCTGCTCAGGAGAAAAGACAGGTGTACAAAACTGTCCACACACACTCTACCCAGTGGGTTGGGAACTTTCAGGAGCTTCAGGTGCTCTATCCCCCTGCTTGGCTACTCAGCTCTGAGGCCCTCAACCATAATATGCAGCCTGCTGCACCTTCCTCCCAGTCAGCCCACACTGGCTTGCAAACTGCAACCCCTGCCATGCTGCCAGGTCAGCCAGAGTGAGGCCCCGCCTATGGCAGTTACAAACTCAAAGCATAGAAACTTACACCTGTGTGTGTGGCCCACTGGTTCAGGCAGTAGAAAAAGGCATAACAGCTGGCAAGCAGGAAACAGCTCTTTACTTCCCCCCAGTAACCAGTGCTGCTCCCCTGCAACCCCTGACATCACTCCAGGATGAGAAGCTCTAGAGAGTAGAGCTTCTGGGCATTAAAGCATGCCACATACAGATATGAAATGTCAAAGGAACCTGGTTCAAACCAAAATACCACAAACACCAGACAAAGGACCAAGTGTAACAATTCATCAATCTTCCTGAGATTTCAAAATAAAAATCATAAACATGCTCATGGAAGTACAGAAATATATTCAAGAACTCAGGGACGAATTCAGGACGGGGATTCAATCATTAAGGAATTCAATATCTGAAATGAAACATACAATGGTGGTGTTTAAAAGCAGATTCAATGTTGTGGAGGAGATGGTAAATGGAATAGAAATTAGAGAACAGGAATACAAAGAAGCTGAGACACAGAGAAAAAAAGGATCTCTAGGAGTAAAAGAATATTGAGAGAACTGTGAAACCAATCCAAACTGAACAATATTTATATTATAGGGATACCAGAAGAAGAAGAAGAAGAAGAAAAAGGGATAGAAAGTGTCTTTGAGGAGGTAATTGCTGAAAACTTCTCCAACCTGGGGAAGGAGATAGTCTCTCAGGTCATGTAGGTGCGCAGATTTCCCAACACAAGGGATCCAAGGAAGACAACACCAAGATGTATAATAATTAAAATGGCAAAAGTCAAGGATAAGGACATACTTTTAAAAGCAGCCAGAGAGAGAAAAAAGATCATGTACAAAGGAAAACCCATCAGGCTCTTATCAGACTTCTCAACAGAAACCTTGAAGGCCAGAGCACAGTGGCATGATGTATTTAATGCAATGAAACAAAAGGGTCTCAACCAAGAATACTCTACATGGTAAGATTATCATTAAAATTTAAAAAAGGGATTAAACAATTTGAGATAAGCAAAAACTGAGATAATTTACCTCCCACAAATTGTCTCTACAGCGTATTTTGGAAGGACTGCTATAAATGGAAGCATTCCTAAGGCTAAATACCTGTCACCAGAAGAAATAAAACCACAGTAAAAAAAGTAGAACAATTAACAATTAAGCAGAGGCCAAATTAAATCAACTACCCCCAAAGTCAGTCAAGGGACAGACAAAGAGTACAGATTATGATACCTAGTATATGAAGAATGGAGGAGGAAGAAAAAGGAGGGAAATAAAAAGAACCTTTAGATTGTGTTTGTCATAGCATACTAAGTGAGTTAAATTAGCATGTTAGGAAGCATGTTAAGAAGCTATCTAAATTAGCATTAGATAGTAAGGAAGTTACTCTTGAACTTTAGGTATCCATGAATCTAAAGTGTACAATGGCAATAAATACCTAGTTATCAATAATAACCCTAAATATAAATGGTAGGAATGCACCAATCAAAAGACAGAGTCAATGAATGGATAAAAAAACTAGACCCGTCTATATGCTGCCTACAAGGGACTTACTACAAACCCAAAGACATACACAGACTGAAGGTGAAGGGATGGAAAAAGATATTTCATGAAAGCAATAGGGAGAAAAAAGCAGGTGTTACAGTACTTATATCAGACAAAATAAACTTTTAAACAAAGTAAGTAACAAGAGAAACAAAAGGACACTATACAATGATAAAGCAGTCAGTGCAACAAGAGAATATAACCATTATAAATATCTGTGCACAAAACACAGGAGCACCTACATATGTGAAACAAATACTAACAGAATTAAAGGAGGAAAAAGAAGGCAGTGCATTCATTTTAGGATATTTCAACACTCCACTCACTCCAAAGGACAGATCAACCAGACAGAAAATAAGTAAAGAGACAGAGGCACTGAACAACACACTAGAACAGATGGACCTAATAGACATCTACAGAACACTCCACTCAAAAGCAGCAGGATACACATTCTCCTCAAGTGCACATGGAACATTTTCAAGAATAGATCATATGCTAGGCCAAAAATAGAGCCTCAGTAATTTCAAAAAGATTGTAATGGTACCAACCTCTTTTTAGACCACAGAGGTATGAAACTAGAAATAAATTACTCAAATAATATGAAAAAGCACACAAACATATGAAGGCTTAACAACATGCTCCTAAATAATCAATGTATAAATGACCTAATAAAAACAGAGGTCAAGCAATATATGGAGACAAATGACAATAATAATTCAATGCTGCAAAAGTTGTGGGATGCAGCAAAGGCAATACAGGCCTGACTCAGGAAAGAACAATCCCACATGAACAGTCTAAACTCACAATTAATGAAACTAGAAAATAAAGCCCAAAGTCAGTAAAAGGAGGGACATAATAAAGATTAGAGCATAAATAAATAAAATCGAGAAGAATCAAACAATAGAAAGAATCAATGAAAGGAGAAGCTGGTTCCTTGAGAAAATTAACAAAATAGATAAACCCCTATACAGACTTATCAAGAAAAAAGTCTACACACACATAAACAGAATCAGAAATGAGAAAGGAAATATCACTACAGACACCACAGAAATACAAAGAATTATGAGAGAACACTATGAAAAATTATATGCTAATAAATTGAATAACCTAGAAAAAATGGACAACTTTCTAGAAAAATGCAACCTTCCAAGGCTGACTCAGGGAGAAACAGAAAATATGAATAGACCAATTATCAGCCACAAAATTGAATTGTTAATCAAAAAACTACCTAAGAACAAAATTCCTGGACCAGATGGATTCAGATAAAATTCTGCTGAATTTTATCAAACATTTAGTGAAGACCTAATACCCATTCTCCTTAAAGTTTTCCAAAAAGTAGAAGAGGAATGAATACTCCCTAACTCATTTTATGAAGCCAACATCACCCTAATACTAAAACCAGGCAAAGACACCACAAAAAAGAAAATTACAGACCAATATCCCTAGTGAACATAAATCCAAAAATACTCAACAAAATATTAGCAAATCAAAATAAAAATACATCAAAAAGATCATCCATCATAGTCAAGTAGGAATTATTCCAGGGATGCAGGGATGGCATAATATTTGAAAATCCATCAACATCATCCATGACATCAACAAAAGGACAAAATTACATGATCATCTCCATCGATGTTGAAAAAGCATTCAACAAAAATTACCAACCATTCATGATAAAATCTCTGAACAAAATGGGTATAGAGGGCAAATACCTCAACATACTAAAGGCCATATATGACAAACCCACAGCCAACATCATACTTAACAGTGAGAAGCTGAAAGCAGTTCCTTTAAGATCGGGAACAAGACAAGGATGCCCACTCTCCCTGCTTTTATTCAACATAGTCCTGGAGGTTCTAGCCACCCCAATCAGACAATACAAGGAAATAAAAGGCATCCAGACTGGTAAGGAAAAGGTCAAACTGTCCCTATTTTCAGATGACATGATATTGTACATAAAAACCCTAAAGATCCACTCCAAATCTTCTAGATCTAATATATGAATTCAGCAGGGTGGCAGGATAAAAAATTAATACACAGAAATCTGTTGCATTCATATACACTAATGATGAACTAGCAGAAAGAGAAATCAGGAAAAGAATTCCATTCACAATTGCATCAAAAAGAATAAAGTACCAAGGAGTAAACCTATTAAGAGGTAAAAGACCTATACCCTGAAAACTACAAGACACTAATGAGAGAAATTAAAGAAGATAAGAATAAATGGAAATACATCACATGCTCATGGATAGGAAGAATTAATATTGTCAAAATGGCCATCCTGCCTAAAGCAATCTACAGATTCAATACAATCCCTATCAAAATACCAACAGCATTCTTCAATGAACTAGAGCAAATAGTTCTAAAATTCATATGGAACCACAAAAGACCCCTAATAGCCAAAGGAATCCTTAGAAGGAAGAATAAAGCTGGGGAGATTACACTCCCTGACTTCAAGCTCTTCTACAAAGCCACAGTAATCAAGATAGTTTGGTACTGGCACAAGAACAAACCTGTAGTCCAACTGAACAGACTGCAGAGTCCAGATATAAACCCAAGCATATGTGGTCAATTAATATATGATGAAAGGAAGGAAGGGAGAGAGGGCGGGAGGGAGGGAGGGAAGGAGGAAGTGGTACATATTCATTCTATCTAGGTAAGTTTCAAATATTTGCCAGACTGATGTCTGTGTACAATTTATTTAAATGTCTTCTCACTGTAGAGGATATTAAACTTATTCAAGTACTCTTCACCTTATAATTTATGAAAACACTAGTAACTTAAGGAATCTCTTGTTCTCTCTTTTTTCAGCAATTTAACTTATACCTTTCATGGCATGATATGAAATTACCTCTACATATAATTAAAATATTTAGGGATAAGAGATGGTGTGTTCTTTTATCTCCCTCTTCATTCATTAATTCAGTAACTTGATACTGTGTCCTTATGATACTGGTTAGGCACTAAAAATACTTATTCCTAAAAATGTACCTTGCTGTGGTTCTGTATTCATCAATGCTCAACAGTTTATTCAGTTCCTAGTTAATATCCTGATATGATACCAGATTTATTAATTATAAAAGAGCTTTTTTTCTGAAAATTTTGGATTGAGAATAATGTCAATGATTAAACTGGAATTTTAAAAAATAACTTGTCTATTTGTGGACTCCTGAAAATTTTCTTTACACACAGTGGATAAAATATTAAATCCAAAATTAAAATGATTTTATTTTACTTTCACTCTTTTAACATCCTTAAATCATTTATAAATTTTAAAAAGAAAAATGCAGTTATTCCAAAAACTGCCGAATGCAAGGACATAAAAGGAGACTAGGTTGTTCTCTGAGCTGTTTAGCTTTCATGATCAAACTCTAAGCACAAATGCCACAAATTAAAACAGGAGAGTTGCATTACTTTCTTGTGGTTTCCCTTTATAAAAAAACCAAATACTAAATTTATACAATTTTTGAAATACATAAGAACATGCAGAATAAAACTGTACTTCATTCATTCCTACACATTTTAACTGAATGCTCAGCGTGTGCTCCTATGTCTGCCCAAGTTGTTGGACCTTCAGAGGTGAGTAAGTCCTACAAGGTCCCCATTTCCATGGAAATTGTTTTGTATATTATTTTGTTTGTGGAGATTAATATGAAACATGTAAACTATTAAATCAGATTGGTAATAACTGTTATGAATACAATTTTTAAAGGATAAATAATGTCAACACAATTACTAAGTAGCATGGGTTTGAAATATATGAGAATATGAATTCTGATTCAAATGTGCTGTCGTTTCCACCTTACTCTTTTAGCCCAACACCTCTATATGGCAACTTCTAGTGTAAGTGATAAACCCACTTGTTACAAATGCACAACCAACCATTGTCTGGTTATGATACTTTTAACAATGTTCACATATCAAGCAGAACTCATTTCAAAGTCGTTTTGAAATTAAATTAAATATTTGAGGCAGTGCAAAAAATGTTCTCCTAAAAATAGTCTATGCTTGCTGAATTCCTTTCATGTAATGCCACATTCTGACAAAAGGTAATTGGAGTTTTCTTACATGATTTCTCCTCCTTGTAATCATGCCATCTTATTGCTTATGGCTCTGCCAGACTCTGACTGCTTCTGTTCTCCATTTTTTAAATTTTATTAGTTCAAACAGAATTTTATAGAGGTAAGTATTAAAACTAATACACAAAATAAGTCAAACATTACTATATTAGGCTTCCATTACATCATTATATAAGTACATATTTTCTGCAGGACATTGCATCAGGATGCAAAGCAAGGAATGAAAGAAATACACAAAAATAATTATAAGCTCATTTTTAATATACTTGAAAGCAGATATTAGACTATATTGTAATAAGTAATTTGTTTTGCAAAATCAATGCCCATGGTAGTTATTTCAGCTGTTAGATAGTTCTTCCCCAGATCAGTGTTATTTTGTTAGTGACTAAGGACTACCTTGAAAACCTCACCATCTTACAAAGGCTTGCTTTGGGTCAGAATCAAAAAATCTGTTCACTAAAATTTCCCCTCACTAGTGGAAAATTTCTAGTCACTGATGGCAAACAACACAAACGGAAAAGATACATGTCCTGATGACATCATCATCTTTATATACGCCATCACTCTTTTATATTTATACACTTTAAAAATTCAATAGGATCATATCTGTCAATACGACTTTGAAGGAGTGTCTTTGGTTTATTTAAAAACCCTAAGTCAAAGTTGGGAAGACAATACTAGGCTAAGAAATATATATAATATATAAAATATTTGTATTACATATATGTGTATGTGTTATATATAAAGTTATTTCTGTTTCACTTATTTTTTTAATGCTTTGGTGAGTTCAGGGAGAAATTTATACCTAGTATTTTTAAATGAACAAGACTAAAAGCCTAGTCAAGATCATGGTTAACTAATTCCAAGCCAGTCACAAAATACTCAGCTCTGTTGAGTCTGTTTGTTATTGTGTGAAAACTGGGCCTTTAATTCTAGGAGATTACTATGTCTTTAGTTTAAAATTAGTGCCTATTAACAAGTACTACAATAATTCAATTTGCTTTCTGTTTAAATGTATCTCCAATTTTCCATTGTTTGTTTAGAAAGTTGAAGAAACTCAGTAATATCTCATCTGATTTTTTTTCTTTTGAAAATTAAGTCAAATTATATTTGCCCTATCAAGATTGTCAATATACTGATGGCCTGAACATTTTGAGTATGAACATGATTCATAAGTAAACATCTGCATTTTGGCCAATAGAGTTAATGCCAAAAACTGCTCTAAAGATATTCTTATTAAACCTATAATATGCCAGAAATTGAAAGGCATGCCATGTTCTTGGTCTGAGGTGAATGAGTAATGACTTTACCTTCACAGTAGTGTCAGCATGGAACTTGCCATGGCTGTAAATTAAAGGTGACATAAACTGTGCACTTTGCATGCAAAATATCCTCTACCAATTAAAGCCTTATTTGTAGGTGTCACTAAATGCTAATTTTAAATTATTTTAGGGTCTTGTACATTTTTATTGATGATTGTGTCAAAAGGATGCAAGTTCTGAATAATTATACAAACTTCACTGCATTACAAACAGAAGCTAGGAAAGAGAATTCATAAAAGCAGAGCAATTAAATGTCAACTTTTCCTCAATACTCCATTAAGAATGAATCACTGGTTTGAACATGTATGTATCTAAATGTTGTGACCCGTGCTGTAGCTTTACTCTTATTTACTTATTTTGTATGTTTGGTATATTATAAATTTTTTTAATTAAAAAAAAAGGATCAACATATGGGAAACAAGCAGATAGACATACATTTCCCCTGGTAGCTATTAACAAAATTTATGCTGTCTTTGTTGTTGAAAATTTCTGCTGTTTACTTATAGGAAAAGGCAAATTATGAAAGTTTTTTGCCCTCCACTGTCATTATCCAGAAATTTTGTGCAGATGAAAATGGATACAAAGATTTAATCACAACATGACAGAGACCTTTAAATAAATTCCTAGCATTAGTGAAAAGTTTATCTTAAAAAGAATAGTTCTTCTACTGTATTTTTTGCAGCATCTACCACAATTATTTATATAAAATTATTATTTACTATTTTGTATGTTTTTACATATACACATTTTATAACATTCTATTAAATATGAAATATCTGATATAAGATGGTTGTAGACCTCAAATAGTAAATTTAATTATGTGAATATTTTAATGCTAAACTAGAATTTGACCGTCAAAAAGTATACTGTTTTCCTAAGTATTTATATGAAGGACTAGAAGTGTTTTTCAATGCTTCTAACACAAAAAATGATTTGAATGTCAACCATTCTCCACTTTAATTCATTTCCATACTAAAACTAGAGTGATTTTTACAAACTCAAATATCATACATTCCTCTACATAAAATGATTCAGTGGCTTTTGGCTTTCATATCACTTGAAGTATACAGACCAAAAGTCTTAACAGGTACTTCAGGGGTCCTTCATGATCTTTGTATGTTCACCTTGTTTCATTCCACCCCATTGTATTTTGGCTATACTGGCCTTTAAGTTCTTGAATTGCCATAGTCCTTTCTGACTCAGGACTGACCAGCACTGTTCTTTCTGTCTGGATCCTCCTATCCACTAGCCCCTCAGTCATCCTGTACCTAATCATTTCACACCACCGTCAGATCTTAGATGTTACTTTCTAAAGAAGCCCTCACTTACTCTGGCTTCCACAACTTCCAACTAAGTCTAGGTTAAGTCTCTGTGACATATGCTTCTATGACCCTGTAATTTTCTTCTCAGTATTTAACACAGTATATTTTAAAAAAATGTTTATTTGTATTTTTACTCACATTTCTACCTCCAGTATCTACTATAGTGTTATTATACATAATAAGTATGTACTAAATGTGTTGGAAATATAAATAAGTGGATTACCATTATTTAAAGTAGTATCCTATATGCCCTGATGAAGTTGACATCATTACAAATAAGTTTTCTCTTTTCAATGTCTCTTATTTTTACTCAACTTGCCTTCACCAAGATACTTTCCCATTCAAAATTGCACTGACATGATGTTTAATAAAGATTAGATGAAATGCTTTGATTCAGAGGAAAAACAATCAGATTTTTATGTAAAAGAGAAAAAAATGGCTATCTCTTCATTCTATGCTATGACATTAATTCCTGGGTGTTACCAATTAAATATTTTCAGTTAATGCATTTGGGGGAAGCACTTGTGCAATAGATTGATAATTCTCAAGTTGAAACAGGTGTTGCCTATTTCCTATGCCTTGCTCAGCCTCAGATCGACCTTGGTTGATAATGAAAATCACTATTACTATGGGAATAATACCACCTCTTTCATCCCTGCCGCTACAGCCACTGCCTGTACCACTGCACTGAGGTTTCCTAAGCACAGCAAATCGTAGCCACTCAGAATTAGATTGAACTATTCAGGAGAGTAAACACTAAATTGAGGTTTTTTTCTTCATGGAAATGCATAAATTAAAAGAGCATGAAAATAGATATTTTCAAAAGAAATCAGACACGTGTCAAAACTATTTTATGGCAAAAGATAGATTCTGTGATTTTTCCATTTAACCAGGTATCACCACACTACTTTTCCCAAAACAGGAAGAGGGTCTCAAGTCTATTTTGTTACTTTAAAAGAAGCCATTTTCTCTATGATACAATGAAAATTATTTCTTAACACTGGTGGACAAAATTTAGATGATCATGTTTTAATAAGTTTCTATCCCTTGGTACCATCCATTTCCACTAATGTCATTGGCACATAAGATTTTTAGAGTTTTCACCATGTCTCATCCATCAGGGATACATGATGAGATTTATGTGCAAAACTTCATTAATATTAAAAAGATTAGCTCTCATAAATCTGATGTTTTTGCTGAAAGAGTAGTTTCTGAAAACTGTAAAATTCTTATATTAATTAGAGAATATATCAGGTTACTTTGTCAAGTATATAAAATGGTTAAATAACACATAATTAGTCAGTCATGAATATTCTAATAATGATGATAATAAAGAATTTCAAACAATTACTGTTTCATTCTGACAACTCTGGTTTCTTTCAAGCCAGCTTCTGTGAACAATATGTAAACAATGCCCCAAAATATGGCCTGGCTGGATATTTCATGGAGATTGGTTATTGCTGGAGTCTCTGTTTGCAGGTTATTGGTCTGAATGGGACTCACAGGCTATTGTGTCTTGTCATGCCTGCTCTTTCTTCTTCATGTGAACTGTTTCACTAGTTGGCAGCCTCGATCTGAATTTTGAATCATTATATTATTATTCATGTATAATATATGTATATAATATACATATATTTCATATTGTCTTTTTTCTTATTTTACAATTCAAATGATTCTCTCTAGGAAGATAACACATATGGAAATGACCACTACAACAGTTTTCATTCATTTATCATTTTACTTGTCATATTTTCAATAAACATTTATTGAGCGCTTATCATTTACTAGAAAATGCTAGAGAAGAAAGATAAAGAGATTTCCCTTTCCCTAAAGGAATTATAGTATGCCAATAAACACAGACATGCAAAGTAGCAATGCAATATACTGGTGATTATATACAGCCTATTATGGCAGTACAGAGAGGCACAACTCCCTGAACTTTCAGGGCAGGCAACATAAATGATCTGTAGCAGTAGCTGAAAAGGAATCCCTCTGTGTTCTTGCATTCGAATTAACTGGTTCTTGCAGGCAGTAAGGATTTCAATATCTAGATAATGGGAATTGATTTAATCCAATTAAAAAAAACAATAAGTTGACATTTCTCTTTTAACTATACCATACAACATTTTAATTATTAACTTTTTGCATGGATAAGAAATGTTGGACAGACTGAATGCAGATTGAAAGAGAAAATTACTGGACCTGCTTAGGGAGACTAGAAAATATATCTGGTGAGTCAGGTTGGGGTCACACTGCTTCTTAACCTTCTAACTGGCCTTCATACTCTCAGTTTTATCCCCAGTCCAGATCCCCAATTCTTGTCTCTCATGCTGCCTTTCCATTAGTTTTCTGATAAATGCATCTCAGGATGGCACCTCTGACACTTCTATCAAAAACCTTCACCTCACTCTTCACAACAAAACTTAAGTAACTTGCAAGGACTACCTGATCTTCAAATCCTACACCCTACCAATACTTTCAGGGATCATGACCCTCTGCTTCCAACTCACTCCTTCCATTTCATCAAACTGAATCACTTGCAGTTACCTGATCCTGCCCTTCTTGTTCAAGCTAATGTCTGCAATTAAAGCTGCTTTCTGTAGCTCCATTCTTTGTTTCCTTTAAGAAAATACATTCTGCTTTCCAAAGCCAGTTTAAATGCCACTGTATTAGTTTTCAGCTGCTGATATAATAAATCACCATAAATTTAGTGGCTTAAAACTATACACATTTATTATCTTGCTGTTCTGGAAGTCTGAAATGGGCCTTATGTGGCCAAAATCAAGGTTTCAGCAGGGCTGCATTCTATCTGAAGATGAGGAGATACTCTATTCCCTTTCCTTTTCCATTTTCTCAGGGCCACCTGTATTCCTTGGCACATCATCCCTTCTTCACTCTTCAGAACAAGTATTACAGCATCTTCAATTTAGGCCTACTGGGATAACCAGATTAACCTTCTCATGTCTAAATACTTAACTTAATCACATCTGCACAGGCCCTTTTGCCATGTAAGGTAACATATTCTCAAGTTTGAGGATTAGGATGCAGATATTTTGTGGTATTATTTTACCTACCATATTCGCCTTCTCTGTAAAAATATATGTCTTCTCCATTTTTCCACACAGAGTAAATTTTCCCCATTCCATATATATTAACCCAGGCTGCCATAACAAAATACTATAGAACGGGTGCCTTAAACCACAGAAATTTATATTCTCACTCATTTTCGAGCGACAGGTCTCTTCCTAGTTTGCAGATGGTCACCTGCTTGCTGGGTCCTCACGTGGTAGGGAGTACCTGTGATGCTGTTCTTCTTGTAAGGGCACCAGTTCTACCAGATCAGGGCTCCACCCTTTGACCTCACTTAGCTTTAATCATCTTCTTAAAGGCCACTATCTCTAATATAGTTACATGGGGAATTAGGGCTCCCAGAATCATGTGTATATGAATTTTTCCTATACCATAAGTGTTTCCATATACTGCTTAATTAGAGTCTGAGATTATTAAGGATGGGGTACATGCCTTTTTAATACTGTAAGTCTAGTACCTAAAGAATAAAATATTTGTTCAACCAGAAGTTTTTTATTTAGGGTAGAAAAATCATCTCAGCTATCCTTTGAGAAGATAAATTTAACTGCATGTGAAATTAACTGTAATAGGAGAAACTGCCAACACCACAAGACCACAAGATTAGCTATGATCTGCAATAACTACGATACTGGTGCTTTTGATTAAAATTTACTCATGCCCATGCCCATTGCCCCCAATATCTGCTATTTCTATAAATCTCTTCCATTTTCAAAATAATAATTGACAAAATAATAGGAAACATTACCATAAAAGAATAAAAGTAAAGTCATATGATCCAAAATGTATAATCTTTTAACTTACCTTCCAGATAATTATAATTGTATTTATCAGAAACCATTTGAAATTATGAACCTTGACATATTGATCTCAGTTATGCTTTTCCCTATAAATTCACTTAACTTTAGAATGTATGATAAATTCGATATCATAAGTATTTCAATGCCTTAATAAACAATAATTTAATGAGCAATTTCAACAGTACATTATTTGCTACTAGCCAATATATAAATGGAAATGAAATTATAGGAATAAATTGCTATTGAGAATAATTACTTCTTATTTATATCAGCTACTAGCTAGAGGTGATTTATATCTCTTATTAACTCCTTTCAATGAACTAAATTTAAATCACATACAAATATAAGATTTTTAAAAATCTTATTTAGAACTTTAACTAAAAATAGTCATATAATTAAAAATTTTCTGTGAGAGATTTGTAGTTTAAGACTATCCATTATTTGTGATATTTGAGTAAAGCTCTAAGTTTTTTTATTCTTCCAATTCATTATCTATTACATATTTCATATAATATAAGATAAAGTTTACATCAATATAAACACTAAAATGATATTCATTATAGAGGCAATTTTAATATAATGGCAAGTTACATATACAAAAAAATTCTATTTGTTTTAATAATGTGAGTTAAATATGATTGTACCATAGAAACTATAATTTAGTAAGTGGTTAAATTACCAAAATATTTTACTAAAGGATTTTTGTTTTTGTTTCATGGAACAGAAATTCACTCAAAAGGGACAGAAAACAGTATGTACTTTTAATAATTGAACAGTACTTCATAAAACACAATAGGAAGATACTCGGCTAAGTCATGGAAATGTAGAACAAAACCCTTTTTGACTTAATCAGTTGGCTGAAACTCTTAAAATGAGGATTTTTTTAGAAAATGTTTTTGATTCTGAGCTGACAGGATATGGATCCACTTTTAGTGTCACTCACACAGGGAAAGGTCTAAAGGCTGCAGATACGACCACTTAGGCCCAACGCTGCCATAGAAATAAATCATGGTGTCAGAGAGAGAGTCCCCATGGAAAGGCCAGTAGGGGGGAAATATTGGTCCAGTAATGATATGTAGAACACTGGCCAGATACCTAAAAGCACGAAATGAAAATAACCATAATTTCCACTATTTCATCAGTTTTAATGTATGTATCTTTAGGGATTTATTGATCACATTATATCAAAACAACTTTTCAGCTAATGATACAGTTTATAGATGAGAATACTGTGTCTTAGGAAATTTGTTAGTTTGCAGCTTACAGAAGTTTATCAGTGGTTTACAAATAGTGGGTCCAATAATGGAAGACATTAACTCTTGTCAAGCCGGTTGTATTTAGTGCTTGGCAAGAATCTGAGATTCAGGTTCTACTGGTGAGGTGACCCTTCCCCACCCCAAATTTCCAAAAATACATAGACTCCTGATCAGTTCATGAACTTTAAGATGTGGCAGAATAGTTCACTTTGATTATTCATAAAGATTCATTGTAATCTGACCATCGGTTGTTTCAGGCACTGAATACAAACAAGTACGTCCTTTAGCAAAATTACAGGATTGTCCTGCTTTTCCACATTTGTTTCCAGTTGGTGCAGCTGAGTTTTAAAGTTGTCTTTTTCTTACAGCAAGTTAATGAAGGCCTTTCCAAGTAGAAAAGGCATTCAGTATTCTAGAGTTTTGTGACTGTAAGTCCCTGGATGTGCGGTCTGAACCCAGAGAGAGCCAGAAATAGTTGAACTAGTAACTCCTGCCCTGCAATGCCATTGTTTTCACTTTCTTCTGCACAACTTAGATCAGGAGGTTCATATTTTTGTTTTCAATAGTTGCAACACCATGATTCTGGTTACATATTTCCATAGTTATTAAGACCTGTAGTCTTAGAGAAGCCAAACCTGAACAAAACCAAATGACAAGAGAAACCATTAGAAATTTACCAATAAAAGTTCAGGCAAAGCAGGGAGCTTTTTCATGAAACAAACAGCCCCATCAGGAACTCTGTCAGTTTCTGGTATATGTCTATCTTCTCCTACCATGCTGCCCCTCCTTGAAGTTCTTCCTCTCTCACCTTCCCTGGTCGGTATGTATGCTTGCTCCGGGGCCTGCTGCAGAGCTAGTATATTGGTATCTTTTTTCCCACTGTTCTAGGATTGCCTTGTCTTTATTTCCTTTTAGTTTACTGGATGTCATGGTCTTTTTTTCATTTTACTAAAGCTTTTTTATGGAGCACATCCTCTAGAGGCTTTCTGGGAAATGTTACATAGTCTGTTGCTTTTTAAGTTCTCTCACGCCTGAAAATATTATTATAATAAACTCAGTCTTAACTTATATAGCTAGGTGGACAGACTGCTTATAATTTGAAAAAAAATTTTTCTCTGAATCTGAACACATTTCTGCATTGTCTTTGAGCTTCTTTTGCTGATGTTAAGAAATCTTATAGTATTCCATTTCCTGATTTTTTTTTTCCTATATGCAAGCTTTAAGTGTCTTTTCTTTGTTCTCAGTTTCAGGATGATGGTTTTCTGTGCGTGTGTGTGTGTGTGTGTGTGTGTGTGTGTGTGTGTGTGTGTGATTTATTATTATTATTCTGGGCACTTGGGGAATATTTCAGTTTGAAAACTCTTGGCCTATAGGCCTAAAAACATCTTTCAAAATTATTTTGTTGATAAAAGGAAGATCCTAGTTTTCATCTACTAGTTAGAATCTACTCTAAATCAGATGTGGGGTCTTTTAGACTAAACTTCTCAATCAACTTATATTATTTTTTCCTATTTTTCATCTTTATTAATTGGTTTCAGTTTTTGTGAGATTTTATGCCACTTTATTTTCAACATTTCTGTTATTGTTTTTTAATAAATACCCCTATCTTTTTTTGTTTCTAGTAGTTCTTTCTTGTTTTTGTTATTCTTTATTTTATGGCCTTGTCTTATTTTATTAATGCCATCTCTTCTTTCATTCCTCTGAGAATATTAAAATTCCTCACATTTGAATTTTCTTATGCTTCTTGTAACATATCTACCTCTGTTTTCTCAGAGTGTACTTTTATGAATGTGTGTGGCACACAGAGGCATGAGGACTGCTGTGTCAGGGTGTGACTTGAAACAAGACTTTAAGATCCCCAGATATAAGTTTCTATACATTTTTTTCTCTTTAGTCTGTCAGGTTCCCTAAGATGGATTTCCCAATCTCTTCCCTGGGAGTCTAAGTCTAGCTCTCTGCCCTCCTGAGGAATGTAGAGGAAAAAAGTCAGTAGATTTTGATATAAACCCTATTTGCAGTACATAACCCTCGCCATTTTTCCTAGTGCCCCTTGGAACAGAACTTATAGGGTAAAGGTATCTAAGAGTCCAACTCCTCTTCATAAGAACTTTTAACTCAAAATTACTTGCAGCTGCTTATCTCCAATTCCTGAGCAATTAGGGAGTTCTTTAGCTTTGATCACCTTGAGTTTAATTGACTTATTACTCTGTAGTTTTATATTTTAACAGTTCCCAGTGTCCTAAGTCAGATATTACTCTTCCATCTACTTAGAATTTTCCAAAATTTTGTTGTCGTGTCTAATCTCCTTTATCTGCTATTGGCCTTTCTCTATCTTTTTGTCCTAGCATATTTAGTCCCTTTTGTATTTATCCTTATTTTAGTGTTTCCTGGGGGTGAGCTAAAAGCATGTTACCAATGTGATTTTTAACTGACATCCATCTGACTTTTTAAACCATGTTCATGTATTAGTGTGATTAAATAAATAGAAGTGTCCTTCCGTAAATAATGATGTTAATGAAGTAAATATCATGCTATTGTGATTTAAAAAATTATGCCTTTGGAGGTGAGAACTTACCTTTTTTTAAAAATGTGTCATTGGATTTCCCATATTGGTTCTTCAAGTATTTTTTATTCACTATGTAACAACAAGAAAAAGCTCAGTTATTTTCCTTGAATAGTAATCATCATCAAAGACACAAACTACTAAATTTTATCCTTGATCTATTTTTTTTTAATTTATTTTTTAGGTAATAGTTAAACATATTTCTTCATTACTATAGGATCCACTTTGCCTTTGTCCACTGTTTATTAGGATTAAGTATTCTTCCTATGCACTGGCACATTACACACACAAAAATACTCATTTCCAAAGTATCTAAAAGAGGGCTTTTCCCAAAATTCTTCTTCCTCAAAATATTTGTACAACCCCTATTTCATGATTATGAATTCACCAGATCATGTAAGAAAAATAATGTTGTTACCTAATAGTTATATTATGCTAATTCTTGGTTCATTCACTTTTCCCAATTTGATTTTCAATGACTCCTCTTTAGTTGGTTGAATAGTGGCCCTCTAACAGATATGCCCACATTCTAATCACTGGAACCTATTAATGTTGCCTTGACATAAAGAAACCATCCTAAATTTTATAGGTTGCCCCTAAATCCAATGGCAAATGTTCTTATAAGGGAAAAGCAAAGGAAGATTTCAGGCAGACAGGAGAGGAAATGGGCACATAGAAAAGAAGCAGTGTGAAGACTGAGGCAGTGAGCGGAGACATGTGGCCGTAAGACAACAAAGCCCAGGATTACCAGAAACTGTAGAATCTAGTAGAAAGGCCTGGAATGGGCTCTCTCTTGGAGCTTCTGGAAGAACTAACTCTGCTGGCACCTTGATTTCAGATTTCTGACTTCCAGTTTCTAGAATTGTGAGAGAATAAAATTCTGTTATATTAAGCCACCAGCTTGTGGTCATTTGTTATGGAAGCCCTAGGCAATGTGTTCTTTTTTCTGCTACTTAAGAAAAACAAACTGACGACAACCATACCCAAAGTCCTAGTCCCCTGCTGGCCTGAAGTCAGAGTTTCTGGGATGGTGGAACCACGATGAGGTGGCATAGGGGTCTGAAGACCCCTGACTGATGTGTTATAGTGAAGGAAGTGGCCTGTATAATTCAAGTAACTTTAACTTGAGCAAACTGGTATTATTGGCTGAGGATACTAGAAGTCCAGGATTACTATACCATACTGTTATACCATGCTATACCATATTTACATATGAAACATCCCTTGTGTCTAAATAATAAAAGCTGAGTTCTCAAGTATCTATGAAAATCAATTCTATGGTCAATGCTTGTGTCATTTGTTTAGATCGTGCTTTAATTCAATCCACTTAGTGATTTAGAATGGAGCTATTATAGTTTTAAGCAACACTGAGCAAATTCTATCATTAGTCTGCTAAATATATCATCATGAATTATTTGGAAATTGTTCATTTATCAACAGAAACATTCTAATGCATGATCTTTAGTGTAATATACTTCTTCAGATAAATTTGCTGCACATTTCTGACAATCAGATAACTAGATAAAGAAACTTCCTTCACATTTATAGCATGGATTAAATTGTGCTACGCTATTTACTTTACCAGTAAACAATATCTTGTACAGTAGTATATTTTAGTAGCTTTTTTCTCCTTTCAATTCAGCTATGAAGGCATAAAAAATAAAATGATAGTTATTATTATTCAGGTTTAAAATATATCCTAGCAGATATTATCTTTTGTTCTGTAGCATCACGAAGTTTGTGGTTTCACACATATTTTCTATAATTAAGCTACAAGAAAAATGTGAATATAAATCTAGAAAATTAATTCAACAAATAATTATTGAGCATCTTTTATGAACTGGGCATTGTATTTTAATATCCTGGGAATCTATTTTAATAGTAGTTCTTATTTTCTTTAAACTTTATAATTAATCAATCTCCAAACATTGATATTAGGATATCAAAACACACACACACACACACACACACACACACACACACACACACACACAGACACACACACACAAACAATGACAACAACATAACAAAGATCACTTTTTAACTTTATGGAAGATGTACATCTCTTATATAAGAACAGAGTTTGGAGAAAAAATTGTAGTGAGCTTTTAATGTTCAGGGGTGTTAGTTATGCCTATCATTATACATTTATAATATCTGAATGTATTGAACTAATATAACTACATCTGACTCCAAGTAAGGAAGAATTTTAATTCCTGCCATATAATAATCAAGGTACCAGAGCATAGTTGATTGGAAGATGTATGACCAGGCACAGTCCCTTAAAAAAAAGAAAAAGCATAAGATGTATTTTTCTTCTCTCGAGGAATTTATCTCTAGTTTTAGATTACAAATAGTATTGTGTGTGTCTATGTGTGTGTGTATGTGAAATATGGGAGGAAACAGTCTTTGTGTTGTGTAGATCACTTTTGTTTTGGTGTCAATACACACTTGCCCAAATTATATTTAGCCACTTCCGTACCAAAGGTTCTGCTAGTTTTTCTGCAAGTTCTTAAAAGCTAGATCAGTGGAATAGTATTTGTTCCTCCTCAAACAAGCCAGATATTAAACAAAAATCTGAAGTCTTCCCTTATAAATGCTACAGATTTTTGAAGTGTCAATAGGAAATCTGATTTCCATCTGTGTGAATGCAGAGATTACCACCTATTACCTATGGAGACAGAATCACCAATTCAGACAAAAGGGTTCATTGCTTGACAAAGCACTAATTAACTCTTCATTAGTATTTTTGAGGCCTATTATGTGCCAAGTACTCTGTCAGTTACTGAGACTGATACAAATAAATTAGCAAAAATAGTCCTGCCCTGGTTTACACTTTAGTAGAGAAGACCCACAATAAAAAAATTATGACATACTGAATGTGGCACCATCGTTATCTGAGAACAATGGGGACATAATGGAGAAGAACAGACTTTGGGGACAGTGAAGGGAAGTTTACAATATAAATATAAATTGCCATGCCCACATCCCTGGAGCCATCCTAGTTCAGTGAGCTGTGACTTACTCCTAGTTCTAGCACCTGCATCTTTTGGCCAGATTTTTTTTTCTTGAAGACATGAAAGAGCACACAGCCCCCATGGGTATCTAGCCCAGGAAATAAGCCTCAGTCAGTGTCTGGGGGGAATGTAACACCCTCAGGCCCTTGCCTCCTGGGTATGTTAATGCTGTTTCTCAAGGTTCCCCACATGTTAAGCGCCAATCATCCCTTGATAATGAACCCTTTGTTGGCTGCCTTTTACTCCCCAGTGTAAGACCCTATCTTTCCTGCAACTGAAATCCTGTCACAAGTCCTGCTTCTGCATATTTGATAATACAGTAATTTTAGGAAGCAAACTGTATGAATATGATACTAAAATTGGAACACTTGTCAGACAAATGGCAAATAAACCCCTTTTGAAGATAGTACTTAGGGGAATGATAAGCCCTGGCATTATAGAATATCATCTAAGATTCCTACATGCAGCAAACTGGGATGAGATGCAGGGGAGGAGGACGCATTAGCTTATGCAACATCTCTAGCATTTCAGAGTTGTGATGGTGACAGAGATTCTAAGGATTTGGAGTTGTTTGTTTGCAAGGAAGGTAATCAAAGTCATTATGGGAGAAAACAATATATTATAGCTATACTCTAATAGCAGCCACAATCACATTAACAGATAGACATGCCATTGTATTGTTTTGTATAATAAGTTGTAAAAATACGACTTTCTGGGTATTTTAGTAGATTGAAAAGTGCACCCCAAAAAAGATATGTCTAAATCATAATTCCTGGCATCTGTGAATATAATTAATTGAAGATGTAATTAAGGTAAATATTGGGATAGGATCATACTGGATTAAAGTAGACCCTAAATCCAGTAAGAATATCATTATCAGTAACAGACAAAAACACACAGAGACAGAGGGAAGAAGCCTTGTCAGACAGGTAGAGATTGGAATTATGCTGCCACAAACTAAGGAACCACTAGAAGCTAGAGGAAGTAAGGAAGGATTCTTTGCTAGAGCCTTGAGATGGAGTGTGGCCTGCCAACTCCTTGACTTTGGACTTCTGGTCCCCAGAACTCAGAGAATAAATTTCTGTTATTTTAAACCAATACAGAGACTTTTAAATCCCTAGAATGAATGTATTGGCTCTGCCTTCACTGAGACCTCACTTGGTTCTTGTGCGTGCCCCAAAGGAAACTGAAAATAAATCAGTGCAAGTGTGTGTGGATGGCTGGAACATGAGTGTGCATGAGAAAAGCAGAAGTGTGGCACATGTCCTAGTGCACGACTGTAACTTGAAATGAAAATTTGTCTTTTATAAACTCATGGAAAATTAGAATCCTCAGGATTCATATAGAATTTTTATTTAGGTTTAGAACTTAATTGTAGTACTTTTGACACAAGCTAGTTATCTAATAGTAAATTAACTCACCCTCCTTGATCTTTAGTTTCTTCATACACATAACAAGGGATTTCAAATTGTAAAAACACTTTTTGTTCTAAAATAATCTCATTCTAATTTCCTGAGAAATTTTAAAAAATAAAATCAATTTTACCACAAAATTATTAAATTGATCTAAAAGTACATACATCGTGTTGATCAATTGTGTTTAATTATTGCCATAAAGATTCATCAGTTTGTCTGTATTTTAATTGCCTGCATTCCATCTATTTTTTCCTTTTCCTTTTCATTTCATTCAAACACATGGATTCTGTTAGCACTGGAAAAATCAAGGTTGATTTGACTCTTCCCACTCAGGAAGAGTAGGTACAACTGGATTATGTTCAATACCATTGATTCCATGACTTATTTTACATATTCATTTATAATATTAACTGCTGATTATCCCTGTGCAGCTTTAATGTTGAGATGAGACACTTGCCTCTAATAATTAAAGTTTTATTGAGGGCCATTAAAATCTCACTGATTTTTTTTCTTATTATTAATGAAGTAAAATAAGTTTGTATTTGCATTTGAATACAAAAGCTGGCATATGCTGAGTAAATTGAGGATATTTCAATTGGGGATTCAGTGAATGGAACATATACAAATGCACATCAGTTTTTTAAATTTGCTATCTATTTCCTGTACAAGAAGCTTTTCATCTTCAAATGTGCACCCAATATACCTTTTTGCCTGTTCTAACTCATCCAAGAGCATTTTGTTTTTCTACTGAATATATATAATCAGAAATTTTTTAGGGGTAGTTTAGATGTTGGCTTATAACTATTTAATATATCTAAAAAAATTAGTCATGAGCATCAGCATTTTTTATTTTTTGCTTCAAGTAAAATCTTGGGTATGGATTATGCTGTTCAATATAGTAGTCATTAGCCCTGTGTGGCCATTGAGACTCTAAATGTGGCTAGTCCAAATTGAGATGGCTTAAATGTGTAAAATGTATAGCAATTAAAAAAAAGTGTGTGTCAAAATTATCTCAATGATTTTACATTGATTCCAACTTAAAATGATGTTATTTTGCATATTTAAGGTTACATATTAAACTAATTTCATCCTGTTCTTTTTTTTGGGGGGGAAAGACTAGAAAATGTATAATGAAATATACTCACTTTTGTGTCTCATATAAATTGGACAGTGATGGTCAATTTTATTATTAAAGCTCCTATAGGGCTACAAACCAGTTCACAAGGAATGAAATTATAAGAAAGGGAGAATAACACTCATTGAACACACATGCTGTACAGGGCTTTACCCTAGTCTTTTTATATATGACCAATCCTCATAATAATTTCCTGAGAATGATGTCATTACATGCCCCATATTATGGTTAGGCTTCTAATGCTTAGAGTGGCTAGTTAACTCACCCTTTTTACAGTGCTAGGTAAAAGTAAATTCAGATACCAGAGCCTTTCTTGTCAGCTACTTGCAAGGCTCTTAGTTTTAACAAATTCAGTGTCTTGTGGAAGATGTCAGAGACTGCTGTTATCTCCAATATCTATTTTTCTTTTTATTATAGTAATAGAATTCCTAATTTCAGCTGGGCCCTGCAATTCTCAACCCACTTGCAGTTATATATCCCATATGCCTAAGTTGTGGCCAATGGGATGCAAGCAGATGCGAATGTTCCTTAGAAAGATGATGTTTGTCCTTCACCCCTTCTGCTTCACCCCTTTCTCCTTGTGTGGTGTCTGGAGCCAAAGCAACTATTTTGGACTGTAAGACTTCAGGGAGAAAAACCACTTCTAAGAGGAGAACAAGATGCTTGAGTTTCTGGAGATTTCACACAGGAGATATGACAAAAAAAAACCAACAGTTGGGTAGCATATCCCAGGACTTATACACCCGAGAAAAACAAAAGATATCGTTTAAACCACTGATGTGTTTGGTCAATGTGATACTTAAATAAATTTAGTCCTACTTCATGCCAATAGTAACTAAATTGCCTTTAAAATGGAATGAACAATGTCTCTGTAATAGGTATCATTTTTTTGGATAAAATGTAACCTGAAAATACTGAGGAATGATAATAACTTGGCAACAGGAAGTAGGTATATTTTAACTGAGGGATTTGTAGGACTTTCTGGCCATGATAAGAAGCAGAAGGTGTAGGAAAGGGAATAAAAGAACTCAATAAAATATAAATGACAAGCAGAAGATACAACTTCACATAATTTCTCCGTAATTTTGCATAAAACCCCCTTCCTTTCTATCTCAGGGATACCTTTCACTTTTAACTAGTGCCATTTGGTCTTCAGATATCTTTTCCAGCACCATCTTGATCAGAGATGGTATAAACGTGCCTTTAAGGGGTAGGTAAATACTACAAGCAGGAACAATATCAATGTTTTCTCTATCAAAGTCATCAGATTGATAAAATAAGCATAGAAAAAGACCATTTATGATTTACCTCAACCACGAGTTCAGGGAAAATGCCCAAGGTATATGAGAGAAGACACCATGTATATACCACTCAGTTAGAGCTGGAAACCAATACAAAAATGCCAGCAATAACTGATGCCTCTAAATGCAAGGTGGGCAGATAGCACCAGATGAGGAAGCTATTTGTTTTATTTTGCTACATGTATAAGGCTTGATTTTCATGTTTCCCATTTTTACACTGTCATTTTGCCCATGAAGTTTTCCATTAAATTTCAGGTGACAAGCAAATGATAATCTTCAAACCTGGGATTAGTTCAGTAATGAGAATCCTGGCTTGAGGCTCTACATACATTTCCGAGTCCAAGCAGTGTCCAAGAGTTCTGCCAGAGGGAATTTTTTAGAGCTGGGAGTAGATTCTAGATTAAGGACTCTCTCCTAATACTCTCCCTCCATCCAAAGCCTTCCGTTCAGTCTTAGCTGAATTTATTTAAGCAGTCTTGCACTCTTGGAATTCAAGCTGACGAGAAGAGGCAAGCATAAAAACTGAGCACCAGAGACAGTATTACCTGTCATGACTTTGCTGAAATACATCAGTGTAGACCAAATAGCCAGATTTTAAGGAAGTTTGTTAAATCTACTGAGTTAAATTTATAAGTTATTAACAATAACTCTCAGTGGCCTGATGAAATTGTTTTTTTCATTTGTTTACTAATTATTCTAATTATAATTACTTTCTTTAATTTATATACATCATGGACAAAAATAAATCTTTCCTTAAAAAATTGGAAACTAATAGCAGGTAGAATGCAAGTTTACTTGGGTTATTTTTCTGTACCAAATAATGTGTTTAGGGCTACCATATTTAAGAAATGGGAATTTTGCTTTAAAAGAGTAGAGTAAGCAGAATCCAAAGTAAGGTGTGCATCTATAACTTAAGAGAAATGGGTTAAGGCTTTAAAAATAGGGAGCAAACTAAATAAGCACAATAATTTAGAAAATGTTCTGTTTTCCCTTGATTATCTTAATGTTTTAAAGGCATTGCCTCAGCTCAGAAGGTGCCACTGAAACAATCCAGTTCATCTAAGGATTTAAAATTGTCAGATTTCAGCATTCCTGGGAGGTAGCTACATTTCTCAGAAAACCTATAAATATTTCTCAGATTACTTTGAATATATGAAGTGACTGTAAGCTAATGAAAATTGAATGGAGGCTGGAGTTCTTCCCTAAAGACTAATGTTTAGAATTTTAATCCGCCATATTCATTCAGCCCTAATTAGAGGACTTGAGCACTCTGCCGACATCTATCACCATGATATGACTCTGGGGAGGCTTGTGTGTGTAATTAATCACCCTAAATACCTGCCGTTCTCTCTTTTCCCTTGTGAAGATTTGAGGGGAAAGAGATGAGTAGAGTCATCACATTGTGTAAACAACTCCACGTCTTAGTGGTTCAACTATTGCACTTTCTTAGAAGAGCCTTGGTTTAAAAAGTTTCTAGTGTCCTTTTTTTCTCATCCTTTCTAATATATACATTCATGGACATTTTCTTCTCTTCACCTGAAAACAACAGCACTGCTTCACTGGAGGGAGGGGCAGGGAATTTACCATCTTGCAAGTAGCGTGTTGTTCTGGTCTCAGAAGACAGAGCTCCTCCGTGTGAAACCCCAGCGCTTATCAGGGAAACACCTGGCTTTTCTTTGGAGATTTCCATCCAAGTACTGAGAGAGTCTGACCTTTCTTAACTCAAGAGATAATGACAAGGCTGCCAACATGTGTTGTTTCGTAATTGCTTTTACAGATCTGTGCCATAAGCTATGATTAAATGCCAGGAGAAAGGTCATTAAAAGATAAAAGAAAAAATGCCCCATTTATGGAAAGTAATGTATTTCAGATTCTGTTGCACCTAGTATAAACCACACATAGAGTGAGACAAGAAGCATTAATGAATGTCAAGTGGTGAAGAATATTTTCTGGCCTGGCCATCAGCAGTTTGGATATGAGTGGTAGCTTTTGCATGTTTAATGCTGGTATTTGTGTTCTGAAAGATAAAATGAGAAAAGGAATGGTAGTTGTCTTTTAATGTAAAATAGTAAAGGAAGTTTGTCCTCTGTTGTCTCCCAATGGAATTGTGTACTTTGAGTAACCCAAATGTAAGTGCGTTCACTCAAAATTTGAAATTCAAAAATCTCCTCTAAGCAAATTGGAGAAGGCGGAAACAACTTAGGCCACTGGGTCCCAGGTTCAAAAACCTATGGCAATATTAGAGTGAGCCAAAACATAGCCACAGTAAAGGAACTGCTGGACATGGTATGAAATTTGCTTTTGCGGCAATTCTTTATAGATAAAGCAGTGCATTTTAAAAACAGGATGTTTAATTTTGGGGGCCTTTGATCGGAAGACAAGTCAAGGGGTTCTTAGAGATCTGTAGAGCAGCTGGTTAATGAGAAAACTTTCAACAGAAACAAAAGGCCTCCAGGTAAACTGCCCCAAAATGAATACAGCAAAAGGAAACATAAACCAGAAATTGTTCAAAGACAAAAGTGATGGTATCAGAAGCACAGTACTAGAACTTGAGCTGTGTAGAATTTGGACTTAAATAAATTAAGAGAATTAAATGAGCCTTCAATATATAAAGAAAGGCAAACACAAAACTTTGGAAAATAATTTAAAAATTAGACCATGATAAAACTAATATTCTTCTTCTCCATAACTGAAGCTAGTTTTATTCATGAATTCCTTAATTAGAAGGAAACATACCTATGTTACCAAGACTCTTGACATTACCATTTTGGCAATTTAGGATCCATGGGAAAACTCAAGAAGAAAACGCTAGTCACCAATCTTAGCAAATTTTATGTAAGTTTTATTTACATTGTGTATCAGGGAAGCAGACTGTGACCAATTCAGAGTTTGTCTCAGGCATGAAAATATTTTGGATGATAGTATATTGTTGTTTTTTTTTAAATTAATTTACTTTTTATTACGGTACCATTGATATACAATCTTATGCTCAGGTTTCACATGAGCAACATTATGGTTACCACATACCACCTACTATCACGTCCTCACCACATACCCCATTATAGTCAATGTCCATCAGCACAGTAAGATGCTATAGAGACATTACTTGTCTTCTCTGTGCTATACTGCCTTCCCTGTGTCCTTCTATACTTTATGTACTAATCATAATATCCCTTAATCCCCTTATCCCTCCCTTGCCACCAATGCTCTATGGTCCTTTTCCCTTTGGTAACCACCAGTCCACTCTTGGGTTCTGTGAGTCTGCTGCTGTTTTGTTCCTTCAGTTTTTGCTTTGTTCTTATGCTCCACGGATGAGTGAAATCATTTGGTACTTGTCTTTCTCCACCTGGCTTATTTCACTGAGCATAATACCCACTAGTTCCATCCATGTTGTTGCAAATGGTAGGATTTGTTTTCTTCTTATGGCTGAATAATACTCCATTGTGTATATGTAACACACCTTTTTTATCCATTCATCTACTGATGGACATTTAGGTTGCTTCCATTTCTTGGCTATTGTAAATAGTGTTGTGATAAACTTAGGGGTGCATATGTCTTTTTGAATCTGTGATCCTGTTTTCTTAGGGCAAATTGCTAGGAATGGAATTCCTGCATCAAATGGTATTTCTATTTTCAGTTTTTTGAGGAATCTGCATATTGTTTTCCACAGTGGTTGAACTAATTTACTTTCCTACCAACAATGTAGGAGGGCTCCCCTTTCTCCACATCCTTGCCAGCATTTTTTGTTGCTTGTCTTTTGGTTGTTGGCCATCCTGACTAGTATGAGGTGATATCTCATAATGGTTTTAATTTCCATTTTTCTGATGATTAGTGATATGGAACATCTTTTCATGTGCCTGTTGGCCATCTGTATTTCTTCTTTGGAGAAGTGTCTGTTCAGGACCTCTGCGAATTTTTTATTTGGGTTATTTGTTTTTTTAGTGTTGAGGCATGTGAGTTTCTTTTTATATTTTGTATGTTAAGCCCTTATTAGATAAATCATTTACAAATATATTCTCTCATTCTGTGGTATGCCTTTCTGTTCTACTGATGGTGTACTTTGCTGTACAGAAGATTTTTACTTTGATGTAGTCCCACTTGTTCATTTTTGCTTTTGTTTCCCTTGCCTGAGGAGATATATTTATGAAAAAGTTACTCATGTTTATATTCAAGGGAGTTTTGCCTATGTTTCCTTTTAAGAGTTTTATGGTTTCATGACTTACATTCAGATCTTTGATCCATTTCAAGTTTACTTTTGCATATAGAGTTAGTAATCCAGTTTAATTCTCACATGTAGCTGTTCAGTTTTGCCAGCACCAGTTGTTGAAGACACTGTGTTTTCATGTTTTATGTGCATGCTCCTTTATCATATAATAATTGAACATATATGTGTGGGTTTATATCTGGGCCTCTATTCTATTCCATATACCTATGAGTCTGTCCTTGTGCCAGTATCAAATTGTCTTGATTACTGTGGCTTTGTAGTAGAGCTTGAAGTTAGGGAATGTACTCCCCCCCATTTTATTCTTCCTTCTCAGGATTGTATTGGCTATTTGGAGTGTTTTGTGGTTTCATTTGGATTTTAGAACTATTTTTCCTAGTCTGTTGAAGAAAGCTGTCAGTATTTTGATAGGGATTGCACTGAATCTGTAGATTGCTTTAGGCAGGATAGCCATTTTGACAATATTAATTCTTCCTACCCAAAAGCATTGGATGTATTTCCATTTAAATTCTTTAATTTCTCTCAAGAGTGTCTTGTAGTTTTCAGGGTATAGGTCTTTCACTTCTTGGTTAGGTTCATTCCTAGGTACTTAATTATTTTTCATGTAATTGAGAATGGAATTCTTATCTTGATTTCTCTCTATGCTAGTACATCATTAGTATATAAGAATGCAATAGATTTCTCTTTATTAACTTTGTATCCTGCAACTTTGCTGAATTCAGATATTAGTACTATAGTAGTTTTGGAATGGACTTGTTAGGGCTTTTTATGTACAATATCATACAATATCATGTCATCTGCAAACAATGAAAGTTTAACTTGTTCCTTGCCAATCTGGATACCTTTTATTTCTTTGTGTGGTCTGATTTCCATGGCTAGGACCTCTAAAACTATGTTGAATAAAAGTGGTGAGAGTGGGTATACTTGTATTGTTCTCAATCTTAGAGGAAAAGCTCTAAGCTTTTCACTGTTAAGTATGATGTTTGTAGTGGGTTTGTCATTTATGGCCTTTATTATGTTAAGGTACTTGCACTCTATACACATTTTGTTGAGAGTTTTTTCATGAATAGATGTTGAATATTATCAAATGCTTTTTTAGCATCTATGGAGATGATCATGTGGTTTTTCTTCTTCTTTTTATTGATGCAGTGGATGATGTAGATGGATTTTTTAATATTATGCCATCCTTGCATCCCTGTAATAAATCACACTTTATCATGATATATGATCTTTTTTATTTTATTTTATTTTTATTTTTTTAGTTATCATTAATCTACAATTACATGCAGAACATTGTTTACTAGGCACACCCCTTCACCAAGTCCCCCCCACAATCCCCATGACAGTCCCTGTCCATCAGCGTAGTAAGATGCTATGAAATCACTACTTGTCTTCTCTGTGTTGTACAGCCCTCCCCATGCTCCACCCCCCACATTATACATGCTAATCATAATGACCCCTTTCTTTTTCCCTGCCAGTATCCCTCCCTTCCCATCCATCCTCTCCAGTCCCTTTGGTAACTGTTAGTCTGTTCTTGCATTCTGTGATTCTGCTACTGTTTTGTTCCTTTAGTTTTTCTTTGTTCTTATACTCCACATATGAGTGAAATCATTTGGTACTTGTCTTTCTCCACCTGGTTTATTTCACTGAGCATAATACCCTCTAGCTCCATCCATATTGTTGTAAATGGTAGGATCTGTTTTCTTCTTATGGCTGAATAATATTCCATTGTGTATATATACCACATCTTCTTTATCCATTCATCTACTGATGGACACTTAGGTTGCTTCCATTTCTTGACTATTGTAAATCGTGCTGCCATAAACATAGGGGTGCATCTGTCTTTTTCAAACTGGGCTGCTGCATTCTTAGGGTAAACTGCTAGAAGTGGAATTCCTGGGTCAAATGGTATTTCTATTTTGAGCTTTTTGAGGAACCTCCATACTGCTTTCTGCAATAGTTGAACTAATTTACATTCCCACCAGCAGTGTAGGGGGGTTCCCCTTTCTCTGCAACCTCGCCAACATTTGTTGTTGTTTGTCTTATGGATGGTGGCGATCCTTACTTGTGTGAGATGATATCTCATTGTGGTTTTAATTTGCATTTTTCTGATGACTAGTGATGTAGATCTTTTCATGTGTTTGTTGGTCATCTGAATTTTTTCTTTGGAGAAGTGTCTGTTCAGCTCCTCTGCCCATTTTTTAATTGGATTATTTGCTTTTTGTTTGTTGAGGTGCGTGAGTTCTTTATATATTTTGGATGTCAACCCTTTATTGGATCTGTCATTTACAAATATATTCTCCCATACTGTAGGATGCCTTGTTTTTCTATTGATAGTGTCCTTTGCTGTACAGAAGCTTTTTAGCTTGATATAGTCCCATTTGTTCATTTTTGCTTTTGTTTCTCCTGCCCGGGGATATATATTCATGAAGAAGTCACACGTATTTATGTCCAAGAGACTTTTTTCTGTTTTTTTCTAAGAGTTTTATGGTTTCATGACTTACATTCACGTCTCTGATCCATTTCAAATTTACTTTTGCATATGGGGTTAGACAGTGATCCAGTTTTATTCTCTTACATGTACCTGTCCAGTTTTGCCAGCACCATCTGTTGAAGAGACTGTCATTTCCCCATTGTATGTCCATGTCTCCTTTATCATACATTAATTGACCATATATGTTTGGGTTAATGTTTGGAGTCTCTATTCTGTTCCACTAGTCTGTGGGTCTGTTCTTGTGCGAGTACCAAATTGTCTTGATTATTGTGGCTTTGTAGTAGAGCTTGAAGTTGGGGAGTGAGATCCCCCCACATTATTCTTCCTTTTCAGGATCGTTTTGGCTATTCAGGGTCTTCAGTGTTTCCATGTGAATTTTTGCACTATTTGTTCCAGGTTGTTGAAGAATGCTGTTGGTAATTTGATAAGGATTGCATCGAATCTGTATATTGCTTTGGGCAGGATGGCCATTTTGATGATATTATTCTTCCTAGCCAGGAGCATGGGATGAGTTTCCATTTGTTAGTGATGTCTTATTTCTCTTAAGAGTATCTTATAGTTTTCAGGGTATAGGTCTTTCACTTCCTTGGTTAGGTTTATTCCTAGGTATTTTATTCTTTTTAATGCAATTGTGAATGGAGTTGTTTTCCTGATTTCTCTTTCTATTAGTTCATTGTTAGTGTATAGGAAAGCCACAGAGTTCTGTGTTTTAGTTTTGTATACTGCAACTTTGCTGAATTCCGATATCAGTTCTAGTAGTTTTGGAGTGGAGTCTTTAGGGTTTTTTTTATGTATAATATCATGTCATCTGCAAATAATGACAGTTTAACTTCTTCTTTACCAATCTGGATTCCTTATATTTCTTTGTTTTGTCTGATTGCCGTAGCTAGGACCTCCAGTACCACGTTGAATAACAGTGGGGAGTGTGGGCATCCCTGTTTTGTTCCCAATCTCAGAGGAAAAGCTTTCAGCTTCTTGCAGTTCAGTATGATATTGGCTGTGGGTTTATCATATATTGGCTTTATTATGTTGAAGTACTTGCCCTCTATGCCCATTTTGTTGAGAGTTTTTATCATGAATGGATGTTGAATTTTGTCAAATGCTTTTTCAGCATCTGTGGATATGTTCATGTGGTTTTTGTCCTTCTTTTTATTTATGTGGTGGATGATGTTGATGGATTTTCAAATGTTGTACCATCCTTGCATCCCTGGGATGAATCCCACTTGGTCATGGTGTATGATCCTTTTGATGTATTTTTTAATTTGGTTTGCTAAAATTTTGTTGAGTATTTTTGCATCTATGTTCATCAGGGATATTGGTCTTTAATTTTCTTTCTGGTGGGGTCTTTGCCTGGTTTTGGTATTAGGGTGATGTTGACTTCATAGAATGAGTTTGGGAGTATTCCCTCCTCTTCTATTTTTTGGAAAACTTTAAGGAGAATGGGTATTATATCTTCTCTGTATGTCTGATAAAATTCAGAAGTAAATTCATCTGGCACAGGGTTTTGTTCTTGGGTAGTTTTTTTATTACAAATTCAATTTCTTTGCTGGTAATTGGTTTTTTTGATTTTGTCTTTCTTCCTTGGTCAGTCTTGGAAGGTTGTATTTTTCTAGCACGTTGTCCATTTCTTCTAGGTTTTCCAGCTTGTTAGCAATTAAGTTTTCATAGTATTCTCTAATAATTCTTTGTATTTCTGTGGTGTCCATAGTGATGTTTCCTTTCTCATTTCTGATTCTGTTGATGTGTGTTGATTCTCTTTTCCTCTTAATAAGTCTGGCTAGAGGCTTATATATTTTGTTTATTCTCTCGAAGGACCAGCTCTTGGTTTCATTGATTTTTTCTATTGTTTTATTCTTCTCAATTTTATATATTTCTTCTCTGATCTTTATTATGTCCCTCCTTCTGCTGACCTTAGGCCTCATTTGTTCTTCTTTTTCCAATTTCAATAATTGTGACATTAGACTATTAATTTGGGGTTGTTCTTCCTTCTTTAAATATGCCTGAATTTCTATATACTTTCCTCTTAAGACTGCTTTCACTGCATTCCCCCAGAAGTTGGGGCTTAGTGTTGTTGTTGTCATTTCTTTCTGCTTATTGCTTGATCTCTATTTTAATTTGGTCATTGATCCATTGATTATTTAGGAGCATGTTGTTAAGCCTCATGTGTTTGTGGGCCTTTTTACTTTCTTTGTACAATTTACTTCTAGTTTTTTACCTTTGTGGTCTGAAAAGTTGGTTGGTAGAATATCAATCTTTTTGAATTTACTGAGGCTCTTTTTGTGGCCCAGTATTTGGTCTATTCTGGAGAATGTTCCATGTGCAATTGAGGAGAATGTGTATCCTGTTGTTTTGGGTGGAGTGTTCTGTAGATTTTTGTTAGGTCCATCTGTTCTAATGTGTTGTTCAGTGACTCTGTGTCCTTATTTATTTGTGTCTGGTTGATCCTTCATTTGGAGTGAGTGGTGTGTTGAAGTCTCCTAAAATGAATGCATTGCATTCTCTTTCCCCCTTTAATTCTGCTAGTATTTTTTGCACTTATTTGGGTGCCCTTATGTTACTTGCATAGATATTCATGATTATATTCTCTTCTTGGACTGACCCCTTTATCGTTATGTAATGTCCTTCCTTTTCTCTTGTTACTTTCTTTGTTTTGAAGTCTCTTTTGTCTGGGACAAATAGTGCAACTCCTACTTTTTTCTCCATTTGTTGCATGAAATATCTTTTCCATCCCTTCACTTTTAGTCTGTGTATGTCTTTGGGTTTGAAGTGAGTCTCTTGTAGGCAGCATATAGATGTTTTTTACCTTTTTATCTATTCTATTCTGTAATTCTATGTCTTTTGGACGTTGCATTCAGTCCATTTATATTTAGGGTGGTTATTGTTAGATATGTGCTTATTGCCATTGAAGGCTTTGAATTCATGGTTACCAAAGGTTCAAGGGCAGCTCCTTTACTATTTCAGAGTCTAACTTAACTCATTTATTATGCTCTTATAAACACAATCTGAATAATCATTTTTTTTCCTGCCTCTTTTTTCTTCCTCCTCCACTCTTTACATGTTACGTGTCATATTCTGTATTTTTTGTGTGTCCCTTAACTGGCTATGTTGGCAGCTGATTTAATTTTGCATTTAATTAGTAATTATTTGGTCTACTTCCTTGACTGTGGCTTTATTTCCTCTGGTGACACCTATTTAGCCTTAGAAGGACTTCCATCTAGAGCAGTCCCTTTAAAATATACTGTAGAGATGGTTTGTTAATAGCAAATTCCCTCAACTTTTCCTTATCTGAAAAATGTTTAATCCCTTCTTCAAACTTAAATGATAATCTTGCCATGTAGAGTATTTTTGGTTGGAGGCCCTTCTCCTTCATTGCATTGAATATATCATGCCAGTCCCTTCTGGCATATAAGGTTTCTACTGAGAAGTCTGATAATAACCTGATGTTTTTTCTTTTGTAGGTGATCTTTTTTACCTCTCTGGCTGCTCTTAATACTATGTCCTTGTCCTTTATCTTTGCCATTTTAATTATTATATGTCTTCGTGCTGTCTTTCTAGGGTCTCTTGTGTTGGGAGATCTGTGTACTTCCATGGCCTGAGAGACTATTTTCTTCCCCCAATTGGGGAAGTTTTCAGCAATTATTACTTCAAAGACACTTTCTATCCCTTTTTCTGTCTCCTCTTGTTCTGGTACCCATATAATTCAAATATTGTTCCATTTGGATTTGTCATACCATTCTCTTAATATTCCTTTATTCCTAGAGATCCTTTTTTCTCTCTGTGCCTCAGCTTCTTTGTGTTCCTGTTCTCTAATTTCTATTCCATTTAACATCTCCTCTACTCTGTCTAATCTGCTTTTAAATCCCTCCATTTTATATTTCATTTCTCCTTCTGTATTTTTTAATGTGTTTCTCTCCCTCCTGAATTCATCCCTTAGCTCTTGAATATTTTTGTGTAGCTCCATTAGCATGCTTATGACTTTTATTTTGAATTCTTTTTCAGGAAGATTGGTTATTTCAGTTTAATTGAACCCTCTTTCTGGTGTGTGAGGTATTTGGGATTGAGTAAGGTTCTTCTGCCTTTTCATAATCCTCCTGGTACCTGGAGCAATGGCAGTGGTCGCAGGCACTTGGTGCCAGTGCCTACCCTAAAGAGGGAGCTCTTTCCTGCTTCCCAGTCACAGTGCCTGCCTCTGCTGTCAGGGCCAGTGAGCCACATGCAGGGAGCTACCTCTGATATAAGTTGGGCTACTCTCTAACTGGCCTGGCACAGTGGCAGATGCAGCTGGTTTGCATGCAGATGCTGGCAGGGAGGAAGGAGCAGCAGGCTGCTTATCACACTGTTGGGTCTCAGGGCTGTGTTGCCAGCCAAGGGGATGGAGTGCCTGAAGCTCTTGAAAGTTCCCTACCTGCTGGGCTGAGTGTGCAGGGACAATTTTGTCCACCTGTTCATCCTCCTGAGCAGCAAGCTCTGTGTGATCCTTGGAACTTTAGCAGCCCTCTCACTGTTGGGAAGACTTTCAAAGCACCCACCTTTCTTTTGTCCCAAAGCAGCTGGTTGTGGGAACCTGTTTGTCACAAGCAGCTGGAATCTCAGTCTCTGACTTTGATTTTCAACCCCTCTAATCTCCAGAGTACCATGCAATGTGGGTTTGTGCTCCTGTAGTAGATTTCTAGGGCTGGGTATTTAGCAGTCCTGGGCTTCTACTCCCTCCCCACTCTGATTCTCTTTCTTCCACCAGTGAGCTAGTGTTGGGAGAGTGCTTGGGTCCTTCCACGTCATGGATTTATTACTTTACCCTTTTCTGTAAGATGTTCTCTTTTCCCAGATGTAGACTGGCTGGTGCAATCTTATTTCTGGTCGCTCTTTTAGGAATAGTTGTAGTTGCTGTATTTTCATATTATATGTGGTTTTAGGAGGTGATTTCTTCCTTACTTCTCATGCTGCCATCTTTTTTCCAAGCTCTGATTGCATATCTTTTTATAGACTTTATATACTTCATTCTACACCTCCTCCCAGTTCAGTCCCTCCACAACAACTCTTAATACATGAGGATCAGTAAAAAGTATTGACAAGAAGGTTGTATTCTAGGGGAGTCTTTATCTTCCTTTTGTTTGTTTATGTTATTCTTGAAATTGCTCCACACATTCAAGGGCCTGATTCTCTCTCTGCTCTATTATCTATCAAGGATTCCATATTACATAAATATTTTTCTAATAACCAGTGTTTCAAAGTTCAATTGAAGCAGTTTCTAACAACGTCAAAGAAGAAAATGCAGTGTGATTCAGCAGGCAGTGCAAAAGACCAAAAAGAATAACTGTATTTAAAAAAAACCACACCACCAAACAAACAAGCAAAACAAACACCAAGCACGAAATGATTATTTAACTAGGTTAACTATGGCACCTAGTTAACTTAATAATGATTAGTTATCATTGCCTTTGTTGTCAAGGTTTCAAATCAAAGAAACCCATCTTTATGCAGTTAAAAACCTTAAACCCCAGGTGAAAATGTTATAGTGACTGACAACAGCCCTTTTGTTAATATAGTCTCCATGTGTAAGACAGGCATGTGGACAGGATTGTCCCTGATTTGGCTATTTCCAAATAATTAATACCTTGCAGGTTTTTCTTTATCTACCCTCTACTAGAGAACAGGCAAGAAGGAATATCTTCCTAATGGGAATGCTTTAAATGAGGTCATGTACCTTCAGGTCAACGAGTAATAGGTCTAGCACCTTGTGCTTATCTCTATCTCATTATAATTTCAGATTATATTAGCAATAAAAGGTTGAAGAAAATACCTGAAGTTTGTTTTTTAAAACAATTTATATGATTTCAGGTATATATCCAATATATAAAAAAGGAGGAATCAAGTTTGTATAAAACATTAAAATAAGGACCTGCACTAATATTTGACCTAACTTTTAAAGCAATTTCTCACTTGAATTTTGGAAAAAGGATTTAGAAAGGACTCAATTCCAAAAATGTTTTGATAAAAATATAAGATTCCCAGTTTTTTTCCTTTTGAACATAAGAAGGGTAGAATCAACCCACATCGCTGTAGGAAAATAATCTATTTACAATTTATAAGTAAAGGCAGCAACAGAAAAAGAAAACTTAAATAGCAGAAATGATACCAGCACTGCTAAGGGAGCCTTCTGTGGAGTGAGGCTAAGACAATGCCTGATTGCCAGCACCTTGAATACAAAAGCATTTTGAAAAGTACAATGAATTATCTTGGCTGAAAACTTATCTTTTTTTTTTTCTTTGTATTCATGTTTTAGGTCACCCTTTCATCCAATAGTGCTTATTCATCAGCTTGAAGAAGTGATTAAATTTAGTGCCAGGTACAGTTCATGTTCTTTGTGGGAGCTCAGTAAACATTAATCAGGAAACTGATGAGAATTTACAAAGCAGTAAAACAGTAACATCTACAGATTTGTAAGATGTCACAGAAATTGTAGTAGCCTTGGCATTTAAAATATGGGTTAAATGTGGTTATATTTCTTAGTTTGGTGACCCTGTTTCAAGTGCAAGTTGGTTCCTTTGACAAGCAGATAATTCTCTTGAATTTTTAATCACCTCACCCTGTAAAGCTCCCTTTAGGAAAAAGGAAGACACTAAAGTAGCAACAGTTGTCTATTCAAATTATTGAAGAAGTTTAACATCTTTTTAAATAATAAAAATGATATTGTAACTCTTTAGGACAAAAGTTGCAATTACTGGATTTGAAGATTTAACATATTTACAATTAGACATTATAGTGATTCAATAGATAAATATTTAGGGAACTTATTCGGAGCCAAGCTATCAAAAACTGAATGCCATTACTTAGCTGGTGACAGAGTTGTGGGCAGCTAATGTGATAGCAGGGAGAGGGAGGGGGTGGGGGTGGGACACAGTTCCCATAAGAAAGGTAAGACAGGAAAGTAGTGTTCAGACATTTGGTAGGTAATTTCCTGTACTCTACACCTCTTAATATTTAATACTACATCACCCCACCAACATAGAAGAAATTAACCTATCCTCACTATTTTTCCTTAAGTCTTTTTCTTAACAAATGAAGAATCCTTGGTTTAAATTTATGTGATTTTCCTAGCAACTAAGTTATTTCCTAGGATTTGAAGCTATGTCTGTTTTGCTACTGATTTTATAGTTTTAAGGACATTTCCGTAGGAGCAAGTGGGAGCACTTCTGCTATCACCTCCCTCTCAGCAGTGTTATATGATTCCTAGCTATAAAACAGACTAATGGTTCCAGGAACCCAGAACAAGTTTAAGCTAATGGCCCACTTTGCTCAATGACACAGCCATTTCAAATCCCATTGTTTACTATTGTTTATTGTAAGAAATATTTGTAATTTCCAGAAATCAAGCACCCCAGTTTATGCATTATCACCTGAACTCTAATTTTATTACCATTTTGGGTATCTCCTAACTGATCTCACTTTTCATCCCCTTTGTGAGGGCCAAGATTAAAATACTGTGCCCTTGGAAGCTCTGAATTTGTAATTAACAAAACATAAATCCTCAGTCTTTTACTTCAGCTCACCTCCTGACCTTATCTAAAACTTAACTGTCTGCTTAGGACATCTTGCATCTCTCAGGCCTAAGAGGTAGTTGGATGTCATTAACCTTCAGAAGGTTTATCTTAAGCATTTCACTTTGCAACCACTACTTCTTATTTACTGACCCAACTATTTTTTTCATTAATATATCTATAACCCAACACTAATTTGTATCCTTCATCTATCTTTTCTCTTCTTCCCTTACTTATTGAAATCCCTTCCTTTTCCTTGGTTCTGAATATCCATTTAATTTTACTCAAAATATTACCTCACTATTAATCACTTTCTTTGGAATCACCAAATTATCTTGCCTCACTGGATTATTAACATTAGTGATTGAGTGTCGCCTGCTAAATGAATTTTAACTCCATTGTCCAATAAAAGCAAAGAAACAAATTCTTCCCTGATGACATAACCTCTCCAGTGATGGGCCATTTTCTATTCTTCTGTACAGTAAAACATTCAAGGCATCTTCTACAGTTTGTGTCTGCCACTTTCTATTTTTCAACCATTTTCAGTTGGGATTTTGTCCCTACAACTAGGAGATGGTACTAACCAAGGTGATAGGAAAAAAAAATCATGTTGCCAAATTTATCAATATTTCTTTAGCCTTTTCTTACTTGAAACTTCATCAACCACCCTTTCTTCTGAGATAGCTTTGTTGGGAAGAAAAGGACTCGGCTCCGTGTCACAGGGAAGTCAGATATAGTGAGACAAGAGACCAATCAAGAGAGCAAAGTAAGTTTTAATACACTCTGCACAGAGTAACAGAGCAGGCCTACCTAAGATAAGACAGACAGGTGTGGATGCACATTTTGAGGCTTCTTTTATGTGGTCTTGGCAGGGCAGAGAGGTCCTTGATTGAAAGCTATCAGCTCTCTAGGTTTGTTCTGATTGGTGAAATGGGGACAGGGGCTGTGCTGGGCTTGTGCTTCTAATGTCTCTTATCTGGGGAGACCCTGGACATTTCCTGAATCCTTCTTGGACCCTGTGGCTTCATCTGATTAACTCTGAGTCATTTCTGGCTCTCTGGCTCTATCTGATCAACTCCCTGAGTCATCTTTGGGGGCCCTTTCTCCTTTCCATCCCACCCATTTCTGTCTTCCTGCCTAATAGTTCCCCTTTTAGATTTCTTGAAATCATACATCTCTGACTTTCCTCTCTCTCCCTTGCTTCCTTCCTAGGCCCCTTGCCTGAACAGATCTATTTAGAACTTTAAATATAGGTATGTTCTGGAGATCAAGCTACAATATATTTTTTCTTTTCTATCCATCTTCCACCTTGAGTGATTATATTACATCTAATACTGTAGCCATAAATAATATGTGTGGATGGTTAACCAAATATTTTATTGTACACTTTAGTTTGATAGGCATCTCAAATTTAGCATGTTCAACTTGTGTCCATTCCCATAAGTCCCCTTTCAGTAAATAGCATTGCAGAGTCCCCAACTTGGGAAACCATTTATTTTTCTCACTCATTTTCCTTATCCAGCCCATCACCAAGTGCTTTCAGGAATAACTGAAATATTTCTTAATATATATACTTTCCTGCCTTTACTACTGGTCCACATTCAATCAACTTTCCATGCAGCATTCATAATGCCAGTATTTTTTTGAAATACAATCAAATAATCAAATATTGCCCCTTACCATCACACAAATTCTTCAGTGACTGTGTTTTTAAAAATATAAGAAAGAGGCAGAGCCAAGATGGTGGCGTGAGTAGGACAGTGGGAATCTCCTCCCAAAAATATATATAATTTTTGAAAATACAACAAATACAACTAATCCTAAAAGAGAGACCAGAAGACACAAGACAACAGCCAGAATACATCCACACCTGCAAGAACCCAGAGCCTGATGAAAGGGGTAAGATACAAGCCGCAGCCCGGCAGGACCCAAGGCTCCTCACCCCAGCTCCCGGTGGGAGGAGAGGAGTCAGAGTGGGGAGGGAGAGGGAGCCCAGGAATGCTAAGCACCCAACCCTAGCCATCCGCACCAGAGCACAGGCACAGTGCATGCATGGGGTGCGGGAAACAGGACAGCAAGACCTTTGAGCGGGTCCCAAAGCCAGTTCCCCTGTGACAAAGAAAAGTGAGTGCTTTTTGAAAATCTTAAAGGTACAGGGACCCCAAAAATGGATGGAAGCATCCCAGGTCACAGTCCAGCAGCTGGAAATTCTAGGGAACTGCGGACACACTAACCCCCTGGGCAACAGCTCTGAGATGCCTCACGGAGGTAAACAGCCATACAGCCCCCCATCCATTACCCCTCCAGGGCCCCGCCATAGAAGAGCAGCAGCCTGAGGCTGGCCATGCCTACCACAAGGAAGTTACCTCCATACTAGCCAGGCAAGATACAGAGACCCAGTCTACATGCAATTGCCCAACACAAGCCACTAGGGGTCGCAGTTGTCCCAGTAAAGAAAGGCCAGGAGCAACTGGAAAACCTTGGCTCTCCCAGCTGACAGAAAGTCAATACCTCACCATTGCACCTATCAACATGAAAAGGCAAAAAAATTTGATCCAGACAAGACTAACCCAGACAGCTTCGACGTCTTCTACATCTTCCCCTGAGAAGGAACCTGGGGAGATAGATTTAACCAGTCTTCCTGAAAAAGAATTCAAAACAAAAGTCATAAACATGCTGATGGACTTGCAGAGAAATATGCAAGAACTAAGGAGGGAGAATACAGAAATAAAACAATCTCTGGCAGGACTTCAAAACAGAATGGATGAGATGCAAGAGACCATTAATGGACTAGAAAACAGAGAACAGGAATGCAGAGAAGCTGATGCAGAGAGAGATAAAAGGATCTCCAGGAATGAAAGAATTCTAAGAGAGCTGAGTGACCAATCAAAACAGAACAATATCCGCATTATAGGGGTACCAGAAGAAGAAGAGAGAGAAAAAGGGATAGAAAGTATCTTTGAAGAAATGATTGCTGAAAACTTCCCCAAACTAGGGGAGGAAATGGCCTCTCAGGCCACAGAGGTACACAGAACTCCGATGACAAGGGATCCAAGGAGGGCAACAACAAGACACATAATAATTAAAATGGCAAAGATCAAAGACAAGGACAAATTATTAAAGGCAGCCAGAGAGAAAAAAAAGGTCACCTACAAAGGAAAACCCATCAGGCTATCATCAGACTTCTCAACAAAAACCCTACAGGCCAGAAGAGAATGGCATAATATGCTTAATACAATGAAACAGAAGGGCCTTTAACCAAGACTACTGTATCCAGCACGATTATCATTTAAATATGAAGGAGGGATTAAACAATTCCCAGACAAGCAAAAGTTGAGGGAATTTGCGTCCCACAAACCACCTCTACAGGGCATCTTACAGGGACTGCTTTAGATGGGAGCACTCCTAAAAAGAGCACAGAACAAAACACCCAACATATGAAGAAGGGAGGAGGAGGAATAAGAAGGGAGAGAAATAAAGAATCATCAGACCGTGTTTATAATAGCTCAACAAGCGAGTTAAGTTAGACAGTAAAACAGTAAAGAAGCGAACCCTGAACCTTTGGTAACCACAAACTTAAAGCCTGCAATGGCAATAAGTTCATACCTTTCAATAATCATCCTAAATGTAAATGGACTGAATGCACCAATCAAAAGATACAGAGTAATAGAATGGTTAAAAAAGCAAGATCCATCCATATGCTGCATACAAGAGACTCACCTTAAACCCAAAGACATGCACAGACTTAAAGTCAAGGGATGGAAAAAGATATTTCATGCAAACAACAGAGAGAAAAAAACAGGTGTTGCAGTTCTAGTATCAGACAAAACAGACTTCAAAATAAAGAAAGTAACAAAAGATAAAGAAGGACATTACATAATGATAAAGGGTTCATTCCAACAAGAGAATATAACCATTATAAATATATATGCACCCAATACAGGAGCACCAACATATCTGAAACAAATACTAACAAAACTAAAGGAGGAAATAGAATGCAATGCATTCATTCTGGGAGACTTCAACACACCACTCACCCCAAAGGACAGATCCACCAGACAGAAAATAAGTAAGGACACACAGCCACTGAACAACATGCTAGAACAGATGGACCTAATAGACATCTACAGAACTCTACATCCAAAAGCAACAGGATACACATTCTTCTCAAGTGCACATGGAACATTCTCCAGAATAGACCACATACTAACTCACTAAAAGAGCCTCAGTAAATTCCAAATTATTGAAATTCTACCAACCAACTTTTCAGACCACAAAGGTATAAAACTAGAAATAAATTCTACAAAGAAAAAAAAGGCTCACAAACACATGGAGGCTTAACAACATGCTTCTAAATAATCAATGGATCAATGAACAAATAGAGATCAAGGAATATATAGAAACAAATGACAACAACAACACAAAGCCCCAACTTCTGTGGGACACAACAAAAGCAGTCTTATGAGGAAAGTATATAGCGATCCAGGCACACTTGAAGAAGGAAGAACAATCCCAAATGAATGGTCTAATGTCACAATTATTGAAATTGGAAAAAGAAGAACAAATGAGGCCTAAGGTCAGCAGAAGGAAGGACATAATAAAGATCAGAGAAGAAATAAATAAAATTGAGAAGAATAGCAAAAAATTAATGAAAACAAGAGCTGGTTCTTTGAGAAAATAAACAAAATAGACAAGCCTCTAGCCAGGCTTATTAAGAGGAAAAGAGAGTCAACACAAATCAACAGAATCAGAAATGAGAAAGGTAAAATCATGACAGACTCCACAGAAATACAAAGAATTATTAGAGAGTACTATGAAAACCTATATGCTAACAAGCTGGGAAACCTAGAAGGAGAAATGGACAACTTCCTAGAAAAGTACAACCTTCCAAGATTGACCCAGAAAGAAACAGAAAATCTAAACCAACCAATAACCAGCAACGAAATTGAAGCGGTAATCAAAAAACTACCAAAGAACAAAACCCCCGGGCCAGATGGATTCACCTCGGAATTTTATCAGACATACAAAGAAGACATAATACCCATTCTGCTTACACCAAAAAAGAAAATTAAAGACCAATATCCTTGATGAACGTAGATGCAAAAATACTAAATAAAATATGAGCAAACCGAATTCAAAAATACATCAAAAGGATCATACACCATGACCAAGTGGGATTCATCCCAGGGATGCAAGGATGGTACAACATTTGAAAATCCATCAACATCATCCACAACATCAACAAAAAGAAAGACAAAAACCACATGATCATCTCCATAGATGCTGAAAAAGCATTCAATAAAATTCAACATCCATTCATGATAAAAACTCACAAAAAAATGGGTATAGAGGGCAAGTACCTCAACATAATAAAGACCATATATGATAAACCCACAGCCAACATCATACTGAACAGTGAGAAGCTGAAAGCTTTTCCTCTGCTATCAGGAACAAAACAGGAATGCCCACTATCCCCACTGTTATTCAACATAGTACTGGAGGTCCTAGCCACAGAAATTAGAGAAAACAAAGAAATACAAGGAATCCAGATTGCTAAAGAATAAGTTAAGCTGTCACTATTTTCAGATGATATGATATTGTACATAAAAAAAACCCCTGAAGACTCCACTCCAAAACTACTAGAGCTAATATCGGAATTCAGCAAAGTTGCAGTATACAAAATTAACACACAGAAATCTGTGGCTTTCCTATAACAATAAACTAATAGAGAGAGAAATCAGGAAGACAATTCCGTTCACAATAGCATCAAAAAGAATAAAATACCTAGGAATAAACCTAACCAAGGAAGTGAAAGACCTATACCCTGAAAACTATAAGACACTCAAGAGAAATCAAAGAGGTCACTAACAAATGAAACTCATCCCATGCTCCTGGCTAGGAAGAATTAATGTTGTCAAAATGCCCAATCTGCCCAAAGCAATATACAGATTCGATGCAATCCCTGTCAAACTACCAACAGCATTCTTCAATGAACTGGAAGAAATAGTTCAAAAATTCATATGGAAACACCAAAGACCCCAAATAGCTAAAGCAATCCTGAGAAGGAAGAATAAAGTGGCAGGGATCTCACTCCCCAACCTCAAGCTCTACTACAAAGCCACAGTAATCAAGACAATTTGGTACTAGCACAAGAACAGAGCCACAGACCAATGGAACAGAATAGAGACTCCAAACATTAACCCAAACATATATGGTCAACTAATATTCGATAAAGGGGCCATGGCCATACAATGGGGAAATGACAGTCTCTTCAACAGATGGTGCTGGCAAAACTGGACAGCTGCATGTAAGAAAATGAAACTGGATCACTGTCTAACACCATACACAAAAGTAAATTCGAAAAGGATCAAAGACTTGAATGTAAGTCACGAAACCATAAAACTCACAGCAAAATACATAGGCAAAAATCTCTTAGACATAAATATGAGTGACTCTTCTTGAACATATCTCCCTGGACAAGGGAAACAAATGCAAAAATGAACAAATGGGACTATATCAAGCTGAAAAGCTTCTGTACAGCAAAGGACACCATCAAAAGAACAAAAAGGTATCCTACAGTATGGGAGAACATATTCATAAATGACAGATCCAATAAAGGCTTGACATCCAAAATATATAAAGACCTCACACACCTCAACAAACAAAAAGCAAATAATCCAATTAAAAAATGGGCAGAGGAGCTGAATAGACAGTTCTCTAAAGAAGAAATTCAGATGGCCAACAGACACATGAAAAGATGCTCCACATCGCTTGTCATCAGAGAAATGAAAATTGAAACCACAATGAGATATCACCTCACACCAGTAAGGATGGCTACTATCCAAAAGACAAACAACAACAAATGTTGGGGAGGTTGTGGAGAAAGGGGAACCCTCCTACACTGCTGATGGGAATGTAAATTAGTTCAACCATTGTGGAAAGCAGTATGGAGGTTCCTCAAAATGCTCAAAATAGAAATACCATTTGACCCAGGAATTCCACTTCTAGGAATTTACCCCAAGAATGCAGCACTCCAGTTTGAAAAAGACAGATGCACCCCTCTGTTTATCTCTGCACTATTTACAATTGCTAAGATATGGAAGCAACCTAAATGTCCATCAGTAGATCAATGGATAAAGAAGATGTGTACATATACACAATGAAATATTACGCAGCCATAAGAAAAAAACAGATCCTACCATTCGCAACAACATGGATGGAGCTAGAGGGTAATATGCTCAGTGAAATAAGCCAGGCAGAGAAAGACAAATACCAGATGATTTCAGTCATATGTGGAGTATAAGAACAAAAGAAACCTGAAGGAACAAAACATCAGCAGAAGCACAGAACCCAAGAACAGCCTAATAGTTACCAAAGGGAAAGGAACTGGGGATGATGGGTGGGAAGGGAGTGATAAGGGTGGGAAAAAAAGAAAGGGGGCATTATGATTAGCATGTATAATGTGGGGGGTGGGTCAGAGGGAGGGCTGTGCAACACTTAGAAGACATATAGTGATTTTACAGCATCTTACTATGTTGATGCTAGTGACTGTGAACGGGGATGTGGGTGGGACTTGGTGAAAGGGGGAGCCTAGTAAACATAATGTCCTTCATGTAATTGTAGATTAATGATACTAAAGTAAAAATTAAAAAAAAATTAACCTATTTATTGCCATTACAGGCACTGATGTAAATAAACACTTTATAAATGTTATTGCTTACAATCCTCACAGTAATAACATAGCTCTGTCTCTGTAACATCTTTTCATGTTGACAGTAACTACAACAGTTGGAGTGAGAATCTAATAACATATATAACTGTCAAATCACTATGTTGTGTACTTGAAACTGATGTAATATTGTATATCAACTATTCTTCAAAAAATAAATGAATAAACAATCAAATAAAACTACTAACAAAGTGAGTATAGAGGGTATATACCTCAGATAAACACATAATAAAGGACATATATGACAAACCCACAGCCAACATACTTAGCAGCGAAAAGCTGAAAGCTCTTCCTCTAAGATCGGGAATAAGACAAGGATGCCCACTCTCCCCACTTTTATTCAACATAGTACTGGAGGTCCTGCCACGGCAATCAGACAACATAAAGAAATAAAAGGCATCCAAATTGATAAGGAAGATGTTAACAGTCAGTGTTTGCAGATGACATGATATTGTACATAGAAAACCCTAAGGACTTCACCAAAAGAGCTATCAGAACTAATAACTGAATTCAGCAAAGCTGCAGGACACAAAATTAATACACAGAAATCTGTTGTATTCCTATATACTAATGATAAACTAGCAGAAAGAGAAATCAGGGAAACAATTTCATTTACAATTTCATCAAAAACAATAAAATACCAAGGGATAAACCACCAAGGAGGTGAAAGACCTTTACTCTGAAAACTGCAAGATACTCATGAAAGAAATTAAAGAGCACACCAATAGATGGAAATCTAGCCTGTACTCATAGATAGGAAGAATTAATATTGTCAAAATGGCCATCCTGCCTAAAGCAATTTACAGATTCAGGGAAATTCCTATTGAAATACCAACAGCGTTCTTCAACAAAGTAACACAAATAGTTCTAAAATTCATATAGAACCATGTAACTCCAGGGGGAAAATGTGTTCCCAGCTGGGGCAAAAAACCCTTCAGTCAAATGAGTCAAAAGGAGAGATAAAGTGAGAGAATCCTGTTTATCACTTACAAGCAGTCATTTACTCCTGCTTGCCCATGTCTCTGGTAACCCGGCTGCAAAGACCCCACCAAGCCTCTCCAGCCTGGGTGCACGCTTGCTCCCCACCACCCTTGTAATCACCTATTGATATGGAGATGGACTACTTCTCTCCACCCCTTGGAAACACTTTTGATATTGAGATGAACTAAGATTTTGGTGAGAGATTCTGGACATATTGTAATTTTATCCATAGCCCACCCCTCCAGAAATCTCACCTCACAGTCTACTCACTCCCCATTTTCCACAATGGCCCCTGTGTGAGAAAACTGGAGCACTGACACCAGACTAATAACGTACAGTAAAAACAGAAATAAAATCATGATAATCCTCAAACTGGCAGATTCAGCTAGGTTCAAAATCTTACGCAGATTAAGTCCATAGCTCCTGCATTCCACAGGAGGCCAGGAGCTGGACTGGTCGGAAGTGCAGTGCACTCATCCAATGGTAGCTGCAGCCAGGGGGTGCATCCAGGCCAAAAGGACTATAGAAGAAAATAACCTTAAGGCAGTAAGATCCATGTTTTAATGACACTAGTATAGGAAAATGTTGTCCATTAGGTAGAATGCATGCAAGAAAGTGGTCCTATGATAGGACAGTGGTGAGAATGGGATCTCATTCTGTTCAAGTATACCAGACATTTACCTCCCACCCTGTAGGAGTTATAGATGGGTCAATATACAGGGCTATGGGAGGTACATGCACTGACCATAAAGATAAAACAAAACTTCCCTGTAAGATACTCTTACCTCTGGGCCATCATGGGTACACTGCCATGATCATTGTGGACCACTCTGCTGTTACTCCAGGAGCACACAAGAGGCCAGCTTCCAGGACTTTTGCTCAATGTGCCAGAAGGGCTAGGCATTGCTGGTTCATGTGTTGATATGTCCAGAGCCATGTTATTCAACAGAGTATCCAGGGTTTAACACAGTTGGGGCTGGCAGTAGAATGTTGCTCTGGGGCCATATCCTGGCTTCAGTAACTCCTCTTTGGATTTTTGCACATACAGTTGTATTGGAGAGGCAGCATTGTGTGTTAGCATATCCATGGGGCTCAAACCTCCTTTTTTGGGCTTCTCATTTAAATGCCACAGCACTGTCCATAAGCAGACTGAACAGTCCCGTAAACTATTGGTGTCTGACTTCAGCCCAGATTTCGATAAACCATTGTACCTGTCTATCATGCCTGCCCCAGTAGGGTTATATGGTACTTGAAACTTTCATTTTATTCCTAATTTCTGCACCAATTCTTGTAACACATGTCTAGTAAAGTGGGTGCCTTGATCACACTTAGTCACCTGCAGCCAGACATAGACTGCAGAGATGCTCTAGGACCCTTGTGGTCATTTGCTGATCTGCATGATATGCAGGAAAAGCAACCAACAATCCAGTAGATGTGTCCACACAAGTCATGGCATACTGATATCCTTCCGATGAGAGGCCCAGTCTAGTCTATTTGCCACCTGGGAAGGGGTACTGGCCCCCTTACTATTGTCCCATGTTGCTGTGGGACTCAGTGTAAGTCCCTCTTAGAGCACACAAGGCACTCCTTCTGGGCTCTTCTGACTTCTTCAAAGGTCAGTGGCAAGCCCCACCTATGGGCTACAGCCCACATTGTCTTTTGCCCAGTATGTAACAAATGCTGATCTAACCGTTGAGCTACAACAGAGGCAGGCTTTCCTTCTAGCCAATGCACCTAGGCCAATGTGTCTGCTTCATCTTTCCCTGGGAATGCCAAGGGCAAATGGTCAGTCACATGATAAAAGGTAACAGTTGTAGACTGACCAGGGGCCCATAGGTCTCGCCACAAATCTTGCCCTCATAGGGGCTGAAGACCAACCATCCAGTTGTCATGGTACCATTACAGTAGCCACAGGGTCGAGCCCCAATAGATGGCCCAGCTATCAGTGCAGACACCTATGGGGGAAGGCTCCTGGGTGATCATGAGCCATAATGCCCACAACTCAGCCCATTGGCTACTCTTCCCCTCTCCATCATCCATCCATATTGTCTCAGTCTTAGGATGGAAAGCCACAGCCTACCACTTTGGGGGCTGCCAATAACTGGAGCCATCTGTATACCAAGCATCTTCAGGTGTAAGGGCTTTCCCTCCTGATAAGGACTCTTGGTTACCAATGGCTCAAAAGCAAGTTCTTCCTGCTTTCCACTAGTATAGGTCACTGGCCTTAATAAGCATTGGAGTTCTTCACTTAAGGGACTAGTATAGAGGGTACTACACTGCTGTAAATATGTGTCCCATTTAGCCAGTGTAGGTGTCTGTGCCACGCCACTCCATGGCCTTTGGGTCCAGTCTCACACCCATCCCGCAATGGGATAGGTGGTTATTACCTTGGTTGGAGCTGTTCCAGTGATGGGCTCTATAGCCAGCAAGGCATGTTACACAGCAGCCAGTTGCTTCTCTACCAAGGTGTACCAGACCTCTGCTCCTTTCCATAGTTGTGGCCAGAATCCAGTAGGTTGGCATGGATTCTGCTCAGCTGCTGCCAAAGACCCCATCCATAACCATCTTTGGTTACATGAACAAATAGCTCATAGGGCCTTTATGAGTCCATTACAATTAAGGCCTGTATGGCCTTGACTGCCCACTTAGAAGCAGCTGCACATTTCTCATCCCAGTTCCACCTGATACCCTTTTGTACCAACCCATATAAGGGCTTCAGAATTTGTGCCAAGTGCAGGATAAACACTCCCTGGTATCCAAAAAACCCGAAAACTCTTATAATACTGCCACAGTGGTAAGGGTAGGAAAAGCCTGGGCCTTGTCTATGACTGCTTCAGGAATAACTTCAGTTTTACCTGACAAGACAACCCCCAAGAACTTTACAGACAACAGGTCCCTGAACCTTGGTGCTGTTCACAGCCCATCCTGTCAGCTGTAGATGTTGCAGCAGTATAGGAACTGCCCCTTATAAATCTGCAAGAGAGTCAGATGTGAGCATAATATCATCAATGTATTGATAGAGCCATACTGTGTGTAGTTTCTTCCATGTGGCCAAGTCCTGGGCCACAAGTCCATGACAAATGGTGGGACCATGGAGGTATCCCTGTGGAAGGATAGTGGTTGTCCACTGTTGGCTTTCCCACATGAAGGCAACCTGTTCTTGAGTTTCCTGTGCTATGTCAATAGAGAAGAAAGCATTAGGAAGGTCCACTAAATAATGATACATCCCTAGTTCATGACTGAGGATGTCCATAAGGACTGCCAGAGAGGGGACAACAAGAGCACACAAGGCACTCCTTCTGGGCTCTGCTGACTTCTTCAAAGGTCAGTGGCAAGCCCCACCTATGGGCTACAGCCCACATTGTCTTTTGCCCAGTATGTAACAAATGCTGAGTGGTTATGCAAAGTGGTTATGACTTTATTCAATTCCCTATAATCCATGGTCATTTGACAGGAGACATGCAGCTTTTTCACTGGCTACAGCAGGAAATTAAATGGACTATGAGTGGGCTTTATGATGCTCACCTTCTCCAACTCCTGTAGAGTTTCTCCAATTTCCTTGTGTCCCCCAGGCAATTTATACTACTTAGTAGTTGTTATCCACTGAGGTACAGGCAGAGCTACAGGTGGGTGCTTAGCATGTCCCCTCAGAACTGCCCTTACCATATGTACCCTCAGTCTGAATTCATCTGCAGTGGTCTGTAACCACACGCCCTACAGGATATCTACCCCCAAAATATACTCAAGGATGGGAGAAATGTACACAGTATACTCCTTTGGGTATAAACCCTATCCCCAGAGGGACTTGAGCTTTCTTCACTCTAGTTGCCTTACTGCCATTGCCATCTATCACAGCAGGGGTCCTAAAAGAATGCCCAGGGTGCCATAAATCAGAGAACATTCAGATCCTGTATCCACTAGAGCCAATACATGTTGTACATTCATGGGGGAACAATGAATTGATAATTCTACATGTGGCCTCTGGTCCCCATCATGTCCCCCATGGTTGACTCCCATCTCAGTCAAATTGCAATGCCCAAATAATCCTCCTGTGGGGGTGAAGGCCCAGGTGGAGCCTGAGTACTGTCTCCTAGGAAGTCTTACAGGGACACAGCCGGACATGGGGCTTTGACTCTGGCTTCCATGTCCTGGACCTCAGCAGCTGGAACTGCTGCTCTGGCTTTAATTGGTGCCACAGTTCTAACAAGATCCTATTGGGCTGCCCATCAAGTTTATCTTTCACTACCCCAGCCTTTATCATATCAATGCACATCTGAGTCCTTGAGACATTCACGGGGCCCTTTGCACCTCTCCTTTCAGTCGTAGCCTGTCCTTCCTTCCATGCCCTTATTGTTTCAACCTCCCCCAGGTCTGCTCAAGTACAACTAGCCTTACTTATGGGTTTCCCTTCGTAGGGGGCAAGAATAGTCACTAGGGACCCAAAGAGAGATTGGGGAGATACATGCAGCACCAGATTGCTCATTCCTATGGTGAACAACTCCTCATCGGGGCCCTGGGGGTCCATATTATAGATAGTATTTTTCATGCCCAGTTCCTGTAACACCTGCTGGAGCTCTGCATACATTTTTCAGCTAGTGGGTAAATATGGTAAATCACCCTGATTAGGCCAAACTGCCCTGATGGCTGTTGTCAGCCAATCCAGAAGTGCCCAATTCCCTGAGGTGTGATGGGCACTTTGTAACTAGTGCTGGAGAGAAGTGTGAGACATCAGGGAAGCCAGTCTATTCATTTCAGAACCTGACATAACAATGTTTTACACCCCCATATCCCAGAGACACAAAAGCCATGTAGGCAGAGGTTCCGATGGCTTCTGCTGAAACCGGATGCTCATGTCCACCAGCTCATCCTGGGTATAGGGGTGGTGCATGGAGTGCTCCAAAATCTAGGGAGTGGGAGGCTCCTTCCCCTGAGGAGCCCACGGTTGTTGCATTTTCATTTTTCTTAATTACAACTGGGTGGGCCTTTAATATGGGAGTGGCTAGTGCCTCTGGCAGTGGCCTGGCCAACTGCTCAGCTCTTACCCACACCCCTTCATTCTCCCCTGATGTCTCTTTTCCCATCTCCAGGTCTGAAGGCACCGCTCCTCCCCACCCTTCCCCACAGCCTCCTGTATCGCAGATTCTACTGTTACCTCCTCCCTCATTGCTAACATCTTTCAGGAGTAGAACCTGACTTCTCAATAACTGTCTCTTTTTCTTAAGAGCATCCCATATGTCATTGCCCAGCTACTGCAAGTGATGCTGAAGTGTGTCTCTCTCCTCAATAACTCTACAATATCTTGAGAAACAAAAATCCCACAATCCCAGGCACCACATGGCCACTCAGGGCCTCTAAGCAGTCTTCCATCTCATGGAGAGCTTATTCCACAGCTTCTGGTGTCTCCATCCTTCTCCGGTTCTGGGGAAGGGACCACCCATTTAGGAGGTGCTTTGCCCTAGACTAACTCTCCACTAGGGGCTTTCTGAATGGAAGCCCCATGGATGGGTGGTTCCAGGGTGAAGCAATACTCTCCACTGCTGCTAGAGGTAAGGGTGAGCCATAACTCCCTAATCGCAGTAGCCACTGGGCCTCTTCACCATCCACAGGGGGATTTCTGGGTATCTACTTATTATCTCTAGGGGAAGCTTGCCCAAGTGTTGTGCCTATGTGACAGATTTCAGTTTCAGAGGTCCTGCTGACTACTAATATGTTTAATTCTGGGGGAAAATGTGTTCCCAGCCTGGGGAAAATAAACCTATAAAGCAAAAATCAGTCAAAGGGAGAAAGAATGTGGGAGAAACCCATTTATTGCTAACAAGCAGTTGTCTACTCCTGCTTGCCCATGTCTCTTGTGATCCAACTGCAAAGACCCACACAAACCTCCTCAGTCCAGGTGCATGCTCATTTCCCAGTGACCTATAATCACCTATTGATATGGAGATGGACTACTTCTCTCCACCCCTTGGAAACACCTATTGATATGGAGATATACTAAGGCAAGGTGAGAAGTTCTGGAAATATTGCAATTTTATCCATAAAACACAAAAGACCCCAAATAGCTAAAGCAATCCTGAGGGAGAATAACAAAGCTGGAGGGATTATGCTTCCTGACTTTAAGCTCTACTACAGAGCCACAGTAATGAAAACAATTTGGTACTGGCAAAAGAACAGACCCATAGAGCAATGGAAAAGAATAGAGAGCCTAGATATTAACCCACAGATATATGGTCAATTAATATATGATAAAGGAGTCATGAATTTGCAATGGGGAAAGACAGCTTCTTCAACAACTGGTGCTGGCAAAACTGGACAGCTACATGTAAGAGAATGAAACTGGATTAATATCTAACTCCATACACAAAAGTAAACTCAAAATGAATAAAACCTGAATGTAAGTCATTAAACCATAAAACTCTTAGAAAAAAACATAGGCAAAAATCTCTTGAATATAAACATGAGCAAATTTTTCCTGAACACATCTCCTCAGGCAAGGGAAACAAAATAACAAATGAACAAGTGGGACTACATCAAACTGAAAAGCATTTGTACAGCAAAGGACACCATCAGTAGAACAGAAAGGCATCCTACAGTATGGGAGAATATATTTTTAAATGATTTATCTGATAAGGGCTTAACATACAAAATATAAAAAGAACTCACATGCCTCAACACCAAAAAAACAAATAACCCAAATAAAAAATGGGCAGAGGTCCTGAACAGACACTTCTCCAAAGAAGAAATACAGATGGCCAACAGGCACATGAAAAGATGCTCCACATCAGTAATCATCATAGAAATGAAAATTAAAATCACAATGAGATATCACCTCACACCAGTGGAGATGGCCATTATCCAAAAGACAAGCAATAACAAATGCTGGCAAGGATGCAGAAAAAGCGAACCCTTCCACACTTTGGTCAGAATGTAAATTGGTGCAATCATTGTGGAAAGCAATATGGAGGCCCCTCAAAAACTATAAATAGAAATACCGTTTGACCCAGGAATTCCACTCCTAGGAATCTGCCCAAAGAAAACAAGATCCCTCATTCAAAAAAACATATGTATCCCTATGTTTATCACTGCATCATTTACAATAGTGAAGATATGGAAGCAACCTGTGTCCATCAGCAGATGAATGGCTAAAGAAGATGGGGTACATATATACAATGGAATATTATTCAGCCATAAAAAGAAAAGAAATCCTGCCATTTACAGCAACATGGATGGAGCTAGAGGGTATTATGCTCAGTGAAATAAGCCAGGTGTAGAAAGACAAATACCCAATGATTTCACTCATTTGTGGAGTATATAAACAAAGCAAAGCAGAAGGAACAAAATAGCAGTAGACTCATAGTCACCAAGAAGGGACTAGGGGTCACTAAAGGGAAAGGGTTTGGGAGGGTGTGAAGGATAGATAAGGGATTAAAGGCACAATAAATAAATTCATGATCACAATATAGGTAGGTCACAAGGACAGTAGTACAGCATGGAGTATGTAATTAATGACTCTATAACATCTTATTACATTGATAGACAGTGACAGGAATGGAGGGGGTTAGGACTTGATAATGTAAGTGAATGTTGAACCACTGTGTTATGTATTTGAAACCATCATGATTGTATATCAATGGTACTTTAATAAATAATAATAATAATTACAACAATAATATGGGCAACTGCTGAACCACTGTGTTGTATATTTGAAGCCAAGATTGTATATCCATGATACTTCATTTAAAAAAAGAGTGTGTATCATAATTTATGTAATGCTTAAACTGTTTTTAGTATATTAAAAGTAAAATGTTTACATATTTAACACCAAATAATCTTTAAGTTCATATAATTCTTGCCTACTATATGAAGAATATTAACACTAAATAATTGTGATTTTAATTTACCAATTAACAACTTTACCAGAATTTATTCTAAGAAGGAAAAAATATCAATTACCACTATTAGCTTTGTCAGAAAAACTCTCCAACCTCTATGACCTAAAGATCCTTAGAGATTTTAAGGATTTTAATAGAGATAAATTCATTGGTTCCTGATTTGTGATTTAGCTGACTTCGATTTTCAATGATTGTTTTTGTCACTGAGAGATTTCAGTTTGAGAGTACAGTGCTATGGATAATGTCAGGCAGGGCATGTTACCATGCAGCTAAATCACTTGTAATATGGAAAATAAAGTCTACGTGGTGAACCGCAAATGTGTCAAAAATGCTGAAGTTAGTGCTTTTTATCCTGTAACTTAGTAACACATAAAATCAAATTATAATCCAAATATTTTATAAAATGCACTATGATGTGAAATATGGCTCATATTCTCCTTCACTGAAGGCAAACTGTATCACACACCATATTAACAAAGGTCTGTTTAGTGATCATGGGAGCAGAACAAGGTAATTAGTAGATACTAAGTCTCTTTTAACAAATCCTATCCCTCACTTTAGGAAGCCTCGATAAAGAAATGTGAGTGTCTGATTCTGCATATGCACATGCCTCTCCTCCACAACCAACTTCAGAGAGACTCTGCCGTCCTTAACTTTCACTTATATTCCACCCTAATGTGTCAGGCACATCCTTAGGAGGCCTGCCTTAGTATGAAAGTATTTGTCGCTTTTATAACACTGGAGTAGTTACTGCACAGCATTTAGCAGAATTCTAAATTTAAATTAATTTATATAATTAATTAGTCAATGTCTATTGTATTGTAAGCTCTAGGAAGTCAGGGTTCTTTACCTGTTTTGATCATTGTTTTATACACCATGTTTAACGCACAGTAAGCATTTGGTAAGTATTTTTTGAATGCTACAAATGATAAACAAGCTGCAGAATCTCAGCTTGGCTTGTGCTGTGGTCTGAATGTGTCCCCGCTCCAAAATTCAGATGTTGAAATCTTAATGTCCAGAGTGATGGTATTAGGAGGCAGGGCCTTTAAGAGGTGATTACATCATGATGGTGGAGCCTTGTGAATGAGACTAGTTTTCTTATAAAGAGACCCTAGGGAGATTCAGAGAGAAGGCACTGGCTGTAAGCCAGCAAGAGGGCCTTTACCATACCCAAGATGCCTTGATCTTGAAGTTCTTAGCCTCCAGAACTGTAAAAAATAAATTTCTGCTGTTTATAAGCTACTTACACTGTGGTATTTTTTTTAGAAGCCCAGGGACTAAGATAGTTTGATATACACTTGATTAAATTTTGATTTATTAATTAAATATCACTGTTAAGATCACTGTGATTTTAATTCTGGGTCCTGTTACACATGTATGATGTAATTGCTTACTCTTACATATAACTAAATTTACTATATGTGAATTTCCCAGTAGATCATCAAAACAATAATATATTTTGAAGTTCTTGGGTGACCATCCTATTATGCAATGTATTTTTCTCTGACATGGAAATTCCAGTACAGTAAACATTTTGTTTGAAGAACACACTTACAGCAGTTCTTTTTTTAATTGATTAATTTTGATGCGTTGCTGGAATATATTTATATTCAATTAATTATGGATGTCAAAATATCCAGTGAGTCCACATAGGATGTTACACATGAAAGTAACATGTATATATTTCTGGGCAAATAAGAGTATTCTTCTGAATGCCTAAAAGCATAAATCTATGTATTTCTTTCAGGTAGAGTTCTCCAAAATGAATAGAATAAATAGATAAATATACAAACAAATAAACAAGGGAAATATGTTATAGTCAATGTAATTATTTAAATATCTATACCTCATAGAGCTGTGAAGAACTTCTAATATAATGACAATTTAGTTTGTGTTATGTTTCAGTTTACATGTTTCTAAGTGAGTGTGCTACATAACAGACTGATTTTTCATTAGATGAACTCAGTCTGAGGTTATCCTAATTTTAAGTGCACAAAAGTTCTCAAATATTCAATACTTAAAGTAAATGCTCAAATTTCCCCAAAATCATGTTAGGATAACAAGCATTTTAGTATTCCTGTAGGAACACATATCCAATACAATAAGGGTAAACAATTCAAAATGCAGTATTTAGTTTTACATGTTTCCAAAGAATAGAGCAAATGAAACAAAAAGTCAAGGTAATTATTAAAAGACAAAAAGAGAATAGAGAGTGGTATGGAAATGTCATTTTAATAGGTTTGGCATATACAACAAGTATCCTAGTGCTATGCAAATGGTTAGTAACTGGAGATACACAGATTCTGTCACAAAGGAATCAAAAGGGATTGATTAGCCATAGACAACTAGATGGATACTGATGAATGTCCAGAACTGTGAAGGATCTGAACTTTTAACCTACTCATGAGCCAACAATTTAGCTGGCCATCATTGCATAGATGCTGGTAGAAGTTTCAAAACATCTAGGCCAGAGAAAAAGGAGAGCTGATTACTTAGAGCAATAGCAGTAATCAAAATATCATTTTGCATCAGTTCCCAAGCCCCAGTTCCCACATGACAACAAAAAGATGACCTATGATAACTGCATGAGGAATGTGTCTCATTACAAAGAGAAACCTCAGTGTAGACAACCTCAATCTTTTATAGTGAGCAGGAAGCAAGCCCACCTTCCCTTCAGATGGTGACACTGTCTCTATTTCCCAGGGTTTTTTGCTATACAGACATCCTTGAAAATAGTGTCTGTAAAAAAAAGGCAGTTAGTGCCATGCTAGCAGGACATGAAAAAACAGGAGAGATCTGTGAAGAATTGTTTCCCAACCAACAACTGAACAAGGATCACCATTAGTCATCTTAACCATCAATTTAGATTCTGTAATAGTTGATATACCTGCACTTAAACTTTTGGGTATTGAGTGGTGATCACTGTGAAACATACCCTCCCATTTCTAGAACTCTGTTTTTGGCTGACCACTCTCTTAACAAAACATCCATCCATTCTTTAGAGTGATTTTTGTTTGTTTTCAAAATAGAAACACCATCTAAAGGTTTTGGCCACCAAGAAAGAAATAAGTCTATAAAGGAGTAAAAGGAGATTGATAAATTTAGAGTTAAAAGCAACTCTAAAATGAATTTAACTAATTCTAAAAGAAAACAGAAAATCCATTATGCTATGTACCTATTCAATCAAAACAAAGTTAGTGTAGAAAGTGTAGCTCCAGTTACTCTTTTAAGAAACATAAGAGGTTTCCAAAAGTGGTAAGAAAACCAAATTTCAAAATATTAGAACTTCTGATTAAAAAATCATCATTCTTTTGGACCTTCCACATCTTATTTCTGAGGGTTATCTTGACCACGTTCTGTACTATTAGCTGTCTCTGCTGATACTCTAGAAATTGCAACACCTTCATTATATATTTATACAAGAGTGATTGTTATAAAAATTGTAGTGAACTTTTGAACTTTGAGTATCACAGTGTCTTCTTCAATCACTTACATTTCCCTTACTAATGATTTTGGGAAATGTCAGATCCATTGACTAATTCTTTAATTTAGCAAATAATTATTATCTATTAAGTACAAATGACTGTTATAGGCAAGAAAGCTGTAGGTCTCATCTTGTCAAAATATGCAGAATTCTTATTATGATTGATTTTAAATATAAATGGAAAAGAAAAATAATGCAATAACATGTTCTGAAATAAAATTAATAAATACAAAGACATGATGGAATAATGGAGGAGGATTTCACATGGTTGGAAATAAAGGGCTTCTCTATAGGGGAGACATGAGATGAGAAACAAGAAATGCAAATAAATAAGTACTGTGAAGTCCAGGAAAAGCAATTCAGGCAAAGGATGGAAAGGGCAAGTGCTATGGCCTTAAGGCAAAGAAGTGGGACAAAAAGACTGTAGGATGGTGAATGAAGAAGAGTTAAGAATCTGGTGAGATGAGACAGTTGGTAGGCCTGAAGTCTGTAGTAAGAAGTTTGAATCTTATTTTTCTTATATTATTATTTTATTTTTTATTTTCATTTTATTTATTTATTTATTTTTTAAAGTTTATTTTGGTATCATTAATCTACAATTACATGAAGGACATTCTGTTTACTAGGCTCCCCCCTTCACCAAGTCCCACCCACATCCCCGTTCACAGTCACTAGCATCAACATAGTAAGATGCTGTAAAATCACTATATGTCTTCTAAGTGTTGCACAGCCCTCCCTCTGACCCACCCCCCACATTATACATGCTAATCATAATGCCCCCTTTCTTTTTTTCCCACCCTTATCACTCCCTTCCCACCCATCCTCCCCAGTCCCTTTCCCTTTGGTAACTATTAGTCCATTCTTGGGTTCTGTGCTTCTGCTGCTGTTTTGTTCTCTCAGTTTTCTATTGTTCTTATACTCCACATATGAGTGAAATCATTTGGTACCTGTCTTTCTCTGCTTGGCTTATTTCACTGAGCATAATACCCTCTAGCTCCATCCATGTTGTTGAAAATGGTAGGATTTGTTTTTTTCTTATGGCTGAGTAATATTCTATTGTGTATATGTACAACATCTTCTTTATCCATTCATCTACTGATGGACATTTAGGTTGCTTCCATATCTTGGCTATTGTAAATAGTGCAGAGATAAACAGAGGAGTGCATCTGTCTTTTTCAAACTGGAATGCTGCATTCTTGGGGTAAATTCCTAGAAGTGTAATTCCTGGGTCAAATGGTATTTCTATTTTGAGCATTTTGAGGAACCTCCATACTGCTTTCCACAATGGTTGAACTAATTTACATTCCCATCAGCAGTGTAGGAGGGTTCCCCTTTCTCCACAACCTAGCCAACATTTGTTGTTGTTTGTCTTTTGGATGGTGGCCATCCTTACTGGTGTGAGATGATATCTCATTGTGGTTTTAATTTGCATTTCTCTGATGACAAGCGATGTGGAGCATCTTTTCATGTGTCTGTTGGCCATCTGAATTTCTTCTTTAGAGAACTGTCTATTCAGCTCCTCTGCCCATTTTTTAATTGGATTATTTGCTTTTTGTTTGTTGAGGTGTGTGAGGTCTTTATATATTTTGGATGTCAAGCCTTTACTGGATCTGTCATTTATGAATATATTCCCCCATACTGTAGGGTACCTTTTTATTCTTTTGATGGTGTCTTTTGCTCTACAGAAGCTTTTCAGCTTGATATAGTCCCATTTGTTCATTTTTGCATTTGTTTCCCTTGTCCGGGGAGATATGTTCAAGAAGAGTCACTCATATTTATGTCTAAGAGATTTTTGCCTATGTATTTTGCTGTGAGTTTTATGGTTTCGTGACTTACATTCAAGTCTTTGATCCTTTTCGAATTTACTTTTGTGTATGGTGTTAGACAGTGATCCAGTTTCATTTTCTTACATGCAGCTGTCCAGTTTTGCCAGCACCATCTGTTGAAGAGACTGTCATTTCCCCATTGTATGGCCATGGCCCCTTTATCGAATATTAGTTGACCATATATGTTTGGGTTAATGTTTGGAGTCTCTATTCTGTTCCATTGGTCTGTGGCTCTGTTCTTGTGCTAGTACCAAATTGTCTTGATTACTGTGGCTTTGTAGTAGAGCTTGAGGTTGGGGAGTGAGATCCCTGCCACTTTATTCTTCCTTCTCAGGATTGCTTTAGCTATTTGGGGTCTTTGGTGTTTCCATATGAATTTTTGAACTATTTCTTCCAGTTCATTGAAGAATGCTGTTGGTAGTTTGACAGGGATTGCATCGAATCTGTATATTGCTTTGGGCAGATTGGGCATTTTGATGACATTAATTCTTCCTAGCCAGGAGCATGGGATGAGTTTCCATTTGTTAGTGACCTCTTTGATTTCTCTTAAGAGTGTCTTATAGTTTTCAGGGAATAGGTCTTTCACTTCCTTGGTTAGGTTTATTCCTAGGTATTTTATTCTTTTTGATGCTATTGTGAATGGAATTGTCTTCCTGATTCCTCTATTAGTTTATTGTTAGTGTATAGGAAAGCCACAGATTTCTGTGTGTTAATTTTATATCCTGCAACTTTGCTGAATTCTGATATTAGCTGTAGTAGTTTCAGAGTGGAGTCTCTAGGGTCTTTTTTTTTTTTTTTGAGAGGGCATTTCTCATATTTATTGATCAAATGGAGGTTAACAACAATAAAATTCTGTATACGAGAGTCAATGCTCAATGCACAATCATTAATCCACCCCAAGCCTTATTCTCGTCAGTCTCCAATCTTCTGAAGCATAACGAACGAGTTCTTACATGGTGAACAAATTCTTACATAGTGAATAAGTTCTTACATGGTGAACAGTACAAGGGCAGTCATCACAGAAACTTTCGGTTTTGATCACGCATTATGAACTATAAACAATCAGTCAAATATGAACATTCGTTTGATTTTTATACTTGATTTATATGTGGATCCCACATTTCTCCCTTTATTATTATTATTATTTTTATTTTTAATAAAATGCTGAAGTGGTAGGTAGATGCAAGATAAAGGTAGAAAACATAGTTTAGTGTTGTAAGAGAGCAATTGTAGATGATCAGGTGTGTGCCTGTAGACTATGTGTTAACCCAAGCTAGACAAGGGCATTAAAACATCCACAGATGCAGAAGATTTCTCTCAAAACGGGGGGGGGGGGTGGTAAGATTCTGAGCCTCCCCTCTGTTGATCCCCAATTTCTCACCTGATGGCCCCCTGCAACTGTGCCTGTCTTAGGTTGTTCCTCCCTTGAGGAATCTTACCCGTCTCTGGCTAACCAGTCATCTTCCGGGGCCATAGAGGGAGATGTAAAGTTCTTAAGTGAGAGAGAAGCCTTATTGTTTGAAAAGGTTAGGTTTTTACTTCTTTGAAGATTTATGCCCTATGGCTTCTATGCCCAGCATTTTTCTTGAGGTATCTTTACCACTTGGAGGAATTGTGATACACGGTAAATTCGGTATGAGGCACAAATTCTATTTAAGGGTTGTAATTAGAAAGGAAGAAGAAAAGCTGTAGAGGTACGAGATGGAAGAAAACAGGGGAGGATGGACTATTTCTTTGACATATCTTCTTGTAGAGTAACTTAAGCATGTATAGGTTTTAAACTACTAATTAAATTGCACACACACATTAACATAATAAGAATACAGTTACATAACCAAAGCAGATCTATAATTACCAGCAATCTCCAGTGAAGCCAAGAAAACCAGTTAGGCACCCGAGGCATTTGTGAAAATCTGTCTATGATATGATGGATATTGTCCAACTGTACTTGAACAGTCTGAGAGAAATCAGACAAATTAAAACAACCCATTCCTGGGAACTGTTCACATCCCATACGTTCTTTTAACAGTAGATAGTCTATAGTTGTAAGATTTTGGAGCACTAAAACTTGCACTTCTCCTAATTCTTGGTTGAGTTCCAACAGTATAGATCCAGTCAAATTTGTTGTTTTACTGAAAGCACAGGCCAGCTTAGATAGCTCCTTCATTCCAATGGCAAGTCCAGGAACCGGTGGGATGAATGCAGCTACAACTGCAGCATGGCCTGGATCTTCGTTGAGGTTTTTTGATGATCATCTTCTGGAATGATTCTTCCAGACAGTGCTGATGTTGGAAGTTCTTCTTCATATCGTATCTTAGTTCCTTTTCTGGGTAGCCAAATTAGGCTTTGATCCTCTGTATAAACACAAACAGACCCTTTGCCCACACTTTGATATGCCCTTTATACCGTTGTGTAGCACTCATTGGAGGTCACCACACAGGAGCTGCTTTTTTTTTTAAGAGAAAGGAATATTATTAGAAAAGTGTACCTCCATACCTGATCATCTGACACCCTTTAAGTGATCAAAATTAAGGATATTTAAACCATGCATTAATCGTTGATTTACAGATAGTTTTATCCTATCAAGGAGAAATTCCACTTTTCTTTCTTTCTTTCTTTCTTTTTATCTTTAATCTACACTTATATGAAGAATATTATATTTAATAGGCTCTCCCCTATTCCAGGTCCCCCCTATAAACCACTTTACAGTCACTGTCCATCAGCATAGCAAAATGTTGTAGAATCACTACTTGTCCACTTTGTGTTGTACAGCCCTCCCCATTTCCCTCCCCCCATGCATGCTAATCTTAATACCCCCTTTATTCTTCCCCCACTTATCCCTCCCTACCCACCCATCCTCCCCAGTCCCTTTCCCTTTGGTACCTGTTAGTCCATTTTGGGGTTCTGAATTCCGCTGCTGTATTGTTCCTTCAGTTTTTCCTTTGTTTTTATACTGCACAGATGAGTGAAATCATTTGGTTTTTCTCTTTCTCCGCTTGGCTTATTTCACTGAGCATAATACCCTCCAGCTCCATCCATGTTGCTGCAAATGGTAGGATTTTCCCTCTTCTTATGGCTGAGTAGTATTCCATTGTGTACATGTGCCACATCTTCTTTATCCATTCATCTACCGATGGACATTAAGGTGGCTTCCAATTCTTAGTTATTGTAAATACTGGTGCGATAAACATAGGGGTGTATCTGTCTTTCTCAAACTTGATTGCTGCATTCCTAGGGTAAATTCCGAGGAGTGGAATTCCTGGGTCAAATGGTAGGTCTGTTTTGAGAATTTTGATGAACCTCCATGCTGCTTTCCACAATGGTTGAACTAATTTACATTCCCACCAGCAGTGTAGGAGGGTTCCCCTTTCTCCACAACTTCGCCAACATTTGTTGTTGTTTGTCTTTTGGATGGCAGCCATCCTTACTGGTGTGAGGTGATATCTCATTGTAGTTTTAATTTGCATATCTCTGATAATTAGCGATGTGGAGCATCTTTTCATATGTCTGTTGGCCATCTGTATTTCCTTTTTGGAGAACTGTCTGTTCAGTTCCTCTGCCCTTATTTATTTGGATTATTTGTTTTTTTTTTGTTGTTGAGGCATGTGAGGTCTTTATATATTTTGGACGTCAAGCCTTTATCAGATCTGTCATTTACAAATATATTCTCCCATACTGTAGGGTTCATTTTTGTTATATTGTTGGAGTCCTTTGCTGTACAGAAGCTTTTCAGCTTAATATAGTCCCACTTGCTCATTTTTGCTGTTGTTATCCTTGCCCGGGGAGATATGTTCAAGAAGAGGTCCCTCATGTTCATGTCTAAAAGGTTTTTGCCTATGTTTTTTTCTAAGACTTTTATGGTTTCATGACTTACATTCAGGTCTTTGATCTATTTTGAGTTTACTTTTGTATATGGGGTTAGACAATGGTCCAGTTTCATTCTCCTACATGTAACTGTCCAGTTTTGCCAGCACCATCTGTTGAAGAGACTGTCATTTTCCCATTATATGTCCATGGCTCCTTTATCAAATATTAATTGACCATATGTGTTTGGGTTAATGTCTGGAGTCTCTAATCTGTTCCACTGGTCTGTGGCTCTTTTCTTGTGCCAGTACCAAATTGTCTTGGTTACTATGGCTTTGTAGTAGAGCTTGAATTTGGGGAGTGAGATCCCCCATACTTTATTCTTCTTTTTCAGGATTGCTTTGGCTATTCAGGGTCTTTGTTGTTTCCTTATGAATTTTTGAATTATTTATTCCAGTTCATTGAAGAATATTGCTGGTAATTTGATAGGGATTGCATCAAATCTGTATATTGCTTTGGGTAGGTTGGCCATTTTGATGATATTAATTCTTCCTACCCATGAGCATGAGATGAGTTTCCATTTGTTAGTGTTCCCTTTAATATCTCTTAAGAGTGACTTGTAGTTTTCAGGATATAGGTCTTTCACTTATTTGGTTAGGTTTATTCCTAGGTATTTTATTCTTTTTTATGTAATTGTGAATGGAATTGTTTTCCTGATTTCTCTTTCTATTGGTTCATTTTTAGTGTATAGAAAAGCTACAGATTTCTGTGTGTTAATTCTGTATCCTGCAATTTTGCTATATTCTGATGTCAGTTCTAGTAGTTTAGGAGTGGAGTCTTTAGGGTTTTTTATGTACAATATCATATCATCTGCAAATAGTGACAGTTTAACTTCTTCTTTACCAATCTGGATTCCTTGTATTTGTTTTGTCTGATTGCCATGGCTAGTACCTCTAGTACTATGTTAAATAACAGTGGGGAGAGTGGGTATCCCTGTCTAGTTCCTGATCTCAGATGAAAAGCTTTCAGCTTCTCACTGTTCAGTATAATGTTGGCTGTGGGTTTATCATATACAGCCTTTATTATGTTGCAGTACTTGCCCTCTATTCCCATTTTGCTGAGAGTTTTTATCATGAATGGATGTTGAATTTTTTCAAATGCTTTTTCAGCATCTATGGAGATGATCATGTGGTTTTTGTCTCTCTTTTTGTTGATGTGGTGGATGATGTTGACGGATTTTGGAATATTGTACCATCCTTGCATCACTGGAATAAATCCCACTTGGTCATGGTGTATAATCCTTTTGATATGCTGTTGAATTCTGTTTGCTAAAAATTTATTAAGTATTTTTGCATCTACATTCATGAGGGATATTGGTCTGTCATTTTCTTTTTTGGTGGGGTCTTTGCCTGGTTTTGGTATGAGGGTGATGTTGGCTTCATAGAATGAGTTTGGGAGTACTCCCTCCTCTTCTATTTTTTGGAAAACCTTAAGGAGAATGGGTATTATGTCTTCTCTGTGTGTCTGATAAAATTCCGAGGTAAATCCGTCTGGCCCCAGGGTTTGGTTCTTGGGTAGTTTTTTGATTACCTTTTCAATTTCTTTGCTCGTAATTGATTTAACTTTTGTGTTTCTTCCTTGGTCAGTCTTGGGAGGTTGTATTTTTCTAGGAAGTTGCCCATTTCTTCTAGGTTTTCCAGCTTGTTGGCATTTAGGTTTTCATAGTAGTCTTTAATAATTCTTTGTATTTCTGTGGAGTCTGTCGTGATTATTCCATTCTCATTTCTGATGCTGTTGATTTGTATTGATTCTCTTTTTCTCTTAATAAGTTTAGCTATAGGCTTATCTATTTTGTTATTTTCTCAAAGAACTGGCTCTTGGTTTCATTGATTTTTGCTATTGTTTTATTCTTCTCAATTTTGTTAATTTCTTCCCTGATCTCTATTATATCCCTCCTTCTGCTGACTTTCGGTCTCATTTCTTCTTCTTTTTCCAGTTTTGATAATTGTGATGTTAGACTATTCATTTGGGATTGGTCTTCCTTCTTAAAGTGTGCCTGGATCGCTATATACTTTCTTCTTAAGACTGCTTTCACTGTGTCCCACAGAAGTTGGGGCTTTGTGTTGTTGTTGTCATTTGTTTCTATGTATTCCTTGATCACTATTTTGATTTGTTCATTGATCCATTGATTATTTAGAAGCATGTTGTTAAGCCTCCATGTGTTTGTGAGCCTTTTTTTTCTTTGCAGAATTTATTTCTAGTTTTATACCTTTCTGGTCTGAAAAGTTGGTTGGTAGAATTTCAATAATTTGGAATTTACTGAGGCTCTTTTTGTGAGCTAGTATGTGGTCTATTCTGGAGAATGTTCCATGTGCACTTGAGAAGAAGGTATATCCTGTTGCTTTTGGATGTAGAGTTCTATAGATGTCTATTAGGTCCATCTGTTCTAGGGTGTTGTTCAGTGCTTCTGTGTCCTTACTTATTTTCTGCCCAGTGGATCTATCCTTTGGGGTGAGTGGTGTGTTGAAGTCTCCTAAAATGAATGCATTGCAGTCTATTTCCCTCTTTAGTTCTGTTAGTATTTGTTTCACATATGCTGGTGCTCCTGTGTTGTGTGCATATGTATTTAGAATTGTTATATCCTCTTGTTGGACTGAGCCCTTTATCATTATGTAATGTCCTTCTTTATCTCTTGTTACTTTCTTTGTTTTGAAGTTTATTTTGTCTGATATTAGTACTGCAATCCCTGCTTTCTTCTCTCTGTTGTTTGCCTGAAATATATTTTTACATCCCTTGACTTTCAGTCTGTGCATGTCTTTGGGTTTGAGGTGAGTTTCTTGTAAGCAGCATATAGATGGGTCTTGCTTTTTTTTTTTTTTTGAGAGGGCATCTCTCATATTTATTGATCAAATGGTTGTTAACAACAATAAAATTCAGTAAAGGGAGTTCAACGCTCAATTTACAATCATTAATCCATCTCAAGCCTAATTCTCGTCAGTCTCCAATCTTCTGAAGCATAACGAACAAGTTCTTACATGGTGAACGAATTCTTACATAGTGAATAAATTCTTACATGGTGAACAGTACAAGGGCAGTCATCACAGAAACTTTCGGTTTTGATCATGCAATATGACCTATAAACAATCAGGTCAAATATGAATATTCGTTTGATTTTTGTAGTTGATTTATATGTTGATCCCACATTTCTCCTATTATTATTATTATTATTATTATTTTTAATAAAATGCTGAAGTGGTAGGTAGATGCAAGATAAAGGTAGAAAACATAGTTTAGTGCTATAAGAGGGCAAATGTAGATGATCAGATGATCAGGTGTGTGCCTATGGACTAAGTATTAATCCAGGCTAGACAAGGGCAGCAAGACATCCACAGATGCAGAAGATTTCTCTCAAAGCAGGGGGGGTGAGGTTCTGAGCCTCACCTCTGTTGATCCCCAAATTCTCACCTGATGGCCCCCCTGCAACTGTGCCTGTCTTAGGTTGTTCCTCCCTTGAGGAATCTTACCCGTCTCTGGCTAACCAGTCATCTTCCGGGTCCATACAGGGAAATGTAAAGTTGGTAAGTGAGAGAGAAGCCATATTGTTTGCAAAGGTTAGCTTTTTACTTCTTTGCAGATTTATGCCCTGTGGCTTCTATGCCCAGCACTTGTCTTGAGGTATCTTTACCACCTGGAGGAATTATGATACTCGGTAAATTCGATATGAGGCACGAATTCTATTTAAGGGTTGTAATTAGGAAGGAAGAAGAAAAGCTATAGATGTAGCATATGAGGGAAACATGGGAGGATTGATTATTTCTTTGACATATCTTCTTGTATAGTACCTTAAGTATGTATAGGTTTTAAACTACTAATTTGCACACATATATTAACATAATAGGAATACGGTGACTTAAACAAAGCAAATCTATAATTACCATCCATCTCCAGTGAAGCCAAAAAAACCATTTAGGCACCCTAGGCATTTGTGAAAATTTATCTATGATATGATGGATATTGTCCAACTGTACTTGAACCATCAGACAAATTAAAGCAGCCCATTTCTGGGATCTGTTCACATCCCATATGTTCTTTTAACCATAGATAGTCTATAGTCATGAGATTTTGGAGTGCTACAACTTGCACCCCTCCCAACTCCTGGTTGAGTTCCAACAGTACAGATCCGGTCAAATTCGTTGTCTCACTGTATGCACATGCCAGCCTAGACATCTCCCTCCTCATTCTTATGGCAAGTCCAGGAGACGGTGGGCTGGATGCAGCCACAACCGCAGCATCGTCCGGATCCCTGTGGAGGCTTTTTGATGATCATCCCCCGGCACAAGTCCTCCAGAGAGTGCTGATGCCGGAAGCTCCTCCTCATATCGTATCTTAGTTCATTTTCTGGGTATCCAAGCTAGGCCTTGATCTTCTGCATAGAAACAAACAGACCCTTTGCCCACACTTTGACATGCCCTCTATACCACTGTGCAGAACTCATTGGAGGTCAGCACACAGTAACTGCTTTTTTTTTTTTTTAAATTAAGAGAATGGAATATTATCAGAAAAGAGTACCTCCATAGCTGATCATCTGACACCCTTTAAGTGATCAACATTAAGAAGCGTTGATCTTTGATTTACCAATAGTTTTATCCTGTTAAGGAGTAATCCCGCTTTTCTTTCTTTCTTCCTTTCTTTTTTTTTTTTTTTTTAAATTTTTAATCTACACTTACATGAAGAATACTATGTTTACTATGCTCTCCCCTATATCAGGTCCCCCCTAACAACCACATTACGGTTACTGTCCATCAGCTTAGCAAAATGTTGTAGAGTCACTACTTGTCCTCTCTGTGTTGTGCAGCCCACCCTCCCCTTTCTCCCTCCCCCCCATGCATGCTAATCTTAATACCCCCCTTCTTCTTCCCCCCACTTATCCCTCCCTGCCCACCCATCCTCCCCAGTTCCTTTCCCTTTGGTACCTGTTAGTCCATTTTTGGGCTCTGTAATTCCACTGCTGTTTTGTTCCTTCAGTTTTTCCTTTGTTCCTATACTCCTCAGATGAGTGACATCATTTGGTATTTCTCTTTCTCCGCTTGGCTTATTTCACTGAGCATAATCCTCTCCAGCTCCATCCATGTTGCTGCAAATGGTTGGATTTTTCCACTTCTTATGGCTGAGTAGTATTCCATTGTGTATATGTACCACATCTTCTTTATCCATTCATCTACCGATGGACATTTAGGTTGCTTCCAATTCTTGGCTATTGTAAATAGTGCTGCGATAAACATAGGAGTGCATCTGTCTTTCTCAAACTTGATTGCTGCATTCTTAGGGTAAATTCCTAGGAGTGGAATTCCTGGGTCAAATGGTAGGTCTGTTTTGAGCATTTTGATGCACCTCCATACTGCTTTCCACAATGGTTGAACTAATTTACATTCCCACCAGCAGTGTAGGAGGGTTCCCCTTTCTCCACAGCCTCGCCAACATTTGTTGTTGTTTGTCTTTTTGATGGCAGCTATCCTTACTGGTGTGAGGTGATACCTCATTGTAGTTTTAATTTGCATTTCTCTGATAATTAGCGATGTGGAACATCTTTTCATGTGTCTCTTGGCCATCTGTATTTCTTTTTTGGAGAACTGTCTGTTCAGTTCCTCTGCCCATTTTTTAATTGGGTTATTTGTTTTTTGTTTGTTGAGGCATGTGAGCTCTTTATATATTCTGGACGTCAAGCCTTTATCGGATCTGTCATTTTCAAATATATTCTCCCATACTGTAGGGTTCCTTTTTGTTCTATTGATGGTGTCTTTCGCTGTACAGAAGCTTTTCAGCTTAATGTAGTCCCACTTGCTCATTTTTGCTGTTGTTTTCCTTGCCCGGGGAGATATGTTCAAGAAGAGATCACTCATGTTTATGTCTAAGAGGTTTTTGCCTATGTTTTTTTCCAAGAGTTTAATGGTTTCATGCCTTACATTCAGGTCTTTGATCCATTTTGAGTTTACCTTTGTATATGGGGTTAGACAATGGTCCAGTGGGTCTTGCTTTTTTATCCATTCTATTACTCTGTGTCTTTTGATTGGTGCATTAAGTCCATTCACATTTAGGGTGACTATTGAGAGATATGTACTTATTGCCATTGCAGGTTTTAGATTCGTGATTACCAAAGGTTCAAGGTTAGCCTCTTTCATATCTTACTGCCTAACTTAGCTTGCTTATTGACCTGTTATATATACACTGTCTGGAGATTCTTTTCTTCTCTCCCTTCTTATTCCTCCTCCTCCTTTCTTCATATGATTTGTGTTTTGTTCTGTGCTCTTTTTAGGAGTGCTCCCATCTAGAGCAGTCCCTGTAAGATGCCCTGTAGAGGTGGTTTGTGGGAGGCAAATTCCCTCAGCTTTTGTTTGTCTGGGAATTCTTTAAACCCGCCATCATATTTAAATGATAGTCGTGCTGGATACAGTATCCTTGGTTTAAGGCCCTTCTGTTTCATTGTATTAAATATATCATGCCATTCTCTTCTGGCCTTTAGGGTTTCTGTCGAGAAGTCTGATGTTAGCCTGATTGGTTTTTCTTTATAGGTGACCTTTTTCTATCTAGCTGCCTTTAAAACTCTTTCCTTGGGGCGGAGCCAAGATGGCAGCGTGAGTAGAGCAGTGGAAATCTCCTCCCAAAAACACATAGAGCTATGAAAATATAACAAAGAAAAATCTTCCTAAAATAGAGACCACAGGACACAGGACAACATCCAGACCACATCCACACCTGCAAGAACCCAGCGCCTTGCAAAGGGGGTAAGATACAAGCCCCGGCCGGGCGGGACCCGAGCGGCCCTCCCCCCGGCTCCTGGTGGGTGGAAAGAAACTGGGAGCGGTTTTTTTTTTTTTTGGCGAGTGCTTTTTGGAAGCCTTAAAGGGACAGGGACCCCGTTGCTAGGGAGGCAGGGTTGCAGAACCGGTGAGCGGGTGCCAGGGACCAGCACATGAGGACGGAGGAAATTGGGCATTTTTCCCGTTTTTTTTCTCTTTTTGGCAAGTCCTTTTTGGAAGCCTTAAAGGGACAGGGACCCAGGTGCTAGGGAGGCAGGGCGGCGGGACTGCTGAGCGGGTGCCTGGGACTGCCCCTGAGGACAAAGAATATCCCTCATTTTTCCCTGCAGGAACGGTGGGCGGGTGCCTGAGACTGGCACTTGAGGACGGAGGAAATCGCACGCTTTTCCGCATTTTTTCCCTCTTTTCGCGAGTGCTTTTTGGAAGCCTTAAAGGGACAGGGACCCCAGTGCTAGGGAGACAGGGCGGTGGGATTGGTGACAGGGTGCCTGGGACCAGCACCTGAGGATAAAGAATATCCCGCATTTTTCCCTGCGTGACCAGTGGGCGGGTGCCTGAGACTGGCACCTGAAGACGGAGGAAATCCTGCGTTTCCCCCCCTTTTTTTTTTTCTCTTTTTGGCGAGTGCTTTTTGGAAGCCTTAAAGGGACAGAGACCCTGGTGCTAGGGAGGCAGGGCGGTGGGACCGGTGAGCGGGTGCCTGGGACCAGCACTTGAGGACGGAGGAAATCACGCGTTTTTCCCCTTTTTTTTTTTCTTTTTGGCGAGTGCTTTTTGGAAGCCTTAAAGGGACAGGGACCCCGGTGCTAGGGAGGCAGGGCGGCGGGACTGGTGAAGCTAACCTTGAACCTTTGGTAACCACGAATCTAAAGCCTGCAATGGCAATAAGTACATATCTCTCAATAGTCACCCTAAATGTAAATGGACTTAATGCACCAGTCAAAAGACACAGAATAATAGAATGGATAAAAAAGCAAGACCCATCTATATGCTGCTTACAAGAAACTCACCTTAAACCCAAAGATAAGCATAGACTAAAAGTCAAGGGATGGAAAAACATATTTCAGGCAAACAACAGTGAGAAGAAAGCAGGGGTTGCAGTACTAATATCAGACAAAAGAGACTTCAAAACAAAGAAAGTAACAAGAGATAAAGAAGGACACTACATAATGATAAAGGGCTCAGTCCAACAAGAGGATATAACCATTCTAAATATATATGCACCCAATACAGGAGCACCAGCATAAGTGAAGCAAATACTAACAGAACTAAAGAGGGAAATAGACTGCAATGCATTCATTTTAGGAGACTTCAACACACCACTCACCCCAAAGGATAGATCCACTGGGCAGAAAATAAGTAAGGACACAGAAGCACTGAACAACACCCTAGAACAGATGGACCTAATAGACATCTATAGAACTCTACATCCAAAAGCAACAGGATATACATTCTTCTCAAGTGCACATGGAACATTCTCCAGAATAGACCACATACTAGCTCACAAAAAGAGCCTCAGTAAACTCCAAAATATTGAAATTCTACCAACCAATTTTTCAGACCACAAAGGTATAAAAGTAGAAATAAATTCTACAAAGAAAACAAAAAGGCTCACAAACACATGGAGGCTTAACAACATGCTACTAAATAATCAATGGATCAATGAACAAATCAAAATAGAGATCAAGGAATATATAGAAACAAATGACAACAACAACACTAAGCCCCAACTTCTGTGGGACGCAGCAAAAGCAGTCTTAAGAGGAAAGTATATAGCAATCCAGGCACACTTGAAGAAGGAAGACCAATCCCAAATGAATAGTCTAACATCACAATTATCAAAACTGGAAAAAGAAGAACAAATGAAGCCTAAAGTCAGCAGAAGGAGGGACATAATAAAGATCAGAGAAGAAATAAACAAGATTGAGAAGAATAAAACAATAGCAAAAATCAACGAAACCAAGAGCTGGTTCTATGAGAAAATGAACAAAATAGATAAGCCTCAAGCCCAACTTACTAAGAGAAAAAGAGAATCAACACAAATCAACATAATCAGAAATGAGAATGGAAAAATCATGACAGACTCCACAGAAATACAAAGAAATATTAAACACTACTATGAAAACCTATATGCCAAATAGCTGGAAAACCTAGAAGAAATGGACAACTTCCTAGAAAAATACAACCTCCCAAGACTGACCAAGGAAGAAACACAAAAGTTAAACAAACCAATTATGAGCAAAGAAATTGAAACGGTAATCAAAAAACTATCCAAGAACAAAACCCCGGGGCCAGACAGATTTACCTCGGAATTTTATCAGACACACAGAGAAGACATAATACCCATTCTCCTTAAAGTTTTCCAAAAAATAGAGTAGGAGGGAATACTCCCAAACTCATTCTATGAAGCCAACATCACCCTAATACCAAAACCAGGCAAAGACCACACCAAAAAAGAAAATGACAGACCAGTATCCCTGATGAATGTAGATGCAAAAATACTCAATAAAATACTAGCAAACAGAATTCAACAGTATATCAAAAGGATCATACACCATGACCAAGTGGGTTTCATCCCAGGGATGCAAGGATGGTACAGCATTCGAAAATCCATCAACATCATCCACCACATCAACAAAAAGAAAGACAAAAACCACATGATCATCTCCATAGATGCTGAAAAAGCATTTGACAAAATTCAACATCCATTCATGATAAAAACTCTCAGCAAAATGGGAATAGAGGGCAAGTACCTCAACATAATAAAGGCCATATATGATAAACCCACAGCCGCATTATACTGAACAGCAAGAAGATGAAAGCATTTCCTCTGAGATCGGGAACCAGACAGGGATGCCCTCTCTCCCCACTATTATTTAACATAGTACTGGAGGTCCTAGCCATGGCAATCAGACAAAACAAAGAAATACAAGGATTCCAGATTGGTAAAGAAGAAGTTAAACTGTCACTATTTGCAGATGATATGATATTGTACATAAAAAACCCTAAAGACCCCTCTCCAAAACAACTAGAACTGATATCGGAATACAGCAAAGTTGCAGGATACAAAGTTAACACACAGAAATCTGTAGCTTTCCTATACACTAACAATGAATCAATAGAAAGAGAAATCAGGAAAACAATTCCATTCACCATTGCATCAAAAAGAATAAAATACCTAGGAATAAACCTAACCAAAGAAGTGAAAGACTTATACTCTGAAAACTACAAGTCACTCTTAAGAGAAATTAAAGGGGACACTAATAAATGGAAACTCATCCCATGCTCATGGCTAAGAAGAATTAATATCGTCAAAATGGCCATCCTGCCCAAAGCAATATACAGATTTGATGCAATCCCTCTCAAATTACCAGCAACATTCTTCAATGAATTGGAACAAATAATTCAAAAATTCATATGGAAACACCAAAGACGCCGAATAGACAAAGCAATCCTGAAAAAGAAGAATAAAGTAGGCGGGATCTCACTCCCCAACTTCAAGCTCTACTACAAAGCCATAGTAATCAAGACAATTTGGTACTGGCACAAGAAAAGAGCCACAGACCAGTGGAACAGATTAGAGACTCCAGACATTAACCCAAACATATATGGTCAATTAATATTTGATAAAGGAGCCATGGACATACAATGGGGAAATGACAGTCTCTTCAACAGATGGTGCTGGCAAAACTGGACAGCTACATGTAGGAGAATGAAACTGGACCATTGTCTAACCCCATATACAAAGGTAAACACAAAATGGATCAAAGACCTAAATGTAAATCATGAAACCATTAAACTCTTGGAAAAAAACATAGGCAAAAACCTCTTAGACATAAACATGAGTGACCTCTTCTTGAACATATCTCCCCGGGCAAGGAAAACAACAGCAAAAATGAACAAGTGGGACTACATTAAGCTGAAAAGCTTCTGTACAGCGAAAGACACCATCAATAGAACAGAGAGGAACCCTACAGTATGGGAGAATATATTTGAAAATGACACATCCGATAAAGGCTTGACGTCCAGAATATATAAAGAGCTCACATGCCTCAACAAACAAAAAACAAATAATCCAATTAAAAAATGGGCAAAGGAACTGAACAGACAGTTCTCTAAAAAAGAAATACAGATGGCCAACAGACACATGAAAAGATGCTCCACATCGCTAATTATCAGAGAAATGCAAATTAAAAGTACAATGAGGTATCACCTCACACCAGTAAGGATAGCTGCCATCCAAAAGAGAAACAACAAGAAATGTTGGGGAGGTTGTGGAGAAAGGGGAACCCTCCTACACTGTTGGTGGGAATGTAAATTAGTTCAACCATTGTGGAAAGCAATATGGAGGTTCATCAAAATGCTCAAAACAGACCTACCATTTGACCCAGGAATTCCACTCCTAGGAATTTACCCTAAGAACGCAGCAATCAAGTTTGAGAAAGACAGATGCACCCCTATGTTTATCACAGCACTATTTACAATAGCCAAGAATTGGAAGCAACCTAAATGTCCATCGGTAGATGAATGGATAAAGAAGATGTGGTACATATACACAATGGAATACTACTCAGCCATAAGAAGTGGAAAAATCCAACCATTTGCAGCAACATGGATGGAGCTGGAGAATATTATGCTCAGTGAAATAAGCCAAGCAGAGAAAGATAAATACCAAATGATTTCACTCATCTGAGGAGTATAAGAAAAAAGTAAAAACTGAAGGAACAAAACAGCAGCGGAATTACAGAACCCAAAAATGGACTAACAGGTACCAAAGGGAAAGGAACTGGGGAGGATGGGTGGGCAGGGAGGGGTAAGGCGTGGGAAGAAGAATGGCGATATTAAGATTAGCATGCATGGGGGGGAGGGAGAAAGGGGAGGGTGGGCTGCACAACACAGAGAGGACAAGTAGTGACTCTACAACATTTTGCTAAGCTGATGGACAGTAACCGTAATGTGGTTGTTAGGGGGGACCTGATATAGGGGAGAGCATAGTAAACATAGTATTCTTCATGTAAGTATAGATTAAAAATTAAAAAAATAAAAGAAAGAAAGAAAGAAATAAAAGGGGTATTATTCCTTGATAGGATAAAACTATTGGTAAATCAAAGATCAACACATGCTTTAAATATCCTTAATGTTGATCACTTAAAGGGTGTCAGATGATCAGCTATGGAGGTACTCTTTTCTAATAATATTCCTTTCTCTTAATAAAGAAAAAAAAAAGCAGTTACTGTGTGCTGACCTCCAATGAGTTCTGCACAGTGGTATAGAGGGCATGTCAAAGTGTGGGCAAAGGGTCTGTTTGTTTCTATGCAGAAGATCAAGGCCTAGCTTGGATACCCAGAAAATGAACTAAGATACGTTATGAGGAGGAGCTTCCGGCATCAGCACTCTCTGGAGGACTTGTGCCGGGGGATGATCATCAAAAAGCCTCCACAGGGATCCGCACGATGCTGCAGTTGTGGCTGCATCCAGCCCACCATCTCCTGGACTTGCCATAGGAATGAGGAGGGAGATGTCTAGGCTGGCATGTGCATACAGTGAGACAACGAATTTGACCGGATCTGTACTGTTGGAACTCAACCAGGAGTTGGGAGGGGTGCAAGGTGTAGCACTCCAAAATCTTATGACTATAGACTATCTATGGTTAAAAGAACATATGCGATGTGAACAGATCCCAGAAATGGGCTTCTTTAATTTGTCTGATTTCTCTCAGACTGTTCAAGTACAGTTGGACAATATCCATCATATCATAGACAAATTTTCACAAATGCCTAGGGTGCCTAAATGGTTTTCTTGGCTTCACTGGAGATGGATTCACTGGAGATGGATGGTAATTATAGATTTGCTTTGTTTATGTCACCATATTCCTATTATATTAATATGTGTGTGCAAATTAGTTAGTAGTTTAAAACCTATACATACTTAAGGTACTCTACAAGAAGATATGTCAAAGAAATAATCAATCCTCCCATGTTTCCTTCCATATGCTACATCTGTACCTTTTCTACTTTCTTCCTAATTACAACTCTTAAATAGAATTCGTGCCTCATATCGAATTTACCAAGTATCATAATTCCTCCAGGTGGTAAAGATACCTCGAGACAAGTGCTGGGCATAGAAGCCACAGGGCATAAATCTGCAAAGAAGTAAAAAGCTAACCTTTTCAAACAATATGGCTTCTCTCTCACTTACCAACTTTACATTTCCCTGTATGGCCCCGGAAGATGACTGGTTAGCCAGAGACGGGTAAGATTCCTCAAGGGAGGAAGAACCTAAGACAGGCACAGTCGCAGCGGGGCCATCAGGTGAGAATTTGGGGATCAACAGAGGTGAGGCTCAGAACCTCAACCCCCCTGCTTTGAGAGAAATCTTCTGCATCCATGGATGTTTTGCTGCCCTTGTCTAGCCTGGATTAATACTTAGTCCATAGGCACACACCTGATCATCTGATCATCTACATTTGCCCTCTTACAGCACTGAACTATGTTTTCTACCTTTATCTTGCATCTACCTACCACTTCAGCATTTTATTAAAAATACAAATAATAATAATAATAAAGGGAGAAATGTGGGATCAACATATAAATCAAGTACAAAAATCAAACGAATATTCATATTTGACCTGATTGTTTATAGGTCATAATGCGTGATCAAAACCGAAAGTTTCTGTGATGAATGCCCTTGTACTGTTCACCATGTAAGAATTTATTCACTATGTAAGAATTCGTTCACCATGTAAGAACTTGTTCATTATGCTTCAGAAGATTGGAGACTGACGAGAATTAGACTTGAGATTTATTAATGATTGTACATTGAGCATTGACCCCCCTATAGTGAATTTTATTGTTGTTAACAACCATTTGATCAATAAATATGAGAGATGCCCTCTCAAAAAAAAACAAAAACAAAACCCTTTCCTTGTCCTTGATCCTTGCCATTTTAATTATTATGTGTCTTGGTGTTGTCCTCTGTTGGGTTTTTTTTTGTATTTCTGTGGTCTGTTCGATTATTTCCTCCTCCAGTTTGGGGAAGTTTTCAGCAATTATTTCCTCTAAGAGACTTTCTACCCTTTTCCTCTCTCTTCTTCTTCTGGTACCCCTATAATACAGATATTGTTCCTTTTGGATTGGTCCCACAGTTCTCTTAGTATTGTTTCGTTCCTGGAGATCTTTTTATCTCTCTCTATGTCAGCTTCTATACTTTCCTGTTCTCCGGTTTCTATTCCTTCAATGGCCTCTTGCATCTTATCCATTCTGCTTATAAATCCTTCCAGGGTTTGTTTCACTTCTGTGATCTCCTTCCTGACATCTGTGATCTCCCTCCAGACTTCATCCCATTGCTCTTGCATTTTTCTCTGCATCTCTGTCAGCATGTTCATGATTTTTGTTTTGAATTCTTTTTCAGAATTCAAAGACTGGTTAGGTCTGTCTCCTTCTCAGGTGTTGTCTCTGTGATCTTTGTCTCCCTGTAGTTTTGCCTTTTCATGGTGATAGAGATAGTTTGCAGAGCTGGTATGAGTGACAGCTGGAAGAGCTTTCCTTCTTGTTGGTTTGTGGCCTTCCTCTCCTGGGAGAATAGTGACCTCTAATGGCTTGTGCTGGGCAGCTGTGTGCAGACAGTTCTTCTGCTTCCTGCCCGGCTGCTATGGAGTTTATCTCCGCTGTTGCTGTGGGTATGGCTTGGCTCGGTTCTGCTGCTCCAAAATGGTCGAGCCCTGTTGGAGGGGGAGCAGCTGGGAGGCTATTTATCTTTGTAAGGGGCCTCTGTGCTCCCTGCTGCCCAGGGGGTTAGAGTGCCCAGAGAATCCCAGATTCCCTGCCTGTGGACTAAGTGTCCTGCCCTGCCACTTTAAGACTTCCAAAGAGCACTCTCCAAGCCAAAACAACAACTGCAACAACAAAAGAGAAAAAATAAATAATTATAATTGATTTTTTAAAAAATTAAAAAAGAAAAACACGATTTTCTTTTCATCAGGCGCCGATCCCAGGCATGCGCTCACCGGTCTTGCTTCCCTGTTTCCCTAGTATTAGGGTCCCTGTCCCTTTAAGACTTCCAAAAAGCACTTGCCAAAAAAAAAAAAAAAGGCTGCTCCCGTTTCTTTGTTCTCTGGCGTCAGCCTCAGGAACCCGCTCACCGGTCCTGCCCCCCTGTTTCCCTAGTATCCAGGGCCCCACGCATGCACTGTGTCTGCGCTCTGGTCGGGATGGCTGGGGCTGGGTATTCAGCAGTCCTGAGCTCCTCCTCCCTCCCTGCTGACTCCTCTCCACCCACGGGAAGCTGGAGGGAGGGGCGCCCGGGACTCGTGGGGCAGGTGCTTGTATCTTAGCCCCTTCTCAAGGCGCTGTGTTCTCGCAGGTGTGGATGTGGTCTGGATGTTGTCCTCTGTCCTCTGGTCTCTATTTTAGGAAGAGTTGTCTTTGTTATATTTTCATAAATAAATGTGGTTTTGGGAGGAGATTTCTGCTGCTCTACTCACGCCGCCATCTTGGTTCTGCCTATCAACTGTTAGTAGTTTTTATCATGAATGGATGTTGAATTTTGTCAAATGCTTTTTCAGCATCTATTGAGGTGATCATGTTAATTTTATCCTTTTTGTTGATGTGATATATGATATTGATTTACAAATACTATACCATCCTTGCATCTCTGGAATAAATCCCACTTGGTCATGATAGACAATTCAACTTTTTGAAGTATGTTTAATTCAGTTTGCTGATAATTTGTTGAAGATTTTTGCATCTATGTTCATTAGGGATATTGGTCTATAATTTTCTTCTTTTGTGGTGTCTTTATCTGGTTCTGGTATTAGAGTGGTGCTGGCCCCATAGAATGAGTATGGAAGTACTACCTCCTCTTCTAACAGTTACCCTATTATTAAATCCTTACCCCATCTAGTGTGGTTATCTGTCAATATGGAAAGATGTTACAGAATCCATGACTATATTGTCCATAATGTACTACTATATGTGTGACCAACTTATATTGTGATTGAGAATTTTTGTGCCCCTTTATCCCCTTCACCCTCCCCACCCTCCCACCCAAGGCCTCACACATGGTAACTACTACTCACTTCTCAGTATATATACTCTTATATTTTAACTTACCTTGTAGATGTTGAAGAGATATATAGAGGAAAATACTCTACAAGAAATGGCTTAAATATAGAAATATTAAGCTGTATGAAAAATGCTCTCCTTTAAATTTTTCACATTTAAAAAATTGATTTTCCCAAAAAAATTTGATTTTCCAAAATTTGTATCATTTTTGTATTGTTGATTATGTGGCTATATAGAGAATAGTGATCATTCTAGTGCATAAAAACTAACATTTCCTCAAACTTTTAATTATGGCTTTGCACTTATTTTTTCCAGGGTTCATAATTTCCAAATTCATACTTTCAATACTTTAAAAATGTAATCTCTTGGATACATCTCCTGCACTAAATTTTCATAGACAGGGATTCTCTTTAAGTAAATTTGCACTGCACTTGAAACTGTTGAAAAATTATCCCTGACATGAAACTGTTGTTGAAATAGTAACATAATTAATACTTTAATAGAAAACAAACTGATTTGAATATTAACCTTAAGAAATAAAACACTCTTCCTCTCATTTTTCAGTCATGGCTATTTTGGTTACAATTACAGTAACCCAACTCAATCTATTTTTAGTAAAAGAACTTACTGACTCAAAGGATTTCACTATTTTCAGGCATGCTGGTTTCAGGAATTCAGAATCATGAAAACTCTTTATCTGTCCCTTTCTTAGCTTAGTTTGACTTCATTCTCAGATAAATACTATTCAAGTAAAGCAACAGTTTCCCCAGGCAGTTGCCAATTTGTGTGTTCTTTGGAAGTTGTCATGCCAGAGAAAACAATAAAAAGCATGTGTTTTTTCAGATATTTCTGGTGAAAGCTTCCAGAAAGATTCTTATTAACCCAGGTTGGGCCATACACTGATTTTTGGACTAATTACTTGTTTCTGGAATGGAGAACTCTGATTAGTCAGACATGTGCACATACCCATCACTGGGTCTTGGAAGTTATGTTTAACTCATCCAAAAACAGTCATTGATCAAATGGCAGAATAGATCTTTAAAGACAAGGATCCTAGGAAGACCAGCAATGATGTTTCTTGCTCTTCCTGTGCCTGAATCTTCACATTAACCACTTTCAGGAAATTCAAATAATGCATTTTTATAATTTTTTTGTTAAAATATATAGCTAAATAAAACATTTGAAGTTTCTTCTGCTTTTAGTCATTACCAGTAAGGTAAAACATATTTCTCAAAATATTTAATCTATCTTAATTAATGAAATATATGCATAATATTCTGTATGCTGAGTAGCACTAGTTATATTTATGAATTGGAAAAGGTTCTAAATTAGTCTTAAAATAATCAACTCAAGATTATTTGGAGGAACAAAACTGAATTTGTGGGTATCTCAAACTCTTTGTTTCTTCTCCTTTAGTCTCCTGTTATCCACCACTAGATTCTATGTTTCTACTAATTTTGCTGTGTAATCACAGAAATGTGATGAAGTAGCTGTGAATGTGAACTTTGGGATCAGGATGAATGGGGGTTTCTGACTGCATGATCGGCCTTTCCTGCTAGCTGTTCTGCCACGAGTAATGTCTCAGCTTCTCCTGGCAGCACTTTAGAGCAGATAGATTTAGAACCCATGGCCAGTCCTTCTAGCCTATTCTTGCCAGTAGTATCACTTACTTGCTCTAATGTCGCACCTAAAAATCAATTCAACCCTCTGACTTTTCTGAATCTGAACTCATGAGCAATTACAAGTAAAACCACATAACCAAGCAGACAGGTGCTACTCCTTGTGTGTAGACTTCCATTTCTATAAGGCCTTCAGCCCTTCCTGGAAATCCTCTGTATTTTCTAAGGCTTCTTTATAGCCCATTCTCCAGTTATTTAAAATCACTATTTCTCTTTCCAAACCTCCCATCTGACCATTTTCCCTCTTCTTTTCACACTGTACCAACTTCTACAACTTCTAGCCTCCAGATCCCAGGCTCTTCTGGGCCCTCGTTCTCTGGTTCCTTCTGCCTGGGCTCAGCTCTCCTGCAGGCTGCAGACTCCATCTATTCCTGCTTCTTAGGACTATCCCACTATTGTCATCCCTATTTCTCATGTATTTTATATTTCTTCTCTGTAGTAATACCTTATGTATTATTTTCTTATTGCTTCAGTAAAAAGTTACTATAAATTCAGTGTTTAGGAACAGACGAATTTATTATCTTACAGTCCTGAAGGCCAAAGGGCTAAAATTGGTCTCAGAGGGCTAAAATCAAGGTTTAGCAGGGCTGTGCTCCTCAAGGCAGCTTTAAGGGAGAATGTGTTTCCTTACCTTTTCCAAATTCTGGAATCTGCCTGCATGTCTTCACTTGCAGCCCCTGGTTAGGAATCATATGATTCCAATCTCTGCTTCCATTCTCACATCTTCTCTGATGCTGACCCTCCTGTCTCTCTCTTACAAGGGAGCCCACCCTTATTATATTGAGCCCACCCAGATAACCCAGGAATATCTTTCTATCAACAGAGATTAAACTTAATCACATCGGCAAAGTCACTTTTGCTATGTAAAAGAACATATTCACAGGTTTCAGGACTAGGGCATAAATATCTTTGGGGAACATTATTCTGTTCACCCTACTTTGCTATCACCACAGTCCAATGCATTCCTTTCCTGTTCTTACTCTTTAACCCTACCTCATTCCTGATCTCTCCAGAGCCAATCTTGAATTGTCCACACTCAAATTATTTTCCTCACCATCCACATATATGTACATACATTCTATGGAAATCAATTCTGTTAAGGCCACTGTGAATTTTTTACCACAAATCTTTTTCTGTTCTTACCTTACTTGACCTTTCGGCCACATTTACACCATTGACAGCATGTTGCTTCTTGCAAAATATTTCCATAGTCTTCTATGACATCTGCTTTCCCACTTGTGTCTCTTATTCTCTTTTAGTTTGCATTCACGATATTTTCCTGCTTATTATTTTCATGGTGGTTTTTCTCTGAGTTCTGTTCTTAGCCTTATTCTCAATTTACTGTACACAGTCTCTCTAAACTGTCTAAAATATGCCATCATTTCAAATTTTTCAAACATACCCATGACTTTCTAGTTTCTATTTTTTATGTAGATATCTTTTCTACTTCATAGTGTATATACAACTGATTACTGTAATTTTCAACTAGATGGGAATAGCACTTTATTCCCTAACCCTTTTCCATTTCTTGTACTCCTTGTACTCAAACATAAGTCTTAAAATTCTTTCTTGAATCTGCCTCTGTATTTCTGCCATCAATCTAGCATAATTATTGTATTCTAACTTATAAGTCCTATACCTTTAAATTTGTAAATCACTCAGGTTTTATGACCACTACCATAGTTCATGCCAAGATAATATGTCATCTGAATTCTTTTTATAGCCCCCAGGCAAGTTTCTCTGCTTCAAATATGGCTTCCCTTTCATGCTGTGCTATATGATAGAAGCAAAAGTATATTTCCAGTATGCAAATGACCTTTCAGCATTCTCAGACTTCAAACCTTTCATAGTTTCTATTACTCTTAGATGGCACCAGCTTCAAGGGCATGTGACATGAGCAACTGCACAGGGTCCTACTGTTAAAAGGGCCTCATACTTGGTTTAATGCTCTGCTCTACCATCTTGAAATTCTTAATAAGTTTTGAACAAAGATCACCATATTCTCATTTTACATTGGAACCCAAAAATTATGGAGACTGTTCTTCTCTTAGATAAAAATTTTATACTTCAATATAGCTTACAAGACTTTCACAACTATGTCCCTTCAGCCACTCATATTGCTCTTCCTATAAACCACACTCACACACACACACACACACACACACACACACACACACACATGTACATTCACAACTTGAATATTTGTACTACATCCTCACCCCTTAATTACACCACTGTTCAATTTGTAGATCTCTGTTTCAATATTACTTTCTCTGAGAAGCCTGCCACACACATTCCTTAGCAAGTTCCAATCACAGGGTAGCTCTGGAACTCATTTCCCTCTATGGTATCTGTTATTTGCTTTTCTGTATCTTCTGGAGGATGCTAAAGGCCACACCATTGTTTACTTAGTTTATCTGTAGCATATGTTATAGTCCTTATAGATAATACTATAGATATTCTTATGTACTTAATACATATGAATGGTTAGCAAACAGTAACTTTTTTTAAATTTTTTCAATAGAAATAAGCATGTAAATGTTAAAACTATTTAATATGCACCTGTGCCAGCAAATGAAATACACTTATTCTATTTCTATTGATCAGATTTGCACATCTACAAAATTCAGAGAGATACTAGTATCTTGGCTTGTACTTCTGTGAGTATTGCAAGGCAAGGGAATATTTTTCATGTCAGAGCATAAGTATTTAAAATTACAGCATTCATCATTGACTATTCTCAACTTTTATGGGGATGGTCTTTTATAATTATATAAATATCATTATTATTCTGAAAAGCAAGTCTATTACTAGCTAACCATAAGATGAAGATCAAAAAAGTGAAAAAAATGAAGGTCAATTTTCCTGTCTTACTGTGATTGTCAAAACAACCCTTATTTGTTCCATATAAATAAAAGACAGTGGAGGAAATGGTATTAGCATAAAAGAATAGAGGAAAGATATCCTAAGGTATTTATTTTTGTAAATGCAATAGCAGCATGGTATACAGTATTAGAAAGGCATTGACAAGTGAGCTTCTACAAATGTCTAAAGTGGATCAGGGTAGGAAATATTTATCTACCACATAATTTTGTCCTATGCCTATCCTCATCAAGTTCCTCAGAGGTATTGGGCAGTAGGATGGGCCTGAATTGGCTACAGCATTGCCAGATTATCTGGACTTCAGTACCACAGGCACTGACTGGTCATCATTCTCAGGAAGCAATATTTACTAAGAATCCACTAAGCTCAAGATGCTAAGGAAATTGCATCAATGCAGTGTCTTAGATAAGAATCAATACAGTATCTTAAGTTGACTCATTCACAATTTTTAAATTTTATTTTAATTATATTAAAGTTAGAGCTCAAGACCCTCTTCCTTGTTATGCAAATGTAAATATGATTTTTGCATTCTTAAGACTCCCCATTTCTCTTCCTGCAAAATGGTTTTGCTGTATGTCCATTTGGCTCCATTAACCTAATAGCATTTCTCACATATCTCAAGAAGTGAGCATGAAAATTAAGTTAAATAAAAACTTATGGACTCTATGAACTTTACTGAAACTAATGCAAAGTAATAAAACATAAAACCAGTTGCAAAATAATGTGATTAGAAGTGCAGGAAATTCATGTGATCCCATGGGTAGCCCCCAGGAAGAAAAGATTCATATGTTGGGCATTGATATGGTACCAGCACAAAAGACAGATGTTCTCCCTAGCTTTATTATTTAACTTATTTGTGTATACCTACAGGGAGATTGCCAGTCAGATCCAGACAGTGTTCATTAGAGGAGTGGTGACAAGTGATAACAGAAACTCATTTTTCCCTTCCAAGAACTATCTGCTAAAGCAGGGTTGTTAGTCAGCCTTTGGGAATTTTTGCCCATGTGCAGATGCTACTAGTCTCTTGTCACATAATCAGATCTGTCATTAACATCTCCACAGTCCTCCATAATTGGGCAGAGATGAGAGTGTTTCCCTCTTACAGGGGAATCTAAGTGTTTTGCTATGCTGTAGTAAAAAAATATAATGGAAATTATTTCCAGGATCTCATTTATGCTTATATGATCTAGTGTGAAAATTTAGGTGTCTCCTTAATGTTATGACAAGTTTTTCAATTTGTCTGAATGTTTCCCTGCCTTAGGAAGTGGAAGGCTAATTAGCCAGCAATAGACTTTTCCTCATTCTATCCTCATTTTTACCACTTATTTTTAATGCTGTTCTACCCTTGACTATAAAATCTCACTATTTGCTGAATGTTTTTCCACAAAGTTTAAAAAAAGAAAGAAAGAAGTCATCTCAAAGGCCTAAAGATTCTTCAAACATGTTCTGGTTTCGCAAGTTACAGATGGAGTAGTTAATTAATCTATGGTTGAAGGTTGGTCTCCTGTACTCCTCAAGAGCAAGGATAGTGTGTTATACTTATTAGCAAAAAATAATTTAGAAATTTAGACATAGAATAGGCACTCAAGATATACAGAATCTAAAAACTGTATAACCAGGGCATATCATGATAAATATGACACACTTTTTATTCCCTTGATAACAATAGTGATGATCACAAATGCTCGGTCCTTCTATTGGGCACATGGGATGGCTGCATTCCTAATACCCCCATCTGAATTAGGTATGTTTAGATAACTTGTTTCGGTGTATGAAATGTAGGCAGAGGTAATGTATCACCTTTTGAGTGGAAGCCTGAAGAACCAGTGCATGGTGTGTTGCACTTTCTTGCCTGTTAATTGCCATACTAATCCTGCGAGGAGGAGATAGGGCCTCTTCCAGCTTTGAGGGCTACAAGTAAAAGAACCTCTTGCCAACCCACATCAAACATGCAGTAAGGATGAAAAAAAAATATCTGATGTTTTGAGCCGTGCGATTTGGGAATTATTTGTTACTGCAGTGTAATGTAGCTATCCTGACTTAAATGAAGTGAGATCAAAACTGAGTCTAAAAGAATGAATAGGAGTTAATTAGAAGAATGGAAGGGGCATAGTTTTCTTGCCAATGGATTTTGGCCACAGACAAGTTCACTGTGGATTCAATGAGACTAAAGAAAATGACAGTGGAACGTTCTTGGGGTGAAAGGGTTTATACCCAACTTTATTCTCATGGTGGCAGGTCAATCACTGGAATGCCGTCCACTCAGAGTGAGTCTGCATGCAGCAAGCCGGTCGGCCTCTGCCTCCCAGCATCTCTACCTCTGGGCCTCTCTACCCACACAGCTGTCTGTCTCTGTCCTCGGCACTGCCACCACTCCAGTGTCTGTTCTTCTGCAGCCGTGCAGCCATGCAGCAGCCATGCCACCATGTCACCCAGAGCACTGGGCAGAGTTCTTTATAAAGCATCAATAACAAGGTATTGCCCACATGTGTGTAGTGAGCAGGCCGACCAGGGCCAGGTGAGAATCCTGGTCATAGGAATCTTCACTTTATCCACAATAGTGTTCTAAACAAACAGGAGTATCATAAGCAAAGGGACAGACAGATTTCAAAGTCCATCCTTGGTGGGGACAAACAAACAATTAGTGACTTGAGTTTGATAAAAGCAGCTGAGAAATCTCTGCAAAGAGTTGGTTTTAGTCACATACTGAAGACAATGAACAGAATCGGAGTTTTTGAGGGAATATGGTATGAAGGAAATGTCAAGCATATATCAGAAAGAATCAGATTCTTTTTTCCTAGAGAGGATATGCTTCCTGGAAATATGTGCTACCCTCTTGAATCCTTTCCATAGCCTGTGCCAATTACAGTCTATGAGGGCTCCTCAGTCCAAGCTTTTGACCTCTTAGAAAATCTGCACCTTTTTGTTTTGGAGTCTTTTATAGCCTATATGTATTTTAAAGAGTGGACAGGAAAATTAAACTAGATAAAATTTACAGATTCTAAAGGCTTTAGTACAACTGATAGTCTTGTTTCAATTACAAAAAAATGCAAATAAGCTTGAAACTTAATATAAGAGAGGTTATATTATGTCATATTTTATTTATTTACTATTAACTTAAAACTTTTGAAGTATTACATTTCAGTAGTAAATATTGCATAGGGAGGTATTTTTTATTCAAGCTAAAAATTCTGATGAATAAAAACAAGGATACAGTGGTCCCTTCCTACCATTCAGTAAGCCTATCCATGTACATGATAATACAGTACTTATGCTCTGGTAGGATTTTAAAGTCATGTGGTGTCAGACTTTCTGTGCCTAGATTATGTAGAGATTCTGAGTGTATGATAGCAGCTCTGCGTTTACACCTTTACTGATCATGAACAAGAGCACCTGCTCCTTGGCTATAGCCAGATCTCCTGGGCCCAAAGTTCTTTGCTTAGCATCCTGTATAAGAGGTTTTTACCTTCTTAGAGTTGTTGATTCAAAATTCTTCCCATTGATGCTGCATCAGAAACAGTGTTTGGGTCAGGGCTTTCCAGCTCCAATTCTCAGCACACACAGGCCCATCTTGTTTTATTGTGCTTTCCTTTATTGCTCTTCACAAATACTTCATTTTTCACAAACTGAAGGTTTGTGGCAATCCTGTGTTGAGCAAGTCTGTTTTGGTGCCATTTTTTTAAAAGCCTTAACTTGTATCTCATCTGTCACATTTTAGTAATTCCTACCAAATACTCAAGCTTTTTTCATTATTATGTTACGATGATCTGTGACCAGTGATTATGACTTGATAAAAATTCAAGTGATGGTTAGCATCTGTCAGCAATAAATATTTTTAGATTAAGTCATATATATTTCTTTATACATGATGATATTGCACATTTAAATAGACTATAATATAATGTAAACATACTTTTATATGCCCTGGGAAAACAAAAATTCATTTGACTGGCTTTATTGCTATGTCCGCTTTACTGCAGTGGTGTGGAGAAAGTGAAGGGTCCTATAGCCAGTATTCTCACCGGGCCCTGGTCGGCTAGCTCACTACACACGTGTGGGCAATACATTGTTATTGACTCTATATTAAGAGCTCTGCCCAGTACTCTGGGCTGCACAGCTGCAGGAGAGCAGAGACTGGAGTGGTAGCAACGCCGACGACAGACTGAGAAGGCTGCTGGGGGTAGACAGGCGCAGAGGGAAGGACCTGCCTGCTACATGCAGACTCGCACTGAGTGGACAGGATTCTAGTGACTGACCTGCCCTCATGGGAATTAGTTGAGTATAAACCCTTTCACCATAAGACCACTCCACTGCCATTTTTCGGTCTCACTGAATCCAGAGTTAACTCGTTGGGGGCTGAAACCCAGTGGTAAGACAGATGGTCGGGAACCAAAACTCTGAGGTATGTCTGTATAGGAAATTTGGAACATTTCTCAGCATCTCCATATTTCTGAGCAAACTTAGAAGTGTTTGGATTTGTTTAAATCTCTAAGGTTGCACGTTCTGGGGCTCAAAGCTCAGCCTCTCACTATGGCTTACATAGCGCTTGCCAGCACAGCCACCGTAACCACTGTCTTTGGGCTCATGCTACTTTCCATAGCAGGATTTGCGTTGTGCTATCTAAAATTTTCCTGCAAACCTACACAGAAGGCAGCCAGGGTAGAGGCTCTCCCAGCATCCTGAACCTCTTCAGCCTGGTTCGCATTGCTCGCACAGGTCCCACAGTTACTTCCACCTGCTCAGAGTGGCTTTGCGAGTGCCGGTAGGACCACGCAGGAGGAACTAAGGAAGCCGTGTAGGGAGGGGGATCGTGGGGGTCAGGGACCCCAGGGAAGTTTTTAAAAGTTAAGTGTTTGGATGAGTATTTCATGTAAAGAAACTTCTATTTAGAGTTGTTATCAAAACATTCTCTTATATCTGATTTTGTATTTTTATTTTTTCCTAATAACCCTTTAGCAGTAATACTTTATACATATAATTGCTGAATATTGGGCCTTAAAAACAGCACTGATTGTTTTCAAATTCACTGAGTTCCTTGAAATTATTTTTCCTAGAGAACCATTATTTATTTCTTAATACTACACATGTTCAATTATTTTTCTTCAGATCCTTAGAAAAAAAACAATATTAGGAGAAAAACAAAATGTACAAATTAATTTGGTTGCTGATCTTCAAAATTATAGTCAAATTTAATTGACTATTCTATAGTAGTATGGAAATAAATGGACTATAAATAATCAGGCTTGTGGAGTTTAAATCTGAACTTGTCAGGCTTACCTACTTAGAAATGCTTTTTTTAAAAATTTCTGTCAGTCATGAAAGATATGTAGAATTGCTTCCATGTCACTTAGCTGAACATTTCTATATATGCATGTTCCCTGGGGATATTAGAAATAGAAATTCCCCCCAAATTAAGTATCAGATTGTGTAGAAGCATAAACAGAAGGGATAATAACATTTTACCTGTTGCTGTGTTAATGCAAATCTGATCACAGCCAGGACTATGTTATTTTTATTTTTCTGGATCTGAGAGTGCTATGCCAGAAATGGAATTTTAGCCCTTTTATCCTGTGGATATAACATATTACATTTACCAGAGAGCACATTCTTTTTGTTTCTTTTTTCTGGTATTACAGATATAGCCAGTAGCTCATTTTCTTACAAAATCTGAGAGCTCCCTCCAACTCGGAATAGTTAGACCGCTAACAGACTGCCATTCCAAAGGAAAACCAAGGAGCCTGAGGCTGCTGACCCTCTGGGACTATCAGATCAAACACACTGACTGAACTGATCAGTGAGCTCAGTGAACCACTGGTTAATTCCATGAAGCAGCTCTTATCTCCCATCACAACAATTGTTTTCAGGCTTGATCAAGTCACATTAGTATTGTATAGACAAAATTCAAATTAACTAGATATTACTCAGCATCCTTTTTATATGGCCATATTTCCAATAAATAGGTATTTGGATGTGTGGTGCCGGGGCGTGTGTGTGTGTGTGTGTGTGTGTGGCGGTGGGGGGTGGGGGACAGGATAATATAGGCCTTTGATATGTATTTTATTGCACTATTATGTTTGATATACACTCTATTCACTCAAAATGCACAAGTATAGGTTACAACTAAACATGATACTAAGAATGAAATGTAATACCTTTGGTTTCCATTTAAAATGGAAACTTACCAAGAGAATTTGAAACTATTCTTCACTCATACTTTAGTTGTATTTATATTGCTAATACACATATCAAAAGCATTATTTTTTCCCTGTCATTTATTTTATTTTCATGAACTCCACAGCATAACTATAGATGGACCTGCTGGGATGGTGACATGTTCTGTATATACACACTCCACAATCTACAAATGACAATGTGTTTAACTTGTGTAGGACTTGATCTTGAAGGAGAGAGATTATGAATTTTAATAATCCAAGTGCTGGATCTCAATTCATAAAGATAGCTAATATTTACTGACCAGTTGCATAGGTCAAGTACATTCCCCATGTTTTACATGAATTATTTCATTTAATCCTCTCAACAGCCCTGTGAAATATGCAGTTACTGCCTATTATTTTCACATGAGGAAAATAAGGCTTGGAGAGCCTAAGTCTGTACTTTTAACTACATTATCTTGTGGGATATTTTACTCAGGTTTATTGAAAAATAATTGACATCACTGTACAAGTCTGATTTCAGCCTGATGGTTTGATTTATACATATTGTGAAATGAATAGCACAATTAGATTTAGTTAACATCCATTATCTCATATAGATACAATAAAAATAAAAGGAAAAAAATTCTCTTTGTGGTGCATAACTTGTGTTCTAAGCAACATGCTGTAACCATGTGGTATTTTCCTCAGTGTGAGTGTTGCTTGAATTACAAGACTATATTTACGTAATTACCAATGTAAAATTCAAGCAAAACCTTTATTCTCTCTTCAACACTAACCACACAAAATTGAACTCTGATGTTTCAAATGCCATTACCAGTGAATCTTTGGTTGCAAAACCCCTAAGATGAATGTAATGCCATTACCGAGTGGTAGAAGAGGGGTGCTGCAGAGAGATACTGAACAAGGGCTAGCTACGTCTCCTAGGTTTATCACATGAGTGGGCTTGATATACCAAATAATAGAGTGTTTAAAGAATCAGAACTCATAGGTCAATCCATTTCTTCATGTAAGGTGCTCTTAATTCTTTTCAGGTGTAAATTAGCCCAATTATATTAAATATCATGAACTGTGTGTTGAGTTGGCTAATGATCTACATCAAATAATGAGTGCAGAGGGTACACTTCACTCCAAGTGCCTTCTGTTCCAGCTGTTTCTACTTATCTTAATTTTCCTAATTGGGTTACAATTAGGCTGTGAATGAGACATTAACATGGGAAGTGGAGCTTTTCAACAACAGGGTTTACTTTTATTTTGTGTTTCTTAACTTTCAGAGGCTTATTTCTTGCTACATGTTAATTAAAAAGTATTACAAAGTGTTTAAGGCAAGCTTATGACATACAAAGAATAATCTGTTTACATCTCCACAGATTTAATAATTTGGATGCCAAGTAAGTATTATTGAGAAAAATTCTTCAATTTGTTTAGGGTATGAGATACTGTTTATTTAAAAACTGTGGGAATATCTCTTATTTGTTTCTGACATAGTCTCCAGGTCTGACTCCACTTATTAATATGAAAGCTATCAGCTGGACAAAGTTTGAATTAGAATAATAAAAATAAAGTCTACGTTATTACTATTCAACATATGACCCTTGGATCAATAGTATAGCATCAACTGGGAACTTGTTGGAAATGCAGAATCTCAGATCCAGTTGATTTCAATCCTTTTGAAACAGAATCTCCACTTTAACAAGATCCCCAAGTAATTTATATTCACCTTAAACTTTGAGAAATTCTGTTAGAGTCTAATTATAGCAACAAATCAAGGAATTCCAAATTTAAAAAAATTACTAGTCTCACCCCGCATTCTGGTCATATACTATGAAAGTATGAAATCCCAACTAGAAAATGTAGTCTAATGACAATCAGATTAAGATATTTAATAACATCACTGTTTTAGATTTCAAAAATACAGGTTAAAAGATTTTAAAAGCATTATGTAAGAAGAGCACAGAGCTGGAGTTGAGTTGGAAGGTGTTATTATGGTGGTCCTTTAGGCTGTTCTCTAAGGAAGCTAGACAATCCAATTTTCTTGGTCAGTGGTGCTGTAAGTTTGAAGACTGACATAAGGCTCTGAAGTCACTGGCAAGTATTTCATTCCATCCATAGTTTTCCCCACTATGTCTTCTTACTCATTTTAATGAAAATAGACCTCTTATTATTTACTTTGTCCAATTAAGTATACTTTACCATTTAAAAAATTTAATAATATATTTTCAAAAATCCAGTTCCAGAGGAGCAGATTTCTGAGGAATGCTGTGCAACTACTTCTTTGAATGTTATCTGTTGCCAGCCATTGATGTCAAGGTGACTTAGCTGAGATCTTTGCAGTTGTTCTATGAGAGGAGGACATACCTGAGGAGACTCTCATCTTGTCAGTGGTCACTGTGTTATCTTTCTTCACTTGTTTCTTTGCTGTCCTGAGATCTGAAAGTATTATCCATTGGTTTTATCTATACTTAAATTACTAGATGATGCAGTTCTTGGCTGAGGAGGGGTTCTATAATTTCTGTAACTAGTTTGATAGTCAGGACTGGTACTATGTGGAACAAGTCATTGGAAGGATAGGTTACCCAGACTTAGTGATTATCTCTGCTGCTGTTTACCATGCACTTAATTTTATCCACATTATAACCAATATTCAGAATGTATGTCCCTGGCTTCTCTGCAGGGGCTGGGCTCCTTGCTGCTTCCCTAGTTGCTATAGTACCTGAATATATTCCTTATTTGTGGCTGTATTCTGAGATAAGGAAGGGATTGCTATCTTTTGCATTCTGCTCACCTGCTGCACGTTGATCAAGTGATCAGCCATCACTGCTTCCACATACTGCTGGCCAAGTGTAGCCTTTCTTATTTCCTCATGCTCTCTTCACTGGGAGAAGTTTATATATTCCTCACCAGCTCAGTCCCTTTCTGTGTACTCATGTAAATGCTCATAAATGGGACATTTATCCCAGTGGAGCTCTGTGGCTCCTATACTGTTTACTGCCTGAGCATCACTTTTTGGGTGAGGATTTCCTTTGTGTGTTTGCCTCTCATTCTGTCACCAGGGACATGGCAACCTTTATAGTCTTTGCTCCTTGCTAGAGGTATGCCTTTGTGGATTACCATGTAGCAAGTTCAAAACCCAGCAATTCAAAGTTCTTTTCTCAAGTGTCCACTCGCTGGTAGCTTTGTCCTTTTCACTGTGGAAGCTCACTTCATGCTGACCCTGGCTGGGGTGTTTCTACTTACTGATGGATCTTCTGTATGTTAGAACCATGTTCACATTCTTGGTGCTAGCATCAGCCAACAGTCAGGTCCCCATACTATTTTCTATTCTTTGCAACAATAAGCCATAAATAACACAGGTCCACAAATGTCTTCATTGTGTCTTTGATGCTTTACTTCCTTAAAAGAATTTTAGAAAATGTGGCAAAAACTTAAGATTAAATTTAAACCTTGGTGGTGAGTATATGGATGTTTGGCATATTCCATTTACTTTTTTGAAGATTTGAATTGTTTCACAATATAATTTTGTTTTGATCAATTTTAAATATAAAAAAATGCAGAAAAATGCACAAACTCCTGTGAACTTTGCCAAGCTTTCATAGGTTGCTGTGCTATTGCTGACTTAGGCAGAGCAGCAGTGCCAAACTTCAGCTTTGAGCCAAGCAAAGTTGTCCTGTGTTCCCTCTGTCTGAACACTTTTCTCCCCAAGAAAGAAAACAAAAAAAAACAGAAATCTTGGTCTCTACTGACCAGATATTTTATTAATTGTAACCTTCTGAATAAGGTCTTTCCTGTCAATAACTAATAGTCCCCTGTTCCAACTCTTCCTATTCATATTCTCTACTTTTCTCTATAATAATTAATGTCATTTTCTTTTATATGTATTTTTTATTGAATATTTCTCACCACTAGAATATTATATTTATGGGAACACTATATCCAGTAGTTGTAACAGTGCCTGCCACAAAGTGATCACTAAATAAATATTTGTTAAATGAATAAATGAACAAAGAGAATTAATATCAGATAATATGTCCTTACCCCTCAGGATATCTTGGTGTGTGAGTTGGGATTATTTGTTGGAAATAAAGTTAAAAACTTTAAATAAATGGGCCTTTCAAGGTTTTCTTTTCTTGACGTCTTAAGCTTCTGATGCCTTGTAGCTTCTTGACATCGGTTTCAGATTGATGAACCCAGAGGATGGTTCAAATACATGGGAGCATCTGCTAAGATTTAAGACCAACAGGGATAGAAATTGTGAATTACCACAGTGATCCAAGATAATATAACCCTAATTCTAGTAGACACTTTGTCAATGTAGGAGATCTTACTCTAAGGACTCTTCATCCCTTATGGCCACTCTACTGTGAGTTAGCAGAAAGAAACTGAGATTCCTTTCCTCCTGATCTACAGTTCACAGGAGAAGGGTAAATAAATTGATGTTGTTTACCTTCCTCAGTGGTAAGAACTAGTAAGAGTGAAAGGAAAAGAAATGGTAAGCAATCAAAACACTTACAGAGGAAGTAATAACCTGGCTCTTAGATAGTTCAGAGCAAGAGGAATAGCATTGTAATAAATATCTACTTTAGAATGCCACATTTATGACTCCTTTTCATATTTTGAATGTATCTTTTAGACAGGGATTTGAGGAAAATATCTATACAGAGTTAGTGATGAGAAAGCTACCTCTGCTCTATAATAAGACACTTTCTGTTAAGACTGATCCTTAACACCAGTTACTCCAAGTTGAACTAAAAATCCCAAGATGAGAAGCATGTGAGGCCAGTCCATCTCCCAGGACTCCACCCCTGCAATACCATCATGTGATGATATGCATCTTAAAAGAGAAGAAGGGTTTTTATTTCAACTAACAAACAAAAATGCAGAAGAAAAAGACAACTTTTTATATTGCCGGTTATATTTTCCCCAATCTTAGAGTAAAAATACATATTTTCTTTTCAGTTTTTGCTCAAAGACACTGTAGACTATTCTCGATGACCCAGAAAACCTGCTACAGTAAGTGCATTATTTTTCTGTGAAGCTGAGAGATTCCAAAGGACAAAAAACTTTTATTGAGCATTTAGAATTTTGCATGAATTTGATTCCTCTCCATCTTCCTCTCTTTCATCTCTTTCCTGCCTTCTTCTCTCCTTCCCTTCTCACTTCTTTTCCTTTTATTACCTTCCTTCTGCTGCTTTGTCCATGTCTGAGATCACTATGTAATCTTAGTGCTCTCAGAGAGACTGGGAAGAACACAAAGGACTTCACAGTCTTTGCATATTTTATCACTCTGGCCAAAAGAACCCTGAAAGTATAGGCTGTCTAATTCTACCCAAATGTAGATTATCAAACTTATTTTTTAAGAGGTTGTATGTTCCATTAGAAAAATTCAAGACCATGTGTCAGTTGATGGATTCCAGTCTGGCTCTCTCAACAATCAACTTGAGAGAAATGATTATTGGTTCTGCCTCTCTCTTTTGTCTTCAGTGAAATGAAGATACTACCAGTTGTATGTAAAATAGAGTTATCATTCAGCTGCAGCTGGTCAGCTCTGTGTTTATCTCCAGGAAGGCCTGGAAATTCTGGTACTGACATTTGATAAGAATGAGGATGTGTTAGTTATTTATAAGGTACAGGTTACAATGAAGCTCTCCTACAGGTTTATTGCCAACTGTCTACATTGTTTAGGGATGGATTGATGGTTTATACTTGGTTCAACCTACACAGCCTCGCTTTAGCTACATAACCAGTAGGGAATAAAAAATACTTCTAAAAACTTTTGATTGGACAACCCTTAAAACAAGATGCCTTACATGACTATGGTTTATAACCTGAAGGCAGAGAACATCTGCAATTGAGAAATGAACGTGGGGCAATGCCTAGAAGTGTCAGACCCTGTGTGATGGGATGTTCTTTCTTTCTCTTATGGTACTGTACTCCTTATTTTTATTAAAGTTTTTTATCAGTTCACCCGGTGAAGGCTTGTGAGTCTTAAAACTTATTGGGCCCTTTGTAACCAAAGCACTTGACCCTTTTTCTCATGTGTAGTTAAGAGGTCAGTTTAGATAGTACATTATTACTTAAAATTTCTTCTTCCTTGCACTAACTTTGACTAGAGTAAACATATTTGCAAAATGGCACACAGGGAATCGTAATAAAGGATTTTTTCCTATCTCCAAAGCCATTCAACATGTGAACTATTTTAGAGAAAAGTCAGATTATAAAATATGAAAGTGCATAATTTCCCAAGGAGGTTTGGGAAGAGGACAGCTCTGAGAGGTGGTGTTTGACATTCCTTTTGACTAAGCATAACAGATTTTTTTGTCCGTAATGCATTGGGTGTGTTGGTGCTTGGTGTTGAATTATTGCCCTTCCTAAAAGTCTGCAAATACAATATTTTTAAATGAGTTAGCTGGAAGGTGTTCCCAATCTACAGAGAATAGTTCAGGTTCATGTTTTTGAGACAGTAAACTGAAGAGTCTATAAGTAAGCCTATTTGGCATTGCTTCACTAAACTTTTACCAATTTAAGAAAAAATACCATGTAAGGCAGGCTTACTTAGTTTATAGTTACTTTATAATAATTGTTATTAAAACATTTAAAAAAGAATAATGTACTTTTTAAATTTTCCACGGTGTTCAACAGAATTATTGTTAGATATCCTCACCAATTTTCCAAAAATACCATAATAATCCCTGAAGAATGCATGTTACCATCTGAAAGCCTCAATAATATTCATAAAGTGAATATTATAAGCTATTCTCTGTATTTATGATTATTCTGAATAAGAGGGAATATTATGACTTCCATATGAATTGTCAAATTTCATCTTAGTAAAAAAGTATGCATATATGTAATACATTATATTACACATACATACACATGCATATGCACACATATATTCATTCATTAATTTTACTAATGCCATCTTTTCAAACTGGACAACAAAGGGAGAGATATTAATGAAAACTATTTGTTACTTTGTATAATTCCAGTCATGAATCTTATTTTTAAAAACATGTATCATATACATCCACACTAAAGCTGAATTGATGTAATTTCACTTAGGAGACTGACATTTCTAGTCCCCAGGTTTCAGGAAATAGGGGTTTTAACACATTTTTTCCAGTTTACACTACCCTACCCACTACAACTCCTATTTTCTATTCCTAGAATTGCCTGAATAGAAATCCTTGTGTGTTTTTTTCTGGGATAATACTGAAACATTTTCAAAGTTATATTTACCTATGTTTCCCTAATCTCTCCAGCTAAACTACATTTAAGGAGAGTTGAATCTTTTTTTGGCTTTAAAATCAACTTTACTGTAAAAAAATGCCCCAAAGAAATTTAAGTACAGAAATATTCAGCTGTGACAACTCAGTGTCTGATAAGAAACAAACAGGTTTTATTCTTTCTGTAAATGAACACCTCAGTTACAGGTTGACTAGATTTTTCAATCTAAACAGAATTTTCTTTTTCTCATCTTCATGAGATCATAGTTCTTATTAGGCTTGGTTGGTTTCTGATGCCAAATGCACTCAATGAAAACAAGATTGATTTATCATATTCATTGTAAAGTTGGTGACACCTAATGAGAATACAAGCAGGTTTTTGCCTTTAAAATAAGGAAATTCTAATCAATATATTCTTTAGAAACCTGGAGTAAACTTGAAGGCTGTGGTGAGAAAGATCAGATGTTGGACATAGTAACTTAAGGAACAACGAGTAACATATCCATCTTTCTAATTAGAAGAGGAACAAAGACAGGCAAACTTTAATATAGTCTTCAAGCCCATGAAATTTTATTATGAAAAACAAAGCAAAACAACAATCTAGTGTTTTCCACTTCAACTGTAAATAAACAAATTAAAGGGCTTATGTCATAGCATAAATAGGAGATCGCTAATATCCTATACATAAAAATTATGTAAATTTTAACAGTTTAGTCTATATACTGTCAGGTTTTAGCTGAGTGTGTGTGAATATGATGACTTTTGAAATCCCCAGCTCCATGAGTTGCTGGGTCTGTCAAAGTATCACCTTCCACTGTTTGATGTCGTTATAACTGCAAAACATACTTCCATCATATACAATAAAAACAAGCTTCAAAAAACTAGATGAGGCTAGGAATATTTAATCTAATTTTATTTTATACATGGGAAGGAAGATCCAAGAATTTGATGTACTTGGGTTTCTTTTTTCCCCCTGTAATTTCACTTTTAAAATAAAAACTATCATTAGATAACTTTTTGCATCTTAATGGTTCTGTGTAGCTTTCAGCAATGTACATTATATTCTCCTTTCCTTGAGGTTGTCTGCTATAAGTGAATTGTGGCAGTGTAAATATATTAAGGGGAATGGACGTTTCACTGTTTAAAAATCTCTAACATTAACATTTTCTTATAAGGAGAGGACAAATAAAAGAGACGTTTATCTCATTATGTATAAATTTTCCTCTTTACACAAACAAATGCAGCCAAAAATGAACATCTAAATTTTCATAAATAGCCCTATCTAACCAAAATATAACAAAAATAGTAGATAATTGGTAAATGTTAAGTGTTCAGTACATGTGTATATATAGAAATATATAAAATGATTATATATTTAGCAAAGAAAGAGCAATATCTGTGAGACACGCCAATTTACTTATGAAATGCTCACAATGAAGTGATTTAAAAGTAATCAAGTTTCCCATATTTAATTCTGACATGCAAAATTCATGTTGAAGAGACTATTATTAGTGAGTCAGACCATGTATGGCTCGTCATCAGAGAAGATTCCTTGGGATAGTTCATGCTTCACCTTGATGAGATCATTACAAAACAACACTTTAAAAAAATCTCCATCAAGCTGTAAAAATAAGGGCAAAAACTTCATACCAGTTCTTGGAGGTATAATACTGCAACCAAAAAAGAATTATGCACTTTAAGGTAATAATACAAAAACTAAAGTGGATACTATAGTTCTGTCTCTCAGAATAATAATAATACCACAAATAGTAAATAAATATATATAGTAAAAAATGGGAAGGAGATATATATAAATTCTATAATTACATATTATAGAATATATATAGGTCTTGCTCTGTGCCAGTACTATTGATTGTAATATTGGATGTATTTATTTAGTCTTATTTTTGAGGCACAATTACTTCATCCACTATAAAGATTAGAATATCAGAAAAGAATTACAGAAGGGTGGAGCCAACATAGCGACATGAGTAGAGCAGCAGAAATCTCCCCCCAAAACCACATTTATCTATGAAAATATAACAAGACAACTCTTCCTAAAATAGAGACCAGAGGACACAGGACAACATCCAGACCACATCCACACCTGCGAGAATGCAGCGCCTCACGAAGGGGGTAAGATACAAGCCCCTGCCCGCAGGGACCCCGTGGGTGGAGAGGAGTCAGCAGGGAGGGAGAAGGAGCTCAGGACTGCTGAACACACAGCCCCAGCCATCCCGACCAGAGCGCAGACACAGTGAATGCGCGGGGCCCTGGATACTAGGGAAACAGGGCGGCAGGACAGGTGAGCGGGTGCCTGAGGCCGACGCCGGAGAACAAAGAAACGGGAGCAGCCTTTCTTTTTTTTGGCAAGTGCTTTTTGGAAGTCTTAAAGGGACAGGGATCCTAATACTAGGGAAACAGGGAAGTAAGACCGGTGAGTGGGTGCCAGAGACCGGCGCCTGAGGACAAAGAAAATCATGTGTTTTTCTTTTTTTTCTTTTTGAAATTATTTATTTAATTTTGTTTTTTTTCTCTTTTGTTGTTGCTGTTGTTGTTTTGGTTTGGAGAGTGCTCTTTGGAAGTCTTAAAGGGCCAGGGCAGGACACTTACTCCAGAGGCAGGGAATATGGGGATATCTGGGCACTCTAACCTCCTGAGCAGCAGGGAGCACAGAGGCCCCTTATGGAGATAAATAGCCTCCTGGCCTCTTGACCTCCAACGGGGCTCCACCCACAGCGACAGCGGAGATAAACTCCATTGCAGCCAGGCAGGAAGCAGAGGCCCTGTCTGCACACAGCTGCCCAGTACAAGCCACTAGAGGTCGCTATTATCCCAAGAGAGGGCCAAAAAACAACAAGAAGGAAAGCTCTTCCAGCTGTCACTCGTACCAGCTCTGCAAACTATCTCTATCACCATGAAAAGGCAAAACTACAGGCAGAAAAAGATCACAGAGTCAACACGTGAGAAGAAGACAGACCTAACCAGTCTTCCTGAAAAAGAATTCAAAATGAAACTCATAAACATGCTGACAGAGATGCAGAGAAATATGCAAGAGCTAAGGAATGAAGACTGGAGGGAGATCACAGATGCCAGGAAGGAGATTACAGAAGTGAAACAAACCCTGGAAGAATTATAAGCAGAATGGATAAGATGCAAGAGGCCATTGAACTAATAGAAACTGGAGAACAGGAATGTATAGAAGCTGACATAGAGAGAGATAAAAGGATCTCCAGGAATGAAACAATACTAAGAGAACTATGTGACCAATCCAAAAGGAACAATATCCATATTATAGGCATACCAGAGAAGAAGAGAGAGGAAAAGGGATTGAAAGTGTCTTTGAAGAAATAATGGCTGAAAACTTCCCCAAACTGGGGGAGGAAATAATCAAACAGACCACAGAATTACACAGAACCCCCAACAGAAAGGATCTAAGGAGGACAACACCAAGACACATAATAATTAAAATGGCAAGGATCAAGGACAAGGAAAGAGTTTTAATGGCAGCTAGATAGAAAAAGGTCACCTATAAAGGAAAACCCATCAGACTATTGTCAGACTTCTCGACAGAAACCCTACAGGCCAGAAGAGAATGGCATGATATATTTAATGCAATGAAACAGAAGGGCCTTGAACCAAGGATACCGTATCCAGCACGACTATCATTTAAATATGATGGTGGGATTAAACAATTCCCAGACAAGCAAAAGCTGCAGGAATTTGCTTCCCACAAACCACCTCTACAGGACATCTTACAGGGAATGCTCTAGACGGGAGCACTACTAAAAAGAGCACAGTACAAAACACCCAACATATGAAGAATGGAGGAGGAGGAATAAGAAGGGAGAAAAGAAAAGAATCTCCAGACAGTGTATATAACAGCTCAATAAGTGAGCTAAGTTAGGCAGTAAGATACTAAAGAGGCTAACCCTGCACCTTTGGTAACCATGAATCTAAAGCCTGCAATGACAATAAGTACATATCTCTCAATAGTCACCCTAAATGTAAATGGACTTAATGCACCAATCAAAAGACACAGAGTAATAGAATGGATAAAAAAGCAAGACCCATCTATATGCTGCTTACAAGAAACTCACCTCAAGCCCAAAGACAGGCACAGACTAAAAGTCAAGGGATAGAAAAACATATTTCAAGCAAACAACAGTGAAAAGAAAGCAGGGGTTGCAGTACTAATATCAGACAAAACAGACTTCAAAACAAAGAAAGAAACAAGAGATAAAGAAGGACACTACATAATGATAAAGGGCTCAGTCCAAGAGGATATAACCATTCTAAGTATATATGCACCCAACACAGGAGCACCAGCATATGTGAAGCAAATACTAACAGAACTAAAGAGGGAAATAGACTGCAATGCATTCATTTTAGGAGACTTCAACACACCACTCACCCCAACGGATAGATCCACTGGGCAGAAAATAAGTAAGGATACAGAGGCACTGAACAACACCCTAGAACAGATGGACCTAATAGACATCTATAGAACTCTACATCCAAAAGCAACAGGATATACATTCATCACAAGTGCACATGGAACATTCTCCAGAATAGACCATATACTAGCTTACAAAAAGAGCCTCAGTAAATTCCAAATTATTGAAATTCTACCAACCAACTTTTCATACCACAAAGGTATAAAACTAGAAATAAATTCTACAAAGAAAAAAAAGGCTCACAAACACATGGAGGCTTAACAACATGCTTCTAAATAATCAATGGATCAATGAACAAATCAAAATAGAGATCAAGGAATACATAGAAACAAATGACAACAACAACACAAAGCCCCAACTTCTGTGGGACGCAGTGAAAGCAGTCTTAAGAGGAAAGTATATAGCAATCCAGGCACACTTGAAGAAGGAAGACCAATCCCAAATGAATAGTCTAACATCACAATTATCAAAACTGGAAAAAGAAGAACAAATGAAGCCTGAAGTCAGCAGAAGGAGGGACATAATAAAGATCAGAGAAGAAATAAACAAGATTGAGAAGAATAAAACAATAGCAAAAATCAACAAAACCAAGAGCTGGTTCTTTGAGAAAATGAACAAAATAGATAAGCCTCAAGCCCAACTTATTAAGAGAAAAAGAGAATCAACACAAATCAACATAATCAGAAATGAGAATGGAAAAATCATGACAGACTCCACAGAAATACAAAGAAATACTAAATACTACTATGAAAACCTATATGCCAAAAAGCTGGAAAACCTAGAAGAAATGGACAACTTCCTAGAAAAATACAACCTCCCAAGACTGACCAAGGAAGAAACACAAAAGTTAAACAAACCAATTACGAGCAAAGAAATTGAAATGGTAATCAAAAAACTATCCAAGAACAAAACCCCGGGGCCAGACAGATTTACCTCGGAATTTTATCAGACACACAGAGAAGACATAATACCCATTCTCCTTAAGGTTTTCCAAAAAATAGAGTAGAAGGGAATACTCCCAAACTCATTCTATGAAGCCAACATCACCCTAATACCAAAACCAGGCAAAGACCCCACCAAAAAGAAAATGACAGACCAATATCCCTGATGAATGTAGATGCAAAAATACTCAATAAAATACTAGCAAACAGAATTCAACAGCATACTAAAAGGATCATACACCATGACCAAGTGGGATTCATCAGGGATGCAAGGATGGTACAACGTTCGAAAATTCATCAACATCTTCCACCACAACAACAAAAAGAAAGACAAAAACCTCATGATCATCTCCATAGATGCTGAAAAAGCATTTAACAAAATTCAACATCCATTCATGATAAAAACTCTCAGCAAAATGGGAATAGAGGGCAAGTACTTCAACATAATAAAGGCCATATATGATAATCACACAGCCCACATTATACTGAACAGCGAGAAGCTGAAAGCATTTCCTCTGAGATCGGTAACTAGACAGGGTTGCCCACTCTCCCCACTGTTATTTAACAAAGTACTAGAGGTCCTAGCCACGGTGATCAGACAAAACAAAGTAATACCAGAAATCCAGATTGGTAAAGAAGAAGTTAAACTGTCACTATTTGCAGATGATATGATATTGTACATAAAAAACGCTAAAGACCCCTCTCCAAAACTACTAGAACTGATATCAGAATACAGCAAAGTTGCAGGATACAAAATTAACACACAGATATCTGTAGCTTTCCTATACACTAACAATGAACCAATAGAAATAGAAATCAAGAAAATAATTCCATTCACAATTGCATCAAAAAGAATAAAATACCTACAAATAAACCTAACCAAAGAAGTGAAAGACCTATACCCTGAAAACTACAAGTCACTCTTAAGAGAAATTAAAGGGGACACTAACAAATGGAAACTCATCCCATGCTCATGGCTAGGAAAAATTAATATCATCAAAATGGACATCCTGCCCAAAGCAATATACAGATTTGATGCAATCCCTATCAAATTGCCAGCAATATTCTTCAATGAACTAGAACAAATAATTCAAAAATTCATATGGAAACACCAAAGACCCCGAATAGCCAAAGCAATCCTGAAAAAGAAGAATAAAGTAGGGGGGATCTCACTCCCCATCTTCAAGCTCTACTACAAAGCCAAGGTAATCAAGACAATTTGGTACTGGCACAATAACAGAGCCACAGACGAGTGGAACAGATTAGAGACTCCAAACTTTAAGCCAAACATATATGGTCAATTAATATTTGATAGAGGAGCCATGGACATACAATGACGAAATGACAGTCTCTTCAACAGATGGTGCTGGCAAAACTGGACAGCTACATGTAGGAGAATGAAACTGGACCATTGTCCAACCCCATACACAAAAGTAAATTCAAAATGGATCAAAGACTTGAATGTAAGTCATGAAACCATAAAACTCTTAGAAAAAAAACCTAGGCAAAAACCTTTTAGACATAAACATGAGTGACCTCTTCTTGAACATATCTCCCTGGGCAAGGAAAACAGCAGCTAAAATGAACAAGTGGGACTAGATTAAACTGAAAAGCTTCTGTATAGCAAAGGACACCATCAATAGAACAAAAAGGAACCCTATAGTATGGGAGAATATATTTGAAAATGACAGATCCGATAAGGGCTTGACGTCCAGAATATATAAAGAGCTCACATGCCTCAACAAACAAAAAACAATTAACCCAATTAAAAAATGGGCAGAGGAACTGAACAGACAGTTCTCTAAAAAAGAAATACAGATGGCCAACAGACACATGAAAAGATGCTCCACATCACTAATTATCAGAGAAATGCAGATTAAAACTACAATGAGGTATCAGCTCACACCAGTAAGGATGGCTGCCATCCAAAAGACAAACAACAACAAATGTTGGCGAGGCTGTGGAGAAAGGGGATCCCTCCTATACTGCTGGTGGGAATGTAAATTAGTTCAACCATTGTGGAACGCAGTATGGAGGTACATCAAAATGCTTAAAACAGACTTACCATTTGACCCAGGAATTCCACTCCTCAGAATTTACCCTAAGAACGCAGCAATCAAGTTTGAGAAAGACAGATGCACCCCTATGTTTATTGCAGCACTATTTACAATAGCCAAGAATTGGAAGCAACCTAAATGTCCATTGGTAGATGAATGGATAAAGAAGATATGGTACATATACACAATGGAATACTACTCAGCCATAAGAAAAGGGCAAATTCTACCATTTGCAGCAACATGGATGGAGCTGGAGGGTATTATGCTCAGCAAAATAAGCCAAGTGGATAAAGAGAAATACCAAATGATGTCACTCATCTGAGGAGTATAGGAACAAAGGAAAAACTGAAGGAACAAAACAGCAGCAGAATCACAGAACCCAAGAATGGACTAACAGGTACCAAAAGGAAAGGGACTGGGGAGGATGGGTGGGTAGGGAGGAATAAGGGGGGAGGAAGAAGCGTGTTATTACGATTAGCATGCATGGGGGGGGTGGGAGAAAGGGGAGGGCTGTACAACACAGAGAAGACAAGTAGTGATTCTACAACATTTTGCTATGCTGATGGACAGTGACTGTAAAGGGGTTTATAGGGGGACCTGGTATAGGGGAGAGCCTAGTAAACATAATATTCGTCATGTAAGTGTAGATTAATGATAACAAAAAAAAAAAGCAGTTCCTGTGGGGTGACCTCCAATGAGTTCTACACAATGGTATAAAGGGCATATCAAAGTGTGGGCAAAGGGTCTGTTTGTGTTTATACAGAGGTTCAAAGCCTAATTTGGCTACCCAGAAAAATGAACTAAGATACGATATGAAGAAGATCTTCCAACATCAGCACTCTCTGGAAGAGTCATACCAGAAGATCATCATCAAAAAACCCCAACAAAGATCCAGGCCATGCTGCAGTTGTAGCTGAATCCATCCCACCAGTTCCTGGACTTGCCATTGGAATGAAGAAGGAGATATCTAAGCTGGCCTGTGCTTTCAGTAAAGCAACAAATTTGACTGGATCTATACTGTTGGAACTCAACCAAGAATTAGGAGAAGTGCAAGTTGTAGCGCTCCAAAATCTTATGACTACAGACTATCTACTGTTAAAAGAACATATGGGATGTGAACAGTTCCCAGGAATGGGTTGTTTTAATTTGTCTGATTTCTCTCAGACTGTTCAAGTACAGTTGGGCAATATCCATCATATCATAGACAAATTTTCAGAAATGCTTAGGATGCCTAACTGGTTTTCTTGGCTTCACTGGGGATGGCTGGTAATTATAGATCTGCTTTGGTTATGTAACTGTATTCCTATTATGTCAATGTGTGTGCACAGTTTAATTAGTAGTTAAAACCTATACATGCTTATGTTACTCTACAAGAAGATATGTCAAAGAAATAATCAATCCTCCCATCTTTTCTTCCATCTGCTACCTCTATAGCCTTTCTTCTTTCTTCCTAATTACAACCCTTAAATAGAATTTGTGCCTCATATCGAATTTACCGAGTATCATAATTCCTCCAAGTGGTAAAGATACCTCAGGACAAATGCTGGGCATAGAAACCACAGGGCATAAATCTGCAAAGAAGTAAAAAGCTAACCTTTTCAAACAATATGGCTTCTCTCTCACTTACCAACTTTACATCTCCCTGTATGGCCCCGGAAGATGACTGGTTAGCCAGAGACAGGTAAGATTCCTCAAGGGAGGAACAACCTAAGACAGGCACAGTTGCAGGGGGGCCATCAGGTGAGAAATCGGGGAACAACAGTAGTGAAGCTACTCCTGTAGCACCACCCACCTCCTGTTTTGAGCGTAAGCTTCTGCATCCGTCGATGTTTTAATGCCCTGTCTAGCTCGCATTAACACATAGTCTACAGGCACACACCTGATCATCTACAATTGCTCTCTTACAACACTAAACTATGTTTTCTACCTTTATCTTGCATCTACCTACTGCTTCAGGATTTTATTAAAAATAAAAATAATAATAATAATAAAGGGAGAAATGTGGGATCCACATATAAATCAAGTATAAAAATCAAACGAATATTCATATTTCACCTGATTGTTTATAGTTCATAATGCATGATCAAAACTGAAAGTTTCTGTGATGACTGCCCTTGTACTGTTCACCATGTAAGAATTTATTCACTATGTAAGAATTTGTTCACCATGTAAGAACTTGTTCATTATGCTTCAGAAGATTGGAGACTGACGAGAATTAGGCTTGAGATGGATTAATGATTGTGCATTGAGTATTGACTCCCCTATACAGAATTTTATTGTTGTTAGCAACCAATTGATCAATAAATATGAGAGATGCCCTCTCAAAAAAAAAAAGAATTACAGTTTGGGATAGGGAAAAACAAAAAAGGCACGGGAAGATTTAGAGGGGTGTAAGAGGGGGAAATAAGGGCAGGGGTGAGGGATCTAACCCACCGAACGGAACTAGAGCTCAGAGAGCATTCCAGAGTATGCGGGTAGTAGATGGGCAGAGGGACTCAGAAATTCTTTGAGAACCCCATTCTTGCTAATATCTAGGGATCATATTATAATGTTATTACATTTTATATAATTTATATTACATTAATAACATACTATCTGTACAGATCTAAAAAAAAAAAGATTAGAATATCAAGCCAAGATATTTGGCAATTTGCTCTGGTTACCTGTGTAGAATGTCATAGAGCTAGGATCTATAACAAAGCAGGTTACTTCTAGAGACCTTCTGAACTATTCTGCTCTTCTACTTCTCTACAGAAATAATGTTTTTAAAGGCATACGTATTATTTCTGATATTTTGCAGTTTATTTGGCCTTAGTAATACATTTATACCCTGAATATTTTACTTCATCAGTTTCCTATTGCTGCTGTAACAAATTGCCATAGACTTAGTGATTTAAAAAACAAATATATTGTCTTATTTCTAGAACTCAGAAGTCCAAAATGGCCTTACTGGGCTAACATCAAATCATCAGGGCTGCATTTCTTTCTGGAGTCTCAAGGAGTAAATCCACTTTGGTGCCCTTTCCGACCTCTGTAGACTGTCCTTGTGGCTCCTTCTCATTCTCAGTGGCCAGTTGAGTCTCTCACGGTGCCAGGTCTAAAGTTCAAACTCTGCTTTCCCCCTCTTTCCCATTTCCGTATCCTTGTGACTACATTGGGCCCAGCAGATAGTTGATTACAGTCTCAATTTCATCTTCAACGTTAATTCCATCTTGCCACATAATATGACACAGTCACAGGTTCAGTGGATGAGAGCATATACATTTTGGGGAGACAGTTATTTTGCCTGCCATACCCATTATGTATTTATATTGGGTCTTTGTACCTGTATGTGTGTGTATGTGCAAAATACCATTACACTATAATAGGAAATTAAATTAGTTATTCACTTAATTAACTGCACCTTAGACATTTTTGTTTATTAGTCTAAAATTTAGTAAAGGTTACCTGTGTTACCCACTGATGATTTAGTTTTTGTTGGAAATCACCATTTACTTGTAACTATAATGAGGCAATGTGAGTGCTGCAATGAAGGTTTTCTGCAGAACTGAGGTAGTAATGGTTGGCATGGAACATTTTCTTAGAATCTGCAGGTTGTGATTTGCAGCCAGTAGAGGTTTAAACACTATCCCAGGCACTTGAGAAGCACACTGGTAATAACTTTGTAATTTGAATACTTAACCTGCTTCTCTGGTTTAAAATATAAAAGCTCATGAAAAGCATATATATATTTACTCTTAAATATTTATTTAGGTATTAAGTTGAATTGTGCTCTATTCTTACATTATGTGTTATAATTCAGAACTAACATAATCCAATAGTTCTCACCATAAAGAAAATTTTGGTTATCAAACTAGAAAATTTTCTCTGCATTGTATACTTATCCCTGAGGGTAATTTTCTTTATGGCTCAAGTCCTTTATTGTAAATAATGACCTAGAAATATAGGCCTGAAAGATAGAAGCAATGTCTACATGGAAACAAACATTGGACAGAAAATAATCATTGTGAACATCTATCACCACATAATGATAATATGGTGTCAATGGAAAAAGGATTAAAAGAAATTGGAAAAAAAAATTTAGCCTGCATCCATGAATTGAGGTGCATAAATGCATAGAGGAGTATTTCTCAACGTTTTTTAAAAAATTTTCTCCTCCTCAGGAACCTTTCTGGAGAAACTGTTCTTAATCACTCCTTTCCTTCCATGAAATTTTAGTACTATAGATGTATTGTGTATCTGTATATGGTAGCCCTTTTGAGGGCCACAGACTGTTAAAATACCTTAGAGACCACCTCCCAAAGAAACAGTTTTCACACTGTTTAGAATAACATTATTCCCACTAACAGTACATAACAAAGTGACAACAGTGGAAGGAAGCTCAACGGGCTGATATCAAAATCCTTCATTTTATTGATAGAAAACTGGGACAGAGAAAAGGAAATTGGTTTTTCTAAAAAGAAAGATACATACTTAATAGGCATTGTTGACAAAATAAAAGAAACACAAGGCATAAATTTTGGTCAGTCTGCTTTCATGTGCAACTAATATTGATCAAAACAGGAAGCAACACATGAAAGAAAATAGACCTATCTACATGATGACTGAGTGATGATGTAACTCTTAGGACACTCAAGGTACTACATCTTAGTCTGATGTTTTGATTTAAACAGATAGTAACATTTGAAAATTCAACAACTATCTATTACTTGTATGGCAATTTATAATAGAAAAATACCCTTTTAAAAGAACTCAGGCATGGAGATTGAAAAATTCCAATAGATTGCTAGGCTTATTTAAAGGTCAATCATTCGTGCACTCTTGGTATTTTCCCTGAGTTAGCACGTGTTCAACAAAGTAAGGAGTTCACAACTGTCAGATGCTGGCATTTCAAAGGATAAAAGACATCTTTATGAAATAATCATGTCAAAAATCTCTTCATGTACAATAATGTATTAAATATCACTGAGAAAAGAACATTAAATTCTCTTCACCTATGTATGAAAAAAAATCTTTAAGTTAATAAAAATCATAATCACAATCAGAGAATAAAACTGACATTTAAAGTTAATGTCTTCATATTCCTGATCTAAGTGATTGCAAAATATTTAGCAGAAAATTATTGTTGAGATAGAGCAATAACAATGTGCTATGATTGAATTCTAGCATGTAGAGAGAGGAAAAAAATGTTATGTTCCTTAGTCATAGGGAGAGATGGTTTCTGGCAGGCAGTTGCATACATTCCTAATAGGGAGCATTAGACCACTAATTAAAAGTAGCAGGATTCTCTTAGTGCAGTAAAGTATTCTAAATTGCTTTATTCAATATGCTTTACTTTTAATATGGTCCTAAAAATATTTAAAAATACCAGCTGTAAAATAGTACAAATAGTGTGGCTCTCATAGAGAAAACAGTAGTGATAGTGCAGGGTGATACCTAACTAATAAAATTACTGTACTCAAATCAGGTATCTAAAATTTAAAGAAAAATACAAGTATTTCTGTCCTTGCCTTGGACCATGAATCTGATTATGTTAACATTTATTCCCCTTCAAACTAACTTTGTTTAATTCACCTATCCTAAATGTGTCTTAAGACCAATAAACTCAAGCAAACTTAAGTTCCATTCATGCAGATTTCCTAGGACCTTACCACTTTTTTATCTGCCTTGCTTCTAAATCATTTCTGAGTTTTACCTGGTCCCTGACTCCCGATTTATATTCTACTGTGGTTCTCTTCCTACCCTTCACTGGCTGCACCCTTGAACCTAATAGATTTTTGACTTATTATTTTAGTCCTAGGTATCAACTAGAAATATAACACCCAAGCCCCAAATCCAGGCACCAAATCTCCCTAGCTGACATCAGTGGCTGGTGCCATAGCTGAGATTACCCTATAGAAATCAAACAATTAGTTTATTCCATCACCTATTCTTTTACTCATATCAAAAGTTTTTATCGAATAGTACAATAGTCAGGGAACTCTGCTAGGCTTGGAGGCAGAGTGGTGAATAGGAATGTGTAGTTCTCCATTCATGGATCTTACATTCCATTTAAGGAGACAGATATGAAATAAATAATTGCATAATAAATTGTTCCATTGTTATTTTGATAAGCAGCACAAATAAGCTCAGAAAGCATTCATTCATATTATGTCACTAGAAACTTGTCCTTGGCTGGCAACTCAGTGAAGATTTCATTGAATAAATGACATTGAATCTGAGGCTCAAAAACTAGTTTACTTTTCTAAGAATAAGGAAAAAAAAACATAGTGAAAAGCACAAAGGACCTAAGATGAGGAGAATCCTGGCTCATTAGAGAAAATATGAGAAAACCAGTGTGGTAAAAACAAAGGGGTAAAAGGGGGTATGTAAATATATTGGGGAGAGAGGTTGATGCCTCATTATATAGACTATTTCAAGTATTTTGAATTTTATCCTTAGAACTTCGGGAAAATATAAATGACTATAAAGTTGTGAAATCACATGATCATATTTAGGCTTTATTCCTGTTTTCTTTAAGAAAGACTATGGATAATGAATTGGAGATTGGTAAAGAGGCTACCAAAAATCAGTTAGATCAAAGGGTACAATTAACAGTGAAAAGGCAGCCAAGGAATGGGAGAGAATATTTGCTATTCTATACTTGCAAAGGGTTAATATCTGGAATATATATAGAACTCCTACAACTCAGCAACAAAAAAGTGAAATAAGTCCTTTTAAAAAGTGGAAAAGTTCTTCAATAGATAGTTCTCCAAAGATGATATACAAATGGCCAACAAGTATAGGAAAATCTTACAAACATCACTTACCATCAGAGAAATAAAAACCAATGCCACAATCACTTAACACTCATTAGAATGCCTATTATTAAAAAAATGAAAATAATGTGCTGGTAAGGATGTGGAGAAATTGGAACTTGTGCAATGTATGTGGGAATGTAATATGGTACAATTGTTATGGAAAACAGTATGGAATTTCCTCAAAAACTTTTGTGAATAGAACTACAATATGATCCAGCAATCCTACTGCTGGGTATACATACTAAATAATTGAAAGGAGGGTCTTGAAGAGGTACTTGTACACCCAACTGCATAACAGTACTATTCATAATAACCAAGAGGTGGAAACAACCCAAATGTTCATCAAGAAGTGAACAAATAAATAAAAAGTAATATATACATACAATAGATTATTCTATTTTAGAAAAGAAAGATAAATTCAAACTATACATTTTATTACATGCTTTTTAACCATAATGAAAAACATCATTTAGGATCTTATTGCTATTGTTCAAGAAAAAGAAACATGGTAGTTTGAGTTAGAATTGTAGCAGTGGAGATCAAGAAAAAGGGATAAATGCAAGAGATATTTCAAAAGTATCGCTATAGCAGGCGTATAGACTGAATATGTGGGACAAGGAAGAGGAAGTACTGCGGACAGTAAGAAAAGCCGTGGGGATAGACGAGATCATGAAGAGAAAAAGAGGCTGATGGTGGAGAGAAAAGAATGAGATACAAAGAAAATCCAAAGTTTAACCTGAGCGTCTCCAGAGTATTTAAGTCAAGGAAAATGAATTAACAAAAAAATGCTGGAAAGAAGACATATTAAGAGGTGTGCTCTAATTCAATTAATCATTCAAACTCACATTTACCAATTTTTGTTAAATCCCTTTTACTACTAACAAAAAGAGATTACCTAAGGAAAAAATCCCCCAAATCATCTATTTTACTCCATGATAATCAATAAAAGAAACTGCATAGTTTCAATTAGTTCTTTTTTGCTGTACTTAAAGATATGTTGATATATAGATTAGGATAAAGTTCCTGAATGAGTAACTGATTTTCAACTTTAAAGTATATGCAAATCCATATATGTTTTAATTCCATCTGTACATTTTTAATTCTTAAAGAGTTGAGGAAAAAAATTAAACCTCTTCCACACTACAAATTATAAGCATCTGTTATGATGTATGTTAAAACTACTAACAAAAAGTTAAAAATGACCTTATTAGTGACAGAGAAACTAATCAAAAGGTACTTATCTTCACTCTTCTTTCAACAGCTGAGAAGAATTGGAAATTTTATTTGTGTTCACATTAGGTAGTATATTAAATATGCTTAGGTTTAATGTTGCAGTTTATTCTGGGACAGACAGAGTAGGATTATGTAGAGGTTATTGGTTGATGGATTAAAATGCAATATACATTTAAAGATAGGCTAAATCAACTAATTGTGTATGTTCGCTATAAGTCCACTTATTATATAGATTCACCACTGAGTTCAGAATATTTTGTCATGCTATAACAAATTGGGAGTATCTGAGAATACTAGTCTTTATGTGCATAATTCATGGACAAATTCCATAACACGATAATTTCTTACTACCTGTTATTCAGTATGATCTGAACACACTAAAAACACTCAAAATAGACTCTAATTCTTTAAACTAATTGTTAAATTATAGATAGATTGACGAGTCGATGTCCAACCCACTTTTTCTTGTAAGGAAATTGGAATAGGATATAGCTAAACATATTTCCACTATATTGCTAACACATTATAGAGGATATGTTATTGAACATAGATAGGTATCTTATTAATAAATAAATTTTAGGTCTGTCCTCCAATATCTGCCTTATGAAATACTGAGTGTTTTAGGCATTGTAAATCACTTTCACTTTTCTTACATGGTGCTCCTCTGTGAAGGTGCACCAATGTTAGCAAGTTTCTCTCCATTCCAATTCACAGATACAAATTAGTATAAGCCACACATTTTTAAAAAATCTACCCAATAGTAAGTTTGGAATGTAGGATAAATACCTACTTGAGTAAAAAATTTTCTCATTTTTACAATACTACCTTGAGCAAAATATTTCTTAAGATTTACTTCTCTATTTCATACTGTTTTTTTGTGTGTGTCAGGGGTGAAATCAGGACTATCCATTCAATAAAATCAGTTGTACAAACACTTAACAAATACTGTTTTAGAAACTAATATAAACTTTCTTGTTCTGGTCATCTTGCTATTTTGAAAGTAATTTTTAATGTTAGTCCTTCAAATCTTGATATTTACTTTGGTAAGATTCTTGGTTTGCACAATTCTGAAATTGTTTATTCCTGGGGTAATTCATAGATATTCGAACTCATTTTTTATTTTGCCTTTTCTGAAAATCTTCTGTTACTCTAAAATAATTATGAGTACATTCAAAGCCAACACTAACACATTATTTCCATTTTATTCCAAAAAAAATTTTTTTTCCCACTGGGAAGAATTGCAAATATATAACTAATCACCTTAATATTTTTACAGACTATTAAATGTAGTACTGTGAAATAAGAAATACAGTCTGAAAATAAAGCTCAATTTTAGGTATAAAAGTCAAAAAACATGAAAGCATTTTAAACATAAATCTACCTTTTATTTCAGTATGCAGAGTAGATCATTGCAGAGGATTATTATGCAGTTTTAATGGATTCTGAAGAAAAATTATTACCATGATAAAGTAACTGTTTATAAAAAGTTATAAAACAAAGGAAATACAAATATATTGATGAGATGATATAAACATATGCCTATATACCAGGTATATATATACATGTGTATAATTTATAACTATAAAAATGTAACTGGTAGTAGTTTATATGAATACACAATAATATTGAGGATGATAGAGAAGTAATGAATAGTCATTACATGTGTTTTATAGGCTACAATGTTTAGAGTCTGATTTTAAAATCCTCCATTGAAAATGAAGTTTAATGGTGAAGTGTATATACAGAGACAGATATTTTATACATACACACTTTTAATATATGTTACTTAAATTCAAATTTATGTTAAAATTACAGAACTTCATACTATGATGTATCATTATTTGTAAAATCCTGATATTTTCTATTTAAAAGACTTATTTCCAAAATTTGAAAATTGTATGGTGGTTTGAAATAGTTCTTATTCTTATTAAACTGGGGTGACCTTCCTCTGGTAGTAAGTCAATATGAATATTTAATTAAAGTCAGCTCTTCAGTAAATGTACCCTTGCCCTTGAGAAGATAAATCATTGACTCAGGAGAGACAAACAGAGAGTACACAGACTTCACCTTCTATTTAGAGAAATGCCGCAGTGAGCAGGTTGTGACATACATCTCTATTAGCTGACCTTCTATTGGAAGGTACTGTTAGGAGAGTTTTCACAAAGATAAAAGAATCAAACCAAATTGTTATTTGTATTGAATAGGAAAAGAAAGTTCAATTAAATATAGGGTATTATAAGCTAAGCCAAATATTGAAGAAACATTAATACTATGTTTCAAACCTTGTTTAAAGGAATATGTTTTCCATAAATTTTTGCTCACATCTCTAGAGTTAAGTCACCATAATTATTCTATATCATAAAGATACACTGGACCATTTAAGTGAATTTTTCTACTGTGGTTCTATATCGCAACCAAATTTTAAAAGCAGTAACTCATTTTATCCCAATGACTGGAAGTTCTCTGCTCAATATTTGGAATTCATGATGAAAGCTATGCTAATGGAGGAAAATGTAAACTTAATAAAATAGGAAAGCTGGTAGGAGGAGTCAGAGATTCTAAAATATTATTGAATAATGAAAACCCAGGGTGCACTACATGTCACTTAGTGTTGAGTACTTACCTAAAGGTGAATAACTTTTATCACTTTCCTATAATAAGGAATTGCAGTTTGGACCATATGACAGTCTGTCTAGTAATACATCCAAGGACATATTACCTGTAGCCCCTACAACTCTTAGGGAATCCTTTGAAAGTCTTTCTTGGTTTCTACCTAAAGTAACTGACCCCTCTATGTCTGCTCCTAGAAGGCAACAGTGTCCATAGGTATTTCTCATTTAACAACTCAAAGGAGAAAGGGAAAATCATTGTTATTTAAATTTCTTCCACTCATCATTCCATTTAATTATGTTTCCTCTTCCACAGAATAATTACTAAATCCTGATAGCCTATTTAGTTATAAATTTCAAGCAATTCATTATTCCTTTAAACAAAAATGGAAATGAACATGAAAGGAAAAGAGGGCAAGTTATTTATCTAATTTTTCTCCTGAAAACATAGGACTTCAATTTTATTAAAAACAAATAAGCTTCTGTTTTCCAGTTTAACTTATAATGAGTTTAGGAAGCATTACTCTATCCCACCAAATAGCAAAAAGCTAAATAAGGTGAAAAATCAACAGCTTTCCTTAGGTGCATCAGAGAAGTGAAATCACAGGGCAAACTGCTACGCCAAAAATAAAGAGACAGGTGCACAAATAGAATCATAATTCACTAAAGGAGAACCCAAAGGCAAATATATCCATGGGAACCAGGACTGTTTTAGGAAAACCCAAATTGTAACTGATGAATTCCTATAGGCTTAATGTGACAAGTCTTAGAGTTTAATACTCCTGGCACACCCAGTAATAGGGGGGCCCCACATACTTAAGTGAGTTTTATCTCCAGAAACTGTACTATGTTCTCATAGTGCAGATCTGAGAAAAGCCACTGAGCTTCCAATAAAGGGAGGACAAACGTACCAATTTGAAATAGGCCAAAGAAGAAAAATTTCTTCTTATCAAGGTCTGCTTTTAACTGACAGTATTTTATAAGAAGCTAACCTATGGGGGTATTACCAGAACCTAACTGAGGTATGGGAAGAGAAAGCCCAAAAGCAGCCCTGCTAAACACCCTGTTTCCTGTGGAAAAAAAGCTAAGAAGTACTTTGGAAGTTCACAGCTCAGAGGCACAGACTCAGTAAAAGACTGAGACCTCATGATAGGAGTATAGAAACTTCCCTTTCCCCACAACTTATCACCACACCACTAAAGGTCTATTTATGAGAGTTCCTTTTACCCAGTACATCTCACTTTGACCAAAAATTTAAGGCACACTGAAAAGGCAAACAAATAATACAAAAAGACAAAACAAGCATCAGAACCAAATTCAGATCTGGCAGTGATGCTGGAATTATCAGAGTGGGAATTTAAAACAACTGTGATTAATATGCTAGGACCACTGTAATGGAATAAATAGACAACATGCAAGAAAACATGGACTATGTAAGTGGAGATACGTAAATTCTAAGAGAGAATAAAAAAATTCTAGAAATCAAAAACACGATGACAGAAATGTCAAATGCTTTTGATTGGCATATTTGATTAGAGACAACTGAAGAAATAATCTCTGAGTTTGAGGATATCTCAATAGAAGTTTCCAAATCTGAAAAGTAAAGAGGAAAAAAAAGATTGAAAAGCAGTGGAACAGAATACCAAAGAACTATGGGACAGCCACAAGGGTGTAACATAGACATAATGAGAGTAGCAGAAGGAGCAGAAAGAGAAAAAGGAGTCAAAGTGATATTTGAAGCAGTAATCACTGAAAATCTCCCATTTGCCAGACACCAAACCATAAATATATGAAGATCAGAGAACAAAACACAGAATAACTTCCAACAGAACCCCAACACCTAGGCATATCATAATCAAACTACAGAAAATCAAAGAAAAAAGGAAACAAAAATCTTGATAAAGCCAGTGAAAAAGAAACAACTTTTTAGGAAAAAAGATACAAATTACATGTGACTTCTCAGATATGCAAGCAAGAGGAGACTGGAGTGGAATAAAGTATTAATAGAAAAAAACCCACCATCCTAGAATTCTGTATCTTGCAAATTTATCCTACAAAAATGAAGGAGAAATAAAGATGTTGTCAGAAAAATTAAAGTTGAGGGAATTTGTTACCAGTAGCCCAGCCTTACAAGAAATATTTTTCTGAAGTTATTCAGAAAGAAAAAAAGATGATATAGATCAGAAACTCAAATCTACATTAAAAAAGGAAGACCATCAGAGAAGCAATAAGTGAAATAAGATAAAACTTTAATTTTTCTTATTCTTTACTGATTTAATAGTTAACACTTTGTTCAAAATAACAATGTATTCAATTTTATATAAATGTATATGTATGCTTATGTATGCTTATGTAAGAGTGGATTAAATAACAGCAATGGTGCAAGGAACAAGTGGGGGATATTAATATTATTTTGTTAAAAGGTGATACTATGGGATATTGTGTGCTCCGTTTCAGGGTTCTACACTAAGCAAATATTGCAATAAAGCAAGCCAAATGAATTTTTTGGTTTCCCAGTGCATAAAAACTTAAGTTTATTCTACATGTAGTCTATTAAGTATGCAATAACATTATGTCTAAAAAATGCATACACCCTAATTTAAAAATACTTAATCTCTAAAAACTGCTACCCATTATTTGTGTTTTCTGTAAGTTGTAATATTTTTGCTGGTGCAGAGTCTTGCCTCCATGTTAATGGCTGCTCACAAGGCTGGTAGTTACTGAAGGTTGGGGTAGCTATGGCAACTTCTTAAAATAAGAACAGTGAAGTTTGCAAATTGATTGACTCTTCTTTTCATGAATGATTTCTCTGTAGCATGTGATGCTGTTTGATAGCATTTAACCTACATAGAACTTCTTTCAGAATTGGAGTCAATCCTTTGAAATCCTACTACTGCTTTATCAACTAAGTTTATCCAGTATTCTAAATATTTTGTTGTCATTTCAACAATCTTCACAGCATCTTCATCAGAAGTAGATTCCATCTTAAGAAACCACTTTATTTGCTCATCTACAGAAGGAACTCCTCATCCATTCAAGTTTGATCATGAGATTCCAGCAATTCAATCACATTCAAACTCCACTTCTAATTTTAATTCTCTTTCTAAAATTTCTTCCACATCTGCTATTACTTCCTCCACTGGTCTTAAAACCCTCAAAGTCATCCATGAGGGATGGAAACAACTTCTTTCAAACTTCTACTGATGTTAATATCTTGACCCCTACCCATGAATCACAAATGCTCTTAATAAAGGAACCTAGAATGATGAATCCTTTTCAGAAGATTTTCAATTTACTTTGCCCAGATGCATCAGAGGAGTCACTATCTATGGCAGCTATAGCCCTGTGAAAAGTATTCCTTCAATAATAAAACAAAAGTCAAAATGATGACTTGATGAATGGTTTGTAGAATGGATGTGGTGTTAGAAGGCATGAAAACATTTATCTCATTGTACATCTCCATCAGAACTCTTGGGTGATTAGGTGCTTTGTCAATGAGCAGTAATATTTTAAAAACAATTTTGTTTCCTGAGCAGTAGGTCTCAATAGTGGGCTTAAAATAATCATGTTGTAAACAGATGTGCTATCATCCAGGCTTTGTTGTTCCCTTTACAGAGCACAGGTAGAGTACATTTAGCATAATTGTGAAGGGCTCTATGATTTTTGGAATGGTCAGTGAGCATAGGCTTCAACTTAAAGTTACCAGCTACATTGGCCCCTAATAAGAGAGTCATTCTGTCTTTTGAAGTTTTAAAGCTAGGTATTGAGTTCTCCTCTCTAGCTGTAAAAGCCCTAGAAACTCTTCTTCCAATATGATGCTTTTTCATCTACATTGAAAATCTGTTATCTCATGTAGCCACCTTCATTAATTATCTCAGCTAGATCTTCTGCATGATTTGCCTCACCCTCAACATCAGCCCTTGCTTTTGTGTTGTATTTTTATGTTACAGAGATGGCTTTTTAAATCTCATGTACCAACTTCTGCTAGCTTCCAAATTTTCTTCTGCACCTTCCTTACCCCTTTCACTCTTCATGGACTTGAATAGAGTTATGGCCTTGCTCTGGTTTAAGCTTTGGCTTGAGGAAATGTTATGACTGTTTTGATCTCTTTAGACCAGTAACACTTCTCCGTATCAGCAATAATGATTTTTTGCTCTATTCTCATTCATGTTTTCACTGGAGTAACACTTTTAATTTTCTTCAAGAACTTTTCCTTTACATTTGCAACCTGGCTAACTGTTTGGTGCAAGGGGCCTAGCTTTTAGCCTGTCTCAGCTTTTGACATGCCTTCTTCATTAACCTTAATTATTTCTAGCTTTTGAATTAAAGTTAGAGATATGACTCTTCCTTTCACTTGAACACTTAGAGGCCATTGTAGGGTTATTAATTGACCTAGTCTCAATGAGGCCAAAGAATGTCTCAGAATAGGGGGGCCGGAAGAGAGGGAGAGAGATTGGGAAAATGTACAGTCAGTAGAGCAGTCAGACACATAAAGCATTTTTTTGCTTAAGTTCACTGACTTATACTGGCATGATCTGTGAAGCCCCAAAACAATTACCACAGTAACATCAAATATTACTAATCACAAATCACCATAACAAAAGTAATAATAATGAAAAAGTTTTAAGTATTCTAAAAATGACCAAAATATGAAACAGAGACACAGAGTAAGCAAATGCTGCTAGAAAAATGATGCTGATATATTTGCTCAATGCAGTGCGGTCACAAACCTTCAATTTGTAAAAAATACAGTACCTGAAAAGTACAAAGCAAAATGCAAGAAAACAAGATGTGCCTATAATTGTAATGCCTGTCAAATAGTATGGTGTTACTTGAAAAAGAACCTGGATTTGTTGTAAATGTATATTGAAAACTCTAGGACAAAAAAATAATAATTTTAAAATGTATAATTGAAAGGTGAAAAATATGGAGTCATTCAAAATGTTCAATTACTCCACAAAAGACAAAGAAAAGAATATAAGGCTTAAAAGAAAAATATAATATAAACAAACAGAAAACAGTAACAAACATGGTTGATTGTAACCCAGTTATGTCAACAATTACTTTAAACATCAGTGGTCTGAACATACTAATTAAAAGAGATTGTCAGAGTGGATCAAAAAACAAGATCAACTATATATTGTCTGTAAGCATTCCACTTCAAAAACCAAGACATTTATGGATTAAAAGCAAACAAAGGAGATATAATGCTAATACTAATCAAAAGCAAGAGCAACTATATTAATTTAGACAGAGTAGACTTGAGTTAAAACTCATATGGAACATGGATAAACCTTGAAAACATTATGCTAAGTAAATAAGCCAGTTACAAAAAGATAAATATTTTTTATTCCACTTATATGAGATACTTAGAATAGTCAAAATCACAGAGACAGAAAGAAAAATGATGGTTGCAAGAGGCTAGGGGAAGGAGAAAAATTGAGTTATTATTTAATAGGTCTAGAATTTCAGTCTTATAAGATGAAAATAACTATGGAGATAGATGGTAGTGATGGTTGCACAACATTATAAATATGTTTAATACTGCTGAGCTGTGTGCTTACAAATAACTAAGATGGTAACTTTTTTGTTATATACATTTTAGAGCAATAAAAATATTTCAAAAGGCAATAATAAAAATTACAGAGGAAGCCAATGAACCTGAAAACAGGACATCAATAGAGAAAATTAACCAAACAACAGAAAGAACATATACCAGGCCTCTTCCAGAAGATAGAAGCAGAGGGAATCCTCTCTAATTCATTCTGTGGGTTCAACACTAAACTTAATACTACAACCAAAGACACTATAAGAAAAGAAAACTACAGATCAGTATCTCTCATGAAGATAGATGTAAACTACTCAAGAAAATATTAGCATATGGAATCCAAAAAGGTATTAAAAAAATTACAGACCACACCAAGTGGAATTTACCCCGGGTATGCAAGGTAGGTTCAAAAAGAAACAAGTATGTCTCCTCTCATTACACCTTTTTAATATCATACTGAAAGTGCTAGGTCATGTAATAACACAAGGAAAAGGGAACTATAGATTTATATAAACAAGATAGGAAACTGTCGTATTGGTAGATGACATGCTTATCTGCAGAAAATCTTGAACTAACAGGCAATTATAGTAAAGTTTAAATATACAGAGTTAATGCACAAAAAACAATTGCTCTCCTGTATACCAACAATGAACTACTAGAATTTGAAATCAAAAACACAATACTATTTATAATAACACCCCCAAAATGGAAGATTTAGGTAAAATTTAACAAAGTATGTATTCGATCTATATGAAGAAAACTGAAAAACTGAAGTTGAAGAACTAAATAAATCGAGAGATAGTCTATGTTCACAGATTGGAAAGAGGCTCAATATTGTTGAGATGTTGGCTCTTCTTAACTTAATGTATAGATTCAGTGCAATCCCAATCAGACCCTAGACTTTAGTTTGTAGTTATGATAAACTAGTTCTAAAATTTATATGGAGAGTCAAAAGACACAGAATAGCCAACACAGTATTGAAGGAGAAAAACAAATTTGAGCACTGACATTATTAAACTTCAAAACTTCCTAGACAGATATAGGAACTAGAACATTGTAGAATTGGCATCAAAATGGACATACAGGTCAATGGAACATAATAGTAAGCCTAGAACTAGACTCACACAAATATGGATAAATGATCTTTGACAAAAGAACAAAAGCAATATAATGGAGGAAAGTAGTCTTTTCAACAAATGGTGCTGGAATTACTAGACATTCACATATGAAAAATAAATCTAGACACAGACCTTACACTCTTTGCAACTCTTTACAAACAGAAAATTTCAAAACTCCTAGATGATAATTAAAGAGAACATCTAGAGCACCTTGGATATGGCAATGGCTTTTTAGATACAATGCAAACAGCATGACCAATGAAATAAGGAATTAATAAGTTGTGCTTCATTAAAATTAAAAAGTTTTGCATTTCTTAAATTTTGTTATCATTAATCTACAATTACATGAAGAACATTATGTTTTCTAGGCTCCCCCCTTCACCAAGCCCCCTTACAAACCCCATTACAGTCACTGTCCATCAGTGTAGTAAGATGCTGTAGAATCACTACTTGTCTTCTCTGTGTTGTACAGCCCTCCCCATGCCCACCCCCCACATTATACATGCTAATCGTAATGCCCCCTTTCTTTTTTCCCACCCTTATCCCTTCCTCCCCACCCATCCTCCCCAGTCCATTTCTCTTTGGTAGCTGTTAGTCCATTCTTGGGTTCTGTGATTCTGCTGCTGTTTTTTGTTCCTTCAGTTTTTATTTGTTCTTATAGTTCACATATGAGTTTTTGTTCTGTGACAGACAATGTCAGGAGAATGAAAAGCCTGGTAGTAAATATTTTCCAAAGATACATGTGTTAAAGAATTATTACCCAAAATATATGAAGAAATCTTTAAACTCAACAATAGGAAAATGAGTAAATTAAGAAATGGGCAAAAGATCTGAACAGGCACCTCACCACAGAAGATAGACATGGCAAATAAGCCTATGACAAGATGCTCAGCATAATTTTTCATTTGTGAATTGCAAATTACAACTACCACAAGATACCAACAGACTCCTATTAGATTGGCTAAAATCCAAATCACTCACAACACCAAATCCTGGTGCATATGTGGAGCAACAACTCTCATTCATTGCTGGTGAGGATCCAAAGTGGTACAGCCATTTTTTGAGAACAGTTTGGCAGTTTCTTATAAAACTATACATACTTTTACTGTATATTCCAGCAATCATGCCCCTTAGTATTTACCCAAATAAAATTTTACCCACATGGTTTTATGTCCACTCAAAAACCTGCACATGAATGTTTATAGCAGTTTATTCCTAATTGACAAAACTTGGAAACTACCAAGATTCTCTGTAGTATGTAAATAGATAAACAAATTGTAGCACATTCCAGACAATGGAATATTATTCAATGCCAAAAAAGAAATGAACTATCATACCATGAAAGTTATAGAGAAAACTTAAATGCATACTGCTAGGTAAAAGAACCCAACCTTAAAAGGCTGCATGTGCTGTGGGATTCCAGTATGATACTGTGGAATAGGTAAAAGTATAAAGACAGAAGTGTCATCACTGGTTGCCAGGAGTTTATGGGATGAATAACTGAAGCAGAGAGAATTTTTAGGGCAGTGAAACTCTTCTGTATGACACTATAATGGTGGACACATGTCATTATACATTTGTCAAAAGCTGTATCACATACAGCACCAAACATGAATCCTGGAATTTGGGTGATACTGATGAGTTAATGTAGGTTCATTGATTGACACAAATGTACCACCCTGATGAGAGGTGTTGATAGTGTGTGTGTTTAGACACAAAGATGTAGGGGGGAAATCTTTGTCCCCTCTGTTCCGTTTTACTTTGAACCTATTTAATACTCTTAAAAAATATATTTTAAAACAATGAACATCATATGAGTAATTATTTTATGTTACAAGTCCTTTTAAATAACTTTATTACAGTATAACTGGCATGGTAAAAGCTGTACATATTTAATAAAATACATATAAGTCAATGACTGCAGTGATAAGTATACACCTGTGAAACCATAACCACCACAAGGCCATAAACAGAGCTGTCACCTCCCAGAGTTTCCTACCCCACCTTTATTATAATTATAGTAATAATATTTTTGTGATAAAAACATTTAATATTAAAGCTACCCCCTTAACAACCTTTAAGTATAAAATACAGTATTACTAGCTACAACTACTATCCAACATCCTTTATTAAAAAACTGTCTCTTACCCTGTGTGCTCTAATGCCTAAATCAAGCTTCCATACATGTGAGGATTGTTTTCTGGATTCTATTTTCATTCTTTGGTCACTTTGTCTCTCCTTGTACTTTAACACACAAGACTTCTTAATTGCTTTACATTAATTAATGAGATGTTTTCTGTGATAAATAATCTGAATTTGTTTTATAAATTTCAATGGTGATAGTTATGTGTGACCCTTTCTATTTGCCTATCAATTCTAAAATCAATTTTCACAAAATAACATTTCTGATTAGAATATTATTCAATCTATAGAATCTCCCCAAATTGTTCATGTTATTAAATTTTCCAATCTATGAACATGATATATCCATTTACTTAGTCTTTCTTCAATTTGTCTTAATAATGCTTTGTAGTTTAGTTGTGAATGATCCTTCATATCATTCATAGATTGATTTGCAAGTATTAAATTATTTCTTTCTGCCAATGAAAAGTGCATCAATTTTAAAATTTATTTGTAAGTCTTTCAAGGATATATTGAACTAGGATTTATTTTTTTACATGTTTTGTAACCTTCACGTAGACAAATTCACTTCTTAGTTTTAATACTTATAGAATTAATAAAGGTATCTATTTCTATTTTGTAAAACGTTTATTTAAGTTGATAATTCTATTAATATTATTGCATATGATTGCTCTCCATATATCTCTTTTTTGTTCATATATATCACTGAATGCATTTTCTAATATCTGTTGCATCACTGTTACAAAAGAGATTATCCCATACTTTTCCTTTCTTGTAAAATCCATGTAATCCTTTATATTAAAGATATGTTGAAATTATACACAAATCAACAAATTGAGAAATTTTCCCTGTTTCTGTTTTCTGATAGAGATTTTATAAGATTGGCATTAATCTGATCTTAAATTTGAAAAAAAAAGTCACTGATGAGCTACCTAAACCTTGATTTTTCTTTATAGAAAGGTTTTTGATTATTGAATCAGTTCATTCAGTAGATTTTTGTGTTCTCTGGGGTCAGACTTAGATGCACTTTCTAGAAATTTGTCTATCTTTTCCTAAAGTTTCAAATTTATTGTCATATAGTGGGCTATAATATCCTATTTTATGACTTTATTATCAGCAGTCTTTTCTTTCTCAGTTTTTTCATTGATGAATCTTGCCCAACCTGTGAAAATGTTCAATCTGTTCAAATAATCATCTCTATTTGTTGGTTTTTCTCTTAATAAGTTTATTTTGTATATCACTAAGTTTTTTCCCCTGTCTTTATTATTACTTTCCTATTGTTTTTTAGCTTAATTTTGTTTCTAATTTCTTATATTGAACACATTGATTTCGCTTTTCTTTTCTATTCATATAGTTAAGATTATATATTATTTCTGAAATTATAGTTTCTGTTTTATTCCATGTTTTGAAATGTTATATTTTTTATTTAGTTTAATTTTTTTCTAAAATACATCCTTTCATGTATACATTATTTAGGAATGTTTCCTAACTTACCCCAAATTTCAAATGTGTGCATTTGTTTCTAAATAATTATTTCTAAGAGACTTTAATGCCTAACTTATATCAATGGATAGATCATCCAGACAGAAAATCAGTAAGGAAACAGTGACCTTAAATGACTTGTTAGACCAGATGGACTTAACAGATATATAGAGAACCTTTCTATATGAAAACAGCAGAAAACGCTTGTTCTTCTCAAATGCACATGGAACATTCTCCAGGGTATATCATATGTTAGGCCACAAACAACTCTCAGTGCATTTCAGAAGATTGAAATCATATCAATCATCTTTTCATGTCTAATTGAGCTCTTCTTTGCTGTTCAGAAACCTATAGCAGTATTGCCTAGCTAACAGTATGAAGAGTCAGTATACAATACAAATACAATAACAGAACTTTCTTTGATAGCAGTCCTGTTTGCTCTGAATCGTTTGGACAATTTTCTTTTTATTTCCATTTATATTGATGTAGATTTTAATCTTTTTCATATTTGTTGAGATTACATTTTATTGATTCATCTTTGCTATTCAGAGGAAGCACCTCTTGTCCAAAAGAACAAAACTGAAATATCTTGAGGAACATAATAACTAAAGTCCTTTAAAAGGAATGTCCTTTAAAAATTGAAAACTATAAGTGAAAGCACTTAAACGTGAAGCTCTCAATATGTAGCATTGCAAGAAATAATAAATACAAAACACTTTAAAAGCAACTGTGTGTGTTTTAGTCAATACAGGTTTGCAATCAAAATGCATTATAATTCAGCCATACATTTACTAGTTATTAATACCAGGGGCCCTGCTAGCTTCTTAATAGAGAATACCACTATCAAATAATTATTTGCCTTTATTTCTGATTCTTTCTTTGATTACTATACTAACTGTAATATTATTCACCTTTAAGTTTTCTACACCTTCAGTGTCTTTCTTAGAGAAACTATTCCCATTTTAAGGAAACATGCAATCATGCTCCAATAGGGTTAGAACCAACCCTGTGCTATAATATACCCATATCAAAACCCATTGTCTTTTCTTTCTTACCAGGTTTTTATTTGTCTATGTTAGGAAATGTATCTCTATGTTTGAATCACCACACTTAAGCTGAACTTTGTTTAACATTACTAATGAAGCAATTTAATATTAACTGGAATTTGGAGAATAAAACATTTTAAATATTTGAAAAAGCAAGATAATCAGTTTTCAGTTCAGTCATTGTCAAAGTATTATTAAAGTATCTATTAAACTATTTTGACTACATTCATATACTTGCATATTAATATGATTTCTAATTGCAAAATGAAATGAGAAAATTACTCTAGTTATGTGTATTCCCTCTCCAGTACCTTGTTTGATTAAATACCCCCACCACCTAAGGACTATAATTACTATTAGCACATTTTTAAATTCTAAAGGATATTTGACCATTTTATTGCCTTGTTTTTTATGATTAATATATATGTGAAAGAAATTTTCAGTAAAAGTTACTACTAATGCAAATTTAATTGTGTTTGTAATTTAGTTTGTTATTTACTTGAGGGCCTAGATAAAATTATGACTACTGAGAACACCTTCATAATTTAAGCAGGACAGAAAACTGTACACATTTAGTCTCAACTGTTTATTACTGAGAAAGGAGACTATGGAAGGAAATCTAACAGGTGTCTAGCTCTCTAAGCAAATAGAACGAATGAGGCAAATTTTCATTTCTTTCAGGGAACAAAAGGAGAGAGTAAGATGTATACCATCAAATATGCCTTCTGGCTTGATAATGTAAATAAATGATAAGTTCCATATGCAGTTCTGAATATTGGCACAAATGCAAGCATACTAATGAGAACTTTATCCACTTAAACATCTGCCTGGACTCATGCTGGTAAAGCAAACTTACCTAGATGATACTTGATTAATCTTGTTGACCAATGCAAGTATCAGGGGAATCTGATAAACTGGGCCATACTGTGAGCACAGCTAAATCAGCCAAATGTAATTATGGAGTGGGTCCTGAGGAGTAAGTGACTATGACACTGTAAAGGGCAAAACTAGGCAGAAGAAACATACCTAGGTTGCAGAAGTGTTTGGCATAATTTTAAAAAAAAACAGTGTGCCAGCTTTCATGTACAAATATCTAAAAGGCAAAATAGAATCAAAGAATCTGGAAGTCCACAAATATGTAATTCTAATATGTCAATCACATATTGTACTGACTCACTAATTTATTTAACAAATTTACTTACTAACTCATTCCAGATTTTAGATACCATGTTTTCTGAGGGGAAAGTAAACAACAACAAAAAGACTATCTCAGCACATTGCCAGTAGTTTCTTAGCAAACAATAAACTGGAAGTTAATATGGATGTAGTTGAATTCTTTCATAGCACTGCTACAGATTTTATATATATACTTGTTAGGTATGTGAATTGAGTAGTGTCCATGAGTAATAACATCTTTATTTTCATCCACATATTAATTCATTCAACAAACATTATTGAGCACCTACTATTTTCAGACACTGGCACAGCACTTGTGAAATGTCAGAGAATAAACCAGAGTCACTGGTTTGTAGATATATTTTGACGATAGAGTCATGAAAAAAATTTTTGACAGAATGAATGAAAGTTGTGAGAGAAACAAGAGTCAACAATGACTCCAGCATGTTTTCCTCTGCAAAATTACCCTATGGACTTATAAGAACATACAAAGAATTTGAGTGAAAAAGAATTACTATAAATCAAATGTAATGAGAATCCTAATGCAGAACCATCCTCCAAAGACCACAAGAACTAAAAGGTTAGGACACCAGATGATTCTCATAGGAAAAAAAAAAAAGGTAAATAGAAAAAAATTAAAATAAGGAACAAAAATTATTTAAAATTTATGAAAAGTAAAGGAAAGGTGATAGTAGTAATAGAGGAATGATTAAGCTAAGAGAAAAATAAATTGGTCCTCCAATCAGGAAAAGGAGTGCAGAGCGCAGCCCTGTGTGGGTGACAGCCCACGTGCATTAATGACGCCAGATTTGGAACAAAAGGTGTTATAAAATCAGGTGGTTCCACTATATTCTCAGCGAGAACAGGATCAGTGAGAATGATAGAAGAGTGTCATTTTCAAGCTGAACTTTAGTAATGAAAATCCATTAAAATGGAAAAACGTTCAGGGAAAAGAGATTTTGTAACCCCATGTTAATAAGCATGAAAGATACCCGATAATATCCTGAGCTAATATGCTAAATGTGCAATGGTTTCAGTGAAGCAAACCATTTTGATTTCCTACTTCCAAAAATAATTTAATGACCCTTTACATTTCACATGAATACAGAAGACCGGCCCTATGAGAACAACAGATACATGTGACAGAGTAATATTTTTGAAGTACTGATTGATATTTTTCCTGAAATTGCCTCCCCCTAGCCCCTTCCAGTCATTTTACTCAATTAAGCAGATTTCAAATCATTATCTAAGGGTAAGACACATCTGTTGGATGGAAAACAGTTAAGTACTCTGTAAGTCTTTACTTTTTTTCCAAAAATACTAAGTCCTTTTAAAAAATGCAAAGGACTTCTCAAGCATAATTTAAATGTTCTGGAGAATGAGGTTTGAGGGTCCTATCTTTTCTCTGGAGTAGTGTTTTTTTATCTGGGGAAAATTTTGCCATCCAGAAAAAATTTGGCAAAATCTGAAGGCATTTTCTGAGTGTCACCACAAAGCTGGGGTGGAGTGGAGTCTTAGTATCGGTGTCTAGCAGGTAGAGCCCAAGGGCGCTCATAGACAGCGTACAACGCACACGACAACCCCTCTATCCCTGACAAAGAATTACTCAGCACAAGATATCAAGAGTGCCATGTTTGAGAAAACTTGCTCTGAGGAGACTGGAAAATATTCTTATTTTTGTTAGAAGACTGATAATCTGATGACTAAAGACAGTAGAGACAGCAAGAAATGATGATGAAGAATAGATTTACTTGTAGAGCCCTGGATGTTATGAGGACAGCTTATCTCACCAGCTGACACCTAGAGGCATAGCATGGCCACAGTAAAGGAAGGGCTGTGCGCTGTGTTCAGCCTAATTTGTTCTAAGCCTGGCGGAAACAGTGCTTCTGCATGTCCAGGAAGCTATAGGCAGATCTTATGTCTCAAGACACAGAGAAGGTGGAGAGAGGTGACTGGAGCTGAAAATGCTAGGCGAAGGACACGCAGATGGGCATCTCAGGGAAGAACCTGGTGGAGAGCCTGAGAGAGGAGCCAGAGGATGCCCTTGAATGGGCCAGTTCTGCAACAAAGGCGTAGCTTGAGATGGCTGCAGAAAGCTGTTTCCCAGAAGAGAGTAAACTCTTACAGTAGGCCTTAAAGAGGGTGCTGTCCAGCAGCAGAGGAAAAGGTATCCTAGGAAGCCCGCAAAATTTAGGAAGGCATTATTACCATGTGGAAAAGCTGGCATAGAAATAAGTTTAAAGTAACTCAAGTTTAGAAGATAACACTTGAGCAAGGGCCTTTGCTATATGTGCCTACCATGAAAAATTCTAAAACTAAATTTAAGTATCTCAGATTAGGAAAATCTACACTTTTCACAAGTAAAGCGTTTTTCTTCTTGGGCTATGGATAGTTGAAAAGTGGGTGAGGCTTGTTGTTTTTGCTTAGTTTATTTTTTATTTATTAAAACATAGACATTCTAACTAAAGTGGCTGGGATTGAAAACACTGAAGAATGTCATTTGCACACTTGCAGTCACTTATAACCATTCTTTCCTGAAAGTTTCTGACAGTTCTTAGAAGGATGGCAGCAGAAAAGATGTCTTTGGTCTGAATATCATGGATCTGTAAGGATATTAATGGTATAACTCTTTTAAAGGCTGTACTCTATAAACCATTTCTTAAACCATCAAACTCATCAAAACTGGGAAGTCATGCCTTTACAGTATAATAACTAAATTTACTAAGCTGTAAGTATGTGTCAGCCATGGTACTAGGCAGGACTTTTCATGTGTAATTTAATGCTCACAGTACTGTGAGGAAGTTCATGCTCACATGCCCATTTTAAACATGAAGAAACTGATGTGTAGAGATACTAAGTAACAAAACAGATCACAAAGGTGGAATTGGAAAAATCAGTATTCAAACCTAAGCAGTCTGGTTTCAGAGTATATTGCAGCAGCTTAGATGTACCCTCTATTTCAGAAGGTTCCCACAACCTACTAAATAACCACTTCTCTTTTACATCCTTGGCTAGGACTTAATACTAGCAGCAAGGAGTCTGGGAAATGAAATCCTTATTCTGGCAAGTCATGTACCCAGGTAATTTCTAATGCTATGGAAGAGGAAAAATCAGATTTAGGAGACAACTAGAAGTCTGTGCCCCTGGATAATTAGAATAAGTACTTATTGTATCTCCTGTATACAGTATTATCTCCATCTTTCCCTCCTGGTATAAGCATCACTATTGATGAACTTGTCTAGATGATCTATTCGGTACCATATAATCTCTATGCTACTTGATTAATGTTGAAATATTTCTCTCTTAAAATTATTTTAATGTCAAAAAATCAAATTAAATTTTTTGCCAAAAGGTGCCCTACATCTATTCTTAAGAGATGCTGCTACAGAAATGCCTGACCCATACTTCCAAGATATGGTTAACATATGGATAGCATATTCCAGGATATGGATAGCATGTAAGTCACACCAACTGTTAGGTAAAATAACAGCATTTGTGAAATTAACAACTAAAATAATGCATATAACCTGTGCACTTGTTTTCTTTGTCACATTAAACCTATTACAGTTTGTAATTTTCAAAGAAGGCATTAGCTTCCTTTTGGTGTGTCTGTTCGCCTGAACTCAGGGCTGTGTGTCGGGAGAGCTCACAGCCTTCACCACCGTTCTGGTCATTCTTTCTATGGAGGAAAGACTTCAAGTATTTCATCATGTGCTTCTTTTTTAAAACTACCACGTCTTTCCTTACAGTTTTTTTAGGAGCCGTTTGTTTGGGGTTTTCTTTTATAAGGTAGACAACCAAGATATAATAATGAAGAATGACCTCTTTTCCAATATATATAAAATTTAATCCCTTTCCTTTTCTCATTGAATTTTTTTAAAAGAGCATTTAAATTAATGTTAATTAGAGAGGTACTATTATTATTTCCTGTTTCTAATTTTAGTGAGACTGAAACAAGAATTTATTAAGTTTAATTGACCATGAAAAATGTATCTCAGAAATTATGTTTGAAATCTGAAGATTGACAGACACTTGGAGCTCTCTGGTATTAGGATACTGGCAGTAACATCGGGAAGCAGCTATCCAGGATCAAGAAGCAAAAAGTGTCAGCAGCAGGTACAAGATTGACTAAATCGGTGTGAAGGAGAAGAAGCTAAGCTATACACTAGAAAATGACCAGGGAAAGACATTCCTAGACAAACTAAGAAATGATGGGTTGCCATTAATTAATTCACCTTCTGTAATTAACACTAAAATACACACTAGTTAGAATAGATTGTTATTAGTCCTTTTTTCTCAGTGTATTTACATTCAAATTATTAATACATAAGAAATTCTTTGTCCCTATCTTGTATTGTTGCATTATAAATAAGATCAGTATACCAATATGACACTGTAATTACCATTCTGGTGAATTTATTTAGGAAGTAAAATAAGACTTTTTAGGATTGTTTCCAGAAGTCCTGTTGTGATTTCTGCAGTAAATAGGCCTACAAGTACACCAGGATATAGAGTCTATTTTCTTGTAGCCCTTTCTTAAAGTTGTACTACATCATCTTATTACTGTTTGCTTGTAAAATATTTATAAAGTCATACTCATGGGAACACTGAATATTGTGTACTTAAAAAATAACATGATTTGCAAGTAGTATCACAGTTGTTGATCCTTCATCCTCAGATGTAATTTCCATGTTTGGAAATTCACTACTTGCAATATTTTTCATTTTTGCAGATAATCATGGATAGTTAAACAGATTTTCCCTTCTAAATGACTATATTCTTAACATATTTGAAAGCACATCTTCCAATGTAACATTTTCTTCTTCAACATAGACTTTCAGCAAATCTGTCAACCCTAAATTCCTGTTTCAATTCTGAATGCTTAATTCTTCTCTATTTGAATCAAAAGCTGCGCTTTGATTTCTGTGTAACTCTAAGTAAATTCCTGTCTTAGGCAATAGACTGGACCATGATTATATGGGACTTTTTTTTTTTTACAGGTCTTGCTAGTGATTTGCTTACAGTTTTCTGGGAAACCCTTATGACTACTCCATGTGGATGTTATAAGGAAGTTGTTATAAGCTGCTTCCACAACTTGTACTAGTTCCCTCACTTGCTTATCTTGTCTCCTGTAAAAACAGTCCTATGTTGTCTTTTCTTTTACAATGCCCTCCTAAAGTTTATTCAAATTATTTGGTACTGAATTTTCACGTTTCGTGTTCCTGTGTCTAGTTTAATATCATTCTACTTTTATGTAGATGCTTTTATGTCTAACACAGCCTAAAAAATATAATTTATTCAAACAGAACTGGAGCAGGGGGTAACAAGGGACGTTTGAGTCTGCCATAGGACTCATTTTCTGATACCCACAGTGGCTTTGAATAGTACACAATTCCACAGTGGCTTTCATGTTGTTCCTTTTTATTCTCTATTGATACAACTGATGTTTTAGAATACCTTTTCTCTCTTCAGGTCTCTGACTGGATTTAGTTTCACCAACTTACAAATGTGAAAGAAATAAAGTTGTTAGGAATTTTCAGTGCTAATGACAGTCTACTCAAATTCCTACCAACAGTTCAGGAAAAGGCAGAGAATCCATATGTGTTTCTTTTTGCCTGAATAAAGTACTAGATAGTTGTGTGTGTGTGCATGTAATATACTAACAATACTAAATAGAGCCAATACTTTCTATTTAATTTTAAATACAAAAATCTTATTGAATCGTGTCTCACTCTGGCAGCCAAACAAATGGCCAAAACACTTCTTATTTCAACCTGTTCTTTATTATTCCTGCACTCAATATCCCAGAACATTATTTATTCTCCTAAGAACAACCAGGCAGCTACTCTTCCCTTGCTCACTATCAGTAAACTCCTTCCTCATTGTATCTTGTCTCCTTATTATTCATTTTTTAGAATAGAAGCAAATGTTGGCGTTTTTACTTTCCAATCTCTTTCTGTGTAGCCCTACCACTTACTTGAGGAAAATCGTACAACAGATAGAAGCTTCTTTCTGTGCAGAAGATATGATATATCATAACATAGCTTTAATACCCATTAATCAAAAATAATCCATCATTATTATAAATATACAGTAAATGCATGTACTCAGATTTTTATTACATATCCCATCAGCAAGTCTCTTAGTGTCAATTAATCTTTTGAAATTGTGCCATAAGAAATATCCAATATGCAGGGAATGAGAGAATTAAATAATATTATTGTCTTTGTTGCCAAATTAAAGAGTAAAAGTTTACATTAAAGGTAGAAGTTTTTTTCTCAGTTTTAGCAGCAGAAAAACACCTATAGCCTCTAACTTGAAACTGCATCAACTAGTTTACATAGTGCTTGTTATTTAGTTTTCAGTTTACTGACAATTTACCTATAGTTTTTCTTTTAGTAGTCTCCATTCAAAGTAGAACAAATATTAGGAATGTGCTTTTATTTATGAAAATGATGTGTACATTTTTAGTCAAATCTGATAGTGATTTTTGTGATCGATGATGAAGAAAATAAATGTTTATGATGAGCCACCAACAATGTTTTATGAATACAGCTTTTAGATGACTAAAATTGATGCTTAGTAAATATTTGAAGTATAGGAAGCAAACTGGTCTATTCATGGATCAAAACTATGGTTGTCATCACTCTTGAGCACCCCATTCTAAACTACTACCTAGAATATTTGGCTAAATATCTATTAATAGGGAGCTCATTAAGTTTGTCAAATAGAAAAACCTCTGTCTACAAACCTTGTTAATTAAATCTTATAAAATAATGTTGGAACCATTAAAACCATGCTAGCTGATAAATGGCCTTGTGATTCTCAAGGTAAAAAATTTTAAGCTTGAGAAAAAGTAATTAAAATGACCCATTAGAAAATTGCTGACTTAGATATGTATGGCTTTTATTTAAAAAATATACATACACTCAGTCTTGAATGATCACCAGTGAGTGCATCATTGTGACTTATTGTTGCTGTGACTGAATGCACATACACCCAGTAGAGCTTACCAAGTCTTCAGTCCATAAGTCATGCCATAAGATAACTTTGTGTGGGAGTCATCTAAGTCTCCTCAATTTTTCATTTTTCTATCACACTCAACTATTTCTAGCTCCAGATGGTTTCCTTGTCAATAAATTCAGGATGGTGTTTTATTAGTTCTTTCTGGTGCATAGAAATGTTATTTTATCTTCTATGCTCTGTGCATTTCCTTTAGGATGCATGATGCAATTTGGTAGGAAAAAATACTGGAAAATAATTTATTTGTAAACTACTTTTGAAAGGTGAAGAAAATAAATATGAATCTTCCTTTTATTTCTCCAGGAGTATTATACCCTCTGGACACTGTAGATATTTCTGGATACTGGATACAGTAGAACATTTTTATAACTTTAGACATTGCAACACAGTTTTGTTTAGAGTGTGTTTGAGAGCATGAACTTGTCTGAAGATGTCAGAATTAAGCCTTGAGCATCAGCTTGAACTGCTGGTTTCAACTCCTGGTTATAAATATGAATATCTATTACAGGAATCACAGACTGCCCAAGAATAGACTGATTTGTTTCTAAAGTCTCTAACTCTATCTCCACTACTTTCCAAATGGCTCATTACTTTGAATATCCTTTTGGGTCTTCAACTATGCCCTATCATTCATGCAGAAAATACATTCTTGATCTCTCTGTCACTAACTCAACCGGAGTCCCTTATTCATAAGAGTCCCTTATTCATAAGATGTCCCTAACATGAATTCAAGCATATAGGTTCATAATTTTCTCTGAATAAATGTAGTTAAGTATTTATTATACTAGAAGGCTAACTAATCTTCAGTTTCAATCACCTGTTAATCATGTAGGCTAGAGATCATAAATATTAATGTAGTGCATACACACACATACTTTTATTTATTTATATTAAGGTATAATTGATATACACTCTTATGAATGTTTCACAAGAAAAACTATGCGGTTATTACATTCACCCTTATTATGGAGCCCCCCCATACCCCATTGCAGTCACTGTTCATCAATGTAGTAAGATGCCACAGAGTCCCTCTTTATCTTCTCTGAGCTACACTGTCTTCCCCGTGACCCCACACACACCATGTGCACCGATCATGATTCTCCACAATCCCCTTCTCCCTCCCTCTCCACCCACCCTCCCACACCTCTCCCCTTTGGTAACTGCTAGTTTCTTCTTGGAGTCTGAGTCTGCTACTATTTTGTTCCTTCAATTTTGCTTTGTTGTTATACTCCACAGATAAGTGAAATCATTTGGTACTTGTCTTTCTCTGCCTGACTTATTTCACTGAGCACAGTACCCTCTAGCTCCATCCATGTTGTTGCAAATGGTAGGATTTGTTTTCTTCTTATGGCTGACTAATATTCCATTGTGCATATGTACCATCTCTTCTTTATCCATTCATACTGATGGACACTTAGGTTGCTCCCATGTGTTGGGCACATACACACTTTTAAATGTGACCATGTACTACTGTTATCAAGTTCTAAGGGTAGTCAGTTTATATAACATTTCCTGGTGGTTCATTCCTTAACACAAGAAGTCCCAGAAATATTTAAAAACAGTACAAAATCTTATGTTGAGATTAATTTTATATTGTTATAAAGAGAAATTTAATGGTATGAAGTCTAAATGAAAATGTCCATGAAAATCCCAAGGCCCCAATCAACCTTTGAATGCTCATTCACTTCACCCATATAAAAATCCTTGAGATGAGTCTGATTCTACAGTTCAGACATCAGAGTTCTCAACTATTCCAGAACTTGTCCACATACTTGTACTTGAACCCTCTCTGTATTCAAACTAGAGACATTTCCATGAAGGTTGATTCCTCACATTTTCACCTCATGCACTGCCTTTTGGAAGTATTGGAAAACACACTTAATCTCAAGATCTTCTCTGCCATTAATATCAAGGCCTCTCAGGGGTATGTGTATAACTTGCTAACACAGTTTCCTCAGAGACTTGTGGATTGTAAAGTTACTGAGGATTGCTTATCCAGCTCTCAATGCATGGCTCAAAAAATGACAAAACTATGCAGAGTTTAGGATTGTTTTCTTTCTTTGTCTCATTCTGAAAATTAAAATAATCATTATACCCATTAGAGTCTTATTCAATAATCCTCAAAGTCTACTAATATCTACTTAGTCCTCTGATTTTATAAGCTTCTTGTTTTCCTTTATGTTACTCCTTTCCCATAAATATCAGTTCTTATTATAGGCTTTAATGAGGATTTTGAGATTACCTAATCTATATTTGGAAATTTAGGCTCAGATATCAATGTGACTTTGTGGAAGTAATGCATGTCTTCAAAGGCAGTATTAGAACTAGAATTTATACCTTCTGACTCCCAGTTCAGTGTTCTTCCCATATATTTCTTTGATTATTCCATAGCAGGTGGACCCAGTACTCCCTTGGCTGACTCTAAAATTATTAATAATATAATGATATGACAAGGCATTATAACATAATGTGGCAGGTATAATATTAGACTACCACCAGTGACACCTATGTCCTAATCCCTAAAACCTGTAAATATATTCCATTACATGGCAAGGGGAATAAAGGTTGCAAATGAAATTAGTGTTGCCAATTAGATGACTTTACAATAAGGAAATTATCATGTGTTACACAGATAAAGTCAGTATCATTGCAAGGATCTTTTAAATGTGGAAAAGAGAGGCAGGAAGTTAGAGCCAGAGAGAGATTTAAAGATGGTTATGCTGATGGCTTTGAAGATCGAGAAAGGGACCACAAACCAAGAGCAATGAGGGGCCTCTGGAAGCTGGAAAAGACAAGGTAACAGTTTAGCCCTTAGAGTCTCCAGAAAGGAACACAACCCAGCAGACACCTGGATTTTAACCCATTGAGACCCATTTCAGATTTTTGACCTCCAGTACTGCAAGATAATAAAATCTGCACTGTTTTAAGCTACCAAGTTTGTGGCAATATGTTACAACAGCACTATGAAACTAATGTACCTACATTGGGGGAGAAAGCGTACATAGCTCCCTTATGGACTTACATACCTCAGCTGCTCTGGAGAACTGTAGCAGTCTCATCTTTACATTGGCGTAACAAGTATGACTGGAGCTTTCACATGATAGCACAAACTGCCTAAATATTACCTCACTAGCCTGGACCAGGCTGGCTTCAAGGGTTTGACAACAACAATACTCCTTATATACTTAGCTACGTCTCCGTTACATATGAAGTAAAAGGTGAAGATGAGTATTTGCAATTATAATCTATGCACATGCACATACCTTTGCTGTATATTTTTCCTGATAATACATATATGTTTAAAATACATTCTTTTCTTTTTATTAAGGCATCATTGATATACAGGCTTATGCTCAGGTTTCACATGAGCAGCATTGTGGTTACTACACTCCCTCCTGTTATCAGATCCCCACCACATACCCCATTACAGTCACTGTCCATCAGCATAGTAAGATGTTATAGAGTCACTACTTGTCTTCGCTGTGCTATACTTCCTTCCACATGCCCCCCCTATATTATGTGTGCTAATCATAATACCCCTTAATCCCCTTATCCCTCCCTTCACACTCACCCTCCCTAACCCCTCTCCCTTTGGTAATTGCTAGTCCATTCTCGGGTTCTGTGAGTCTGCTGCTGTTTCGTTCCTTCAGTTTTTGCTTTGTTCTTATACTCCACAGATGAGTGAAATCATTTGGTACTTGTCCTTCTCCAACTGGCTTATTTCACTGAGCGTAATACCCTCTAGCTCCATCCATGTTGCTGCCAATGGTAGGATTTGTTTTCTTATCACTGAATAATATTCCATTGTGTGTATGTACCACCTCTTCTTTATCCATTCATCTACTGATGGACACTTAGGTTGCTTCCATGTCTTAGCTATTGTAAATAGTGCTGTGATAAAGATAGGGGTGCATATGTCTTGTTGAATCAAATCTTGTTTTCGTTGGGTAAATTCCTAGGAGTGGAATTCCTGAGCCAAATGGTATTTCTATTTTGAATTTTTTGAGGAACCTCCATACTGCTTTCCACAATGGTTGAACTAGTTTACATTCCCACCAGCAGTGTAGGAGGGTTCCCCTTTCTCCACATCCTCACCAGCATTTGTTCTTGCTTATCTTTTGGATGTTGGCCATCCTAACTGGTGTGCAGTGATATCTCATTGTGGTTTTAATTTGCATTTCCCTTATGATTAGTGATGTGTAGCATCTTTTCATGTGCCTATTGGACATCTGAATTTCTTCTTTGGAGATGTGTCTGTTCACTTCCTCTGTCCATTTTTAATAAGGTTATTTTCTTCTTGGGTATTGAGGCATGTGAGCTCTTTATGTATTTTGGATTAATCCCTTAACATATATGTCATTTATGAATATATTCTCCCATATTCTAGAATGCCTTTTTGTTCTGCTGATGGTATCCTTTGCTGTACAGAGCTTTTTAGTTTGATATAGTCCCACTCATTCATTTTTGCTTTTGTTTCCCTTGCCTAAGGAGATATGTTCATGAAAAAGTTGCTCATGTTTATATTCAAGAGAGTTTTGCCTATGTTTTTTTCTAAGAATTTTATGGTTTCATGACTTACACTCAGGTATTTGATCCATTTCGAGTTTGCTTTTGTGTATGGGGTTAGACAGTGATCCAGTTTCATTCTCTTACATGTAGCTGTACAATTTTGCCAACACCAATTTTTGAAGAGGTTGTCATTTCCCTGTTTTATGTCCATGGCTCCTTTGTCATATATTAATTGGCTATATATGTGTGAGTTTATATCTGGACTCTCTATTCCATTCCATTCATCTATGACTCTGTTTTTGTGCCAGTACCAAATTGTCTTAATTACTGTGGCTTTGTAGCAGAGCTTGGGGAGCATAATCTCCCTTAATTTATTCTTCCTTTTAAGGAGTGTTTTGGCTATTTGGAGTCTTTTGTGGTTCTATATGAATTTTAGAACTATTTGTTCTTTGACAGGTTAATAAACTCCTCTAGAATGGAAACTTCAAAATGAATGTTTTGTTCTCTTCATGGTTTTCCTATATGTATTTATTATAAATTATATATTGAATTGTGGGGAGTTATTTCAGCTCATAAATGGATTTAAAGAGCAGAACATGCAAATTTGATTTTGTTTTATGTAATGATGTTTTCTCTGGGGAAGGCTACATAAATTCCCATCTTACAAAATTTGTTTCTAAGCTAGTATTTTATAAGCATTTGCATCATATAAATTAGAATACCTGTCCTGTAAATTATAATGAACAGAAAAACCAATGAATATATTAAGTAAAGAATATTGAAAAAGTTAATTAAATTAAAATATCTCAGTATGATATTATGTCTGATTTTATACTATCTTAGGGAAAAAAATCCTCAATTACCACAAATCATTCTAAGTGAATCTATGATACTCTGAATAATGAGTGTGTTGATAACATAACTAATAATTAAGTAATTTCAGTATAAATATATATTTTATACACATGTATTTATTAATGTTTCTGAATAATTTTCCTAAAGCAAGTTAGTTTGAGTGAATTAGCAGTGAAAATTTGACTGTTTCTTCTTATCATGCTGGTTTTAGTTGAGGTTATTAAACTAGTTATAAGTCAGAATTTATAATATTGTTTTCTAATTTTTCTTAAAATCTTAACAGATGCTTCTGTAGCCAACATTTTCTTTAAAAAAACTGGATTATCATTCAAAAGTTTTTTTTCCATCATAAAATTTAGACTTTGATTATGTTTGAAATAATATTTGTGTTAAAAATATAACCAATAGGATTTTCAAAACTAACCAAATCATACATATATGAGAAAATAAACCCATAAAAATAGAGTAGCTTGCCTGACCACATCTCCACATTAGAGTCAATAGAGGAAGTCATCCAACTGCTCTTAAGGTGTTATTCCCATTAAATGTATATTAAGTTATATTTTTGAAATGATTAACACATTGGTATTAGATATACAATATATTTAACTTAAATGTGTAATAAATAAAGCTATTTAGAATCAGGCAGCATGATCCCTAACCATATAACTAATTTTTCCTGGCCAAAGAACTTAAGGCACAATCATTTTTATGCATACTTGACTAGCCCCTCCAACTGTGGGTCTACTAATTTAGAATTAAGCTTGAAAGATCTGATAATGAAACATTAAAAAAAATCAAAGCATGAATTATTCTATTATTTATAGATTTCTCCTTAAGGTCATTCCTATTTCCCTACATAAAGAATCTTCTGAGAATCAGGACCTTTACTAAGATTTAATAGGAAAAAGTCTCCAAATAATCATTAAGGAGTATGTCTAATTGTAGCCTTTAGAAATTAATGTGTTACTTCACATGTATTTCTCTGAAATTTTATTTTTCAACAAGAATGTTTTATAAATATATGTACATAAATATAGATAAATATTTTTTAATGGTTAGTACTATTCCATTATGCAAGATACCATTATTTATATCTTCCCTTATTGCTAGTCATTAAAGATTTCTATTTTAAAGTATTAAATTTAATATAACAGCCTTCATGAAATGAAGAAATGATTGCTTGAAATAATGGGAATTTGGCATTTAGTTTTGATATACACTTCAACTGTGTAGATTTTCAGCAAGTCATTAAAATCTGAAATCAATTCTATTCCACTTAAAATGCTGATATGAGCCTCAGAGGGATATACTTTGTTTTCATATCTCTGTGTACTTTTTCTGTAGATTTATTTTTGGGAGTTAAAATACAAGAAAAGGTGTGGATGGAAGAAAATACGGTTTTCAAGATGGGGTTAATTTCCCTACAGCCACTACTTTAGTAAAGCATGTGCATACATTTAATTCTTAAGATATTATTTTGCAAAACATAGCCAAATGTATATTCTACTGTATGATACACATATTTATAAAGCAACAAACACAAAACAACTATTTCTTAGGAATGCTTAACAAACAATACTTTTATTTAAAGTAATTAATGTTTGTAATGCCTAAAAGCAATTCAATTGTAGGAAGTTCAACACAAAAAACTGCTAATTTGCCCACCTGGTTTTCAAAGAATGCAATATATCATTACAAGGCAATAAAAGTCGAAGAAAAACAAATAGTACAGCGTATCAGTATTACAAGGCCTTCAGCTTCTCAAAATGCTTTGAACATAATATGTCAGACTTTTGATCTAAAATGAGAATGTCATTCACAATGAATAATAGGTACAAAAGTTACAAAGTTATACTGGAAGATTAAAAAAATATTATTCTTGATGAGTTGAATTTATGTATGATATAGAGCAATGTAAGTCAAATTGGAATTTTCTAAGTAAGGAAAGAAAGGGAAGTTCAACGAAAAGATTGGCTTTAGAATTAGTTATACCTAGATTTGAATCTAAGCTAAGATATGTGTCATTGGATAAATGAATAACTTTTTTGAGCCTCCTTTTCTTCTTTTAAAATAAGAATACCTCAGAGTAGTGTTTCGCTCATTGAGTCATGTAAGACAATGTTGACCTTTACCTGAGTACCGTGCTCCTGAAAAAGAGTAGTGAGTTTGAATTGTCTGCAGTGGTTATTTATGCTTCTCCCTCTCCCCTCATTAATTCATCTAACCACTGTAGAATAATATTGTCCCTGTCACTTTCTTGAAAAGTGTTCTCATTAAGAAAGTAATGACATCCTTTTTATTAACTCTAATGGACTCCTTCCAACAATTATTTTACTTGATCTCTTGGCAGCATTTGACTATGTTAACATCTTGAAATATTCACTGAAATCCTTTACTCATTCTACCAGATTCCATTCTGTTACATTGTTTTTGTTTAGTGTTTTAAGTTTTTCTCTATTAAATATAAGTATTTCTTATGTCTTTTCTGCTGTTCCATCTGCTTTTATTGCGTTCCTGGATTCAAAGAACCATCAAATAAGTTTTAAGAGTAAAATTTAGTGCCCCAAAGATTTCATACCTACCTAAAGGAAAAAAAACAAAAAGACATTCTAAAAACAGAAAGGTGAAAAACTATATTATTTATACACCCCTTAAACATGCAAGTTTCTGTTGTAATTTAGCAAAGACAGAAAAAAATAGTGTTAACTATGTAAAACAAAATAGGTTTAAAAATCTCACATATTAACAAAGATGTGAATCAATAATTGGTTAATACGTGTTAAGTGCTTAATTTTACCTAAAGTGGAGTAATATATCATTATTGATATAAAAAATTAGAGAAATACTGGTAAAAAATAAATATAAACACAAAATATTTTTATATAATATGAATATATGTATATAAACAAAAAATAAATTATGAATCATTGGAAGATGCAAAAGAGAAAAATATAGATCATTTTGCAAATCATAGAAACCAAAATAATAACAAGAATGAATACAATATACAGATAGTGATTGTAATAGCTATCTTTTAATAACATATGTAAAAGATCCTTTGTGTGCCATAAGCATGCATTAAGAATTTAATATGCATTTTAGTCTTTACAAGATCATGAGGTAAGCACTAAGTAAGTTTGGTTTATAAGACATAAATCTAAAACAAAATGACTATGACTGTTAAAACAAAAATGGAAACAAGTGTATAAGATTAGCAGAATTAATACAGAGCAATGCAAATATCATAAAAAAGAAAAAGACTGCCACTCCTTTGTATCGATAACTACATAATGCATAGTGAAGATAATTAATTCTGAGTATCTGTTATTAGTGCAATATTGGAATATATAAAATTAAAATAAATGAAGATTTCAGAAGAAAATGATAGGAATGCAGTGGTAGAAGACTACAGAGCAGTCAATCTATATCAGAAAAAATAAAGTATATTAAGCATGATTAGCATGTATGTATTATAATTTAAACTTTAAAGATTATATACATATTTTAAAGAACCCCAGAGAATCAGAAGACTTAAGCAATAAATAGACTTTAAAAAATGAATTCTGAAATGTTTTATCGTACAGATCACACTCTCACACCATAGTCTTAGGACACTAGAAATGAATAACCACGTATCAATATCTGAACCTCAACCCATTGGCATCTGTACAACAGTAATGATTTAAATAAATACAAAGTCCAATTATATATAATTTTAATGTAACAACATACAGAATATGACTCATATGCTTATTGGGATGCATGTTAATATAATAAAAAGTATGTACAATGATATATATGGGTATACATATATATATGTCTATATGTATATATATATACTATGGATATATTTGTATGCACAAATATACACATATTTGCATGTGTATATAGATTGTGTGTGTGTGTATATACACACACACAATCTATATAATTGTATGTATATCTATATAATTGTGTATCTATCTATCTATCTATCTGTATATCTATGTATCTATCTATCTACCTAATTAGTCCAGTTCATTTGTCCAGTCTAGGGATTGTCTCACTTGGGTCAAATAGTTACTTCTCAGAGTATTAGCTGTGGACAGGAGGGAATATGGTTACTTGGAAGACAGGCCACCTTCCCTTTGAAGATAGGTAGGCAAACATTATAACAGATATTTCTAAATCTTAAATATTAAAAATTACAGGATATGTCCCCAAAATATCTATGATGATATGGGCCGAAGCACCAAGAGGAGGGAGAGAGAGGCAAGCAGAACAAATAGATCATTGACAAAATTGTCACTTGTAGAAGGTGCTGGCACAAAAAGCAGGAAGTTACTTTGACTAGCAATTCATATGAATACCACTGTCTTCATATTAAATAAGTAAATAAATAGCCCATTTACCCTCTAACAGATCCTTCTCTCCATCTCCTCTTTCCTTGATATTTTTCTGCTCTTGGCATTATTAAAGTCATAATTAACAGAAGGAGAAAATATGGAAATCCTCCAATGTCAAGGAAATTGATATTACTTATATCATTAATAGCATACATAATAAATCACTTTTTGAGTTCTTAAAAAGTGCCAGGCACTAAGCAAATGGATGTTACATATGTTACCATATTCAATCTTCATAAGTAATTGTTTAAAGTAGTATTAGCATTCCCATTTTAACAAGAAAGTCACTTTCAGAGATTCACAATTAGTAATTGTAGGGTTTAAAATCTTACTACAGTACTTTTTCAAGTTTACTTCAATTGCTGCAAACACTAACTGTCTCCCAATTTATGGACTCCGCCTCTGTATGTCTGGGAGAGATGACTAAAGAATTCCATAAAATGATCATTAGTTCGTGATCCAGGTCTCAAGAAATTTGGAATGACAACTCCTAGGGTGTAAAGCTCAGGTATAGAGGTGGAAGAATTCCCTGTGTCAAGGTGGTAGACATCATTCCTTCTAGACTACTATTTAGGCTTTTTGAACAAATTAGTCTAATTAACTCCCAAGGCACTTTCCATCACCTTAATTGCTCTATGAACGCAATAGTACATTATGAAATAAAATAAGGGGAAAAGGCATCTTCAGTTGGCTCTAACACAAACTCTTCATTCAGCATGTTTCTTCTTTAAAATTTTTCTTTGTTATCAAATGTACATCAGAGTGGTTCAAGAGTCTGCCTCCCCCGCACCCTCATCCCTCCTCACTTCCCTCACCCTTGGTAACCACTGGCCTCTTCTCAGTGTCTGTGAGTCTAATGCTGTTTTGTTTCTTCTGTTTTGCTTTGTTGTTATATTCCACAAATAAGTGAAATCATATGGTATTTGTCTTTCTCCACCTGAGCATTTATTTCACTGAGCATAATACCTTCTAGATCCATACATGTTATTGCAAATGTCAGGATGTCTTTTCCTTTTATGGCTGAATAATATTCCATTGTGTATATGTAACACATCTTCTTTATCCATTAATCTACTGATGGAAACTTAGGTTGCTTCCATATCTTTGCTATTGCAAACACACTGTGGCAATACACATAGGGGAGCATATATCTTTTTGAATCAGGGATTTTGCTTTCTTCAGGTAAATTACTAGGAGCAGAATTACTGAGTCAAAAAGTATTCTTTGTAGAATTTATTTCTAGTTTTATACCTTTGTGGTCTGAAAAGTTGGTTGGTAGAATTTCAATCTTTTGGAATTTACTGAGGCTCTTTTTGTGGCCTACTATGTAGTCTATTCTGGAGAATGTTCCATGTGCACTTGAGAAGAATGTGTATCCTGTTTCTTTTGGATGTAGAGTTCTATAGATGTCTATTAGGTCCATCTCTTCTAGTGTCTTGTTCAGTGCCTCCGTGTCCTTACTTATTTTCTGCCCAGTGGATCTATCCTTTGGGGTGAGTGGCATGTTGAAGTCTCCTAAAATGAATGCATTGCATTCTATTTCCTCTTTTAGTTCTGTTAGTATTTGTTTCACATATGCTGGTGCTCCTGTGTTGGATGCATATATATTTAGAATGGTTATATCCTCTTGTTGGACTGAGCCCCTTATCATTATGTAATGTCCTTCTTTGTTTCTTGTTACTTTCCTTGTTTTGAAGTCTATTTTGTCTGATACTAGTACTGCAACACCTGCTTTCTTCTCTGTGTTGTTTGCCTTAAATATGTTTTTCCATCCCTTGATTTTTAGTCTGTGCATGTCTTTGGGTTTGAGGTGAGTTTCTTTTAAGCGGCATATAGATGGGTCTTGCTTTTTTATCCATTCTGTTACTCTGTGTCTTTTGATTGGTGCATTCATTCCATTAACATTTAGGGTGACTATAGAAAGATATGTACTTATTGCCATTGCAGGCTTTAGATTCGTGCTTACCAAAGGTTCAAGGTTAGCTTCTTTGGTGTCTTACTGCCTAACTTAACTCGCTTATTGAGCTGTTATATACACTGTCTGGGGATTCTTTTCTTCTTTCCCTTCTTATTCCTCCTCCTCCATTCTTTATATGTTGGTTGTTTTATTCTGTGCTCTTTCGTGTTTCCTTTAACTGCTTTCAGTGGGTAGTTGATTTTGTTTTTTGCCTTTAGTTACTATTTGGTTGATCTGCTTTCTTTGCTGTGATTTTATTTTCTCTGGTGACATCTGTTTAGTATTAGGAGTGCTCCCTTCTAGAGGTGGTTTGTGGAAGCAAATTCTCTCAACTTTTGCTTGTCTGGGAATTGTTTAATCCCTCCTTCATATTTAAACGATAATTGTGCTGGATACAGTATTCTTGGTTCAAGGCCCTTCTGTTTCATTGCATTAAATATATCATGCCATTCTCTTCTGGCCTGTAAGGTTTCTGTTGGAAGTCCGATGATAGCCTGATGGGTTTTCCTTTATAGGTGAACTTTTTCTCTCTGCTGCCTTTAAAACTCTTTCCTTGTCCTTGATCCTTGCCATTTAAATTTTTATGTGTCTTGGTGTTATCCTCCTTGGATCCTTTCTGTTGGGGGTTCTGTGTATTTCTGTGGTCTGTTCAATTATTTCCTCCCCCAGTTTGGGGAAGTTTTCAGCAATTATTTCTTCAAAGACACTTTCTATCCCTTTTTCTCTCTCTTCTTCTTCTGGTACCCCTATAATTCGGATATTGTTCCTTTTGGATTGGTCTCACAGTTCTCTTAATATTGTTTCATTCCTGGAGATCCTTTTATCTCTCTGTGTGTCAGCTTCTATGCATTCCTGTTCTCTGGTTTCTATTCCATCAATGGCCTCTTGCATCCTAACCATTCTGCTTATAAAACCTTCCAGAGTTTGTTTCACTTCTGTAATCTCCTTCCTGGCATCAGTAATCTCCCTCTGGACTTCATCCCTTAGCGCTTGTATATTTCTCTGCATCTCTGTCATCATGTTTATGATTTTTATTTTGAATTCTTTTTCAGGAAGACTGGTTAGGTCTGTCTCCTTCTCTGGTTTTGACTCTGTGATCTTGGTCTGCCTGTAATTTTGTCTTTTCATGGTGATAGACGTAGTTTGCAGAGCTAGCATGAGTGACTGCTGGAAGAACTTCCCTTCTTGTTGGTTTGTGGCCTTCCTCTCATGGGAGAACAGCGACCTTTAGTGGCTTGTGCTTGGCAGCTGTGTGCAGAAAGGGCTTCTGATTCTTGCTTGGCTGCTATGGAGTTTATCTCCGCTTTTGCTGTGGGCGTGGCCTGCCACAGGCTGCTGCTCCAATATGGTGGAGCCGCATTGGAAGGGAGTGTCTGGGAGGCTATTTATCTCTGTGAGGGGCCTCCGTGCTCTCTGCTGCCCAGGGGGTTAGAGTGCCCAGAGATCCCTGGATTCCCTGCTGCTGGACTAAGTGTCCCGGGACACTTCTGTCCAGCTGTGGGGTCCCTTTCCCTTTAAGACTTCCAAAAGGCACTCACTTTTCTTTGTCCTGGGTGCAACATCTGCAAGGACCCACTCACAGGTCTTACTGTCCTGTTTCCCTAGTTTCCAGCACCTCACGCATGCACTGTGTCTGCGGTCTGGTGCAGATGGCTGGGGCTGGTTATTTAGCCATCCTGGGCACCTTCTCCCTCCCCGCTCTGACTCCTCTCTTTCCACCGGGAGCTGTGGTGTGGGGCGCTCAGGTCCCGCCAGGCAGGGGCTTATATCTTACCCCCTTCGGGAGGCGCTGGGTTCTCGCAGGTGTGGATGTGGTCTGGCTGTTGTCCTGTGTCTTCTGGTCTCTCTTTTAGGAAGAGTTTTCTTTGTTGTATTTTCAAAAATATATATCATTTTGGGAGGAGATTTCTGCTGCTCTACTTATGCTGCCATCTTGGCTCCACCCCCAGTTCACTAATAATTTGTTGAGGACTTTTGCATATAGGTTCATAGGTCTATAGTTTTTTTTTTTTTATGGTGTCTGGTTTTAGTATTAGAGTGATTCTGGCTCAAGGGAATGAGTTTGAAAGTATTCCCTTCTCTTCTACTTTTTGGAAGTCTATTACAAAGCTGGGTAGTCACTCTTCTTTAAATGTTTGGTAGAATTCAGTTGTTAAGCCATCTGGGAATGGCCTTTTATTTGGGGGGAGTGTTTTGATTACCAGTTCAATTTCATTGCTACTAATTGGTCTATTCATATTTTCTGTTTCTTCCTGGATAAGTCTTGAAAGGTTATATTTTTCAAGAAAGTTGTCCATTTCTTCTAGGTTATCCCATTTGTTGGCATTTAGTTTTTCATAGCATTCTTCAATAATTCTTTGTATTTCCATCACATCATAATGAGTGCTCCTTTTTCATTTCTGATTCTGCTTATGTGTGTATACTCTATTTTTTTCTTGATGAGTCTGGGTAGGGGTTTCTCTATTTTGTTTATTTTCTCAAAGAACCAGCTTCTAATTTCATAGGCTTTTTTCTATTGTCTTATTCCTCTTTATTTTATTTATTTCTTCTCTCATCTTTATTATGTCCCTCCTTCTACTAACTCTGAGTTTCATCTGGTCTTCTTTTCTAGTTTCTTTAATTCTGATTTTAGACTGTTTATTTGCAATTGTCCTTGTTTCTTGAGATAAACCTGTATTGCTATATACTTTCCTCTTAGAATTGCCTTTGCTGCCTTCTACAGATGTTGAGCTGTCGTGTTTTTGTTTTCATTTGTCTCCATGTGTTGCTTGATTTCTATTTTAATTTGTTCATTGATCCATTGATTATTTAGGAGCATGTTATTTAGCCTCCATGTGTTTGTATGTCTTTTTGTTTTCTTTGTGTAATTTATTTCAAGATTCATACCATTGTGGTCTGAGAAGCTGCTTGATACAATTTCAATCTTTTTAAATTTATTGAGGCTCTTTTTTTAAATTAATTTTTTATTTTGGTGTCATTTACAATTACATGAAGAACATTATGTTTACTAGGCTCTCCCCTTCACCAAGTCCCCACTACATACCCCTTCACAGTTACTGTCCATCAGCATAGTAAGATGCTGTAAAATCACTACTTGTCTGCTCTGTGTTGCACAGCCCTCCTAATGCCCCCTTTCTTTTTCCCCACCCTTGTCCCTCCCTTCCCACCCATCCTCACCAGTCCCTTTCTTTTTGGTAACTATTAGTCCATATTGAGGCTCTTTTTATGGTCTAGTATTTGATCTATTCTGGAGAAAATTTCATGTACCCTTGAGAAAAATGTGTATCCTTCTGCTTTTGGGTGGAGTGTTCTGTAAATATCTGTTAAGTCCATCTAGTCTAATTTATTTTTCAGTGCCCCTGTTCCCTTATTTATTTTCTGTCTGGTTGATCTTATACTGATGTGTGTGTAGTGTTAAAGTCTCCTAAAATGAATGCATCTGTATGATCTATGTCCTCTAATTTTGTTACTATTTGTTTTACATATTTGGGTGCTCCTATCTTGGTTACATAGATATTTATAACGATTATATCCTCTTGTTGGGCTGTCCTGTTTATCAATATGTAATATCCTTCTTTGTCTTTTGTTACTTTCTTTGTTTTGAAATCAATTTTGTTTCATATAAATACTGCTACTCCTCCTTTTTCTCCCTATAATTTGCATGAAATCTTTTTCCATCCCTTCACTTTTAGTCTGTGTATATCTTTGGGTCTGAAATGAGTCTATTGTAGACAGCATATAGATGGGTCTTGTCTCCTTATCCATTCTGGCACTCTGTCTTTTGTTTGGTGCATTTAGTCCATTTACACTTTAGGTGCTTGTTGATCCATATGTACTTATTGACATTTTAGTAGTTGTTTTCTGACTTTTTATATCTCTTCTCTGCTTCTTCTTCTCTTATACTCTTTTCTTGTTTGATGGTTTTCTTTAGTGTTGTAATTGGATTTCTCTCTCTTTCTTAAAATTTATTTATATTTGTGTGTATTTATTGGAGGCTTTAGTTTCGTGGTTACCAAAGGTTTAAGGATAGCTTCTTTACTATATAATAGTATATCTTAAGTCACTGATTACTGTCTTTTAAACAAAATCTAAAGGTACTTTTTTTTCCTTCTTCCTCTTCCATATTTTTCATATTATATGTCATAGTATGTGCTTTTTGTGTATCTCTGGACTGATTTTGTATGTAGTTTATTTTGCTTCTTGTGTTGTTTTTTAATTTCATACTTAATTGGTAATTAGTTGTTCTACTATCTTTACTGTGGGTTTTTTTCCACTGGTGAAAGCTATTTAGCCTTAGGATCAATTCCATCTATAGCAATCCCTTTAACATATTGTGTAAGACTGGCTTAGTGGTGGTGAAGTACTTCAACTTCTTTTATCTGGAAATTGTTTAATACCTGCTTCAAATTTAAATGATAATCTTGCCAGTTAGAGGATCTCTGTACTTCCATGACATGAGTGTCTATTTCCTTCCCCAGACTAGGGAAGTTTTCATATTATTTCCTTAAAGAGACTTTCTACCCTTCTGTTTTTCTCTTCTTCTGGTACCCCTTTTATGATAATACTGTTTCATTCAGACTGGTCACATAGCTCTCTTATCATTCCTTCATTCATAGAGATTATTTTTTTCTCCCTGTTCCTCAGCTTCTTTATTTTCCTGTTCTCTAATTTCTATTTCATTTACTCTTTCCTCTACATGATCTAATCTACTTTTAAATCCCTACACTGTATATTTTATTTCATATATTGTATTCCGCAGCTCTGAGTGTCTCTTTTTCAGTTTTGTTCTTTCTCTTTGTTGAAGAGATGTTTCATAGTTCAGCATGTTTCATACTACAGACGTTTCACTATACAAAGAGCATCTAGATCTGCAAATAATTCATTTCTGGTTTATTTGTCCAAATTTTGGTTCACTCTTATTGTCATATTTTTAAGGCCTGATACACAGATAATAGGTCCTATCATCAACAGTGATATAGAAGTTGTCTTCTAGTAGCACTTTATTATCTCTTCAGCAAGTCAGCATTCTTGCAAATGGAAGTTCCTAGGAAAATTTGCATTGACATAAAATTAAGAGAAACACACATGAATAGAATTTCTGGTATGGGATTCATAGGGAGACAGTAGTTTGTATTACTCTGAGGACAGTTGGAAGCAATCCCTCAAGTTTAAAAACTTCAATTGATACCTTGCCTCACCTATTTGTCGTATCAAGGTAATTCTATCTTTATGTGTTTGTTTCATTTACTTTTCTGAAATTATTCAGACTTTCAATATAAAAATGCTAAAGAACTAAGATAAGTTTTATTTTTAAATAAGTTGCAACATAAATATTATTCTTGGGGATAACTAAACTGCCTATAATTAAATATGTAATATACAAGAGATTTACAATAATTTTGATTACTCCATTTATCTTACATGGCTTCATTCTCTTCATTGTGAATTAAACAATTACACAGTATTCTCTCAAGGAAAATTAAATATAATAGTGCTGTAGCTCTCATAAAATGTGAAACATAGAGATGATAAAATTTCAAAGGAGAAAAAAATGCGTTAACAGTAAAAGAAAGCAAAATCTAACTTAATTACTTAAAGAAAAACAAATATGCCAGATGTCTAAGGAAGGGATGAAACTATCTTTAAGTCTCAGTAGTGATATGCCCAGAAAAGCTCCAGTTCTATTCTGAAATAGCAAAGAATTAATATCAATAGGTATAAAATTACCATTTACAATAAATCTAAAGTTACATTTCTGAAGTTGTTCAAATTAGTGTAATTGAGATGCTACAGTAAGCAGTTATGACACTACCCCAATAAGTTTTCCAATAATCCACTGTATCTTAAAATGCTAAAGATATTTCCTATAATCATTTTTTAATTTCTGCCCTTAGAAAATATGAAATTAAAGGGTAGTTGTAATAGAGTTAAATTATTTCATTAAACCTTTTTAACTGTTTAGAGGTGATCCTACCATTAAAAATTAGTAGGGTGTAATAAATAATCAAATCAATACTATTTTTTTTTGTTTCTGGGTCCTCAAATATGAACACTTTTGAAAATATAGTGTAAGTTACAACTTTACATTAAGTTTTTACACTGGAAGAAAAACCAACATTTGTTGGAGGAAAAACAAGAAAATCTAAGTCTAGCATTTGTGGGGTCTCATTTTGTTGACTATTTTCAGACTCCTAGTGTATGAATTCCAGTTTGATTTTGTATCTGCAATATTGATTACATCAGTGATACCAAATTCTCATTTTCATGATCAAATATTGATGTATTCACTAGTTGAGGACAACAAATTTTAAATGAGCCTTATGTTGAAAAAATGCAAAGGATAGAGTATTCTTTCATGTATTTTATGAATTACCAAACTTTTTTTCAAAAGACAGTTTGAATAACTGGGTTAAAATTTCCTCAATCATTATAGTATCTATTAAACACAGATGATGGAAAGTTCTTAGTAACTTTATTAAATGTTTTCTTTATCTAAAAAGAAACTAGTAAGTGTTTCTCATTTTAGTTGATTTCTTTTTCTAAAAATGTATCATTTTGGAATTTTTCTCAGGGTGAACATAAGCATACAAAATAATTTCTATAGACAAAATTCCAACTGTACATGAGAGTTTTATTCATACTATAAAGTCGGTCTCACCTCTATACACCGAGAACTTGAACATTGCCTCATACTTGTGGGTGCCAGTGAAATACTTCTTAATTGAATGAATAAAAGAACAACATTGCTTATTTTGCTCATCTATGTACATATACCCTAAATTTGGAAGAAATTGAAAACATAATGTGACTCACAAGATGTTTACATTTACCCTTCTTTTATAAATTGCATTTTATTATTCCTTATAAAACAAAAATCAAAGATTGTCTTGAAAACTATGTAAACTACATAGAAAAATAAATAATTCACAAATATGCATATGGTTATACACAATTTATTAGGACTTATAGTTGGAATATTCAAGTGTTGATTCCACTATAATGTCTCTGATATTTTTCTTTCTTATAATAAATAGAACTAAATAAATAGAACTAAATGCTTTGTTCGAAATTAGCTATACTTTGTCTAAATGGGGAAATGAAACTTGATGGTAAGAAATTAATGTTCTTTTCTAATATTATTGTGAAATAAATATCCTAAAAAGCAATTCAAGCCTATAAATTTTTATAAATAATAAACCATATTTATTAAAATTCAGGGGCAAAAAATAAGAGGATATAGGAAAATTAACGGGTTAATAGTCACTTAAATACGGATAGATTGAGGATTTTTGCCAATTTTAAGAACCTAGAGCCTTGGACTTTAGAGTATACTCAAGACACAGATGTAAGGTAGGGAGTTGAAATTAAGACCATCATTTAAACCAAGGATACTGGAAAGGACTAGGTAGTCAGTAAAGGGTGCATTTTCTCTACTAAGAAAAAGAGGATAAGGGAATTTGATAATAATTATAACAATTATTTTTAACTTAATATTAAAAATAATTTAATAATTTAATAATCTATCAAAATTTGTCTTTATGAATTATGGTGGTTCCATGATTTAAATAAAGAATGTGGCTCCATTTTTGTTGTTCATCTAGTAACAGCTTTTCAGTTTTACTCTTTGCCCTTTACCTCTGCCTTACATCTGGGCAAGCATATAAGAACACCTGCTCTGTTCTTCAGCACTAGCAAGTTTAAGCCACATGTGTGATCTCTCAACCCTACCCAACTTTCTAAGCACCATAAGAAACCCAGGCCAAAAATATTTTCTTTCTCTCTCAAGCCACTTTTTATTTCTGTTTAAAGTCACCCTATTCTCCCCAGAAAGCCTCCTTATATAGTAATGAGCCTTTTCATAACTTTTTGGTGGGTGTGTATATATATGTATGTCATCATTTGTGCCAATATCAAAACCAAATTTTGGGTGGAGGTCCATTACAAAGTTACAAGTTAAAGAAATCAAACTAAATATGACATGTTTTTCATTGATCCAGCCTTTCTCTTAGGGAGCAAATGACTAATTCAAACTTTGCTCTAGAATTGTTTTTAGTGTCAATTTTACCAATCTATTTATCAGTTTGGTACATCCATCTCCTTTTGAGAAAATAAATATTTTACATTTTTCAGGCTTTAAAGACATTCCTATTCTATATGATAAAAATGATCAAAATTCACTCAGTGAATGCTGCTACAAGTTCTTCTATTGTGTTCATAGAAAAAAGTTTTAGACATGTGACTTATATTCATTTAGGTCAGCTAGAAGCTCTATTATATTTCTTACCTAGCAGGAGGTTTTTTCCTCTAATAGGTGTTCATGGGCTCTAAAACTCTGAAGTCTATACAGGCAACCATTAAGAGCAAAGTCTCTGAAGTATACTTGGCCATTTAAGGTGTTTTATCATAAGTTGTAAAACTTGAGCACTTTTCTTTTTAATCTTGAATTTATTTATCTATAAAACTGATGTTTAAAACACATCTTACTGTAATATTGTACATAATATTTTTTAAACTTTCTGGGAAACACTGAAGTTAACAGAGCAAAAATAAATCCAAATCCAACTTACCACCTAACTAGCTTAAATCAGTCACATATATTAACACCCTGAGAAGAGATGTACCCATTGTTAAACATAAATTCTATTTAGCTTTGTCTCTCCTATCCTACATAAGATGCATGACATTCAATTAAAAAATATAAGACAAACAGAAAAGGACACAAAAACAAACTGATTAGACAATTGGCTTACAGATGGTGGTGTGAGAGGCAAGAAAGAAACCTCCTCCCAAAACCACATATAATATGAAAATATAGCAAATACAAGTAATCCTGAAAGAGCAACAGAAAAGAAGGCTGCCGCAGATTGCCTATACCTGGGGGACAGAACAGACCTCACAGAAAAGGGTAAAGTACCAAAGCCATGATCCAGTGGGACCTATGCCCTTCACCTACCCCAGCTCACTGGCAAGAGGAAAATAAACAGAGCACAGAAGGGGGTGGAGGCCTAGGACTGCTGAACACCCAGCCCTGGAGATCTGCTCTAGTAGTACAAACCTGCATTACATGGTGCTCTAGAGATTAGTGGAATTGGAAAGCTAAGACAGGCAGAATACTTGAAGAGACTGATATTCCAGCTTCTTGTGGAGAACAGATACCCACAACCAGCCACTCTGGAACAAAAGAAAGACAGGCACTCTGAGAGACTTCCTAACAGCAAGAGGACTGCTAAAGGGGCAAGGATTGCATAGAGCTTGCTGCTCAGGAGAAAGGACAAGTGGACAAAATTTTCCAGGAGCATTCTACCTAGCAGGTTCAGGAGCTTCAGGCACTCCATCCCCCTGGGTGGCAATGCAGCTCTGACGCTCTACAACATGACAACCAGCGTGCCACTCCTTCATCCTGGACTATGCTGGCTTGGAAACCAGCTGCCCCATCATTGTGCCAGGCCAGCCAGAGGGCAGCCCCACTTATGGCAGCTACAAGTGCATAGCATAGAGGCTCCTCCCTGCATGCTTGGCCCACTAGCCCTGGCAGTGGAGTCAGGCACTGTACCTGGAAAGCAGAAAAGAGCTCTTTCCTCCCAGCAGGCACCAGTTCTGCTGGCCTGTGACCCCCACCATTGCTCAAGGGGAGGAGCAGCTCCAGAGAGTTGAGCTTCTGAGCACTAGAGGGCGCCAACTACAACTATGAAATGTCAAAGGAATCTGGTTCAAATCAAAATACCACAAACACCAGAAAGAGGGCCAAGTGAAACTGAACTCACCAATCTGCCTGAAAGAGATTTCAAGATAAAAATCATGAACATGCTCAAGGAGTTACAGAAAATTATTCTAGACCTCCAGGAGGAATTAAAGAATGAGATACAAACTTTGAAAAATACAGTATCTGAAATGAAACATTACAATGGAAGGATTTAAAAGCAGTTTAGATGTAGAGGACATGGTAAATAAAATAGAAATTAGACAACAGGAATACAAAGCTGAGGCACAGAGAGAAAAAAGGATGTCTAGGAATTAAAGAATATTGAGAGAACTGTGTGATCAATTGAAATGGAACAATATTCATGCTATAGGGTTACCAGAAAAAGAAGAATAGAAAAAAATGGAAAGTGTCTTTGAAGAGGTAATTGCTGAAAACCCCACTATCTGGAGAAGTTGATAGTCTCTCAGGCTATGGGGATGCACATATCTCCCAACACAACCCAAAGAAGACAAAACCACCAAGACATAATAATTAAAATGGAAAAGAGCAAGAACAAGGACAGACTTTTAAAAGCATTTAGAGAGAGAAAAAAATCACATACACAGGAAAACCCATCAGGCTATCAACAGACTTGTCAACAGAAACCTTACAGGCCAGAAAGGGGTGGAATGATATATTTAATGCAATAACACAGAGGGGCCTTGAACAAAGAATACTCTACCCAGCAAGATTATCATTTAAATTTGAAGGAGAGATTAAACAATTTCCAGATAAGCAAAAGTTGACAGAATTTACCTCCTGCAAAACATCTCTGCAGTGTATAATGAAGGGATTGCTATAGATGGAAGTGTTCCTAAAGCCAAATAGCTGTCACCAGAGAAAATAAAACCACAGAAAAGAAAGAAGAACAATTAAATACTATGCAAATGGAAAATTAAATCAACTACCCCAAAGTCAGTCAAGGTACAGACAAAGAGTACAGAATATGATACCTAGTATGTAAGGAATGGAGGAGAAAGGAAAATAAGGGGGAGAAAAAAAGAACCTTTAGATGTTTTTGTAATAACTTACTAAGTGAGTTACGTTAGTCTGTTAGATAGTACAGAAGTTACCCTTGAGCTGTTCTTAACCATGAATCTAAAGCCTGCAATGGCAATAAGTACATACCTATCAATAATGACCATAAATGTAAATGGTCAGAATGCACCAATCAAAAGACATAGAGTCACTGAATGGATTAAAAAAGACAAGATATGTTGATGCCCAGACTCAAGATGGCAGCATGAGAGGTGAGATGGAGAATTCCTCCCAAAAAGACAAATAGTATGAAAATATAGTTAATTGCTACAACTAACCCTAAAACAGCAACAAGAAAGAGAGCTGAACCAGACTGCATGCAGACCTCAGGAACAGAACAGACCCCACGAACACAGGGTAAGGTACAAAAACCTTTATCAGGTGGAACCCAAGCCCATCCCCCACACCATAACCAGCAGGAGGAAGAGAAATGGAGCAGGGGAGGCAGTGGAAGCCTAGAACCACTGAACTCCAAGCCCTGGAGGGCTGCTTTGGGAGAAGAAACCTACACTGTGTGGTGCTCTGGACTTTGGGGAGCTCAGACAGGTGGAGTGCTTGAGAGACAGATTGTGGTCATTTGTGGAGGAGGGAATAGACACCCGGCCACTCTGGCACAAAGGAAAGGCAGTCAGTTTGAGAGGCTTCCTAGCAATAAGAGGGCTGCTGAAGGAGCAGGGTTTGCACAGAGCTTGCTGCGTTGGGGAGGGGAGAGCAGGACAAGGTTGTCTGGGTGTGCTTTGCCCAGGTGGTTGGGAACGTTGAGGAGCTTCAGGTGCCCCATCTCCCTGGCTGCCTGCTCAGTTCTGAGGCCCCTCACTGTGACATGCAGCCTCCTACACCTTCCTCCTAGCCTGCCACACCAGATCGCAAACCAGCAGTCACTGTGTTGGCATCAGGCCAGCCAGAGGGAGGCCCGGCATACAATGGCTAGAGACACAAAGCACAGAGGCTTACACTTGTGTGCTTGGTCCACTGGCTCTGATACTGGAGACAGGCACTGCAGACGGGAAGCAGGAAACAGATCTTTCCTCCCACCAGGCACCAACTCCACTCCCCTATGATCCCCAGCCTCACTCTAGGGGCTGAGCAGCTCCAGAGACTGGAGCTTCTGGGCACTAGTGGGCACCACACAGAATTATGAAATGTCAAAAGAACATGGTTCAGACCAAAATCTCACAAATCCCAGAAAAAGGGCCTAATGAAACTGAATTTATCAATCTGCCTGAAGGAGAGTTCAAAATAAAAATCATAAACATGCTTATGGAGGTACAGAAAAATATTCAAGGAATGAATTTAAGTCAGAGATTGAATCATTAAGAAATTCCATACATTGAAACATACAATGGAGGGATTTAACAGCAGATTAGATGTAGTAGAAGAGATGGTAAATGGAATAGAAATTAGAGAAGAGGAATACAAAGAAGCTGGGGCACAGAGAGAAAAAAGATTCTGTGAGAATGAAAGAATATTGAGAGAACTGTGTGACCAACCCAAATGAAACAATATTCATATTATAGAGGTAGCAGAAGAAGAAGGGAGAGGAAAAGGGGAAGAAAGTGTCATTCAGGAGGTAGTTGCTGAAAACTTCCCCAATCTGGGAAGGAGATAGTCTCTCAGGCCATGGAGGTGCATAGATCTCCCAACATAAGGGATCCAAGGAAGATAACATCAAGACATATAATAATTAAAATGGAAAAATGAAAAATAAAGACAAACTTTTAAAAGCAGCTAGAAGGAGAAAAAAGATCACATACAAAGGAAAACCCATCAGGCTATCATCAGACTTCTCAGCAGAAACCTTACAGACCAGAAGGGAGTGGCATGATGTATTTAATGCCATGAAGCAGAGGGCCTTGAACCAAGAATACTATACCCAGAAAGGTTATCATTTAAATTTGAGGAGGGATTAAACAATTTTCAGATAAGAAAATGTTGAGAGAATTTACCTCCCACAAACCACCTCTACAGTGCATTTTGGAGAGACTTTCCATAGATGGAAGTATTCCTAAGGCTAAATGGATGTCACCCAAGGGATAGACAAAGAGCACAGAATATGATTCATAACATACAAAGAATGGAGGAAGAAGAAAAAGGAGGGGAAAAAAAGAAGAATCTTTATGTTGTGTTTGTAATAGCACATGAAGTGAGTTAAATCAGACTGTTCAATAGTAAGGGAATTACCCTTGAACCTTTGGTAACCACTAATCTAAAGCCTGCAATGGCAATAAGTACATACCTGTCAATAACCACCCTTACTGTAAATGGTCTGAATGCACCAATCAAAAGACATAGAGTCACTGAATGGATTAAAAAACAAGACCCGTCTATATGCTGCCTGCAAGAGACTCACTTCAAACCCAAAGACATACACAGACTGAAAGTAAAGGAATGGAAAAAGGTATTTCATGCAACTAACAGGGAGAAAAAAAGCAGGAGTTGCAGTACTTGTATCAGACAAAATAGACTTCAAAACAAAGAAAGTCACAAGAAACAAAGAAGGACATTACATAATGATAAAGGGCTCAGTCTCACAAGAGGATATAACTATTATAAATATCTATGCACCCAACACAGGAGCACATACATACATGAAACAACTACTAACAGAATTAAAGAGAGAAATATAATGCAATGCATTCATTTTAGGAGACTTCAACACACCACTCATTCCAAAGGACAGATCAACCAGAGAGAAAATAAGTAAAGAGACAGAGGCACTGAACAACGTATTGGAACAGATGGACCTAATGGACATCTACAGAACACTCCATCTAAAAGCAACTGGATACACATTCTTCTCAAGTACACATGGAACATTTTCAAGAATAGATCATATACTAGGCCACAAAAAGAGCCTCAGTAAATTTAAAAAGATTGAAATTGTACCAACCGGTTTCTCAGATCACAAAGGTATGAAAATAGAAATAAATTACACAAAGAAAATGAAAAAGCCCACAAACACATGGAGGCTTAATAACGTGCTCCTAAATAATCAATGGATCAATAACCAAATAAAAACAGAGATCAAGCAATATATGGAGACAAATGACAACAATAATTCAAGAACACAAAATCTGTGGGATTCAGCGAAGGCCATGCTAAGAGGGAAATATATTCCAATACAGGTGTACCTCAGGAAAGAAAAACAATCCCAAATGAACAGTCTAAACTCACAATTAATGAAACTTGAAAAGGAAAAACAAATGAGGCCCAAAGGCAGTAGAAGGAGGGACATAATAAATATTAAAGCAGAAATAAATAAAATTGAGAAGAATAAAACAATAGAAAGAATCAATGAAAGCAGGAGCTGGTTCTTTGAGAAAATAAACAAAATAGATAAACCCCTAGCCAGACTAATAAAAAAAAAGAGGGTCTACACATAATAACAGAATCAGAAATAAGAAAGGAAAAATCTTGATGGATCCCACAGAAATACAAAGAATTATGAGAGAACAGTATGAGAAATTATATGCTAACAAACTGGATAACATAGAAGAAATGGACAAACTTCTAGAAAAATACAACCTTCCAAAGCTGACTCAGTAAGAACAGATAACCTGAATGGACCAATTAACAGCAAAGAAATTGAATTGGTAATCAAAAAACTACCTAAGAACAAAACACCTGGAGCAGATGGTTTCACTGATGAATTTTATCAAACATTTAGTGAGAATGTAATACCCATCTTCCTTAAAGTTTTCCAAAAACTGGAAGAGGAGGGATACTCCCAAACTCATTCTACGAGGCCAACATCACTCTAATACCAAAAGCAGGCAAAGACACCACAAAAAAGAAAATTACAGACCAATATCCCTGATGAACATAGATGCAAAAATACTCAACAAAATATTAGCAAACCGAATTCAAAAATACATCAAAAAGATCATCCAACATGATCAAGTGGGATTCATCCCAGGGATGTAAGGATGGTACAACATTCAAAAATCCATCAACGTCATCCACCACATCAACAGAAAGAATGACAAAAACCAAGTGATCATCTCCATAGATGCTGAAAAAGCATTTGAAAAAATTCAACATCCATTCATGATAAAAATTCTCAACAAAATGGGTATAGAGGGCAACTACTTCAACATAAGAAAGGCCATATATGCCAACATTATACTTAACAGTGAGAAGGTGAAAGCTTTTCCTTTAACATCAGGAACAAGACAAGGATGCCCACTTTCCCCAATTTATTCAACATAGTCCTGGAGGTCCTAGCCATGGCAATCAGACAACACAAAGAAATAAAATGTGGCCATGTTGGTAAGGAAGAAGTTAAACTGTCATTGATTGCAGATGAAATCATAATGTACATAAAAAACCCTAGAAATTCACCCCTAAATGACAAGAACTAGTACTTGAATTCAGCAAAGTTACAGGATACAAAATTAATACACAGAAATCTGATGCATTTCTATATGCTAGCTATAAACTATCAGAAAAAAATTCCACTCACAATTGCATCAAAAAATAAAGTACTTAGTAGTAAACCTAACCAAGGAGGTGAAATACTCTGAAAACTACAAAACACTCATAAGAGAAATTAAAGAAAATTCCAATAAACAGAAAAAAGATTCCAATGACAGGAAGAATTAATATTGTTAAAATGGCCACCCTGCCTAAAGCAATCTAAAGATTCAATTCAATCCCTATCAAAATACCAACAGCATTATTCAACAAACTGGAGTAAATAGTTCTAAAATTCATATGGAACCACAAAAGACCCTGAATAGCCAAGGCAATCCAGAGAAGGAAGAATAAAGCTGGGGGATTATGCTCCCCAACTTCAAGCTCTACTATGAAGCCACTGTAATCAAGATAATTTTGTACTAGCTCAAGAACAGACTAGAAATCCCAGGTATAAACCCAAGCATATATGGCCAATTAATATATGATAAAGAAGCCTTGGATATACAATGGGAAATGACAGCCTCTTCAACAACTGGTGTTGGCAAAATTGGACAGCTACATGTAAGAGAATGAAACTGGATTGTCTTAACTCCTTTCAGAAAAGTAACCTCAAAATGAATCAAAGACCTGAATGCATGTCATGAAACCGTAACTCTTAGAGGAAAACATAGGCAAAAATATCTTTAATATAAACATGAACAACTTTTTCCTGAACACATCTCCTCCGGCAAGGGAAACAAGAGCAAAAATGTACAAATTGCAGTATGTCAAACTAAAAAGCTCCTGTACAGCAAAGGACACCATCAGTAGAACAGAAAGTTATCCTGAAGAGTGGGAGAATATATTAGTAAATGACATATCCGATAAGGGGTTAACATCCCAAAATATATACAGAACTTAAGAGGCCTCAGCACCCAAAAACAACTAACCCCATTAAAAAATGGGCACAGGATCGAACAGACACTTCTCCAAAGAAGAAATTCAGATGGCCAACAGGCACATGAAAAGATGCTACACATCACTAATTATCAGAGAAATGCAAATTAAAACCACACTGAGATATCACTTCACACCAGTTAGGATGGCCAACACTGAAAAGACAAGGAACAACAAATGCTAGTGAGGATGCGGAGAAAGGAACCCTCCTACACTGTGGGTGGGAATTTAAATTAGTTCAACCTTTGTGGAAAGCAGTATGGAAGTTCCTCAAAAACTCAAAATAGAAATACCATTTGACCCAGGAATTCCACTCCTAGGAATTTACCCAAAGGAAACAAGATCTCAGATTCAAAAAGACAGATGCACCCCTATGTTTATCGCAGCACTGTTTACAATAGCCAAGAAATGGAAGCAACCTAAGTGTCCATCAGTAGATGAATGGATAAAGAAGAGGTGGTACATATACACAATGGAATATTATTCAGCCATAAGAAGAACACTAATCCTACTATTTGCAATAATATGGATGGAGCTAGGGGGTATTATGCTCAGTGAAATATGCCAGACAGAAAAAGACAAGTACCAAATGATTTCCCTCATTTGTGGAGTATAACTATGAAGCAAAACTGAAGGAACAAAACAACAGCAGACTCACAGACTCCAAGAAGGAAGGGACTTGTGGTTACCAAATGGAGCAGTTGGGGAGTGTGGTGGGAAAGGAGGGAGAAGGGGATTAAGGGGTATTATGATTAGCAGTCATAATATGGGGGTGGTCCAGGGAAGGCAGTGTAGCACAGAGAAGACAAGTACTGCCTCTATAGCATCTCACTATGCTGATGGATAGTGACTGCAATGGGGTGGGTAGGGACTTGATAATATGGGTGAATGTACTAACCACAATGTTTCTCATGTGATACCTTCACAAGCTGTATATAAATGATTCCTTAATTTTAAAAACTGATTAACAGGACTAGATTCAGAGAATACTAGGATATAGAAACAATCATAGAGGGATTTTATAATGTCAATGATTAAAATGTTAAGAAATTTTAGTAGAAAAGTTAAATAGCGTGCATGAACATATAGGGAATTTCAGAAGAGAGAAAAATTCTGAAGGAAACACTAAAGATTTACAATATCAGAGAGATGAGTAATTTTTTGACACACTCATTAGTAGGCTTTCTATAGAAAAGAAAGAATAAACTTGAGAATAGATCAATAGATGTTACCTAAAGTGAAACACAAAGAAACAAAAAGAGTGAAAAAGAATTAAAGGAGGTCTTAAAGACTGTTGAGAATATCACATGGTCAATATATTTGAATACCAAAGGAGAAGAGGAAAAGAATAGATCAGAGGAAATGTTTGACTATATAATACCTGGGAATTTCATGAATATAATGGAATAATAAAAGATACAAATCCAGGAAAAAGAAACCCTAAGAAAGATAAATGAATACACACACACACACACACACACACACACACACACACAATCTAGACACTTTGTATTCAAGCTGTTTGTAAAAAAAGAAAGAAAAAGGGAAAATTGTTAAAGCAGACAGAGAAAAAGACATTTTCCATACAGTGTAACAAGGATAACAGTTGAGAACAAACTTTTCTTCAGAAACAAACAAGTCAGAGACAAGCAATATCTTTAAAGCACTGAAGATACCTGTGCTTAAAGTTCAGGGCTGGTTGAAGAAGATTTAACTTAGGTTACAATTCTATCATTTGTTTTCAGCTGTCCCTGCCATTGAAAGCCTCAGAATGGTCTTGCCCCCTTCCAAAAATCTGAGTGATGTTGTTAATTTTTCATCAGTTGCTAAATGTGTTGTGGAGACAGAGGGAGTTCTTATCCTGGTCCAATCTTAGTCTTGCACAGGAATGTGTGCCTAGGTCTGTTTTGGGGATTCTTAATATGCCTGCCTTTCTTCTTGGTAGTCAAATTCTACATTTTATCTGTGGTTTCTTTGCAGAGGAATTTCCTCTGCCTTCCCACAGAGGAAGGAAATCTCTAATTGCCCTTGATTAGAAACCTGGGCTCTGGAGTGTTTCTATCTCCTCCTCCAGAAAAGGGATTTAATATTAATATTCTCTTCTTCCCACACCAACAATGAGTCTTACCTGTGTTTTGTGGGTGAGGGTGTTTACTACCCATCCAAGAGAGAGTGAAGTCTTTTTAATAGAGAAACCCAGAAGCGCGTGGAGCTTTGTGCCTTTCTTACAGCAGGAACCTTTGTCCTTCTCCTTCACTGACAACGGTGGTTCTCTTCAGTATACTCTTGCAGTATTCAGTGGGAGGTCCACGGAAACAAGACTGTGAATGGGTGCAAATTCTCCTTGTGTCTGTATCTCCCATAAGTTCTATACCATCACAATCATAGTTTTCTTTTAGCAGTTTATTAAAATTTTTACTGATTTCTTCTTGAGAGTTATTACAGTAGTCATGCAGTGGTGACCATCTTCTACCCGCTAGATGCCATTTACTCACCCCCATTTACTCACCCCTAGCTGTGCTGATTAAAATGTCCCAACATTGCAAATGTCACCTTAAGGAGAAAATCACCTTGGCTGAGAACCACTACTCTAGACAAATAAATATGAATAAAGTGCCATCCCTTCTCTCAACTTGCTTATGTTATACCTACCCTATACGTAGGCATTCAGCAACATTAACCAATTCATGGACTATTTTGAGAGGAGCCAAGACTTTCTTAATCCAAATCTGTGTCTAAAATTTCCCTCTCAGTAAGTCATTCTTCAAGACTTTTTGTCTTCAAGAAATCCCTGATTATATACTAAACCTCCTAAAACTCAGTATCAGCTATTAAATATCCTATGTATACCATAAGAGAATATGGGGCCAGGATAATGAGTTTTTCATACAAAAAATATCTCATTCACTATTAAGTAGTATCTATCAGCTACTGCACTGAGTACTGTGAACACAGTGTTAGAAATTGAGTTTACTATCTAATGGAGCAGTAAAGAATGGGATGTATGTTTAAAAAGTGTTTCATAACATTTGTAAATAGAGTTGAATCATGTGCATGTGTTTAAAAAATTCAGACAATTGCTTATTCTCTTGCATGCAAGGAATAGAAAGTCTAGATTAAAGCTGAGATGGGCTGTGTGAAGCTGATCTTGACCTAGTTTCGGTTCCTGAGGGCCTTTGGTAGCATGGCATTTTATCATGTGGAGTACAATTCTAGTATCTAAAAAAAATTTTTTTCTGCATGCATATGGTACCTGAATACAAGACAATTACTTCACGTAAGGCATATTAGGAGTAACAGTAATCTGTCCCAATCTTAGAGAAATAGGCTCACTTGGACTTAAAGAGACATGAAATATTCACCTCCAGTTTCACTCCTTTCTAAGGGGTTTCAAAGCATAAGTTTTCTCTTAAAAGCTGACTCCCTAAATAAGCCCAACAGAATATGTATAATTAAATATATTATCAGTGATGTGTGTGTGTGTGTGTATAAAATCAACTATAGTGTTTTACAAAACAATATATAAAAAGTCATAATCTAGTTAGGGGCTTTTGTGTGGAAGAAGTTTCTGAGAGTGGAAAGAAGAAACATGGATGTTAGAGAAGCAGAGAAAAATGCAATTCTTTGTGGCCGAAATACAGTAGGAGGAATAGTAACTGGACATTGAAGTCAGGGTCTTCTACTCTTCTTATGCAAGGCTGTGTATGTCTTATTCATAACATTGAATTTTATCCTAGGAGCAATTGTAAGCATTAAGAAATTTTATTAAGGCATTTCTGTGGTCAATTTGCAATTAGTCCAAGTAATACATGATGGGGACTTAGATAGGGTGGCATAAGGATTAAAAAGCCATATGCAAAGCAAGAACAGAGCTCTCACCACATACTGATACACTGGTGCATTGATCTTGGACCCCAAATTTCCATAATTATAGGGGAAAAAAACGGTTTGTTGTTTAATCCATGTCATTTTCTATTATGGGTAATACCTGAAAAAATAAAGCAAGAGTTCAGTTTTGGGACATAAAAATTTTGAGATGCCAATGTGACATTCAAGTAAAAATGTCAAAATAGTACTGTATATATAGATCTCCAATTTAGAAGAAAGGGCTGGCCTGGTAATACCAATTGAAGCATTGTCAAGTAAAAGAAAGATTTTTAAGTATGGAAAATGGATTCAATCATCTATGACAAGATATAATGTAAGAAAAAAAGGTGCCCTGTTACTGAACCCTTAGGAACTCCAATGTCATGGGAGATGTCAGGTTTGAGCTCCAAGTATGGATTTGTATAACACATTCAAATGCCAACTGAATATATACCTAGAATTTCCATCTCCTAAGTGCCAATGTGTTGCCTATTCATGAATTGGAGTTAAACAGGTTCTTGCATCTTTGCTGCAGGCATTTTCATGTCATAACTAGTTGGCTCCAGGGCAATTTCACCATGAAGGATAAAACTAATTATGGCCGATTAGCCATGTGGTGAAAATGTTTGCAGGAAAAATGCTTGTGGCTGTCTTTGGACACAGATGCTCATGGTGAAAATCTCAGACATGAGTAAAACGGATACAAGAGGTAGATTTTCTGGCACACAAAGCAGGAGCCCACACTTTAAAGGGAAGAAGAGTCTTTGAGGGACTGGGAGGCAGTCCTAATGCCAAGTTTGAGACCTGAGGAGTATGGAGTGTACACAGTCTGAAATTGTAAATATGATGCAATATACAAATTACTCTTGAGAGTGTCACACTCATTTTTAAATTCAACTTCTGAAAGTGGGAGAAACTAAGGAAGTTAATTTTTTCCATATTGTCACATGTCTGAAAACTTAAATTCAAAGTATGTCTCCTACATTCATCAATATTTCTATATGCATAGTAGTGTTTCCACTAGTGCTCACTACTCTGCAGGAATTGCCAGAAAATACAAAACCTATTTGAAATTTCCATGAATTTAGCAAAGGCTTCAAAGTCACTCATAAAATGACATAATATGGTGCATAAAGATCTTTCTGCCAAGTGATTTTGGCTTGATTTCTATAAAATATATGCAAATATGCTGTCTGCAGAGAGGGAAGAATATTTTAGGCCAAACAATTTCTGAGTCAGAATCAATTCAATTATTCTAAAGCTTATTGTGCAATTTATGGATTATCTAGCCTGTTTTCATTTACTTTTCTTTCTGATCCTTGGATCTTGCCAGTTTTTCCGCTTATTATAATTCTTTCAAAAGATGATCCAAGTAAAATAAAAAATAAAAAAAGGAAGAAAGAAATCTGAATGAAAATATGATTATTTATGGAAAGCTATCTTGCTTAGGAAAAAATGCTTAGTAGGGTAGAAGGGTAACTATATTTGGTAAAATTAAATTGAGAGATTATGTGTGGATTAAAGGGCATATGTTCCTAATGATTTTAGAAAGTAGGTTTAAATGATTTCTAGCTGTTTGCTGAGCTCCTTTTAAATTTTAAATCTTTCTTTAACATTGTTTTCCCAAATATATCTTAAAAGAAGCTTAACAAATGGAACAGATGTAAATACAGTTCCTGTGGGTAAAGTACAGGATCATGAAACTACACTCCTTTGAAATGCCCCTTACAAACACGTACACAAATATACACAAATACATATGCATTAGCAAACATACACTGATTCACACATGTACACACACATTCATTTATACTTATATACACATGCATACACATTTGTACACAAACATGCATAAACACATAGACATAATTTACCCCTGTATATGTCCACATACATACACCAACCTCTAAGAAAGTCCTTTGACCATCTCTGCAGAACTCCAGGACTGGATGCAGTTTGCAAATACTGCAGTAAGTCACAAGGACTATGTCATAAAACAAAAGTTCTTTAAATTTTTTAAGAATTTGAGCAAATACATGCTATGAACATATACACAAAGAATGAGTAGCATAACTAGGTAAAGAATAAAAGTGGTGTTGGACATAATGAAATGCTTAAATATACTTTTTACACAAATAAATGGATAAAAATGGCAATTGTCATTTACACCAATAACTATTACTAGCATTTCATTATATAACTTGATTGCACATGGTAGGATAGACATCTATAGGAAAGTGAGAAATGACCAATGGCAGAAAATTTGCCACTTTTCTGAAGAGCCTGTGGTCAATAGCATATGTAGACTCAGACATTCCTACTTTATCAGTAGCAGATAGGTTTGAGCAGAAGATCGTGGAGGAAATATCTTGCTGCTTCGTACTCTTAGGTCTAATAAATGCTTTGTTGAAACAGCAATGTGACTTAGTTAAGCTTGGTACCTTCATCACATAGCTTCTCTATGAGGACAAAGTACCTCATTTAACTAAATTAAAGCAGATTTTTCTTAAAGATTTAAATTAAAGCAGTAACTTGAACATATAAATTGTTGGTAAACTTTCCATATTGGTCAGGATAGTTTGACTGCCAATAAGAAAAATACCCAAATGAAAATAACTTATAAAAACTAAGGATATAATGAGAGATTCAGAGAGTGAGCTTTTTACTGCTTTTCATGAAAATAAGTATGTAACTCCATCCTTTTTAGTCTTGCAATTCACCCCCACTTTCAGCCCTGATTGATGCTCAAATCAAATGCTATATGGTTCCACATCTGTAGAAAGTAATCATTACGAGGGAGAGAATACAGGGGTCTAACGCCTGAGATACAGGAGTCCACCATTCAAACTATCCTCCCGTTGGAATCTCAGTAATCTGCTTTTAGAAGTGGGCATTAGAGCCTTTCTGGATGCAAATTTCCAGCATGAGCCTGATTTTTGTTGCCTCCCACCCCACCTCAATTTTCCCAATCAGGCTTTATTTTGATCTATTCCGTGGTTTGCTAAGCTATTATAAATATGTCTGTCCTCTTTGTAACTTGAAGAATTCTATCATTTCTCCTTTTCCCTAATCTCTTACTGGTCTAAGCCTTTTATTTTGTATTACCATTTTTTGGGGTTCAATTTTGGGAGTGAGGAGGGAAAAAAATGCTTGGGATCAACATACTAGATTAACTGCAAGGGTGACCTTATATTACATAGACCAAAATGACACAGAACTTTATAGGCACCCTGCCTGTAACATTTTAAAGAAGCTAACAAATAAACATTAATATTATTCTAACTTGCTTAGACTGTACTATCAACTTTGACAATACTGTTACTGACATTTGTTGAGAACAGGCAGTGATTTATGTTAATCTCCGGAAGTAAAATTAGTTACTGTTCATTAACTGGCAAAACTATGGGATAAGACAGGCTGACAAAACAATTTTGTTCTGATAAATTGTTGGGTACTTATTTGCAAGGCTGACATAAATAATCTTATTTCTTCAAGGTGCAAATCATAGATAGCAGGTGACCATTAGATGTCTTGCCAGTGAAGGGCCAAGAGCAATACAGCACCCTCAAGGCTTTCCGCATGAGGATCATTCATTTGTTTTCTAGTGTGTGGGCTCATTTTTAAAAGTCAAAACTCCACGTCTGATAACTGTCAGTGATGAAATACTCTTTTAAAAGAACCGGTCTAGTTGTCTTTGTGTTATTATTTAGAAAAAAACTTTTTAATGCCCATAAAATTAATGTATTTTCATGTGATTCTAATATGAAGCAAGAGCAGCAATCATTTTGAGAAATATTTGCTCAGACATTACAGTTTTTAGTTGATTGACCCTCATTTTAGAATGGGTTCTTTTAGATGGTAAATTCATTATTTGTCAAGCTTAATATTTAAAAATGTTCAGTTAAGTAACATAACACATTCTGCCATATTCATAAAGGAGGGCTCATTATGTGGTAAAAGATTATATTTGAAATACAGAAATATTGTAATTGTGGTTGAATGTGCTAATGGAAACTGTGAGAATTAAGATAATTCCCCTATATGTTAATTCACTGTCTAAGACAGAGTAATATGGGGGTTTGAAGTTTATCATTAAATAGAAAATGAGTATAAAATTTATTGCAGATGAGATTAAAAGGAAACTTTACTCAAAACTAAGTATTAAAAAATCCTTAATTTGATTTCATCCTGTAAAATAGCTCAGTCACTCTGAACATGTTATTGATGAAAATTTTTCAGATAAAAATACAAGTATTTTTAGATAAAAATACAAATTTCCATTTTATTTCTCAGTTCTTTGATGCAAAAAAGATGAAACATCTGGATGGATATGAAATACAGAACATTGGCTGTCACACCCACTGAATTTCATACTGAGATTTATGGACTATGCCTTGATTCTGTTGGAAGGCTGAACTCTAATATTCTACTCTATGATTAATTCTTCCTATATGCTCTAAAGCATACTTTTTCTCCACAATTTCTAAGTCTTCCCTGATAGGTCTCATTTTAGTCAAAGGCATTCTTTGTTATTTTAACCATTGGTATCTGCTTCTGTTGAAAATGCAGTGTAGCTCTGGGTGGAAGGGAGTTTCAGCTCTGGGCAAGTTCACTCTGGACTCGATGAGACTGAAAAAATAACAACAGAACATTGGGGGTAAAAGGGGGCTTACACCAAGCTTTATTCTCTCCATGGCAGGTCAACTGACAGAATCCTGTCTGCCTCTGGGGCAGTCTGCAAGCAGCCAGTCCATCTCTGTCTCTGCTTCGGCTCCAGGTTCTGCTCTTGCCTCTGGCTTCTGCTCTCTTCTGCTTAGCAATGGGCTGAGCTCTTTTTATAGCAACACAAATAATGGCTTACTGTCAGCAGGTATACAAGCATGAGCCTGTGCAGTAGGCCAAGTATTACATCATTGCACATACACAGTGGGCAAGTAAATTAGGATCAGATGAAGAATATGGCCATGGAACTTCCATTTTTCCTACATGAAGTAAAGTCAATTGTCATTTTGAAGTACAACCAATAATTTGCTTCAAAAAAATGATTGAAGATGTCCAACAGTCATTAGATTGCCTCGTTCAGACACTTCTCATGTAAAGTGAACTTGCTTTTTTCATAAGGCAATATTACTTAATGCCTTGATGCTTTCAAGATCCCAATTGTATATTAATACAAAAGGGGATGATACAATATTAGAAACAAGTTATTATATAATTTAGATAGTTTTGATAAACTAGAAATACTTACGTACTTCTGGATCTAATAATCCATTTTGTGACCCTAAAAAGTTATTTATGAGTCCATATCTTGAATTGTCCCTCTATAAAAAAACTCAAAAGATAAAATGAATTATATGAGATTTTATCAGTTTTATTTGATAAAATCACAGAAGATAAAAAAAAGTTGAGATTTTGTCAGGTTTATCAGATATCTAATCAGATATTTGTTTTGCCATTTGTAGGTAAATGTTATTTTAAACTATGGATTTACATTGATCCTAAGGGAATGTGCATACTTTATTTTAAAAAAACTTAAATAAAGAGGGAAATAAAGAAATTATTAAGAAACATAAAGAAAGAATACATTTTGACAGTCTAACAAATCATTAGGTAAAATGGTTCAGACTACCCATGTTCATGAAATGTGATTTCTCTCCTATTCATTTCAAAGCTTTTTTCTTTGAATAGACAACTAATTTTAATCTCCAATGTATGTTCATCATTAAGTCCTTCGATCAGTTTAAATATGTATGTGAATATAACACAGGAAGGTTTAATGCAAAAAATAATTTTGGGAGAGAGCAATATGAAATCTGTTCATTACTCACCATTTATCAAAGTTGTGTAGTTTTTGTTTAATTTTCCAAGAAGAGATCAACTTTTAAGCATGACATAAATCTGAGGTAAAAATTATGGCACTTTACTTTGCTTACTAGTTTTTAAAGGAAAAACACATTTATAAATCCAGTGACTAGTTTATAAAAAATTTGTTAGGCCGAAGTGTTTTTACAAATCCTAATTTGCTACGCAAGTTTAAATACAACTCCCTCTCAGGCTCTGATTATTGCATTTTACATTCTCCTTTTCTAAAATGCACTCCCCAGTGCTGTTGGTAATGAGACTGAAGAGACTCAGATATGCTATATTAACTTAAAAACTATGTATTGACCTGTTATTATATTCAAAGCATTGCAGTTGACTTAAGGAATGGGGTAATGAACAAACCAAACTTAATACAATATTATCACTGGCCTCCATTTTCATATAGCGCAAGAAATGAGTATTTTTTAAATTTATAATTTTATTAAATTTGGTATAAAAACCAAATATATAATGCTAATTTTCATGCATAAATATATTCCATTGATATTAAAAAATTCAATTATGCACTTATGAGTTTATACATGTACAGATATTATTTCTGGGAAAATACTCCCTAAGCTGTTTACAGTGTTTGCCAGTAAGCTAGAAAAAGAGCTACATTTTATTAGCTTTCACTTTTGTTTTGTTCGAATGTTTTTTGTTCATGGCATCTTTTACTTTCTAAGCCCAGTTTATTTTGGTATAATTTACTCACAGTAAAACACAAACAAATAAAATGCATGAATCAAAATGGGTTTTGCCGAATAACATATAACCTCATGAACATAACCTCACTCTTCAGTCAAGCAACTGATGATCTTATTTCCATCATTAGAGATTATTTATGCCTCTTCTACAGCTTCATATAAATAGAATATCATATGGACTTTATTGTTATTGTCTTCATTTGCTCTGAATAATAGTTTTTGATATTCATCAATTTGTTACATGTATGAGAAGTGTTTTCTTTTTAAATTCTGTGTTGTATTCCATTGAGTGAATATACTGTAACTGTTTCATCCATTCACCTCTTGATTGATATATAGTCTGTGTCCAGCTTGTGGCTCTTAAGAACTAACTGTATGTACATTTACATGTGACTATACAATCTGTGCTTTTATTTCTCTCGGTAAAATACCTGGAAGTAGAATTTTGTGATAGGTGTATTTCAATAGTATAACATTTTAACACTTGAAAACTGTTTTCAAATTGACTATACCACTTTGCATTTCCATCAGAATCCTATGAGAATTCCATTCACTCCATATCTTCACCAATACTTGGTGTTGTCAGTCTTATTAGGCTTTCCTAGTGCAGTTATATATCATTATATTTTACTTTGCATTTTCCTGATGACTGAAGATATTGAGCATCTCTTGCCCATTTCTGTTTGATTATTTCTTTTCCAATTATTATATAAATTTTTTATACATTTTGATAATAAGCCCCTTTGTATTATTAGAAAATTAAACATATTCTTCATTGTTTGTCTTGCTTTTTCATTTTTTAATGCTACCTTTTGAAAAAGGATTTTTTAATGAAATTCAATGTATTGTGTTTTTTTTTAGTTTGTACATTTTTGTCCCAAGGAATCCTTGCTTACATCCAGTTCACAATGAATTATTCTGTTTCCTTCTAGAATTTTGTACTTTTAGGTTTTTATTTAAATCTGTGATTCATTTTGAGTTAATCTTTCGTATTTTATGAGGTAGGAGCTGAAGTTCATTTCTTTTTCTATAGACATAGTCAGATGTTCTGGCAAATTTGTGGAAAACACAATCTTTCTAAATTGAATTATCTTGGCATCTTTGTTAAATCAATTGATCACGTATGTGTATTTATTTATGGATCTATTCTGTTGATTTTTGTGTCTAGGCTTATGCCTATGTGATATGTTGTTTAATTCTGTATCATTATAGTATGTCTTGAAATAAAATATTATAGATCCTCCAACTTTGTTCTGCTGACATAAAATTTTTTGGCTATTCTGGGATGTTTACATTTTCATATAAATGTTAGAATCAGTTATGTAGACAAACATATTGAACACAAATAAGGACAGTTTTACTTTCTCATTTCCAATTTATATGTCTTTTATTTATATTACTTACCTTCTTGTAGTGTATTTATATTACTTACCTTCTTGTAGTGAGTAGAAATTCAGTATGATATTTAATAAATGTAGTGGGAACAGATACCTTCCCATTTTTTCTGATTTTAGAGATTATAATTTAGTCTTTCACCATTAAATGTTATACCTGCTTTATAAAATATGTTTAAATCTCCCCTAAATTTTAAACTTTATTGTTCATAATATTCCCCTACTATCTATCCAATATCTGTAGAATTAGAGGGTCAACAATGATGCTTCCTCACCTTGATTTTTTTTCTCGTGGATCACAGTCATGCATTGACTATTGTATCAAGTGTGAAAATAGCTGTTTCTTATATTTGTCAAATTATCTAGTTGGTCATTATAGGAAGAGAAGACTGGTACAAATCACTGCATTATGACTTCAGGTGGAAGTACGATGGAAGGTTGTTAATTATGAATTCACCTCCCTTAATAAATGCAGCATAGTTAAGCTTTTCTATAGCATATTGTTTAAGTTTTCATAAATGGTCTTAATTTATTGAAATTATAAACATTAAGTATGTTGTTATCCTTATTTTCATCCTCAATTATCTTTACCCTTCCTTTTCTCTAGGATCTGTAATGATGCTTCCTCACTCATCCCTGATATGCTTAGTGTTTTCTCTTAACTTCATTATCAGTCTAGCTAGAGGTTTGGGGGTTTAATTCTACTTTTTCAGAAATGACTGTTTGCAATAATTTTTACCTATTATCTGTTATTTTGTTATATTGATGTCTGCTCTCATCTTTATTATTTCCTACCTTTTGATTAGGGTTTAATTTGTTCTTTGATCTGTCTTCTTTATTTGGTAGCTAAAGTCATTGATTTTAACTATTCTCCTTTTATAATATAAATACTAAATAGAAATTTTTTTTTTATGTCTGAGATTTTTGTTTATTGACCTGCTTTTTTTTTTTTTTTGAGAGGGCATCTCTCATATTTATTGATCAAATGGTTGTTAACAATAATAAACTTCTGTATAGGGGGGTCAACGCTCAATGCACAATCATTAATCCATCTCAAGCCTAATTCTCGTCAGTCTCCAATCTTCTGAAGCATAACGAATAAGTTCTTAAATGGTGAACAGTACAAGGGCAGTCATCACAGAAACTTTCGGTTTTCATCACGCATTATGAACTATAAACAATCAGGTCAAATATGAATATTCATTTGATTTTTATACTTGATTTATATGTGGATCCCACATTTCTCCCTTTATTATTATTCTTATTTTTATTTTTAATAAAATGCTGAAGTGGTAGGTAGATACCAAATAAAGGTAGAAAACATAGCTTAGTGTTGTATAGACTATGTGCTAATCCTAGCTAGACAAGGGCAATAAAACATCCACGGATGCAGAAGCTTTCTCTCAAAACAGGGGGCGGGGGGTGAGGTTCTAAGCTTCACCACTGTTGTTCCCCGATTTCTCACCTGATGGCCCCCCTGTGACTGTGCCTGTCTTAGGTTGTTCCTCCCTTGAGGAATCTTACCCGTCTCTGGCTAACCCGTCATCTTCTGGGGCCATAAAGGGAAATGTAAAGTTGGTAAGTGAGAGAGAAGCCATATTGTTTGAAAAGGTTAGCTTTTTACTTCTTTGCAGATTTATGCCCTGTGGCTTCTATGCCCAGCACTTGTTTCGAGGTATCTTTACCACCTGGAGGAATTATGATGCTCGGTAAATTCGATATGAGGCACGAATTCTATTTAAGTGTTGTAATTAGGAAGGAAGAAGAAAAGCTATAGAGGTAGCATATGGAAGGAAACATGGGAGGATTGATTATTTCTTTGACATATCTTCTTGTAGAGTAACTTAAGCATGTATAGGTTTTAAACTACTAACTTGTGCACACATATTAACATAATAGGAATATAGTGACATAAACTAAGCAAATCTATAATTACCAGCCATCTCCAGTGAAGCCAAGAAAACCAGTTAGGCATCCTAGGCATTTGAGAAAATTTGTCTATGATATGATGGATATTGTCCAACTGTACTTGAACAGTCTGAGAGAAATCAGACAAATTAAAGCAACCCATTTCTGGGATCTGTTCACATCCCATATGTTCTTTTAACCGTAGATAGTCTATAGTCATAAGATTTTGGAGTGCTACAACTTGCCCCCCTCCCAACTCCTGGTTGAGTTCCAACAGTACAGATCCACTCAAATTTGTTGTCTCACTGTATGCACATGCCAGCCGAGACATCTCCCTCCTCATTCCAGTGGCAAATCCAGGAAACGGTGGGATGGACGCAGCCACAACTGCAGCATCACCTGGATCCCTGTGGAGGCTTTTTGATGATCATCCGCCGACACGAGTACTCCAGAGAGTGCTGATGCCGGAAGGTCCTCCTCATATCATATCTTAGTTCATTTTCTGGGTAGCCAAGCTAGGCCTTTATCTTCTGCATAAACACAAACAGACCCTTTGCCCACACTTTGACATGCCCTCTATACCACTGTGTAGAACTCACTGGAGGTCAGCACATAGGAACTGCTTTTTTTTTTCATTTTTATTAAGAGAAAGGAATATTATCAGAAAAGAGTACCTCCATAGCCAATCATCTGACATCCTTTAAGTGATCAAAATTAAGGATATTTAAAGCACACGTTAATGTTTGATTTACCAATACTTTTATCCTATCAAGGAGTAATCCCCCTTTTCTTTCTTTCTTTCTTTCCTTTTTTTCCTTTTTTTTTAATCTTTAATCTACACTTAGATGAAGAATACTATGTTTACTATGCTCTCCCCTATACCAAGTCCCCCCTAAAAACCACATTACAGTCACTGTCCATCAGCATAGCAAAATGTTGTAGAATCACTACTTGTCCTCTCTGTGTTGTACAGCCCGCCCTCCCCTTTCTCCCTCCCCCCCATGCATGCTAATCTTAATAACCCTGTTATTCTACACCCCCCCCCGCTTATCCCTCCCTGCCCACCCATCCTCCCCAGTTCCTTTCCCTTTGGTACCTGTTAGTCCATTTTTGGATTCTGTAATTCTGCTGCTGTTTTGTTCCTTCAGTTTTTCCTCTGTTCTTACACTCCAGATGAGTGAAATCATTTGGTATTTCTATTTCTCCGCATGGCTTATTACACTGAGCATAATACTCTCCAGCTCCATCCATGTTGCTGCAAATGGTAGGATTTTCCCTCTTCTTATGGCTGAGTAGTATTCCATTGTGTATATATACCACATCTTCTTTATTCATTCATCTACCGATGGACATTTAGGTTGCTTCCAATTTTTGGCTATTGTAAATATTGCTGCGATAAACTTAGGGGTGCATCTGTCTTTCTCAAACTTGATTGCTGTATTCTTAGGGTAAATTCCTAGGAGTGGAATTCCTGGGTCAAATGGTAGGTCTGTTTTGAGCATTTTGATGAACCTCCATACTGCTTTCCACAATGATTGAACTAATTTACATCCCCACCAGCAGTGTAGGAGGGTTCCCCTTTCTCCACAGCCTCGCCAACATTTGTTGTTGTTTGTCTTTTGGATGGCAGCCATCCTTACTGGTGTGAGCTGATACCTCATTGTAGTTTTAATTTGCATTTCTCTGATAATTAGCGATGTGGAGCATCTCTTCATCTGTCTATTGGCCATCTGCATTTCTTTTTTAGAGAACTGTCTGTTCAGTTCCTCTGCCCATTTTTTAATTGGGTTATTTGTTTTTTGTTTGTTGAGGCACATGAGCTCTTTATATATGCTGGACGTCAAGCCTTTATCGGATCTGTCATTTTCAAATATATTCTCCATACTGTAGGGTTCCTTTTTGTTCTATTGATGGTGTCTTTCACTGTACAGAAACTTTTCAGCTTAATGTAGTCCCACTTGCTCATTTTTGCTGTTGTTTTCCTTGCGCGGGGAGATATGTTCAAGAAGAGGTCACTCATGTTTATGTCTAAGAGGTTTTTGCCTATGTTTTTTTCCAAGAGTTTAATGGTTTTATGACTTACATTCAGGTCTTTGATCCATTTTGAGTTTACCTTTGTATATGGGGTTAGACAATGGTCCAGTTTCATTCTCCTACATGTAGCTGTCCAGTTTTGCCAGCACCATCTGTTGAAGAGACTGTCATTTCGCCATTGTATGTGCATGGCTCTTTTATCAAATATTAATTGACCATATATGTTTGGGTTAATTTCTGGAGTCTCTAATCTTTTCCACTGGTCTCTGGCTCTGTTCTTGTGCCAGTACCAAATTGTCTTGATTACTATGGCTTTCTAGTAGAGCTTGAAGTTGGGGAGTGAGATCCACCCCTACTTTATTCTTCTTTTTCAGGATTGCTTTGTCTATTCGGGGTCTTTGGTGTTTCCATATGAATTTTTGAATTATTTGTTCCAGTTCATTGAAGAATGTTGCTGGTATTTTGATAGGGATTGCATCAAATATGTATACTGCTTTGGGCAGGATGGCCATTTTGACGATATTAATTCTCCTAGCCATGAGCATGGGATGAGTTTCCATTTGTTAGTGTCCCCTTTAATTTCTCTTAAGAGTGACTTGTAGTTTTCAGGGTATAGGTCTTTCACTTATTTGGTTAGGTTTATTCGTAGGTATTTTATTCTTTTTGATGCAATTGTGAATGGAGTTGTTTTCTGATTTCTCTTTCTATTGGTTCATTGTAAGTGTATAGGAAAGCTACAGATATCTGTGTGTTAACTTTGTATCCTGCAACTTTTCTGTATTCCGATATCAGTTCTAGTAGTTTTGGAGAGGGGTCTTTAGGGTTTTTTTATGTACAATATCATATCATCTGCAAATAGTGACAGTTTAACTTCTTCTTTACCAATCTGGATTCCTTGTATTTCTTTGTTTTGTCTGATGGCAGTGGCTAGGAACTCCAGTATTATGTTAAATAACAGTGGGGAGAGTGGACATCCATGTCTGGTTCCCAATCTCAGAGGAAATGCTTTCAGCTTCTCGCTGTTCAGTATAATGTTTGGCTGTGGGTTTATCATATATGGCCTTTATTATGTTGAGGTACTTGCCCTCTATTCCCATTTTGCTGAGAGTTTTTATCATGAGTGGATGTTGAATTTTGTCAAATGCTTTTTCAGCATCTATGCAGATGATCATGTGGTTTTTGTCTCTCTTTTTGTTGATGTGGTGGATGATGTTGATGGATTTTCGAGTGTGTACCATCCTTGCATCCCTGGGATGAATCCCACTTGTCATGGTGTATGATCCTTTTGATATACTGTTGAATTCTGTTTGCTAATATTTCATTGAGTATTTTTGCATCTACATTCATCAGGGATATTGGTCTGTAATTTTCTTTTTTTTGGTGGGGTCTTTGCCTGGTTTTGGTATTAGGGTGATATTGGCTTCATAGAATGAGTTTGGGAGTATTCCCTCCTCTTCTATTTTTTGGAACACTTTAATGAGAATGGGTATTATGTCTTGTCTGTGTGTCTGGTAAAATTCCGAGGTAAATATGTCCGGCCCTGGGGTTTTGTTCTTGGGTAGTTTTTTGATTACCGTTTCAATTTCTTTGCTCATAATTGGTTTGTTTAACTTTTGTGTTTCTTCCTTGGTCAGTCTTGGGAGGTTGTATTTTTCTAGGAAGTTGTCCATTTCTTCTAAGTTTTCCAGCTTGTTGGCATACAGGTTTTCATAGTAGTCTTTAATAATTCTTTGTATTTCTGTGGAGTCTGTCATGATTTTTCCATTCTCATTTCTGATTATGTTGATTTGTGTTGATTCTCTTTTTCTCTTAATAAGTTTGGCTAGAGGCTTATATATTATGTTTATTTTCTCAAAGAACCAGCTCTTGGTTTCATTGATTTTTGCTATTGTTTTATTCTTCTCAATTTTGTTTATTTCTTCTCTGATCTTTATTATGTCCCTCCTTCTGCTGACTTTAGGCCTCATTTGTTCTTCTTTTTCTAGTTTCGATAACTGTGATGTTAGACTTTTCATTTGGGATTGTTCTTCCTTCTTCAAGTATGCCTGGATCGCTATGTACTTTCCTCTTAAGACTGCTTTCGCTGCATCCCACAGAAGTTGGGGCTTTGTGTTGTTGTTGTCATTTGTTTCTATATATTCCTTGATCTCTATTTTGATTTGTTCATTGATCCATTGATTATTTAGAAGCATGTTGTTAAGCCTCCATGTGTTTGTGAGCCTTTTTGTTTTCTTTGTAGAATTTATTTCTACTTTTATACCTTTGTGGTCTGAAATATTGGTTGGTAGAATTTCAATATTTTGGAATTTACTGAGGCTCTTTTTGTGAGCTAGTATGTGGTCTATTCTGGAGAATGTTCCATGTGCACTTGTGATGAATGTATATCCTGTTGCTTTTGGATGTAGAGTTCTATAGATGTCTATTAGGTCCATCTGTTTTAGTGTGTTTTTCAGTGCCTGTGTGTCCTTACTTATTTTCTGCCCGGTGAATCTATCCTTTGGGGTGAGTGGTGTGTTGAAGTCTCCTAAAATGAATGCATTGCAGTCCATTTCCCTCTTTAGTTCTGCTGGTATTTGTCTCACAAATGCTGGTGCTCCTGTGTTTGGTGCATATATATTTAGAATGGTTATATCCTCTTGTTGGACTGAGCCCTTTATCATTATGTAGTGTCCTTCCTTATCTCTTCTTACTTTCTTTGTTTTGAAGTCTCTTTTTTCTGATATTAGTACTGCAGCCCCTGCTTTCTTCTCTCTGTTGTTTGCCTGAAATATGTTTTTCCATTCCTTGACTTTTAGTCTGTGCATGTCTTTGGGTTTGAGGTGAGTTTCTTGTAAGCAGCATATAGATGGGTCTTGTTTTTTTATCCATTCTATTACTCTGTGTCTTTTCATTGGTGCATTAAGTCCATTTACATTTAGGGTGACGATTGAGAGATATGTACTTATTGCGACTGCAGGCTTTAGATTCATGGTTACCAAAGGTTCAAGGTTAGCTTCTTTAGTATCTTACTGCCTAACTTAGCTCACTTATTGAGCTGTTATATACACTGTCTGGAGATTCTTTTCTTCTCTCCCTTCTTATTCCTCCTCCTCCATTCTTCATATGTTGTGTGTTTTGTTCTGTGCTCTTTTTAGGAGTGCTCCCATCTAGAGCAGTCCCTGTAAGATGCCCTGTAGAGGTGGTTTGTGGGAAGCAAATTCCCTCAGCTTTTGCTTGTCTGGGAATCATTTAATCCTGCCATCATATTTAAATGATAGTCGTGCTGGATACAGTATCCTTGGTTCAAGGCCCTTCTGTTTCATTGCATTAAATATATCATGCTGTTCTCTTCTGGCCTGTAGGGTGTCTGTCGAGAAGTCTGATGTTAGCCTGATGTGTTTTCCTTTATAGGTGACCTTTTGCTCTCTAGCTGCCTTTAAAACTCTTTCCTTGTCCTTGATCCTTGCCATTTTAATTATTATGTGTCTTGGTGTTGTCCTCCTTGGATCCTTTCTGTTGGGGGTTCTGTGTAATTCCATGGTCTGTTCGATTATTTCCTCCCCCAGTTTGGGGAAGTTTTCAGCAATTATTTCCTCAAAGAGACTTTCTATCCCTTTTCCTCTTTCTTCTTCTTCTGGTACCCCTATAATACAAATATTATTCCTTTTGGATTGGTCACATAGTTGTCTTAGTGTTGTTTCATTCCTGGAGATCCTTTTATCTCTCTCTATGTTAGCGTCTATACGTTCCTGTTCTCTGGTTTCTATTCCTTCAATGGCATCTTGCATCTTATCCATTCTGCTTATAAATCCTTCCAGGGTTTGTTTCACTTCTCTGATCTCCTTCCTGACATCTGTGATCTCCCTCCGGACTTCATCCCATTGCTCTTGCATTTTTCTCTGCATCTCATCCCATTGCTCTTGCATTTTTCTCTGCATCTCCGTCAGCATGTTCATGATTTTTATTTTGAATTCTTTTTCAGGAAGACTGGTTAGGTCTGTCTCCTTCTCAGGTGTTGTCTCTGTGATCTTTGTCTGCCTGTAGTTTTGCCTTTTCATGGTGATAGAGATAGTTTGCAGATCTGGTATGAGTGACAGCTGGGAGAGCTTTCCTTCTTGTTGGTTTATGGCCTTCCTCTCCTGGGAGAATAGCGACCTCTAGTGGCTCATGCTTGGCAGCTGTTCACAGACAGGGCTTCAGCTACCTGCCTGGTTGGTTTGGAGTGTATCTCAGCTGTTGCTGTGGGCGTGGCCTGCCTGGGGCTGCTCCTCCAAAATGGTGGAGCCCCGTTGGAGGGGGAGTGGCCGGGATGCTATTTATCTCCATAAGGGGCCTCTGTGCTCCCTGTTGCCCAGGGGGTTAGAGTGCCCAGAGATCCCCAGATTCCCTGTCTCTGGGCTGTGTCCTGTCTTGCCCCTTTAAGACTTCCAAAAAGCACTCTCCAAACCAAAAGAACAACAGCAACAACGAAAGAGAAAAAAAAATTTAAATAAATAATTTTTTTAAAAAAGGGAAAAACACACAATTTTCTTTGTTCTCAGGCACCGTTCTCAAGCACCCGCTCACCAGTCTTGCTGCCCTGTTTCCCTTGTATTGGGGTCCCTGTCCCTTTAAGGCTTCCAAAAAGCACTCGTCAAAAAAAAGGGAAAAACGGGTGATTTTCTCTGTCCTCAGTCACCAGTCTCAGGCACCCACTCACTGGTCTTGCTGCCCTGTTTCTCTAGTTTGGGGTCGCTGTCCCTTTAAGGCTCCCAAAAATCACTCACAAAAAAAAAGGGGAAAACACGTGATTTTCTTTGTCCTCAGGCACCAGTCTCAGGCACCCGCTCACCGGTCTTGCTGCCCTGTTTCCCTAGTATTGGGGTCCCTGTCCCTTTAAGGCTCCCAAAAAGCACTTGCCAAAAAAAAAAACCACTCCCGTTTCTTTGTTCTCTGGTGTCAGCCTCAGGCACCTGCTTACCGGTCCTGCCGCCCTGTTTCCCTAGTATCCAGGACCCCACGCATGCACTGTGTCTGCGCTCTGGTCCGGAATCCTGGGGACGGTTGTTCAGCAGTCCTGGGCTCTCTCTCCCTCCCTGATGACTCCTCTCCACCCGCCAGGGGCCTGGGGGAGGGGTGCTCGGGTCCCGCTGGGCCGGAGCTTGTATCTTACCCTCTTAGCGAGGCACTGGGTTCTCACAGGTGTGGATGTGGTCTGGATGTTGTCCTGTGTCCTCTGGTCTCTATTTTAGGAAGAGTTGTCTTTGTTACATTTTCATGGACATATGTGGTTTTCGGAGGAGATTTCCGCTGCTCTATTTATGCCGCCATCCTGGCTCTGCCTAATAGAAATTTTTATCTAAGTATTGTTTGACCTATATTCCTCAAATTTTATTATTCTATATTTTCATGATACTGTTCAGTTTACAAATTTTTTCTAACATCCCTTGTGATTTCTTCTTTGACCTATAAGTTATTCAGAAGTACATTAGTTAATTTCCAAATGTATTTTGGTTATTGATTCACAATTAAATTTTATCTCTTCAATTCCTTTCTTATTAATTCAGTCCTTATAGATTCACTAAGACTTGATTAATGGCCCAGGATATTGTCTATTTTGTGAATATCCCATTTCCACTTGAAAAGAATGTATACTCTGAAATTATTAAATGTAGTGTCCTAGTAATATTAATTAATTAAAGATGTTTGATAATCATTTAAAGTTTTCTATATCCTTGCTAATGGTCTGTATCTCTTCTGTCTAGTATAGGGAAAGGGATGTTGAAATCTCCAACTGTACTTGTGAATTTGATGGTATATTTTTTTTCATTCTGTCATTGTTTCTTCATATATTTTGAACTTCTGTTATTAGATGCACATACAGTTAGATTTGCTTGTCTTCTTGTTTATTTGGCCTTTTTGTCTTAAAGAAATATCTCTTTTTTTGTCTGCTAATATTCCTTTACCTGAAATATACTTTGTACAATATTAATAGACCCACTTCAGCTTTGTAACAATTAGTGTTTGCATGCTATAACTATCCCCCATCCTTTTACTTTTTACAGATGTTCATCTTTAAAGTCTATGTATTTTCACTATCATACTGTTGAGTCTTCCTTTGTGTTTATACATTAACATACATTTACCCTATTTCTAATTCTTCATTAATTTCAGTAGATACATCTTCTAAGTGGAAGCATTTTTTTCAACCTGAAGTACTTAACATTATTTTATTAACTTACAATACAATTCTGTTATAAATAATGTATGTTTCTACTTTAACTTATTCATTGCCAATATATAAAATAGAGAACCATAGTAAAAGAATAAGAACCCTGAGTACTCACCATAGCCAGCATTAACAATTTTAAAGTAATATTATATTTTATATATGGAACACAATAGTAAAAAAGCACTCTAGCTATTGTATCCATTCTCCAGCTGATAGACATTTAAGTTACTCCTGTCCTAATCTCCCTCCTATACTGATATAATGAAAATTCTGGTGAGCAGCTCCTTGTGCAGATAATTATAGGTTTCTCTAAAGTTTGTAACTACAGTAGAATTATAGGACTCAGGTTTATGTTCATCTTCAAAAATACCATTCATTTTCTAGTTGATTAGAAAGCACCCCTTGGGCTAGAGATAGGGATGAGTAAACAGAGTTGCTACAATATATTATATAAAATATCCACTTTTCAACAAAGTTTTATGAGACATAGAAAGAAACAGGAAAGTGGGACCCAATGACAGAAAATAAAATAGGCTTAGAAACTGTTTTTTGAGGGAGCCTAGGTAATGGACTTAGCAAGAGAAACTTCTAAGAAGCTATTTTAAATATTTTCAAAGAATTAAAGCAACCATACCAAAAGAAAATAAAGTATGATGAAAATGTCCCATCATTTCTATATCAAGAAATCGATGGAAATCATTAAATAAATACCAAATGGAAATTTTGAATTAAATTTCTGGAAGTTCTGGAATAAAAATTTCATCTCTAAAATGAAAATTTTACAAAAAGGATCAAAATTAAATTTGAAATAGCAGAAGAAAAAATAATTGAATTTGAAGATTATTGATAGATATTCAATCTAAACAGAAAAAAAATTTTAAATAAACAATACCTCATAAAAGTGTGGGACACCATTAAATACATTACATACCAGAAGAAGAGAATTAGAAGAGAAAAAAGAAAAAAAGAGTTGACAATGTAGAAATAAAAAGGATTATAAAGTAATCCTAGGAATAATTGTGAGCCAACAAATTAGAAATCCTCCCCCAAAAGACATACAGATATATGACAAATAGGGATGGGTGAATAGGAGGAGGGGGGAAAAGTTAGGATGTTTGATATCTTGATCCGGTAACTGGTTACATGAGTGTAGAGACATGTCAAAATTCATCAAGCTGTACAGTGAGATTTGTGCATTTTATTATATGCACCAAAATGATGCTCAATATTGTATGTCAATAGGAAATTGCAAATTAAAACAACAGTGAGATACCACTATATACGTGTTAGAATGACTAAAATTTAAAACACTGATGACACCAAATTCTGGCAAGGATATAGCGCAATAGGAATTTTCATTCATTGCTGGTGTGAATGAAAAACTATACAACTTCTTTGGAGGAGTTTGACAGTTTATTACAATACTAAACACAGTCTTACCATACAATGCAGCAATCACGCTCCTAAGTGTTTACCCAAATGGGTTAAAAATTAGGTCTACACAAAAATCACTTGAATGTTTATAGCATCTGTATTCATAATTGCCAAAACTTGGAAATAATCTAAATGTCATTTAATAGTAATGCATCAACAAACTGTAGTATATACCTACAATGGAATATTATTCAGCAATAAAAAGACATGAGCTAGCAAGCCTCAGAAAGACAGGGAGAAACCTTGAATGCATACTGCCAAGTGAAAGAAACCAGTCTAAAAAGGCTACATACTGTATGATTCCAACTATATAACATTCTGGAAAAGGCAGAACTATAGAGATAATAAAAAATGAGTGGTTGCCAGGGATTTGGAAGGTGGGAGAAGAAAGCATACAAGGAACACAGGATTTTTAATGCAGTGAAATGACTCTGTATGATACTGTAACCATATGTACATGACATTATGCATTTGGCAAACCCATAGACCTTTACAACATAGAGTGAACCTGAGGCAAACTATGGGCTTTAGTTAATAATTTGTAACAAAGGTACCACAACAGCGCAAGATGTGAATAATAGAGGAAACTGGGTAGGTAAGAAAAGGAATATATGGGAACTCCCTGTACTTTCTGCTCAATTTTTTTGCAAACTAAAAACTGCCTTAAAAATCAAGTTTATCAATTTAAAAAAAGATAAATAACTCTTATTAGGCAAAAGATTTGAAACAACATTTCTCCATAGGAGATATACACATGGCCAATATGCACATAAAAATATGCTCATCATCATTAGGGAAATACCAATCAGACTACAGTGGTTTACTGCCTCACACAAATGAGGATGACTATAACCTAAAAGATAGTAACAGGTTTTGGAAAGGATGTGTAGAAATTGGGCACCTCCTTTATTGCTGGTGGGAAAAATAAATTAATACAGCCTCTTTGGAAAGCAGTTGGCAGTTCCTCAAAATATTAAACACAGGGTCCCCATATGCAATATACAGACAATGCATTATTCAGTCATAGAAAAGAGCAAAGTATTAATACATGCTGTAACATTCTGCTAAGTGAATGAAGCCAGTCACTATAGACCACATATTGTATAAATACATTTATATGAAACATCCAGAGTAAACAAACCTGTATCAACAGATATTAGATTAGGGGTTGCTAGGGACTAAGGGTAGAGGGGAATAATAAATGACTACTAAGGGGTATGGGAAAGTAGTCTAAATTTAGATTGTGGGCATGGTTCCATAATTCTGTAAATATATATAAACCATTGAGCTGTCTCCAATATATGGATGTACTTTAGGGTATGTTAAAAGCAGGATGGCATGATTCCCTAGTACAATTACAGTTGATTTTGAAGGAAGTGGACCAAATGATATATGGTTGAGTCAGACACCTATTAGGCTCTGGGTTCCTCGAGGGTAGGAGTTGAGTGCTCTATATCATAAATAATAGTTGGTAAAGAAATATTAGTTAATTCCTCACTAGTCTTCTGACTGACTGAATTACAACTCTGTAAAGTCACTAGGAAATAGAGATAATTAGTCCCAAAAGAACTTTTAAATGAAAGTCATCACCAGTGTCAGTGAGAGTAAATGGGCACTTTAAACTTCACTAAGCTAACCTCAACATAAAATAAAAAATAAATCCACATAACACATATCAAAATAGAATTATGATACTGAATATAAGAACAATGTCATTTCATTAATAAAATCTGTGTATTGTGCTGAGATTTTAATTGCAGATACATATTTCTTAAAGATTTCTAGGTATTTCATTCAATGCTAGTTTTTTTTTAATTTTAGATTAATACCCCAGCATCATAAAATCTGGACCAATGTAAGTGGAATTTTACAGAATATAAATAAAATGTAAATTTCCTAAATGGGACTGTTATTCTCTTAAGTGTTTGATTTAAATATTTACACCCTTGCAGGAAAAAAAGTTTTTTAACTTGATTGCTTAAAGTATTTAAAAGAGGCTCCTATCTTGGGGGAGCCCACCAAAATAGTGACTCAGGCGGCTCCTCAGCTCCCCTCTTCCCAAGCACACACTGAGTGTATAGCTACATTCAGAGTAGTTACCTCTGAAAGAAGAAAAAAAAACCCAAATTAGCTGAGTGATTCCAACATATCAGGCAAATGAGAAGAACACCCACGTCTAAGTAAGTAAGAAAGGCTGCATAGACGAACAGACAAAGTCTCCCATCTCTCAGGCTCCTCCTGAACAGGACTCCATCTGCAGACTTTAAAAGTCACTGATTAAGAGTCTGGCCTCTGATTTAGCACATATCCAGGAGCTGACTACAGTCTCCCCCAGAGACTGGGGGAGCAGGTGAACACTTTCCCACCTTTTCCCTCCAGCCTATTCCAAGTCACCAATATCTCCACAGAAAGAGATACCCATATCTAGAACTCCAGTTTTGCCACTCCTAGCCAAGGAAAAGGCCCCCAGGTCACCTGTCACTGGAAGCCAGTGTTGCTTGCCTTCATGAGTCCCATAGGACTACAGCAGACAAAGCAGCAGTTCTCAGTTGGTTCAGGAACACCTCCCCCTGTGGTTGCATACCTTACCTGGCATAGAGAAAGCAGGCAAAACAGTTATCTCCAGTTTCTCTCTCTAAGGGGTTAGCTACATACTTTCCCAGCTGCTGCCTGAGAGTCTAGCTTCTAATAAACCTGCATCTAGGAGCTGACTGAGATCCTCCCCTTTTAGATACTGGCTTTGGCTCAGGTATTCGAGCTACTAAGATCAAAGGTGACTTTGATAATCACAAAGATTTGAAACAATTAGGAGTTCAAGCCAGACTGATAGATGAGGTCTATCTCCTTCATAAAACAACTCTGTCAAGACTGGGAGAGGTTGTCATTTTATTTAATGAACAGAAACCAACACAGACAAGGAAAATGAAGAAACACAGGAATATATTCCAAAAAAGAACAATATAAGTATTGACAAACAGATCTTAAGTAAATGGAGATAAGTGACTTACCTGACAGAGTTAAAAATAACAGTGAAAAAGAGGAAATCAGGGGAACAACGCATGTACAAAGTAAAAATTTCAACCAAAAGTTGGAAAATCGAAAAATACCAAACAGAAATCACAGAGCTGAAAAATACAATAAAGATGAACTAAAAATTCAATGGAGAGTTACAATAGCAGACCAGATAAAGTGAAAGAAAGAATCAGCAAATCTGAGGGCAGAGCAGAGGAATTCATCCAACCAGAGGAAATAAAAGAAAAAAAAGTCTCAAAAAGAGTTAGGATAGCTTTAGGGACTTAAAGGATATCATCAAGTGGACAAATACATGTTTTATAGGGTCCCAGAAGATGAAGAGAGAAATAAACAGAAAGCTCATTCAGAGAAATAATGACTGAAAACTTTCCTAACCTAAGGAAAGAACAGACAACCAGATTCAGGAACCCCATGGAGTTCCAATAAGAGCAATCCAGAAACTCACAAGAAACGTTACAATTAAGTTGTCAGAAGTTAAAAACAAAGAAAGAATCTTAAAAGCAGCAAGAGACAACAAGTTTTTATGAAACCTCCGAAGACTATCAGCAGATTTTTTCAACAGAAACCTTGCAGGGCAGACAGGAGTGAGATGATTTCTGTGACAAAAGAACTGCCAATCAAGAATACCTTATTCAGCAGAGTTGTCCTTCAGAATTGAAGAAGACCCAAAAATTGTTTTCCTGACAACAAAAATTAAAGGAGTTCATCACCACTACACCAGGCTTACAAGAAATGTTAAAGGAGTTAGTTCTTCAGTCTAAAATGAAATGACACAATTAGTAGCAGGAAAACATGTGAAAGTATAAAACTCACTGGTGAAGGTAAATTTGTAGCAAAGTTCCAAATACTCTGTTGTAATCGTGGAATCACAAAATTCTAGTAAGAAGGTTAAAAGAAAAGTGTATCGCAATTAACTGTAACTATAGTAATTGGTTAATGGATACATGCACTTTAAAAAGACTCAAATAGTGACCTCAAAAACACAAAATCTTGGGGTGGGGCATCTTATATATATATGTGAAGGTATTATCAGCTTAAAATAGGTTATTATAAATATGTTTTATATAAGCCTCATGGTAACCACAAGCAAAACCTATAGTAGGTGTGAAAAAGATAAAGAGAAAGGAATCCAGTCATACCACTATAGAAAATTCTCAAATCACAAAGGAGAAAAGCAAAAAGGGGGAAAAAAAAGGAATAAAAGAATTGCAGGGCAACCAGAAAACAATTAATATAATGGCTACAGTAAGTCTATTCTTATCAATAATTATTTTAAATGTAAATGGACTAAATTAGCCAATCAAAATACATAGAGCATCTTAATGATTGAAAACAAAAACAAAGCAGATATAACTATGTGCTGGCTACAAGAAACTCACTTCAGTTTAAAGAACATTCATGGACTGAAAGTAAAGGGGTGTAAAGAGATATTCCATACAATGGAAGCCAAGAAAAAAAAAAGATGGGGCAGCTATACTTAGACAAAATAGATTTTAAGCCAAAGGTCTCTGTAACAAGATACCTGTTCTCTTATTGTCAAGTTACTTGAGATACATCCACATGGAAAGTCTGTGAAATGCAGGCATTCAACATCAAAATAAAGTGAAATTTATTCAGTTTGGAGAGGTCATTATACAATAATAAAGGGTCAATACATCAAGAGAACATAACATACATAAAAATTTATGAATATGGACCCCACATAGGAACATCTAAATAGATCTACCTCAGATGGAAAGCGCAGATAGAAAGGTGAGAGCCTCTCTCAGGTCTCTAAGTGGGCATTCAGGGATTTTCAGTCACACAGTCCTGAAAGAGAAGTGCCCAGGGCTAACCATGGCTGTGCTGGAACATAATCGAGATGCAGGTGGATTCCTCTAAAGGTAACCCTTAAACCAGAACCCCCTTAAACTAGAAACGGTAATAAGCTTTTGGAAAGTTTGTGAACACACATGTATTTTTAGTTGTCCTACCTCTGCCCTCCACTGGAATACCTAGCAAAGTCTAGTATCACTCCCTTGACCATTGTGTGCATAGACCTTTGAAAATGAAAAGCCAAAAATTTGAAAATGCCTTGCAAACAAATATTTCACCCTAAAGATTAGAGTTGACCTAAAGTTTGCAGACTATATTTCTAAACCTAAACCTTACATAATTATCAAATTTCTGTAATTATGAAAACAGTGTTGTTGGCATATTTCTTCTCACTCAAAAGAAGATGTGAAGGGGTTTTTGTGTTCTTGTTTCTCATTTGTACAGATTTCAAGTTCTGTACGAGTACATAGCTCTCAGAGATGAATTTCTAGTTTAACTGGAACATATCCTGTTCTTCTAAAATGCTCAAACTCAATTCTGCAACTAGATGCAATAAAAATGTCTTACTGGTATAAAAATTTTAAGTGCTTGCAACTACAAGTTTAAGCCTCCAGACCTCTAGTATTATAATATCTATAATTCATACCAAATGTCAGCATCATTGTAATGAAAAACAGTGAGACATAGTGCCATTGTTACATGTCATCTGTAGAGTATCAAAAATATCTTCAATGTCAATGTTAAAGCTATAATCATGGGACAATTGGTTACATGTTAAAGTCAATACTTTAATATGAATAGGCTATCATCATTAGTCTGTTGCACTCACTGGCTAAGAAAATAGCTCCATTTTCATAGTTTATAATCAAAATGTTTTTGCAGTTTTGTGTTAAGTTCTAACTAAGCCTTCCAGAATTTTCGAAGCCATTGACTAAGCCTGATTTTCATGAGTTCAGCATGAAAGCATAAGCAATGACTTTTTAAATACCTAAACAGGAATTATTGCTTTCTAAAGCACCCGTTGCTTTTACATTAAAATTTGTTAAACTCAAACATTAGTACTTAATTAAACATTTTTTGAGTTTCCTAATATAATAAGGTTAAATGGCTTAATTTAATTAAGCAAACATAATATTTATTAAACATGCTGTATTTTCTCCAAAAAAAAAAAATACCTGGTTTTCAGTCTTTAAATTCTTGAGGGGATAGTTCTGCATTCAGATTGTTTTTATCACAGAACATTTTGCACCAGATGATTAAAACACTTGCATTTGTTCCCAGCTAAACTACTTGATTGAATCCTACCTCCTTCCTGTGATAATAGAGACAGAAATTAAAAGAAAGTATTCAAGAATTAGTGAAAATTTAAAATAGCCCCTATGGAGACTTGAAAAATGTAGTTAATTAGGAATAAATAAAAGGATTTACAGTAGAAGACAAATTGTAAAACTATAATTCCTATATTTATACAGAGCCAATAAGCAAGACTGGGAATTTTCCCCCACAAAGCAATGCTCAATGTCACAAGAACATGATAAAAACAAGAGGATAGATACAAGGAATATTTTTGAAGATGAATATACAGTACTTGATGACCTGTTGGAGTAAGAATCAGGGCTGTCTAAGATGACTGCCAGGTTTCTGGCTTGGGGAATTTGTGGGTAGTAATATTCTTTCTTAACATAGAAAGTTCAAAACAAGAAGAAAATATGGTAAGATGGAGAAGTTAATGAATTCAACTCTGGTCTCTTACTGTCAGGTTACTTGAGAGACATCCACATGGCAAGTCTATGAAATGCAGGCATTCAACATCAAAATAAAATGAAATTTATTCAGTTTGGACATTTTGTTTAGTAAACTGGGCCTTGGCAAAGAACCTTGGTTTCCTTAGGAATCAAATGCTTCATCCTAGACAAAGAAGAAGAAAAGGAAATTATTCTGTAGTACAGTTACAGTGCATTCTCAAGAGAATAGTTATGACAATTCTATAACCACACAGTCTGAAACAGTTCCTGAAAGATGGTTAAATATACAGGCTCTGACAGAGAATCCATTATAATATATTTCTTGTCTAACTGCCCAAAATATATGATATATGGAAATATTTGACTGTGCTCAACTCTGGATATTGTTAATGCATTTTACATAGTTTTATTTTTCTAACAGGAATAACAAACACACATGAAGAAGTGGTATGTCTTCCTGTTGGCCAACTAAATTTGTCCTCACTGATTTTTGACATTTGCCATCTATGTAAACAGTTTGCCACCTATATAATCATATAGAGAAAAGTTTTATAATATTAATAGAAATTACACTCGTATTTATTGTAATACTGATATACCTAATATATTCAAATATTGTATATTTTTGGCTGAGGGTTCATAATTTTACTTGAAAATAACAGAAAATAGCAAACACTATCTATATTGCCATTCTTTCTTAAAAAGACATAAAGTGAGAAGTGAAAATCTAGCTCTCAAAAGTTTTTCACAGAAGTGACTGACCACAACTGACAATTCTTGTAATTGTTTCAGTTCTTGCAAACAAGGTCAAAAGGGTGAAGGAAAATGATCCCAGATAGGATAAAGGAAGCATAAGAGGTAAAAAGCAGATGCAGGAAGGGTAAATAAGAAAGACTGCCAGCTGTTTAAAGAAAAAATGTTAACAAATCACTGTGGTGTTTTTAACACATCTGGAAGCAAATATATAACAATACAGGAATACTAGCCAGAGAGTTAAATAGAGTTAAAATTTGTTTCAAAATTTTACATTATACTGGATTTAGTCTAATTTAAGTTACTGCTACCTACAGGCACTAGAACAGGGTCACAGGTCCTTGTCTTCACCTATTAAAGGAATTTAACACCGGAGACTTAGGAGTATGCAAGCAAGCAGTGCACTTTATTGGGGAAGTGAAGAAACAGAAACATCTTGATTGAACCGGGGTGGGCAGCTCATGAGAGTCAGCCTGAGAAGAATCAGGGTAGCTAGTATTATGGGGATGGAAAATGTTTCTTCATTAGTTATTAGGTCACCTAGCATGAGTAGGAGGGTTTCAATTCACACATGCACAGTTGGATTAAATATATACAAACATGTATGTTGCAGTGTCATCTCATGTATCATTAGCATATAAAATCTCCAGTAAGGGATGGGAAATTTAATATTGTAGTAAGGACAGGGCAATTATCAGACACCAAATTTTCATTATGCTCATATCTATCACAAGTTGCATGCATCTTGATCCATTGATTATCTGACCAAGGGTTCTCTAAAGCTAGGACATGGTAGCTATAAAACTTGTTGAAACGATAGGCTGACATGAAAAAACAAGACATATTGGAACCAGTGGTCCAAGTCACAAGGCACTTTGTCAGGACTTAGGTATGTGAAGTTGGACTGGTCTCTCTCCTTTTTTCCTATCTCAGTATGTGGAAATACCTTATGCATGTCTTTTGTAATTTCTGAAATAGCCAGTAAAACAATGATAATCAAAGTCATAGCAAGTAAGAGAACGGATACATTGAACTAAGTTTTAAAATATGCAATTCATACAAGAAAGCCAGCACAGAATAAATAAAAGAGCAAATAAAAGATGCCACAAATAGAACAAAAAGAGCAAGATTTTCTACTCAAAGCACCCTCTCTCTCTCTCTCTCTCCATATATACACACACACACACACACACACACACACACACACACACACACATGCTATGTAAGCATGCAATGTGAGCAAAAACAAAGCTGTTTTACCTGACCTAATACATATTATACAATTTTAACTTACATTAACATATATTAATATAGCACAAAGGGCCTTAATGATAAGAGTAACAGGAGAGATAGAGGGACATTTCATGTTATTTAATTTAACAGGAATATATAACATTAATACATTGATATAGACCTAATAACATAGCTTTAAAATATGTAAACCAAAGTGACAAAACTAAAATTTGAGATCAACATATCCACAATGTGAGTTAAATATTTTTAAATACTTCTCTCAGTAATTTATAGAAAAAGAAGCCAGTTATAGCTCATTTAAACAAAATGATTAACCAATTAGAACTAATTGAGACTTACAGAACACTATATCCAACAAATGAAGAAAAATGTATCTTTTTCAAGTGTACATGAACATCTATCAAAATATACTGGACCATGAATCATTTCTCAATACATTTCAAAGGGTGAAAGCAGGACAGTATATATCCTGTGAATACTGTCGAATTAAATTAGAGCTCAATAAGGAAAAAAATAACTAGAAAATCTCCATATTTATGGAAATGAATCAGAACATTACTAACTAAACTATGGGTGATATAAAAGAAGTCAGTCACAAGGGAAATCAGCAAATATTTTAAACTCAATGATAAGAAGAGCAGATCAAAATGTTAAAGATACAGCCAAAGCAATAAAAAATGGGAAATTTCCATTCTGTAGTACTGGGATGCATAGATGCACTTAAAGATAAGAATGTGAGAGATGGCATGCATCCAGACACTTTGTAAGAGTAGTTAGGAGGCCAAACATCTTAAAAATATTCCTCAGGTCTCCTAAGCAGTTAAAATTCTCTCTCTTCCTATTCACTCAATGGTAAGACCACTGTCTGGCAGTTGACTGTGTCTTCTAAGATCTTTCTTTCCCATTGGGTTATTTACTTTGTCATAGGAAATCAATTATAAAATTTAGAACCTTGCCTATTGAGTATTTGACACCATAAAATCAAATCATGCATCAACAAAATATAAATCAACACTAATATTCAGTTGCCTACAGTCTGAAGATTGAAATTGATATGATTTCAAACTGTAACAATGATATGTAAAGCTAATTTCCAATCATAGTGCATAGATGGTTCTCTGATTTCTAGTCTCCGCTCTGGACAGATGCAGGGTGTCTGGACAATTGATCAGCAAGGAACCAAATATATCAGTTGCTCTAGCCAGGATGCGTCTTAGACTCTTTAGGCATTTGAACAAAAGAGAAAGCTGGCATGATTAACAAAATAACTCTGCTCTATTTTTATAAATTTAGTCAAAAGGCTGTTTTTTTTTTAATGAAGTAAGAAGATTAAGATATTTCAAGACATATGGAAATCAAGTGAGAAACATGGAGAATAATTCCCTATGTTCAACCAGGCATACTAAACATCACAATTAGTAGCAGCATGTTAAATTATCCTTAATCATTAAAATTAACTTATAATATGCATCCTTCCCATTTTGTGTCTTTCAAATTACTTCAACTTTAATTAGCACCAGTAGTATTTCCTCTCAATAGCTTCATGAAAATGTAAGTTATTTCTAAAAAATCTATTATATTGGGCTTTCTTAAACCCCAAATTATATTTCATTTGTTAGGCAAATATTAATTGGATTGATAAACAACAGATAATCCTCTTTTCTCTTCATTTTAGAGAATTTTGGAGAGTATCCAGATACTGGCATCATTTTCTCTTAGTCTGAATTTATATTTGAATAATTTGGAAACTACAGCGTTTATTTCTAAGTTCATTTATGGATTGGATGTCTCTACATATTCATTCTAAATAAATTGCATGTTTGTACGTATGGCATATTTCCTGGATAGGAAATGACAGGTCACCTCCTCACACACAGAAGGAAAATCATGCTTAACTTAATGTTTTTCAAAATGTGGTTCTCAATCCACTTGCTCATAGCACATGCTACAAATGCTGACAAGGCAAATTCACATGTACATGCATGCCAGTGCATAAGAATTCTGGAGACAGCTGTATAGAACACACCACTGTATTTTACATAAATTGTTTACTTTTTAAAAACTACAGTGAAATGACACCCTAATGTAGAGTAGGAATTTTATTTATTTTTATTAAAGTACCATTGATATACAATCTTACAACGGTTTCACATAAACAACAGTGGGTTCAACATTCACCCATATTATCAGGTCCTCACCCCCCTCCATTGCAGTCACTGTCTATCAACATAGTAGGATGCTGTAGAGTCATTAGTTGTCTTCTCTATGCTATACTGCCTTCCCTGTATCCTGCCTTTATTGTGATTGTGGATTATAGTGCCCCTTAACCCCCTTCTCCCTCCCCACCCAAACTCCCCAAACCATCCCCTTTGGTAACGACTAGTCTTTTCTCAGTATCTGTGAGTCCACTGCTGTTTTGGTCCTTCTGTTATGTTTTGTTGTTATACTCCACAAATGAGTGAGATAATTTGATATTTGTCTTTCTTAGCCTGGCTTATTTCACTAAGCATAATACCCTCAAGCTCCATCCATGTTGTTACAAATGGCAGGATTTCTTTTCTTTTAATGGTTGAATAACACTGTGTATATGTGCCACATCTTCCTTATCCATTCATCTACTGATTAGGTTGCTTCCATATCTTGGCTTTTGTAAATAGTGTTGCATTAAACATACAGCTGCATATGCCTTTTTGAATCAGAGATCTTGTTTCCTTCAGGTAAATTCCTGGGAGTGGAATGACTAGGTCAAATGATATTTCTATTGTAGTTTTTTGAAGAACCTCCATATTGCTTCCTACACTATGGTTGAACTAATTTACATTCCCACCAACAATGTAGGAGGATTCCCCTTTCTCCACATCCTTTCCAGCATTTGTGGTTTCTTGTCTTTTAGGTGTTGGCCATCATAACTGGTGTGAGGTGATATCTTATTGTGGTTATAATTTATAATTTCCTGATAATTAGTGATGTGGATCATCTTTTCATGTGCCTGTTGGCCATCTGAATTTCTTCTTTGAGGATGTGTCTGTTTAGATCCTCCACCCATTTTTTAATTGGGTTATTTGTTTTTTGGTTGTTGAGGTTCTTTATATATTTCAGACGTTAACCTCTTATCAAATAAATCATTTATGAATATATTCTCCCATAGTGTAGGATGCCTTTTTTGTTCTGCTGATGGTGTCCTTTACTGTACAGAAGCTTTTTAGTTTGATATTATCCCACTTGTTCATTTTTTTATTTTGTTTCCCTTGCCTGAGGAGATGTGTTTATGCAAAAGTTGCTCATGTTTATATTCAAGAGATTTTTGCCTATGTTTTCTTCTTAGAGTTTGATGGTTTCATGACCTAAATTCAGGTCTTTGATCCATTTTGAGTTTACTTTTGTGTATGGAGTTAGACATTAATCCAGTTTCATTCTCTTATGTGTAGCTGCCCATTTTCCCAGCACCATTTATTGAAGAGCCTGTCTTCTCCCCATTGTATATTCATGGCTCCTTTATTGTATACTAATTGACCGTATATGTGTGGGTTTATATCTGGGCTCTCTATTCTGTTCAATTGATCTTCAGGCCTATTCTTGTGCCAGTACCAAATTGTTTTGATTACTATGGCTTTGTAGTAGAGCTTGAAGTCAGGGAGTATAATTCTCCCAGATTTGTTCTTCCTTCTCAGGATTGCTTTGGCTATTCGGGGTCTTTTGTGGTTCCATATGCATTTTTAGAACTATTTGTTCTAGTTCATTGATGAATGTTCTTGGTGCTTTGATAGGGATTGCATTGAATCTTTAGATTGCTTTAGGCAAGATAGCCACTTTGACAATATTAATTCTTCCTGTCCATGGGCATGGGATAGATTACCACATTTTGGTGTCCTCTTTAAGTTCTCTCATGAATGACTTGTAGTTTTCAGGGTAAACTACACCTTCTCTGTTAGGTTTATTCCCAGGTATTTTATTCATTTTCATGCAATTATAAATGGTGTTGATTTCCTGATCTCTTTCTGTTACTTCATCATTAGTATATGGGAATGCAACAGATTTCTGTGTATTAATTTTGTATCCTGCAACTTTGCTGAATTCAGTTAGTAGTTCTATTAGCTTTTTGGTGGAATCTTTAGGGTTTTCTATGTACAATATCATGTCATCTGCAAACAGTGACAGTTTAACTTCTTCCTTACCAATCCAGATGCCTTTTATCTCTTTGTGTTGTCTGATTGCTGTGCTGCACATATATCACTATGTGTGCAGTACTATGTTTAATAAAAGTGGTGAGAGCGGGCATCCTTGTCTTCTTCCCAATCTTTGAGGAAAAACTTCCAGCTTTTTGCTGTTAAGTATGATGTTGGCTGTGGGGTTTGTCATATATAGCCTTTATTATGTGGAGATATTTGCCCTCAATACCCATTTGTTGAGAATGGATGTTGAATTTTTTTCAAATGCTTTTTCAGCATCTATGTAGATGATCATATGATTTTTGTCCTTCTTTTTGTTGATGTGGTGTATGATATTGATTGATTTATGAATATTTTACCATCCTCACTTCCTTGCATCCTTGGAATAAATCCCACTTGATCATGATGGATGATCTTTTTGATATATTTTTGAATATGGTTTCCTAATATTTTGTTGAGGTATTTTGCACCTATGTTCATCAGGGATATCGTTCTGTAATTTTCTTTTTCTGTGGTGTCTTTGTCTTGTTTTGGTATTAGAGTGATGCTGGCCTCATAGCATGAATTTGGAGGTGTTCAGAATTTGGAAGTTTATAAAAAAGTTTAGAATAGCTTATGAGTCTCTCATGGAACCAAATGGGTTAAATTTAATTTCCTGCTAAAGAGTGGCAGTTAGTCAGATTTGGAGAGAGAGAGAAAAATAAGAGAGTAAAAAATGCAGAAGTACAAAATGGTTAGTATTCTTGTCACTTCAAGAAAAAAATAGCTTCCAAGGCATTATGACAATTAAAAATGAAAGCTCTTCTGCACATACTCCATTCCTGATTAGCTGTATAGGACCTTCTACCTTATACAAATAACATAATGAAAAGCACATGCAAATGAAGTAAATGGTGATGAGAGGAGGAGCTCATTTATTCTAGGTAAGCTGTTTGAGAAACATTGCTGAGGCCAAGCCAAAATGAGGGCATGAGGGGAAGAATATGAGTATGTATAAGTGTTAACTTAAATCTGCATACCTAAGAGAGAGACCTTTCCAAGTATTGTGGAGTTGTTACTTAGTTACTATTCTACTAGGTTTCAACCTTAAATAGTCCACTGTGTCCCCATATATTAATATTGTTCCTCCTGGTTAATTGATTGGCCTCTCTACTTGGAAAGAAATGTAAAAAATCGGAGATGTCAGACTTGCAAAAGATAAGTTTCAGCTGCCCAGGCAGCTTGCTATTTAGATGGCTCTCCTTCCTGCCCTTAGGACTCTGGAGTAAAGAGCTGTCGAGAATATTATAAAAGCTGGTCCTTTCATTCAGGTGGGTAACCTTTTTTACCATTATATTTTCTGCACAGATTTTTAGTATAAACATAATTCATACACATTTTAAAAGTATCAACTGTAATGGAAACTAACTGACCCTTCCTTGCCCTTCCCTATCTATGAATCCCTCTCCCCTAAATTTTGTAGCTATTTTTTTCTAACACCTACCTATTTGGTTATAAATAATAGGGTTATACACCTATTTCTTGAGTTGTCACTATAAGACAGCAACAGTTTTCTTGTATTCTTTGAGACAATAATTTAGACTTTCCCTTATTAGCTCTATTTTTAATGCCAGCCTCTCTCCCTTTTTTGCTTTGCCTTGAGTGTCCTCAGGTATAGAGTCTGAATTCAGTTTCTGTACCAAATAAACCTCTATTTTCTCAGCTGGCCATGAGAAATGGAGCTGCTTGGCTGCACAGGATTGGGAAGGGACCCTGGCATCAAAGGTCCTGCAAACAGTTGCAGTTCGTCCACCTTGTTTTAGTCCCCCTCTCCTCCCACCTCTCCTCCAGTGAGCACTATCTTGCTTGCTTTTGAAGTTCCCTTTCTGTTTCATATGCTCTTCCTAACTCTAAAAACTGTGTTGTCATCTCCCATCTGATATTTTCTGGGGGTTTATACTATACTTATTTCTTTATTCACACTTTATCCAGTTTTCAGAAAGAAGCAATGATAAATGTATATGAAGAGTAGCATCTTTAACCCCAAATCCTGAATAGATAGTAAAATCTCTTTATTGCTTCATTGGATCACTTTTATATAAACTATGAATCACCATTTTTTCATTTTTTTTATATTGATTTGTATTGGTTTAGTAGTTTTATGGACAATATTCCCATTCCCATTGTTTTAATTCTGATAATACAATGAGAGTACAGAAAAACAGGCACTCTTATACATTAACTGTGACCATGAAATTGGTTAATCCTTTTGGAAAATAATTTAGCAGTATTTATTTAAAAGCCTTTAAAATTTTAATGCTCTTGGTTCCAGTAAAGTTATACTAAAAATATGTTCTAAGGAAACAATCTTAAATACAAGAATAAGAAAATTATGCACAAAGATAGTTACATATGTACTTACTATAAAAGGATAAAAGAGGTGACAGTCTCATACTATCAGTAAGAAAATGGCTAAGTAAGAAAGGGCATAAACACCCAGTTAAATGGTATATAGATATTTAAATATTGCTTACAAAGAGTGTGTGAAAATAATGAAGTCAGGAACTGGGCTAAAGGCTCACTATATAGCTACAGGGTCAGTGAGAAAGGTTTTTTCAGAAATAGAACAAAACATGGGAAATATGTTTATTGAGAATATATTTACACATTATTAGTATGTCACAAACTACCAATAATGGACAAGACTTATTAAGTATTGAAAATATATTCTAAGGATTAATTCTTAGTATGAGCTGTGTTTTACAAAACAGAATTCAAGTATACAAGTTGTTTGGTTCAAAAGAGTTGGGTATATTGGAATTAGCATAACTTATTTTTATAGCAGTACTAAATACATTCTGAATGTCTAGTTTGATAATGATGCATGAATAGTCTTACTCCAGGGGCCAGTGAAACTAATTACTTTGCAACATTGATGTTTTGAATTTATGCTAGCATTCTCCTCCTTGAGAAGAGTACAAAACACTTCATACAAATTAACCCATTTGTTCACATCATTTCTTGCTGATACAGGTATGAAGCAAATAGTTTCCCAAATTTTTAATTGGTAAGTCACAAAGAATATTTGGCACCTTGTTGAAATATGTATTAAATAGAATCCAACTTTCCTGTACCCTGAGTCAATTGTTCTCTGCTCTTGCATTCATTGTCATTTCCTTAGACTGAAAAGTATCCCTCAACATTGATCAACCGCAGTGCAGAGATTAACCTCTTGTTTTCTGCTAATGATTTTAGAGTATTAAATACAGTGAGCCTGAAGCAAACAAAACATTAATAATCAATTATGTTGTTTGAGCAAAGTTTATGGTTGAAATTCAATGACTGAAGCCATTGTGACATTATTTTCATTGAATCAGAATGGCTTAATGGCCTATGTCAAAATGGAGTATCACTATATATCATTTATATTATCCAACAAACATCGAGAAAATAACTAATGAGATGTTTTATGCTGATTGACTATCTGGAAAGATTGTTTATTTAAAATGTTTTAAAAAGAAATGCATCCCTCTTGATTACTACTGACTACTTCAGTCACATTAATCATATATATACCTCATTGTTGAAGATGAAAATTTGACCCATAATTAGTATTGTGCCCTGAGTGATTCTCCAGTGGAAACTGAATTCCATTTTAAAGACTACTATGGTAGCATTTCATTCTATGCAATGACTGTTTACATTTCCAAATGAAAGATTCTATTAACACTACTTTGGTGCAGTAAATATAATAAATGTATTAACGGAAAGCCCTATAAAATATGTTGCTTGTAAGTCTCTGTTTTATAAATCTGTTTAAAATAGTATCCTTTTTCTATAGTGTTAATATGTATATGCTTCATGACTTTGTATGAATGTCTATTTAAGGTTAAATTATTATAGTGCATTGTGATTTTTTTTTATATCAAGAGAGGCCGGTACTATGAGGAGTAAGGATAGAATTATAATAGGAACTTGGGACATAAATAGATTCCCTTCTTTCAGTATGTGCGCTAGTGGCAATAATGCAGTCATCTTTCTTAGACCCAGATATGTGGTGATATGGGAAGAAAAACAAAGAAATGTGTAACCTTGGATAAACCCAAGGCTTACCAGAAATGTGGCATGTACTTTAATGAAATGTCCAGTCATTGTGATAAAGTGAAAAGAGAAATAAAATTACATTGAGAATAAGATTTAAGTCAGTAAGTGTGTTACCAGCTGTCATATTTCCACAGGAAGAGCTTTTCTAACAGGAAAAATAAAAACATCTGTAGTCACAATCATCAATACAGCATTTTGAAAAAAAATGTCAAATTTTATGGGAAATACATTCAAATTCATTTTACTCTCTTCCTTCAACACTGTAATTAAATAATCAGCTCTTATTTACAGTTTTTCTTGATATATTGCTTTTCCCCAGTAGACTGTTGCTCAAATTCAGGGGATTCCTGTAGTACTTTGTACTTAATTAATTTTCAGCAAGTATCTCACTACTGTGTAATAGTTTGTATTCATGTCTGTTTCTTCCACTAAGCCAGGACCTCTTTAATATCTGGAACTATCTTACTTATCTTTATACCCCAGGTGAGAATCACAGTGCCACACAGAGAATCAGTTCTAAATAAATTTTTTAAAATAATTACTTTTTTTAATCAGCAAATATTTATTGAGTCCTCACTATGTGCCAAGTTCAACACTAGGCATTGGGGATTCTATAGTGAATAAGATAAAGACTTTCATGAAATGTACATACTAATGAAAGGTGACATATAATACATAAATATATATTTATATGTGATATATAATTTCATTATAATATCTATAACTATAGTCTATTTATATCCACATATATCTCTGTATCTGTTTATATCCATATACATATATATATATATATTTATTTACTTATTTTTTTATATTAATATCAGGAGAATGTACTGTTTGTTCCAAACAAAACCTGGGTAGGCAGAGAGACCGCCAAACTCCTCCTTAGAACAGGTACTTTAGAAGGCTTGCAATTATAAGTTCTTTCTCTGCCTCCTAGAGATGTAAATATCCTACCACCCAGCCCTGTATTCTCAAAGACCCTAGAGCCAGTGTATCTTTGAAATATAAAATTTCAGGGAAATACCTTGCACTCTTGTTCCCTGGCCTTGTGGGAAGGCAGGGGCTCACCTTGTTTAACCTGCAACATTGACTCCCATCATAGAGATACAAGCCACTGTTTCTCCTCTGGATAAACTCCAGCTATCAAACATGGCCTGTCACATGGACCAACCCCTTTCAATCCCCTCGGCTGTCTTTGCCTTGGCTCACCCCAGCCTTTAAAAAGTCTCCTGCCTTTTGTTTCAGTGGAGTTCCCTATTAAATTAGGATCACTGAGTTACATCTATCCTCAGCCCTTTAGTGCGTGACTTTGTTTATCTTTGACAAGAGTGTATGTGGGGAAGGAGCTCTTAGGCACATGTAAAAGCTCTCAGGTGGAAGGCGGCTTGGTGCTTTGAAGAACATCAGGGGTCACGGCAGTTAAAGCTAGAGGGGCAGAGTGGTGGGAATGAGCCAGAGTAGGGCTGAGCTGTATTTCCTGGTTAGAGCTTTGGATTTTATATGATTAGGACAGAAAGCCATCAGAGGAACCTGATTAAGGAATATCATGATCTGACTTACATTACATGAATCACTCTGGCCAAACAATGGAGAAAAGGATAGTGGTAAGCTGGAGACAAAAATGGAAGAAGGAAGGCCAATTAGAAGGCAATGGCAGTGTCCAAAAGCAAAACAGTGTGCATTGGTCCAGGGTGCTGCTGGTGATGAATGTGTTGAGAAGTGATCAGAATATGGATTTTGGAGGATAAGCTGAAAAACATTGCTATTGAATTTGATTTACAGTGTGAAAAATAAGGGGGAAATCATTCTGACATGAATATCAAGCAATAGATTCATTAGGAGAAATAAATACATGCATTCTCACAGTTAAATTATTAAAAGTAGCAAAACCTAAACTTTCATGTGATCTGTAGTTTGTAACTCTTGGTGTAAATCTGGAGAGAGGAAAATCCTGGGGCAAAATGCCTTTGAACCCAAAATCAGTCAAAAGGAGAAATAAAGTTTAAAACCCTTTAATGTTTACAAGAAGTTGTCCTGTGTAGCTCTCTCTCTCTCTCTTCAGCTGTGGCAGAAGTGAGCGAATACTCCCCCGAACCTCTCAGGTCCAGATAAGCCCTCACTTGCACAGGTAATTAATTACCCATTGATATGGGGATGGACTACTTTTCTCCACCCCTTGGAAATGCCTGTTGATATGGAGATGCACTAAAGCCAGGTCAGAGATTCTGGAAATACTGCAATTTTACCCACACTTGGCAAATAAAGTCAGAACAATTTGAAGTTCAGTATATGTCCTCTGAATCATGCATTTTTAGAAAAGTTCAATTCAAAATTCATCAACTTTGTAGCAAGGTTTCTGTAAGCTTGTTGTAATTGTGTCTGTCTGGTCCAGAGTGGAAAGTGTTCCATGACATCCATAATCTTTCATATCTCTTTGAGAAAAAACATCAAGCATCTTATCTACCAGTCATAACTGTGATCCCCTTGGCACCAGCTGGGCTGATTGCTATCATTTCACTAATGATTGAATGCATGAGTACTTTTTGCACAAGTTAGCCATCTTAATTCTTCATTAGAGGTAATATGATGTGCATGTTTTTTACCTATATGCAGAAAATAGTCCATAGTAAATAAACTAGTCTGCTGTGCTTAATTTGGAAGAAAACATTTATAATATCTCAAAACCATGGGGAACATTGCTTTCACAGAAAATAAGCAAGATGTACCTCATCCAACGATTTGGCTCACCTTTATTAGTCACAGACAATATCTTGAATACTAGAGGCTTATACAATTCTAAAGGAATAATAGCAAATACATCCAGGAGAGACCACTTAACAGGGTTTCTACAGCCAAGAATTTTCTAAAGCTTTTGGATTGAATTTCAGAAACATAGAATTTAGGAAAAGGACTAAAATGAGATCTTGGGGTTCAACTAAAATCCCCATGTCTAAAATATAATCCTAAATAAAACTTATTTCAAAGCAATCATCTGGAAGCTTATTTTAGCTACATTTGGGATCTAAGACAGTGCCTTTCATCCATTCATGCATGAATTTGTACTGGGATCCTACTGTATGCCAGCCACAGTGTTTCATGCTGGATGAGTCTGTGTGTTCCCTAAAGTGCACGTATCTACTTCTCTCATGCACAGGAGAGACCTCATTCCTTCAGCCTGCTGACAAAACCTGACATTAGCTTAATTGCTTTCTTTACGGTGCCTATCTTTGGTGTCTAGTGCAATTCACATTTATGTTGAATCCAAACTCTGAACTCGTTAGTTTTATGAACTAACAAATTCTTGATTCACTCCTCTGTATAATGGGTTGTGGAAGAGATGATACCTAAATCCCATTTCTGTATTTCTCTCTCAGAGCATACTAACATTTTATTTAATTTAGAATAGTTTTTAAAGATTATATGCATTTGTCTCTAGCTGATTAATCACTTCAAAGATAGTCTCTGTTATCTGCAAATGAACTATATAAGGACTGTGGAAAGGCTTCCAAAATTTTTTTGGAAAATTATTTTATGAGATTTTTATAGCCACACTAAATCACTCTAAAATAAGTATGTTGTATTTTTCTTTAAGTGTTTAAACAGTTTTCAAAAGTTAAAATTTACATCAGCAGGGTACAGGATAGACTTTTATGATCTCTCTGGAGTATTAGCCCTCTCCTGGAGCATCAGTTTTTTACCAGACACACTTTTGATAACTTCTCATACACTGTGCATATTTCTTCTTTTGGTGGCAACAGTGAAGACTGATACATATTACTTGTCCTTATGTATATGATCAATCCAGTTTTTTCAGTGTCAACATTCAGCCTGGAAATTATTGTTTCCAAAATTGGAAAGAGAGGGTCTAAATTGAAAACTTATTATTATTATTATCCTTTCTTTGCTTCTGACACAGGGATTCCTCTGCCTCTGTATCCTCCTCCTCCTCCTTCTTTCTTCTTCATCCTCTATATATTTTTTTAAACAATTGTAGGCTCCTATAACAGTATTGCTTTAGAACACTATACATAACTAAAATGAGCAGGAATAAGACATTTGAGTCTTTTATTCATTTCTCTGTCTTGCTGTAGGGAATGTTAATGGTGTCATTAAGGTAATTGTGAATATTTATCTGCAGTTCTATCTGAGATATTATACTTTTCTGTGTTTGATTTATAAATATTGAGGAAAAAACTACAGGTAACTTACTTCAAAATATTTTTAGAAAAACTCAAAACACATATGTTAAATTAATACAAAGTGTTCACTTTTGACAAACCACAGTCTTATCTCAATCCTTTTTACCTAACAAATATCCTATATAAGAAGCATGTTATCATTTTTCAAATTAAGAAATTTAAAGAATGTAAAAATAATGTTACCAAAGGTAATTTCCATTTTTCGGATTTCTTTCTGTAACAGGAAACCTGTGTGCAGGTTTTTATGTGGCCATCCTTTCAACTCATTTAGGTAAATACCCAAGAGCTCTAAAAATGGTTTGTGCTGTTAGAGTATGTTTAGTTCTGTAGAAACCACAGGCTGCCTTCCCAAGTGCCTGCCGCCTTTCACGTCCCCACCCGGAACGAGGGACAGGCCCTGTGGCTCCACATCCTTGCTAGCATTGGACGTGGTCCGCGTTCTGGAGTTTGGCCATCCCAGTACATGTGTAGTAGTATCTCATTGTTTGAGTTTGCATTTCCTGGTGGACATATGATGTGGAAGACCTTTTCATATGCTTATTTGTCATCTATATATCTTCCTTGATGAGGTCTTTGGCCTATTTTTTAATTAGATTGTTCTCTTATTGTTGAGTTCTGACACTTCTTTGAATTTTTAGATAACAGTCCTTTATCAGATGTGTCCTTCTGCAAACATATCTCCCAGTCTGAAACTTGTCTTTTCATTCTTACGATAGTGTCTTTCACATAGGAGAAATTTTAAACAGACTTTTGACAATAGAGCAAAGATAGTCTTTTCAACAGACGGTCATCCTGAAACAATTGGCCATACACATGCAAAAAATGAATCTAGACACAGACCTTTTACCCTTCACATAAATGAACCCAAAATGGCTCATAAACATAAAAGTAAAATGCAAAGCTATAAAACTCTTAGAAGATAACATAGGAAAAAAATAGGTAACCTTGATTTGCTAATGACTTTAAATATAACACCTAAGGCATGATCCATGAAAGAAAGAATTGATAGACTAAATTCATTAAAATCTTCATCTCTTTTTACTTTACAGATTTTTAGAAAATAGTATCCACACTTGTAATTCCAACTCTCACTTGTATGTTTGAAGTATAAAACCTATCTTTTTTTTCAAGTTAAAAGTTTAATTAATCTTTTGTTTAAATGAGATTTAGTAAAAATTTATTTGAAAGCCCTTAACTATATTTTTATCTTTTTTTAATTAAAGTATGATTGAAATATACTCTTATGAAGGTTTCACATGAAAAAACAATGTGGTTACTACATTTACCCATATTTTCAAGTCCCCACCCATACCCCAATGCACTCACTGTCCATCAGTGCAGCAAGATGCCACAGATCCACTATTAGCCTTCTCTGTGCTACACTGTTCTCCCTGTGAACCTCCACATGATGTGTACTTAACATAATACCCCTCAATCCCCTTCTCCCACCCTCCCCACTCACTCTCCCACACCCTCCCCTTTGGTAACCGCTAGTTCATTCTTGGAGTCTCTGAGTCTGCTGCTATTTTGGTCCTTCAGTTTTGCTTCATTGTTATACTTCACAAATGAGGGAAATCATTTGACACTTGTCTTTCTCCACCTGGCTTATTTCACTGAGCATAATGTCCTCCAACTCCATCCATGTTGTTGGAAATGGTAGGATTTGTTTCTTTCTTATGGCCGAATAGTATTACATTGTGTATATGTACCACATCTTCTTTATCCATTCATCTACTGCATAAAACCTATCTTTAATATAGACTTCACTTGAGTTAAAGATTGTTACTAATGCCTATGGGTATTTCTACTTATATGTGCCACAATCACCTTAAACATGACTTGTTCAAAGCCAAAATTCCTATCTTCTTTTTCCAAACTTGATTTTTATCTTTTATTCCCCATGTTGATTATTTTTATCACCAGTCATCCCATGATTAAGTTGGAAATCAATATGTCATTCTAGAACTCTTCTTATCACTGATTAAGTATCATTTATATCACTTGTTACTTTATCACTAATTACCAATTCTATTTCTTATATACCTTCTTAAATATTTGTTAGTCTCTTGTCATCTCCATAGTCTTAATGTTAGATAGGCATAATTTTCTTACTAGTATTCTGCAGTATAAAATATAAAATATGAATCTGATTGCATCACTAATTCTTTTGCTTTTAATCCAGTAATAACTATCCTCAGTGTTTAAGGTAAAATATAAATTCCATAGCATGATGCACAACTCCCTGTATTTCCAGCCACCTCCCAGTCTTTCCAGCACTATCTCCTATATCCCTTCCCCTTTCCATTCACCCTGTTCTGTATTCATACTGAACCACCTCATTTTCTATAATTCTCCCTGCTCTCCATGTCTCAGATTCATATTTTGTTATATATTGCTTTCTTTGCTGGGAATATATTCCCTGGTGTTTAACATCAGGTTGTCTTCTGCTTGTCCTTTCTAATTTCAACATTATTTCTTCCTAAAGCCTCTATTTTCCCAGGCTAGGTTTCAATCACTGTGCTTCCATATCACCTTGTGCAAACATCAAAATTTGAACACTTAATACATTGCATTTGGATACTTTGTGTGTCTGTATAGATTTACTATAGGTGTATTACTTCTAGACCATACCAGATAGTTGGAGCTATTTTCTCCAAGTAAATATTTTTACATTTGATTATAAAACCTCCTCTAATATCAGTTTAACATTAAGTGAATTACATTATTTAGATTTGGAAAACCTGGATTCACATTAGATTCTGCCACTGAACTTCCTATATGCTGAACTTTGGAATGTTAGAACAGTAAATTGTCCACTTCTTAAAGCCAGGAATGTGGCCATTATTGTCAAAATAGTAATTATTGGGTGATATTTGTTTATAAATTTTCCCTAAATTGGTAACTGTCTGCTGGGTCTTTAGAATAATTTGTTGATAGTAATGGATAGGTCAGTGCCACTGCTCCAAAGTGATGTTGGGATGCAGTGGATCCAGTCTCAGAGCCGAGGACATCTGAGCCCACTGTCCATCCCAGTCTGGAAGGTTGTGTCTGCATCCCCAGCCTCCTTAAGGTGACAGCTACAGCAAAGCTTACTGGAGAGTACTCTCAGCCAAAGACTGTTTTTAGCATTTTTATTATTGCCCCTACACCTTCCTCAAGTTGATGGAAATAGGACATATTTATTTTACTAGAAAGTTTTCTTAAGTGTTTATGCAATGGTACAATTCTATGATGAATGGGACTTAAATCATTGAAAACCATTTAATTCCTCTGCCTCCTTGGGTAATGTCCCATTCATGTTTTTCCTTAAATAACTAAATGTGGTCTGTTTCTCAGGGATGTTTTCCTATAAATCTGACAAAAGCCTTTGGGTGTTTTTCTCTGTAGTCTCTTTCTCTTTCATGAACATTAAGTTAAAAGTTAATTGCAAATCAGAGTGCCATAATCTTTCATGGTCACAGCACAAAACAATATCACAAATACATCTAAAACTCAACTCTCGCCTAGAAATGAATTATCTAAAATTCACTTCATGCTGAGATGATGGTAGTGATATTTGTACTTTTTAGGCCACAGAATGACAAAATGCTCTGGAATAGATGACTTTTCTCAGGATGTAAGCATTTGCTTCTGAGACAACATTGTATGAACATTCAGACTCAGATAAAATTTCAGAGATTTTAAGCCTTTTTAGCAAGACATGTTAAAAATTCAAGGAGTTTGAGAAGTCTGAATTCTGGACTTTGTAGCAAACTTGAAAATAAAAATTAAAGTCATACATATCACAGGATTACTGTGGACATATGAAAAAATTGCATTAAAGAGCTGTGTATACTGTAAAATAGTCTAAATATATTACAATATGCCTTTTCATCATTATCTTCTCCTCCTCAAATTAATAGATTATGTATTTTGTAAATTATAGATTACATGACCCAAGTATTATATATGCTGTAAGAGATGTTTAAATATTATTCACTAATTGATTCAGGTAATAAGTACCAGCTTGTTTTGTTTGGAGGATCTTAAATGATAGAATGAGTTTGTAGATGTCATCATTTGAAATGGCATATGTTTCCTGAAAAAATAAATCATGCAGCACATGATCTTCACTAATTACTTTTTGGCCTAACTCTGAATTATTGTAGTTCATTTACCCATCCTCTTTATCAGTCATACAGCAGATCTCTATTAAAGATCGTGTCATGTTCCAGGCAGTGGATTATATGAATAAGATGTAATTCCTAAACTCAAAGAGTTCATAATATTGGAAAGATAAGCAAACGACAACTAAAATGCTGTGTGACAAGTGCTAGGAGGTACGAAGGCTATGAGAAGGTAGCTTTCCAGGGGAGGGGACTCCAGAGCTGCATTTTTAAAAATGAGTAGCAGAGGCAGTGAGCTCCATAAAGCAGTAGGGAGTGGCCATGGTACAGAGATGCTCTCAAGTGGGAAGGAACGTGTGTTTGTCAGAGGGAGGAAAACGTGTAACGATAGAAATGGCAAGAAAAATACTCTGTTTTAGCAAAGTCATTGTCATGCCCGCCTGCAAGGTTCTCCTCTCTGCTATGGGGAGAGAGACGAGCACATTCAGGAGCACTGAGACTGAGTGCGGTAGAAGCACGAGAAGATCACAACACGGCTTGAGCGATACTGGAGTGAGAAGCAAAGGACAGATCATGAAGTGCAGTATGTGCTATGCTGACAAGTTGAAATTTTATTTCTGAAGCCTACGAATAGCTATGGAAGAATTTCAAGCAGGGTTGTGACTTGACTGAGTTTGGCTTTTATGTGTATTAAAATCTGATGGTGGTGTGGAGTGTGGCTTGCCCAGGGCTTAAGATGGAGACTGATACAATGACCCAGAGGAGCCTAATCAGGGGTAGGAACTGAGAACTTGTCAGTGGAAGCAAACTTCATAGAATCTCAGTTAGTGAGCACTGTCTCCTTAAGAACCATCAGTGCTTTTTCAATTCCAGTAAGAATAAAATCCAACTCCTTATCATGCCCTTAAAATCTCTGTAAAACTTGGCTCCTAAGTGACAATAGGTGGCAATATAACACAGTGCCAAAAGACTGCGCTTGTCTGTATGTAAATCTCAGCTCACCAATTAGTACCTGTATAAATTCCTCAACTTCTTTGTGTAAATATGAGTGTAAAAGGTGATAATCCAATTACACTTCGAGCAGATAATCGGGCAGTGAAAAACACTCAATATATGCTAACTAGCAAAGGCATTTCATGCCATTCTCTATGTTCATTATACTTCAGCCTCCCTGGCCTTCTGACAGACCACAGAATGAACTCTCCAATTTTGGAGGATTGAATCTTTTTCCTTTAGCCTGGCACATATTTTCCAATAGGCTGGCTCCCTTATATCCTTCAGCTCATGGCTTGAAGACCACCTCAGAAACCTTCCTTGAACACTCTGTGTAATATATGCACCCTACCATTATTCTCTATCATGGCAATCTGGTTATAGTCTTCATAGCACTTAGCAGCAGCTCTAAATATTTAGTTAATTTATTTGCTTACTTGTTAATTGTATGTCACCACAACTAGACCATAAGCTTCATAGGAATTCCCTGTTCTCTTGTGTAACTTTGTATCCATTGATTCTAGCTCATCCTCTGGTACACAGTAGGTTTCAATAAATGAATGTTAAATACAAAGTACTATATATAGACGTGGAGAGTGATCCAGTGTGGAAAAAGTACAGACTGATGGTAAGGGAGAGGTTATTGAGCAGGATGAATATGGGGGAGGAACAATTTGGTTGTTGCAGAAAGATAAACATTTTAAATTCAGACACATTTGTGGATACAGTGAGGCTGCAGAGAAGGCATTTGTATGTTGAGGCAGGATCTCTAAAGAGAGTTTTGGATTCAAGATAGAATCACTAGATAGTAGTAGGGTAACCATGGAAACAGATGCATTCACCCGGGGAAGGGCTTCCTCACTGGACAGACAGGAACCTGGTGAGGAACCCCAGGGATCATCATTCTTCAAGATGCAGATGGAGGAAGGCTGAAAGGGGAGCTTGGGTGGGTTGGGGAACCAACCAAACAAAACAGGTATGGATGGTGTTAGGAAGCCATGGCAGAAGTTACTCAAGCCCTTCCAGAGAGCCTGAGAGCAGTCCAGTTTTTCAGCTTGCTGTAAAGGTCAGGGACTCCAGAGCTCTTCATGAGGCATCACTACTTTCATCCATCCTCAGGGAACATTCTTCTGAGCTTATGTCTGCCTTGCTCCCTGGGCATCCCTGGTCCCCATCCTTTCTTATTTCCCCCTGAGTTTCATTAGGCAAAATTCATTTTCTTCCCTCCTTAATGTTATGAAGAGCTTTAGTTATGTGGTCCAGGGACCTCACTTTGGGATCTAATGTTTCCTGCCTTCTGAATTCACTAGCAAGGCCTCTAGACCACATCATGCAAGTGCCTGAGATGCTTTTGTTCAGGGCCAAAGCTCCTCGATTAAGTATGAAAATCGGATCTGATTACATTTGTTATCACTGAGTGAGAGAACACAGCCATGTGCACATAGTGCATATTCTCAGAAGGACCTATTTGTTGGTCTGTTTTTGAAGGACCTATTTGATGGCATGCTGTTTAAGTGAAAGAAGTTGAAAATAAGTAAGCCAGCAGGGAAAGTTGGATTTTTTGTTAGAAATTTTCCTGACTATATGGATACAAATGTGGTTTTGAAATAAATTTGAAACAGATTGTAAGGAAGGGAGGGGTATTCTCTGGCAGGTTATCTGCTTGTTTTGAATGAAGACATTCTCAGAAATCTATGACCAGAGAATCTGGCTGTAATCGGGGTGATCCTAGTAGAATGGAAGATTATTAGTGAAAACAAAAACCCACCCTATTCCAAATGTGCTGGTGTTCTGCCTAATTTCATCCCTGGGGTTGTTACATGATAACTGTCCTGTAAATGATTTTTGAGCATTATGTTTACAAGTACTGCTGTCTAACAATAGCCCAACACACTATGTGAAGATTCAGCTGCCGATTCCAAATGAAATTTGTTGTCATTCCTGGAATTTCATTTGGATGTGGTTCATTCAGTGACTGACAAATCAGCCGGCGTGCTCTAGCACGATCTGGCAGAAGAGAGCTAAGTAATTACCTCCTTTCTAAAATCAAGATACCGACTTAAACCAAGCTTTTTGTTGTCATCCCTGCCTATGTCTTCTTTTACCCCAGCCCTTCTTGAATATCTGTGCAGAGCAGCTTGATGCTAACCAAGCAAATCTTAGGAAATGAGAATGTGACATCAAAAAAGGAAGAACAGAATTAGAGGAAAATGGATAGCAACTGAAGAAATTGCACACATGGCTTTTTAAAAACAGATAAGATCAAGTAAAATACATTTATCATTATAGGAAACCTGGAGACAATTTATGACTCAATAGGCAGGAAATTAGACATGAGATTCAGGTATTGTTAATGTGACTTTCATACTTGAGTCCTGGCTCATTATAATGAAAGTCACCTCTCTGCCTCTCCTGGAATTCTAGCTTTTATGACATTTTTGCCAAGGTACCCTCTATCATTTAGTCATTCATCCTAATAGTCTATACCAACTCAGAGTCCACATCACAAGGCACAGTCTTTCTGCTTCTGTAAATGAGTTCAACCACTTCAAAAGCCACTCCCTTTGTTCCTTGATTTCTCTTTGAGCTCCTAGCAACCACCATTGTGTCAGATTCTAAATTTAGATGCATTTCATGCATCTCTCTGAATCTCCAAATTATACTCCTCAGTGCACAACTGAGATTAAACCTTGGACTCTTCAGTCTGCATAGATGTAACTACTGTCCATTTATTTCTTTATGCATGAAAGTCTTACTAAAGTAGGTGTGTGGGAACAAAAAGACAACCTGAGATTTGTTACAAATGGTGAGGCTATAAGTCAGTCATTTTTTTACTTTCTGAATATCCCTCTTTCTCCTGCTCTCTGTCCTTATGAAATCCTCACAGTAAATTCTATACTAATTTCTCACCATCCCTCATGCAAATAATAATTTCTAATTAGATTGGCTCATGCAACCTGGTGATTTTACCTCAGATGAACCCTCTTTTGAAAAAGTTAAGAAGATACCACAACTCTACACAGGGATTTTGAAGAAGAGCTCCTCAGCATTTAAAACAACAAAAGGATTATGCCACTTTTTTGATAGGCTTTACCTCCTTTGTCTGGATTTCCACCATCACATCTAAGGAGAGAGACTGGGAAGCAGTGTGATGCTGAATTGAACTCCAGGAGGCACTGGAATGTTACAAGCAACCAAACATACAATGCCGATGCTGGTGAAGGCTGTGTCTCCACACAATGGCTGGACTTCTGAGGAAGTCTACACCAGTCGTGTTCATAACCCTCACTTCCTTTTCAAGACTTCTGTCCTGGCAGGGAAACTACAAGGCCATTACCTTCATCTTTTTACATCCAGATCAACTATAATAACTTAAAATCTCTGATAGATGGGAATTTCTCCTTTCTTAAGAGACATTTAAGCAATAAACTTTTAGGCCTCTAATAGAAATTAGTTCCAACATTTCTACACTTGAGGAATAGAACACTCATAGGGTAATTTCTTTGGTCATCTTATTTGAGCAAGTAGTCATGAAGCAAAGGTTAGTAATACATTTTCTGGAAACCTGACAGTGTAGCCTTTAGAATTCAGCAACTATAATAATATTCCTTTATACAGTTGCAAGTACACATTTTGTTTTTGTTAGCTGCTCTGCAAAGTCATAATGTATAACACATAGTAAACACTCAGTCAAGATGTGCTGACTGAAGGAATTGTGAAATAAATATGTGCTGGCTGCCAAGGCAACCAGAGGTATGTTACAAATGCACAGACTGTCCCTGCTGCACCTCCTACCACCTAACTGACTCAGTTGACTCCTTTTTTCCAGTTAGCATCTTGTCCATGACTGCTTGGACCTTCGCTGTTACACCTTTTTTAAGATGTATGCTGTCAATGTAATGACCAAAATGATAATTCTTTTTATTTTTCCATATTCAACATATATTTATTGAGTTCATGTTATGTGTCTACACTTTACTAGGGTCTGGGGATAAAAAAAAATTATACCCATACATACCACATAATCTAACTGGAAGATGTATGCAATAAAACTAAAACAGTGGACTATTGGCATTTGTGGGTTTATTATTCATAGTTTTAGGTATTTAAATATGTTCCCTAAGCTCAGAACATGGAAATGATCATTATTTTGGGGACATTGATCTGACCATGAGTTTGCAAGCCCAGCATACAGAAGCTAGTTGGGTGTGAGGCAGAGCCGGCTCCTCTGACATCTTCATGTCAACAGAGCTTTGCTTATCATGGTGTGATCATGAGTCTGTGTATGCAAGAACTCTATGAAATTGGGGGTCTGGTGGGGGCTTTTTATCAAAAGCCTGTATTAGGTTTCAGAGGAACAGATGAAGCAGAAAAATTATCTCTGTCAAGGAAGCCTTATAGTGAGTAAGAGAGTTCATGCGCACATCCAAAGTTCAGTAGATTCTTTCCAGGGACTAGAGAGAGGGAGAGGAATGAATTCTGTAAAACTAACAAAAGCAGACACAGAAGCATGATATCTCCCCATGGATGACATAGCTGACTATGGCTGAAGCAGAGGGCATATGTAGGAAATGTTCCTAGAGGGTGAGCTTCATTTGGTAGGTTGTCTCCATTGCTGAACTTCAGATTTGGAAATAGTAGGATTAGATGTGCTTTAAAGTCAGTCATGTGATCAAAAACTATGTATAGGAATGCTGTTTATATTCTATTTTTTAAGGAATTTCTTTTAGGTTTCCTTAGAAGTTGATCCTGTGATCAAGATGTGAAATAAAAATGTTTTGCTTTATTTTAATATTTATGTATTTATCTTATTAGGTGCTCCCAGGATACCACCTGTAGTATTTGACAGTAAAATAGATAAAGCAAGGCAGCCAAGAGTGTATCATGCTAGTTACCCCTATGATTAATCCCTCTGGGGAACTCTGAAAGCCAGTGTAAAATATATATTTAAGAGTTCTACTGAGAGAGTATGAAATTTTGCTTTCCGGAGCAGATGACAACCTGTGCTTTCTTGGGTAGAAAATAACTGGAGAGCAGCTAAATGTGGGTGCTGGTAGGTGGCTGTTACTGAGGTAGTAAGGGCACCAATGTCATCTCTTATAAGGAAGATTCTAAGGATACACTGACAGGGAAAATATGTTGTTTATATTTTTATAAGCAATTTAAAGCAATATCCATTATCACAACTTGAAAAGTTTGTAAGATATATAGGAGAGGGTCATTCACTTTGAATACCATGCCCTTCTACATACTCTTCAACATTTTGAGCTCATACTATTTTCAAGGAGTTTTCGCTTATTTAATTTTATTTGATTCTCGTGTGACCTCTGGGCATATGTGAGGCTGATGGAATCACTCTTGTGTTAATAGATGAAGAAACTGAGTTCAGAGGAGTTAAACACTTTGTCATGCGGCTGTAGTAAAACCCAAGTCTTCTGCTTCCTATTGGCTCTTTTAATGCATTTAACTACAGTAAAAATGAACGTTTAGTTTGTCTTTCTCAATGGTGATTCACTTAAAAATTAAATTATTTTTATTGCAATGCAGAAACAATTCAAATGCATATCATTTGCCAATGAAGTTTCAGTTGAGGAAGAAGGTACCACGCAGGGAATTGTATACCTTTCTGACCGGGGATGTGCAAAGTTTTAGGCCATAGATACAGCACAGACAGACAGCACACATGAACACTGGAATTGGGAAAGCTGGATCATACTGGCCAGTGTCCTTGCTTGAAAAAGAGTCATTTCACAGGAGAGAAACGTGAGTATTATGGACATTAGAGTTGAATTTCAGTTGGAACTGTATGTGCTGAAGAGTTCCTAAGTTGATCAGGGTAGATTTTAAACAGATAGAAATACTGAAGAGATGGGTTTTAAATAATCACGGGTCAGAAGGCAAACCGCAAAGATGAGATGGGTCATCAAAGATTTAGAGCATGAAAAATAAATCAAAATACACCAAAAATATGTACAACAAACTAGAAAGCCAGTCATTTAGGTAATTGTCCTTTTTATTTTTCCATATTCTGCATATATTTATTAAGTAGGAAGGAAAGACTTGGGCAGGTCATCAGCTGTAAAACAAAAGAAGTCCCTAAAGTTTCATTACCTTTGAGAAACTTCTTAAAAATCTTCTTGCTCCAGAGAAACCAATTCAGTGATTTAGCATTTGGGAAGAAAGTGTTCTATTAATGGTCTGAAACATTTTGTATATTTTTTTCACTGAAAATAGGTCATATATAAGAGAAATAGGCTTAAAATAATACTGTCAGCTGCAAACATGCTTTGCACTTTTAATGAAGACAAAAGACAGTGGCAATGTTTTTCAGAGCCATTATGAGCAAGGACACCCAGGGCAGCCCTGAGCTCCAGCAAGTGGCTTTTATGTGCAGTACTCAAAGTTGCAAGTCTTGCAAAACATGCATTCTGAGGCAGGCATTACTGACTTGGTCTGCCCATTCTGAACACCACAAAATTATTGGATGCAATATACTTTTGTGTCACTTCAGCTCAGATAGGATTATTGTTTAATACTGGAAGAGAGGAATCTTTAACATAGGACCTAAAAATGAGAACAAAAAGATTAGTCAAGAATTACTTAACCCTGAATGGTATTTTTTTAAATATCATTTCATCTACTGTGTGGAGAACAGGCTGTAGGGGTCAAGAAAAAAAGAAAGGAAATCAGGATGCTCTTTTGGGGTGCCCAGTGAGAGATGATGGTGGCTTAGTTAGACTAGAATGGTAGCAGCGCAGGTGTAAGAACTTATATTGGGAGTAGTGTCCATTGGACTTACTGATAATTGAATATATATGAAAACATATATATTCACAGCTAATTCCTAGGTTTTTGTCCTAAGTAACTGAGTGATACCACTAACTAAAGTGTGGCAGACTGGGTAAGGGTGAGGACAGGGACGTGTTGAGAGAGAAAATCAAGAGCACTACTTTATTAGACATGCTAAGTTTTAGATGTATTTTGGACTTCTGAAGGGGCAGTTAAATAGAGCTCAGGGGAAAAGTTAAGACTGAATAGATGGGATTCAAAACCGTAGGACTAGAGGAGATTATCCAGAGATTCAATATCAATGGAGAAGAGGAAAGGACTGGGGCCTGATTACTGTGCTCACTCTAACATTTACAAGTAGAGAAAAAAGAAGGAACCAGGGAAGGAGACTGAGGAATTGCTAGTGAGGAAGAAAACCAGGAAAATATCTGTAAAATAGGCTGTGATAAGTTAAAGACACACATTATAGACCCTAGAGCAACCACTAAAAACATTTTTTCAAGAGTTGTAGCTAGTAAGTCAGTACTGAAGATGGAATACCATAAAAATAATCAAAAGGAAGGCAAGAGAAGAAAGAGTAAACAACAGACATGACGAATAAAGAAGCAAGACTTAAACCTAAACATATCAATAGTTACAGCAGATGCAAATGTCTAAACATTATAATTAAAGGGCAGAGATTATGATTCTTAATTAAACAGTGTGAATAATTACTATCTACAAGGAAAACACTAAAAGAAAAAGATATACTAGACAAACATGAATCATAAGAAAATGGGAGTGATTATATCAATAAAGGATAAAGTAAAGTTCAAAACAGGAATATTGCCATGGACAAAGGAATATTTCATGATGATTAAGGAGTCAACTCATCAAGAAGACAGAACAGATAATCCTAAATTTGTAGGACTGAATAACAGTGCTTCAAAATATATAAAGCAAACACTAACAACTGAAAGCAAACTATAAAGTCCACATTATATTTGGATGTTTCAACACTCCTCTCTTGGTAATTGACAGAACAAGTTGATAGAAAAACCATAAAGGTACAAATGTTCTGAGTTAAACTATCAGCCACCTTAACTTAATTGCATCATACAATAACACATTCTTCTCAAGTGCATATGTAACATTCACAGTTGTGTTGCACTATAAAGTAATTCTTAATAATTTTACAGGAAATAAAAACACACAAAAAAATGTTATCTCATCAGAATAGAAGTCAATAACAGAAACCTGAGGATTTCCCCAGTAGTTGGAAATTAAGTAATGTACTTCTAAATATGCATGGATTAATAAGGACACAAATAAAATTAGAAAATATTTTGGGCTAAATAAAAATGAAAATATACTGTATCTAAATGTATGGAATGGAATATTGGGAGATCTTTAGCTTGAAATGCTTATATTAGAAAACAAATCAATTATCTAAGCTACTACCTTAAGAAAGTTGAGAAAGAAGAGAAAATTAAATCCATAGTAGTAAGTCAAACAAGGAATAAAGATAAGATTGGAAAATTAATAAAATAATAGGGAAATATCAAAGAAAAACTGATTCTTTAAAAAGATTAGTAACTTTAGATCAAGGGCCTAGACTATTCAAGGAAAAAAAGAAGATATAAATTACCAGTATCAGGAATCAAAGGGCACATTCATACAGATTCCAAAAACATTAAAAGGGGAATACATATTGTAAGTCTGGGAAGAGGAAATCCTAGGGCAAAATACCTCTAAAAAATACCATTCAGGGTTAAGTAATCAGTCAAAGGGAGAAATAAATTTTAGAACCCATTTATTGCTTACAAACTGCGGTCCAGGGCCATCTCTCTCTGCTCCAGAAGAAGCAAGCCAGTCCCCTCTCTTAAACCTCTCAGGTTCAGACCCCTTGGTTACATAGGTAATTACCCACTGATATGGAGATGAACTTCTCTCCTCCCCTGAGGAATGATGCAAATGCCCTAAAGCCATACTTCTCTCCACCCTTGAATGTCTGTTGATATGCAGATGTACTAAAGCCAGGCGAGACATTCGGGAAATATTACAATTTTACCCACACATATGAACAACTTTATACCATTAGATTCTATAAGATAGATGAAATTGACAAAATACTTGGAAGATGCAATATGATAAAACTGCCTCAAGAAGAAATAGAAAATCTGACTAGCTCTGTATCTGTTAAAGCAATTAAGTCCATAATGTAAAACTTCCTGCAAAAAAAGTCCACATGATTTTACTGTCAGATTCTATCAAATGATCAAGGAAGAAATAATATCAATCTTATACAAACACATTTCAGAAAGTAGAAGAGGAAGAAATATGTCCTAACTTACTTTATGTGTCTGTTATTACCCTGATATCAAAGAAAAACATTACAAGAAACCTGCAGACCGGTAGCCCTCCTGAACATAGACACAGAATCATTATGAACTATTAGCAAACTGAATCCATCAACACACAAAAAGGAATAAAAGAATAAAAGAATAACCATGTGATTATCTCAATAGATATAGAAAAGACATTTGACAAAATTTAGCTCCCATTCATTTATGTTAAAAGAAAAAAACATACATCCACACAGATTTGTACACTAATGTTAATAGTAGCTTAATTTATAATAGCCCAAACTGGAAACAACTTAAAATGTTTAACAACAGGTGACGAGATAGACAAATTGTGGAATATTCATACAATGGAATACAGCTAAGCAATAAAAATAGCAAACTATTAAGATGCAGTTTCCAAAATAGATGAGCAAAGGAAGGCAGACACATAAGGAGTACATACTGTGTGTATACAATATGTACTCCTACATATATAAATATATTCCACCTATATGGATTTTTACAACAGGCAAAATGAGAGTGGCATAAAGTAGGGGTGCAGTTGCTTGGGAGTGAGATTGACTGGGAGGATGCACAGGGAATTTTTAGGGTGAGGGGAATGTTCCCTATTTTGGTGGTGGTGATGGTTACATATGTGTGTGTGTATAGATATATGTCTCTATATTTGTTCAAACTCATCCAACTCTACACTTACATTTCATACATTTTATGTTATGTAAATTTTACTTCAGTACAGATGATTTTAAATGGTGAAGAAAAAATTACTTAACCCAACTGTTATTTTACAGTTCAGCAGTTAGCTTAGACACCAATGAGCAATAATTATGAAGACCATGCAGTTTGGTTCTGATGTTTGTCTGCAGTCTGTTTCATCAGGTAACTGGTGAAACCCTTAGGCATTCTGTGGTAAATGTTCCCATCTTTTTCTTGGTCTAGTTTGACTGTCAGCACTGACTTTCTTTGGCCTGATTCTCGGCTATTCACTAGCTCTTTTTTGTTGCCCTGTATATTCTGTCATTTGTGTTAGAATGCTCATGTCATTTTGCATTTGAGTGTCAAACAAATTGCAGAGACAACTTGATGCCTTTCTGTAATTTGCTCCAAGATCAATATTAGAACCTTTCCATCTCTGAGTCTGACCTCCTTTTCTCTCTTGCCTCATTCATCTTGTTTTCACTGCTTTCCTCCGTTCTTCACTTGAACCTTCTCTGCTACTGATACTGGTGGGAAAAACTTTCCACCTTCTGTTATTTTTAAGCTACTGCTATCTTTTCTTCTACTTATATGACTGTCAGGATTATTTACCTCCTACAATATCCCTCCCCAAATGTATTCAACATATGAAGGGAATACATTTTCTTCAATGTACATTGCAAAAATCTATTTGTGCATTGCATAGCAGTAATAGAAAAGGAGATTAGCACTTAGACTTTTGGTTTCACAAATTGCATTTACTGATTAAATATGACCTGATAATTCCCCTCCATTACTCATAAAGTTTTGTAATTTCTAAGAATCATATTAAAATTTCCCTTCCTTGGTTCATGATTCTATTCATATACTCAGTTTGTGTGGGTCCCTAAAGTTGTCATGGGCTGAAAATAAGTTGGGAGAGAGGACCTCCATACTCTGTTGAGAACCAGATTCTTCCTGGTTCAAAGAGATTGTCACATGACAAAAGCTCCCTTATTAGGGAAGAGTTGAAGCTGAATTTAGCTTGAAACCAGCAAAGCAGTTCATCTTCAGTTAGAACAGCCATTACTTGAAAAGATAAACCTCAATTTATAGCTAAAGGGAGGATTTTTTTCTTCATCCTGTGGCAAATTTCTAGTTGAACCTTAATGATATAGACATGCTGAAACTGACACAGGACCACTGGATAGGATTAATGTTTTTAGAAGACATATTCCTTGATTAAGCAGTTATAACATAGTGGTTTGCACTGCACTATTACTGGCAATATTTTTTATGCTGTTTTCCAGGCAGAGAATTTAACATATGTGTTACCTTTGAATGAACATGGATTGTTATACTTACTTAAATCCTGTTACAAGTTATAACACTAAAGAGAAGATGTCTCTGGATTCTAAGTTACTTGTCTTTGTCTCCACAGACCTGGGAAATTACTTCATGAAGTTGAGAATAAGTTAGTTTTCACAGTGATTTCTTTCTAAGAATAACTCTGGCTTCCAGATTTAGTCTAAATCCACATCACCTATCCCCAGGCCAAAATTGGTATAACCCCTTCCCTTAGGTTTCCCTGTCCTGGGTCTGACACAAAATAAATAACCTGTTCCTCCTCCTTCACTTCTGTTTCCTTTACTGGCTTTGTTCATCTTAGCTTCGTGATCTCATCCTTCTGTGTGCGGTGGTGGCAGAGTTAGAAGTGAAGGGCAGAAATCTGACAACTGACTGACACTGTTTCATGTGTCCAGACCTGCATTTGAGGCTGACAATTCAAGTCAAAGCTCCGTAATGTTTTGACATTGAATAACAAATTGTAAAAAGGGCAAAGGATAAAAAATAAAATCTAGGGCAAATAAATCTGAGTTTATTTTGAAAGTATAAAACCCTGAGTGAATCCAAGATCTAAGGTTGAAAGGTGAAGCTGTGGGTATGGATAAGGAAATCATTCAAGAAAACTTGATTTTCCTTTGGAATATAACTAAAGGATCTGACCATAAAGGCTAAAGAAAAGTTGTAGTGAAGAAAAAAGGTAGTTAAGAGATGCACTCAAACTGGTCTCTCATAGTTTTACTGGCAGATTCTATCAAATGATTAAGGAAGAAATAATATCAATCTTATACAACACCTTTCAGTCTCTCAAAAAGCTATCAAAATAGCTCTGATGTTTTCCAGATGTTCAAAAATGTATATGAAAGGAAAAATTTTGCATCCTATTGATAAAAAATAGATTTCAAATATTTTTAATATTTATATTAAAATATGTTTTTAATATTTAAATTAAAAATAACAGAATTATAATGAGATTAAATGATTTATGAGGACCACATTATTTGTGTTTTATATATAAAATGGTCTTTGAACCTTTTAATGTGCTGTTGAATTGGGTTTGCTAGTATCTTCCTGAGAATTTTTGCATCTGTATTCATTAGAGACATTGACTCATAGTTTATTTTTCTTTTTTTTCTCTTTAGTGTCCTTGTCTGCTTTGGAATCAAAGCAGTTCTTGTGTTGAGTTGGGCCTGCCACTGGCCAGACTTCCTGGCTGGGGGCCTGCTGGCTGGGATCTTTGCTGTGCTGTGCTCTGCCGTCAGGTGGGGCCATTAGATGGGATCTGCAATTGCCTCTCATTTCGGGGGCTTGGAGACTGTGTTCTCAGTATTTGGAGTCTGTGACTGGCCTGAGCTGTGGGCTGTGCTCCCTGATCAGACGGCACAGTACGGCGCAGTGCTCGGACTGTGGTCAGGTGGAGGCTACCGGCCACTGACAAAGTGAAATGGAGCCTCAGGCTATGCTCTGCCATCGAGTGGGGCCGCAGGCTGTGTCCCAAAGTCAGGTGGGGCAGTAGGATAGGCCAGTGGCTGAGCTTGCTGGTGGGCTCCCTCTTCAGGCAGATCCCCCACCTGTCTACCGTAGCTCACAGCAGCTGGAGACCATGCTGGCAGTTGGCAGGGTTGTGGCTGTGGCTTTCTGGTTGGGTGGGGCCACTGGCCAGCTCCTTTCCTGGGAGGCTGCAGGCTGTGTTCAGCAGTCAGGCAGGACTGTGGGCTGGCCTCCACAGCTGGGCAGCACTGCAGGCTGGGTTCAGGCTGCCCAGGATCGCTGTCCAGGTTCCCTGGTCCTGTGATGGCTGTACTAACCACAGGGCTTTAGCTGTGGCCAGGCACCCTGCCGCAGCAGAGCTGTAGGATGGGCGCTGTGGTCGTCTGGGTTCTCTGCCAGTGTTCTGGTCAGGTGGGAGTGGGGTCTATGCTCAGCAGGTGGGTGGGAATGTGAGTTTTCTTCTGTGCTTGACAGGCTGTAGGACGTGCTCCACTGCTGCTATAGCATGACTATAGGTCATGCTCAGCCTATTGCTTCCCTGCCTGGGCAGGGCCATAGAACATGCTCCATGGCCAGCATGGCCCGTTGGCTGGGGACCCAAATCAGACTGAACTGCCAGCTGGGCTCCCAGGTCAAACTGAGTTACTGCTTGGCTCTGTGTGTAGGCAGAGCAGCTGGCTGGGATCTCTGCTCAGGACTGGGCCCCGCCGCAAACATAAGCGGGAGGTCCCCTTGGTGTGGTGCTGTGCCCCCCTGGGGAGGGACACATGGGCAAAGTGAAACTACTCCTCTTTCCCTTCTGCTGTGGCTCTTCTCGGCCCCTGTAATCCCACGAGGTGCTTCAGCCTCCTGCCAGGGTTCTGGGATTTCCACAGTGGTTTCTTATCTATCTGTGGGTAGCTGCTAATCAGTCTTCTCATGAGGGGGACTGAAGTCAGGAAATATGCATGTTGCCATCTTGATAAATGTCATTATATTAAGTCTATTTGTATAAGGCTGATTTCTGGGTTGTGCTAATTAACCAATTTATATATACCATGCTAATAGTTTATAGTAGATTAAATGTGATTTTCATGGTTATTGCTATGTTCAACATAGTAATTATATCATTGTTATATGGTCAAATCAGATTCAACTTGAGTAATTTTAACCTCTGACACCTTTTCAATAATTTAACCCTTTGACATCTTGGACTGCCTATGCCTAAAAAGATCTATTCTAAATGCAACCAGTACAAGCTCGATTATAAATCATTCCCAGTGAGTACATGCTTAAAGCTAATTAAATGAGAGCAAGTAAATAAGTATATTTTTGTGGAAAGGGTGATGTAGGGGAAAGATCAGATTCTGACCACCTCCATACTAATTTTTCATAACATTTAGGTTAAAAATACACTTTTTAGTAGAACCTTGAAGGCAACAGTGACTATTAATGTAAATCTGTAAGTTAATAAATCAGTAAATCAGTGTGGGAAATCCTCACATATGCTCTGTTGCTCCTCCAGACCCTTTTTTGCCTTTCTATACAGTGGAGGAAAAAACAATTAATAGGCAAGCTGTGGCAAGGGAGAAAATATTTGCAGACTATTTATCTGATATATAAGGAACTACTACAATCTGATAGCAAAACACAAATAATCTGATTTAAATATGGGCAAAGGACTTGAAGAGATATTTTTCCAAAGAAGATACACAAATAGCCAAAAGGTATATGAAAACATGCTCAACATCATTAATTACTAGAGAAATGCAAATCAAAACCAAGTGAGATATCTTCTCACACCCTTTAGGATGGCTATTACTAAGAAAAAGAGAGAAAGAGAGGGAAAAAGAAAAAGAAAAAAAAGAGGAAGGAAAGAATGGAGGAAGGGAGGGGGGGAGGTGTAGGGAAAGCCCCCCAGCTCCACTTCCCCTACTGTTTTATGAGGACAACTGTCTGCTGCTTAACCCCAAATATACCTGGCCTTGAGAAACCTAAAAATACAGTGTGTTGTACCCATGAAAATGGAGCTAAATAAGGGCCTTTAAGGCCAGGCACCTGAGCATGAAGGCCACACACATGCGTGTCTTCAATATTTATGCAAACATGAACCAGCCCTGTAGCAGTATAAGAACTACAGCTTTATGCAGAATACAGTGGCCTCTTTTGAGCACCCTCCATGATGACTCCCGCTGCCTTCTTTGCTCTTTGCGTTGCCCCCAAATCTCAAAGTCAACCCCTGGACCCTGACAGGAAGGAGGGAGGGAGGGAAGAAAAGAAAAAGAAAGATAAAGAGTTGGAAATGTGAATGTACACTGTTGTGGTTTTGAAAAGTGGTGCAGCTGCTTTGGAAAACAGTTTAGAGATTCCCCCCAAAATTAAAAATATAACTTCCATATGATCCAGAAATCCCACTTCTGGGTATATATCCAAAAAAAAGGAATTGAAATCAAGATATTGGAGAAATACCTGCACCCCCCGTGTTCACTGCAGCATGACTTACAGTAGCCAGATGAGGAAACAGCCCCAGGGGACACTGACAGGTGAATGGGTACAGAAGATGTGCTGTGAATATATATACATATATATAAAATGGTATTTTAATTCAGCCTTAGAAAGAAATCCTGCCACTGTGACAACACAGGTGAATCTGGAGGACATTAGTCTAAGTGAAAAAAAAAAAAAAACCTATGCTTTGAAACTAATTTTTTCCATTAAACTCTCCTTAAATTACTTAATTTGAATAAAGTATCTTTTTCCTTCCAAACCCTGAAGGATATAGAAGATATTGGGCAAAATGAGTAGAAGCAGTCCCAATATTTCAATTTATTACTTATGTAAACTTTTGCAAATGACTTAGCTTATTTAAGCCTCACTTTTCTTGTGTGTTAATAATAATGATCATTTCTATTCTTGGTAGGCAGAATTATTGGCCCTCAGAGATGTTTACTTCCTAATCTCCTCTGAAGAAAATCAGAGGTACATAGGAAAGGAAATTAGCCTGGATTATCCAGGTGTCCCCAATGAAAGTGTAAGCATACTTAAATGTGCAGGAGTGAGGCAGAAGGGTTAGGACCCAAGTGAAGGGGCTGTTTGTGGCTTTGAAGTCCAAGGAAGGAGCCACAAGCCAAAAAATGTGGGCAGCAAGGAAACAGGCCCTCGTCAGAATCTCTGAAAGGGGCACAACTCTGCTGATACTTAGATGTCAGCCCAGAGACCCATTTTAGACTTCTGACCTCCAGAAATGTAAGATTTTTTGTTGTTTTAATCTGCAGTGTTGTTTTAAGATGTTGTAATTTGTGGTAACTTGTTATAGCAGCAATAGAAAACTACTGTTGTATGGGCTTGTTCTGATTCTTGGATGAAATAATTTGAAACACAGTGTTTAAGTCAGAGTTAGGCAGACCTGTTTTGAAACACTCAAAATAACAAGTGTTACTTTGATTGAATTACTTCTCTCTTTTTTTCATCTACACATAGGGAAACAATATTAGAAATACAAAATTTATCAGTTTATTCTTTACACCTTCCAATACTAGATAAGTTCCCTAGTTGACCAGAATTATATACCTTGTTTCTAGAATTAGTAACGTAATTCATAAAGAAAGGATCTTGATAATTAGAAGGGAAAGAGTAAGGGAAGCTAGGAAGAGAATTCCTAGCTCCAAAAGAATAATGTTGAAAGTGAGTGGAGTTAGAGCCAGACCACTGCCTATGCACCTGAACAGAGTAGAAGAGCATCAGGACGTGTTGGGGGTGGTGGGGAGGATAAACTCAGGAGTAGCAGTGACTTCTCGCCCAAGCTGGCCCACTACAGCTGACAAACAACTGCTCCTGTGGTTGAGCAGATTGACCCTTTTATTGACTGCAGTCTGCAGAAACTTACATAGACTGGGACAGTTCTTCCTCCCCACCTATTTCATTGTCTCAACATGAGGCCATCGTTATCTCTAGTGTGCAGAGTCTCTGACACCTGAAGGGTGTTGAAGCTGATTGGAAAATCCTGGCTCCTGTCTTACGAAACAAAGATGAAATTAACACCAGCCTATACTCAGTAACTCCCTCACCCTGTACCTGGAGAGTGAATAATCCACATTACATGTGACTGAATGAGATAATACACAGCAAGTTCTCACCTAAGGCCCTAGTAACAACAATAACAGCAAACACAGCTAACTTGTCATTAGCACTATAGTTTCAGGGCATTATGAGTCTTAAATTTATTCTTCCTGTTTTTTACATAATAAAAACACAAAGCATAAAATTCAACAGGTTCCAAAGAGTATAGATTTAAAAAGTCTCTTTCCTCTGCTCCCAGACATGCACAACTACTTTCATAGATTTTGTGTCATATCAAAATATTCCATATATTTGTAAATATTTGCCGTTGTTCCCTTATAAATGGCAACACAGCAAACAGTTTTGCCCTTGCCTTTTCCATTTAACTATGTATGCCAAAGGGCTTTCCACATCAAGAAATATGGTCCTGTGTAACTATAATTATGAAAGTGGTTTGTAAAGTTTTTACATACTAGTTTCATAAAGTCAGTAGTATTTTGGGGGGGATGAAATTGGTTCTAAAAAGGGCTTTTGTTTCTAGTACAGTTACTTATTATCCCAGATTAATGTTAAGATTTCTTTCAGTTCTGGACTGATGAAAATGTGTTCCTAAGACTGTTATATTTTGACAAGAAATACTTTGTGTAGATCTGACCAGTTGTCTCTGTGCTGGCTGTTCTTCAGCTCAGAAATATCCCCTTCACTGTAGCGGGTATTTGGCAACAAGTGAAGGTAGATCTGTTGAATATGTACATTTGTGATAATCGCCACACTTCAAAATTATTTACCTAAGACCATATTCATCAAATGGACTCTTTAATTGCCAAACAACAAATATAAACTAGAGGACCCATTTTAATTTATTACCAAAGATAGACATTCACTCAGAGTTTGGGTTTATACGTGCAGATTTCTTCCACAGTAAAGCAAGATGAGCAGACATGTAGGAGGTCTAACCAGCTGCTGCAAATGTGGGCCCGTAGGGCCCGATTACAGAGGCTGGATGGCCTTGCTTACTGCATACATGTCCAACTCCTGCTTGGCTCCCCACGTGGAAGTCACCATCTTTTAGGCTGGCATCCAAGTTTGACATCATTTATATACATGAACAGGTGCTCCCATAAAAAGCAAATGCTATGGCAAAGCTCAATGATTTCCCATTTGATGTTTTTGTAGAGGGTATGTTTGGAAACAGGCAGGGTTTCTCTACAGTCTCAAGAAAGTGAAAAGAGAAAATACAGAGATTAATATTTTCCTGTGCAGGATAGCTAAAAAAAAAAAAGACAGGTTTTATTTTTAAATAATTTCTTTAAAAACATACCAGTTCCCCAAATTCCTTTAATATGATTTATCCTACATTTCATGGTGTCAGAATTTGTGTTAGCATATGGATGGGAGTTGGAACAGTGTTTGAACAAAGGAACAACTGGTGTGATGTGTTAAAGGGGATTAGGATGGTGCAGAGAGGATGGAGGAATGGCTGGAACAGAGATGAAGTTAAGGTTTTTCCAAATGGAAAGCAGCATATTTAATTCAAATCAAATGTTTTTGAACCTCTCACTGTTGCAAAGTACTGAGGTGACTACTGAACTTGGAAAAAGTCCAGGAAACTAGAGCATTTATTTGAAAAGAAACTGTAGAATTTACCTAATCCTGGTGAACAGCAATAATTTATGTCTGACCACCAGGACTTCACATTAGTATAACTCCCATTGTTTTAAAATGTAGATGTTTTTCTGGATTTAAAATTTTAGAAGGGCGAGATCACTTTAAAACTTTTTTTTTTAGAACGCTTTTGTGCATTTCTTAGGCCTGAATAACCCAAGTGAGTAGAAGACCTTTATCCAAATCTGAATAAACACACATTCCAGGCATATCCTATGTATTTCACTACATCCATTCAAAAGGCTAGATCTGACCAAACTCTGTGAGGACAGTGTACTATTTCAGGGTCAAGGGACACTTAGAAAATCAGTTTATTTTTATGTTATTGCTTCCTTTCTGTTAGCTGTCACAAAATTAAAATAGTATCTCTTAGCAAGGGGAAAACAAAACAATTGACAGATTACTTAGAAATCCCCAAATTTTATTAGAAATGTACAGTTATTAGATTAAATTTTTAAAAATGTAAAATGAAACTTGCAAAAAATTAGGACAAATTAATACATCTCTATATGATTCAGATAAATAGTCATGTGTAAGTGAACTGTATTCCATAAATGTTGACTTTATTTTGAGCTTGGATATTTTTAAAGAAAGATATTCTTAGTTCCTGGATGCACCACGTGGCTGGATTCTACTTTTTATCTACTAATTCAAGTTAAAATAATCTGTTTTTGAGATATTTTGTATAAATTGAGTATATGAAGTTAACCCCCTTCCTTCCAGAATTATTCACTGGCAATTTGGGTGGCAAGTTAAATACTACAAATCTTTTCATTAATATTTTTATCTCCAAGTACTGTTATACATCCCTTTTTAATCTATCTTTTCTCCTGAAGGAGTGTCAGCCAAATGTCTCTGAATAAGACCTATCCTTACTTAAATAAAGAAAAGTTTGTATATAGAACAGTTATATACAGTTATATAAAAGCATATATAGCACAGTTACAAGTTAAGTTATGATCAACAAATTATTGATGAAAAGCTAAACAATCATTAGCACAGTGTTAAATATCTTCTGCTAGTCTAGTAGTTAAATGCCCTTAGAATGAGGGTAAATAGATACCCAGGAGCATGTAGTCACAAAAACAGAACTATTACTTCAGTTATCTGCTAACATTAATGTTTCAGACTTATGAAGTCGTACACTGTCTTGTTGAATCAACTTTAAATGGGATGTTATATTTTATACTCCATGTTATGTCATTCATAAACTGTGGTTATGGGAGGAGAGAGATGATGAAAAAGGTGAGGCATAGTTTAAAGTCAGCTTTCTGGAAGGTGAGAATAGATTCTGCTTTCATAGTTGACCCCAGAGACCATCCTGTCCCTGTTTTCTCTGTGAATTCTTGCTGGTATCATATATCCTCTTTGGATTTGGGGAAGAACTGACAAGTCTGGTGCTTATTTTCAAGTCTCTGTGAAAGATGCCCGGTTAGTGGCCTCATGTGGGTATACACTAAGAGCAATTTAATACGTTCAGATAATTTGTTACATAGATCAAGAGAAGTCATCACCAGAGAAGGATAAGTCATATATTTCATGAACATCTTTTTACGATGGCCATTCTTTTTCTGGATTAAAAATAGCAACAAGATTGCTTTACACTGGAGATCTGTCTCTGGTATATTGTGATCTTAATGTGGCCACAAAACTGAACCTTTATATCTAACTACATTTCCATTATTTTTCAACTCTGCAGTACTTTCATGGGAACATGAAAATGATTAAAATTCTGATATTAATATGAACAAAACAAAAAAGAGCATCTTCAAAATTAAAATTCAGAGAGAAGTTGAATCCCATAACAGTGTATTCATTTATATTCAAAGAATGCTGATAATTTTCACTCTTTGTGCATGAAATCTAAAATTCAATCAGTAAATCACCAAACAGCAGAATCCAAAAAAGGAAAAGGCAAAACAGAGTTTTTCTAAGATAACCACTTGCTGCTATTGATCAAAGCTTGATCTAGGTTTATACACTATTGACAAACTGTAGATGAGATTTTATTGATTTATCAGTGTAAACGTATCATCACCAAATGTTTCGGTCATGTTTTCTGTCAGCTATCACGCTTGGTTGCACCATGAGCAAAGACAGTGTCTGTTCTTTTCTCTGTTGTAATAATCATGCTCTGAAAAATGAGCAGCTTTAGGCAAGGAGGTGAGTTTAGTCTTTCTTTGCCAGACAAATGCAACTCATTTGTCAGTGTGCAGTACACAGGTACTTACTACCCTGCTGCTTACTGAGAGCCAGTTTCATTACCATCCTTGTTCAATATTTCTTTTCAGCTTTGGGATTTTAAGACATTAGTTCAGTCATAATGGTGCTATGGGGAAGGGGGGTAGAATATATATATATATATATATATATATATATATATATATATATATATGCCATTATATATGGTGCTATGGGGAAGGGGGTGGAATATATATATATATATATATATATATATATATATATATATATATATATAATGGTGCCAGAAGATACTACTTTTAAATAGTTAATTTTGCAATGAATATAAAAAAGTACATTAAAAAATCTCTGACTTTTAGTTCTTTTCATTACCTCTTTTTAATTTGGGGGTTCAGTGTTGAGGTAGCCAGTGAGCATAGGGGCCAAACCAGAGTTGCAGGAATATGTGGGGTGTTTTGCGGCCAGAGATCTTCCACGTGCTGTAAGGTATACCACAAAATAGAGAGGAGAGGCAAGGGCATCTTTTCCTTCCCGTTTAGTTAGATCTTGCTATCTTTCCTCCCCGTGAAGCTATACAAATATTTCCAGATGAGATGTAGCATGTTAACATTCAAGACCTCTCATTTAAGAGTCTGTCCTTGCATTTGAGGCATCAACTATGTTGTTTCTCCCCACTCTGTGGGTTTTATGTCTTTCTCAAAAGGCCCACACACAATCCTTTCCCTTAGATCTAGGGGCCGTTTTCTCCCAAAGATGACTACCAATCTCTTTAATGGCTCCACAAGGTGAATTCCAAATACACATATACCCCACATTTTAAGTCATATCACCCCAAACATAATTCCCACATTTGGTTAAAATTCAGCCACTGTTTTTAAGTGATAGGTGATTTAATTGTGACAGATTTACATATATATGATATCATATAAAAATTTGAGCTTCCTTTAAAAAAAAAGACATACTTAATAAGGCCGTGAAGTATTCTTATGTAGGAGGTGCATCACTTCAAAGCTAGAGGACTGAGTCCCAAACCCAACCTTATCACCAGTGTCCTTCAAAACAGCAGGGCCTCAGCTTCCTCTCTGTCAAATGCAGAAGTTGGGTCAAATGTTCTTTTAGGTGCCCTGGCTCTCACCACCACTAAAACTTTGTTGAGGATTTGGTTGAGAGTTCATGTTTCCAGTAATTGATTTAAAGTTAAAAACCAGAAACAAACAAAAACTTACATCCTGAACAACATGGGTTTTTCTTCAAGGTTTCTTTATTTTTAATTTCGGCAGGTATGATTAATATGGAATATTCCATAATAACTGTTCTACTTTGGACTATTAATGAGCATTGATATAATCATAGAAATGTTATGAACTTTTACCGGCTGTTAGGAATCAATAGCAAGTTACAGTAGAAAAACACATTTTGAAGCAGTTTGAAACAAAAAATAGAAGTGGTGCTATTTCAATATATACATAAATCCATAACATACGTGTACCTATAGTCATTGGTGTGTTGTAGAGGTCATTAAAAAGCAACTGGCTGGAAATAAAGTCCTGAAACCTCCAAATCTGTGTACTCCTTTCCCTCTCATAATCAAGAGAGTGGGGGGATGAGAGTCTCAATAAGGAAATAAATTAGGGAATAAAGCTTTGATTTGTGTTTGGCAGAGACAGTTTATGAAGTCTGGGGCATGGATGGATTTAATCATGCATATTGGACTCTGTTTCTCTCTTCATGGATAACTGGAAATCTCTGTTAGTCTTAGAGTTTTGGATTTGTCTCAAATATTGCAATTTGTCCTTGAACAATAACCATATAAAAGTTTGCTATTAGAATGATAATGTCCTTAAGCCACCAGTCATTTTCATTTTAAATCTATCCTGGAAAAATGTAGTAAAAGAATTTTAATGTCTAGATTTCTCATATTTCATACCTATAAAGTAGCAAATGAAAGAAAATATTGCCTAAGTACCGTGCTATTAAAGTTCACCTCTTTGCCTCCTATGTGGGAAATCCATGTATATCTTACTCCACTTAGGCATCCTTAGGTCTTAAGTCAGAATTATGTTGGTTTTGGCCATGTGTAGAACAAAGAAAAGTTCTTTTTTAACATTTAGAATCAATGCAAAATTTGAGGCGGATTAGAGTAATAGTTTCTGAATATGAGAATATATAATATTTCAGTATAAATCTCATCGAATTAATTCTATTACCAAAATATTTTGGAAGCAGCCTAGGAAAGGCATAATCATTGATACATAGTTTTTACAGTTTTAATTCTAGAATTGTTATTGATAACCTTACTAAATATTATCAGCCTCCCCTTTCCTCACTTCACAGAAACATTGGATGGTTTCAATTAATATAAGAGAAAGGAGGAGTAAGATTTGGTGTTCCATACTCATGAAATCTATAAATGTAGATTCATAGGAATGGATGGCATCTGCCTTTGTCTTGAAAACAAATTACTGAAAATTTGGGTCTGCACTTGGGAAATGTAAAACTTGGTAGGTTAATGATCAGTTATGGTCATTTTTAATCATTCAGCAGCAGAGAGTAAAGTTTCCCTTTCCTGATAATAGCAAGAATTTTCAATCTCAGACATGATCGTGATGATTAATACAATATTTTCTTTTATTTGGAATGGAATCAGTTTGAAAAACTATGGTTCCTGTGAGCCCAATTTACACAATTCACTTACTACATCGATTTTGAAATGATTCTTAGAAGTCTAATTGCATATGTATGTGAGTTTTAATTCTTAAGAATACTATGGCCTTGTGAAATAGGCTCTCTTTGAGGAAGATCCTCTTTCTGTGGGAAAGAGGAAAGTTTTATGACAATTTCATTAGGTTTCCAGTGCATTAGTAAACTTGGTCATGTACTCTTTAAATATTGGACATGCTGTTTGTGTCTTGTTCTAGCATTCCATAGAGTTTTGTGTTATAAAAGTTTCAGGGCAGGATTAATCAATTGGCTACCTTTTGGGTAGCTAAATATTTAAGTAAACTAAAACACTATTCGTATATTCTTACCCTTAATAAGAATCTTAAAGTTTGGGATTCCTACAGTTATTTTCAGAATTCTTTCAAAACACCAGGAACAGCTTTCAAATTGAGAAAGCATGTCAACTCTGGGTAACTTAACCAAATACCATGGTTATTGTAGAGTTTCCTTACTTATAAAATTCCTTGACGAATCAAACCAATATTAAAAGTAGATGTTATTTAATGTGATCTAACACATCTAAACACAATTTATTTTTTTTAAAACATTTGAAGAAGATACAATATTTTTAAATAAGTTTCAGTTAAAATAACAGAAATTAAAAACCTAAACATGTTTTCTTTGACTACTGGTCATTTTATAATACTACATATCAGTTTAACTTCTGAGAACTTACATAGATCACTGAAAATAAAATCACTCTCATTTCTCTTATCCAATATATGTAACATGATTTTTCAGGTTAATTATTATTTATTTTTGAGAGACATTTAAAAGTACACCTGGAAATATTAACTAAATTCATGTGGTTGACTGTTCAACTCATCGTAAAGAAAGAAATTGAGGAGGTTGTTAAATATGCCTCAAGTGTCTTCATCATAAACATAAGCAAAATATTTTGGTAACTTCATTTGAATATAGTTTAGAAAATCAGGCCAATGTTTAAAAGACTTGAAGTTGTGGTTTTGAAAGGTTTTTATAAAGTTGCCTTTAAAGTTCAATTTTTAACATATTTTTCTTAATTCTCTATAACGTGGGCAACACATCTTCCCCTCCAAAGCATGGAGGGGAGAGAGCCCCCCAGCATTCCCATTGTGTGGCCCCCCTCACTGGAGCATGCACATCCTCATTTCCAGGATACAGCTGCATTCCTGGCTGTGTTGTCTGTATGAATACTGGCTCACACTTCTCTGCAAGCCGCATGCAGAAGTATCATATGCCCAGGAACTTGACAGCACTACCATCTAGATGTGCAGGTCATGTCTTTCCAAAGAGCAGGAAAGAAGCTGTACAGTTGCTCTGATCTGCCTCCCTTGCTTTGGCACCCTGAGTAACTATTCTTTATGATTTGGGAGAAGAGATATGTGTTGGAGTAGAACTTCAGATAGCCCTAAATACTGTTCTGTCAGTTGTCCATGACCTTCAGGTATGGTTGAAATAAAGTCTATTCAGAGTCTGGCCATTCATTCATCCTGTAGTTGCACATCCAAGGACACTGAGCAGGAAGAATGTAGCAGCCATTCCATTTCATTTTCTCAGGGATGGGACAGTGAGAAGCAGAAGGATCTTGACAATGCTCTTCAGATGTGGGTTCATCAGGCCAAGAGGATCACTCAGAACTGAACTGAATCTAAGTCCAAACAAACACATTTAATCCTTGAGCTAAGTGTTCAGGTTTCCAAAGCAAAGGTAAAACATACACTGAGTCTGAGGTTTAAGCAGCTATATATTTTGGATGAGGAAACTCAGAGAGTAAGTCCAAGCAAGTTAAGTTCAAACAAGAATGGGTAACAGATCTGAGGTCATCCCAGACAGCAGAATGTAATGTGGGCCAATGAACCAGGACAATTTTGAGGGTAAAAATGTGTCTTTTCCTCTTACTTAAATTCACTTCATGAAGTCATGAGTGGGGCTGCAAATAATAAAAGATTGAATATGCTGGTGGGCAACAGAAGTTGCAGACTTTACATTAGACTCTGCCTAATTCCTTACCCTGGCATATATTTTTTTCACTGATAGGTAGAGGTGCTCAGCTTCCATTAGCAGGTTCAATCCAGACTTTAGACAGGAAAAGAGAAAAGTAACCTAAGTCTAAGAATTAACTCATCTAAGCTCAAAGCTAACCTTTTGCTGTATTTAAAGCTGAATATTGAACTTGTGATTATTCAGCAGACCCCATTCCATGTTGTCTTCAGCTTCTGGATAATTATGATTTTCCTACTGGCCTAAACACCAGTGACGTGGTCAGTGAATTGTTGACAAGGCTCAAAGATGCAGGCATTATGTTGACATATACTTATAAAATATCATCTAGTGTCATATTTTCCATATGAGGAATGTATTACCTTGGTTTATATTTGGATGTTGTATATGGTCTCTCAGTCTGGAGTCTCTCCCAACATTGGTACTAACTTCAGCAACTATTTTTAGTTGCACTTTGTGACTGCCAATTGTCTACATACTGTTATGGTGAACAAGAGCATTTCATTCATGCGAGATACAATATTTTGCTTTCATTCTACTTATTTTCCTTTATTTAAGCCTTTGAAATAACTGCAAAAGACCAATATCTGTGTGTGACCTAATGAATATTGGAATGTGTTACATTGCTGTTCATAAAATTCTCCCTTGTTTATTCAACAACAGTTCACTGGGGAGCCAATTGTATGATAGATAATGGGCAGTTAAAGGTGAATTTGGACACATTTCCTGTTTTTAAGCAATTTACATTGTTGTGGAAGAGGCTTAGAGATAAACAATTGTTGCAATACGTGTATTTAGAAAAGTGGTAACTAAATGCTATGGAGTGGCAAAGGTGATTACCAGATTTTGCTGGAGGGGTGGTACCAACAAAAGAATATTTTCCATTTCTGCTCAGTGCCACTTTTTTATCAGGTTAATAAAGAACCCTGCCATGTTATTGCACATTTCTTTATATATCTAAAACCTACTTTCTTGCCACATTTTTACAGGCATTTCAGATTTTCTAAAATTACCTGCTAAGTTCTTGCTATTCTTGTGATATTCCAATAATCTTCTCAGTTCTTTAATATACCTATCTCAGATATAATTTCCATATTTCCAGTATGTTTGAAACTACAGTCATCTCTGTCCTCAGCTTTGTTATAATCAATGAAATATTTATAGAAAGCAATGTGATGAACTTCTGCATATTTTAGTCATTCTGCTCAATTTTAAACAATATTTCCTTGACACACTAGATATATCAGCATAGCACATTCTGAATCAAATTGATATAGCAGTTTTCCCCTAAGCTTATCAAAATTACCTTATTCCTTTAAAAACTTTTCTTGCACTTCAGGGTTTAGACAACTGTGTAAAGTCATCTTGGGAGCAAACCAAAAACCCCATCCAAAGCAGGGCGCCTGGTGACCTGAGTTAATTGGATACCCATCCTGAGATCTCTGTATAGTGAGATGTGTTAATTGCATTGCCTTATCACAACATAATGATGCAATTAACTTGTATCATTAGTATGGACTGTTTGTTAACACACATTTTATTTCAAAGATGCCAACAGCCACAGACTAGCACACATTCTGTCTAGCAAGATTTGACATATAATTGTGCTGAAATGTGCTTTTTAATGGATATTCAACCTCTAGTGACCATGATCTTTGGAAAAAAAATAATGTTCTCAGCATGCGAAGAAAAGAAAGGAAAAGGACTCTCTTGCAAAGTTTAACCACTTTACATAGTTCTTTATTGCTCAGCAGTTTTACATTCAGTGATCCTGGTTCAGCAAGTATTTGCTTTCCTCCTTCAGCATGCTTGCCTTCAAGCATGTATAGCTTCCCTTGTTTTCAGGTTATTAGTATCTAAGTAATTAATCAGAAGGTTTTAACTTTTTTCTTTAGTAGAAAGTATAGAGAAAAAAAACAGCAAATATTCTACATTTGCATAAGCAGTAAATTTGCCATAATTCCAGTGGCACCTGGAAGGTCACACCTCTAGTTGGTGCACAGGTAACAAATCTATCCTGCACTTGTTTCTTCATGTAGACAAAAGCATCGTATATGTACACTACCACCAATATAATCTTCCACAGTTGTCATGGAATTAGGAAGTGTGAGGATTAGGGGCCATAGGATTTTTACCATCATGTTCTTTCCCTGTTGTTTTGAAAAATTTGGTGCTGATAGTAGTACTTAGGAGAGTAATAGCTGTTTGAAGCTGCGTTTCCTTGATGCTCCAGATGTGGAGGGATTCTGCATGCGTGTGCGTACACACACACACTCTTCTGTGTCTTCCTGGCCCTGCAAAAACCAATTAGAAAACGTAAGCAATTGCATTATGCATTTTTCCCTCTTCTGACTAAACTGCTATGATTTATTTTAATATAATTATGTTGCTATCCAAAATTAAGCACCTCTTCCATCTGTTTTACACACTGACTGCATTCAGCAAATAATCTTGGGCAGGTGAAGGACCTCAGGAACTGCTCCATGGATAGGCCTTTCCAGATGCCTGCAAATATCCAAGTATAAGGCACTCGCTGTCTCTTTCAGGCAACTTAAATTCAATTTTTAGGAACTCATAATTTTTGGAATTTAGCTGGTCAACTTCTTTTTTTTTACTAAAAAATATTTAATTGTTCTTGTTCTCATAATTTCCTTGCCACTTTCCCCAGTCAGGTTGTCTTATGTTGTTCTAGGAAGGCATATGTCAGATTAGTTCTTTCATTTCACCCTCAACTACACTATACTCTGTAACATGGAACTTCATTGCTTTATGTGTGATAGCAGAATAAAAGACGACTCCCTTTAAATGTAGATAAGTTCATTAAGCACAGAGTCTGAAAGCTATTATTTAATTTTATCTTGATACAATTAAAAGTAAATAAAAAATAAGTTTTCTATCATCCTTAGACACAGACATGTACAATTTCATACTGAGTTATATTTTTTCTGCCCATGAGCACTTAAGACATAGCAAAATACTCTATTTTCAGTGTCAGTTGAGGGACCATTTCATTACCAATCAGAATTACAATGGGGGTGTAATTAATGCACAATTTGAATTAAGATATTAATTGCCTTGGCTTTGGAATAACATGAATTAATTATGGTGAATGGTTCACATCTTTCACAATAAAACAAATCTGCTGTTTTGTGCAAAGAAATGCACAAAGATATACCTATGTCTATGTTAAGGACTCCTGGAAGGAAATGAGTTTTTCTTTGCAAAATAAGTGCTACACTTGCTTGTGCCAAATCTTTCCCTGGTTTTATAGGAGAGAGAGAGAGACAAACCAGGAAATTACTGATGCTTTTGGTTTGTAAAACTTCAACGGCCCTGTACACATTTATTACTGCCATGTGCCAAATCTTTCATTTTGGCCTTTTCAGTCATGGTTAATTGATAATATGAGGAATCTCAGGCTAATGCTAAGATCAATAGATTTAAGAAATAACCAGAGACTATATATATATTCTTAATATATATATTCTTAATATACATTTTACACTAATATATATTTTATTATATAAGTAATATATTGGTATATGTGTGTATATACTTACATAGTCTCAGGACTGAGGCATACACTGAATGACTGAATGTGAATGGCGTCATGATCTGTAGGACATGTTAGACCAAATACATACACATATTCACATGGCCTCAGAGCTGATGAGTAGGCTAAATGCCTGTATAGATGTGTTTGTTCCCTTTGTCAATGTATAAGCCTTCCATACTCATCGTGCTGTAGGTATAGCACCAATTGCATCATGTATGCTTAAGGAGCGGTTTCTTATATGTCTGTAAAATTATAATAAGAAAAGATATTACATAGAAACAAATTTGTGCATATTAATGCCATGACCATGATTAAGACAAGTTACTAAGTGTCCTAGCCTACTAAATAACTGTTACATTTAATTTATGAGCAGCTTATTTTTGGCAATGTTTATTTCCTTCTCATATCTTGACTTTTTTCTTTTCAGTCCATTTTGTTTTGCTTTGCAAGAAAATATCTTGGTCTTAGTTTCACAAAGCCCTTTTCTTCATTTTAACCTTGTACAAAATATTAATCTCTCCAAAGTTTTTAATAATGTACTGTGATACCAGAATCACATTTAAGATTAAACTCACAGAGATTCTTTAAAACTGTGATTTTGTTGAAAGCAGAACAAAAAGACAGGAGATAGAAATACCATAAAAGATAATCTGAATTTTGGCATATAGTACCTATTTGGCTTTTGAGATACTTGATCTTGCATGCTGTGGTACATAGGCCTGTGTTTATCTTTGGATGTTTAGCAACATAGTTTCCAAATGACTATCTTTCCAATATATCCAGTATGTAATTAAATAAAAGGTGATAATCAGTTGCCATCTTTAACTTTCTCTTGGACTGGGGTGGATTTCTTTCTGCTATACTATTTATGATTCCTTAAAATTTCTTTTGGTTAAGTCAACTCCTTATACCTTTTTTTCTAAAATATTTTTAAATCTGCTTTTTGCCTCCTTGCAAAGACAATATCCTCTTTAACAGATCCTTTCTTAACTTGTTTGAAAGATATTGGTAAAATAACTTTTCATTATTTTTCTTTGCTCCCTGGGAACTCTGAATATCTACTTTTCTTCCTTAAAGCATAGTACATTTTTCACCTTAAATATAGGCTCCTGAAGAAGGTGGAGTACTTGCCAAAGGATGCTATTGATACTACTGCTATAGAATCTCTCCTCCATCCCTTCCTTTCCATTGCCAATGTTTGTTCTCTGCACTCTCACACACACTGAGAAATCAGCTTTCTACACCCTCCTCTCCCATGCCTAGCTTTCTGACATAAGAATAAAGTTCTGAAAACATGTCTTTAAGATTTTATCAAATTAAAAAAAACATACTTTCCAAATAAAATTAAAATTTCTGTCACATTTAACTTTATTTATTATTTAGACCTGGTTTCTTTTTCCCAAATTAGAATTACTTCTTTTCTTCTATTAATTATATCTCTGTGCTAGCACTTATGGATTCTTTGCATGTTCCTGCACTGGTTTAAGCAGTGTCTTTTGGGAGAATGACCTCCTTACTAGCTTCTCATTCTGAAATCCTCCTGTCCTTTAAGTTTTAACCCATGTGCACCCCTAGAACATGGAGAGTCTTTTAACCTTGACTCTGTTAACCACATACAGCTTTCCCACTTGCATTATAATTATTTATGTACATGCATTATTCTTCTTAAGCAGTAAGCTCCATAGAAACAGAAGTTTCACATGAATCATCTTTGTATATCCCTAGTATGGTGCTTTGCACTTAATGAGCCCTTAATAATTACTTGATGAATAAAAATGAATTGGTGATTTACATGATGCATAGTGTTCTGTAGAGTTACATACTCAGCGTGGCCCTCATAAGACAGAAACAAAACACTTAGATCATGATTCTAGTATTTCAAGAAAGCTTACCATATAGGAAGGATTGTTAATAAGTTATCAGACCTGACCTCAATGAGATCACAGTTGCTGAGGAGGGAAAAATTTTCCTCTGCCCTTCAAGGTTCTTCTAAGCTGGCCTAAGAATCAATGTGACATGAGATTGATTAACCGGAGAAAATTTAAAAATCATAAAAGCAAAAGAGTTTAATAACATGTAAACCTCTTCTATACATTGGAGAAGCCCAGGAAAACTGAGTAATTCCTGAAAACGACTGAAGCCATCACCTTAAATGCCATCTTCAGCTAAAGACAAAAGAAGGTATTGGGTCATGGATAGGAAGAATTAATATTGTCAAAATTGCCATCCTGCCTAAAGCAATCTACAGATTTAATACAATCCCTATCAAAATACAACAGCATTCTTCAATGAACAAGAGCAAATCATTCTAAAATTCATATGGAACCACAAAAGGCCTCGAATAGCCAAAGCAATCCTGCAAAGGAAGAATAAAGCTCTGGGGATTACACTCCCCAACTTCAAGCTCTACTACAAAGCCACAGTAATCAAGACAGTTTGGTACTGGCACAAGAACAGACCCATAGACAAGTGGAATAGACTAGAGAGCCCAGATATAAACCCAAGCATATATGGTCAGTTAATATATGATAAGGGAGCCTTGGATATACAGTGGGGAAATGACAGCCTCTTCAACAGCTGGTGTCAGCAAAACTGGACAACTACATGCAGGGGAATGAAATTGGATTATTTTCCAACCCCATACACAAAGGTAAACTCAAAATGGATCAGAGACCTGAATGTAAGTCATGAAACCATCAAACTCTTAGAAGAAAACATAGGCAAAAATCTCTTAAATAGAAACATGAGCAACTTTTTCCTGAATGCATCTCTTCAGGGAAGGGAAACAAAATAAAAAATGAACAAATGGGACTATATCATGCTAAAAAGCTCTATATAGCAAAGGATACTATCACAGAGCAAAAAGGCATCCTACAATATGGGAGAATATATTTGTAAATGACATATCCGAGATGAATTTAACATCCAAAATATGTTAAGAACTCACATGCCTCAACACCCAAAAAGCAAATAGCCCTATTAAAAATGGGAAGAGGATGTGAACAGACACTTCTCCAATGAAGAAATTCAGGTGGCCAACCGGCACATGAAAAGATGCTCAACATCGCTAATTATCAGGGAAATGCAAATTAAAGCCACCATGACATACCACCTTACACCAGTTAGGATGGCCAACATAAAAATGACTAGGAACAACAAATGCTGGTGAGGACTCAGAAAAAGGGGAACCCTCCTACACTGCTGGTGGGAATGTAAACTAGTTCAACCATTGTGGAAAGCAGTATGGAGGTTCCTCAAAAAATGAAAAATAGAAATACCATTTGACCCAGGAATTCCACTCCTAGGAAGTTACCCTAAAAATGCAGCATCCCAGCTTGAAAAAGACATGTGCATTCCTATGTTTATCGCAGCACTATTTACAATAGCCAAGACATGGAAGCAACCTAAGTGTCCATCAGTAGATGAATGGATAAAGAAGAGGTGGTACATATACACAAGGGAATATTACTCAACCATAAGAAGAAAACAAATCCTACCATTTGCAACAACATGGATGGAGCTAGAGGGTATAATGCTCAGTGAAATAAGCCAGGCAGAGACAGACAAATATCAAATGATTTCACATATCTGTGAAGTATAAGAACAAAGAAAAAACTGAAGGCACAAAGCAGCAGCCTACTCACAGAACCCAAGAATGGACTAACAGTTACCAAGGGGAAAGGGACTGGGGAGGATGGGTGGGAAGAGAGGGATAAGGGGTAAATGGGGCTTTATGATTAGCACACATAATGTAGTGGGGAGACATGGGAAAGGCAGTATATACAAAGACAAGTAATGATTCTATAGCATCTTACTATGCTGATGGACAGTGACTGTAATGGGGTATGTGGGGGGGACTTGATAATAGGAGTCTTGTAACCATAATGTTCAAGTAATTGTACATTAATGATATCAAAATAAAAAAATTAAAAAAATAATAATAATCAACCATCTTAAAATAACATTCCAAAGAGGTTTATCTTATGGTGACAAAATTTGCTGCACAGTCAAGTTGAGAAAACATATAGTGCACTATAGGAACAAATAATAAAATGCAATATTTTAGCATCCAGTAAGTGGTATAGAACATGAATGCTACAGAAATGAGAAGGGAACATTCCTGAGAAGGAGTGGTCAGTTAGGGACTCACAAACTTGCATGTTGAATTGTGTACAATTGATAGAATTTGAAAAGACAGAGAAGAGGTGGAAATCACCTTAGAATTTAGTTCTTGGTTAGTAATGGCTTTTAGTGAAGGGAAAATAAAAGGCAAAAACAAACATGCAGTAGGTGGATATTTTCTTACATAGATTTCTAGATTTTTGTTCCAGAAGTAGAGATTACTCAGTTGTTGCTGGATTTTCATATCATTCAGAGAAACTTTGTTTGCATCTGACAAACCAAAAACTCTAAGAGACTGACAGATCTCTGAAATAAAAGGGTTCATTGAGCCTTTACAGATGCTAGCCAGATAAAGACTGGGTCCTGGGACAGGAAGTTGCTGCTTCTACAGCAGCAAGGCCAGTTAACAGAAACAACCTGTCCTCCAGATTTAAGAAACAATACACATTTATAAGGAGTCTGGAGGAAAGTTCTTTAAATTCACATTGACTATAGATATGGAAGGAGGCTAACATGAAGTGGGGAAAGTTCCAGGGTTAGGTGTTTAGTCCATAGAGAAGGCTCATGGATAGGTGGTTGATGACGGTCAGACACTGGTCATACACAAGAGGGATTCAGTGTTTCTGGGGACCTTCTAACTATTCACTGAAATGACTTCATCCAGGAATGTGGAGTTTCTGTTTAGCTACAGCCTGCAGTTATTGATTACCTTCCCATATCTTTCTCTCCCACATTCTCCAGCTCTTACGTCTCCTAATTTTAGGACAGCTCAGAATTTTCCCTTATCACATCATTCTGTTTATGCAGCTTTCAAGGAGATATACATGTCATATAAAGAGAGATGTTCACTACTTTTGAAAACAAAATTTATCTAATTAGAATGTATGTGGCATTTTCATTCTTTCTACAAACAATTCATAGTAGGCATTAAATCTTTGCAGAAGAGTCAATATTAATAACTGCTCTTAGCAATACTAGGCTATTGCTCCTTCACCCAACAGACTCTGGAAATTATTCTAGCAACTCATTGCCTTTGTGACTGACCCATACCTGCATCAATTCAGACTTGTCCTATTTTTAAAACATTGATACTTATATAAATTCTAAATGATATTAATAATGTAGCACATGAATAATTGATTTTACTTACTATACTTAACATTTTTGGCAAATTTCCATGATTCTCAAGAGGACAGGTATAAAATATGCTTAAGGTATTAAAAATATGGTGAAGTTTCAACAATTTAATTGACACCCTAAAGACCCAACTTGTTCACCTGCTGAGATGCTAACTCATACATACATAACTCACCACATACACAAAGGTGAGAGTATATGAGAGCAGAATTATAGTTACCTTGGATTAGGCCAAGAAAGGGTTCACAATCTAATTTAATGGTGCATTCAGTAGCTTACCAAGGAATCAAGGTTTGGAGATTTTTAAAAATCATTAATTCTGATATGTTTCATACAATTTATAGTTTCCTCTAATGATGTAACAGTAAAATTATTGCACTGAAAAGTCACTGTACAGAATCCTTGGTTTCTCTTGTCTGTTTACAGATTTTTATAAGGTGCAGATTTTCACAACTTCCTTTATGCTTAAATTTTTGCTTTCTGTATCTTTTTTTTTTCTCAGACTCTGAGGTTCTCTCTCCTGCTTCTCCACTTCTACAGCCATCTAGATCCCAGCAACTGTTTAGATCCCAGTGGAAATTCCACTCAACTTTGAACACTTTAATATTCTACTTGGACTAATCTTTTCCCTCTCAGAAATATCTTCATATTTGATCGTTCCTCATAGGTTATTGTGCTTGTACTGTATGTTTATCACTTAGCAGCATTCTTGAATTATCTTAATTGCATTTAAGAAAATATGAAGTCTAGTATAAAATACACTCTTTTGGGGAGGAAGAATTTTCCTTTATCCTTCTAAGTTCTTCTAGCTGATCTAAGAATCAAACTGACGTGAAACAGATGAATAGGAGAAAAATAAACAAAGTTTAACTATATACCTATTGGGAATCCATGGATATGATATTCCAGAGACAAGGTAAAAGAGACATATAGTTATCCTGAACTACAGAGAAGGGGATAGGGGTCTAAGACTTCTAAGGGAAAGGAAAGAAATTCACAGGAATCTGAAAGAGTAAATGTTTAGTAAACAAATGTTTGATGGTCACACAGAAACAATGGGACACAGGAATTTTAACAGACACATTCCTCTTGGTCTACCTCACTGTAGCTCTGGCAGTAAGGGGGTTACCTGCACTGGGAAAGTTCCCTATGAATCCAATAAAACTGAAGAAGGACAAAGAGAAGGGCAGGTTGGTTAAAAGGTTTATTTCTCCCAGCTCAGTCTCTCACTTGGCTTCCACTGGCAGATTCCCATATTCTTTCTTTCCAGTGCCCGCTAGCAAGCCAGCTCTCTCCCCTGCAGTTGCAGTGGGCACTTGTTCCCCCGGCCACCCCTAAGGCAAGCAAGGACTCCATAGGTTTGTTCCTGGTAATTGGCAGGAATCAGACCAATTAGGTACCAGAAACAGGGAAGAAGAGAATGGCCACTTTCTCTCCACTCTTTGCCCTGGATCCACCAGAGACTCTCCTGTGGTAAACATCCATTAGTATGTGACTAGACTAAGGCTAGGCAGAAAATTCTGGGTGAAAACATCCATTTACCCCCACACACACCTAGTTCACATTATAATATAGTCATCCACCACAGCAGAGAGTGACTGCTGTCCTGCAGGGTCAGTACCTCTACCTAAATTATTTTTATGCCTTTGGAGTGGGGAGGTCAATGTTTTTTTGAGTCTTTGGGCCTTGATTGTTTTCAACATAATCTGTATGCCAAAGTGGCACATACTGGGAAAGCCTACTTTTGGCCCCTACAACTCTTTAGTTTTGATGAGTGGTCTGTGATTATATAATATATAACCTTAAGAGGAAGCTAGATGAAGGGTAAATGGAAACTTTCTGTACTATTTTTGCAATGCTTTTGTGAGTTAAATGTTTAAAAAATCTTCTCAATAGTACATATGATTAGTTATTGTACTTGAACAGAATGTCTGAAGCCAGCCAAATGATAGTGTTACATAATTATAGGTCTGTTATAAATGTACAAACAAGAGGATAAATAATAGACCAGAGACCTTAACAGCTTTCCCTGAGGCACTAAAATACAGGTGAGGCTGATGAAAGATCCAAAACACTCCAAAAGAGACCCTTCATTTCAACATTTTTGTCAATCCACAACTTTCTTGAGGTAGTCTTTTCCCAAGTACATTTTTCTTCTAGGTCAGATTTAGGCAACTAGTGTTTTTGTTCAGAGAAGATAAATATTTATGAATAAATTGTTAAGGAGGGCAGAAAGGGCATTTTGTTTAAGTGAAACTCCATAGCTTTGTTTGACCCTTTCCTTGTAATAAATGGTTGTTTAGAGGGAAATGAACACTTTTTTAAAGATTAATTAATTCAAAGAACCTGAAAAATAAAGAATTTACAAATCCCATATATAGTGATAAAAAAAATCTGACATCTGCAGCAGATCCATTCATTAAAATAAGACAATCTGTGCAGCCCATTTCTGTAACTCTTTTGCAGACTGGCTTAACTTTTCATTCTCATAAAATTGGAGATGGGCTGTTAGGTTTATTGGTAATTGCAGCAGAAGCAGAACGGTCCTATGTTTGTCAGTCTACAAACCCATAGATGTTTATCTGCTCATGGCACTACCAGCCTGCTGCATTATTTCAGCAAGCAGCATCCCTCGATGGAAAAAAAACAGCAGCTGCTCACTCAAAATAAACTTGTTTCTGTTTATGCTGTCAGCAGAAAGCTGTTTTAAAAAATCATTAGATGCATCATGCTGTTGCAGTATGTTAAATTGTGAAGCATAAAGAAACATTCCTGAAAGATAAACACCATGTTACCTCTGTGCCTTCATCACTGAGTGTTTCTTTTTTCTGAATTATGCATATACAGGTAAGATTGGTGATGTCAGATATTTAGTCACAATATTAAGATGCCAAGGTAACGGGTTGAAGCCCCTTTCATGTTAGTGAACTCTCAACAATGGAAGCCATGTAGAAACACTACAATAAGTTCAGGGTACCTCGTACTGATGCTTGCTCTGCCAACCATGATCTAAATGACCTTGAATATGTCTTTTAATCAATCTGAACTGCATTTTCTCCATCTGAACTACATGGTCTCTTAAGAACATGACATTTTTTATGCAGTGTTTTTATTAGCATTTTTTTCATCAGTTGTGAGAGTATGCATGACTAATAGAAATTTATTCTGACTCAGAGTAAATTACACAAAGTACTCCTCCACTAAAGAAGTCAATAAAGATATCTTTGTATTAAGAGTGATACATTTGTAGACTTATAGTATCTGGAAGTTCATTTTGAATTTTTTTCTACCAGTGGACCATTGGTAAAATAAATTATGGTGCAATTATAACATAAGTTACCATATTGGTAGTATAGTATTCATTAGAAAATTGAATTGCATTCATTAGAATGCTGTATGAACTGACTTAGAACACTTCAAAACAGCATTACTTTAGAAGAAAACAAGTAGAAAACTAATTTATATGTAGTTTGTTCCATTTCTGTAAAATAAAAATATGTACATGTGCATATATATGTATGCATACATAATGCACATATACACAAAGTTGCAGAGTAAGATATTATCAAACTATTTTAAAGTGGTTTTCTCTGGTAGAGGTAACATAGGAAATCTCCATTTTCACTTTTTATACTTTTGTAATATTTGAAGGTTTACAGTTATATTTCTTTTATAACCACAAATGACTAAAATACATAAAAATTTTTAGTAAGAATATATTTATGTAATGAACATTTTTAGGTATAAGTATAAATTTATGAATTTTGACAACTGTGTGTACTCTAAAAATTGTTTTAGAGCTCTTTGCAGTCAGTCCTGCCACCCCCAACTCTTCTCCCCAGACAAACATGGATCTGAATTTTCAATTAATTTACTTCTTGTAGGTTTTAATAAAAATGGAGTCAGATACTACCATCTTGATATTTGTCTTCTTTTGATCAGTGTATTGAGTTTTTACATGCATCCATGTTGTAGTGTGAATTAGTGGTTTGTTCCTTGGTATTATTGACTACATTGTATGAATATACCACACCTTGTTTTTCTGTTTCCCTCTTGATAATTTCTAGATTTTTCCTATTAGGAATACTGCCATAAACATTCAAGTGCAAGTATTTATACAGGCAAATGTTTCTCTTGGGTATGTACACAGCACTAGAATTGTTGGGTCATAGGGAGAAGTATGTTTAACTTAACAAGAATATATTAAAGATTTTTCCAAAGTATTTGTGCCATTTTATGCCACCACCAGAAGTGTATGAGTTTTAGTTGTTCCATACACTTGTCAACCCTTGGTATTGTCAGCTTTTTAAATGTTAGCTATACTAATGGGTACCTACTGGTACCTCTTACAGTTTAAATTTTATTTCCCTGGTGATGAAACGTGGTGTTCATGTTTTCACATGATAATTTATAGTTCTTCCTTTTTGAACTGTCTTTTCAAATCTTTTGTTCAGTTTAAAAAAAGATAATGGGTCATTTGTCCTTTTATTAATGAGTTGTAAGAGCTCTTACAAATACAGATTTTCAGCTGAATGTGTTGCAAACATTTTCCCCTTGCCTGTGGCTTTCTTTCTTATTTTCTTAACAGTCAGTTGAAAAGTTGAATGTTTTACTTTTGATGAACTCCAGTTCATCATTTTTTTAAAAGGTTGGTGCTTCTTGTGTTGTAGAAATCTTTGCCAGCCTAAAGGTGCTAAATATTATCTCCTACATTTTCTTCTAGAAGTTTTTATCATTTTAGCTTTTGTGTTTAGGTCTTTTTTACTTTTGCAATCAGAAACTACATGACAATATTTTTAGTGAAAATATGGTACCTTTATCATGAAAAATGTAGACTTTTATAAACCACTTTCAAATTTATGTCTAGATAGTATTTCCTAAGGTCTGATTTATACAAAGATATCTGGGTCCATCTTTCTCAAGAAGGAAAGGTACATTTTAAATTATATCCTCAGCCTACCTATGGAGGAGAGATTTTTTTTTTTATTCCAACTCATTTTATCTTTTCATACAAAAACATCCTGCAGTGTAGTAAGTTACCTTTGGCTGGCAGTACTTGATACAATCACAAGTTAACATTAATGGAAATTGTTTCTGAATTCTTACTGTGTGGCCCACAATTTGCTAGTGATTAGAAATAATGCATTATTTCTGTAGGACTCAATTCATGCCATGGAAAAGTGGGACCAAACACAAGTGAAGAAATAAAATTACAATGCATGTTATAAAGGAAGGGCCAGAAAAAGAAAAAAAGGGATGTTATTGGCACTCATAGACAGAGCTTGCAACCCAGAGTGAGAGAAGTATGAGGTCTGAGCATCCAAATACTGATCTAGTGCTGGGTTTGCTCCATATTCTTGGGTATATCATAATATTTGAAAAAACTATACAAGAGAAAATGATTTTTCTTAGCATGTTCTGTTTTTCTCCTCCAGGTTTGGTTGGTAAAGAGGTCATTATTGGTATTAAACCAATTTACCTTTATACCCTAATGCTTCTGATATTTTTTGTTTTCATCTCAGACAAATAGATACATTATAGACTGTCTAGTAGCAAGAAGGAACCTTGAGTGAATGCACATCTTCCCAGGCTCCTTTTTCCCTTGGGGTTACATTTACATCTCCTCTTTTGTTTTAGGTTAAGTCTTGTGGTCCAGGTAAGGAATACTGCTCATGGACAGTGATTTTATGTCTAGCTATTGCCTTTCCTTATATGGCTGATCATCTTAACATGGTCAGTGATCTGGTTGGAAATTCTGCTTTTCTCAGTATTTAGACTAGAATTAAATAAGACACACACAAGAGTAAAACTTTGGAAGTTTTCTATTGATTTATCGTTTTAGTTTTAGTAATTCATTTAAAGTGTATTTATTTAACACCATATGCCAAGAACTATGCTCAGTGCTGGGAATTAAACTGAATAAGACAGACATGGCTGCTGTCTTATAAAATGAAAATGAAGTGAGAATGTATGGCATTGAACATTAGTTAGAGGTATGAACAGTAGAATAAGGACAAATGTCATGCTATAGCATGTATAACAAAGGGCTAAAGAAGTGACATTTCAGCTGAGACTTTGGAAGGCAATAGAGCTAGAATAGGAGAATTCCAGGAAAATACACTGTATGTGAAATGGCTCTGCAGGGGAGATGAGCACAGCATACTTGAAGAGATGAAAAAGAGCCAATGTGATTGTAATATAAAGGGAAGAGAAGAAGCTAAAGAGGGAATTAGGGCCAGATCTCAATGGGTCTTTGAGCAAATCAATCAGTAAGGAAACCATGGGTCTTTGGGGAGACCTTGCCTCAACTAGCTTCAATAAACCAGAGAATTATTTTTTGTATTATAAAACAAGTCATAAGGTAGTACAGCTTTGAGATTGGTTAATTCACCAGCTCATATTATTGAACTATTTCTATTTTTTGCGTGACATTCTCAGACTTTTAGTAGTTCTCCCTCATGCTTGCAAGACGCCTGCATCAGTTTCATGCATCATATCCTCACATACCGATTTCCAGAGGGGAAAACATAATATATTTTCTTATATCTCTTTAAGAGAAAGTAAATTATTCCCATAAACACCCAAGAAAGTTCCCTATCATCTCCTTGACCAGAATGGGTGGCAGGATCATTGGTTTCCTGTACCAGTCAGTAGGCGGAGGAATGTGACCACCATAACTACTCATTTCTGGAATGCATTTGGGAGGGAGGGGCATGAGAAATGAGGTATTGAATACATATAATTCTTAACACTAATTAGTCTGTGAGGGGAAGGAAGCAGGCAAATTGGTAGAAAGAAACTGACTTCAAGATCAGTCATAACGTTCCTAAGTCTTTGGTAAAGGTTAAAAATGTGGGTGCTACTAGTGGGTGCTATTGGTAAGAGGGGAGACTGACTGTTGTGTGGGCCACCAGTAGTGTTTAGGTTAATGACTTTGAATTTTATCAAAAGGGAGTTGGGAAATTAAAAGGTTTTAAGCATGGGAAAAATGTAATACTATTTTTGTTAAAAGTATAATTTTCTCCAATATAAAAACATGAAAATTTTTTTATAATTTAAAGTATAATTATCCAGCATGAAAAAGAGGAGCAAGAGATGACAGAGAAAAAACACTGAAAAGGCTATGATAGTAATGCAAACAAGATGTGACAGTGCCTTAGACTAGTGAGGATAAAGAAAAATGGTTATAATCTAAACATAGTAACATCAATAAGAACTGGTAATTACAGCTGGCAGATGAAGAAAAGGGAGGGATCAAACTTGATACTGAATGAAGATTCTGGTTAGGACAACTGGTTAGAGATAGGTGGCATTCATTGAGATAGAATTGTTGAGGAGGTGGCAGATGATGGGATTTGGATTTATTGGAGTTGAGATGAGTCAAAAACGTGTAAATGGAGATATCTGGTGGCTAGTATAGGTATGGAGCACAGGGAAGAGGCTACACTCTAGATAAAATTTTTCTAGTATTTAGTATTAAATTGAAATCAGACACAGGGGTAGATGAGATGAGCTTAGAATATATAATGAGAGTATAGAATGAGTGCTTATGAGAACAGAGTATTTAATCCTAAAAGGCATGAAACTCTCTGGCAAAGGTGACTAAGAATAGCTCTGAGAAGTTAGAGAAAAACCAGTGGAATATTAGGTCATGGAAGTAATGAGTTTTTCCAAAGAGGGAGCAGACAATTTTATCAAATATCTGATAATTCCATAAAATGAGAAAGAAGTGTGACCATTGGATTTAGTGATAGAAAGTGATACTCTTAATAAGAATAGTTTTGATAGAATGATGTCACGATTCAGATTGGAGTAAATTGAATAGTCAATGAATAGCAAAAGGGGTTCCCAGAAAGAAAACATATTGGACATGATTATAGGTAGCTTTGTTCATAGTGAGGGAAAAGTTTTCTTTATACTTAAATTTTCATGCTTGAAATGGTAGGATGTTAATCTTCAAAAAAGCAGGACATTCAAAAATGAAATGAAAATGTGGCATTGACTGTGGATTACAATCAATATGTTAAACTCACACTTCTTTTCCGTAAATTATCTAGTCCATAAATTGTTATTTAAATTGTTGTTTGATAAAACGTAACTGAGAAAAACCTGCCACATAATTTGGGGGGCAAAAAAAAATCACACGATGAAGAGAACTAGGAAATTTCACCAATATACTACTTCTTTAGAAGCTCTAGCCTGCTTGGATTTCTAAATTGATATTCTTACAAGATGATTAAGGAGACTCCTTCAACCATCAGAAAGTATATCTGATAGCACTGCATAACAGATTCTGGCATCGGGCTAGATTACTGAAGTGCGGACTATGAATGGAAGAGCACAGAGGTGAAGGCATCATCGTTAATCAAGGTGCTTCATAGATGGCTGGTTACTGGACACACAAGTCATATGCTCCTTCATTCAGTTTTGTATGAGAAGATGTGTTAGTCACTTGATAGAATGAATTAGCATACTAGAAATAAGACAAATTTTGTCCGATATTGAAAACTAATTCCAATAAAACTATTTGTGAATTTATGGGTGATTGAAAATGTGATTTTTAAAATAATGCATGTTGGCTAGGAAGAATTATGTTTTCCTATTCTCTACTAAAGTTATTCTACTAAGCAGAAAAAAAACATGAAGTCCTCTTTAAATGGAATATAATAGGATATAAATAGGATTGACCTTGAGTATGGAACTTACAAGTGAATTCTAAATATTCCAGAGACTTCAGTGGAACAATAGTCAGTCTCTCATTTACTTACCTGTGTTCTGCATTTATCCACTGACTGACCAGAATAATGAATGGTGTGCCCTGCAGTCCACATAACAGCCCCCATGAGCCAGGCCTATAAAAAAATTAATCTCTTGATTCTCACATTTTAAAAATCATCTGGAAGGATTATCTTAATGGCTTGTCTTGAATGTTTATTCCTTCTTGGAAGACTACTAGTTGAATTAAAAACTTCCTTTTTCACTTAATATTCATTGTAATTTCTATGCTTCAAACATTTGCATATGTGTCCAGGAATATAGTCTCTTTTGTCCATCAAGTAAAAACAGTAATGCATTTATGAGGTGCTCTATTTGGAATCTATCCCAATTATAAATGCAGGATCTAGTCAGCAGGTCCGTCTTTGATAGATCATGTTGTCAAGGCTTTCAATGAATTGGCAGTTTCTACTTGTAAGCAGTTTTCTAGGAAAGTAGACAGTACAAATAAGACCTTAAAGAAGTAATCATCAAATTATCTTACATTTGCTGCTGCAAATTAATTATAATAAAGCCACACAATTTAAAGTACAGGTCTCAGGTTGAAACTAGCTCAACATAATTGAAAATTGTCATTTAAGTGATTCATTGTTTATATGAATCATTATCCATAGGCTATCCTTAAATGCCCCCGAAAAGAGTAGTTAGCAGTGATCTTCAATAATGATTTTAGGAAGAAATACAAGAAGACTTGTTTCATGATTATCCTTCTATACTCAACTAGTCAGTCATTGAATATTAAGTGGCTGTTTCATGTGCGTCATTGTGCCAGCTCTCCTATTATCTTTGCTTCTGCAATACAAACTCCTGGTTTTCAACATACTTCGTTGTTTATCCTTTTATTTTGCCTTTAAGCAGCCCTTTATCTCTGTCTTCCTTGTGTGTTATTTTCCCTTGGGAATATGTCTAGGGTGCTCTCTTTACTCACCAAGCTCTCCAGAGGTAATTGTGTCAACTCTCATCTTCTCTGTGGGGAAGAGGCGACACAACACAGCATAATAATGCCGTGGATTTTGGAGTGATATGCAGCTGGCAGATTAGGCCATGACTAGGAACTTGAAGTTATGGATAACAGACAGATCTCTAGCACAGCAATAAGATGAGGAAACTAGTGTAGTAAATGTAGGGGTAATGGTGAAAGAATGCCTAGGCCTAACCAAATGTTGTCCTGTCCTGGACAAATGCTTACACTGCTCCATTAGAGGGTGACATCCAGTCTTCAGAAGGGAATTAGTCAAGGGAAGACAGACAACTACTCTTAAATTTTACTTAGCTAAACTAGAAAGAGTCTTTCCTGGCTTCATATTAAGTAATTTCAATTGTAGAAGCTTTGGGATTATTCACCTCCAGCCTTAATTATCTGGGAGAGGACTGATCTTCTGAAATCATAAGGTATCGGTAAGTGGGTAGATTCAGGGGAGGATGAATAAGCTTACTGATATGTAGTGACTGTGCTTGTAGTTATCTTGTGAATGAATTACACTTTGTCCTCTTTCCACCTTCCTCTTCAAGGGCAGATTTTGACCAATAGGCAGACTCATTGTATAAGACCTCAAAATCACTGCATTGCTTCATCTCACTAGTAGTAGAGATTTATTGGACAGCTGTTGCTACTGTTACCAGCTTTTTTTGTAACAGCACCTTGCTTTCTTTGGAGAACTATTTCCCTCTTTTAAATGATCCAGGTAGAATTTATTATCAAGGTGCCAAGACTTTCTTGGCCAAGATGTGGGCTTAGGACCTCAGTTCAGTCAGTCAGACTCTTCTTTAAATCTGGGTATTCAGTGAAGTGACACAAGAGAGGAAATGGTTCAATATGACTTATTTCAATCACTGGGCCCTAAAAAGATACTCTGTGTTCCTGTTCCCTGTATTACCAGGTTTGGTTTTCTAGGTTTCCTTTCAGTTCTGTAAATTATTTTATTCATATATAATTCCATAAAATTATCTAGGTTATAAGTTCCAAGAATTGTTCTTCATTGGTGCCAATCAAATATCACAAATTTATATTTGTTCAAAACCTTAAGCAAACAAAGCAAAGCCATATATCTCAAACCTTGCTTCAGCTAAGGTATCAAACAGATGGTTTTCAAAGAATACTTTCTTAATAAATATATATGGATTTACACATAAAGACACAGTAGATCATTGAGTGATAGAGCTACAGAGAGGCTTTGAGCTTGAAAAGCAGCATGGTATGGGGCCCAGGTGTAGGCTCTTCAGGTGTACTGCTGGAGCTAAAATTCTGGCTCCACTATCAGCAGCAATATAATCTTGGATAATTTTTTTAGACTCTCAGTTCCTCCATTACTTTAACTATAAAATGGAGAGAAGATAACGTATGTGATGTGTTTAGAACAGTGCCTTTCCACATTGTAAAAACTCAATAAATAAACATTAGCTCCGTGTTCAAGCTATGCTATTTTATGCCAAAACACAACTTTAAGCTTCTTATATGCAGAGACCTTGTTGTAGCTAGATTTATATCCCTACGTCTGAGTCTAGTTGGTGCTCTTTGTTTTTCCCCAGTGGCTATACTAGATGAAACATTGGGATGTTAATACATATTGCAGATGTATTAATATTCATACAGGAACCTGATGTCAACTATAACTTTATTGAGAACTTAAGTATAAGCATCCAAACCTCCTGCCCTTCTCTTACAAGGTACCCTGGCTCTATTTTTCAATGTTTATTTCATAAACATTGAAATTTATGTAATAATTTTTCAATGTTTCTTTCCATGTCAACTGTATTTAGAATATGTCTGTTTGAATAATTAAGACCCTACCAATGGTTCTCAATCTTTGCTGCATATTAGAATTACTGGGAGAGCTTTCAAAAACACACTTCTGGGTCACTACCCCAGACTAAAAAAATTAGATTCCCTGGGGTGGCACCTGGATATCAGCTTTTGTCCCAAGTCTTCAGGTGATTCTAACATGCATCCAGAGCTGAATCACTGCTTCCTGAACTTTGTTAGACCATCCTAGTAGCCCCAATAGGCCTGAATGTACAGACTTCTTTTTTCCCAGTAAGTGCATATGATTTTAGAACTGAGTAATTTCAAATTTTGGCTGAGTCATCTGATATGGTTTGCTGATAATATTAAAGAACTGGGTAACAGAGCTCAAGAAGAAGGCTGTTTCTTTATTCCATTTCTCCCTCTGTTCCTTTTATCATCAGATTATGAAAGACTATAATTTTTCATTGACATTTGGATGGAATTGGGTGAAGGTTACTTGATAATTTACTGTATTTTTGAAGTTAATGATGCCTGAGTGGACGCTTCAGTCTCTAAAGAGCCCAGGATCTGTATGTTATCTGATTCCATTTTCTAGGCTAAATTGTCTGTAACAGTACAGATTAAATTCTGTAATCCAAATGACTTCTGTCTGAATTTACATTACCTCAGGACCTTTGGGGGCATGACTTTTGGTTGGGAATGGAGAGGTGATTTGTGTGTATACATGTGTATACACAGAAATATAAAATTTGCCTGTTGGCATTTTTTCTTCTCTGATATATTCAGTTTAAAGTATTAAACACTTTTCAGACATTTTAAGACAACTATCTCACCCCCAGTTTTTCCCTTCCCTAGGATGAACCTGGGCCGTGTGTACTTTCCATGGTTTCATGAATGTCCAGTATGCTCACTATCTGTTCTGTTCAATCCTAATAGCTGACACTGACCAAGCATCCGCTGGGTGTCAGGCATCATTCTAAGTGCTTGTTAAGTACTGTTACCATTTCATTCTCACAGCAACCCTATGAGAAAGTAACTAAGTGTTTCATAGATGAGGAAACTGAGGCACAGATATGTTAAGACATGTTTAGAAATCTGCCCTAGGTCATAATTATAATTCTGGCATTTCTGTGTCTGCATTCTCAGTCACTACACTATAGTGATTTTTATTCTGTGTAGCAGTATATAGTGGAATCTGTAAAAATGCAACCAAACTAATCTATTGGAGAGCATAGTAGGGGAAAGGGAAACTGTTTTTAAATATGTTTAAAAGTAACTTTTCAGTTTTTTTGTCTGCTACCAAAAATTTATATAGCAGGAATTTGTATAAATCTCTTTTTCTCCTGTACTCTTTATGGAACCCTTTGTTACTGTTATGTATCTTGACTATAATGCCTGGAGCTATGAATTAAATATAAAATCTACAAAACTGCATTTGGTTTATGATATGATACTGTACAAAATTTCAGTCTTATAGCAAATAGTTAAAACTACTGACATAGTACAAATTCCATCTTGATCTCACTTGTATGTGTGCTTCTTTGAAAGGCAGTGCTTCAAAAAGTGACATCTAATGTAAGAATCCCCAGTGTTCATCATACCTGCAGGTTAATCTTTCCTTTAATGCCTTAGGTACTCACAGGCAATGAGGCGGAATAAATATATCAATCCCAGCACACCTGAAGTAGCAGGCAGGGGAAGTCTGCTCGGTGGTGCAATGTGTCAGGAGAGAAGCTAAGCCTACCAGAATGTGCACCACTGAATTTGGGCAGCTGGCCAATGTTTAACACCACCAGAGAAGTGCAATTTTATTCTAATCATCTATTCTTCTGTCAAAGCCAAGAGCAGCATTTCCAACAGCTTTACTTCAACATCAGTAACAATAATATGTACTCCAGAACTCTCAATACAGGGAACTTGAATTTGCATATTAGAAGAGCAGCAAAATATATTTATTCTTTTCATCTTTTGAAGGTGAGACAGAGAGACAATCATGGAAGCCAGGACTAGACATTTCCAAGCCTTTGAGTTCTGAAACATACTAGTCTAGGCAGATAACATTTGAATCATGATGTCAAAGGCAGCAAAAATGGTGTAGTATTTTGGGATCAGCATCTTAGAGGAGCAGACAGAATTACAGAGAGGCATTTTTTGTTTTTTATGAAGATGACATTTGGGTCCCTCCTGCATTCTGAAGACTGGAACACATCAGTTAGCCACATACTCAACTGAAATAATTAACAAAAGCAGCATCTTAAGTAAAACTAGAGACTCAAACTATCAAATCTACTATTTTAATGGGACTAGTTTATCAAGTCCACAGTACTTTGACAGTTTTTTCGATGAATTATCTAAATTAAAGTAGTTAGTTGTATTTTGTGTGCACTTGCAGCCATAATTAAGGATAATGAAGAGCAACTCCATCAGGTTATAAAATCTCTAAGGGAATGAGAACCAACAGATATATATTGATATTTTCTCTTGAATCTATCACATCTTTTGCATAATTCCCTTTCTTCCCACTCTGATATTCTATAACATGTCCCACACATACTTCAGATCATTCATCTAAAGTCAGCTGACCTTCTTGCTCCACATTCTCCAGTTTTGATAGAATTTTCTTTATAAATCTTAGCCAAGCAATGTGATCTCTTCTGAAATCAATCATTTTTACTATAATTTAGGGGGTATATATACTCTTTTTAATAACAGTATTTCCACTTATCAAAATAAAAATGTTTCTTACATTTGCCATCTCCATTTTACGTGATATCTAATTTATTTACATTTTTGTTTTAAATTTGTCTTGATCTGTGGCTACTGACAGTCATGGACTGTTAGACCAGATATGGGACATGGTTATCAGTAGTCAAGTCCTCTCTTTGATGTTTGAATCTTCTCTACTATATTCCAAACAAGTAGTTATCCAGTTTGCCTGAATGTCATCAAAGTGGGGAGCTTATCACAAAAGTAGTCTAAATTGTGTTACTTAAGATTGTTCATTATATTTTACATAGATATGCCTTTAAATAATTTGTGTCATTTGGTCCTAATTTTCTTTTAGGTATATGAATTTTAAACCTTATCCACCTTAAAACTTTTCAGATATTTGAAAACACCCTCACCCTAATTTTTCCCTTTTCTAGCACGGACATGGCTGGTTCTACATATGACATGGTTCCATGTATATTCCACATAATCACTGTCTTAGTTACCCTCTTACGAATATGCTTTCTCTTTGTTTCGTTAACACATATTTTCTATACTTTGATATTAATGTAGCTTCATTAATTTTTAGTATTTGTATGATATAGTTTACTCTCATCCATTTTATGTCTTTTTATTAAACTGTACCTCTCGTAAAGGCAAAAAATTGGGCTTTATTATTTTGCTTCAGCCTATAAGCTTTATCTTTTAATTGTAGTCTTTAGTCTACTTGTATATAATTAAATCATATATTTGGGCTAAAGTCTATTACCTATATATTTGGGGGTTTTTGTCCCATCTGGTCTTCACTCAACATCCCTCCTTTGTTTCTTGTTCTTCCTGGGTATAGAATTATATATTGGAAATAATTTGCATCTTTTTGTAAAGAGATCTACCATCTGTCTTGTTTCCTTGCTAATCTATTTAATGGATTTTTATTTTCATACTATTTATATTTTAGTTTTATAACTTCCATTATATAATGTATATTTTACACATTCCAATTATCAAGGATATAATGGATCTTTCATCTTTAGCTATGTGTACAATTTTCTTCTTGTCTCGATTTTCACACTTTTATTCTGATGTGTGTTCTTTGTTTTTATACCTTCCTGCATTTGTTGAATTTCTTGAATACATTGTTTTAAAATCAAATTTTTAAAACTATTGACAATTATCACTTAAATATTTCTTCTCCATTTTTTCTAGTTTATTTCTGACACTCTAGTTATATATCATTTGATATCATTTGACTAGATTCACATTATTACATGTATTCTGTTCTTTTTATTTTTTGCCTGACAGTATTTATTAATCTTGTTTTCTGTTATGTCTGATCTGCTAATCTAATTAATAGATTTTTATTCATACTATTTATATTTTAGTTTTATAACTTCCATTATATAATGTGTATTTCATACATTCTAATTATCAATTGAACTTCTCTCTTTATTCATTTTGTCCATTTTCCTCCATTTTCTCTAAAATTGTTAATAATGTTCTTTCAAGTCCTGATATGTGAGTAATCCTTGGGTTTGCTTTTACTATCTATTTTTTCTTCTTGATTATTTGTCACATTTCATGAATCTTCTCATGTCATGTGACAGTGTGCTATTATGCAAAATACCCATAGAGATAGAAGTTGATGCCATCTATTCCTAGAAAATTTTCTCTTTCATGCAGATACTGTGAGAGGCTGGTAGTTCAGTCTAATCAGATATTGAACCAGGTTGGAACTAGGATGCAGCTCCATTTAGTTTCAGCTGATCTTTCAAGTCTCATAGGTGAGACCTATTGTGTGTTTGTTGTAGGCTCTCCTTGCGGGGCATGGTTTCCTATAAGGCTGCAGAAGAACACACTGCCTTCATGTCCTGAGGTACAACCTTTGCTGTTTTGACTGAATCTGGCCATTCTGTCTTTCTACCTCTTTGAAATTTCAGCCTACTGAATGTTTTGAGGTTAACTCTTTAGCCTCACATTTCACAGATATTTAAAATATGGAAAATGTGTTGAGAGTGACCTCTCATACATTTCTTGTAGGCCTGCTTCCCGAACATGGCTTTGACTGACCCTTTGTGAGAAATCCCATTCTGTGTTTCTGAACTATGCTGCTCTGGGTCTTAACAAATATCCTGTGGAGTTTCTTAACAAACAACCCTGCTGCCACGAGGGGTTCCCTGGCTTCGACTGCCCTGTGGCAGTCTGCTGAGTCATAAACTCTCTTGCTTTCTGTTTCTCCTAATAGAGTCTCTTACTGTGTCAAGCCTGTAATCAGCCCTTACCCAGGCTTGGAAAATGCTTTTGAGGAAGAAACTGGCGGATGATCTCAGCTTGCCTAGGAAGGGCTCTTCCCTCTCTTAGATTAAAGTTTATTCAGCTATCTTAAACAACCCTCTTATCTCTTTAAGATTTAGTTTTTAATTTATATTTTTATTCCTGGTTGTTGCAATGAAAGCAATGGCTTGTTTCCTCTTGTAAATTTAACTGCCATCAATTATAACGGTTCTGAAAAGTCACAGCCCTTCATTACAGACACCTGCCAAAGTACAGCTTTTGACTTGGGAGACCAAGTGCAGTGTGCTATTGCAGGTAGACCGAACACAAAGGAGCTATCCTACTTTTTTTGAAGGGTATTTATCTGAATATACATTTCTAGACTAGTAGTTATTTCAGGGTTTTTTTCAGCCCTTTGAAGATTTTTATAACTATTTTTTCTGTCATTGTGTGGTGCTAAAGCCAAGTAAGGATGTCATATTGCTCCTCTGAAAGTAATGTGTGTTTTTTAATTGGTGTCCTTTAAAATGTTCTTTTTGTTTTTCACTTTCCACATTTTTACTATGATGTACTTAGATGTAGTTTTCATTCTACTTATCCTGCCTGGGGTTGCTGGAGTTTCTTGAACATATAAGTAGATGTTTGTTCAGGGAGTCCCAAGACCATGCCCGTATTTAGAGTTTTGCTAAAAGGAGTCACAGGATTCAGCACATAGCTGTATTCAAGGATACGATTTATTATCTTGACACATTAAGGATGAATAGCTGAATCAGTAAGGGGAAAATGCACATAAGGCAGAATTTGGAGAAACTCTGGCATGTGTTTCCTATGTTTTCTCTCTCTCTCCCAGCCCAGGAAGAGTCACACCGAGCAACCGAGCATGCTCTTTTCTTCAGCAGTGAAAATGCAGCTGTATGCATGCAATGTTTCTGTTCAGGAAAGCCTCTCTGAGACTCAGATTTTAAGGTTTATCTAAATTCTGGACTTTTAGAAGAAAAGCAGGTATTCATCATAAATCACATGTATGTTTAGTCTAAGCAGGCTGACATAGCAAGAACAATATCAGAGAACATTTTAAAAGCCAAATTCCCAGACACCAGCCATGGGCCAGGACTACAAGCAGGCCCCTTGTAAGACTGGGTCTGTTGTATTAATAGTTTCTTGCAGTACATCTTTTATCAGTTTTAGAGAATTCTGAGCCATCATAATTTCAAGTATAACTTCCTCTATTCTCTCTTCACTCTCTCTCTGATATTCCAATTCCATTTAGTTAGAACACTTTGTCATATTCCATATGTCTCTTATGCTGGTTTCTCTTTTTCATCATTTTATTTCTCCATGCTTCAGTCACATGTTTTATTCCTGACACATCTTCCATTTGTTTTTATTTCAACTAATTCTAAGATGGTTACTGCTACTGTTAAGAGCATATATTGAATTTTTATTTTTCTTATTTTAAATCCTGCAATTTCCATTTCCTATTTATCAGTTTATTTGCTGCTGAATTTGTCCTTTGGTCACGTGACTTTTCAGTATATTAGTCACAGATATTTTGCATCTGATGTTTGGCTCCAGTATCTGGATCTTTTGTTGGACTATTTCTATTGTTCTTTTGGTATGCATCATGTGACCTTCACTCCTCTCTGACTGACAAATTTAGACTGAATATTGGATATTGTATATAAAAAAATTGCAGATGCATTGAGGTTTTAAATAATGTTATCTTCCTTCAGAAACTATTTCCTTCTGTTTCTAACAGATCTTGGGTCAGGAAAAGACCACTTTAATCCAATCATAAAATACACTTATTTGAACCTAGGCTTCATACTTGGTACAGATAGATATGTTTCTGAATTACTTTTACTTTTAGAGATAGCCCTCCAGATATCCAACGAAAAGCCTGGGGTGTTTACTAGGGCTGGTTTTCATTTTGGGGTCCAGACATCCATATTTTGCTTCCTAGACACATAGCATTGCCACAAGCTGTTCTTAGCTTCTCAGAAATTATTCTGTGCTCTACTTCCTGGTCTTTTAGCTGCTGCTTTAAAATCCTCAAATGCCTTGAGGGGAGAAGTCACACTGACTACATGGCTTTCCAGGCTGAGTTTTATTTCTCTCTAGATTTTGACCCTCAGTTCCTTGCTCCTTGCACCTCTCCAACATCTACACACACACATACCTGCACACACAAATAATAACATATCCTAAGAAAGTGATAAATGGTGTCCATTCAAAATATAGAAGAAACTTTACTCGACTAATTCTAGACAGTGCTTTCTTGCATGATTAATATACTCCTCTCTCCTATGTCTGTCTGCACTTTTCTCATGTCCCCTCACCTAGGAATACCTTTTCCTCTCTTATCCTGTAAACCAAAACCCACAAGATTCAACTAATATATCAGGGTTCCTAGAACTCCAAGCCACCTTGCCTGTATTGTTTCTCTTTGTTCTAGTTTCTGTTTGAACTTACTACCTGAATCACGTGTTTGATTTCTAATCACACAATTCCTTTCATGTACTTTCACTGGATGTGCATGTATCTTATTACAATTAGACTGTGTTGTTTTGTAGACTGAGATCAATATGCCTTCCAGCTTTAGCCCTGTTCACTTACTTCAGTTTGGCTCATGTCTTTTCTCCATGGTTGTTTACTTCTTTCTCCTTTACTTTGTGGCTGTACCCAAGGTGCAAAATCCTGGGTGAGCGGACCTAGGAAGAAGAGCCAACCCTGAGAGCTGACCCACTGCCTCAGCAGGGAAGGGTGGGCTGATTGGAACTGAGAAAGTCTCGTTTTACACTGATTTTCATGGTTTTCACTGTAGAATGATCCCAAATCAAAGAGTTCTCCAGTTTTATCTGGCTATGTGCAGGTCTGTAACTGCTTCATAGGTGATTTTACTTCTTTGTAACACTAATGGGAGCTACACCTGTGGGGAGTGTTCAGTATACATTTTTAGTTGTGTTACCAACCTATTTTTCAGAGTTTTCTAATTAGATATGTACATTCATTTCTCTCTAACTATATGAAATCAGATGGTCAGAGATATTTATTATTTTAATGGCAGCTTTCGTAGAATATCCAGTGTACCAACCCTCCAACCCTTTTGCAGCATTTCCCATACTATGTTCAGCAGAATTATGCATTAGGGGAAACGTTAAATTACATGGTCAAGAAGTTCTTGAAACAGTGTACAACTATTTGGATATTTCCAATGAATGTAAACACAATAAAGCCCTGTGTTTAAAACAAACAAACAAACCTAAATTTTTCAGTAATATTTCATTTTGGAGAACTTGTTTTCCTATAAACCTATCTCCAGAACACTAATCTACAAAAAACACATTTTAGTGTGCTTGACATATGGTAATATCTGCCTTCAGGTCTACTGTCAATTATCTTTTCTTTTTTCCTTTTACTTAGCTCTGAAACTCTGGAAGCATTATGTTTAAAGTGCATGAAATATCTGAATCCCTCTGGCTTACTAAAAATTCCCAAAGAGGTTCATTTTATGTTTAGATACAAATTCTATGTGTAAACTTCTCCTTTGTTCATCATAAAAACTGTATTAGTTTCTTATGGCTGCTGAAATAAATTACCACAAAGTTAGTGGCTTAAACAACACAAATTTATTATCTCTCAGTTCTGGGTGTTGAAAGTCTGACTCAGTTAAATGATTGGACTAAAATCATGGTGTCTGCAGGGCTCCATTTCTTTTGGGAAGCTCTAGAGGAGTGTGGTAGGCAGAATGTCCACTTCTGAATCTCTAGAACTTGTGAGTGTGTTATATTATGTGGTAAAGGGTAATTGAAATTGCAGATGAAATTATAGTTGCTAATTAGCTGCCCTTTAACTTGAGTTTATTTTGGTGGATCCATACAAGTGGAAGCAGGAAGCAGAAGACTCAGCTGCATCTAACTGATGCAGTATAATAGAGACAACAAGCCCCTGCTGGCTTTGAAGATGGAAGGGGCCACAAACCAAGAAATGGGGGCAACCTACAGGAGCGGGAAAAAGCAAGAAAATAGATTGTTCCCCAGAGCCTTCAGAAGGAATGAAGCCCTTTGGAAACTTGTGTGACTTATACTTGTATTAGTTTCCTATTGTTGCTAGAACAAACTATCATAAACTTGGTGGCTTAAAACAGCACAACTTTATTATTATATTAATCAGTGTTCTCCAGAGAACAACAGGATATGAGTGTATATGTGTATATATACAGGTAAAAATATGTATACATTTATATGTCTATATATGTGTGTATAGAAAGGGAAAGAGAGACAGAGAAAGATTATAAGGAATTTGTACACACTGCTGTGGGGGCTGGTAAGTCTAAAATCTACAGGCAGTCTGTGGACTATGGAAGAATTAGGTTGCAACCTGAGTCTGAAGGCAGTCTGCTAGCAGAATTTCCTGTCTTTTGGTGGAGATCAGCCTTTACCTGGAGGCCCTCAAAGAGACCTACCCTCATTTTGGAGGATAAATGACTTTACTCAGTCTACTGATTTAGGTGTTAATCTCATCTATAAAATACCTTCACAATCATGTCTAGACAGGTACGTGACCAAATTCTGAGTCCATGGCCTACCCAATTTGAGGCGTAAAAGTAACTATCACAATTATCTTGCATTCCTGGAGATCAGAAGTCTAAAATAAGATAATCTCTTTATTTACAATAATTGATTAGCAACCTTAGTTCCATCTATAATCTTAATTCCCTTTCCCTTGTAACATTACATATTCATTGATCTTGTGCATTAAGAAGTAGGCATCTTTTTCTGCTGTGGCATTATTCTTGCTACTTCCACAGCCATTATATCAAAATAAGAAATTACTAACTTTGGTATTTGAAAGTAAACCAATTAAATGTTGATTTTGGATAAATCTGCTTGGTCCACAGAATTCTTGTCTTTAAATTATTCTTCATTCTTAGAAATTGAGCATTTCCTGGATGACTCTAACCTCTGTAGTTTAAATTTGACTCAAATAAAAGGGAAAGGAACTATATTACTTCATATTTTCCAAAATGATTCAAGTTATTATTTCAAAGAGAAAATATTGGGGCCAAGGATCTGTGATAACAGTCAGCTAAATCAGTTAAATTCATTTTTAATTTATTCATATTACCTGTATATTCAATTTTATGCAAATAACTCTTTGCACTACTTATTAAAGTCCACTATGTATTAAGTTTAAATATGTTAATTCACACATTACATAGCTCTTCCATAACTAAGCTATTGCGGGCATAGTCATTAATAAGAAAGAACATAAAATTTTGTTTTTACTCAACATGGCTTTAGCATCATCTTCGTTTAGCACTGTTCACTAGTCCAAGGAACATATAATTTAATGTATGGGATATTTAGTGTACACTTTGGTTTTGGAATGCACAAAAAAGATTTAATTCAGCTTCCAATTTCCTTTGCATAGCTTAAAACACTATTTCACAAGAGCAATACATATATTTTCTTTTCCAAGGCCAAAGTAGTAGTGAAGTGTTGATAGCCACTCTGTAGCTTCTGGCTTTCATTGCAAAAGTTTTGGCTATAGCAGAACTGAAGGGGGTTTGAGAGAGCAGAAGAGTATAATGAAGCCATGCTGATTGCTGACAGAATTTCCTGTTCATCCATGAGTCAGTTCCCAGCCCTCTAGGAACAATGGGTTTCACTTGCCATCAGCCTTCTCAGCTTATAAATTCCAGGAAAACAAGTATTTTATTCTAGAATACTTAACCAGTACTATTACTAAGTCTTTATGTTTACATAAGATAACTATTGGTAGGAAATATTTGGATTGCCATTTCTAATATATAAGAACAGAAAATCATTTTGTCTAACAAGGGTGCTGGCTATAATAGAAAGAGCCCTCATGTAGGAGTTAAGACAGCATATTGAGACCTGATGTAGTGCTTATTTGGTTTGTGTCCTTGGGCAAGTCACTTCTGTGCAGAATTTTCCACATCTGCAAAATGAGAGACCTTGACTGGATTATCCTAAGTGTTCTGCTAGTTCTTCTATCTAATTGTTCTAATTATAAGAAATTTTTGTAACTAGACTTCTGATCTCCAGAAGTGTAAGATAATAAATTAAGATAATATAATTAAAAATTATGTCTGTCTTTCTGTCTTTACTGGATTAAGTGTTAGGAAAATGGACTGTCTTGTATTTTAATCATTCACAGTGTTACTTATATGTCCCTGGCTAGAATATAAACTTTGTAAGTGCAGGGACTGTCTCACATATCTTTGTATTCACTATAACAATAAGGAAAGTGCTTAGAAAAACAGCTATTTAATACTCATCAAAGTGAAATAAACTAATTCCAAACCCTCTCATACAAGACTCTTTTTTATATTTAAGTTACTTTTAGGATAGATTTTAATATTAAAGATTACAACTTTTAATTGTCCATATGGCTTGCTTCTCAGAGCCCTAGAAATAGTCATCATTTTTCCTGCAAACAATTAGCTATAGGCATGACAAAAACTTAAAGTCATGGTATTCCATAATGCTCCTGTCAGTTAACAACCATAAACTCTACCACAGTTTCTGATTGCTTATCTTTTACTGTAAGTACTGTTGGACCTGAGAAGTATTTGAAATTTGAGGACAATCTCAAGGGGCTGGACAAGTAAGTCATCAGAAGGTAAATGCCAGAGATACATACTGTTCACCCTGCAGGACTGGTGATTGCTATGGCCTGAGGAGGGGAGGTCAAAGAGGAAAGGAAAGAATGGTCTAGCTGTGGCAATGGAATTGTGGGTGACCAAGCCATATTTAGGATTTTGGTGAGGATAAACAAGCAGAATCTGAAGTACCCAAGAACAGGGTACTTTTTAGAAAGGATCTGATCATAGGAGATTGTGTTTAGTTGACATTTACTACAGAGCCAATTCTACCCTAAAGCAGCAATTCTAATAGGTTGCTGCATAATTTAATTTAGTTAATAGAAGAATGTAGGAAGTAATTAAAAAATACTCATTTCATATCCAATAAATACCTTGAAGAAACAGGAATTTAGAAATGAATAAAACTTAGTGGTATAAGAGAAAAAGCCATACATGCTAATTTTTGCCTTTGTAGGAGAAGGATGTTACTAGAATATATCCTCATCACCCATCCAGTAAATCTGAAAGCAGAGTCTGGATGAAATGGGTAGCTGGGATAAGAATTTTTACTTGCTTAATTAACAATAAGAGAAGGTAGAAAAAATCATCAAATGCATACATACATTTTATCAGGGGGTGCCACAGAACAATTTGAAAAGAATTAGAAACACCACATTGCATCTAAAATCAAGAAAGGTGTCTGTCCTCAGATTCTTTTCTTTGTTATTGAAAGCCAACAACAGGAGAAAATCCTCAGATGATATGAGAATTGCTCCTGAAATATTTCAAAGGAAGCAGACCATCAAAACAACACCACAAGCATCATGCAAATTTTTGAAAGGTCAAGGATTTTCAAAAAGAAAAATTAGAGAGTGAAATGTCCTGTGTTTTTGAAAGTCACCCCTCTCGTCTCATTGCTAACAAATTTGCAGAAGGCTGCATACATTTCCACCATATTTTCTGAACTTAGATAAAGGGACAAAGGAAAATGACAACTAAAATTAATTCCCCGTTAGCAATGAAAAATGAAACTTCTAAATGTGTAGGATTTTTATCCTTTTAAATCAGCTGTCACTTTATTTTACAGTTGCATTTTAAGCCTGATTTATTTGTGCTGCCCACTCTGCTGTCACATCAAACACATATTAATCAAGCAGCAAGAGTTAATACTCCTTTTAAGAAAAACATTAAAGATTGGAAGTTAGATCAAAATTAGTTAATACTGTATTTTCTTTAGATCTACTTAAATTTATTATTTCAGATATAATTTTTAATGTCACTAGCATAAAAAAGTGCCAACACTTGTATGACTCAATATTTTTTACAATACTGATTCAATATGTTCTTTTACATTAAGATGTTATAGAGTATTGTTTTCTCTGTGCTGTACTGACTTCCTCATGAGCTAACTATATTGTGCTTTCAAATTATAGTGCTCCTTAATCCCCTTCTACCCCCCCACCCCACCCTCTTCCACCCCTCCCCTTTGGTAACCACTAGTCTCTTTTTGGAGTCTGTGAGCCTGCTGCTGTTTTGTTCCTTCAGTTTTGCTTCGTTGTTATATTCCACGAATGAGGGAAATCATTTGGCACCTGTGTTCCTCCACCTGGTCCACTTCACTGAGTATAACATCCTTCAGCTACATCCATGTTGTTGCAAATGGCAGGATTCGCCTCCCCCTCATGGCTGAACAGTATTCCATTGTGTACATACACCACATCTTCTTTATCCATTTATCCACTGATGGACAGACACCCAGGCTGCTTCCATATTGTCGATCCTTCCCTGCTTCTGACCCACAGATAAGAGAGGAGACACGATGAGATATCGAAGATCTCATCGTGATCTCAGTTACTGAGCTGTCATTTTCTATCATATTTTTATTTTATAAAAGATGAGTTTCCAGCACCTATTTAAACAGAAACAACTTAAAGATATGCATTTGAGTTAATAGTCTCATAATCTGAGCCGCCTGAACTATCTAAGTTTGAATTAAATATTTATTATTTTTTTCTGAACTGGAGATAAAAATACTTCTAAACCTATCACCATGTATAAAGAAAGTAAAATGTTAGTAATTGTAGGCCTAAAATAACATTTCCTTTAGAATCATTTTTAATAGTATATGACGACTTATGTAAATTAGCATCAGAATCTTTTCTCTCAAATATTTTAATATTTGTTAAATGAATGAATACATTCATGAATGTGTAGGTCTATTTTCAAAACAACACATACACACACACATTCATTTACTGCTTAAGACTGGACACTCAGTTATTACTTAATAGAGTTAACTAATGAAGCCTTGATAAACTTTTATACAAATTTATACATTTATACAAATGTTTTCAGATAATAGACATATTTTTAGTACTTATCATCCTTACATTCCTAAATATGACATTTTAGTGGAAAAATATTACCATAGTAATGCACTAATATTAAAGTAGTAAACATCCTACTCATGTAACTGGCCGTGCTGAAGACACTTCAGAAAGAGAGAAATCAGTTGGAAAGTAGCCTAACTTTTCCCTCCTTTTCCCCATCACTACTTCCACCTTTCTGCCATTCTTGCTTTCATACTATTTCATTTTATTTTCAACAATAAAGGCTACCACATATCCAGAAAGAGTAGGACATAAAAAATTGTTGCAGACTGATATTTGGAATTAATTGACATGTGAACCTCATGGACTTACTGGACCTTTGAGGAACTTTAATAAGAAATTGAATTCTGCACTAATGCATTTGTCTCATCGTAGTTGGATAAGGGTGAACTAGACTCTCCAGTAGACTGTCAATTAAAATTAGGTACACTTTGTATGATATCTATGCCATCTTCAATTCCTTGGCTCAACTAACTTTAAAGTAGGACAAAATACAGAGAGTAAGGGAACAGGAACACTACTAGAATCCAAGGATAAAGAAAAATGAAAATTCTGAGGCAAAAAAAGACAATGTTTGCAATTAGCACATACTATAGATTTTATTTAGATAAAACATTAGTTGTTTAAGCACTATCCAGCGGGTGTTTTTATTTTCAGTTATTCACAGTGAAATATATTTTAAACTACATAATCTTCTTTATATAGTGTCTTTATTCCTTAATGGATGTGTTAAAATTGGTTGTTTTTAAATGGACTCATAGCTTACCGCTGACTATGAGAATTTAATGAATATCTTACTTTCATTTATTATTCAGTGTACAACACTGGTTAAATTAATTTTCTATAATTTTTACCTCTGAAAATTTTATTTCTCCAGACTTTTGAAAAGTACCCTGTAATTTTCAAGCAAATACTTCCTTTCAGATATTTTCATATAAAGGAATATTTTTGTTTAACCATCAAATGAATATTAAATTCTTAAATTTATCTTGTTATTTTGGAATTATGTATATTAGGTTATCTTTGACAAGGCTATGCATGCACTTGTAACTGAGCATGAGAGCTTAATGAAAATTCTTCCATATGTTAAGTACTTACTGAAACATATAGGGAAGCTTTAATGCAGTAAATACAAAAGATTAGCAACTGTTATGAAGTTATAAAACAATTTATTAGAGTATATAAAAGCCATATCAGTGACAAGAGTGTACTCTTGATACTAACTTAAATACTAAAGAGTATGATTGGCTATAATTTTATTTTCTGTATTATTTTCTGAGCATAAACTATATAAATTCAATGTGCTACCAGTAAACTAGTAAAACATAGAAATGCATTCTGGCGTTTATGAACTATTAACAATGTAGTATAATTAAAAACCTGCATTCAGCAGCAAATTTTAATATTTAAGATACATTAAGTTATTGGAAGTCATCAAAATAGACAGTTTTTTTAAATTAAGGTATCATTGATATACAATCTTATTAATATGAAAGTTTCACATAAACAACACAATATCTCAACATTCACCCATATTGTCAAGTCCTCAACACCTCTATTGCAGTCAATGTCTATCAGCATAGTAAGATGTTATAGAGTATTGTTTTCTCTGTGCTGTACTGACTTCCTCATGAGCTAACTATATTGTGCTTTCAAATTATAGTGCTCCTTAATCCCCTTCTACCCCCCCACCCCACCCTCTTCCACCCCTCCCCTTTGGTAACCACTAGTCTATTTGGAGTCTGTGAGCCTGCTGCTGTTTTGTTCCTTCAGTTTTGCTTCGTTGTTATATTCCACGAATGAGGGAAATCATTTGGCACCTGTGTTCCTCCACCTGGTCCACTTCACTGAGTATAACATCCTTCAGCTACATCCATGTTGTTGCAAATGGCAGGATTCGCCTCCCCCTCATGGCTGAACAGTATTCCATTGTGTACATACACCACATCTTCTTTATCCATTTATCCACTGATGGACAGACACCCAGGCTGCTTCCATATTGTTGATCCTTCCCTGCTTCTGACCCACAGATAAGAGAGGAGACACGATGAGATATCGAAGATCTGAAAGGACCAGCCAGGGAACTCGAGGCTTAACAGTGTAAGAGTGGTGCTGAGAGGGTACCTCTCATATTTATTGAGCAAATAAATGTTAATAACAATAGAATTTTGCATGGGGGACTTAATACATAATCATTAACTAACTCTAAGCTTAATTCTCAGCAGTCTCCAGTTTCCTGGGGCGTGATGTTCTCAAAAATACTGAAACAATGTGAGAGCAGTCATGTCACAGAAGCTGTTTTGGTCTTGATTGTTCTGTTCTTGATCACACATCAAGAATTACAGGAAAAATAATCAAGTCATATATGCTTATACATTTGATTTCTATACTTGTGGTTATACATTGGATTTATATATTAATCCCACACATACCTTGGCAACCATAAACAGTGCTTTGATAAACATAGGGGTGCACATGCCTCCTTGAGTATGAGAATCTGTATTCCTTGTGTAAATTACAAGGAGTGAGACTCCCAGGTCAAATGACACCTCCATTTCCTGTTTCCCAAAGAACCTCCATACTGCTCTCCACAATGGCTGAAGCATCTTTTCATGTGCCTGTTGGCCATCTGAATATCTTGTTTGGAGAAGTGTCTGTTCAGATTTTCTGCCCATTGTTTAATCATGGTGTCCATTGTTTTTTGGGTGTTGAGGCATGTGAGTTCTTTATATATTTTGGATGTTAACCCCTTATTGGATATGTCGTTTACAAATACATTCTCCCATACTGTAGGATGTCTTTTTGTTCTGCCGATGGTGTCCTTTGCTGTATATGAGATTTTAGTTTGCTGTAGTCCCACTTGTTCACTTTTTATTTCCCTTACCCAAGGAGTTGTGTTCAGGAAAAAGTTGCTCATGTTTATATTCAAGAGATTTTTGCCTATGTTTTCTTCTAAGAGTTTTATGGTTTCATGACATAGATTCAGGTCTTTGATCCATTTTGAGTTTACTTTTTTGTATAGAGTTAGACAATAATCCAGTTTCATTCTCTTACTTGTAGCTGCCCAGTTTTGCCAGTACCAATCTGTCCTGCAGTCTTCAGGTCACTTTCAGGATTAGTTGTATTTGCTGTATTTTCATGTTTTATGTGATTTTGGGAGGAGGTTTCTGCCTTGCTTTTTATACCACCATCTTTTACCCAGAACTCTCAAAATAGGCACTTACTAATTTCTTCATTCACTTAGTATCTAATTTCTTACTGCTATAGGAGCAAATTTAATGACTTAAAGAAACATGTATTTGTTGTTTTACAGATCTGGAGGTCAGAAGTCTGAAACATCTTAGTGCTAAAGTTTTTGACAGAGATGGGTTCCTTCTGCAGGTTCTAGGGGAGAAACTATTTTCTTGCTTTTTCCAGCTTCTGAAAACCATCTGTAGTCCTTCTTTCCCTGACTGTCCTCCATTTTCAAAGCACATCACTCTGACCTCTGCTTCTGTCATCCTATCTCTTATCTATCTTGACTCTCCAGCATTCCTCTTATATTATTGAGTACCTACTATATGCCAGACTGTATGCTAAGTGCTGGGTGTATGATGTTGAAGAGGAAGACTTAGTTCATGCCAATGGAGTGATCGTGAGAGACACAATAAAAAATGTAAGGGTGAACACATTTATTCACTGCACTTGAATGTTGTTTTCTGTATCTTACCTAAACTTCTTTATGAATCCATCATTGTGAGTTGTGGTGAAAATATTTTAAAGCAGCAAATTTATCTCTGAAATTTTTGTTTGAGTGTCTCATTCTCTTCTCAGTTAAATAATTCAGTAAATTCTTTCTAATTTCATCCTCTCTCTTTCTTCCTAAGAGGTTGACTGAAACAGAGGAGGGATTCTTGACCTTCCAGAAGTAGAAGAGAGATTCAGTTGATATTAACCACCTCATCACTCATCTCTGTTGTGATAAACTGATCTGGCCTAGCTCCTAGATCCATTGAATTGATTTCTTCTGAGGTAAGGCTGCTGAACTTACCTTTTTTTCTTTGGGAGAATTTAAAAACTCAATAGTTCTCTATGGTTGATTCAACCATTAATTTTTTGGCTCTTAAGATACTTTTTACTCTGCAGCCTCGTTTGGTGCCCCAGACATCTACATGTGGTTACTGGCTAGGCACTCTACCTTGAAGGTACTTGCACTGGGGCTTCTTATTTCTGTCTATAGTGGCTCCAAATGGCACATTGCCATTCTGCATTGCTATTTCCATGACATGGGACAACTTCTGAGTCCCTCTGGAAGGTGAAGACATCTCTGCATCTCTCTCACTCTTCCTTACCTTTTTTTTCTCCTCTTTCTCTATATAACCATACATTTTAGTCACTGATAATCTGCTAAAATTGAAATAGGACCATTAGCTTAACAGTCTTGTCCAAAGTCCTATTGAGAAAGGGATGAAAATTCCCTCTACTTTTGACTTTTTCCTCAACCTAACATTTTCTTCCTCCATATGCCAGTTTCCCTTAGTGAAGGGAATCCTAACATACTTTTCATCCCTTCCTTGCCCTCTTCTTCTTACCTCTTTCCCACATGCTAGAACCTTTTTCAGCTTCTAATATTATCATGCCCCCAGTGCTGGCTCTTGATATGTCAACAGGAGGGGAACAACTTAGAATTTCTCCCTTTGATTAGGAGATACTCTAATGGCTATTTTTTCATTATGAATTTAAAATTATCTTTGAGTTTAAAAGTTGAAATATGAGCCCTATGTTCTTAGTACCAGCAACTTCCTTCCGGATTCCCTTCCTTTGATTTAATTGATGACAAACTGTAAGATGAAAAGATTTTCAGGATTCGAAGATACTTTGGAGTCATCACAGATTAGCCATGAGTATTATATTGAATATAGTATTTGCAGGTTGTTATGAGTTAATAAGAGAGTGATGTAGAGAATCAAAAGGGTTACTTATTTTATGTTGGACAGCCAAAGAATACTTTTTTGAAAAATGACATTGAGTGAAACTAAAAAGAAGGAAATGAGCTGCTATGAGTAGATGTGTGTTTTAATAATAAGAAAGAAAAGCATGTATGTGCACAAGTCCTGAGGCAAGAAAGAATGTTATGTGTTCAAAAAAAAAAACAGAATGAAGATGAGCAGGACACGAGTTATAATGAGTGGAAAGAAACATGGCTCTAGGTAAAGTTGGACAGATCGGTGAGATCAAGTCAAGTAAAGATATATAAGTCATGGTCAGAAGTTTGGATTAGATTTCAATTTTAAAAGTCATTTGAGAGTTTTTAGACTGCATTGTAACATGATACTCTCTGTGCTTTTATTTATTTTTGTTACAATTTGGAAAAGAGCTGCCCAGTAGAAATATATTGTGAGCCACAAATATGAACCACATATGTAATTTAAAATTTTCAAGTCATCCATTAAAAAAGTAAAAATAAGCAAGTGAAATTAATTTTACAGCACTTAGTGTATCTAAAATATCACATCAACATGTAATCAATATAAAATTATTAATTAAAATATTACATTATTTTATACTAAGTATTCAAGATGATACCAGGGTTCTTGTTCACAAAGTCTAAGAATGAACTTCGCAAACACTCAAAGCAGGAGAGAAAGTGAGAGGCTTTTATTTAGAGATAAAGCGAGACGACAGAGCAGGGACAAGAGAGCCCGTGGTGGTGCCATTATCTAGGGGTTTTATGTGCAGTTGAGGATTTTCAGGAATGGGGGTAAAGGGGTAGGGGTGCCGATTTGTTGAGTGGTCCCAGAGTGCTCATTTTTGATGAGTAACAGAAGAAATTTGCTGCTCTGATTCTTTCTCAGGATAGCGTCTTCCCTCTGGGAGCATATTAATGAAGACCACCTGCCCTGCCCCCAGGGTGGGCTGCGTTGTTGCCTGTTTACTAAAGAGTGTGTTAAGAGTTCTATTTCTTAATTCTTTGGGTTGCTTATAGCTGGACTTGCTTACCAAATTAATATTTTGCCTAGGTTGCAGATTACCTGATTAGGATTAGAGAAGGAAACACAGCATATAGGTACAGTTAAAAATAAGCTGAGCCTTTTAACAGGCTAAGGTGAATTTTACAGTGTCATGATCTAACTAATACAGTGAAGTCACAGGTTATGCTGAGATACCTTTGTTTGTCTGAGGAACATTCAGACATTCCAGGCTAAATTTCTCCTAACCTTTTGAGCTTTAACTGATTTCACTGAAGATGTCTATATTCCTAGTCTGGTATTTTTACCCTAGAAAATGAGTGTGACTCTGACTTTGCATAATGCTTAATACAGAGTTTCAGTAGGGACTTCTTTGCACGTTGTTACATTGTTCTGACTGTAATTATCTTGCTTTGCTTTTTTTTCCAGAGGCCCTCACCCTACTCTGCCTAACCCCATGGTCCCTGTCTCAAAACTATATATGATTTTATGCAGATAAGCCATGTTCCAGGTACTCCATAGCCACCTGTGGCTATTGTCTATTGTAGGAAGAAGAACAGACATAGAAAGTGGATTGGGCAAAAGTGAGAGTTGGAGCAGGGACATTTGTCATGGGGTGATTAGCCACATCTGGGTAAAATGGCTGGACAGGGAAAGGTGGTGGCAGCAGAGATGGAGGTGAAGTGGGAAGACTTGTGGGGACTCAGGAAAAGATGCACATACAGAAGGACTCATGAGAGAACTTCTGGTATTTGAGTTTAAACTGGTGATCTCATTTACTGAAAAATAGAGGGTGTTTGGAGGAAGACTAAAAGCACAAAAAGAGTTAATTCCTCTAGTTTGGGAAGATAAGTTAATGGAAGAAATTAAGAATACTCAAATCTCTGGATTTTTAAGTGTATTTCAGTTATCATTTTTCCTTTTTCATTCACAAATCACCTAAAAGCAACATAAAAAATGAGAAAATAAACTTGCAAAATCCACCACTGACAAAGCCAGAAAATACATGATCTCAAGCAAAGCTAGTAAATGTCAACCAAGGGTGAGGATTGGTATAGAGATAGGAGAGCCAGGATTTCAGGCATGCTTGGGATTGCTCAGGGAATAAATATCTACAGTGCCGTCTAGAATTGTGCAGCTCAAAATTTGCATAATCATATTTAGTAACCCAGCTTACAGACCTGGTTATGAACTTTCAGGACATACTCTCTGAAGTCGATGGCACACGCTTAAATGCAAAACCAGTGATGATTTGTTTGCTATATTTAGAAGGGGGTGTCCAGACTTATGAGGAGAACTTCCCTGGACCCAGTTTGTTTCAACAAGAAGCAGCAAGACAAATGAGCAAGAGATTATAAAGACCAGCCACATTAAGAGTAATCCATCTATTGAGTAGACAAACATGAGCATTGTAAGCACTCCAGTGGTTTTGACTTTGGTTCATCTGGGTGGAATTCCTATAATCCTGTCTCTTACAGGAAATCTGATGGTCTAGCACATGTCCTTGGCTGCTGCTCCCACAAGAACACAAAAACTAAGCAAACAAAAATATGATCCCGGAGGAACTCCTATCATTCAAAAATGAGTAGTCAGAACAAAGGTACCGAATAGATGAGAAAATTAAAAAGTAAAGACATATTAATAACACTCATCAGTGAAAGATCTGATCAAATATATCTTTATTAAATCCAAATAGTTGGAAGTCCAAAGTTCAGGACAGAGATATAAGAGCTCAGGGAAATTATAACTGGACAACGGAAAGTGAAGTGACACAAGAGCAGAAGTTAGAAAAATAAATGGGAGAGAGAAACTAAATTATAATGTCAATGGAAGCCAAATTGGAATCAGCACCACAAAATGGGCCAAAACACAATAAGTGATAACAAGGCCAGGATTGAGAAAAGCAAGCAAATTTTCTCCTTGGCTGAAATGAAATTAGCTAAGGAGAAAATTATGGACATTTAAGACAACATAGATTGGATAACACAATTGATATTGTTGAAGGAAAGATAAAAAATACTAAATAGTAAAAATATTAAAATTAATTTAAACATTGCAGAAGTAAAAGACAATTATACATATTGAAAGGGTATAGTTATACTCAGTTTTGAATAAATGTCCCTTCAATTATGAAAGTTTATATAAAATATTTTTAGAACATAATTGGCTCATATATTAAGAAAATAATGTCCTATTTTGCATGCACCTTGGCTTCAAACTCTAAGAAATGTGCCTAATATTTCTTAAATATGAAGAAAGCAATTCCTTTATTGGAAAGATCACTGAATATTGATTCTCACCTTTTTTGTGCCACTGCTAATGACTGTTAGTAATATTTAGATTATGATTGTCATGAATTGGCTAATACTTAGAGGCACATCAAAACATCAGAAAAATATTCACTTCTGGTATGAACAGTTTAAATCATAAGATTTACAGAAAAAATCAGGGGCACATTTGTGATGCTGGAATTGTGCCTTACTTTCTGATAACCTTGAAAAGTAAAGTTTTCACCCTTCAGGTAGGAACTTTCTGGTAACTGAATATTCATGTATTATTCCATAGCCCATCAAACAAATGTGGCAGTTTTCTGATTTCAAATGTTTGAATAATAATGGTAAAATGTGGAATAATGGGAAAATGTAATCATATCCTTTCCTTACTCTTAGAAGATAAAATTTATAATTTTCTCACTATGCCACCAACAAACATAACCGAGGACAATTGTTTATGTTTGATAAAAGTTTTTGTATAATACTTATTTAGGTGTATAAGAAGGAACAAAACTAGTCATTTTTTTTAATCTGCAAATTTTCTCCATCATAAAGTATTAAATATCTGAATATATTTTATAATTATCTCAGGTATGTTATCTTTATAATTTACAGGTCTGCACATATTATTACTGAGGCATAAAGACAGCAAATGGAGATATTAACAGTGTCCTGTATCTGGTCTAGGTATATGAATTTAAAAAGAGAAGTAATTTTCACCATAATCAAATTATAAAATTGCTGCACTCACAGTTTTTTAAATAATACTTTCTATTTTCCCTCCCTCATGTGTCCCTGCTTTACCTTTGTAATCCACATACCTGAATCTTTTATTATAAAACCCTTAAATGCTGATTTCATCAGTTCAAAATTTCCAACCTCAACTAGTGTTTTGTTATACGAGTTTGATTTTTTTTAACTTAGTCAACTCTCTTATTATCCAGTTATTTCAGAAAACTTGCCATTGTTCTGAATACCCGACCCCCACTGCATTTATTTTCAGCAGACAAAAATCTTTAGAAGTGTGTTCAGTGAACAACTGGGGTCACTGAGGTGCTTTCAAGGGTCTGCATGGTCAAAATTATTTTCATAATAATATTTATTGACATCCTTCGCATTTCACTTGGCCAGTATTTGCAGTGACAGTGGAAAAGGAGTTGTGAGTGAAACTGATGGAACCTTAGTACAAATCAAGGGAGAGGCACCAATCTCTAAAACTAGCCATTGTATTCTTCACTGCCTTGCACTTGCAGAAAACCTAATGCCAGTTTAACATAAGAATGTCCTTAGATGTCCTGAGTGACGGTAATGGCAAATATACACAGGACACTTCTGCTGCAATGAAAGAACACAGCTTCTCTTAGGGAAAAAAATTTGTGAGTGTTTGGGTTGTAAGTTTAACTAGCCTTTTTTCTTTTTTTTAATGAAATACTTTGATAAACTTGATAAACTAGAAAAAACACTTATTTGAAAGAACACTTAATAAACTGGATAGTGTAGACTTGGGTATTTGGCAGACATTTTCACAAAAATAAAGTGGGCCTTTCACTTCAGGGAAACAATTGACATTTGTGGCCAATGGAAAAAATGTGTGCTTTCAAGTGAGAAATAGGAGTTTAGACAGTTTATATCTTCTGCTGTGGAACTGATAACTTTCCAATACTTAAATATTTTCTGAAAAATCTGTAATATTAATATATGTATTTTTTATATTGCATAATGAAACAATATTTTTCAAATGACAAAAAAAATGTTACAAAATCATACATGGATAAAATAATCCACTTAATGTACAGATAAACTGAATGAATTTAATGTTAAAAGAGTAGGAAAAGTTCATTGGTATAGTTGCAGACTCCACATTGCAGCTAATCTTTAGAAAACTAACGCTTGATGAGTTTTAATGTAGTATTAAGGAAAAACACTCATAAGTATCTGAAGACTGTTAAAATTCCCTCTCTTTGAGGCATGATTTCCTCGTATACTTCAGTGACATCAGCATATCACACCAGACAGACTACTATGGACTGGATACTTGATTGCAATCTTGGAATACGACGCTGAACCAGACTGATAGGACACTTGCTTTCACTGAACAAACATCATTTTTCCTTGCTGCCTTTGGATCCAGGAATAAATAGATATCAATGATTGCTGACTTAGTTTTATAAATAGTTCTATTCTCTGACTTCACATTCTCAACTAATTTTGCTGATTACTCTCTCACTGCTTTCCCTCCTTCCCTTTCAAAAGTATGTGTTCCTTAGGGTATTGTTTTATTCTCTTTGTACTTTCTTTCTGGGTACTTGTTAAATACATTTACCTGTCACCTGTATGCTCTTAGCTCTTAAATATGTATTGCTAATTTTGGCCATCATTGTACCTTCAAAAACTTAAAGCTTGAATTTATAATTAACTGTTTCACTCTTTTGCCTGGAAGTATCAATAATCATTCAAAGCCAACAAGTCTCAAAACAATTCAGTTTTCTACCTCCTCTCTTCATGAAAAAGCCTTCTCTTCCAGGAGAAAGACCATCTCTGACAGTTAACTAGTTTATCACATCAGCATTCATGACCACATGTTTTTACATTAAAACTAAGTTAAAGTCTGGCGTGTGTGTGTGTGTATGTATTATGTCTTTACTGTCCTATTTTTATGCAATGTTTCATCTATTCTGCTTTAATCTAAGCATGCTTATTTTGATAATGTTTTTGAGATAAAATTCATATAATCTGTTTTCAGTGAACAGAACACACAACAGTTGAGTGCATTTACTATATTAATAATGTTGTGTAACTACCACCTCTGTCTAGTCCAAAATATTTCCATCACTCCAAAAGGAAACCTTGTAACTATTAAGCAGTTATTCCCCCATTCTCTCTTCCACAAGCCGCTGGCAACTACTAACCATTAATCTGCTTTCTATTGCTGTAGATTTACCTATTCTGGATGTTTTATATAGCTATGAATTGGTTTCTTTCACTTAGCATAATATTTTTGAGGTTTATGCACCTTGTAGCACATATATCAGTATTTCTTTTTTTATTTATTTTTAACATAATTCTTCTGATAAAAACCCAAGATGTATGATGGAACTTCAGAAACCTCAGTCAGCGGGTAGAAATCATCAAGCTAGCCTCAGGGTATGGAAATAAGGCTATACACTTAGAATAAAAGTAGTAAAACAAGCATTATTGCTCAAAAAATGGACGACTTAGCTATCCTCAAAAATACCTTAAGAGAAAATGTTTTGGTAGGTGCTGTCACTCTAAACTTGACTGATATCATATCCAAGCAAAAGGGTCAGAATGTATCCCCAAACAAAGGAAAATGGAACTCATTCAATTGTGTTGTAATCTTATTTTCAGAAGTAATGATGTGGTAAGCATTAGTAGATGGATAGAAATAATTTGTAAGTATTTAGTCAATAAAGCCCAAAGAAAAGAGAAAATTCATCTGGCAGAAATCTGTTTTGTTGTGAGACAGAGAGAGTTCATCAGGCTTCTCTGTAGACCGGGTGAAATATCACTGAAGACAATCTAATTCTCTTGGCTTTGATTCTGTGCTCATCAAGAGACCTTGAGGTTATTTATTTATTTAGAAGTTTTATAATGATAAAAACTCTCATAGGAAACGGACATGAGTATTCCCTTTTGGAAATAAACATACTGGCGTTGTGGTATACAAGCAATATGTTTTGCATTAATCAGGCTATATAGTACCTAAAACAGTAGGTGACACAAACCATGTCCAGTAAATGTGATTTTAATGAACTAGTAAATGAACAGAGCATCTATAATACTTTGCTATTGATGTGGATAGAGTAAGTTGAAGAAAAATATACTTTATTAGTCATTTTACCATCTTTTCTCCAGTGTAAATCATTTGAAAAATTGAGTTTCTAGAATGTTTAATCATGCATTGTATTACTGAGTAGAGTAGAATAAATAACAATCTGCCTGGGATAATTAAAACAAAGGAATAATTTGGGAAAATTAGTTATTAATATAGATTTTAATATGGTAAACATCCAGTAGAAATCCAGATGCTTTTCTTTTGTCAAATATTATTCAGGAATAGGATTCACAGGGATGTTGTTCAACAGACATACTGGTTTCCTATGAATGACTCAGACTCTTAAGGTACATCCAAGGACTTTCAAAATTCCACTCTGAAAAATACTTTCCACTTGGAGAAATTGTTGATATAATTAGCTCTGGAAAGCATGGAATCCCCAAGGACTTCCTTTTCAGTAAGAAATCTTAGGGATAATTGCAAGAGCTATTTTAAAAAAGAGTTCGATTGCTGATTAGTTTGTTTTTACAGGGTTACGTTTCTGTTATGTTTTATTTGAAGACACTTCTGCTGTATTATAACAATGTAGCTTGCTCAAAATCTGACAGGTTTTGTTCTCCAAGGATCCTAAACTGCTTAGTATATATTATTACTATTAAATATTCCTATTGTGGTGAATCTTTTATAAATGAGTGTACATTTATTGAAATACAGTTTCTTTCCTCTTAACCTTTGTAGTGATTTAATAAAGAATACTACTATATCAAGAGTTTATGAAAATAGTTGTCTAACCACATTCCCTGGTGAGGGTTACCACAGCTTTCAGAATCATTTTATGTGGGTATCTTAGTCAATTACAATGAATGCTGCTTGCAGTGAATCCGGAGAATGGGGGTAAAAAATGGTTAAGCACATTTTCTACCTGTGTGAAGTACTTAATTGCATCTTCCAAATTCCCACAAGTATTCCAAAGTTCAGCTCCAAAAAGGGTTGACAACTATATCTTGATTCACTCTCATGCTTTGTTTCCTAACAGACTAATCTTTTTTTACTATGGTAAACATATTAAATGTGTTTGTGGACATCTATAGTATTAAGTAGCACTTTCCTCAAAGCAGGCTAAAAAATAGCAATATCTCAAAAATGTTTAGGTTAATGCTGGCCAAAACTAAGAAGTCTTTTCATTACCTATGCTAATATAAGAGGAATTTTTTTCAAAAGTTGAAAAATTTAGGTCCATCATGCACTTTCTTAGAAGAAAGAAACTTTCTGGGAAACTTCTCGTAGATTATATATGTAATCTCTGACTAAATTTAGTAGGTTACTTCTTCTGAGTATAATTGGATATATAATTCCTGTGTTCACCTTGTGGAATCAAGTGGGAAAATTTTCCCTTGCTTTTGCTTAGAGAAGATGGCACAGATTGCAGAAGGCTGGGTTGGTTTCTAAAACATAGAAATATTAACATTACTAACATTGAAATTTTTATCACCTTACGTGATTGATGAACTGAGAAGTTCTTTAAGACTGAGGACTGCTGTGTGCCTTTAATATCTTTCTGGAGAGTCCCATATCCACTTATTATTTATAGGACATTTCTACAAATTTGGGACATGTATTTAAATATTGGAATAATATAATTTGGTCAAATTTGTTTTTGAAGCTTAGCCAAATCTCTTTGCTCCCCATGGTTACATAAACACATAATTTTCTCTTTATGCTTTTGTTAGAGTTACTGATGATACTTGTAACCAAAATAAGCCTGTAACTAATCAAACAAAAACTGTTCATTGAGCACAATTTCATTTTTATCTAATCAACAAACTTTTATAAATCATCTACCATGAGCCAGATCCTGCTGAAAATACACAAAAGATACCCTGCCTTTTCCTGTTCTTAGTCTGGCAGTGCGGATACATAAGGAGTTGATGTTATGGTAGGATAAACCTGGGCGGGGCTGGGGGAGCCCTCAGAGCAGGAAATGTTTGAGGAGGCACTAAAGAGGGAGCTCAGGGACTGAGAACTGTTTTAGACAGGGGTTTATGTGCGCGCACGCGCGTTGGGGAGAAGCAAGAGTCCGTGGAAGCTTGAAAAAACACAGATCAAAGATGGGAAAGCCTTTGAAGGGAGTAGTAGTGCAGAACTGACGTTTAGAGTAAGAGGAGCCCAAGAAAATAGGGACCGAGGATATAACAGGGCTTTATAGGCTGTTGGGTCCTTGGGATTTTATCTTTTAGAAGATGAGCGAGCACCTCAGGGTTTCAAGTAGGCAATTTGTATTTTTAAGAATTGTCATTCCCTGGAGAATGTGAAGGGTGGATTGGCGTAGGAAGCCAGGAAGCTGGAGAGATTAGTTAGGGAGCTGCTGATACTGTCCAGGCAAGAGGTGATGAATTAAGTTCGAGAGTAGCATAGATGGAAGGGGAAGATTTAATCAGGATGATGTGTCTAGTTCAAAGCTAAGTATGTAATGAATATAAAATGCTTTCTGCCCTAAGGAGATTATAAGTTACATGTTCAATTGTTGGTAGACGGGAGCAAAAACTGATAAATTACAAAATGACTAAATGTGGTGTGAGCACAGTTTGGCAAAATATGTATTGATGCTGTTTTGTAATTTGACTACTTCAGATATTAATAAATCTATATGCTGAAGATACGGCTGAGTGGCCACAAAAGTTATTTCTCAAATTCTCTAGCCTCACCCTCTGAACTGTCTCTGATCTCATTATACTATAGAAATAGAAAGCATCACCTTCTTGATAAAATAATACCTTAGGATAATGCCAAGAAGAAGGTGGACATTAAAGGATGGGTGTGCCTTAGAGGGAAAGTTAGAGATTTTTGGTAAAGGACTGGGATAAGTGTAGCCACAGTGGTAGGAATTGATAGGCAATTGTAGGGAAGAAGCAAGGAGAATAATGATTTGATTGAAGCAGAGAAACTGAGCATGACACTAAGGCTGACTCAGCATAAGGGGCCTATTCTTTGTTAGGGAAGATCACGAGAGCCTGAGGAATTTCCGTATTAACTAATAGACTCACACTTATGTCATTGTATTACAGCCATTCATTCTATTTCAGTCAAGTTTATTTATTTACATTCTCAGCATCTAATTTCAGTATACTTGAGCACAATTATATATAATTGTTTTTGAGCCTCACTAATGGATACATTGTGATTTCCTTCTCATCTTCCTTTTCGCCTTCCTTCATTTTTGTTTGAAAACAAAATGACACACCAGATAGTTTGTCCCATCACTCTGAATTAGCCAATAATCTATTGAGTGCATATCTTATAAATTCATTAGAAATGAATAAAGCATATCTAAGTATAAAATATATGATACTGTTTGAATTGTTCATTTTCAGAGGGCAGGTACAGCCTTCATGTCCTCATCTTTACCCTACCATCTCCCGTCTATTTAAAACAAAATTTAGTTTTACTATAAATATTTTGGAAGGTTGGGGAAAAATTCATTGCACACAAAGAGATCTACATATTGTATATTATGTGATAATTATAAAACAGGACCAATGTAAAAATTATATAGGTAGCATAACTGAAATCTAATGTTTAAAATTCTAGATTTCTTCACTCATTTATAACTCTTTTGAGCATTTTCTTATGAATATAGGCAGACATTTTTAATCTGTCCACTTCTCTCTAAACCAGATACCTCATTTTTTGAATCCCTAAATCCACACACACAGTCCCCTAATCACAACATTGATGGATAAGGGTACAGGTTGATGTAAACCATTTGGTGTACTTCTCTTATCATTTGCCATCCACATGTTATTTAAGATTGATTTCTTGAGAGGAAACAAAAATACAGTGTTTTTCCTCACTAGAAATGGCAAGTCTGTTTCAGCCTAGACCAATCTTGACCCTGACAAAATAAGATTATAAAGTAACCCATATGTCCTTAGAGATCTTACACAGCTGGAAAAGTCCTTGAAATCTAACTTTTTAACAAAGACGTGCTTCTTTCTAAATAAGTATGAGCAGAATGCTAACTCTCCCTGAACTACAGACCTAACTGAATTATAGAACAAAATGGAAGTTTTAGTAAACTAATGGTTAAGCCACTATCTTGATTTGTATCACCATGTATTTATTTTATCTGTTTTGGGGGGTTTTGTTTTTTTATTTTTACACAATTTCAGTATTAAAGACGAGGCTCTAGAATAATAATAGTACATGGAATTCCTGTATACCTGTTACTGGATGTGACCCCATTTTTCCCCATTATTCTCTCTCTCTATCTCCACCTCCATCTGTCTCTTTTGAAACATTTTTAAGTCATAGACTTCATGCCCCTTTCTTTCTAAATGATTCAGCATGTCTACTAAAAAAGGGGCATTCTCTTACATAATCACAGTATTGCAAATTTATTAATGTTACCTAATTTTCAGTCCTCATTCAAGTTTCAGTAATTATTATCCCCATAGTATCTTCTATGACTTAATTTCCCAGTCCAACATTTAACTTAATCATGCATTACATTTGGTTGCCATACATTTTTAGTCTTTCTAAAAATCCAAAGCAGTTTCTTAAACTGTTTTTTCTTTCTTAACCTTGATTCATTTGAAAAGCCCAGGAAGGTTTGTAGTATGTCCTTCAATTTAAGTTTGTCTGATGTTTCCTCATAGTTAGATTCAGGCTGTGTATTTTTGGAAATTCTAAAGAAAAGGTCATTTCTTTCTTGGTGCACCATATCAGGAAGCAAATGATGTTGGTCTGTCCTTAAAACAGTGATGGTAACTTTGATAGCTTGATTAAGATGGTGTCTGTTAGTAATTTTTAAGTAGTATACTTTTCCTTATAATTAATAATTTGTGGGGAGATACTTTGATAGTATGAAAATATCCTATTCTTTACCAAACATATCTACTATTTTTGCATCCATTGGTGATTTTCTAATTCTGTCAATCCTTGATATATTAATATGCTGTACTAAGGAAGAGCTTTACTTTCTCCTGCATTTATTTATTTTTAAATATCTATATTTTTGTTGTTCTATGGATTTTTATTCAAAGGATTTAACCCATTCTAACATTATTTATTTTGATCAAATTATCTCATATTTCACCAGTGGAAACCTCATGAGCCAGCCTCTTTGTCCTTTTAATATGTCTTCATCATTTCCTCAGCCATGTAATCTAACATATCACTAATGACACTTAATTTCTTTTAATGGAGAATGGTGTTTAAAAATTAAAATACATGTACTCAGTGTGCTCATTGTGTGCTCACTTGGTCTCACACTCTCTATGAAAAAATATCATGAGATCATAGTCAAACTTCTGATTACAAGTCAAAAGCCTCTGGAAACATTCTAGTTTTTATGCTTTTCCATGTTTAATACTCCCTTCTCTAGGCTTCCATTATCCTCTGTAAACTGAATTTCTTGCTCTAATGTACAGACTAGGCAGAAAGTATTTTCCAAACAGTTAACCAATGACAATGTGATTTACAAACTTTTACTAACTAGGGTTTAGTATTTGTTTACCAAAAATTTTTTTGAAATGAAATTTTGATACAAATCTTTAATATGTAGTTTGAATATGTAATTGTGAATTGAAAATTGAATATGTAATTTGATCAGATTTGACAAATGTATAAACTCATGTAATTCAGAACCCTATGAAAATAAGAACATTAATATCAGAAGATTTCTTGTGCTCTACTACGTAGATCTACACCCTTACCCAGTGGATCTAATCATCCTAAGAAATTATTGTCATGATTATTTTTGAGCGTTCTAGGATTTCACATAAGTGGAATATTACACTATGCATGCTTTTGTTTTTGGCTTCTTTTGCTGAGCATAATGTCTGTGAGATCATCCATGTCATTGCATGTATTGGTCATTCATTCTTTTTATTGCTGAATAGTAGTCATGGGATAAATATATTTCATTTTATCCTGTTGATGAACATTTGGTTTCAGCTTTTGGATATTTTCTGTGAATGTATGTTTATATAGCACTTTTTTGAAATTAATTAATTAATTTATTTTGTTGTCACTAATCTACAATTACATGAAGAATATTATGTTTACTAGGATCCCCCCTTTGCCAAATCTCCCCCACAAACCCCATTACAGTACTGTCCATCAGCGTAGTAAGATGCTGTAGAATTACTACTTGTCTTCTCTGTGCTGCACAGCCCTCCTCATGCCCCCCCTACATTATACATGCTAATCATAATGCCCCCTTTCTTTTTCCCCACCCTTATCCCTCCCTTCCCACCCATCCTCCCCAGTCCCTTTCCCTTTGGCAACTGTTAGTCCATTCTTAGGTTCTATGATTCTGCTGCTGTTTTGTTCCTTCAGTCTTTCTTTGTTCCTATAGTCTTTGGGTTTGAGGTGAGTCTCTTGTAAGCAGTATAGAGATGGGTCTTGCTTTTTTATCCATTCTATTATTCTGTGTCTTTTGATTGGTGCATTCAGTCCATTTACATTTAGGGTGATTATTGAAAGATATGTGCTTATTGCCATTGCAGGCTTTAGATTCATGGTTGCCAAAGGTTCAAGGTTAGCTTCTTTAGTATCTTACTGTCTAACTTAACTCACTTATTGAGCTATTTTAGACATTGTCTGGTCATTGTTTATTTTTCTCCCTTCTTATTCCTCCTCCTCTGTTCTTTATATGTTGGTTGTTTTATTCTGTGCTCTTTTATGCTTCCTTTAACTGCTTTTGTGGGTAGTTGATTTTATTTTTTGCCTTTAGTTAGTATTTGGTTGGTCTGCTTTCTTTGCTGTGATTTTATTTTCTCTGGTGACATCTATTTAGTTTTAGAAGTGCTCCCATCTAGAGCAGTCCCTCTAAAATACCCTGTAGAGGTGGTTTGTGGGAGGCAAATTCCCTCAACTTTTGCTTGTCTGGGAATTGTTTAATCCCACCTTCATATTTAAATGATAGTCATGCTGGATAACAATACTCTTGGTTCAAGGCCCTTCTCTTTCATTGCATTAAGTATATCATGCCATTTTCTTCTGGCCTGTAAGGTTTCTGTTGAGAAGTCTGATGATAGCCTGATGGGTTTTCCTTTGTAGGTGACCTTTTTTCTCTCTCTAGCTGCCTTTAAAACTCTGTCCTTGTTCTTGATCCTTGCCATTTTAATTGTTATGTGTCTTGGTGTTGTCCTCCTTGGATCCTTTCTGTTGGAAGTTCTGTATACTTCCATGGTCTGATCGATTATTTCCTCCCCCAGTTTGGGGAAGTTTTCAGCAATAATTTCTTCAAATACTCTTTCTATTCCTTTTTCTTTTTCTCTCTCTTCTTCTTCAGGTACCCCTATAATGCAGATATTGTTCCTTTTAGATTGGTCACACAGTTCTCTTAATATTGTTTCATTCCTGAAGATCCTTTTATCTCTCTCTGCATCAGCTTCTATGCATTCCCGTTCTCTGGTTTCTATTCCATCAATGGCCTCTTGCATCTTATCCATTCTGTTTATAAATCCTTCCAGAGATTGTTTTATTTCTGTAATCTCCCTCCGGACGTCTGTAATCTCCCTCTGGACTTCATCCCTTAGCTCTTGCATATTTCTCTGCATCTCCATCAGCGTGGTTATGAGCTTTATTTTTTATTCTTTTTCAGGAGGACTGGTTAGGTCTATATCCTTCTCAGGGTTTGCCTCTGTGATCTTGGTCTGTATCAATTTCTTCTGCCTTTTCATGGTGATAGATATATTTGTGGCGAGCTGGCACATATGTTGAGTAAGAGAAAGTCCCTTCTTGCCAGTTTGTGGCCTTCCTCTCCTGGGAGAACAGCGACCTCTAGCGGCTTGTGCTGGGCAGCTGTGTGCAGATGGGGCTTCTGATCTTGCCTGGCTGCTATGGAGTTTATTTAGCTCTGCAGTTGCTGCGGGCGTGGCCTGCCTCAGGCTGCTGCTCCAATATGGCGGAGCCGCGTTGGAGGGGAACAGGCAGGAAGGAGGCTGTTTATCGTGGTGAGGGACCTCTGAGCTGCGCTGCAGGGATTTGGGCACCCAGAGCTCCCTGAGGTTCGCAGATGCTGGGCTAAGTGTCCCGGGGCACTTCCATCCAGCTGTGAGGTCCCTGTCCCTTTAAGACTTTCAAAAAGCACTCGCTTTTCTTTGTCCCCAGGGGTGCCAGCTGCGGGGATCCGCTCACAGGTCTTACTGTCCTGTTTCCCTAGTTTCCAGCACCCCATGCATGCACTGTGTGTCTGCGCTCTGGCGTGGATGGCTAGGGCTGGGTGTTCAGCAGTCCTGGGCTCCTTCTCCCTCCCACTCAGACCTCTCTTTGCCCACCAGGAGCTGGGGGGAGGGGTGCTCGGGTCCCACCAGGCTGGGGCTTGTATCTTACCCCCTTTGCGAGGCACTGGGTTCTCGCAGGTGTATATGTGGTCTGGCTGTTGTCCTGTGTCTTCTGGTCTCTCTTTTAGGATTAGTTGTATTTGTTGTATTTTCAAAAATATATTTGGTTTTGGGAGATTTCCACTGCTCTACTTACGCCACCATCTTGGTTCTCTCTTCTATATAGCACTTTGGCATAGAGTAGGTAAGTGTCATATTTGATAAAAAGGAAAAAAGTACAATACATTTTAAAAATCATTTTATCATTTTATAGTCTCAGAATTTAATATGAGTTCTGCTTGATCCACATTCTTGCTGAAATTTAACATTGTCAATCTTTGTTTTTTGTCTTCCTTGTGAAATACAGTATCATATTCTTTTCAATTTCAATTTGCCTTATAATGATTACAAACTTATGATTTATTTTATTGGCCATTCATTTAATATCATTTGTGAAAAATGCCCATTTTTCTATAAATGACTGGTTTGTCTTTGAGTTATAGGAGTTTTAGTATGTTTTATTCAAATTTTTTCCCATATATGTGTGTATGTGTCTGTGTTCTAAATGTTTTCTCCCCATCTAGAGCTTCCTGTTTATTTGCCTAATGATATATTTTATTGAACAGAAGTTCTTAATTTTGAAGAAGTCTACTTTATCATCTTTAACAATTTCATAACTAATGCTGTATATGTTCTGTCTAAAAGAATGTTTTGCCTATATCACAGATACCCATCAGTTTTTTTTTCTTACATTTTATAATTTTGGCTTTAAGTTTAGATGTGTAATTATTCTTAAATCATTCTGTTATTTTGTGAGATTTCTGTATGTTGTAAGATTTTAGTCTGTTTGTGTTTAATGCAATTAGTATGTTCAGATTTACATCTGTCATTTCCAAGTTGTTTTTCTCATGTTTTTTATTGTTGTCCTGTTTCTTTCTCACTGCCTTTTTTGGCTTAATCATATGTCTCCTATATGTTTTCATTTCTGTATTCAATTTTTGCTGTACCTACATTATTTTTTAGTGGTTTCAATAGTTATTACAGTATACATGCTTAAGTTATGGTCTAATTATAATTAATATTTCACTACTGCATGTAACATTTAAAACCCTTCAACATTATAGTTTCATCTATCTTCATCTAATATGCTGTTGTGTGGGGACCCAAATGACTATATCCTGGATTAGAAAGCTGTAGGGCCGCATTGTAAAGCAGAACACTGCTTCCTCCATGCTGACAACAGCACAACACTCTTTGCTTATCTATTAATGGGTATATAGGGTTTTACTTTCCTCTGAAGTCATGGGAATGGCTATACTTTATTGCCTGCATGTACCTGCAACATCCTACTTAGCAGGTAGCCTTCTGACGTGCTTTACATTGTTTTTCTAAATGTGTGCTCAATAAATATGAAAGCTTGAGAGCATTCGAGGAGACTTCTTTTAGCCTCCCTCTCATCTCTCTTGACTTTCCTATAGTCTCGAGTAATTCTTTCTGCCACCAATGACTTTGCTGGACAAAGCTTGAATTGTCATATATATGTCACATCTACGTAGATTACAAAACATAAAATAAATTTTATTTTTGACTTAAAATAATGTTATTTTTTCAAAATTAAGAGAAGAAAATATTTTCTAAAAACCAAGTTATATTCTACTTATTGAATTGGATGGGGTTTTTTAAAGATAAAATTCTAGGTATATACTTTTTTGTTTCATTGTCTGTTGTTCTCCATTGTTCCTGCATTCATTTATACTATTATTTGCCTCTAGCTGCTTTCTATAGCTATGCTAGTGATTATCTCTTCATCTCTAGTCTTCAGCAGTTTAATTATAGTATGCTTAGTTGTTGCTGTCATTCTATTTATTCTGCTTGGGGTTCATTTGGCATTTTGGAATCTACAAGTATATACTTAAAAAAAAAATTTTGGGAAAATTTTTGTTATTAATATGTCATTTTTTTTTCTACCCCAGTCCTTCTTTTCATCTTGTGACTGTAGTTGCATATATGCTAGAGTCTTTGGTATTGTCCTCTTGTCCCTCAGGTCAGTGAGGCTTTCTCCTATATATTCAAACACTTCAGAGTTGATAACTTCAGGCCTCTTCCAGTGTACTGACCTGTCTGCTGTTAAATCTATCCAGATAACTTTATTTTTTATTAATGCTACTACTCATTTCTAAGTTCTCACTTGGTACTCTTTCATAGTTTACCTTCTCCACTGAGATTGCCATTCTCTTTCTGCGTTATAACCATATTGTCCTTAAATCATTGAATATGTCTTAAATAGCTGCTCTAAAAGACTTGTCTGCTAATTCTAACATGAGTCAATTCAGGGTTGGTCTCTATTGATTGCTTTTTCTCCTGATAATGGGTGAAATTGCCTATCTTTTTTATGTTTAATTTTTTTTATTGCATCCTGGTCATTGTAAATGATATAGAGTTCTCTTATAGTATAATTCTGATGATGATTGATTTTTGTTCTACCAGGCAGATAGCTTAGCTGGACTCCAACTCTAAATACTGCCTTACTTGATGCGGATAGCAATCAAGGCATCTTCTTAGTTCCCTTAGGCTACCAGCAGCTCCATTCTTAGTCTCTCCTGTGTATGCAGTTAAAAGATAAATCAATGACCTAAGGCATTTACACAGATTGCCATGCATCTCCTGCTAGCTCTTTCATTTCTGGAGTTTTCTGAACATTCCCACCTGCTCTGATACCTTTAAATTGTAACATCTAACACCTAATTTCTCAAAATAGTGAGACTAGAAATTTCTGCTTGAGTTCCAGCCTGCATAATCCCATTGGTGCAGATGAGGGCATGCTTCCAGGCAAAAAGACACTTAAATGCATATATCACCAAGTACACTTTGCCTCTAAAAGGTTGCCTCCTCTTCAGCCTCTGCAGAACTTTAAATGATCATTATACATTTTATAATACTTCTGGTCATTACATAGCACTTTTAAATGCAGTCAGTTTTGCTCTGACAAAGCGTATATGTTCCTAAAAAATCACAATATGCAATAAAAAACCACAGGGCCTATAGGGGAAAAAAATTTGGGTTAAAGCCACAACACTCACAAACTTCATCAGTGATGTTAAAAAAAATTGGTAAAAATGGTAGCCCATTTTTACATGTTAAATGATTAAGAAATACACAAATACTACAATAAATGTAGCATCTTACCTTGTAAAAGTCTTGAAATTTATTTATGGAAGTGTGTGTAAGGAAGGTTGAAGATGGTGAGTTAGTGTGAGGCAGTCGGAGTGTTATCTGAAATCTGACAAAGTTCTAACACCTGATGTAAATGGGTATGATTCCTAATACATGGGATGAACTGAAGTAGCTAGTAGATTTGAGGTGTGTGTTCCGACATAACTGTAGTGTTCTGCACTCACCTAATATTTCTCACAGATAAAATTGAACATAAGCAAACATGAAATTTCAATTATATTCCAATTATTTCCTAACATATCAGTTGTTTGGAACAAATCTGCAGCTTCCAAATAAGCATTCTATAGAATTGGCAGTATTTTTTTAAATTATACAAAGTTCAAAATTGTTATGTATAGGCAAATGAGTCTAAAAGAAGCTATTTGCCTTTTACTGAAAAAAAAATTTACCTTTTTTATTCATTTTAAACTTTGTGTACATTACTTGGTGTCAATATCTTTCATTTAGCATCATTTGCAAAATGTGATGGTATGGCATATAGAAGTATTTTATTCTTATTGCTGTATAATATTCCATTTTATAACTATACCACAGTTTATTTTCCATTATACTGTTGATGAACATTTTGGTTGTTTCCAGTTTTTTGCTATTTTAACTAAAGCTGCTATGAACACTCCTGTAGATATATTTTGGTCTGTATGTGCTAAGAGTTTTTGGGTCATAGCATTTATATATATAAATCTCTTGTAGATACTGACAAATGTTTTCCAAATGGTATTAAAATGACTTTTTGGAAAGAAATATGAAGAGTAACTAAATAAATGAAGTAATGATGAAAATGCATTTAATAACTGAATACTGCCTCTGAGAATCTCTAAATTTCAATTTACTAAGTTTTTGGTGACTTCATCTGTCAAATAATCTACTCCCTAAATGAATTCATTGTATCACTTTAAACCCATTTGATTTTTACAATAGAAGAATAAAATGTTAATGACTTCAGACAAAAATGATCAAATAGTAAGTTTATCAAATGAAACAGGTTTCCAGTAATTCTTCTAGGTATAAAGGAAACAGCAACAAAATGAACTGCAGTTTAACATTCACTCTAGTTTTTAATCTCAAATATTTTTCTACCCTGAATTGATTGCTTAAAATAATTATTAAACCAAATTTAATACTAAGAAATGTGCCTGGTTATTAGATATTTTGGAGGAATGAATGTACTGTCTGAGTAGCCATTTAGATTTTTTTTCTGATCCATGTGAACAAAAGTCTATAGTAGCTAAAGACCTAAAATTCTATAGCATTACTAATGTTGAAAGGAGAAATGTGAAAGAGATGCAATTTTATCAAGGAAGTCCATAGAAGAATTAGTTTTCCAGGGTCACTGAACTTAACAGCAAACAGGTATAATCACCAATTATACGGAACCTCTGGGGAAATAGAGATAAATGCATTCCTCATTTTCAACTCAGGCCTTATTTCGCTTGTTGGTCACCGATGTTTTTGCCAACAGGAATTTGATCTGACAATTGTTTTTCAAACCATTTAATGTCTTCTCCTTATATTCTGCTGGAAATGGTATCAATAGATCTGGAAGAAACCTAAATAATTACAACCAATTAGGTAACAGAGATAGCCTGCATTCCTATTTTAGCAGCTCAGTGATGTAGAAACAAGTACAAAACAGGCAAATAGTTTCTAAGAGTCACACTGTTACTGGGAGACCCAGGACTACCACCCAGTTCCTTTAGAATGTCTAAAATAATATTCTTTCCTTCCTCTAGTATATATTGCTATTGCAGTCAATTAGTAAACTATGACACCATATAGGGTTCTTTATAAGAAAGTGGAGTATATTCAATTGGAAAAATTAACAGGAACCAGTGCATGTGTGTGTGCATCTTTTATATTAACATCTCAAAGAAGGAGTTTTACTGCCCTTGAGGAGAAGTAAGTAAAGATAATTCAAGAAAGGGTTTGATGGATTATATTGCGGAAGACTTGACAGAAGAGAAAAAGGCAATTGCAGCATGAAACCACCATTCTGGTGAGGAGAAAGAAGTGAATCTATTAAATTCAGGCTCAGCAGCAGTGGCCAGATTATTGCTCACTGTTTGAAAAGAGAGAGAAAGAATAACAGACAAAGAGGAGATAATAGAACTTTTTAAAAGTTTGTTTGAAAAGACTGGGAATAGATACTTTAAGCATCTTTTCACTTTTAAGGAAATACTGAAATGACAGCCCCAAACTAAGAAAACCAGCTTGCTTTTTTTTTTTCAAAGAAGTATTTGATCATGGCTTAGTTCAGGATAATGAGGTCCACTTGGTCTAGGTTTTGGGGAATACCATAGTTTAGGGTTTACATTTTTTTGTTTTTGTTTTACCTTTTTGAGTTTAAGAAATATAGGCTACATTGGCAACATGTAATATAGACATTTATCCTGCAACTTCAAACTTTTTCTCTTTGACTGTTAATGTTCAGTTACTTTCACTGATTTTTAGCTCTTGTAGTGTACCTGAGAATTAGTATGTCTAGGACTCTATGTATGCTTTGTTAAATATAATTTACAAATGTTGTCCTGAATACTAAATATATATTTTATTCAAGGTCATCATTTTAAATGATTAGTTGAAGCTTTTGTTGAAGAAATATCTGGATCAAAATTTTTATTGTTACTGTTTTTCAACTTATTTTTATAAGTTGGCAAAGAATTTTTTCCTGTCATTTAGTTATGTTTAAACTAGTTTACTGCCTTTTCACTGTATTTGTCATTCTTTTTACATTGCTTGAAAAATGTGCAGAAAAAGCCTTATGTTTTACATTAGAGACATACTTTGGCTGTAAAAATCAGCAACCTAACTTTGCTTTTGAAAAACATTAGCATAATATAACTAATTAGTTGTAACAGAATGAAATAAGGCAAGGAAGAATTTGAAAGAGTAGTTTGGTATTTTCAACAGAAATTTTGAATACATTTTCTTAGGAATTTATAGAGTTTAGCTATTATCTTACTTAAGCATTGCTCTATTGGGAAAATAAAAATCAATTATTTTATAGTTAGAAAAAGTAAATCCTGAGAAATATATATAATTCAGAGGTATATTTACAGTTTCCAAAAAGCCAGATGGCCTGTATTTTCCAGGATCATTGAAATTAGCAAGGGAAAAAAAGGCAGTCTGAGATAAAGAACTTTTTAGCCTGTCAGGTGTGATTATTCGAAATACTTTTTATATTCATTTTGTAATGGCCCCTTTACCACTGTTTATTATTAACATTATTACTATTGTTTTGCAAATACATCTGGTGGTGATCAATGTACTTAAGATTTTTAAAGTCAATAAATTCTTAAAGCAAATACTTTGTTCTTCTCAATTCATGTTGTTTTTAAAGGACCTCTGCTTGACTTTTAGGTAAGGGATTAGTTTTGTGACACGTAACAGTGGAGACCTAAAGAAAGGGAAAGATTAGTAGAAGGAGTTGCACTTTTATAATTAGAGAAGCACAAATGCAGAGTTCAAAACAAACTAATGTCAATTAAACACCTTGTTTTATTTAAATGATTTTTCTGAAACCAAGAACTTCATGGAAAATCCTACATAAAAATAAAAGCCTGATATCAGATATTGTTCAGCCACAGCAAAATTTCTCTACCAAGACAACAAAATGGAAGTATCAGTATGGTTGGTTGAGGAATTAAGCATGAAATATCTAAATCTGTGCATGAACCAAAATAAGCATGCAGTAATTATTGAATTAGTACTGTTCTTCTTGTTCCAAAATAGTAATTCTTCAAAGTAACCAAGAGTGGATTTAATGTGTCAGAGTAGTAAATGTTAAAACATTTTTCTTGCATTCAATCACTCAACAACTCTTTATTAAACATAAACAGTTTTTTAGGCACTACACCAGATGTTAAAAAAAAATGCTTAAGGAGCAGGCACTGCTCAGAATTTACTCACAATCTAGTGGGAATGATCAGAGTGTAAAATGCTATAATTTAGTAAGAGATTTAACAGAAACACTAGGTACCAATGTGTAGCTTGAATTTCAATATACATAATAGAAAATCATTGGGTATCAAGAGAAAATTGATCCTTGACCCTCAGGTTTTCCAACCATACCTTGGAACCTTCATGACTGTTGACTTCCTAAAGACTTTAAAATTCTTTCAAATCAAAGTTTGGGCTGGAATTGTGAAAGGTTCTTTTAAAAACTTATGATCATGGCAAAACATTGTTTAAAAAAGATTATTAGGATATAATTGATATACAATAAACTGTACATATTTAAATATATAATTTGGAAAGTTTCAACATAGGTATATATAATGGAAACTATCACCACAGTAAAGACAACAAACACATCTATTTCTCCAGAAGTTTCCAAGTGCCTCTTCCTCTTCTTCCCTCCGGTATCTTTCTGCCTCCCTTTCCATGCAGCCATGGGCTTTCAGTCATTGTAGATTAGTTCACATTTTCTAAAATTCTATGTAAATGGAATTCTACTTCATATATTCATTTTTGTCCAGCTTCTTTCACTCAGAATAATTTAAGATTTGCCCATGTTGTCCCATGTGTCATTCCTTTTTTATTGTAGTGTATAAGTCCATGGCATGGATACACCACAATTTGTTTATCCATTTACTTATTTATGATGGACTTTCAAGTTGTTTGAAGCCTTGGGTTTTTTTAAATAAAGCTGCTGTGAAAAGCTGCTATGAAAATTCATAAACAGGTTTTTGCATTAAGTGTATGCTTTCTTTTCTCTAGGCAAATAACTAGGAATGGAAAGCTTGGGTCACTGTGGTAGGAATATGTTTACATTTTTACAAAACTGTCACACTGCTTCCCAAAGTAGGAGTACTATTTTTAATTCCCACCAGCAGTGGGTAAGAGTTGCATTTGCTCTACATCCCACCATCAGCTGGTATGGTCAGTCTTTTTCACTGTAGCCATTCTAATTGGTGTGTAGTGATATGTCATCATGATACTAATTTGCATTTCCCTAATGACTAATGGTATTAACCATTTTTCTTGTGCTTATTTTCCATCTATATATATTCTTTTGTGAAATTTTACTCAAATATATTGCCTATTTTAAAAATTGAGCTGTTCTCTTTTTTTTGTTGACTTCTGAGTATATTTTTTATATCTTGGGCAGAAGTACTCTATCAAATAATTTGCAAATATTTCCCCCTACTCTGTGACTTAACTTTTCATTCTTAAACAGTGTCTCTTAAGGAACTAGACTTCTTGATTTCATTGACTTTTTTTTGTGTGTGTAGATTCTGTTTTTGGTATCATCTAAGAAATCATTGCCTACTCCGACAAAGATCATGAAGATTTTCTTCTATATATTTGTAGTTTTAGACTTTAAATTTACATTTATAATCTATTTTGAGTTAGTGTTTGTATATAGTGTGAGGTCTCAATGAAGGTTTATTTTTGTATATAGCTATCCAAGTGTTCCAGCACCATTTGTGAAAAGATTATTTATTTACTGAATTTTTCTGGCATCTTTGTCAAAAATAATTGACCATATATTTGTGTATCTTTTCTTGACTTTCCATTTTGCCCATTTATTTGTTGAAACCTCAATACCACATGTTCTTGATTACTGTAGGTTTATAATACATGTTAAAGTCAGGTAGTATAAGTCCTCTAACTTTACTCTTCTGTTTCAAATTGCATTTACCATTCTTGGTTCTTTGTATTTTAATTTATAATCAGTTTATCAATTTCTATATAAAAGCATGCTAGGATCTTGACTGGTTTTGGTTGAATCTATTATCAAGTAAGGGAATCTTAACATCTCAATAAATATTGATTCTCCCAATCCATACACATTGTATATCTCTCTACTTATTTAGCTCTTTAGTTTTATCATTTTAAGGGTTTTGCACATTTTATCAGACTTATCCCTAAGCACTTTATATTTTTATTCTACAAATAATGTTCTTTTAAAATTCACCTTTTGATTGCTCAAAGTCAGTGATAGAAATATAGTTGATTGATACATTTAAAAATATATGAAGACATAGTAAATTTATCTTATATCCTGAAACCTTGGTAAACTTGTTTTTTTTGGTAGCATTTTTGGGTGGATCCCATCAGATTTGTACATACATGATTATGGCATTTGTAGATAAAGACAGTTTTACTTCCTCATTTTCAGTCTGTATACCTTGTATTTTGTTTTCTTAGCCTACTGCCCTGACTGGTACCTCCTGTACAATGATAAGTAGAACTGGGTCGGAGTAAACAGGCTCATGTTATTACTGTTATTACTATTGGAGGGGAAACATTCAGTCTTTCACTGTCAGCTATGTTGTTTCACATAGCTGAAATTAATCAGCTTGAAGAAGCACCATTTTATTTTAGCTGCTGAAACATTTATGTATTGCTACAATTATTCTTCCTCTTTGTTATGGGATATGATGAAGGTACACTAAAACAGTTTTATTCTTATTTTTAGGCAATTCCAAAAAGAATTAATTTTAACAGAGTAAATGTTACTCCACTTCTGAGGGAAACCCTTCTGAACATTCTACCCAAGGCCCTGTGAATTACCTGGTTTTTCCACTCTGCCAGTGGAAACACATGTAAGTATTCTTAGTTTTATGTGAACCTGATAGACTGTAGCTTATAATTTCTTTCCTGACTGCTGGTATTTCCTCACATGCCTGTGCTCACTAGGCCTCTGCTGAACACTTGAAAGTGACTCTGTGCAGCTCTTTTCTCTCAGGAACTCTGTCCTGCACACTCTAACCTCCTCTGCCTCCCTGTGTTCTCAACTCAGTCTCCTCAGTGGGGAGGCTTCCAACCTCTACTTTGGTTCCTTCTCCCCGTGCTGCAGCCTCGAAAGTATCTAGACAGTAAGGCAGACTGATCATAGAGCTTGCCTTCTTTATTATTCTCAAGAATGCTTCATGTCCAAAATTTTTAAACTGTTATTTCATGTATTTTTCCAGTTTTTAAAAATTGTTTAGAAAGAAGGTAATGCTGGTCCCTGTTTTTTCTTCCTGTTTGAAAGCAGAACACAATGTAAAGTTTTAAACTGCATGTTTGAAAGGTCCAATAGGTTAAACTTACATCAAGTAAAAAATATATTTTGAGGTCATAGGTCAAAGAGTAGTGTCTGCATGTTTGCTTCAGGTTCTTTTGATTTCATTTTATATTCCTGGTTCTGCCTGTATGCTTGCCTGCCTTCTTTCTTGCCCTTTCTTCCTCCCTCCTCCTTGCCTCCGTTTTCTGGTGGCTACCTGTGTATAGCAAACAGATGGAAGACGCTGTGTGTATGACAAAGAGATAGAGACTCTTTATCTAATGAATTGAGCCAGTATTAGAAAAAGTTAACTATAAATATCAAGATTTTAATCTATTTTTTCCTATACCTATATTTCCAGGAAACTAGTGATGACTAAATTACAATTGTGCCAAACCTTGAAACTCCAGTAAACTTGTACGTTTTTGATTAATGGCTCCATCATCCACTGCCAGCCTGGATTCTACAGACATTAATTTTAGCAGGAACAGCTGGTTTTCGACTACAGGTACAGACTGTTCCTGCTACATGATTCACCTGTGATATATTAATAAAAGAATGATGAAGTCTTTCAAATATTATCAAAAAGTGATCAATGCTTTCTCAAGAGAGAAAAGATAGATCATAATTTTGTGTCATTGTTCAATATCTTGTTTTAGCTCAGAATCCTCTTTTAAGCACACTATTATTTGATGAAAGGAAAAGGAGAGAGTTAAAATGACTTTAGTCATATTTTCAGATAGGGAGACTCAAATTAGTAATTATTGCTCATTAAATAGCCCTAGAAGCAAAAATATTCTTCTGTATGAAGTCCAAATAAGTTTTGATTTTTAAGAGAAAACATTGGTTTATATTTTCAAGCCAAGAACTTGATTTATTCCCTTTGTAATTTAAAAAGTCATACCATCTTTTTATTTTCCATCAGTTTGCTTAGGTAATTTACTTTCAATAGCCCAATATGGGAGTGAAACTGGAGAAAGTATGTATGTATGTATTAATATAGCCAGTCTTAAAATGATGGGTAAGGCATCAAACTAAAACTAACAAGAAAAATGCAAATTTTAAAATGAATACTTGATAGGAGCTTTACATTCATTATATTTGTAAAGATTTTGTGGTGAGGATCAGAAATGTTTGGCAGAAAATTTGGGATTGGGAAAACACTCCACTTCAGGCAGCACAGAGTGGAGGAAAAGCACAAAATCATCGGAGCTTGTAGACTGAGGTTCAATACCCATAGCTCTGCTGTTCTCCATATCGTTCTTGCATGATTATTTAACTTAAAAATCCCTATAATTTTTCTCTTAAACTGGGATGATATTGTCTAACTCACAAAGTTGTTTCGAGGAATAATGAGAGAATATGTTTACAGCACTTGTTAGTTTTCACCTAACAAGTGCTGTGAACATATTCACCAAATATTTCACCAAATATTATTTGCCTTGTTTCATTACAAAGTCAGAGTGGCATAATTAAAAATGACTTACTTCCCATAACATCAAGATATTCTTACAATGGATTTTTATGATATTCTATATCCCATAAAATTCTTCCCTATGTCCTGATAAGATTTTTATGTCCACATTTAATAAAGTGCCTTTATTGAAGTAATAAAGTTATTGAAATCAGGACTGCATTGAAACCTAAGATGTCTAATGAAGCATGAGTGAAAGGCATGAGCCTTACAATCAGAAGAGTGGATTCTAATCCTGCTGCATCATTTTCCAGCTGAGCAGGACCCTGTCCAAATGATGAGATATACAGTGACCTAGCAGTATTATTGGTGTGGGGTTTGGGGGAATGTTGAATGTTGTGTGTATTTCTACTGTAAAAAGAAAATTACTTTCTTCGATTCTGTAGTTTTGGCACATGAGGTAATGGGTGTGTGAGCAGTATGCCATCAACAGTGATTTGCTTTATGAAGTTTACTACTTACTAATGTAACAGAGGCTAGAAAAGTTATTTATATAACTTCTAGTTTAAAGACCCAATTCATTAATAGTTTGTGTTCTCATGACAAATGACTGTTTCCTTGAAATATTTTATGGTTTTTGTTGATACAGAAATAAGACGACTCTAGAAACATTAGATGCTGAAATGGCTACAGGAATTAGAACAGGTGTAACCCTTCAGAGAGAAGGTGTTTTTTCCTCTCTCCTTACTTGAAAATTGAGCTCTGCTATTATTTTAAACCTTTTTCTTCACAGGAAGAGCTAAACTTAAATTGTACATTAGGTCCAGAAAGAAAGGAAGAGAGCTTTCCAACAGACCTCTGCTGGCAGGTGGTACTTAGGCTAACTTATCCTTCCATGGCAATTACTCTGATATCCCTTACTCTTCATGCCTTTCCAACTGATATCTGTCGGCCTAACTTACAGACACCGGCCCTGCTGAAACAGGAAGACTGAAACGTCATCCAGTGGAGAAGAGCTTATTGATTCTGCCTACTATAGGTTTCACTTGTTTTTATTTCATTCCAGTTGCTACATCCTTGATCTATTTCTTATGGGCATTTTCTGTGTACTAAGAAAATGTAAACAAGGCAAAACTTTAAGGGATTACTGAGAAGCAACCTGTAGCATTTTATCTAAAGCTTAAGGAATTTTCTACTGGTTTTGAAGATTGAGAATGTTAAAAGGATGACTTACCTTCTCAGGAGATGTGTAGCAGGGCACAAAATATAGTCTATTCTTAGGCTAGTGGTTAGGTATAAATGGTAAAAATATTGATGGGAAGCTCTACATATTAGCTACTTGCTAGGGTTATTAATGATGAAAAAATGGTGACTATATATTTTTTAATTTTTTATTAAGGTAATATTGATACACACTCTTATGAAGGTTTCACATGAAAAAACAATGTGGTTACTATATTTACCCATATTATCAAGTCCCCACTCATAGCCCAATGCAGCGTAGTAAGATGCCACAGATTCACTGTTTGCCTTTTCTATGGTACACTGTTTCCCTTGTGACCCCCCACACCATGTGTACTAAACATAATACCCCTCAATCCCCTTCTCCCTTCCTCACTACCTGCCCTCCCACACCCCTCCCCTTGGTAACCACTAGTCCCTTCTTGGAGTCTCTGAGTCTGCTGCTATTTTGTTCCTTCAGTTTTGCTAAGTTGTTATACTGCACAAATGAGTGAAATAATTTGGCACTTGTCTTTCTCCGCCTGGCTGATTTCATTGAGCATAATATCCTCCAGCTCCATCCATGTTGTTGCAAATGGTAGGATTTGTTTTTTTCTTATGGCTGAATAGTATTCCATTGTGTATATGTACCACATCTTCTTTATCCATTCATCTACTGATGGACACTTAGGTTGCTTCCATATCTTGGCTATTGTAAATAGTGCTGCGATAAACATAGGGGTGCATATGTCTTTTTGAATCTGAGAAGTTGTATTCTTTGGGTAAATACCAAGGAGTAGGATTCGCAGGTCAAATGGTATTTCTATTTTTAGTTTTTTGAGGAACCTACATATTTCTTTCCACAATGGTTGAACTAGCTCACATTCCCACCAGCAGTGTAGGAGGGTTCCCCTTTCTCCACATCCTAGACAGCATTTGTTGTTCTTACTCTTTTCTATGCTGCCTTCCTTACTGGTGTGAGATGATATCTCATTGTGGTTTTAATTTGCATTTCCCTGATGATTTCTTGTGTCTGTTGGCCATCTGAATTTCTTCTTTGCCAATTTATATCCTCTGCCAATTTTCTAATCAGGTTATTTGCTTTTGGGTGTTGAGGCATGTGAGTTCTTTATATATTTTGGATGTTAACCCCTTGTTGAATATGTCATTTACAAATATATTCTCCCATACTGTAGGATGCCTTTTTGTTCTGTTGATGGTGTCCTTTCCTGTACAGAAACTTTTTAGTTTGATGCAGTCCCATGTGTTCATTTTGGCTTTTGTTTCCCTTGCTCGAGGAGATGCATTCAGGAAGAAGTTGCTCATGCTTATATTCAGGAGATTTTTGCCCATGTTCTGAAAGTTTTATGGTTTCATGACTTACATTCAGGTCTTTGATCCATTTTGAGTTTACTTTTGTGTATGGGGTTTCATTCACAGTTTCATTCTCTTGTATATAGCTGTCCAATTTTGCCAACCCCAGTTGTTGAAGAGGCTGTCATTTCCCCATTGTATGTCCATGGCTCCTTTATCGTATATTAATTGACCATATATGGTTGAGTTTATATCAGGGCTCTCTAGTCTGTTCTACTAGTCTATGGGTCTGTTCTTGTGCCAGTACCAAATTGTCCTGATTACTGTGGCTTTGTAGTAGAGGTTGAAATTGGGGAGCATAATCCCCCCAGCTTTATTCTTTCTTCTCAGAATTGCTTTCGCTCTTCAGGGTCTTTTGTGGTTCCATATGAATTTTAGAATGATTTGGTCTAGTTCATTGAAGAATGCTGTTGGTATTTTGATGAAATTGCTTTCAATCTGTAGATTGTTTTAGGGGGGATGGCCATTTTGACAATATTAATTCTTCCTATCCATGAGCATGGGATGTGTTTCCATTTATTGGTATCTTCTTTAATTTCTCTCATGAATGTCTTGTAGTTTTCAGAGTACAGGTCTTTCACTTCCTTGATTAGGTTTATTCCTAGGTATTTTATTCTTTTTGATGCAACTGTGAATGGAATTGCTTTCCTGATTTCTCTTTCTGCTAGTTCACTGTTAGTAGATAGGAATACAACAGATTTCTACATATTAATTTTGAATCCTGCAATTTTGCTGAATTCAGATATTAGATCTAGTAGTTTGGGAGTGGATTCTTTAGGGGTTTTATGTGCAATATCATGTCATCTGCAAACAGGGACAATTTAACTTCTTCCTTGCCAATCTGGATGCCTTTTGTTTCTTTGTGTTGTCTGATTGCTGTGGCTAGGACCTACAGTACTATGTTGAATAGAAGAGGTGAGAGCGGGCAACCTTGTCTTCTTCCCAGTCTTAAGAGGGATAGCTTTCATCTTCATGCTGTTAAGTATAATGTTGGCTGTGGGTTTGCCATGTATGGCCTTTATTATGTTGAGCTACTTTCCCTCTATACCCATTTTGTTGAGAGTTTTTATCATGAATCAATGTTGAATTTTGTGAAATGCTTTTTCAGCATCTATGGAGATGATCATATAGTTTTTGTCCTTCTTTTTGTTGATGTGGTGAATGACGTTGATGGATTTTCAAATGTTGTACCATCCTTGCATTCATGGAATAAATCCTACTTGATCATGATGAATGATCTTTTTGATGTATTTTTGAATTTGGTTAGCTAATATTTTTGCTGACTATTTTTGCATCTACGTTCATCAGGGATATTTGTCTGTAATGTTCTTTTTTTGTAGTGTCTTTGCCTGGTTTTGGCATTAGAGTGATGCTCGCCTCACAGAATGAGTTTGGAAGTGTTCCCTTTTCTTCAACTCTTTGGAAAACTTTAAGGAGAATGGGTATTAGGTCTTCACTAAATGTTTGATAAAATTCAATGGTGAGAACATCTGGTCCAGGAGTTTTTCATAGGTAGTCTTTTGATTACCAATTCAATTTTGTTGCTGGTAATTGGTCTGTTCATATTTTCTGTTTCTTTCTGGATTGGCCTTGGAAGGTTGTATTTTTCTAGAAAGTTGTCCAATTCTTCTAGGTTATCTAGTTTGTTGGCATATAATTTTTCATAGTATTCTCTCATAACTCTTTGTATTTCTGTGGTGTCCATAGTGATTTTTCCTGTCTCATTTCTGATTCTGTTTATATGGGTACACTCTCTTTTTTTGTTAAGAACGGCTAGGAGTTTATCAATTTTGTTTATTTTCTCAAAGAATCAGCTCCTGCTCTCATTGATTCTTTCCATTGTTTTATTCCTCTCAGTTTTATTTCTTTATGCTCTAATCTTTACTGTATCCCTTTTTCTACTGACTTTTGCCCTCATTTGCTCTTCTTTTTCTAGTTTCATTAATTGTGAGTTTAGACTGTTTGTATTGGATTGTTCTTCTTTCCTGAGGGAGGCCTGTATTGCAATATACTTTCCTTTTAGCACGGCTTTTGCTGCATCCCACAGATTTTGTGGTGTTGAATTATTGATGTCATTTGTTTTCATATATTGCTTGATCTCTGTTTTTATTTGGTCATTGATCCATTGGTTATTTAGGAGCATGTTGTGAAGCCTCCATGTGTTTGGGGAATTTTTCATTTTCTTTGCATAATTTATTTCTGGTTTCATACCATTGTGGTCTTGGTACTGGTTGGTACTTGAGAAACTGGTCAGTACAATTCAATCTTTGAATTTACTGAGGCTCTTTTTGTGACCTAGTATATGATCTATTCTTGAAAATGTTCCCTGTGCACTTAAAAAGAATGTGTATTCTGCTGCTATTAGGTGTAGACTTCTGTAGATGTCTGTTAGGTCCATCTGTTCTAATGTGTTGTTCAGTGCCTCTGTGTCCTTACTTATTTTCTTTCTTGTTAATCTGTCCTTTGGAGTGAGTGGTGTGTTGAAGTCTCCTAAAATGAATGCATTGCCTTCTATTTCCTCCTTTAATTCTGTTAGTATTTGTTTCACATATGTAGGTGCTTCTGTGTTGGGTGCATAGATATTTATAATGGTTATATCTTCTTGTTGAATTGACCTCTTTGTCACTATGTAATGTCCTTCTTTGTCTCTTGTGACTTTCTTTGTTTTGAAGTCCATTTTGTCTGATACAAGTACTGTAATTCCTGCTTTTTTCTCCCTATTAGTTGCATGAAATATCTTTTTCCATCCCTTCACTTTTAGACTATGTATGTCTTTGGGTTTAAAGTGAGTCTCTTGTAGGCAGCATATAGATGAGTCTTGTTTTTTTATCCATTCAGTGACTCTTTGTCTTTTGATTGGTGCATTCAGACCATTTACATTTAGGATGATTAGCGAAAGGTATGTACTTATTGCCAGTGCAGGCTTTAGTTTCATAGTTACCAAAAGTTCAAGGTTAACTTCCTTACTATCTAAGAGTCTATCTTAACTCACTTAATTTTCTATTAGAAACACAATCTAAAGGTTCTTTTTTTTTTCTCCTCCTTTTTCTTCCTCCTCCATTCTTTATATATTACATATCATATTCTGTCCTCTGTGCCTTCATTGACTTTGGAGATAGTTGATTTAATTTTGCATTTGCTTAGTAATTAACTGTTCTACTTTCTTTACTGTGGTTTTATTATCTCTGATGACAGCTATTCAACCTTAGGAACACTTCCATCTATAGCAGTCCCTCCAAAATATACTGTAGAGATGGTTTGTGGGAGGCAAATTCTCTCAATTTTTGCTTACCTGAAAATTGTTTAATCCCTCCTTCAAATTTAAATGATAATCTTGCTGGATAAAGTAATCTTAGTTCCAGGCCCTTCTGCTTCATTGCAGTAAATACATCATGCCACTCCCTTCTGGCCTGTAAGGTTTTTGCTGAGAAGTCTGTTGTTAGCCTGATGGACTTTCCTTTGTATATGATCTTATTTATTTCTCTCTCTGGCTGCTTTTAGTAGTCTGCCCTTATCCTTGATCTTTGCCATTTTAATTAGTATATGTCTTGGTGTTGTCCTCCTTGAGTCCCTTGTGTCTGGAGTTCTGTGCACCTTCATGGCCTGAGAGATTATCTCCTTCCCCAGATTGGGGAAGTATTCATCAATTACCTCCTCAAAGACACTTTGTATCCCTTTTTCTCTCTCTTCTTCTTCTGGTACCCCTTCAATATGAATATTGTTCCATTTGGATTGGTCGCACATTTCTCTCAATATTCTTTCACTCTTAGAGATCCCTTTTTCTCTCTGTGCCTCAGCTTCTTTGTTTTCCTCTCCTCTAATTTATATTTCATCTATCATTTTCTCCATCGTATCTTATCTGCTTTCAAAACTTTCCATTGTATGCTTCATTTCTGATACTGTGTTCCATAATAATTGGATCTCTGATCAGAATTCATTTCAGTTCTTGAGTATTTTTCTGTACCTCCATGAGCATGTTAATTACTTTAATTTTGAAGTCCCTTTCAGGAAGATTCATGAGGTCAATGTCATTTGAATCTTTCTCAGGTGCTGTATTCATAATTTTACTTTGAACCAGGTTCCTCTACTAGCTGGAGCTGCTCAGCCCCTGAGGCAGTGTCAGAGGTTGCAGGTGAGTGGTGGTGGTGCATGGAGGGAGGGAAGATGTGTTTCCTGCTTCCCAGCTGCTATGCCTGTCTCCACTGCCAGAACCAGTGGGCCGAGCACACAGGTATAAACCTCTATGCTTTCTGTTTGTAGCTGCTATAAGCAGGGCTTCCCTCTGGCTGGCCTAATGTCAGGGTAGGGTTTGCCAGTTTGCAAGCCAGGTGGGGCTGGCTTGGAGAAAGGTGCAGTAGGCTGTGCATCACAAAGGGGATCCTTGGAGCTGTGTAGCCAGCCAGGGAGCTGGAACACCTGAAGATAATTAAAGTTCCAACCTGCTGGGCAGAGTGCACCTGGACAATTTTGTCTACCTGTCCTTTCTCCTTAGCAGTAAGATCTGTGCAATCCTTGCCCCTTTAGCAGCCCTCTGCTGTTAGGAAGTCTCTCAGACTGGCCACCTTTCTTTTGTCCCAGAGCAGCTGGATATGGATCCCTGCTTTCCACAAGTGGCTGGTATCTCAGTCTCTCCAGGAATTCTGCCTGTCTTAGCTTTCCAACGCCCTAATCATGAGAGTACCATGAAAGCACCATAAAATGTAGGTTTGTGCTCCCAGAGCAGAAATCCAGAGTTAGGTTTTCAGCAGTCCCAGTCCTCCACTCCCTCCCCACTCTGTTTCTCTTCCTCCTGCTAGTGAGCTGGGGTGGGTGAAGGGCTTGAGTCCTGCCAGGCCACAGCTTTGGTACATTACCCCGTTCTGTGAGGTTTATTCTTTTCTCCAGGTGTATGCAGTTTGGCGCTGTCTTCTTTCCAGTTGCTCTTTCAGGATTAGTTGTATTAATTATATTTGTGTATTATATGTGGTTTTAGGAGAAAGCCTCTGTCTCACCTCTCATCCTGCCATCTTTAATCTCTTCCAAATTGCTACTATTTTGAAACAGAAATGGTCCATACCAAGGTTTTGTAAGTATAATTTTTAAATGTAACTTCAGCTCAGTGACTTACTTCATGAGCTTTATCCACTTAAAATGCAGTATTTCTTCTGTTTTGTAGATTAAGAGAGAACAATGACAATTTAAGGTTTTAAGTGGAATGGAGACATGATTTAACTTCATTGGAACCTGAACACCATTCTAAATATGAGGGAATTTTGATTATTATGTTAACCAATAAGAGGAACTGATGAAGGAACACTTGTTCCTTTCAAAATCTTTCTCTTTGCCACAACTTTCATCACTTGCTTAACCAGATTATTAGTCAGTACACTGCATAAAGGAGAAGAAGAACATTGCAGTCGAACTTTCCTATGTCTCCTCCAAAAAAATATGGTTTTTAAACTAAATATAATGTGTCATTTCTCTAACCATATTGTAAAAACAATGTAAACAAAAAGGAAAAACTTTCCATTTTGTTTGAAACTCAGAAAAGTACCCTGTATATGACATCTTATTTTTTGAGGGGCTGTCATATGACTTCAAAAGAGGAATATGGAGCATGTGATTTAATGCCATAGAACTGACAAGAATTACTCAAGTCTAACATCTGGGGCATGCAGCATGACCAGAGCCTAAGAGACTGTGAACAACACTGCTTTCTTTCCTGTCTCTCTGCTCAAATAGCCTACATCAAACTCCAAAGCCTACACTTAGCATGTTCGGATCGACATTCCACCTCTGCTGCCACTTACTAGTGAGGTTATCTTGGGCGAGTGACTTAACTCTTTGCACTTCAGTTTTCACCCATAAAATGGGGATGTTGAAGTGAGTAGATTAGTTAATAAATGGAAAGGACTTGTCTCATACCAAACTCCTGATGTAACTACTACCTCTACTACTTTCATGAAGAAACTCAGCCCAGGGTTCAGTCATAGACCACTGAGCGGGATGACCCTGCAAACTGCGTCAGTGAAACGGAATGCATACATCAAAACTCAAAACTCAAAATTGAACGTAATGGATATATTGTCCCTTTTAAAAATTAAGGCTTGTGAAAGTAAGTATGGAAGAATGAGTTGAATCTGTAAAAATTTCTTTGCCTGAATTTCACTAGATTTGGGGGTAGGGCAAATTGCATAGAACTCAAAGTTTAAAAACTGACCCATGGAATATGGGTCCTGCTCTATGAAACATCCAGGCTAAAGCAATAACTGGGCATATTTCTAAGATGGAAATGTCTTTTCTTGTAACAGTTAATGTGGCAGCATTTAACTGGGAGCATGATGGGTACAGCAGCCAGGGTCAAGTCTATGACATTTTTATCTATTTTGATATTCCTGCTACTTTTCCATAGCACATCACTCTCCTTTTTCTTAGCAGGGCATTTCTACAAATTGCTATCAATAGATTTCTAAAATATATTTTTACTTATTCCTGAGAGCAAAGATGGTACCTTTATAACAATTTAGAAGGGAGAGAAATTCTTAGTCTTTACTGGAATACATCGAGTTCAATATAGTGTAGTTAGGGAGCTATCAAGGTCTTGAGCTTCTACTTTGTGTGTTAGATTAGCAGATTGTTTAGGTGAAATGTTGGCTTTTACACCTCTTTTTCAATACTGAATATATATAGTCTTGTTAGTAAATACACAGTAAAGACTGTTAGCACCTAGGTCAGGGGATACTATTTTCTTTTCATTGTTAATCCTTGGATAGACTGATAAAAGCTTTTCCTAACTCAAAATATTTGGTCTTTTAAATAAAAAATCTTGTTAGCATAATGAACTTGATATTCTGTTAAAATGAAAAGGCTCACTACATAGATAAATATTTTTTTATGGGGAACAGAGTAATATAATTGTATCTGCTTCCATTATCTGTGTTCCATCAAAATATTTAAACATTCATATTTTACATTTGATCTATTATAAATGTATATAGCATTTGCCTGCTAGAAGTCAAAACTGTCCACATATACATTTAGATGGTGAGAAACACCCAATATGAGGAGGAATAAAAGGTATATAAAATTACAATTAACATTAAAAATGACCCATCTTTACCTAATGGGTGGTGTTATCTCCTTGATTTAAAGGGGTATAGAGATTCAGTGTTAAATGGGGCATTATCTGAAATTTCTGATCATTCTTACTGTAAAAGATGTTACTTGTATAAATTTAGAGTTATTTAAGTTATATAAAGATGAGGCACAAAGGAACTTAAAGTAAAATGATAGACCTGCCATCTCTAACCTAGGATGGGGTACCAAAAAAGGAGGGACATGCTAGATAGTGTGCTAGATCATTGAACATTTTAATCCATGTTGGTTAGATTGTGTGTTAAAACATCACAAGAGAAAGTAATTCATGGGAATAGGAGATGTTTAAGTTTGTTCTCACTGATGAATATGGTGGATTGCAACCCAGCTCCATTTTTACCTCAATACCAGTGTGCCTCTAATGTACAGAGACTGGAAAGCTACCAATTACATTTCCTGAACAATTTGGCTAGTGCGATTTCTGAATGTAATCAACAGCCGGCCAGTTAGGTGCACTTCGAAATGTTTTAGATGACAGAAGTGAGGTAGCGGGTGGGAAGAAGCAGAACTCTGCACATCCATTCTGCTGTCACAAAGAATAGCAGACATTTCCTAGTTATGCGATGCAACTGTGGTGGTTTCCTGCTCGCTGGCAGGTTTATGGTGTCTGGAGCTGTAGCTTCCTGACAAGACTATGTATAGTTATGGAAGAACTTCCTGAAATTTCATCATCTGTTTTTTTCAGCCCTCTCTTAATTTTTATGTCACTCAATATACTGCATTAAGTAAAGGCTTCCTACCTAAATTAGCTGGAGACTATTGTTTTTCTGCATCTAATCTATGATCATCCAAGGAGTGGTAGCAAATCAGATTCAAGGATGTGGGACTTAGAGGGCTGGTTATGTTTGGATTCTGTGATGACTCCATTAACATCACAAAATGAGACATTACTATGTTACATTGGGCAAATAGCTACTTAACTGTGATCCTCTGGAATGCAGCCTGTATTGAAGGACTGTTTGGACTGTTTGACAGGCTTGGTAGCTGCTGCAATTGACCATTGTGGGGAAAATGTGGAGCACAATGTCTGTGAGCTGACAGGGTATTATAACTGTCTGGAGAGCAGTTTTTACTTGGGATTTTATATTATTGCCCCAAGTCATGATCAAAGAAGCAGAGAGCTTCCTTAAAATAATTCCTTATCTCTGATAGCTATAGTCACAGGGTCTGATCCTATGGGTAGACAAATTACTTATGTAGATTGAATTAACAAACTTGATTGGGTCTTTCATGTGCAAGTTAGGACTTTGGGAAATGCTCGGATTTCACATAGTGAAACAGGGAAATGTGAGTGCATTTGGATGATTTCAGATGTCCAAAACATATTGAGAATATCTTGTAACAGAAGTTTCTTCTTCTTTCCATTATTATGAGGCTGCTCTTACCTCTCTATAAAACCCTGCAGCTCTTACCTGAGGTACACTTTGCAAGATGATATGATGGTGTATCCCTTAATTGCTTTATTACCATGTTACCTCTGACTAGACCAATACCATCCTGGAAAAAGAACAAAGCATAATCTAGGGAACAAAAGATTTGCAAGACTTTCTATTGCATATACTTGGGAATATATGTAGGAACAGACTCTTAGGGCACTGTAACACAGTGGAAGGTACATATTTCTAAGCTGAGTGAAATCCATCAGTGAGGTTTGACTTGTAGCTCTAGAAGATGGGAATAGCCTCAACTGTTTGCTTGACTAGTTAGCAGACATATGAACTCAATACATGTGTACTAAATGAAGTTGAAATGGTAGAAATTCCTAGGTATCCTGTAAAGGGGGCAATCAAAACACTCAGGAGAAAGGAAAGGTATAATGAATTTCTTATATGAAACCCCTTGCTCATTTCCTACTTATTATCCCAAGAGGGCCAGAAAGATACTTCCTTTAACAAAATCTTTAAAAACAAAGGATTAATTAAAATGTGCATACACTTAAAAATTAGGACATAAACATTTGTACCCAAAACCTATATTTTAAAAGAAAACACTAAAAGTGAGTTTCATTAAGAAGAAAAAGAAGGTCATAACTTTGACCAGTGGACATTTATTTTTTAAAATGCTGAGAAGATTTTTTTATTAATTCTCCTGTCAGTGGAAGATAAGGGATCCTTCTAAAAGGTAAACATGGATTCATAATTGAACATGATTAAATTTTGCATTTTCTTGTTTTTATCATTTCATTATTAAAGCTGTTTCAGTGTATAAAGTATCTGTAGGGCATTTTGGTGCTTATGTATGTTTTATCATTAAATTAAGACAAAAGCTTTAGTTGACATTTCTAACTTGGCACAAATAAACTATAGCATAGAAGAGAAAGTTTTAGATCAGCTAATAAATGGAAATCTAAATTCTATGTCTATATAATTTTTAATATGCTTTGTACTAAATGTAGACCAAAGTCACCAGTATCAGAATTCTTGAGGAATATAATACAGATTCTAGGTTGACTCTAGAATTGTGTTGGAACAACAATACAAATTCTAGGTTGGGGCAAGAGCAAAACATTTGTTTTGGGGGAGCGTTACTGAGGCATAGTTTATACAAAATACAGCTAACCAATTTTAGCTTTGTAGTTTGATGTATTTTTACAAATTTGCACAGCCACATAATCATTACCACAATCATTATATCAAAAATTTCTATCCCTCCAGAAAGGTTACTCATACCACTTTGAGTTCAAACTCCTTCTCCATGCCTGGACCTTGGCAACTACTAAGCTGCTTTCTATCACTGTAATTTTTCTAGAATTTCACATTAAAGTATTACTGCATATGATGGTTATGTCTAGATTCTTTCACAAATAATAATTTGTAATAACGTCTTTTCTAGTTTTCTGCTCAAGCAAATACATATGTCTACTTTTCTGAGAATTTTTTGTGTATGTTAATTTGTTGTTAATACTGGTATTTCTCTTTTTAGAGCTTTGTTAATTCCTTTTAGTAATAGTAGTTTCAGTTTAAAGATCATGCATATATTTTGTTAAATTTATCATCCCAAAATGTTTTATAATTCTTGATGGCAGTGTAAATTTCATGTTTTAAATATTCAGGTAACATTTATCTTTTGCTAATATACAGAAATCAAATTGGATCTTGCATATTGCCCTTTTATCCTGTGATTCTACTAAATTAACTTACTAGCTATTGAAGCTTTTTGTTTAGTTTAAGTTTTTCACAACATTACCTGATAAAAAATGCATTTTTATTTCTTTCTTCTTGCTTTCTTCCTTTTCTTTGCATGTTACATTTATGTGTTTGGCACTGACCGGGAACCCTAGTAATATGTAGTGCAGACACCCTTGTCTTGTCCTGTACCTTGGTAGAAAAATACTCAGTGATTCATCATTTTAGTTGTAGGAGTTGTATAGATGTTATTTGTCAACATGAGAATGTTTCCTTTTATTTTTGGTTGCTGAGAGGTTTTTTTTTTAACATAAGTGATTGTTGAAATTTAACAAAAGTTTTCTCTGAATTTATTGGATGATCACTGGCTTTTCTTTTTAGTCTGATAAGACAAATTATACAGTTTGGCTTCTGAATGTTGTCAACCTTGCGCCTTGATCAATTGTATTTGATCATGCTTTATATATATGACTTGATTCAATTTGCCAAAATTATGTTAAAGGTGCAGTGTGCTCATGACAGACACTGGAATTTCTCTTAGTGTCACTAATTCTGGTGTCAGAGTAATGCTGGCCTCATAAAATGTATAGAAAAATGTTCCCTCCTTCCCTATTATCTCGACGAGTTTGTGGAGAATAGACCAGTGAAACCATCTGGTCTTAGAATTTTCTCAGGGACATACTTTTAACCATAAATTTTATTTTATATTTTTAATATTTAAATATTTATAAATTGATATATATTTATTTAACCCATATAGGCTGTTTATGGTATTATTTTATCTTAAGTGAGCTTTAGTATCATAAATCACTCAGGGAGTTTGTTCATTTCATCTCAGTTTTTTAATCTATTGATATAAAATGATTCATAATATTCACCCAGTAGATTTTTAGTATCTATAGAATCTGGTGTCTCTCTCATTTCTTATATTGATCATTTTTGTCTTTCTCTGTTTTTTACCAGCCAGGCTAAAAGTTTATTAATATCATTGTCTTTATAAAGAACCAGATTTGTGTTTATTGATTTTTTTTCTATTCTGTTTCTATGGTTTTCTTCCTTTTTTTCTTTACTACATCTTCATTCTGTTTATTTGGAATTAATTTGATATCCTTTCTCTGGTTTCCTAAGCTTTAGTTTTAAAAGTTAAATCTTGGAATTGTAACTTTTCTTCATATTATTTTATAAATGTTTCATACTACAAAATTTCCTCTAAATATTGCCTTGGGTGTATCACATAATCATTGAAATGTTTTATTTTCATTGTTGTCAATTTATCATTTTCCTTTTTTATTTTTTTCTATTACCTGTGGGTTTTTAAGAACAGTGTAATTTAATATCCAATATTTGGACATTTTTGAGATATTCTGGTAATGATTCCCATTTTAATTCAGTTGTCACAACAGAACATATTATTTCAATCCCTTTCACTTTATTTTTTATAGCCTAAAATAGTACCTATTTTGACCAATGTGCACTTGAAGAGGTTGTGTATTCTTATGTTTTTAGGTGGAATGTTCTACAAAGGCCAGTTTAGTTGACTTGGTTGATAGTTTTTCCCTCTGTAGGCTGATTTCTGCTCATTTGTTCTGTCAATCATTGAGAAAGAGAGACAGATGTATAAGCATTAAAACTGATTATAATTGTGTTTTCTGGCCTTCATCAATTTTAAGAAAATATTAATATTAATAATTTATAGATAATGATAGAAATTCAGTTTAATATGAAGCCTATTAAATTTAAATAATTCTTGTAATATTGATAATTCACAACTTTCTAGCAAAATTTTGTAATTTACCCAAATCATGAAGTGACATATATTTACTTAAATTCAGAGAAATTCAGATAGAATATTATAGAAAATCTTGAAATGTGTTATAGGTATATTCTATTGGAACATTCAAATATTGCTGCATTTTAGAATAGCAGAATATGGAATAATTTTTCATACTGTACTTACAGGTTCATATACATGATAAATTCAAGCTGTATGTTCATTATGTTAGGAGTAACTCTGCCAAATGGAAACATGAGAAAGGAACAGATCATGTAGGGCCGTAAAGGTCTGGAGTTTTATAATATAACAGGACCCATTATTGTTAGGAATTAAGAAATGGAATATGTAGTGATTTATATTTTAGAAGAAAAAGTTAAACTGCTATGTGGAGAACAGGCTAAGAGTAGAACCAAATCCCTTGTACTGGTGAAGTAGTATGGAAGCAGTTTAGGGAGTGTGAAGTGGTTGTATGTGTCATACAGTTTCAAAGGCATTTTTAAGATTCTGCTTGTGGTATGGAGACAATGCAAGAGAAACACATTAATGATGATTTCCTTAGTAAACATTAAAGACATCAAAATAGACAATGGATTTATGTGATCCTTGTTTATGGGCTAGAGATATATTATGGAATCATTTACATACAGATTTCTTTTTTGTGACATGGTGGGGCAATCAGCTATCACAGATTAGAGTAGACAGAACTGAGAAGTTAAAGGTGGGCTCTAAACTTAGATAGTTGTAAAGAGGTAGATTCATCAAAAGATGCTAAGAAGAAAAGTCAGTGAGATGAGATGGAAAAGAAGAAGATAATGTCCCAGAACCAAATGAGAAATATTCATAAAATGAGATCTTTTGAATTAAATAATGGTAGAATGTTAAGTATGATGAGTTCTGAGAATTAACCCATCTTTTTGTAGATTTGTGGACGAGGAGGTCTTGGTAACCTTTGAAAGAGTGTGCTCAACAGAAGACATATCCAAAGACATTTCCAACCAATTAGGTTGGAAAGTGTGGAGACAGGATTATAAATACTCTCAAAAAAGAAATTATCTGAAGTGTGGCACTTATAAAATGCAATGGTAACTGAGGACAATTGTCTAAGTATCTCCGGTTGGATTACACAACTGGATTGAGAACCATTATCTTTGTAAATAATATTGGTAGTAGAGAGCAGCAAAGCCATAGTGAGAGAGAAGTAAAGTCCACTATTCTCACTTACTTGATAATTTCCATGCTTCTTCCTAGCAATTTTTTGTGCACAAGATTAAAACATTTGCCTCAGCAAAAGTGCAAGCTTTTACATGCCATGGACATTTGCATTTGTTTATGAATGATTAGAAACATTATATTTTATATCAAGAAACCACTGGAGATCTCTTTTAATCAGTAGTGTTGATGAAACTCTGAGAGTTGAAAACAAGTGCTGCATAGCATAATGTGTATCTGCAAAGGACTGTTTTTCTTTACTTCACCATATGGAAAAGGTACACACAACCCACCTAAATTTTAGTTTTGAGATATGTTTGGATCAAGTATTAAGCAAAATATGCTTTGGAGTTTTATATTGATAAATGCATAAGCTCTCTATTGACTCATTTATTTTTAAGAAATGTATTCAGCCTAAAAAACAGTTATTTGGGAGGAGGAACAGAGAAAAGTTAGGTGACAAACAATAGAGGAACAGGACATCTGTTTTTCATCCTGAACTTTTGCCTAAAGGAAACTAAAAATGGCATACTACATTTCCTCATAAAATTTACAAAATTTAGTAATTATTGATACTTTCAAAAAAAATTAAGAAACTCCCCATTTATGGTTTTCTGCATCCATGTACATGTGCACATGCTAGCATGTAACAGTGACATATTTTGTTCAAAAGAAAAGACCATCAAAAAGGGCCATAAAGTTGTGAGTGTAAGTCAAGAAATAGTATATATATAAAGAAGGGAAGTGTGATAGCATGCCAGTGAAAATAAAAGTGGCAAGAAATAGAACTGATGCTCTTGAGGGTATATTATCACTACTCAGGGAGACAAAAAATCTAATGGGGTCTATTTGATGCATTCAATTTACTAATTTCCATTAATTTCAGAGTATTGTACTATATTAGGTATTGATGGAAAGAGTGAGAAGGAAAAAAATAAATTGGTATGGATTCCAATCAAGGAACATACTTTCTAAGGGAAAAATAAAACAAACATTTTTTTTTGCTTTGTTTTATGTGTGTATATGCATCTTTTGTATGTATATGTGATATTGATATCAGCCTGGCATAGAAGCAAGCTAAAGTAGTGACAAGATCTCTTCAGACATCTGTTGGAAGTAGTATTATGCTAAATACAGAGAATTTGCTAAATTCATTCCTGATGTCTCTGAGAATTTATTCTGTCCCAAGCATGGGGTGAGTAAGGGTAGGGGAGCGCTTCCCTGGTCCTTACTCTGAGGAGCAAGAGCATGACTGATAAGCAATGTATCTAGCGAGTTTACACTGTGTTAAAGGCACTAGTCTTGGTTCTACCCATAAGGAACTATGTTCAAGGTATGCACGGCAGGTACATGAACAGTTAGGCAGACTCATAGGCAAGGTGTCATTGGAGTCACAGTGAGTGATATACAGCATTTGAGGAAAGCTTTCTGGATATGAAGATGGGCAATGTGAGTCTTAGAGGATAAATAAGTTGGACATACAAACAGAGTAAGGAGGTTTGAAAGCACATGCAATTCAGCACTACCAAATGTGAAGTTCAAAGCTAAGGTAGATCAAGAGGAGGCCTTTAAATATATGCTAACAAATTGATTTCAGCCTTTAAGAAGTGAAAATCCATTAAAGGTATTTAAATAAGGGAGTCACGTGGTCAGTACAATATTTTAGGTAGGTCATATTGACTATACTATAGATGATAGATTTGAAGGAACAGGGCTAAATATATAAAAATCATCCAATGTAAGGAGAGGAGCTATCTCTTGATGGTGCAACATTGTTGAAGGAACCTGTAACAGAAGCCTGTCAATAGCCCTCCCTCATATTTCATTTGCCACGGTGTAATTGTGCACTCATGATCAGACCTACCGTTCTGAAGGGAAATAGGTTGTCAATGACTGGCATAGACAGTTCAGGACTTGGCCTTGAATCTGGGTAAAGAGCCACTCCTCCCTGAGTCATTGAGGAGAAAGGTGAAGACTTGAAGTTGAGTTTCTGCCAGAAAGTATGAGGAAATGTCTAGCTGTATGGTCTTTCTGAATCTATGATCTGTCCTAAATAAAACATGTTGTTTGCATCTATTTTGTGTAGTGAATGTAATTATGCCCATTTAATAGATATCCGTGTTAAGTCAGAAATACTAAGTTACTTGCCTGGCTCCCAAAAATCAGTACGTGACAAAGCTAGAGTCTAAACTTTTTTACTTCATCTCGCATATGGCAGATAGTGATGCCAAGTCAGGCAAAATCAGATCAAAGGGTTTAGGAAATTTGACTTTAGTACAAATTATTTCATGGGAAGAGATTTTAGAGGAGATGTCAGTGCAAAAGAAATTAGAACCTTTCAAAAATTTAATTCTTACAGTACAACTTCAAATGATAAAGAGAAGGAAGGCAGATACCCGAATAATGATGGTAGCTATAAAGGAAGTTATCGAATAGGCTGTGCATTGAAAGGATCTGAATAAAGTGTGAAAACTGATGAATTGCAAGGGTGTGGGGCACAGGGATTCTGGGAACCAGGGAAGGTGAAGTCAGATTCTGGTCACTCCCCTCCCAATGACACTCTTTTTGCTGAGTCCTAATAGGGTTGAGAGGCCAGTGAGGACTCAAGGGTCTGTGGGAGTCCTGTTGAAGAGAAGTGACACAGGGATCTGTCTTTTGTGGGTTGAATGAGTGCATTTCTCACCTTTCATGTGTATCGGAACCATATGTATTATGGTCTGAAGTCAACACCTGCTCCTGCTTCCATTCCTCTTTCCCTTCACAGGAGTTTCCCCAAGACACCTCTTGTGTATATAAGTCTGTCTTGGTGTCTACTTCTCAAAGAATCCAAAATGAAACAACCCATTTTACATCATAAATAAAAACATGCCAAGTTGAATTAAAAAACAGAAATGTAAAAAGTAAAATAGAAGGTTGGCAAGAAAATCTGGATTCTATGTGTACAATTTAGGGGCAAGAAATATCTCTTTACTCAAGACTAAAAATACTAAAGTAATGAAAATTTGAAAAGAGGGGCTTGACTACATACATTATTAACTATAACAGCAAAATATATATATAAAATCAGCAATTTTAAGACTTTGTAACACTATCTGTAAAGCATGAAAAAACCAGAAGATTTTCCATCTCTTTCACTGAAATTGTTTTGTATTAGACAGAAGCATTAAAACTATATAATAACTATAGATATAGATATAGACTGAGAGAATACATTTACAGAAAAATCTAGATTGGCATTTGGCCATATAACTGGACATCATAGCCCAGTCAGATTCATACATAAAGTCAGCCATCATATGTTCTTACAAACTGAGCAAACAGTAATGCATAGCAGTTTTAAAAAAGAGTAAATCCAAATGGCAGGTAACTCTATTTGGTCATATATTTATATATGATAAATATAATATCTATCATTTTGTCAAACAGAAAATTAGGGATACCTACTGAGAGTTACAGTGCATGGAAAGACTGTTGTAAATTATTTTTCCCAGCTTTATTGAAATATAATTGACAAATAAAACTATATTTTCTGAAGTACACATGATTTGAAATATGTCTTCCTTATGAAATAATTACAACTATTAGTATACACATACACAGTTACCTTTGTTGGGGGGTGAGAATGCTTAAAATCCATTCTCTTAGCAAATTATAAGTATATGATACATTATTATTAACTGTATCACCATACTGTACATTAGATCCTCAGAGCTTACTCATTTTGTAACTGAAAGTTTGTACCTTTAGTCCCCATTCCCTCCACCCCAGATCCTGGCAATTACCAATCTGTTCCCTGTTTCTATGAATTCAGCTTTTTAAGATTTCACATATAAGTGATACCATGCAGTATTTGCCTTTCTATGGCTTATTTCACTTAGCATGTGCCCTCCAGGTTTATCCAAGTTGTCATAAATGGCCAGATTTCCTTCTCTCTTAAGGCTGAACAATATTCTTCTGTCTGTGTGTGTGTGACATTTTCCTTATCCATTCATCCTTAAACTCAGATTATTTCCATATCTTGGCTACTGTGAACAATGCTGCAATGAACATAGAAGTATAGATATCTTTTCAAAACAGTGATTTCATACCTTTTGAGTATATACCCAGAAATGGAATTGCTGGATTAGTGCATCTCTATTTTTACTTTTTGAGGAACCTCCATACTGTTTTCAATATAGCTGTACTAATTTACATTCCCAAGTGCACAAGTGTTCCCTTTACTCCAAATCCTCACCAACATTGTTGTCTATTGTCTTTTGTTTTATGTGAGGGTTTATCTCATTGTGATTTCTATTTGTATCTCTGAAGGTTCATGATGTTGAGTTTTTTTTCATTTACCTCTTGACCGACTGTCTTCTTTGGAAAAATGTCTACTTAAGTCCTTTGCTCTATTTTTCAATCATGCTATTTGTTTTTTGTTTTTTTTTGTTTTTGTCTTTCTGCCATTGAGTTGTAAAAATTCCCTATATATATTAACTCATAGGATATATGGTTTGAAAATATTTTCTCCTATTGCACTCACTGCTTCTTCATTTCGTTGCTTCCTTGCTGTGCAGAAACATTTTAGTTTGATGTAGTACACTTACTTATTTTTGCTTCTGGTACCTGTGCTTTTGGCATCAGATGCAAAAAAAAAAAATCATTGCCAAGACCAATGTCAAGGAGCTTTTCCCTGTATTTTCTTCTAGTTTTATGGTTTTGGGTTGTACATTTAAGACTTTAATCCATTTTGAGAATTTTGAGTGTGTGTGTATGATATAAGGGTCCAGTTTCATCTTTTGCACATAGATATCCAGTATTCCCATCATCATTTATTAATGATACTAACCTTTCCTCATTGTGTATTCTTGTCACGTTTGTGGAAAATTAGTCGACCATATATGCATGGGATTATTTTTGGTCTCACTATTCTCTTCTATTGATCTATATGTCTGTCTTTATGCTAATACCATACTGTTGTGATTACTATAGCTTTGTAGTACATTTTGAAATCAGGAAATATGCCTCCAGATTTGTTCTTCTTGCTGAAGATGGCTTTAGCTATTTGGAATCTTTTGTACTCCCATATGAATTAAGATTTTTCTATTTTTGTGAAAAATGCCATTGGAATATTTTTAATTTTTTATTAAGGTATTATTGATATACACTCTTAAGAAGGTTTCACATGAAAAAACAATGTGGTTACTACATTTACCCATACTAACAAGTCCCCACCCATACTCCAGTGCAGTCACTGTCCATCAGTGTAGTAAGATGCCACAGATTCACTGTTTGCCTTCTCTGTGCTACACTGTTTTATCCCCATCACCCCCCAAACCATGTGTATTAAACATAATACCCCTTCAATCCCCATCTCCCTCCCTCCCGATCCACCCTCCGACACCCCTCCTCTTTGGTAACCATTAGTCCCTTCTTGGAGTCTCTGAGTGTGCTGCTATGTTGTTCCTTCACTTATGCCTTGTTGTTATACTCCACAAATGAGAGAAACCATTTGGCACCTGTCTTACAACGCCTGGCTTATTTCACTGAGCATAATATCCTCCAGCTCCATCCATGTTGCTGCAAATGATAGGATTTATTTCTTAGGAATGAATAGTATTCCATTGTGTATAGGTACCACCTCTTCTTTATCCATTCATCTACTGATGGACACTTAGGTTGCTTCCATATCTTGGCTATTGTAAATAGTGCTGCAATAAACATAGGGATGCATATATCTTTTTGAGTCTGAGAAGTTATATTCTTTGGGTAAATTCCAAGGAGTGGAATTTCTGGGTCAAATGGTATTTCTATTTTTAGTATTTTGAGGAACCCTCCATATTGCTTTCCACAATGGCTGAACTAGTTTACATTTCCACCAGCAGTGTAGGAGGGTTCTCCTTTCTCCGTATCCTTGCCAGCATTTGCTTTTCTTAGTCTTTTTGATGCTGGCCATCCTTACTGGTGTTAGGTGATACCTCATTGTAGTTTTAATTTGCATTTGCATGATGATTAGTGATGTGGGGCATCTTTTCATATGTCTGTTGGCCATCTGAGTTTCTTCTTTGGAGTATTGTCTCTTCATATCCTCTGCCCATTTTTAATAGGGTTATTTGCTCTTTGGGTGTTGAGGTGTGTGAGTTCTCTGTATATTTTGGATGTTAACCCCTTGTTGGATATGTCATTTACAAATATATTCTCCAATACTCTAGGATGCCTTTTTGTTCTATTGTATGGTTGTGTCCTTTGCCATACAGAAACTTTTTAGTTTGATGTAGTCCCATGTGTTCATTTTTGCTATTGTTTCCCTTGCTCGAGGAGATGCATTCAGGAAGAAGTTGCTCATGTTTATATTCAGGAGATTTTTGCCTATGTTTTTTTCTAACAGTTTGATGTTTTCATGACTTACATTTAAGTCTTTAATCCATTTCGAGTTTACTTTTGTGTATGGGGTTAAACAATAATCCAGTTTCATTTTCTTGCATGTATATGTCCAGTTTTGCCAACACCAGTTGTTGAAGAGGCTGTCATTTCCCCATTGTATGTCCATGGCTCCTTTATCATATATTAATTGACCATATATGGTTGGGTTTATATCAGGGCTCTCTAGTCTGTTCCATTGGTCTATGGTTCTGTTCTTGTGCCACTACCAAATTGTGTTGATTACTGTGGCTTTGTAGTAGAGCTTGAAGTTGGGGAGCATAATCCCTCAGCTTTATTCTTCCTTCTCAGGCTTACTTTGGCTATTTGGGGTCTTTTATGATTACATATGAATTTTGGAATGATTTGCTCTTGTTCGCTGAAGAATGCTTTTGGTATTTTGATAGGAATTACATTGAATCTATAGATTGCTTTTGGCAGGATGGCCTTTTTAACAATATTAATTCTTCCTATACATGAGCACAGGATGTGTTTCCATTTATTGGTATCTCCTTTAATTTCACTCATGATTGTCTTAGTATGCAGAGTATAGGTCTTTCACTTCCTTGGTTAGGTTTATTCCAAGGTATTTTATTCTTTTTGATACAACTGTGAATGGAATTGTTTCTTAATTTCTCTTTCTGCTAGTTCATCATTAGTGTATATGAATACAACAGATTTCTGTGTATTAATTTTGTAACCTGCAATTTTGCTGAATTCAGATATTAGATATAGTAGTTTTGGAATGGATTCTTTAGGGTTTTTTATGTACAATATCATGTGATCTGCAAACAGGGACAGTTTAACTTCTTCCTTGACAATCTGGATGCCTTTTATTTCTTTGTGTTGTCTGATTGCCATGGCTAGGACCTCCAGTACTATGTTGAATACAAGTGGAGAGAGTGGGCATCCTTGTCTTGTTCCCGATCTTAAAGGAAAAGCTTTCAGCTTCTCGCTGTTAAGTATAAGGTTGGCTGTGGGTTTGTCATATATGTCCCTTATTATGTTTAGGTACTTGAACTTTATACCCATTTTGTTCAGAGTTTTCATCATGAATGGATATTGAATTTTATCAAATGCTTTTTCAGCATCGATGGAGATGATCATGTGATGTTTGTCCTTCTCTTTGTTGATGTGGTGGATGATGTTGATGGATTTTCGATTATACCATCCTTGCATCCCTGGAATAAATCCTACTTGATCATGATGGATGATCTTTTTGATGTATTTTTGAATTCAGTTTTCTAATATTTTGTTGAGTATTTTTGCATCTATGTTCATCAGGGATATTGGTCTGTAATTTTTTTGTGTGTGTTGTCTTTGCCTGGTTTTGGTATTAGTGATGCTGGCCTCATAGAATGAGTTTGGAAGTATTCCCTCTTCTTCTACTCTTTGGAAAACTTTAAGGAGGATGGGTATTAGGTCTTCACTAAATGTTTGATAAAATTCAGCGGTGAAGCCATCTGGTCTAGGGCTTTTGTTCTTAAGTAGGTTTTTGATTACCAGTTCAATTTCACTGTTGGTAATTGGTCAGTTCAGATTTTCTGTTTCTTTCTGGGTCAGCCTTGGAAGGTTGTATTTTTCTAGAAAGTTGTCTATTTCTTCTAGGTTGTCCAGTTTGTTGGCATATAGTTTTTCATAGTATTCTCTAATAATTCTTCGTATTACTGTGGTGTCCATAGTGATTTTTCCTTTCTCATTTCTGATTCTGTTTATGTGTGTAGACTCTCGTTTTGTTTTGTTTTTTTGATAAATCTGGCTAAGGATTTATCTCTTTTGTTTATTTTCCTGAAAAACCAGCTCTTGCTTTCATTGATTCTTTCTATTGTTTTATTCTTGTCAGTTTTATTTATTTCTGCTCTAATCTATATTATGTCCCTCTTCTACTGACTTTGGGCCTCATTTTTTCTTCTCTTTCTAGTTTTGTTAATTGTGCATTTAAACTGTTCATATGGCATTGTTCTTCTTTCCTGAGGTAGGCCTGTATTGCAATATACTTTCCTCTTAGCACAGCCTTTGCTGCATTCCCCAGATTTTGCAGTGTTGAATTATTGTTTTCATTTGTCTCCATATATTGCTTGATCTCTATTTTTATTTATTGAACCATTGGTTATTTAGGAGCATGTTGTGAAGCCTCCATGTTTTTGTGGTATTTTTCATTTTTTTTGCATAATTTATTTCTAGTTTCAAAACTTTGTGTTCTGAGAAACTAGTTGGTACAGTTTCAATCTTTCTGCATTTACAAAGGCTCTTATTGTGTCCTAGTATGTGATGTATTCTTGAAAATGTTCCATGTACACTTGAGAAGAATGTGTTTTCTGCTGCTTTTGGGTATAGAGTTCTGTAGATGTCTGTTAGGTCCATCTGTTCTAATGTGTTGTTCAGTGCCTCTGTGTCCTTACTTATTTTCTGCCTGGTGTATCTATCCTTCAGAGTGAGTAGAGTGTTAAATGCATTGCATTCTTTCTCCCCTTTTAATTCTATTAGTATTTGTTTCACATACATAGGTGCTCCTGTGTTGGGCACATAGATATTTATAATGCTTATATCTTCTTGTTGGATTGACCCCTTTATCATTATGTAATGTCCTTCTTTGTCTCTTGTGACTTTCTTTGTTTTGAAGTCTATTTTGTTTGATACAAGTACTGCAACTCCTGCTTTTTTCTCTCTATTAGTTGCATGAAATATCTTTTTCCATCCCTTCACTTTTAGTCTGTGTATGTCTTTGGGTTTTAAGTGAGTCTCTTGCAGGCAGCATATAGATGGGTCTTGTTTTTTTATCCATTCAGTGAATCTGTGTCTTTTGATTGGTGCATTCAGACCATTTACATTTAGGGTGATTATCGATAGGTATGTACTTTTTGCTATTGCAGGCTTTAGATTCATGGTAACCAGAGGTTTAAGGTTAACTTCCTTACTTTCTATGAGTATAACTTAACTCACTTAATATCCTATTTCAAACACAATCTAAAGGTTCTTTTTTTCTCTCCTGCTTTTTCTTCCTCCTCCATTCTTTATATATATTAGATATCATATTCTATCCTCTTTTCTGTCCCTTCATTGACTTTTGGGATAGTTCATTTAATTTTGCATTTGCTTAGTAATTAACTGTTCTTTCTTTCTTTCTTTCTTTCTTTCTTTCTTTCTTTCTTTCTTTCTTTCTTTCTTTCTTTCTTTCTTTCTTTCTTTCTTTCTTTTTCTTTCTTTCTTTCTTTCTTTCTTTCTTTCTTTCTTTCTTTCTTTCTTTCTTTCTTTCTTTCTTTCTTTCTTTCTTTCTTTCTTTTGGTATCATTAATCTACAGTTACATGAAGAACAGTATGATTACTAGGCTCCACCCTTCACCAAGTCCCCCCCTACATACCCCTTCACAGTCACTGTCCATCAGCATAGTAAGATGCTGTAAAATCACTACTTGTCTTCTCTGTTGCACAGCCCTCCCTGTGCCCCCCCCGACACTATACATGCTAATCATAATGCCCCCTTTCTTTTCACCCACCCTTATCCCTCCCTTCCCACCCATCCTCCCCAGTCCCTTTCCCTTTGGTAACTATTAGTCCATTCTTGGGTTCTGTGATTCTGCTGCTGTTTTGTTCCTTCAGTTTTCCTTTATTCTTATACTCCACATATGAGTGAAATCATTTGGTACTTGTCTTTCTCCACCTGGCTTATTTCACTGAGCATAATACCCTCTAGCTCCATCCATGTTTTACTTTCTTTACTGTGGTTTTGTTACCTCTAGTGACAGCTATTGAACCATAGGAACACTTCCACCTATAGTAGTCCCTCCAAAATATACTGTAGAGACTGTTTGTGGGAGGTAAATTCTCTCAGCATTTGCTTATCTGAAAATTGTTTAATCCCTCCTTCAAATTTAAGTGATAATCTTACTGGATAAAGTATTCTTGGTTCGACACTCTTCTGCTTCATTGCATTAAATACATCATGCCACTCCCTTCTGGCCTGTAAGGTTTCTGCTGTGAAGTCTGTTGTTAGCCTAATGGGCTTTCCTTTGTATGTGATCTTATTTCTCTCTCTGGTTGCTTTTAATTGTCTGTCCTTATCCTTGATCTTTGCCATGTTAACTACTGTATGTTTTGGTGTTGCCTTCCTTGGTTCCTTTGTGTTGGGCAATCTGTGGATCTCCATGGCTTGAGAGACTTCTCTTTCCCCAGATTGGGGTAGTTTTCAGCAATTACCTCCTCAAAGATACTTTCTATCCCTTTTTCTATCTCTTCTTCTTCTGGTACCCCTACAATGTGAATATTGTTCTGTTTGGATTGGTCACACAGTTCTCTCAATATTCTCTCATTCTTAGGAATCCTTTTTTCTCTCTGTGCCTCAGCTTCTTTGTATTCCTCCTCTCTAGTTTCTATTTCATTTATCATCTCCTCCACCATATCTAATCTGTTTTTAATACCCTTCATAGTGCTTTTCAATGATTGGATCTCTGACCAGAATTCATTCCTAAATTCTTGAATATTTTTCTGTACCTCCATGCTCGTGTTAATTATTTTTACTTTGAAATCCTTTTCAGGAAGATTCATGAGGTCGATTTCATTTGAAACTTTCTCAGCTGCTGTATTCACAATCTTACTTTGTACCAGGTTCCTTTGTCATTTCATGTTTGTATATAGTGCCCTTTAGTGCACAGAAGCTCTTCTCTCTGGAGCTGCTCAGTGCCTGAAGCAATGTCAGGGGACACGGGGGTGTGGCACTGGTGCCTAGAGGGAGGAAAGAGCTGTTTCCTGCTTTCAGGCTGCTCTGCCTCGCTCCACTGCCAGAACCAGTGGGCCCAGCACACAGGTATAAGCCTCTGTGCTTTGCATTTGTAGTTGCTTTACATGGGGCTTCCCTCTGGCTGGCCTAATGCCAGTGTAGGATTTGCTGGTTTGCAAGCCAGTTGGGGTTGGCCGGGAGAAAGGTGCAGTAGGCTGTGTATCATTGAGGGGGACCTTGGAGCTGTGTAGCCAGCCAGGGAGCTAGAGCATCTGAAGATGGTGAAAGTTCCCAACCTGCTGGGCAGAGTGCACCTGGACAATTTTGTCTACCTGTCATTTCTCCTGAGCAGTAAGCTCTGTGCAATCCTTGCCCCTTTAGCAGCACTCTTGCTATCAGGAAGTCTCTCAGACTGCCCACCTTTCTTTTGTCCCAGAGCAGCCAGATATGGATCCCTGTTCTCCACAAACAGCTGGAATCTCAGTCTCTTCAGGTATTCTGCCCTTCTTAGCTTTCCAACCTCACTAATCACGAGAGTACCATGAAAGCACCATGAAATGTAGGTTTGTGCTCCCAAAGCAGATCTCCAGAATTAGGTATTCAGCTGTCCCAGGACTCCATTCCCTCCCCTGTCTGTTTCTCTTCCTCCCATCCTTGAGCTGGGGTGGGGGAAGCGCTTGTGTCCCGCCAGGCCATGGCTTTAGTACGTTACCCTGTTCTGTGAGGTTTATTCTTTTCTCCAGGAGTATGCAGTTTGGCACAGCCCTCTTTCCTGTTCCTCTTTCAGGATTAGGTGTTTTAATTATATTTTTGTATTATTTGTGGTTTTAGAAGGAAGCCTCTATCTCACCTCTCATGCCACAGTCTTTAATCCAATCAGCTCGCCATTGGAATTTTGATAGGAATTGTTGAATTCTTAATCTGTATATTTCTTTGGCAGTATGGACATTTCAACAATATTAATTCTTCTGATCCATGAACATTGGATATATTTTCATTTATTTAAATATTCTGCAGCTTCTTTCATTAGCGTTTTATAGTTTTCAGTATATACATCTTTAAACACCTTGGTTAAATTTATTCCTAACTAATTTATTCTTTTTGATGCAATTGTACATGGGATTCTTTTCTTAATTCCTTTTTTGGGTAGTTCATTATTACTATATGGAAACTCAACTGAGTTTTGCATGTTAATTTTGTTTCCTGAAATTTTACTGATTTCATTTATCATGACTAACAGTTTTGTTTTTTGTTTTTTTGTGGAGACTTTAGGGTTCTCTATGTATAATATCATGCAAACAGAAGTGACTTTACTTCTTCCTTGCTGATTTGGAGTCTTTTTATTTATTTTTCCTGCCTAATTGCCCTAACTAGAACTTTCAGTACTCTGTTGAATAGACGTGGCAAGAGTGGGGACCCATGTCTTGTTCCTGATCTTATAGAAAAAGCTTTAAGCCTTTCACCATTTTGTATGATGTTAGCTGTAGGCTTGTCATCATGACCTTTATACGTTGATATATAAAGCTAATTTTTTAGAGTTTTTATCATGAAATATGTTGAGTTTTGTTAAATACTCTTTCTGCAACTATTGAAATGATCACATAGTTTTTATCCTTCATTCTGCTAATATGGTGTTACATTGATTAATTGCATATGTTAGACCATCCTTATATCCCACAGATAAATCCCACTTTATCATGGTGTATGACCCTTTCAATGTGCGATTAAATTTGACTTCCTGAAATTTTGTTGAGGATTTTTGTAGCTATCTTTATCAGGGATATTCACCTATAATTTCTTTTTTTAGTAGTCTTTATTTGGCTTTGGTATCAATGTAATGCTGTCCTCAAAAAATAAGTTTGGAAGAATTCCTCTTCAACGTTTTAGAAGTTAGGAGAACTGGTATTAAATCTTCTTTAAATGTTTGGTAGAATTCATCTGTGTCTGGACTTTTCTTTGTTTGGCAATTTTTGATTATTGATTCAATGTCCCTATTAATAATTGCTCTGTTCAGATTTCCATTTCTTCATGATTAAATCTTGGTAAATTTGTATGTTGTTACATTTTTACCTATAGTTAATTCTTAATATTCTTAATTCCTGGGTGAAATGTGAATTGTTAAAGCCAATTTGAAAAGCAGTCTCTCAATATTGATTAAATATAAGAATACACATACTTTTTGACAAGTAATTTCTCAGAGAATCTACCCCATGGAATTAAAACCACTTTCAGTTTCTCAGTATTGTTTTAAGAGACAGTTTTTGTGGTATTGTTTTAAGAGAAAGCAAATACCCATCAGTTGGAGATAGTTTAAGTAAATATACCATAAAGTTTTATGCAGCCATTAAAGGAATACTTTAGGGCTATATTAATTGCCTTGGAGAAATTTCTTCAAGGTATTTAATATTATCCCATTATTATATATAAAATGTGTGTGTCATGCATGTGTCTGTGAAATTATATGAAGTATATGAATATGGAGAAGTATGAAATGGCAGAAATTAAGTTGTAATGTTGGCTAACTGGATAAAGGGAAGGATGAATGTTGTGAAATTAGGGGTAGTTCTTAGGAATATGTGGAATACCCTAGTATAATTGGTGAATGATTAGTTGGTAAATGATGGTATCCTAAGAGTGTTGATATAATCCATGTTAGCACTGTAAGAGTGATTTTTAAAGCCATCCTCTAAAAAAATTTATTGAATGTCTACATATGGCAGACATTCTGCTCCGTGCTGGAGAACAGTCATAGATAAGACAGCTTACTGTCTGTATTTTTTAGTATGGAATGCCATAAGGCACTGTTCTTTATCTATAATTGGTCTACATTTTAATTAAGATATGGTTGGGAATATTCACAAAATGAAAAGGACAGGGATTGTTTAGTTGATGAAATGAGGATTTGTAAATGTCTCAGTGGATTTTATAAACTTTCTATTGAAAGATAACCAGTATTGAAAATAGGGTCATTTTTTTTCCTTTGGCAAGAAACATGTACTACTCAAAGAATGGAAGAGTGGTGGCTTCCTAACAGTACAAACAAGCTATTTCAAAGTTTAGGCCACTAGAATCTCAGTGAGACTTAGAAATATGGAACAATTTTCAAAATGAAAAACATTAAATTAATATTTTCTTAATTACATTACAATGCACTGTTAGGTATGGTATATAGAACATGGAAACTTGAATTTATATACTATAAGATATTGTAAGTAGACTAAACTCTAGCTGTGGTAATTAATTCTACATGAAAAATTATAATAACAATGGAAATGGAGTACAGAATGTCCAGAAAGATATACTGTAAGTGGTGAACAGAATTAAGAGGGACTTTACTGAGGAGTAATTGAGATGTTTTAATATGAAGAGATATCTTCACATATTTTTAATATTCTCAGATGTGCAGGTGTGTGTTAATTATTTTTAATCCTCAACTGATAACATTATAAGTAATTATATTTGTCTTTAACATGATGATGAACAAATCATTCACAAAAAAATGGGATGCAATGCCTTAATAGGTAGTGAGCTTTTCATCATGAGGAGCAATCAAGTGCATGCTGAATGATCACTAGCATAAATGTCACAGAGAATCATGAAAGTTTTGTGGAATGGGAGGAATCAGTTCATTTCTGAGGTCCCTTCAAATTCTGAGAATCTATGGTTAAATGAGCTTCTTTTGATGAGTCTCACAGTATTGCTGATGTTAGTTTGTTGAAAAGTCTTCTGTGAAGTGATTTATGGACTTCGTGTAAGCCCAAAAATAATAAAAATAATAAAAATCAAAGCTTTAATTGAAAGACCAACAGTCTGCAGAGCAAATATTTTTTAATTCCATATTAAATTTAATTTTTATTCTCTATCCTTTTATTGTTTTCAGATGGCTTAAGAGAAATAAAAGATTCCTAAACTATATGTTTTATGGATGTCTCATAAAAATATTGCTGCACTATTTACAATAGCCAAGATATGGAAGCAACCTAAATGTCCATCAGTAGATGAATGGATAAAGAAGATGTGATACATATACGCAATGGAATATTACTCAGCCATAAGAAAAAAACAGATCCTAGCATTTGCAACAACATGGATGGAGCTAGAGGGTATTATGCTCAGTGAAATAAGCCAGGCAGAGAAAGACAAGTACCAAATGATTTCACTCATATGTGAAGTATAAGAACAAAGGAAAACTGAAGGAACAAAACAGTAGCAGAATCACAGAACCCAAGAATGGAGTAATAGTTACCAAAGGGAAAGGGACTGGGGAGGATGGGTGGGAAGGGAGGGACAAGGGTAGGGAAAAAGAAATGAGGCATTATGATTAGCATGTATAGTGTCAAGGGAGGGGCACAGGGAGGGCTGTGCAACACAGAGAAGACAAGTAGTGATTTTAAAGCATGTTACTACACTGATGGACAGTGACTGTGAAGGGGTATGTGGGGGGGACTTGGTGAAGGGGGAAGCCTAGTAAACATAATGTTCTTCATGTAATTGTAGATTAATGATACCAAAATAAAAATAATAGGATTTAGTACATCATTTCAAAAGACTTACTAATATTTAAAATAAAAATATTCATATAGCCTAAGTAATATGTGCACCTTAACACATGCATATATAGCTATATATTGTAGAATTAATATAGTATTTGTATTTTTATCAAATTCATTATTTACTTTCATGTTGATTTCAACTTATTAAGTTACAGCCCTTTTTGTTAGGTAACTACTTAACTGTTTTGTTGAATTTAAAAATCTAATCATTCTCTTGTAAATCAATACTTTTTCACTTAGCTTATAGTTAGTTCATTTAATTTGTTTTATTTGACAGAATTTAAATTTTCTATTTAAAAACTCAAAAAACATATCTAAACTTAAATTTCTGAATTATATATGATTTGTTGATCAAATACTATAATAAGAGGTAATTTAATCATTGGGGGTCATTTTAACTTTTGTCAAATTCATGTTTTTAGAAAAATTTATTTTTAAAGAAGGAATTTTGCCATTTGGTTGTGTTCAATTTCCATTATCTGTCAAGCTACTATGTAATATAGTGATACATTATTTTAGCATTTAATTTATTTTATGTTTTCATATGAAGTATTTCAAATACACTGAAAAGTAGGTATATGCTAAAATGAACTCATGTGCTCAACATTAGGAAGCATCAATATATTCCTTTATAGATTACCATTTTAAATTAAAGTAATTTTTGTTATTACATAAGCATAGGTGCATGCTTATTGTAGAAAGAAAATACATGTAAATGAAAGTAAAATTAAAATATTATGCTTGTATTTTTCAAAGATGATTACCATTCTGAATACCTTATTGTAGATACTTTCTTCTCTTTTACTATGTACAATATTAATTTTTCTTTTTGTTTTTCCAAAATGAGATCATACACTATATGGTGTTTTGTAACCTGACAACCTGACATTTTTTATCAAGTAATGATTTCCATTTCTTCCTGAAAACTAATTTTACCTTAATAATATTTGAATAGTTTGTTTAAACCAATATCTAATTAACAACCATATATTGCATCTTACTGTCATGCCATTCAAGCTCTTCTAACACTCTAACAAGTGCCCTTTTTATTATTTATATAAAAAATATTTTATATATTTATCACAAAAAAGTTATGTTACAAAATATATTATTTCTTGCTTATATACACATATAATTAATGTACTAATATGGAAGTGTAAGCACCGTGAGGAGAAACAAAGCAGAATTGGGCGAGTATTTAGTGAGCTGCTAGTAAGATACGGTGATTGCGGGACTCCTTTCAAAGGAGAAAGCTTTTGAGCAGACACTTCCATTATATTAATGCCTTGTATTTTAACTTAAATATTTGAAATTTTATAGTTATAGGTTACTCATACTTTATTTTTTCCTAACCCTGTGTTTCAGAGGATATAAAATGAGGATATTCAATCTTATCTCTTAATACAAATAACTAATGTCCTGAAATGCTATTTCTAAAAACAAATCTCAACACATATGAGAAAGGATCAAAGCATCCTAAGACTAACCTATAGGAACAGTGATTAGATTATCCTTGATTTAATTTACGAGAGTTCATTAAAAAGCTATTTGTATGATTTTATGATTAAAAAACGATACTGTTGAGAGAGTTTTTCTATTGTTAAGGACATTAAATTGTGGATTTTCAAATGCATTTTAAAATATAAAAAGTTAAAGGTTTTAAAGTGGAGCTTTTTCTATGTTAATGCCTCTATTTCTAGGAGCCAAAAACAGATTCTCTTTTGCTCTGTGTAAGAGTGTACTCATAGAACTGGCCTGATATCTTGGAGATAAAATGAGCTGGTAATTTCATTCTCAGTATCTGGTTGCCTTTAGTATCTTGTCCTAAAGAAATTGGGCCTACTGAAATAAGATAAGTTTTTTCTAAGAAGCATTGCAAGACCTTTCCTTGGTCCTAACAGTTTTGACATCTCTTTTCACTGGGAAAAGAAATAGAAGTCAGCTACTAGCTGCTAGCATTAAAGGCTGGATTAACACTGCCTGCAGGCTATAAAGTCCTGTTCTCATAAAAATAAAGTTTGGATTGTTGAAAATAGAAGACAGATTTTTAAACCAGTGTGGGCTTCTACTGTGAAAATTTGTGTAGATATGTTTTCATGTTTGCAGGACAGGAGTGGTTGAAAATGCTATCTTGATGAGCTTTCTAATGTGATCTGAAAGTCTATGGGAGAGAAATACTCTTCCATAAAGTCTGAGTAGAGGAGTAAGGACATAGCAGTCTAGTAACAATGACAGAAGAGGACCTTAATGCTTCCTAAGTGGCCAGAAATATCAAAGCTTTCTGTTTGCTGCATTTTGAAAGCTTTAATATACTTAGTCTGCAGGTCATTTAGTTCCTTGAGAGATCACAGAAAACTGGCATTTTAAAGCTTGAATTTAATGATTAAAATGAGCAGTAGAAACATTTTTATCCCTTCTAAGATTAAAGTCAAACATTAAATGTATATAGTCCTTATTTGATTGCTGATTTTGGCAGGTTGAAAGCAGAGAATGCAATTGCAAATAACATCTATAAAGTTCAGCTCTAGAGACAACATTGTCTTCTCTTACATGTACCTGTATTTTGAAATAAATTCTTATTGAATTCTATGTTATTAAAGGATTAATTGGATAATAAAGATCAATTTGATATTTTTAATATTGATGAATGGGGAAAATAAATTATAGTTATCAAATTTTCAGATGAATTTCACAAAAGTGAGAGCAATAATGATTATAATCTTAAGATGTGGGTCTTTGATATATGTCCTGCTTTAAATTATTTCTCTGAGATGTAAAATTGTAAATTTAGCCATGGTTCTTCTTTGCTTCATTTCATAAGACTGGGGGAATTACTAGTTGGATACTTCTCAGAAGTCTTAACAAAGAAAAAAAAAATTTCATAGCAGTTTTGGGTTTGTCTTGTGCTAGTAAATACCTTTTTTCTCTTATAAAAGTAACTCAATCCCTGTATTATATTTACTGAAAGGCTACATTTGTGACATTCTGAGAATATAGCAGTCATTCATTCATGAATAAAAATGACATTTTCATTAATATTTGAGCCTATGGAAAGTAGGTCAAAAATCATTCTGTCAAATTAATGCAAAATTACAACATAAATGTTACTCAGTTAAATTTTCCATCCACACTTGGAACCATTCTGAACTTGATTTAAAGTAATTATGTCTCCTATTGCATGTTTGCTTAATGCAAAAAAAAGCAAACAGTTTACCCATTATCCAAGTTCCAAATGTTAGGTCTCAAAATTTCTTAGTAATTAGTTTTCTAAGAGGATACTTTAAACAGTTGAGGTGAGCTAATGTTAATAGAGGGAAAATTTAGAGCCATATAGTTTCAAAAGATTTGATGTTTAGGATTCCTTTGGACTATTCTCTTACATGGATTTGAGAATGATATGACCCCCTATTTTGTTTCACAGTGTCAACCTAATCTAAAATTTTTAGACTTTCAGGAACGTCGAGGTACATATTGTAAGTCTGTAGCTCTAGGCTTAGTGTTTAGAAGTACTTAATTATAAGAAGCAGAGGTGAGTAGCTTATGGTTGGAAGCTGTATAACTCTTCTCTGTTACAACTGGAGCTATCACAAGCAATGTGTCTCTTGTGCTCATGGTGGGAAATACTGAAAGGTATTTCTCTACCCCCTTTTCTTCACTAAAGTGCTTCTGGATCTTTTCCAGTTAGTTTTTATTAAGCTTATACGGTCTGCTAAATAATATCTGATAAACAATGCCAAATGAGAGATACATCCAAGATCCACGAGGAAAAATGGAAATAGGTCTTTAGGTGATACTTTTCATCATTCTTTATTAGATGAGTCTTAGTATTTTCCACAATGCCCTAAATAAATTAATCCCTGCCTCACTCACTGAAATTGTCTCCTACCATTATTCCTTGCATTTCCCATTTACTCACTTATTCGACAATGTAGGTATAGGTCCATGGTCCATAGCTGTCAGCCCTAGCATTGTCTGAGAGCTTATTTTTGGTCCCTGCTCCAGACCAACGAAATTAGAATCTGTGGGCTGATCCCAGGAATCTGTTTTACCAGTCTATCCACGTGATTTTTATGCATCCTAAAGTTTGAATTAGCAAAGGTATGTGTCTACTCCTAGGAGTGATTATTTAGGTGATCGTATTGATTTTAGCATTCAGTCTAAATGAGAAATCTTTGAGGAGGAGTTATAGCAAGGACATTCTGTGACTTAAAAAATAACCCAGCTCTGGTTTCTGTACAGAGGGAAGACTGGAAGACAACAACCAGCTGGGAGACACTTGCAGTATGGTTACTGAGAAATGATTTTGGTTTGGACTAGGCTGGGTTCAGTGGTTACACAAAAAAAATTATTTTTCCTGAAAAGATTGGAGGATGAATTGGATATTGGGCAAGAGAAAATATTAGGAACAGGAATGTTCAAGCAGTTGTAGTCAATTAGATTATTTACTGACATGGAAATAATTGAAAGATAAGCAGTTTTGATGTAGGACAAAAGCAGATATTGAAGAGTTCTTTAATTATGGACTTGTTAAGTTTGAGATGACTAATATAATATCCAGGATACTTGAAGAATGCTTACAACTTACAACTCAAGAACCCAACAACCAACCTGATTTTTTTATAAAGACAAAAAATCTTAAATAGACATTTCACTAAAGCATACGCATGGCAAAGGCCCATAGGAAAAAAATTCTCCAAATTATTAGTCATTATGTAAATGTAAATGAAAACCAAAGTGATATGTCATTACCTACCCCCTAAAAAAGACTAAAAATTCTTAGAATGGCAATGCTATGTATTGGTTAGGATATGAAGCAACTGGAAGTCTCATATTTTTTATGTAAATGCAAAACTTCTAAAGAGAAAGATGAAATTATCTTCAAAGGAGAAAAGGTGAGAATGACAACAGACTTCTGCTAGAATAATTTGACATAACTCCTTAATATTGAGCGTCACAATTATTTAAACAGAAAACTTTATCATATTTAGCCAAATGGCCAATTAAAAGTGTTTTTTTTTAAATGAGGATTCAGAAATTCTAATATGCACAGTCCTTCTCTGGAAAAGAAAAGTACTATTTATAGTCTAACAAAACAAGAAAAGGATTCCACAAAAGGGGAACATATGAGGGGTCAAATCAGCAATGATATGAAATCCTGTGTAGCACAGACATGGTAGAGGCTAGAGTAAAATTAGCCCAAATTATATATGGAAGTCAGAAAGTCTCCTAAGAATGTCATAAGGGAGAAAATAAATAGTGTCATTAAAAACCATCATTATAGTCATATGGAAGTGCTATACCAAGAGGGATGGAGTAAAGCAAGTACTTCTTTTCCATTGTATTAAAAATTAACTTGGGACCTAAAAAACAGAGAAATAACTTATGTGACATTCCCAGTGACATGGGACTTTCTTCTTGATGATGATAGGTAAATTTAAATAACTTAAGGAATAATTATATAATGTTGCCCTTCCTACCATTTCCTCCTTCCATTTTCTAGTAATGGTCTCTTTGAGTAGCATATACTAAATGAGATAAAATAACATGGATTTTGTGTATCCAATCACAATACTTAATTCCATAGGAGATAATATACAGTAGCACGTTTTACACTTGGAGTGAATTTGTAGAGAAAACTAGGCAGTAACTTACTTTCATAGGATAGAATGTAAATGCTGTAACACTATAATAATAATAACATGGGGATAAAGATGGTATTAACCAGGACTCACCAGGGAAGCAGGAAGTCACGTGTGTGTGTGTGTGTCTGTATATCAACATATGTTATGTGTATACTACTTATAATAAGGAACTGGCTAAGCAAGGCAGAAATCCAAAAGGCAGCCAGGAACAGTCTGGAACCCCATGGAAATGAACTGAAATTAGGAGTCTTTATAATGAATGTAGTAAGTCAGTGCCATATACACATCCTAAGGTAACCACCACAGTGTCATTGCATCATCTTTGCAAATCTTTATGATCAGAAAAGAAGCTGTGGTTTCGAGACAGTTTTTGAAAGTGAAAGACCCAGTTAAATCTAAATATGATTCTTTTTACTCCATAAAGATATTCTTTATTTTGGAATCACTAGACTATATCTCTATAGTTTAAAGCAGAGGAAGAGATAGTTAAGTGATGGAAACTACCAGGGCAATTACTGATACCGAATAATAAGTATCATAAAAGTGTAGAAACCTAATTTTGCTATTGGAATAGCTCCTTAGCAGCCATTCACTCCTAATCAGCCTCAAGTTGTAATGAATAGAATAATAAGCACCATTAGAATGATTCACTATTCATCAAGAATAATAAACCACTTAGAATAACAAGGCTAAAATAATAAGCCAATGCTTAAATCATGGGAAAGGAATAGGGGGAAGAAAAGGAGATCTCAGAGGATTTGAGATGATTGCTGTTTGCACTACTGAGCACCCCTAGTGTACTGAATTCTGTGTTGACCTGAGCTCCCCACCTAGCAGGCTGCTCAGTGTCACCTAGTGTGGTTTTCAGAACAACTCCATCAGACTCACCTAGAGTATCTGTTCAGAGGGTGAGAGATTGATTTCCAAGGCTCCACTCTGAGAAGATTCTTATTTGTAAATCTATCTGCTATTCCATCTCAATACAATTTGCTTCTGCTGTTCTTTCCACCTGGGAAGGGCTTGATTTCTAACTTTACCTGTTAAAAATCTGCCCATCCTTTAAGGCTCAAATCAATAGCTATTTTCTTTCTTTACCCTTCTTGAATCCAATTCCCCACCCACTTACCCCACCAGGCCAAAGTGGAAGTAGAAATTGGAGAATTTTAGAGCAACAGGAAAGACTAAAGTCTAATTTCTTATTTTGCAGATGAGGAATATAGAAGAGAAAATCTTAAGATTTTCACTTAAAAGAAAACCTCCCTTTCCAAACAAATAAGATTAAAGTTGATTTTAACAAGGGAAGTAACTAGACTTATATAAGAGAGTGATTTAAGTTACTATTACAAAGATAGAAAAAAGTAAATAAAAAATAGAACGAAAAATAGTGCATTTTTTAGAAAACAGAGAAGTATAAATATGGAATGATCTGTCTTGTGGAATCTTAAAAAAAAAAGCCATAGATACAGAGAACAAAGTAGTGGTTGCCGAAGGTGGAGGGGGGAGGGTGAAAGAAATGGTCAAACTGGTTTTTTTTTTAGTTTAAAAAAAGTGAATGAAAAATAAAAATAATAGACCTCTCTTTCAATGAGAGATAGACATAGAGTTATATTTGGTTATCTTTATATTATAAAGAAGTATGAACAGAAGTATGTTATAAAGAACATGCCAGAAACAGAGGAGGAAATGTTAGATTCTTTTCCAACCCTGCTTTTCTGTAGACAATGTTTTTCAATTTTAGGCCTGGCTCCTTTTCAGCAACAGTGTAAGTCAAATGACTGCTCTGTGACCCTCTTTCTAAGTTTAACATATACTACATATACCTGTGATGCCTGAATGAGAGATTGCATGAATTAATGAGGTGATTTAACAAAGTATTTTGAATAATGTGTTCTGAATGGCTGTGCACAAATATGAAATATTAGTAAAATTAGCTTCCTTCTCACACATTTGAGTTTCTCAAATATTCTTAAGTTTTGCTGTAGTGAAAATGCCAATATTAATTTAGTGAAGACTTTTTATCTCCTTTTAATTATATCACATTTGTATTCCTGAAGATATAATGTGTGAGCTATGATTCCCCTAGGTATTTATATAATATTTGATAATTCAATTATATAATACCAGAAACATGATATTTTCCTTTAATGGGAATAAATAGACAGACAATTTTATCCAATGGAAACTATGACCCTCTAAGAAGGAAGCTCTTTCAGTATTTTTCACATGGTTCAATATATAGTAAAGAGGTACATTTACCAAATTATTTGACTTTTGGATAAAACTTTGATAGGAAAAGTCTTTTGACAAACTTAATGAATTAATCAGTACTAATTTCTGAAGTTTAACATAACACAGACTTTATTTTTAAGGCTAGCAAAGGAAGAAATTTAGTAGTTTTAAATTAGGAAAATATTTTCCATGCTTGAAACTGTTTCAAATACTAACCTTATTGCAAATTCTTATCTATTCCTTTTCTCTATTCTTGGTGACCTCATGCATGAATATGTCAGGAAAAAAATGTGTTTTTAGTAATATTATAGTAAGTGCATGGATTCCAGAAAGATGTGAAGATCCCATGGTAATGAAATGAAGTTTTGTTTTGTGTTTTTTTTTTTTGCAAAGAATGCAATTAGATTATCAATTAACAAATAATGTCACTATTAGAGGTTAACATCTGATATGGCCTAATAAAGAGAAACAGAAATGCTTCTATAGAAAATGTGTTGAGCTCTACAAATGTATGTTTTATTTTTTTAAGAAGTTCATTAGCTGAAGCCCTAATCAATATCCTAAAACTATGCTCATAACCAGTGTAAAAATAAGGTCTGCCCACAGCTTCTCATTGTTTGAATCCATTTTGAGTCAAAGAAGTCATCATCAGGATAAAAAACTATACTGGATGCAATTTATTATTACTGCCTCCAAATTCCTTAGTGCCTTTCATCACTATTAGCTTATGTGATAATTCATAAGACAATGATTCTGGAAAGTGAAATACCCAAAATGTTCAGATGTTTCTATAAATAGAGACAACAAAATAAGTGATTGCCTTTTCTTCTTTCCTTCCATTCCCCTGTCCCTTCTGCCCTCCTTTTCTCCCTCCCCATTAAGAATGCTGTGTGGTATGGCATATACTAAATACAGACAGAGGAAAGGGTAGAGCTGCAAGGAATAGAAGCAGGACAGTAGCCAACTAGCAGGAATTTGAGGGACAGTAACTATGAAACAGAGTCCCTTTCTGATTATCTGCTAGGGTCAACTCTGAGAACTCTTTTGCCCATTCAAAGATAAAGCTGTATGGGAGAAATAAGCTCAGTTGTCCAGGATGAGATGTTTACAGGGAAGGGGATTAAAGCTAGACTGAGAAGGTTGTTTGCTTTGCCAAAAAAACAAAGGTAGTGAATCTTACATAGAGGAAACATATTATCAAATGCAAGAAAAATTAGAGAAGTTCTATATAAAATTCAGTGTGGATGTGTAGTATGGAGTAGCTGGAGATGAGATGGCATCTAAACAGGAAGGATTTATGTCAAGGGGAAGACTTTGACTCTCACTCTGTAAGCTATGCAGAGTACTGAAACATTTTTGAGGAAGAAATTAATGAGTCCAGAATAAAAATATTTCTGTTAGCTAGGCAGTTTTTCCAGTTCTCTAGCAAGGAAAGATTGAAATAATAATACTGTATTATTTAACTATTTTAAAAGATTTTATTCTTACTGTTCTTTAGATTTTAAGTACTCGGCATGTAGTGCCATACTGCTTCCTGCCATCTAGCGGAGAAGATCTGCAAATGATCGCCTAATGAGTGTCAAGTGTGGCTTTGGGTTCAGCACTAACACACAGGGAATTTAACTTGGTCTGTGAGACTGCAGAGAGCTTTTCAAGGAAGTCTCAGCCACCCTGAAACTTCGAGTTTTGAATGAATATTTGGTATGACATTGTATATGTCAGTTGTCATCACTTGTCTAATTATCTGTGTAGAATTTTATCTCAAGTATACATTTAATCACCCTCAACCTCTCCTTTAAAAAAAAATGTTCACATCCCAAATTAAAACACTCTTCAGTAGTTGTTATACATATATATATGGACAGCTCATCTTTACAGTTAAAATTACACTACTTGCTCTTACCAAACAGATAACCTCTTGGAGAACAGTATCTTAATGAGGTACATTCCCATCTGAGGGGGCTGCAACCAGTTTTCTTTCTTATACAGCATGCCTATGTCTTCACAGGTTTGTGTAAATGGAGAGATGTTCTCTAAAGGAAAAACAAGGTCATCCTGAATGTCTCCTCCATTCTCAATACTCTACTACTCCATTTCAGCCACTTCTAGTCACGAAATTTTGGGGTGGGAGGGGGTGTGGTTTCCAAAACCAAGCAATTCGGTGTCAGTAGCTGGTGTCCTACAATTGAACTCAATTATGACACTATCTAGTAGGAGAGAGCACCAGGTTAGTTAAGGGCTCAGTCCTGAAGGACTGCCTGCCACCCAGCCTGACTTCAGACACTAACCCAGGTGCAGTGTGTCACCTGTACTTCTAACCAATCTGCTATACATTAGAGGTTCCCACAACCACCTCCTTGAATTTCATTAATCTGCTAGAGCAGCTCATAGAACTCAGGAAAGCATTCTATTTACTAGATTACTGATTTATTGAAGGATATTACTCAAGACTTCAGTTCTAAGAAGAATAAATTCTGAGAATCTAATGTACATGATGTCTGTAGTTTTATAATACTGTACTGTATACCTAAAATATGTGAAAAGAGAAGATTTTAAGAATTCTCAACACACACACCCAAAAAATGGATAATGATGTGAGGTGATGTATATATTAACCTAATGTGGTAGTAATCATTTCACAAAGGATACCTTTGCAGTATATCAAGTCATCGTGTTATATACTTTATACACAATTGTATATGTCAATTCTGCTTCAATAAAGCTGGAGAGAAAAAACAAATTAATTAAAACATATATATGTATGTATATATATAAAACTCAAGGAATAGTCAGATGGAAGAGATGTATAGGACAAGATATGTGGGAAGGAGCATAGCATTAAATGCCATCTCTAGGTAATCTACCCTCCAGTACCTCTGTGTCCACCAGCAGGAAAGCTCTTCAAAACCCCAAGTTCAGGGATAAGTATGGAGGCTTCATTATGTTTGCATGATTCATTAAATCATTCCCCATTGGTGACTGATGTACCATTCAGCCTCCTCTCCCCACCTCAGAGGTCAGGGAGTGGGACTGAAAGTTCCACCCATCTAATCACAGTTGGTTCCCCTGGCAACCACACCCTTCCTTAGAGGATTTTACAAAGCCACCTCATTAACATAAACTAGTGTAATTGAAAGGAACCAGTTATGAATAACAAAAGACACCTTTATTGCTCTCCTCACTTGGGAAATTCAAAGGATTTCCGGAGCTCAGTGTGGTGCCAAGAACCAGAGCAAAGACCAAATATATATTTTTTCTCAAAAACCACAAAATCATACATTGCTTTTTGCCCTTTCTCCATAGATGAGTTACTAAATGAGTATTCTGTCTGTCTTTTCTCCTTTCAGAGTTCATTGTATTTTAACAAGACACTGTTTCATTTTTAACTTACTGTCTCAAATTTTTTTGATGACCCAATGCCTGGAACAATGCAGCACCATTAGAGTAGGTAGATTCTTCCTAAGCAGCCTAGCTGAAATTGTTTCATCCCCCAGCCCAATCCTTTCTTCATTGTCAATCAAAACGACATAGGAAAATGCTCAGATTCACTTCAAATGAACAGCAAATGATTGAAATCTCCAGATCAAAGATAACATCAGTATTTCTCTTCTGCATAAAAAGCTGTCATCATAGGCAATAGCAGCTGCTGCAATGGTGGAAGGACAGAGCCAGTGTGGAGGTCTAGTGTTTGTAGTACCAGTGCCTTACAGGAGGTAAGGGACTCTTAGGTCACCTTAGTCATCAATGAGTGTGAAGAAAAAAATTGATTCGTGGACCTGTATGTTTCAGTAACGGAATTAACATCAGAGGTTCAAATGAGGAGACTTTATGAAAAAGAATGTTTACAAAAGTATAAATGACCAAAGGATGTGCAGATATTTTATCATCTTGGAGCTGAAAAAGCAAGAGGGGGGAGAAATAGGGTTGGTAGAGCCTGTTACCAAAACTGGTCCTTGTCAACAAAATTAAATCACAAAACACAAGGACAAGGTTTTGAAGAAAGGAATAGTTTACTAAATTGCTAGCAAATGAGGGAGCTGCAGTCTCATACCTTAAAGAACTGCTACAGATTGAGTTAGTTTTCCTTGGTCCCAGTTCCCACCACAACAAAGAATTGAAAGGCGGAGACACAATAGCAAAGCAGAGGTAAAGTTTTGTTTGAATACAGTCCAAGGGAAGAGTAGGCCAGAGTCAAGGTAGGCAAAGGCCTCCGTCTCTTTAACAGGAGGTTTATATATTGCATTCTGGTGAGGAGGTGCCTCTTTGACTGACAAGGTGGGAGTTATGTGACATACAGGTCCATCTGTATAGCCATCTCTCTCAGTGAGATGTCCTTTCCCCAAGCTGAGGTGTAATCTGGGTGGTTCTTAGTTCCATTCTATTATGATCTGGTTGTGGATGAAGTGATTTCCTTGCAAAGCCTTTGTTGTCTCCACGTGGGACCTACCTGGGCAGAGTTTGGGTGGCTTTTTATTTGAACCTTATCTGGGTGTCTTCTTTGAGCCTTATATTCCCCTTTTCCAGCTGCCCAGGTCTGTCTTTCTACCTAACATTCCTAACAGAACCACTGTCCTCCAGAAGCACTAGCAGTTAGGGTTTTTAAAGGGGAAATTGTGGGAGAGAGGCTATGCTGGTCACAGACACACAAAGTAGCAACCTGCAAGTATCTAAGCAGACATTCTTGCACCAATTCAATCGCTTTGTGTTTCTCTTATTGGTTCCTCCTCAGTACTCTGGCACAGGATGGCTTGGGTTCTGCAAAATCAGCTTTCTACATTACTTCTGACCCTGACACTCAGAAAACAGAGAAACAGAGTAACTGCCACCTGTTGGTGGTTACAAAGGTTTTGGGCTACTTGAGTTCATTTTCAAGGTAATGTTCATGTCAAAATTTAAATATCAGAGATTTAATTCAGTTCTCTGTTACAAGCCCAGTGAGAACAGAAGTCATGGGGGAATAGCTGTCTGGTAAGAGTTGTAGCTCTGAAGAGTTTTAACTATTGCCAAAACATTGGCTGGAACTAGGAAGAAAAGCCCAGGCTCCTCTCCTACCAACCACAAATCTCTTGCAGATGCCTCTGCATGTCCTGAGTCCATCAGGAAACCAGCCCACAAAAAGAGCTCAGCACCATTTACATTGTCACCCTCCCAACAACCTGGACAGAGAAATGGGAGGTGTTTTGTCTTAGGGCTCCTCTTTTCTTCCTATACTACACCATCTTCAAAAATGGTTTCACTTGTGCCTTGGAATCTGGACTTTTTCTACAAATGACTTTTGTGTACATCTCTAGATGAGTCCTCTCCTCTTAGCTATAGACCTGTACATGGTAGAAGCAGGATATTGAGGTAGGGCGGGGAAATGGGACAAGGGTCATGCCACTGCCCCTGCAAAAAAGGCCCAGCTTATTCTTTAACTTAATCTGTAGGTTATTCTCCCTCTTCTTCCCTCCCCTTAATCAATTAAGTAACTTTGTAACCAGGATAGGAGATAGACCTCTGAAGTATAAATGAATCTATATAATTAAGTAATGCTGAGATCTGGACCAACACACAGTCACCTAAACCGTATTCTTAAGATAAAACTTCAAAGGAATTATGAATCATCTGTACATATAATGCCTTATGCTGACTCCTACCTGAAAGGCCCTATGCAACCCCAAACCCTTCATGTATCTCTTCTCTGAGGTTGCCTGCACTCCCTTTTCTTTGAGTGTGTACTTTTAAAATAAAGCCTTCTCACTGCTCAACTTACTGGGTTTTGTCTCTGTAGTCTTGCAGTGATGTCTTTTGTCACTTTGCTATTTCATTCTATTTTCCAGACTTAAGTACAACAAGTCTTCCCTCTGTCTCTCTTCTACTCCAGATAAGTAGGGAGGGGCTACTGAGAGCTCTGATTTGGGCTTGCAAGTTCCCACCACCTGGGTGACCTGGACAGGACTGTGGCTGTACAATCATGCTCTTTTGTAACCTTCTTGAAAAATCTCCTTTCTTTGCCTTTGAGAAATAATCATAATGTAATCTCACTCCATCCAGTTCTCTGTGGCTCCCACAAATCCTGGGGTTGTGTGGGCTTAGTCCCCATGCCATACAGATCCAGGCAGACACTGTATGCCAAGTGATTCTGGCTTGAGGAGTTGACAAGGGATCTCCCTATGCCAAGCAGGAGTTCAACGATCTTCCCTTACCTCCCTCTGCTCTTCCTTGCTCTCTTTTGCCTGCAAGGCAGCTGCCACTCCCTGCTACTCTCACTTTAATGAATTCCTTCCTTACCTACTCTTCTGACCTACTCGAGAAATCTTTCTGATTCAGAGAGGTTCAGAATCAAGAACCCTCCACCATCCAGGTTGAGGTTTCACCTAGTGTGCAGGGCAAGACCTCGCCAAATGCAGCTGTCCAGCAACAATGTTATATACTTCATGCTGCATTTGTAACAGTTCTCATGTATCATTTGTTACTTTTTTTGTAAATGAATGTCAACAAAAAGCCTTCAGAAAGACAAGTAGAAAATATTTCTTTCCCTTATCACTACAGAAAAACAGACCCTTTTCTGTGTCATAAAACTAGTTATGATAAAGTCATGAATTGAGATTAATCAATTCTAGGATCATACTCTGTTCAGTGGGGCAATAGGTGCAAATTGTGTAACTACATTCCATTTCTGTCTGCACCTACAAGTATTTAAGTGCTTAACTTATAAGTATTTAACAAGTAGTTAAAAGGAATCTTTTTAGACTCCTGTACACCAGAAACAATTTCTCCATCCTATACAATAGTAACTTTTAAATGTCCATTTTTCTCTTCAGTTGCTTTACTTAATAAGATAGTGCCCAAGAAATAATACTTAAATTTACATCTGTGTTTTTCTTCAAAGTATAAGCTTTTCTAATTTTCTTCAGAAAAGTTAGAATCACATTCTTTTTCCCTTTTAGCTATAATTGAATAACCTACAAATTATGAGTATGCTGGATGCCCTCTTTTGATCTTTTTCTCACTTAAATCAACAGTTTCCTCCAGCCATACAAAAGAAGGAAATCTTGCCGTTTGTCAAGACATGGATGGACCTTGAGGAATTGTGCTAAGTGGAATAAGTCAGAGAAAGACAAGTACCACATGATCTCACTTATATGTGAAACATAAAACAAAAAACCCACTCATAGAAACAGAACAGATGGGTGGTTGCCAGAGGCAAAGGTGGGGGATGAGAGAAACAGTGAAGGTAGTAAAAGGGTACAAACTTCTAGTTTTAAAATAAATAAACCCTGAGATATATGATGACTATAGTTGATAATACTATATTATATACTTGAAAGTTGCTAAGAGTAAATCTTAAAAGTTCTCATCACAAGAAAAAAATTTATAACTGTGTGGTTATGGATTATAACTAAACTTATTGTGATTATTTCTCAGTGTATACATTTATCAAATCATGTACACCTGAAACTAATATAATGTGATATTGTCAATTGTACATCAATTTTTAAAAATTAACAGTTTCTAATTGTCCACTTCACATCTCTACTTGGTAGTCTTAATCATAGCTGAGATGTAACATGTTCCACAAGTAAATCTATCATCTTTTCCACAAGCATATTCTTCTCTAACATTTTTAAATGGTTTTCTATTGTTCTTGAAATTAAAAACAAAACTCTTCACATGGTGTATAAGTCTCCATGTTAACCCTCAAGCTTTATCTTGTTCTGGACATAAACTTGTGTAATTTCTCCAGCAATCCTTGTATACTTTTGTTGTTCAAGCTCATAATTTTTCCTGTACCTTCAGGAATTAGCTTTATAAAGGCTGTTTTGTTCCCTTAGTGTCTTTCCCTGCCCTTTACCCATTGGCTTAGTTAACTTGTACTCAGTCCTTCAGATCTCTGCTCAAAATTCATTTTCTCATTTCTCTATTTTAAATCAGATACTTCTGTGTTTTCTTTCATGGAAATTATCAGTTTTAATTAAGTATTTATCTGATAATGTTTTTATCACCTGCTAAAATCTCTATGAAGGCTGACTTCATGTATTGAATCTCAGTAAACTAGTACAGTAATTAGCATTTAATAAAAATATTGAGTGCATAAAAAAATTCATGAATGATGCATATGACTGAGTCCACAAGTTTTGGCCTTTGATTGTCACAGCTATTATTCCAAGCAAAATTATGTTCTTTGTAGGAATCTGTTTCCGCATTATTTTATTTGTTATAAAGTCCTAAGATTATTCCAAATAGTTAAGTTTGCTGAGATTCCAATTTCATGAGTTCAAAATATACTCATATAATGAATTCTACATCATTACCTGTTAATTATTCTAGTATATTTCTTAAATTACAAGTCAACTCTGGAGAATGAATGAGAAGCCTGTGTTATATAAGCCTGTGTAAATATGCTCATCATACTAGCTACAAGTATATATATCATTGGATTAATCTATTTAACCTTTCTGTGCAAATAAATTAAAATATATACATGCTTATAAGTCGAATATGGTCCAAATTTTGCATCTATATAACCAATATTTCACATAGTAAGAGAGCTTGTTATAAAGTAGACAGTTACACTATGGATGAAATTTCCATCTACCTAAGTAAAACAAATACAAAACAAAGAGAAACAAAAAACAAATATAAATTTGGAAATATTTGTAATAAATTCCATAAATCAATAAATTTTGGAATTGGAAATCATTTTTATAGATATGTAGCCTATACTTTATAGTTGAGGAAAATTAGATCTGTGAGTAAATGCTTTGCACAAAGTCACCCAACTGTTAAATTATACATGTCTAGATCCAAGACTTTTAATTCTTAATATTCTGCTCTTCCTACTGGATATTATATTTTATCTAAAATTTTGTGTATACCAGAACAGCAGGAATATTTGCCTTCATTCTCTTTGCCAATTCATGAAGATGTGACAATTGCCATGCTCATGCCTAGAGTCTCAGTTTAACCATTTGCATTATAACAATTGTAACTGGTAAATACCTCTTAATTTCAGACCTATTAAGCTATCAGCATGCCATTAGTAGTGATTTCAAAAAAGTGTGGATATAGTACTTAATGAGGGAGAAACCAGAAGTTTTCAGTCTTCAAGTACAGAACCCCTGAGAGAATGTCAGCTCCATTTAGTGATAAGATAATTATGTGGATATTAGACATGAGAGGTATAAAATGAGTACAGGTGAGAGAAGAATAGAATAGGGTATAGAATGATAGAACAAATGAGATCAAGACACATCAGAAAAGCAACACCCTTTTGTGCTTTTGAAAATGAATTACTAGAACAATTTGTCTTCTTGCAGTTAGTTTGCTTTGCCTTGTGTAATGAAATGGATCAACAGGTTTTATCTAGAGCTTCCTCTTCTTTAAAATGGTGGGGTTTTTTCTTTTCGTGAATGATTTTTAAGTAGGTATGGTATTGGAAAAACTAGGAATGGATTGGAAATTCTGGAAGGAGAATTAAGTAAATAATAGCTTTAAAGTATTTTGATATATTATTTTGATTTTCACTTAGTCTTTTGTAGCTCTCTCATATAATTGAACCACTAAATGCAATGACCATGGCATTCTTCAGCTATAGAGAAAAGGTCTGGTGGTTGCATTAGTATACTGCACCAGAGTTTGGTGATACTGAAAACAGTAGTATGAGGGTGTTGAGTTAACCACACAGTGATTAAAGAGACATTGGTACCCATAAAGAAAGAAAACAAGCGTATTTTCTACTTCCTATAGGTAAAAACCAATAGCAAGTGATTCACTGCTAACAGAGCTCTTTGCCTAAGCCTTGTTAGAAACTCAGTAATTCACAACTGTGTTTTTTGAGTAACAGGTAGTAAGACTAAAACAGCAAGTGCTTCATTTGTTTTCTAGCCTGAGTTAAAACTAAGCAGCTCCATGCTGGCACAGCTTTGTGTAGAAACCTGTAATTTTTACTACTTTCCAAGGAGTATGGAACTCCCTATAGATTACTGGATTTTTGACATACAAAGAGAAAGGTGTCCTTATCTAAATTGCAATAGTCAAGTCCCATCTGATAAATAAACATTTTAGGGTTTTCTTGAGAAATACATAAAATGCTTGACATTTAAAAAATATACAGTAGTTTTATTTCAAGAAGATCTATATTATTTTCTGGAGTATTTCTTGCAGGCTATCTTACAGTCTCACTTTGTGTGTGTATAATACTTATGAGTAAATCTACATGTATATCTGTTGGGGGGTGCTCACATAGGCTTTGGGATTTAACTCCATGTGTTGATGGTGGGTGTTAAAAGTCCTTTTTGACTCTTGCAATATCTGAACCCATGTTGGATCTCAGACTCCCAGTGCCATTTGAACTGCCTAGAGGTGCATTCTATATTGCAGCAGGCATTTGGGGAAGTGAGACTCAGTGAAATCAAAGATATTATGCAAACATGGTACAGATTTCCTGATTCAAATTCAAGCTTATCGAATTTGAGCTTCATCATTTCTGTGTGATCTTGGGCAAACTACTTAACCTTCTTTGCCTCTGTTTCTTCAGCCTCAGGGTTTAATAAATATGCACCTGGGAAAGAGAATAATCTGACTTTGTTCATGGTTGACAGAAAATATTTCCTCTGGAATCATATTCCAAAGTTTTCAGAAACTAATATCTCAAAAATACAAAAGCTATACATTTTCCATGTTCAGTTAGGATTCTAAATCTAAATAGAGTACTGAAGTGTTTAATCTAGAAAATTTTGAGATAGTATTTTCTTTTTTTAAATTTGAACAAAATCTAGCATTTATTCCAACAATGCATTAATTCTTTTTTTATTTTGGTATTATTAATACACAATCACATGAGCAACATTATGGTTACTAGATTCCCCCCATTGTCAAGTCCCCACCACATACCCCATTACAGTCACTGTCCATCAATGTAGTAAGATGCTCTAGAGTCACTACTTGTCTTCTCTTTGCTATACTGCCTTCCCAGTACCCCGCCTCCACATTATGTGTGCTAATTATAATGCCCCATATTGCCCTTCTCCCTCCCTTTCCACCCATCCTCTCCAGTCCCTCTCCCTTTGGTAACTGTTAGTCCATTCTTGGGTTCTGTGAGTCTGCTGCTGTTTTGTTCCTTCAGTTTTTTCTTTGTTCTTATGTTCCACAGATGAGTGAAATCATGAGATAGTATTTTCAAAACATCTCCCATCACACTGCCCAGGATTCTTTCATCAAAGTCTAAAGTGACCACAAGGAAGTAGAAATTACCACGTATCCTATGAGGCTAAGGACTGACAGTCTTTATCTCTCAGAATGCATTTTAATTAACATCCTTTCTATTTAGTGTTGCCCTTTCCACCTCAGAATCAGCCACTGTTCAAGTAAATGAAGCCTCAGCAATACAGTGAAACTCATCTTGTCTCATGCTTTCATTCTTTTATTTTTTTCTCACTTAGTCTTTGACTATTTCCTTGCTCCCACCTCACTGGGAGCCAGGTTGTGATGTACAGTTGTGCAGTTTCTGCACTGCACAAAGGGACCTGCCCAAGGAACCTGCTAAAGACTGAAATCCAATCTGCTTTCTTCTTACCAAGCAATGTTCCCAGGAGGGGGGCCAGGTTTTTCTAAATTACACAATTAAATAGAGTAGAAATAACTCATGAGAAAACCTGTCTTTTTACATGGTGCTGGGAGAGAATGACTAACAAATAAGATATCAGAATGAAAATTAAAAAAGGATCCTAAAATTCCAAAGGATAAAAGAAGACTAATTTGTGTGTATGTATTTATGTCATATATTTTTCCAGTGTGTAGAATTATAGATCTTCAACTTCCATTATTACATTATTTCTCATAAAGGACCAAGTGAGGCCTAGAGAAAGACCAAAACACAGATTCATTTTAGTTAAAATCCAATCTCTTTTGCCTCTTCAAAATTTTATTTCTCATGCATGTCTAGAGTTTGATGAACAACAGCAATACTTCCGCAGAGTTTCCTGTCAGACCTATGTGTATGCTATAATTAAATTACAATATTTAAATCCTTAGCTGTATGGTTAACTCTCTTCTTGAGTTACCTGGTAGGAATCCCATAAAGATCCTTCACACATCCATGAAAAGATGAAAATTAGGCTTGCGCCATTTGATATTCTGAAATGTAGTATTTGGCTTGCAGATAAGTTCCTTTTAATTCGAGCCATGAAACCTCTTGCATAGAATCCAAGACTAATATCTGAAATTTCTTTGGCTGCACTTGTAGATATTTCTGGAGCACAGTGGAAAGCATTTCAAGACTATTATCACTGGTAAAAGGGATTCATCATTCTCCTTCCCTCCGTGGTTTACAGAGCTCTTTCCTCCAGCTGCCAATAGGAAAGAGAATTTTAGCCGTAAAACATTGAAAGTCAGACTAATGCTGAGATTTCTGACAATTTAATAAGAATTTTCTCCTCAGCATTATTACCACTTTTGAGGCTGTGATGCAGTGACTACAAAAAAAATGGATTGCACTGATGTAGGAAATATACCGACCAAATTACAGGGGTCTCTTTACTCTATTTCATAATCACTGATTGATTTGTAAAGTGTTCAAAGCAGAGACTGGCCTTATACTTCTGAAACTTTCCTTTTTATGCTTTGTAATTCAGGTGTGGCAGGAAAGATTTTTGACATTTTTATCTGCAATGTAGCGTGGCATTGTAAGACCTAAGAGGTATTAAAGCCTAAGATACTGACTATAGCACAATGCTAGATGCTGGAGCATTTGGATTTGCTGATCCCCATACCTTTAAAAACAGACAATGAAATAAGTAATTCATCAAAATATTTCCTTTTAAGGAAAAGTTTTCTTTCAAAGATGAGAGGAGAAACATCTCATTAATTATCTGCATCAAACTACTCATTATGTTATTGTGCAAAACCTTCTATCAATTTACATTTAAACTGTTAATCATAGATTGTATTGATAGTATAGCATGCATCATATTTTGTGGATCTAAAGAGAGATATCTTCACTTTTCTTGGGATAGTCCTGAAAACTGAAAATTAAAAATGTCTAGAATGGCTTTGAATTTTTTTTTCATGTATATGCCAGAGGAAGATAATTGACACTTCTGAAGAATCAGTCACATGTGCTATTTCATAAAGTGTACACAGTTTTATTTTTCTAGGAGAATGATACTGCTTCTAGTTGGAATTGCATATTTCTTAAAACTGAGGAGGCATTCAATTTGAAACTGTCACAAAATTGTAAGTGAGCTTTTCTCAAAATTATTATTTTATGAAATAAGTGCTGTACCTTTTTAACAAACATTTTAATATTTATATTCACTTAAAAACATTGAATATTAATAGAAGTTGTGAAGCAAATGACAGTGTTCAGTTATGAATTGATCTTTTATTAATAGCTATTAAGCATCCCATTTGTCTTCAGATATCTACTCTGATTCTTAAAAAAAATCTTCTTGAGTTGTAAGTAAATATGGGACTGATCGTAAAGTTCATGGTACAAAGGAAAGAAGAATAAAGCCATCACATTAGCCAAGGTCCACAGCACTTTATACAATATAATGAACTTATTTCATTGCTATCAATTATGTACCATCTTATTAAAGTATTTTATGTAAAACTTCCTCTCCTTTCTGTAAAGTGTAAAAAAAGAAACATGAGTTTGTATTAAATTTTCCAAATTTTATGAAGATACTTTCTGACAGACAGCTATTAGTTAAGTGAATTTCAAAGATTCCGAGGAGTGAGCAATTCAACTATACAAAGAACACTGCCTAATAAACCTGATCATGCTCTGATACAGAAATGGAATGTGTGACCTGTGAACTTCTTCCAAACAGGATATCTCAAATTCTATATTTAAGCTAGAATATACTGATTATTATCTATTTTTAAGGCTTCTGTGAATACAATTTAGAATTAAAATGCAAAAATTTCAATCAAGCTTTGAAGATGGGAAAACTAAAATATTACTATGTATCCACCTATTAGCTGACTTGAGATCTAAATTTGACAAGAAGCAAATGCAAATTTAGTTAATAAAAAAATAGCCTAATTTACTCCCACACATACACAACATGAATCAAAAAATTAAATCTTATAATATAATGAATTCAGATAAATTTCATGTCCAAATAAATTTTAATTTTTCTTGAATAAATATCTAGAGAGTGCCTACTATATTCTTAGAAGCTTGGAAGGTTCAGAAGAGGAACAAAACAAAATCCAAACTTTAAAGAAATTAGTTCTATTTATTATGTTGGAAGTTGGTGGGAGGGGGTTATTTCTGAACTATACGCACACTTATATGGTAAGCACTGCCAGAGCCATTACTGGCCATCCTGGAAGTCATGATTAACCTTTGATATTGAAGACATTAAATTTCAGCATATTGGCATCTTATTGGCTTTCTAGTGAAGGGAGTTTACTACATTGGTTTGGAAGCTGTCATTCATTGTGTGATTATTTTATGTCTCAACTTGACTGTTTTTCATAGTGGCTATCCCCATTCACAGTCCTTCCTACGATACTCAAGAGTTCCCTTTTCTTCACATCCATGTCAGCATTTACTATCTTTTGTCTTTTTTATTATGGTCATTCTAACAGGTATGAGTGATATCTCACTGAGGTTTTGATTTGCATTTCCCTAACATCAAGTAATTTGAATGTCTTTTCATACACCTGCTGGCCATGCATATATCTTTTGGAAAAATATCTATTTGGATCCTTTGCCCATTTTTTAAACAGATTATTTGATTTTTTGCTGTTGAGTTGTATGAGTACTTTATCTACTTTAGCTATTAATCCCTTATCAGATATATAGTTTCCTAATATTTTTCCCCGTTTCATAGGCTGTCTTTTCATATTAATGATTGTTTACTGTGCAGTAGCTTCTAGATTGAGGTAGTTCTACTTGTTTATTTTTTGTTTATGCTTTAGGGGTACTGTTCACAAAGTCATTGCCAAAAACAATATCAAGGAGTTTTATTCCTGTGCTTTCTTCATGGTTTCAGGTAATGCATTTAAGTCTAATCTATTTTGAGTTAAATTTTGTGAGTGGTACAAGACAAGGGTCTAGTTTCATTCTTTTACACGTGAATATCCAAGTTTCCCAGCACCATTTATTGAAGAGACTGTCTTTTCTCTATTGCATATCCTTGGCTCCCTTGTCAAATATCAATTGTGCCTGCTTGGATTTATTTCTGGGCTATGCCATTGATCTGTTTTTTGGACAGTACCATCCTACTTTGATTATTATAACCTCTTAGTATAGCTTAAAATCAAAGAGTATGATTCCTCCCACTTTCTTCTTCTCAGGATTGCTTTGTTCAAGGTCTTTCATGGTTCCATATAAATTTTAGGATTATTTTTTCTACTTCTTTAAGAGGTACCATTGGAATCTTGGTAAGTGTTGCCTTGAATCTATAGATGGGCTTTGGTAATATTGACATTTCAACAATGTTAATTCTTCTAATCCATGAACACAGGATTCCTTATCATTTAATTGGGTCTTCTTTGATTTCTTTCATCAGTGTTTTGAACTCTTCAGACTAGAGATCTTTTTCTAATTGGTTAAGCTTATTCCTAAGTATTTATTGTTTTTGATGCTATTGTAAATGAAATAAATTTTGTTCTTTTAAATTTTGTTTAGTGTATAGAAATACTACTGATTTGTGTATGTTAATTTTGTATACTGCAACTTTATGGAACTCATTGATTATATCTAACAGATTTTATGTGGAATCCTTAAGAGTTTTCTATTTATAAAATCATGTCATCTGCAAATAAAAACAATTGTACATCTTCTTTTCCAGTTCTGATTCCTTTTATATCTTTTTCTTGCCTGATGGCCCTAGTTAGGATTTGTAGTGCTATGTTGAGTAGGCATGGTGAGCGTGGAAATCATTGTCTTATTCCTGGTCCTAGAAGGAAAAACTTTCAACTTTTCACCATTGTATTTAATGTCAGCTGTGGGCTTGTCATATATGGCCTTTATTATGTTGAGGTATGTTCTTCTATACCTAATTTGTTGAGTTTTTTTTTTATCGGAATGAGTGTTGAATTTTGTCAAATGCTTTTTTGAATCTATTGAGGTGATATGATTTCCTTTCATTCTGTTAATGTGATAATCACGTGGATTGATTTGCAAATGTTGAATCATCCTTGCATCCCAAGTATAAATCTCTCTTGAACATGGGGAACAATCATTTCAGTGTACTGCTGAATTTGGTTTGCCATTTTTTTATGGAGAACTTTTTTATCTATATTCAACAGGGATATTGGCCTGTAGTTTTCTTGTGGTGTCTTTTCTGGCTTGGGTATTAGGATAATGCTGGCCTCATAAAATGTGACTGGGAGTGTTCCCTCCTTTGATTTTTTGGAAAAGTTTGAGAAGGATTGGCATTAATTCTTCCTTAAGTATTTGGTAAAACTCACCAGTGAAACCATCTGGTACTGAAAAGTTCTTCTTTGGAAGATTTTTGATTACTGATTCAGTTCTTTTAACAGTAATTGAGCTATTCAGATTTTCTGTTTCTTCAAGATTAAGTCTCAGTAGTTTGTATATTTTAAGAATTTTTCCATTTCTTCTAGGTTGTCCAGTTGACGTATGACTGTTCATATTGGCCTCTTAAGATTCTTCATAGTTCTGTGATTTCATTTATAATTTTGTTGATTTATCCTCTCTCTTTTTATCATGGTTAGTGTAGCCTAAAGGCTTGTCAATTTTGTTTATCTTTTGAAAGAACCAAATCTTAGTTACATTACTACTTTCAGTTGTTTAAATGTTTTCTATTTATTTCTGCTTAAATAATTATTTCCTTCCTTCTGCTAACTTTGGCCTCTTTTCTTCTTTTGTCTTTTATTCTTGATAATTACCATACTGACAGGTGTGAGCTGAAATCTCATGGTTTAGAATTGCATTTTCTTGCTGGTCAATGACACTGAGCATTTTAAAAAAAATACATGTTGGCCATTTATATGTTTTCTTTGGAGAAAATCTGTTCATGACTTTAGCCCATTTTTTAATTGAGTTTTTTCATCAGGGTTCTTTTTAACTATTAGGTTTTAGGAATTCCTTATGTATTTTTTACTTTAACCCCTTATCACATGTATGGGTATATATGTTTCCTCCTATAGGTTGCCTTTTACTCTGTTGATCATTTCCTTTACTGTTCAGAAGTTGTTTGATGTAATCCCACTTGTTTATTTTGCTTTTATTTCCTGTGCTTTTGTTGGTATATCCTTCAAATCTTTGCCAAGACTTATGTCATGAAATATTTCCCTCATTTTCTTCCATGAGTTTACAGTTTTAAGTCTTTAATCCATTTTGATTTGACTTTGTATATGGTATAAGGGTCAATTGTTATTAAGTTGCTGTTGCAAGGATTCATTTGATGTTTCAATAATGGAGATACATTTTCATTCCTTCATCATCTATGACTTTGCTTTTCAACAATTAGGATTTCTAATATTCTCCAAATTTTAAAAAATATTCAATCTCTTCAAATATTTATAAATCCGTCCATGCCACAGAACAAAATAATGCTTCTTATTCCCACCCACATTGGGCTGGCGTATGGGGATCATAGAGAAAGAAATAACCTTTCACTGAATAGGTATTAGAGCAGGTCCAGGAAAAATATACTTTTTATCACTTTGATAATATATGAAAAGGCCACACAGTTAGATAAGCATTTTGCAAAGATAGAAAATTAAGGGAGAATGAAAGAGTAGGCAAGTCAATTAAATTTCAAACAAAGAGTTTTAAAAACTTAAAATAACACATCTTGGAATAGAAGGGGCCTCAGAAGTTCACTATGAAACATTAATATTTTTTAATTGAATGAAGGTGGTTTTTGAAGACACTTATTGAATTAGAACTCTTTTGTTGGCAAGAGAAAGATACTTAACTCACCTTCTTACGTGATCAAATTATGAGAAGGATAGAAATGACTGCTGCTGGCCACATGTCCTTCCACCTTCACCACCAAAGAGGAAGTTCTTTCCCAGCTCAATTTAAAAAATCCCTTGCCTAACTTGGTTCAGAATTGCCAGCAGTGCTTCTCAAACTTCATAACCACCACCCAGGAATTTTGCTAAAATGAAAATTCTGATTATTACGATAAGGTAAATCTGGACTAGCATCTAAGAGTCTACATTTCTGGTAAGCTTTCAAATGAAGCTGATGCTCCTGATCCTCAGAATTTAAAAAAAAAAACATTGATTTTTTTTTTTTTTTTTTTTTTTTGCCAGAGATTGTGATTTAGTTGGTATGGAGAGGGGCCTGGATATCTGGAGTTTTAAATTCCTCCAGGATAACATCTCAGAAACACTGCTTCACAGCAAGATATTTCAGAATGCCCTGAATAGAAAAGTCATTAAAATCCCAATTCCCAGACCCCGTCCAAGACTCAGGGGATCTGAATCTCCAGGAGAAAGGCCTGGAAAGCAGTTACCTTTAAGAGTGATTTCTTAGAATCAGTGAAGATTCATAAACACTGTGGTAGAGACAGGGATGTATTCCAGTGATGTGATATATTTTACTGGCCTCGTCATGAATCTACTTTTACACCAATCACACTGTACTAGGGAAAAAGCATCATGTGGCATATTCTTTTAGATCTCCTTTGAGGAGCTTTGATGAAGAGGAATATTAGTTCTTCAAAGGGATTGAGAAGTGTGAATCAGTATGATGGCAATTATTGCAAGTTAAGGAGCCTGCCTCTTAACTGTGCCTATTAGAGTTACCTTCAAAGCAGGATTTTTAATGCCCATGTGTTCGGTCAGTTTTATAAGCAGATACCGTTTGTGATATTTATGTTTTATGTTTTAAAATATATATTTGATATTTAAATATTTTGTATTATAATTTTCTATCTTCTTTTGGCCCACAAATTGTCTTTAGAATGAATTCCAATCAAGTTACTTTTCAGGAATCTAGTAAAATCTTGACGCAAATTGAAGTATGTGTGTATACATGTAACATATAAGTGTCGTTTCTTAGCAAATATTCAGGGAGATTTTCATTTAGAATCATAAAAGTATGATAGACTGTTGAAACTGTGTTACCTGTAGTGTTTATGTTGAGGAAACATATTTGATTCATATTAGATAGTAGGCACTGTTCTAAGACAAATATTTCTAAACCACCAAGATAAGCAGACTCATCCCAAACTTATTGAACACATGGGGTAGATGATACACCCTCTGTACTTTCCCTTTCAAATGGCATTGATTCTTTTAAAAGGTGCAGAAGCGTGACCCTCCGTTCAAAGGAAAACACTAGTTTTGTGGAAAATCACTCTTTTTGATTTTCTTATACATTAGACTATATGTGAAGGATATTTTGTTAGCGTAAAGTATGATTGGGATAAAATTTTGATTTATTTAGATGCAACACCAGTAGATTTGGTTGGCATTTGGTTCTGCAGCCTTTCTTGTAAAGCATTGTCTACTCAGAGGCAGAGCATGTGGTGCTGAGAAAAGCAAAAACAAACCAGGAAACAAAAACTGCCTCCTCCCTTACCCTTGGTATTTTGTTTCACTCTCTTTCATCTGAGTACATATAAATTCTCCTGAGAACATTTTGGAGGAACAGATTGTTTCCCTAAAAGGTCACATGAAAGGGTGTTTAACCGGTTTTATTCACAGTTGTACACTCATTCTTGAACAGCAGGGGGCACATAGAAGGAGCTCAGTGAACATTTCTCCAGTGAACAAATTCGTCCCTTCAATTTCCTTACCTGAACTGAATTAATCCTCTGGGAAAGGCATTGTACAGCACTTTTTATGTACTTCCTTTCATCCATCCCATCTTATTTACCATTTTCTTCAATTCACTTAACCTCTCCTAAATCTAAGGGTCAGACTTACAGCTTAAAATAGTTCTCTATGCCCTCTACTCACCCCTCCCTTCTTAAACAACAAATGAGGATTTGAGTTTGAAAAAATTTTTTTCTAGTCACTCTACATGTACTAAACACTCTTATTTATTAATCCTATTTTTGTCATATGATGAAACATATGGTTAAGAAAGGATCTCAGTGCTGGCTCCAGATGCATTCATCCTACAGTTAGGAGATATCTTGCAGAGTTTCTTATTTAAGGTATAAAATATAGCCTTTGACAAGAACAAACATGAGTAGAATATGTGGTCTCTGAATACAAGCCTGTATAATTTCTAGACATTTTGGTTGTCAGTCCAATTTTACAAGAAATTTCTCTGTATATTTAACCCATAGACATATATTACCAACACTGTGCTAATGTTTACATATAACCTACAGAAGGTATCCAAAAACGTGAATAAAAATCTTGGAGAAAAATCTTCAACTATAGAAAACTTAAGTGACAGAGGACATCACAATGTTGTAATCCTACTATGTAACAAAAATTCTTTTAGGCACCTTGCACATTCTAATTCATAGTATAACTGTAAAGTAGATGTCTCCATTGTAAGCAAGCGTATCCATTCTAGTTAATTCAAGCAGAACAGCAATTCTTTAAACCATATTGAGTATCTCATGGAATCTCTGGAAAGACCAAAGATTTGAATTTTGGATATAATTCAAATTACACCATTGGGTAGGTCCGAACAATGCAGATAGGGGATTCACTGCTAATACCTAGCCCCTGGACCTCTGACAGCATTACCCCTGGAAACTAAATATCTCTTGCCATCCTCATCACAGTGATTCCTCAGGGAGCTTCTTAAGTCATTCTTTTCAAAAACCACTTTCATACACATATATTTGGTGGTTAACGCCCAGGAACATGCCTGCATTCCACCTGCAAGAGAAGCCTGATAGGGGAGATTCCTCTCTTTCTCAGAATAGTGAGACACAGGGTAAAGACTCAAAGCTAGAAAGGATGTTTAAAGGGATGTGGGCAAACAGAAATATCCAATGGAGTAAATATCAGAACCACCATGGTACAGGTGAAAAGCTAAGACTCAGTGAATTTCTCAAAATTCCACAGCAAAGCCTGACTTCAAACCAATTCCACCTAGCTCCAAAGCCGGGAGATTTTGTACTCTGAGGCAGTATCTTCTGTAAAGAGCACTGCTTTATTGCTCTAGTCAAAAGAATTTTTATCACAATAACTTTTAAAATTTTAAAGTAATTGATATATAATGTTGTATTAGTTTTAGGTGTATAACATAATGATTTGATATATGTATATATTGCAAAATGATACTACAGTACCTTTAGTTAAAATCCGTTATGACTCATAGTTACAAGCTGCTGGGTTGTTTTTTTTCCCTGTGATGAGAACTTTTAAGATCTACATTTTCAGCAACTTTCTAATGTAAAACACAGTGTTATTAGCTGTTGCCATGCTGCATATTACATCCTCAAAACTTACCTTATAATTGGAAGTTTGTGTGATTTGACCACATTTACCCATTTCACCCAAACCCACCTCTGGCAACCAGCAGTCTGTTCTCTGTGACTATGAGTTGAGGGGTTTTCTTTCCTTATAGATTCTTCACATGAGTGAGTTCACACTGTTTTGTCTTACTCTGTGTATTTGACTTAGCATAATGCCCTCAAGTCAATCTTGCAAATGCCAAGATTTCCTTATTTCTTCTGGCCAATAATATCCCATTGTGTATGTATACCACACATTTCCTTTGACAATTTACCTGTTGATGGACCCTTAGATTGTTTCCATATCTTAGCTACAATAAATAATGCTGCAGTGAACATGGAGGTACAGATGTCTTTTTTATTATTTATTTATTTGTTTGTTTGCTTGTTTGTTTGTTTTGGTATCATTAATCTACAATTACATGACCAACATTATGGTTACTAGACTCCCCCCATTATCAAGTCCCCACCACATACCCTATTACAGTCACTGTCCAATAGCATAGTAAGATGCTATAGAATCACTACTTGTCTTCTCTGTGTTGTACCTCCTTCCCTGTGCTGCTGGCCTCCATTATGTCTCCTAATCATAATGCCCCTTTTTCCCCCTTATCCCCCCTTCCCACCGATCCTCCCCAGTCCCTTTCCCTTTGATAACTGTTACTCCATTCTTGGGTTCTCTGAGTCTGCTGCTATTTTGTTCCTTCAGTTTTCTCTTTTTTCTTATACTCCACAGATGAGTGAAATTATTTGGTACCGTCTTTTTCCACCTGGCTTATTTCACTGAGCATAATACCCTCTAGCTCCATCCATATTGCTGCAAACAGTAGGATTTGTGTTCTTATGGCTGAATAATATTCCATTGTGTATATGTACCACCTCTTCTTTATCCATTCATCTACTGATGGACACTTAGGTTGATTCAATTTTTTGGCTATTGTAAATAGTGCTGCGATAAACATAGGGGTGCATCTGTCTTTTTCAAACTGGGCTGCTGCATCCTTAGGGTAAATTCATAGGAGTGGAATTCCTGGGTCAAATGGTATTTCTATTTTTCGTTTTTGAGGAACCTCCATACTGCTTTCCACAATGGTTGAACTAATTTACATTCCCACAAGCAGTGTAGGAGGGTTCTCTTTTCTCCACATCCTTGCGAACATTTGTTGTTGTTTGTCTTTTGGATGGTAGCCATCCTTACTGGTGTGGGGTGATATCTCATTGTGGTTTCAATTTGCATTTCTCTGATGACTAGTGATATGGAGCATCTTTTCATGTGCCTGTTGGTCATCTGAATTTCTTTGTTGCAGAAGTGTAGGTTCAAATCCTCTACCCATTTTTTAATTGGATTATTTGCTTTTTGTTTGTTGAGGTGCGTGAGCTCTTTATATATTTTGGAGGTCAACCCTTTATCAGATATGTCATTTATGAATATATTGTCCCATACTGTATGATTTCTTTTTGTTCTATTGATGGTGTCCTTTGCTGTACAGAAGCTTTTCAGCTTGATATAGTCCCACTTGTTTGTTTTTTGCTTTTGTTTCCCTTGACTAGAGAGATATGTTCATGAAGAAGTTGCTCATGTTTATGTCCAAGAGATTTTTGCCTATGCTTTTTTCTAAGAGTTTTATGGTTTCATGACGTACATTCAGGTCTTTGATCCATTTTGAATTTACTTTAGCTTATGGAGTTAGACAATGATCCAGTTTCATTCTCTTACAAGTAGCTGTCCAGTTTTGCCAACACCAACTGTTGAAGAGGCTGTCATTTCCACATTGTATGTTCATGGCTCCTTTATTATATATTAATTGATCATATAAGTTTGGGTTAATATCTGGCTCTCTATTCTATTTCACTGGTCTGTGGGTCTGTTCTTGTGCCAGTACCAAATTTTCTTGATTACTGTGGCTTTGTAGTAGAGCTTGAAGTTGGTAACTGAGATCCCCCCTGTTTTATTCTTCCTTCTCAGATTGCTTTGTCTATTTAGGGTCTTTTGTGGTTCCATATGAATTTTAGCACTATTCTAGTTCGTTGAAGAATGCTGTTGCTATTTTGATGGGGATTGCATTCAATTTGTAGATTGCTTTATGCAGGATGGCCATTTTGACAATATTAATTCTTCCTACCAAAGAGCATGGGATGAGTTTCCATTTGTTAGTGTCCTCTTTAATTTCTCTTAAGCGTGTCTTGTAGTTTTCAGGGTATAGGTCATTCACTTCCTTGGTTACATTTATTCCTAGGTATTTTATTCTTTTTGATGCACTTGTGAATGGAATTGTTTTCCTGATTTCTCTTTCTGCTAGTTCATCATTAGTGTATAGGAAAGCAACACACTTCTATGCATTAATTTTGTAACCTGCAATTTTTCTGAATTCAGATATTAGTTCTAGTAGTTTTGGAGTGGAGTCTTTGGGGTTTTTTATGTAAAATATCATGTCATCTGCAAATAGTGACAGTTTGACTTCTTCTTTACCAATCTGGATGCCTTGTATTTCTTTGTTTTGTCTGATTGTCGTGGCTTGGACCTCCAGTACTATGTTGAATAACAATGGGGAGAGTGGGCATCCCTGTCTTGTTCCTGATCTTAGGTGAAAAGCTTTCAGCTTCTCGCTGTTAAGTATAATGTTGGCTGTGGGTTTGTCATATATGGCCTTTATTATGTTGAGGTACTTGCCCTCTATACCCATTTTGTTGAGAGTATTTATCATAAATTGATGTTGAATTTTGTCAAATGCTTTTTCAGCATCTATGTAGATATTCATGGGTTTTTTTCCTTCTTTTTGCTGAGTGATGGATGATGTTGATGGATTTTTTAATGTTGTACCATCCTTGAATCCCTGAGATGAATCCCACTTGATGATGGTGTATGATCCTCTTGATGTATTTTTGAATTTGGTTTGCTAATATTTTGTTGAATATCTTTGCATCTATGTTCATGAGGGATATTGGTCTTTAATTTTCTTTTTTTGTGGTGTATTTGCCTGGTTTTGGTATGAGAGTGATGCTGTCTTCATGGAATGAGTTTGGAAGTATTCCCTTCTCTTCTATTTTTTGGAAAACTTAAAGAGAATGGGTATTATGTCTTCTCTATATACCTGATAAAATTCAGTGGTCATTCCATCTGGCCTGGAGGTTTTGTTCTTGGGTAGTTTTTTGATTACCAATTCAATTTCATTGCTGGTAATTGGTCTGTTTAGATTTTCTGTTTCTTCCTTGGTCAGTCTTGGAAGGCTGTATTTTTCTAGAAAGTTGTCCATTTCTTCGAGGTTTTCCAGCTTTGTAGCATTTAGATTTTCATAGTATTCTGTAATAATTCTTTGAATTTCTGTGGGGTCAGTTCTGATTTTTCCTTTCTCATTTATGATTCTATTTATCTGTGTAGGTTCTCTTTTTCTCTTAATAAGTCTGACTAGGGGTTTATCTATTTTGTTCATTTTCTCAAGGAACCAGCTCTTTGTTTCATTGATTTTTTTCAATTGTTTTATTCTTCTCAATTTTGTTTATGTCTTCTCTGATTTTTATTATGTTCCTCCTTCTGCTGACTTTGGGCATCATTTGTTCTTCTTTTTCCAATTTCAATAATTATGACTTTAGACTATTCATTTGAGATTGTTCTTACTTCTTTAAATAGTCCTGGATTGCTATATACTTTCCTCTTAGAACTGCCTTCATTGCATCCCACAGAAGTTGGAGCTTTGTGCTGTTGTTGTCATTTGTCTCCATATTTTGTTTGATCTCTGTTTTAATTTGGTCATTGATCCATTGATTATTAAGATCATGTTGTTAGGCCTCCATGTGTTTGTGAGCCTTTTTGGTTTTTTTTGTACAATTTATTTCAAGTTTTATAGCTTTGTGATCTGAGAAGTTGGTTGATAGAATTTCAATCTTTTTGAATTTACTGAGGCTATTTTTGTGGCCTAGTATGTGGTCTATTCTGGAAAATGTTCCATGTGTACTGGAAAAGAACATGAATCCTGCTGCTTTTTGCTGTAGACTTCTGTAGATGTCTGTTAGGTCCATCTGTTCTAGTGTGTTGTTCAATGCCTCTGTGTCCTTATTTATTTTCTGTCTGGTTGATCCATCCTTTGGAGGGAGTGGTGTGTTGAAGTCTCCTAAAATGAATGCATTGCATTCTATTTCCTCCTTTAATTCTGTTAGTATTTGTTTCACATATGTAGGTGCTCCTGTGTCAGGTGTATAGATATTTGTAATGGTTATATCCTCTTGTTGGACTGACCCCTTTATCATTATGTAATGTCCTTCTTTATCTCTTGTTACTTTCTTTGTTTTAAAGTCTATTTTGTCTTATACAATACTGTAACACCTGCTTTTTTCTCCCTATTGTTTGCATGAAATATCTTTTTCCATCCCTTCACTTTTAGTCTGTGTATGTCTTTGGGTTTGAGGTGAGTCTCTTGTAAGCAGCATATAGATGGGTCTTGCTTTTATAGCCATTCTTTTACTCTGTGTCTTTTGATTGGTGCATTCAGTACATTTACATTTAGGGTGATTATCAATAGATATGTACTTATTGCCATTGCAAGCTTTGGATTCATGGTTCAAGGGTACATTCTATACTATGTAACCTAACTTTAACTTACTTATTATGCTATTATAAACATAGTCTGATGATTCTTTATTTCTCTTCCTTCTTATTCTTCCTCCTCTGCTCTTTATATGTTAGGTGTTTTATTCTGTACTCTTTTGTGTTTCCTTTGGCTGCCTTTGTGGATAGTTGATTTTATGGTTTGCCTTTAGTTAGTATTTGGTTGGTCTCCTTTCTTTGGTGTAGTTTTATTTTCTCTGGTGACATCTATTTAGCCTTAGGAGTTCTTCCATCTAGAGCAGTCCCTTTAAAATAACCTGTAGAGGTGGTTTGTGGGAGGCAAATTCTCTCAACTTTTGCTTGTCTGGGAATTGTTTAATCCCTCCTTCATATTTAAATGATAATAGTGCTGGATACAGTATCCTTGGTTCAAGGCCCTTCTGTTTCATTGCATTAAATATATCATGCCATTCTCTTCTGGCCTGTAAAGTTTCTGTTGAGAAGTCTGCTGATAGACTGATGGGTTTTCCTTTGTAGGTGATCTATTTTCTCTCTCTGGCTGCCTTTAATACCCTGTCCTTATCTTTAATCCTTGCCATTTTATTTATTATATGTCTTGGTGTTGTCCTCCTTGGGTCCCTTGTGTTGGGAGGTCTGTGGGCTTGGTTTCCATTGTCTGAGAGACTATTTCCTTCCCCAGCTTGTGGAAGTTTTCAGCAATTATTTCTTCAAAGACACTTTCTATCCCTTTTTCTCTTTCCTCTTCTGGTACACCTATAATGCAAATATTGTTCTGTTTGGATTGGTTACACAGTTCACTTAATATTCTTTCATTCCTAGAGATCCTTTTATCTCTCTCTGTTTCAGCTTCTCTGTATTCCTGTTCTCTAATTTCTATTCCATTAACAGTCTCTTGCACCTTATCCAGTCGGCTCCTAAGTCCTTCTATTGATTGTTTCATTTCTGTTATCTCCCTCTGGACTTCCTCCCTTAGCTTTTGCATATTTCTCTGCAGTTCCATCAGCATGATCATGACTCTTATTTTGAACTCTTTTTCAGGAAGATAGGTTATATCTATCTCGCCAGGCCCTCTTTCTGGGTTGTTTGAGGTATTCTTGACTGGACCAAGTTCTTCTTCACTTTCATGGTGACAGAAGTGATTGCCAGCAGGTGGCACATGTGTAAGCTAGGAGAACAAAGTCCCTTCCTGCTTGCTGGTCACCTTGCCCTTCTCCCTTGCCTGTCCCCATTACCTGCACACAGGGAGCAGTCTCTGGGTTAATCTCCTGAGCTGTTGTAGGTGGGGTGGCCCTTGGGATAGCCTAGGGTACTGTGGGGGATCACAGATACACCAGGTATGTTCTCCTGTGAAAACAGTGCCCCTTCATGCCTTCCAGATCTTGCCCCAGCTTCCTCTGCCTGTGCCCGGCAGCGGGCAGCCTCCGGGTCTGGCCCAGTTAGCTGTACTCTGGGAGGAGACTCTGTGTGGTTGCTTTCAGTGGGGCTGCTCCCTGGCTGCTCCACAGCAGTGGTAGGTCAGCTGGTTTGCTTGCAGCACTGGCAGGGGGGAATGAACAGCAGGCACCAGCAAGTGGGAGTGAACCGCAGGCTGCTTCTCACTGTGAGTGGCTTCTGCTTTGCCACCAAGGGGTTAGGGCACCTGAAGTTCCTTAGATTCCCAGCCTCCTGGGCTGAGTGTGCTGGGATGATTTTGTCCCCCTGTTATGCCCTTGTCCCTTTAAGACTTTTAAAGCACCAGCTTTTCTTTTGTCCCAGGGGGGGTCTCGGATTTTACTTTTTCTTTTCTCTAATATCCAGTACACCATGCGCTGTGTCTCTGTGCTCCCAGTGCAGATTACTGGGGCTGGTTATTTAGCAGTTCTGTGCTTCCACCATCACCCCCAGTCTAATTCTTTTCCTCCTGTCGGTGAGCTGGGGTGAGGGGAGTGCTCAGATCCCCTCAGGTCAGGGCTTTGTATCTTACCCTTTTCATGAGATGCTAAGTTCTTGCAGATGTAGACATAGCCTGGCTGTTGTACTGTATGTTCTGGACTCTCTTTTAGGAATACTTGCATTTGCTGTATTTTCCAAAATACGTATGGTATTGGGAGGAGATTTCCACCGCTCTACTCATGCTGCCATCTTGGGTGATCTCCCCTAGATGTCTTTTTGAGATAGTGATTTAGTCTTCTTAGGATAAATATACAGAAGTTAAATTGCTGGATCACACAGTAGTTCTATTTTTAATTTTTTTAGAAACCTCTATATTGTTTTCTGTAGTGGCTGTACCAATTTACATTCCTTCCAAAAGTGCACAAGTGTTCCCTTTTCTACATATCCTCACCAACACTTGTTATTTCTTGTCTTTTATATAATAATCAACCTAGCAGGTGTGAGGTGAACTCATTGTACTTTTAATTTGCATTTCCCTGATGATTAGTAATGTGGGCACTTTTTCATGTTCCTATTGGCCATTTGTACGTCTTCTTTGGAAAAATGTCTATTCAGATCCTCTGCTCACTTATTAACTGGGTTGTTTTCCTACTGAGTTGTGTGAGGTTTTAAAATATTTTTCATAATAACCCTTAATTATATATGTGTTTTACAAATATGTTCTCCCATTCAGTATGTTGCCTTTTCATTTTATTGACAGTTTATTTGCTGAATAGAAGCTTTTTAGTTTGATATAGTCCCACTTGTTTATTTTTGTTGCCTTTGCTTTTGGTATCAAATCCAAGAAATCTTTGCAAAGACCAATGTCAAGGAGTGTAACCCCTATATATTTCATATTAAGACTTCTATGGTTTCAGTTGTTACATTCAAATCTTTAACCTACTTTGAGTTGATTCTTGTGTATGCTGAAAGATAGGGGTCCTGTTTCTTTCCTTTACAGGTAGCTGTCCAGTTTTCCCAGCACCATTTAGTGAAAAGACTTTGCCTTCCCCATTTTATATTATCCACTCCTTTGTCATACATGAATTGACCATATATGTGTGGATTTATTTCTAGGCTCTCTATTATGTTCCATTGTTCTTTGTATCTCTTTTTATGCCAATACCATAGTGTTTTGATTATTATAGCTTTGTAATACAATTTAAAGTTAGAAAGTACGATATATGTAGCTTTATTCTTTCTTTGGCTGTCCAAAGTCTTTTATAGCTCAGCACAAATTTTAGGGTTAGTTTTATTCCTGTGAAAAATGCCACTGGAAATTTGGGATACACTACATTGAATCTATAGATTACTTAGGTAGTATAGACATTTTAACATTATTAATCATTCCAATCCATGATTACAATGTATTCATTTATTTGTGTTTCATTTTTTTAATCACTGTCTTATAGTTTTCAGCATGTAGATCTTGTACATCCTTGCTTAATAACTAAATGCATCTTCTTTTTTATGTAATTTTAAATGAGGATGTTTTCTTAATTTTACTTTCAGATAGTTCACACTGGTAGTGTATAGAAACAAATGATTTTGTTTATTTTATATCCTGAAGCTTTTACTGAATCCATTTATTCTAATTGTTTTAAGGGCTTCTATTTGTAATATTGTGCAATTTGCCTTTATTATGTTGAAGTACACTCACTTCCTCTATACCCATTTTATGGAGAGTTTCTACCATGAAAGGATGTTGAATTTTCTCAAATGCTTTTTCTGCATCTTTGAGATGATTGTATGATTTTTATCCTTCATTTTATTACTATAGTGTATCACACTGGTTGATTTGCAAATGTACAATCATCCTTGCATCCCAGGAGTACATCCCACTTAATCATGATGTATAATCCTTTCATTATACTGTCAAAATCATTTTGCTAACATTGTTGAGGATTTTTTTTTGCATCTGTGTTCATCAGGAATATTGACCTGTAATTTTCTTATAGTGTCCCTATCTACTTCTGATATCAGGGTAACTCTGGCCTCATAAAATGTGTTTGGTAGTGCTCCCTCCTATTATTTTTGGAATAGTTTGAGAATTAGTTTTTTAGAATTCACCAGTAAAACAATCTGGTCCTAGACTTTTCTCTGCTGTCGGGTTTTTGATCACTGATCCAATCTCCTTACTAGCCATCAATCTGCTTAGATTTTTATTTCTTCATAGTTGTATAATTATAGGGACTTACCATTTCTTCAAGGTTGTCCTATTTGTTAGCATGAAGTTGTAGTGTCTCATGATTTTTTATATCTCTGTGGTACCAGTTGTAGCATCTTCTTTTGCTTCTGATTTTGTTTACTTGAATCCTTTTCTTGGTGAGGAGTGAATAGTCTGTCTCCTTTGCTTTTTTTAAAAAAATAGTTCTTTGTTTTATTGATCTTTTCTATTCTCTTTAGTCTCTTCTATTATCCTTAGTCTCTGTTTCATTTATTTCTGGTCTGATTTCCTTCCTTTTACCAACTTTGGGCTTAGATTTTTATTCTTTGTGTAATTCCTTGGAAAGAAAAAAAATGCTTGATATGATTTCAATCTTCTTAAATTAAGACTTGCATTGTAACCTAACATAAGATCTATCCTGGAGAATGTTCTCTGTGTGCTTTAGAAGAATCTGAATCCTGCTTTTCTCTGATAGAATTTTCTGTTAATGTCTGCTAAATACATCTGGTCTAATGTATTATTTCCTTATTCATTTTCTATCTGGATGATCTATTCATTAGTGAAAGTGGGGTTTTAGAGTCTCCTACTATTATTGTATATCTGTGTTAGCTAGCTAGATAGCTAGCTAGATGGTAGATAGATGATGATAGATGATTAATAGATAGCTAGATAGATAGATAGCTAGATAGATAGATAGATAGATAGATAGATAGATAGATAGATAGATAGATAGATAGATAGACAGATAGATATGGAGGGTGGAGATTTTAAGGAATTGGCTCATATGACCATGGAAGCTGGAAGTCCAAATTCTGCAGGGTAGGTTAGCAGACTGGAGTCTCAGGGAAGAGCCAGTGCTGCAGTGCATGTCCAAAGACCATCAGGCTGAAGAGCTAGCGAAACGCTTGCTTTGCAGTTCCAGTCAGAAGGCTATCTTCTGGCAGAATTCCCTGTTGCTTGAGTGAACTCAGTCTTTTGCTCTATGAGGCCTTCAACTGATTGGATGAAGCACACCACATTATGACAGATGATCTGCTCAAAGTCCACTGATGTAAATGTTCATCTCATCTAAAAACACCCTCACAAAAAACATCCAGAATAATGTTTGAACACATATCTTGGCACCATTGCCCAGCCAACTTGACTTAACATTATCCTCACAATATGTCATAGATGTTGATGCACTCTTCTACATCCTATTGAAACAGAAATTTCAAAATGATTAGCAGTAGTTATGATTAATTTTAATATATCTACATCTACATCCATCTCTTGTATTCTGTATTTCATTTTATCAAATTTAGCAGTATGAAAAAAATGACAAAAATTTAAAAATTTTGTCAGATGTGTAATTCCTATATTTAGAAAGAGAGTTGGCTTTTTTCTTTTTTAAGCTCTTATTGATAATATATAATTAGAAGTGGCAAAATAATAATATATCATTAATCTTTGAATTTGTTCACACAGTTTCTGAGATGTTTACTTCCACAATGAAAGAGCCCATCTTCAAAATGTGCTTATGTATAATGGGGAAAATAAGGGAAATTCTAGGTGAATACCCAATAAGGATATGCATATATATCCATCCTTTTAAATAAACTTTGAAATCACAAACAGATACATTTTTAAACTATAAATACCATGGTCTTTTTTTTCTCATTTACTTGTGAAATATTCAACTTTCCTGAATTACTTTTAAAAAAAGATGAAACAATTTTAATTAGTATATATTTTAAGTGTTTTTCTTACCAGTAGTATTTTATTCTAATTCATACAATGAATTTTTAATGATCTACAAAGTCAAATATTTTCCAGATATGAGTGAGAACAGGCAAAGATTATTGCTTACTCTCTCCATTTCCATCAGAGTTAAATGAGAATTTCAGATTTCTCAGTTATAAAATACTGTTTTAACATATGCATATAGAATGATGCAAGCATGATTTTAAAAACATATTTTTCTAAGTGTGAGAAAAGTCATTGCAATAGACCTATTTCTTTCATAATTATTGTTTGTTATACTCTCAAAAATAATCATTCCTGCTTTTTGTTTTTTCCAAACCTCATTGGAAAAAGGATCCCTTAGAGGTTGAAAAAAGCCATTAAATTTTCCCAAAATATCACCAGAAAAAAAAAAAAAATGAAAGAAAACTTTGTGGAATTTTAAAGGGTCAAGAGGAAGATCACTATATTTAGAATAAAAAATTAAATACAGCATTTTTTTCCTAAAAGAAAAAAGAACAACTGGTCATACAGAATGCCACTTTGAAAATCTTTTTAGTAGACTTTCCTTGCTCATATAGACAATTAGATACTGAGTACTTTAGGGGTTATTTCCTTTCCTTTTTCTTTTTTTCTTTTCTTTTTTTCTTCCTTTTTCTGGAGGATGTTTGGGTGGGAAGAATCTACCTTCTCACTAGTATTACCCAGTGGAAAATTTAAAGCCCTCATCATTTAATGGGGCAGGAAAAGAGTAAGTAATTATATACTTGGTTTTTGCCTTTCTTTAAAAGCTGTCAAATTTGAAAGGCACAGAAGAGTCAATTTATGGTTATGATTACTATACATAGATGTAATTGACAGACCTGCATATAGAATAAATTATAAAATTTTGAGTGCAATTACATTCAAAGTATTCCTTTACCAAAATACATCATGTTGTATTCTAAGCATATAATCATGCAATTGAAGTAAATTTACAATATTGGCATATGGATAAAAGTCACTGAAGTGAGAAATCTCAAGTTTCAGATAACTCAGTATTTTCATGTTTATTTCAATGTGTCTGATGCTTTACATTTATACTGTATTTAACCATCTCCTTTTCTTTCCTATCTACTTCCTTAAAAAATAAAATATTTCTCCCAAATCATGGGGCCTCTGTTCAAGCATTGCTATGAATAGGGTAAGAAAGGTGTGTATTTTTAGTGACATGGAACAGGTAAATATAGTTAGAACCAAAGTGGTTTTCAAACTGTGAATGAATACGCAAGCTCATGAGTAATATTTCCAATGACATATTAGATAACTCTTGAGAAAAACAAAACAGAACAACAAGACAACAGTAACTCTATACTTTGCATGAATTATACCCACCTTACTCGGCATAAATGAGGAAATATTCACATTTTTAGGTTTCCCTTAAAATCTGGTCTACATTCTTCCATGACAAAGTGGCTTTGATCTTGGAAGAGAAAAGAAAAAGTAGTGTGTTGGAAGGAAATAGTCTCCCTAGCTAAACTTCAGACATTAAATAGAAGAATCTGCTATAGGTTCTAGGTACATGGAATATGCTGCTTTTTGTCATTGTTACTTTGACTGTTGTCTCTTTGTTTTACATCCCTGTAGTCACTTTTACTCCACTACTGAATGACACAATTAAAAAGGCTCATCTCTGTATTTCTTAAATAAAGTATGCAGATTGTATTTTGAATTTAGTTATGAAATTTAATTGAGCATTATTATATGAAATATGTTTGTAAAAAATTATGTTTATGAAAGCTACTTGGGTGTTTTGGAAAAAAAATTAATAAAGGTAATTGTCTTAGTTCAGGCAGCTATAACAAATTACCATAGACTGGGTGACTGAACAGAAATTTATTTCTCATGGTTCTATAGGCTGGGATGTCCAAGATGAAGACTCTTACAGATTTGGTATCTGGTGAGTACCATCTTCTGGTGTGCAGGGAAGAGCCATCTTCTCATTGTACCTTCACATGGGGTGGAGGTTGAAGGACTTTGGTCACTTCATCCCCCATAAGGACACTAATTCTATTCATGAGGGCTCCACCATTATGACCTAATTACTTCCCCACATCCCATCTCTTTATACAATCACATCGGAAGTGGGATTTCAACATATGAATTTGGGCAAAACCAATATTCCATGCATAGCAGATAACTAACTAGTGGATCGCTGATACTAGTTATAACTAATTGTAAATACTGGTTAACCTCTAATAGAATTCTGCTCATAATTTGCATGGCAAATATATTTTCTACACTTACAAAAGAAAAGAAAATATAAATTAAAACAAACTATATTTTGTTACACTATATGTACACTATGTAAATATGTGATAAATATATATTAGGCTTCAGGTTAAAATCAAATGTTTACATTATGTATCTATTACTTTCTGATTCCTGTTTTGACTGGGTTTAAGTGAACTGGCCAACAGAATTTCTATCATCTCTGTGTTTCATGACTGTGTATAAATAATTCCCTCATGAGTGTAGAAGGTACCTTACTGAGGATAACTAGGCATGTTTGTTTAAGATGATATGTTCTTTGCATTTTTATTTTTCTAAACTAAACTCTCACAGGCGTACTTTATTTTTCAGTCCATCCTAAAATGTAACAAAAAAAAATCATCATTTCACTTTAGAAGTATATTCTGTCCTTAGTTGTTAAAACGTTTTATTTCACTTTTCATTTTCAATTTAAATAATAATAGCAACAACAATAACAAAAATAAACTCTTAGTTGGTCCAGTTTCCCGGAAATGTATTTGCAATCTTTTCAAGTAGTATTAGCAGTAGACCTTAAATATAAGATATTAAATACATTTATAGGGAAGTGCATTCTCTCCTACAGTCCTACAGGAATGACACAGGGCTTTGTCAGGTAAGAAGAATGCTCTGTCTGCATTCCTACCTGAACACGTCACTGGAAGCATTTCATCATGATCAGAAGCCAGACTGTAAGACTTGAGTCCTCTGTGAGTGTGCTGGACTAATGGGGTGAGTGTTACAGGACCATGCCTCTGGTTCTGGACTAAGTCTGCCCCAAGGGAAGAAAGTATTTTGTTTTGTTTTTTTCTCTGTTTCTCACAGAAGGGACTGATGAGTTAGCAGAGTCCCTGCAAGAAACAGTGATTTCATTATTTCTTGGAGTTATGATTATAATCTTAGTAATATCATTATCTGTCAGTGAAATCAAAGTCCTTTGGATTCTTCTTCATCTATGTGGCTACCATAACATACTGCTCATGTGCCCTGTTATCTTTTAAAAGTGTATTTCTTATTGCTAACTTCTACAGGGAAAATGCAGTAGTTTATTTTCATTACATTCATTCTTCTATGTTTTTATACAGAAGCACTCTTTTAGAACTAGAATTAATGGCTTGAAAACAACTGCATCACAGCATTTGCCCTCACATTCAATTTTCTAGAGAGAAACCTTTTAGTGACATGTTTGTAAGATCTAATTCTCAGTTTTTCCAGAATTGAGAATAGATCAGCTGAACACATTAATTCTGCAGTCTTTCTGAGCTTTTCAAAATCTGTATCTTTTATTTTGGTTCTTATGTATTGTTTTGCTGTGTACAGTTTTGATCTTTAGTTGAAACTGTTAGCTCCCAGATGCCTATTCTTTTTTTAGCCTACCCAGACAAACAGAAAAATAACAATCATACTAAAGTGGCAACAGTTCTGCAAGAGTCATAAAGCAGAATACACTTCTTTAAAAAGGAAAATCAGTATTGAAGCAGGAATATGTATGCCAAGGCTGCTTTGTCTGGTGACTAGTCCTGCCAAGACCTGGTGTAAATGATAGGTCCCTGAGAAGACCAGTTTTTTCCTTTCTCTTTTACCTCTCTTACTTTTTATTTTCTTTTTTTTTTCCTTTAAAGTTTCAAAAATTTGTACTTGATGGTTCCTAATCTCATGGTATTCCAACTGACCAGGTCTATTGAGAAAGATTAAAAAACCCACATACACACAAACATATGCAGACCCATTGGGAGATGTTGCTTATATGTTATGTTTCTCTTCATTTCTGTAAGGCACTTTGTCAGAGCCTGTTTGCTCAATGCCACACCTGGAACAAAAGTATTGGCATCTCAGTATTCTTTCCAGATCAGCCCAGATCTAAGCATAGAATATACCTGAGTATGCAACAAGTCAAATAATTAAACCTCTCACTGGAGCTAAAATCTCTGAAATTCAGTTACCTTTGTTATTGGAAATATGAGGCCTAGTTTGAGTCTAGTGTGGAGTTTGCTTTTTTTGTTATTTATTGTTTTACTGTGTTTGATTTTTATTTTGACTCTCTATTCATTATTGTATTCTTAAATGACTTCATATTGTGGAGGACTGTCTACTCTATGTCACTTTTCAACTGATAATTTTTTAGGACAATGTTTTGTGGTTGATTAAAGTTTTTTGTGATTTTGCCTTTCTATTTATATTCCATACAAACAATTTGGATTCTAGTTCTGGAAAAGATATTAGAAAACATTGAACAGAGAAACGTTTTGTTTTCAATAATCCTATGTCTGAAGATGTTTGGTGTCTTTTTCCCCCTTCAGAGTTACATTCATTAGACTGGAAGTTCAGTATTCAGAAGAGACTTCTAATTCTAAGAAACATACTGAATTCATTTATCCAGCAACTGTTTACTGAGATTCTGTATTATTTACTGTGAAAACATTGGCAAGACAATGGGAAGCAAACTCAGTTATTACATGGGACTATAGTCCGGTGGATGACTTAGACATTAGTTAATACTAGCATCTGTCAGTACTTTGATAATGTAAATAATTTCCACGGAGATGGGAGTGCTGACTAGTCTGAGGTCAGAAGTCCTGAGGAATCAGGAGGAGAAGGAATTTGTAGCCAGTGAGGTAATAGGATCATTCTAGGCCTAGGGAAAAGCATGTGCTCAGGTTTGAGATGGGAAGCATGTGGCTGCTTATGAGAAGAAAAAAATAGGCTGATAAAATCTAAAAATTACCAAAAGAAATAACTTTTCTAATTCAAATCCCAACTTAACAATATTTTTTTATGGAAAAAATCATGAGAGAAACTTAATATTCATAGTTTCAAGTATAGAATTTCAATTATAGAATCAGATATCTGTTCATAAGAGCCTTGTAAATTTTGATTTTAGTTCAGATCCTGCATCAACGTGATTCAGTGAACTTTCTTCGAACATACTTTGTTTCTAACTGCTAAAGTGCCTTTGAACACCCACACTTAGTAATCTAAAGTTGTTAATAGCTTGTCACATAGTTCAGTCTATGGCAGATTGAAAGCTAAATCAATCTTATCTATTTGTCCAAGAATTTATACCAAAATAAGGCGAGCAAATTCCACGTCCATATCCTCTTATTTCCTTCTCTTTCATCTTCTACTACACGTTCTCATCTACCAACACGGGCTTGAGGTTTCACCGGATATTTCTGCTTTTGACTGCTTTGCCTGCTCTGCGACCTTTTTTGACTATGTTCTATCAACTTCTCGTATCATTCCGGAGGGAAAAAACGTTTCCAACCCATGTTTTTACCTCTGCTGCTTAGAACAGTGGCTAGAGCTTGTTAGATGTTTAATAAATAGATTCTTATATTTTCTTCCAGAAATGTCAGTGAGAACTCTTCCTACTTCTTTCTATTTTGTTTTGGATGGGTTATTGAAAGGAGGTTCCATGAAGGCAGGGATCTTCTGTTTTAGTTTGCTTTCTGCCTACTCCTAGAATGGTATCTGGCATATAGTAGGTACTATATAAATATTCATTGGATTAATTAATAATTTAATTAGTTGAATGTTCATATTTTCTAGAGCATTGTATATGAGTTCACAAACTGGAATTCTGGTAGTGCAATAAAATTATATAAAAAATATCAAGGCTAACGCTAAAATGACACACAATTTAATTCTAAATACTTTCCTGTTACTTGGCAAACTGCACAGTGTAACTCTTCAGCACTCACTAAACATACCTTAATAGTGGAGGTTACTTTTGAGTAATTAAAATATACTTGAATAAATAACATTTCAGTTCAAGATTAGACTTCTATGAGATCCTTAAGTGTTGGCTATGGTCCAGATGCAAAATATCAGGGTTATTAAATATACTTGTTGGCATTTAATCTTCTAATTATTGTTTACAGAAAAAGTCCTTGACATTTCAAGAGTCATTTCAAATCATTGCTGTTAAACTGTGCTATACACTTCTTTTCTTGCCAAAAAAAAAAAAATCACACTTGTGGAAGCAGAAATTAAATAAATATTATCATTTAAATAGAATAACTTGAAATGGAATAACATCCCATGGTAAAAAGGCAGCCCGAGAATCCCGATAACCTGAGAAAAACTCACTATGCCTTTAGTGACTTTATGCATTTGTGGAGGTAATACAGTCAAAATAAGCACTACAACTTATAAAAGTGATTGGTAAGAAGTTTTAGGCTGCTTAGTTCAATCGCACATCTACAAAGTGAAGCAGGAATAATTCCTTGCAGAAATCATACTCTGATATCTCAATTTTCTTATCAGACTTACAGCTGATGGCACATATGTTCTCCATCATGGGCTTACACAAAGTTTTCACAATTAACAGGAATAAATTTCTATCTTTAGTAATGCAACATGTGTCAATAAAAATCCATTTAAGGACAAATCAATCAATTACAAATGTAAGAAACTTTTGTATTCTGATTCAAGTAAAAAATACTATAAAAAGTAAGACAGGTGGGGCAATATGAGTACTGAGTGGATCTTGATAATAAGAAATTGTTCCCTTTATACGTGTGATAATAACATTGTTCCTATGTATTTAAAAATGGTCCATTTGTTTGGTGATTCACACTGACATATTTACAAATAAAAATGATAGTGAATTTGGGACTGCTTTCAAAATGATTCAGGAGGGGGATGGGTGCAGATTCAGAGGTCAGTGCAAGTATGGAATGAAACAAGATTGATGTTAAGGCTCAAATCACTCAAACTAGGTGATAGGTCCATGAAGTTCAGTAGTATTCTTTCTTCTTCCATGTATGTTTTTCTTCTTTATAATAATGATTTAAAATAAAAATAAAGGTAAAATTCTCTTATACAGGCATAGCTCAGAGATAATGCAGGTTTAGTTCCAGACTACTGCAATAAAGCAAATATCATGATAAAGTGATTCAAATGATTTTATTTTTTTGGTTTCCTATAACTTTCCCATATGAAAGTTATGCATGCACCATACTACAGACTGTTAAGTGTGCAATAGTATTGTATCTAAAAATAACATACATGCCTTTATTAAAAATATTTTATTGCTCAAAACTGCTGTCATCTGAGCTTTCAGTAAGCTGTAATCACTGATCACAGATTATCATAACAGATAGAATAATCATGATGAAAAAGTTTAAAATACTGTAAGAATTACCAAGTATGACACAGAAACATGAAATGAGCAAATGCTGTTGGAAAAATGGTGCCAATAGACTTGCTGGACACAGGGTTGCCACAAACCTTCCATTTGTTAAAAAAAAAAAAAAGAAAAAGTAAAACCACACAATATCTACAAAGTGCAATGAAACAAGGTATGCCTGTTTATGAGAGAGAAGCCTGAATAAGAAGAGCATGTTCTTCACTGTAAAGGTAAAGAGACATTAAATCGACCTCCACAGAGCTGTCTCTTCTCAACCTGTATTGCATATAGTAACAGAACTTCCACTTTGAGGCATATGGGTCTTTTAATTTCTTCTGTAATTTTTCTGCCCAAACATATTTTCAGTCCATTGAAGGATGCTACTTTCTGTTAAAATGTTTTTGTATATGCTACAATATGTAAAAGCAACAAGTATATACTAAGTATTAAAAACGTGCTGTTTCATTTTATTAACAATTTTTTTAAAGTAAAGTAAAATGGAAATTTCTGTCTATAGTAACCATAGTATTTAAATTAAAAGTCAAAACAGTGTGAATGGATCAATACATTATGCAGATGAAAACTCAGGAAGGATCTTATGTTAGCAAACTACCCCCAACCAGAAAATAATGAAACAAACAGAATAGAAATATCTAAAAGAAGGGTAGTGGGTCAAAGGAAGAAATGTGAACAGGTAAAAGAAAATTAAGTGGAAGACACCCAGAGATGACGATGAAAAAACACCTGGCAAAATGGAAAAAGAATATATATTTAATTCCTATGTGCCAGGAACTGTTTAAAGAACTAAATCTAAAACTGCGAACAAAACAAAATCCCTGTCTTTACAGAATCATTTTTTTCCTCAGTTTTATCAAGCTATAATTGACAAGGTAAGCTGTTTTAAAGACTACAATATGATGATTTGATATATTTGTACACTGGGAAAGAATTCTCATTGTGGTAATTAGCATATCCATCACCTCACACATTTACCTTTTTCCCCTTGGCGAGAACACTTAAATTCTACTCCCCTAGCAAATTTAAATTATACAATATAGTGCTATAAACTATAGTCACCATATTATACATTAGATCCTCAGATCTTATTCATCTAATACCTCAAAGTTTATACTCTTTTACCAACCTGCCCTATTCTCCCCACCACCAGCTGCTGTCAGCCACTTTTCTACTCTGTTCCTGTAAGTTTAACATTTTTTTTTTATATTCCACGTATACATGATACCATGCAGTATTTCTTTCTCTGGCTTATTTCACTTAGTATGATGTCCTCAAGGTCTATCCATGTTGTTGCAAATGGCAAGATTTCCCACATATAAGTAACATCATATGGTATTTGTATTTCTCCTTCTGAGCTATTTCATTTAGCATAATGCCCTTGAGGTTGATCCACGTGGTTACAAACAATAGGATTTCCTCTCTTTTTAACAGTAAATAATGTTCCACCTTATGTGTGTGTATCTCACAATTTCTTGATTTATTCATCAGCTGATGAACATTAAGTTGTTTCCATACCATGGCTGTTGTGAATAATGTTGCAAAGACAAGGGAGTATGGATAGCTCCTTGAAATAATGGCTTCATTTCCTATTATATATACACAGCATGGGGATTGCCACATCAATGGCAGTTTTATTTATAATTTCTTGATGAATAGCCATATTATTTCCAATAATGGCTATACTAGTTTTCATTCCAACAGATAGTGTACAAGGGTTCACATTTCTCCGTGTCTTCACCAGCATTCATTATTTTTTTGTTTTTAATAGTAGCCATCCTAGTAGACCTGAGATGATAATCTCATGACTTTGATTTGCATTTCCCTAATGATTAGTGATGTTGAGCATCTTTTCATGTACCCATTAGCTATTTGATTGTCTTTGGAAAAATGCCTGTTCAGGCCTGTCTTTGCTATTTTTTAAATTAAGTTTGTAAGTTTCCTGTATATTTTAGATATAAATTCCTTATCAGATATGTGGTTTGAAAATATTTTCTCCCATTCCATAGGTTGCATTTCCATTTTATTAATGGTTTCCTTTGCTGAACAGAAGCTTTTCAATTTGATGTTGACACAGTTGTTTATTATGTTTTTGTTGACTTTGCTTTAGTCACAAATAAAAAAAAATTGTCAATACCAATGTCAAGGAGCTTATCCCCTCTTTTTTATTCTTGGACTTTTACACTTTCTAGTCTTAAATTCAAGTCTTTAATCCATTTTGAGTTGATTTTTGTGTATGGCATAAGATAGCAGTCTAGCTTTAGTCTTTTGCTTATGGCTGTCCACTTTCCCCAGTACCATTTATTGAAGAGACTGTCCTTTCCCCACTGTATCTTCTTGACTCTTTTGTCGAAAATCAATTGACATGTGTGCGTGAGTTTGTTTCTGGTCTCTCTAATCCATTGATCTATGTGTGTGTTTTTTATTGTGATACCACACTGTTTCATTGCTGTAGCTTTGTAATATAGTTTAAAATCAGGAGTATGATGCCTCCAGCTTTGTTTTTTCTCAAGATTTTTACCCGTCAAATGTCCCATAACTGATTTGTGGGAGTGAGAATCAATATGGTGTCCCTGATACTGATGACAATTTTTTCTCTTTTGAGGTTCTTTTTCTTTGAAGATGACTCATTTGTTCATCTGATAAATGCTAACAAGTACAACTGGTTTGTCTTCCTTTCTTCTGTGTGAGCCTTGGGTGATGGAGGCAAGAGAAATAAAACAGAAAAAATAGGTCCAGCTATAGAGAACCACAAAAGCAAGAAGTTATTTTTTAATACTGGTGATTCTTCTTGGTGCTCCATTACTCATGGGAGCATTGCTGTTCAGCTATGAAGCCTGATCTATAAACTGCACCATTTTGTGCTTACCTGTGTGACCCTCCAGCTTCTGATTCTGTGAATCTATACTGTTTTCCACAATCCTTTGTGTCAGGGCTGCTCAGGTAATTTCAACATGTGTTTTCTCTCTTACCTCAAAGATTTTGCAAAGCACAGATAAGACCCTCTGTCTAAATTATGTGGTGATAACGATCAATCCAGCAATTACTGGTTAACCTACATCAGAACTGTGTTTCCTTCTGAAGACATACCTCCTGATAGGGAGCATATGCTAGTACATGAAAAGAAGGTAGAAAGTAGTTTATTGTGGAAATAATTTATGCTTTCTCCTAGCTTGTCTGATTTAGAGATAATATGTGACATCAATGAGGCACATCAAATAACCTCTTTGGTTTTTTTTTTTTGAGATATAACCTGCTATATCTCTGTAGTGCCTAAGGCAATTAGTCAGTTCATTGGAGAGGGAGAGGATGATGAAGAAGAAAAAGGAGGAAGAGGAGGAGATGATTTTTCAGACTATGTAGAACTTGATTGTACCTTAAAAGTCATCGGAGGAGCTGTAAAAATCTTGATGTCCTGGGACCACCCCAGATGAATTATGTAATTTCTTAGTGTGGAACTCAGGTACCTTGTACCACCAAATTTGAGAACAAATGACATTAACTGAAGGTTCCACTTTTCAGTAAGCTTTAGTATCTGGATCAACTAAAATGCTACTGTTGTTATTTATTCTCTTACTACCACTTAGAGTCTGTATCAACTTAGTCAATTCATCTTTCCATTGTGAGCATCAGTTTCACTGTCTATAAGTCCGAGATGATGCTATGTGTCTCCCAGGGTGACTTTGGAAGTGAACTGAGTTAATGTATATGTAGTGCATATTTCTTTACCCAGAACACATTAATCACTAGTGAATAAATGCCAATGATTTATGAATCAACTTCTATATATCTAGAATAGTCTAGTTTTGTACCTTGAGATAATTGAAAAAATGGGCACTCAAGTAAAATTTTGCATTTTGCAGTGTAGATGATGAATCCAGGTTGACAAATAATGGATATTTTTTGGATTATGGATATTTTGGATTATGGATATTTTTTCTAGGCTTTGGAATGCAACAGTCCTAGGTTTAGACTGCCCTACATATTTACTAGTTTTGTGTCCTTGGAGAAGTTACTTAATTTTTCTGAGCTTCAGTTAGCTCATCTATACACTGGAGGTAATAAGACTCTTGGGGGTTATTATAAGAAATAAAATGTATGACAAGTACCTAACAGCATATGACATGTAGAATGTTCTCATGGTACATTAGCTATTGTTATTTAGTAATAACAAAACTAATGTTATAGTATGAAAAATGATTGGCAAAAGGATAGTAAGAATACAAGTAAGATAGTACAAGTTGTAGCTTTTAAAAATTTTTTTGACACTCAACATTTTACTTTTCCTATAATTTTAGTAAGTAAAGATGATTTAAATATTAGATTAGCTGGTAGGCAAAAGGAAATATCTAACACCATTACAGCTGGTGAGAAATACACATCATTGAAGAGATTGTCAACCCCGTTATACCAGTGGGCATATAACCCTGGAATACTGAGTTTGTAGAAATGACAAGTAAAAGTCATGAAAGTAAGTGTTCCTAGTAGATATAGGTATGAGTAGTTATTTTTTATGATTTAATGAAACATATACCTTTCTGATAGCGCACAAGAACACTTTTTTTCTCTTCCATTGAAGCACAGTACAGTTGCTTTTAAAATAAAAAAACTTGATTACAACCTATTAGGAGCTTCTCTGATTTTGTTAGTTGATTTCTTCTTGCACATGTAATTTTTATTGTTTATTATATTGAGTGATTTGCAAAATTTTTTTGCACTTAGAAATAGCAGATTTGCTGAATTTGCTAAATTACTCATTGCATAATGCATTATTTCCAAATTTGCAAATCAAATATGATTAACTTCTCAGTCATTTTTAGAAATTTAATTACATCTTGATTTGTTACAAAATTGAGTAAAATGTTTCCTATTATAATGCCAGGAACTAAGAGTTATATAGTTCTGGAAAGTTCCATTAAGGGTTCTTAAGTGATAAACTGACAAGGTAAATTTGTCATAGACCAGGCTTGAGATTTCATTAGTGGTAACTAGTGGAACGTGACTCAGAAAAAGGTGTCAAATCTCAGATTTCCTGAATTAAACTAGCCCAAAGCTGGTGAGTTTTATGCTCAGCACTTTTCCTTTACCCGTGCACTATTTACTCCATTTGTATTCATTCTTTTTTATTTTGACATAATTTCAAACTTACTGAAGAGGTGAGGGAACAGTGCAAAGAATTCCCTATAATCTTTATCCAAGTTCCCTGAATGGTAAGGCTTTACCACATTTACTTTTCCTTCTCTCCTTAAGTCCTTTTCCTTTCTCTGCTATTGAAGAAATATAATTACATAATCTCGTCCCACCCCAGACAACCTCTCCACAAAGATAGAAAAGAAAGTTTTATTATTGAAAAAGCATTAATCTAAAATGACTTTCACAGGCAATCTTTAGCAGATTGCTCAGACAGAAAGAAATAACACCCTTTTACATAGCCAAGCAGATACACAATCCATTTGCAACCTGGAAGGAGGAAACCACCAAGTTAGGCTCCTACTCGCCCACAGCAAGTGAAAAATAGGGGCATTATCTTCCTAGATGATTCCATTTCAAAGAGATAGTTCCCAGGGCCTGGTGAAAGATATTCCTGGGTCTTGAAGCTGACAAGAGGCTTCTTCTAAAAGGTGTTACATACATTTCAAGGCACTAACAATGTAAGTCGTTTAAAGTGTATGCTCTAAGAAAAGGGAGGAGGGAAGTCTCTTATTTTCAACAGTGTGAAATAAGAGGCTTATTTTTAATTTGCATTTGCCCTTTCAACACATACACACATAATTATAGTTCTTATTCTGAACCCTTTGAGAGTAAATTCAGATATCTAAATTTACTAATTTGCTTAATCCTAGAATATAAAGTAGTTTGAGAATTACTAACCTATACCACTAAAAAAGCATATCTACTAACCAGTATTCAGTATTTGTTTTTGGCTCTATAAATAGTATATTCAAATGTTAGTTTCTTTTTCTCCCCAGTGAGGATTCATGGGAAATATAGTTTGAATCCTTTTTGTGTTTTTAGGGTATTTACCCAATCTAGCTGATTTTTAAAAGTGAATTATTTTGGGTTGTATGAAATGTTAACATGTTTCTAGAAGTCAGAACTGCACAAAAGATGTTTAGGAAAATGTCTTCATTCCCTACTCACATTTCTTCCATGTTTTTCACTCTGTTTCACCTTGTAAGTAACCAATCTCCCTTGTTGCTTTCTACAAAAATGTGCAGATATCTGTCCATTTTCCTATTTCTTCTTTTTTCTTTCAAAAAGCATACTAAAGAGACTCTTTGCTTTCTCACTTAACATTTAGTGTATCCTAGATTTCAGACTCTAGAATAGAATCAGACTCATTCTCTTTTTAGAAAAGGTAGTTCCAATTTTTGCAGCCACTCCCCAATATCAGATCATTTAGGAGATTGCAAACAACATTGCATTGAATAAACTGTGCAGATATATTTTTGTACTGTTAGGTGTATCTTTAGGGTAAATTCCTAGAAATGGGGTTGTCAGATAAAAAGATAAATACATAGTAGCTAAGTTCCGAATTCCCCAAATACCGCTTCACAGAGACTGCACAAATTTGATTTCTTGCCAGCAAGGCAAGAGTGCTTGTTTTCTTACAGCCTCACCAAAATTGTACTTTTACTTCATTACTAATCAAACTGGCAACATTTAAAAGGAAAACTTTTGTTAGGATAGTCTCAATTTTTCTCTTATTGTATTACATGAATTCAAATATTTTCAGGTACTTTTTCAGGTATTATATGTCTAAAATATAATTTGACAGTGAATGAAGTATTTAAAAGCAACTTGATCAACAATTATGTACTATTTTCTACTACCTTCCACCTGGATATTAGCTCATTTCCTCTAAGCGGTGTCTTAGAGTTTGCTAATGATTTTTTTTCCCATTGTGAACATCTGTACTCTGTTAAAAACTTTGCCTGGAAATCCATTTTTAGTGCCATAGAACACTATTAAGACTACATTGGGAAAGATCATTGTGTTTTCAATATTCTTTGAATTGTAAATGTCATATCCTGGCCCTTTTCTGGGTTGTAGAGTTAATGGGAGAATCAAGACTTTTCCTGTTTGTCACCAATGCTCTTGTCTAAATTTTTAGGCAAAATTTAGAAAAAATATTAGAGAAATATTTAGAAAAAATAATAGCTGTTAATACTTCATTGCTAGACATTCTTCTAAATTTTTATATTCATTTTATATTTACTTTAAACATAAATTATTTTTATTTCCCAAGGATGAGAAAAGTTATGATACCATCTGGGTCACATAGCTATTAGGGGTCACAGCTGAGATTCCAGGAGAGCTCTTTATGACCTGGGAATGAAGGATTAACCATTGACTACACCAGTAAGCAGTCTTATAAACCCACGGTTGTTAGTTGGTAGTAGTTAATCTATTTAAAAGAAAACAGCAATAAATCCTACGTTAGCTGAAGGTGAACCTTTGTTTAAAAATCACACTGTCAATGACAATAAGCTCTGCAGGGATGGAAAGTCAGTAAAAGTCAAACTAAGGAAAACGCAAAAGAATTCCCCAATGCAAAGCTTTCAACACAGCACTGCCTGAACCCAGCGTATACAGAGTTCTTTTCTTCTCTCCATGCTAGGCTCATGTTAACCAAATATATATAAATTAGGCTTCATATTTACAGACAGATCATTAAAAAATCACAGTGTATTACTAGAGTGAAATTATAAACCTCAGGAATAATTTTATTAGCAAATAAATCGTACCTGTGTGACAATAATATCACAGTGAAAAATGTGCCTCTGAATCATGCTCTGTGACTGATTCTGCTACTCTTCGATGGAGCTGAAATCAGAGTGGGCTATTTTAATCTTTCACATGGCTGCCTTCCCAGGCATGTCAAGTACTCTAAAATGTTAGATTCATCAGTCCAAATGTCTTTTGCGGTAGTTGTTCACTTTAGGCATTATAAGCTAACATAGATGTGCGTGTCTCAAAATATGAATGGATGCTCCTTTTCCTACTTTTTCTCTCATGGTGCAGCTGTTATTTCTGGAACCTTGATGTATTCACGATATCAACTGCACTGATTCACTACCTACATAAGCTGGTTTCATGCATGAAAAAGCAAAAGGCTTTGTTCAAAATATTGTAAGTGGAATGAACTTACAGTAAGTGCTAAATGCTTTCATTATAGATAAGGTATATATACCTGACTTGAATCTCAAAAAAAATATCCCTGATCTCTTTTTGTCTTTAAACAATATGATTTGTTCATGAAACACAACAGAAGAAAAGTGCAACCTCACTTGTACAGAATAAAATTAGAGAATATTTTAACAGATTTTACACCCACATCGGTTATCACAAGCCACCTCTTTTGGGCATTTAAACTTTTATTGTCTTTGTTTTTAAACTTCTTTATATAGAAAATGATAGCCTTAAAAATGATCCTATAATAAAAGACAGATTACTAATGTTTATGTAAGAAAATTCAGAGACTATTTGTCTCAAGTATAGCCAGAATTCTGTATTATCTAAATATTTAATACCATAAAATTAACATTGATGACAATTGAGTAACTTTGAATTTTCTTAATATCAACACTTACTGAAAATCTACTTAGTATAAGTAATGATAGCAATGATAGCATAATAATGTACATGTTTACTGCACCAATTTATATAAGCATTATATTGAAACAAATTCTCCTTAAAGTGACACCTACCCTATTTTGTCCAAGGTGAGCAGAAGATAGAAATTTCTGATTTCTCTTCCATAATTGAAATGCTGAAGGGCAGATTTCCATGAGGTTATGGCCTGGTTAGTGAGTAAAACATTGATATGGGAAGTCATAAGTTAGAAGTAAATATAAATTAAGTAGAAGTAGTTATTTTTGGTTTTCATTGGAATACAAATGGAATATTATCAACCATTTTATCAGCTCATGTCTCTAATACTTTCAGTCATTTGTTCCTTTTGAGTTCCCATAGTTCTATGCAATAGTTCTATAGGATTTAATAATTATCAGTTTAGTTTTCTTTCTGTGACTCATTCTGCCACCTTCATATAATGTCACCTATGACAATAATACATGCTTATTTCCAACTCCCCATCACATAATCAGCACCAAAACTTGGCAAAAATTGGCATTCTGAAACCCACCTTCAGTTCCTTTTAGAAAGTAATTTCACCAAGTCCATTCTTTGAAACAAATAGAATTTTAAGTGGATTTCTATGACATTTTTAAAATGTTTGATGTTAGCCAGTTTCTGGAACTCAAGAATATTTTATATATGCTGTATATATCATATAAATATTTGTATTAAATTATAATTCATTTTTATAGATTTTTTGCAAATGCTTATAGTGAGGTTACAAATTTTTCAAATAAACAACAAACATATAAATGTTCAATTCTCTGAACTACTATATGAGTCTTCAATCTTTACGGTTGGCTGGGAGATAAGAAGGAACAAAAATACACTCTAAAATGGTAATGTTAATTGGATTCCTCTAGTAGAAATGCTCAATCTCTTAGGTTTTTGGGTCCATTCCAAAACTGATGTGAATTTTTGGAGTAGGGTTTTGTTTTACAGAGATTTACCACATGAGAGGAATAGATGATTGATGGCTGATGAGTTATGATTGGTTCCACCAGTGTTAGGGATTGATGAACAAATGCTGAACTGCATCTGGACTCATCCTACTTCTGTGTTAGTGCTGACACAACTGGTTCCACCTGAGTGTCAGGTACAGATGGTTTAGCTTCATCACTGAAGTCCCTGTCTCCAGCTATTTCCTATAATCTCAAATCTCCTGCCCCACTTCCATCTTGGCCGCTAGCCCTGTCAGATACTCTGGGTTTCCATAATGGTGCATGTGGAGACCTGTGGCTTCCTTACCTATGATGCAAAGACCCCAAAGACATATGTTTTTAGTTTAAGATAGTCCCAACTGTTTATTTTTCCTTTTATTTCCCTTGCCTGGGGAAACACCTGGAAAAAAATTGCCAAGGCTAATATCCAAGAGTTTCCAGCCTGTTTTTCTCTTAGGTGTTTTATAGTTTCAGGTCTTACTTTTAGGTCTTTAATCCATTTTGAATTTATTTTGGTGTATGGTATATAAAAGTTGTCCAGTTTTCCCAATACCACTTATTAAACAGACTGTATTTTCCCCATAATATATTCTTGCCTCCTTTGTGTAGATTAATTGATCATGTCAGTGTGCATTTATTTGCATTTACTTCTGAGCCCTCTATTCTGTTCTATTGATGTATATTTCTATTTATGGTCTGAAACCATACTGTTTTGATTACTATAGGTGTGTAGTATAGTTTGAAATCAGGGAACATGGTATATCCAGCTTTGCTGTGCTTTGGCTAGTGGTTCCATACAAATTTCAGGATTGCTTGTTTTATTTCTGTGAAAATTGCTATTTGTATTCTGATAGTGATTGCATTGAATCTGTAGATTGCATTGCATACTTTAGATATTTTAACAATATTAATTCTTCCAATTCATGAGCACAGTATATCTTTTGATTTATTTCTGTTGTCTTCAATTGCTTTTGACAGGGTCTTATACTTTTCAGAGTACAGGTCTTTTACCTCCTTGGTTAAATTTATTCCTAGGTATTTTTCTTTTTGATGCAATTGTAAATGGGATTGTTTTCTTAATTTCTTTATGGTCATTCATTATTTGTGTATAGATATTCAATAAGGTTCTATTGATTTTGTATCCCACAACATTTTATTCTCATTTAGTCTTTCACATTTTCTATATATAGTATCAAGTCATTGGCATAAAGTGACAGTTTTACTTACCAGTTTGTATGCTCTGTATTTCTTTTTCCTGTCTGATTACTGTGATCCAGTACTATCCAGAATGAAAGTGGTCAGAGGGTACATCCTTGACTTGTTTCCGATCTTAGAGGAAAAGCTTTCTGCTTTTCACCATTGAGTATGAATGATGTTAGCTATAGGGTTTTTACATATGCCATTTTTATGTTGAGATATGTTCCCTCTCTACCCACTTTATTGAGAATTTTTATCATGAATAAATGTTGAATTTTGTCAAAAGCTTTTTCTGCATCTATTTTAATGATCATTCATTCTTTGATCTGTTAATATGTTATATCACATTGATTGCTTCATGGATATTGCACCACCCTTACATCCCTGGAATAAATCCCACCTGATAATGGTGAATGATGCTGTTGATGTATTTTTGAGGATTTTTGCCCCTATGTTCATCAGATATTAGAGTATAATTTTCTTTTTCTTTCTTTTTTTTTTTTTTTGTAGTGTCTTTGCCTGGTTTTGGCATGAGGGTAATGCTGGCCTCATGCAATGAATTTGAAAGAATTCCTTCCTCTCATATTTCTTGGAGTATTTTGAGAAGGCTAGGTATTAACTCTTCTTTAAATTTTTGGTAGAATTCATCTGTGAAGCCATCTGGTCCTGGTATTCTACTTATTGGGAGTTTTAGGTTTGCCAATTCAATTTCATTGCTAGTAATTGGTCTCCTTAAATTTTCTATTTCTTTCTGATTCAGTCTTGGAAGATTGTATGTTTCTAGGAATTTAATTTCTTGGCATATAATTTTTCATAGTACCTTTATAATCCTTTGTATTTTTATTATTTTTAACTTCTATTTCATTTCTGATTGTATTTGAGTACTCTATTTTTCTTGTTGAGACTGGCTAAAAGTTTATCAATTTTCTCTTTTCAGTGAACCAGCTCTTAGTTCCATTGACCTTTTCTTTTAGTCCCTATTTCATTTATTTCTGCTCTGACCTTTATTATTTCCTTCCTTCTACTAACAATGAGCTTTATTCATTTTCTACTTTAGGTGTGCCTGTATCACTGTCAACTTCCCTCTTAGAACTGCCTTTACTATGTCCCTAAGATTCTGAATACCTTAGTATTTACTCTGCTTGGTTTTCATTGATATCCCTTGAACTATGTATAAATGCCTTATGATTTCAGAAAGTAGTATGTTAATGTATCTCTACCAATTTAAATATATTCCAAATATTTCTTCTACTCCATTCTTTCATTTCTCTCCATAGGATTTTAACTACACATATGTTGGAATATTTCAGAGTGACTACTATTCATGTCATGTTCTGTCCTTTTTTCTTATGTGCTCCAATCTGCTGTTAGGCTTATTCCATAAACTCTTAATGTCAGACATTTGTCATTTCTAGTAAAAAAAAAAAACTCTTTTTACCCAATATTTCTATTTCTGTGACTCTAAAACTTCTCTAAAAATAAAGTGTATTAAAAAAACACAAATAGGACATAAAGCATAAAAACAAGCAAAACTCAAGTAATTTCCTGTATCTTAGCAGTGATCACTCAAAAAACATAAAGGGAAATATATTTCACTCAAAATATAATTAGAAACATACAGTGTGCCAAGAAATGTACATGACCTTTGTGAACAAAACTGCAAATATGTATTTAGGGCTAAAATAATCTGTGGATACATAGAATGAGTTATCATATGTTGACATAAAATATGAAATATTAGTTAAAACATACATTAATTTTAAATTTAATTACATTTCCATCAAAATATCACTGGTGTTTCAGTTCACACTGGATGACAACACACTGTATCTACAGCTAAATATAGAAAAATTTCCTCTGAAAAAAACACATAAACTACCTGAGTGATGGTTACACATCAGGAAAATGAGAAGAACCCAAACAGAAGCTGGCAGAAGACACTGAGACACAATTTCCCCGTGAACCTCACCCATAGGATAGTGACCCAGAGCTGGGAGGCAACTCAAAATCTGAAGCTTCACTCTCAGGAATGAAGGGTTTGAACTCCACTTTGGATATCCCAACTTTTAAGATCTGCACCTGAGAGACAATTCCCCAAAACATAAAACTTTGAAAGCAACAGGGCATGCATTCATGAGATGCACAAGGCTATGACAAACTGAGAAACAGTTCTTAAGTGTTCATGTGCTAACTCACACACCCCAGGACCCAGCACAGAGGCAACCAATTGCAAAGCAGTCAGATTTTCTGTGAAAGAAGCTGATTTGCTTACATTAAAGCCTCAGACTGAGTGGCAGGCATCTAAACTAAAGCACATATAGGGGCCTACTAAAATCTCTCCAGGTATAGAATCCAGTAGGTGACATCTTTGCACTATCTGTCTTCTGCCTCATCTCACCAGTTTCTCCCAGTAACATTTCTATACCCTGGTCTAGTGTCTCAAGTTTTGCATCTGCCACTCAAGGGACACTCATAAATGCCTGGTAGGCCAGCAGGGCTTGTATTACTACGTCCTATGGGACTAACAGTTGAAGAGACAGTTATTCTCTAAGTACACTGTCTTTCTGTGAAAAAGGACTATTTCCTTTTCTGGAGCTTTGGCCTGGGGGACAAGCTTCTGGTTTGGTACACATTTAGAGATCTACTGAAATGCTCTCCAGGGATGGAGACAATTGGACACCATCTTTGAGCTCTCCCTCTGTCTCACTCTATCATTTTGATCTCTTGGAAAGCAGCTTATACTTTCATCTGGCACCCAAGTGTTTGTGCCTGTCACTGAGGGGACACCTCTAGATCACTGGCTCTACTAGCCAGTGGGATTTACAATCATGAGTCCCACAGGACTGTAACCAGTGAAGATGTTCTTAACCAGCTACCACTGCCAGGGCACACAGAGTCAACAGACTGAAGTACCCAGTTTTTCTGTGAAACCAGCCTATTAGCTCATCTGCACAGGTGTGGCATAAGGAACTTCATATAAACACACAACTAAGAGATGACTCTCATCCTCTCTGGACACCTTGGAAGAAGGATGCTCTCTTGGTGCTGTTCCTCTGTTGCTCTCCATAGCACTGGTTCCTCCCATACGGGGATCTGTACATGTGCCTAGTGTCTCAGTTTTTGTGGCTGCTACCAAGGGATGCCCCCTATCATGTGTCTTTGGTGACAATCAGGACTTACCCTTTGGTCTCATAGGATGATATGTATTTGCATACTTTAAAAAGCTCCTGCCTGAGGGTCTGGCTTTCAATCAGCCTAAACTTATATACTCACTGAGAAACTCCCTCTTTGGAACACTGACAGATAATGGCACACCCTCAACTACTAGGAGTCACTGAAAATAAAATAGGCTGTTTGTACAAACACAAAGGATTGAGAGATAACCAAGTTCTAGAGCAGTGTTAAATAATAAGGTTTATTTTCTACATGAGGCCACTCTTTCAAGACTGGAAAAGGTAGCTGTTTTTAATCTACCATACAATAACCAATACATAGTTGAGGAAAATAAAGAAACTGAGGAATATATTCAGTGAACAGAGAATGAGGTGAAATCCCTTAAAAAGACCTTAATAAAATGGAGATAAGTGATATACCTGAGAAAGTATTCCAAATAAGTCATGAATATGCTCACCAAACTCAGAAGAAGAACAAAGTGAGAATTTGAACAAATAAATAGGAAAAAAAAGTGCCAAATAGGAGCCAAAGAGCTGAAAATACACTAGAGGGGTTCAACAGCAGATGAGGTGAAGCAGAAGAAAGATTCAGAAAATTCAAAGACAGGACAGCAGAACTCAAAGTATTAGAGAAACAAAAAGAAAAGAATGAAAAAGTGAAGACAGCTTAAAGGAGTATTGTGACAACATCAAACAGAACAACATTCACATTATAGGAGCTCCAGAAGGAGGAGAAGGGGTGGGGGTGGGGGGTCAGGAAACTTATTTGAATAAATTACGGTAAAAAAAATCCCTAAACTGGGGAAAGGAAAAAGACATCCAGATCTAGGAATCTCAGAGAGTTCAAAAGAAGATGAAAACAAAGAGACCAAGACACATTATAATTCAAGTGTCAAAAGTTAAAGCTGAGGAGAAAATCTTCAAAGCAGCAAGAGAAAAATAACTTGTTATATACCAGGGAAACCCCAAAAGGCTATGAACAGATATTTTTTAACAAACTATAGGCAGGAAGGGAATGGTATGATATATTCAAAGTGCTGAAAGAAAACTGCCAGCCAAGTACAGTCTGCTCAACAAATTTATCCTTCAGAATTGAAGAAGTTTTCCAAACAATCAAAAGCTAAAGTTCATCAACCCTAGAATGACCTTAAAAGAAATGCAAAAGAGCTTACTTCTTTTAATGGTCACAAATGGGTGCTAATTAGTAATAGGAAAACATATAGAAAATTCAGAATGTAATATTGTAAAGGTGGTGGGTTAATCATTTATAAAGCTACTATAAGGTTATAAGACAAAATAAAATATAAGTACAATAATTTATTAAGGGGTACACAGATAAAAGATGTAAATTGTGACATGAATAACAAAATCAATTTCTATCCAGACAAAAATCAATAAGGAAACATTGGCCTTAATTAACACTTTAGACCAGATGGACTTAACAGACATATACAGAACACTCCATCAGTAGAGTTCCAGCATTCTCAGCATAATAGATTATACATTCTTCTCAAGTATACATGGAATATTTTCCAGATAAATCATCTGTGTTACAAAACAAGTTAATTTTAAAAAATTGAATCATATCTTTTCTGACTCCAATGATATGACACCAGAAATCAATTATAGAAAGAAAACTGGAAAATTCACAACATGCTACTGAACAACTAGTGCATCAAAGATGAATCAAAAAAGAAATTTAAAAAATACCGTAAGCAAATGAAAATGGAAATGATATACCAAAACTTATAGGAAGCAACAAAAACATTTCAAGAGAGAAGTGCATAGTGATAATGCCAACATCAAAAAAAGGAAATACCTTAATTACACAACCTAACTTTATATCTCAAAGAACGTATGAAGTCCACAGTTAGTAAAAGGAAGGAAATAAAGATCAGAGCAGAAATAATGAAATAAAGAATAGAAGGCAATAGAAAAGATCAGTGAAACTAAGACATGGATTTTTGAGAAGATAAAATTGACAGACTTTTAGCTAGACTCACCAGGAATAAAAGACAAAGAATTTAAATAAATCAGAAATGAAATAAATGTTACAGTAGATACCACATATATACAAAGGGTCATAGACTACTGCCAATAGTTACACACCAACAAATCATACAACCTGTCAAGACTGAATCATGAAGAAATAGAAAATTTGAACAGGCCAGTGACTATTAGGGGGATTGAATGAGTAATCAAAAACATTCCAACAAACAAAGTCCAAAACCAGATAGCATCACTGGTGAAATTCACCAAAAATTTAAAGAAGAATTAATACAAATTCTCTCAAACTCTTCCAAGAAATGTAAGAGAAGGGAATTCTTCCAAACTCATTTTATGAGTCTAGCATTAGCCTAATACCCAAACCAGGTAAGGATGCCATAGGAAAAAAAAGTTAGAGGCCAACATACTTGATGAACATACATGCAGAAATCCTCAACCAAATGTTACCAAACCAAATTCAACAAGACATTAAAAGAATCAAACACCATGATCAAGTGGCATTCATTCCAGGGATGCAAGGATGGTTCAATATTTGCAAATCAATCAATGTGATAACCACATTAACAAAATAAAGGATAAAAGTTACATGAGCATGTCAATAGATACATTGAAAGTATTTGACAAAATCCAACATTTATGATTAGAAAAGCTCTCAACAAAGTTGTTATAGAAAGAATTGACACCAACATAATAAAAGCTATATGTGACAAGCCCACAGCTAACATCATACTAAATGGTAAAGAGCTGAATATAAACATGACCAACTTCTTCATGAACATTATCTCCCTGGGCAAGGGAAACAAAAGCAAAAATGAACAGTGGGACTATATCAAACTAAAAAGCTTCTGTACAACAAAGAACACTATCAGTAGAACAAAAAGGCATCCTACAGTATGGAAAAATATATTCATAAATGACATATCCGATAAAGGGTTGACATCCAAAATATATAAAGAGCTCATGCACCTCAACAACCAAAAAGCAAATAATCCAGTTAAAAAATGGGCAGAAGACCTGAACAGACACTTCTCTAAGGAAGAAGTTCAGATGGCCAACAGGCACATGATAAGATGCTCCACATCGCTAGTCATCAGAGAAATGCAAATTAAAACCACAGGGAGATTTCACCTCACACCAGTTAGGATGGCTGCCATCCAAAAGACAAACAACAACAAATGTTGGCGAGGTTGTGGAGAAAGGGGAATCCTCCTACACTTCTGGTGGGAATGTAAATTAGTTCAACCTTTATGGGAAGCAGTATGGAGGTTCCTCAAAAAACGAAAAATAGAAATACCATTTGACCCAGGAATTCCACTCCTATGAATTTACCCTAAGAATGCAGCAGCCCAGTTTGAAAAAGACAGATGCACCCCTATGTTTATTGCAGCACTATTTACAATAGTCAAGAAATGGAAGCAACCTAAGTGTCCATCAGTGGATGAATGGATAAAGAAGATGTGGTACATATACACAATGGAATATTTTTCAGCCATAAGAAAACAAATCTTACCATTTGCAACATGGATGGAGCTGATCATGCTCAGTGAGAGAAGCCAGGCAGATAAAGACAAGTATCAAATGATTCCACTCATCTGTGGAGTAAAAGAACAAAGCAACAACTGAAGGAACAAAACAGCAACTGACTCACAGAATCCAAGAATCCAAAGGGAAAGGGACTGGGGAGGATGGGTGGAAGGGAGGGATAAGGGGAAAAAGGGCATTATGATTAGCACACATAATGTAGCGGGGAGGAGGCACAAGGAAGGCTGTATAGCCCAGAGAAGACAAGTAGTGACTCTACAGCATCTTACTACACTGATAGACAGGGACTGTAATGGGGTATGTGGTAGACACTTGATGATGGGGGAAATCTAGTAACCACAATGTTCCTCATGTAATTGTAGATTAATGATACACATATATATGTATATATATATGTGTGTGTATATATATATATATATATATATGTAAAGGAAAAAAAGAAAAGAAATAGATGCACAGAGAAACTGGAAAATAGAACTATTAGATATAAGCTTTAAATTAACTATGTTAAACATATTAAACAATCTAAAAGACAAAATTTAGAACTTTAATAGAAAAGTGGAAAATATAAATGAAAAGAAATAGACAAAATGAAAGCTCTGAAGATGTGTTTAGCAGCATGTTACATAATAGTAATCAGGGAATTGGTTAACTAGAATATAGGTCAGAAAAAATATACAGCAGGAATCAGAGTTTTAAAAAGAATAGATATTTTTAAAACTGATATTAAAGAAAGGTGTTGCAGTGACAAAACTAACATATGTAATTGGACTAAAAAGAGAGGAAGAATCCTTTGACCTTGTCATTCATTGTGGTAATTTTGTACATGTGGCTTCTGATGATGATCTTTCTTACCATCCCAGTTTGCTATCAGTGAGTCCAGTTCTGTTAACAGCATCTTCCACTATGATTTTTGGCCTCCGAGTGAGACCCTCCACCAAAGTTATTAGTGATGCTAATGTCCCTTTCACTGATGCATTCATTTTTGCCTTAGTAAACAACACATGCATGGGATGTAATCACTTGGTGATGTTTCCTGCCTGACATTCTACATTCACTCCAGCATGCCTACTTAGCCAAGTCTTTTAATTCTTTCCTTCACCATCAACCATGGCAATTCTCGCACTTCTCCCTCACTTATGAGCAGTTGCTTTTTTCATGTTTAGAAACCATCTTAATAGCATTCTTGTAATATCTCCTGAAGTCCTTGCCAAGGTTTTAAATCATGTATCCCATGAGAGACTCTGAAATGAATAATCTCTCCTTTATCCAACTTGTGTTTTAGCCCTTTGATCAAGAATCCTCAGAATCTAGTCCCATGCTTAATCATCTCTGAGCTCCTCCCATAATATTACTGCCTCGAAGTATACTCCTTTGGAGCATAGATCCTTTCCTCTTTTTTCAGCTCCAGGTGTTCCCAGCTGAGATTTAACTTTAAGTCCTTGTAGCCAAGAGGGGAGGTGCCCCTGAATTTTCTTTACTCAAGGAAAGGGTCCACTTCTGAAGGCTCAGAATCTAAAAATTCAAGATTTTGGAGTTCCTATTCTTTCTCAAGCAGGGTCCTAACCTTGACACAAAAGACTTGTCTTAGTTGTGAATTTAATATTCTTTGAATCTTGGCTACTTTTATGATTAAGTCCTAGGCCTGGTCCTCAGCTTTGTCTGCCCTCCAAGCTACAGGAGATGAGAGCTATCTGCGTGCAACCAAGGAGTTCCCTTTGCTTTCAAAATTCAGCTTTTAATTAATCACTCCTAAATTCCTGTAGATATTACAAGAATTCTAAGATAGCTTTCTAAATAAAAATAATCTAATTGCTTGTTTTTTTTAAATTGTACTTTATTGAACACCTCAAGTGAAATATTAGAAGCCATTAACAGCTGGAACAATTGTTTGTTCTTGATTTTAAATTGAGTGTTTCTAATATTTATGCCTTGTTATGTTTGTTTTGGGATTTGTAGCAGTTAAATTATATTTCCAACTATTCAACAGGCCTTGCATTTTGGGGTTAAGTTCTACTTTATTTGGATGTGTTTTATCTATGTATTATTTGATATAATGTTAATAATTTTTTTTAGGATTTTGCTCCTTTGTTCAAACATATTGACCTTTAATTTTTCTCTTTCTTAGCGTCCTTGTCTCATCTTGTGGCACTTGTATTAGCTTTTCAGAATGATTGTCAGACCTGTTTCTCTATAGCATAGTTTATATTAGATTAACATTAGCTTTTCTTTAAGATTTTGCAAAATGGCCTTGTAAACTCTTCTAAATCCAGAACCTTGAGAGGTACAGGCAGAAGACGGAACACTGGTTCAATTTATTTAACAGTTCTCTCTCTCTCTTCAGACTTTTACTTCTTGAGACCATTTTGATACTTTAAGTGTTCTTCAGAAAATTATTTCATCTAATTTTTCAACTTTATTGACATGATGTTCATTTCTGTTGATATTTTGAACATGCATATAATCTGTATCCTCATTTTAAACTAACACTGGTTTTGTATTTTCTTTGAATATCTATTGAAGTATAATTGATATATAAAAATTTTCACGTATTTAATGTATACATTGTGATGAGATTGGACATATACACACACCCATACTATCACCACAATCAAGGTGCTATATATATCACCTCCAAAAATTTCCTTTTGTTTTGTGCTTTTTTGTGTGTGGTAAGAATATTTAACATGAGATCTACCCGATTAACAAATTTGAAGTTCACAATACTGTATTGTTAACTACAGACACTTTGTTTTATAGCATATCTCTAGAATTTATTCATCTTGCATAACATATCCATTTAGCAATAATGCCCATCTGCTAGCAGCCATTATTCTAGTATCTGCTTCTATGAGTTTGGCTATTTTAGGTGACTGATTTAAGTGGAATCATATGATAGTTGTCTTTTTTGTACATGGCTTATTTCACTTAGCATAATATTCTCTAATTCATCCATGTTGTCACAAATAGTAGGACTTACTCCTTTTTAAGGGTGAATAATATTCTGTTGTATGTATATACATTTTTTTAGCCATTCATTTGTGAACGGACATTTGGGTTGTTTCCACATCTTGGCTACTGTGAATACTGTTATAATGAACGTGGGGGTCACAGTATCTTTTCAAGATCCTGATTATTCTCTTTTAACTATTCCTACTATGGGATGGTTTATTTTATTAATTTTTTCAAGCCATAACTTCTGGATTTAGTTTATCTTTGTTCTCTTTGTAAAAAAAATTTTTTTTAAGCTTAACACAATTGAATTTAAAGTGATCAGAAATTGCACTGTCAATTTAGGCAAATATATCAGACTAGATACCAATATGAGTCATTTTCTAATGGAATTCACTACTGGTAGGGAAGATCAATCATATTATTATTATTGAATTACTGCAAGGAACGATTTTTTTTAAGGACTGTTTCTACAAGCATGGCTAGATAATTGTTATTCTCCAGTTAAAGCATATTTCTATCTTAAGTACCAAATTTACTCCTTAGGAATCATTTTGTTCTTTCTTCATCATTGTCATATAATAGGGACTCAATTTTAGTGTTGAGTTGAAATGCTGCAAAGGAGAGAAACTAACAAATTTTTAAGCTCCAGTCAAAGATCCAGTCATTTTTCTTAATTCCAGTCATCTCCTTATCATCATCTCATTCCAGAAACAGGTATTCAGCACTATCCTGGAGTATAAAAACACAATGGTAAAAAAACACAGTGAAGATCCTTATTCACAGAAATTTTATTCTTCTGTGAGGAAACACAGAAAACAGACAAGTAAAGAAATAAATATAATAACAAAATGTGATCAGTAATTTTTTTAAAAACACTGAGAAGCATTTAAGTGTAATTAAATAGGTGTGAGGACAAGGGGCACACTATCTGAAATGATCACTGAAAGTCTAAAATAAAATACTTGTGATACCAAAAATGAGAAATGAACCAGCCATGTTGTGAATGCATTGAAAGGAAAGGGCATAACAAATGCAAAGTCTACAAGACCGCAAAGAACTCGGCATGTTTCAGTAGAAGTGGAAAGCCCCTGGAGCCAGAACCCAGGAAAAGGAAAGGTGGCTAGTAAAAGATGGAGCAGGAGGAGTCAGATCATGTAATGTCTCAGAGGCTAAGGTGAGAGCCTGGTTTTGATCCTGAATATAAGAATAAGCCATTACAGAGGTTTGGGTTTGCTTTTAACAGAAAGCTATGATCTGAGTACAATTCTTAAAGACAATTTTGTTGCATCCCACAAAGAGTGGCTTGTAAGACAACAAGAGAAGGAATAGATGTTCTAGTTAATTCCACTTAAAGATGATACAGATTTGGACTGGAACAATGACAGTGGAGATGGAGACAGGTGAACCAACTAAACGCAGTTTACATAAAGAACAATCATGATCTATAATGAATTAAATATGAGGGATAGGTATCAAGGAAAGGGAGAAATAAAGAAAAATCCAGGGCTTTGAGAAGATGACTAGAACAACATTGTGGTATGTTACAATACAGTGGTTAAGATGCCAAATTTATTTCCACTAATCATATTGCACAGGTATTTTCCTGATGGTGCAGAAACAATAAAACACAATGTAAGGGGCAATTAATTATGAGTCAGTGGGTTTTGGTCATTTACTTGCTGTCTAAGTCTTTCCTGTAAACTAAAAATTATAAAAACACCCAATAACTGAAAATAAAGTGAGATAACACAGGAAAAAGTAATCAGCACAATACCTAGCACACAATATTTATTCCACCAACATTGGTTAAATTGGAATATAGATGCATTTTGATCACTTTGGTGAATGACGAAAAATATTCTGCTACCCGTGGATTAATTTTCTTTTACCTTTTTTAAATCTCAGAAATAGAGACCAAGAAACACCCTATTCTGAAAAGTCATGTATTTATCTATTATTTCTTCAAGGGGATTACATCTTCAGATGTTAATATTATAAAGTTAACTACCAAATATATTTAGCTTTATACTTAAAGAGGTTAATTTGTAGGTTCTACCAATATGTTTTCTAAAATATGTCACACACTCAACTGTCAAAAGAGGGTATAAGGAAAGCATTGAACAATGTGATATTACATTATTTAGGGATAAATTCCATCTCAAGGCTTTTTTTTTATTTATGCAAGTCAATTAAATCTCTCTAAACTGTGGCTTTCATAATGGTAGAAGACAAGCAGAATTGGAATCAGTGATTCTTTAAGCTTAATTTATGTCAAGTTTCTAAAATAGGAGGGACTATACTACGTTCCTTGCTGATAATAGTTAATTGGATGACAAGTTAATTGGATGTACATAAATAAAATCCTTGTCAATTATAAAGTATTAATTACTTCCTCCTGCAAATGTTTATTGAGCATTTCTATGTCCCCAGCCAAGCTCTACATTCTTAGTGCTAATAGTTATAAGTAAGCAACAATTGAATTAATGAATCAATCAATCAGTAAAAACACAAGACAATTATTAAAGGCTAAGAAGAAAATAAACAGGAAAATAGTAAGAAACAGTGAGAGTAAATAATAAGAAAGGGATAGCAACTTCATACTGAGTGGGATACTTCAGTCAACATAGACCACACTAAATATAGAAGTATCAGGAAGTTGGAAAATGAAAGTAATCACGCCTTGCAATCCAATGAGGACAGAATCCCAGAGATCCAGTACTCCCGCCTTATTCACAGTTTTGCTTTCCACAATTTCAGTTACCTGTAGTAAAGTAGGTGATACTATTTCTTACATACTGTCAGAAGGTCGGTAGTAGCCTAACACTGCATCATAATGCATACATCATGCACCTCCTTCATCTTATCACAGAGGCATTTTATCATCTGACATCATCACAAGAAGAAGGGTGAGTACAGTACAAGTTACTTTGAATGAGAGACAGAGGGACTACATTCACACTTTTATTACAGCATATTTTTATAATTGTTCTGTTATTAGTTGCTCTTGTGAACCTCTTACTGTGTCTAATTAATAAACTTTATCATAAATATGTATGTATAGGAACAAAACAGTGTATGTATGGTTTGGTACCATCCATGGTTTCAGGATCTAGAGTGAGTCTTGGAATGTATACAATAGCAAATACAAATGTCTAAGTTGGAAATGAGCTTAAATTGTTAGAGGAAAATAAGAACACTAAAGTAGATAAAGAAAACAGGGTAGTTAATAATATAAGAGTAGGTAGTCAGATCATTTATGACAGCATAGGCAATGAAGAGTAAATTGGATTTTCTTTTAGCATGGTAGGAAAAAAATAGAAGATTTTAAGTAGAGTTACATATTTTAAAGTAATGAATTGGTACAGAAGCAAGATTTAGAGATAAAAGGATCATTTAAAAGGCTAGTAATCATGGAGGCAGTAATCATAGAGAAGGTGAAAAATAATGAAGCTTGGGAAATATATTGAAAGTAGGGTTGATAGGAATTGCTGATGGATTAGACGTACAGAACAGGGAAGTAAATAGTGACCCTATATATTTTTAGTAACTGGATGAATGGCAGCATCATTTACTGAGATGTAGAAGTCCAGGATAGGAGCAGGATAATGGGAAGTGAGGCACATAGTCACAATTGAGAGTTATATTTAAGATAAATGAAGTTTAGAATGCCTACTACACATTTATGTGGAGTTGTTGAAACAATAGATACATGGTTCTTAAGCTCGTAGATTTGAGACTAGATGAATAAATGACAATCATAAGCATAAGATGGTATTAAGTCAAAGAACTACAACAGATCATAAAAAGGTAGGATGTGAACATGAAAATGCTGCCAAGAAATTATTTTTCTTTTTTTTAAATTGAAGTATAGCTGATATGCAACATTATGTTGGTTTCAAGTATACAACACAGTGTTTCAACAGTTTCACACATTGTCCCAACTAGCACAGTTAACTTCTGTCAACATAGATGTTACAGAAGCATTGGCTATATTCTTCTTGCTGCACTTCCATCCCCATGAGCAACTTACATAAGTTGAGAAGCAATAATTGGCCACTGGACTTGTCAAGATGGAAGATATTGGTGACCTTGACAAAAGCAGTATCAGTAAATTGATGGGCAAAAAGTCTAACCAAATGGACTAAAGAGAAAATTGGAGGAGATAAAATTAGAAGCAGTATATCTTGAATACATGTTCAAAAAAGAGCAGAGAAATGGGACAGAAGCTAGAGGAGTATGTGAAGATTAGGATTTATTTTTAAGAAGAAGATACAACTATTTTTATATTGTTAGAAATTTTCATACAGAAGGGAAGAAATTGATTATGAGAAGAATTAAGCTATAACTACACAAGCAAAATCCTTGAGTAGGCTACAGACAAGGGATCTAATTACAAGTATATAGAAAATTGGCCATAAAGTGTCACTGATTTCAACAGGAAAGAAGGGAAGGCGATGGATATTGATACAGGTAGTAAATTGATCAATGTCTATCCACAAATATTTCCATTTCAACCCACTCCCTAAGAAGGCTTAGCTGCATATCACACAAAAGTGTAGGCTCAATGTAACCATGAAAAAGTATCCTATCTCTTCATCTTTAAAATGGGGATAATAATAGTACCTGCCTCATAGGTACTGTTGAGATAACAAAGTAAAGCTCTAAGATCCACAACTGGCATAGAGTGCCAAATAAATGCTGTTGTTATCATTGCTAATCTTACAGTATTGTTGTTCCAGATCTTCACTTGGATGTCTAGATTTCTACTTACCAGGCATCTCAAGCACAGCATGTCTAAAACTAGATACATATTCTAAACTTGCTGATGCAAAGCTGAGAGTATTACTGAACCATATCCTAGGTTGTATTTGTCTGATTTATTTCCTTTGTCTTTTCTCTCTTAATATCTCTGAATTTTATCAGCAATAATATTGTTACTTTTAAAATGCATTTTAAGATTTGACATACTATTTTTAAAGTTCTGTAAGTTAATATATTGTAAAAATATAAAGCAATGATAATCCAGAATACATTTTGATTTTTCCCTCTTTTTCCCCTTCCATATTCAATCCAAACATCCTAACAGCTTCTCAACAAACTTTTAGTCAAAGTAAAATGATGTTTATGTCTCACATTTGGGACAGAAGTCAGTTTATAAATTATAAACCTTAAATTAAAATTAGTCAAATTCAAATTATTCTAACTAATCTTCTCAGAAAAGTATTTAAATATTTGGTAGGAAATAGTCTAAGGTTTCTTTTCATTATCAGAACATAAATTGATTTCTTCTCTTCAGTGAAATATAATTCAAGTGGGAATATTCCCAATTGAAGGGGAAAGACATTATGTTAAAAAACAATCTACTTTACTCTATAAAACTTAATTTCAGATTTCAGTACTTGCACTTGCATTAAAGCACATTTCAGAATTTATATCTGTTTTCAAGATATATACAGAAATACTTCAGTTTGTCAAGGATGTCACATTGTTTTAGTAAACAGTATTAGGAAATTAAGTTACCACCAAAATTGTAAAATACAGTAATTCCTATCAGCAATTAATGACCTGTAACCAAAATGAGCACATAAAAAACTCAAACCTTGTAATGAAATATTCCTTGGGGAGAATATTAGGAAAATGTACTTAGAGCTCATTACTGTCAGTATTTTATTGGGGAGTTACTACTGCACATAAATTTATATTTCTTTTAAAAAACTGCTGGAGGTTTCCCTGTACTTGATATTCTTTTAGTCAAAAAATCAAATAGAATCAAATGGTTTACCCAAATAAATATGCTGTACATTGAATTCTGTGTTACACAAGATCCTAAAACAAATCTTTCACTAATTTTAATCGAGTGTCATATTGAATCTCAGAAAGTGCTTCAAATATATTTAGCTCAGAATATTTAATATATTCAAAACACTAGAAGGTAGCTGATACACAGTAACTCTGTTTTCACTGAGAGAAATCCCCTTCTATGTAATAAGCTTTTCAGAAAACCAAGTAAATCTATCAAAAAATGCTCATAGACCTAATGATGTTGATAACACATAGTCTAATGCCCTTTGTATGTATGTCAGGATGGAACAAGATTAGAAAGAAACAAATATACTAGTTTGAATCATATGAAACTGCCAAAATTTGACTATTTACAAAAATATTTTTATATAATTCAATATATGACCACAGAAGAATGACAAAGATATTAATCAGTCTTGTATGTTTAAGATCCCTATAAGGAGTTACTTTTACAATTGTAGTTAAGAAGTAGAATCTATATTTTGTAAATTAACTAAAACTTTTAAACAGCCAAAAGCTTCATATGCATCTAGCTTTAAACTTTATTAATGCACTTTTAGGAAATCACCCACAAACAAGAACAAGTACTTGTATTAAGATGAAAACCTTGAGCATTGAAATTTAGTCTTGCTATTATCTAAGAAACAACACTATATAACTATTCAAGGGCATTTTATTTTCATTTTAAAAGGCATTTAATTATTTTCCTACTTTCACATAACGACATCCCCAGAACTTCCATGTGCCACGTCAGAAACTTCACATTAAATGTCAGATCATCTATTGTCAACCATACTGGCTTTTTAAAACAAGCTTGGTATTATCTAATTAGTGAGAACTTTAACTTATGGGAAGTGAAATTGCATGATGAAAACTCAGTTCTTTATTCCAAAGGGGCTGCCTAATAAATCCTCAGTCTTAAAGAACTAGTTGAGGAAGCCACCATCCTACTGCCTGAGCATACACCTTCCAGCCTTTCCCAGAGCCCCATCTGTGGTCTTGACAATCAGAAGCTATGCACAGTGAGACCAGCAATTGTAGCTCAAGTATCAGTAAAGGCCAGCAGCTTCAGTCTGACCTTTCTTCTTTTAGATTTACATACATTAAATACCGAATTCTCCACAGATTCAGCATGTAAGGCTAAGCAGAGAGAAGAGAATTGATGACATAGGTAACAAAGCCACCTCCACAGATTTCCTATATGCACTTCAATAGCTTAGGTGCCAGTTCCTTTTACTTACCACACGTATGCGCTAAATCCTTGATCCAGAATTCATGAGACATCCCAGTTCACAAATAGCAGGGTTGTTTTTGTATTTACTAAAATTAAAAAAGAAACCCTCTGAGTATAATTCTATAGCTAATGTATACCTAAAATTAAGAGTTCATTATCATCTCAAAGCCAAAACAGAGCTCTTCACAAGTAGATGTTTTTCTATTTTGAAAAATGCTTTTACACATGATTGCATTTTACTATTAGTAACATCTAAGGTACATAAAATCCCACTTGACTGTTGAGGAAAAGGGAGCCTAAATGGATTAGATTTGCCCAAGTTGATATATTAAGTAGCAGAAAAGAACTAAAATCCTTATTATCTGACTACACACATTTTTATATTATGGAATTCTATTTTATATTATGGAATATTTTTAATAGGATATGATGAACATATTATGAGATGTAAAAAGAGTGCCACACTAAAATTTAAACATCATTTGCATTATGCTGTCCTTTATTTCCTGACTTTTAGAGACTTGTTCACAGTCAATTCTGTCAGTGTGTGACATTTTATTATTTACAATTTATTACTTTATTACTTTACAGTGCTTTCTGAAGAATCAATGACACCCCTGAACTCACAGTATCAGTCAACTCTTAATAGTATTTAAATTCTAAGAGAGGAGCTGGGAAAGGATGTTATGTGGAACAGAACAAAATAACAACATCCAACCAGCTAACAATAGAAATAAACACTATAAAAATAAAACAAAAACAAGCAAAATAAGACAAAATAAAAAACCGTTCAAGAAATCCAGTTTTGCATAGCTATTTTAATCCCTAATAAAAAATTAAAAATTATCTGCACTCTTTTATTCCCCCATGCTATTCCAAGGAGTACTGACTTAGAGAAAATAACACCAAGTTTAATTTTTTTCCTGATGTAACATAGTTCTGTCCTGCCAGTGTTAAGAGTGAAAAATTATTTAGTTTTAAAGGATGTTATAAACTTCGGTAGTAATTTAAGGGAAATATATAAAATTTCAAACCAAAAATCTTCTCAAAAATATGTTTTTGATGATGTCTTTACCAGATTTATCAGTACTTACTCTTCAAGGAATGTTTTGAGAACACTATTATCATTGATGTCTTAGCTTATTTTGATAAACATTTTTATTAGTTTTTTTATAGCAATAAAGTGGTAACATTAGGAGTTTAATGTACTTTTAAATTCTTTTTAGGTAAGAAAAACAAATGTAAATTGCAGTCAACTCAATTGTTATTGGGGTGTGTGTGTGTTTAATAGTATTACCAAATAAAGATGGTAGTCCATGTGTGGAATAAATAATAGAAAGAAATTAGGCAGCTATAATGTATAGGGCCAATTAATTTAGGCTTCCTAAGTATGAGTACATTTGTAGACAATTCTAAGAATATTAAAACTTCAGATTTCAGAAAAAAAGAACGTAGTGTTAAAGATGTTAAAGCTTATACTCCTGAAGCAATGTACCATTTAGTGTTCATTGGGAAGACAAGAATAGTGTTGTGCAATGGACTGGAGGGAACTTGAATTAGTTCAGTCAATTAAGTCATGATAAATTTATGTTAGCTCCTGCTCTCCTGAGTCTATAAAAGCCAAAACTTGAGTTAACCAGCAGTATTTAGTTTAATAAAAGTACTCTTTAAAAATGAATTCTAGAGAGAGAAAAAAATCTACTGACACAATCAATAGATAGCAAGATTCCCATTTTAATTTGTGTCAATGGAAGTTAAAATAAACTTAGAAACTAATAAGAATAGGGTTGCCTAGCATGGCTTATACAGCAGCTTTGTCCCGACGTGTGACAAATCGTAAGTATGCACAAGAGCAGAGAATTTCTTTGCAGCAATTGCTTCCAATAGTGATAAGTTCATGTTCTTTCTGGGTCTGACAAGAAACATTCAATTGCTAGCACCTTCCATCAAAAATGGCTGTGGGTAGATTTTGATTACACTAATTACCCATCTGAACAATATACATGAGACTAACAGGCCTTTGTGTATATAAGGTATATTGAGAGTATGGTTGTGGACCTAGCTGGCTGGGTTCCTAAACCACAGAGAGAAAACAATAGGGGCTTATTCAGTTCGTTCAAGGAAAAAGCAAAAATGCACCTTATGGAAAAAGCCTTACCTCCCTTCACAAAGTGGCTCAGACAGTCTAAATATTGCATGACACATTTGATGAACACAGGGATAGCATCTGGAATGGATCTTTCTTTTAAAGAAATCAGTGAGGGAGGTATGTACCTTTAGGAATATGTTCTTGGCCAATGGAGAAAAACTATGCAGCTGATTGGACTCACCTCATTTTTTCTGAAACATTTGAATGAACCATACCTGTATGATCTGAGTTCTAGAAAAGTCATGAATAACATCCTGTGGAATTGCCTTTAAAAAGCAATTAGTGTATATGATGCAGTAAATGGAGTCTACAGGTTCAAATATTATGCCCTCAAGAGTAAATGTGTGGATACCACTGGGCCAAAAAGCAAAGGGACTGAAACCACGGGACCTGTAGTCAGGCTGCCTGGGTTTCAATTACGATTTTCCCATCTACTAGGTGTGGAAACTTGAACAATTTACTTAACTTCTTCGACTTCCGTTACTATATAGATTATCATAAGAATGAAATGAGATATGTATATAAGGCCCTTAGCCCTTGGCCTGACCATAGAAGCTCAGGAAATATTAGCTCTATCTGTTATTTGTTGCTTGAATGTCACCACCTTACCTGCAGAGTATATGAGGTGATATGTAGACATTACCAGTTTCTAGGCGAGAACAAACAGTTCTATGGCTCTAATCGCTTTGCTTTTTGCTCAAAGAGAAGAACGAGCAGATTGGGATGACTTAGAGCCATGAGTTCACCCAGCCAAGAGGCATCTGGTCTCTGTTCCTCCCCCTTCCTCTGGGGCACAGTCTGGGGCAAACAGTGGCATCTCATGTGAAAGATGGTGATTAAACAGAGGTCTTTCCAAGCATGCTCATCTATTTCTCTTGAGTTTCAATTATCAGCTACTTTCACCATAATGCTGTTTGTTACACGTACTTAAAGTCACAGTTGGTATGTTATATAGAATGCCTGAGATCATAACATTTAATTCCTTTTTACTAATCTACACTTTTGATTTTTAAACATAGACTTACACAGGAGAGGACCGTACCTGAGGGCTTTTTTTTTTTCCAACCTAAATACTTTTTGTGTGTTCCTAAGAATTCTGACTGAGGGCATCAGTGTCAGATATGAAGTAGCTGTTTAAAAAAATGACAATGAGAAAGACACGCTCTCCGTGATTGTGAATGCCTCAGTGCTCACATTATCCTTCACGAACCTCACGCTTCAAGTAATGATGAAGCAGCCATCCATCCTTCTCACAAGCAATGTGGCATAAAGTGAGAAGAGTCCCATCTTTGTGACATGCCATGTTTTACTGCCAGCATGATTTTTTTTTTTTTGGCCAAAGCCAGCTCCACTATGTCATTTTTCAGCAGTAACTATCATAATTTCTGTCGGTCTTAGAAAATCAGCAGTAGCTTGTTCACACTTGCTGAAGCATAAAGTGCTCAAAGGAGGAAGGTGTTTTTTACAATGGCACTTGTGTTAGGGTCTTGAAAACAAAATCAAGGGAAGAGGGTATGAAAAGTGTTTTCTGCTGTGGATGTGAAGATGCCCTTGTGTTATGATAGACTGATTTCTCCAAAAATGAAAATAAAAAAGTGAACTGCTTTCTAGGTCTGACAAAAGATAAATCACTAGAAATAACATCTAAGAATTTGTAGAAAAAGAAAAAACAATAAGAAACATTGAGACATTATATGCCAGTACAAAAGTCAGGCCCTTGTTAAAACTGAGGAAAATAGTAAAAACAATAATTATTCCACATGCTTGTTACTCTAAGTCTTCATTTAAAAAATTAACAAGTTTACTTTTTTATGAAGGAATACCTGTCCAAGTAGCGATTCTATAGCATCTTACTACATTGAAAGAAAGTGACTGTAATGAGGTATGTGGTAGGGACTTGATAATGGGGGAATTTAGTAACCACAATGTTGCTCACATGATTTTATATTAATGATACCAAAATTTAAAAAAAAGAAAGGAATACCTGTCCATTGTAAACAACTTGGAAAATACAGATGGACAAAAAGAAGATCATTTAAATAATCCTTTACCCCACTAACTACTTTTGCACCAGCACAGTGTATGTTATGTAAAACAACTACTGTGATCTTTCTAAATTGTTAATGAGCTCAGAGCCCTCTAATGGCTCCCTGGCATGCCTAAAATAAAGTCTAAGTTACTTTCCATTCCTACACAACCCAAAAGGATCTCGTCCCAGGCTCTTTTTGTCCCTAATGTCCCACCTCTCTTCTGCTACCTCATTCTGCTTCAGCCCAGAACTGAGCTGGGATTTCTCAAATATGCTAAGCACATTCCTACCACAGAACATTTTGGTTCTTCTTCATTGGATGGTTCTTCACCCAGCTGCTAACAGCCTTTGCTGTGCACTTCATTGAGGACTCTGCTCAAACATCACCTGCTCAAAGGGGCCCACCCTAACAACCCTATCTAATGCAACACCTCTCCCACAACCCCTCTTCTTTACCCTGCCATTTCTTAACCTCTCTACCACCACTAGCTAACTTGTTATCACATATTCATTTGTTTATCTCTACATTGTGCTCCTGGAGGGTGGGAACTTGATCTGTCTTGTACATCAATGCATCCCCAGTGTTGATAAAGCTCTTGACCTATATAGTAAGCTCTCAATAAATATCTGCTGAATAAATGAATATCCAATGTTAACATTTTGGTTATAAAGTAAAAAATTATGTTTTGGGGTGTTTATTTGGGCCTGCATTCTTCTGAATGTTTTGCATGGTAAACTTATATATAATCCTCACAATAATCAGATGAAAATATTATTTTTCCCATATTAAGAATGAGGAAATTGAGGTACAAGGAATGTTGAGTAAGCTGCCTGAGACATGATGCAGTTGGGATATGCACCCGGGCAGTCTGGGCCTGGGGCCAAACTCTCTGTCACTAGTTCATTTTCTCCTCTTTGTTTTCTCTCTCACACGCACATACTCACATGTGCAAATAGGCACACACAGTCATACCTAACACGGCGCTTTCAGTGTACTTTTCCACATAATTAAATAACCTCTGGCAATATCATTTTATGACTGTACCATATTCCAATCTGTGAGTTTGCCAGAGGGATTTTTAAACCATTCTTATATAAAGCACATTTATAGATGTTTTTCTTTTACTACTGTTATAATGTTTGTTTCTACAAATCAAATTATGAGATAAAAAATATGCATGTTCAAGGATCTTTTATATTTATATTGCCAAGTTGTTCTCCAGAAAAATCAATTTTATATCATTTCTTCACATCTTTACAAACCTGGACACATAACATTTTGAATTTTAGTCATTTGGATAAAATTTTGTATTTCAATCTTAATTATTATTTAATGTTTGTAATCTTGTGTAGTGGGACTTTTCTAATACATTTATTTCTTCATTTGTGGACTTCCCCTTTTTAGTGAGTAAAATTTTAAAATTTTCTCCTGTAAAATTCTAACAGTTATGTATTAAGTATAAGAATACATTTTGAGGGCAGAGCCAAGATGGTGGCATGAGTAGGACAGTGGGAATCTCCTCCCAAAAACATATATTTTTGAAAATACAACAAATACAACTATCCCTAAAAGAGAGACCAGAAGACACAGGACAACAGCCAGACTACATCTACACCTGCAAGAGCCCAGCACCTGGTGAAAGGGTTAAGATACAAGCCCCAGACTGGTGGGACCTGAGGCTCCTCACCCCAGCTCCCGGTGGGAAGAGAGGAGTTAGAGCAGGGAGTGAGAGGGAGCCCAGGACTGCTGAACACCCAGCCCCAGCCATCCGCACCAGAGCACAGACACAGTGCTTGCGTGGGGTGCTACATACTAGGGAAACAGGACAGTAAGACCTGTGAGCGGGTCCCGCAGCTGGCATCCCTGGGACAAAGAAAAGCGAGTGCTTTTTGAAAGTCTTAAAGGGACAGGGACCCCACAGCTGGACGGAAGCATCCCGGGTCACAGTCCAGAAGCGGAAAATTCCAGGGAACTCCAGGCACACTAATCCCCTGGGCAACAGCTCTGAAACCCCTCATGGAGGTAAACAGCCAAACGGCCCCCCCGTCCATTACCCTCCAGGGCCCTGCCATAACAGAGCAGCAGCCTGAGGCTGGCCACGCTCATGGCAAGGGAGCTTCCTCCATACCAGCCGGGCAAGATACAGAGACCAGGTCTACATGCAATTGCCCAACACAAGCCACTAGGGGTCACAGTTGTCCCACTAAAGAAAGGCCAGGAGCAAGTGGAAAGTCTTGGCTCTTCCAGCTGACAGACAAGTGAATAGCTCACCATTGCACCTATCAACATGAAAAGGCAAAAAAATTTGATCCAGACAAGACTAACCCAGACAGCTTTGACATCTTCTACATCGTCCCCTGAGAAGGAACCTGGGGAGATAGATTTAACCAGTCTTCCTGAAAAAGAACTCAAAACAAAAGTCAAAACCATACTGATGAACTTGCAGAGAAATATGCAAGAACTAAGAAGGGAGAATACAGAAATAAAACAAGCTCTGGAAGGACTTCAAAACAGAATGGACGAGATGCATGAGACCATTAATGGACTAGAAAACAGAGAACAGGAATGCAGAGAAGCTGATGCAGAGAGTGATGAAAGGATCTCCAAGAATGAAAGAATATTAAGAGAACTGTGTGACCAATCGCAATGGAACGATATCTGCATTATATCCAGAAGAAGAAGAGAGAGAAAAAGGGATAGAAAGTGTCCTTGAAGAAATAATTGCTGAAAACTTCCCCAAACTAGGGGAGGAAATAGCCTCTCAGACCACAGAGGTACACAGAACTCCCATGACAAGGGATCCAAGGAGGGCAACACCAAGACACATAATAATTAAAATGGCAAAGATCAAAGACAAGGACAAAGTATTAAAGGCAGCCAGAGAGAAAAAAAAGGTCACCTACAAAGGAAAACCCATCAGGCTATCATCAGACTTCTCAACAGAAACCCTACAGACCAGAAGAGAATGGCATGATATACTTAATGGAATGAAACAGAAGGGCCTTGAACCAAGACTACTGTATCCAGCACGATTATCATTTAAATATGAAGGAGGGATTAAACAATTCCCAGACAAGCAAAAGTTGAGGGAATTTGCCTCCCACAAACCACCTCTACAGGCATCTTACAGGGACTGCTCTACATGGGAGCACTCCTAAAAAGAACACAGAACAAAACACCCAACATATGAAGAAGGGAGGAGGAGGAATAAGAAGGGAGAGAAATAAAGAATCATCAGACCGTGTTTATAATAGCTCAATAAGCAAGTTAAGTTAGACAGTAAGATAGTAAAGAAGCTAACCTTGAACCCTTGGTAACCACAAACTTAAAGCCAGCAATGGCAATAAGTACATACCTTTCAATAATCACCCTAAATGTAAATGGACTGAATGCAACAATCAAAAGACACAGAGTAATAGAATGGAAAAAAAGCAAGATCCATCCATATGCTGCTTACAAGACACTCACCTCAAACCCAAAGACATGCACAGACTTAAAGTCAAGGAATGGAAAAAGATATTTCATGCAAACAACAGAGAGAAAAAAGCAGGTGTTGCAATACTAGTATCAGACAAAATACACTTCAAAATAAAGAAAGTAACAAAAGATAAAGAAGGACATTACATAATGATAAAGGGCTCAGTCCAACAAGAGGATATAACCATTATAAATGTATATGCACCCAATACAGGAGCACCAACATATGTGAAACAAATACTAACAGAACTAAAGGGGGAAATAGACTGCAATGCATTCATTCTGGGAGACTGCAACACACCACTCACTCCAAAGGACAGATCCACCAGACAGAAAATAAGTAAGGACACAGAGGCACTGAACAACATACTAGAACAGATGGGCCTAATAGACATCTACAAAACTCTACATCCAAAAGCAACAGGATAAACATTCTTCTCAAGTGCACATGGAACATTCTCCAGAATAAACCACAAACTAGGCCACAAAAAGAGCCTCAGTAAATTCCAAAAGATTGAAATCCTACCAACCAATTTTTCAGATCACAAAGGCATAAAACTAGAAATAAACTGTACAAAGAAAGCAAAAAGGTTCACAAACACATGGAGGCTTAACAACAAACCCCTAAATAATCAATGGATCAATGACCAAATCAAAATGGAGATCCAGCAATATATGGAAACAAACAACAACAGAAAGCCCCAACTACTGTGGGATACAGCAAAAGCAGTCTTAAGAGGAAAGTACATAGCAATGCAGGCATATGTAAAGAAGGAAGAACAATCCCAAATGAATGGTCTAATGTCACAATCATCGAAATTGGAAAAAGAAGAACAAATGAGGCCTAAGGTCAGCAGAAGGAGGGACATAATAAAGATCAGAGAAGAAATAAATAAAATTGAGAAGAATAAAACAGTAGCAAAAATCAATGAAACCAAGAGCTGGTTCTTCGAGAAAATAAACAAAATAGATAAGCCTCTAGCCAGACTTTTTAAGAGGAAAAGAGAGTCAACACAAATCAACAGAATCAGAAACGAGAAAGGAAAAATCACAACGGACCCCACAGAAATATAAAGAATTATTAGAGAGTACTATGAAAACCTATATGCTAATAAGCTGGGAAACCTAGGAGAAATGGACAACTTCCTAGAAAAATACAACCTTCCAAGACTGACGCAGAAAGAAACAGAAAATCTAAACAGACCAGTTACCAGCAACGAAATTGAAGGGGTAATCAAAAAACTACCAAAGAACAAAACCCCCAGGCCAGATGGATTTACCTAGGAATTTTATCAGACATACAGAGAAGACATAATACCCATTCTCCTTAAAGTTTTCCAAAAAGTAGAAGAGGAGGGAATACTCCCAAACTCATTCTATGAATCCAACATCACCCTACTACCAAAACCAGGCAAAGACCCCACCAAAAAAGAAAACTACAGACCAATATCCCTGATGAATGTAGATGCAAAAATACTCAACAAAATATTAGCAAACCGAATTCAAAAATACATCAAAAGGATCGTACACCATGACCAAGTGGGATTCATCCCAGGGACGCAAGGATGGCACAACATTCAAAAGTCCATCAACATCATCCACCACATCAACAAAAAGAAAGACAAAAACACATGATCATCTCCATAGATGCTGAAAAAGCATTCGATAAAATTCAACATCCATTCATGATAAAAACTCTCAACAAAATCGGTGTAGAGAGCAAGTACCTCAACATAATAAAGGCCATATATGATAAACCCACAACTAACATCATATTGAACAGCGCAAAGGTGAAAGCTTTTCCTCTGCGATCGGGAACAAGACAGGGATGCCCACTCTCCCCATTGTTATTCAACATAGTGCTGGAGGTCCTAGCCACGGCAATCAGAAAAAACAAAGAAATACAAGGAATCCAGACTGGTAAAGAAGAAGTTAAACTGTCACTATTTGCATATAATATGATATTGTACATAAAAAACCCTAAAGACTCCACTCCAAAACTATGAGAACTGATGTTGAAATACAGCAAAATTGCAGGATACAAAATTAATACACAGAAATCTGTGGCTTTCCTACACACTAACAATGAGCCAATAGAAAGAGAAATCAGGAAAACAATTCCATTCACAATTGCATCAAAAAGTATAAAATACCTAGGAATAAACCTAACCAAAGAAGTGAAAGACCTATACCCTGAAAACTATAAGACACTCTTAAGAGAAATTAAAGAGGTCACTAACAAATGGAAACTCATCCCATGCTCCTGGCTAGGAAGAATTAATATCATCAAAATGGCCATCCTGCCCAAAGCAATATACAGATTTGATGCAATCCCTATCAAATTACCAACAGCATTCTTCAATGAACTGGAACAAATAGTTCAAATATTCATATGGAAACACCAAAGACCCTGAATAGCAAAAGCAATCCTGAGAAGGAAGAATAAAGTTGGGGGGGATCTCACTCCCCAACTTCAAGCTCTACTACAAAGCCACAGTAATCAAGACAATTTGGTACTGGCACAAGAACAGAGCCACAGACCAATGGAACAGAATGGAGACTCTAAACATTAACCCAAATATATATGGTCAACTAATATGCGATAAAGGGGCCATGGACATACAATGGGGAAATGACAGTCTCTTCAACAGATGGTGCTGGCAAAACTGGACAGCTACATGTAAGAGAATAAAACTGGATCACTGTCTAACCCCATACAGAAAAGTAAATTCGAAATGGATCAAAGACTTGAATGTAAGTCATGAAACCATAAAACTCTTAGGCAAAAATCTCTTAGACATAAACTTGAGTGACTTCTTCTTAAACATATCTCCCCAGGCAAGGGAAACAAACACAAAAATGAACAAATGGGACTATATCAAGCTGAAAACTTCTGTACAGCAAAGGACACCATCAATAGAACAAAAAGGTATCCTACAGTATGGGAGAATATATTCATAAATGACAGATCCGATAAAGGGTTGACATCCAAAATATATAAAGAGCTCACACACCTCAACAAACAAAAAGCAAATAATCCAAGTAAAAAATGGGCAGAGTTGCTGAATAGATAGTTCTCTAAAGAAGAAATTCAGATGGCCAACAGACACATGAAAAGATGCTCCACATCGTTTGTCATCAGAGAAATGCAAATTAAAACCACAATGAGATATCATCTCACACCAGTAAGGATGGCTACCACCCAAAAGACAAACAATGTTGGTGAGGTTGTGGAGAAAGGGGAACCCTCTTACACTGCTGGTGGCAATGTAAATTAGTTCAACCATTGTGGAAAGCAGTATGGAGGTTCCTCAAAATGCTCAAAATAGAAATACCATTTAATCCAGGAATTCCACTTCTAGGAATTTACCCCAAGAATGCAGCACTCCAGTTTGAAAAAGACAGATCCACCTCTATGTTTATCGCTGCACTATTTACAATAGCCAAGACATGGAAGCAACCTAAAAGTCCATCAGTAGATGAATGGATAAAGAAGATGTGGTACATATACACAATGGTATATTACTCAGCTATAAGAAAAAAACAAATCCTACCATTCGCAACAACATGGATGGAGCTAGAGGGTATTATGCTCAGTGAAATAAGCCAGGCAGTGAAAGACAAGTACCAAATGATTTCACTCATATGTGGAGTATAAGAACAAAAGAGAACTGAAGGAACAAAACTGCAGCAGAAGCACAGAACCCAAGAATGGACTAATAGTTACCAAAGGGAAAGGGACTGGGGAGGACGGGTGGGAAGGGCGGGATAAGGGTGGGAAAAAAAGAAAGGGGGCATTACGATTAGTATGTATAGTGGGGGGGCACGGGGAGGGCTGTGCAACACAGAGAAGACAAGAGGTGATTTTACAGCATCTTACTATGTTTATGGACAGTGACTGTGAACCGGGATGTAGGGGGGACTTGGTGAAGGGGAGAGCCTAGTAAACATAATGTCCTTCATGTAATTGTAGATTAATGATATCAAAATAAAATTTAAAAAATAAATAAATAAATAAAAATAAAAATAAAAGAATACATTTTGAAATATTTTTCTAGTTTAAAATTACCTTGACATTTTTGTCACGTGTTATATCAAAAGAAATTTCAGTTATATAATCGTGTGTGTGTGTGTGTGTGTGTGTGTGTGTGTATCTTTTATCCTGTGGTTACCAACTAGTTTTATATATTATTAAACAAATGCCCTAATGCACACCATATTCACGCTACTACCAAGGCTTTGGTTTCATTCACATGCTTTTATTCAGAATTGAATCCAGGTTTGCCAAGTACTGTGTTTTGACAAATGTTAATCTTTGATACCAAACCAGTCATTAGGCACACCTGGTATTTCCCATCAAAGTGAAGAAAAAGCTAAAAGGAAGTGAATAAAAAAGCCTAACATTTTGGTCTGCATTTCACCTACCTGTTGACTTGGCGTCCTATCTGGGACTACCAAAGGGAAACAAAGATGTAGATAAAGGAAGGCATGTCTGTAAAAAAGGGAAGGTGCCAGAATCATTTTATGATTTTATATTTTGTCTTTTCCTACCTAGCTACTGAGTAATTTATTGCAAAATTGTGCCAGGTCAAAAGAAGAGGGATTTACTTTTGCCCAGTAGAATAGTATGCTTGGTTAGAGTTAACTTTGTGCCAAACACTAGACTAAGTGTTTTTATGTCACACACATGCACACCTTATAGATATGTCAGTTACAAACATTTTGACAGACAGGTCAATCAGCCAGTCACAAAACTATCCTTTCTCATCTAACTCCATGGAGGTTTTCTATATTACCCCTCCCACCTGTAACATTGCAATAAGAGAAATGTACAAACATCACCAGTGCCCAACAGTAAATAAGAGAAATAACTTAGGAGCAGAAATTCAATTGAAATATTCTGAAGACTGAACTTCTGAACAGTTAAAAAAGATGCAGAACTCTCTGCATGCACAGTGATATAAAGAAGTCAGCAAGGCATGAATCAATGTAACACTGTCAGGGGTCACTGAAGCAGCGTGGAGAAAGACACAGTCAAATGACAAAAAAAGAGAATGCCTAGACCAGAACAAGGACAGAATCTTTTCAAGAGTCGCTGGAGGAAGGGTATCCCCAGTTTCCTAGAGAAAAGGAATAGAGCCAAATTGGAGCCATAAATAAAATATGCAATTATACTGCACTGTGGATAAGCACTTTAAAAATAATCTCTGGTAAATGACAGACAATTTGTCCCAAAGAGGAATTTAACTTTTCTCAATAAGTAATAATATTTCATTAAGTCCTATGTTAAAAGAACCCCTTTAGGTGCTGAAACTACTAATCCCAATTGGTACTAAAATAAATCACATTGGTTCCAGGTTGGCTAGGAGAGCTGGGTTCCAGTCCATTTAGAATGTCACCATTGCCCCACCCAAGCCACCATCATCTCTTACCTGGAACACTGCAATAGCTTAATGGGCTTCCCTGAGTCCACACTTAGTGTGCCCTACACGTCACTCTCCACACAACAGCCAAAGTTTAAGGGGACCTTTTATCAAAGAGTGTGATGCTGCTATTTATATTACAGCCTTTATAATGAATGATTCAAGTAACTTTAAAAGAAAGAAATCATTATTTTTATAGCAGAGTGAAGAAACAAACACCTTCCCTCTCCATGTCTCTCCACAGGCCCTGGACACAAAGTCCAGGTACAGAAAATGTGTTTTCTGCTTCTGAGCAAAGCATCTTTTCCCATGTCTCAAGAAGAGATGATTACTTCAACCAGTAGGGATCATTTGACTTTAGGTTATAACTATTATACTAGGTTTTCCTTTTCACTGGCCAGTCCTAGATTTCCATTGGTTTCTCCTCATTCCAATGTTGGAGAGTTCTGTCCACCATCTTCTATTCTTCTATTCTGAAATCACACCATAGCTGAACCCATCCAGCCCAGGCTTTATAGACCATCTGAACACTGATGAAATGAGTACCTGGCCTAGGTCTCTCTCTTGAGTGACCATTTTATATATGTAGCCACATTCAACATCTCTTTTTTAATGTCTAAAGGATGAATCTAACTTAGAAAGTCCAAAACAGAACCCCTGAAGTATCCCCATTTCAGAAACTGGGGAGCAAAATCCACTCTGTTGTTCTGCTCTAGAACATGGAGTGTCATTCTTAACTCATGACTTTTCCTCATCTACTCACCCACTGCCACATATAGAAGGAAATTTTATCATCTTCACAATCAAAATAAACCAAAACATAATTCAGAGCTCAATCACTTCTCACCACTGCTACCACACTGGTCCAAATATCAGCTTCTCTTTCTTGGACCACTGCAACAATCTCCTGATTTTGCTGTTTCTACCCTTTCTCCACCTGCACACTGGTTTTCACACTGCACCTTGAGTGGTGTGTTTAAAATGCAAGTCCAATCATTTCACTCTCCTACTCAAAGTCACCCCAACTGTATGTAAAATGATACATCTCTTACTATTTTCTTCATGCCTGGCCCCATGCTATGATACCTGACCTTAATCTTGCCACTCTTCTCTTCATTGTTCTTCTCTACTCTTTGTAGTTCTCCAATAAACCAGGAGCATTCTTTACAGCCTTTCTCGTTGGCCACTATGACTTAAAGGCTCTTCCCAACTCCCACCACCTTCCACCCACACCGAAACTTTCATACAACCTGCTCAGCACATTCAGATTCTGTACAAGCATCACTTTCTGAGACATCTTCACTGTTCACACACATCTCCCATTTTTCCAGATCATCTTGTGTTGTTTCATTTATCTTCCTACTCTATTATATCTCTGTGTGATCATTTGCATATTTCCTGTCTTCCTCACTAGAATACAAACTTCACGAGATCAGGGATATCATTGGTCACCACTATATCCCAAGAATCCAGAATGGTACCCAGCACATAGTAAGTATTCTGTAAGTATTTTAGATGAATTATTATATCAGCTAGCATTCAGAATTGTTATCTAACATAGCCTTGCTTTACATTGGGCATGGGACTGATTAAAACATATAACAAAACTCACACAAAAATTGTCAGAGTGACTTAAAGAAATTGGTAGATATAAAAAAAGAGACCTTATGGCTGTATTTCAGTTAAATAAATCAGCTGAGAAAGGGCTAGGGAGTCACTGGATCAAAATTTTAAACAGATACTATTTGTTAATCCACTACCACCATTCCACCAAAAATACTTTTAGTCCCTAAATTATTTATTTTGTAGATTACTATCATGTTCATTTTATCTACAAACATGAATACAGACTTATTCCCAATATGTGATTACTTAAATTATATTTTAAATTATATTTTCTCTGTATTTGTTTCGTCTCTCTTTTTACCATATAATATACAGTATTATTAGTGGCAAATGTGTATCTTGAGAATGTACCTAGATCTCCATATCTATACCACCTTATGGTGCAGATTTCATTGTGAGAATCCTCCCTCCTCTGCAACAACTCTCTTTATAAAAAACAAAGGAAATATTTTTTAATCTAGAAAATAAAAAATATTTCCTTAGTACAAATAACTCAATTATTAAAAAATATTCTTCTCTAAAATTCCATTTAAATCTATTGAAAATAAATAAAACCATAATTTAAAGGACCATTTTTATTAAGGTTTTGAGAATGCTCTAGGATTTTAAAAAATATCAATTAAAATGGTTAAAATACATGTAACAATTCTGATTGTTTTTCCTCCAGTCTTGTGTGTATTTATTGCCTTTTTCTACCACCCATTAATGGAAAGTCGCCAGTTTCAAAGATCATAATGTTTACAACTTGATCACACATTTTCCATTATTCTTTATTCCAGTTTCAAGTTTTCTGAATGTTCCAGATAGATAAATCTGTTTTCTTTATGCACACATTAACAGATTAAATATTAAATATTAAAATTAAATATTTTCTAAGGATTATTTATTTGGAGTTGAACCTCTGAATTTGCTTTCTCTGTGAATTACTTGGATACATTACTCATGGCTAGAGAGAGCAAAGATGTAGCAACCACTCTCTTTCTGAAACTGGAGCCTCTATCATCATAATAGGGCCAATCTAAATGAGATTTAAAAGTTTATGCCCAAGGGAAGTAGTTGCTATTAACTAGCAATGTATACAATTAAACTTAGAGCACAGTCATGGTGTTTTAATCAGGAAAGCTAAGAATCATTTCTGTCCCATGGGATAATAAATGAAGGCAAAGAAATTGAACATGCTTTCTGATGTGTTAAGTGATATATGGGCTCTCTTGAGTCACCAAATTGGAAGGGCCACATGCTTAGTTAATCACTGCACAGTTATCTTGGGGGAGAGGTGATAAATTTAACAGATGTTACATGCACAGAGGTCGGGGCAAAAGGGACTTGATCCACCACCTCAGTAATTAAAGGGATGTCTTTAAGTGCCTATTATCAAATGCCTGACTATAAAAGAGAATGAATTTTTTATTCTCAGTCATTCACTGTAAGTGGATTTAGTAATACTATGAACCACAATGGTCAAAGCTGGCCACTAACTAATAGGCTCTCACTAATATGTTGACAGCTAGGGTACAAAATCAAATCCTGGGAGATCAGTTAATGTACTTCATTCCAGAATTTTCAGAAATGATTAGAATAAAACCACAAGCAGAGAAAACCATTGACTACATGCAAGTGATAAATTACTATTCTTGTAGGCTCTCCTTCTTTGAGGATAAACCATGTATTCTCTTGACTAGAAACACTGTTTCTCTTGCACACAATCTAAATGCAAAAGGACAAAAGGCATCTTAGCCAAAATTTAGTCACCTTCCATTTCAAGTGTGTGTGTGTGTGTGTGTGTGTGTGTGTGTGTGTGTGTGTGTGTATGCCGTAATTTCTTGTGTTTGTATATGTGTTAGAATGGGCAAGTGATATTTCTGGAATTAAAAGTTTGATGCCTATTTTCTGATATTATTTCTGTTCTGAAACTCCAGTCTGTTTAAATTCTTAAAAGCATGAAAGTTGAATGATAATAGTATATATGGATTGTTTCCATCAATGGATAGGACAGGGTTTCCTTAAAAGTTTTTATGGTTTTACTCATTTGAATTTTTCTCCATTTCCATTATTTCTATCCATTACCTTCAAACCTACAGTTGGAATGTTACCATTTGGTTGCTTGGTTGTGGTTTAGCCAGAAAAGAATGGTGTCTTCGAAGACAGCCATTTTCCTTCCTTTCATAACTCTTTTGGAATAGAGAAGAAAGCACCCCATCTCCTCCTCTCCCCTCTGTATCCTCAATATTTGTTGGAAAAATACACTAAAATTCAAACCAATGTAAGGAAGGTAATATACTCCTTTCACATCTCACGTCATATCCTGGGCACTCTGATTTTAAAACTACCTTTGATCCATTTAGGTTGAACTTCAAGTCCAAGAGTGATTGGAATTAAAATTCACGGCTATACTTGATAATGTTCAGAAAGTAAATTGTTCCTGCCTCAAATTAGTTTGAAGATGTTTGAAATATCCCCATTGACTTCTCTTTCCTGGCCTATTTCTTTCACTATCCAACACAAGTAAGCCCAATCTCTCTGAGCCTCAGTTTACTGAATAGTAAAATGAAAATGAAAATCATACCCAATCGTTCTCCCTGGATGTTATTCTTACAATTATGATTAATAATAAATGAATAAATGTTCCATGTCAAAAGCATATGGGTGGGTGTTATTAAAATAAAAAACAAATGGAAGCCAGCTTAAATATTCCCTGAGCAGAAAAAAACAGTTTAGTCATTAAAAGAAAGCTTTATTTAGCTTATTTTGCAAGACTATTTTGACCTGGATCACTTCTTGTTTATGCTTCTGGAAATGATAAGCAAAACTTGAACTATTTGCCAAGGTTGATATGAGGTAGCTTTTGACCAGTTACCCATCATTTGCATTTATTTAATTCATATTTATTTTCACATACTGATTAACTATTTTAATTGTTTTTGATTTATTGCCTATTATATGGTTTGCCCATTTTAAAAGTCAAAGTCAAATTAACAGGTTCTAGTTCAAGATGATGATTTAGGAGGATCCTGAATTCACCTCCTCCCACAGATTTACTGATTCTACAGCTACAAATGGAATGATTTGCTGTGGAAAAACAAAACAAAACAAACTAGCCTAGCATCTCCTACACATTGGGAACAGGAGAACCTAATGCACAGCATGGAGACACACAACCAGGAGGAATCTCACAAACCTGAGCTCCTCCCTGAGGACTGAAGGATTTGAACCCCAGATCTGACACCCTAAATTTTAAGACCTGCACCTGAAAGATGAGTTTCCAAGACATCTAGCTGTGAAAACCAACAGGGCTTGTACCCATGAGTTCCATGAGGGTATAGGGAACAGTTCTTAAAGGTTTCATCCTGACTCACCCACCCCAGGGTCCAGCTCAGAGGCAGCTGATGGCAAAGCACTCAGCTTTTCTATGAAAGGGGCTTATTTGATCATCAGAAACAAATAACCTGAGGGGCAGACATCTAATTTAACACGCATCTACAGGTCTGCTGAAATACTATCCAAAGATGGAAGCCAGCAGATACCATCTCTACACTATCCCTCCACCTCACTCCAGCTCACCAGTATCCCCTAGAGAGGAGCTCATCTAGTGCCCCAGTTTTCATGGCTTCCCCCCAGGGAACACCTCTAGGTCACCTGCTCTGGTGGCCAGCAGGACTTATGCTCACAGGTCTCACAGGACTGTAACAAACAGAGAAAGTTATTAACCATCTACCACATCCACGGCACAGCAGAGAGGCAACTAAGGAGCCCGGTCTTTCTGTGAAAGAGGCCTATTTGATTGTCTTGCCTCTTTGACCTGAGGGGTGAGGATTGGTTTGGCACACATTTAGGGATAGAGGCTAGTGGATGCCATCTCTGTTCTCTTCCACTACCTTGTTCAGGTAGCTGGTATCTCCCAGAAAAGAGCTTATACAGTTATCTGGTGCCTAGATTTTTGCAGCTGCTGCTGAGGAGATAACTCAAGATCATCTGGCTCTGGTAGCCAGCAAGTCTTACACTCACAGTCCCACAGGACTGTATATTTTTGCATACTTTAAAAGCTTCTACTAGCAGATCTGGCTTTCAATCAGCCCAAATCTAGGTGCTCAAAGACGTCCTCCCCTTAAGGACACTAACAAGTTTTGGCACATACTTAACTACTGGAAGCCACTAAATATAGTGTTTGCTGCATGGACAATCACAGAAGTTGGAGAAACAACCAGGAGCTAGGGAAGGTTTTGAAAAATAATGTTTATCTTGTACAAAAGGCCACTCCTTTAAGTCTGAAATCATGCCAAGCATCTTTTTGAACACAAGAATATGGAACTAGAAATCATCTGCAAGAAGAACACTGGAAAATTCAGAAATATGTAAAGATTAAACAATATGCCATTGAACAATGAATGGATCAAAGAAGTAATCAAAAATCAAAAAATACTTTGAGAAAAATAAATATGGAAATTCAATACACAATATCTATGAAATTTAGCAAAAGCAATACTAGTATTAAGAGCAAAGTTCATAGTGATAAATTTCTAGAACAAAAAACAAGAAACAAGAAAGATCTCAAATATGCAACTTAATGTTACAACTCAAAGAATTAAAGAACAAATGAAGCCCTAAGTTAGTAGAAGGAAGGAAATAAAGATCAGAGTAGAAATAGGGACTAAAAAATTGACAAGATCAATGAAACTAAGAACTGTTTTTTGTGTTTTTTTTTTGAAAAGATGAACAAAACTGACATACTTTGAGCTAGACTCACTAAGGAGGAGGACAAATAAAATAAGAAATGAGAGAGAAGACATTACACCTGATACCACAGAATATGAAGGATCATAAGACACTCAGCCTTGATCACTTAGCCTTTGATCAAGGGAAGATACTACTATGAAAAATTATTTTCCAATGAATTGGACAACCTTGAAGAAATGTACAGATTACTAGAAACATACAGTTCACAAAGGATGATACATGAAAATAGAAATTCTGAACAGCCTGATTACTAGTAATTGATTGAATCAGCAATCAAAACCTCCCAACAAAATTCCAGGACTAGTGGCCTCACAGGTGAGTTCTACCAAACATTTAAAGAATTAATATCAGCCTTTCTCAAACTCCTCTAAAAACAGCAAAGGAAGGAACTGTTCCCAACTCATTTTATGGGGCCAGCATTGCCATGTTACCAAAACATTCAGGGATACATCAAGAAAAGAGACTTACAGGCCAATATCCCTGATGAACATAGATGTAAACATCCTCAACAGTAAACATCACACTATTATCTCTGTGTTACTTTGTTTACATGTCTGTATCTTCTTGCTACTTGGATTGTAAGGGGATGGAAGCTAGGTCTCATAGTTATTTGTATTTCACATTCCCCTAAATACTCAGAAAACAACTAGCACATAATAGGTATCCATGAAATATAGAAACATGACTGATTGGTGATGAAAAAAATGAGAAAGACTCCAAGCCAGATATAGTCCCAATGACCCTCATAGCTCTATATAATTGAGAGACCACTCACTTTTTCTGGGTCCTGATCTTCCCCTACTAGAGAGACATGATCAATGTCCTTTCTCTGTTTGAGAGTGGTGGTCCAAAGACTAATGAAGCCAAAAATCCCTTGGAGATATTTGAGTAAGAAATGAGCTGAATTGTTGTTTTGTTTTAATTAATTTGAAAATTATTCTGTATTGTTCAAATGGTAACTGAATCACCAAAAGAGGGTGTTTGGAAGTGATAAATGGAAAGTCTGAGAATTTTCTCATTAATTATTTGGCTGTGAAAATAAGAACTAGCCCACATTTACACAGAAATTAAAACAGGCCATGAGGTAACTAAGAAGGTGGGTTAGTGTGGAGTGGCATAAATTCTGCCCTCAGGCATAGACTCACATTTTTAACAGCCAAGCAATAGTTTTACATGTCATATATAATATATGCTTTTCTGTATTTTTCAAATTGCCTACAATGTACACATAATTTTACAATGAAAACTAAATTTTAAAAAATCCTCAACAAAATATTAGCAAACCCAACTTAATAAGACATTAAAAAGGTCATACACCATGATCAACTGGGATTTATCTGAGAATACAGGGATAGTTCAACATACAAGAATCAACCAATATAATACACCACATTAACAAAATGAAAGATAAAAATCATATCATCTCAATAGATACTGAAAAAGCATTTGACAAAATTCAACATCCATTTTCTTATTAAAAATCCCCAAGAAAGTGGATATAGAGGGAATGTATCTTAACATAATAGAGGCCATATATGAAAAGCCCACAGATAACATTATACTCAATAGTAAAAAGTAGAAAGTTTTCCCTTTAATATTAGAAATAAGACAAGGATGCCCAATCATGTCACTTTTATCAACATAGTATTGGAAGTCCTAGCCAGAGAAATTAGGCAAGAAAAAGAAAAAAATGCCATCCAAATCAGAAAGGAGGAAGTACTATTGTCACTTTTTGCGTATGACATGGTATTATACATAAAAAAAATACTAGTGGAGCCAAGATGGCGGCGTGAGTAGAGCAGTGGAAATCTCCTCCCAAAAACACATAGAGCTATGAAAATATAACAAAGAAAAATCTTCCTAAAATAGAGACCACAGGACACAGGACAACATCCAGACCACATCCACACCTGCAAGAACCCAGCGCCTTGTGAAGGGGGTAAGATACAAGCCCCAGCCCGGCGGGACCCGAGCACCCCTCCCCTTGGCTCCCGGCGGGTGGAGAGAAACCGGAGCATTTTTTTTTTTTTTTTTTTGGCGAGCGCTTTTTGGAAGCCTTAGAGGGACGGGCCCCCGTTGCTGGGGAGGCAGGGTGGCGGGACCGGTGAGGAGGTGCCTGGGAAAGGCGCCGGAGGACAAAGAATATCCCGCGTTTCTCCCTGCGAGACCTGGGGGCGGGTGCCTGAGACCGGCACCTGAAGACGGAAGAAATCGCGCGTTTTTCCCCTTTTTTTTCTCTCTTTTTGCCGAGTGCTTTTTGGAAGCCTTGAAGGGACAGGGACCCCGGTGCTAGGGAGGCAGGGCGGCGGGACTGGTGAGCGGGTGTGTGGGACCAGTGCCTGAGGACAAAGAATATTGAGCGTTCCTTCCCTGCGGGACCGGTGGGTGGGTGCTTTTTGGAAGCCTTGAAAAGACAGGGACCCTGGTGCTAGGGAGACAGGGCAGCAGGACCAGTGAGCGGGTGCCTGGGACCGGCACCTGAGGACAAAAAAAAAGAAAAAAAAAATCGCTTGTTTTTTCCTTTTTTTCCTTTTTTTTTTCTCTTTCTTTCTGTTCCCTCTCTCATTGTTGCTGTTGTTGTTTTGGTTTGGAGAGTGCTTTTTGGAAATCTTAAAGGGGCAGGACAGGTCACTTAGACCAGAAGCAGGGAATCTGGGGATCTCTGGGCACTCTAACCCCCTGGGCAGCAGGGAGCACAGAGGCCCCTTACGGAGATAAATAGTCTCCTGGCTGCTCCCCCTCCAACGGGGCTCCACCATTTTGGAGGAACAGCCCCAGCCAGGCCAAGCCCACAGCAACAGCGGAGATAAACCCCAAAGCAACTGGGCAGGAAGCAGAAGCCCCGTCTGCGCACAGCTGCCCAGCACAAGCCACTAGAGGTCGCTATTCTCCCAGGAAAAGGCTACAAACCAACAAGAAGGGAAGCTCTTCCAGCGGTCACTTGTACCAGCTCTTCAAACTATCTCTATCACCATGAAAAGGCAAAACTACAGGCAGACAAAGATCACAGAGACAACACCTGAGAAGGAGACAGACCTAACTAGTCCTCCTGAAAAAGAATTCAAAATAAAAATCATGAACATGCTGACAGAGATGCAGAAAAAAATGCAAGAGCAATGGGATGAGATGCAGAGAAAAATGCAAGAGCAGTGGGATGAGATGCAGAAAAAAATGCAAGAACAGTGGGATGAAGTCCGGAAGGAGATCACAGATGTCAGGAAAAAGATCACAGAAGTGAAACAATCCCTGGAAGGATTTATAAGCAGAATGGATAAGATGCAAGAGGCCATTGAAGGAATAGAAGCCAGAGAACAGGAACGTATAGAAGCTGACATAGAGAGAGATAAAAGGATCTCCAGGAATGAAACAACACTAAGAGAAATATGTGACCAATACAAAAGGAAAAACATTCGTATTATAGGGATACCAGAAGAGGAAGAAAGAGGAAAAGGGATAGAAAGTGTCTTTGAAGAAATAATTGCTGAAAACTTCCCCAAACTGGGGGAGGAAATAATCGAACAGACCATGGAATTATACAGAACCCCCAACAGAAAGGATCCAAGGAGGACAACACCAAGACACATAATAATTAAAATGGCAAGGATCAAGGACAAGGAAAGAGTTTTAAAGGCAGCTAGAGAGAAAAAGGTCACCTATAAAGGAAAACCAATCAGGCTAACATCAGACTTCTCAACAGAAACCCTACAGGCCAGAAGAGAATGGCATGATATACTTAATGCAATGAAACAGAAGGGCCTTGAACCAAGGATACTGTATCCAGCACGACTATCATTTAAATATGATGGTGGGATCAAACAATTCCCAGACAAGCAAAAGCTGAGGGAATTTGCTTCCCACAAACCACCTCTACAGGGCATCCTACAGGGACTGCTCTAGATGGGAGCACCCCTAAAAAGAGCACAGAACAAAACACACAACATATGAAGAATGGAGGAGGAGGAATAAGAAGGGAGAGAAGAAAAGACTCTCCAGACAGTGTATATAACAGCTCAATAAGCGAGCTAAGTTAGGCAGTAAGATACTAAAGAAGCTAACCTTGAACCTTTGGTAACCACGAATCTAAAGCCTGCAATGGCAATAAGTACATATCTTTCAATAGTCACCCTAAATGTAAATGGACTTAATGCACCAATCAAAAGACATAGAGTAATAGAATGGATAAAAAAGCAAGACCCATCTATATGCTGCTTACAAGAAACTCACCTTAAACCCAAAGATAAGCATAGACTAAAAGTCAAGGGATGGAAAAACATATTTCAGGCAAACAACAGTGAGAAGAAAGCAGGGGTTGCAGTACTAATATCAGACAAAATAGACTTCAAAACAAAGAAAGTAACAAGAGATAAAGAAGGCCACTACATAATGATAAAGGGCTTAGTCCAACAAGAGGATATAACCATTCTAAATATATATGCACCCAATACAGGAGCACCAGCATATGTGAAGCAAATACTAACAGAACTAAAGAGGGAAATAGACTGCAATGCATTCATTGTAGGAGACTTCAACACACCACTCACCCCAAAGGATAGATCCACCGGGCAGAAAATAAGTAAAGACACACAGGCACTGAACAACACACTAGAACAGATGGACCTAATAGACATCTATAGAACTTTACATCCAAAAGCAACAGGATATACATTCTTCTCAAGTGCACATGGAACATTCTCCAGAATAGACCACATACTAGCTCACAAAAAGAGCCTCAGTAAATTCCACAATATTGAAATTCTACCAACCAATTTTTCAGACCACAAAGGTATGAAAGTAGAAATAAATTCTACAAAGAAAACAAAAAGGCTCACAAACACATGGAGGCTTAACAACATGCTACTAAATAATCAATGGATCAACGAACAAATCAAAATAGAGATCAAGGAATATATAGAAACAAATGACAACAACAACACTAAGCCCCAACTTCTGTGGGATGCAGCGAAAGCAGTCTTAAGAGGAAAGTATATAGCAATCCAGGCACACTTGAAGAAGGAAGAACAATCCCAAATGAATAGTCTAACATCACAATTATTAAAACTGGAAAAAGAAGAACAAATGAGGCCTAAAGTCAGCAGAAGGAGGGACATAATAAAGATCAGAGAAGAAATAAACAAAATTGAGAAGAATAAAACAATAGCAAAAATCAACGAAACCAAGAGCTGGTTCTTTGAGAAAATAAACAAAATAGATAAGCCTCTAGTCCAACTTATTAAGAGAAAAAGAGAGTCAACACAAATCAACATAATCAAAAATGAGAATGGAAAAATCACGACAGACTCCACAGAAATACAAAGAATTATTAAAGACTACTATGAAAACCTATATGCCAACAAGCTGGAAAACCTAGAAGAAATGGACAACTTCCTAGAAAAATACAACCTCCCAAGACTGACCAAGGAAGAAACACAAAAGTTAAACAAACCAATTACAAGCAAAGAAATTGAAACAGTAATCAAAAAACTACCCAAGAACAAAACCCCGGGGCCAGACGGATTTACCTCGGAATTTTATCAGACACACAGAGAAGACATAATACCCATTCTCCTTAAAGTGTTCCACAAAATAGAAGAAGAGGGAATACTCCCAAACTCATTCTATGAAGCCAACATCACCCTAATACCAAAACCAGGAAAAGACCCCACCAAAAAAGAAAATTACAGACCAATATCCCTGATGAATGTAGATGCAAAAATACTCAATAAAATATTAGCAAACAGAATTCAACAGTATATCAAAAGGATCATACACCATGACCAAGTGGGGTTCATCCCAGGGATGCAAGGATGGTACAACATTCGAAAATCCATCAACATCATCCACCACATCAACAAAAAGAAAGACAAAAACCACATGATCATCTCCATAGATGCTGAAAAAGCATTTGACAAAATTCAACATCCATTCATGATAAAAACTCTCAGCAAAATGGGAATAGAGGGCAAGTACCTCAACATAATAAAGGCCATATATGATAAACCCACAGCCAGCATTATACTGAACAGCGAGAAGCTGAAAGCATTTCCACTGAGATCGGGAACCAGACAGGGATGCCCACTCTCCCCACTGTTATTTAACATAGTACTGGAGGTCCTAGCCACGGCAATCAGACAAAACAAAGAAATACAAGGAATCCAGATTGGTAAAGAAGAAGTTAAACTGTCACTATTTGCAGATGATATGATACTGTACATAAAAAACCCTAAAGACTCCACTCCAAAACTACTAGAACTGATATCGGAATACAGCAAAGTTGCAGGATACAAAATCAACACACAGAAATCTGTAGCTTTCCTATACACTAACAACGAATCAATAGAAAGAGAAATCAGGAAAACAATTCCATTCACCATTGCATCAAAAAGAATAAAATACCTAGGAATAAACCTAACCAAGGAAGTGAAAGACTTATACTCTGAAAACTACAAGTCACTCTTAAGAGAAATTAAAGGGGACACTAATAAATGGAAACTCATCCCATGCTCATGGCTAGGAAGAATTAATATCGTCAAAATGGCCATCCTGCCGAAAGCAATATACAAATTTGATGCAATCCCTCTCAAATTACCAGCAACATTCTTCAATGAATTGGAACAAATAATTCAAAAATTCATATGGAAACACCAAAGACCCCGAATAGCCAAAGCAATCCTGAAAAAGAAGAATAAAGTAGGGGGGATCTCACTCCCCAACTTCAAGCTCTACTATAAAGCCATAGTAATCAAGACAATTTGGTACTGGCACAAGAACAGAGCCACAGACCAGTGGAACAGATTAGAGACCCCAGAAATTAACCCAAACATATATGGTCAATTAATATTTGATAAAGGAGCCATGGACATACAATGGCAAAATGACAGTCTCTTCAACAGATGGTGCTGGCAAAACTGGACAGCTACATGTAGGAGAATGAAACTGGACCATTGTCTAACCCCATATACAAAGGTAAACTCAAAATGGATCAAAGACCTGAATGTAAGTCACGAAACCATTAAACTCTTGGAAAAAAACATAGGCAAAAACCTCTTAGACATAAACATGAGTGATCTCTTCTTGAACATATCTCCCCGGGCAAGGAAAACAACAGCAAAAATGAGCAAGTGGGACTACATTAAGCTGAAAAGCTTCTGTACAGCGAAAGACACCATCAATAGAACAAAAAGGAACCCTACAGTATGGGAGAATATATTTGAAAATGACAGATCTGATAAAGGCTTGACGTCCAGAATATATAAAGAGCTCACACGCCTCAACAAACAAAAAACAAATAACCCAATTAAAAAATGGGCAGAGGAACTGAACAGACAGTTCTCTAAAAAAGAAATACAGATGGCCAACAGACACATGAAAAGATGCTCCACATCGCTAATTATCAGAGAAATGCAAATTAAAACTACAATGAGGTATCACCTCACACCAGTAAGGATAGCTGCCATCCAAAAGACAAACAACAACAAATGTTGGCGAGGCTGTGGAGAAAGGGGAACCCTCCTACACTGCTGGTGGGAATGTAAATTAGTTCAACCATTGTGGAAAGCAGTATGGAGGTGCATCAAAATGCTCAAAACAGACCTACCATTTGACCCAGGAATTCCACTCCTAGGAATTTACCCTAAGAACGCAGCAATCAAGTTTGAGAAAGACAGATGCACTCCTATGTTTATCGCAGCACTATTTACAATAGCCAAGAATTGGAAGCAACCTAAATGTCCATCTGTAGATGAATGGATAAAGAAGATGTGGTACATATACACAATGGAATACTACTCAGCCATAAGAAGTGGAAAAATCCAACCATTTGCAGCAACATGGATGGAGCTGGAGAGTATTATGCTCAGTGAAATAAGCCAAGCGGAGAAAGAGAAATACCAAATGATTTCACTCATCTGAGGAGTATAGGAACAAAGGAAAAACTGAAGGAACAAAACAGCAGCAGAATTACAGAACCCAAAAATGGACTAACAGGTACCAAAGGGAAAGGAACTGGGGAGGATGGGTGGGCAGGGAGGGATAAGGGGGGGAAGAAGAAGGGGGGTATTAAGATTAGCATGCATGGGGGGGAGGGAGAAAGGGGAGGGTGGGCTGCACAACACAGAGAGGACAAGTAGTGACTCTACCACATTTTGCTAAGCTGATGGACAGTAACCGTAATGTGGTTGTTAGGGGGGACCTGATATAGGGGAGAGCATAGTAAACATAGTATTCTTCAGGTAAGTGTAGATTAAAAATTAAAAAAAAAAAAGAAAGAAAGAAAGAAAAGGGGGATTACTCCTTAACAGGATAAAACTATTGGTAAATCAAAGATCAACACATGCTTTAAATATCCTTAATGTTGATCACTTAAAGGGTGTCAGATGATCAGCTATGGAGGTATTCTTTTCTGATAATATTCCTTTCTCTTAATTAAAAAAAAAAAAAAAAAAAGCAGTTACTGTGTGCTGACCTCCAATGAGTTCTGCACAGTGGTATAGAGGGCATGTCAAAGTGTGGGCAAAGGGTCTGTTTGTTTCTACGCAGAAGATCAAGGCCTAGCTTGGATACCCAGAAAATGAACTAAGATACGATATGAGGAGGAACTTCCGGCATCAGCACTCTCTGGAGGACTCGTGCCGGGGGATGATCATCAAAAAGCCTCCACAGGGATCCGGACGATGCTGCGGTTGTGGCTGCATCCAGCCCACCGTCTCCTGGACTTGCCATAAGAAGGAGGAGGGAGATGTCTAGGCTGGCATGTGCATACAGTGAGACAACGAATTTAACTGGATCTGTACTGTTGGAACTCAACCAGGAGTTGGGAGGGGTGCAAGTTGTAGCACCCCAAAATCTCATGACTATAGACTATCTATGGTTAAAAGAACATATGGGATGTGAACAGATCCCAGAAATGGGCTGCTTTAATTTGTCTGATGGTTCAAGTACAGTTGGAAAATATCCATCATATCATAGATAAATTTTCACAAATGCCTAGGGTGCCTAAATGGTTTTCTTGGCTTCACTGGAGATGGCTGGTAAATATAGATTTGCTTTGTTTATGTCACCGTATTCCTATTATGTTAATATGTGTGTGCAAATTAGTTAGTAGTTTAAAACCTATACATACTTAAGGTACTATACAAGAAGATATGTCAAAGAAATAATCAAACCTCCCAAGTTTCCTTCATATGCTACATCTATAGCTTTTCTTCTTCCTTCCTAATTACAAACCTTAAATAGAATTCGTGCCTCATATCGAATTTACCGAGTATCATAATTCCTCCAGGTGGTAAAGATACCTCGAGACAAGTGCTGGGCATAGAAGCCACAGGGCATAAATCTGCAAAGAAGTATAAAGCTAACCTTTGCAAACAATATGGCTTCTCTCTCACTTACCAACTTTACATTTCCCTGTATGGCCCCGGAAGATGACTGGTTAGCCAGAGACGGGTAAGATTCCTCAAGGGAGGAACAACCTAAGACAGGCACAGTCGCAGGGGGGCCATCAGGTGAGAATTTGGGGATCAACAGAGGTGAGGCTCAGAACCTCACCCCCCCTGCTTTGAGAGAAATCTTCTGCATCCGTGGATGTCTTGCTGCCCTTGTCTAGCCTGGATTAATACTTAGTCCATAGGCACACACCTGATCATCTGATCATCTACATTTGCCTTCTTACAGCACTAAACTATGTTTTCTACCTTTATCTTGCATCTACCTACCACTTCAGCATTTTATTAAAAATAAAAATAATAATAATAATAGGAGAAATGTGGGATCAACATATAAATCAAGTACAAAAATCAAATGAATATTCATATTTGACCTGATGGTTTATAGGTCATATTGCATGATCAAAACCGAAAGTTTCTGTGATGAATGCCCTTGTACTGTTCACCATGTAAGAATTTATTCACTCTGTAAGAATTCGTTCACCATGTAAGAACTTGTTCGTTATGCTTCAGATGATTGGAGACTGACGAGAATTAGGCTTGAGATGGATTAATGATTGTACATTGAGCATTGACCCCCCTATACTGAATTTTATTGTTGTTAACAACCATTTGATCAATAAATATGAGAGATGCCCTCTCAAAAAAAAAAAAAAAAAATACTAAAGACTCCATCAAAAAACCATTAGAATAAATAACTCCTTAAAGTTGCATAAAAATCCATATATAAAAATCTGTTGCTTTCTATACACTGATTACAAAATATCAGAAAGAGAAATTAAGAAAAGAATCTCTGTTACAACGGAATCAAAAAGAATAAAATACCTAGGAATGAGTTTAACAAAGGAGATGTAAGATCTATATACTAAAAACTATAAGACACTGATGATAGAAATTGAAGACATGAATAAAAGGAAAGATATTCCATGCCCATGGATTGAAAGAATATACTTAAAATGTCCATATAACCCAAAGCCATCTACATATTCAGTGTAATCCCAATCAAAATTCTAAGGTCATTTTTCACAGAAATAAAACCAACAATCCTAAAATTTGTATATAACCATAAAAAGCATTGTATAGCAAAGTAATCTGAGGAAGAACAAAGAGACATCATACTTCCTGATTTCAAACTATATTACAAAGCTATAGTAATCCAAACAATAGTGTATTGGCGTAAAAACTAACAAAGATCAACGGACAGAATAGAAAGCCCAGAAATAAACCCATGTATATGGTCAATTAATTTATGACAAAAGAGGCAGAAATATATACTGGGGAAAGGAAAATTTCTTCAATTAATATTGTTGAAAAAACAGGACAACAATATTCACAGGAAGTAAATTGGACCACTACCTTACATCACACACATAAATTAAATCAGACTATATTAATGATTTGAACATAAGACCTGAAACCAGAAGAAAACAGAGGCATTAAGCTCTTTGACATCAGTCTTAGCAGTATTTTTTTGGACCAGTCTCCTCGACTTCAGTTGGTGATGACTTTTTTAACTTGACACCAGAAACAAAGAAAACAAAGCAGAAATAAACAATGAAAGTATATCATACTTAAAAGCTTCTACACAGTAAAGAAAAACATCAACAAAGCAAAAAGTTAATCATGTATCTGATAAGGGATTAATATCCAAAAATATATAAAGAATGTAAAGCAATAGCAGAAAAACACTCTGATTAAAAAATGAGTATCTGAATAGACAATTTCCAAAGAAGAAATCAAAAATCTTGTACAAGTAGGCCAGCAGGTACAAGAAAAGGTGCTCAATATTACTAATCATCAGGAAAAAGCAAATCTAAAAAAACCCACAAATACATACCACCTCACACCTGTTAGATTGGCTATTATCAAAAAGACAAGTGTTGGTGAGGATATGGAGAAAGTAAAATACTTGTGTACTGTTGGAGGGAATGTAAATTGGAACAACCATTGTGAAAAACAATATAGAGTTGCCTAAAAAATACAAAATAGGAATACCATATGTCCCAGTAATTCCACTTAGGGGAATTTACCCTAAAAAGAAAACAAGATCACTAATTTGAAAATGTGCATGCCCCTTATGTTTATTTCAGCATTATTACAATAGTCAAAAAGTGTCCATCAATAGATGAATGGCTAAGGAAGATGTGATACATATACACAATGGAATATTGCTCAGCCGTAAAAAAGGATGAAATATTGCCATTTGGGACAACATGGTTGGTCCTAGAAGGTATTATGCTAAGAGAAGAAAGTCAGAGGCAAACAAATACCACATTATTTCACTTATATGTAGGACCTAAAAAAAAAGGAACAAATAAACAGAAACAGACCCATAAATATAGAGCACTGGTGGTTACAAGAGGGGAGGCAGGTAGGGTGATAAGTGAAATAAGTGAAGGAAATTAAGAGGTACAAACTTCCAGTTACAAAATTAATAAGTCATAGGAATAAAAAACAGCATAGAGAATATAGTCAATAATATTGTAATGAAAAAATAAGGCCTAAACGCATTTGACAAAATCCAACATCCATTCACAATAAAAACTTTCAACAAAGTGGGTATCGTGGAAAAGTATCTCAACATAATAAAGGCCACATATGATGACAAACTCACAGATAACATTCTCAACAGTGAAAAGCTAGAAAGCTTTTCCTCAAAGATCATGAACAAGACAGGGATGCCCACTCTTGCTACTTTTATTTAACATAATATTGGAAGTCCTAGCCATAGCAATTTGGCAAGAAAAATATATAAAAGGCATCCAAATTGGAAAGGAAGATGTAAAACAGTCACTATTTGCAGATGACATGATAATATACATAGAAAACCCATAAACCACCACCAAAAATCTATGAGAATAAATTAATTCAGTAAAGTTGCGGGATACAAAATCATTACATAGAAATCTGGTGTATTTCTACATACTAATAATGGACTAATGAACAGATTTCTAACAGACATATGAAAAAATGTTCAGCATCACTAACCATTAGGGAAGAGGTAGCCAAAACCACAATGATATCACCTCATATGTGTCAGAATGGCTGTCAACAAAAAGACAAGAAATACACTGTTGGTTAAGATGTGTAGAAAAAAGGAACCTTCATGTGCTGTTGGAATGCATCCTGGTGCATCCACTGTAGGAAAAAAAATTATGGATGCTCCTCAAAAAGGTGGAAATGATCAGCAACTCCACTTCAAGGTATTTATCTGAAGAAAACAAAAACACTAATTCAAAAATGCATATGTACTCATATATTTATTACAGCATTATTTACAATAGCCAAGATACAAAAGCGATCTAAATGTCCACAATAGATGAATGGATAAAAAAGACGTGGAAATCAATGACATATTGCTCAGTCATAAAAAAAGGATGAAGTCTTGCTATTTGCAACAGCATGGATGGACCTAGAAGGTATTATGCTGAGTGAAATAAGTTAGATAAAGACAAATACTACATGCTTTCACTATTACATGGAATCTAAAAACCAAAAGAAATAGACAAACAGCAAAACAAAAGCAGACTCATAGATATAGAAAACAATGCCAGAGGAGAGAAGAGTTGGGAGATGGATAAGTGAAGGGGATTAAAATGTACAACCTTCCAGTTATAAAATAATTAAGACATAAGGATGTAGTGTACAACACAGGGAATATAGTCAATGATATTCTCACAACTTTGTATGGTAACTAGACTTATTGTGACCATTTTATAATGTATATCAACATCACAATATTGCACACCAAACTACATTGTATTTCAGTTATCCTCAATAAAAATGTAAAATCTTAAAAAATAAGTCCAGGGGATGTAATGAACAATATGGTGAGTATAGTTAATAATACTGTATTGTATATTTGTAAGTTACTCAGAGAGTAAATCTTAAAAGTTCTCATCACAAGAAAAAAAAATTGCAACTATGGTATGGATGTTAGCTAGACTTACTGTGTTAATCATTTCACAATATATGCATATAGCAAATCATGTTGTATACTTGATACAATGTACATTAGTGATATAATAACACCTGTGTCAACTTTATCTCAATAAAAAACAGTCATTAATCTGTTCTATAAAATTTTTTATTTTGATAATGTTCAGAAATGTTTAACTCACATATAGCACAACCAAGTTTTTATTGTTTTTATTAAATCCCATAGCCTTTTATCTTTTAATTGGTTTTTTATCCTATTTATATGCATGTGGTAATGAATATATTTGATTTTCAAACTGCATACCATGTTTTGTCTTCAAGTATTAATTATTCATTTGTTTTATTGTTACCTATCTCCTGCAATGTGATCTGTATCTTTTCTCCTCCTCCTAGTAATTTTAACAATTTAAAATCTATTCTTAATTTCCAACTGGTTTACTTTCATAGTGTTAAGTAATTGTTTAAAACTCAGTTTTCTCAATCATAAATTTTAGAAAGCATCTATTTTTTCTTTTCAGTTTCTCTTGTAAGAGTTACGTCTATGTCCTTATCCCTTGGGACATGCTTTGGGACAGTGGAAAGCTGCAGAGTAATGCCACATGGATTCTGAGCCAAGATATGGGGTCTTGCAATTTCTGCTTTGCTTTTGTGGTACTTTTGCATTTGGGAACCCTGATAACTCCACCTGTAAAAGAACCTGGGTAGTCTTGTGGATGATGGAGATACATGACCCAGTTGGCCTTGTGCACTAGCCAACAGCTATCCAACAATTAGACATTTGAGTGAGACCATCCTGGATCATCCAACTGCCAGTTATATTTTAGACATGCAACTAAAAGCAGATGTATGAAAGGCCACAGAGATTCCTTACATTGCACAGATCAGGAAAACTGTTCATCCTGCACACAATGAAGGTTTCAACCGTAAATTTTGGGGTGGTTTGTTTCATAGCGTTAGCTTAGTGATATAGGTTGGTTGACAGAATTCGTAACTAAGATTTTTCCCACTACTGTCTCTCATGGGAAGTACATTCTCTGAGTGCTTTCTTGTCTAAGAATGATTTGTTGTTGTCTGTATGCATAGACAAAAAGCTAATTATTAAATTTTGTATCACAATTTTTTAAACTCAGAATTCTGCAGATATGCTCCACCTCTCTTGACACTGCCTACTGTTATGAAGAATCTGAGTATAGCCTAATTTTTCCCTCTTGAAGGTAACTGTTTTTTTTCTGATGGACGACAATAGTGCTGGTTATCTAATCTTGAATATTAATATTCACACCATACTACCCCTCGGGATTGATAATTCTAATTTTTCTTGTACTTTTATTCAACTTAGATTTGTAAATTCAGTTTTTCATATATGGAAGGTTTTATTGCTTTTCTGTACTTATTTCTGTCTCTAAAAGACAATAATACTTCAAATGTAATTCTATTCTAGTCTTTATGGCTTAATTGCTTTCCTGGTTTCATCTACATAATTTCCTCAAATGTGTTCTTGCTTCCACATTGTCTAGCAGTGAGGGTGCAGAGCTGAAAAGATTTTGCCATATGATTTAATTTCATACAATATGGACTCCTAATAAAGAGATGTACCTAGGACATGATGTTTATGTCTCAGTTTCCTCATCTAAATAACATAAATAGTGGTAATGCTAATTAGTGAAAATCTGAGTATTCAATGAACCTCTAAGAGCAATATCCTAAGCAATATCCTGGTATGTAATAAGTAAATATTAGCTTTTATTAGCACGATAAATTATCACTGGTCTTTTTTTCATCATGCATTCTACTTCTTATTGCTTCCAATATGGTTTTATATTTTGTAATAGCTTAATTGTTATATTTAATTTATTTCCTTAGCTCATATACCTCACTTTTCAATTTCGTCTATTTTTCTGTTCTCTTTGAATTCTTCTTCAGCTTCTCTCATACACTGTTCTTTTCTTTTTTCTCAAAGCCCACATTCTCTTTTATTTCTGTATACTTTTTAGAGTAAAATTCTACTTGTCCAGTATAAACTAAATTATCCTTTGGACATTATTATAAACCTTCCAACTTCCACTTTGGTGATCTGCTCACTCTGAAATAAGAAATTCCAAAAACACAGTCACCAAGTGATTTAGAATTTATTTATTGCTCAAAAGCTACAAACCTAGTTTCTGCTTCCACTCTCTTCTCTCTCCTATCTCACTCTATTTAACTTTTTTGTTATGTCTTGGTTTGTAATCATCACATTTTAAACCAGAAGCTGCTGGTGCTTCACATCCCTCAACTTCTCACTCCAGCTGTAGTTCTAGTGGGCAGTTCTGTGTGTGCTCAGTCTCACCTCATACTACCAGCATCCAGGCAAAAGTGGGAACTGTGTATTTTTCTGCTTTTAGTCTCGGCTCCTTCCCAGATGCTTCAAGAGCTTCCTCATCTTTCACAAATGCTGCTTGGAAGCATAGGGTAGTTAGGACCCGAGGCAACCTTCAACCAGTTAAGAGTTTAGGACCCTGTCCATAAATATTCTGCCTCCTGTACTTCAAGTGCAAAGTTCTGAGAGGCATTCCCAGTGGACCTCTTGTTATGCACCACAGCAATTTTGATAACATACCCACACACTGGCTTTACCTCCATCCTTGTCTCTCCCTCCCTGATCCCTAACTCCTGTTTCTGGAATCACTGTCTAAATAATACCTGCCCCAAAATCCTTGTCTCAGGCTCTGCTCTGAAGAAACCCAATCTCTCTTTAAGCCCTTTCCCCATTTCTCTACAATATGTAACTTAACCCCAAGTAATATCCCCAAACTTTCTAGTAGCCTATCTAGTTCTTGTGGTTTGCACTAAAGCATTATTCCTTTAGCAACTCAGAACCAATTAAAATACTCAAGTAAGTGTGGATCCTGATTGAGATTTAGAGCTAAATATATGAGCTTGCCTCATACAAATGGGATCTTTAAAAATTTTACTATCTTCATTAACCAAGGTGGATTTTTTTAGCAGATTTAAGTAAACTATAAATCCTGAAAGATAATAAATTATCTATTATCACAGAAATTCTAAACATAATATCTGATTCTTGCCCTAAGTTTCCTTCTGCAAAATAAAAGTATTGGAGTTAACACTAAATTCTCTGAAATTTATAAATCTGTATTTGGTGCTAATTCATAGTTCCATAGTATATCAGTTAGAAAAGGCAAAAACCTTCCATTGACTGGAAAGTTTAGAAACCTTTAGGAATTGAAGCAGAAGAAATAGATGGTTTAAACATTAGATAACCAAAGGAGAAGGAAATTTACTCCTTATGAGCTTGAATTCTACAATCAGGGAGAAGGGTTGTAAGAATATCAACACTACAAAAAAGGTTAAGCTACATTTCAATAACTAGTTTCAAATCTTGTTTCCATATAACTTTAACTAGAATTATAAACAAATACAGCTAACTATAAATTTATCTGCCTTCCTTTCCTTTGAAAATGTATTATTAATATTTGCATGCTTTGTAAAAATGTGATAGGAAGAAATGCTACAATAACAATTTTGCAGTATGCTAACTGTAAATAGTGACTTAGAAGAGCAAGGCATTCTTAACTTTCTGTTTTGAGTATTAGCATTGCATCATGTGGAAATATTTAATTTCTTAGCCATAAAAAAAATCTTAAATTAAAAAAAAATGATTCTACTTGGTTTACTCCCTAATACTAGAATTTACTTATACAATATTTACATGTATAAAAGGTCACTACAATTCTCAATGACTTACTGATTTGACACTGCCCATAGAATCTAGATACTTAAAACCAGATGAAAAATGAGCATGTTTTAAAGCAGTTCATTCATTCAGCAATAGCATTTTTTTGAATGACTTGCGTTCCACACCATGCTGGGCAGCAGGAAGGAGAGATAACGACTCTTGACCACAGAGTCCAGAGAGACGATCAACATGCAAACAGCAATCCCAACACAGAATGAGCAATGCCGTGGCAAGAGGAAACCAGCCGTGGGAGCGCCCAGGACTGCTCTCTACTCCAGACTTAACAGGGTTAGAATGATTGCTCAAAATAAAACCTTATCTAATTGCCTAATAATTAAAACAAAAAAATCATTCCATTATAAAGTTTGTTCCCTAAAAGAGATCAAAAGAAACCATCTACCTGAAAAATTCTGTGCAAGTTAGAATTAGTTATTTTGCATTTTCACATCTTTAAATAGTCAAAGAGAAAGAATGCTTTCAAAATAAATCCGTCTTTGAACACATTTCTTCTGAAAGTGATTTATTGACTATGATTAGTTCTCTGTAAATATCCTAAAAGAACAAGGTTTTAATATTTGAAATTATTCAGGAGAAAATAACCCAAACACCTTCATTAAATTCACTTTGATAAAGGCAGAGTACTGTTGCTAGCCTAATTAAAGCTCTTTATAATGCTCCAAAGGACAAGGAACAGAAAATAATGATCTAAAAGAGATACTGTGATTGCCTCGATACATTACTGCTTTCTTTAGGAGATAAATGTTATAAGAAGGTAAATCAATACTGGGAAGAAGAGTTTTAGCCCACTTAACTGTACTAATATTTAATATTTATTGGAAACTGTTTAAAATTTCAAGTTACTCTGGTCTCTGGCAAAAGATGGTTATTTTATTCCTAATTGCATTTGGGTCCCAGCCATAACTCTTAGAACACCATACCTCTTCTGTTAGAGATCTAAATGTTAATTGTTAGAGAATTATACAATTCTTCATAGGTAGCTTTACATAAAGCAACTGCTAAATGTTCATGGCCCTAAACATTAAGCATGGTGATAGATGAAACTATTAGTATAAAATTATTTACACATATAGAAAACCCAATGTAATATATTTTTTAAAAATTAATAATATTGCAGGTACAAATCAATATGAAAAAAATCAATTTCATTTCTATATAATAACAGACAATTGGAAATTGAAATTTTATAAAATGATACCATTTACAATAATCACCTGTCATAGGACTAGTGTTAAGATGTTGAGTCTCTCAAATTGACCTATATATTTAGTACAATCTCAATCCAAATCCCAGTGGGCTTTTTGGTAGAAACTGAGTCTAAAATCTTCATGGAATTGCAAAGGACATAGAATAACCAAAACAACTTGGAAAAGAACCAAGACGGAGAGCTAACACCACCTGATACCAAGGCTTCTTATAAATCTAGAGTAATGAAGACAGTTGTGGTAGTGAGTAACTCGTTGGAGCAGAATGTAGGGTTCAGAAAAATACCCATATGTGGACAACCGATTTTTAACAAAGTTGCAAAGACAATTTAGTAAAGAAAGGACAGTCTTTTCAATAAAATCATGCTGGAAAAATTGGACATCCATGTGCAAAAATAACATTCAGTTTATACCTCACATCTTATACAAAAATTAACTTAAAATGGATCATGAACAAAAGTGTGAAGGCCACAATTATTTTTTAAAATTTTAAGAAAACATAGGAACAAAGTCTTTGTGACTTGGGATAGGCAAAGTTATCTTAGATACAGCACCAAAAGAATGAAATGGAAAGCAGCTTGCCAAATTGATTATAAGCAGTTTTCAGGCAGTTCTTTTGGAGTCAGAGAGACTTTTGCAAACAGGAATGAAAATGTGTATTGCCTTTTCATGAGTCTCTTCAGAGGAGCACTTATCCTCAAATGAGCATAACCTGGGAAAGGACAATAATCAGACCTGCTTTTAACCGAGTTTCAGAACAGTTTTCCTTAACTCATTTTTCTCCTCTCAGTGGTACCTACCATGCCATTAGGTAGAAATAATTTCCACAATCAGCCTTTTCTTATCAATACTTCATTTTAAAGATGAGCTTTTCCTGTACCACTTGGGCAATGAATAGAGAATTTCATTCTAAATGAGTAAACATCCCTTGTGTCAGCAAGGACACTATATAATATCAAACAGAGACTGTATACCTCTAATGCATTACCTTATCTGAACTCCTGCACCAGCATATATGAAACAATATAACTGTACACTAGAACCTCTCCTTTAGGCAACCATGAGGAATAGTAACATGTCCAGTGAACACCACCGAATTACAGAGCAAATATAACTGCATTTAGATGATAGATATATTTATAATTCCAATAAAACCAAGCAATAAATCATGCAGTGAAATTGGGAGTCAAATCAAGTGGGAATTGTCTTTATGTACCCATAGATAGAAAGAATTACTGAAAGAAAGAGTTCCAGTGTGAGTGTAAGGTATATTGACCTGAGGAAAAATATTTATTAAACCTGTTCTTACCCAAGAGAAACAAAAAGGGAGACAGAGAAAGATAGCTTTTTTCCAAGATGAATGTGATGGAACCATTCCACATGCAAAACGTGTGCTTAAATTTTGAATGTGTTTATTCAGCATGACTTGCAGTACTTTTGTCATACCAGTATTATCACCAGACTTTTGTATCCAGAAATGAGTCTTTCTGTTTTGAGTATTAGCATTGTGTGATGTGGAAATATTTCTAGTAGCCTATCCCTGTCATGAAAAAGGAATCAAAAAAGGTAAGTTTGATGAGTTTTGTTATCTAAATGCTGTTCAACTTCCATTTAAAATTAAAGTACCAGTAGAACTTACACTTTATATCATGAAAAACAGTAAAATATAATAGACTCAGGTTTGCACCTTTAATTTTTCAGCATATAAGGCTTTACTTCCATGCAATTTTAGGATCCTGTAGGATCCTTGTTTATTAAATGTATCAAGACATTGCCTCATCTATTTAAAGTGGCCAGGTGTTTTCAGCAGCAGGCCATAGGGTCAACATCATCTCGAGCAAAGCCATAATAAGTACAATTTTTATGTGATACACTGAAACAAATTATTGTAGTGAATGAGACTTCACCATAAGTCCTAGGGGGCATTTCCAAATGAATATGATTTAACATGAAAACATAATTAAATCCCAGACAAAATGAGTCAAAAATAATTTAATGTCATTGTTAATAATTTATAGCTAGTTGATTTGTCCATTTAATTTACTATAGTCCATATTGTAAAAATAAATAAATAAGCCTAATGCCATGGCAGCCTTATGATAAACCAGCTACTCTAATCACCCTTAGCTCCTATCATCCTTTCCCAGGCACACAATGGCCCTAAGACATTTAAATCATTCCATTTATTAACACAAAGGCAAGGTACTTTGTATGAAAAAGGCATGAATTGAAAAGCCCAGTCATAGCTATAACCCCAAAAATGTTACAGCTTTCTGAATTTCAGTTTTACTTTATGTAAAATGAGAATAATCATGGAAAATAGGTAAAAACATAAGATCTAGATGGCCAACATCCAAAAGACAAGAAACAAACAAATGCTGGCCAGGATGCAGAGAAAGGGAAACCCTCCTACACTGCTGGTGGGAATGTAAATTGATGCGACCACTGTGGAAAGCAATATGGAAGTTCCTCAAGAAAACTGAAAATAGAAATATCATTTGACCCAGTAATCCCACTCCCAGGAATTTACCCAAATAAGACATATGCACCCTTATGTTTACCACAGCACTATTTGCAATAGACAAGATATGGAAACAACCTAAGTGTCTATCAGTAGATGAATGGATAAAGAAGCTGTGGTACATATACACAATGTAATGTTTCTCAGCCATAAAAAGAAAAGAAATCCTGTCATTTGCAACAAGATGGATGGAGCTATAAGATACCATGCTCAGTGAAATAAGCCGGGTGGAGAAAGACAAGTACCAAATGACTTCACTCGTAGAGTATAAAAACAAAACAAAAGTGAAGAAACAAACCAGCAGCAGACTCAGAGACTCCAAGAAGGGACTAGTGGTTATGAAAGGGAAAAAGTTGGGGAAGGTATGTGGAGAGGGAGAAGGGGATTAAAAGGCACTATAATTAGCACTCACAACATAGTCAGGTCACAGAGAAGACAGAGTGACTCTAAGCATCTTACTACGCTGGCAGTGACTGTAATGGGGGGATGAGGACGTGATAATAGCGAATGTTGAACCACAATGTTGTTCATGTGAAACCTTCAGAAGATTGTGTATCAATGATACTTTAATTACACACACACACACACACACACACACACACACACACACACACACATTTATATATAAGATAAAATTCTTCATTCATGTGCATAGAAAGTACCATGGGAGAATGTGTTAATGTATATGAAAGACATAGAATTCAAAACATAAAAATTAAGTAATAAATCCTATATTTGTTCTACACAGTATTTCAAGCTCCTGTTTTAAATTACCTAATAAATGCACAATTCCATATGACAACAGATTATAAAAATTACCATCTAAAGGACCTCAGATGATATTTCTAAATCAAAATATGACTCTTCAAAGCTTTGTCTTAAACCCTCTATAGTATCTCTACTGCCTACAAATAAAGTCCAAAGTCCTTCATCCAAAGCCCTTCAAAAGTTTATAGCCAGCTCTTCTAGCTCCATCTCTTTAGCAGCCCCAGACTCAACTCTTATACCACACATTTTCACATTTTCTCTTCTCCACTTATCTTTCCACTCAGTTATATTGTCATCTCTGCTATGAAAGTTTCCCTGACTTTTATCTGTACAGGTAGTTGTTCCCTCCCTGCTTATGGTGTAGTGAAAAGAGCAGAGAATCCAAAGTCCAGCATTAATTCAAAATGTCCAGCTTCCACCACTGATCATCTGATTCTGCATAATTTACCAAATCCCACTAATCTTAGTTTTCTCATCTTTTAAGTACTTCAGTTCAGTAGTTGCATTATCATGTCACATAAGGGCCAGATACTGTAATATACACAAGCCATGGAGACCAGAACCTAGCACATAACAGAGTCCTAATGAATGATATCTATCATTAGCAGTATTCCACACACTGCCCTACATAAGAGTGCCCTGTCATTATTTAACTTATGCCTACGCCCCACACTGGACCCATCACAGGAGTGGATCACAGGTCATCTCTGAACTCTTAACAATCAGCATAGCACCTGGCAGAGAGTGGCCATCAACTGAAGAATGGATAAATGGAAAGATGAGATGCATGGGCACAAACCACAGGGCACACCTTGTTTTACAGCTGAAGAGACCAAGGCCCAGACTCTTTAAAGTGCTTTGCTGTGGCCACACTTTTAGTTAATGAAAGAAAGAATGTGATAGAACACAGGGAGAGTGGAGTTAGCTTTCAGGATATTTCCTACTGGGGAAGTGTATTTCCTTCATTCAGTGTTTTTTGGGTAAGGTTATAAATTCAGACCTGCTTTCCTCTGCCATCCATAGTCATGTGACGCAGGCTGGCCAGTCAGACTACCCCCGCTTCACCTCCGCGTTTCTGTAGTTGGTTCAGGAGTGGATCTGTAGTGCAAGCAAGGCCATCAGAACTCTTTAAAAGGCACTACTACTCTCCTTATTCTGATGCTGCTCTGAGACCAAGGCTCAGCTAAAAGATAGAGTGGAGAGGTGAAGGGGGAGAAGATAAATGCTGACATGGGTGGACACCGTCTCAGGCTGCAGCTGAAGCTCCTGTGCTTCCATTGCTTGTTTAACCTGCATATGTTGAGTTCCTAGAATTTGCAGTGGCAAGCATCCTAATACAATTTGTTTCCTAATTTCTAGACCCATGTTCATCCTGTTCACCCCTGTGTCTGCTAAATAACTACCAAATGTTTTAACGTGCCCACCAAAGACAGGTATCAGTGCACTGAGCCAGTTGCTTTATTTCTAATGGCAAACCTGATGCATTTAACCTCAGCATCCACCAGTGAATAGAGCCTGAAATGTGAGATAATATTTGCTAAAACAAATATTATCCCTTGCCACTTAGATTTTTTTTTAGTTGGTACACTGTAAGATTTGCCAGTAAGTTTTACCTTGCATACAATACTTACACAAAAGCATTTAGCCCTGAGCTAGCAACAATTTTGCAGTATTTAAAAATGTTTGTTTCACACAGTGTTATAAGCACAATCCTCTCCCTAACACTTACTTTTATGGAAACATTTCATTAATACAATTCAAGTTTTCAAATTAGAAATGTAAAATGAGTTTTCCATCAGTGGATTCATTAAACTAGTATACTTTCTTATAGACAAATTTTTAAAAGCCAAAATCTAAGAAAACATTCCATTTTATAAATCTTTCATAAATAGATCTATTTTAAATATTTGAACTAAATATATTTTAAACTCCTATTGATTTACAGTGCAGGCTGAAATTTAATAAATTTCCATTGTAAACTAGAGTTAAGTTAAATATACATGGTGTGGCACTGATGGTTAAAATTTAAAACAAATGTCATTAAGTCCCCTTATAGCTCTAGTGTTTTATTGTGCTGCAGTCCTTGAATTATTTTGTTAAACTATATTCATTATTTTTAAAAAGTCATCTTTAAGGGGATAAAAATATAGAATACAGTGTGTTAGGATAGCATATCAGAAATCAGCACACTTAGACCATTTCCCCCAAAGAACTTTCCAAAGTTTCATCTTTATCAATTATCCTTCTAAAAACTGAATCTTGGAATAAGATTTGAAAAATCTTAATAAAATATTTATTCTAATACATATTTGAAAAGTATTATGTAATAGACTACTAGTGAAACTAATCCCTTATCTTTTTACAACTTTGTTTTAAATACCCTGTCTGAGAGAGAACACTGTTAGTTTCTCAGTCATTATTTTTCAGTAATTGTAATAGAAAACTAAATACTCATGTTCTCTTTAGCTTTCTTTACTCTCAAAAAATTGTAGGTGAAAGAATATTAAAAGCATGAAGTCATTTATTTATTTATTTCCTAGTCCTATACCCCATCACCCTTATGAAGCACCTATTGTCTCAGGGTGGAGCTGTCACAGCGAAATCAATGAACAAATAAGTCAAATTACTGGCTTTCAATTATCAATATCAAATGTCAATATCCAGCTAAGAGACAAATAAAACTGGAAGCATACTTGTGTACAGGTTTTTCTTATTCAAGGGGAATACTGTTTTCTTTGAAAATGTTGAGAGAAAAATCCTTAGAGTTAGATGTTAAGAACGATGTCTAAAAACTGGAATTTATGTCCTGACTCTCCTAAATCAGCCAGCTGGTGTAGGGGTTGGAGATGCGGAACTGAGAGTAATAGAACCTCAGGTAAGTTTGAAGTTCTGAGAGCAGAAGACAATTCCTTTTTTCTCCAATAAATAAAGCTCCAGGAATTTTTCCAGTTTTGTAGAGAAATCTCACATCCATGTGAGAAGGAACAATGGATTAGAAATATCTGTAGATGGACTCCAGGAATCTCAATCTGAGGGCAGCCTCACAGGGCCCCTGAGGACTCAGCCCAGAGAGGCAGGTGGTGAGGACAGAGGGATGCAGCAGCAGATACCAGCCGGGACTGATAACTGAAGAACAGGCAGGACTGAGAATGGACAACAAAGGCCAGCATGGAAGGTGCAACCGATGGAATGTTATTTCCTGACTTTGCTTTCCCCTGCCCCAGACCATGATGCTGTGTTAGCCTATTAGAACCTTTGTGCAATCACAAAGGAAAGGAAACAGGGTATATTAGTTAGCTATTGCTACGTAACAAATCACCATGAATTCAGGGAACCTAAAATAACACCTATTAGTTCACAGTTCAGTGTGTCAAAAGTCTAGAGTGGCCACACAGAGTTCTCTGCTTAGGGTATCACAAGACTGAATTTAAAGTGTCTGCCAGGCTGAATTCTTATCTGGAGGCTCAGGAAAAGTCTTCTTCCAATCTCACTGAGGTTGTTCTCAGAACTCAGTTTCTTGTGTCTACAGGACTGAGGTCCTTGTTCCTGGCTGACTGTCAGATGGGTTACTCTCAGCAATTAGAGACTGCCATCCTTTCTTAACATGTGGCTCCTTCCACATTTAATGCAATCCATGAAGAATCTCCCTCATACCACATCCATTTCAAACTTTAAATCTGACTTCTCTGTCTTTGATCTATAGACCCAGACTTATAAGACTCATGTGATTAGGTCAGACTTGCCCAAATAATCCCTTTCTCAAAGTCAGCTAATTGATCTTAGTTGTATCTTCAAAATCCATGCACAGCAGTACCTAGATTAGTGCTTGGTTGAGTAATGGATAGAAACCATGTGAACTCCAGAGGGTAGGAGTCATAGACTCTTAGGATTCTGCCTACCTTAGAAAGAATTGGCCTAGGAAATCTGGAATTGGCTTAGAAATCCTTGACTGTGTTTTATGTTGTAAATGACAAGATGAAGTTTCTCCTAGGAAGTGGAATATTGGTCAGGATAGAGATTAGTCGGTAGTGGAAAACGTCTAAAAAAAAGATTCTCTATTACACATGCCAGAGTTTGTAACCTATGGAATTTTTACCTCCAGACTGTTACAATTCAATACAGCATCACCATCAAATAATGCTAAGGTGATATGTAAACCTGGCATCATGACAGGAAATCATATATCAAAACTCCTTGAAATTTTATGCACATCCCACATTAGCAGAGCAAACATAGGTACTTGAAATTATAATACTCGGCCATCAATCTTCTAGCCTTTTCCATCTTTAATTATATTTCTGACCCTTCCTGACATTACTTATATCCTAAAACTTCCTTCACCTAAATCTGGAGCTATTCAATTTTGTTTTCTTTAGATCATGAGTAAGACTGTTGGTAGTCTGGGACATCAGGGAATCTCCTAGTACATAAATCAGAGTCAGAAGGAGGCTAGGATGTTAGTTTTCTCTCCCTGACCAACTTCTTTATACCACCTGGGTGATGGGATTCAGGTAAGACTCAAGTCTCAGGGTCAGAAGGGCACCTGGGGAAAGAAATCAAAGCAGCAGCAGGATCCTTAACATTGTTCAAACACTAAGGAGGGATAAGAAAGACTAGAAGGTGGTCTGAAGAGTACTCTGAAGTCCACTTCCTGGAGGGATAGTCTGATTCTTACAGACCAAAAGGTTTTCACTGTGAAAGTGCTGCTTGAAAAAACCCTCCATTTTGATAAGCAGCTGAAAGCCAGCATTTCCTGTGAATTACGATTCCCCCCATGAAAATAAAGCAGAAAATGTTGAAGACCTCTGCACTGAGACTACTTACCTCAGAAACAGAAACACACAATTAACTTGCACTAGAGTAGGATTTTTAAGCATTAAAGTGTATCTGGGATAGGGCTGTTGCTTTTACCTTACAAACCAGAGTAAATCAGATTCTCAGTAATGTATTTACTTAGCTAAAGTTATGCCCAACTATTATTCTGGATCTATCCATGATGCCAAGAGCTCCTTCCATGAACCTAAATAAAGAACCAGCCTTCTTTAGGAACAAAAGGGGACTGAATAAATTAAAAACACTCTTAGATCAGAATCAAGAGCACCAAGCAGCTTCTAAATTTATTCAATTCACACTTTGTTTTTAAAGAAGACTGAGCTACTTATTTCTGTCCTATGGACAAACTCAGGATATAATGGACAAAATGCAAGAAAGAATGAAGAGAAAGCATAATATTCCCAGAAGAGTAAATATATCTTTTGCAAAGTAAAGTTATCAGAGTCACTCAAAGCCCCAAGTGATCAGCTGCTATAGGACATAGAACTGAGCTGAAAGCATTGTGCAAAAAACTTAGGTAAATGAGGATTTATATTTATAATGAAGAAGCATGAGTGAAAATTGATAATCTTTTAAGAGAAGAATCTCTAGTTCTCAAATCCCTATATGTTACCTCAATTTTCCTAAAGTTATTTGCATCTTTGGACCACATTCCACTCTTAGGGATCTCAGAGACTCCTTACGGACAGTGTGTGCTTTGCCCTCTAATATAGGGAGACAAATGGCTGCCTCAACATGCACATGGAGGAACATTTGGGATTTCTGAACTGCTACTTCAACATCTGCCAGAGAATGGAGTTTTATTGGAAATGCTGCCTCACATTTAATAATTCATGCACAACCATTTTTTAATAAATAATTATTTGATATTAATCACTTCATAGGTGAATATTGACTGCCCTGAGTAATATTTACCAGATGCTGCCCAACAGACCTCATTATCCCCAGATTCATATTAGTACTCCCAGCTCGAGGTCTGCTCTTTTTCACCACAACCTTCCTAATGCAACTTAGATCCTACCTTCACAGAGCTTTCTCCCAAAACCTAAGTCCAAATGATCCTCTCTTCACTCAGTTGTTTTAGCAGTTTTTATCTGCACCATTCAGATCGATGTGTTCCTGCTTCCCAAAGGCCCTAGCTCTCTATTGAAAAATCCCTGTAGCAGGTTGAATAGTGGCCACTTAAGGATACCAAGTCTTAATCCCGGAAACTTGTAAATACTACCTTTATGGATAAAGGGTCTTTGCAGATGTAATGAAGTTAATACTTTTGAGATGAGGAGATTGCCCTGCATTATCCAGGAGGGCTCTAAATGCCATCACAGGTGTCTTTATAAAAGAAGCAAAGATAGTACCTACACACAGAAGAGAAGAAAGTGTGAGCACAGAGGCAGAAACTGGAGTGATGAGGCTGCAAACCAAGGAATGCCAACAGCCATCAGACACTGGATGAGGCAGGGAATCAGTATTCCCCTACAGTCTTTGCGGGGAACAAAGCCCTGCTGACCAGCATTTTGGATTTCTGGCTCCAGAACTGAGAGAGAATGTATTTCTGTTGCTTTAAGCCACAGTCCGTGACGACTTGTTACAGCAGCCGAAGGAAACTTATATGGGCCACCAAGTAAGCTCATTGTTGGTTTATTGCTCCTCACAGGGATTATATTGCAGCATATAGCTGACCTTAGCCTGTCTTGTTCAGACACTTGGACTTTCATAAACTCCATATTTACATCTGGCTGGAGAGAGTAAAATTTGATATCCCCCAGTTATAAGAAAAATGTGGTCCTTTCTTTGCAAGGTTATTGAGGTTTTTACTCCTAGATAAAACAGTTGTTTAGTTTGTGAAATTTTTAAATAAGACACATGGGTTCCAATCTCAGCCCTGACACTTGCTAGCTTTTTTAGATTAGGCAATTCATTTACCCTCTTGAAGCTTGCATTTTCATTTATAAAAGTTAGATACTTTCATAGGTTTGCTGAGTGATGAAATACTTCATGTAAGGCACAGTGATTAGCACACTCTAAATGCTTAGTAAATGGTAGCTTTTTTTATTATTGGGTTTCCTACAGTTTATTTGTTCAAGAAATATCTACCAAAGGCCTGTTAATGAGCTAGGTACTCTACTAGGAGCTGAGATTACAAATCTAAAGAAATAGACTTCCTCAAAAAATGAAAAATAGAACTACCATATGATCCAGCAATTCCACTTCTGGGAATACATCCAAAGGAAACAAAAAACTAACTTGAAAAGATTTCTGCACCCCCATGTTCATAGCATTATTTACAATAGCCAAGATCTGGAAACAACATAAGTGTCCATCGACATCCATGGATAAAGGAGTTGTATGTATGTATGAATGTGTGTATATGTATATATATGTATATATATAATAGAATATTATTCAGCCACAGAAAAGGAGGAAATCCTACCATTTGCAACTATATGGATAGACCTTGAGGCTATTATGCTAAGTGAAATAAGTCAGACAGAGAAAATACTGTATGATCTCACTTGTATGTGGAATCTCAACAAAAAAACATATACACACACACACACACAAATTCATAGAAAAATACATCAGTTTTGTGGTTACCAGAGGTGGGGGGATGGGAAGGAGAATTGGCTTAAGGTGGTCAAAAGGTACAAACTTCCAGCTATAAGATAAACAAGCACTAAGGATCTAATAAACAACATGATGACTACAATTAACAACACTGCTGTATGATATGTAAGAAAGTTGAAAGAGTAAATCCTACATTCTTATCACAAGGAAAATTTTTTTTTCTTTTTTTGGCTTTTTATCGTATTTATATGAGATGATGAGTGGAATTATCTCACTATATAGGAATCATCTCACTATATATGTAAGTCAAACCATTATGCTGTATACCATAATTATATACAGTGACTTCTCACTTATGTCTCAATAAAACGAGGGAAAAAAGGACTAAGTCCCATAATCATGGAATTTACATAAAAAGATTTGGATTCCTAGCCAGTGCATATTTTAAAAATTCTCATTCTCCTCTTTAATAAAAAGACTTTTAAAGCTGTAGAGTATCTCTTACATTTAGCTTTTCTACATTTCAGACACATGAAGTGTTCTTTCCAATGCTTTTTGTATTGTTTATCATTTCTTTATTGATACAAAAATTATTGAGGTATGTGTTTTCTAACTTTAAGTAGTTAAAACATTTTGTTCTATTTTTAATTATTTCAATTGTATTGACTTATGAGCAGAGAGGAATACAATAAAATTGCTCATATTTGAAAAGCTGCAAAAGTTTTCTATAGGTTTTCATTTGCAAACTCCCATTTTCTTTAGGTTTGCATTTGCCCAACACTATATGTCATTCACCAAAATTTCTTTGTTGTTACTCTTCATAATTTTTGTAGCTTATTTCCTATAAAGAGCATACAGCTAGGCTTTGTTTTCTAACTCTCACAGACTGCCTTTTAGTGGAAATCACAGTTGAAATATATTTCATTTTTTTCTTCCATCTACTTTGTTGACTTCTTATTTAACATCATTACTTGCCCTATATCTATTTCTTAATATTGTCATTACTTTTTCACACCTACTCTTACATTCATTCCCTGTTCACTTTTAAATTCAGCCATATTGTTTCATGATTTTCAGCTGTAGTTTTTCATTACCTTTTATATTACTTAGGGTATAGCTACAATAATAACAAACCCCAGCATTTCTGCAGCTTAGTATACAAGAACTTATTTCTAACTTACGTTATCATTCCATGGCAGCTCCAGGAAATAGGGTTCTGCTTGGTTATTATGGAACTCGAGATGACAGACACCCTGCACCTAACTCTAGGCCTTCCACTGGATGTCAACATCATGCTAAAAGGGGAAGAATGTGGAGGATCATGCCTGGCAGAGGGACACATTTCTGCTTATAGTCCAGTCACATGCAGAGGAAGCTGGGAAACACACATCAGCCACATACAAGCCAAAATCAGATACATATGACTCTCCTATTACCTAACAACAAGATGTCAACTGTGCCACAAGGGTTCCCAAGTTCTTGTTATGAAGCCACTAATCAGCCATACTTTGACTATCATCTAATATTCAAAAGTACATGCAGAAGAAAAATAAAATGGCAATTTGTAAATATGCTAGTTACTGGGGCTATATTTATAATATGTGTGATTTTATTATCTGAAAGTAATGGAAAGTGTAATTCTGAATGTTTGCCAATTTGCCTCTCCAAAATGCCCATGTCACTCAGAGACCAGCCACTTGCTCTGACTGGTTCTGAACACTTCCTCATGCTCTGTGTACTCCATGAAGCAGGGGCAAGGCTAAGAAGGCTTACCTGGTTCCAACACCAGTGTTGAGCATTCATACAGCATTGGTTTATGTAATCTTAAAAGTGCCTCCCAAGTCATTTAATCCTTTCAAAAAAGGTTTTCAGCAAAATAATGACAAATTTACTAAGACTGGGTTTTCTGGTAGGTAGTCACATATCATGTGCATTATTTCATCTGGGACATGAAAATTATTCAAGAGAGAAATCTGAAATATACAACCCTCCAGGATCACCATATTTCTTTGTGGTTCATTTTACTCTATAGTCCTAGAATGGAGGAAAAAATCTGGAATGAGCAAACTTGCATCATTCAAATCAGTGACCCAGTGCTGAACAGGATCATAATTCTGTAGCAGCTCAGCTATGGTTGAGGATTAGGCTGAGGATTGGGTCACAAAGGTTAATTAAAGCATCCAAAGAAGAATTCGGAAGACAATTAGAATACATCACAAAGCATCAGCACTACCTTAGGCTTTATGAGATATTTTTTACAGCTGGTCTCTGCTAAATGGGGAGCTATTTTTATGTCACTATGAATTACATGTAATAGCAGTTTTCTTACATAATTTACTGTACCCTTGTCTTCCTAAAATGTCTAATTTAGCTCTACTTTTGAGAATATGCCTTCTTCTGTACTTTTTTCTTCCACTAGGCTGTATGCCTATTCCCTTCCCCAGTGCAGTCCCATGCTGTCAAAGTCAAGGGGATTTTATGTCCAGAGTTCTCTGGTCCTCACTGAGTTAATTTCAACTTTCACCTGTCTCACTTTCAAACCTATTTTTCAAGGCATAGTCAGCATATCCTGCATTAAGTCAACCCATAGACTTTTTTTAAATTTTTTATTAAGGTATATTTTATATACACTCTTATGAAGGTTTCACATGAAAAAACAATGTGGTTACTACATTTACCCATATTATCAAGTCCCCACCCATACCCCAATGTAGTCACTGTCCATCAGTGCAGCAAGTTGCTAGAGATCCACTATGTGCCTTGTCTGTGCTACACTGTTCTCCCCATGATCCCCACACCATGTGTACTAAACATAATACCCCTCAGTCCCCTTCTCCCTCCCTCCCCACCTGCCCTCCCACACCCCTCCCCTTTGGTAACCACTATTTCATTCTTGGAGTGTCTGAGTCTGCTGCCATTTTGTTCCTTCAGTTTTGCTTCATTGTTATACTCCACAAATGAGGGAAATCATTTGGCACTTGTCTTTCTCCGCCTGGCTTATTTCACTGGGTATAATGTCCTCCAGCTCCATCCATGTTGTTGCAAATAGTAGGATTTGTTTTCTTCTTATGGCTGAATAATATTCCATTGTGTATATGTACCACATCTTCTTTATCCATTCATCTACTAATGGACAGTTAAGTTGCTTCCATATCTTGGCTATTGTAAAAAGTGCTGCGATAAACATAGGGGTGCATATGTCTTTTTGAATCTGAGAAGTTGTATTCTTTGGTCAACCCAAAGACTTTTTAAACAAGTCCTCATCTTTGAAAACCTGCTATTATTAGAACTTAAAATACTCTGTGGTATTACTTCAATACAGGTCCTTTAAACAGGAAAGAGTATATAAGGCAGGTTTACCCCAAACCTCATCTATAAAGTGAATTATTAAAAGTGCTGGAAGAAACTTGTGATAGTGGCTTCATCTTGGCTGTGTCATGGCATGAATCAAAACTGCAGCATCAGCGTTAGACCCAAAAGACATTACATTTTATCTGAATATCATGCAAGTTAAAATTTGCATCTGGTGTTAAACAGCTAATTTCATATCTACATTTTAAGATTTTTTAATAACCTGAATGGAAATAGAGTAATATAACATAAACCACAAATCAAAACATACAAAGCACATTTAATCAGTTCTCCAAATGATAAGCAAATCTAAATTAGGCCACAAATCTTTTAGCCATGTTCAAATTATCATTAAGGTTTAGCAGGGGATCAAAATGCTGGTTTGATCATCTTTGCAAGCCCTGGCCTATGGGAAAATGCAGCCCATATTACAAATTTCAGCAAAAGGTAAACTAAAATGTTTCATTCCATTAAAGAACATTATGACCCTCTAGCAGAAGATATAAATCAATAAGAGGACAGAGACCAAAATGAAGTCAAAGGCAACTATTTTTTAACTTTATGTGTTGAAATAATTCAAATAGAAAAGCTACAAAAATAGTATAAGGAATTCTCATACACTTTACCAAAGTCCCCAAATGTTAGTATTTTAACATTTACTTCCTCTCTCTTCCTTTCTCTCCCTACTTCCTTACCCCCTTCTGTCTCTACTTTTTTCTGAACCAAGTTGAAGATATGATGTGCCTTATCCTTAAATGAATCCAATGTGTATTTCCTAAAAATAAGGACATTTTCTTAAATAATTACAGTTATAGTTATCAATCAGAAAATGAACTACAATCTAATTGAGAAACTGTAATCAAATTCTGCCAATATCCTACTTAGATGATTTAGAGCAAAAGAAATATTTTTCTCTAGTCCAGGACCTAATTCAGGATCAAATGTTGCATTTAGTTGTCGTTGGCTCTTTAGATGAAGTCTAGAAGATTCCTCCATCTGTGTATCTATCAGACCCTGACATTTTTCAAGAATACAGGTCAATTATTTTTATAGCATCTCTCATTTTGGATTTGTGTGACATTTCCTCAAGATTAAATGCAGCTTATGTCTTTAGGGAAGAATTAGCACCAAATGTGTATGTGTTTCTTGAGGCAACGTATCAGGAAACATATGAATATATATCTTATTATTGGTGATGGTAACTTTAATTACTTGGTTAAGGTAGAGTCATCAGTTCTCTCCACTTTAAAGTTATTCCTTTTCTCTTTGTACTGATATTGTGAGAGATATTTTGAGACTACACACCCTGTATCACACTTTGACCTACTAGTTTTAGCATCCATTAATGATCCCATCTAAAACAGTAATTACTGGCAATTGCCAAATGATGATTTTTCTTATTCCTTCATTTCTCTACATCTTGCTGTGTCAGAAAGTAAAAATGTGCTTTAAAAAATAGAAACAAATATCAACAGAACACAAGAGCCAGCATAAAAGGATTCTTCCTGGTCATTCTGGAACAATTCAATGACAGCAAGTGATTATAATCCACAGGAAAAGAAATAAGAATCCATATGTCCAGACTGATAGAGATTGAGATTGAGAGCCAGGTGAAAGAAAAAAAAACTCTTCCTTAGACAAGAAGGCAATGTACTTTTCCAGACATTGAATAAAATACATATTAAAAATCTTGAATGAATGTAATAAAAAATACTTCATTTGTAACCAGAGAAATACAAATCGAAGTAATAACATGCCACCCTACAAATTTTCATCATGCAGCTTTCAACAATTAGTGAGACTGGTCATACCAAGTGGTGACGAGAGTGGAACAAATGAGGACTCATTGATTTGAGTGTACATTAGTGAAGTCTTTCTAGGTAGCAGTTTCATACTATGTATGAAAATTTAAATGAACACAACTCTCTGACCCAGCAATTCCACTTAAAATATTATAACAGACAACTGAAAAAGTAAAATGTTTATATTTTTATAGCATTGGTAAAGATAGGAAGAAAATTTAGCAATCTGAATTATTTGCCAATAGAATTAGATTGTTAAGCAGCTGGAAAGGTGATTTGTCTCTACTTATTTGGGAAGATTTAACATAGTACTATGTAAATAACTCAGATTTTAAAATATATGTAAGTGTGATTAGTCCATTGTGTGGATTCATATACATATACACCTTTAGGCACACATTCAGAAATACACGTACACACTGTCCTGATATTTACTGTCTGTAAAATTTACTGCCTCACAGCTCACAGAGTTTTTTAGAGGATAAATGAATATTTCAATAGGAGCACAGTGTCTAACACATGAGTGCTTAGTAACATTTAACTATTATTTTTTAAATGTTGATTATTGTTCTTTGAACAATTTTTTACTGAAGTTATATTTTTTCTAAACTAGGACATCATTTGGGGCATCAGATTGTACCTTTCTCCTTCTGTGAAGACAGAACCCCCTCTAAGCCATCTTATACCAAATACAAAATAGACCTTACTTTAAAATCTTTTTGATAAACAAATTGTGGGCCAGAAACTGAATTCTCATCTTTTCTTTGAAAAACACCCTCAATATTGAGCACTTATACTTCCTAAGGAATTAACAGGATAGAAATGAAATGAAACAACACAGAGATACAAAAAGATTAATTAGAAAGGTTGCTTAATAAACACTTTGGCCATCTGACTCAAGAGTTACTAATATCTAATATTCACATATATCAGTTTCCAAAAAGAACTGCGTATGGATGATTTCATTAACAACACATGCCCTTAAAAGCTGTGTCAAAATATACTGATTATACTGTTGTTCTCTTTGTTTAATTTGTCTTAACATTGTGATTGCCACAAATAACTACAATCATATCAGTAATATTCTGCAGACACAGCACAAACCAAAGAATGTATTTGATTCATCCTAAAATTTAATTAGACAAGTGTATCTTATGACCTTTCTCTTGGTGTGCGTTGAATGTTTTTCTTAACAAATGTCCCCATGCAAGAAATAATTTTCATAAAATGTGGGAAAGATACACTAAGGTACGTAACAATGAGGTTATTTATCAGCTAATAGGGTATCTCCCTGTCTGACATCATGCAAATTTTTTATCATTATGGAAATTTATTTTGCACCTTTGATTTCTTTGTGCTCCTTTAATCCAGTTCAGCTGTTAAGAGTTACCTTTTATCACACTAATTGTAGCTCTGATTTATCCTTCTTTTTTAGACAGACAAAATACTCATGAAAATATCTTCCATTAAATGATATGGAGAACACACAGGAGTTCAAGGTTTCCTTAGTATTCAAAGGCAATTTAATTGTACTTACGATCACAGTCACAGTAATCTGCAGGCCCGTGGCTTGATGTTTAGCGTGGGTGCATTCTAGAAGCCACTGCTCAAACATTCTAATTCTTCATAATCGCCTGACCATTCTCTTAATAGCACATGTAAATTATCACCTTACTCTTTGGCCAAGCCATAAAACCAAGAACTAGTAGATCCATTAATCAGAATTTAATTTAGGATCTGGGCCAGATATTTTATTAGGGTGATTCCCTAGATTGGCCTATAATTTCAATGTCACTTTTCATTTTCATTCATTTTCTGATATGAACCATCAAACAACATTGCTCTTATACCTTCACCTACCTTCCTACTGAGATGCTTAAATTCTAAAATTATATTAAAATCATTCTACCACTAAGGTGCCAAAACTTGGTGATCTAGGAAAAGAATACAGTTCTGGATAGTATCTTATGATAAGGAAAATACAGTGGATAAAAGGAACCTTGAAAATCCTCATTTTTGGCAAGCCTCAACAGGTTATGGTCACCTCTCAACTGAAATCCTGGAATGAAGGACAGTCTTAGACCATTCTAGTCATCCCAGCCACTGGGCCTACCGCATGGTCTACCGGAAATGCTATTCTGAATCTGGTTTGACCTCACAGATCAGATAATCTCATACATGTCCAAAAGTTGCCAATCTAATATATAAGTGACCTATAAATAAAAGCAGATGAATTCAATTTAGCAAATGTTTACTAAATGACCATATGCTACATTAGTTTTAAGAACTGTGGAAAATAAAATCAAAGCATAGTTTGCATCCCCAAGAAATATTCAATCTAGTAAGGTGTTTAGCACATACAAAATCTATGACAGGAAGCAAAGATGGTAAATTCTAAAGATGGGCACAACATGGCACAAAGATGGAAGCCAGAAAAGGAAGATGACTCAAATAAGGACATCAGTACTGGAGTCCCTAATAGGATTTTCAGTTCAGTCCAATGTAAAAGAGTACTAACCTCCTAAAGTCACGGCCTTCAGTTCTACATGAGTGACACCTACAAAATCCATGCAAGGTCAAGATTAAAAGACAAAAATCTCATTCCCTATCCTGTGCACACTGCTTCAAACTTCACTGATTTTTTTCATGAGGAAATGATATTCAAAATCATGAATGAATAGCCTGTTAGAAGGATTTGTAACAGCTTAGTTTAACTGGCTTCACTTAGTAATGGTAAAGAGTTAATAGTTATGTAACCATTTCATCACTTTGTGCTTTATTCAGAGAAATTTGTACCAATCAAAAGAATCCAGGTGTCTGATCATTTCAAGTGAAAGATGTATTTGCATTATTAGTTTAAGTCTCCTAACTTACAAAGAGGCAAATAGAGTTTAAGTGACTCTCCCAGTATCACACATAGCAAAAATGGGTAGTGCTAACAATTGACCTTCTTCATGGTCAAAAGTATTTTTGTCAAAAGACAAATATTTTTATCTTTTGCTGATCATTGTTTCTGATAACTCAAATACCCATTTTGCATCAAATAAGTTCCAGAGAGTAAATGAGATTGCATCTTTACACACTTGAATATTTTAGGTTGAGAACATTTAAAATATTTTAGTTTAGAGCTTTTTTAAAGATCTGTGTGTGATTCTTGCTAAAAAGGTGATTGCATGGGAGTATTCTGGAGAATTTAGTTTCCAAAGACTTAAGGACATAAACAGTGACTGTTCACTCCCTTTCAATCCCAAAGTAGAAACATTACAGGAATGTTGGGTCTATTATATAAATGACCATCAGGTCTGAAATTTACCATGTTCAATAACCCAAGCAACACTAAGTAGATAGATAACCATATCTATAAATTGACCCCCTCCAAAAGGCATTTTTTCATGAGAATAACCCCAGAAATTAGGAGCATATACATTTACAAGGCAAAATAAGTTAAGGAAAAAATTGTGATTGCCACAATTCAAAATAATTGATGATAAACATACAGTTGATATAAAACAGTAGAGAACCCTCTGTGTTGCTTTATGATAGCACATGAGAAAAAAATATGGCAGGCTTTTCCCAATATTTCCTCTCAGTGATATATATATTTTTAACAACAATAAGAAAAAAGACCACATAATGTATATTGAGTGCTGAAAGAGTGGGAAATGACTTTTATAGGGTGGTTGTCTGATTCCTTAGAAAATATGAAGAATTTGAATGGGTAGGAGCACAAATAGAAAAATATCTCAGGCAGGAAAACATAGCATAAGCAAGGGCCTGCAAATCTTCTCCATATTATTTTTGTTTTGTCATTCTATGAATTTAATCACATATTCTTAAGCCAATGCCTAAAGTATAGTCCATCTATCCAGTAGACTGGTTAATATTTTATAGTGGAGTTTATTCTTTTTGTCTTTTGTTGCATAATGATACCCCATTGCAAGATGAATGATAAATATTATATCCCAGGATAACTTTATCTCATATTTGCACATTAATTATCTAACCATATTCTGGATATATTAACCAAAAAAATTCCTAAATTACATAGAGAAGTGACTAACCTCACTAATAGTATGTAATATGAAGGTAAATGAAGAAAGCCCACTCCACTGGACAAAGTCATCATGTTTGTGATAAACCTTAATCCAGGAGTTTCAGATTATACAATATGGTACAATATGTTGGAAGATTAGAAAGGAGACCTAACATCCAAACCATCTAATAAAATATGAAGTTGCAAGATCATATTCTCAGTCTGTTTCTAAAGTATGCTGGGAGGACCAATCCCTTAAAAAAAACTGGTATAGCATTTCACATAGTTACATAGTCTTAAATTGAATTACACTGTTCAATACACAATATATCAAGCAATCATCTCCAGGGAGATTTTGACAATATCAACAATCTGAGTATAGGGGGAGAGAGAAAATTACCTTCTTCTCAAAGATCTCAGAGAGGGAAAGGAGGCTCTAAACAAATAAATTGAAAAGAAAAAAAAAAGCCAGGATTATTTATAATTCTTTGCAACACCATACCAAATACTAATTTGTATTTAGAAGTAATATCATCAGAGATTATATACAACCTAGAATAAGCACATTTTAAAAAGCCAGGAATTTTGTAACATCTCTTACTTCCAGGTTTACACTAAATTCACTAGGAAAGAACTTAGCCTAAATACAACACCATTTAAAATATGAAGCCCCCAAAATAGAAAGGTGAATTCTAATCATCACCTTATTTTCATTTTGAGCATATTATTTTCACACTGCAAGCTAAGCCTCAACAATGACCCCCACTAGGGTTTAGGAAACTAGATATATGATAGAAACTTCTTTTTGAAATGCTGAGTAAACAAAAATAAATAAATCTCATTTATTATTCACCTGTCAGAGAATTAATGTACTGTCATCTTTATGGGGGAAAATACTGACACTGTGAATCCCTAAAAAAAAAACCCTTATCTTCTATAAAACATTTAATCAACATCTGAAAATTTGACTTTCTAAAGGCATTTTTCAAGCTTTAAAAGAAAAGTAGAATAATGCAAAGAAACAGATGAGGCATTGAAAGAATGCTCTGTATCTACAAAAGCATTTTAAATCAGTAATCCTTATTTCTTTTAATTCATAAAACCAGACATTGAAGCATAATTTGCTTCAATAAAAATTAAAATAAACCAAAGCATTCTGAAAATGTAGAAGTATTTTGAGGTAATGTACTTTAGTTTGTGTTAATAAATAAGGAAAGTAATCACTCTCTTTTGCTACAAAAAATGTGTTGTAATTCACTCATCTGGTAAATTTGAACTGAAATTTCTAAAAGGCATATTAAGTTAGTCCTATTACATGATACCAATTAGATTAACTATTTTTAGACCTAACTTTGTTTTTGTCATCACTTAAGTGTAGCCTGTGTTGTTTCTTTGCTAAAATTAAAGTCACCTTTAATTTTACTTGTAATTAAATAATTAATTGTGTAAGCTTTTTAGGGTAGTAATTATGACTTTTATTTAACAGCATGTCCTCTGCTCCTCACTGTGTCTGGTGTGTAGAAGGTACTCCGTAAATATTTGCTAAATTAATGAATTCATTTAAAAGTTGGATCACGATGAGAAAGTACATAGTAAGAAATGAAGGTAACTATGTACAGCAGAAGAAAAAACAATCTAGGTAATAGGTAATGTAAAACAAACTTCACTATGCAGGTTGGGCAAACATACAGTTTGCTAAATGTTAAGGAAATTCAAAAGGAATCCTCATAGTCATTAATAATGACTTTGTACTCCATATATGAATATTTATGATACTACCTTGGTTTCTGTATCAAAGCAAAATTCTCTTTGCATTATAATAACATTTGAAATGATATTGCATAAACATAAAGTGATGGTATGTGTAGATTGTGGCTAATGCAGAACTTTTTGTGATAACACAGCAAGATACCATCAACACTTTGCAGAACACATCTTTTAGAGAAATCATCACAGCCTCTTTCTCCAAAGAAAGAGTTCGATGTCTTTTTCTGTAGCATACATTGCAGTGATTCCAGAAAGTGCCCTACTTTCAAAACCACACCTCAGTGTAGAGTTTTGCATTATTTACACATCTGACCCAAGAAGGACATGTGGGCAAACACACATCCATCACTTGCCATCCTGTGGCTGCTACACAGATGCCCTGACCAAACTGTCAAAATGACTTCAGTGTCGCTGTAGTGCCCTAGTGAGGCATAAAACGTTCCTCTCTATAACACAGATCTATGCACATCTTAAGAAGCATACAAGAAAATGTTATGTGAAACATGGCATCTGCCAACCTTCCACTAAATCTCTGGGGCTAACTCTTCTTATTTTAAGAAAAAATATCTTCAGGTATTCATTAAGTACAGCATTTAATTTAATGCCATGTGGACAACACTGTACCAATGTCTATGAAGAGTTAAAAAGAAATCTAAGGCTTGGTTGCTTCTAAAAATATTAAATTCTAACCAGAGAAAAAAGATTTATGTATATAAAGGGGTCATTTTGTCAAATGTACAGAAATAGTAATAACATGCTTACAAAACATCATCATGCATTGATTTTTTTAATATGAAACAATTTACCAAGGATTTTTCTTGCCTTTTCTCATTTAATTTTCACAATAATATAGTTAAGATAGATTCTGTTATTATTATTCCCACTTTACAGAGGAGGAAAACAAGTTATTGGAAATTAAAATATTGGCCAAGGTCATGTACCTGAAAGTGACAAAATTTAATCATAGTTCTGTCTGGAAAGATGGTACTGAGAAACACTCTATCTCCTAAGACTTTGTGGATCAAAGCAGATAGCAGGAGGGGCATACAGACAAAAGTCAAAACATGATTGAGATAGGTGTGGAGGGGGCATTAAAAAAGGACTTGAACGCTGGCCTGAGGAATTAGATTGACTAACATAGGAAATGGAGGACTAACATGCAAGTTACAGAAAAGAAATGTGATATCAAAATGTGTTTAAAATACTCTCCCAGTAACCATATTAAGGTAGATGATCATTTTTGAAAGATTGAAAGAGATTAATGGAAATCAAAGGACTTGAAGTGAATTAGTGAGACCAGAGAAATCACTGTGGAAATGGACCAAAAAGACAAGATTAAAAATCCAAGGCATTTTAGAAAATGTAAGTCAGATGGCTTTGCTGCCCAGGTAAATGTGGACACTTTATAGAGGGTGAAATCTTGGAAGGCAAACAACAATTTATAGGGTTTTCATGGAGAAAAGGTATTATGCCAATTGGGTTAACTCTAAAGGGTAGAATTAGAATGAGTTCAGGCAGTAGTTAAGAAGATAATTCTAACTTCTAGGAATGGATAGAAGAAAGAACTTTCTAGCAGAACTTTCAAGTGAGAAAGTAAAAATTTAATAGAGTTTTGCAAGATGAACTTGTTTTTGAAATTGTTTCCACAACAATGTGAATACACTTGATACTACTACTTAACTGTATAATCAAAATGGTTGATGGTAAATTCTGCATATGTATTAATCACAACTTTAAAATAGAAATAAAATGATTTTTAAGTGAAATGTACTGTCCAGTAATTAGTGACCACTCATTTTTATAAGTGCTCTTGTAGGGAACACCACAGTTTATGGTAAGGAAGCACTGCCTTATGTGAAAGGTTGGATAGGAGATCTCAGAAGGTCCTTTCCAAATTCAAGAGTTTTGGATTTTATCACTGAATTTTTCATCTGGAGAATTTACATGTCTTTTATTAAATTCTTCCAGGAGTAAGTGACCAAAGCAAATTAACAACCTCAGACAAACAATTTCTCTAAAGAAGCAATAATTTAATCCAAAAAAATAGTGAACCCCTATTGTACCAGTTTACTAGGGCTACCTCAATAAGGTACACAAACTGGCTGGCTTAAACCGTAGAAATGTGTTGTCTCGAAGTTCTGGAAGCTCCAAGTCCAAAAGCTAGCTCCATGGCCCCTCTGAGTCCTGTTCGCAGCCCTTCCTTGCCTCTTCCCAGCTTCTGGAGGTTTGTTGGCAATCTGTGGCATTCCACGGCTCACAGCTACAGAACTCCAGTTTCTGCCTTTGCCACCCCGTGGCCTTCTCCCTATGTCTCTGTGTCTAACATGATCTTCTTTCAATAAGGACAAGAGTGGACCCCTAATCCAATATGATCTCTTCTAACTAATTCCACTTGCAATGACCCTATTTCAGGATAAGGTCATATTCTGAGACACTGGAGGTTAAGATTCCAACATAGATTTGGGGGGAATACAATTAAACTTATAACCTATCTGTATGAGACATTTTCCAGACTGCAATTATTACTAGATGATGACCCTGTGATAAATATTTTTTCTGTTCTCCACTGAAGCCCTAATACCAGACCCCTGAAAAAGTTTTTTAAAAATATTTGTTGAATAAATGAATAATGAAATATGGTGTGTGAGCTCAGATTATAATCATAAAGCTGGCATATATTTAGAAGTCTAACTCCATAGCCCCAAGAGCAAGCTTCAGAGCTAATTTAGTCTGTGTATCACCAGCATCTCTCTGCTTTTTATCCTATTATAAGACCTGGACCTCCCACAGACATTTGCAGGATGCTGAGCATTGTCTTGATATTCTTTTCTATGGAAAGACAAGATGAGCTATTATGAGTTGCTGGAAAACAGCCCAATTCAGCAGTGAAGAGTTCAGGTCATAACCCATAGCTAGCCCAAAATGTAACCAAGAATTTTAAAGAACAACAGCAGAAAGTACAACAGCTTTATGGAAGTGAACCAAAGTGAGGTAATCACAAACAAGAGAAGCTGAAGAAAGGCTTTCTATGAGCCACTGATGAACATTTTCAAGAATCATGACACAATTGTGAAAACAGTGATAAACAAATCAAGATGACACCTAGCTATAAAGGAAATTCTTTAGCCACAGCTCAGAATAAAGTGTAACAAGGCACTCAAATTGCAGGTACCAGAATGAAGCTAGTAACAAATGTCAGGTGCAGTGTACAAATGACGGGTAGTTCTACATTGTCTTTTCAGGCTCATCTACACACAGAAATACTATTGTCACCATTAGTAGGTTGAATGGAGAAGAAAAATAACATGCTCAATAAAGTATTCTTCAAACATTTCTACAATGTGCAAGTCTTAAAGATTTTTACTTCCGCATATGCCTTGTAGCAAATCATGGGCATTCACTCAATCTAACAGAAACTGATAACCAGTTTCTCAAATTAAGATTTATACTCTATGTATGTTTTATGACAGCATTTTATTCAACAAAATTAATATAACAGAAAAAGTCACATTTTACTGAACCATCAGTATGGAGTAGAACAGAAGAACCTAAGCTGGTGTCTCAAGAATAGTCTAGAGATGCCCATCACAAACAACCTTACTAGATGATCTGGCACAGAGGATTTAGACTTTTGATAATCTTTATGTCAGAAATGGGGGACAGTAGCAGGCCAGTCAATACCTCATCCTGGATATGTGCAGGACTGAAGAGACTGTCCTAGGTTTGTCAGTTTGTAAATCACCCCTCATGAGGAATGCTTTATCCTTCTCTAGATATTGTGAGCAGACAACAAATATTCTTTGTATTTGCTAAGCAGGGACCTTGAGACATTTTGCCTCCTACCACATAAAACATCCACCAAGCACAAGATCTAGGCATAACTGATAATGCATTGTATAATATTAATAATTTGCAGATACTTGTCTAGGACATATTCACATTAAAACATTTTTAAATTCCAAAAGAAAGAAATGTCAATAGTACAAGTAGCAATGAGACATCTCATTCAAACATCAGTTTATTCATTTTATCAGATTGCCAGTTCAGTCTTCAAAATCAGTTGTTTTAGGGATATTTTGGCTTAGTGTTACTTATTAGAAAAGGATTAAAACTAAAACACAATTAGACTCAGCACAAGATCACATATAAATGACCATTACTGATCAATAACCAAATAAATCCTGAGAAAATAAAAATTAAAGAATGTAATTCATTTTTAACATTTTCTATTGAAGAATAATTGACATGTTTATAAAAATTGACACCTACAGAGTATGTTCAATCTTTGACCATTTTATATTGTGTCTTTGCTTATTATTGAGTTTTGAGAATTCTTTATACATTCTGCATTCAAATACTTTATTAGATATATGGATATTTGCAAATATTTCTTCCTAGTCTGTACTTGCCTCCTCATTCCTGTAACAATGAAGTTCAAAGAACAGAAGTTTTCAAATTTTATGAAGTATAACATATCAATTTGTTCTTTTATGAATCATGATTTTGGTTTCCTATCTAAAAACAGTTTGCCTAATCCAAGGTGACAATGGTTTGTTTATTCTATGATTTCTTTTAGGAATTTCATGATTTTAGGTTTATATTTAACTTTATGATTTGTTTTGCATACAGATTTGCAATTTCCTAGCACCATTTGTTGAAAATACTAATCTTTCTCCACTGAAGGAAATTTCTGCACCTTTGCACTATCATCAAAAATCAGTTTTCTCTCTAGTACTGCCTTTTTTTCAGTTTTATGGAAGAGTTCAAGTAAAATTGATATCATTTCTTCCTCAAATATTTACCAGAATTCACCAGTGAAGCCACCTGGATGTGGAGTTTTCTCTCTGAGCTAGTTTTGAACTACAAATTCAACTCCTTTAATAGGGCTATTCAGGTTTTCTATTTATTTTTGAGTGAGCATGGATGGTAGTTGTATCCTTTGTGGACATCTAAGTTATATTATTTATAAAATGTGTTCATAATATTTTCTCAGTATTTTTCAATCTATAGAATCTGTGGTCATATTATTCCTTTATTGGTAATTTCTGTCTTCTCTTTTCTCTAATCAATCTTGCTAGATATTTATCAATTTTCTAGATCACATAGGAGAAGCATTTGATTTCATTGTTTTTTCCCAACTGCACTTCTATTTTATTGATTTCTGCTTTTACTATTTCCTTTCTTCTGCTTTATTGGTTTCATTCACTCTTCTTTTTCTAGTTTCTTAAAACAGAATCTGAGGTCAGTAATTTACTCATTAACATTGTTTGACCTACTTGTTAGGCCATAGGTCATAAATCAATTAACATTGTTTTAACCTACTTGTATTTTTACTTTTAACCTATTTTGATCTCTGAAATGTTTTGCAGTTTGTTTTCGTATTTTTTGTGAAGTAAAATTTAACCTAAAAATTACAAGATAGTATTTTACACACAAGCATAGAACAAACTCACATGCTAATAACAATTATTGATGACTAATCAAACTAAATAGAGTAAATATTCACATCAAAATCAGGGACTATAATGCTCATGAAGTTATTTTAAACCACAGCTGATTAACCTAAATGTCTTTTGAAATACGTCATTAATATCGATATTTTAAAAAATATTTGGCAATTTAGATTCAACATTCTTTCTAAGAAAAAAGTGATTGGGTAGGCTGAAAAACATACAAAAATAAGACAGTTAAATATGTATGGTTGTAAGGTTGGATAAGGATAACCATTGTGAATTAGCATCACAATTCGATAACATGTTATTTTTCATCATTGGACATACACATTTAAAATTTTAAGAATTTATCAATTATCAGAAGTTATTACTTCTAGTAGCAGTTTAAATCTCTTTTCTGGAGTCCAATATATGCATATATTGGATGCAGAAATTTCATTTGATTTTATTTAAGGTAATTTGGATGGACATACACAAATGTTTTCATTTTCCAAATGGCATTTTCAACAATAGATTAGAAATGAATTAAATTTCCAAAGTGGATAATTGATTGAAAAAATTGTACTATACCCATAAGGGGAATATTATGCAGCCTATAGGCTAATATATATTTAATGTTATAGGAAAGTATTTAAAACATACTATTAACTGAATACAAACTATACTACAAAATACCCTTAATAATTATTTCATTTTAAAAATATATATGTAGTAATGGAAGTTCTCAAACATGTATGATAAAAAAATGTAATAGGAATATTAACATGTTAAAAGGTAATTATCTTGGCTTTCTCCACCTGGCTTATTTCACTGAACATAATACCCTCTAGCTCCATCCATGTTGTTGCAAATGGTAGGATTTGTTTTCTTCTTATGGCTGAATAATATTCCATTCTGTATATGTACCATATGTTCTTTATCCATTCATCTACTGATGGACACTTAGGTCACTCATCTGTGGAGTATAAGAACAAAGGAAAAACTGAAGGAACAAAACAGCAGCAGAATCACAGAACCCAAGAAAGGACTAACAGTTACCAAAGGGAAAGGGACTGGGGAGAATGGGTGGGAAGGGAGGGAGAAGGGTGGGGAAAGAAGAAAGGGGGCATTATGATTAGCATGTATAACGTGGGGGGGGGGCCACGGGGAGGGCTGTGCAACACAGAGAAGACAAGTAGTGATTTTACAGCATCTTACTACACTGATGGACAGTAACTAATGGGGTGTGTGTGTGGGGACTTGGTGAAGGGGGGAGTCTAGTAAACATAATGTTCCTCATGTAATTGTAGATTAAAGATACCAAAATAAAAAAAAGGTAATTATCTTGATATTGTCATTGTGGATGCTTTTTCTTTCTTTGTGTTTATATGCTATCTATTCTCAAATTTTTGTACAAGAGTATATATTTCCTCTATGATCTGATAAAAAGTACCACTTACAATTCATAAAAGAAATCCAAGACCCATTTTATTGATCAAACATTTATTGGGAAATGACTTGTGCATTATGAGTTACGTTGGTGTGAAAAAAAAGAAAAATGGTCCCTACCTTCAAGATACATAATAAAAGTCAACCCTGACAGACTGGTTCAGGTAAAATAAACAAACATTTTAAACAAAGCTAAAATAGTAAAACGTGAAATTGAACTCCATTTGTGGTTAGTTCACAAAAGACTGCTGCTTTGGAAATATCAAAGATAGTTCACCTAACAGCTGCTAATTCAAAAAGCAAAACTTGTACCTCAAATTATTACTATTAGAATGTTGTAATGTCTTGCTAGTTTTTCCAAGTGGTAAATTAAACATGATCATTACAATAGACATCATCCATCCTGGCTTTGCCAAATGCACTGCATTGAAGTGTTACAGCATATCCAATCTTAAAGTGTGAAAAGCAGGACTTTAAATGTGTGTGTACATATGTATATGTATAAACAGAGTGTGTCTCTTTCTCTCTGTGTGTATATATGTATATATATATATATATATATATATATATATATATATATATACACTTTTGCATATGTATAGAGAAAAAAGATTGAAAGAAAGAGATGGGGAAGGAGGATGGGAAGGAGAAAGAGGGGGAATGGGAGTTTTGATACGTGCTTTAACTAAAGAATTGTGTGAACTGATGCTAGCTGTTGCTGAATTACAAATATGACCCAATGACTAAAACCCTAATGAATTTTAAATCTTGGATGATAAAATTTTACATAATACAAAGTCACATACTGCAAACTATAGCACACATCAGTAACGAGTTCCCAAATTTTAGATTCAGAAACATATAGAGTGCCCCGTATTCCTAGAAGCAATAAATATTTCTAATTTGGTTAATCTAGAAAGATTTCCTGGTTGAAGTGCCATTTAAGCTGAATTGTGGTGAACATTTACTCTCTAAAAAAGTCAATGGAAATGCTACCTAAGAAAGGATTGTTAAATAATACATATACATTTTCCTATTGAGGAACCATACATTGTCCACTGCCCTACGCCTGCCTCCCATTCACACAAATTACAGAATTTTCCCACACATGACTTTTGAACTCTGACAAAGAATATCCCTTGGCAAAACTTTAGTCAAAAGTCTTCCTTACCATTTTAACAAGTGTCAGAATGAGTTGTTGTTCTTTTCAATTCTGAGGGGAAGTCTTGAATCCAGTAGAGATCTACCTTGCCTTACGTAGTATATACATTTTTAAAAATTATAATTCAAATTTATGTAAATCAAGTTTGGATTTTATTTTACCAAGAAAACTGTTCAATTACTCAACAGATGTTCAGTGAAAACTGGTCTGTAATAACTGTGAAGGGTCTGAGGCCACCATACTAACTACAAGTCAGCCTACCAGTTTCATACATGCTGGGAGAAGACATGCAATTCCTGGGTCAGAAACAAAGGACTTCTATTATTTATGGCACAGCTAGAAGCATGGCCATCATCATGTCTGCATCAGTTCCCCTTTGCTCCAAGTCCTGTGGAGGTGATACGGACAGACACAGATGAAGACCTGTGCACACAGTGAGTCACGTGACAAGAGAGACATTCTGAGCTTAGAGAACCCAGATCTAATAAAGTGTGCAGTAAACATGCTTGTCCTTTCCTCTGGAGGCAGACTATCTCTATTTTTTCCAGGCTGTTCACTATTCAGACATCCTCGAAAAGAGAGTCTAAAATGATAATCCATTTAGTGTCTCACTCACAAAAAGTTTAGAAACAGGATAAACCCTTGGAGAACTGTCTCTCAGTACCATCTTGAGCCTACCATTAGAGGAATCTGGTTAAGCATGTAAGAATAAGGCAATTTATCAAAATACATATTTTCATATATTATTTTTGTGAAGCATGAGATACACTAATACATAACATTAATTCTAATATTAAACTAGAGAATGTCAATTATCAGTGCCGTTTTGATGTAAATTCTTAATGATTGGTATGTGAGACAGAGACAAGAGAACATATATTTTATTTCTTTTGCCAACTTGAATTCTGCTCTTCATCATATGTGATGGCAAGTTTCTCCAGAATTTTCACCCTCTTACTACTTCAGTGGGGAAAGAAAAGCACTGACTGAACTTCTGAACCAGCATTGTAATGGGTGCTCTTTCTTCTCCTCTCTTCTTGAACGGTCTAACCACTCTTTCCAGCTTCAAACCCCATATTCAACATATAAACCTGGATGATATGCAGAACCTCAGATTTAGCAAAAACAAAATGCCATTCTTCTATCTCCCAAAATAGAACCTCTGACTCAAGCAGATTTGAATTTTATTGATTAGGCACTGGGAACAACCAAAGTTTAGCTAAGCATCATTTTTCTGGCTTGCAAACATACTCACAAATGAGATTCAAAAAGAAAAGAAGGAAGTAATTCATATTCACTCATTCTTTCTCCCTCTTTCTTTCCCTCCATTTCCCTTCTACCTCTTTCCCCCTTTCTTCCCTTTACCTTTATATTGTCATAAATACACCAATGGGAACTCTCAAAATCCATCTGTTTTCATTTTCTTGAGATTACAGATACAAACAACCCCTTTAAATACAGCTTAAAATTTACATTTTAAATAAGTAAGTTTAGAAAAGCAGCCTAATGGATTGACAAGAACATAAACTTTATAGATGGAGGGAGGGTCTAATACGAAGACTATTGGAAACTTTTTCACTCCATTCCTTTTAAGTTCATTTTTTAAGTTGAAATAAAATATATTTTTCAATAACTGAATTTTAGATAAACCTAATGATACTAACAATTTTAGATTAAACTGTTGAATAATTTTAGATAAAACTGTCTAATGATTTTAGATAAATACTATCTAACAAGTAATTACTTGAAAGAAAGGAACTTTATTATGCAAACTCTACTTAACCTTTTAAACCAAATTAAACAACTTTATTTGTGGTTTTAGCATTGTTTTGATTTATCCATACTTCTCATAACATTTTTTATACATTCAAATTATTATGTAAATTCTTTTCTTCAAATGTATTTTTTCCTTTGTCTGCCTTTGGTCAATGTACAGGGATTATTTCTGTACAATTTGTCTGATATTTGAATATTTCCTTTGGACAGTGCTCTCTGGGAATTATAATTAGGTTAGATGTCAGCATTACAAGTTTTTCATAACCACATATGCTCTTCATATTAAAGCAAATACAAAAACATATGTTCTCCACCCCAGGCATCAATGATGTCTTAAAAGAAATATTAATTACATAACTTCTGGATTAGTCCTAAGGTTATAGAGTGAAAGGGTACAGAACACAGTGCCTTTGCTAGAAAGGAACAGTAGCACACAACATGGGCAGGGGGTGCCACGGTCTGTGCTTCCCAAGTGAACAGATTTTCACAAGCCCTGAAACATACAATCGTGGCTCAGGGATTTAACAGAAAACCAGCACTATCCTCAAATCAGAAACACAATTCTGAGGTGGGATAAACATGAAGAAACGGGTAAGATGTGACTAATTAAGAGAGATCATAGTTGATCCAAGCTGGGAATAGGTTTGCAAATCCTGGGAATCCCTGAAAGTTTGGTGAGGTCTTTGGACATAATGGGTAAGAGTGTGTGCTCTGACGTCAGATAGCCCAGGGCCTGACTTTCAACTTGTTCTGCCATGTAATGTGGGACTTTGGAAACGTCTTTTCTTAAACTTCTTTTTCCTATCCAAGGTGGGCATGATAATACCTTCTACATAGTGCTACTGAAAGGATTTATTAAAGAAATACAAAAAACACCTAGTGCAGCATTTCACAAATGTTAGATATTATTATGATAGTGACAATGATGTTTTGGGCCCACTTGGTGTCCGGGCAACGAAAGGCCTTGTTTATAAAACACTAAATCAAGAAAGCTGATATTTGGTTTTCATATGTCATAAATGTATTGGCTATTTAATCACAACTTTATTTTTCACTGAATTTAGTCAACCAAGATAGGTTCTAGGTAAAAATGCATACCCGGTTAGATTCCTTAGATTTTTTTTTTTTTTTTTTACGTATCAGTCACCTGAAGGTAAGGTTCATGTGGACTACAAATAACTCAGACTTTCAGGAATTTATTCTAAGGAAATAACCAGAGATGTTCACAAAGAATTATGTTCAAATATTTACACCAATGGTTTTTAATGCTTTAAAACAATGTAAATGTATAAATTTGGGGATTCATTACTAAATTATGGAATATGCAAATATATGGACACATATTTTTAGTGATTGTCTCAGTCTTGAAAAATAGTATTCATGTTCAGAAAAGTTTTTCCTAAAAAAAGAAAAATTACAAAACAGTTTGGACAGAACCATATTCATTTTTAATTTATACATACATACATGTGTACATTTATATATATGTAAAATATATGACAGGCATACACATAAAGATATGTAACAAGAAGTTGGTGATTTTATTTTAAATCTATGGCTGGTGTAAAGTGATTTTCAGTTTTTTAATATTTTCTAAATTATTAAAATGAAGTATTACCTTAATTACCAAAGAATAATATTCTTGAGTTGATTTCTGTCCCATTGTATTAGTTTGCATTAATTAAGTAAAATGTACTGGGACAAAAAAGAAAAATGTTTTACGGGTAGACCTTTCTAGACTGGAAATGTGTGGTACGGAGAACCTGCTTTTCAGGATGAGTCTGTGCTTCATTGGATTATAGATAAACTAAAGTATTTATTTAAAATTTAAATCACTTTACTTACAAAGCTATAAATTCTATCTACCAATAAATCGCCTGTTGAGGCTCATAACACATGGATGTTAAGTTATGCCCATAACTCTCTTCCAACCATCAAACCCAGCAAGTTGTAAGATTCTCCAATCTAGTATAAGGGGAAAAGAGAGGGATAAAACTGATTTTGCTCTCTTTTTGTGGGGGAATCATTAAGGCTTAACACTAATTGAAGGACAATTACAGACACTCATAAGAGTTTTCATTTATTGAATACTTCTATAGTATATAACACTGTGTTCACTGTTTTAAGGTGTTTTGTTTTGTTTTCAAGATATTCTTTACATCTCCTCAACTATATAAGGTAGACAGTTACTATCATTCCCATGCAACAGATGAGAACACTGAGGCTCAGAGGGGTGAACATACTGCAGGTGACACAACTAATAAATAGTAGGGTTGGATTTTGAACCCAGGTCTTTCCAACACCAAAGTCCATTTTCCATAAACAATATTGTTTTCCTAACCATTAACTCACTTCTAAATAATTCTACCACTTCCAGAATATTTCTGGTCAACCCAACCTTAATATAACTGCAACTTCTCTGCAATAAATATCAAGAAGGCTAATCAGGAATTTTTAAAAAGACTATCTTTACCAGTGTTAATTTGCTAAGGCCCCCATGACAAAGTAACATAAACTGAGTGGCTTAAGCAACAGAAATTTATTGTCTCACTGTTTTGGAAACTAGAAATCTGAGTTGAAGAAGTCAGCAGAGACATGCTGTTCCTGGGAAGCACTAAGAAAGGATCTGTTCCAGGCATGTGTAAGTAATTCCTTAGCTTATGGGAGCTTAACTTTAATCTTCACATGTCCCTGTGTATGTGTGTCCCTTTTTATAAGGACTCTGATCAAGTTGGATAGAAGTCCACTCTACTTCAGTAAAACCTCATCTTAACTAATGACACCAAAAGCAACCCTATTTCCAAACAAGGTCACATTCTGAGATACTGGGAATTAGGATTTCAAAATACAAATTTTGAGGGAATTCAACTCATAACACTCATCATACTACATGCCATTTCTGCTGGGAGTATTTCAAGGAACATATATCTACAATAGTAGATTACCAAAAGAATGGATGACCCCACAAAAAAATTAAAAACCCTATTGTATAATGTGACACATAACAAGAAACATTCAAGATTAGTGTCTGTCTCCATGGTTCTCAAAACTTAGTTGAGTCTAAAAAGTACCTGAGAAGCTGTACTTGACTCTAGTAAGTACTTGATGGAGGCATGGTTACTCTATGCTGTGCCTTTTGGAGCCTATTAAGCCTTGTTGTCTATATAAAAATACCATCATCCCAATCATAAGATAAAATTTTAACAATGCTCTAAAGCATTTACATTTGTTCATATTTAAAATGCCATTTTTTAATATTGAACATGATAAAGGGGTCATATTTTATATTTAGTATTTTTTATAATACTTAGTGTTTGAACTTATAAATAGTATGTGACAAAAGTTTAATGAATATTCACTAAATAAATGGATTGATGGATGAAGAGATGTGTTTGGAATTGCTCTACTTAATTCCATCTATAATGTCTACAGTTTTATGCACAGGCTTCTCCCTTGAAAGAGTGAGCCTGGTTCACCATTTCACGGAATCTCTGCTCAGACTAAGTTTGCCATATTCTGTTTCATAGGTTAGTCTACCATATTCAGATGATTTGTTTTACATCTAAGGGAAAACTTCCTCTCATTAGCCTATTAATAGAAATATTTATATTTAGCCTCATAACATTAATAATAGAGTGGTTAAGTGTTCAGTCTCTGAAGTCACTCTACTGGGGCACAAATTTCAGATCTATTACTTACTAGCTATGCTTACTTATAAATTATATAATCCCTGTGGGTACTTATTTTCCTTATTTGTAAAATAGGTATATTATATGCTTACTCCATAGAGTTGTGAAAATGATCTGAGTTAGTGATTCCATTATAGATGGAATCAAGTAGAGCAATTCCAAACACATCTCTTCATCCATCAATCCATTTATTTAGTGAATATTCATTAAACTTTTGTCACATACTATTTATAAGTACAAACACTAAGTATTATAAAAAATACTAAATATAAAATATGACCCCTTTATCATGTTCCATATTAAAAAATGGCATTTTAAATATGAACATATGTAAATGCTTTAGGGCATTGTTGAAACACTTAAGTCATCATCAATAGCACATAGTAAGACTTTATAAGATTTGCAATTCTTTATTAAGAAAATACCTGTGGTTAGAATATATTTACTGTCTTCTATAAAAGTGGTCCCAAATACCTGAATTTCTTCTCTTTAGCCAAATGACTTACAAAATATTAACTCAACTTGCAAGAGTACAATTGATGTATATTTTGAAAAGAAAAGATAATAAGAATCCAAAAAATTGAAGTCCAATTCTTTTTTAAAGTTTTTTATATGAAGAAACTTAGCAATGCTTGCTACAGGTAGTTTGTCATAGAATAATACATTATTGGATGTATATTCTAATACATATGCTTCAGTAGTGTGACATCTATTTACCATACAAGAATATGCCTTTTTAAATAATAACAAATGCACTGCTATGCTGAAACATACTGGTTTTCTTGAGGAAAAAAAAATATCTGGAACACATGAAGAATTAGTCAATACCTTGTACTCTTTCGAAAGCTACTTCTTGTGAATTCCCTAATACCAAGTGTTCTTAAAATAATACATTAACATTGCCAAAGGAGTTGTGGTATGCCTATCCCCAGAGGTTTAAAGACAAAGAAGACAAACATTGCCTAGGGCAGTTAAAGTTCAGAGTAGAAACACACAGAGTTCACAAGTCCCAGAAGTTTCTATGATTATTCAATCCAGAATTATGAATTATATAGCTCAAATTTATTTTTGTTATGACCTGACCAGTTATTTGTGTAAACACAAAAAATCTTAACACTAGAGAGGATCTTTAATTCAACAAACCAATTCAGCATATATGCATGGAGGACTTATTTCACACCAAGCACCAGGTCATACACTGAGTATACAATAGGTCCTGCCTTGTGAAACGGCCAGTATGACTAGCTATACAACAATGTAAACAGATAATCAAAACTTGTTGGGGTGAGTGTCATGACTGCAGTAAGCGTAATGCGCTATAGAAGTATGAGGATGGATGACAGCCAACCCAGTTGTTGGTGGCCCAGGAACTGCTTTCTGGAGGAAGTCTTGCCTGAACTGAGGCAACTAGGGCAGCTAGGAGTTGTAAAGTGAAACACAGGGTGAGAAGCATGGGATGAAAGAACATTCCAGCAAGACGTGTTTGTTGGCTCAAGTCTGTAGACAAGAGAGAGTGCTGATTTAGAAAAAATTCCAAGTTTAGTATGACTTGGAAATGAAGACTGAGGAAATAAAGTATAAAGAGGTGACTCTGTGAAGATAAGCAGGGGCCTGTTCCTGAATGGTCTTGTGATCTATTGTGCTCATTCTGGACTTTAGGGGTGAATATGAAGCCATTGAGGTGTTTTATTATAAAAAGTGCCATATTGTAAGACTAGAGCTAGAAAAAGAATATTTTATCCCTTTCTCAGTTTATTTACCTTAGATTCTGAAGAATGAAAAAAAAGCTGCTGAGTATCTTATTTATAACCATTTTCATCCCCTGGAAAATGGTTGTGCAATAGGGAGACCATATAATTTATCATTCACAGTTATGCTGAAACAACCAATATAAACTGGGATGTGTGGTCACCCTAAATTTAAATCTCTTCATATGTTTTATAGGTCCTTCCCCTCTAACCTTTTGTCCGGACCACCAATTTTTTAAAAATCCTATTTAAAATGCAGAAATCAAATCCAGACTTTTTAATAATCAAGAAGAATGTGTTCATTTGTAAGGCTAAAGGATTATTATTCTCTACATAATTAATCATATCCTCTGCTTTTCTGGATACAGCCTCCTGTTGCTGGCTAATTAATAATTTATATCTTATTATAATTTCAAAGTATTTTTATATTATACTTGGGTTTAGGGAGTCTTTACTTACTTTGTAGTTGTTCTGTCTCAGAATATTTCCTACCATAATGTATCTTGGTTTCAACGGATCATTTCTCTAATGTATAGAGATCACATCCAATTATTCCCATCTTCAAGCTGTTAGCCACAGAATTATCAGCCATTAGGTCATAAAAAAACAGGAACTATGACCCCCTAGATGGAATAAGGAACATATCTGAGTACTTCCTAGATGAAGGAACCAAATTATGTTATGTTTATTATTGTTTCTCTCAATTTTCTAACATACATAGGTACTGTTATCACTACATTACAAAAGAGGAAAATAAGGAATTGGATATTGGCAGAAGGACTGGAATTTTTATTCATTCCCAAATTTTTCTCAATTATTTATTATTAGCTACTAAATGAAGTTGCTTGCTGCTTGGAAATTATCTTTTTCTCAATAAAAATTAGTATAACAAAATACGGGACTTCCACTGCAAAAACTGATTTAAGGTGCTAAATTTTTTTAATCAAAATTTTCTAAAGATAGACAGTGGTTTATTTATGAGTTAAAATATCATATTGAAAGAGAGTAGATCCAAGATGGCAGCATAGAAGGAGCCTGAGCCCACCTCTTCCAATGTACATAGAGAATCTGCACCTACACACAGACCAATTAATCTTGAGAGGGAACTGAGTCTAGAGAAACACCTTCTGCACAATGAGGAATAGAAAGAACGCATGGAACAGGAGAGATAGAGATGTGGTAATGGAGGAAGCCCCATCCCCGACATGACCCTGCAGTAATGAGGGATATCACTAAGCGACTAGAGTGCAGATTTGCCTGCCCTGGGGCACAGAAAAAAAGCTGTGAGTTGGACGACTTAAAGTCAAGTGGAACTATAACTGAAGGAAGCTGATTTTCAGAACTCAAGTGCCCACCAGACCACAGGGGAACTGCTGGAACACTCTCCAGGACTGAAGGTGCTGCTGAGTGCTTTTGTTTATATTACCCATGCACGTAGCATAGGAGCAGGGAGAGCACTACTGTTTATGTTCCCCATGCACATTGATAGTGCAGACAGGAGGAAGGTCAGGGTGAACACACCAATACAAGATGTGACAGAGGCAGGCTCCTGGCTACTGCCCACACCCAAACACAACTGTCAGAGATTTAGGCACCACTAGCACGACTCATGAGGATTCACTCCACCCATGCCACTTCTAACCCTGTCCACACCATTTGCATGGCTCCAGTCTGATGCCAACCCAGGAGACCCCAGATTGCAAACATCTTCCCCCAGCTACACCATTAGCATGGATCTAGCTGACACCCAACCTGGGAGACCCCTGGACCATGCCCCTCTAAACCCAGTCACCCTGCCAGTGAGGTGCCAGCCTGTTGCCCACACAGGAGCTCCCCAGAATGCATCCCTTTAATACCATCCACCGTGCCACAGTAGCACCAACTGGCAACCACACAGGAGACCCTAGGCTCAGACCTGGGAGCCCTGACACTGGAACACCCCAGTCCATGCCTACCCAGCCTCCAGACAGACAGTCAAAACTGTCAGGCATGTATAGTCAACCAAGGGAACACTCCTACACAAGGCCACACCTGCAAGACTGGGAAAGGTAGCACTTTTGCCTAACCTACACAAATATCAGAAGTCAAAAAAGAAGAGACAAAGGAATATGTTTAAAACAAAGAATATGACAAAACCTCAGAAAAAGAACTAAATGAAACAGAATTAAACAATCTACCTGACAAGAGTTTAGCAGTTATAAAAATGCTCACCAGACATGAGAGAAGATTGAATGAACTCAGTGAGAAACTCAACAAAGAGATAGAAATATAAAAAAGGACCAATCAGAGATGAAGAATACAATCAATGAAATGAAAAATACACTAGAGGAAATCAACAGCAGAGTAGAAGATAAAGAAGAATGGATCAGTGGGTAATGTTAAGCACTCAAGATAAACAGCAGAAAGAAAAAAGAACAAAGATATAAGGATAGGTAAGGGAAACTCCGGGACAACATCAAATGTCCTGACATTTACATTACCAGGGTCCCAGAAGAAGAAGAGAGAGAGAAAGGGGTGGAAAGCTTATTTAAAGAAATAATAGATGAAAACCTCTCTACAGGAGAAGGAAACAGATGCCCAGGACCAGGAAGCACAGAGAGCCCTAAAGAAGATGAACCCAAAAAGGCCCACACCAAGATTCATAATAATTAAAATGTCAAAGATCAAAGACAAAGGGAGAATCTTAAAGCAGTGAGACAAAAGCAGTAAGTTACCTACAAGGGAAACCACTAAGGCTGTAAGATGAATTTTTAGCAAAAGTTGTGCAGACCAGAAGGGAGTGGCATAATATATTCAAAGTGCTGCAGGAGAAGGACCTACAACCATGAATAGTCTACACAGCAAGGTTATCATTCAGAATTAAGAGAGAGATAAAGAGCTTCTCAGATAAACACAGGTTAAAAGTTCACCACCACTAAACCAGCCTTAAAAGAAAATGTTAAAGAGACTTCCTTAAAAGGAAAAAAAAAGGCTATTACTAGAAATAAGAAAATTATGAAAAAGTAAGGATTAAAACCATATGGTTATCATACTAGATGCTGAAAAAGCATTTGACAAAATTCAGCATCCATTCATGAGAAAATGTGGGGATGGGGGAATAAATCTCAACATAAGGCCATGTAGGACAAGCCCACAACTAACATCATACTCAATGGTAAAAAGCTTTTCCTCTAAGATCAGGAACAAGACAAGGATGCCCACTCTCCTCACTTTTATTCAACATAGTACTGGAGGTCCTAGTCATAGCAATCAGGCAAGAAAAATAAATAAAAGGGATCCAAATTGTTAAGGAAGAAGTAATATTGCCTCTATTTGCAGGTAACATGATACTATATATAGAGAAATCCTAAAGAACTATGAAGAGATACTAGAATGAATGAATTCAGTAAAGTCATAGGATATAAAATCTCAATATATAGACATTTGTTGTATTTCTATAAATAAATAGTGAATAGAAAGAGAAATTAAGACATCAATCTCATTTAAAATTGCATCAAAAACATTTTCAAAAATAAATAAATGAAATACCTAAGAATAAATTTAATCAAGGGGGTGAAAGACCTGTACTCTGAAAACTGTAAGACACTGATGAAAGAAACTGAAGAATATACAAATAAAAGGAAAGCTATTTCATGTTCATGGATGGGAAGAACTAATATTGTTAAAATGGCCATATTACCCAAAACAGTGTACAAATTCAATGCAATTTCTATCAAAATACCAATGGTATTATTTTTCACTGAACTAGAGCAGACAATCCTAAACTTTCTATGGAACCACAAAAACCCCCAATAGCCAAAGTAATATTGAGAAAGAAGAACAAAGCTGGGAGTATAATGCACTCTGATTTCAAGCTATACTACACAGTAACAGTAATCAAACAGTATGTTACTGGCACAAAACAGATACGTAGACCTTAGAAACACATACATATATAGAAAGCCCAGAAATAAACCCATACCTATATGATCAATTAATCTATAACAGTGAAGGCATGATTATATGATGGGAAAGGGACCATGTCTTCAACATGCCCAAACAGTGTTGGAAAAATTGGACAGCTACATGCAAAATAATGAAACTGGGGGGGCGGAGCCAAGATGGCGGCATGAGTAGAGCAGTGGAAATCTCCTCCCAAAAACACATAGAGCTATGAAAATATAACAAAGAAAAATCTTCCTAAAATAGAGACCACAGGACACAGGACAACATCCAGACCACATCCACACCTGCAAGAACCCAGCACCTTGCGAAGGGGGTAAGATACAAGCCCCGGCGCGGTGGGACCTGAGCGCCCCTCCCCCCGGCAACCGGCGGGTGGAAAGAAACCGGAGCGGTTTTTTTTTGGCGAGTGCTCTTTGTAAGCCTTAAAGGGACAGGGACCCCGTTGCTAGGGAGGCAGGGTGGCGGGACCGGTGAGCGGGTGCCTGGGACCGGCACTTGAGGACAGAGGAAATCACGTGTTTTTCCCCTTTTTTTTCCTCTTTTTGGCGAGTGCTTTTTGGAAGCCTTAAAGGGACAGGGACCCCGGTGCTAGGGAGGCAGGGCGGTGGGACTGGTGAGAGGGTGCCTGGGACTGGCGCCTGAGGACAAAGAATATCCCGCATTTTTCCCTGCGGGACCGGTGGGCAGGTGCCTGAGACCGGCATCTGAGGACGGAGGAAATCGCGCGTTTTTCCCTTTTTTTTCCTCTTTTTGACGAGTGCTTTTTGGAAACTTTAAAGGGACAGGGACCCTGGTGCTAGGGAGGCAGGGCGGCGGGACTGGTGAGCGGGTGCCTGGGACCGGCACCTGAGGACAAAGAATATCGCGCGTTTTTCCCTGTGGGACCAATGGGCGGGTGCTTTTTGGAAGCCTTGAAGGGACAGGGACCCTGGTGCTAGGGAGGCAGGGCAGCAGGACCAGTGAGCGGGTGCCTGGGACAGGTGCCTGAGGACAAAAAAAAATCACGTGTTTTTTCCTTTTTTTTTTTCTGTTCCCTCTCTCATTGTTGCTGTTGTTCTTTTGGTTTGGAGAGTGCTTTTCGGAAGTCTTAAAGGGGCAGAACAGGTCACTTAGACCAGAGGCAGGGAATCTGGGGATCTCTGGGCACTCTAACCCCCTGGGCAGCAGGGAGCACAGAGGCCCCTTACGGAGATAAATAGCCTCCCAGCCACTCCCCCTCCAACAGGGCTCCACCATTTTGGAGGAGCAGCCCCAGCCAGGCCACGCCCACAGCAACAGCGGAGATAAACTCAATAGCAAATGGGCAGGTAGCAGAAGCCCTGTCTGCACATAGCTGACAAGCATAAGCCACTAGAGGTCGCTATTCTCCCAGGAGAGGAAGGCCACAAACCAACAAGAAGGAAAGCTCTTCCAGCGGTCACTTGTACCAGGTCTGCAAACTCTCTCTATCACCATGAAAAGGCAAAACTACAGGCAGACAAAGATCACAGAGACAACACCTGAGAAGGAGACAGACCTAACCAGTCCTCCTGACAAAGAATTCAAAATAAAAATCATGAACATGCTGACAGAGATGCAGAGAAAAATGCAAGAGCAATGGGATGAGATGCAGAGAAAAATACAAGAGCAATGGGATGAAGTCCGGAGGGAGATCACAGATGTCAGGAAGGAGATCACAGAAGTGAAACAATCCCAGGAAGGATTTATAAGCAGAATGGATAAGATGCAAGAGGCCATTGAAGGAATAGAGACCAGAGAACAGGAACGTATAGAAGCTGACATAGAGAGGGATAAAAGGATCTCCAGGAATGAAACAACACTAAGAGAACTATGTGACCAATTCAAAAGGAATAAAATTCTTATTATAGGGGTACCAGGAGAAGAAAAAAAGAGGAAAAGGGAAAGAAAGTCTCTTTGAAGAAATAATTGCTGAAAACTTCCCCAAACTGGGGGAGGAAATAATCGAACAGACCATGGAATTACACAGAAACCCCAACAGAAAGGATCCAAGGAGGACAAAACCAAGACACATAATAATTAAAATGGCAAGGATCAAGGACAAGGAAAGAGTTTCAAAGGCAGCTAGAGAGAAAAAGGTCACCTATAAAGGAAAACCCATCAGGCTAACATCAGACTTCTCAACAGAAACCCTACAGGCCAGAAGAGAATGGCATGATATACTTAATGCAATGAAACAGAAGGGCCTTGAACCAAGGATACTGTATCCAGCATGACTATCATTTAAATATGATGGCGGGATTAAACAATTCCCAGACAAGCAAAAGCTGAGGGAATTTGCTTCCCACAAACCACCTCTAAAGGGCATCCTACAGGGACTGCTCAAGATGGGAGCACTCCTAAAAGGAGCACAGAACAAAACACACAACATATGAAGAATGGAGGAGGAGGAATAAGAAGGGAGAGAAGAAAAGAATCTCCAGACAGTGTATATAACAGCTCAATAAGCGAGCTAAGTTTGGCAGTAAGATACTAAAGAGGCTAACCTTGAACCTTTGGTAACCACGAATCTAAAGCCTGCAATGGCAATAAGTACATATCTCTCAATAGTCACCCTAAATGTAAATGGACTTAATGCACCGATCAAACAACACAGAGTAATAGAATGGATGCAAAAGAAAGACCCATCTATATGCTGCTTACAAGAAACTCACCTTAAACCCAAAGACAAGCATAGACTAAAAGTCAAGGGATGGAAAAACGTATTTTAGGCAAACAACAGTGAGAAGAAAGCAGCAGTTGCAGTATTAATATCAGACAAAATAGACTTTAAAACAAAGAAAGTAACAAGAGATAAAGAAGGATACTACATAATGATAAAGGGCTCAGTCCAACAAGAGGATATAACCATTCTAAATATATATGCACCCAATACAGGAGCACCAGCATATGTGAAGCAAATACTAACAGAACTAAAGAGGGAAATAGACTGCAATGCATTCATTTTAGGAGACTTCAACACATCACTCACCCCGAAGGATAGATCCACCGGGCAGAAAATAAGTAAGGACACAGAGGCACTGAACAACACGCTAGAACAGATGGACCTAATAGACATCTACAGAACTCTACATCCAAAAGCAACAGGATATACATTCTTCTCAAGTGCACATGGAACATTCTCCAGAATAGACCACATACTAGCTCACAAAAAGAGCCTCAGTAAACTCCAAAATATTGAAATTCTACCAACCAATTTTTCAGACCACAAAGGTATAAAAGTAGAAATAAATTCTACAAAGAAAACAAAAAGGCTCACAAATACATGGAGGCTTAACAACATGCTACTAAATAATCAATGGATCAATGAACAAATCAAAATAAAGATCAAGGAATATATAGAAACAAATGACAACAACAACACTAAGCCCCAAATTCTGTGGGATGCAGCGAAAGCAGTATTAAGAGGAAAGTATATAGCAATCCAGGCACACTTGAAGAAGGAAGAACAATCCCAAATGAATAGTCTAACATCACAATTATCAAAACTGGAAAAAGAAGAACAAATGAGGCCTAAAGTCAGCAGAAGGAGGGACATAATAAAGATCAGAGAAGAAATAAACAAAATTGAGAAGAATAAAACAATAGCAAAAATCAATGAAACCAAGAACTGGTTCTTTGAGAAAATAAACAAAATAGATAAGCCTCTAGCCAAACTTATTAAGAGAAAAAGAGAATCAACACAAATCAACATAATCAGAAATGAGAATGGAAAAATCACGACAGACTCCACAGAAATACAAAGAATTATTAAAGACTACTATGAAAACCTATATGCCAACAAGCTGGAAAACCTAGAAGAAATGGACAACTTCCTAGAAAAATACAACCTCCCAAGACTGACCAAGGAAGAAACACAAAAGTTAAACAAACCAATTACGAGCAAAGAAATTGAAACGGTAATCAAAAAACTACCCAAAAACAAAACCCCGGGGCCGGACGGATTTACCTCGGAATTTTAGCAGACACACAGATGGGACATAATACCCATTCTCCTTAAAGTGTTCCAAAAAATAGAAGAATAGGGAATACTCCCAAGCTCATTCTATGAACCCAACATCACCCTAATACCAAAACCAGGCAAAGACCCCACCAAAAAAGAAAATTACAGACCAATATCCCTGATGAATGTAGATGCAAAAATACTCAATAAAATATTAGCAAACAGAATTCAACAGTATATCAAAAGGATCATACACCATGACCAAGTGGGATTCATCCCAGGGATGCAAGGATGGTACAACATTCGAAAATCCATCAACATCATCCACCACATCAACAAAAAGAAAGACAAAAACCACATGATCATCTCCATAGATGCTGAAAAAGCATTTGACAAAATTCAACATCCATTCATGATAAAACCTCTCAGAAAAATGGGAATAGAGGGCAAGTACCTCAACATAATAAAGGCCATATATGATAAAACCACAGCCAGCATTATACTGAACAGCGAGAAGCTGAAAGCATTTCCTCTGAGATCGGGAACCAGACAGGGATGCCCACTCTCCCCACTGTTATTTAACATAGTACTGGAGGTCCTAGCCACGGCAATCAGACAAAACAAAGAAATACAAGGAATCCAGATTGGTAAAGAAGAAGTTAAACTGTCACTATTTGCAGATGATATGATATTGTACATAAAAAACCCTCAAGACTCCACTCCAAAACTACTAGAACTGATATCGGAATACAGCAAAGTTGCAGGATACAAAATTAACACACAGAAATCTGTAGCTTTCCTATACACTAACAATGAATCAATAGAAAGAGAAATCAGGAAAACAATTCCATTCACCATTGCATCAAAAAGAATAAAATACCTAGGAATAAACCTAACCAAAGAAGTGAAAGACTTATACTCTGAAAACTACAAGTCACTCTTAAGAGAAATTAGAGGGGACACTAATAAATGGAAACTCATCCCATGCTCATGGTTAGGAAGAATTAATATCGTCAAAATGGCCATCCTGCCAAAAGCAATATACAGATTTGATGCAATCCCTCTCAAATTACCAGCAACATTCTTCAATGAATTGGAACAAATAATTCAAAAATTCATATGGAAACACCAAAGACCCCGAATAGCCAAAGCAATCCTGAAAAAGAAGAATGAAGTAGGGGGGATCTCACTCCCCAACTTCAAGCTCTACTACAAAGCCATAGTAATCAAGACAATTTGGTACTGGCACAAGAACAGAGCCACAGACCAGTGGAACAGATTAGAGACTCCAGACATTAACCCAAACATATATGGTCAATTAATATTTGATAAAGGAGCCATGGACATACAATGGCAAAATGACAGTCTCTTCAACAGATGGTGCTGGCAAAACTGGACAGCTACATGTAGGAGAATGAAACTGGACCATTGTCTAATCCCATATACAAAGGTAAACTCAAAATGGATCAAAGGCCTAAATGTAAGTCATGAAACCATTAAACTCTTGGAAAAAAACATAGGCAAAAACCTCTTAGACATAAACATGAGTGACCTCTTCTTGAACATATCTCCCCAGGCAAGGAAAACAACAGCAAAAATGAGCAAGTGGGACTACATTAAGCTGAAAAGCTTCTGTACAGCGAAAGACACCATCAATAGAACAAAAAGGAACCCTACAGTATGGGAGAATATATTTGAAAATGACAGATCCGATAAAGGCTTGACGTCCAGAATATATAAAGAGCTCACACGCCTCAACAAACAAAAAACAAATAACCCAATTAAAAAATGGGCAGAGGAACTGAACAGACAGTTCTCTAAAAAAGAAATACAGATGGCCAAGAGACACATGAAAAGATGCTCCACATCGCTAATTATCAGAGAAATGCAAATTAAAACTACAATGAAGTATCACCTCACACCAGTAAGGATAACTGCCATCCAAAAGACAAACAACAACAAATGTTGGCGAGGCTGTGGAGAAAGGGGAACCCTCCTACACTGCTGGTGGGAATGTAAATTAGTTCAACCATTGTGGAAAGCAGTATGGAGGTTCATCAAAATGCTCAAAATAGACCTACCATTTGACCCAGGAATTCCACTCCTAGGAATTTACCCTAAGAACGCAGCAATCAAGTTTGAGAAAAACAGATGCACCTCTATATTTATCGCAGCACTATTTACAATAGCCAAGAATTGGAAGCAACCTGAATGTCCATCGGTAGATGAATGGATAAAGAAGATGTGGTACATATACACAATGGAATACTACTCAACCATAAGAAGTGGAAAAATCCAACCATTTGCAGCAACATGGATGGAGCTGGAGAGTATTATGCTCAGTGAAATAAGCCAAGTGGAGAAAGAGAAATACCAAATGATTTCACTCATCTGAGGAGTATAGGAACAAAGGAAAAACTGAAGGAACAAAACAGCAGCGGAATTACAGAACCCAAAAATGGACTAACATGTACCAAAGGGAAAGGAACTGGGGAGGATGGGTGGGGAGGGAGGGATAGGGGGGGGGAAGAAGAAGGGGGGGTATTAAGATTAGCATGCATGGGGGGAGGGAGAAAGGGGAAGGTGGGCTGCACAACACAGAGAGGACAAGTAGTGACTCTACAACATTTTGCTAAGCTGATGGACAGTAACCGTAATGTGGTTGTTAGGGGGGACCTGATATAGGGGAGAGCATAGTAAACATAGTATTCTTCATGTAAGTGTAGATTAAAAATTAAAAAAAAAAAAAAGAAAGAAAGAAAGAAAGAAAAGGGGGATTACTCCTTGATAGGATAAAACTATTGGTAAATCAAAGATCAACGCATGCTTTAAATATCCTTAATGTTGATCACTTAAAGGGTGTCAGATGATCAGCTATGGAGGTACTCTTTTCTGATAATATTCCTTTCTCTTAATAAAAAAAAAAAAAAGCAGTTACTGTGTGCTGACCTCCAATGAGTTCTGCACAGTGGTATAGAGGGCATGTCAAAGTGTGGGCAAAGGGTCTGTCTGTTTTTATGCAGAAGATCAAGGCCTAGCTTGGATACCCAGAAAATGAACTAAGATACGATATGAGGAGGAGCTTCTGACATCAGCACTCTCTGGAGGACTTGTGCTGGGGGATGATCATCAAAAAGCCTCCACAGGGATCCGGACGATGCTGCGGTTGTGGCTGCATCCAGCCCACCGTCTCCTGGACTTGCCATAGGAATGGGGAGGGAGATGTCTAGGCTGGCATGTGCATACAGTGAGACAACGAATTTGACCGGATCTGTACTGTTGGAACTCAACCAGGAGTTGGGAGGGGTGCAAGGTGTAGCACTCCAAAATCTTATGACTATAGACTATCTACGGTTAAAAGAACATATGGGATGTGAACAGATCCCAGAAATGGGCTGCTTTAATTTGTCTGATTTCTCTCAGACTGTTCACGTACAGTTGGACAATATCCATCATATCATAGATAAATTTTCACAAATGCCTAGGGTGCCTAACTGGTTTTCTTGGCTTCACTGGAGATGGATGGTAATTATAGATTTGCTTTGTTTATGTCACCGTATTCCTATTATGTTAATATGTGTGTGCAAATTAGTTAGTAGTTTAAAACCTATACATACTTAAGGTACTCTACAAGAAGATATGTCAAAGAAATAATCAATCCTCCCATGTTTCCTTCCATATGCTACATCTGTAGCTTTTCTTCTTTCTTCCTAATTACAACCCTTAAATAGAATTCGTACCTCATATCAAATTTACTGAGTATCATAATTCCTCCAGGTGGTAAAGATACCTCGGGACAAGTGCTGGGCATAGAAGCCACAGGGCATAAATCTGCAAAGAAGTAAAAAGCTAACCTTTGCAAACAATATGGCTTCTCTCTCACTTACCAACTTTACATTTCCCTGTATGGCCCCGGAAGATGACTGGTTAGCCAGAGACGGGTAAGATTCCTCAAGGGAGGAACAACCTAAGACAGGCACAGTCGCAGGGGGGCCATCAGGTGAGAATTTGGGGATCAACAGAGGTGAGGCTCAGAACCTCACCCCCCTGCTTTGAGAGAAATCTTCTGCATCCGTGGATGTCTTGCTGCCCTTGTCTAGCCTGGATTAATACTTAGTCCATAGGCACACACCTGATCATCTGATCATCTACATTTGCCTTCTTACAGCACTAAACTATGTTTTCTACCTTTATCTTGCATCTACCTACCACTTCAGCATTTTATTAAAAATAAAAATAATAATAATAATAAAGGGAGAAATGTGGGATCAACATATAAATCAAGTACAAAAATCAAAAGAATATTCATATTTGACCTGATTGTTTATAGGTCATAATGCGTGATCAAAACCGAAAGTTTCTGTGATGAATGCCCTTGTACTGTTCACCATGTAAGAATGTATTCACTATGTAAGAATTCGTTCACCATGTAAGAACTTGTTCGTTATGCTTCAGAAGATTGGAGACTGACGCGAATTAGACTTGAGATGGATTAATGATTGCACATTGAGCATTGACCCCCCTATACTGAATTTTATTGTTGTTAACAACCATTTGATCAATAAATATGAGAGATGCCCTCTCAAAAAAAAAAAAAAGAAAAATAATGAAACTGGATCACTATCTTATACCATACACAAAAATAAACACAAAATGGATTAAATAACTAAATATAGGACCTAAAGCCATATAATTCCTAGAAGAAAACATAAGCAGCAAACTCTTGAACATCAGCATCAGTAATTTTTTTCTGGAAATGTCTCCCCAGGCAAGGGAAACAAAAGCAAAAATAAACAAGTGGGACTATATCAAACTTAAAGCTCTGCATTGTAAAGGACACCAGCAACAAAATGAGAAGACAACCTACTATATGGGCAAATATATTTGCAAATGATATGTCTGCCAAGGGGCTAACGTCAAAATTATACAAAAGCTCTTACAACTCAACACCAAAAAATAATAATAATAATATAACTTAAAAATAGTCAGAGGACCTGAATAGACATTTTTCCAAATAAGATATACAGATACATGAAAAGATGTTCAACATTACTTATTATCAGGGAAATGCAAGTTAAAACCACAATGAGATGTCACCTCACACCAGTCAGAATGGCCACAATCTAAAAGACAAGAAATGACAAGTATTTGAGAGGATGTGGAGAAAAGAGAACTCTTGTACACTGCTGGTGGGATTGCAAATTGGTGCAGCCACTACAGAAAGCAATAAGGAGGTTTCTCAAAAAACTAAAAATAGAAATACCATATAATCCAGCAATTCCACTTCTGGGAATTTACCAAAAGGAAACAAAATTACTAATCTGAAAAGATATATGCACTCGTATATTTATAACAGCACTATTTACTGTAGCCAAAATATGTATACAACCTAAATGTCCATCAATAGATGAATGGTAAAAATAATGTGCTGTATGTCCAAAATGGAATATAATTCAGCCATAAAAAAAAGAATGAAATATTGCCATTTGTGACAGTGAGGATGGACGAGGGGGTATTATCCTATGTGAAATATATCAGAGGAAATAAATACCATATGATTTCACTTATATGTGAAATTTGAAAAACAAATGAACAAATATAACTGAAATAGACTCAAACACAGAGAACATACTGGCAATTTCCATAAAGAAGTGGGGCTATCTTGATCTGGGCAAAGGTTACATGAGTGTATACAGGTATCAAAATTCATCAAGCTGTACAATAAGATTCATGCATTTTGTTATATATACCTCAATATAAACATTTTTTTTAAAAAAAGAAAGGAAATCATCAGAGAAGGAATAAAAGAAGATAAAACATAAATAAATGTCACAGTGATGTTGAGGTGGAAGTTAAAGTGGGCAGAAAGGAGCTTTGTTGTTACAGAAAGTATATATTCAATATAAGAAAGACTATAAAAGTAGCATTGAGAATAAAACACCATTCCTAATATTATTTTTATTTCCAAATACAGAACTATTATTTAAATCATAAATAAAACATAGATGACATTTTTACATTTATTGATCCTCAAAAGCCTTTTGAATTAAAGCTTTTTATTTTTTTACTGCTGATCTTCCAGATTCTGGCTAGTTGCCTTCCCTTTAAATTTCTTTTAAGATTGATGCATTACAAATGTCCTTCATCTGGGTTTAAGAACATATATAAAAATCTAGTTATGCATAATTAATTTGGGTTTCTATTTTAAATGTTTTTCTGATATTTGAAGCCACTGCTGTGAGTCTCTACACCTCCTTGCAAACCTCAACGACTCCACTCCACTCTGCTTCAGTCACTCATGTCTGTGCCCACAGTCTAAAGCACAGGAAATGTATTCCTGGCCACTAATAATGAATGCAAACATTTTTCTAATTGCAATGTCTTCTAACTCTCTATCTCAGTTACTTGTACTTTACTCACATTCAGCTTCATCAAGACCTCTGAATCTGGTTCTGTTGATCGCTTTAGCAACTGACAACGGTTGGGTTTTTTTTCCTTCCCTTGTGTATGTGTGTGTGTATGCGTGCATGCACATTAAGTGTGCATCTCTCTGATGAAGTTCTGTTAAGGACTGTAGGCAAGTGGAAAGAGCAATTCCACTGGCATAAGGAACACCTGTCACTTAGCCCAGCTTAAGACGCTCAGTGCTGTAGACCTAAATCTGCACTGCAGTTGTAACATGGATGACAACTTGAGCCAGAAGTAGGTGATGGACTACCACTAGCTCTGAACCCTAGACCCACTTATGTCCAATGTGAGATTGAGTCACCACAGTTCAGCATGTCAGCACCATTCTGACAGCTCTATCATGTGATCCCATAGAAGAAATACAGCCCAGGCCCTCAGGAATTAATTGCTCATTGAGCTGCCCCCTTAGAAACTAGGCCCAGCCACTTAGCTCCTGGACAAGTCCATAGGCACAACTTCTTCCATTTTCTAGTCAATCCTACATTAAGTATAGAGGATTAAAGAAACATGTATGGGGGTCCACACAGGACTCAGTCCAGCGTGAGGCATCCTGTCCAGATAGCACTGCCAGCCCAACCCATCTCAAGCACCAGAGGAGTCTTAGGTGATTCCAAAGAAGGCACTGCAAAGTGCTCCACTACCCTAAGGCTCAGGGCTTGGAGCAGCCTCACTTGCGCAAGTCAAGGGGAAGTATAGGATGCTGAGTTCAAAGAACTTTCTGAGAGGAAGCACCCAGAAAGCAAGGGTTCCAAGAGTCCAAGGCAGAAGCTGTCACACTTCTGAACTAGCCTCAGAAATCCTGAAGCATTACTGCTGCCTCATTTTATTGGATACAAGAGTATTATTTTGGCCAGACCATCAAAGGAAGGAGAATTAAACCTCACTTCCTGCTGGGGGAGGTCAAGGTCACACTGTAGAGGAACACTAGGTGGACTACATTGTTGCTGCCATCTCTGGAAATACAATCTGCCACAACCACCGTAATTGTGATTCTTTTCCACAGCATGTACAGTGTTTTATTATTACTGCCTATTCATGTGTCTGTATTCTCCCCCAGACTGTGGTGATAACAGAATGACTAAACACCAAGACTTGTGCCCTTCACTCCCCTTGAGCCTATTGATAGAGGCAGTTAATATGAGAAAATGACAACAAATGTCTGAAAACTAAGGAAGAACTACAAACATAGTCCACTGAATGATATATAATTAATTGCCTAGTTATTAAATGACTAAGATACATAGTAGCATTGTTTTGTACTCTTTTTTGAGAAGTCAACTTCTGTGGAAAACTGTATCAAATTCCGCAAACAACCATTCAGCCCTTTGCCATAAACCTTTTACATAATGTATAAAACTCTTCTATGCTTAGCTCAACACAGCACAGTAAAGAACACAGAAGATAAACCTCTGAGCAGAGAAGTCTGTGCCAAGGATGGAACTACTTCCCAAATGCCCATGGAAGGAATGTGAAGGCATTCTGAGAGTAAGGAATTGAGCTGCTTTAGTAACAAAGATGAAATTCATAGTTTTAATTTGTTTGTTTATTTTCATTCCAGTCTGCTCCAGCTTATAATGCCTGGAAGTTTTCACCCTCAGGAAAAGCACAGTACTTTATGAATCTGTCATTTTTTCTAATCTTCAGATGCTGAAAAACATTTTAAATCCATTCTTGTCATTTTTGATTTGCATAAGTGTCTTCAAAGAAAAGCCTAAAAAGTCAAAGGCTGATTTAGTGTGAATGAACATGCCACAAAACATTTCAAACTTTACATCATTCATGTAAATCTTTCATGATTTAAAATTTTTCAACTTGCCAGTAGCAAGTATTCCAGTGTCAGGCTGGATGCAACAGCTAAGGCTGAGAGGGAACCTTCATTAACATCCACCCTTCCAAGGCACCTAGTTTGGGGAAGGGTGGAAAAAACTCTCACTTCAGCCTGGAATTTGTAATCTTAATCTACACATGTAATATACTAGTTGAGGAAGAAGGAAAATTCTACAGGGCTTCATTAAGATAACAAGGACAAATATATTATTCACCAGTGAAATAGGAGATGTTTATGATATTTAATTTTTGTCTGTATCTAATCAGTTTGGTAATGTTAGGCAGAAAAATAGATATAAGCAAGTGGAGGGATAATAAGGTCAGTAAAGTCCAATAAATGGGACTCAAAAAGTTAGCCAGATAAAACCAGAGAGGAAGAAAAGACTCACAGAGTCAATGCCCTTTGCAATGTGAGTTCAATCCACATGCTCTGAATCTGGACTGACCTTGAGACTTGCCCTACCTAATGCAGGTGAGAGAGGGCAGAGACATAAGACAAGCATTACTATTAATTTTCCTAAAAATGCTGAGGTGTGAATAGCATAGTGGGAACAAGAGGAATTATCTTGAGGCTAAGAGCAGAGATTTGGGAAGGTTAGATTCTTAACATTCTTTGGTAATCAGCCACTGACTTATCTTAAGGCAAGGCAAGCAGACTTAACCTATGTGTTCCCAATACTTGGGAGTGGCCACTATCTTTGAAAAGAACAAAAAGTTTGCCCTACAAAATTACCTAGAGGACTAGCTATAGACAATGACATATTGTCTCTCACTGGAGATCACATCCTGAGACTGCCTGACAAGTCTATGCTCCCAGACCCTGTATCTTTATCCCTTTCTTGAAACTCCTTATAATATAGAATCCCAGCTTTTGGGTACATCTCTTCTTTGAGTAAAACTGCAATATTTCCAGTATCTCTCACCTGGCCTTAGTGTATCTCCATATTAATAGGTGTTTCCAAGGGGTTGAGAGAAGTAGTCTATCTCCATATCAATAGGTGATTACAAGGGTGGGGAGCAAGGGTCTATCTGGACCAGAGAAGTTTCGAGGGGACACTCTTTACAGTTGGGTGGCAAGAGACACAGCTAAGCAAAAGTGGACAACTGCATGTAAGCAATAAATGGTTTTCTCCCACTTTATTTCTCCCTTTGATTGATTTTGGTTCCAAAGGTAATTTTCCCTGAGCTGGGAACATATTTTTCCCTCAGAATTATAGTTGCCCACACCCCCATTCTTTGAGAATGCACCTTTTTACTTTAAATAAACCTCTCACTGCTCAACTTACTGCATTTTGTCTCTGCACTCTTCCAGTGATAAATGTCTTTGTTCCTTTGCTATTTCCTTCTATTCTCTAGGCTTATTAAGCACAAGCCTTCACTCTGTCTATGCTACCTCAGATTAGTAGGGAGGGGCTGCTGAGAACTCTCATTTTGGCTCACAAGTTCCCACTGGCTGGGTGACCCGGGAGTAACTGCAGCTCCCCCAAATCCTGGGGTGGTAGGAAATTAGTTCCCATGCTATGCAGATACAGCTGACACTGGATGTCAGGTGACACTGGTTTTAGGAGTTGGCAAGGGAGGTGCCCTATGCGTAGAAGGAGTTCAATGAACTTCCCTTACTGCTTTGTTCTTCCTCGCTTTCTGATGCCTGCAAGGCCACTGCCATTCCTTGCTACTCTTGCTTTAATGAATTCCTTCCTGACCACGTACTCTGACTTCCCTGCCTCTCTGAACCAGCTTCCTCCCCAACGGTAAGAAAATGTTTACTTTAGTCAAGTAGTCAATCATAAACCACTTACATATTTGGAATCTGGTTTCAGTAAATCAACCTTATTGTTTTTCAAAGTGAGCACTTTTGTAGACCATCACTCACATCAAAGCTTTCAATCATGAAACAGAGATTTGACAAATTTCTAACTAGTTTGTCAACACATAGCACCAAAAATAAAAAAGCATCTGTGCTTCTAAGTACCAATTTATAACAAACACAAGTTATCTATTCATGAATTAATCTAATTCAGGCCATACCAAAGTCTTCACTTTAGTTTCTGTCATAAAGACAATCATTATAATTTCAACTGCATTTTTCAAAACCCCAAACTTTTAGTAACTTAAAGAGGCATCATTCTGTGACACTGCCACTATATTGACCCAACCCATCTGATGTTCCAACTTTAAAAAGAGAAGTTCCATAAAATAAATAACTAAAAAGAAAACACAAAGAAACCTGACAGATACTAAGAAGCAAAAAAATGCCAAAATAGATGTCAATAATATTCTTAAAGTTGTGCTAAAAATATAAACTAGCATCATTGAGGTTGGAGGGTAAGAATTTCATTTTTACTATTTGTGACTTAAAACAGCATTATGCTGTGCTTTTATAGTCTTATTGATGAAAGTCATTCAGCTCCATTCAGCATGGAGGCCATTCCTACACCTGTCTGCAGAAAGCACGGCCAGCACTCCTAATGCCTGTTTTCACTCCTGAAGACACGGAGCCCACTCTACATAGTTTGTATTAAGGACTGCTAGAAAGAAAGTGCCCAAAGCATCTTTTACCTGAGAGCTGCTATGACTATTGCAAGTATATTGTTTTGGATGGATCATTCCTTTCTAATAAATTTTTCAATGTAAATTTCATACACAACAAAGATACCACACTGAGTGATAACTCATCTTGTAGATTCCAGACAATATTTATCCTCTGCCCTTACTCCCAGCCCCACTGTGCACTATACCCATAGAGAGATCTTGAATGTTCCTATTGAAAGCAATGAAACCCCACAAAAAATAAGCATTTGTAACATTTTCAACATGCCTAATGCTTTTAGTTTTTCTCTTGTTGACTCCCCCACATAATTGAATTCTCCACAGCACTTCGCCTCAAACCTTTTCTGGATAGTGACAATGGCAATACAAGCTTGTGACTATACTAAAAACCACTGAATTGCACAGTCTTTAAAATGGTGAGTTTTATGGTATGTGAATTGCACCTTATTTTTAAAAAACAGAAAGAGTTAGGACCCCAATACAAAGATGAAGAGCCATCAACAAGTAGGTCAATGACACTTTAGGAAGCCTAAGAATACTTCAGTGCATATTCTGCAATCTTGTCCCTTGAGTCTCTGACACAGTGGCCTGGCAAGGCCCTAGTAGTTTGTATTTTAGGAAGCACCAGTGGTGATCCTGATGTAGATGGTCTGCAGGGCAGCCTTAGAAAATACTAATATTTTTGCAGGAGTGGAAAAGAATGCTTGAAAGTAAGAAATGGAGGTGAAAGAGGGAAGACCAAGGATGGAACTGCAGGGGGCATCACTCTCACTTAGAAACTAATCTGTGTTATGAGCTCTTTGATGCTTATTCATTAATAGAATTTCACTATAAATTGAATGTTTATATTAAAACAGTCTATTGGGAGAGATTATTTTAATTCAAAATAAGTGATATTAATGAGAAATTTTAGAAATCAGCTAAGGTTAATGGAAAAGATATGGGGGTAGCAGATAGATCTTTCTTTTTTACCCACAAAACATACCACATAGGTGGTTTTCTACTTTAGCCAGCTCTACTCTCACATTTTAGCCTTCTGATGTCTCAAAGATACAGATTTGACATTCAGGGTTCTGTAAAATACTAACTTGAAAACCTTCACTGACTAAGAATGTCAATGACATGCTTATAGACTTTGGTGTACTCTTATTTCCCTGAAGAAAGAATAACATAACCTATACAGATTAATGTACACCAGACCTAGGAGATTTGAAGTCAGTAGTATGATTTTCATTGAAGACTTGGTGTAACTAAGTTGGATTATTTGAATTATATGTTATGTAAATTTGTCTTAAGAGGCATTTAAATAAATAATAGAACTTGCTTTCTTCTTATTCTTCTGCCATGTTGGTGAATTTAAATTTATTCTTCTAGTATCATTACAAAAAAATGAAGAATATGTATTCCTGCTAATACTAATTTTAGTACCATTAAATTATTAATTACATATCTAGAACATATTTAAATTGTTGCTAATGTATGTAAAGATATAATGTTAAAATAGCTAACAGTACTTATTATAAAACTACAGAATAATTTGTAGCCATCCTTAACATATTACCTTTATAAAATATAGTCCATTATAGTTGTTGGCCCTTTGATGTTTCAGTTGTAAAAGAGAAATAGGTAGGAACCAATTTCAGGATAAGGACAAGGCTTACACATTCTAAAAAGCACTGGAACCTAACTCTGAACCAGAAAGAAGAATATTTTAGCACAAAACTATGGTAATCATAAGTTAGTATTGTTCGCTATTTAAAATGAATAGTATGTAGTTATTAAAATTCATTTGGGATAGAAATTTGAAGTACTATTATCTGCTCAAACTCTTTACTGTAATCCCTACTCATCTTCCTCCTTGCTATTATTTGCCCCACTGAATATCAGTCCTAAGGTTTGGAATCACGTAGTTAACATGACCTACTTCCTTTCCTCTCTGAAGCTCTACTGTAGCATTGAGTCATGTCATTATTACATTTGCAGAATAAGGGCTAATCCACTTAAATTCCTAACATCAATCAGTATTGTGAGCCTGCATTTGAGATCTTGGAAATCATGATAAAAATACAAACTCATCAAATGCATATGGTACTTGATACTTTTCAGAGTCATTCACTCAGCAAGCAATGATGAACTGGTCACCAAGATTAGCATTATACTTGGCACTACAGATACTCAGACAAATAAGTCACAAGTCCTCTCCTCAGGGTGGTGGTCTAGCAAAGATTATTGACACTTCAGCACCAAAATGTAATAAAGTATTGTTAAGTGCTCTGTCAGATGTGTACAAGAAACTTGGAAAGAACAAAGCAAAGAGTAGTTTTTCCTATCTGGATCAAAGAGAGGGCTGGCTCCTAAAACATTCTCCCCAAAAAACAATGCTGAATGTTAAAAATAATAAGCAACCTTGTGTCTGATGAACAAAAAGGATGAATCAGTCAGGATTCCAAAAAACAACAGGGGGCATGCTCCAAGTAAGTTAACGTGTGGAGAGTTGTTTACAAAGATAATCATTGCTGAATTACTTAAATTCTGCCCTGGAATAACCACTTGACAAGTTTCAAGAGTAAATAATACTTATACACTTAATAAGAATAAATACTATCATTTAAGCATCTACTCAGAGTCAAACCCTTCGCTTAGAACACCTCTGTGAAAATACGTGTTCATTCATTTACTCACTCACTCATCTGTAAATATTCAGTGAGCCCCTTCCATTTGTAAGGCATTGTTTGAGCCCTGGAGATCCAGCTATGAAGAAAGCAGCGAAGGTCCTTTCCTTAATGGAAATCTTGGGAGGAGGCAGGTGATAAACAACTAAACAAGACAATTTTGGTTAGTGGTAAGTATTATAAGGAAAAAAATAACAGGTTTATATTAAAGTGGCTGTGAAGGCATGAGGGGGCTGATTTAAGAAAGACTTATCTTAAGAGAAGACATTTGAGATAAACAGGAGAGATGAAAAAGCTCCTGACTTGCAGGACCAGGAGAGGAGCATTTCAGACACAGAGGGAGGACCAAAGACACAGACCCCACACTGAGTCTGACACGCCCAAGAGAAGGCAGTAGGAAGCAGTGAGGGGCACAGAACAAGAGCGTCTCAGGCAGCAGGGTGCCATCAGATGAGGTCTGAGAGGCCAGCAAAATCCATGTCCTGCTGCACCTTATGGCTCATGGTTTAGTTGTATCTCCTTCAAAGTATGGTTGTCACTTGCTCTATTCACACAGGTGGTAAGTGGCAGAGTCCACATTCAAACCATGCCTGTCTGACTCAATCTATTTCATTAGAAAAAGAGAAAAGATTCTTGTTTTTGAGTTCCGCCCCCATGAAGTTGGTTATGAAGGGTGCACTGAATTCTCTTTAGAAGGTGGTAAAAGTGAAAGACCGTATAGGCTAGTCATTTTTATACTCAAATATTTAACTGTTGTTGAATGTGATATATCATATTCTTGACACTTAAATTCTGCAAACAGAAAAGCTATTTCACTATTCTTATGAAATAATGAGAGATCATGCCTAAGGAAGTTCAAATTACATTCCAAAATAAGTAAGGACATTTTCAAATATGACATGATCATCTAGTTCACAACAGAGCTCAATTAAATTTTCTGTGATTCAAGTTAAAAAATATATATTAAAATTCTTAAGGTATCACTCATGTAATGAGAATTTTTTCTGTTTAACCTGTTGTTAACAGGTTGTAACTCCACAATGTGGAGTCTCCAAAATGTACTCATCTCCTTGGTGAATTTCAACACTATACTTAAATTACGTGATTACGTTGAGAAAAACTGTGATTGCTACATTTTCAAGCTAAGAAACATGTTGGGGATGGATTGGAACAGGATGGATATGGAATGAAAAGATGTAAAAGGTAGGAAATTAGAGGGTATTAAGCAATTGAAACTCATCTGAGTAAAAGCAAAAGCAGTTTTAGTGCAGTGTGAATCATTAAGTCAGCAGTGAATGACACTGGTTACTATAGGAACTTGGGTAATAGAAAATGAAAACAGCTGGATTTATGACTCCCATACATGTGTTAAACAGCTGCCTACTCAATGCCAGTGAAGACTGTTGAGAGTGGTAAATGCTGAGTCTTATATACAATTATATGAGAAGGAAAATGAATAAATTGATAAATCTTTACACTTTAAGATAGAGATTAAATCTTTGAATTTTGTAGTCATCCTTTTTTAAAAAAAACCCTGGTTCATCTTGAGAGCTTAAAATCATAACGATTCAATGTATACTTAAAAAAAATTGTTGTACTGAGCTGAATTTTGTCTTCCACAAAACAAACCTGCGAAGTTTACTGTCAGCCATCCACACTCTGACAACTGTCTCAAATAACTAGACAAATTCAAAAGTGATGGCTGTCTATAATATTAATTATAATTTTAAAAAGCAAAAGTATTCATTCTAAACTATAATAAATCACATAGTTTAATGTAATCCTGTAACAAACAAAGAAGTATTTATCTCAAGTTTGTTATTCTCTTGATTTCCTTTTTTCTATCCCCAGGATCACTGCTGAATTGTGGATCTTGTTTGCTGACACAGGACAATTATAGTAACCACCCAAGTTATTTTCTTCAAGCATTTTCCTCCAGCCCATTCTCTGCAGTGCCATTTGAGCCATATTTCTAAAACATCGCTTCCTGCTGAAACACAGAATTCCCCAAAACCTGTAGGATACAAATAAAACTACTCACTTGGGTGATGTGTTTTGGTAACCTAGACTCAAACAACATTTATAGTTGTGTCTTTTAAGTGTAGGGTCACCTAATGGATGTGAGGTGCAACCAAGATACTTGAAATTGTGAAGAGGGAGCTGTTAATAATTACCCTGGGACAGCAAGCATAAACAGACTGTCAAGGCAAATTAGGAAATATCATTACCTTATTTAAGAGCCAGTGCAGAAGACTCTTTAACAGTTCCTTTACTTTCTCAGGATAAATCACTTGCTCCCTCTTGTATCTTCCCATACTCCTTGGACTGTCCCTCTACTTAGCAATTTCACATAGTATTGTGAATATCCTTATCACATATATATTCCCCTGCTTATATGTCCAAGCAGTCAAAGATGCATCTTTGCATTCTGAATACCAAGTACAAACCATGTACTTAAAAGATGTTTAATAAATGTTCCTTGATGATGAATTAATATTGAAGCAGAGGACAGACTTAAGTGGAAGAAATAAATACTCAGAAAACAGGACAAAGATCAGATTGAGATCTGATCACCCACCCAGTTGAATCTATAAACAATGTTGCACAGGAATTCTATATGAGTATTCATTCCAAAGGAGAGGAACATCATATACAAATGTCAACATTGCCTATCCAAAAATATTGCATAGTATTTGATCTTTGTGTTTATTCTTAGAGATGAAAGAATAACTGCATTCTTCTTTTAAACTGCAATGTACAAAGAGAAAAATAAAGTACAAAGCTGTAAAATCCTGGCTTAAAACTTTGCAACATGTTAAATAGCTTATGATGGTTCCAGAAGCATCACTCTCAGTCACATCAGAACTCCAGCATTCCTTCTCAAATTCTTACTAAGGTATGATCCTGCAATTATTCTGCTCAACTGATTAAGACAGTTCCCACTTTACTCCTTATAAATGTTCCTCTCCTGTGTGATGTTTCCCCCAGAGAGAAACATCACAGCTGATTCTGTGTAATCACCACAGTAGAAATAAGTGAACAAAAGATGTATCTCTAATGGAAACAATATATCACCAGGGATCCTCATGAAAAATGTTTAGATCTTCAAGTCTGTCCTCTACTTTGATTAGCATATATTTGATTTTAAAAATAATTGATTCAGAATGATATAAAATGTTTTAATATAAGAATGCATATACATAGCAAGCCTTTGTAGTATCAATTTCAGTAACTAGCAATCTTCAGGAGACAATCTTCACTAGTAAATTATAAGGAGAGAGCCCTCCTCCAAATTCCTGAAAACTCTTACCATAAATAGAACACTGGTCACTTTTCAGAAATTTCAAGACAGCCTCATCAGCCCCCTGAGATTCAGTCAAACATCCTCTGGGATCCTAGGTCTATTATTCACAAACACATTTTATCAAACCCCCAACATTCTTTCTTGGTCAATTTCCTTATTTTCCCCATACTTTCGCTCTTACATATTCTCCTAAATCATCCACAAGAATACCATGACGCATAGGAATACCAACATCCAGATCTATACTGACTGCCTAACTGGATTCAAATTCCAACTCCACCATATACTAGCTGTAGAATCTTTCTTTTTTATTAAGGTATCATTGATATACACATTTATGGAGGTTTCACAAGAAAAACAAGGTGGTTATAACATTCACCCTTATTATCAAGTCCCCCGAGACCCCATTGCAGTCACTATCCATCAGTGTAGAAAGATGCCGCAGAATCCCAATATGTCTTTTCTGAGCTGCCCTGTCTTCCCCGAGATCCCACACACAACATGTGCACCAGTCATGATACCCAACAATCACCTTCTCCCTCCCTCCCCACCCACGCTCCTCAACCCATCCTCTTATGTAATCACTAGTTCCCTCCTGGAGTCTATGAGTCTGCTGCTATTTTGTTCCTTCAGTTTTGCTTCATTGTTATACTCCACAAATGAGGGAAATCATTTGGTGTTTGTCTTTCTCTGCCTGACTTATTTCACTGAGCATAATACCCTCTAGCTCCATCCATGTTGTTGCAAATGGTAGGATTTGTTTCTTTCTTATGGCTGAATAGTATTCCATTGTGTATATGTACCACATCTTCTTTATCCATTCATCTACTGATGGACACTTAGGTTGCTTCCATTTCTTGGGTATTGTAAATAGTGCTGTAATAAACATAGGGGTATATATGTCTTTTTGAATCTGAGAACTTGTTTTCTTTGGGTAAATTCCTAGTAGAGAAATTCCGAGTCAAATGGTATTTCTATTTTTAGTTTTTTGAGGAACCTCCATATTGCTTTCAAAATGGTTGAACTAGTTTACATTCCCAGCAGCAGTGTAGGACATTTTCCCTTTCTCCACATCCTCACCAGCATTTGTTGTTCCTAGTCATTTCTATGATGGCCACCCTAACTGGTGTGAGGTGATATCTCATTGTGGTTTTAATTTGCATTTCCCTGATAATTAGCAATGTGGAGCATCTTTTCATGTTTCTGTTGGTCACCTGAATTTCTTCTTTGGAGAAGTGTCTGTTCATATTCTCTGCCTATTTTTAATAGCATTATTTGATTTTTGATTGTTAAGGTATGTAAGTTCTTTACATACCTTGGATGTTCACCGCTTGTCAGATATGTCATTTACAAATGTATTCTCCCATACTGTAGGATGCCTTTTTGTTCTGCTGATGGTATCCTTTGCTATACACAAGTTTTTTAGCTTGATGTAGTCCCATTTGTTCATTTTTCATTTTGTTCCCCTTGCCCGAGGAGATATTTTCAGGAAATAGTAGCTCATATTTATATTTAAGAGATTTTTACCTGTGTTTTCTTCTAAGAGTTTTATGATTTCATGACACATTCAGGTCTTTGATCCATTTTAAGTTTACTTCTGTGTATGGGGTTAGACAATAATCCAGTTTCATTTTCTTGCTTATAACTGTCCAGTTTTGCCAACACCAGCTGTTGAAGAGGCTGTCATAGAAGTGGGGAATAAAAGTGGGGAGAGTGGGCATCCGTATCTTCTTCCTGGTCTTTAAAGAAAAGCTATGGGTTTATCATATATGGCCTTTATTATGTTGAGGTACTTGCCCTCTATACCCATTTTGTTGAGAGTTTTTATCATGAATGGATGTTGAATTTTGTCGAATGCTTTTTCAGCATCTAAGGAAATGATCATATGATTTTTGTCCTTATTTTTGTTGATGTGGTGAATGATGTTGATGGATTTTCAAAGGCTGTACCATCCTTGATTCCCTGGAATAAATCCTACTTGATCATGATAGATGATCTTTTTGATATATTTTTTAATTCAATTCGATAATATTTTGTTGAGTATTTTTGTACCTATGTTCATCAGGGATATTGGTCTGTAGTTTTCTTTTTTTGTGGTGTCTTTGCCTGGTTTTGGTATTAGAATGATGCAGGTTTCATAGAATTAGTTTGGGTGTATTCCTTCTCTTCTAGTTTTTGGAAAACTTTAAGGAGGATGGGTGTTATGTCTTCACTAAATGTTTGACAAAATTCAGCAGGGTGTCAGCCTTGGAAGGTTGTATTTTTCTAGAAAGTTGTCCATTTCTTCTAGGTTATCCGGTTTGTTACCATATAATTTTTCATAGTATTCTCTAATAATTCTTTGTAATTCTGTGGTGTCTGTAGTGATTTTTCCTTTCTCATTTCTGATTCTGTTTATGTGTGTAGACTCTCTTTTTTTCTTGATAAGTCTGGCTAGGGGTTTATCTATTTTGTTTATTTTCTCAAAGAACCAGCTCCTGCTTTCATTGATTCTTTCTATTGTTTTATTTTCTTGATTTTATTTATTTTTGTTCTAATCATTATTACATCCCTCCTTCTACTGAATTTGGGCCTCATTTTTTCTTTTTCTAGTTTTGCTGTTAGTTTAGACTGTTCATATGGGATTGTTCTTCTTTCCTGAGTTAGGCCTGTATTGCAATATACTTCCCTTTTTGCATGGTCTTTGCTGCATCCCACAGATTTTGCACTGTTGAATTATTGTTGTCATTTGTCCCCATATATTGCTTGATCTCTCTTTTTATTTGGTCATTGATCCATTGATTATTTAGGAGCATGTTATTAAGACTCCATGTGTTTGTGGGCTTTTAGTTTTGCTTGTGTAATTTATTTCTAGTTTCACACCTTTGTGATCTGAGAAGCTGATTGGTAGAATTTCAATCTTTTTTAATTTACTGAGGCTATTTTTGTGGCCTAGTATATGATCTATTCTTGAAAATGTTCCATGTGTGCTTGAGAAGAATATGTATCCTGCTGCTTTTGGATGGAGTGTTCTGTAGCTGTCTCTTAGGTCCAGCTGTTCTAATATGTTGTTCAGTGCCTCTGTCTCTTTACTTATTTTCTGTCTGTTTCATCTGTCCTTTGGCATGAATGGTGTGTTGAAGTCTCCTAAAATGAATGCATTACATTCTATTTCCCCTTTTAATTCTGTTAGTATTTGTTTCACATATGCAGGTGATCTGTGTTGGTTGCATAGATATTCATAATAGTTATATCCTCTTGTTGGACTGACCCCTTTACCATTATGTAATGTCCTTCTTTTTCTTTTGTGACTCTTTGTTTTGAAGTCTATTTTGTTTGATACAAGTACTGCAACTCCTGCTTTTTTCTCCCTATTAATTGCATGAAATATGTTTTTCCATCCCTTTACTTTCAGTCTGTGTATGTCTTGTGTTTCAAGTGAGTCTCTTGTAGGCAGCATATAGACAGGTCTTGTTTTTTAATCCATTCAGTGACTCTATGTCTTTTGAGTGGTGCCTTTAGACCATTTACATTTAGGGGGATTATTGATAGATATGTACTTATTGCCATTGCATGCTTTAGATTCGTGGTTACCAAAGGTTCAAGGGTAATTCCCTTACTATCTAACAGTCTAATTTAACTCACTTAGTATGCTATTACAAATACAACCTAAAGGTTCTTTTTATTTTTTCTTCATTTTACTTCCTCCTTCATTCTTTATATATTAGGTATCATATTCTATACTCTTTGTCTATCCCTTGACAGACTTTCTGGACAGTTTATTTGATTTTGCATCTGCTTAGTAATTAATTGTTCTACTTTCTTTATTGTGGTTTTATTTCTCCTGGTGACAGCTATTTAGCCTTAGGAACACTTCCAACTATAGCAGTCCCTCCAAAATACACTCTAGAGGTGGTTTGTGGTAGGTAAATTCTCTCAGCTTTTGCTTATCTGAAAATTATTTAATCCCCCCTTCAAATTTAAGTGATAAACTTGCTGGATAGAGTATTCTTGGTTTGAGGCCCTTCTGCTTCATTGCATTAAATAAATCATGCCACTCCCTTCTGGCCTGTAAGGTTTCTGCTGAGAAGTCTGATGTTAGCCTGATGGGCTTTCCTCTGTATGTGATCTTTTTTCTCCCTCTAGCTGTCTTTAAGAGTCTCTCCTTATCCTTGATCTTTGCCACTTTAATTATTATATGTCTTGGTGTTGTCCTCTTTGGGTCCCTTGTGTTGGGAGATCAGTGCACCTCCATGGCCTGAGAGACTATCTCTTTCCCAAGATTGGGGAAGTTTTCAGCAATTACTTCCTCAAATCCACTTTCTATCCCTTTTTCTCACTCTTCTTCTGTTACCCCTATAATGAGGATATTGGTCCATTTGGATTGGTCACACAGTTCTTTCAATATTCTTTCATTCCTAGAGATCCTTTTTTCTCTCTGTGCCTCAGCTTCTTTGTATTCCTCTTCTCTAATTTCTATTCCATTTACTGTCTCTTCTGATCTGCTTATATTTATTTATTTTTTTTTTTATTGAAGGATAGTTGACACACAGTATTACATTAGTTTCAGGTGTACAACACAGTGATATAACATTCATATACATGATAATTCTAGGTACCAGCTATCACCATACAAAGTTGTTACAATATTTTGACTATATTCCTTATGCTATACATTACATCCTGGTTACTTATTTTACAATTGGAAGTGTGTACTTTTTTTTTTTCTTTTGTGAGGGCATCTCTCATATTTATTGATCAAATGGTTGTTAACCACAATAAAATTCTGTATAGGGGGGTCAATGCTCAATGCACAATCATTAATCCACCCCAAGCATAATTTTCGTCAGTCTCCAATCTTCTGAAGCATAACGAACAATTTCTTACATGGAGAACAAATTCTTACATAGTGAATAAGTTACATGGTGAACATTACAAGGGCAGTCATCACAGAGGCTTTTGGTTTTGGTCATGCATTATGAACTATAAACAGTCAGTTCAAATATGAATATTCATTTGATTTTTATACTTGATTTATACATGGATACCACATTTCTCTCTTTATTATTATTATTTTTAATAAAATGCTGAAGTGGTAGGTATATACAAGATAAAGGTAGAAAACATAGTTTAGTGTTGTAAGAGAGCAAATGTAGATGATCAGGTATGTGCCTGTAGACTATGTGTTAATCCAGGCTAGACAAGGGCAATAAAACATCCACGTATGCAGAAGATTTCTCTCAGAACAGGGGAGGGAGGTTCTAAGCCTCACCTCTGTTGATCCCCATTTTCTCACCTGATGGCCCCCCTGCGACTGTGCCTGTCTTAGGTTGTTCCTCCCTTGAGGAATCTTACCCGTCTCTGGCTAACCAGTCATCTTCCGGGGCCATACAGTGAAATGTAAAGTTGGTAAGTGAGAGAGAAGCCTTATTGTTTGAAAGGTTAGGTTTTTACTTCTTTGCATATTTTATGCCCTGTGGCTTTATGCCCAGCATTTGTCTTGAGGTGTCTTTACCACTTGGAAGAATTATGATACTGGGTAAATTCGATATGAGGCACGTATTCTACTTAAGGGTTATAATTAGGAAGTAAGAAGAAAAGCTATAGAAGTAGCAGGTGGAAGAAAACCTGGGAAGATTGATTGTTTCTTTGACATACCTTATTGTAGAGTAACTTCAGCATGTATAGGTTTTAAACTACTAATTAAATTGCACACACACATTAACATAATAGGAGTACAGTTACGTAACCAAAGCATACTTGTAATTACCAGCCATCTCCAATGAAACCAAGAAAACCAGTTAGGCACCTTAGGCATTTGTGAAAACTTATCGACAATATGGCGAGTATTGTCCAACTGAACTTGAACAGTCTGAAAGAAATCAGACAAATTAAAACAACCCATTCCTGGGGACTGTTCACATCCCATATGTTCTTTTAACAGTAAATAGTCTGTAGCTGTAAGATTTTGGAGCGCTACAATTTGCACTTCTCCTAATTCTTGGTTGAGTTCCAACAGTTTAGATCCGGTCAAATTTGTTGTTTTGCTGTATGCACAGGCCAGCTTAGATATCTCCTTCTTCATTCCCATGGCAAGTCCAGGAACTGGTGGGATGAGTGCATCTACACCTGTAGTAGTGCATGGATCTTTGTTGGGGTTTTTTGATGGTCATCTTCTGGCGTGAGTCTTCCTGAGAATGCTGATGTTGGAAGTTCTTTTTCATATCGTATCTTAGTTCATTTTCGGGGTAGCCAAATGAGGCTTTGATCCTCTGTATAAACACAAACAGACCCTATGCCTACACTTTTATATGCCCTTTATATCATTGTGTAGAACTCATTGGAGTTCACCACACAGGAACTGCTTTTTTTTTTTAGTCATTAATCTACACTTACATGATGAATATTTTGTTTACTAGGCTCTCCCCTATACCAGGACCCCCCTATATATCCCTTTACAGTCACTGTCCATCAGTGTAGCAAAATGTTGTAGAATCACTACTTGTCTTCTCTGTGTTGTATAGCCCTCCCCTTTCTCCCACCCCCCCATACATGCTAATCTTAATACCCTCCTACCCACCCATCCTCCCTAGCCTCTTTCCCTTTGGTACCTCTTAGTCCATTCTTGAGTTCTGTGATTCTGCTGCTATTTTGTTCCTTCAGTTTTTCCTTTGTTCTTATACTACACAGATGAGTGAAATCATTTGGTATTTCTCTTTCTCCGCTTGGCTTGTTTCACTGAGCATAATACCCTCCAGCTCCATCCATGTTGCTGCAAATGGTAGGATTTGCTCTTTTCTTATGGCTGAGTAGTATTCCATTGTGTATATGTACCACATCATCTTTATCCATTCATCTACCGATGGACATTTAGGTTGCTTCCAATTCTTGGCTATTGTAAATAGTGCTGTGATAAACATAGGGGTGCATTGGTCTTTCTCATACTTGATTGCTGCATTTTTAGGGTAAATTCCTAGAAGTGCAATTCCTGGGTCAAACGGTAAGTCTATTTTGAGCATTTTGATGTACCTCCATACTGCTTTCCACAATGGTTGAACTAATTTACATTCCCACCAGCAGTGTAGGAGGGTTCCCCTTTCTCCACAGCCTCGCCAACATTTGTTGTTGTTTGTCTTTTGGATGGCAGCCATCCTTACTGGTGTGAGGTGATACCTCATTGTAGTTTTAATTTGCATTTCTCTGATAATTAGCGATGTGGAGCATCTTTTCATGTGTCTGTTGGCCATCTGTATTTCTTTTTTAGAGAACCGTCTGTTCAGTTCCTCTGCCCATTTTTTAATTGGGGTATTTGTTTTTTGTTTGTTGAGGCACGTGAGCTCTTTATATATTCTGGACGTCAAGCCTTTATCGGATCTGTCATTTTCAAATATATTCTCCCATACTGTAGGGTTCCTTTTTGTTCTATTGATGGTGTCTTTTGCTGTACAGAAGCTTTTCAGCTTAATGTAGTCTCACTTGCTCATTTTTGCTGTTGTTTTCCTTGCCCGGGGAGATATGTTCAAGAAGAGGTCACTCATGTTTATGTCTAAGTGGTTTTTTGCCTATGTTTTTTTCTAAGAGTTTAATGGTTTCATGACTTACATTCAGGTCTTTGATCCATTTTGAGTTCACTTTTGTATATGGGGTTAGACAATGGTCCAGTTTCATTCTCCTACATGTAGCTGTCCAGTTTTGCCAGCACCATCTGTTGAAGAGACTGTCATTTCGCCATTGTATGTCCATGGCTCTTTTATCAAATATTAATTGACCATATATGTCTGGGTTAATGTCTGGATTCTCTAGTCTGTTCCACTGGTCTGTGGCTCTGTTCTTGTGCCAGTACCAAATTGTCTTGATTACTATGGCTTTATAATAGAGCTTGAAGTTGGGGAGTGAGATCCCCCCTACTTTATTCTTCTTTCTCAGGATTGCTTTGGCTATTCGGGGTCTTTGGTGGTTCCATATGAATTTTTGAAGTATTTGTTCCAGTTCATTGAAGAATGTTGCTGGTAGTTTCCTAGGGATTGCATCAAATCAGTATATTGCTTTGGGCAGGATGGCTATTTTGACGATATTAATTCTTCCTAGCCATGAGCATGGGATGAGTTTCCATTTGTTAGTGTCCCCTTTAATTTCTCTTAAGAGTGACTTGTAGTTTTCAGAGTATAAGTCTTTCACTTCTTTGGTTAGGTTTATTCCTAGGTATTTTATTTTTTTTTGATGCAATTGTGAATGGAGTTGTTTTCCTGATTTCTCTTTCTGTTGGTTCATTGTTAGTGTATAGGAAAGCCACAGATTTCTGTGTGTTGATTTTGTATCCTGCAACTTTGCTGTATTCCGATATCAGTTCTAGTAGTTTTGGAGTGGAGTCTTGAGGGTTTTTTATGTACAGTATCATGTCATCTGCAAATAGTGACAGTTTAACTTCTTCTTTACCAATCTGGATTCCTTGTATTTTTTGGTTTTGTCTGATTGTCGTAGCTAGGACCTCCAGTACTATGTTAAATAACAGTGGGGAGAGTGGGCATCCCTGTCTAGTTCCTGATCTCAGAGGAAAAGCTTTCAGCTTCTCGCTGTTCAATATAATGTTGGCTGTGGGTTTTTCATAGATGGCCTTTATTATGTTGAGGTACTTGCCCTCTATTCCCATTTTGCTGAGAGTTTTTATCATGAATGGATGTTGAACTTTGTCAAATGCTTTTTCAGCATCTATGGAGATGATCATGTGGTTTTTGTCTTTCTTTTTGTTGATGTGGTAGATGATGTTGATGGACTTTTGAATGTTGTGCCATCCTTGCATCCCTGGGATGAATCCCACTTGGTCATGGTGTACGATCCTTTTGATGTATTTTTGGATTCGGTTTGCTAATATTTTGTTGAATATTTTTGTATCTACGTTCATCATGGATATTGGTCTGTAATTTTCTTTTTTGGTGGGGTCTTTGCCTGGTTTTGGTATTAGGGTGATGTTAGCTTCATAGTATGAGTTTGGGAGTATCCCCTCCTCTTCTATTTTTTGGAAAACTTTAAGGAGAATGGGTATTATGTCTTCCCTGTATGTCTGATAAAATTCTGAAGTAAATCCATCCGGCACAGGTGCTTTGTTCTTGGGTAGTTTTTTTATTACCGTTTCAATTTCTTTACGTGTAATTGGTTTGTTTAACTTTTGTGTTTCTTTCTGGGTCATTCTTGGAAGGTTGTATTTTTCTAGGAAGTTGTCCATTTCTCCTAGGTTTCCCAGCTTGTTAGCATATAGGTTTTCATAGTATTCTCTAATAATTCTTTGTATTTCTGTGGGGTCCGTCGTGATTTTTCCTTTCTTGTTTCTGATACTGTTGATTTTTGTTGACTCTCTTTTCCGCTTAATAAGTCTGGCTAGAGGCTTGTCTAATTTGTTTATTTTCTTGAAGAACCAGCTCTTGGTTTCATTGATTTTTGCTATTGTTTTATTCTTCTCAATTTTATTTATTTCTTCTCTGTTCTTTATTATGTTCCTCCTTCTGCTGACCTCAGGCCTCATTTGTTCTTTTTCCAATTTCGATAATTGTGACATTAGACCTTTCATTTGGGATTGTTCTTCCTTTTTTAAATATGCTTGGATTGCTATATACTTTCCTCTTAAGACTGCTTTTGCTGTGTTCCACAGAAGTTGGGGCTTAGTGTTGTTGTTGTCATTTGTTTCCATATATTGCTGGATCTCCATTTTGATTTGGTCATTGATCCATTGATTATTTAAGAGCATGTTGTTAAGCCTCCATGTGTTTGTGAGTCTTTTTGCTTTCTTTGTACAGTTTATTTCTAGTTTTATGCCTTTATGGTCTGAAAAGTTGGTTGGTAGGATTTCAATCTTTTGGAATTTACTGAGGCTCTTTTTGTGGCCTAGTATGTGGTCTATTCTGGAGAATGTTCCATGTGCACTTGAGAAGAATGTGTATCCTGTTGCTTTTGGATGTAGAGTTCTGTAGATGTCTATTAGGTCCATCAGTTCTAGTGTGTTGTTCAGTGCCTCTGTGTCCTTACTTATTTTTTGTCTGGTTGATCTGTCCTTTGGAGTGAGTGGTGTGTTGAAGTCTCCTAGAATGAATGCATTGCATTCTATTTCCTCCTTTAGTTCTGTTAATATTTGTTTCAGGTATGTTGGTGCTCCTGTATTGGGTGCATATATATTTATAATGGTTATATCCTCTTAGACTGAGCCCTTTATCATTATGCAATGTCCTTCTTTGTCTTTTGTTACTTTCTTTACTTTGAAGTCTGTCTTGTCTGATACCAGAATTGCAACACGTGCTTTCTTCTCTTTGTTGTTTGCCTGAAATATCTTTTTCCATCCCTTGACTTTATGTCTGTGCATGTCTTTGGGTTTGAGGTGAGTCTCTTGTAAGCAGCATATGGATGGATCTGGCTTTTTTATCCGTTCTATTACTCTGTGTCTTTTGGTGCATTCAGCCCATTTACATTTATGGTGATTATTGAAAGGTATGAACTTATTGCCATTGCAGGCTTTAAGTTTGTGGTTACCAAAGTTTCAAGGTTAGCTTCTTTACCATCTTACTGTCTAACTTAACTCGCTTATTGAGCTATTATAAACACGGTCTGATGATTCTTTATTTCTCTCCCTTCTTATTCCTCCTCCTCCCTTCTTCATATGTTGGGTGTTTTGTTCTGTGTTCTTTTTAGGAGTGCTCCCATGTAGAGCAGTCCCTGTAAGATGCCTGTAGAGGTGGTTTGTGGGAGGCAAATTCCATCAACTTTTGCTTGTCTGGGAATTGTTTAATCCCTCCTTCATATTTAAATGATAATCATGCTGGATACAGTAGTCTTGGTTCGAGGCCCTTCTGTTTCATTGCATTAAGTATATCATACCATTCTCTTCTGGCCTGTAGGGTTTCTGTTGAGAAGTCTGATGATAGCCTTATGGGTTTTCCTTTGTAGGTAACCTTTTTTTTCTCTCTGGCTGCCTTTAATACTTTGTCCTTGTCTTTGATCTATGCCATTTTAATTATTATGTGTCTTGGTGTTGCCCTCCTTGGATCCCTTGTCATGGGAGTTCTGTGTACCTCTGTGGTCTGAGAGGCCATTTCTTCCCCTAGTTTGGGACGTTTTCGGCAATTATTTCTTCAAGGACACTTTCTATCCCTTTTTCTCTCTCTTCTTCTTCTGGTATTCCTATAATGCATATATTGTTCCTTTTTGTTTGGTCACTCAGCTGTCTTAGAATTCTTTCATTCCTGGAGATCCTTTTATCTCTCTCTGCATCAGCTTCTCTGCGTTCCTGTTGTCTGTTTTCTAGACCATTAATGGTCTCTTGCATCTCTTCCATTCTGTTTTGAAGTCCTTCCAGAGCTTGTTTTATTTCTGTATTCTCCTTCCTTAGTTCTTGCATATTTCTCTGCAAGTCCATCAGCATGGTTATGAGTTTTGTTTTGAATTCTTTTTCAGGAAGACTGGCTAAATCTATCTCCCCAGGTTCCTTCTCAGGGGAAGGTGTAGCAGATGCCAAAGCTGTCTGGGTTAGTCTTGTCTGGATCATATTTTTTTGCCTTTTCATGTTGACAGGTGCTATTGACTGTCAGCTGGGAGGGCCAAACTTTTCACTTGCTCCTGGCCTTTCTTTAGTGGGACAACTGCGTCCCCTAGTGGCTTGTGTTGGGTAATTGTGAGTAGGCTGGGTCTTTGTGTCTTGCCCGGCCGAAGTGTAGGCATTTTCCTTTCTGCCTTTCTGTGGGCGTGTTTTGCCTTAGGCTGTTTCTCTGCTTTCGCAGCGCTGGAAGGGGTAATGGACTCAGGGGGGGGCTGTTTGGCTGTTTACCTCCGTGAGGGGTCTCAGAGCTGTTGCCCAGAGGGTTAGTGTACCCAGTTTTCCCTGTAATTTCCAGCCACTGGGCCGTGACCTGTGTTGTTTCCGTCTAGCTGTTAAATCCCTGTCCCTTTAAGACTTTCAAAGAGCACTGGCTTTTCTTTGTCACAGGGGAATCAGCTTCGGCACCTGCTCAGAGCTGCTGCCCTATTTCCCTAGATTCCAGCCCTCCACGCATGCACTGTGTCTGCGCTCTGGTGCGGGTGGCTGGGGCTGGGTGTTTAGCAGTCCTGGGCTCCCTCTTCCTCCCGCCGGGAGCTGGGGTGAGGTGTGCTGGGGTCCTCCCGGGCCGGGGCTTGTATCTTATCCCTTTCACCAGGTGCTGGGCTCTGGCACGTGTCAATGTAGTCAGGCTGTTGTCCTGTGTCTTCTGGTCTCTCTTTTAGGATTAGTTGTATTTGTTGTATTTTCAAAAATATATATATTTTTGGGAGGGGATTCCCGCTGTCCTATTCACGCCGCCATGTTGGCTCCGCCTCCCTGATCTGCTTTTAAATCCCTCCATTATATGTTTCATTTCAGATATGGAATTTCTTAATAATTGAATCTCCATCCTAAATTTGTTCCTGAGTTCTTGAATATTTTTCTGTACCTCCATCAGCATATTTATGATTTTTATTTTGAACTCCCTTTGAGGAATATTGGTGAATTCAGTTTCACTTGACCCTTTTTCCAGTGTTTGTGAGATTTTGGTTTGAACCAGGTTCATTTGACATTTCATATTTGTATGTGATGCCCTCTAGTGCCCAGAAGCTCTAATCTCTGGAGCTGCTCAGCCCCTGGAGTTATGTCGTGGGTCACTGGTGAGCAGTGCTGGTGCCAGGGGGGAGGAAAGAGCTGTTTCCTGCTTCCCAGTTGCTATGCCTATCTCCAGTGTCAGAGTCAGTGGACCAATCACACAGGTGTAAGCCTCTTTGTCTCACTTTTTTAGTTGCCATAGGCAGGGCCTTCCTTTGGTTGGCCTGACACCAGGGCAGGGACTGCCAGTGTGTGAGCTGGTGCTGGCTGGCTGGGAGGAAGGTGCAGCAGGCTGTGTATCAGAGTGGTGTCCTGGGGGCTGAGTTGCCAACCAGGGGGATGGAACACCTGAAGCTCCTGAAAGTTCCCAACCTCCTGGGCAGAGCACCCCCAGAAAACCTTATCCACCTATCCCTTCTCCTGAGCAGCAAGCTCCATGCAATTCCTGTCCCTTCAGCAGCCCTCTCACTGCTAGGAAGCCTCTCAGACCTCCCGCCTTTCCTTTATCCCAGAGCAGCCAGATGTACATCCCTGTCTTCCACAAACAGCTGGAATCTCAGTCTCTTCAAGTATTCCACCTGTCTTAGCTTTCCAACCCCACTAATCTCCAGAGCATCATGCAATATAGGTTTGTGCTCCAAAGCATATCTCCAGGGCTGGGTGTTCAGCAGTCCCAGGCTTCCACCCTGTCCCTGCTCTGTTTCTCTTCCTCCCACTGATGAGCTGTGAAGGAGGAAGGGCTTCGGTCCTGCCAGATCAAAGCTTTGGTACGTCACCCTGTTTTGTGAGGTCTGCTCTGTTCTCCAGCTGTATGCAGTCTGGCGCAGCTTTCTTTCCTGTTGCTCTTTTAGGATTAGTTGTATTAACTATATTTTCATATTATATGTGGTTTTTGGAGGAGTTCTCTGTCTCACCTCTCACGCCGCCATATTTAATCTCCCCTAACTGTATAATCTTAAACAAGCTGTATCACCACTCTAAGAGTTGGCTTCCTCATCTGAACAATGGAGATAATAAAATACCTGCTGTACAGGGTTATAAATCATGAGATGTGTGAACACATATCAAATACTTAGAGCCCTGTCTGGTACACTCTGTTAGCTATTAATATTATGAGAAAGTTTTTCAACTCTGAGATTTGTCCACCTGTTAACTATATCCTTATCTGCCTCTGTCAAGGCCACATCTTCCGTCATAGCAGTCTATCTTCTTCTTTAATCACAAAAATCAAGAGCACCACATAAGACCACTTTCAACTCGGAGTCTTTCTTATTTATACCTGTGGCCATTCCTTCTTTTATTCAATTTTTAGAAAATGAAATTGTCCTCTTCCTGCACAAGGCCATATTCCTCACCTAAGTCTTACCCCTTTCTCCTCTTCCTCCAGGATTTTGCTCCCTTTGTCATCATTCAGATTCCTTTTTCCTCACCTAAAAACAAAGTCAAGGCCAGAAAAACTCTTCCTTGAGCCTTTCATCCATCTCTAGGTCTCCATGTCTTATCCAAACTTCTCAAAAAAAGACATCTACATATTATGTTTCCACTTCCTCACCTCCCATTTACTAATTCAATATTGCATTTACAGAGAAAAATTTATCATGTGCTCCCTTAATGCCTGGCAGTTAACCCATCCCTCATCACCCGGGAACTCTTCACTGTCAAATCCATGAAAATTTCCCAACCTGTCTCTGCCTGAACTTTCTTTGCTGTTTTTGATAGTGTTGATCATTTCATCAGTCTCCACTCCACTGTGTCTCTGTAAACATCCTGAGGCTTTTTTTTTTTTTTTCGTATTCTTTCTACTTCTTGTCAAAGAAAAATTGCACTGGTTGGAATCAAACAGGCAAGGAAGACCTTATTCAAGACCACCGCAATAGGGAAGAGACATTGAGCTCAACTCTACTGAAATGGAAGGCAGGAGGATTTTAAATGCTGGAGTGAGCTCATGGATAAGAACTGGAGGACTTTGGGGGGAAGGTTGGTCAGTGTGATTAAGCCGTCTGTGTTTGCTACTTGGTGCTTTTGAAGCTTGGCTCCTATCCTCCCACAGACAATGGGAGACTTATCTTTCTTGATAATTACATTTCAAAGGGATGGTTCCCAGGTTCTTGAGAAAGACATCCCTGTGTTGTAAAACTGGCAAGAGACTGGGAGAATATTTACATCTCAAAAGGACAAAGAAAAAAATTACAATTGCAAGTGTTATAAATGGAAGAAAAGGAAGATTAGGAGCCTATAGTCAGGAAGAAACCTATTTAAAGTTTGGTCAAGCTAGCAGGAAGGTTAAGGACATACTGGCCACTCTGCCCTATGCTTTCCCCACTTCCCCTGTTCTTCTTCTGTCACATTTTTAGTGCAAGGGTACTTGATAATTATCCTTTCACCTACTGCTTTTACTCAACCCCTCCCCTTAGGAAACCTTGACTGAAACCATGGTTTCAGTCACCACCTGATACATACCCTTAACAATTCTCATTCCTTCACCACCCCCAAATCACAAACTTTACCTCTTAACTATTTCTCAAATTCATCCCTTCCTGTTAATTCCTACTATAATTTCTTGCCTGAATCATTGCAACATCTTAAATCAGTGCCCTCCTGAGTCTTCTTCACACAGCTGTCAAATATGTAACTAAGATGTCAATCTAACATGGGACTCCATAGCTTGAAACTGCTCCATAGTCCACAGAGTTCGAAGGAAAAGTACAAACTCCCTACCATGGACAAAATGCAGACCTCCATGACCAGCTACCCAGCCTCCTCTCTAGAAATTCTGCCCTGTGTACACCATGCTATCTTTAATCTCCAATCCTGGGCTTATGTTTTTTCCTACCTATTCATTCTCATTCCCTCAACAAACCAAATCCAACTTGCCCAGTATGATCAGTTCGTCACTTTTCCCAAAAGGCTCTGGTTCCCTCTAATTGGATATAATGCCCTCTATAATGCTCCAAAGGTAACAGTCTGCACTTATCCATAAGTATCTGTGTGTATTTTTGTATTTCCCACTAAATATGAACTCCTTTTGAGGACTTCATCTTTTCCATTTTACCATCTCTGGCAAAAAGCACAATGCCTGGTACATAGGTATTAGTAATTGTTTGTTGAGGTATTCATTTAATGAATAAGCAAGTGAGCAGTAAATGGAAGGATGGGTAACTTGCACATCTTTTTAATGCTTACAGCCAGATCATAGAGAAAGCAAGTACTTCCATACATAGAGATGCACACCTCCATTAGCAAGCAGGCACAAAATCACCTTAAAACCTGTACTATAAATTTAATCCCAGCTCCTTTTTTTAGTGCTTTAACCATACATTGCATACAAACTCCTCTTGGATGGAGGGGGCATGAAAGAATACATTCTAGAGGCAGAATTCAGTTAACTTGAGGGGCTTCAGGCAACTGGAACCCTCCAAAGTCATGACAGACCATTTCAGCAGTAAGCCTCAGGTGCCATTCCTAAAGATGAAGGGCAAAAAGCTCACTACAAGTTTATATCTTATTTAGGCAAGATGAGGAATGCCTCTAAAATATTTCAGCCAATCTAATACTTTTAAACCACTACTTTCACCCCCATAATTCATTTATATAATCTGTTATGCTAATGAATTCTACCAATGAAAACCCATTGCTAAGGTGCTAACTAGCTAATCTTTGGTGCTAGGGATAAAGAAAGATAAAGCACTTGTAATAGTGCCTCAGGACTGTGACCTTGCTAATTAAATGGTAGTTCACCATCCCTAGAGTCAACCTCTGGTGGAGATAAAAGCTAACTAATGCACATTTTCATCACACTGTTTACTGAAGGACTGTAAAGTAGATTACAGATACAACAGCCACCATCTAACATGAATAAAAACTCTGACTATGAATAAGAGAACTCCCAACCTCTGGTTCTTTAGAATGAGAAAATTGTGGTCCTACATTTATTTTCTAACTGATTCTGCATGCACTTTACAAATGGGGCCTCTGCAATGAATATTTAAGAAAGAAAAGGAAATATATTTTATGTACCTGTCCAAACGTTTAGCACTACACCTCAGAGGAAACTGTTTCTTCATGTCTTTATTATGTCATCAGTTTATGACCTGAGGTATAAAGATAAATGTCTCCAAAGTGCTTCTTTTTACTAACAAGAGAGAAAATAAATAAGAACTTTGAGACATTCCAAGATACATGCTTTCTTCTTTAATATCATCATATTAATCTTTACCCCTGAAATGGTGAGGAAACGCATGTAGCTCTGTTGTTGTTTAGACTTGAATAAGACACATCAACAAATATAATCCAGGGAGATGTACTGCATCATGAATCTGAGACCAGCAGTATTAATACAGTTTTCAAACCTGTTGGATACAGATATAATTTTCTTTTGGAAGTCAAAACATCATGTATCAACAGATGGCACAACTTATTGAAATACATTTTGATATATTTTCCTACCATTTGTTTTAGATGTGAATACTAGTCAATTTCTTATCTTAAATATATGCCATATGCTTGAAACTACAGGTAACAAGGAAACACTCCTGAATATTAAATATTAAATTTTTGCTCAATTCTTATAAAGGTAAAGAATAACAAAAATGGACTCAAAAAGAACAGAAAAGGTTGATATGCTGATGTAGTTTTAATTCTCCATGTCAGTATAATGGTGAACAGTACACACACACACACAATAGGTTTTAATAATGTTTCCTCTTTATACAACAGTTGTTACATATTAAAAATTCTTCTGGAACAAAATTTGTATAATACTGTTTATCAGGCTGATAAACAGAGTTCTTCTATTCTGTGATGTCATTAATGGAAATGACCATCCTGTGTCTCTAAGAGACTAATATAAAAAATGCAGCTAATCTATCCAGAGTATAATCATGATGAGAGCAATTGTTTTAAGTAGGAATTACCCTAACCAAACTTGTGGAAAAAGCCTAGATTTGTTTTACAAAGGCTAGAACTCCTGCTCGTAGCACTGCCTCTTTTGTTCGATTTCTCCATCACTGTATTTTACAGCTACCCATGGGGCACCCACGGATTCTCATGAGTGAAACCTTCCTGGGCTTACCCATTCCCAGCATAACACAGTGTCTGAACCCTGCCTTTTCTTACTCCACTGAAATGTACTGCCCTTAACTCATTTTCTTCTGGCCCTAAATATCTATGAGGAAAGCAAATGAACAAATTTACACTATACTATTTGCTATAGTTTGTGTCCTCTCAAAATTCTTACATGAAATCCTAAGCCCCAAAGATGATAGTATTAGGAAGCAGAGTTTGGGGGAGGTGATTAGATAGTAAGGGCAGAACCTTCATGAATAATGTTGATGCTCCCATAAAAGAGACCCCACGGAGCTCCCTGACCCCCTTCCACCATGTGAGGACATAGCAAAAAGACGCCATCTAGGAAGCGGGCCCTCACCAAACATGGAATCTGCTAGTGGCAGGATCTTGGACTTACCATTCCCCAAAACTGTCAGATACCAATTTCTGTTGTCTCTAAGCCACAGTCTATGGTACTTTGTTGTAGCAGCCAAACAGACTAAGCCACTCTTAATATAAGATAACAGCTTAATAGGAAATCCCCTAAGAAACATATTTGAGTATTAATACATATGTTATTCAGCAAATACTGAGTGTCTCTCATGCTCTAAACACTGTACTATTCAATGCCATTAGGAATACATCAGCAAACAATATCATTGATGAAAGCAGACAGTGATCACGGCCCTCCTGAAGTTTACACTGTAGCAAGGACAGATAAGAAACAACGGACAGAAGTGTGTTCACAGATCAAGTGGCAATTAGTAATAGGAAAACAAGAAGCAAATAACACCAGGGTAAGGGGCTCAGTAGTGCAGGGAGAGGGAAGGAACCACAACCCTTGAGAAGGGACATACAGCCACAGACTTGAAGGCGAGCAACAAGCCATTCAGGTACTTGAGTCAAGTGCGGGACTGGCAGAGTGAACAGCACTAGAGGCCCTAGGGTAGGAGTGGACCTGGTCTGCGCGGGGAGCAGCATACAAGACTGCGGCAGAGCAGTGAGCCAGGAAGAGAGCCCTCATCCAGGAGATCAGAAAGAAGAGGGGGAAGAGGGGGCGGAGATGAAACACCAGCTTACCTCAGGCCTTGTTAATGGAAACCTTACCAACCTAACCAGTCTTGATCAGCACCTTGCAGGAGTTGCAGTCATAACTGCACATCTATTTCCTTCATCCATCCAATAATGCTTTGAGTGCCCACTCTCAAGCACTATGTGAAGTTTTGGGGATTCAAAAATGGAAAGACTGCCTTTGGAGAGTTTATAATTGAGTAAGAACACAAAGCAGGCAATTACAGCATAACATGAAAAGTGCTATAATGGGAATAGTTATAAGATACACTCAGAATATAGGATAAATAGCTCAGAATGGAGTCCAGCAGATAAGACAGGAAAGCAGGAGTCAGAAAAGAGTAGACAATACCTAAGCTGAGATGAGCTGAGCAGAAATTTTAGTGTCACACATGGGAAGGGCCTTCTGGGCAAAAGAAATAGATAAGCAAAGTCAGAAGGTAATAAAAAAGCATAACGCCTTCTGGGTATTATAAATAGTTCAACAGCTTCATAGCAAGGGAATACACTGTCTTAAAAACATCAGAGTAGAATAAGCTGTACCTCCTGTCACTGTGCCCCACCTCAGTGGGAAAACTGGTTGGTGGTCTTTAATGGGAGGAATGGCAGAAGCAGTTACCACAAGTTTTTTCATTCCAGTTCAAGTCCACAACTCTACACAATCACTTATGGGGTTCTTGCAATTGCAAAGGCATCGCTACTGAAGGAAGACAACCGTGCAGGACAGCTGAGCCTCCCCTGATCCTACAATTGCAGAATGCGGTGATCCATGAGCTTAGCAGAAAACTTTCTTTTCCTTCCTCCTCTTCTAACTACTGTTACTCACATAACCTTTAATTCTAACAAGCCTTCTGGATAGGTATTATCTGCTCCCACTTAATGTAATGGTAGTGAGAAAATGTTTTTAGGTTACTGCAACAGCTTGTTTCTTTGTTTTAGGCAATCACTGACATTCATCTCTGGACTAAATAGAGATTTAGTTTAAAAAGTTCTGGCAATGGGTTCTTTTTAGGATTCCTCAGAGGCAGCCATCAGAGCTCAGTCTAGTATAGCAGCTGTTCAGATGAAGAGGAGCCCCTGGAAATGTCAGCAGAGTCCTCAGGAGAAGGACACCAGCAAAGGAGTCCTCTTGACCAAATAACCAAAGGCCTCTAAGAATTGTGATATCTAATACCCAATTGTAGGCAGTTTCCTGAAAATTACAGCAATCCTTTCCCCTCTCATCTCTACAATGCTCCATAAAAAGAACAGAGTGGCATTTATAGGGCAGAGCTGTGAGGAGAGAGCAAAGTTGACAGAGAAGGTAAAATAGCAATTAGGGGGTTTCAAGAATCCAGCAGAAGAAAGAATTCCTGAATGCATCTACAGCAATTCCTCCCCGCTGTCATGGTCCTGGCCCACACAACTGCCATTCTTGGCCTAAACTACTGACAATGCCTCCCAAATAATTTGATGTTCATTCCTTCCCTGGCTTCTTCTCTCAATCCACCCAATCATTTTCTTAAAATTGTCTCCTTTCTTCAGTTGTCTGCCCAAAACCTTCCCGTTGCACTTGGACTGAAATCCCAAATTTTCTCCATGGCTTTCACTGCCTGCCTTAATTTGACACCTGTCCACCTCTCCAATTACATCTCACACCTCTCTCATGACACTCTAGCACTCTTGGCTCTGGAACAGAAGGCTGGGGGTCTTGGTACATGTTGTTCTTTCTCCCTGCAAGGTAAATCCCGTTATTCTGCCTGATACCTATTCACTCTTCAGGTACTGACTGAAGATCTACCTTTCAGAGCAGCTCTCCCTGACTTCATCCCTTACCCACATCACTTCTTCTATACAAAATTCATCCCCTGGTCATTTTTAAGATGACTTCAGGGACTAGCTCATCAGGCTAAGCATGGTTTATGTGATCTAGAGGCAAAAGAGATGTAGGGGTGTGCTCTGGCTCCTTGGCAATCTGGGATAATAGTTCCTGCCTCATGGACTGCTGCTTGGCATACTGGTCCTAAACTCAGAGGCTGGCAGGTCTCATAAGCCAACCCCTCTGCTCTTGGTCAGGATCCTGTAGATCCTCTGGCTCTTCTCAACTCTGGGCACCCAGCTGGTCCCTCTGAACCTCTGCCACATTAAGCTAGCTTCTACTCTGCATTTCCCTCCCTACAGAATAAATGTACACAATAAATGTCTCTCATTCCCTATGACAGAACAGACCCCATAGTAGACAGTCTGGCACTCAATCTCAATCCAGCATTCAAACCATGTAAAACCATAAAGGATATAAGAATTTAGAGAATCCACTCTATCAAAAATGTTTGAATTGCAGCCAATTACCATGCCAGAAAATCCTTCTTGACTGGCAGAAGCTGGCAATCAACCCTTTTCGTTCCTGTAGTCATCATCTTAATCTTTTTGCGGCAGATGAATGCTTCAGGTAGACTGTGGAGTTAATGAACACACAAAAAATGAAAAATGTGTTCAATGTTTTTGTACATTATTTCCTCTTGTTTAATGAGATCACAATCAATAAATATCTGTTGTATAAAAGAAATGGATGGGTTTTTTAATTGGCAAAGGTAAAAAATAGAAAATAGCTAGAAGTTTACTAGACCTAACTATCCATATAGTTGGTAATAAAACTCTATAAAAAAATAAGTGTCTGGTACAGTCTTTCTTTGTCTTACTGCAATTTCATCTTACAGAAATAAAAACAGGATCTAAAAATATAATTTTAAAAAGAAAAAAATTACTGCAATAGGAGTTCATGGTTGAAGCTTATGGTAGGAGTTGAAGTTTATAAGCCTAGACTTTAGACTTTAAAACAAAGCAAGAAAACTCTTATTTTGCTCCTCTCTTCTCCAAGGAAAACAATCTTCAATAGATAAAGTAAAAAACACTGAAAAGTATTGAAAACCTACATGATTTAAATGAAACTAATTTCTGAGGCTTAGAAAAATTCTATCCCAGAATATGGAAAGATATCACCATTGTAATTTTGAATCTGCTGCCCATCATTTTGAGATATTTGACTAATGGGAAAGATACTAGGAAGGCTTTAAAAACAATGTTTTGTAACTGCTCCTTGGAAGATAAAATGTAGGTGAAAGTGGTCTTCAAAGGAAAAGGAACAAAGGCCCAGAGCTGGGAAAACACAAAGTAAAATTTAACTATGGTGTTGGTATATGCAAGGCGGCACTTAAAGAGAAGCCTGGGGAAGGGCTGACATCAAATCCTGGGAATCCATGAATTCCAGGCTAAGTAATTTAGTGGTTTTTATTTATCCTTCAATCTTAGGGACACAACTCCAAACTTATATCCTCTTCATTGTCATTTATTTTATCAAAGAAATACTGCACACTATAAATACACTTTTTTGAGATTCCATGCCTATGTGTATAGTCAGCTATGATTATATCAGTCATTACTAAATTTAAATATTTTATCAATTATTCTCAATAAGAGACCATAAGTCAAGAGAAGTAAAGCCAAGTGGATATGCCCAGAAGAGAGAAGGTCTTAAACACTAATTTTGAAGAGAGGTAGACAAACTTTGTCAGAGATGCAGAAAAAAAAGTATCCAATGATGGAAAATAGTGAGATGGCTGAAAAGCAAAAGGGCCAAAAGACAGAGCAGATTTGTTAGGCTTACAAAGAGAAGTGTGAAGGTATATTACAGAAGAAAGAGTGATATTTTACATTACCCACTGCCACTTACTACAAAGTGCTCAAGGCCAGAAAGCTTGACTTACTACCTACAAAAAGAAATCATTTCCAAAGACATGATACATGATAGATTTCCCCGCCACGGCCAGTCATGCCAGTGCTCTTTCCTTCCTGGTTATGGCTCATGATGCTTTCTGTGTTTTTCCAAGGTAAGAAATCAGGATGTGTCTGTTTGACAATATATCTTTTCCATTGCCTTCTAAATTTTACAATCATAAGTGGAAATAGATTTCTCCATAGCTTATATCCCCTTTTCCAAAGATAGTAGAAATTCATACTCAATGACCACGTCTGCATTTTTCCCCTTCAAAGGGCAGAAGTGATGGTTCTTGTGTATGAAAGAAGAATGATTAAGAAAGGAAGATGAAAGCTTAGAAATTTATGTAGAAAAAGAAATCTCAGCTTCAGGTTTACTTTATAAAAAGTGTTTACATCATTCTTCAGAAAACATGAATAAATCGTATGCTGCTCAAACCTATTGGAAATTGAATTGGACATACCCCAGGCACTGAATAAGTACTTTTTAAATGATTAAAGGATGAAGGTAGGCTCTGAAAAATAACTAGGTAAGGACTCAACACTGAGTTAGTTACTGTTTTCAACAGAGAACAAATAAGAGAAGTTTTACAGTCTTCAATCAAGGATAAAGGTACTATAGAGATCATTTGCTTCATAGAATTTACAACTAAATTAAAAACAATTTTTAGCTTATGATTTCAACTGTGATCATATAAAAGGGGCGGGACTTACAACCATAAAACTGGACAATAGGCAGTACAAGGCTCTGATCACTGAAAAAGAGGAAAAAAAGAAACAGGAGCCCTATGATTGTGCACTCAGCTCCCTGAAGTCAGTTTCTAGGCCACAGTGTGAGGACAGAAAATCCAACCAGAGTCCAGAGAGCCTCTAAGTTTAAGAAAGAGAGAACAGAATAAAGAGAGATTGGGGTTTGAGGACACCAAGGTATCTAGAATTTGCTCTCCATGATACTGGAGAGGAGGGAACTGCACAGAAAATGCTAGACAGTCTTTAGCTAACTATTGACCTGCATGAGAGGGGATTACCCAAGACTAGGGAAATAAACCCTGAAGATTGGTAGGCTAAGATGACATGGAGCTAGAAATTATTTCTATTTTTACCATACCCAGGGAAAACACCTCATAATACAAAGGGCATCGCAAAAAGTTCTGAGAGAGATATCTCCTCAGTAGAGGTGCTAAATTGGCCCTAGATTAAAGGCTGCTCCTGACCTACCCTTACACATTTTAAAATAAAGCTTCAAATGATCCAACTGATTTTAACTAACATAATTTTACACAGGAATAAAGCTCAACACAGTTTAAAAAATACAACAGAATACAGCAGCCAAGAACATATAATTTACAGTGACTTGCATCTACTAAAAACATTTTTAGGCATGTAGAGGAAAAGGAATATAAGACTCATGACCAAAGGAATTATTGATCAATAGAACCAGACACACAAATAACAGAAATGATACAATTAGCATTAAAGTACACTTAAATGACTATTATAAATAATTGCCATAGTTCAAGAAGGTAGAGATTTGAACATAATGAGAAAAGTGGATAATATAATGAATGCATATTGAAATTCAAGAGATAAACTAACAATCTCAACTAGTGCTCTTTGCAGGAATTGATGTCAGAATTGGTATTTCAAGAAAAAGGAGTGAACTTGAAGATGGTAACAGAAACTATTCAAAGTAAAGCATAGACACACAAAATACCAAGAAAAAAGTGAAGAAGAGCATCAATAATTTGTGGGATATATCAAATAATCTAACCTACTTGTAGTTAGAGTCCCAGAAGGAGAGGAAGCAACAGAAAAAGCTACTCAATCAATCATAAGTGGAAAACTCTTGATTAAAAAGTATAAAACCTCAGATCTAAGAATATCAGCAAACCTAAAGTAAAAGACATTTTTAAAAAACACAAGTCATGTCATAATAAAACTGATTGAATACCAGAGGTAGGAGGAAATCTTAAAAGCAGCCAGAGGAAAAGAAATAGATTCTGAAAGATAATGGGCTGCTGGAGATATTTAACAACATGCTCTGTGGGGAAGAAACATGACTTGTAGTATTTGCTGATCCATGTGGTATAAAAACTTGCAGTTGGCCTATTTCAGTCTACCAGCCTGATGTTCCTGAATGCTGAGTTTGCAACTGAGGCACACAGTAAGCTCTCACAAGGTGGTATGAGCTGGATCCAGCACACCCCAGCATGCAGAACAAAGAGTAATGATAGCAGACCTCTCTTCAGAAGCCACGCAAGCAAGATGACAAAAGTACTATTAAAGTCATAGAAAGAAAAGCTTGGAATTTTTTACCAAGCAAAATATCTTTGAGAAATAAAAGCACACTAAAGACTCTTTTCCTTAAACAAAAGTTTAAGTAAAAAAGAATTGACTACCAGCAGACCTATACTACAATAGATATGAAAACAAGTTCTTCAGGCAGAAGGCAAATGATATCAGATGGAAATCTAGAGTGACAGAAATGACGAACATGTCAGTAACCATAAAAAGAATGTATTTCTCATATTTAAACTCTAAGTGATAATTGACTACTCAAAACAGAAATAACAAATATCTGGACATTTATTACATACATAGAAGTAAAGTGCATACCAACATTAGTATAAAGGACAGGAAAAGAAATGGAGCTATAAGTTTCACAGTTCTTATTTGTTAGGTAAAATGACATAATATTATTTAAGATAGGTACTGTAAAATATGGAAATAAAATAAAATAGTATAGATTTTAAACCAAGAGTAGACATGAAAATGGAATAATAAAATATCAATCCAAGAAGTCAAGGAAAGAAAAAAGTGTTGGAAAAAATGAAAAAACAAATACCGAGATAGTAAAATAAACCCACATTTATGAATATTGTATTAACTGTAAATTATCTACACATTCTATGAAAAGGAAGATTGAGAGACTGGATAAAAAGCAAGACACTAATTTATATTCTCAGTAGGAAACCCACTTTAAATATAAAGATAGATATAAGCAAAAAATCAAATGATGGAAAAACAATATTCCATGTAAACAGTAATTTTTTTTAAAAAGCTCAAGTGGCTATATTAATGTCAGACAAATGAACTTTCAGGACACTAAAAGCACAAACTGTCAAAGAAAAAAATCGATATATTGGATTTTATCAAAACTTAAAACTTTGCTCTTCAAAAGTTACTCTTCAGAAACAAAAAAATAAGCTATGCCTCTAAGAATGTATTTTTAAAATAAATATTAAAGGGTTTGTAACCAGAACAAAAAAATAACCCCAGTTTTTTAAAAAACAAGATTTTGATAGATACTTCACCATAGAAGATACACAAATGATCAATAAATACAGAAAAAGAAACTCAACATCCACAGCCATTAGGGAAATGCAAATTAAAACCACTCGTGAGATACCACTACACATCAGTAAATGCCCTTTAAAAAAAAAAATCATTAGGTTTGGTAAAACATAAAGTAATTTTGTAATGTTCACATATTTCTGGTGTGAATGAAAAGTGGCATAGCAGCTTTTGCTTAGCAGAAAATCAGTGTTGTGTAATGTTTAACATTCACTTATATACCATCCAGTCACCCTACTCTTAGGCATTTACCCAAGCAAAAGTAAACATTTATTTACATGAGATTTGTCCTTGAATATATGGAGAAGTTTTATTCATATTAAATAAAATACTGTAAACTATCCAAATGTCTATTGCTTTATGACTGGATAAAAAAATTGTGTTATATCCACTGGATGGAACACTATTCAGTAAAAAATAGGAATAATTTGCTGATATATGCAACAATGTAGATGAATTATTAAAACATTATTCAAAGTAAGAGAATCTGAACACAAATGACCATCTCCTTTTCTATTCCCTTTAAATAAATTCTAGAAAAGGCAAAAGCTTAGCTATGGAAAGCAAATCAGGAGTTGCCCAGGTCCAGAGTATGGTTGGGAATTTACTACAAAGATCACAGAAAAACCTAGAGTGACAGAAATGTTCTACATTTTAGTAGTTAGATAGCTGTGTATACTTCCATTAAAATACTGAAAATTGTTTAATTTTTTAATATTTAAGTTATACTATAATAAAGCTAGTTATTTTTTAAAAAACAACTTTAATTCAGTTCTCATCAAAGACCCAAACTCAGTTAAAACTTTGGCTCACTAAAACCTGTAATCAAGATATGTCTTAATTGATGTTTGGAAATTATGGTAATTTTAGAGATGAAAGTCTTTTGTAAGTGAGAAAACTAAGGCCCAGAAAAGTCAATTAGTTTATCTTATATAAAGGGTGACCACACATCCCAGTTTGCTTGGGACTGTACTGCTTTATTCCTGCTGTCCTGGTATTATAATTATTAATGGCACTCTCTTTCACTTTCAAAAATGCCCCAGTTTGTATTGTGAATTTTATTGTCACTCTATCATTAAACAAATTAGTAGCAAAGCCCATCTCAAACTTAGGGTTCTGCTCTCTCAACCACTGCTGCCCACTGACTAACACTGCCATCAATCTGCGATAGGAAACAAGGGAACATTACCATCTCTAAGTCATTTTGCCAGATAGATTGAATGAATACCCCATTCTCCCTCAACACACATATGTAAACTCATATATTCTCACTAACACATGCATACATGGAAGCTTACACATACAAACATACACCAGAGTTTAAAATTAGAGCCTCCCCATTTCCCAAAACTGAATGAACATTGACACAAACTGTGTCCCAGGGAAGAACACAACCTACCTTTGAGCATCTTACCTGACTTTAAGGAGTTACATGGCCTTGGTAATTTACTTCATTTCTCTGTGTCTCAATTTATCTTATCCTTTGTAAAAGTTAGACTACCTCAGTTAACTTCAGTTATCTCAAATGAAAAATCTGTAACCTTGCATTTGAGAACAAACTTAGTATGTTATGGGTTGAGCAGTGTCCCTCAAAAAGATGTGATATCCTAACCTTAAATACCTTGGAATGTGGCCAGATAGAATTTATTAACATGAGGTCACCCTAAAGAGGGAAGCCCTTAATCCAGTACAACTGTTGTGCTTATAAAAAGGGAAGAGATGAGGGGATTAAAGATGGCAGCGTGACAGGTGAGATAGAGACTTCCTCCTAAAACCACATATAATATGAAAATACAATTAATACAACTAATCCTGAAAGAGCAACAGGAAAGAGGACTGTGCCTCACTGCATACACTGGAGAAAAGAGCAGCCCTCTCGGAACAGGGTAAAATACCAAAGCTGTGGCTCAGTGGGACCCAAGGCCTTCCCCCACCCCAGATCACTGGTGGGAGAAGGAGAAATGAAGTGGGGAGGGAGTGGAGACCTGCTACTGCTAAATACCTAACTCCAGAGATCTGCTCTGGGAGCACAAACCTATATTTCATGGTGCTTTCATGATACTCTCATGATTACAAGGTTGGAAAGCTAAGACAGGCAGAATTTCTGGAGAGACTGAGATCCCAGCCACTTGTGGAAAGCAGAGATCCATATCTGGCTGCTCTGGGACAAAAGCTTATGACTGTGTGCTCGGCCCATGGTTCAGGCAGTGGAGACAGGCATAGCAGCCAGGAAGCAAGAAACAGTTCTTTCCTCCCCCCGGGTACCAATACCACTCCCCTGTGACCCCCGACATTGCTTCAGGGGCTGAGCAGCCCCAGAGAGTAGAGCTTCTGGACACTAGACAGCGCCATATACAAATATGAAATGCCAAAAGAACATGGTCCAGAGTAAAATTAACATAACTCCAGAGAAATATTTCAATGACATGGACCTTATGACTCTTCCTGAAAGAGAGTTCAAAATGAAAATCATTAACATGCTAATGGAGATACGGAAAGATATTTAAGAACTCAGGAATGAATTTTGGTTGGAGATCCAATTGTTGAAGAGCACAAGGGAGAGAATTAAAAGCAGACTGCATACTGTGGAGGAGACGATAAATGAAATAGAAACTAGAGAAGAGGAATACAAAGAAGCTGAAACACAGAGAGAAAAAAGGATCTCTAAGAATGAAAGAATATTGAGAGAACTGTGTGACCAACCCAAACAGAACAATATTCACACTATAGAGATACCAGAAGAATAAGAGAGAGAAAGGGACAGAAAGTGTCTTTGAGGAGGTAATAGCTGAAAATATACCCAATCTGGGGAAGGAGCTAGTCTCTCAGGCCATGGAGATCCACAGATCTCCCAACACAAGGGACCCAAAGAAGACAACACCAAAACATATAGTAATTAAAATGGCAAAGATCACGGATAAAGACAGACTATTAAAAGCAGCCAGATAGAGAAATAAGATCACATACAAAGGAAAGCCCATCAAGCTATCATCAGACTTCTCAGCAGAAACCTTACAGGCCAGAAGGGTGTGGCATGATATATTTAATGCCATGAAGCAGAAGGGCCTGGAACCAAGATTACTTTATCCCGCATGATTATCATTTAAATTTGAGGGAGGGATTAAACAATTTCCAGATAAGCAAAAGCTGAAAGAATTTACCTCCCACAAACCATCTCTACAGTGTATTTTGGAGGGACTGCTACAGATGGAAGTGTTCCTAAGGTTTAATAGCTGTCACCAGAGGTAATAAAACCACAGTAAAGAAAGTAGAACAGCTAATTACTAAGCAAATGCAAAATTAAATTAACTATCCCCAAAGTCAATCAAGGGAAAGACAAATAGTACAGAATATGATACCTAATATATAAAGAATGGAGGAAGAAGAAAAGGGAGGAGAAAAAGAAAAGAACCTTTAGATTGTGCTTATAGTAGTATATTAAGTGTGTTAAGTTAGATTCTTAGATAGTAAGGAAGTTAAGTTTGAACCTTCGCTAACCACAAATCTAAAGTCTGCAATGGCAATAAGTGCATACCTATTGACAATCACCCTAAATGTAAATGGACTGAATGTAACAATCAAAAGACATAGAGTCACTGAATGGATAAAAAAACCAGACCCATCTATATGCTGTCTACAGAAGACTCACTTTAAACCCAAAGACATACACAGACTAAAAGTGAAGGGATAGAAAAAGATATTTCATGCACGTAATAGAGAGAAAAAAGCAGAAGTAGCAGTACTTGAATCAGACAAAATAGACTTCAAAACACAGAAAGTAACAAGAGACAAAGAAGGACATTACATAATGATAAAGGGGTCAATCCAACAAGAAGATATAAACATTATAAATATCTATGCTCCTAACACAGGAGCACCTACATATGTGAAACAAATACTAACTGAGTTAAAAGGGGAAATAAAATGCAATGCATTCATTCTAGGAGACTTCAACACTCCACTCACTCAAAAGGACAGATCAACCAGACAGAAAATAAGTAAGGACACAGAGGCACTGAACAACACACTAGAACAGATGGACCTAACAGACATCTACAGAACTCAACACCCAAATGCAGCAGAATACACATTCTTCTCAACTACACATGGAACATTTTCAAGAATAGATCATATACTAGGACACAGAAAGATCCTCAGTAAATTCAAAAAGATTGAAATTTTACCAACCAGTTTCTCAGACCACCAAGGAATGAAACTAGAAATAAATTACACAAAGAAAACAAAAAAGCCCACAAACACATGGAGGCTTCACAACATCTTCCTAAATAACCAATGAATCAATAACCAAATAAAAACAGAGATCAAGCAATATATCCAGACAAATGACAACAATAATTCAACACCACAAAATCTGTGAGACGCAGCTAAGGCCATGCTAAGAGGAAAGTATATTGCAATACAGGCCTACCTCAGGTAAGAAAAACAATCCCATATAAGCAGTTTACACTCACAGTTAATGAAACTAGAAAAAGAAGAACAAATGAGGCCCAAAGTCAGTAGAAGGAGGGACATAATAAAGATTAGAACAGAAATAAATAAAATCGAGAAGAATAAAACAATAGAATCAATGAAAGCAAGAGCTGGTTCTTCGAGAAAGTTAACAAAATAGATAAACCCCCAGCCAGGCTTATCAAGAAAAAAAGAGAGTCTACACAAATAAGCAGAATCAGAAATGAGAAAGGAAAATCACTACAGACACCACAGAAATACAAAGAATTATTAGAGAATACTGTGAAAAATTATATGGTAACAAACTGGATAACCTAGAAGAAATGGACAGCTTTCTGGAAAAATACAACCTTCTAAGGCTGACCCAGAAAGAAACAGAAAATCTGAACAGACCAATAACCAGAAAGGAAATCGAACTGGTAATCAAAAAAATTACCTAAGAACAAAATCCCTGGACTGGGTGGCTTCACCACTGAATTTTATCAAACATTTAGTGATGACCTAATACCCATCCTCCTTAAAGTTTTCCCAAGAGTAGGAGAGAATACTTCCAAATTTATTCTATGAGGCCAGCATCACTCTAATACCAAAACCAAGCAAAGATACCGCCAAAAAAGAAAATTACAGACCAATATCCCTGATGAACATAGATGCAAAAATACTCAACAAAATATTAGCAAACTGAATTCAAAAATACATCAAAAGTATCATCCATCATGATCAAGTAGGATTTATGCAAGGGATGCAAGGATGGTACAATATTCGAAAGTCCATCAACATCATCCAACACATCAACAAAAAGAAGGACAAAAACTACATGATCATCTCCATAGCTGCTGAAAAAGCATTTGAAAAAATTCAATATCCATTCATGATAAAAATTCTCAACAAAATGGGTATAGAGGGCAAGTACCTCAACATAAAAAAGGTCATATATGACAAACCCACAGCCAACATCATACTAAACAGTGAGAAGCTGAAAGCTTTTCCTTTAAGATCAGGAACAGGACAAGGATGCCCACTTTCCCTATTTCCATTCAACATAGCACTGGAGGTCCTAGCAACAGTACCCAGACAACCCAAAAAAATAAAAGGCATCCAGGTTGGCAAGGAAGAAGTTAAACTGTCCCTGTTTGCAGATAACATGATACTGTATATAAAAAACCCTAAAGAATCCACTCCAAAACTACTAGATCTAATATCTCAATTCAGCAAAGTTGCAGGATACAAAATTAATACACAGAAATCTGTGGCATTCCTATACACTAACAATGAACTAACATAACAAAGAGAGAAATCAGGAAAACAATTCCATTCACAATTCCATAAAAAAGAACAAAATACCTAGAAAGAAACCTAACCAAGGAAGTGAAAGACCTATACTCTGAAAACTACAAGACACTCATGAGAGAAATTAAAGAAGATACCAATAGATGGAAACACATCCCATGCTCATGGATAGGAAGAATTAATATTGTCAAAATGGCCATCCTGCCTAAAGCGATCTGTAGATTCAATGCAATTCCTATCAAAATACCAACAGCATTCTTCAACAAACTAGAGAAAATCATTCTAAAATTCATATGGAATTACAAAAGACCTCGAATAGCCCAAGCAATTCTGAGAAGGAAGAATAAAGCTGGGGGAATTATGCTTCCCAATTTCAAGCTCTACTACAAAGCCACAGTAATCAAGACAATTTTTAATTGGCACAAGAATAGAGCCATAGACCAATGGAACAGACTAGAGAGCCCTGATACAAATCCAAGCATATGGTCAATTAATATATGATAAAGAAGCCATGGATATACAATGGGGAAATGACAGCCTCTTCAACAGCTGGTGTTGGTAAAACTGGACAGCTACATGCAAGAGAATGAAACTGAATTATTGTTTAACCCCATACCAGTACAAAAGTAAACTTGAAATGGATTAAAGACTTGAATGTAAGTCATGAAACCATAAAACTCTTAGAAGACAACGTAGACAAACATCTCCTGAATATAAGCATGAGCAACTTCTTCCTGAATGCATGTCATCGTGCAAGGGAAACAAAAGCAAAAATGAACTCATGGAACTACATCAAACTAAAAAGTTTCTGTACAACAAAGGACACCATCAACACAACAAAAAGGCATCTTACGGTATGGGAGAATATATTTGTAAACAATATATCTGACAAGAGGTTAACATCCAAAATATATAAAAAACTTAGACGCCTCAACATCCAAAAAGCAAATAACCCAATTAACAAATGGGCAGAAGGATCTGAAGAGACAGTTCTCCAAAGAAGAAATTCAGGTGGCCAAGAGACACATGAAAAGATGCTCCACATCAGTAATCATTAGGGAAATGCAAATTAAAACCACAATGAGATGTCACCTCACACCAGTAAGAATGGCCAGCATCAGAATGACTAAGAACAAATGTTGGCAAGGATGCAGAGAAAGAGGAACACTCCTACACTGCTGGTGGGAATGTAAGCTAGTTCAACCACTGTGGAAAGCAATATGGAGGTTCCTCAAAGAACTAAAAATAGAAATACCATTTGACCCAGGAATCCCACTCCTCAGAATTTACCTAAAGAATACAACTTCTCAGATTCAAAAAGACATATGCACTCCTATGTTTATTGCAGCACTTTTTACAATAACCAAGATATGGAAGCAACCTAAGTGTCCATCAGTAGATGAATGGATAAAGAAGATGTGGTACATATACACAGTGGAATACTATTCTGCCATAAGAAAGAAACAAATCCTTCCATTTGCAACAACATGGATGGAGCTGGAGGACATTTTTATGCTCAGTGAAATAAGCCAAGCAGAGAAAGACAAATGTCAAATGATTTCCCTCATTTGTGGAGTATAACAATGAAGCAAAACGGAAGGAACAAAATAGCAGAGACTCTGAGACTCCAAGAAGGGATTAGCGGTTACCAAAGGGGAGGGAGGGAGAAGGGGATTGAGGGGTATTATGTTTAGTAAACAAGGTGTGGGGGGATCACAGGGAGTGTAGCACAGAGAAGGCACATAGTGGATCTGTAGCATCTTGCTGCACTGCTGGACAGTGACTGTATTGGGGTATGGGTGGGGACTTGATGATATGGGTGAATGTAGTAACCACATTGTTTTTACATGTGAAACCTTCATAAGAGTATATATCAATGATACCTTAATAAAAAATTTAAAAAAAAAAAAGTAGGGGGTGGGGTTAAAGGTGATGCCTGCCTTCTGTCCCCTGGAAACAGGGCTTTGTAGCAGACAGGCCTTACCCACATTCCAGAAATAAGAAGATTTAGCTCTGTTTGAGCACCCTGGACTTTTAGAAAGGCCTTTTTACAGCTTTGGTTCTCAGACCGTGAATTACTGCCCTCAGTGTCAAACTGCAGGCTTCTGTGGGAGGCTGCCACAGGAGCCAGCTAGCTCAGTAGTTGCTGGCAGTCGCCAGATGCCAGGGTGTGTGCAAGAGAAAGGCAAGGGGCAGAGGGACTTTGGGGAGGTTGGGAGGGGAGAAAAAAATAAAAGGAAAAAGGGAAGAGACACAGAGACAAAGACACACATGGAGAAGACAGCCATGGGATGAAGGCAAGGCTGGAGAGGAGCATCTACAGCCACGGAATGCTGAGGATGCTGGCAAACTCCAGAAGCGAAACGAGGCAAAGGAGTCGCTCCTACAGCCGTCAGAGGGAAGCTGACCCTGCCGATGCCTTGATTTTGGACTTGTAGCTTCTAAAATTCTGAGACAATCAATTTCTGCTGTTCTAAGCCACAGAGTTTGTGGTGATTTATTGTGGCAGCTGTAAGAAACTAATACCATAAATGACCCACTTAGTAAATTCTCAAATACCAGAATTGTAGAATTTTACTGAAATTTTATGCTTTTACTCCCTAATTGAGTTGACTGAAATCTTTAGGATATTTCTTAACCTCTTAGGTCTCATGAGTATTACCAATTTAGGTAAAGTCATGTCTCACATCTAGCTTTTACAGAAACTTTGGTTCTCAGACTGTGAATTACTGCCCACATTGGGGTATGGGTGGGGACTTGATGATATGGGTGAATGTAGTAACCACATTGTTTTTACATGTGAAACCTTCATAAGAGTGTATATCAATGATACCTTAATAAAATTTTTTTAAAAAAAGCTCAAAGCCTTGCCTGATATACCAATCCTTCCTAACATTCATCCCAATTTCATGACAAACTATGCCTCTTAAATTTGTATTTGCAACGATTAGGGAAATACAGCAGCTTATACTCTGGGCATGTAGCTGTCTCAATCCATTCTACCAAAATGATGTAAACTAGCAAACATTTATTTCTCACAGCTCTGGAGGCTGGGAAGTCCAAGGTTCAGTGTCTGGTGAGAGCCTGCTTCCTGGCTCATAGACAGTGTCTTTTTTGCTGTGCCCTCACTTGGTTAAAGGGACACAAGGATCTCTGTCTGGCCTCCTGCACATTAACACTAATCCCATTGACGAGGGCTTCACCCTCATGACCCACTTCTTGATACTATTACCTTGCTAGTTGGGATTTTCAACATAGGAATTTGGGGGGGAACAACAAACGTTTAGGCCATAGGAGAAGACCAGTGAAACTAAGAGACAAGAGTTTTCCCAAGAACTTAGAGACTTAGATAACCTGAGTAGGAAGGGGAATAAAAGGATATTTCAGTAAGAAAATGCTAAAATGTTTCCCATGATTCCCTCCTCCTAGAACTACACCCCTCTGCATGATTCTTTTTGAGTGTGGCCTAGATCTTAGAATATGAAGGAATATGTTACCAGAATAGATGGAAAGAGAATCATGAGTTCTTTACTTTTGTACATCTTTGCATGAGAAAACCTTTGAGAGTTCAATCTGGTGGTGACTCCTGCACTTTTCAGCATTTCATGGCATGTAGCACCTGTATTAAATATCTTCTACATGGAACAGCTCCAGAGTATCAGTTGTCACTTACAATCTTATGTTTTCCCCAAAGACCAGGGGAAGTCCAAAATTTGGAGCATGGCAATCATGTCATAGATGAGTGAGTGAAGATGGTCCCATCTCTTACTATATCAGAATCACAGATGCGGCTCTAACACTAACACCCACCTTCTCCCGACTGCATGAAAACGACCACCTAAAGGAAGGTCTTTTATAAGAATGCTTCAAAACCCTCAAATATGTTGGAGAAGTAAAGAAAATGAGGATGACTGCTATAGATATTCACTTACTGTGTTCATTTTTTTGACCTTGGAATAGGTTAAAACCATGTAAGTTTTTTAAGAATAGATGTTTCCAAATAGTATGTGAATCATGGTCCCAATTTTTTTTTTTAGTGTTTTTGATTCTGGTAAATATACAGTAAATAAATTTACCATTTTAGCCATTCTTAAGTGTGCAATTCAGTAGCATTAAGTGTGTTTGCAATGTTGTACAGCCATCACCACTATCCAGTTCCAGAAATTGCTCACCATCCCAAACATAAACCTTGTACCCATTAAATAATAATCCCCAGTCCCCCTTTCCCAATATGATGCCATTTTTGTAATAAAAGTCTAGAAGCATATATATATATATATATATATATATATATATATATATATGTGGCTGGGGTTAAACTCATACAATTAAACTCATAATTTGACTCATTTTTTGTAATAAAAGTCTAGAAGCATATATATATATATATATATGTATATATATATATATATATAGACTAAAATATGTAAATATCTGGGTTGAAAGCCACTTTTAAAACTATTTTGAACTTCATAGACTAAATGAGTTAGAACATGAATAGCCTTTAGAAACAGTGCCTACACCATAGTAAGCAATATATTGGTGTTAGTTATTTCTACCATTTGTTTTGTTAATCTTTATTTTCCATTTTTTCTAGAGTGAATTATTATTCTTATAGTCAAAATAAGGGTTATTATGGAGGTTTTAATCAGAGAAAGCATATAAAGTCACTACAAAATAGATAACCATCCAAACTGTAAAATGTTCATTTAAAAAATTTAAAACAGAAATATATTAATAGATACAATCATGCATATAAGCAAACCTATCAAGGGAACTATCCTAAAATGCAACACTAAAACAGGATCTACCCAAGGCAGTGGAGCTCAGGCTAAACCAGGAAAGAAAGGTTGGACGTGCTGGGTTCAGGGCTTACAATTTTCAAGTCTATTTCTGAACAGTCCAGTTATCATGATCTCTCCAAGGTCTCCCCATTCTGCTCCTGGTTTGTTCAGCTATGACTCTTTTCATTTCAGTTCTGGGGCCTAGACTAATTTGTTCAACTATCCGAAGGACCCTAATGGCACAAATCCTGATTAAGAACTTCTGAAAATGCAGGATTTCCTCTGTGCAGAGACCAGCAGGGCTTAGTTCTGCCAGGAACGTAGGCCTCTATCTTCTCTTTCTTTTGTTCTCTAAATATTTTCTGTCTCAACACCTGTACATTGCTGTGTACATTACTATGTCCCATTTATTAATCCTCTGAATATGAGGGTTTGGTAGTCAGCAGTGCAAAGCTTATATCCTCAATAGACTCCTCTTCAATACATGACTGACTCCACCTCTTTAAAAGGAAGCTCTTTACACACGTAGGTGTTGAATGAATACAGCCATTTGTATCATCTGTGCTTGTTAAATTATAGTCTCAGCTTTATTACTAAATTTCAAGATTGCACTGAAAGTCACTAAATTATGTGTTCTGCTTACCAGAGGAAAAAGATAAGTCATAAGGGTCTGATCAGCTTTAACACTTCAGGAGACTAATGTTTCATTCAGTCCTTTTTAGTGACTAATCCAGACCACATTTGCATTAATAGCCTTAACCCCAGCCACAGGTTTAATTTATTTAAAACTATATTTAGGCCTTGGGGAGTCTCTATAACGAATTTCATTAAACAGAAAGATTATATAATGTACTCTTTAATGATTAATTAACTCTATATAAAGATGATAGTTATAATTAAACTCATAATTTGACTCATGTGTCATTATCATAAAATTGATCAAGTCATTTTATCCCACAAGCATTCAAAAACTGCAATGCTTGTGAAACAGACACAAACCTACATCATCAAAAAAATTAATCTTGACATGTATTTCAGAAACTCCACCATTTTTTTTCAGTCTTTTCAGTTAATGGCCACTTCCCTGACTCCCCTCCAAATTCTCAAAAGATGACAGTATTTTATCTGTAACATTCCTATTTCAGATTAGAATGACTGTCTGGCTTAGGCATATATGATTTTTTTGCTTTTAAATAAAAAAAAGTAGAGGATTTGCTGCTTCCCTCAGGTTACTCAACTTTTTGTGTGTGGTCTTTGCTCCAATATTAAACAAATGGGCAGCATTAATCAGAAACCACATTCAATACACTCTTGGAAGTGTGACCTGGGTAACCTGGTGAAAGCACTGGTACTGGACAGTGTGGAATATTTCCATTTCAGAAATGAGAAGAAAGACTCAGGATTCTGGCTACCCGCAGCATTAAAAAAAAAACCCACACAAATGCTCACCAGGAATTATAATTAACCTCAGTGAGCCACCACATTCTAGGCTTTCAAAGGATTTATCCTAAAAAGTCACTGAACTTCATAGTACACTCCTGTATCTGGAGTAGTTTAAAGTAACAGCTGTGAGGAAAGGCTGCAGGCAAAACAAATTGCATCCTCATTATGACTATTTTTAGCCTGCAGGATGGAGTCAGCCCAGGACTGCCAGTTGCGCTCACACACCGATATACTCAAGCGTCAGCACTCCACAGCACACCGAAGCAGGATCATTTCAGTACCAAGCCAAAATCCTTCAGGAAAATCCCTCTCTGAAATTGCTATACTCAGGTAAATGTCTTAAAGAAACGGTGAAAGACACAGTGTGAATCTTGTGGTACCAAAGTTTCTTCCATCCAAAACCATACCCCTTGGGGACAGGGAGACATACAATAACATTTTGGCTTTTTCTTTTTCAATTTTTTAATCCTACTTATCTTCCAAAATTTGGTTATAGCATTGTCATCCATAAGAAGTCTTTTGTGCTCACCTCTACCAAGCACTTATAAAGCTGTGATTGCAAATGCCTTTCAAGAGGAACCCAGCTTTCATTCATCTTTGTAGCTCCAACACCTAGCACAACACTTGACAGTAGGACCTAAAAAAAGTTGTTTTACTGAATGAATAAACAAGTGTCCTTCCTAGCTCTGACACCCAACAAGGCTGAGACAGGCTAGTCAGACACCAGCACAGCCTTCACTAATTCTGGCAGACATGGGCAGGCTTAGAAAGTGCAGAGAGAAAGATCCACCTGGCTCTACCAGCCAGACCCAGGATGGGCACCAATTAATAAAAAGGAAAGGGCAAAAAAAAAAAAAAGAAAAAAATGCACTGACTAGTTCTGTCTAGGACTAACCTAGGGCTTCATACAGTAAGTTACACGTGATTCAGCCTGGAGTCTGTGGAATAAACAAGCAGAATGACCGGGTATCGATCAAGATTCCTAAAGTGTCTCATACACAATCTAGGAAGCAGCAGGAGGGCATCAAGTTCAAAAGATGTATTTTAAAAACACCTAGATTTACAGTTTCCTTTGGTCATGTGTTTCTTCAGTGTCCTCAGTATACCTCAAGACTATTTTGGAAATGTATGGGTTTTTTTTTAAATTTTGATCTTCAGTATAGCTGACTGCCTGTACATTATACACTAAAATGTATATTATTTTGAAATGAATATAATTTTATTACAACTTACTTTCATTTTATGTTTCCCTTAAGTTACAATTTTTCTATTCTAAAATTCATAGAACATAGGTTTTACTATCTATAATTTTGCTTAATGAAAGTAAAGGGCATTACATATTTTGCTATTAAAAAGCTCACTTTCACCTTGATGCACCCCAGAGAATAGACTAAGAAGATGGGGAATGGAGAGTGCACAGACTTTTTATCTTTGTTTTAGTCTTTTCTGCAGCAGTTCCTTCAGGTGCAAGGAACCACGGCCCCTGGAAAGACCACCTATAAGTTTCAGACAAGGATGTTAAGCTTCAACATTTGAATCAGATGCTGATGCATGTCACGTTGTCAAATCTGCTTTTTTTTTTTAGAGACAAAGAATGGTTTATTCCACTATGGAAATCAAGAAAAGTTCAGAGGACACACTTAAATTGGCCCTTGAAAGAAGAATAGAAGGGCTGGGATTTTCCTTCTCCTTTTATTTCTTGCTGCTTCCTTTTTTGATAACTATAGTTTTGAAGAGGACTGGTCCATTGGGATTTGTTAGATGTTTTTCTCAAGATCAATTGCAGTTACAGAATTGTAGAAGAAAACCACAGAGATTAAGTGCCATTCTCATTACATCATTGAGGGTACATACCAGCAATGTGATTTAAAATTGTTGATGTTAATCTTGCTGAGTGGAGGGTGTCAAGTTTCTCCACTGTGAAGTTATCCCCCCCAGCCCCCCAGCCCCATACTGCCGGGACTCTTTGCAAGACAGTTATTTGCATACCAAACTTAAGGAGTTCTGAATTATGATCACCATCCTCTTCCTTGATAACAGAATATGTACATGAATTATGTGGAATTCTTCTGCAGAGATTTGTCTGTTCTCCCTAGTTTATTTATTTATTTAATAATTTGTTTATATCACAGTACACTGATAGTTATTTTATACTCCAAGTTATCATCTAATACTATCTCTTTGCGTCCCTCAAATTGTCCCAGTTCTGACCATTGGAGCTCTTTCAGTTGTCTCCTGTGTCACCTAAACGTACTGATTACTGAGGGTTTGTTTCTGTTCTTTCAGCACTTTCTTACCTTTTAGCACTATTCAATTACAAGATATTTTCCAGGCTCATCTGATTCAAAATTTCATGGATCGTTCTAGCTTCTTCCCCTTGCTTAAATGTAACCTCTTACTCCAACGGTAAAAAACCTTGCTCCCAACAACTGCCATTGTTCAATTCCAGTTACATGCATAGTGGTTTCAGAGTTTTTCATCCAACCTCAGTGAGAAGCAACTCTTAAACTAGAGTGCTGTGCTGTGTACATTTCCAGCTGCCATTAGTCTTACAGTCTCCACTCATTTCCAGAGTTACTTAGGTCAACAGCTTTTCCTCCCACTACCATCAGTGAGGTTGTTTCATACATTCTCAATAGATTCTTTAATCACGCTCTGCATTCCATCCTGGGACCACCAACCTCTTAAATAACTCTTTTAATTTGCAACAGTAAAATTCACTCTGTGCAATAAAGGTCTACGGGTCTTGAGAAATGTATAATGTCATGTACCAACTATTACAGTATCAGATATGAAATAGTTTTATCAAAGTAAAAAATTCCCTGTATTTTACCTACTAAATCCTCCTCCTCTCCCCAAATTCCTGAAAACCATTGATCTATCATCTCTAACATTTTGCTTTTTCTAGAATGTCATATAAATGGAATCCTACAATATAAAACCTCTTCAGAGTGGCTTCGTTCACCTAGCAATATGCAGTAAGATTCTTTCATATTTTTCCATAATTTGATAGTTCTTTCTGTTTTATCACTGAACACTGTTCCAGTATATGAATATATGACAGTTTGTTTATCCATTCATTTGTTGAAGAAAATCTTGGTTGTTTCTGGGTTTTGGTGATTACAAATAATAAAACTGTTACAAATACTCACATGCAAATTTTTAGGCAGACTGCAATTTTCAAATCATTAGATAAATACCTAGGAGCATAAGTGCTGGATTATATGGCAAGACTATGGTTGGCTTTGCACAAAACTGCCAAACCATATTCCAAAATGGCTATATCATTTTGTATTCATACCTAGCAATGAATGAGAGTACCTCTATACCTTTGCTCTATACCTTTGCCAGCAATTGGTATTGTCAGTTTTTTGAACATTAGCTATTCTAATATGTACGTAGCATATCTCACAGTTCTTTTAATACACTAAAAATTTGAGCATCTTTTCATGTGTTTATTTGCCAACTGTATATCTTCTTTGATGAGAAGTCTGTTCAGATTGTTTGCCAATTTTTAATTGGGTTTTTTATTTTCTTATTGTTGAATTTAGGAGTTTTATATATTCTGGATACAAGTCTTTTATCAGATATATGATTTGTAAATATTTTCTCGCTAGTCAGTGACTTCTCTTTTGATTCTCTTAGAGTGTTTCACAGAGCAAAGTTTTAATTTTTACTAATGTCTAATTTGTCACTTTTTCTCATGGAACAAGCTTTTGGTGTTATATCTAAAAACTCATTTCTAAACCCAAGGTCACATAGGTTTTTCTCCTATATTTTCTTCTAGAAGTTTTATACTTTTGCATTTTCTATTAGGACTACGATACATTTTGGTTGAAAGTTTTGGGGGTATTGGGAGGTTTTTCATTTTTGTTTTTACATATGGATGCTCAATTGTTCCATATCCCATGCTATGTTACATGTGTATGTTGGAGTAGAAGACTGAGGTGGTAGAAGAAACTAAAGCTAATATCTGGATTAAATAAATGAATGATCTGACCCTACCGTGTTCACTATGAGAACATTTTTTCTTTCTCTTTTCACAGCTCCTCCAGGGAAGTATTGTAGTAAACGAGCATCAGAAGGCTTACTTTGGTGTTTCAGAGTTCTGATTTGCCTCAGAAAAATTTCTGCCTGAACTACTTCACAGGGCTATTTTAGAGGACAAAAGAGATTATGAAAAATTAAGGCACTTTGAAAAATCCAAAGGCCAGTACAAATGTAATTTAATAAGCACCACTTTATAATGAACAATCTTCCTTTATGTTCCCCACACTGTACCTGGGAGTAGGAATCATTCCCTTACTTACTAGAGAATTTTCCATCATATAAACATTCAAACCAGAGAGCATTCCCATGTCAAGCTGAAGCCTGAGGTGCTCTGACTGGCATTCTCTGCAGAGTAATTGGATAAAATTAAGCATCCCCCAACCCCGTATTCTTCTCTTTCTCTCTCCTTTCCTTTGCTGCAGAGGGCTACATGAAGCCACAGGAAATGATACATTTGTTAAAAGATAAACTGAGGCATATTACAAAATTTAAGAGTCTATTTGAGTAAAAATCAACTCAAATAGGGCAGCAGCAAGCCAGAAATAGTTGGGAGTTCTTCACCTACAGGAGCTACGGGAAAGATTTTATAGAGAAAAGGTGGAAGCACAGCAAGGAAATTATTTGACTGGCTGTGGCTTATTGCTTGTATTTAGGTTTTGATTTCTTAACCTTGAGGCACTTCCAGGCTGGGGTTTTCATTTGCTTACATAGGTTGTTAAGGTGTCAGAATAACCACAGTCTAATAGCCTCCTTGTTTAATTATTTAGCGAACAACCCAGCTGTGTGCACTTGAGAGTGAACAAAATCCTATTTCGAGCTGTCTTCAACACACCACGCTCCACCTGGAGGAAGCTGAAATCATCCATTGCTTCCACGTTCACGTTTTAAATCAAGTGTCAGCCGCAATCCCTGGCTAAAGAGATACCTACCACATAGCTATCAGCCCTACAGCACCCAAATCACCTGCCAAGATGTGCATCAGGGGCTGGTGGCAGGAAGCAGCAGTGGTCCTCAAGGCAACACTTGACAATAGCAAATCAAGCAGTAAATGACAGACTAGACAATCCCTTACCTGCTGTCTTCTGAGTTTCCCTCAGTGCCAATATCCCTTTCAGTAAAAAGGGGAAAGTTAAGTCCTGGCCCACCTGTGTCCTCCACAGATTGCCAAATCATTCTAGCTCTGAAATGAATTACCTAATGCCTCCAGAAATGTGAAATCTTTCTGAGCTGCCTCGATTTGAAAAGGAAAGGAAAATACTTCAAATTGAAGATTTCAAATGCAAGATATGAATAATGACTCAGTTCTGCCCTCCCTTCAGCAAAGTGCACATTTTCAAGTATAAAATATTCCCTAATGGACAAAAGAAATGACTATTTTCTGGGAAGAAAGATGCAGGTGAGTTGCGATACAGTCAATATTGATACTTCCATCAGCCTGAAATCCCGTTAGAGGCATTTTTAATTAATGGAGAATATATTTTGAACACAGAAAATTTAACAACAATACATGCTCACATTACATTCTAATTCTGTTGATCTGGGCCTTTCTATCTCTGGAAACAACTTATGTAATGAATACTTAACCTTTGCTATGTGAAATGGGGGACTAAATGAAGCTCACATTTAAATGTAACTGAAAATGTGTCAAATGAGTTGTAAGTGAATAAAGCATGTCAGAATGATTATTTTCTAAAGGTGACAGACACTTTAGCTATATTTCCAGGTATGTGGAGAAGCTATTAAAATTCTAGCAAGGTCTATCAGGTTCAGAGAATGACACTGGAAATTTATTACAGGTGCCAAATTCAGTTGTATTCTGAAGCATGTTAATGTTTTCCACTGCAGATGCCTCTAAAATTCATTTCAAGATCTTTGGGGGAAAAATGTGTTTATGAAAATCACAGAACCTCCAAAGGGAAACGGAAGGGTGAGTAAGTGTGTACATGTGTGCACACAAGTGTGTGTAAATTGCTGTATTATCAAATAAGGTAAACTGAAAAATCCAAGATAAACCTTTCTATGTTCCTTGTCTTCAAGAGCCATATATCCAAGGCATTCCATAAACCTTCAATAAACGACTATATAGCATGATTTTTCTTCTATGCATATACTGTCACAATGGCTTTATCAGACTTCCAAATAGCCTCTTCTTAATTAACTGTACTCCAAATAGCCCCTAAACAAATTCTCCACCATAAAACCAATCCTGAGCAAAAAAGAATCCTGGGTTAAATAAATTTTATTTCTATAATGCCTTTTCGCTCTTTTTCACTTTCTTTTATTTGTTGTTTGGTTTATTTAGTTGGCTAGTTAGCTGCATGGTGGTGGGCTTGCTTATGGCAAATCAGGGCATTTATCTTCATGAGTTAAAGTGTTATATTTCGAATTGTATCTAAAGCCATTAATCTATCCATAGCACAATTTAAGAAATACTCCTCACACTTGTCTCCTTGGATAAAGGTAACAGACTCTGCACTAATTTAGCAGAAATATGCTGGGAAGAATGCACTGAAATTACATTCATTTTGTTAAAGACTTACATCCAAATAGAGAGGGTGAACTCCTACAGGAAAGACACACAGGACAGGTATGGTTGTGAAGTATAAGGGACCAAAGTATTCAGTATAAATCTGGGGTTATAGTATGCTACATGCCCACTCAACTGTGCAAACCCTTCTGTGAATTGGCTGACTTGTCTAAAGTATGTTGCAGCAATGCACTGATTGCAATAGCTCATTGATTTGATCAGGTATTTGACATAATAGACAAAAAGAAAGATGTGTCATTCTGTGGATAGATCACAGACACTGACTCAGTCCTTCTGAAATCTAAAAATGAGAGCAATATAGAAAGGAAATTATAGTTCAGGCCTTTACTCAATCCTAATCTTGCAGGATACTGAAGCCCTTTTCAACATTCCACTTATGCAGATAAACTATAAGACAAACCACAGCTACAGAGAACCAGCTAGCAAACTGCTTTAGATTCATCTCGGGAGTATAGGCTGAGGACCATTTCTGAACTGCTCCATTATATTTCCTGGCATATTGTGCCCCTGATGTGGGAGAAACTTGAGTAAGTGTATGGACCTAGGTTCTTCTCATGGGTGTCATGCTACTAGTGGCTGAAATTGCTAATTGCCCTAAAACAAGATGGGAGAGAAAACAGAAAGGCTCCTGTACATACCTAAATTTCATTTTTTTGTATAAACATTTTTTTGCCACATCTCTCCAACCATCAGCTTACACTTTTGACTCAGATCCCTTCCATTGCCCACCTTCCCAATATTAAAATCTTCTTTCCTTTTTCTAGACCTTACCCCTCACTCCAGGGCTACTTTCTCCTCTGTGCTTTGAAGAAAGAGTAAAGTACAGATAAGGAACAATAAAAATCAGATAAACAAAGATATATATTTGTCCATCAATGCAAGATTATGTCACTGAAAACAAATATATCACCTAAAAATCACAAGAGTATGAACCCTAAGAAGCAGAAGAACCTAGAATGGGGAAAGGTGACCAGCTCTCTCCAACCCAGGGAGGTTTCTTTCTTTGTCAGCTGGGTAACTTACAGTCTTAAAGGCAGTGATAATTGATGGTGATTTGCTGGTAACAACCCTCTGAATGTGCTTGTATCTGAGTGGCTGAAGGCCCTCCCTCCTGCCATATCTTACTTCTGTCCCAGGTCTGTGGCCTCTATCAAGAGTACATCAATACCTACCTTGATATTTACCCCAGGAAGTCTTTCATATATGTCCACAACTGTATTACTTCTATTGCCCTCTCCTTTTTTGGCCTCCCTCACATACTTTTTAGTGTGCTACCTACAAATATAAGTTTCTCCAAATAAAGAAATATATCCAGAAAGGAAGAGTACACCTGCTGTTTGAAGTTGATGGCATATTGTTGATAGATGGCAAAAAAAAAAAAACCAAATTCCTCAATTCTTATTTTGCTTTGTACTCACTGTCAAGGGAAGAGGTATTTAGAATAAAATGAGTAGAACAAACATTGGTTTCCTGGAAACTGAAGCTCAAAATGAGAACAGAGTTTGTAAGGGATCATCTATAGGCTATAAATAAGTTCAAATCTTTTGACCTGAAAATTATATTTCAGATTACTGAAAAACTTTCACTTGAGGTTGACAAACTGCTCCAGGTAGTTTTTAGAGAACTATGGAGAAAGTAAAAGTTGCAAGAACACTGCAGGCAGGAAATGTGATTCTAATTTTCAAAATGGACAAGGTATATTTAGTACAAACTTAAGTTCCAGGCAGGATCCAATTATGAAAGAAAAATGTATAAGCACCACTAGCTTAGAAAATGAGTGCACCTTTCTTGAATGATAAAAGTAATGATAGTAAACCTTTCATGAATGATGAAAGACCCTTTCAGAAATATGATTCCAGTTCCTGATGTATTTTCCCCCTAAATAAGGGATGTATAACTGAAATACAGGATGGATATTTATCCTCCCAAAATATGTACATGTACACAAACAAAATTTTGCATACAGCATCAAGAAGTTTATAATTCCCCATAATTTCATTTATAACTTGACTAATGAGCCCACTAAGAAAGATCATGTCCTAAAATAATTTCTTCTTTAGCAAGGTTTCTAACTAATGGATCTGTAAGAAGGGTCAATCAGATAGATACACAGATAGATTGGTAGAGGGATAAACTGACTGATTGATTGAGTTAAACAAGACATTTTGATAAACTCATCACATTCCTGTGGGCAAGATGACTGAAAAAAAGTGAGTTGGCTGTTAGTAAAACTAGTTTGCTTTCCTTTAACAAATATTTACTAAGCACCTTATTAAAGTGATACAACTAATGGATAAGGTCCCAATGTTTGAAGCCCGTGTAGCCTTTGAACAATTTAAACAACAAACAAAATAATTTCAGAGAGTGACAGGGGGTGTAAAGCAAAGTGATGCAATAAACAGTGTGATATGGGGGGGAAGGGCATTTTAGATAGTCTAGTAAAGTTTCCCTGATGAGGTGATACTTGGATCTGCAACTTAAAGGTTGAGAATAGACAGCTATGTGAAGAACAGGAAAAAAAGAGCATCCCACACAGAGTGAAAAGAAGGTGTGAAGATGTGAGATGGAAATGGCTTGGTTTATTCAAGGAGGAGTAAGAAAGTGAAGGAAAATGGTAGACATAAGGTAAAGAAGATAGGCAAAGACCAAGTTACACAGGGGGAAGGACTTTGGATTTCACTCTAAATGAGAAGGGAAGGTATTTGTGAATTTCAAGCAGAGCAGTGACATACCTAATCAGATACACTGATTACACAATGACAAACAGGTACTGCTGGTCAGGAGGAGCGGAGCTCAAGACGGAGCAGTGATGGCACCTAGGCTAAGGGATGGCTGTGGGCATGGAGAGAAGTGAATCTATTCACAGTATGTTTTGGAGGATTTGTTGATAGATTGGATATGGAAAAGAAAAGAAGGAACTACACATGAGTTTTAGGTTGTTGTCTTGAGGGGTAAAGTAGGATGATAAACCTATTTACAGAAATAAAAGAAGACTGGGGAAAGAAAGGTCTTATGGTGTGTTGGTAGAGATGAGACAGACCTATAGAGTTAAATGATGCTGTTCTTAAATGGTTCTTATTAAGGGTTAGTACTGCCCTATACAAAATTTCTAGCAATGTGGTAAATGACAATATCTTTAACATTGTCATGCTCAAATTTTTTAATTAATAGAATGACTTTAAGTGGAGAAAGAATACTTGTTAAATCTATAAATAAATGAAAGGAATTTTAGTTGGAATTTAAATTGAAAGTATGCCAAAACATTATAAACTTAAAAGGAAAATTGTGAAGTCCTTTTGTTGAAGCCAAAATCTATATATTTAAGTATAGATTGGGAAGTGTGGTTTGTAGTATGATGAAAAAAAGACATTGGGTCTTAGTTGACTATAAATACAAATTCCAAAGGTACTGCATATAAAGGGTTTAGCATATTAACTGGCATATAACCAACATTAAATCAATGGTATTTTTGTTGTTATTATTGCCATTTTTATCATTACTTTAAAAATTTAAATAAATACATACTACATCTGTCAACCTAGTCCAGTTTTAGGGTGAATTAATAGAAATGGAATGTCTGCAATATAGGAATAATTCCAATGTAGTCTAAGCTGATGAAACCACACATGAATTACTATTTACAGACACTTTATAGACAACGCTGCCCTTGGAGATCAACCAAGATGGTAAAGGGACAAAACAACACTTCATGTGAGGAATGTTAAGAAAATCAGGATGTTTGGCCAAGAATAAGGAAAAACCAGAGGGGAAACATGAAGGACTTTCACATAAGAAAGTGAACTTTGGTCCATGTCCTTAGGAAACTGAAAAAAGGACAGTTATGTAAAAGCAATATGGAGACAAATTTCGACTAATGTAAGTACCTACTGGTTTGGATCTCCCAATGAAAGAGTGCACTCTTTCTATGGGTGGAAAATTCTGTAACACCAGAGGTATTTGAGAATTAACTGGTTGCCCTTTGGAAGATTTGCAAAAAGGATCAAGATATGGAAAGACAGTTATGATACATACTTCTGCCGGTCCTTTCCAGCCCAATAGTTCACACTTGTTTTACCCATGCACAAGTATATTATACAGTCCCAGCTTGATTTTTCTCTTTTGATAGGAAGGAACAAAACAGAAAGCATCAGTGGTCTGCTTTTCAGTTTGAGAATGTCAGAGACAAGGTACATGCACACAGTCTCAGTATACACTATGTATTTGCCAAAAAAAGTATGTGAAAAATCTTTCCCTATGATCAGAGCTGGTGCAAAGAAAACTTAAATCATCCCTGCTAAGATATAGTTACAGAATTTCATTTGATTCATGGGAAAAATATTAAGAAATAAAGGTTCTCCTTGAATTCATTACTGAAACAAAGAATGTTCTTTACTAGATGGCCTCAGGGCCACAAACCAAATCTTAAGTTTGGTTTATGACTCCAAAACCATTTATCAACTGCCCACCTCCCAGAAGAATGCAGAACTCAGCAACTGTATGAATTGCCTCTGAGTTCTCGACTTGCATGTCCAATGATGTAACATCTCCACTAGGATGGTTCAGAGTTCCTAAATGTAACATATCTGAAATAAGCTCTTGATTTATATCTCTGAAGCTTTCCATACTTCCAGTCTCCCACATTAGAAAACTGTACCTCTATCCACCCACCTGCTCAAGCCAATCTCCTAAAAATCATTCTTGAGACCTCTTTACTCCTCTCCCTCTCTTCTGTAAGACTGGTTCCTCCTTCACAATATATATGGGATCATTTCACATCTTGAAGTCTCTTTGGTCATTTCCTCACAGCCAAGGCAGCATCATATTTTCTTCATCTGTTATGGCTGCCACCTAGCAGTCTCTGCCTGCCACCTTAACACATTCCTATCCATTCTTTTCAGAAGTCAGCCACAGACATTGACTTGAAATGTAAATCAGATATTGTAATTTCCTTGCTTAAATTCCTTCAATAATTTCTCACAGTCACTTAGAATATTAACTTCTTACCATGGTCCTCAATGCCTCAACTGGTGTGTCTACCTGTCTCTCCATCTTCACCTCGTGCATCTCACTCCTCTCATGAGACTCACTCTTCTTTCAGGTCTTCAAAACCACCAAGCTCTTGCCCATCCCAAATCCTTTGGGTGTTCTTTCTTTGGCCTAGATTTTCTGTCCCCAGCTTTTCTCATGGCTGAAGCTTCTCAACCCTCAGTTTTCACCTTAAATTATCTTTGAAAAGACTTCCCTGACAACCATCTCTAAACAGATTCCCTGTCCCCACCTCTCCCTCATGCTGCCCCATTATCTGTAGCTATATTACTACTCTACTTGTTTCCTTTCCAGCATTTACCATAACTTGTAGTTATTTTACTTCTCTACATGCTTTGTTTTTGTCCCGATACTATAAGCTACAAAGGGCAGGAGCCATCACTGTTGTTCACTGTGTTCACTGTGGGCAGGGACACACAGCATAAAGTTAAGAGCATACATGGACATACAATGGGAAAATGACAGCCTCTTCAGCAACTGTGTTGGCAAAACTAGACAGCTACATGTAAGAAAATGAAACTGGATTATTGTCTAACTACATACACAAAACTCCATACTCAAACTGGATCAAAGACATGAATGTAAGTCATGAAACCATAAAACTCATAGAAGAAAACATAGGCAAAAATCTCTTGAATATAAACATGAGCAACTTTTTCCTGAACACATCTTCTCAGGCAAGGGAAAGAAAAGCAAAAATGAATTGGACTACATCAAACTAAAAAGCTTCTGTATAGCAAAGGACACCATCAGCAGAGCAAAAAGGCATCCTATAGTATGGGAGAATATATTCATAAGTGAAATATCTCATAAGGGGTTAACATTCAAAATATATAAAGAACTATTATACCTTAACACCCAAAAATCAAATAACCCTATTAAAAAATGGGCAAAGGACCTGAACAGACACTACTTCAAAAAAAATATTCAGATGGCAGATGGCCAAAAGGCACATGAAAAAATGCTCCACATCACTAAATCAGGGAACTGCAAACTAAAATCACATTGAGATATCACTTCACACCAGTAAGGATGGCCACCATCCAAAAGACAAGGAACAACAAATGTTGGCGAGGTTGTGGAGAAAGGGGAACCCTCCTACACTGTTGGTGGGAATGTAAATCAGTTTAACCATTGTGGAAGGCAATATGGAGGTTCCTCAAAAAACTAAAAATAGAAATACTATTTTACCCATGAATTCCACTCCTAGGAATTTACCCAAAGAAAACCAGATCCCAGATTCAAAAAGACATAAGCACCCCTATGTTTATCGCAGCACTATTTGCAATAGCCAAGATATGGAAGCAACCTAAGTGTCCATTAGTAAATGAATGTAAAGAAGATGTGGTAGATATACACAATGGAATATTACTCAGCCATAAGAACAAATCCTACCATTTGCAACAACATGGATGGAGCTAGAGGGTATTATGCTCAGTGAAATAAGCCAGGTGGAGAAAGACATGTACCAAATGATTTCACTCATCTGTGGAGTATAAGAACAAAGCAAAACTGAAGGAACAAAATAGCAGCAGACTCACAGACTCCAAGAAAAGACTAGCCATTACCAAAGGGAGGTGGGTGGGAAAGAAGGGAGAAGGGGATTAAAAGGCATTATGATTAACATACATAATGTAGGGAAGGCAGTATAGCACAGAGAAGACAAGTAGTGACTCTATAGTACCTAACTATGCTGATGGACAGTGACTGCAGTGGGGTGTGAGCAGGACTCAATATGGGTGAATGTAGTAACCTCAATGTTGCTCATGTGAATCCTTCATAAGATTGTATATCAATAACATCTTAATAAAAAAAAAAGGTTAAGGGCATAGTCTCTGGAGATAAGACTTTCTGGATACAACTTATGCTTCACTAATTTACAACTCTCTGACCTTCTCTGACTTCAATGATTTCTTATGCAAAATATGAAAAGAAAATGGTACTTGACTCAAAGGTTTTTAGGAGGATTAAGTAACAGACATGAAGTGCCTAGTATATAATAAGCACACAATAAATGTTAGCTGTTATTTCAGTGCCTAGTACATAGTAAGTACTGAGTAAGTATCTGTTAAAAGAATGGCTGCATCAAGCAGTGGTCTTTGCAACAGAGGTCAACAATGACCGGAGAAATATATCCGATGGAGAAATGATCTTACCTGGAAGAGATTTATAACCTTAAGCAAATTGTCAGTGCTGTTCTCTTCACTCGTTCTGGGTTGACTTCCCAAATGGCTTTTCTAAATATTCATCACTTTCCACAAGCCCTCAAAAGAACCCCCACAGCCTTCCTCTTATACTACATCAAAACAATAAAAAATACTTTGCATAACCATGAGCACCCAATTTCCCTCTCCTCTACCTCTAAATTTGACTCTTCCTTGAATTACCTCTTTTCCTAGCAGCTCAGAGAAAGACTCTTCCTTTTCTCCAGGGCCAACCCTTTTCCTATACTCTTTTATGTCATACTCTAACTCGTCTGGATGTAATTCCATTTTTTTCTGCCTTTCCTCTCAACCTCTACCTTTATGTTGAGCCCTTGCTGTCAGTCTACAAGTATGCTGCCTACTCAGTCTATAAGTATCTTCTACCAATAGTATATATTATGTTGTTCTTTCTGTATTACCTAATAGCCTTTTTCATGACTATATTTCCATATCAAAAAGTTGAATTATCTTTCCAAGTCTGGTGCAAATGTCACTTCTTTTGTTTAGCCTGCTCTATTCCTTTTCTTTCTAGGTAAAAATCAATCACTTTTTCCTTTGTCACTAATAGCACTTTATTTATATGTCTAACAGATATTTCAAATTCTTTTAAGAGAAATGTAGATGGATGGAAGAATATATAGACTGACAGGCAGGTATTCCCTCTGCTAGCTTTTGAGCTCCTCAAGAGCAGTACGTTATCTCATTCATTTCTGAACATTTCTTTAATAACTTTACACAGCATTTCGTTCAGCACTTGCAAAGTTTAGGTCACTGTGATAAGCACTTTACCTTTAATCCTAGGAATAGCAAGAGGGAAACTTAATTCATTTTCCCCATTTATAGATGAAGAAATTGAATTTTAAAGTAATCGGTTTACTTGCTTGATACACAAGCTATCGTTCTTAACAATCATATTGTATTTCCTCCCAGAAATTTTGGGAAGGGGGAAGAAGAGAGGATGGGGTAAAATAAGTAAAATGAAACGAGTAGTATAAACACAACCTCCATAAACCTTTCACCAACAGTTGTACTTCTTTATCTATTTCCAGCCTTCAGTACAGTTTTTTAATAATAGTAAAAGCTAACGGTTATTAAGATGAGGTAAGATTGTACCTGCTGCTTATTCAACTATCAGACTTTTCTTGGGTTGCTTTATTCTGTAGTTTTCCTAGACCACTGTTACTAAAATTCTTTACTTTGGTACAAACAGCACAGAAAACTCAAGTCACATTCTTAGTTTTAGAAATGTTGAAAGGGGCTTCATAGAAGGAACTACAAGCAATAAATATAAACAAACCTGAATAAACTAAATAATACAACTTTCTTTTATTAAATTAAGACTTTTAGAATTTAGGGGTGCCTAACTCTCGCTCTATCTCAATGAACAGCAGCAGGTGAGATTAGAAAGGGAGGGAGAAAAGGGAGCCAGAATATATGTATTAAAATGAGCACAAAGATTGAATTACGAAGAGAAAACAAAGCAGTTCATTGGGTGGGGAGGGAGGCTGAAGGAAGTAATTTATTCAGCTTCTCTTACCCAAGTAGCAATATTTTAATCCTCTGTCCTCAGTAGCATAGACATTATAACTACCAGACAAATACAGTGTTTTGAAAATTATAATTATAAGCACATGGCTTATAACAGGGAAAAGACTTAAAACAACCTAAGAAGGCACCTAGGTAAAAATGCCTCAATAAATCATAGAATAACCATACAACCGAATATAACACAAATCATAAAAGAGTACTGGCATGGGAAATCTCTAATATGTATTATAGAAAAAGACAAAGTATAAGAAAAGCATATAGTGTAGAATTCAACTTTTAGTAAGCAAATTGGACTACATGTTACGTATTGTATATGTGCATATATTGCTAGATAAATAGCATAAAATTACTCAACATTATTTTCTTTCCTCATTTTTCAAAGGTAGATAATAGGATGGAGGAAGAAGTGGAGAACCTAATTTCTCATATGAAAATATTCATATTTGAATTTTTCTAATAAGCATATACTGTCTTGATATTTACATATGTGTATTTACACATATATTCTAAAGTATATTATGCATTCAATAAAAATAATTTTGATCAAGGATGAAAATTTTTAGAACTTATCTTTGTTCTTAGGAGTTATAACTAACAAGTTAACCACCAAATTATAAATTTAAGATTATCTGGTCCAGTCCTCTCTTTTTAGATGAGAAAATAACCCTAAAGTGGTAAAGTGATTTACTCCAAGTCTCATAAATATTTAGCATAAGAGCTGGAGGAATTAATGCATCAGTGAAGAAAAAGGAAGTCCCTCAGATAAGTTAACCAATGAATAGCTAGAAAATCTGTGATAATAAGGTGCTTATAGGCACAGGGACCAAGAAGACAGGAGGAGCTCTTTGATTTGTTACCCCAAAGAAATCATTTCTGTGTCTGGACCCCTTAGTACTGAGGGCAAAAACCAGAGAAACCTCAATGGCTGCAGTAAACTTAAGGGAAGAGGAAAATGAAGCATATGGTCCAACAGAGAAGTCAAAAGAGTGATTCATTCTCAACAATATTTATTGCTTTCCTACACCGTCCCAGGCTGAGCACATCTGACAATGTTGATAGGAACAGAGAGAACAAAAGATGCATGAGGTCAACATGAAGTTTCCAGTCATAACACAAACACCCGAACCAAGTTATAAATAGCTAACAATCATACTGCTCAGCAAAAATAATCTGAGCCCAACTTAAAAAAAAAAGAAGACTAAAATATTTAAAAGGAATGACTAACTAGCACTGGAGTATGTAAACCACTGAATGAAAGCTATCAAAGATGGCTTGTCCTTTATTCTTCTTAGTCGAAGTAAACTTCATCCAATGAGTAAAAATATGCTATTAAAATTTTGGCTGCTGTTCAGGATCAAATCAGGGAAGTCTTGTTGGCAGACCATTCTAAGTGATGATTAGGCAATAGACTATTTGAGGTGACCCCACACACTGTATGTGAAGCTTCTATCAGGATAACTATCAACTTGTGCTTTTTGCCATTTTAAAAAGACAAGATTTTATTTTTAAGTTTAAAAGCTCTAGATTCTGATATCTAAAGAATTACTATAAAATATAAATTTTCTAAGGAACCTTCCATACATATCCACATATAAATCAAGTATAAAAATCAAATGAATCATATCTGACTTGATTGTTTATAGTTCATGATGCATGATCAAAACCGAAAGTTTCTGTGATGACTGCCCTTGTACTGTTCACCATGTAAGAACTTGTTCACCATGTAAGAACTTGTTCATTATGCTTCAGAAGATTGGAGACTGACGAGAATTAGGCTTGGGGTGGATTAATGATTGTGCATTGAGTCCCCTATACAGAATTTTATTGTTGTTAACAACCATTTGGTCAATAAAATGAGAAGTGCCCTCTCAAAAAAAAAAAAAACTGATGAGATCTGAATAAGCTCTCTAGATTGTACCAATGCCAGTATCTTAGCCTTGATATTGCCCTACAGTTGTGCAAGATGTTAACATATGGACAAGCTGAGGGAAGGGTGCATGGGACTTTCCTGCTTATTAATTTTCAAACTCCTATGAATCATAATTATTTCAAAATGAACAGTTTAAACAAATCTCCAAGACCCACTTCTAGCTAAAATAAAAAATGAGGGTTAAGTTGTAACTCGAGTGGCAGTCCCTTGATTTAAGGGCTATGACTTGTGTTTACTCCGGTTAATTTCCATGAACTGCCTAACTGTACTAACTCCCTTTTGGAGGGCTTTCAGTTTCTCCAAGCATTCAAACAGCATTCAAGGAGCTGAGAGAAACGCACTGCTGGCAACCGTACGACCCCGGGGCCTCACTTCGTCTTATTCATAATTTCACTGCGGATTTATCTCTGCTCGTTTCACTCCAGCGCCCATTTTCTTTCCAATGTCTTCATAAAGTGTTTTCATCATCAGAAAAGTAATTTTATGACAGGTACTTTATATTTTCTTGATCACAGTTCTTTATCTTTCTGGTAAAATATTAATTTTCCTTTGTATCACCAATTTAATATGTTCTACTGTTGGAATGAAAAAGTGTAATCTCTGTCCGAACATGGTATCTTCGAATTTCCAGTTTTCTTATGAAATCATTACTGATTCTTCTTATTGGATAGGGGCATTTTAGAGTAAAATCTGGAAATATGCTAAAGCATGATTACGAACCTAAGTAATTTAAATATGCTCTGGACATTACTATCCACCATCTTGCAGATAGTGAGAACCTAAGAACAACCATATCTTTAGATGGCCAATCGACACTGAAAAGCAGCAGCCAGGTGGCCAATACTGTAGACTGAATTTTTATGTCACCCCAAGTGCATAAACTAATAAATGGTTAAATCCTAACACCCAAGGTAATGGTATTTAGAGGTGGGTCCTTTGGGAAGTGATCAGGCCATAAGGGTGGGAGCCCTTATGAATGGTGGTAATATCCTTCTAAGAGAGACTACCAAGAGCTCCCTGTACCTTCTCCCACATGAGGACACAGTGAAAAAGACAGCCATCTAAGAAACACGCAGTGAGCCCTCACGAGCCACTGATCTACTGCTCCTTGATCTTGGATTTCCCAGCCTCCAGAACAGTAAGAAATAAATTTCTGTTGTTTAGGAGCCACCCAGTCTGTGGTACTTCATTATAGCAGCCCAAACGAACTAGGACAAGAGAAGTAGAAGGAGGAGTTGTGGAGGAATAAGACATTTGTGGCTGAGGCCAGAATAAGAATGCCGTAGATATGGCAGGGCAGAACTCAATTAAAGAAGTACTTCCTAAAAGAATGTCAAGAGGTATAGGACCAGTATTTTAGGTGGCCAACTTAAAAAAAAGTCCATGGTCTTGATACAATTGACTGTGGCAATATCATTGCTTTAGCTAGAACCTCCAAGCATATATCAAACCCCCTGGGTCTGAGCGGCTTATATAGACTCATCTTGCTGTGTGCTTGTCACACAGCAGGGTAGGTGATCAGGCTGTTGGACCTGCTTTATGCAAGATTAATTAGAGGGCTTTATTTTATGCTTATAACTTTTAATTATTTTTAAAGGGAAAAGGTGACGGACAGGAGACAGTAATCCTTGCACTTCATACCAATCAAAGGGCCAATGGAATGGGGCACTGCTAAAAAGGGAGGTGACAAAGGGGGAACCAGGAGTATTACTGTGTGAGCTGCTTTCCTTGAGGCAAATGGCAGCACCAGCTGTTCCTCCCTCTCTACTGAGATTAGGAAGAAAATGGATGGCAGTTTTTGTAATTGCAATGCATTTAAATTTGTTTGCAGGGGATTTATTTATATCCTACAGTCAATACATTTAGTAAACTGAGCAAAACCCTGCTTGCAATGACAACTTCTTAAACTGCATTAAGCAGTTTTGTTTTCAGCTCTAGTCAATAGAGGGACAATATGCAACCCCTCTGTGATTTCTGGACTATTTGCCTTTCCTGATTAATTGACTTTGGAAAGAGTCTTCCCTTCATCCTATTTTGTTGCTGTCTGTAGAAAGTAACAAGAAGGTGTTAGAGCTGAAAGAAACATTAGTTACAGTCTTCTGACCCAATCCTTACCCACCAATGATGCCCTCAGCAGAAATATATGCCTCATTTTGACAAATAAGCAGAAGAATGACCTTTCAAGGATCTTATGGAAGATTTCACTCCTGATAAACTAACTCTTATTAAGGAAAAATAAGTACACAGTTCCAAATGGTAAGAAAATATCAAGTCTCGTGGGCCTGGGAAATTTTACATCAGTGATCTGTCTTTCTTGGTCAATGCCCAAATATCATCTTAGAGTCAGTAACACCACTTTCCCACCTGAAGAAAGCCACAGGCAACAAAAGACAAAGGAAACAAATGTCACTACATCAAACTTAAAAGCATCTGCTCAGCAAAGGAAACATAAACAGAGTGAATAGCCACCTACAGAATGAGAAAAAAGATATTTGCAAGCCATGTATATGACAAGGGGGTTAACATTCAGAGTATATAAAGTACTCTTACAACTTAACAACAAAATAAGCCAAATAATTCAATTTAAAAATGGACAAAGGATTTGAATAGAAATTTCTAGAAAGAAGACATTCAAATGGCCAAGAAGCATATGAAAAGGTACATAATCACCATCATCAGGGAAATCACAGGGAAACAGCACTTCATACCTGTTAGGATGCCAATAGCAAAAAAAACCAAAAATGCTACTTGAAGTGCCACATGCCACTATCAAAGAGCAGTGCTGGTGAGGATGTGGAGAATTTGGGACCTGTGCACTGTTGGTGAGAATGTAAAATTGCATAACTGCTATGGAAAACAGTACAGAGGGTACACAAAACATTAAAACAGAATTACCAGAGGATCCAGCAATCCCACTTACGGTTATATATCTAAAATTATTGAAAGCAGGATCTCATATAGATATTTGCACATCCATGTTCACTGAAACATTATTCACAATAGCCAACTAGTAGAAGCAAACTAGATGCCAATTTAAGAATTAACAAACAAAATGTGATGTAACACATACTGGAATATTATTCAGCCTTAAAAAAGAAGTAAATTCTTTCATATGCTAACACATAGATGAACCTTGAGGATATTATGCTAAGTGAAATAAGCCAGTTACAAAAAAAAAGAAAAAATACTGCATGATTCCCCTTATATGAGAACTCTGAAGTAGTCAAACTCTTAGAAACAGAAAGAAGAATGGTGGTTTCCAGGTGCTGGAAAAGGGGAAAGAGAAGTAGTTCAGTGGGCATAGGATTTCAGTTTTGCAAGATGCAAAAGTTCTACAGATTACACAAAAATGTGCAATACAGTTAACACTACTGTACTGTACACTTAAAAAGGGTTAAGATGGTAACCCTTTGCCTCCAAATATTTACTTAGGATCCCCTAGTCATTTTTTCCCCATGAGGATCTCACACACTACTACAGCTTCAGCTGTAACTGAAATGCAGAGAACACCCAAATTTACAGTTGTGGCACTGCAGGTAGAACTCTCCTAAGCTGCAAAGTCTACCTGCTTGACATCACCGACATGCCACCCCCAAAACTAGGATTCCATAGATACAAAAGCATTTACTATAATCTTCAATAACTAAATCTTCCTCATGATTTCCTTGGTTTTGTTAATGACAGCATCCATCCAACCATTCTTTCACAAAACCTTGAATCATAACTTCTCCTGTCCTCATATTCAGTAAATTCTCAAGCCTTGTAGATTCTTCTTCTGCAATTTGTTTCATTTCTACTACCTTCTTTTTCTTCCTCACCAACCTAATGCCAGAGCTCATTTGTTGCCTCCCTTCACCTAACTTCTCCGTTAGAATTCTATACAATTTCAGAGGCCAACCATTCTAATCCCAATGCTGCCTAGCCCCATATCTGCAGAAACCCATATCACAATGTTAAATTATCTTATTTGTTACATTTTGCCTAAAAATTATTTTGTTCTTTTGGGGAAAAGAATCCATGTCTTCTCTTTTTAAGAAGCATAGAGCAGAGAATTTGCCTATGGAAGTTGTTTAAAAAATTTTAGAGGTTAAATTCAATTCAGAAAGTCTCCTTTGAAAATGTCAATTATTATAACCAATTTGAGTTTTTCTTCAAAGCAGCCATCAACATTGTAGTCATCATTAGAAAACAGTGGTGAGATTATCAAATATCTAACAAAGGTCTAATTTATAAAAAGCAAATGTCATTTCAAACTTTGTTCAACTCTTCCCTCATTCTCTTATTATTATGGCTGATTTGCCCAATGTATGCCTGTGATTTATGCAATTCCACAAGCATTTACATCAACACATACACAAATACATGTGCACACAGTAGATAATTAAGTGACAAGAAACTTTGTAAGTCTCATTTTAAAGTAGGGGAGCAGATTCATTCTAGCTGAAGAGGAAAGAACCTGAGTTAACTTGTGTACTGACTCAGGTTATCCAACCTGAATGCCAGTGGCCAATGAGTGACTGACAGAAGAAATGCACATCACAAGGCTGATGATTAACAATATATTTATTTTTAGAAATGATATTTCTAGACATTGTTATATAGAATATCAGATAAAAATTATCAGACATTCATTTTATTAAGAGTTGGGTAAATACATATTGTTTATATTGATAAATTATATCTATAGAGTTATATGAATATAACTGTACCACCCACATTTCATTTATCTTTGCAGCCCTGGTACTTACAGAGTTTGGTATAAAGAAGTCAATAAGTGCTTGAAACTGAACATGCTCATTCCTTTCTGTTTTGCTCTTGAGGAATTTAAAGTTTCACTTGCAACCCTTTATTAATCTAGGCAAAGATTTTAGTACCCTAGGTGTCAATGTACGTATCAGTTAAAGAAACAAGAACTAGAACACAGGGATCCAAAGACTGGTGGATTTTGCCTAGGTAAAGATTTCTACACAGATCTAAAGAGTTTATGCAGATCCTGCTATGCTATTACAGAATTGGCAAGGACTGAAATAAGGGCCATTTCCATCATAAACTGTAGATATGTATCATGCAATAGAGATTACAGTGACTTCATAGGAAGAATTTGGGAGAAATAAAGATGATACTCTATACAAATTAGGCAGGAATATTGGAAATAAGCAGAGGGACACTTACAGGTTTTTCAATCCTTCTTCCAAAACAATACCTGCTATAGTCTTGCTACTAAAGTGCAGTCCGTGGATCATCAGCATCACCACCACCTGGGAACATACTAGAAATGTAGACCCTCAGGCCTCACCCAAGACCTAATAAACCAGTCAACATTTTAACTAGATGGATAAATGATTCATATGATAAAATCTGAGAAATACCGTATTCCATCTTTATATAACACAATGCACTATGAACAATGAGTAAGACCTAGGATTGGACCATCCTCAATGAAATGTTAAACAGGACAATGCTACCTAAACATTTCAATACTAACAACATAACAGGATACTCAATCCCTGATTTGATTCATATTTGACTCAATTATAAACATAGCAAAGAACTGGAAAACACAGTGATGTACTGTTTGCTCATCTACAGCACACCTCTTCAGGAAAGATTTCAACTCTCAACACAGAGTAATGCATGACGTTCTCCATATTAGTGTTCTAAACATGAAAGCACGCATGAGTCCACAAAGGCAACGCCATCACTTACACTCATAAGCCTCAAATTCCACATCGGGAAGATGTCATTAGCAACAAAGTATGAGCACAGTCTATGAGGCGCTGTATATTGATGTATAGAAAGAGAAGACATCAGCACTAATTCAAGATAGATTAAGTTTGATCTTTTAGGAAAACAGAAAATAAATACGTGTCCATTTAGAATTAGGTTTTTTGGAGCTGATTAACCTTCTAATTTATGGGAGACACCAGCAGCACTACGAGTGTGTGTGTCTTTTGAGCGTATTCATTTAGAGCCCCATCCCCCACCCCCTGCCCCCAGGTGTTGTAGAACGTCGGTCCCAAACCTCGCTGCCTCCAGCGTTCTGCTAGGACATGTGGAATACAGAGTCACAGAGATACCCAAGCAGGCTGTATATGCCAGATCAGAACACAACTGGGAAAAGGAATTCTCTGAGGACCCCCTTCAACACAGACTAAGCCAGGGCCTCACGGGAAAGAGATAGCAAGGACGGCTGTGGCTGAGTCTCCTTGCATACGGAATCAGAGGTCTGTGGTAGGCCAAACAGGGGGAACCTTTGCTGGTGTTTCTCAACTGCAGGCTTAGCCAAATAGTGAATTACTGCTCCTTTGAACTCTAGGTCTTCACCCTGTTCTTCGCTTGGCTTGTGATGCTGCGTCCTGGTCGCCGAGGAGCTGCAGCTACTCATTACGGGTTGTATGTGCGCACATTTCAGCAAGGCAGCAACTGTCTCTGTCCTCCCTACCAGACACCACGAGGTTAATGTGGAAAATGCTGAGTGTTAATCACGTATGAAAACTGTTGCTAAGAGGAAGGGGACTACGAGTAACTAAGAAAATGCATTCCCTTGCTATAATGCATATGCACATGGGAAGGGATAGACTGAGACACACATCTTTGCACGTACAGATGAAAATGGGTGATGACTGCCTTCTCTCTAGGACAAAATCAGTATTCTTCATACTCGCATCACATATATTATGGTGCTTTAGGCACATTTAATCGCTTGTGACCTAGAAGCTTTTCTTTTCTCTAAATGCAGTGTCCGCCAGGGCAATGTACTTTAGGCTTTGCCACAGAAAAGCAGAGGTGCACTGCTATAAAAATGTTATTATTACACGTGGAGGATTTGTTTGTGTTTTTTTAGTGGCATTGTGAGGAGATAAAATTTTGCATAAAAGTGAGTCCTTATAAATAAAGTTTAGTTTCTTTTAAGTGCTAAACTTCCTTATTTCATTTTAACTGTTTCAAATGAAATCTTTTTAAGTTTTTTCGACTACATACTTGGATGTGCAAAAATTATAATGGTTTTCACTTCTCTGTAACTGAAACTTCTTTCCCTCATGCGCCACTGTGTCATCACTTCTGCGAATTAAAAGTAACTCAGTCTTTCCACACTGAAATTCATTCTCTTTTGAGCAACTATCAAGTCCATTCAGGACTCTCTCCTGAGACAGCCTTCCCTTCCTTTTCCCTGGGTGTCCAATAGGCTCAGGGCAAAGAAGAGGCTGCAGGGCAGAGGCACATGCCATCACCTGTACTTACTGCTCTTTCTTGAGTTACCCTGTCGCCCTAGCCTCAGGGCATGGCAGCCAGGTGAGGACCCACGTGGCCTCCTGAGGCTAGAGGTGCATTAGGCTCACCTCGGCCACTTCAGAGGCACGTGGGAGGTAGGTCAGATACTTTTCTGATGATTCCCACATTAAAGAACTCTGAAAGACATGTCCTGGGAATTTCTGACATATTGCTATTTTATCATCCTGGTTTCATATTAGACACATGGCATGTGCCTAATCTCCCAGAGTTCCTGTTCTATACCGAAGGGCAGAAGGCACTGCTCTCAGACCCTCTGAATCTCTATGAGATTTTAATCACTACTTCCGTCCAAGACTCAGCAAAGCAGGAGGGGGCCCTGGGTCCTTCTCAGGGACCTGAGCAGTATCTAAGCTCCAGTCACATCCTCCTCCGATTCTCTTATCCACTCTGGCCAGGGAAATTGCATTTACCTCTCAGCCATGTGTCCTGCTTCAGGGTTTATGGTCAGGATTCTATACACCAAATCTTTCAGGCTTCAGGCCTTACTAATTAAAGCCAAGTTTTTAGAATTCACAAAATTTATTTTTCTACCTTGAGTCCCTGGCTCTTTCAATTGAAAGCTGTGGCTTTTAAGACTTATCTCTGCTATAGATATATAAAAGGGTGCACAAGAGCTCAAAAGCCAAGAATTTTGACTCTCTGCTTTCTGTACCATCTCTACCCTGTGCAGCACAGCAATATAGATAACTTTCACAGTTTCAGTGATAAGAAGTGAAGAGGTAGAAGGAATTTTAAAAATACACAGTTTAATATCAAAGTGTTATACTGCTACACATGACTTATTTACTTCTTAAATGGGGGATACTGAACGTAACTGCACAATTTCTGGATAAGGTAGGATCCTTATTGGCTAGGGGGGTAATTCTGTTCTGTATCTGCCTTTTACTTTCACTGTCTCTACCTCTCCTGCCAGACTGTGAACCACCACTGCTATTTTGAAGACCGTTTCCAACAATTTCTTCTCTGCCTCTTTTCTAGTTTGTAATTTCTTGTCTGCTATGAGCTGGGAAACCAGATAACCAACCTTGTTAAACATTGTGTGTCAAAGGGAAGCCAATAAACCCCTGACCCCAGGAGTCAAGTGCATGCTTTGTAACCACCATGTCAGCCTTCAAGGCTGGTTTTCCTTAATTCTAAGTTTGGGCTGAGTTCCCAAGGGTAGAAATTGTCAGAAATTCCACCTCTGAATAAGCGTGTCTTTACTATAATTTTAAGCATAGTATTCATCATTCTTCATAAAAATGACACAATAAAAGCCTTTTAATGTATACCATGAGCATCATGTTTGAACTTAAAATGGGAGTCAAAGCTCAATAGGTTATTTTCAGACAACTCCACAAAAAGCAAGCACACCATTAGGAAGCAATGAGTTTTTCTTTCTGTTTTCATTGACCAAAGTGTATTTCCATTTCTCTTCCCCATGAGAACACTGACTTCAGTTATTCAGGGTTCAGATTTTTGACCCAGCTGCCACTGTGAAGGTTTCAACCTAACATCTTAAAGTGTGAAATATCGGTACACAGAATTGGCCTATAAACCAAGATGATTCCGTGTAATTGCTTGAAAATATCTCAGATAAGAAAAAAGTTAAAAATAAAAAAATCCGAGGTTAATCCTAAGGAAATTTTTAATAATTTAAATAAATATAGCAATTATCTTCATCCAGCATTCTGCTGACCTCTTAAAGAGAACCACTTCCTCACTTCAAAACTGAGGTTTTCCAGCTTTGGCGCTGCTCAAATTTCTCAAGTATCAGTAGCAAAAATCCTGGTGAAAAGGTACCAAGAATCAACCATGTAGAAGCAATTTCACAACCCTCAGGAATCCCTAGAAACATATAAGAAGGTTTATTCTGCCCAGTTCCTCTGGCAACTCGCTGGAGCCCTCTCTCCAGCTGGTCTTTACTTTGTTTCTCTCTTCCTCCATCTCTTAGTTGCTAATAGGAGATGTGTTAACACTAGCAGGTGAAACATCCAGACTTACTCCTGCTTCACAACAAGCACCTAGTTAACATCAGTCTTCTGCCCCTAGGTAATGCAGCATCCACATTTTGCCGTATACTCCCAGCAACCTATTAGTTGATCTCCTCTACTTATTAGTTTAACAGGATTTCTGTTTCTTGCTTTTGCTTGTATTGGACACTCTTCAAATAATTCTTTTTACTTAGTAGATTATAAACATTTGACAAATTCATTCATTTAAGAAATATTTATTAGCACACTACATGCTAGATGGACAAATGAACAGTTTCTACCTGTTCATTCCAGTTTCATACCAGTATTAGTTATTCACTGCTGTGTAAAAATAGTAACATGAGTTTGAAAGCTTGCTATCTCCATTTCTGTGGGTCATTGGTCTGAGCACTGGCGCTTCAGAGGCTTTATAAACTAGGGAGGGGTAGAGTCAAATACACTGTTCCGTGATGTGGATCAGAGCAGCACCTACACTTTTAGACCTAGGTGGAGGGGAAGATGATATGAAAAGGTGTAGCTGTGTGGACTGTGGTGTTCACACATATGCCTAGGAGGTCCCTTGAGGTGACACATGAGGTGAGGGGATGGCAAAAGAAATGGGGCAGGACAAAAGACAATGAACACATGTGCTCCCACACTCGCTTATGCTCTTTCTCTTGTCTCTCTGCCGTATGTTCCAGGTGAAAATTCAAAGAAGTCTGAGAACTCTAAATTTGAGCCAGGATTATCAGATTATTATGAGCATGCATTTATAAGCTACCAATATGGTATGTGGACCACCATCTGTTTTCTTGTACCAGGCTCCTCAAACTTTAGAGGTGGACCTGGTGACTAAACTCTGATAAATGTAGTTCAGGGGAAGGAGTTCAGAGAAGAGCTACTTAATGCAGACCAGGAGCAATGGTGGGGCAGGGTGGGAGGTGCTGGGGGTTATTAGCAACCAAAACAATGAGCCTTTCAAGTTGAGTGCTGAGCACACAGTAACTGAGCAAGGGCTCCCAGCTGCTGTGCTCTGAAATCCATCACCACGTTTGCACCAGGGCCACTCCTTCAGTGGTCTTCTGCCAGCCAGTGACTAAAGATGGCCGGGATCTGAAAGCAGGCCTGCTCACAAGAGATGGAGGACTCCTTTCAAGGAGGATTGGCTCGATGACTCCCCAGTGGCCTTGCTAAATCCTTCTTAGGATGACTCTGCAGTCTAATATGCTTCTACCCAAAGCTTTTCCTCCTTCCCTCTCTCCTTCATTTAAGGTCCAACTTGCATTACTATCTGGCAGCTCTCTTAATCTCAACCAGCCTCTTAACCCCTCCTTCCCCATTTTCTCTCACAGCTGTTGTTTCTAATAAATTCACTACATGTTTAATCCTGTCTTGGCATCAGCTTATTAGGAGACCAGGACTCACACAGGGTAAAAAGGAAGCCTTTCTAAAGTAATCTCATTGGAAGCAATTTATTGAAAAGAGGCATTGTACAAGTTTTTCCAGAATGGTGTCCTTGTCAGAATAGAGGGTTTATTGGCTATATCACCATTTAATCCATATTGCTGGTTCTTGGCCTTCAGTGCTCTCAGACCACCCTTTTCTACCCCAAACCCTCAATATAATAATGACAGAACATATTAAGAGATTTTTACATAATAGTATCTATGCAGGTGTCCACAGTGGCATTGGTTATAAAGAAACAGCCTATAGCAACAGGAAACATCTCAATAACAATACCAGATTGAAATATTGGGGTATTATAAAAAATTAGTATATGGTCATTAAAAAGATATGGCATAGTATACCTATTGACATGACAAGATACGTCAAAATGTTTAGATGGTAGTATTAGAGGACTTGGTAGGAAAGATTAGTTTGGCTTCTCTTCATTTTCTATTTTATTTCCAAGAAGCATGTATCACTTACATAATAAAGAAAAATTAGTTATATAATTGGTCTCAGTAGGTGCTGAGATTAGAAGTGCTTTGCGGCCAGACCCAGGTCAGGAAGGAAAGAGATTTATTCTTACAGTGAGCATTTGCAAGAAATGGCATTAGAAGCAAAATGGGGACAGTCATGTAGTTGGTATGAGGAATAGGAGAACATGACAAAGACCTAGCTTAGACTTACATGACGTCACCATTAGATGTGTCAAGGCTCCCTAGTTCCTTGGTCTTAGTGCCATGCAGTCAGTGACAGGAGAGGCAGAGAGTGCAAGCTTCTAGCTAAAAGAACTACCCCACTTCTTGGAGAAACTAGAATTAGGGCTGGGGATTCCCATAATGTTTAAACATGGGGCTCTGCTAGACAGACTATAATGTGTTAAACAGCTTTGTCCTCAGGCAAGGCTGGGCTGGAGAAACATGGGAGCATATTCTCACAGATGCCTGTTTCAAAGACTTCCTTATTCACACAAACACATTTTTGACAAATGTACAAATACCATTGTCTGTTTGCTCTAAGATATGTTCCCAGCCTTTCTCCTACTAATTCCATTCTCTGGCTCTCACATCAGTGACTTTCAGTAGATTGGAAAGTGAAAGGAAAGGAAAAGACAGGTATCTCTCTTCTGTTTCTGCCTTGAAAGCATCACCTGGAATGACCATATCCTTAACTACAGATCCCCAGAAGCAGCCCTGGGTTGGCAACGTCTGCCTTAGTTTTAGCTCCCTCCAGATAACCCACTGTCTTTCCAGCCCTGGGGGCATTAGCAGCTTCCTGCTGCTGCTAACCTCTGAGTTACCCCATCATTCCTTATTAGGCCCAAGCCTGTCACCTGTGTATCAAACTGCCCAGCATTAAATTCATTCTGGTTAAAACGTCTCCTGTGGTTCCTGCTTTCCTAAATCAACCCAAACTGATAAGCCAAGCTCAACAAGTCCACCAACAAGAAAATCTCAGCAACTGACTGCTAGCACTTTCTGTGATGTCATTATACTTTAGGAGTCTCACACAGTAACATGAAAGTCACCCATTTAATGCAAATAACTGTGTGTTTTTCAGCAGCTAATAAAAAAAAGCAGGAGCACCAGCCAGAAGATTATTCTTTGGTCTAACAGAGGAGCTCGAAGTACTATAGTAAGAATTGTACTACAGTTCTACAAAGTGATCTCAAACTTTTAAAAGAAAGTTTATTCCAGCTCATCTGTCCCTTAAAAAAATGCAAGCCCTTTCTTTCTCTTCTTTATCCAATTGTCTCCAGATAAAGCTTTCTCTCTTCTATGCTTAGATTATCTTTGCTTATTGCCAAGGCAGATTTTTCTCTTTGGCTGTATCCTCAGTATTTTCTAGATTCTTGGTATCTTATGGATTTGCTTCTTTTTCTTTTGCTCTCTTTCATTCCCTCTACACCATCCCATTCAATTTTATGAAGATTCTACCCAATAACTTGGCAGTAGAAGTGGTGGCACATCTAATTTGGAGCAGGCCCTCACATCACATGTATATGTGATCATCTCAGCAGCACATCACAGAGCAGAATCAAAGAAGAGAAAATCAGCAGTGCTCAGTGGGAGACGGAACTGCCCAGGGAGACTTCGGGGCTTCCAAGCCCGGCTCTTCACATATAAGCTGTGCAACGCTGGACAAATTGTTCAACCTCTGTACCTCAATTTTCCCAACTTCAGTATGAAGATAATAGTACCTACCTAATAAAGTTGTAGAAGAGATTAAATGAGTACAGAGTATTTATTCCTATTAACCTTTAAGAATATACATAATTCCATAGGAAACAATAAATATAAGATACTCAGGGGAAAAAAAATACCCTAAGATCCATAAGTCCTCTGAACAATTTGAAATCCTTGGCACTTACAACAAAGCTACATTCACTTTGAACTTTCTACAGAGAAGTTTCACAGATAAGTGAACATATGACTATATGTATTTTACATGAATTCATTTCTACAAGGATTTATAAAAAAGCAATGTACATTTATTTCAGTGCACCCATGATTCTGTGTTTGCATTTAAAGAAGAAATATTGCCACTTTGGAGAATTATCATCGTCTCATCTTTTAAGGGTTTTTTTGTAGAAAAATTGTCCTTGAGGCAGACCTATCTACGGATCCCTTGTTAAATGTCAAAAATCTATAGAAATAATATTATTACAAGGTATTATGGTTGGTGTCAAACATACTTGCTTCTTTAAGCACCTGTTTAATCTACCTCAATAATCTTTTTAAAGCTTAAGATGAAAATTGGTATTTTACTGTAAGTCTGAGATCAGGGCAGTTAGACAATTTAAAGCTGGTATATCATTCTGTTAAAGGTTAAGTTCCACCAAATATAGAAAAGTTTCATCATAGCCTAGTAAACTTTAATGTCCAAAATCAGGTGTTTCAATTCCTAAAATATTGAATTTAACCTCTTGAAATACAGCATTCAGAGCTGTACTTTTTCTGAAACATATTTTATGATGAGGAAGAGTACTTAGAAAGCACTATAGTCCCAAATGAAATGTCTTTTGCACATTCACCTCATGTGATAGACAAACCTCACTTAGAAATTTTGGAGGTTTGCTTTAGATATGCATCCAAAACGTAACCACTTTCAAAGTTGTCGATGCCTCTGCATTTACAAAGGGAGCCAGAACCACACAGAGTACAGACATTCTTTAAATGCCTCCAGCAACTTTTTGTTAACACCTTTCTGTTACAACCACTTGTGTTTATATTTATTAGTTATAATAATTATTTACAAATACATGCTGTGTCTTAGAGATTGCCAAAAGTGAGTCACTATCAAAAGTAAAATACTTAAGAATCCTTTGCTATCACTATTATTTTTATTCAAAGGTAGGATTTTGGAACCTGAGAGTCATGGTTTCAGAACTTGAGTCATCTGTTACTAGCTATGTGACCCTGAACAAAACACCTAATATCTCTGAGCCTCAATTTCCTCATCTTTCAGAGTGCTGTCAGGAGAATTAGATGACATATAGTATGGAAAACTTTTGGAAGACTGACTCGCGGAGGCACTCATCAGATATTAGTTCCCTTTTACTTCCTTTCATAAAAACAAACAAAATAGGAAGATCTATGATTGGGTAATGTTTCATCCAAATGCACTACCAAACGAACACTATCCAGTCTTAAAAGCACCAATTTGTAACATTAGTTATCTTTCCTTCATAGACATTCATTTCTCTTCCCATACAACTGTAACTCAATGAAAACACTGCTGTGATAATAATAAATTATCTAATAAAACTTCATCTACTGACACAAACTATAAATTAATCTACTTGGAATAATCCCAAGTATAAGTACCTACCCAAAATCAGAAATATTCTCGTTTCGTTGTGGCCCAAGGGAAGAGATTAAAATGTAAAATAATACACTAAGTGCACACTGTCACAAGGGAGAGCAATTTTAAGCCTTCAGTCGTCATGTTTAAAGGATCATGAGACGTCTTCATCACCTTGCTGTTTCCATCATGATTTCATTCTAGTTCAGGTTGATCCCAAAGCTGGATATCTGCCAAAAGTATATGGACGTCGTGTCCAAAACTCCTGAAGATTCTGTGCACCCTCTTCCTCTCACCCCTAGCCTCAGGGAAACCTCCCTAGATTTCCATGCACTTTGAATATGTCTCACTGGATAGCTGAAAACCCTTGAACTTTAGAGAAAAATCCATGGAGGTTTGGAGTTGAACCTAAAATTGACCAAGTCTTAGTTATTAGAGCTCAAGAGAACTTCCTTGAAGGGGTGCTTGGATGTCTTAATACTTCTCACTTGGCTTTCAGAGGCTTTTTGACAATCAGATGACAATTTAGGAACAGAAGTACATTCTTGTTAGCTACATCACATTGACTGAGGGTCTAATCGCTGGACTAATTTTTTCAATAAAATTATTTCAAAATGTTACAGGAGCATAAAAGCAAGTGTGGAAGTGTCTAGGAATGGGTGATAGGAAACAAGAAACTTCCCAGATGACATTTCAGATGATCACTGAAAATGGAAATAGGGTCACCCATTCACCAAGCTGAAAGGGTGATGAGAAGGTATATTCCAGATAAAGAAAACAACTTGGGAAAAAGAATGAAGATATGAAATTTAAAAAGCATATGGAGGAATATCAAGTATACAAATACCCTGTCTAGTGATTGTTTCCAAGTACTACTTTCTTATAAAATTATTTGTCCCTGGGTATTCTCCATTAAAGAGGGGAAGGTCATATATATATAATTATATACCTATATGCTATTGCTATATTTATCACATTGTCAGAATACTCCCCAACATTTCTCCCAATGACAGCTGCATATTAAACGCAGTGAGGTTAGCATACCATTGTGCAACAGCTGTCAGACAAAGAAATGAGCTCTCCATTGAATAATCCTGGGCTGAATGCATCTACAGTATACTTTATTTTCCTATGACCTCTCTTCATTAATGTTGTATACTGACAAACAGTATTGACCCATCATGACTATCAGAAGATGATATTGCTGGATCTGTAGCTAAAAAACAAAGGAAGATGGCACAGATACTAAAATGCTAGAGATGGCAGCCAGGAACCTTGAAGGAAATGGTCAAGGAAGCAAGATAAAAATCATGAGATAATATGAAAAACAGAGTAAACATCACTGCAAACTGAAGAATTGACCAACTGTAAAAAAAAATGTTAAGTGAAAGAAATGATAGAGATATGATTTTGAGGTAAGGGGAACTAAATCAAGTTTAAGAATGAAGAGCCTCCAGTGTATAATGCTGGAAAGGAACTTTGGCTCTGATTTATGTAGCAGAAAACTTAACTGTAAACCAGGCATAACATGGCTTATTGTGACTGGAGCACAGAGTATGTTGAGAGACGTGGCAACAAGAAAGTTGGAAGGGAGGTTAAGGCCTGATCATCATTGGCCTCATTTTAGGGATCTAAAGAGCTTGAACTTATTCTCAAGGGCAAGCAATAGAAAACAATGTTTTTAATCAGTGAAATGACATGAAAAAGATTTGTGCTTTTGAAATAGTATTAGCGGTAGAGTAGCACCACTTAGTACCGTAGAATGACATTATCAAGGAAATAAACTTGGAGATTTCCACTGCCACAGTATAACAGATTAATAAAAAAGTAAACAATACAAATAATAAGCAAGAACCCCAAACTCCCAGCCCAAGTTTGTCAAATCTAGGGGAAATGTCATAGCAGGCAATAAGAATGCTTCCTGGTTTGGTGCCGGCTGCCACTTGGTGCCACTGCCGTTCCCTCTTAGTACCTCTTCCTGTCCATGTATATTCTCCATTTTCTTTTATCAGGCTCCCCCTCTACTGTGAAAACAGGGATGGAACAAGAGGCGCTTAAAATGTCAGGTCACAAGCAGAGGTTACTCAGCAGGGACATATTACCCCAGCATGCCCCACCTAGCTTGACAGAGGAATTGAAAAGGTTGTCATTGCCTGTTAGACAATCTTGCTGGAAAGAAAAGGTCCTTTTATTTCTTTTAACCAAAGGATCACAGGAAACTGAAGGTCAGGCCTTTCAACAAAAGATGAAGGTCTACTTCATCCTGAGTTTCAAACACGAAAGATCACACAGCACCACAACAGGAGCATGAGAATCTGAGAACACAGCAGACCATCACGTTTCCCATAGGAAGTTGTCCATGAATAATTGTTAGTTTCATAATCCTTAAGGGTTTGAGATGCTCACTCATATTTTCATGGGGACACTTGGCTTTGAAAATGCAACCCCCTAGTCCTTTATGACTATGGACAGGAGTGCTTAACACATTTATGTAATCAAAACAGTGGCATTCAGGAATAACTTGTTAGTGTTACATATAAAATTGGTTGCACTTTCTGCAGTAATAGAGATCAGCCATCATGATTATGGCACTGTGCTGTAAAGATGACACAACTTACAAGATTTTGTTACAGCAAATGCCCTCAAAGAGAGCTCCATGCCATCCATTTTCAACATCCTTGCAGGAAGAGTGACTTCAGTGGTGCTCTGACGTGACTGCTATACCAATGATACCAGTGAGACCACCCATTCAGAACAGCCAGTGGTTTTATCAGGTTTAGCCATCTCTAAATCTTTAGGGTCCATTGTCATTAGCCTGAATAATGGCTTTTATATCTATAAGTGAAAATGGTTCTTAACATGAATAATCACTTCGGAGAACAAGGAAAGGTTAGGAGGGGAAATCAAAATTACTTTTCAATGTGGGAGTTATCCATAGTCTTCTACTCATTTCACTCACTAATAAATCAGCTTGCAATTTTGTGTGCTGCAAGAACTAGAGAAGAAGATGTCAAATAGGATTTACAAATGAAAAATGAGAGAATTTTCTAAATAATGTTATGAATGGATAATCATAATAAATAGTTGGCTTTTCATCACTTTAATGATTCTCCAGAAATAACAAGAATAATAGTAATTTAATTTAGAGCTAAAACAAAGAAATAAAGATGTCTACATAGACCTTTGCATTTTAAAGTGGACTTTGGACACTTTAAAGCTTAACTTATGTAAAGAAACTGAATATGGGAAAGCATCATTTATATAAACTGTAGTGTATTTTAGAGCAAATAACTCCATTTGTCATGTGAGTCCTTATTATTAGTCTGTAAACGAAAGTGTCAGCTACCACAAGGAAATTAATTAACTAACCTCATAAATAGTATTTGTCTTATAACAGAGTTCTCTCAGCTACATAAATACATAATGGTTTCTGCATAGATGCTCATTTGCAACTGACACTAAATTATTTTTTAAATGTATCCCTTGGAGGAAGATATACAAAAGACCTATAAGAAAAAACTCTTTATAGATTGGTTTATTAGCTCCAATGAGTTCAGATTTATCCATGATCACATCCAAAGCATTCATAGTAATGAGAGCTGCAGATCAGAAAGTCTCCCTAAAATACGAAAACCACTGAGACATATTGTCCACAATAAGGAGTGAAGGTCAAGGCCCTCCCAAAGTAACCAAATCATTGGCTGCTACCTTTTGTGTTTCAAATGGATTAGATATTTAACCAGTTGACTCTTGAAGTCCAAAATACTCCCTCTGTATTATCCACTCCACAAGAGAAAAACATGTTCACACACATCAGGATGCATTCTTAGCACAAACACATATTTACCTTCTTGATAAGTGTTCTAATTCAAGTAAATTATGCCCTTCACTTCCCTTGGCCCTCTCTAGGCTTATACCCACATAAATATGATTGAATTATCTTTTTTAAATGCTGAATTCTCCAGTGTTCTTGTATTACTGCTTTCAAATGACTCATGTTAAAAATTAAACTTTTAAGAAACATGAAAGTATAAGTTTGTATCAAACACTTAACATGTTACATTAGGTTTGGTACAATTTTATACTAGAATTTGTAAAGTCTTGTTTTATGGTTAAAATAATCCCTGGCAAGTAAGGCAATACTGAGCCCTATGCAGACCACTCAATATCATGAACCAGGTCAAGAGTAGAAGACAATATGGCTCTTATGGTAAAATGTTTAAAATCTGATGCCTTTATCTAAGGTTGTTTCTACATACAACTTTGAAAATTAAGGTACCTTAATTTATTGGAACTTAGAGATTCTATTATGCTGAACCATATGAAATTGCCAGTATTTGACCATTTTTTAGCTACAAAAATAGTAATATCACTTGGTTCCATACTTAAACTTAACATATTGAACACACACATTTGACTTAACCATGACCAAAACTAGTCAGTTTCTCTACCTCCTATGAGCAATATGAGGACTCCATACCCACCTTCTCTCACCTGGAGTATTGAAATAATGTCTTAACTTTTCCTTCTACCCTTCTTTCCTCTTCTCCACAGTTAATTGCCAATATGCATCCAGCCTTATCTTGGTAACATGTAATTCTTGTCCTGTCACTTACCTTCTCCAAACCCTCCAATAGCTTCTCTCCTTATACTAAAAGCCCAACACCCTGCAAATCACAGCATCACCCAAATCCCATTTCTCCTGCCTTCTTCTGACTCAGCTCTTCTCACATATGCCAGGCAAGTTCCTCCCTTGGACCTTCTACATCTACTCTTCCCTCTGCCCAGAATGCTTGCCATTTCTCCTTCAGATTGTTGCTTAAATGTCACCCTCTCAATGAAGCCCGTTTCAGCCCCCTATTTGAAATTACAACCCATCCAATTTAGGATTCCTAATTTCTGCTGTCCTTTATTTTCTTTAACATGTATCATTACCTGAAATAATATATGATCTTATTTTGATAGTTGTCTTTCTCTCCCCTCTAGAATGAAATCTCAACGAAAACAGTTAACTTTTGCTATTTTACTCACTGCTATATGTCCTGTACCTAGAGTATTTGCCTGGCCCATTAATACATGTTAAATGAGTGAATTAGTGGCCTCTCTTAGGCCTTGTTACTCTCCATTAGAATTCTACTTCCATCTTTATTTTGTACCCCTCAAATGTTTACTTATTATCACTGTTGTTTTATACAACTGTAAGTGTATTTTGATTTACTATATGTTTAATAATTTGTTTGCTCACCAGTCTATTTTTCTTCTCTTTTCTTCTGGGTATGACTTTTTTTTCCCCTTCCTGTAGTATATTACTTAGTTGCCTTTTTAGTGTTTATTAGTAGTGAACTCTCTTGGTCTTTGAATATGTTTTTTTGCCCTCACTCATAAATCATAGTTTAGCCAAGCACAGAATTCTAGATTAATAACTCAAAGATCATTATATTTTACGGTTTCAATTATTGCTATTGGAAAATTAGCAGACAGTCTATCACCTCTTTGTTATCAGCCTGTACTTTCTGGTGCTTTTAAAATTTCTTCGTCTTCAGTGTTCTTCAATTTCATTTTATGTGAATTTATTTTAATTGCTCTTGTGTTGGGATTCATTGTAGCTTCTGAAACTGAGAAGTCATGTCTGTGAAAAATCTGGAAAATTCTGTTTTCTATTTTAATAATGTCTCTCCCTATTCTCCCAATTTTCTTCTTCTAGAATCTATTTAGATGTATATTTCAATTTTTAACATTCAGTGATCCATGTTTCTTAGTTATATTTTCTCTGTATCTCTCAGGTTTGCATTCTAGATAATTACTCCAAATATGACTTCCAAATCATGAAATTCCTCTTAAGCCATCTCTAATTTAATCTTAAAGCTCATTCATAGACAGTAGTTTTAATTTCCAGTAACCATTTTTTAATATTTGCCTGGTAGTTTTTTAATATTTTCTTTACACATGTTATTTTTTTCCTTCATTAATACTTTTATGAATTTAAATTATTCTGTATGGTTTATGACTGATATTTCTAAATTTTTAGGGGTCACATTTGTTTTGTCTGCTAAGTCATTCTTGAGTGTTTTCCTTGCAAATTTGGTAATAATATTGGATTATTAGCTTATATTGAGCAGGACTTTTGCTGCCTGTTTCCATAGAAGCATTGGCATCTCTTCTGCCAGTTACTCCAAGGAAAAATGTTATGTTAATTTCCTGAGATTACAAGACTATGCACATTTTGTAAATATGAAGCCAGTCCTGACTATACAAAGACAGTCCTGACTATAAATTTTTCTGAAACAGGCATTTATTTCTTTACATTCTATCTAGTGTCAAAACCAAGTTTGGCCATCTTGTTTTGCCAGATTTTCCTCCAATGAGCAATTTTTTTTAAACTATTCCATTTTATGAGGGTATAGTTCTTTGAAAGCATTGGCTTTTTATAAGATACAGTTCCAGCTCCCGCACTTCATTCAAAGCCTTGTCTTCTCTCACCACATAAATCTTAAAATTCTAGGCTCCTCATGTGCTGCTGTTTCAGACTTATGCTTCCTGAGTCGGTTTCCTGCTTCATTTTTAGGAGCCAGAAGCATTCTTTACATTTTTAGGTCCCTAGCTTTGGAATTTAAAGATACTTATATTTTGTGATTTTATAAATATTTTTTAATAGAGTATTTTCAAGTTAATCTACCTGTACATTCCTAGAAACCAAAGTCCTTTTGAAGGTTTTCAAACATAGAGTGCATTTCAAGGATATGTACATCCAAGAAGTTTGACTTGAACAAGGTTGTAGGAGGCAGGGCCAAGACTCCCACAGCGCATATGTGATATCCTAATGAGATATAACCCTGAAACACTTCAGTATCACATGCTGCAATGAGAAAAAGCCTGGAAGAACTAGCCAGGGAAAAAGCTACTCATTTATAAGTCTCAATAAGAATTCTAACACATTCCATGTCCACAGTCCTTATGAAGAAGGCACTGTCTTTGGGAAGCATTTTCTTGTATCTCCAATTAATTATGTCACATACTCAAGTATTTATACCATCATTCATTTAAGTGAGTCTTATATTTTAAGTTTTCATAAGAGAATACAGTAAGAGTTGGTAACAGAATTATGTAGTCATAGTGTTCATTGTTCTGAAGTTGTGTCAAGTGCTGAACATACATACTTACTATTAATTAAAATAGATACTACTAATACTTTCACCCTCAGACTGGATATATCTAATTATAGTTTGTAAATATTTTGGTTATAAATTGTACTCTTTCTACAAGTTTTTATTTTGCAGGGTCCATTTTCCTTGTAACTGAAAATTGGCTGCAATTGCTCATTAACTGGGACACTTACTTATATAGTCTGGCATAACTTGGAACATTAATTAAGGCTGTGCATGTTTCACATATACATGCCCTTTCCAATAATTACTGAATTGGCTGGGAAAGGGGTGCATATCTGGTATAACAAATGTATATACTCTGGTATATATTGCTCTCTTGATGCTATACCATGATTTCACAGACATGGGGCAATATGCTTAGTAAAGGGATATAAATAGGTCCATAGTAGCTTATCCACAATTCCAGAAGTCTCAAAAGGTCTGAAAATGAGAAGACTTGTTTTACAATTAATCTGGCAACAAAACCTGGCCTGAATTCTTTTAATGTTAAAATATGATCTGAACTGCTATGATCTCATTTAATCAATTTAGTGTGACTACACATTTCGCCAAATAAATATTGAATACAGCGCACTGCCTCAGACCCTGCTAGGGTGTTACATTATACATGTATTTTGTAAAGTTGGCACATTACCTGTCTAAAATCCAGAAAGATTTTGAATTATGAAACACACATTTAGCATTTTCAAATAATGGATTGTGGACCTACAATAAGCTACCATAAAAACTATCAGAACTATTCCTAAGGGAATATTTAAATATAAAATATCTATGAATTTGGAAGCCTATACATGGACTCAAGAGAACTTTCAGGAGTCACAATTATACTTCTTGTATAAAGCTTAACAAAAAGTAAATATATCTGGTAATGGGTTATCAAGATTTAAGCCAAGTAAGTTGTAATGCTACAGTGAATATTGTTATTTTTAAGTGTATTTGGAATTAAAGTGTAAATTAGTAATAAATATGGCATTTAGAGCCACCTAAGGATAGTTGGAAAACTAGGAGATTAATTTCCTTTGAGTTATATAAATATTTGAGGTTTTAAAATTTTAACCCAGGGTTTCTTAACAGTCATGCTACTGATACTTGGGTCCTGGGAATTCTTTGTTGATGGGGGTGGAGAAGCCCATCATGTGCACTGTGGGGTGATCAGCAGCACCCTCAGCCTCAGCCCACTAGGTGCTAGTAGCACATCTCCTGCCCCAAGCTCTGACAGCCAAAACGGTCTCCTGACATCACCAAGTATCCCCCAGGGGCAACTCAGCTGAGAAACACTCTCTTAACTCAACTTTTGTATAAGACTTCATAGTTTATAAAAGCAATTTCTCATATATACTGTTATTTTTAAAACATCACAAAACAAGTCTGTGAGGTAGGTATTATTATACCCAACTTACAGATGCAGAAACTAAAGTCCAGGGAGGCTAAGGAACCTGTCCAAACCACAGAGCTAATAAGTGATCAGCTAGGACACACCAGGTAGCTCAAAAGCCTGCGAAAACCTGGCTTGTCTCCTCCAGCATCATTCTGCAAATAGTATTGGGTCAATGAGACATGATGCAGATCATCTTTGAATTTTTTAAAAAGTAGAACAACACATTTTGGAGCCTGTGTTAAATCATTTAAGCACACCCAGCAGACAATTGCTTATGAAAACCACCATCTCTGGGTCTAATCCATAAGCTGATCATAGCAGGCCAAACAGAATCAGGTACTTCCATACTTATAAGCCTTGCTAGCCAAAGACTCTTGTGAATAAGAAAAGCTGGTTATAATAAACTTGTGCCATAGAAATCATTTTGTAGCTTCTCTCTAATAACCCCCAACTACAAAATCATTTAAAATAATTCAAATTTATATTTGAAAATGGAATAATACAATGAAGTGTAATAAGACAGGAAAATTAGCATTAAACCCATAAAATGAGTTTCCAATAGGTCCAGCTGTTTAAAATTCAGTTTAGAGAACAGGTATCACTGCCTTAAATGCATAATAGGAATGCATTTTCAATTGCATGCTTATCTCTACGGCTTTAAATCTTCATGAAGTTCATTTGACACTGTGCCTGATAAGGAGCAGCACAGCTACTGAAGCGGGTGCACAGCCAGTCTGAACACTTTTCTAAATCACTACTGACAATTCCAGTGAAATCTGAAGGAGTCGCCACATTATTGATTCAATTTCATTTCAAATGTCACATCTCTGTCAAATTGTTTACTCCCAAGAAATTTTGCAATTCACAGTTCAGAAGCATAATTCTCTTTTCCAAACTAAAATGATCAAGCAGCATGTTTTAAGACAGCTATATTCTATAGCGTTTTCCTTATAACCTATGCATAAGCACACACCTAGTATTCCTAATAATCAAAATTATAGCATATTATTTAAAAGTCAAAAGGTCAGTTGATTGTATCTCCTATCTGCCACATCTGAATCCTCAACTGAGAAATAAGTATTTTCACGAATTTAAAATCTGAACAAATGTCACATCAATATATAAATCCTTAAAAGTTTTGCTACTCATCCCGAAATATGACATCTCCTACATTCCTGGATTTATTTTCTTATATTAAGACTTTATTTTTAGAGCACTTTCAGGTTTTTATGTACATATACATATATACATGCATATGTGTGTATATGTACATATGTGTACATGCAGTTTATACAAATGTAGAATTTTTTTACTTAACATGACTTTCATTGTACTTCAAGGTGTATAGTTTTGAATCTTCTCCAACCCATGGTTTTGAATCACTGCAAAAACATAATATTCCCAACATATATATTAGAAAACTTATATCTTAACAATAACCTAATTCTAACAAAGTAGTAGGAATATCACTCATTAGTGAATTTCGACATTGATGATCTGAATACAGAGATCTAAAAATTAAATTATTGGAGATTATATTATATTTAATAGTAATAAAGTATGCCATTTCTTATAAACTTGGGTCATAATGATCCTGTCTCCTAATTACATAATGCCCAGCCAACAGAAACTGATGATCACATTGTGAGAACCCACCCACATCTGTCATATGAGATAGCTATTCACCAACCTCAAATAACTTATGCCCAAAAAAGACAAGATCTCCTTTTTATCAATAGGCAGCACCACAAATAAAGATAACCTGTCAACTGTTGTTTGCTCACTGATCAAAGTTCTGAGCCAATTGATGAATGAAGAAAAACAGCAAAATCTGAAAATAACTGAATATTTTTTAATACCATACTTTATTAAGGTCTAGAGGCATATAGCTTCAGTTATCAGCTCCATTGTGAATTACAGTGTTAAGGCTGGCAAAAATACTGCCAATCTTTTTTGAATAAGACCTATAAGCGTCTTTAAGATAGTATTTATATTTTATTCCCAATGACCATCAGAGTAAATGTAGCTTAGGGAATATTTAACAACCCTATTTCAATGACTGACAGGCACTGAAAATGCAGCATGTCTAAAACTGAATGTGTGTTTTCTCATATCTAATGCATCTCCTCTTTATCAGTGCAGTTGCCTTTATAACTCCAAATGTTACCAACAATTATCCAACTGTGTGAACTAGAAATTAGAATCATTTTAACTCCTTCCTACCCTTTAATCTAGCAAGTCTCCTATTACTGTTGATTTTCTTTCTAAATCTCTCTCAGATTTGCCTGTTTTATCCATTCCAGGAGCCACACAGAGAGATAATACTATTTGAAAGGACTGACAATCTATTGATATGGATACTTTAAGACTTATGGTAAATAAACCCTCTTGAAAACAACACCACATTGCTTGACAGTCATTTAAATCCATAGACTGGGTTCTATTAATGGTCTCAAATAAGTAAATACTTAAACTTTAAGAATTCATCTAAGCCAGATCGATTCAAGATGGTGGCATGAGGGGTGAGACAGAGAACTCCTCCCAAAACCACATATAGCACAAAAATATAGTTAATACAACTAACCCTAAAACAGCAATAGGAAAGAAGGCTGCACCAGACCACATACACCTGGAGAACAGAGCAGACCTCACAAAACAGGGTAATGCACCAAAGCCTTGATCCGGTGGGACCAAAGCCCATCCCCCACCCCAGCTCACCAATGGGAGGAAGAGAAATAGAGCGGGGAAGGGGTAGAAGCCTAGAACTGCTAAACACCGAGCCCTAGAGATCTACTTTGGAACACAAACCTACACTGTGTGGTGTTCTGGAGGTTGGTGGGGTTGGGGAGCTGGGACAGGTGGAGTGCTTGAGAGACTGAGATTCTGGCCATTTGTGGAGGATAGGGATCCACATCAGGCCGCTCTGGGACAAAGGAAAGGCCAGCAGTCTGAGGAGCTTCCTAGCAGCAAGAAGGCAGCTGAAGAGGGAGGGTTTCCACAGAGCTTGCTGGATGGGAGAAGGGATAGGTGCACAAGGTTGTCTGGGTGCGCTCTGCCCAGCAGGTTAGGAACTTTGAGGAGCTTCAGGCACCCCTGGCTGGCTATCCAGCTCCAAGGCCCCCCACTGTGACACACAGCCTGCTGCGCCTTCCTCCTGGCCTGCCGACACCTGCTCACAACCTGCAGACACTGCACTGGCGTCATGCCAACCAGAGAGAGGCCCCACCTACAACACCTAGAGGCATAAAGTACAGAGGCTTAAACCTCTGTGCTCGGCCCACTGGCTCTGACACTGGAGACAGGCACTGCAGATGGAAAGCAGGAAACAGCTCTGTCCTCCCCCCAGGCACCAATACCACTCCCCTGCAACCTGCAACCTCACTCCAGGGGCTGAGCAGCTCCAGAATAGAGCATCTGGGCTCTACAGGGCACCACATTGAAATATGAAATGTCAAAGGAACCTGGTTCAGACCAAAATCTCACAAACCCCAGAAAAAGGGCCAAATGAAACTGAGCTCACCAATCTTCCTGTAAGAGAGTTCAAAATAAAAATCATAAACATGCTCATGAAGGTACAGAAAAATATTCAAGAACTCAGGGACAAATTTAAGATGGAGATTCAATCATTAAGAAATTCCATATCTGAAATGAAACGTACAACAGAAGGATTTAAAAGCAGATTAGATGTAGTAGAACAGATAGTAAATGGAATAGAAATTAAGAGAAGAAGAATACAAAGAAGCTGAGGCAGAGAGAAAAAAGGATCTCTAGGAATGAATATTGAGAGAACTGTGACCAATCCAAATGGAACAATATTCACATTACAGGGGTACCAAAAGAAAAAAAGAGAGAAAAAGAGATAGAAAGTGTCATTGAGGAGGTAATTGTTGAAAACGTCCCCAGTCTGGGGAAGTAGATAGTCTTTCAGTCCATAGAGGTGCACAGATCACCCAACACAAGGGACTCAAGGAAGACAACATCAAGACATATAATAATTAAAATGGCAAAGATAAAGGATAAAGACAGGCATTTAAAAGAAGCTAGAGAGAGAAGAAAGATCACATATAAATGAAAACCTATCAGGCTATCATCAGATTTCTCAACAAAAACCTTACAGGCCAGAAGGGAGTGGCATGACATATTTAATGCAATGAAAAATAAGGGTCTCAAACCAAGAATACTCTACCTGGCAAGGTTATCATTCACATTTGAAGGAGGGATTAAACAATTTTCAGGTAAGCACAAGCTGAGAGAATTTACCTCCCACAAACCATCTCTACAGTGCATATTGGAGGGACTGTAAGGGAATCACCCCTGAACCTTTGTTCATCCTGCCTAAAGCGATCTACAGATTCAATGCAATTCCTATTAAAATACCAACAGCATTTCCTACCACAGGAAAGAACAATCCCAAATGAACAGTCTAAATTCACAATTAACAAACTAGGAAAGGAAGAACAAATGAAACCGAAAGTCAGTAGAAGGAGGACATAATAAAGATTAGAGCAGAAATAAATAAATAAAATCGAGAAGAATAAAAAAATAGAATCAATGAAAACAGGAGCTGATTCTTCGAGAAAATGAACAAAATAGATAAACCCCTAGCCAGACTTATCAAGAAAAAAAGAGAATCTACACACATAAACAGAATCAGAAATGAGGAAGGAAAAATCACTATGGACACCACAGAAATACAAAGAATTATGAGAGAATACTATGAAAAATTAGATGCTTAAAAATGGATAACCTAGAAGAAATGGACAACTTTCTAGAAAAATACAACCTTCCAAGGCTGACTCAGGAAGAAACAGAAAATCTGAGTGGACCAATTAGCAGCAAGGAAATTGAATTGGTAATCAAAAACTACCTCAAAACAAAACTCCTAGACCAGATGGTTTCACTGCTGAATTTTATCAAACATTTAGTGAAGACCTAATACCCATCCTCCTTAAAGTTTTCCAAAAGTAGAAGAGAAGGGAATACTCACAAACTCATTCTACGAGGCCAGCATCACTCTAATACCAAAACCAGGCAAAGACACCATACAAAAAAAGAAATTTACAGACCAATATCCCTGATGAACATAATGCAAAAATACTCAACAAAATATTTGCAAACCATATTCAAAAATACATCAAAAAGATCTTCCATCATGATCAAGTGGGATTCATCCACCACATCAACAAAAAGAAGGATGAAAACCACATGATCATCTCCATAGATGCTGAAAAAGCATTTGACAAAATTCAACAACCATTCATGATAAAAACTCTCAACAAAATGGGTATAGAGGGCAAGTACCTCAAATAATAAAGGCAATATATGATAAACCCACAGCCAACATTATACTGAACAGCAAGAACCTGAAAGCTTTTCCTTTAAAATTGGGAACAAGACAGGGATGCCCACTCTCCCCACTCCTATTCAACATAGTTCTGGAGGTCCTAACTACGGCAATCAGACAACACAAAGAAATAAAAGGCATCCAGATTGGCAAGGAAGAAGTAAAACTGTCCCTGTTTGCAGATGACATGATACTGTAAATAAAAAGCCCTAAAGAATCCACTCCAAAACTACTAGATCTAATATCTGAATTCAGCAAAGTTGCAGGATACAAAAGTAATACACAGAAACCTGTGGCATTCTGATACACTAACAATGAACTAGCAGAAAGAGAAATCAGGAAAACAATTCCATTCACAATTGCATCAAAAAGAACAAAATACCTAGGAATAAACCTAACCAAGGAAGTGAAAGACTATACTCTGAAAACTGCAAGAAACTCATGAGAGAACTTAAACAGGATACCAATAAATGGAAACACATCCCATGCTCATGATAGGAAGAACTAATATTGTCAAAATGGCCATCCTGCCTAAAGCGATCTACAGATTCAATGCAATTCCTATTAAAATACCAACAGAATTCTTCAATGAACTAGAGCAAATAGTTCTAAAATTCATATGGAACCACAAAAGACCTCAAATAGCCAAAGCAATCCTGAGAAGAAAGAATAAAGCTGGGGATATTATGCTCCCGGATTTCAAGCTCAACTACAAAACCACAGAAATCAAGACAATTTGGTACTGGCACAAGAACAGACTCATAGACCAATGGAACTGACTAGAGAGCCCAGATATAAACCCAAGTATATATGGTCAATTAATATACGATAAAAGAGCCATGGACATACAATAGGGAAATGACAGCCTCTTCAACAGTTGGTTATGGCAAAACTGGACAGCTATATGCAAGAAAATGAAACTGGATTATTGTCTAACCCCATACACAAAAGTAAACTCAAAATGGATCAAAGACCTGAATGTAAGTCATGAAATGACAGAACTCTTAGAAGAAAACATAGGCAAAAATCTCCTGAATATAAACATGAGCAACTTTTCCCTGGACACATCTCCTCAGGTAAGGGAAACAGAATAAAAAATGAACGAATGGGACTGCATCATGCTAAAAACCTTCTGTACAGGAAAGGACACTATCAGCAGAACAAAAAGGCATCCTACAGTATGGGAGAATATATTTGCAAATGACATATCTCACAAGGGGTTAACATCCAAAATATATAAAGAGCTCATATGCCTCAACACCCAAAAAGCAAATAACCCTATTAAAATATGCATGGAGGATATGAATGGACAGTTCTCCAAAGAATAAATTCAGATGGCCAATAGGCACATGAAAAGATGCTCCACATCACTAATTATCAGGGAAATCCAAATTAATACCACGATGAGATATTACCTCACACCAGTTAGAATGGCCAACATAGAAAAGACTAGGAACAAATGCTGGTGAGGATGTTGAGGAAGGGGAAGCCTCCTACACTGCTGGTGGGAATGTAAATCAGTTCAACCATTGTGGAAAACAGTACGGAGGTTCCTCAAAAACTAAAAATAGAAATACCACTTGACCCAGGAATTCCATTCCTAGGAATTCACCCTAAGAATGCAGTTTCCCAGTCTCAAAAAGACTTATGCACCCCTGTGTTTATTGCAGCACTATTTACAATAGCCAAGAAATGGAAGCAACCTAAGTGTCCATCAGTAGACTAATGGATAAAGAAGAAGTGGTACATATACACAATGGAATATATTCAGCCATAAGAAGAAAACAAATCCTACCATTTGCAACAACATGGATGGAGCTAGAGGGTATTATGCTCAGTGAAATAAGCCAGGCAGAGAAAGACAAGTACCAAATGATTGTGTTCTGCTCAGATTCTGGATCAAATTATCTTATTTCAATTCTATGGTCAAGTAGATGGTTATTTTCCTGTTACAGTTAAAACTTGTTTCAATAGGGTGTTATAAACTTTAGTTCCAAAAAGATTGCTTCCACTCATCTGTGGAGCGTAAGAACTAAGCAAAAACTGAAGGAACAAAACAGCAACAGACTCACAGAACCCAAGAATGGATTAACAACTGTCAAAAAGAAAGGGACTGGGTGGGGGGTGGGGGGAAGGGTGGGAGAAGGGGAATAAGGGGCTTTACAATTAGGACTCATAATGTAGTGGTGGGGCATGGGGAAGGCAGTATAGCACAGAGAACACAAGTAGTGACTCTATAGCATCTTACTACGCTGATGGACAGTGACTGTAATGGGATATGTGGTGGGGACTTGATAATGGGGGAAATCTAGTAACCACAATGTTGCTCATGTAATTGTATATTAATGATAACAAAATTAAAAAAAAAGAATTCCCCAAGAAAGAATATGTAGAAATATATAATAACCTCTCAATTTGTCCCATTTAAAATATTATAATTATTTTCTATACTAGGAAATTCAAATTTTATTTATAAAGATAACCTGTAATTCCTAGTTTATGGTAATACCTTCAACATTTCTTCTTTTTCAAGATAACTAAAGATAAATGGCTTAAAATAGTGAAATTTAACACTGTAATCCATTCTCCTGTCATCTTAGCCAACAAAACTGTCTAATCAGTTTCTGTGGCATAGCCTACATGTAACTGGTAAGAGCCTGGAAAGGAAACTAGAACAATTATATAAAAAAATCTAACATTTCAAATAAATATCTTCCACAATCCAGTAAAATTAACGACTCCAGTTCTCAAGTTTCAAAACCTGTAGTTGTCTTTAATAATAAACACATATAAGCTTAATTTTTTCTCATTTCCCATCACTGCATACTGCTTATCTTTTTCAGAATCATTTTCTGTAATAAACCTTATTGATGTTCTCTTATGTACCTCTCTTTCTCATTCCATTCTTACAAATTATGTTTTGGCATACTCTGGTCCTGTGTACCATTCAGGTCCAATCAGTCTGTCACTCTTAGGCACACTGAGACTCCCAATTAGGTCTACCTTGACTCTCGGGCTCTTCCTTCTCCTGCCCTATTCCCCAGTAAAGGAAAAAGAGCTCTCAATACATAATTCTGTGACGATACATTTCCAACTATTTGTGTTGTACTCAGATTCTGGATCAAATTATCTTATTTCAATTCTATGGTCAAGTAGATGGTTATTTTCCTGCTACAGTTAAAACTCCTTTCAATAAGGTGTTATAAACTTTAGTTCCAAAAAGATTGTCTACCCTATTTCATTGCTAATTGATAATATTTAACAACACAAAAAGTAAAAGATGCTTTTTCCCTCATTTCTCAGGATTTCCTCTTTGACAAGAGGGCACCCTGGGAATCCCTTCATAAATGTATTCTTGTGAGCATAAAGAAAGAAATTTCCATTCAATTTACATAATAACATTCCTAGGCCTAGGACTAACATATATATAATAAGATACATAATAACATATATGTAACCAAAAATGTTTTCTATATTCACTGGTGTCTTCACTAAACATGAATTTTCTGCAATGTATACACTAAAAATTCCCATTTGAAAATAAATATGCTAAATTTGAATAACTATGTGAGCAGTCTTATGATATAGAAATTCTTAAAACACTTCATATGTTACTTAGAAAAGATTAGAAATATGGTACAGTCAGTACAGAAAACAAAAACCAAACAGATCTTTAGGACTCCAGCTCTCCACAGACTAACCCAGTAAGTAATTTACACACTGAAAGTAAACTTGTATACAAAGAATGTTTTCAGACTAAGAGTTTACCAAGGTGAGGCAAATATTCCTTGGGACATGCCTAAATCCCCAGAAGTTGTAGGTATAAAGATCTACAAGCTTTAGATTCTCGAATCTAGGTTCAGACCCTTGTCTGTATCAATCAGAGTCTCACAACCTTCGGCTAATCACTAATCGTCCCTGAGGCTCAGGTCCCAAACTAAAACGGGAATAATAATGTCTACCATCACTGGCAGACATAAGGTAAATTTATGTGACAATCCAGCAGGGAATGTACCTGAAAAAGTGTTAGTACTTTTGTACCTGAAAAAGTGTTAGTACTTTTCAACTACAGAAAGAATTTCCTAAATTGTTCCCTGAGGCTACATGTACTTTGCCTGGGTTACATATTACTTGAAAAGTGTTAAATCCCTTAAGGAAATTAATCAGACCAAGTCTATTAATTTGCTATATTCTCATCAACAAAATTCAGTATTTTTTAATAAAAGTACCAACATTCCTAATAATAACTGAAACAAAAACCCCATTGAAACATTCAACAAATACTTATTAAGTAATTTTTTATTTCGCCATTCAGGTTCTTATCCTCCCCATCCTTTCAGAAGGGATCTATCTTGTCAAAATGGGCCTTGGGGCTTTCATGGTACAAAAAATGAGCAAAGGGATGAACAAAGCATCAGAAAAAGTCAGTCTCAAGCTGGGGAAGGAGTGCAGGAAAACAAAGGTGTGGGAGCCAGGCTAATGCGAGGGAAGCGATTAGGGAGAAAATGGTGAATCAACAAGTAATTCTGGGGCTATGTGTACACTAGCCCCAGAGTTCAAGAAAAGTAAAGCTGACAAATGAGTATCACTTTTGGGTTTCAGACCATGTTCTTTCAGCCACAAAATGGCTTCAATACACATAGTTAAAGGCTATCATAAGTGTTATAAAGTAGACATAGCAGGGTGATCAGAGCTGACCAGAGGGGCTTACTCTGGTGCAGTGGGGTTGATGGAAAACAGAAGACTTTCCTGAGGGAGGGGGAAGCTAAGGCTACGAAGGCTGTGGGAACACTCCCATTGCTAAGAATAGTGAGCAGGTGTGGAAGGCTTCCGAGGCTCCAGGCTCAGCTCTGAGCAGTGTTCACACACAGCTCTTTCAATCTTCCCAACTACCATATGAAGTAGGTACAATTATTTTCTCCTTTTTCCAAGTGAGGAAAATTGAGTTGACCCGTACAAAGTCATGAGCCAGTGACAGCGCTGAAATTCAGATTCAGCAGATACGGCTCCTCAGCTTCGATGTGTTTCATTAACTGAACTTGAACAAATTAAACTCTCCTAAGCAATCTGACCCTAATTTAACTTAAATCCCTTTCAATATTTTAAATGGGATTTATACGTTTAATATATTTTACTTGTAAGCACTTCACCTACTTGGTAAGTGCTTTCTTAAGTACGTAATCTTTGTAAATCAAATAAACACTATCTATGCTTTTAGATATTTTATTTCCTTAAATATTACAAACATTTTAAGTGACAAACATACTCATCATCTGGAATTAAACAAAGATATATTCACATCATGGTTTTTCTTTTTATTTCTTTGTATTTGTTTTCTTATTTTCCTAGGATTGAATAATTCAGCTGCAGGGGGTTGGAGGAGGTGCAACTCATCATGTCAGGATAAGATTTCTGGGTGGAAAATTCTATCAAACTATATTATTCCTCAGTGGTTAAAGGTTTAAGACTGGACAAAGTTCTTAAGGGATAGCAGCTTCCAGAACGATTCCACCTCAATCCTTTTGTGCAGTTGCTATATTAATAGGGGCCTCAGGTCTACAGTTATTAGAGAACATTCATTGATTCCCTACATCCCTTGAATTAAATAAGTTATGTCGATACACAATTCATTTTAACCTCTTTCAATTTTTTTTCTTCCAATTTTTATTGTCTAATTTATGTAGGCATAATTTTTACCCCCACCCCCCCAACACACACACACATATACAAGTTGCTGCTGATTTCCTTCATGTCTATATTTCTTTCATATTATTTTTTTCATAGGGATTTCACTGACAACTCACATTGACATGTTTGCTGAATTTTTTACTTTTCATTCCCTTATAAATAGGGTGGACCTGGGGGTGCTTCCAAGTGGCATTATGTCCAAAAGACCTGAAGTCTGCCTCCAGATTACAGCTACTCTCCTCTAGGTGGACCGTGGGGAAGATACATTTACAGAATAATGGTAAGTTATTGGAGGTGGAATCATACTTTATTAATTATCAGTGAGAGCACTCAGGCCACATCCTAGAAAGGCAAAGGAAGAAGAAAGAGGGCACATAAACCATGTCCACATATGCCATACTTCTAACCCCTTTGGAAGCTCCTCTTGTAGAAATTGAGCTGGGTCAGTGAACTCAACTATGATTACTATTCAAATCACCATTTTCATCTTAGGGAGGACCCAGAGAGAGGGGAAGATCACAGAGAGAGACCTTGCATTAAACTCCTTGAGGCCTCAACTTCTTTAGTTGTATTCTTCTTAAAGTTCAAGACTTAGAAGAATAAAGTGAGCATCATGACCTTTTTCATAAACATTCTCTCCAAAATCAATTACACTTTGTCATTCATGAACATCACCAACACACTTTAGAGACCAACAGATTTGCATTTGTTTTTCTTTTGGCTACTCCCTACATTTTGACGTTGGCAAATTACTTAAGCTTTCTGAACCTTAAATTCAGTCATTTGTAAAATGAGCTCAATGCTACCTACCTCCCAAAGCTATAAGAATAAAGTAAGATCACAGATTTAAAGTATTAGACATAATGCTAAGAGATATTAGTTCCCCCACTCAGAAACTTTCTCATCTCTTCAACTTAAATACATTAATCTTCTTTACTATCTTAAACAACCTGAAGAATTCAAATCACTACCGTTTGGCTTATCCAGTTTATAATATTAAAAAATACAGCTATCACCTGTCTGTGAATAGTCATAATTCTCTAGCCGGTCTACCTATAATTCTAATTGTGTCAGTATTAGGAGCTTCTCGGAATTTCAAAATTATATCAATTACCCAAGGCTAATTTGGTAATGAAATTTTTAAATAAATAATATAAAACTATCTATGTTCAAAGAGAACTGATTTAAGTCATTCTTATCAGAATGCAAGGTATAATTAACACCAGCTATGATATGTCCTAATAGCTGAGTGATTGGTCCTACAGATCTTGCCAAATGTGGTCCCATATCAGCTAATCACAGCTCACTGAATGGAATACCTTCATAATGTCCTTCAGCAACCATGTGTGACCTACTTACAGACAGCATGTTTCTTAGGTTCTTTTCTTGTTTATAATCAAAGACAAAGTTTTCATTCTCATGAGAAGATACAATACTTACATCCATCGGTTTTATAAGGATTTTTAAAAAGCAAAATTATTCAGACCAAAGAGGGCTTATTTATGACAGAATCATTGGAAGTAGGGCATGAATTGCTCATAATTTTAGAATACAGGCCCATCTTAACCTACGTGCATGTCTTACCACAGGAATATTCAATTACCATTGAGTAGAACAGATTTCTCACTGCTTGAGTCATGATTTGCTGCCAGCATATAGTCCCATGGCTTCACTTCCTGGCTGGATGCCTTCAAAAAGGAACAAACTTATAATGTTGCCCTTGTCTTTTAAACTAAAAGCCAACTGCTGCAGGAGAACAAAAACATCAATTCAGATAAAAAAGAAAATGTTCTATTTTGAAGACTCTCCAATTCACAGCTCTTCTCTCTGACATATAGTTAATAATTATTCTTGAATGCAGATTTCCATAAATATAGAATGGTCAATCCATATTGCTGGGTGCTACTTTTGTTGTTGAAAATGTACAACTTATTCTACTTGGAAAGAAAGAAAAAAGCAAGCACACAATTAGCTATAGAAGGTCAGGATACCATAGCAACATGGCAAGGATAAAATGATCTTTCAAACTTTTTCAGCATCTTGTGTCAAAGGAAAGTTTGAGCTCTTTCATCCTCCTTCCTGGCATTTTTGGCACACTTTGTTTTAACCCAAAAGAAGCACCTGCTTCTTTATGATCCTCTCCCAGTGACTTGTAGCTGCTGAAATGAAGGTACATAGAGTAAGGACTAAAAGGAGTTTTCACTTGGTACCAGGCAAACCAGTCTCACCTCTTAAACAGCCTATCCTGACCCAGACTCAACAAGACTGACCTTCCTATCCCCATAGGCCTCAAAATCTTGCTGTGCTACACCACCATTATAAACTAGAATTGGGACAGAAAATTTCAATGCTTTATGAACTTTTCCAGAGCATGGAATACATAAAGCCCACAAACATTATTTATGGAACCAGCATAACATGCTATTAAACATAAAAACACAGTTCCAGAAAAAATAAAAAGAACACCAGGTCTCTCTCATTTACTGAATATAGATATAATATACCATATAAAGTCTTTGTAAATCAATCAACATGTTAAAACACAAACACATACAAACTAGGAAAATCAATACTTGGTTAATATAAATCTATTAAGGAGATCACAAATATGGCACAAATCAGAAATATTTGAAACTTTGACCTACAAATAATATTAAAATTAATCAGTAATTATTCAAGTTAAAAAACAATGATCATCTCAATAGGTCCTTGAGAAATTATTTGAGAAGCTTGGTACCATGTCTATACACAAAAGTAAGTCTTTGAAACCAGGAAGAGAAGAGCTACTTCATAAACACAATGCTAAGCAGAACTTTGCTAAATTCTTTGCTAAACAGAACAGTTGCATAGGTATTTCTCAAATCCAAATCTGAAAATAAAGAATGTTATGCCCACACATTTTAAAGAGGGGTGCCAGGATTCCCCTCCACTCCCTACATATTCTCCTAACTCAAGTCAAATAAGGGTAAGGAGAGCTTTCAGAAAATGTATTTAGCAGAAGGAGAGATTAACCTTTCTACAAAGTTGGTTACTTTCTCAGCTGCAGATGTCTAAGTTTGTCTTCCCCCTAGAAGTTTTATCAAAGACTCAGATGAAAAATTTAGCAAAAAGCAGACTTCTGCCTTGTGCTCCCCCAAAAGGAAGTCTTGGGAGAGAATTCCAATTCCAGAACTGGAATACTTGACCCACTAAGATTTCAAAACCAGATCACAATTGTACCAAGCAAGTGAGACCTCTCCTGTCCTTACTTCCTCTCTACTTCTGACTCTCACTTTATGGGGAGAAAAAGTAGAAGAGTAAGAAGGGAATATGATGAATAAATGGCTGTATCTGAGCATTTTTTAGATACATATCTATACTTCATTAGACATCTTGGTCCTTGGTAACTCCCCCTCATGTCCAATTGGGTATCAAAACTGAGTATCTCTTACATACCAATAGGGCTCTCCTCTGTAGGGTCTGACTTAGTAGGTATAGAGTGGGGCTCAGAAAACAACTTGTAATACCACTCCACCACCAAAGTATGGGATAGGAGGTGGTACAATAGAACACCCTTGTTCTAAGTAATACAGTATAATTTGAAGATAATACTGGGTTACAGAATTTAGTCATTTCTGAGTAATGAATGGGGAAATGCATGCTGGAGGGTACAGTAATCATAGTTCAGAAATAATATTAAACCCCAAACGCCAGCCCAGAGTATTCCCCAAGCCCAGTGCTAACAGTACCAGGCAAAAACACATGACCGTCAGCGACACAAATTCCCCCACCACATTGGTTCACACCATAGAACAGCACTTGGAAGCAAAAGTTATGGGTACCATCTCCAGTCAAGATCAGCTTGTAGTAGAAATCTCACTTATACCCCCAAAATTTTAAATAAATTCCAAAAAAAAATACTTGCGTTCCTATCCACCTCATCCATCTCTGAGCCTGTTCCACATCATACATCCAGAGCTGATGAAATAGCAAGAACTTTGCACTTACAAAATTATGAAGTATGTGCCCATATCTGGCAGAAACCTGTTAAGTTGCTTCTTTAATTCTAAAAGAAGTTAAACCTTGTTAAAATGTCTACAGTTTGACAAAGCAGAGCAAAAAGTACAAATTTTCCTTTCTCCCATGTATTTTCCACATTTTTTTTTGAGAGGGCATCTCTCATATTTATTGATCAAATGGTTGTTAACAAAAATAAAATTCTGTATAGGGGACTCAATGCTCAATGCACAATCATTAATCCACCCCCAGCCTAATTCTCGTCAGTCTCCAATCTGCTGAAGCATAACGAACAAGTTCTTACATGATGAACCAATTCTTACATAGTAAATAAGTTCTTACATGGTGAACAGTACAAGGGCAGTCATCACAGAAACTTTTGGTTTTGATCACTCATTATGAACTATAAACAATCAGGTCAAATATGACTATTAGTTTGATTTTTATATTGATTTATATGTGAATCCCACATTTCTCCCTTTATTATTATCATTATTTTTTTTAATAAAATGCTGAAGTGGTAGGTAGATGTAAGATAAAGGTAGAAAACATAGTTTAGTGTTGTAAGAGAGCAAATGTAGATGATCAGGTATGTGCCTGTAGATTTTGTGTTAATCCAAGCCAGACAAGGGCAATAATACATCCACGGATGCAGGAGATTTCTCTCAAAACAGGGCGGGGGGGAGGTTCTAAGCCTCACCTCTGTTGATCCCCAATTTCTCACCTGATGGCCCCCCTGCGACTGTGCCTGTCTTAGGTTGTTCCTCCCTTGAGGAATCTTACCCGACTCTGGCTAACCAGTCATCTTCCGGGGCCATACAGGAAAACGTAAAGTTGGTAAGTGAGAGAGAAGCCATATTGTTTGAAAAGCTTAGTTTTTTACTTCTTTGCAGATTTATGCCCTGTGGCTTCTATGTCCAGCATTTGTCTTCAGGTATCTTTACCACTTGGAGGAGTTATGATACTCGGTGAATTCAATATGAGGCACGGATTCTATTTAACGGTTGTAATTAGGAAGGAAGAAGAAAAGCTATAGAGGTAGCAGATGGAAGAAAACATGGGAAGATTGATTATTTCTTTGACATATCTTCTTGTAGAGTAATTTCAGCATGTATAAGTTTTAAACTCCTAATTAAATTGCGCACACACACTAACATAATAGGAATACAGTTACATAACCAAAGCAGATCTATAATTACCAGCTATCTCCAGTGAAGCCAAGAAAACCAGTTAGGCACCCTAGGCATTTGTGAAGATTTGTCTATGATATAATGGATATTGTCCAACTGTACTTGAACAGTCTGAGAGAAATCAGACAAATTAAAACAACCCATTCCTGGGAACTGTTCACATCCCATATGTTCTTTTAACAGTAGATAGTCTATAGTTGTAAGATTTTGGAGCGCTACAATTTGCACTTCTCCTAATTCTTGGTTGAGTTCCAACAGTGTAGATCCAGTCAAATTTGTCATTTTACTGTATGCACAGGCCAGCTTAGATATCTCCTTCTTCGTTCCAATGGCAAGTTCAGGAACCAGTGAGATGAATGCAGCTACAACTGCAGCATCGCCTGGATCTTTGTTGAGGTTTTTTGATGATCATCTTCTGGTATGTCTCTTCCAGAGAGTGCTGAAGTTGGAATTTCTTCTTCATATCGTATCTTAGTTCATTTTCTGGGTAGCCAAATTAGGCTTTGATCCTCTGTATAAACACAAACAGACCCTTTGCCCACACTTTGATATGCCCTTTATACCATTGTGTAGAGAAAGGAATATTATCAGAAAAGTGTACATCCATAGCCGATCATCTGACACCCTTTAAGTGATCAAAATTAAGGATATTTAAAGCATGCATTAATCGTTGATTTACAGTTAGTTTTATCCTATAAGGGAGTAACCCCCCTTCTATTTCTTTTATTTTTGTTATCTTTAATCTACACTTACATGAATAATATTATGTTTACTAGGCTCTCCCATATACCAGGTCTCCCCTATAAACCTCTTTACAGTCACTGTCCATTAGCATAGCTAAATGTTGTAGAATCACTACGTGTCTTCTGCCTTGTACAGCCCTCCCCTTTCTCCCATCCCCCCATGCATGCTAATCTTAATACCCCTCTTCTTCTCCCCCACCCCCTTATCCCTCCTTACCCACCCATCCTCCCTTGTCCCTTTCCCTTTGGTACCTCTTAGTCCATTCTTGGGTTCTGTGATTCCGCTGCTGTTTTGTTCCTTCAGTTTTTCCTTTGTTTTTATACTCCACAGATGAGTGAAATCATTCGGTATTTCTCTTTCTCCACTTAGCTTATTTCACCAAGCATAATACCCTCCAGCTCCATCCATGTTGCTGCAAATGGTACGATTTGCCCTCTTCTTATGGCTGAGTAGTATTCCATTGTGTATATGTACCACATCTTCTTTATCCATTCATCTACTGATGGACATTTAGGGTGCTTCCAATTCTTGGCTATTGTAAATAGTGCTGCGATAAACATAGGGGTGCATGTGTCTTTCTCAAACTAGATTGCTGCATTCTTAGGGTAAATTCCTAGGAGTGGAATCCCTGGGTCAAATGGTAAGTCTGTTTCGAGCATTTTGATGAACCTCAATACTGCTTTCCACAATGGTTGAACTAATTTATATTCCCACCAGCAGTGTAGGAGGGTTCCCCTTTCTCCACAGCCTCACCAACATTTGTTGTTGTTTGTCTTTTGGATGGCAGCCATCCTTACTGGTGTGAGGTAATACCTCATTGTAGTTTTAATTTGCATTTCTCTGATGATTAGTGATGTGGAGCATCATTTCATGTGTCTGTTGGCCATCTGTATTTCTTTTTTGGAGAACTGTCTGTTCAGTTCCTCTGCCCATTTTTTAACTGGGTTATGTGATTTTTGTTTGTTGAGGCATCTGAGCTCTTTATATATTTTGGACATCAAACCTTTATCATATCTGTCATTTACAAATATATTCTCCCATACTGTAGGGTTCCTTTTTGTTCTATCGATGGTGTCTTTTGCTGTACAGAAGCTTTTCAGCTTAATATAGTCCCATTTGTTCATTTTTCCTGTTGTTTTCCTTGCCCGGGGAGATATGTTCAAGAAGAGGTCACTCATGTTTATGTCTAAGCGGTTTTTTCCTATGTTTTTTTCCAAGAGTTTAATGGTTTCATGACTTACATTCAGGTCTTTGATCCATTTTGAGTTTACTTTTGTATATGGGGTTACACAATGGTCCAGTTTCATTCTCCTACATGTAGCTGTCCAGTTTTGCCAGCACCATCTGTTGAACAGACTGTCATTTCGCCATTGTATGTCCATGGCTGCTTTATCAAATATTAATTGACCATATATGTCTGGGTTAATGTCTGGAGTCTCTAGTCTGTTCCATTGGTCTGTGGCTCTGTTCTTGTGCCAGTACCGAATTGTTTTGATTACTATGGCTTTATAATAGAGCTTGAAGTTGGGGAGTGAGATCCCCCCTACTTTATTCTTCTTTCTCAGGATTGCTTTGGCTATTCAGGGTCTTTGGTGGTTCCATATGAATTTTTGAAGTATTTGTTCCAGTTCATTTAAGAATGTTGCTGGTAGTTTCCTAGGGATTGCATCAAATCAGTATATTGCTTTGGGCAGGATGGCCATTTTGACGGTATTAATTCTTCCCAACCACAAGTATGGGATGCGTTTTCATCTGTTAGTGTACCCTTTAATTTCTCTTAAGAGTGACTTGTAGTTTTCAGAGTATAGGTCATTCACTTCTTTGGTTAGATTTATTCCTAGGTATTTTATTCTTTTTGACGCAATTGTGAATGGAATTGTTTTCCTGATTTCTCTTTCTATTGGTTCATTGTTAGTGTATAGGAAAGCTACAGATTTCTGTGTGTTAATTTTGTATCCTGCAACTTTGCTGTATTCTGATATCAGTTCTAGTAATTTTGGGGTGGAGTCATTAAGGTTTTTTATGTACAATATCATGTCATCTGCAAATAGTGACAGTTTAACTTCTTCTTTACCAATCTGGATTCCTTGTATTTCTTTGTTTTGTCTGATTGCCGTGGCTAGGACCTCCAGTACTATGTTAAATAGCAGTGGGGAGAGTGGGCATCCCTGTCTAGTTCCCGATCTCAGAAGAAAAGCTTTCAGCTTCTCGCTGTTCAGTATAATGTTGGCTGTGGGTTTATCATATATGGTCTTTATTATGTTGAGGTACTTGCCCTCTATTCCCATTTTGCTGAGTTTTTATCATGAATGGATGTTGAATTTTGTCAAATGCTTTTTCAGCATCCATGGAGATAATCATGTGCTTTTTGTCTTTCTTTTTGTTGATGTAGTGGGTGATGTTGATGGATTTTGGAATGTTTGTACCATCCTTGCATCCCTAGGATGAATCCCACTTGGTCCTGGTGTATGATCTTTTTGATATACTTTTGAATTCAGTTTGCTAATATTTTATTGAATATTTTTGCATCTACATCCATCAGGGATATTGGTCTGTAATTTTCTTTTTTGGTGGGGTCTTTGCCTGGTTTTGGTATTAGGATGATGTTGGCTTCATAGAATGAGTTTGGGAGTATTCACTCCTCTTCTATTTTTTAGAAAACTTTAAGGAGCATGGGAATTATGTCTTCTCTGTGTGTCTGATAAAATTCCGAGGTAAATCCATCCAGCCCAGGTGCTTTGTTCTTGGGTAGTTTTTTTATTACTGATTCAATTTCTTTTCTTGTAATTGGTTTGTTTAACTTTTGTGTTTCTTCCTTGGTCAGTCTTGGGAGGTTGTATTTTTCTAGGAATTTGTCCATTTCTTCTAGGTTTTCCAGCTTGTTGGCATATAGGTTTTCATAGTAGTCTTTAATAATTCTTTGTATTTCTGTGGAGTCTGTCGTGATTTTCCATTCTCATTTCTGATTCTGTTGATTTGTGTTGATTCTCTTTTTCTCTTAATAAGTTTGGCTAGAGGCTTATCTATTTTGTTTATTTTCTCAAAGAACCAGCTCTTAGTTTCATTGATTTTTGCTATTGTTTTATTCTTCTCAATTTTGTTTATTTCTTCTCTGATCTTTATTATGTCCCTCCTTCTGCTGACTTTAGGCCTCATTTGTTCTTCTTTTTCCAATTTCGATAATTGTGATGTTAGACTATTCATTTGGGATTGTTCTTCCTTCTTCAAGTGTGCCTGGATCGCTATATACTTTCCTCTTAGGACTGCTTTCGCTGTGTCCCACAGAAGTTGGGGCTTTGTGTTGTTGTTGTCATTTGTTTCTATATATTCCTTGATCTCCATTTTAATTTGTTCATTGATCCATTGATTATTTAGGAGCATGTTGTTAAGCCTCCATGTATTTGTGAGCCTTTTTGTTTTCTTTGTAGAATTTATTTCTACTTTTATACCTTTGTGGTCTGAAAAATTGGTTGGTAGAATTTCAATATTTGGATTTTGCTGAGGCTCTTTTTGTGGGCTAGTATGTGGTCTATTCTGGAGAATGTTCCATGTGCAGTAGAGAAGAATGTATATCCTGTTGCTTTTGGATGTAGAGTTCTATAGATGTCTATTAGGTCCATCTGTTCTAGTGTGTTGTTCAGTGTCTCTGTGTCCTTACTTATTTTGTGCCTGGTGGATCTATCTTTTGGGGTGAGTGGTGTGTTGAAGTCTCCTAAAATGAATGCATTGCAGTCTATTTCCCTCTTTAGTTCTGTTATTATTTGTTTCACAAATGCTGGTGCTCTTGTGTTGGGTGCATATATATTTAGAATGGTTATATCCTCTTGTTGGACTGAGCCCTTTATCATTATGTAGTGTCCTTCTTTATCTCATTACTTTCTTTGTTTTGAAGTCTATTTTGTCTGATATTAGTTTCACAACCCCTGCTTTCTTCTCGCTGTTGTTTGCCTGAAACATGTTTTTCCATCCCTTGACTTTTAGTCTGTGCATGTCTTTGGGTTTGAGGTGAGTTTCTTGTAAGCAGCATATAGATGGATCTTGCTTTTTTATCCATTCTATTACTCTGTATCTTTTGATTGGTGCATTCAGTCCATTTACATTTAGGGTGACTATTGAAAGATATGTACTTATTGCCATTGCAGGCTTTAAATTTGTGGTTACCAAAGGTTCAAGGTTAGCCTCTTTAGTATCTTACCACCTAACTTAGCTCGCTTATTTAGCTGTTATATACACTGTCTGGAGATTCTTTTCTTCTCTTCCTTCTTATTCCTCCTCCTCCATTCTTCATATGTTGGGTGTTTTGTTCTGTGCTCTTTCTAGGAGTGCTCCCATCTAGAGCAGTCCCTGTAACATGCCCTGTAGATGTGGTTTGTGGGAAGCAAATTCCCTCAGCTTTTGCTTGTCTGGGAATTGTTTAATCGCGCCATCATATTTAAATGATAGTCGTGCTGGATACAGTATCCTTGGTTCAAGGCCCTTCTGTTTCATTGCATTAAGTATATCATGCCATTCTCTTCTGGCCTGTAGGGTTTCTGTCAAGAAGTCTGATGTTAGCCTGATGGGTTTTCCTTTATAGGTGATCTTTTTCTCTCTAGCTGCCTTTAAAACTCTTTCCTTGTCCTTGATCCTTGCCATTTTAATTACTATGTGTCTTGGTGTTGTCCTCCTTGGATCCTTTCTGTTGGGGGTTCTGTGTATTTCCGTGGTCTTTTCGATTATTTCCTCCCCCAGTTTGGGGAAGTTTTCAGCAATTATTTCTTCCAAGATACTTTCCGTCCTTTTTTCCTCTATCTTCTTCTTCTGGTACCCCTATAATACAGACATTGTTCCTTTTGGGTTGGTCACACAGTTCTCTTAATATCGTTTCTTTTCTGGAGATCCTTTTATCTCTCTCTTCAGTTTCTATGCGTTCCTGTTCTCTAGTTTCAATTCCATCAATGGCCTCTTGCATCTTATCCATTCTGCTTATAAATCCTTCCAGAGTTTGTTTCATTTCTGCGATCTCCTTTCTGGCATCTGTGATCTCCCTCCGGATTTCATCCCATTTCTCTTGCATATTTCTCTGCATCTCTGTCAGCATGTTTATGATTTTTATTTTGAATTCTTTGTCAGGACAACTGGTTAGGTCTGTCTCCTTCTCTGGTGTCTCTGTGATCTTGGTTTGCCTGTAATTTTGTCTTTTCATGGTGATAGGAGTAGTTTGCAGAGCTGGGACTAGTGACAGCTGGAAGAACTTCCCTTCTTGTTGGTTTGTGGCCTTCCTCTCCTGGGAGAATAGCAACCTCTAGTGGCTTGTGCTGGGTAGCTGCGCACAGACAGGGCTTCTGCTTCCTGCCCAGCTGCTATGGAGTTTATCTCCGCTGTTCCTGTGGGTGTAGCCTGGCTCGGGCTGCTGCTCCAAAGTGGTGGAGTTGTGTTGGAGGGGCAGCGACTGGGAGCCTATTTATCAACATAAGGGGCCTCCATGCTCCCTGCATTCCAGGGGATTAGAGTGCCCAGAGATCCCAGGATTCCCTACCTCTGGACTAAGTGTCCTGCCTTACCCCTTTAAACATCCAAAAAGCACCTGCCAAAACAAAACAGTGACCACAAAAAAAAAAAAAAGGTGGCTGCTGGAGTTTCTTTTGTTCTCTGGCGCCAGTCTCCACTACCTGCTCACCGGTCTTGCTGCCCTGTTTCCCTTGTATTGGGGTCCCTGCCCCTTTAAGACATCCCAAAATCACTCACCGCAACAAAGCAACAACAACAAAAAATAAATAAATAAATAAATAAAGATGCCCGCTCGCTTTTCTTTTGTCCTCTGGCGCCAGCCTATGGTACCCGCTTACTGTTCTTGCTGCCCTGTTTCCCTAGAATCCAGGGCCCCGCACATTCACTGTGTCTGCGCTCTGGTCTGGATGGCTGGGGCTGGGTGTTCAGCAGTCCTGGGCTCTCTCTCCCTCCCTGCTGACTCCTCTCCTACCGCCAGGACCTGGGGCAAGGGGTGCTCGTGACCCGCCAGACCAGGGCTTGTATCTTACCCCCTTTGTGAGGCGCTGGGTTCTTGCAGGTGTGGTTGTGGTCTGGATGTTGTCCTGTGTCCTCTGGTCTCTATTTTAGGAAGAGTTGTCTTTGTTATATTTTCATAGATATATGTGGTTTTGGGAGGAGATTTCCACTGCTCTACTCACGCCGCCATCCTGGCTCCGCCCTATTTTCTACATTTTTATACAAAAAAAGGAATATCACCCTTCCAGATGAGGCCGTCACAGCGTTCTGACAAGTGTGCCCTTCCACAGGCTGCTCCCATATGCCCCACATTTCTGAAAAACTGTTGTCCTTGGATTGTTTAATACAAATTGAAAATAAAAGTGGGGACAACTTAAAAAGCTGCTTTCTTATCCTGTATTCTGTCATCTACCTTCTGGGGTAAGAAAAGGGACTGGCATAAGAGAATAAAACCAACTTCATCGTTGTTCTTATTAAGGAAGTATACTGGAGGAAAGTGCTATTTTGGACCACATTTTCTGGTATTTCTCTCCAAAGGGAGTCTTGTGTTCTGAATATCCTAACAGATGTGATTAGGAGCTGAGAAAAAGTACATTGCTTCACAAGAAAGAATAAGGAGTATCTGGAATCACCCATGCTATCCAGGCACAAAAGGAGTTGGAGGGGAGAGAGGGAAAGGGTAAAAACAAGTAGTCAAGATGGTATGTGGCCAGAACCTCTGAGAGGGGAGGCCTCGCAGAAAAATCTCAGGTTACAGAGGGTTAAGAAAGAAAAAGATTTTCTAATATAATTTGAAATTGCATTGAAATTGCATTGCATGACAAATCTGTGCACCTCCCTCCCAGGTTGTCAGTGTAGTCTATTACATACATCTGCCTGAAGAGATTAAATTTTTATGAGAAATGAGTTAAGGCTAAAGGTTCATATTTGGGATTCCACATAGTAGTATAAAGGCAGCAAGCAAAGGAGGGGATTCAATCGCTGAATTAGACAAATTCTGAAGAAATAGGAGTTTGGAGTCAGATTTGAGCACAAGAATATAACTTTCCCCACCCCCACCACACACAAGATCTTTGGGAAACCACATAGTGTGGAACTGGAGGCTCTTAAGAAATCTTATCTAGATTTTATCAGAAGGAAGAACCTTGTTAACATTCAGTTTCCAAGAAACATAATAATTGCAATAGAGAAGAAAAAAGTTTAAATTATTCAGCCATTACACCACACTCAGAGAAACAACTGTTTACATTTAGATATCTACACTTTGAGTGATACTTTTCCTTTTCTTTGTATCTCTATGCACAAACACAGACACACACACACACACAGGCACTAATTTTATTTAAACGGACTCACGCAATAATTTTGTGATTACAAATTTTGTAATTCCCAGTCCATACATCAGCCTTTCACAGTTTCTCTCAAATACTGCATAATTTCACAAAAGAAGAAAAAATTTACTACAATGTCAGAAACAAACTAATATTGCCAATATCACAATCTGGGACAAATTTACAACAACTTGTAGTCTTACGGAACTGGATTTAAATAAAACTATTTAAGTTTCAACACATTGTATAATCAGAGTTGGTTTCATGAATCAGGGATTACCTAAAAGGGATCCAAAATTGCTTTCTTCCCCCAACGGCCTGCCCTCAACACTGAGAAAGAAGAACCTAGATCAGTTGAAGAACTGGACAGCCAACACCCTGTACTTCTTAGACTCTGCCATTTTTTAAAACTGCCTCCTTTATTGAGGTATAATTGACAAAATTTTAATATATTTAAAGTATACAATGTGATGTGTTGATATATATATACAGATTATGAAAGGATTCCCACCATCTAGTAATTAACACGTCCATCACCTCAGTTATGTTTTTGCAGGAGGACGTAAGAATGCTTGAGATCTACTCTCTTACTGAATTTCAAGTATACAATACAATATTATCAACTATAGTTAACATCCTATAGATTAGATCCTTAAAATGTATTCATCTTATAACTGAAAGTTTATAACATCTTGTTTTTTTTACAAACATCTTCCCATTTCTCCCACCCCCTAAACCCTGGCAACCAGCATTCTGTTTCTATGAGTTCAGTTTTTTTCTTTGCTTTCTTTTCCACATGTAAGTGATTCCATGAGGTATTTTTCTTTGTCTGATTGATTTCACTTAGCATAATGCCCTCAAAATCCAGCCATGTTATTTCAAATGGCAGGAATTCCTCCTTTCTCATGACTGAATAACATTCCATTATATAAACACATACTTGTATACACATATGTGTGTATACAAACACACACACACAATCTTTTTTATCCATTTATCCATTGATAGACACTTAGGTTGTTTCCATATCTTGGCTACTGTGAATGCTGCAATGGACAGGGAAGTACAGATATCTCTTTAATGTACTGTTTTCATTTCCTTTGGATCTATATCCAGATGTAGGATTGATGGATCACATGGTAGTAATATTTTTAATTTCTTGAAGAACCTCCATACTGTTTTCCACAGTAGTTGTACCAGTTTATATTCCCACCAACAATATCCAACTGATTCCTTTTCTTCATATCCTCACCAGCATTTTTCATCTCTTGCCTTTCTGATAATAGACATACTAACAGGAATGAGGTGACATCTTATTGTGGTTTTGATTTGATTTGCAATTCCTTAATTATTGAGAACTTTTCATGTACCTCTTGGCCATTTCTCTTTGAGAAAATGTCTATTCAAGTCCTTAGCCCATTTTTAATTGGGTTGTTTTTGTTTTGTTTTGTTTCCTGTTGAGTTGTATACATTCCTTGTGTGTTTTGGATATTAACTACTTATCATATATGTGATTTGCAAATATTTTCTCCCATTCCATAGGTCTGCCTTTTCATTTTATTGAAGGTTTCTTTTGCTGTGCAGAAGTTTTGTAATTTGATATAGTCCCATTTGTTTATTTTTGCTTTTATTGCCTTTGCTCTTAGTCAAATCCAAAATTGTTGCTAAGACCAAAGTCAAGGAGTTTATCCTGTTTTTCTTTTTTTTTGTCCTAGGAGTTTTACATTTTCAGGTTTTACTTTCAAATGATTAATCCATTCTGAGTTTACTTTTGTGCATGGTATAAGATGGGGGTCCAATTTCATTCTTTTGTGTGTGGCTGTCTGATTTTCCTAACACGATTTATTGTTATTTATTCTTTCTCCATTTTGTATTCTTGGAATCTTTGTCAAAAATTAATTGACCATATGTGCATGGTCATATATGTGTAGTTATTTCTGGGCTGTCTGTTCTGTTCCATTGATCCATGTGTCTGTTTTTATGCCAATTAACACTGTTTGACTCTGCTGTTTTGAACCAGCATTTGATTATTTCCACACCTCCTGGTATAATCTCCTACTGACACTTGTGACTTCAGAGTGTCAGTTTCTGCCTCAAACTTCTTAAGGAACTATGTTCTTCAACAGAGACAGTTATTTCTTTAAGAGGAATTCTGGTGTCAAATGCAATGACAATAAGTTGCCCATTATATTACCAAATCTAAGAGCAAGAACTTCCCTTGAAGAAAAGAAGTAGGAATTCTGAAATGGTAAAGATAAAATATTTTCTGCAGTATGTGCTCTTCTAAATACTCTCCTGGGCAAAAGGGAAGTACATAATAAATTCTCTTGACTCTTCAAGTGGGAAGTTACAACTAGTATTTGAAAAGGTATCTGAACTGTTAATGAATTTTAAATAGCATGAATATCTATTTTGGAAACCAACATACTCTATGAAGAGGTTCATATCTTGTGTTGGACAACAGAAGGAAACTGGCTTAATTAGGGAATAAGAAACGCAGGTCTCACTGAATATATATTAAACATCTTTTATGAGATTCTCTAAGAAATTAGAATGACCAAAACATACTTTTCTTCTGACTTGTGCAATTTTGTTTCCTAAAGGGACATACAAGAAGCACAGGTACATTAATTTATAGTTAGAAGTCAAAAACATTAAATACATAAAAATTAATAGTAAGAAACAGTAAGTAGAAGTCAAAAGAGCAGGCAAAGTTCAGTAACAATCAAAATCAGATAACTATAAAGAACATTACTAAACCAAGCCCTTTGCCATCTGATATTCTCATTTCCCTTGGAAGAACAAATAGCACAAGATTTTATTAACCTTGGGTCAAATCTGGAATGCCATCTTTAGAGTCATCGTTAGTACATCCTTCCTTCCTTCCTTCCTCCTCTCTTCACTCATATCCACAGTGGTCCAAAGACCATATGCAAAAGAGAGACACAAAAATTAGCACCCAACAATTTGGAGACTCTTGAGCTAAACACATTTTCAGAATCTCACCTCAGCTCAATGAAATATTTTAACACAGATTATATCTCAAGGAAATGAGCTTAACTGCAGCAGAAGTTACTGCACTATATTTTCACTGTGCACATTGTATTGGTTCTTTTTTATCTAGGTCGTTCTTCTACAAGTACAAGGCCTATGTATTATGTTGCTTTCAAATAAAGATAAACTGATACCAAATTTTCTGTTTTTGACAGTCATACATTTTCACAGCATTTTCTTCTCCTATTACTTTAGGTCGTTTTGTTAATGACACACACTTAGTAATTATGATTACAAAATCATAGTCATAGCTAAGTGATTTGACAGTGGCACATCCCCATTATGAGAGTGTGAATTCTGAGCTTGTTTTCTGAACTATTAACCATCATTAGATATGAGAAATTGCAGTCAATTCTCACTATGTTATCCAAAGTGTCACTCAAGGATTTAACAAATGCTTAGAGATGTGCTTACATCACAATCTGAACACCAATTTCTTTGTGAAATTTCATTATATCAAAACAAATACAAGCCTGTGTATAAAAGAGTTACATTTGTAAGTATGCAAGGTTTTGATGCTATAATTAAAATTTCTTTTGTCACATACGTAGCATAAAATTGTGATCATGAAAATTAAGGTTTTGTAAAGAATTACTATTTTATTCACAAAGTAAAAGAAATATGCCCATTAACTCATGAAATTAGATTATTTTGTCTATATTTTGGTTATCTCCAAAGCCAGAAAAATAGATAAAATATTCTTCTGTTTATTAAAGGTTTACTTACATACACACATTTGATGAAAATATCAAGAAGGTTATATTATATACAATTGCAGGCTTCTTTAAGAAAAATATACAAATATTTACTAAAAAAAGTTTTGCCAAACAGAATTTTAGAGAGATTCCTTCCCTTCCTAACAGAATGTACTATGATGTTAAGGTAGAAAAGAATCTTTAAGTTAGTAAACTAGATAACAGATTAGTAAAGCATGATGTGATCTCAGTATTCTTTGATAAAAGAATTCCTCAAGTAAATTTTTAAATGTAATAACACTTTGTTCAAATGAAAGCTCTTGTAGATGTCCAATATTTCAAAGATTCAGAAGGTACATTGGTCGGTTGAGTAAACAGTGGCCACAATAACTCACTTTGCCTTCCCCTGACCTACTTTCCTCTCTGATCTCAGCCCAAGAACTTTTCCAAGAACATATTTAGAAAACTTCTACTAAAGAGCACTTAGTAGTTTTAATCAGTGTTTTTGGGGATGGGGGGATGGGGAGAGGGAGGTGGGAGGGAGGTCCCACAGCCTAATAGCCCACTTATTAACTAAGAGGGGCATGCTTCTGGTGTTGCAAATCTAGTGTGAGTTTCAGGAATTGATTATGCAGTGCCATTTTTCTACTGTCTGGATGGGTAATATGCTAGTCTGAGACTATGCTATAATATTTTACATTGTTTCCAGCGAATCTCTCAATGTTGGGTTAGGATAGAGCACAACTAAGAAATAATCTCCTCCCCTGACAGCATGTAAAAAATAGCAGCTCACCAGTTTATTTATTGGGGTAATTTAGTTTTTTTGTTTGTTTTGTGCTTAAAAGCACACCTGGAAAAAAATTGAATCAATGCACTTTCATCATTCTTAAAAGTATGTTGGTTTCAAATTCAAAATGAAACCACTTTATTGCTTTTTGACACTTTATGTGAAGTCAGTAGGCAGAACACAATGCTGCTGTCCATTATGGGATATACAATAAAAGAATCCTAAATCCAATCTAAGGCTATACCAATATCACTAGATTTGTGGAGTCAAAGTTACTTTAGTGAGTAAAAACAAAAATCAATGAAACAACTTGTTTTCTGAATGGACCAGATGTTTATATAATGGTCTTGGAAATACACCTCGTTCTGCCAGCATACAAAAGTGTCGGCAACTTCCTGAGACTGTGAGGGCAAGCTAGCAAATATAAAGATTCACCTAACTTTCAGATCTTCTAGGACATAGCTCAAATATCATAACTAGTGGGAAAAACAATAAATTACCCTTCACTCAACAAATGTGTTGAGACCTTAATAGTATCAGACATTGCTCTACACAAGTGGGACCCAACAGTGAACCAGATAGAAATTCTTTCCCTGATAGAGTTTACCTTCTGTCTGAGATGGGAGACCAGAGACAGAAGTATATTCTATGAGATATAGAAGGTTAAAAAGCCATAGGAACAAAAACAAAGCATGGTAAGAATGAGGAGTATATGAGGTGGGATAGGGTTTACAATTTTAAATAAGTTGGTCAAGGTAGTTCTCACTGAGAAGATGGCATGAGTCAAAAACCTGGAAGGAAAGTAGGGAGTGAACCAGGCAGATATCTGGGGGAAGAGCATTCCAGGCAGAAGGAACAGTCAATGCAAAGACCCTAAGATAAGAACTTCACTTGCCTGTTTATACAACAGCAATGAGGCCATCTGGCAGAAGTAGGAGTGACAAGAGAAGAGGAGAAAACAAAGTCTAAGGCTGGATTACATGAGGTGGTCTCCCAACCAGCTTCCCAATCCATACAGGCTAAGTCATGGTCCACAATTTCTTCCCTTTGCCCCTGGCATCAGTCAGATATGAAAGCTCCATGTGCCCCTGGGCACCCTCAGGACACATAGGAGTTTTAAGCCTCCTTTATCTCAAAAATGCATATTCTCACTTGTTTACTGTCCATGTAGTACTTAAGATCATGACATTGTTTAAAAATCATGTTTGCTTTCTTGTTTGTTTTTAAAATATTTCTTCTAATAATTTATATGTTTTGTGGCCAGATAATTTTGGGTACTCAGGTCTGCCAATTCACCAAAATAATGAAGCTAAGCCATACAAAATTATCATATTATAGGTTAAAAATCATCACATACTGGCACTTTCAAATGGTCTCACCTAATATAAGTATTCTTTAATTACTTTCATACAAAAAATAGATGTGGCATATGTGTCAAAATACAATTGATTCTTGAACAATGTGGGAGTTGGGGCCCTCACCACATTCATCCAGTCAAAAATCCACAAAATAACTTTTGACTCCCCAAAAACTTAACTACTAATAGCCTACTATTGATTTTATGGTAGAAAATGATAAAAAAGAGGAGTATCTATATTTTATGCTTTCATGACATAACTCTTCCTTAATTTTTTCAATATTTCTAGGCTATGTAATTCATCTCCAAATTTATTTAAAATTGCTGCAAATCTCCAAAAAAAATTTCCAATATATTTATTGAAAAGAGTCCACAAATAAGTGAGCCCATGCAGTTCAAACCTGTGTTGTTCAAGGGTCAACTGTACATGTGGCAGACTGTGGATTGCCTATACAATTGCCATTTTCTCTTCCTTTTTTGGTAACAGTACCCTGATTTCATCTAAGATGAATGAACAAGCTGAAAGAATATATTCCCAGCTTCCTTTGATGGGATGTGGTCTTTGTCTAAGATCTGTTCAATGATACATAAATGGTAGTGTTATGTAGAACTTTTGTGAAGATCTCTTATAGATGAACTTGACTGGTTCATGGTTTTTGTTTTGTTTTATTTTATGTTGTTTTTTCTCCTCTTCCCCTCTGTTTTCTTTATTCCTGCTTCCTGGAATGTTAATGAGATGGCAAGAGCTTTAGCAGCCATATTAAACCATGAGGTTTCATTGAAGATAAAAGTCACAGGTGAAGGTGACATGGAAAAAAACAGGATATCAGAGTTCCTGATGACCTTGTGGAGCTTTCACAAGTAGCCTTCAATTAACAACATTCAGATCTCTTTCATGAAATAAATTGACCCTTATATTTAGGTCACTGGTATTCCTACCTTTTTTTCACTGTTATATGAAGCTAAGTTTAATTTTAAATAAATTAATTTTTAAATGATTTCTATTGTATTTATCTAAAGTGGTAGAAGATAAATCATTTTAGATTTTTTTTCCTGACCTTTTTGTTTCAACAATCAGTTATTTATGTAGAAAAAATACTATCTAGCCATCTGGAATTGTATAGAACAGGTAAGTTTTTGAATGTTTGGTTGCCTTTGGAAAATATTTTGTAGTCATTTTGTATTATTTGTACTACTGGTCATCATCTTAATGATATTAAAGCAGATATGACATATGAGTTAAGTGGAAGAAAAGTTATAAGATTTCAACTTATTCTATATGAAAATATTTGAAGTTGATTATTTTCTCTCTGAAAAAGGAACCTATTTCCTTTTATCTGCTTTACCAAATATAATTTTAATTAAGATTATATAGCACTGCAACTTAATATATGTTTCTGTGGCTACTAAGATTAGAGAAATCATCACAGAAAAATTCAAACATTTTGAGAATTGTTTACTATACAATAGTCTAATCTTTAAACTATTCTTACATATAAGCCACTGTGGAGAAAGTTAATATGCATTTTAGTGCTTCTAATGAATATTTTAAAAGTTAGTAAAGACTAATAAAAACATAGATTTGAGAACACATATCAGCATTTATTCTTCAATAAGCCAAAGAATAATGATATGATTTGAAATAACTTTGAAATATTTAATGCTTGTGAGTTTTAAGATATGAGTAAAATGGTTCTCATGAATTAAAATAATGAGATCTAGAAACCTCACATTATGTCAGTCATTATCTATTTGAATCAGTGGCTCTCAAATTCATTTTGGGAAACGATACCATCTATTACAGTTTTCACTGGTCAGTAGTGAAATAATAGACAACGTAGTGAGCTTTTAATAAAGCTGACCTAATTCAATTTAAAAGAATGTCCTTTATTCTGAAATTAAGCCCTTGGTTTTCTGATATGCTATTGACCACAGATGACAGTTTATTGTTGTTCCTTTGCTTTAATGTCCTTACTTAGATTCTACTCTTGATCCCCAAATTCATTATAAAGTTACTGGTCTCTTAAATCAAAAAGTGAGAGAATCCACAATTAAAGTGATTTTTTTTTCATTCTTTTTCATTTAGTACTTTTTTACATTCTCATTTTTAGGTTTTCCTTGGAAGTTGTATGAGAACTCAAAACTATTATGTTTTTCTTATAACTGAATTTTGTAAAGATAGAATTTACTTTGGGATGAATTTCAAAGTAATGACTATCAGAACCTTCATTAATTTCCAATAATAACAGCCATGTTTATTACTATTATTTATGTGTGTATGGAGAATCTATTGTCTATTAAGGTTCAGATAATTTTTTTTTAACTGATCCAGCTAGGAATGCAATTTAGCAGCAGTCTTAACTAATGACAGTTACTTGTAAATATTTTTCACACAAGCAAATGTAAATGAAAGAAATATGACAATACTGTTTCTCCTTACTAACATGTTACTCCTTGAAATATCAGACTATCGCCTATAAAGAAAACATGGTTTCCCTTTTATCTACATAATACAGTCATTCATGTAATAAGCAATTATTACTACAGAAATCAGGTATAACTGGTATTAGATCATATTTCCTTTGTCTATAGATATGTAAAACTTGTTCTTTCTTCTGTAAAATAAAAAAGCCTAAAGCAGAGCTGTCTCACAAAACTATATTATGATCCACGCATGCATTTTTAAGTTATCTAGTTGCCGCATTAAAGAGTAAAACTCTTTGCCACATTAAAAAGAAATATGCAAAATTAGCCCTAGTAATTTAACCTAATATATCTAAAATATTCTTCCAACATGTAATCAATATAAAAGATTATTAATAAGGTATTTTACATTCTTTTGATACTAATTCTTGAAAATTCAGGGTGCATTTTACACTTAAAGTGCACCTCAATTCAGACCAAGCAAATTGCAATTGCTCAATACCCATATGTGACTGTTAACTATCATATTAGACAGCACAGGCCTAAAGACATATTGTTCTTAATGTTGACATAATTGGGATACAGACCACAGGTCTGTGACTGTGTAAATATAAGATAATGTAACATAATCAGAATGAATTGGAACCAAGAGTTTTTAATTTGAGTGTGGCTGTTTCCAACTACATGGACTCTTCAGGAGCCTGTAAAATATGATTAATCCTAATAGGAGTGTTCCATTCTCATAATAACCCTATGTATAACCAGTTTACAAGCAATGAAAACCCAATTTATATATTATTAATACAAATACAGGGAGTAAATTAGATAAGACAAACATGTCTGGTGTAGGTTTAAGGACTGGTAAGAATGAGGTTCTCATCTGGGTCTACTTCCAACCAGCAAATAATCAGACAAAAGCACTCATGAGGTCAAGGATACAAGTCAGTGGGCATGACTTTTGAGTTCCTTAGAGAGACATATTCAAGTAAAACTAGCACAACCAAGCTTGATCATTTATATAATTCAATCAGGACTGGAAATTCAGGAGTGATTAGGGACCAATCCTTTTACAGCCTAAGGAAATCCTTGACACTCAATAGACATATTTCTTGCTGTGTTGGGCTGACCCAAGGCCCAGTGCTGCAGGCCTAGCAATTACATGCACAGGCAATATAACTCAGTAACTCTTAAGACCAGACACATTCTCCTCACAGATTGCTCATTAACTGGAATGAGCAAAGAAGCAACAATGTAGTGACTAACCCAGATAAAACTTTGATCAGGTAATCAAATTAACATCCCCCATGAGAGACAGAAGGCTATCATGTGCCTTCAAACGAGATACCCTGAAGACAGACATCAGAACAAAGACTTGTTGTTCTGGGCAAGAATTTCTGACCTCAATCTAATCATGAGGCAACATTAGACAATTCAAATTAAGGAGCAGTTTATGAAGTACACAGACTGAATTCTTCAAAAATATCAATGCCATGAAAGGCAAAAACAGTTGAACTTCCTAGATGAATGGAGATTGAACGCAATGTGTAACTTTAGAATGAATTCTCTATTGGAGGGGAAAATTTTCAAAGAAGGACAGCATCAGAATATGGGACAGAATTGGAATACTAATGGTAAATTAAAGTATCTGTCGGATCATGTTAAATTTCCTGCATTTAGTAACTATAGTCACATAAGAGAATATCCTTGATCTTAAGAAACATACAGAGTATTAAGAAGTAAACTAGTGTGTTTATGTGATAAACTTTTTTTGAAAAAAATAGTAAAATGTGTATGTGTGTTTATGCATATATATATACATATATATGCATATATAGACATACATGATAGAATGATAGAACAAATGTAGTGAACTGTTCAGACTTGGTGAGTCAGGTAAATAGTGTACAGAAATTCTCCTGTTGGTTCTGTTTCTCTGGGGAACCCTGACTAATGCAGAATGTAGACATTACAAAAACAACTGATCATTACTTTTGGTGGAATAAAGCATTTGTAACAGAGCAACACCTTCATTGGCATGTCAAGGCTACTGGTGAGTCATCCAAAACAAAGTTATAGACAAAAAGGCTCTAATCTTTCATTACCGTGCCTGTAGAAAGACATGAGCTAGAGAAATTAAGAAATTATTAGAAAAATCAAATCTTCAAAGCCTGCCTGCAAAGGAAATATCAGTTTCGGATTTTGTTGCTGTTAAATTGGTTGGATTGGGAGTTTTTTGTTGTTTTAAGTTTTGTTTTGTCTTTGCAGTTTCTCTGCCATTCTCTCAGGTTAAACAGCCCTACTGAAAGTGGGCAACCATAGCAAATTACTGTTCTCTAGCAGTTACTCTTCCTTTAGTAATAGCAACTCCAGTGCAGTGGTTGGGCATGTAGCTTCCCAGCTCCAGATTCTATTTTTCAGGCAGTTAGGTACTGCTAAGGCTGAATATAGGTGTGGGTAAAACTGCAGTGTTTCCAGAATCCTTCACCTGGCCTTGATGCGTCTCCTAATCAATAGGTGTTTCCAAGGGGTGGAGAGAAGTAGTCCATCTCCACATTAATAGGTGATACAAGAGGGAGCAAGGGCATGTCTGGACCAGAAAGGTTGGGTTGGGTCCCTTTTTTCTGCAGCCTGTCACCAGACACACAGGTGAGCAGAAGTGGACAACTGCTTGTAGGCAGTAAACAGGTATCTCCCACTTTACTTCTCTCTTTGACTGATTTTGACTCAAAGGTATTTTTCCCTGGGCTGGGAAAATATTTTGCCCCTGGAGTTAGAATGGGCCAATGGGAAGTGGATGAAATGATGTATGTGACTTCCTGACTCTTTTTAAAGACCTTTGTCCTAGACATGATCTTCCCCTACCCCTTCCACTAAGAAGGATGTATCAGTGACCGGGACAACCTTAGGAGCCAGAGATGTTGAGGACGGTAGAGATGCACCTCTAGCCTGAGACCACTCACCTCTAAACTGTTAGGTAAGAGAAATAATTGGTCTTCCAGACATTATACGCAATCCAGGAAGGCACACTCTCCAATGCCTTCTTCAAATTTGTCTAAAGAAGGTAACAAAAGAATATCCCAGAGAGCAGAGCCAATAGTCCAGGGAATGACTCCAGGGGCAGAGGCAACGAGGTGGGCCCACCAAGCAACTCTCCCTCCTACCTGAGTTTCCACCCAGCAGGATCTGCCAGCTGCTCTGGACCAATACCTGCTGGATAGTCCCACCCTCCCTTTTCCCTTTGGAAGTTTTATTTATCCTCTTACTGCTCCACCATTGCACATCAGCTATGGGGACAGGCAGGAATATATGTTGCCTTTTATGTTTATAGATTGGTGAAACTCAAAAAGCTGCAAGGAGACCTAATGAAGTGGACAGCATTACTCAAAGATCCTAGACTTGATTTAAGCATAGTAACTGGATGGAATGTGTGGTCGTCTCTCTTGCAGGAAGCATGTGTGTTCTATGTGGGGGAGGAGAGTGGATGAGGATACCTGCTGTGGCACGTGTATGTGGGAGACCAGAGAGGTAGCCTTAGCTAATAGAATCCCCGAAACTTCAGCTAGTCATGTGGTCATACCTCTGTGGACTGTATTTTCTCTTGCAGTAAAGTACAGTTCTGACTAAATTTAAATCAATAGGATATGAGTGGAAGATACGACTTACAGTCATCTACTTAATTCTCTCTGCCTGGACTTCCTTTCCCCTCCTTCCCACTGGCTGGGAAATGTCACCACTGGGGCCAGCGCTAACGTTTTATGTTGGGATGGCACGACCACCCCATCAGCCCTGGATCACTTAGCTCTGGACTATTACGTGAAACAAAAATAAACTACTTATTTCTAGTCTCTCTAACAGTTACCTTTCATTAACTAAAACAATTTTTACCTAGTTTTGGAGAGCCCTACTATAAAATATTTGACATCCCAAGAAAAGCAATAGGAAAAATGTACATATTGAAAGAATATGAACATTCAGAATATTCATAGCTACTTTAAGACCTAGACTCTTCCCCCAAAGCATACCTGTTCACAGATTTTATTCATTTACAAGCAAAAAAATTTGCCTTGTTAAGCTGAAGTTGCATTTTAGCCAAAATATATAGGCATTATGTTGCATGCCTAGCTGACAAAAGATTATAGCTGCTCAAAATGAATAAACTTTGATAATAAGTAGAAGGTCAGAATACAAGAATTTCACTGAGTAATATACATGCAGTATTACAGCTACACTTCACTTTCCCAATTTGATGTTATGCCACATGGGATTGTTACTCTGTGACAGATCATTGTCATACAGTTTCACTCTAACCTTCTCAACAAAAACACTAAAATAATGATAAACATGGTAAACATAGTCTATTTAAAGAATAAAAGTTACTTTTTTCAGGTTTATACAGTGAAAGGTAGGGTTAAAATCAGCCTCTTGCAGACATTGTATCTTAAATATCCTGGAGGAAAAAAAATATGCCAGAAGTGTCTCTATCCCTCAATAGTGCTTTTCTCAGTGAAGGTACTAGAAAAATAATTTTAACAAATTAATTTTTCATATTTGCTCTAATGATGGCACACAAATCTCCAGCCTTCAAATCAGTGAATATACTGTTTTTCTTTAAACATCCTGCATTTAACAAAGAAATCCAGGAATAAAATACATTGAGACTACATAAATGTGTGTGCACATCTGTGTGTGTACATCCTGTCACAAGTCAAAAGAAGCTGATGAGGTTTGAGTGTAGACTTAGACAACCCAAGGATATATAGGAACATTCCTGAAGGAAGATTACAAGGTTATTTTTTATAGAAATGTCAATAGATTAAAATTGGAGTCACTCTGTCCTTAATATAATAGTCATAAATAAGGAGGCATGAATTATCAGCTGTTCACATAAGCAGCTTTAGAGAATCAAGGAAAAAAGATTAAATGGATACAATTTATAATCTGGGCTCTCCATAACCCTAGGGCATTTAGTACCAGACTTCCACAGAGCCTCTGGCTGGGCCTAATTAATGACCTTCGCCACAACACTGGTTGACAATGTGCTGTCTTTGGGGTTGACCTAATATTCCTCAAAAGAGTAATACACAATAAGGCAATACAGTCTATTGTATTTTCAACCCATTTAAGAATCAGTTAAAAAGGAGAAATAGCACCCAATTTCCTGCTTAACTCTGTAAACCCATGAAAGACAACTGTGTCACACTTGGATGTTACAATGACCTTTTTAATATTCAATATTCGAGAACCATTTCCTCTGTTGAATGTGTGCATTGTATGCAAGTATATATGAAAACATAAACACATTTATTTGTATCAGACTCTCTTTTCTGTCTACCACATGGTGTAATAAACTAGATTTATAAATAATTCAATGGAAAACACTAGCACATTATTGCTATATTTAGAAATGACCTTTTCCTTCTCCAGATAATTTCTTAAATCAAATTCCTAATGATGAGTTTTTATGTTACAGGTACCTATCTCTTCCACAATATGGTGTATTATTTTAATTTCCTAAGCATGAATTTTTTCCACATACTTTATGAAATGAGTTACTTATTTATGTAAATGGTACATGAATCCAAATATCAAGTCCTATTCCTTGAAGCAATCATGTTAAAGAGTATCATGGATCACAAAGACTACCAGTTTTAAAGTCAGGTTTCCTGGGTTGGAATCCCAGCTCCCCATCGAAAAGTCATGTAACTATGGGCAAATCCTTACCTTTTTAAGTTTCCTCTTATCTGAACAAAGGGCATACTAATAAGGTCTACTTCTGTTTTGAGTATCAAATGAAATGAGGCATCTCAACAAGCAAAATGCTCTGGGGTAAATTCTTCAATGAGGATTAGCTATTATTATTATCATATTTATGTTTATTATGCTTACCTTGTTACTGCTACACCTAAAGTGAAAGTCTACTGTTACTTTCAGTCTAGAAGAGTGATGTACCATCTGTAATGGACTGAGTATCTTTTGTCCCCTCAAGATTCCTCTGTAGAAACCCTAATCCTAATGTGATAGTATCAGTAAGTAGGGCCTTTTAGAGGTAATTAGATGAAGAAGGTAGAGACCTCACAAATGGGATTAGTGCACTTATAAGATGAGGACGGAAAACTAGCTAGTTCTCTGTGCTCTGCTGGGTGAGAATAAAGCAGACAGCCACCTACAAGCCAGGAAGCTGGCTTCACCAGATGCCAGAGCTGAAAGCACCTGGATCTTGGATTTTCAGCTTCCAAAACTGTGAGTAATAAATGTTTCCCATTTAAGCCACCAAGTCTGTAGTAATTTGTCATAGCAGCCCAATCAGCAACCCAAAAGGACTAAGACGCTATCCTACAAAGTAACAAAAAGAGGAGTTTCTCCTTTATCACCACGGAGCAGAACCAAAGAGAGCCAATTATTATGTATATACATATATGTAATTGCTGTGTGAGATAAAATGTATTTTAAAACATCCAATTTGTCCACAAGGTGCTATGCAATTGGAAAATGCATACACACCTTTACTTTGAGGCCATTTTAAGCATCACTGCATCAGGGCTCTGCAGGGAACCTTCAGCCTCCTTGCTGCCCTCACTCATTCCCATACTTTGTCCTTTGTAAGGTCCTTTGAATCTGCAGTATTCTTTGGACCACCATACCCTTTCTGCTCTTAATATTCTACTTTAAAATCACACTCTAAAACACTCTTCCCAGAATAATTCATTTGACTTGCATCACTGTGCAGACCTTACCACCTTACACCCAGCCCTCCTCTCCCTCCTCTGATGTCCTCTCACAGCACCATCATCCCCTCCCTCACCCAAAAGGGAAAGTTTGGTGTCACCTTCTCTTATTCCTTCTCCTTCACCCCAGCACACTCACTCATCAAGGTCAATCTAGCTTACTGCCAAAATATTTCTTAATATGAGCCTCGTCTATTCTCCATCCCCCATACCCAGGCAAACTGCTGTTACTAAACTCAAATATTTTTAGTGTTTATTATTTCTTTCTTGAAATAATGCCATATTTTCTAAGTTTCCTATCTTTCATTATAAATACCATTTTTTATATGTCTTATCAATTGTTTCAGAATGTTTGGTATTAAATGTATGCATTCACAGTCCCAATTATAGGATTGAATTTATAAACTTATCATTTGTATTTCCATCACATCACTAAACTGTTTCAAGAAAATGATTAAAATTATGTATTTAATAACACAGTAGCCTCTGATGCTTAAGCCTTCTTACATACAGGAGCCATTGTGGTCAACTCTCAAACACATATTAGTAAGGAATCAGCCTGCCCTAAAAGCACATTACAATATGCCCTTTCTTAATAACTTGATACTGATAACAACACTGCTTACAAGCCATCATTACATTTAGATTTCAATTTTCTACAAGAGATAGGTTTCTTAATATGTCTAATGTTTTAGAAAAAATTAGATTTAATAGCCAAGGATATTCCTATTTATAAATAATTGAGGCTGTTAGTATAACATGAGTGTCAAACAGCAGAAAATTACCTAAAGGTCAACCTCATGTTAAAGACACCGTTACTAAAAAAAAAAAAAAAAAAAAGAGAGAGAGAGACACTGTATTCCACATGAAGATGGTTTCCTCATCTTTAGTGAAATTTTTGCTTCGAAGAAGTGTTTAATTCTCAAATGCAGAAATTCATAAAAATTTATATTTTACAAATGAGTTATGATGGTTTACTGTAACTTGGTCATTTTAGAGCTATTCTCCAGAACACAGTCCATCTCCTCTCACATTAGTATCATTTACAGAATCCAAAATGCATTTGAATTCAGATTTCCTGGAACCCCAGAAGGGATTTATTACATGTCTTTTCCAAAGTTAATAATGCCTTTTTATTTGCATAAAAATATGATTTCATCACAGCTCCAATCAGAGGCAATAGAAGATGACTGTGGATGTCTAAAGATTTTCTTATCTGAATAGATCATGAGGATGGACCTTCACATTCATCGCTGACCTTTTATCTTTTATTGCTGAATTACACCCTACAAGAAAACACATCAGCTTAGAAGAATCATCACTCACAAAGATGCAGGAACTTATCTGGAAGACAGATCCTATGATATGTTTTGTAAAAAAAAAATACCACCAGCCTTTTCTTCAAAGTCAAGACGAAATCACTACACAGATTCCAATGATTCCAAGTGTTCCAAGACATGACCTTTTAAATTTCTTCTCTACCTAATTACTAGAATTCACCTTTTAGGTAATTGTATAAACTTGGTGCCATAGCACTTTCCTCTTGCCATGTTCCCCACCTGTAAGAAGACGCAAAGCCTTTGAAGTGATGAGTTGCTTAATGAGCCATGCATGCTCAAGCCCCAGAGTAGGACTTGTTTAGGTTTTCTGAACTTCAGTCAGACAGAACATTAACAGGGAGTGAAGGGCACACAGTCATCTATTCATTCAGCAGCCCTTTGTTGACCGGGTGACCAGATGTCCTGGTCTGGCTGCGGTAGTCCCTGCTTATTCCTATTGTTCTAATATAATTATCAATAGCGTTCCCTGGAAGGGGTCCTTTTGGACAATAAATCATGTGGTACCCCTTTTAACTGAAGGTTACACATATGCCAGGTCTATTTTAAGTTTCAGGTAATGGACAAATTCTTCTGGTAAAGGAATGAAATCCTTTTTCTACCTGAAAATCACAGAACAGTTGATCACACAGGAGTATCATCCAAGGTATAGTGCAAGACAGCCCCTGTCAGTGGGGAACGCCTGTGACCCAACACAGAAAGACAGCTGGGCTAACATGGGTTAAGAAGCCAAACAGTTGGAGCCAGACTTGGATGGCCATACTGAGACTAGGTAGGAAACTACTTATGCAGTTACTCAGAGATAAGGGTTTTGTCTTGTCAATACCCCAGAGATGACAGGTTAGTATTTAAGGAAATAATCACACTGTAATTATACCTGCATGTTCTTGTATTTCATGTAGTGTATATGTGCTCTTCAATGAAATACTAGCCTGGTTCATCCATGGTGTTTATTAGTTCATTCCAAAGGTCCTCCCTGATGCTGTTTTCACACTGAAGTTATTAAGCTCCTAAATCCTTAAACATAGGTCCATGTTTAAGCTCAAATCAGTAAAAAAAAAAAAATCTAAGATGCCCAAACAAGCCAAGTATGCAGCCTTCTAAAGACGAAAATGATGATAAAATCTGAGGGCATGAAAGGTCCAGAATCATAGGAACTGGGGCTGTTCTTTTAAGGGCTCTAGGAGGATGGTTTTACTTAGGAGCTGCTCATAATGTAGCAGAAAATACATAGGACTGGTAATCAGAAAATTTGAACTTAGGTCATACATACTGACTAAATGATCTTAACTCAGTTTCTTACCTCTCTGAACATCATTCTCTTACAGAAAATGTAGAAGATAATCATACTGATTTCACAGTGTTATTTTTACTGAAAGAGTTAGAGTAGAAGATGCTCGCAACAACTAGAACTGCTAGTACACCCTGGTTTTCTCCAGGCCATTCCTAAAACTCCTTTCAAATTGGTAAGATTTCAAATGTCTCAAAGATACTTCTTTCTTCCCTTGATCATTTATTTTCTTTATCATCACTGGCATATGGGCAAAAAGAAAAGTGGGCATGTCAATACAAATCTTTTTTACCACATCTAATTCTTTTTTTGTTGAATCCAGTTAACTCTGCTCTTAGGTTTATTAATAATATAATTAATGACACTTGTCTAAACCCTTCAGTTCTCAGCTATTTGTTTTATTGGCATGAGGAAAGAACCATAGTTCATTTTTATCTTCTTGCTAAGAACAAAGATTTTTCAAATAATCCAGCCAAGCCAGAGTGGTTCTGCAGTCTAGGGAAATCACATGTCTTTCCGGAGGAACAGCATGTAATTAGTGTCTGCTCTCAAAATAATTGGGAGTGAGTGCCTTGATTCATACTGTTCATGATTATCTGGCCCATATTTCATTTCAGATGACATCTTTACCTGCCAATAAACAGTCCTATGGTCTTTTTATGCTGTATTCTAGAAACTATTCTTTTTTTCCTTTTCAACATTTGAAAGCATTCACAGTCAAGAATATAAAGTTTTAAATAAAAAATTAGAATTAAAAATTGAGTTTAATATCCAAAAAAGAAAATAATTACAAGCCACTAAGCTTTAGAAGGCAAAAACAAAACACCATTTCCCAAGCTTTCTTTCTACACTGTTTTTTAACCAACCATGAGTACACAATGCATGAATTTCCACAGCAGTTGACAATCTGTGTGCCACAACTATGATGCCAATCTCTCAGATTCAGTTGTTGATTATTTTCTTGAAAGGTTCAAGCTTTTAGTACTTATTGTCTGGGTCATCCCTAGTATTTCTGCAGGAAATTTGACACAGATGTCAATGCTAACATTTCACAATTTTACAGAATATAAGGATGGGTCCCAATCAGACATGGGAAATTCCCCACATTTTTATATCTCAGTCACCATTAATATAATTATGAACTATAAAATTTATAGTTAACAGTTATGGTTATTCAAAAATACCTAGGAAGTGATGTTGAGCTTCCAAGACATAATTGACCATAAAGAGATTTTAAGGTGAATGTAGAACTATAGAATTAACAAACATACATGCTATATAGGTTTATTCCTTTAGATATTCACCTATTCATTCAACAAATACTAAATACCTACTCTGTGCCAAACATCAATTTAGGTTATTAGAATATACCAGTTAACAAAATTCCTGCCTTCAATGAGCTCACATTCTACTAGATGGAGTTGGACAATAAACAATTACATAAAAATTAAGAAGTATATAGTATCTTGGAATTCTGTAAGTGCAATGAAAGTAAAAATGAAGAGGATCGAGTTTGTGGTATAGTGAAGGAATATCTGTATCTTTTATAGACATACTTTTCACCAGAAAAAGTTAATGCTTACAAATCACCAATACAAATGACATTTGCTTCTCTTAAATATCTATGAGCTTTTACATCAAAAAATTATCCATTTTTCTTGACATTATTTAAATGGATTCATAATCAAAGTTAATCAAATGTGCAACTAAAAGAAAAGAGAGAAAGAGAAACATGTGTCATCTTAAATCCGGTGTTATCTATTTAGTTCCAAATGTGATGTCATGTCAGTTATATCAATAAAATTGTGTTCTGACACTGTACACTGAAAACAAATATCTGTAATTACTCCTAGGAAAAGCAGCTACTACCTGAGAACATCTGTCAATCTAGTGTGGAACCAATTTATTTCAGTTGTTGTCATTACTATGATAGGTTCAATAATGTATCAACATAGCTGTACAACCACGTTTATTTTATAGGTCACTGTTGCTTTCATTGCAACATAACATTGTGTTTTACAAGTCTCTAATGATTCTATTATTAGCAAAAAATGGGTGTTTCCAACATCAAGAAGATGTTAACCACTAATACACTAATCAAAGCAATGTGCATATTCCCAATCTCTCTGCAAATCTGCTTTTGTTTCTCATTTAGAACTCAAGAAATATTAATTGAATATTACTAAATGCCAGGATTCTTGTAAATGACAATAAAATCACTTAAGTTAAGGAAACTCCCTGTTATTCCAGGAGTAGGCTGTCAAAGCTGGAGTTACTATAAGAAAAATGACAAACAAACCACATACCACATCCTCTAGTAGGTGCAGAAGGGTTTTGCAAAATATATGATTAGCTACACATTTAAAAGATGTCAAATATACATACTAGATATTTGGAATGCATTCTGATTTGACCCTTGTTAATGAGTATTTTCTAGGCTTCAGATATTCTATCACTCAAACTTCTTGGGACTATATTTTTATTTGTTTTTATTTCAAAGCACACTGGCAAATTTGGAATTTGCAACAGGATTACAGAAGAGTTGTGCTCATATGCAGGGCAAACAGGCAAGGCACATCTTTGGAAAGCAACACCCTTGATGATACTGAAGAATAAGGAAAAGGAGATGAAGAAAGGGGTTAGCAAAAGAAATCCATTGGTGGTGTGGCAAGAACCAGGGCATCTATCAAAGCAGGGGCTCTTAACGTTTTGTACCAGAGACTTCTTGTCAGAATAATGTTTTTAAATGCATGAAATAAATAGCATTACAGAGGAAACCAATGAAATACAGTATCAAAACTTTAAGTGTCATATAGAAATATGTGTGCTTCTTTGTTGGCACTTCAATTATAAAAGATACATCTAATAACACCTATAATTTCAAAGTAGGGCTGAGTATAAACAATATTTTGAAATATCTGCAATAACTGTGATGTATCTAAAAATATTTGTGATTTCTAATGCTGACAAAGTCGCAAGTGCTGCTAATAGAGTAGTTTATTGCCTTCAGATATAATTGAAGGATATGCTAAATTTCACAGGTCATATTTTACTGATTATAAAGTACACCTTTCACCTTCCTACCCTCTATGGCTGCTTTGTAGTAAAGACCTAATTCTTACCAATGCTTGGCGCCATTCAGCAATCTAATTTCCCAGTGCCTCACAATGCAACATGTTATCAACCATACACATTTCCCACAGAAGTGTAGACCTCATTATGTCCCTCGTACTTCCCTGTCATCAGTACTGCTGTGCTCATGCTAACGTGCACTTGGATAAATAGTTCTATTTACCCAGTCTCAGGTCTGATAAAATGCACCACCATTAACTGTCATTTTCAAAACCACAGAAATCATGTAATACTGAACATTACTACAGCCTGGCAGAAACACACAAAGTACAGGATATAGCACTAAGATAACTCTATTAAGACATACAATCAAGTTTAGATGGTTTACAAAGCCAAGACAGTATCACCAAATCAACTGGTTAACAACTGACAACAATAGAATCACTGAAGTTCAGGTAACAGGGAGTTCTGTTATTCCAGGAATAGGCTGTCAAAGCTGGTGTTAGAAGAAAAAGAATCAAGAAACTGTGTCAACAAGGGTAGAACATTTGTTGGGATGCAGACAGCCTGACTTCATCAGAGCTCAGATAAAAGTAAGATACGCTATTTGATTCATGCGCTAGTGTGGAATCATGCTGCCTTCCAATTACTGAAATAGTTTCATCTATGACACCTTAAAGAAAGACTTATCAAATGATCAAGTGGGGTCACTCACTCACTGAAAAGAGAAGAATCAAGCATATATTTGAGACATCCTAGATGAACTCAGGAATGTTAACAACATACAGATCACATGACCACAGTAACTTCAATTCTAACTACTTTGTTGCTGTGCAGAAAATAGTTCCCTTGTGAGAAAATAAAATGGCAGAAGGAGTGCCTTTTAAGCAACTAGAGAGGTCATCATTTTCTACAACAGTAAAGAGGTGGGAGAAAACAATAGGAAAGGAAAAGGAGAGAGTCGTCTCCACAGTGCTTACGGAAAGTACCCTCAGAAGAGAGTCAAATCGTGGCTGCATGACGTATGCGACAGCAGAGGGTCCCAGACCCTCCAAAGGTCCCTATACCCTGTGAGTTGCCAATAAATGAAAATAAAAATAAAATTGCAAAACCACAAAATGGGCTTGGAAAATGTGAACATCACCTTCCCCTATTTTTTGCTCACTGTAAGTCTCCAGATTCTGGTGCCACCTCATAAGAGAGGAAACCCTGACTGACTTTTCTACTTAAAGAAAATAAAATAGATCAAATGTTTGTTGTTTATTCAATTCCTAAGATTTTTGCTAGAAATTTTTGAAAATGTACTATACCTATTTCTGCATCCTAAAACTGAACAATTTAGGCAGCCATTTCAATGAAAAAAAGTCATACATCCCACAATCTGTAATGACAGACTTGAATAATAGAAGGTAATAGAGATCATGTGTGTATATATATATATATATATATATATATATATATATATATATATATATATATATTAAAGAGACTTTGAATAAACTTGATTTACACCTTCCAACTTATTACCTCGTGATTTTTGATATATTCACAAAGTTCTTCTGGCTCCAAAATTATACTATTAGCTCATTTTTAGTTTCAAATCTGTATATTTCTGTGGCTCTTCACATCCACGCCCTAGTGTCTTCAAGCTGACAGAGTTCCTTCCGAGCCAAACTTCCCCACAGATATGTGTGAAGTAACTATGTATCTCAAGATTTTTTCATTGAAATTAATTTTTAATGTATGTGCAATTATGTGAATCATTAAAATTGCAAAGGTATCATAAATAAAGTAAAACCAAAAGAATGATGAAGTTATGAGCTCATTAACCCCAACAGGGATCAATGAATTCTGTGTTACTTCCTAAGAGTGAATCTCACAGAGCCCATGGTCATGCTGGTGACTTAATAAACTGTGAACAGAGACAGACATGAGCCACAGCCTCTAGGCAGTGCAGCCTTTGAATCTGCACAAGCATGCTGGTCCAAACAACATCTGGATAATTGATATCTTCCAGAAAAAGGGAGTAGCCAAGAAATTTATGGAGAGAAACTAGCATAACCTAGAAATACTTTATATGCTTTTTAATCCATCTATCTAGTAAAAGACAGACAAATGTTGAAAACATAAATATGTGATATCATAAATTAGGAAAAAACATCAGGAAAAGGTGGAAAATTCGAGATAATGGTTTCAATTCAGAATAACAAAAAATCACTGCAGGAAATGAACTGGAAATAAAAGTCAAGAGGGTTTGGTGTGGTGAGGGGAGCTTATGGTAGACCCCCTTTTTTTCAAATTATGCCTCTCCCTGTGATAGCACTGTATTATATTCACCTCATTGATGCCACCCTTAGTTATATGTCTTATTTGGCCAGTGAAATGGAAGCAATGAGATGAACCCCTTCCAAAAGGAAGCTTTAAGTGTCATGTCTTCCTGTTTGCATCAAGTGCACCTTCAGTGGCTTCTTGTAACCACACAGGTGCTGCTTCCTCAGTCTCGACCCCATAATGAAGCTGACACAGCAGAGCCACAGTTGATTTAGGATAAAGAGATAGTATGAGTAAGAAATAAACTTGTTTTTGTAAGCCACCAAGATTTGGAGGTGGTTCATAATTGTAGCATAACTTTGCCTATGCTGTTAGAGGACTGATAAGATTCCATGAGCCAAAAGCAGACCCAGCAAGCATATTCCAGTAAAGACAAATGCAGGGCAACTACTGGTTAGCTCTACCCCAGAATCCCAATACATATGGCATGCTGCTTTCACCTGTGAGCCAAGAGATCACTTCAAGGAGATAGCACCAGGTCAGCACTACAGGATACACCTTAAGTCAGTGGCATTGCTTAACCTTTCTCGAACACATGACTGTAACTCTTTTTATTTTTTTAGCTTCTAAAGCTCTAGTGAATTGACCATCTAGTGCTCCTGTTTGCCTGAAGGTAGTGAAGGTAGTGATCCTCTAGTGTTCACAAACAGTAAGATTTGCCCTTTACCCGAGTACGCAAAGAATACGAGAAGGTGAGAAGAGGAAATCCTAAGGAGAGGAGCAAGGTAGGAGCAGTTCACATACCTGGACACACAAAAAGTATAACTACGTTTCCTAAAACAATTTAATTTTACTCTGTATTTAACCTGTATTTTGGGGTTCCTCTATCACTGGATAGAGCCACAGTTTGGAATCTGGCACAGGGGTTTGCTAAGGAAAGTCAGGGAGAAGTTTCTTGGTCATCTCATTATTCCACACAAATTTTCCCTGAGCTATTTGCTATACTGGTGGTCCTTAAAGCTCCTTGCCACTTGTGACTGGAAAATGCTGCTGTGGCACCCCTTCATAACCCTTCACGAGGCTGCCTATGAACCTTTTTGCCAAGATCCAGCCCGAGGAACTTGCTGCCTTCCCAACTGAATCACCTAGGAAACATATCTCTGCTCTCATTACTCACCTTTTCCTCAACTGGGAATCTCTAGCAAAAATACCCTGCTGATTTTGTGCTTTGAGACAAACTCTTTTATATCTAAGCAACTTCTATGTACTCTCTTGGGCTTAATTTTATCAAAACAAATGCCAAGAAGAACCACAGTCAATTTGTTTTCTATCCAGCCACACCTTTACTCTGAGTCAAGAGGAAAAAGGCAATTTGATTGAGTAGGAAAAAAAGCACAAAGTTAAAGAGAGGAAGGTAATTTTTAAATTAATCTGGTTTCTCCTCCCTCAAAATTACCAAACCATTGTGGCAGGTAGAATTTCTAGAAATGGCCCCTAAGATTCCACACCCTAATCACCTGTGTCTATGAATGTGATAAATGACTTCTATAGTTGTGTTATATTACATGGCACAGTTTACCTTTAAAAAATTGAATCGACCCAGACACTATGGAGAACAGTACAGAGTTTCCTCAAAATATTAAAAATAGAAATACCATATGACCCAATAATTCCACTTCTGGGTATTTGCCTGAAAAAAACAAAATAACTGATTTGAAAAGATATATGCACCCCCATGTTTATTGCAACATTATTGACAATAGTCAAGAGATGAAGGCAACTTAAGTGTCCATTGATAGAAGAATAACGAAGGTATGATATATATATATATACATACATATACATATATATATATAATGAATATTACTCAGCCATTTAAAAAAAATGAAATCTAGCCATTTTCAACAACATGGATGGGCCTAGAAGATATTATGCTGAGTAAAGTCAGACTTCACTTCCATGTGGACTCCAAAACACAAATGAGCAAACAAAACAGAAATAGACTTGTAAACACAGAGAACAGCCTGGTGGTTGCTACAGGGAAGAGGGCAAGGGGATGGATGAAAGAGGTGAAGGGGTACAAACTTCCACTTATTTAATAAATAAGACACAGGGATTGAAAGCACTGCATAGGGAATATAGCCAATAATATTGTAATACCTTTGTATGGTGACAGCTGGCAACTCCACGTATCATGCTGGGCATTTTATAATGTACATAATTGTTGAATCACTATGTTGTACATCTGAAATCAATATAATATTGTTTAACAGCTATACTTTAAAAAAGAGAGATTATTCAAGTGTTCCTGATGTAATTACTTCAGCCTTTAAAGGCAAAAAGAATTATCTGGCTGGTGGCAGACAGAAGTCAAAGATTTTGAAGTATGAGGACTTCAAGTACAGCTGCTGCTGTGAAGACAGAGGGACCTCAAGATGCAGAGAGTGTACCCCACCTGATACCCAGGGAGGATACAGGGATGTCACACCTACAACCATAGTAATTGGATGCTGCCAACTTGAATGAACTTGAAATCAGATTCTTTCCTAGAACCTCCTGATAAGAGGGCAGCCCAGCCCCGCCAACACCTTGATTTTGATTAGTTTCCTTGTAAGCAGAGAACCCAGGGAGCCCACATGGACTTCGATCTACAGAGCTGTGAACTAATAAATGTGTGTTGCTTTAATCAGCTATATTTGTGCTGATGTGTTACACAGTAATAGAAAACTAATACCATATTCCCTGCACCCAATTTCATTCCTACAAAATAAGGATCACAAATTTCTTAAGCACTATTAATGATTCTTCAAGAATCATTTTAACCTTTTAGTCAATGTTGAGTTAACCAATAGTGGCTGCCTCCCTTATCCTTCTTAGAGCATTAAAGTAGTGTTTATTAAACCTATATAGTGATTCTTTTTTTTCTTTTTTAGCTCTCCGTATATACTCACATTCATCTTATATCCTTGCTTAGGCTGAAACAAGAAGGGCTACCTCATCAAGGACAAGATTTTCTCCAATGTTAGAAAACATTTTAACTTATTCTTAGAGATCAGAGGATGTGATTCCCTTTAAGAGTTAATAGGATTAGGATTAGAAAAATTAAAAATCAGTTTTTACCAAGGGGTACCCCCTGTGCAAGATGTATTGTGCTCTGAATTGCCCTTTATTTGAGAACTCAAGTTAGAAAACTAGTTATTTCCTTAATAGTTTAATTCTATATATCAAAAATTTCAAGAATTATGTACTTCAACTTTGAATATAAATAAGGTCATCTTGTTTCATTTTATAGGTTTTTTTTATTAAAGGGACCTGTAAAGGTAAAATTATTTCAAAACACTTGAAACAGTAAAAGCTTATTATTGTTGTTTCTGATTCTTAGCCAACAAAAAGTATAAAGGTCATAATAGCTGTTTCCCTCTTAAGTCACCATTATACTCTTAGAGACCTTAAGCATCCCTTCAGACATAGTTTCAGTTTTCATCTCCTAAAAAGAACAAGCATTTGGAAGCAAGTACCTCATTCAAGGAAGTTTTAAAAGCTCCGTAAGTTGTATTCTATAACTGAGGGATGTATCAAAGCCCTAATGTACTATAAAAATTTTTTGATTCCTTAAATGTCGCTTCTATGTAATTCTAAATCCCTCCTGTCAGTTTGTCAGTTATAAAAGCATAGGTAGGTTGTGCTCACTGAAGTTTTGATTTTTAAAACATGTCTATAAGGCACAAAGCTCAGGCAGTATTCCATTACATTCTTAATGCTTTCCCATCTGGGCTCTAGCTAACATCCTGAGTGCAGTTGTAGCTGTTCTTGTGAGATGGCTGGAAATGGGCTGGTGAACACAGTGAAGTAGGTGTCGGACTATGTTATTTACGGCGAACAAAGTAGACCCTTTTCCCTTACCAGATGACTTAAGAATCTGAAAAGTCACCGCCTTTGTCCCCTTTTCTGTAAGAGTTTGTGACCAAAATTCAGAAACCAGTACTCTTTTGGTGATTACAATTCCTAGGAAGCAGAAGGAAGGAAGAGAAAATGACATGGAAAATGATGGAGAGCTAATAATACGAAGAATGTTATGCTAGTCTCCACTTTCTGCCAGATGCAGTTGAGGGCCCAATTCCATGAGACACCTTCACAAAGAAAGAACAAACTGCTGTTTTTCCTGATAGCCCACAGGGAAGTGGAAAGAACACAGGGTTAATCACAGGCTTGTTTGCCCCATAGGACAGCAAGCCCCAGAACTTCCAGGTTGTACCACCCCAGTCTACACACCTGCCACACCAGTCTAGCAGTCTAGACAGACCTCCAGACAGCAGTGGCAGTGTCTGCCAAGCTTACAGGAGACCTGCAAATAGAGGCAAGTCAGGGGCAGGTGCAAACTCACAGCTACCTGGGCTCGGCCTACTGATGCACTGCACTTGAGTGCTCAGCTGGTCCCGTGGCATCTTGTACCTCAGCTGTGAGGGCCCAGGGAGAGATGGGAGAGGCTGTTGGCCTGATGTCTGAGGAAAGATGATGCCACACCACACCCATCAGCAACAAGGGGACCTGAGAAGAGCTGCCTCCTACACAAGGCAACAATCGAGTTCAGTGAGCCTTCCTCTAATGAATACTGACATTGCCCCTTAAGGTCTACGAGAATGCAGCTGGTTTCAGCAATATTCCTGGAGATTCATCTATAATATCAACCAGAATACCTTGGCCAAGCAAACCCAGGAATCTGAGTAAACGAGTCCAACACAGTCAACCCCTTGTGGCACTCGGATTCTCTTTCATCCTCCTCTGAGAAACGAATGATCTCATTTATTCCCCAAAGACAGGAACCACTTCTCCCAAAGGGCAGCCAATTCTAGTTCCCAAAAAGGAAAAAGATGGCTAGGAAACTAAGTTCTAGTCCCAAGTACTACAGCTTCTCCCAGTGCTGTCACTGAAACTCATTACTTCCCTCCTCCACCAGCCATTCCACAGCTCCCGTGCCTCCAGCCAGCACTTTCACTGTTCTGGGCCATGTATACGGTGGGGCGACCCAGACTGTTACCAATAAGAGGCCTGAGCCCCAGGAGCCTTGTTCTTATCAGGCCCTGATAATTCCAACTGTCCACTTACAGTTATGTATGTGTGTGTATAATATATGTGTGTATATGTAATACATATGTTTTATATGTGCACATATATAATACATATTATGTAAGTTTATGTTATATACATATAAAAATAGGTTGAAAGCCACTGAGAAGACAAATTTGTAATTTTGCCTAATGCCCACCATTATCACCACCAACAATAATAACAGCAGCAATAATATTGCATTGATAAAATTAAGAAGCTTAAGATATCCAAGCCAGAGGCCCCATGGAATATAAAATAAAACACATGTATGCACAGCTGCTTAACCAGAGCAATTTTGTTGTAGGAATTGGTATAGCTATTTGGAGAAGGAAACATTATTGGGGTATTAACATTTTTATAGTTTACTTGCTAGATATGTATACTACACTGGAACATCCTTGTGAAGCTATGTGTGGAATGCTTATTGTAGGTTAGTATCCAGGTGAAATAATGTCCTGCTAATATCTTCATGGTTCCTCCAAAACAAAAAAATCTTTCAGACTGCATCCCAAGCATATCTGCTGTTACAACAAATCCTATAGTAAGGTAAGGATTCATCTTAGCACAGCTGAGCACAGGAAATAATGACTAGAGTTCTCATAGAAATCCAGATTATTTCCATGTAATCCACTAAGGACAGTGAGAATGTACTTTGTTGTTTGAGTTTTTGTTTTTTTCACCAAGTAGCAGAATAAAATCACAGCATTAATAATAAATTTAAATTTCAGGGCACCTAACAGTTCCCTTGAAAATAGTGAAAATGGACTTTGTTGCCTTGATTTATTCAGATTGCATTAAAGGAAAAGATGCACAGAGGGTACAGGAGAAATTAAAGTACATTTCAGCAAACTAAATATGTTGTTCAGAAATAGTTAAGAATCATCATACTAGCAGCTAGAGCCTTTAATTAGAATTCTGATCCAAAACCAAACACATCTGCTTTTCTTCTTTCAGATTAAAAAGGAGTCAATCTTTTGTTTCAAACTTCCACCCAACAATTCAATGTTTTATGGTGAACAATTTTCCAATCCATTGTGTTGTTGTTTTGGGTTTTTTCCATTTTATTTATCCACATCAAGTTTATACAAAATGTCTAGAAAATCCAAAATCATTTAAGAAAAACCATCTCAAAGGTAACCATTACCAAAAAACATGATGCTACTTCTCCCAGATGTACAAATTTTATTTGTAATGAGCGTGCATGGTAGGCTATTAGAGAAGAAGAAAAAAAAATAACTGGAACAGCTAAAACAATTATACAGTGTAATGGTTTCATCATCGTCATTTCACTGATTCACATCTGTGACTATATAGAATCTGCTACTAATTAAATACGGACATCATTGGAAGTAAAACATCTGGACCAAATCAGGGCTGAGATACTCATCACAAACATTATCTATCCCTCACACTTTCTTTTCACTTGATAAGGTTTATGAAGAGATATTTTTCTTAAAAAAATTCTGAAGCAAGGAGTTGATTCCCCTAAATATGCTATCCATCCCCTTCTACAGTGAGATATAATATTATAGATGTTTCAAATTAGTTCTGTTAAATATTTTTTCCTCTGCTAATTTAGAAAATGGATCTCATTTCACTTCTACTTCTGGGGACAACATTGAGCTTCTTTCATATTTGTAATTCCTTTAGTTTATCACTATAATTTTTAAGAAGATTCTTCTCAGATTTTCTTCTTGCAGCCTGGTGATAGAAATAGAGCATCTTCCTTAAGAATTTTGAAATTGTCTGTATCCAGCACCAATACAGATTGTCACTGATATTTACATTATTGTTCAAGAGGAATATACACATACAAAAAAATATTCAGTGTTTTAAAAAAAGCATAGTTTTCTATTTTGCACTGTAAGATGATTCGGAAATGAAGAGCTTGAGACATGTCAGGTAGTGGGCAGGGCTGCTAGGGGATTCCTACCTCTCAAGCCAGTCTCAATACAATTATGAAATGTCAATGTCCTCCAGAAAAATGATCTATTTCTTCCCGCCTTCCACTTTCATTCAAAGGGGCAGCTTTAACCTCTGCTGTCCGTTATCTTCAACAGGACTGTTCACAGGCTTTCACCAGGAGTACTTTAGCTAAATAGCAGATTTTAACTATTGACTGAAATGCATGGGATACCTAAATTCCAGCATTGCCACTCAACACAAGTCTGCCCTTGCATAGTTACGTAAATCAAGAATCAAACATGTCTAGAGTTTTTTTGTTATGTTTTCTTGCTTGAAACTAAAAGAGTTCAAGGGTGAATAAAATAAACTGAATGGAGTTTACCTACTAGCTAAGAAGAGAACTGACTGAAAAATTAAAAATTAAGTTGCAGTGTGATCCAACGAGAAAGGGAAGTTTTCTTTGTGTTATTGTTCAGAGATATGGCATTAACACTGAATTTCAATAACAGTTACAGTCCTTACATTTGCATATAATCACAAAATGGGTATTTGGAAGAAATCAGCAAATAATATAATTATATTTCTTACTCATTGTGATGTTACCTTTGACTTCCATGCTCAGTTTGAGGGTTTTTGGTTTTGTTTTCCCTGAAAACATAAAATTAATACCTGATTTGGATATATACCATATACTAGACCAGACAAAAATCAAATTTTCAAGATGAGAATAGGCAAAGCACCAGTATACAAGTGAATAAATGTATAACCTAATATTGCACAAGGGAAGCATAAAAGTACAGTAGAACTTTTCTGGGAGTAAATATTATTTATTTCAGTATCTATTGGTTGTTTTTTCTTTACACACAAAGTCCAGCATACAACCAAAACTTAAGAAATATAGCAGCATGAAAACATGACCCCAAATAAGAGAAAAGAAGTCAATAGTGGAATATCCAGAGAAAACATAGATACTGAAATTAGCACACAAGAATTTTTAAGATTAACATATTTAACATACTCATAATGCTAATGTGGAAAAGATAGCTAACATGTATGAACAGAGGAGAAATTTCAGCAGAAAAAATGGAAATTATAAGGATGAACAAATAGAACTGAAAAATACATTAAAAATAAATAAATTATTAGACAAATTTAAAAGCAGCAGAAAAGATCAGTGAACTCAAATCTAAGCTTAAAGAGAGCATTGCAATAATAGTACAAAGAGAAATAAATAATAGGAAAAAATACTGTATAGAGTTTCTGATATTGGTAAGCACAATATCAAATATTGTAATATATGATATTGGAGTCTCACAATAATAGGAGAGAAGGGGATGAAATACTACCATTCTTACACAAAATTGTTCCATAAAATAAAGGAAACATTTTCCAATTTATTTTATAAAGCCAGCATAACTCTGATACAAAAATCCAGTAAAGATATTACCAAAACAAAGCAATACTCCTTATGATAAAATTTGAGAAAATCCCTTAAAAACATCAGCAAATCAAACCAAACAAGGTGGAAAGAAGAACAGGAAAAAGCCATGTGATCATCTTAATACATGCAGAAGAACATTTGACAAAATTTAACACACATTTGATAATTTAAAAAAAAATTCAGCAAACTAAAGATTGAAGAAATCTCCTAAACCTGATAAAAGACACCTATAGATGACATCATACTTAATGTTAAAAGACTAGATGTTTTTCCCCTTAAGATTAGGAACAGGGCAAGAATATTCATTCACATCACTCCTATTCAATACACACTGTGCTAGACCTTCAAGCCAATTAGCAAGGCAAGGAAATTAAATATAGTCTATCATTTAGGGAAGGAAAAAATAAAACTATTTTTATTCAGAGATGACATGGCACATACATAGAAAGTCCTAAGGAATCTTTTTAAAAGCTACTACAATAATGAATTTAACACATTATAATAAATCAATTGTATTTCTATATATTAGCAATAAATAAAACCTTAAAAATACAACTTACAATATTACCAGAAATTCAAATATTTAGGGACAAGATATGAAAAAGTTCTAGACCCAGTCTAATTTGGCAATGGATCATAAAAGCATTGAAGCCATAATCCTTACAGAAGGATAAACAATAGAATATTTTTGTAACCTTGGTGAAAGCAAAGATATAGATAGAATGTAAAAACCACTAGTCATAAAATTAAAAATGTAATCATCAGGCTTCATAAAAACCAGAAAATTCTGTTTTTCAAAAAACTATTAATAAAATAAATAAGCAAACTTTGGCCTGGAGAAAATGCTTTATATATACATGACAAAAACAATATCTAAAACATATATTTTAAAGCCTCGTAATTCAATAAAAAGACAAAAAACCTATTTAAAATGGGTAAAATACTTAAAAACACATCATAAAAGGAGATAGAAGAATGGTCAATAAACATGAAAAGGTGCTCAACAGTATTAGTTATCAAGAGTATGCAATTTAAGAACACAATGAGATACCATTTTCACCTGTTGGAATGACTCAGCCACTAGCCAACACTAAATGCTGGCAAGCTACTGACACTCCTACATTGCTGACGGAAGTATAAAATAGTACAACCAATTGGAAATACCTCATGATCCAGCAATATCATTTCTGGATATTTACCCAAAAGAACTAAGAAAGTATGCCCCCCCTCCCCAACACACCAAACAAACAACACAACAAAAATCTTGTAAAAGAATGGTCATAGAAATCGTACTCATAATAGTTCCTGGTTAGACAACTTCAAGGCTTACCAATAGCAGCATAGGTTAACTATTTGTGATAGAGTCAAACAATTGAATACTACTCAGTAATGAAAGGAATGAACCATTAATACATGCAGCAACATGAATGAACCTTAAAACATTATGCTAGATCCAAATGAACCAGTGTTAAGTTATTTCATTTATTCACAGACCAAGAACTGGCAAAACTAATCTGTGGTTATTGAAATCAGACACCAGTTTTCTGGGGGTTGGAGAACTGACTGAAAATGGTCGCAAAGGAATGTTATGGGATGGATTGTTCTATATCTTGATTTGAGTGGGAGTCACATAGGTTATAAAACTGCCAAAACCCATCAAACTATATCGTTAATAACCATGAATTTTACTGCTATATATGATATTTCCAAAAGAGAAAAAAAGATGAGAAATGTTTAAGAAAATAATTTTAGGGAACCTAGTTTATCTGAAAATGTGCCAGAAACAGAGCAAGAATTATTACTCAAGATTTAAAAAATGGCTACTGAATGCAAAAAAATCTCATAGAAGTAAAAATAGAATATTTGCTAAAATTAAGAAATGTAAACTATGATGAAGTTCACATTTAACACTGTAGTATATTTATACATCCATGAAAGGGTTTCTTCAATTAGAAATATCACCAGTTGATCAGAAAAAGTAGTAGGAACAATATTCATGAGGTGGAATAAGCAACAGGAGGCTAAAGCCAGGTAAGCAATTTCTCACATACCTGATGAAAAGAGGAAGCCAGTCCAGAAAAAGACCTCGAGCTTACCATGTTGGGTGAAGGGTCAGATAAGGAGGCAGATTCCTCACCAGTGTGTGGAAGAGAAATCAGAGGACTGAGCAGCAGGTCAGGAAAGCACCTAGAGCAGGGAAGGTTGCTTACCAGGAAGCTGGTGCTTCGTGGTGAGCTGGGGTCAGCTTTGTCAGAGTCCCCGTGATGCTGCTCAACGTGATTCTTCTCAGAGTGAGTCTACACCTGATTCTACTCAACTTCTTTAACATCCAGAGGGCAAGACTCCCAGCTCTGTCTGAAAACTCGTTACCAGTAGAGACATGCCGCTCAGAATTCCAAGACCTGTCTGGCCATCACCTCTATTTTCCTCCTTGTTTCTTGTCTCCACATGGCTGTTTTCTCAGGGTTTTTCTTGCCTCCCAACCTTCATTACAGTTTTCTGGATTCTTCTGGAGTTCTCTGACCTTGCCTGTAACCCACCTAATGAAAAGCCTACCCAGAGGGCTATTCCACACAGGTTGCCGTCCACCTCTTACCATTCCTCTGCCTCTCCAACCTGTATGTAGTTGGTCTGCATTCATGTGCCCTCAGCGGGGCCTGTGTCCCTTAATATTCTAGGCTTCCTTCAAGGTAATGAACTCTATGTTTTCTGGATATTTTTTAAATCAGTATGGGGCCTTCACAGAGTTTGACATAACTATTTACCAGAAAAATCTATTCCTGCATTTATCATTCACTACCATCAAAAAATTTAACCACAGCCTTGTTCTAATTTTAACTTTCCTTTCTCTCAATTTCTGTTTTCAAATATCTCCTTTTTTATCATCTTCAGCTAGAACCAAAATACTTGCCTGGATTATGCCAGTGAGACTCCAAGAGACCGTGAAATCTTAGCAGGTGGCAAGTCCTCAAACGCCAGAGACAAGTCTTGGCGGTAACAGAAGCTTCCTGGGAAGAGGCTTGCACCCAGCCAGTCCTCAGCCTGGACCTCAAACAGGCCAGGGAATCACACCCAAGATGTCCTACCTGGGACAGGAGCAAAGCATTTTTATTCTGCAGGCTCAGTAACTCTTGGCTATGTGTGTTCTACAAATTTAATCTTGTCCATGATAAGTAGATGCCATTCCATATGTTCTTAAATGGACTAAAAGCCTACAAGTTTTTTTTTCAGAGTCCTTAACAGTTCCAGGTGAAGTGGCCTGGTCCCTGTAACTTAAGCCCATTGCTCACCAGCAATGCAGAACACACGCTGTGTCTCAGCAATGACCAGCATGATTCTCCAACCATTTTCTTACACATAATGAAAATTTCTTGTTGCCAACTTTATTTCTTGACGGAGTTCCTCAACCTTCCTGCTTAAAAAGTGGCATCAAACCTTCTAATTATACCATTAAAGGAAAAAGATTGAGCTAAAAGGAAATATTTTTTTAAAAAAGACATAATACAAGTGGCTTTAGAAAGAAGATGGGAGGGCCCCTTGCAGGACATTCCCTTATCAACTAACCAAGGAAGTATGACTCTAAATCTAAGTCTATAAGCTCAGGTGTGCAAGAGTGACAACTGTCCTTACTTTTAAATAATTTAATGTAATTTCAATTTCTCTTTCCACCAGAAAGGCAGAAAGATGATCTCCAGGTTCACATCAAGGTTCTCTGATATGTTCAGGGTATTCAGATGCTGAGACCACCCAGCTGTTCTTGAGCCAGGCTATACCTTGACCAGGGGGTATCAGGTGAGGCCTTCATTTCAGGCCTGGCTTATCTTTCCATGGATCATCATTTCATCCTGTCTAAGAGGCATTCTCTGGTCCTGTGGCTTCCTCTGTTAAATCTGTGCCAGCTGTGGGGCACAGAATGACTCTGCTGCTCCCCTGCTGGAGCACAGGCCTCCAGGTGAGCCTGTCTAATGGAGCCAAGAAGACATTCTCTACCTCCTGGACCTCGTCCTCCACTGTAACCCACAGCTCCTCTGGACGTCCATCTCCTGGCATGCCATTTTGTTTAAGGCAGACACTGACAGGAGGACGAAGAGAGAAAGATGAAGTTGAAGGAGAAAAGCCGAACAGTTGCCAGTTCTCACTGTCATAGTGGGTCAGACTTCAGAATATAAGCTAACATAGAAATTGTCTAATTTAAAAACTGCATTGCATAAGAAAGATTTAGGAAAACTTTGGTTATAGAGTAAAATTTTATATGGGTAAATTGGCTTTATCATAATATACTTAGGAATCACTTAAAAAACAACATGGGTGAGCGCAGATTTGGAAATAACACATGGGAGAAGTTGGAACTCCTTAAGGACTCAGTTGTGGACAAAATACAAGAGGGAAGTGGAGAGAGAGGCAGAGCCCCCAGAATCCCAGTGGGGGAAAAAGTGCCCCACTCCCTAGCTAAGGCAAATCACCTAAAATCATGCACAGAGGATGGTCCTGAAGCCTGGCTTCCCTCTGATTGCGGAGCCCCAGGGATTTGAATGGGCTTTCCTCCTCTCCACACTTACCCAAGGGTGAAAGCTAAAAAAAAAAAAAAAAAGTCATGAAGGGTTAAATATATTAAAAACAGTGATTTGCAAAATGATACAATGTTTTTGGAAACACAGTGAGAAGGGTGATTAGTAGTTTCACTAGGATATTTCTGGTGTATTTCACCCACTAAAAAAACATGAAGTGGAGTTAAATAGACTGATAAGTCTGTCATATTTATCAGACTTTTAAGATAGTAATACACATACAGCAAAAGCCTGGTACAAAGCTTCAGCAACACTCTCCCTGCAGAAGTCAAGACATGACTGGAGCTTCACTCTGCCAACCATTTGCCACAGTGTGGGACTGTCATAAACCAGGTTTTCTAACACAACTGCACAACACATAGTTCCGGATAGGCCTGATAAAAGACCACCAAAGGCTCTTACTTGCCACTGGTTAAATAATTACTTCTCTTTGTTCACTGATCACTTCAGAGGTTGATCCAATTACTGCACAATTTCTGCTCTCAGTTAGGAAATTTACAATGCCCATATAATCTCATACTGACAGGATGTAGGGCCACTCTGCCCGGCAAAGGCCTAACAGGTCTTTAATGCTTTTCAAGCAGACCATTTTCTGATTGAAAACTTTTGAATGTCTAGTTAAATACTCAGGAACTATCTTCAGAGAAAGACTCTGTAATGCATCCGGTGCCATTACTGTGGCTGTGGATCAGCTCATTGTTGGTAGGGCTCCTCGGGGCTCAGTTAGAAGCCTTTTTTATTTTCTATACAAATGCTCAAGGCCTACTTTGCACACAGTTAATTTGCATTTTTATGGGGATGAACCCATTTTGTATGCCAGGGAGTCATCTGTGGATTTTGCACAGGATACTTTTTTTAAATGCATTTAACATAATGGATAGATTGCTAGATATTAAAGTATAGAGGTTAGTACAAAATATTTGAAAATGTGTTTCATCTAGGCATATTAAATAGAAATATCTTTCTCCTTGAAAACTGAAATCTATGCAATTCAAAGTATGTATTTATATGAGTGTGTGTGCATGCATGTGTGGGTGTGTGTGTAGTGAAGGACACACATACCCAATTAGTTCTTTTATAAAAGAGTGGCAGTTTTTAAAGTTCAATAAAAAAAGTTAGACAGAATATGAAAAAAGAAATACTAAAGATGCCAGAATTCTACACCTGCTATACAAACTCCTTAATTGAAGATATTTAATATTAACCAGAAAACATCAGATAATTAAACTTCAAATTAACCAAAAACCAGAAAGCAGAGGTAACACAGAGGATATTAGTGTGGTTTCTTTCCCAAAATAGAGGGAAATAACTGGAAAGTATGTCTGTGACTGCCCTGAGAGAGCTAGAGGTTTTTTTACATTTTAATACAATTTTACAATATTATAATACAATTTTAATACATTACAGTATAAATTATAAGGAAAAATTCATTTGTTTAGTAAATATATATTGAGTCCCCATGCATACAAAGCACTGTCAAGTCACTATAAGAATACAAGAATAAATAAGACACAGTCCCTGTTCTAAGCTTATCAAAGATGGAAAACAGCTGTGAAGAACTTTGCCAATGCTTTTCTTAGCTTGTGTTTGGTTTTTTTGCTCAGGTTTCCCATATAAGAAACTGAGTGATGATACCTCGCTACTCAAAATGCAGCGTGTGGATCAGCAGCTTTAGTGTCCTCTGGAAGTTTGTTGGAAATGCAGTCTCAGGCCCACCCCAGACCCACTGAATCAAAATCTGTATGTTAAGATCTCCAGGTGATTTGTAAGCAGTAAGATCTGAGAAGCACTGATCTAGTGGTCTGTTTGCCAACATTTTCCATTCTGCCAAAGCTCTATTTCAAAGCAATTAATTTCCAAATCGTAGATGATATCCTTAAAACACTTTGATTATGCTTTTCCTTGCTCACAATCCTTCGATAGTTTCCTGATATTCTGACCTTGACTCTCATAGCATTCCACATTCTGACCCCTGAGCACACATGCACACACACACACGCACACACATACCTCAGGAATCTGGTATAACCACTCCCAGACATTCCTTGTATTCGTTTTCAACTGAATCTTTATTCAGTAGATCACCTCTGCCTCAAACAATGTTTCTTAACTTTGATTGCCCATTAGAAACCCTTGGGAAGGATTTAAGAATCCTGATACTCAGGCTCCCCACCACCCAACCTACCAAGTTAATCAAAATCTCTAGAGGAGCCTCCCATAGCCCACACATTACTATTTTTACAGCTCCCCAGGGTGATTCCAATATGCAACCAAGGTTGTGAACCACTGACCTAGAAAATCTTCCCTCCTCCCCATTCATGTTCTGCAATTCTACTCATTCTTCAAGAGAGATCAAATGCCCCATGGGCAGCCCCCTGACCCTTCCAGCCTGTGGGGATATCTGCCTTACAACCCACAGACATCTTGTGCTCAGTGCTCTCATTGTAAATGGCAACATGGCAAGTACCACAGGTGCTTCCACAGGGTAGGTGCTCATTTTTTTAAATTATAAGTTATTCAATCTAAATTTTCCACTAAAAACCTGGAGAAAGACTGGAGGCAGTATGTGACACTCCTCTCCCACTAATGATAAATGATACAACAGAGCCGAGCAGGAGTGGGGCACTGAACTCACAGGACTATGACAGAGGAGACGGAAGGGGAAAAGAGATGGGAGGCAGGAGGGTCCTTCCAGATTCTCACCTGCCTCCTGCCTAGTTCAGGTGATAGCAGTGCCGCCATACAACCTAGCTGCCAAAGGACCTCTGTTCTTTGCTCTTATTTTCTTTCTTTGTCGTCCTCCACCTTGCAAGGGCAGGGAATAGTCTGTTTTATTCACTGATGTAACTCCCCATTGTGTGGCACAGAGAATGTGTGATGGTTAATTTTACAACTTGGCTGAGCCCACAGGTGCCAGATGATTGCTTATATGTTATTCTAGGTGTGTCTGAGGATGTTTCTAGATAAGATTAACACTTAATCAGCAGACTGAGTGAAGTTGCCCTGCCCAGTGTGAGTGGTCCTCACCCAATCTCCTGAAGGCCTAGACAGAACAAAAAGGCTGCATAAGGGTGATTGGCCCTTTCTGCCTGACTGCCTTCAAGGCGGGTGTTAGTCTTCTACTTTCAAACTTGGACTCAAGGCCTGACAAGCAGTAGAGCAGACAGTGTAAGTCTCAGTCCAAGTCTCTAGCTTGCCAACTGTACACCTTGGGTCTTCCCAGCTTCTGTAATCACATTAAGCCAATCCCTTACAAGAAATTCATTTATATCTAATTACATATATGTCCTATTAGTTATAGCTCATGGAGAACCCAACTAATATAGATGTGTTCAATAAATAGCTGTTGCGGGAATGAGTGACTCCTCATGGTTACTTAGTCCAAGCTTTCACTGTCTCTTGCCTGAATATAATTCCACTTAGCTTAGACATACACACACACACATTCCATCATTTCTGCTTTGAAGAACTGATCTTTCTAAACATGAAATGTGACCGCAATGACTACAACCTCTCTCCAGCTTAAAATTAAGTGTTCATTATCTGCCACCACAAAATAAAGTCAGTTTCTTTCATACTACATGGAGCCTTGATGATCTAACCTAACCCTGAGAAGTATTCAGCCCTATCTTCAGTACTTCTCACCCTACACCTGACATTTTCAGCATCAAGAATCTGCTTATGGTGTTTCTCCAACACCCAAAGGCCTCATGCATTTCTGTCCTTATGTATAATGTCCTGGCTGAGAATGTCTTCCTGCTCCTTGCCCACCTGGAAAACTCCCTTTCATCGTTCAAAATAATGTTCTGTGACAACTGCTCCAAAAGCCTTTGTTTATCTTCCAAAAGAGTGTTAACCACTATCTTCTTGATACTGAAGATTTAACTTACTGAATTAACTCAATTTAACTTGATACTGAAGATTTGACCATGTAGATTTAACTTACTTCTACATTCTGTTTAATTCTACTTTTTGCACTTTTACTGATTTTATGAGTTAGGACACTCCGGGTTACAAGAAAACCAGAAGGCCGTTGCTGTCTTCAACCAATCACAATTCATTACCTGGGGGTTAGCAAATTGCCACATGAAGAAAATTGGGATTCTGTGAACTAAAGAAGAATGACTGTTATATGCTGGATAACTAACCAACAGTGATGCCACATTGGTCTCTCTCTCTCTCTTCCTTTCCATCAAAATGTGGGTGGTTTGAAGGCAAAATCCACAGCATTTCATCTTGTAGCCAAAGTCCATAGAACAATGCCTATCATTGAATATGGAATTGAATTCTGAAGCTTATCTAGGAAAAACCCTACTTAAAATAATTATATAAACAACCTCAGAAAAGGCCCTTTGCCTAGGTTTTTCCACCTATAAAGTAGAGAATTTCACTCCCAAAAATTCTTACAAAAAGCACTTAGTCTAAGTCCAGTCATTGTTACGATATATAAGAAAACAAACCATGAAGGTACACATTAAAAAACTCTAAGCCACTACTTTTCAGCAACAAGAAGGAATTGTTGTCATACTGATTAATACACTAATACCTATGGAGCACTTACCACTGACAGGCAAGCTTTCCATACTGAGTAACTTTGCCAGGGCTGCCATAACTAAGTGCCATGTATGGACTAAGCAATAAAAATTTATTATCTCACTGTTCTGGAGCCTAGAAGTCCAAAATCCGGGTATGGTCAGAGCTGGTTCCTTCTGAGGGCTGGGAAGGATCTCTTCTAGGCCTCTCCCCTTGGTTTGAAGATGGCCATCCCCTCTCCATTCTCTCTTCATATCATCTTCCCTCTGTACATGTCTCATGTCTGAGTTTCCCCTTTATACATGGACACCAGTCATATTGGATAAAGACTCAACCTAATGACCTCATTTCAGCTTGATTACCTCTGTAAACACTCCTGTCTCCAAATAAGGTCACATTCTGAGGTAGTCAGAGATAGAACTTCAACATACAAAACTTGACGGGGGACACAGTTCAGCGCACACGACATGCATTATCTCAGGTATCCTCATAATAATCCTCTGAGGCAAACACTATTATTATCCTCCTTCATAGAGAGGGACACTGCCAATCAATGAGGTCAAGAAGGTGCCCCAGGGACATATGGGGAATGGTGGGCCAACTCATTTATATCTTGTTCATGAACTATAATTTAAGGTGGCAGCATTATTTATAAAGTATATATGCTAATTTTTGAATATTTGATAACAGAACCTAAAATATCCATTTAGTTACATTTTAGAGACAAATAGTATTATATTCAGGAATTATAAAACTAGAGTTGGTTGTTTCTTTGGTATTCATGGAATCTATTCATTTATTTCACATATGTTGAAACAAAGGCCCAGATACATACATTTCCTTACCTAAGTCACATAGTATGTACCTAGCAAGACTTAACCAGAATGCAGGGCTCTCAGCCTAACATATTTCTATATTGTGCCTGTGACTCATAAGGCAAAACAGGCCAGACTTAAGAGAGCTTCACTGGCCTGAGAATACAGAGACTCGGGTTTTTGTGAACTTTGATACTAGTGACTATACAGCATTGACTGATTATATTGTTGTTCATCCAGCAAACAGTTTTGAGAATCTACCATGCACAAAGGACACAATACATGTCCTGGTTAAAAGTGTGGGTCTTGGGACCATACCTTTGAGATTCTGATTCTTCACTTACTAAGTAACTTTGGGAAATAGACCAAACTTCCTACCACTCTGAGGCCTCATCAGTACAAAGGGGATTAGGAAAGCTCTTGTCTCACAGGACAACAATAAGAATTAAATGAGTCAATGCCTGCAAAGGACTTGGTAGGTGCCTAGCATATAATGTTAGTTCTTCGATCTGACTCTGTGCCAAGGACTGCGTTAGGCACTGGAGATCAGACATACAGGGGCAGACAAAGCAGTACACAGAAATTGCATTAGAGATTAATGAGCATAATGTTATAGGCATGTATAGAATGCCGTGACAGTCCTTTAGCCTGTATAAACTCTACTATATCACATCACATGCTGGGGTAATTTGGTGGGACATTAGAAAGTATTTCTGCTTAAAGGTTTGCATTTTCCAATTAATTCTGCTGGGCTAGTTAGAGCAGGCTGCCCAAAGGAGTTATTACTTGAACTGTGTCTCTAAATTAGGTAGACAAAGAAAAAAGAGCAGCATTCCAGGCAGAGCAGAGAAACAGACATCATCCAGGACTGGCAAGCATTAAAGTCCCTACGATGGACTTTAAGGACTCCTGGGGGTGGGAGGTGGGGAAAGGAGTGGTAGGAGATAAGGGTGGAGAAGCAAACTGGACTCACAGAAGCTTATGCCAAGATGGGGATTTCTGACAAAAATGGAACACCTATAAAGGATTTTAAGCAGGAAAGTAAAGTGATCACCATGTGGTTTAATATCTATTGACCTCACTTTCCACTTTCTATTGGCTTCACTTACCACACTACCAGTAAAATGATGGGATTAGGCAAGATAGTTTAAATATTAGATATTGGAGGGATTTTTCCTTTCTGGTTCCAAAATTTCCTTTGTTTTGTTACAAATCTCTGTAGATCTTAATACGAAGAAACACCAGATTCATGTGGAGACAACGCAAGTGGAATGGTTGATGGTGCATTCTGTGATGATCCGTCACCAGGACAGCTTAATGTAGTAAAGAAAACCCATTCTAATAGCAGACACCCAAACTGAAAATTCCTGTCCTCATTATAAAGCATGTCCTGAGCAAATTACAAGGATGTTGCAGGTCATCTGCCACAGCCATAGCCATGTGCTTTCAAAAATCAAATGGTACCAACAAAGCCTGTACAAAACAGTAATGAGTAACAGGATGCTACGTATTTAATAAAATACTGTTTTGCAACAGGATTTGCAAAGCAAGAATCAACTTTTTTGAGGTGTGAGAAATCCTGGACCAATGATTAGTATACCTTAAACCTTAAACTAGCTCTCCCACTGCAGGCCTGAAGGTCCATCTATTAGAGTTTGTGTAGCTACAAATCTTTCAAAGGAATTGTCTGAGGAATTGTCTGAATATGAAATGTGCTCCTGTTTGGGAGAAAAAATGCCAACAGCTACAATTACTGCTATAGTAAGCTGGCAGTTTGATTCTTTGAGTGGGTTTTTTTTTGTTATCTTTTTAATACATATTCAGAAACACTGATCTAGCAACAGCATCCCTAATTCATTTCAGCACCAACTGACCAGCATGCAACTTACCTATTTTTCTTAGTGCAACTTAATTTCAATTATTAGGTAGGTCATAAATTTTCAGTTAAAAGTACATATCAAAAGTGCACAGACCAACTGTGCTTCCCTAATTAACATGTTACTCATGATGATTAGTGTATCCAGCACAAAATTATACTCAGTGAATTTAATTTGGTGGAATATTAGAAAAGGCAAAAAAAATAAGCATACAGTCCTTAATCAAAAACCAGTAAAAGAATGGAATGAGTAATGCTAGGCAAAGATTTAGAGAAAACTAAAATGAGTTAGATTTTCGCAGACAGGCACTGACAGTTTCTGACTATACTGGTGGTTCTCTTGGTAACTAATATACACCAGGTATGTAAAAGTTACATTCAAACAGCTAAAACGGAAACTCTCTGAGGGCAGATAGTTTGTCTTTATAACCACATCCCAACACAGAGGCTACTATATGGTGTAGATGCTCAGAAAACATGTGCCAAATTGTTAACAATAAGATGAAGACAGAACTCAGCTAATTATGTTCCTTAACATCTTTTCTTCTCAATGGAAAACAACACTTTATGAAAACCCTGGAATATTTTTTCAAACAGGTATCACTTAACTTCTTGTTCAGAAGCTTCTGATAGGTTTATTTATCACCCACCATAATGAAACCTTACAATATCAGGCCAGAAGCTTCAAATCTACTACATTTTGTGTCTCTTATTTATATTTTATTTTTTAATGGATTGTATTTCCCTGAATGACAGGGGCCCCATTTTTATATACATCTTTTTTAATCACCCTGACAGTGCCTAACAAAGTGACTTAAACATAATAGACAAGGAAATGTTGGGCAAATGGGTTTTATAAAACAATCAAAACAAATTTAACTCATCCCTTCTTCCTCTCCTCACACTATAAGCTCATCATTTTACATATAAGGAGTTTGAGGCTTTGAAAAAATAACTTAATTGTTCAGGGAGACATAGCGAATTACTGGCATAGTTTCCAAACTATTCTGCCTTCCTTGTGCTGCTACTTCTAGAAGAGAAAATTGTAAAAGGAATACACTGAGAGGAAAGCTTATTGATATTGAAAATTGTAAGTAATGTACTATAAGGGAAAAGTCAAGCCATTACATATATAGCAACAAAATTGTAATTTGGTCAAAAGGCAAAGAAACAATCTGCTGTAGCCCTTAACCTCAGTCCCCAATTTCAGTTTCTTACAGAGTTAACATATACTGAATGCTTATTACATGCTAGGCCCTGTGGTACCAAATAAGTGCTTTATATAAATTTTATTCACTTTTCAAAGTATTACTCCAAAATGGACATTATGCAGATTTTTATGGATGAAAAAACAAAGGCTCCAAATGATGAAATGACTCACTCAAGATCACAAAGCTAAGATGTGGTAGATCTAGAATTGAAACCCAGGTATGTTAACTCAAAAGACAATTCTCTTTCCATTGTACATGTTTCCCTCCTGCCAATTAATAAATAATGAATATTTTAAAGATTTTCCAATGCCATTTGAAATTTGCTGCAAAATATGAAACTTTTATCACTAAGAGGATATGTTAAGCTCTTAGCATTAGTGCAGCTCCTTCTATGGCTTCCTCTGCATTGGAGAGGGGAAGCCAGGAACAGCATTCCCAGAATCCCCTTCCTCACCTGGTTCTGGGTTAGAGCTTCCCTTGTGGTGCCCTTGGATGACAGCTGAAAGGTGGGAAAGAGGAGGAGGCCATTATTCCCTGGAGGCAGCTATATGCAGATCCATCTGAGGTGCATAACAACTGCCTGGCATGAAGGCTGCTGAGATAGTAGGCAAGAGATAGAGCCTACTTGCCTCAATGTTAAAGGCTGAGGTGGTGGCAAGAGCTTTCTGCAGTCCCTGAGATTTGCAGAGGCTTTCACAAGACACCTGGAGAATAGTGACCATATCCCTGTTGGTGGCTTCCTGGATCTTTGCCTCTCTAGCCTTTCCAACTTACGTAACCTACAATTCCCTGGATAAAAGTCTCCCTACTTGGAATACATGAATGGTTTCTGTTTTCATGGCTGAATCCTGGGTAATACAGACCTAGGTCAATTTCAAAAATCTAAGTCAAAGTAGAACAAACCATAGTACATTTACAACTTGTTCATCAAAACACTAAACTTTTCACTTTATCTCCCCCACAACAAAGCATCAAAAATTTTATATGTAAGACTTTTCTCTCTCTTTAGAAATTCCAGTCACTCTTTGTGGATCTTAATATGAGCTGGCAAATGAAACTGTAGAATTTTTCTCTCTTAGAATTTTTAGATTAAAACAACCATCTGTTTAAATATCTCAGAGTATTGTTTTCCTTGAGTCAGGGTCTGTTCAAGAAGAATTTGTTAAGACATCTACTAATATTACCATTTTGTAATTTCCTCTGGCTGGTGACATAAACAATGCCATACAATACTGGATTTAAAATATATATATTTTATGTATCTATCTATTTTTATTGCTAAGAATGTTCCCGAGGGAAGACATCTGTTAGGCTGATATAAAACATTTTCAATGAACACAATCTAGCTGTTTTAATTCCAAAATTAAAGCTGCCAAATTTGTAATTTGATGGTGAACTGCCTCTGAATTCTTAAGTATTCCTATTTTCTTCCAAGGCCACTAGATGGTGGCTCTGCTATGGAAACCCTCATAGTCATGGAAACTTTCTCCATCTCTTTTACAGCATTAGTGGAGCATATACTGTGAAGGAAAAGTCTGTTTCTACAAGAAATAAAGACATAGTAAAAAGAGCTAAGGAAAAGCTAGAGAGAACAAGTTATTTGGAAACTTCTACTGCTTTCACTGACGTAGTCCTTCAGGACCCTTGGCTAATTTATATATCACCTCCCAACTGTATACCTAACCCTTCTGGATGTGCAAAACTAAAAACTCACAAACAGTGGCTTCTCCAGTAAAGTATAAATAAAGCAGGGTTTTTCTCATAGGTAGCATTTGATATGTTCCTGTATGCTGGAGATAAAATTAAGTCTATTGTGTCTTTCAGGAGTTAAACAGTTAGTGGTGTCATTAAGCAAGATAGCAAATAGAGGAAGAAAACCTGGAGAGAGGAAAATATTGACCTGAATATAAAATACAGTACATGTAAGAAGCCAGTAGGACTTGCTCACATGTTGGCAGGAGATGATGTCAGAGAAAGGTAAGTAAAAGCTAAAACCTGATCAAATTATGTACAACAATAAGAAGTTTACATTTTATTCTATGGGTACCGGGGAGCCATTGAAGGTTTTTAAGGAGAATAACCTGATCATGCTGAATTTTACACAGTTCATGTTGGTGCGACTAAGAAAATATTATGAAGAAAGAGAAGACAGAAAACCTAGTAATTAATCTACTTCACTGTTTCTTCAAAACCTTATTCACTGATGCCTTTTCTTTTGCCAAGTCCTCAAGTCTTGAGATTATGTAGGACTCTGATCTCAGTGCTCTTCCCTTGCATGTGATTTCCACTGCTCCTTAGATTCTATATAACTGAGATTGCAGTTGTTAACATGTAAAACAGCTAAGGTAGTTGAGGGAGGGTAAGAGATAATTTAATGCCTGTTTCTGAAAGGTGAAGTAACACTGCACCACTCAGGGACCTGCAGGAAACATACGGCATATTCCAAATGGTTTAACTGAAGAGACTTCAAATGAAGGCATTATTTACAGAGACATGGGCATGGTTCAGGAAAACAACAAGAGAATGGTGAAGAAACAGGGGCTAGCAACCGCGAGAAGGAACAAGTGCTGTTGCTGTAGCCCATTGAAAACTAGAGCCATGGAAGAGAGACCACTGAGCAAAAGCGACAGCCGCAGAGGACTATAACTACGGCCAGAACTGCTGCCAGACGAGGAGGGAGTGAGGGCGATAGATGGGGATGCATACAGGTCAGCCTTGAGAGCACAGAGCAGGGCAGGAACAGGAGGAGAACAGATCTGGAGGGGGTGTGGTGGCAGTGCAAGGGGAGAATGGCCCACACAAGCACAGTCACTATGGGTACATGGGGAGATGACATCAGTACAACACAGAAGTTACACTGGTACAGACTGTTTTTCCCAGCACATTTGTGTTTTAAGCAACCAGTATTCAAAGTTAAATATATTAAAAATATGAAGTGATCATACCCATAGGTACAAGAGAATTTATTCAATAAAAAGGAGATGATCTGAGATGAGTACTCTATATAACACTAATACTTCAGGGATGGGCACAAGGAAAGGAATCCATCATGAAGACTGGGAAGAAACAGAGATCAAATGATCCAAAAGCACAGAAGAATAGGGCTTTAAAGATGGAGTGAGCAAAAGTACATGTAGTGCTAACTTTCTTAGTTTCAGTTATTTGAGCAACCCCAAGTTCCATGTCAAGTGCCATCTGAAATCTTAGTGAGGGCACAAACTGAGTTCTCAGCTAGTATGAAGAGCGCTTCACTTGGCGGGGAGCATCCACCTCTCCAAGTGGCTTCACTTTCTTCTACTTATTGTCAAGAACAGGTAACTCTCATTAAGAATCTAAACCAGCAAAATTCTTTAGCTGCATTACACTGCAAGTTATGATAACATAATAGGCTATAGAGACATTTAAGAATCTAGAGTGCTTAATAGTCTTAGGACATAATTACCGAAGTGTCACAAAGGCATACTATTCACAGTACAATGTACAATGAATACAAAGTACAATGAATATGAAAACTTTATCCACTATATTTGTCAATTAGAAATCACTGGAGACTTTGATATAGAAATTTTCTGAAATATTGGAGTGAAGGCCAAGGAGGGTTGGGTTGATAAGGAGCAGAAGCCAGAAAATAGGTGGTTATGACATGCATGGAGTTGAGGAAGTCAGGCAGGGAATCTAACGTGTCCTTTCACACAGTCAGGGTATGAATGTCATATGGATGTCACTTCTGGGTATGGAAGACTTTATCAGAGTCTGATTAATAAGGAAAGAAAATGTGTAGGATGGAAGCATCTTACTAGAGATATCTTCCTTATAAATCTTGGAGACCTTGATAACTAAAGAACTGGAAAACTAAGATGTGACATGGAGCAAAGGAGTGAGGGGCCCACAGGGCCTGTGCTGAGAGGTCATGTCCACGGAGGTATGAAGCTAGTCTGTTTTGTCAACTACTGAATCACCAGAGGCCAGTTCAGCACCTTTAAAATAGGCACTTTGTTTATTAAATGTGAAGGAGGAATGTGGGGCGATCTGGAGTAGAGCCCAGCTCACTCCATGAAGCATCTCAGACAGGATGTGGACTGGCCCACGGCAGAGACGGAGCTGAACCCAGGTGGTGGCAGCCAGTCCGACTTGGTCCCTCTGTGATCCGTTCACCTTGGATGAGAGCAGCAGGAAGACAGCAAAGCTAGGATCCTCTAAATGTGCTCATTTTCTCCATATCACCATAATTTTTGTAGTAGATCCTGGAATCACACTGTCCTAGAAAACAGGAAAGCTGGGTTTTAGCCCTAGTGGTTATGTGGCCTTGGACACATTTACAACATATTTATCAAGCAACCACTCAAAGTCAGGTATTGTATTAAGCTCTGGATGTGGGACAATGAACAAGAGTCACCATAGAATCTGTGAGAGACAAAAACAAGTGAACAGCCACACTACAGTGTCCCAAGAAGAGGGGTGAATATGGTGAATAGAGTATATCCTTCCAAACAAGATGCTATAATACTTCTGTGGCATCAGGAGAGGCTTCATAGAGGAAGTGACAAATAATCTGAGAAGTTAAAGTTAGATCTAAGCAGTCCTTTCCCCTCCCTGAACCATGGTTTCTATAAGAATAAAATAAGGGAGGTTGCAAAAGGATTCTTCAGATTCCTTTTGGCTGTTACGGTGTGTGAGCCAAGTTTTCTATGATAAAATAGAACTGGAAAAAAACTTGAAATACTGTCCATAAAAAAGAAAATTCCGTACTTAAATTGCAGAGGAGAAAAAATAAGAAAAAGGAATGGTAGTGATCAGAAACAAGAGAGAGAGACAAAGAGTACAAGTGAGAGCACATTTCCTAGGGCATAAAGCATTCTTGTTTACTTTTTAACATAGCTCACCAAAAAATAAATACAATTATTCCAATTTCTGCCCACCATTTTCAGCATTGTGCAGCCTTTACTTAATGATACATCAAAACACATTCTCTGCCAATCCCTCTGTTGCTTAGGAACAGGCAGTCAAGAGCTTAAGCTCAGAGACTCCAAAATCATCATTAAAAGGCTTTGTGCACCGCTATCAGTAAAATGCTAATTTTGTAAGCCTGATTGATCCCCTCCTGTTAGCAAGTTCCAGGAATGAGAACCCAGATCCTGCTAATTTGGCTAGTTCCCCTTTATTCAGATCAGTGTGGCTTATGTAAAAAATAAATAAATAGAAGGCTGTCAGCCAGCGACTAGAAGAATATCATTCTGATGAGCTAGTTCTTGCTCGGCACTCTCCATGTTCTTGTCAAACCTGGATAGGAAAATTGTTTACCTGCTGTCTATATTTACTTAGTTTTCTGCCATGCAAGTCAGACTATGTCTAACTGCATAATTGCTCCATATCCTTTTCAGTCACCATTTGGCATCATCATCCTTGACTTGTGTCTGAAGAGAAAAGGGAAAGGAAGTACTTCTTTTGTTGGCCTGTGCACATGACAGGTGCCTCTCCATAGAGTTAGGAATGCCAACTGCCTCAGAGATTCCCCAGCTGTGTTACTGTTAGAACCCTGAGCTCCCAATTCACTCTGTTCCCTGACTCACATCTACCGAAAGCAGCCACTGTTGTCACTGCTTATGACTCTCCTTGACTTGACCTTGGATCAGTAACGCTACTCCATATTTTTGGTCACTGCAAAACTGCAGTATTGCACTGCCACCACAAGAATCACCTCTGCCAACCATTGACTCTGTTGAAACAAGAATCTCAACAGCCAGTGGTGTCTATTGCCTGGCCTTTTGCTGGCAGTACTACTTCTCTCTCTGCTAGCTCCATGCTGGGTGCTGGGAGAAGGTGCCCCTCTGCAGTGGGCACCTTACCTCCTTTCCATTTCCTGTAGGTCAGCATCTAATGTTGCTTCTTCCACCTTCCACTCTCAAAGCAGAAACTTTGGGGAGATGAGACGGCCTTCTATGACTGGAGGGCACAGGTTCCCATTTCTCTGTGCTCGAAACCTAGCATCTCTCTTCTCCACCTTGATTGGGATACTTCTGCATATATTGAGGCAGCCTCATGCTTGATCCATACTGAGTCCTTTACTGCAGCAGCTGTGAGAGTACTCCTGACAGGCCTAATATATAGGGAATATAATTGGCCAAGAGCCCAAAGTGCTTGCTTTGAAATCCACCACTGAGTCAACAGCAAGGCCACACTTCCTGGGCTGCCGCAAGTGGATGACTGACGCAGTAGGGAGACCAAGACAGACCCGTTCCTGGGAGACACAGGGCTTCTCTAACAGGCAACTTTGTTTCCAGGACTCCCCTAAAGGCCTTGCAAACATTCCTTAGATCATGTCACTGTCTGTGACGCTTCCACGCAACTTCCCTTCCCACAGCTCATCACAATCCATCAGTTCCTGCCTCTCCCAGCCCACCCCTACCCATTTTCCCTCACAGGGTTCCTCTTATATAACCCTGTCACACTGCATCCTGTCTTGCAATCTGTTTCTGAGAGGACCTGAAGTGACACACTCCTTCACTGGCTTTCCTCAGGCCTGCAGATGCTCAGCCTGCTGTCTGAGCCCCTTGCTGTGACAGCCCACTGGCACTTTCACCTGTGAATTACGTGAGAAGCTTTGCCTCACAGTGTGAATGCTTTTACATGGCTACATTGTGAAGTAGTTGGCCACTGGCCAGCTGTCTCCTAGCATCATGCTAACTCAGATTCAGATATTAATTATGCAGACTCAGAGCTGGTACACATTCAGAATGCTTGATTGTCCCAGGAAGCAGTCCCTTGTTGAGAGGAATGTCCTAATTAGTGCAGAGGATTATGGCCCCTGTGAAAAAGGTCAAGGAGTTTGGTCTTGAGTGTTGTGGATCTGAGGAAACTATTCCTGTCAGTAGTTCCAGAAATATTTTTCCTGACCCCTCCAGGCCTTCTCTCCCACAAAATGTTCCATCTTCTCTCAAGCTAATCCATATTTAAGAGCCCCTACAGTAGGTTGGAGAATGCTCAAAGAGATCACAGATTAAATAGGCTGAGTTCTGCCCTAGAAGGTACTGAAACCTGAAAGCCCTTAACTCAATCCAGTATAAATGAGGCTCTAAAACCAACATATTCCAGGAAGGAGCTAAGTCTTAACGCACACTACTGACTAGCCATGAACCAAACTTGTCTATAGATTGAAAATAATGAACATAGAGGATACAGGAGTAACTATAGCCATTTCTTCTTCTGTCAATATGGGGGTTCTGTGTAGTGTGTGTGGTGTGTGTCTGTGTGTGTGTGTGTGTGTGTGTGTGTGTGTGTGTGTGTGTGTGTGTGTTATGGAAAGAATTTCAGATCCCAAAGAGGACTATTTTAAATGGAGATCCATGCCTCTGAATTGGAAACTATTTCAATGCTGGCAAAGGAAAGATGCATAGCTACCAAATTTCTTCTTGAGGTCTCATAAATAGGGATTCGCTGCCTTGGGAAAAGCTTATCAACTCCTTGTCCAAGTAGGGAAGCCCAAAGAGAGAACAGAAAGCTGGGTAGGCAAAATGTATTTCCCCTCTTTTTCTGATTGAGGAAAGCAAGGATTGTGGACAAATTCATGCAAAGCAAATTGCAATAACTGAAGACTACAAGGGTCAAAGACATCTAGGAGAGAATACGTAATTCTCAAAGCCTGGAAGAAAATGAAGCTTTGAAAGGACACCAATAATGGTAAGAAAACACACCTTTTACTCTAACAGATTCACTTTCCATTCTAGAACGAATGCTCAGGTAGGCAAGACTGTAGCACAGAAAGAGTGCTCTTGTTTGAGGATCCAAGGCCGAGCACCTCCATGGAGAAGAGGAGGTTTACCCTTTGGACAGGAGCTGAGCACATGTGGCCTTGAGGTCTGCACTGAATTTTAACTTCAATGTAAATCTGATAATCTCATCTCCCTACAGCCAGTGATTAATTCTATTTATAAAGTACAACTCTTTAGATCAAAGTTAATCTTTTCCAGGTTAAGCAGGTGGTATACAGTGATGGGTGACTCCATCAAAGGGTAGGAAACTAAATCAGGCTGCAGTTCTTCATAAGGGATTAGTGCACTGGGCTTTTACCTTAAAGAGAAGAGATTTAAGGACTGTTAGAATGAAGTACTTGTAATTACCTTTATTAATAACCCTAAATTCTATTTAATATCTCAACTTTCTTCAAAAATATAAAGTTCCTCAAATACCACTGACTTGTAGTTTGTATTTACTGTCATCACATTTTCCAACACTGTCACCAACACACATACACACACACACATACACACACACACACGGACACACAGACACACCTGTGTTTAGATTCTATGCCATTAGAAATATCTCTACCAAAAGGTGAGTACAACCACTAAGAGACTGTATAGCATCTTGATTAGGAAATTGGCTTCTGGACCCAGATGCCTAAGTTTGAATTCCAGCTCTGCCATTTATCAACAATGTGACCTTGGGCACATTATTTAAGCTCATTGTGTCTCATTCCTCATCTTCAAAATGGAGTTAAAGCACATCAATCACAGAGTCATTGTGAAGATTAAGTGAGTAAATATGTAAAGTACTTAAAACACTGCCTGGATCTCTGAGAGTCAGCTGTAGCCTGACCCCATGACAAGCTCAGGGGCATGACCAGGACCTTATGGTGTTCAAACTTTAGGAGACAGGAGGGCTGTTTTTTTGTATCTCCATGTCAACCAGTTAGCAATGCAGACTAGAGAAGAGGTGTTCCAAATTGCTGGAGACAGGAAGAGCATACATCCCCAGCGACCCATCACACAGGTAAACTGCTTTCACCTTGTGGCAAAATGTTCTATTCCCAGCATGTCCACATTTAAGCAAAAGAAGCAGCAAGTCCAAACATTTCCTGCCCTTCCATATGACTAGTTCCCCCACTTTTCTTTCCCAGTTTCGTCTCAGTATGACTCATACTGAGTGTCTATAGCGTTAGGCGTCTGCAACATTAATACTCTTTGGCTCAGTGATTCTTGTGCGCACCTGTGACCCGAATGTTGATTTGAGGACTCTAATTTCTCAGTGTGAAAATGAGGTCATATTAACAGAAATGGCTCAAATTTCACTGGATATAATTCTGCGTGTCTTAAATCCCCAGCCCTTTACCGCCTCCCACCGCCAAGTACCCTGAGAGTCTACAGGGGCTGGGTCACATGCACTCACAGTAACTCTGCCAAGCCTGTCCCTTCTGGGCATGGGACCTCCACTGCAAGGCCCCTCTGGACACCATGACCTCTCCTGTGCTCTGCCCATGCTCTGGGGTTACATTCCAATTGGGGTTTCCCAACCTGAGCTTTTGTTGGGGCTGTAATGTTTTTAAAAGCATCTTTTCAAGGATGGAAATAGCTCTTTCAGTTTCACTTGCAGTGCCTGTGCCCTGACAGGATTCAGACATGAGTTCAGTGAGGGGTCAGGACAGGCAAATCCAAAGGATAGGCATGAATCTGTGTTCACAAATGCCTCTTACGTGATGACTGGGGTCTTCAAATTGGGTTCCTAAAACAGATTTTCCCAGAGGTGCCTCAGTTCTCATACTAGTGGCTGACTGCTAAAGTCCAGTTGTACATCTTTAAACTAAATAAGACCTAAGCCAGAATCTTGAACCTGCAAGGGTGAAAGTCAGTGACCAATACAGTGGGTCACAAAGACACTCAGGTTTATTTTTTCTTCCATAAAGAAAATCAGAGTAAATTATTGTATTAGTGTTCTCTGAAGGAACAGAAAAGATTCTGTTCTGTTTCTTTCTCTCAGATAGATGATAGATTAGATAGATGATAGATAGATGATAGATAGATAGACAGACAGATAGATAGATAGATAGATAGATAGATAGATAGATAGATAGATAGAGATTTATTATGAGGAATTAGCTCTTGAGAATATGGAGACTGAGAAGTCCCACTAACTGTCATCTGCAAGCTGGAGACACAGAAAAGCCAGTGACATAATTCAATCCAAGTCCAAAGTCCTAAGAGCCAGGGGAGCAGATGGTATAAATCTCAGTCCAAAGGCAGGAGAAAGTAAGATGAGATGTCTCGGTTCAAACAATAAACAGGCTAAAACACGGGGGCAAATTCCTCCTTGCTCTGCCATTCATTCTATTCAGGCTTTCAATGGATTAGATGATGGCCAACCACATAAGAGACAGGCAATCTACTTTACTGAGTCCACTGATTCAAATGCTACCATCCATAAACCCACTCACAGACACACCCAGAAATAATGTGCAATCTAGGCACCCCATGGGAAGTCAAGTTGATCCATAAAATTAATCATCACAACTATTAAATTCTTAACAGTTAACTAAAGAATACAGTACTTCGTAGGAATCAAAGATTTGGCTTACAAAGCCTTTCTTGTTGCCCAGTATGAAACTATCCCATCCTTTTAACTAGAAAAAAAACAAGCAATACTTGAAACTTTTACTGCCCTTCAGACAAATGTGTAACAAATATCCAACACTTTTTGTATATTTTCTTCCTAATAAATGATACAAAGCAAGTTCAGAGGCAGAAAATTGCCATGAAAGATTTTGGGTTTTTACCAGTGAGAAGCTTTTTAGATGTAACAGCCTGGAACCTTTCTTACTACCACCAACAGATGGGACACAATATCCACCAATGAGACATCATGCTCTTTGGTTGTTATTTTTCCTATGGTTCAGCTGGAACACATTCAGAAAAATAATACACATTTCTGGGGCAGGTTTGCATTATAATTTTGGCAAGTAATCCAGTTTTTTTCCCTTGTCTATTTCCCACTGCATTGAAAACTGACCCTCTCTCTAGTTCTTTTTAGACTTCACTAGGAGGCTGCAGCTTGGCAAAACACAGTGACACTGGGCTACAAATGGTTTGTAAAAATGTCAATGGTCCCACATGGGAGTCAATACATCTGCCATTCCAACTAGATTATATTGGCTCTGTTGGCAGTAATATGGGAGCATGTATGCAGCTATCAGTAAAAGGCTTTTCATACTGTGACAAACAGATCCCCTGGTGCTCAGACACTGCATTCATTTTCTAACTCATTCATCATATGAATGAAATGAGGGAATAATGGGTCTGTTCTTCACAGTTACCCATCATTTAGTGAGGGCACTATATTCAGGTTTTTTGGATGAAAAAAGAAAGATAAATAAGAGGCTTATCAGTCCTAACATCTGACAATCCTAGAAATTCATGAGCCCTAAAATCTCTTAGAAACTCCATCACAACAGACAGGCCCTTGGAAAACTGGGAGGCTGAATCGAGCAAAACCCATCTGGCAATTCCAGGCAGGTACACCTTAAAAATGCTCCTTTTTTTTAAATAAAATAAACGTTATTTTATCACTTTCTGGGTAAACTTTTTAGCTAAATTTAAATGTTCTTAATTAAATTAGAATAAAATTTCACACCCTATGATCCTGTAAATCCACTTTCAAAAATATACTCTGAAAAAAATAATCAGAGATGTACGTAAGTATGAATATTTAAGGGTATTCATTGTTGTGACATTTAAAATAGCGGAAGACTGGAAACAATCTAAATTTCCACCAAGTGTAGATTTCTCAAATAAATTTTAATATAGCACCCATTATAAAAAATGTTTGTGAAGGACATTTAAATGTATGGAGAAGTACTCAAATATATCAAGTGAAAAATCAGATTACAAAATAATATGTATGCCCTACTACCAATTATGTCAGAAAAAAGTATCCATAATTATTCTCTCTAGGTAGTAGAATTATAAATAATGATGTTTTTCTTCACCACATTTCTGTATCTTTTAATATTTCAACAATATACATATATAAGAAAACTATAATAAGTGACAATTTTAAGAATTCAAGAGCAATAGAATAACTTTCTGACCTACAGTTATGTTGGTCTTCTTTCTTTAATATATAAGAAAATAATCAAGCAAATTTATACTGGAAGAAATTACCAGTATTTAGGAAGTAGACAGAATCCCAAACCACAAAACAACTGAGGCAAAAAGGAGAGAGGGACTAAAGCATGTTACATCCCTACTGAAACATTCCCTGCCTAGTTTTCTCTTTCAGTTAGAAAATACCTCCTTTCACCATGGCAACACAGACACCTGCATATAGTTTGCTATATATGAAATGTCCATTCACTGGTGCATTCATTCGACATATAGTTGTTAGAAACCACTGTTAGATCTCCGTTATTGCTCTGAACAATGGAAAGACAGTGGCAGACAAGCTACAAAAACCTTCCTGCTTTGGTGGAATTAAAATTTGTTTTGATCAACACCTGAGATAAGTGTGCTTATTTCTTGTGAACAAGTTAGAAAGCTGAGGCTCAGAGAGACTATGTTGCTTGCTTCCAGCTAGTCAGAAGAGCCAGTACTCAACCCACATACTCCGATTTCCCAAAACCAAGGTTCTTTTGACAACACTAAAGGTTTTCATTGAAATCATGGTTTACAATCCCTGAAACATTTCTAAGGGACCTACTATTTCAGGGAGCACATACTCTTGATACTTGCACTTCCAAATTCCATTTCAAACTCGGTCCAGACGAGATAGGCTGAGGCAGGATGTGTAAACATTAAGGCTTGGTTTTAGAATCAGCCTCCCTTGATTTAAATCTAAGCTACCCATTTATTGGCAATGTGATCTTAGATAGATTATTTAACTTTCTGTGCCTCTGTTTCACCACCATAAATAATAATGGCACTATAACTTTATAGGGTTTGGAAGATTAAAAAGAGAAAAATCATGTCAAGTACCAAATATAACATAAGCCTTCAACCAATGCTCCCTATGTGATTATGGGGAAGCGGATAAACCTAAAATTCTAGGTTTACCTCTGAGACTTTTCCTTCAATCTTCCAACAACATATGCTCTATCATCTGTTCTCATCAATGACATATACTTACTGAATACTTGTTCTGTGGGAGGCACCCGCTTGGAGTTTATCATCTATTAAAGGGATAAGATACAGACAGTAGAAAAATAACTACAATACAGAACAGTAAATTACAAGCAGTGTGGGAAATAGTACATTAAATTTCTAGAAGATAGGATTGTCTTTATCAAGGATGGGTAGGAGGCTTCACAGAGGAAGTATAAGATTTAGAAATTCAGACCAGATGCTATTCTGAAAAGCAAATGAGGAGTCACTGGAGTTTTGTGAACACAAGTGACCTACTCAAGGTTATGTTTTAGTGAACATTCTTTATAGGTCAACCAGAATATAAATCAGCTCCTCTTTGGAGGAGAGTAAGGGGGAGAGTTGCCATTTTCCTGAGCACTTGTCAAGTGCATTTAACAATAGGTCAGCTCAGAAGGAAAGCAAGATCTTCAACAAATAAGATTAAAAAGCCATTAAAAAGTAAGTGAGATGAGAGGAAACGGTTATCCAGAATAAAACTAATGAACTCAGGTTGCAAACAACAACAAAAAAAGAGATTTAGGTAAAATTACTGGTGGAAAGTTAAGGGTTGAATGGATTAGATTAATCCAGACTAGGGAAGATTTGCTAAATTTAAAATGCTCTATTTCAAGTTAGGTCAATGACTATGGTAAGCACAAAAGTAATTAATTTGAGGCTTCAGGCTAAAAGAGAAATTTGAAAAACTGAATTAAATAAATGCATCAATAATCATGAGATTCAAAAGAACCACTATGGCCATTTGTTCCACAGTTACCAAAGACCCTGAACAATGGGATCTCAAAATAAAGGATGCATGCGGCAGAATGGTAAAGAAATGATTCCAGGAAACTGCCTCAATTTTTATTGCCACCATCATAAAACTGTTAAAGGATTGTTAATATTGGTGTTTGTTCAGGGACTTCACATCACTCTCATTCAAGTGGCTTAAAATATGCCTTCTGGAAAGCCCACCGAGCTGTTTACATAACCCAGTGTGTGTGGCAAGAGTCCAGCTGGTAACTGTGATCTCAGATGTAGTTTGTATTAGATGCTCTCCCAGTGTCTAATCACAACAGTTCATGGGAAACAATAAAAGATAGGCAAGTGTTCTCAGCCAACAGTTCCCTGAGATGATCTATTCGGGCATTCAATTTCACAAATCACATAGGTTATTACAAACATACGCACAAGGGTTTTACTGCACCCATTAAACAACTAAAATTATACAGATGAGGGTTCCAAAATATGTTTGTTTAAACACTGTTGGAGATAGAAAAATCAGGTCAGACACACATGGGAATTATTCAGGTTTACTTTTAAACCTTCCGAAAATCACAACTGATTCTGTTGGCTGCCTCATATCTTTTCTCCATATTTCTAGCTTAGGATACATCTGTTGTCATTCTCCTCATGTTAATATTTCTATATTTGGGGGTCAACACTTCTCCCAATAGTAAAAAGGAATAGCATTTCTGCAGAATGCTAACCAGAAAGATTTAAGTTGAGCAGCACCTACTTACCATAAAGCCAGCTATCCAAACCACAGCAGAACAGTCACGGAGGGCAGAGAAATTCTTAGAGCCCCAACTTCCCGGGGACAGCTCCAAGAGAAAGGGTTTCACAGTTTGTGGGGGGAAACCCAACAGCACAGAAAACAGGTGTCAGAACTAACCTTACACATTCACCCCCAGCAAGGTTCTGCCCATTCAGAGGGCATATTCAGAGGCAGACAGGGACCTGAGGCTGACTGATCTCTATAGGAAGGAGACAGCTTCCCTACTAAATGGTGGCAGGAGATGAGCCCGAGCCTGGAGGCAAAACAAAGAGAACTTCCTACGAGTCCAGGTCATAGGACCCCCTTCCAGGAATGACAGCCACTGCCTTCAGGGTCCACACAGTTCACAAAAATAGATAAAACCACCTCAAAATGGTTCTCAGCCTTTGCTACACATTGGAAGCACCTGAAGAGCTTTAAATAGTACTGATGCCTGGATCCTACCCAGAAAGATTCTTACATGGTGGGTCTGAGATGCAGCCTAGACATCCAAATACTTAAAAATGCCACAGGTGATTCTTCTGATCAGCAGCCCAGGCTATGAGCCATATAACAATGCATGGGCCGAAGATAACATAATAGGGAATGGTGGGCATTCAATGAGTCATGCTTAAAAGCATTCAAATTATCTTGCTTTTTAAACACTGTGTAAACATCTCCACTATCTGGAGCCCAGAGTTTGCAAAGGGGCCAAAAAGACCCCAAATAAACCAATTCTTCTCCAATAAAGGTGTTGATAAAATAAAGCCATGCTTTCAAGGTAATTAAGGGAATGATGATGGGGACTATGAATTACTGAGCACCAATTTGTGCCATGTAGCATCCCCTTTAACCTTTAATATTTAAAATATCGAGATCAATGTCAAACACATAGGAAGCACTCAGTAAATATCTGTGCATAAATGCTGTCCCAGTTTACAGTTGAAGAAACAAAGGCTCAACAAGATTAGTGAAGAGTCCAATCCTTCAACCCAAGTCTGTTTCAATCTTTCCACATGGCTATGATGCCTCAAGCTTTGAGAAGTCTGAATTACCCAAAAACTTAAAGAGAAATATAGTTTTAGAGATCTGGCATGGAGTTTGTCCTAGATACAAGCTGTATTTGTGATACACAACGCTGGATCTCACTTTGCAGACACAACTCATTGCACACTAATTTAAAAACACAATGGCTTCTATGCCCAAATGACTAACTTTGTCATTCTAACAAGTCAATCATAATGATATGTACATAACATTTAAATAAATTCCAAGAATTAACCAACTCAAAATAAATAACTAGAACATATGCTATGTAAGATAAAGTAGCATAGCAGATTTAAAATACCAACAAACTTACAGTAACATAAGTAACTCAATGAAAGAGAAGCATAAATGTTTAAAAGACTAGCCATAATAAGCAAGGAGAAGAAAAAAGAGAAGTCAATGTATACTGTCAGCTCTGAAGTCATATACAAAAATTTAGAAAGGAAAAAGATAAAATACACAGCCTAGCAGAAACACAAGATGAACATAAATAGGTAGGCTTGAATGGCAGGCTAAGGAGCTTAACTTCATTCAGCACATGTTGTTTTCACTGCATAGAATCCCTCCCTCTTACTATCTAGGAAAATGTCCATTCAGTTCTGTCTAAACAGTATCTATTCAATTCCTCTGCCCATTTAATCAGATTGTTTTCTGCTATTGAGCTTTGTAAGTTCTTTATATATTTTGGATATTAACCCCTTATCCAGTGCATGATTTGCAAATATTTTCTCCCATTCAGTAGGCTGCCTTTTCATTTTTTTCATTGTTTACTGTGCTGTGCAAAAGCTTTTCAGTTTGATGCAGTCCCACTTACGATTTTTGCTTTTTTTGCTTGACTTCTGATGTCACATCCAAAAAAATTATTGCCAAAACCCATGTCAAAGAGCTTTGTCTCTGTTTTCTTCTAGGAGCTTAAAGGTTTCAGATCTTATATTTGAGAGCTTAGCCCATTTTGAGTTAATTTTTGAGTGGTGTAAGATAGGGATCCAGTTTAATTTTTCTGCATACAGTTATTCAACTTTCCCAAAACCATTTATTGAAGAGATTAACCTTTCCCCACTGAGTAATGTGGGCCCCTTGTCAGATATTAGCTGACTGTATACATGGGGGTCTATTTCTGGGATCTTAGTTCTATTCCATTGGTCTACACGTTTCTTTTTATGCCAGTACCACACTGTTTTAATTAGTATAGCTTTGTAGCATACCATGAAATCAGGAAGTGTGCCGCCTTGGGAGAGAAGCAGTGCTGGCAAAGTCCCTCTTCTTTACCTTCCCCATTGTGTCCAAACTATTTTTTTTTTTTTTTGCTTCAACAGAGTGCGGGCTCTCTCTGTGGGTGTCTGCTCAGGCAGGCACTGTCCTGTGCTCCCCAACCGTGGCTGTGAGACAGTTCACAAGCTACTGTGGGTTCCACAAGCTACACCGAGGTCTGTTTACCCATCAACACCCTAATCGCCTATCGCCTAAGTACAGGCAGGCAAGGCTCCTCCTGGCCCCTGATCAACGGTGCCGGGTCCCACAGCTCCCATAGAGGCACTTCTGTTTGTGGATAGAAGCTGAATTTCTATTGTTAAAGAGGAGGAGGAAAAGGAGGGATGACTTACGCGGCCACGATGCTGACCTCATTCTCTAAAACCACAGATTTTCTAGAGCCAGATGAAACCACTAGTTAGTGTCTACAGGACTATAATACTGTTGGCTCTCTCTAGGCAAAAGTATTTACTGTTCTATAAACAGATTTTTCTTTTTTGAAAAACCTCTCATGGAAAGACCATTTTTAATGTTTCAGACCAATTCAGTAGCTGAGCCCTATGCAATAAATATGTAATGATGACTCAAGAGGACTCTAAAGACTTGGAAAGATACATTAACTCTGAGCCATGACATTACAATTTCAGACTCTATCATCCAGAAAAGAGTTAATGTCAATCACCTCACCCAACACAATCCCTAATGAAAATCTTGTGAAAGGGAAGATCTATCTGAAAGAATTTACTTCGCCTCGAAGAGCAACATTTTAAAACTAATAGCCAGGGTATGGCTCACAGACAAAATACTTGACCTGTGAACTATCTCTTGGATACTTTTAATGACTATCCACAACTAAGGAGTTTGTCAGAATCGCTCCTTCTGATCAAGGTGATGGTAAATTAATCTTTGCACTCTGTGGGTAAAAAATGAACACACCTGAAAAAACCCTTAAAGTTATGTTCTAAAAATCAATTTTTCTTGATGAAAGATGGTAAATCACTGCTTAATAATTTGTATATTCTCCACTGTGAAATTTTACTTTAGAAAATATTTCTTAAAATTATCTTGGTAGAGATAAATGAAACACTATACAATAAAGCTTGCACCATGTGCCCTTACAGACACTCTTCACTTTAGATAGAGACCACTAAGGCTTCTCTGTTACAGACGGACAGATAGGTAGCTGGGGATAGGAGTAGAGGTAAAGGAGAGCTAGAGAGAGAAAGAAAGAAAAAGAAATGGAGACTAGAAGGACATCAATATTATTAAATAATAATTGACTGATATTATTTTAGCTGCTGAAAATAACTTGATGAAACATTTCTTTTAACAAGCCAATCTTCAGCTCCTAATGAATGCTTGAGATTTATAATCCCTGGGTTAGTTATCCTTGATAAAATGAAAAATGCTTCCCTCACCAATTTCTAAGTATTATGGCAAAAAAAAAAAAAAAGAACCCTCAAGATACAATGTCTGGGTTGAAATCTTGACTATTATGTAACCTTCCTTTCATTTCTTCACTTTCTATTCTTTAGTTTCTTTATATGTAAACTGGCAATAATAGTACTATAATAATAGCAATTATTGTTCAATACCTATAATAATAGCAAAACCAGTAAAGGGTTTAACTCAGTAAGTACTTCATCAATGTAGTTATGTTATATTGATTACAGACTAAAGAAGCCACTAAACAATACTGATTATTTCTAGAAAGTGTTAGATAGCTAATGAAAATAACTGCTATTTAGTAGGTCTTACTAAGTTTAGTCCTCAGAGTTTTAAATGCATTAATTCATTAAATCCTTATAACAGTCCTATGATACAGATAATATTATTTTTCTCTCCACTATTATAGGGAAGGGAGTGAGACTTTCAGAGGCAATTAGAGTGGAACTGGGAGTCAAGGCCAGAACTATTTCTAACAGAAACAGAGATTTAAGCATTTTGCATGTATATGAATCTTATTCTCAATATAGAAATATAGATGAGGAAAATCTGAAATTTTTCCTACATTTGTCTTCTTGGCATCCTGATCTTTTCTTTAAAGTAAACTCATGTTTTGCTACTATATGCCAAATATTAGGCTAATTTTGGGCACCTAAAAATATTCCTTCCAAATGTATGAATTAATAAAAGGTGGTTAAACCAGTGGTCAATCATAAACATGCATTTTTCAATGCTAAAAACATTTTTAATATTTGAGATTAATGGAATGTCAATTCACTTACTGAAAATATCAATTCATTCAGTAAATACACCATTGATTTTAAAGAAACTTAAAACCAATTTTATTTAATTTTGTTGTAGAATGTAGTTAGGTTTCAAATGGGCATAAAGATTAAACAAGGGATTATTAAAACATGAGTTATAACCTGTAACTGGGGTCAAATACAAATCATCCTTTAAATAGCTATTTCTCATTAAGCTCTCCAGAAATATTCTCTCATTCTTTCTCCAAAATATGCCAATTACAATTCTAAGACATTAGGCATAGTTTAAAAAATTGAAACTGCAGTAAGTTTTGGGGGGGAGGGGCTTCTTTTGCAAAGTTCAAGCTTCTTGTCTCATGCCTCTCTTTATTACAATGACTACTACTAGTTATTGAGTATCTACTAGATGCCGGATACTGGTATACACAATTTCACTTACTCAAGAAACAGCTTTGTTTTAACTCATGTTACAGAATGAGAAACTGAGGCTTAAAAGTATAAGTAATGTGCCTAAGGCCACCCAGTTACATTCATTAGATGGCTTACTGGCTGTGTTTCCCTAATAGGTAAAATCCTTGACCATGGCGTTCATCTACCCACCTGGAGGTCATCCAGATATGTAGAACAGATCTGTCTGAACATTCAGAGAAATGTTATGAAAGATTAGAAACATAATGGATTGCATCATAGTATAGACTAGAGGTTCACAAACTTGGTGCACACTAAAATTAAATGCAAATCTTGTTTAAAATGAAGATTTGTAGGTACTACTGCTACCACCCCAAGATTCTAATCTATTTTGGGTAAGGCCAGAGAACCTGAATTTGTAACAATCACATCAGGTGATACTGATACAAGTACTTTTCTGATTCCACTTTAAAAACCAGCATCCTCGGTTCAAAAAAACAAACAAACAAAAAAGGTCAGAGTCAAAAGTATAGAAAATTCACATTTTGACATATTTCTTCTGTTCCAAACACATAGTAATGATGAATAAAATGTGATTTTTAAATAGCCAAGCTCAAAAACAGTATCTCTGCAACAGAAATTGAATCTCTATGGAGCAAAGCAATGGGCAAGAAATGAAGCACTGTGCTCACTAGCTCCTAATCAAAGGGCAGGCGTAATGACTGGGGACTAAGCTACTGTAAGGAATGAAAATAGCAATACAAGAAAGAATAGAATCTGATGCAGAAGTCATTAATAGGAATACAGACAGCACAATAATAGGAAAAAATTCACTGACTATATAATAATAAATTTATATGTGTACTTAATTGCCCAACCTCAAAATATCCAAAGGAAAACTTGGTAGACTTATATGTAGAAACTGAAAGATCTGTAATTGTAATGGAAGGTTTTAACATATCTCTATCAAAAAACCAACAGATCAAATGGAAAAAAAGTGTAAGTCAAATGATTTTAAATTAACAAGTTTTATCTAATAGATATAATATCCTACAGACAATAAATAGAAATAATGCATTAATAGAAATAGTAATAGCATAAATGTAAATAATAAATAGAAAATATACATTCTTTTCACATGTGCAAATACCGAACATTTATAAAAATTGACCATGTAATAAACCACAACAGCAGACTAAAAAAAATTTCATTCAGCAGTATGCTTACATTCTGACAATACCTAATTTAATATTAGAAATTGAAAATAAGGTAACAAAAATATGTTTATAAACTCTAAAGCCATTCAATATAAATTGTGTTAAAGAGGAAATGCAATAAAATTATAAAACAATTGGAAATAAATAAATGAAATAATGAATAGTGCTACATATAAGTAATGGTATATGGTTAAAGAAATACCCAGAAGAAATTGCAAGCATTTAAATGCATTTATATAACAAGGAGAGAATAGCAAAATAAGCCAAATTCTTAATTTATTGAGCTGTGCAGAGAATAACAGACTAAACCCAAAAATAAAAACCTAAAAAAGGAATAATGGAGATATTGTAACAAAATAATAACAAAATTGATGAAATAGAAAAGACAACAGAGGGCAACAAATCAAAAGTTGATAATTTGAAAAAATATTCTAACAAAAATAGATTTTAAAAGAAAGATAGGGAGGAAATAAGGTAGGATGGGAGAAAAAGGGAGAGAGACAGCAGAGTAAAAGTATTAGAAATGTTAAATCAGGACCTAATTAGAAATACAGTTTGGTTTGAAATTCACAACTGAAATCTAAGAATGAATTTATGCCGGTAAATGTTAAAATGTATATAAAGTAAATCTTTTTCTAGAAAACTTATTCATAGAAATTAGAAAACCTAAATATACCAATTACTATTCAAGAATTTGGATAATCAAAAGACTTATAGAAGATGGTTTTACAAGTTTTCCAAATCTTAAATAAATAAGTTTTGTTATGTAAACTGTTTCAGATAATAGAGAGAGAAGACTAACTCAGCATGTTTCATAGTCTACCCAAATCAGACCAGGGAAGTATATGAAAAAGAAAATTTAGGCCAATCTTACTTATGATCATAGAAAAGAATCCTAAATAAACATTAGCATATCAAATTTAGCAGATTATTTTTTTCTTTTTCTTTAAAGGCAGCCTACAGTATTGGAAAATATATTTGTAAATCACCTGGTAAGGAGTTAACATCCAAAATATATAAAGAACTCATAAGCAGATTATTTTTTAAATGCATAACAAGCAAATAGAATTTATATCAGGGATCCAAAGATGATTCAGCATGACTGAAGATATAAATCTAATACTTGATATTAATAGATTATCAGGGAAAATAATAGCATCTCAATGGGTGCAGAAAACCATTTACTAATGTTGACCATCTATTTATGAAAATATTCTTAGCAAACAAGGAATAGAAGGAAACTTCACTAACCTGATACTAATAAGGAGTATTTAACAAACTTATTGCAAAAGAATAGTTCAGTAATAACTTTCATCAGAGGTAATATCAGGACAGGATTAGAAAGTAAGAAACAAAACTAACTCTATTTAAAGACAACATTGTTGTATTATAGTATTAGAAGTGTTAATACAGACTAAGCAAGGTTCTTGACTACAAGACAAACTCATCAAAACCACTGGCATTCCCATATGTCAGAAATAACCAAATAGAAAATATAATAGAAAAACATCCTGTTCACCATAGCAAAAATATATATTAAAAGTATCTAAAATGAATTTAACAAAAGTTGTGGAAGATTTTTATAAGAAAATATGAAATAATACTTAAAGACACAAAAGAAGATGAAAATACAAAGAAACACTACATGGATGAGGAGATTCAAAATTATTAAAATGCCTATTTATTCCAAATTAATCTATAAATTCAATAAACCATTATTGCCTACAATAGAAAACTTACTAAAAGTAAAAGAAATAAAGTTAGCATAATATTGCTATAGAAGTAGACAAACAGAAAAATACAGAAACCTCAAAAACAGACTTACATGAATATGGACACAATATATGACAAAGGTAGCAATACACATCAGTGGAAAACTCATGAACTACCCATTAAATGGTGCTAGAGAATATGTCCCCCTCATAGTATGTGTGGGGGGCACAGGGAGGGCTGTGCAACACAGAGAAGACACGTAGTGATTTTACAGCATCTTACTACGCTGATGGACAGTGACTGTGAAGGGGTTTGTGGGGGGGACTTGGTGAAGGGGGAAGCCTAGTAAACATAATGTCCTTCATGTAATTGTAGATTAATGATACCAAAATAAAATAAAGAAATAAATAAATAAAAAGACACATTACCTAATCCCCCCCCCAAAAAAATATGTCCCCCTCATGGAAAACACAAATAAAACCAACTTCCTAAAAACAAAAAAAAACTAGTTTGCAGAAATAACAAAAACCATTTTCAGGAAGAATATCAAATGTGAAGGGAAATAAATTATTTTTTTAAAACTATATAGAAAAGTATCTTTATAGTTTCAAGATAGGGGTGGGTTTAACAAATCATAAAAAGGATAAATAATAATTTTAAAATTTGAAATGATAAAATATGTTTATAAATTCAAGTCAGAAAAATGTTTATTAAACATTTGTTTAGCAAAAATATCTGTAAATCATTCTGGATAAAGTGTTAAATAAAATCATAAGAAAGAGAAGTTTTCCATTAAGAATTTTAGGATAGTTTTTCTATTTTCCTGAAAAAGTCCATTGGAATTTTGATAGGGCTTGCATTGAATCCAGAGATCACTTTGGGTAGTATGGGCACTTTAACAATATTAATTCTCCCAATCCAAGTGCATAGGATATATTTCCATTTATTTGTGTCTTCTTCAATTTATTTTATCAATGCCTTATGGTTTTTAGTGTACAGGTATTTCACCTCTGTGGTTAAACTTATTTCCTTGGTATTTTATTCCTTTTGATAGAATTGTAAATGGGATTGTTTTCTTAATTTTTCTTTCTACTAGTTTCATTGTTAGTGTATAGAAACTTGTTTTTGTAAGTTGTGTTTTTTTGTCTGTATCTGCAACTTTACTGATTTCATTTATTAGTTCTAACAGTTTTTGGAAGAGTCTTTAGGATTTTTTTACATATATTATCATGTCTTCTGCAAAGAGATCATTTTACTTCTTCTTTTCTGATTTGGATGCATTCTGTTTCTTTTTCTTGCCTAATTGCTATGACTAGGACTTCCACAACCATGTTAAAAAAAAGTGGCAAGAGTGGGCAACATTGTTCTGTTCTTAATCCTAGAGGAAAGGCTTTCTGAGTAGCCAACCTTGAGAAAGAACAAAAATGGAGGCATCCCACTTCCAAATTTTAAACTGTATCACAAAGTTACAGTAGCAAAATGATATGGTACTAGCATAACAAAAAGCACACAGACCAGTGGAACAGAATAAAGAGCCCAGAAATAAACCCATGCATATATGTTAACTAATCTTTGACAAGGGTACCAATGATAAACAATGGAGGAAGGATAGTCTTTCAAAAAATGGCATTAGAAAATTGAATATTCACAAACAAAAGGATGAAACTATATTCCTATCTTAAACCACTGATGAAAAATAACTCAACATGAATTAAGGACTTAAATGTAAAACCTTAAACCATAAAATTTCTAGAAAAAAACATGGAGTAAGAGCTCTTTGGTATTCCATTTGGCAATTGTTTTTTGAATAAGACACTGACAGCACAGGCAACAAAGCAAAAATCAGCAAATGAGCTTCTGCACAGCAAAGGAAACAACCAGTAACTTAAAAAAGGCAACCTATGGAAGGAAATATTTGCATACCATATATCTGATAAGAAGCTCATACCTAAGATATATAAAGAATTCATATAACTCAATAGGAAAACAACAAATAATACAACTAAAAAATGGGCAAAGGACATGAATAGACATTTTCCAAAGATGACATATAAATGACTAACATGTACATGAAAAGATGTTCCATATCAACCAATCATCATGAAAATGCAAATCAAAACCATAATTAGATATCGCCTCACACCTTTTAGAATGGCTATTATCAAAAAGACAAGATATCTAACAAATGTTGATGAAGATGTAGAGAAAAGGGAAGAATTGTATACTGTTGGTAGGAATATAAACTGATACAACCACTATAGAAAACAGTGGAGACCTTCCTGAAGAAACTAAAAATAGAACTACCATATGATCCAACAATCTCACTCCTGGGTACATACCTAAAGAAAACAAAATCAGTATCTTGAAGAGGAATCTTCACCCCATGTTTATTGACGCATTATTCACAATAGCCAAGATATAGAAACAATCTGAATGTCCTTTGCTGGATTAATGGATAAGGAAAATGTAGCATATATATATATAACTGTGTGTGTGTGTGTGTGTGTGTGTGTGTGTGTGTGTATACATACATACAGTGGAATATAATTCAGCCATAAAGAAGAAAATCTTGTCATTTGCCACAACATGATGAACCTGGAGGGCATTACACTAAGTGAAATAAGCTAGTCAGAGAAAGACAAATACTATATGGTATCACTTATGCTTGGCATCTAAAAAAAAAAAGCTGATTTCATAGAAACAGAGAATAGATGGGTGGTTACCAGGACTGGGGGGAAGGAGAAGTGAAGATATGTAAGTCAAAGTGTACAAACATTCAGTTATACAATAAGTTTGGATGATCCAATATATAGGTCAGTGACCTTAGTTCATAATATGGTATAGTACAGTTCAAATTTGCCAATAGTAGATCTTAAAGCATTCCCACCACACACACACACAGTTTATTGTGTGAGGTGACAGATGTGTTAATAATCTTGATCTTGGTAAACATTCCACAATGTGTGTATATATATATATATATATATATATATATATATCAGTCATCGTGTTGTATACTTTAACATATAAAATTATATTTATCAATTAGTCTTCAATGAAGTTGGTGATAAAAAAGAAATAGAATGGAATAAATATTTACATCCCACTATCTGAAAGTGGATTCATATCCACATTTCCTCCTTCCTCATCAGCCATTCTTTCTTGGTCTTCTTAATCTTTTCTCATCTCCTTGAACTTTTCATGTTGGAGTGTCCCCAAAGCTCAGTCAGTCCTTGTATCTTCTTTTTTTCTTCTAGATCCAATAAATCCAGACTCAGGATTTTAACCATCGGGGATATATTATCACTCCCAAACGTATCTCTCACTCGAACTTCAGACTTGCACATATAGCTGCCTACTTGACATCTCCATTAGGCTGTCTAAAGCCATCTCAAAGTTAACAAGTCCAAACTAAACTTGATTACCCCAAAAAACCTGACCTTCCCACCATTTCCCTATCTTCCCCAACTCCATCTCTCCCATTTGAATTCTATTATAGTCCACATGAAATCCACCAGAAAATCTTATTGGTTCATCCTCAGTATATATTCCAGATTTGACCACTACTTACTCCTTTACTGCACCACCCTGATCTAAGCCCTTATCATGTCTTACCTAGACTACTGAATAACCTCCTAACTGGTGTTCTTGCTTCTTCCTTTGTCCATCTACAGTCTATTTTCAAATGAGCAGCCAGAGGTATTCTGTTGAAAGACAAGATGGCTTTGTTACTCCTCTGCTCAAAACCCCACAATGACATTCCATCTCACTCAGATAAAAAAAAATTTTTAACTCTCATCATCACAATGACCTAAAAAGTAGGTTTCAATGGTAACTGTAATTATTTACTTAAATACTGTTATTTGGAATGGTTCACAATAAGAAAAAAGTCAGAGCCCCTATTCCTTCTCTGACTTCTCATCATTTGCCTCTCGTTTATTCCTCTCCAATAATACTGGCTCTCTTGCTATTCCTTGATCCTACCAAAAATACCTTCTCCTCAGGACTTTCCACTTGCTGTTCTCTTTAGCTGAAACCCTTTTCCCCAGAGAGCCCCACGACTGATATGTTGAACACCACCCCTTTCTCTAACACTATCCTTCTTTCATGTTTTATCTTTTTCTGTAGCACTGATCACTTATCTAACATACTACACCTTTAAATTATTTTTAAAATTTTATCTGCCTTCCCTCTAGAATACAACCTCCATAAGGATAGGGATTTTTGTCTATTTTGTTCACATCTGTATCCCCAACAACTAGCATGGCATATAGCACATTAGATATCCAATAAATATCTGTTGAATGAAAGAATAAATGCACAAATAGCACAATTTTAAATCAGCAAAAGTTTTGAAAATGATTTAAATGTCCTTAAACAGAAGAATGTATAAAGATAATATAATCTGATAACACAATCTGAGAAATATATTAAGGGGGTGGGAAGGAAGGAATCTACATTGAGTGTGATGTCAGTCACAAAGCTTGAAACCATGCAAAATACTACTTATTTCATTTTCAGCTAAATACAAATGCAGCACTAGAATAAAATCATGCATAGATATGGTAAATAAAATTCAAGGGAATCTTAACTCTGAGATAGAAGACTGTTATGAAAAAACTAAACAAGGATTTAATTTTTATCTGTAATATTTTTTCTCAAATATGCATATATACCCTTACTATATTTGGAATCTTTAAGAAATATAACAGTTATTTGTCTTAAAACTATCGCTGTGCTCCTTCTTGTCAGTGTTTCTTAAGGTATTAGCAAACTGGAGATCCTGTATTATGAACAAAAATTTTCAGATAGAGCTATAACATAAAATCCAATCTATTGTTTCACTCAATTCAGAACCTGCATTGATTGTACTCTAGTAGGCTGAGTGTAAAACCACATCAAATGTGTTAAAGATTCCAAATTTTACTTGCAGTATAACATTAATCAATCTCTAGTGACTCCTTGGACAGCTGTCCTAGATCTTCAGTTTTATAACCAACTCTCCCCATCCCATCTCCCACAGCCAGCTTGTGCAGTGATTTAGCAAAAAACTTCCAGACATTCTCAGCACGTGAGAGCTTGATATGTTTTCAACATGCAGCTTTCCAAAGATATAATATTTTTTTAAAAATACATGACTCTATCTCTAAAGCTTGTAAACTCAAATTTTAACCTAATTATTAAAAATCCACAGACTTGGGTGTCTCAAATTTGTTTATATTTGCTACAAAAGTCATTTAAAAATGCCAAAACTCCTTTGGCATCAAATAGAACTGCTGTTTTTTAGGATCTCCACAAGCTCTTCTTTTGATATGAAATTCCATCTAAAAACTAATGTCTTTTCTTAAAAATTAAAACAGCTTATCTTGAATTAGCCTATGTTATAAAGGAAGCTCATATTCTATCTTTATAGGACATCTCTCACTCTACCTCTTTAATAAGACAGCGCTTAAAGGTACAAGTGAATTAATTCAGTATTTATTGGGAAGAAAACCCTTAAACCCATAAATATGTAATAATTTCAACTATTATTTTGAAAGAAAGCTTTCCTACTTGCCTAGATAGAGGAAACTGTCATTGCAAATCAGTCACCCTCAACTCCACCCAACACCCTTCTTAGAGCTTTGCCCTAGGTTTAATTCACCTTTGCAATTTCAGCAATAAGATCCTGGTCCATCATTGGGTAATTCCTTACCTGAATGCAAGAGGAATACCTGTGACTTCAATGCCTAATTGAATTAGTACTTACATATTTGTTTTTGATAACTGACAGGGATTTGAAGAAAACCCTATTCATCCATTCTCCCAAAAAATAAAATTAGTAGCCTCTCTGGCCTACTTTTTGACCAAAATAAAAGACCTTGCCCATGTTATTTACATAGTAACCTACAGGTAGGGAATCCATATCTAAATGGGAAATGCCCTAACATCAGTGGAATACCCAACTTGCTCTCCTATGGCCTGTGCCGAATCCTGACACAAGCTTGACAGGTGGCTCATGTATCTGGCAGGATCTGCTCTTCAGCTAGATGCATAGATCACAGCTGCTATTATACATTTAGAGATGTGGATTTTTTAAATTAAAGAATAATAATGCCCCTTATGATACTGCCATGGAACAATGATCAACACAACTTGGTCCATTCTTCTTAAGAGAAAATCTTAATGAAATAATTCACTTTGGGGTTCTGGTCATCCATAGGCAACACAGCAAGTTTACTGTCACCATTTATAATTTTTAAAATGAGTTGAATTATGGTATAAATAACCTCACATATATACACCACTGTTCTGCTTTCACTCTTTGTCCCCCTCCAAAAATACTATACATCAGTAGGGAGGTTTTATTTGGGAGGGATTTGAAGATGAGCTCAGCATGTTCCCAAGAGGTTTCTAAAAGCCAACTACAGGAGCTCACAGTGGTGCTCGTTACACAGACATCTGCATTACAGCTGAACAATAACTGAGCACTTACTGTTGAACAGTATTTTGCCAGCCCTGGAAATAGGGAGGTGAATAAGATGCTGACACTCCCATATCGGCCAGGGATGTCAACTAAGATAAAGAGACAGGCAATTACAACACAAATAATAAAAACCATTAGAGAATGAGAAGGGAAGCCAACTTCTCCTAGTCTCAGGAAGGGCTCCTAAGTCAGGCTGAGGCAATCAAAGTATGCTTTCTGAAAGAATTCACACCACAGTAAGTCATTAGGAATAGATGAGCTGGGCAGCATCTGGATGAGGTGGGCAAAATCACACCAAGCAAAGCAGGTGTGTGTGCAGAGAAGCGCAGACACACAGACTGACATGGATCCAGGCAGGAGTGCAGGACAGATGTGAGACTTTATCCTGAAAGTACCACTCCTTTGAAGTATTTTAAGCAAGGAAATGAACTGATCATACATGCTCTTCAGGAAAATCACTATGGCACTGGTATGGAAAACACATTACAGAGGAAGGCTGCAGGAGAGGCTAGCAGAGAATTATGTGGCTAGAAGTCTACAGAATGTATTAGATGTCTTTAGTATCAGGAACCACGTCAGACTAATTTGGCAGTAAGCTGTACTTGGATGGCAAAAGTCAACTATTTCAAATGTTGCTGGAACATCGTACCTCTATTCCCTGTGACAATCACAGGGAAATAATAATGAAATAATAACTCACTACCATTTTGTATTTTAATCCTTACAACTATCCTACATGGCAGTTACCCCACATTTTAGAGTTAAGCCAACAAAATAAAAAAATTAAGTAAATTACCTCAAGTCACATATCTACTAAATGACAGAATTTAGTCATATTCCAAACCCAGGTTGTCTGACTCCAAAACCTACATCTGCTCTTGCACTGATTCCTCTTAGACCTTCCATCTCAGGAGGTTTAATACTGAAGTCCCTAAAACACCATTAAATTGTGCTCTCTAGGACAATATTTCAATAAAGTTACTATGGAAATTTTTCAATTGCTTTATTATTTTAGTCTTCCATGTATTAAAATTTAAAACATTACTCAGAGAAAAATGCTAGAAACAGGCCACCACAATGCTCTGGCCACCTGGGGTTATTCTCAAAGCTAATAGAGCTTCTAAGAAAGAAATACTAACACTAAATTATGCTAAAAGTATTTTTGGCTCCTACTAAATGATGCATATAGAAAGGCTAGTTTAAAATAGTCACAGATTTAAGGTGGGAGAGAAATGATACCTCACTGGCATCACCCTTGCTTAAATCGCCTAATTAGACATGCAAAATGCAACCTGTATGCAATGGATGAGTTAACATTGCTATCACAACCTTCACTTTTCCATTATCTGACTTTTATGAGTTTAAATTTGCAGTCTTAAGGGTTGCTCCACTCTAAGATTTTTGCATTTAATTAAGCACGGCAATACAGAGAAATCACATCTTTCAAAACAAGTGTTCATCATCATAAATCCAGTGATAAAAAGATGAGTTATCAATATTCTCAGAGGAAAACTTTTAACTTGCCTTGTACTATATTATTATTTTTCTGTTTGTAATCAATAGGAGGTCTGTCAGAAACATGTGGATACAACATCTATGAAAGACAATTATACTATTTTCCAACTTTCCCTTATGTTATTCTGTCATAGAGTACAAAATCAAATATTGTAGCTAGAATTTATCAATTAAGCCTTTAGTAGATGTAACTTTACTTTTTTACTATCAGTATAGCATGTCAAAGTAATTTTTTCCTCCAAATCCCAAATAATACAATATTCTCTTACAACTGAAGCTAGATATCCTCAAGTCATGTGAAGTATTTGACACCAATATCAAAAAACAAAAAAATAAAGGCATCTTTCTTCTTAAAATTGAGCAGGGAAAGGGATCCTTGGCATATGTTAAAGACTAAAAATTACATATATTATAATGGCACATAATGGAAGCATTTAAATTTACAATGCATGATTTTAGTGGTCATTAAAGCATCTACTTAACTGAAGTGTGGATACTGTAGCCTTAATTTTTAAAAAACGTTGAAATTTCTAAATAGAGAATCTTCCAATACTCAGTCAACAAATATTTATATAGTATCTTCTAAAGCCAGGCACCATACCAGGCTCCAACCTCTAGGGAAGGTGACCATAAGGCCCATAAGATAGAAATTTTTATGCATCACTTGTACATGAATTTTTTTAAAGAATCTCATTAGCCCCATAATCTGTCAGTCCTTGATGACTTATTTTTTAATCCCACATGATCCCTTAAAGCTTCTGCTTCACTTCTCTGACATACCTGTTGCAGTTTCAGAGAAATAAGATAGACATGTTCCCCCCAGTAAGTCAGCTGGTTGCCTAGGCCTCAGGGAGGCACACTGCTGCCCTATAGCCACCACGTCTCAGTGTCTGGCCCTCCCAACAAGGTTTGAAAAGATTAGCAGTCTCATGGAGGATATGTTACTCTTGTCAATCAGATAAGAGACTGATAAATAAATTAGAATGCCAATTAATTACATTACAATAAGAATTATAACAAGCCTTCAAGTCTACTTGAAATCCCTTGACATTCTATCTCCATAGGCAAATCTACTTGGGAAACCAAATTATAATCAGAAGTTGGCTTAGTAAACATGAAGCTTGGTCAAAGGGAGATGAATATTATTGAAGATGTGAACTTGAGAAAGAAAGGGTCCAGAGAAGCAACGTCATAGAGGTAGAAAGAGAGCCAGAGTACAGTGATACCTCTGAAGGCTTAGGAAAAGAGATGTTCAAGAAGAAAGAGGTCAACTTTCACAAACACTGTGAAAAGTGAAGTAAAGTGTAAACAAACAACCCCAAGAAAGAGTCTTTGGATTTATATTTTAGAAGGTAACTGATATCTGCTTAACAGATTCCATGGGATAGTAGAGCTGGAACCCGATTAACAATGGGCTGCATAGAATGATCCTTAAAAAGATAAGATGTCAAGGGACTAAAGATGGTGGCGTGAGAAGGGAGACAAAAACTTTCTCCCAAAACCACATATAATATGAAAATATAGCAAATACAACTAATCCTCAAAGAGCGACAGGAAAGAAGACTTATGACAGACTGCCTACATCTGGGGAAAAGAAAAGACCTCACAGAAAAGGAATAAATGAAAAGCTTTTAAATAAATTTAAAAGCTTTTTTTTTCAATCCAAAAATGTGAACCAAAGATCTTTTAATCCAAAAAAAAAGAAAAGATAAGATGGCAATTGTAGGACATCCTTGGAAAACCTGGCAGTGGAAGGAAGGAGGGACAGGGCCGATGAAAGTTTCTTAAGCAGTAGTGCTCAGCAATAGCTATACTTTGAAGTGTAGCAAATAATAGAAAGCAAACAATGAAATAAGAACCGACACTGATGAAATTAAGACCACCAATGGAGACATTATCGATGAGTCTTAGATATCACAAGGGACATCTCTTCTAAATAAAAAGAAACTAGGTGGTACAGCACACATAAATTAGTAAGGATGGAGGTGTGACTCAACAAGGCGTACACCAGTCTTGAGTGCCAGATTGTTTCCTATATGGGAAAGAAATCTGTCTGCTAAGAGAAAGGGCAATACTGGTAGGGTAGGTATTTTCAAAAGGATGGTAAATGTTTGGAAAAGTGATGTGGAGACACTGAAGAAATGCTGATGAGGCCAGTACTGAGGTTACAGTAGAGACCATCAATTTGGTATCAATTCCCTAAAATCTGATTTCATCCAGCATCCTCTCAGCATCTAGGACAGAAGAGTAGAGAAGGTAGGAGGTTAATCCAAATCAGGTTTAAGGGAATGTAACTAGTAGAAACTCAGGGAAAACTGTGATGTTGAGAGTGTTGGTTAGAGAATAGATGGATGGAGGAATCACAAGCTTCTAGGCAATATTTGGAGGAAATAGAGCCATGAGTGGGCAGTGCACTAAGGAGAAAACTGAGGGATGGATAATCTACAGAACTTGATGAAAACTGTGATAGTCTATGTTTCCTGGAAGCAGAGCATCAGACAAATGCTTGTCTGTAGACAGCTTATTTCAGAAACTCCAGGGAACCAAGAATGTAGATCAGGAAGAGTTAAACAAAGAAAGAACAAGATTTTTTTCTTATCAAGTTAGTCTTCTGAGAACTATGAAATGTGTCTGTTTCTGTTCACCCAGGAAACAAAAGGGTAAAGTATTTTCCATGTATTTTCAGATGCCATTGGTCAAGGGTGAACCCATGCGCATTAATTCCATCACATTTCCAATGCACAGGCACGAGTGCCGAACAGGTTCCTGAAAACATCCCATACTGCAGCATCAGAGGAGCCTTAGGGCAAGAAGCGAGGGGTATACAAAGCAATGCAAGTGATGAAATGTTACTAGGTTCTACTTTCAGAAGTTTGGCCAAATCCTAACCAAAATTTCACCATAACAGTGGCTGGAGAAAGAGGTGAGTGTGAGTGTAGAAGACCTAAGAACAAGTTTAAAGAAAATGAGAGAACTAGAAGTATAAAAAACTAGTAACTCTAGATTCATATATCAACATATTTTGAAGTTGGAATCATCTGGGTATGGCCTTAAGAGTAAATTACTGAAATTGAAGTAATCTGGGAATTCTGTAAAAGTATTAGTCAGATAGATTATACTGCAATAACAAATGACCCCAAAATCTCTAATTTATACCAGTAATGGTTTGTTTCTTCTTTAGACTATGTGTCCATCTCAGATCAGAGAAAGCTCTGCTCTGTTACACTGTGGCCCATGCTGGCCATGAAATCTCTATCCAGAACATTACCAGTCTTTATAACAAGAGGAAAAGACAGTATAATAAACCATGATTTGACTATCAAAGCTTCTCCTAAGTCACACTCTTTACTTCTTTCCACACTTTTCTGGCCATATAAAGTCTATCACTCAAGATATGTTATTGTATGACTCATACAAACATAAGTGACAGCAGGGTTGAGATAGAAAAGAAGAACAGTATCTTCCATGAATGAAGGTTAGAAAATAATAATAATAAGGAGCTCTAGAAGGTGATCTAGCCAAAGAAGAAAGCAGCAATGGAGCTCTTGGAGAATATCCTGGATGCTGGGTGTGAAGAGGCACAGTAACGAATAGCAGTCATGAGGGTTTTGCTAGGGGAGTGCTGTACTTCAGGGAGAGCTGACTTCTAATTTGGGTAGAAAGAGATTCTGTGAAATGATTGAGGATGCAATGGGAGTTATTTACAAGCTTGTAATTTTGTATATTTTCTTTTCTTAGAGCTCAATCTTTCTCTGGATAATAGCCTGCATTTCCATCATTTTAACTACCTCCTATATCCAAATGGCTCTCACACCTATACCTTCACCCTAGATCACTCCGCTAACACCAGACCCAGATATTCATCTTCATGGCATCAAAATTCAAGATGAATGAAACTAAACTCACCATCTACTCTTCAAACTTTTCCTCCTATGGTCCCCAACTAAGTAAATGGCGCCCTCAACCAAGGCCATTGAGAACTCTAGAAATGTGTTTATAGGGCAGATAGTAGCTGTATCAGAAAACTTTCATACACCATTTCAGGCAATAGTTAATATATCATGGGATTCCTGATAAAATAGATGGACACCAGACCAGGTTTATGATGCATCTCAACTTGCATAATAAATAAGAAATGGAAAGCTGACAAGAATAAAGGTGACCTTGACCAACACAACAGAAAAATGAAGTTCTTTTGTTTGGTTCTCAGATCTAAGTCAGTTCATAGAAGTCACTAATTGATAGGGAGGCCAGGTCATCTGAGGAAGGATCTGTCAATGCTACTAGAAACACCTACTGTAAATATCATTCTGACTCTTCCCCCAAGGGATATGTTGACATTTTCCTGGTAACTATGCACTAGGGAATGGGGAATAACCATATTTTTCAAGAACAGGGGTCTGAGCAATACCTGAGGACTCTACATGCCACCATGGTGCCCTGTTTAGAGATGGGAACAATGGAAACCGATTGCTCAATGAAGTTTTGCCCAAGTGTGTTTGATAGTTGGTCCAATGGGTCTTTGGACCCAGCTTATAGTTATTCCCTATTCTTGAGTTTTATAATAGAACAGATACACACTGACCTGTGGAATAAGTCATTTTGGTAGGAAAATCCTAGTATAAAATCTTAAAATACCCCCTCAACAATATTATTTCTGACTAAGGGACCTATCAAAAGGCTGAGGAAGTACTACAGAGGGCAAAAGACAGCAGAAGTCATTGGTCTTACCATAGACTTCATCACCCAGAAGAAGCTAGCCCAATAGAGCAGAATGGAGTGGCCTGTTAAAGGTATAATTAAGGCACCATCTTAGAGACAACACCCTTCAGACTGAGTTTTCATCCAAGGTACAATGGTTGATATATGGAGTGGTATCCCCAAAGGCCAGAATACACATCTGTGGCCCAAAGAGTGAAAATAGAATTGGTGATTGCAACCATCTGTCCAAGTGACCTACTTGCAGGATGTGTGCTACCAGTGTGACTTTAGTCACTACTGGTTAGAGGTCCTGGTCCCAAAGAGTGTGTGTGTTGGTGGGAGAGTGGGGTTGGGAGGGGGGAGGATGAATGTAGGGAGTTTCTGCCAAGGGTTACACCTATTCCCACCATCTTGTCTCTTGTCTCTTTGGCTTCGTCATTCCAGGGGACTGGGAAGAAAACAATGGTGCAGTTGTACTGGGAAAGACCATGGACTCAGACTGCCAAGATGAACTGGTGTGACCGCTAAACATGGGGCAGGAAGCAATGCACCTGGAACCCAGGGACCTCTCTAGAGCCTCCTTGCCCAGTGGTCACAGCAATCAGTCTGTTGTAACAGCAGCCCAGTAAGGACAAGACAACCAAGGACTCAGCCTCCTTGGCGAGGTCTGGGTCATCCCACCAGGTTAGCAACTCAGAGAAGCCAAAGTTTTGATAAAGAGTAAGAAATCAAGAACACAAGGTAGAGGAATTAAAAGATATTTATTAAATAAGGCCTCAGGACCAGCTAAAACAGTTGGGACTGTAGATTGTTACACTTCCCTTCTTGCCTCAGAGAACGTAGCTAACCACCACACTGAAGGAAACTCTATGACTTACCGCCCCACTAGGGACGAAGTGAGGACTCCATGTTGCCACATATTAGAGGCCCCATATTGGGATGGGGATGGGGAAGGATGATATACTGAAAAGATGTGAGTGGTCCAAGATGTGGATTGCATCAGATTTCTCTTTTGTACCGTTTTAGATGCTCTTGGCCTCATCTGTCCCTTGTTCCAGCTGCTGCCACAGTAAGCCAACTCCAAAGAGGCTCTTACCAAACTTCACACTGATGCGATCCGATGGCATGTTACCTCATGATGGAACCAAGTGCCTGTCTCACCTCTCTTCCCTTTGGAACTCAACTCAGGACCAAGTGAGACAGAAGCCAGTGGATAAATTATTCCTCTTTGAAGTCAGGAATCAGAATCTAAAAAGTTATGTTTGATTTAGTGAAGGAATACTCTCAAGAGAAAGGGAACAGGAAAGCAGGGCCAGGAATAGGAAAGAAAGAGCCAAGCAAGGCTTTGGCCACAGCAGAAGCCCAGCGTCAGTCTGATCCCATGCAGCAGTGTGGGGCGTGAACTGAGGCAAGGGGCCAGTCCTCTGAACCTCTCATGAGGCAGCCATTGGCCGTGGGCTGCCCTTGGGGCTGTGTACATAACGTCACACTGCAGTGAGTTTCTGGCAATACTCCAGAGAAGACGGCAGAATGAATTACTGGAGGGTGGGTGGACAGGCCTAAGAAAGAGACTCTGGTGGGACACCAACAGCATCCCTCCTGTTCTCTGATGGAGAGTCCTGGGAAGCTGTCTGCATGGCTGCTCAGGGGATAGCCCTCAGGATGAAGGGTTCATCCGCATTTAGTATCAGCAGCCGCCTTGTACCTCCTTGTTTTGGTTCTTCCTCTGTCTCACTTCCCTCGTCCTTCAATTCCTGCTTCCTGGGCTTGTAAGCCTGAATACAGCAGTACCATAGCAACCCACTGCCTCAGTCTCTGCTTTCTGGGGAACCTAAACTAAGACTAATGGGAAAGGAAGAACCATCGGGTATTCAATGGGTCAAGATGTTGTAGCAGGTAGAAGGACAGTAGGAGGGAGGGAGGGAGAAAAGAGAGCAGGAGAGGAAATAAAAGACCGGATTTGATTGAGAGGCCTAACAGAGTGTCTCTTGTGTGTGGCAGTAGAGGCCTGTCTTGCTTAACACTAAGGCAGTATTTTGTTGAGAAGTTAATCTAGAGTCCCATACCTAACACATCGCAAGGCAAGCAAAAGTCAACTAGACAAAGACTTTGGAAAGCGGAAATCTATCAAAATATAAGACATTTAAGATTCATCTTCTAATGAAAATTTGTGGCTAAGTAGTTCATAAAGATCACTTACTTTATAATTGGAAGTCAAGGATATCTATATATTGACAGATGACCAAGAAAGGATTGATAACATGAATTCCTGAATGCTTTCTCCTCAGAGGACCCCCAAGGCTTCCCTGATAAGAGAGAAAAGACCCCAAGTGACCTGGGGAAGTTATCAGTTTAAATTACAGTCCTTATGAGTAGTGGAAATTCCTATATGTTCACTACATAGGCCTTTGAAATAAATATTCCTACTTGTTGAAGTGTAAATGAACTTTCATACAGTACAGAGAAGTAAAAATTTTCTTAAAGCTCCATTTGAATTGCTTCTGTAGGATAGAGTTGCATAGATTATTATTGATTTTATTTGCCAGAGTTCAGAATGCTTCCCAAATTTTAGTTATATCATCAAATGAAACAATGCCATATAAAGTTGACTGATTAAAAAATTACTGTGATTGTCACCAAAGGGTAAAGAATGACCAGCCCAAAGCCATTCAGTACAGATGTCAGAGGCTAAAAGTTGAAATACTCCATCATTTCCCATAAGCAACCATTAAACCATGTTCAGTGTGCACACATGTAAACCATGTATGGTCACATTAGTTGTAAGTGTATAGCTATAACAAAACAAACACTGGATTTTATATGCAACTCAAGTGCATATGAATTTTTAGTGAATTTGAAAGTTTTTTTTAAATATGACAGAAACTAGGCATAGTAAACAAACTACCAACAAAGATGGAAAATGCTCAACATAGGAGCAATTATAGAAAGCTTATAACTTAATAAAATGTTAAACATACCTTCTACTAAATTAAATGCTCAGTCCTTTTTTTGTCCAGAATCCTAGATACCACCCATCTTGGGTGTGCACACATGGTCTCAAAATCCTGGAAAAAAGGGCTGCTATGTGAAAGGGCCTACATTTTCTCAGTTATGAAAAGCATAGTGAACAGGCATGTTCAATGACAAATTTAGAAGGAACTATTAAACAAATTATGAATTTCCTTGTCAAATTAGTAACCAAGTTTTAGTTTTTCTTTGCATTAGTTTTTCTTTGTATACACAAGCAAAACCTTGAAATAAATCTGTAGACATTTTTGAGACTCCTAGTACCTATTTCAAATTTCAGCTTATTCTTCGGTGACATCCTAATACTGCTCCCTCATGCAGCATTAATTGCTGAGAGCCCTGAGCCAAGCACTGGGCTAGAGGCGGGGCTTATAAGGGTGAATGAAAATACTTTGCAGTATAGTGTATTATGTCTCTGGGTTATAAGAATGTAAGATCCTTATGGGAGGGAATCATGTTTTATATCTCTCATGAAGATTAGCAGAGGGCTAAGCACATATTAGGTGCTCAAAACTCACTGAATTTTTTTAAAATCCTGCTGGTGATCACTGACATATGAACAACTCATTCTTATACGCTAAAACATATCATTTAATAGCACAAAATACACAGAGTATCTTATGGATTAAGGGAGAAATTGGCTATGTATTTGATAGGCAAGTGCTTCTCAGACACAGGGTCACCCCACTAATTGATCGTTTGGTTACCTGGACTGTATGCCACCAGTGTCTGCTCATTTCATGAGTATCAAAAGTGCTATAAGTGCCCTCCAAAGGAATTCTACAGACAGTTCTTGCAGCTCATCTATTTGAATTGATCAAACACAGTTACATTTTTAGTCTTCTTACATTAACCACTTTGGGGGCAGGTTCCTTACTGTATTGTGTTATTCCATTTATTATTTATAATCTACCTACTTTTGAAAAGGATTGGAAATGGCTTAAAATATTAAAATATGGGATAAATGACCACTAACAGTTAAAAGGGAGATCAAAAAGCAGTTTTAAAGTAATGAATAAACATATCAAAGAATAAAAATGAATTACTATAAGAGGGAATTAAATTTAACTTCAAGCTTTCTCAAAGTCAAGGAGAAAAGGGAATTCACAATATAAAAATGGTTCTCCTTGACAGATTCAAGGAATTATACAAATTAATCTGTGGCAGACACTGCTATGCAATCCACCAAAATCTGTTCTCTTCTTCCTTAGTGATAGAAAGTGACTGTGGCTGGGCCACAGGCAAGGGCTGCAGTTTTCGGCTTCCCATGCAATGAGGAGAGGCCATGTAACTAAGCTCTCACTAACAAGATGCTAGCAGAACTGATGGGTGCAATTTCTGTTTCTCATGCATAGGAGGAATTCTATGATCCTATGCTTCCAGTCTTCCCCCTTCCTACTGGCCAGAATGGGAATAACAAGAATGACTTTGGAAGCCATGAGTTGAACATGCCTCTGTTGGCCTGCTCCCTGATTGGCTACAGGGCAGCAGAGAAGGTAGGCTTTCTCTTAGGAAATATGGAATATCTAACTTGAATAGTTTCCCTAAGTCATCCAAACACCTCCAAAAGATAATCCAAAGCAAGCATCTCTGAGCTAAATAAAAAGTACTACTGAATAAGAGAAATGAAGTCTGAGGTTATAGCTGGCATTTATGGTCAGACTGTTTAAAGAATTAGGAAAATAGTATCAAGAAACATCATGCATTCTAGCTGATACTTGGAGTCCCATAATAGCACAAATGGACACCAGGAAAGCCTGCCCCAGTGGCCTTGCACTGCCTATTGCAAAGCTTGCTAAAGGGTCACTCATTGTACTCCTTTGGAACACTTGAACATCACATCACTCAAGTCTGATCCTAAGGAAAATTCAGAAATTAGTTAAGTCTCATCCTTCCTTCTGCCTTTCGTCACATCCCCCTACCCCAAAGCACCCTAACACCCTGTGCTATTCCCCTGCTCTGCACAGAGTTAACTCTCACATCAGCACCCCATGCTCAGACCCCTTTTTGAGTCCTTTCCCTAGCAAATTTCACAACTCATGCACCTTACTCTTTCAGAGCCACACTATGGAATGACTTTCTAATCTGATTGTCTAATACCAAAGTAGAATATATAAAAATGTGCTCCTGCAGTTCATCCTTAATGTTTCCCCCTACCAGATATTCTATTTGAAATACAAGTAGATTTCCAATGTCAAAATACACACACACACAACTAATGCTTGGAACATGTTGGCCATTGGGGTAGGAGTTTAGATTCGAGTGGAGGAGGGAAAATGCAAAGTCCAGATCATTATTGTTGTTGTCAAGATTCCACTATGGCATTCTCAAGTTATAGGACAACTTAAAAAAAATAATAAGCACTGTCCCCATTCCTGAAATCTTAGGGGATTTAATGGAAGTCACAGATGGCTCACAGTGCTACAAGACTATCTCTTGGCTTCTGACATTCTTTAAAAAAAAATTAACTATGAAAGATAAAATCCTCTTTTTTCTATTTTGCCATGCAATTTAATCTTTGTTAACTAGATGACTGTCGTCCATTTTCCTTCTCAGAATCTGGTAACAGGTAGTTAAGTACTTTGGATCTTGTGTTCTTCCCCAAGTCCTGCATCATTAGATTGGCTATATATCAAAATGACACAGATTCTATAGATGAGCTGTGAAAGCTGAAGATAAAGTAATCCATGATAAAAGAAGGAACAAGTTATCCTCAAGTAGCTCTGGTTGACAGGAGCAATAAAAGGATATTTTTAAATGGAGGGCTACTATATTGCTTACTGGAACGCAATGGGAAAGAAACATTACCTAGAGAATATATGTCTGCATAGGACATAATGTTAAATAGCCCTCCAATTCCAGCCTTAATGTATATATTCCCACAACAATCCTGCCAAGTAGGTATACCAGCCCACATGTAAAGGAAACAGCTTCAGAGATCAGTCAAGAACCACTTCTATATTTGCCAAGACTCTCAGTTGCAGAAGATCAAAATCCAATTCAAACCATCTTAAGTAAAAGAAGGACATCACTAGTTTACACAACCAAAATGTTGAGAGGGAGATCTAGCTTGAGCCGTGGTTGGATGTAGGTGCTCAAATGGTGTCCTCAGGACTCTGCTTCTCTCTGTTCCTTATGAGATAGGCCTGGTGTGAGCATGATGGATGAAGGATGTCAGCAGTTCAAGAATTACATCTTCAGAACTTAGCAAACCCAGCATAAGGAGAGTATTTTTCCCCAAAGTTCTAGTTGAGGTTTATGTCCCTTCCTAAACCAAGCTCTATGGCCAGGAACATGACTGCTCGGGCCTGGATCTATTTAGATGCCCCATTGATAGAGGGAGGAGACAAATTAAGCTCTCTCTGCTATGAAATAGAATGGTCCTCTCTACCTACCACATGCCACAGGGTATTATCTTTTTAGAGAAAGGAATGGAGGGATTCTGCACAAACAAAACTAGAAGATATCTACTATATTCATCATCCTTAACCTCCAAGCATAGTGCAATCCTTTTTCATACACATGTACATATAATATTATTTCATTTAGCATACTGCAAATAGTCACATACAACCAATAATGCACTAGCCTTTTCCCAAGGGACGTGATCTAAATTCTCATAAACTCAGAATTGTGAATATTATGAAGTTTTCCACCAGGTTTAGAAGGTGATGTCTCAAGAGCTAGGAATCTATGCTCAGTTGACTAACTTAACCTCCATTTACACACATAGAAGGAAAACAGAATAATGATAAATGATGCCCATTTGTGAAAGAAGAGAAAAGGCAGCAATATTCAATGATCAGCTGTTCTCAGCACTGCTTATTCTGTTGGACAAGAATAGCAAGCACTTTCTGCCTTGGCAGTGCGGTGAGCTCCTCCATCAGCTGGGCCACTCCACTCTGCTCACCTGGATGATCTCTACCGTCCACCGACCTTCACAGCAATACCTGAGAGGCTCATGGGAGAGGAGTTCCGTTCAGGAGTTGCAAAGCTGCAGAATACTTGTCTGTATGATTTCTAGGGCCTGAGCTTAAGCAATGATATTCTGTATGTTAGGCTTGTGGTGTCTCTTTAAACACAGCCCCTTGAAAAGCCCTTGAACTCTCTCTGGGACACATATATTATTGTTCCTGAATGGTTAATATTATTGTTCCTGAATGGTTAGCTGAGCCTTCTATTCAACCCTAGTAAACACCACCGTGAAAAATTTTGCTATCTCAGCCCTCAGAGACCTGGACTAAGGCCCAACTCTCAGAATCAAAAAACAGCACCCTAATATCATTTCTTTTTGCATCATTTAATACAATTTTTGAGATTTCCACAATTTAAGTACTGATTATGCAAGTTACAAGACAATATTAAAACTTAAAAACCTCCTCCAAAGTCCACAATATTCTTTTAAGGCAACTGGGAGTGATTAAATTAAATTGACTTTGCTCCTGAGAAATTAAGCCTGAATTTTAGTTTGAGAGCCAGGTGTCTCCCTCACGCAGACCATTGCTTCCTACAATAGTGAATTGCTCATTTTCAAAAGCATGTGCCAAGGTGACTGTAATCAGGGTTAGTCTGGTACCCACACCCCCTCTACCTTCAACAAACATACACATACAGGTCCAAAAAAACCTGATTTGCATTACTGCAAAACAGACACAATGATTTTGGGATTTTTGTTTTGTTTTGTTTGTTTGCTTTTCAGAAGCCATGATGTCTGGAACTGTCATCAGGTATTTGGCTTGAGAAACATATTTGCCAGTGAGTTAACAGCAGCTCCTCTAATTCCAGTCAACAACCTTTGTTACACAAACCAGCATACACACCCCACTTTAATTATCTCTACTTGGAGGCAGTGAGCTATCTTTCTACTTCCAACTCATTTCTATTATATCTTGTTAAGTTGCTGCATTTAGGATAACTGTTTGGCAAAATTGCAATTTTCCTTATGCACAGTATGTGAAAATTCTCATATGTTGCTACATTAGGAGCAGCTGAAACTGTTATTTCACAAAAAGAAAAAGGAAGAAATCTACCATCAAGAAACCTTCTCTAAGTGTGTCCAACAATCACATTTCTTTCAGCATCATCTAGCACCATTCTTATGCAGAGGTGTTGCCATTGAATCATTTAAGTTATGCTTGCAAAAGCTGAATAATGAAAAATATTATATAAATACTACCTGTGTCTAGGGTTATGACTAAAATAAAGCAACAATTTCAAAGAGCCGGAGCAGAACCAGGAAGAAAGGCTGCCTTGTTTTGAAGGAAGATGGTTTAGAATTGAAGGAAAAAAAAGAAATTGGAGGTGGAGGTGGCTAGCACAACAGTTGAACCTCTATTCTGTTGGGCTTGGCTTTGAGATTTAGTCTGTGACACCGGCCTTTCAAGAATTTGGGGTTGGAAGATGTACTATAAAGGGTTGATTCATCAGATCCCGGTTTCTTAAACACTGTTCATTCCAAACACGCTGACGATGTTACTTACAATTGCTAAAAAGAAAAAGGCTCGACAGGGGATCATGTCTTCTAGGCACAGTCACCAAACTGAGGCTAAGTGCCCAACCCAACTACAGTTTCAACCTCTCCCAGGAGTGGAATTTTAAACCAATCAGTTTGGAATTACCTGATCACCAGTGAGAGAATCTGCTTAAGACCCCCTGCTCCTCCTAAGTGGTGGGTGGGGGGTGGGGGGAGGAGGGGTTAATTTACTTGAAACAATCCCTAACCTGTTTTGTTAATAACTTTTGCCTCTCACTTCTGTCCATAAAAACCTCCCATTTTGTACAATTCCTCAAAGCATTTCTTGACTTGCTAGACGGGATGCTGGGCAATTTATGCCTCACTTAATAAAACCAATTAGATCTTCAAGTTTATTTGGTTAAATTTTGTTTTTTTTAACATTGTGAGTGCCTGTTTTGGTATACCTGAAGCCCTGGGATATCCTGTATCAGTCTGACCTCTGGGTAAGCAGGAGGAAGCTAGACATTGAATAGCTAAGGTCAGGTACATGAATGTTCCTTACCTCTATGGCTGACCTTAGATAAAAGCCTTGGATACCAAGGCTCTGTGTGAGCTTCCCTGGTTGACAATACTCCACATCTGTTGCCTACATTGTGCTGGAGAATTAAACACGTCTCTGTGTGACTCTACTAGGAGGGGACACCTAGAAGCTTATGTCTGGTTTCTCTTAGACTTTATCCATATGCCTTTTTGGCCCTGTTTATTTTGACCCATATCCTTTCCCTGTAATAAATCATAATGATAATAACATTAATCATCAAATATGAGGGTGGTTTTAGAGCCCCCCGAAGAAAAAAGTGATTGAAAGAGAGGGCTGAAACTGTCCCCTGAAAGAAATTGCCCCCTGAATATTTATCAGAGCTAAACATTTTGTGCTGCTCAACCAAAAGTAGAAATGCTAAGGTCCACGTATAGCTGCTTCCCTTGAAGCCAAAGTCCTGGAATCAAACCTTTTCCTCTTTATAATGACCATATTGAAAAACAAATGAAAGGGCCACTGAACACAGCAGGCTTTCTCATGTCAATCTGTCCCCGAGAAGCATTTTTAGCATAGGCCTTCTCCCTCTCCCCTGTAGACTGCAGAATGAATGAATGTCAATACTCAAAAAATTCAGAGACCCACCAGCTTATAAGTAAAAAAAAAAAAAAAGGACTGTGAACTCTATGGTGCTTCACATTCCCTAGTCCTTACTGTAAGACAAATAACTTTATTTAGATAATCATAAAGTTTACACAACTCATAAGAGAGAATTTTGATATTTTATATTTTTATATGAGAAGTATTTAACTCTTAATATAGTGAAAAATCATAATATACAAAATTAGATCATTGTCCTAATTGGGTTAAAATTTTAATTACATTATACTTAAAAGAAGGAAAAGGGAACATGAAGAAAAACTCCTCAGCTACCAGTGTCATAAGTCAGTTTAGACAAATTCTCATATCTAGAGCACTCCAGTTGTTTGAGCTCCTAGCCAGCTCTATAGTTTCTTAAAATCCCACTTTGAAATTGCAAACATCCTTTAGCTTTTATACTAAATCTCCCTATATCTGTCCATCGGTTTCTGACTTTCCCCTCTTTGTTCGTCACAAACTTCTTCTTAGGATGGTTTTTATCTAATACACATTTTGAAAATCCCCAAGACACCTAGGACAGAAATTACTATCATCTCCCAATCAATACAAAGTATGAAAATATCATTTGACCTGTAAAACCCATAAAATGTCTTACTTTAGCCTGAGAAACACAATCCATCAAGGGGAGGCTATTGAGGACTGAGGGAATCAGGTGTTCTAACCCAGGCCCAGCTCATTCAGCCTACCTTGGCTTAATGTTAGCCCAAATTAAGATGAATGTTTCATATTAGAGATGTACAATAAAACATGACTGCTTCCCAACTGGAAAGCTGTGTTGGAGTCTCTCTTTAATTTTCATGTGTAAAGGACACAACAAATATCTCTAAGTCTTTCTTCCTAGTTCCCCTACAAAGGTATAATAATAGTAGCAAATCCATATATGCCTTGAAATTCTGGGCAGTATAAAAATTTCTTCCAGTCTAGCCTTTCACCAAAGCAACAAACAATCTCTATGCTTGAGAAAACTGTGAGTCTGTTTTATAGCCTCAGTAGGAACAAGCAGCTAAACCAATCTATAGGCCCATTACCACTTAATAAACTTACATTTAAAAAGCATTAAACCTAATGCTGGAAAAAACTGCCTCTTTCTACGGTACAGTTTCTGAAAAATCACAGCTGTAAAGCCTCATCAGCTAATTTGCCTATAGTCACTTCAAACAAGAATTCCTGTGAGGAAAAAAACTGAAAAGCCAGGGTACAGAGAAGCACCCCCAAATTCTTTAAATGTGGGTTAAGAAGCAAGTTTGGATTTAGGGGGTATGAGAAAAGCTGTAATCACTGAAAATTGCCTGATTAGAGTGGAAATACTGAGGTATATTAGTGTTATGGTAATGGAGGTTTGATGTTACTGGGGCCCTTTGGAAGCCATATAACAGCTCAACATTCACACAAGAACTGAGGTGTACAAGAAGCGTAAAAATAATTTTTTAATCTGCTCACTCAGATCATTGGCAAGAAAGATATCTGACATCACGTCCTCAAGGCAGGACAGCCTTAACTGTCCGTATGTTTGCAGAATGACTTTCCCCTGTTCCTTTTGTTCTTCTTCAGTCAGTGCTTTACAATACTTCTGCTGTTTCCAGAAACCCTCTAAGAAGAACTTAGCTCCCTGAGGGATAAAATTTTGGTCACTGGGGACCTTCGAAACATATTGTCTAATTTACTAGTGGTATTAGAAATCCTTGGAATATTAAGGGGAAAAGTCTTTCAATCAGATGTCTGTTGCAGAATTATGGGAATGGAGTACTTGGACAGATATTGGAGCATATAAAATAATATCAGAGCTTAGAAAAGTGTGGTGATCTCAATAAATGCAGACCTAAACCATGCCCATGGCTTAGAAATCTCAGTATTGTTGAGATATCCATCACCTGCAAGTTATCCATAGATTAAATCTCAAACGATTTCTGGAATGATGTCAGAATTATGGCAGCATAAGATGTCTTTCATTTTTGTCTCCCCTCTCAGCAACAGTAATTTGGCATCCATCCATGAACAAAAGCATCTCCGTAGTTGCTGTGGGACTCAGCGCCACATGCCAGGGAACCTGGGAGGAGTTTTGCATCTGTGATAGACAGACAGACCTCAGTACCAGCTGTGGTCACTGCAGTAGCCTGTGAGCTGGTTTCAGCCCCTCTCAACTGCAGTGCAAAAGCATCTGGAGTGTACTGACATGGACAGTCACCTACAGATGAGAAAGCTTCTGTAGAAGGTGAGGTTTCTAGAGGAGACTTTCTAGTACTCCAGTGCAGCAAATATATATATATACATATATATATGTATGTATGTATATATATATATATATATATATATATATATATATATATATATATATATATATATATATATATATCTTTTGATGCACAAGAGTGGGTAAGAGGAAGAGTTTGACTTTCCCCACATCACCTCTACCCCAAGGCAGCACAGCTTAGAGCAAAAATCTCAGCCCATGATTTCTCCCATAGGGGAAAGTGAAAGCAGGTGAGTTCAGCCAAGATTCCCCAGAAATACAGGATGCTCTAAGAGAAATACATTTCTCTCTTACAGCATCAGAGCACTAAATCAGAAGCTCCATGCCTGAGGGAAGGAAGAGATCAGAAGAGGGCAGGAAATGATATTCAGAGGGCACTGAAAGGACATGGTCCCCACCGACTGTTCTCTGGACTCCATCAGGAAGACTACCCAAAAGCCACTTGGGAAGCACCACCCACTGAGTGCTCCACCTGGCCCGTGGGCATTCCCAGGGCCCTGCAGTCCTCACCATGAATCCCCTACTCTGTGGCCAGCCGCCTGGGCACATTCCTGAAGGTGGCGGCAAGAGCAAACTTTAGTAGACTGCTAGTTAGCATGCACAGAAAGCAGTTGAGAGCCTGTAGGCCAGGAAGAAACTGCAAACTTGAGCTGTTGCACAACTTTCAGAAACACAAAAGAGAAAGTATCAGCAGCCATTCTGGTATGCTGTAGGATTGAGAATTTATATATAAGCTTAAAAATTCAGTCATAAAAGGAAGCAAGAAACAGGGAACATGTGTATAGTTGTGCATCTGAAAAAGCCTGAGAATCTATAAGAGAGAATGCCTGACAAGGTATTTCTTGCCAGAAGGAAGTTAGTAAAGATTGGAGGAGGTGACTACCATTTCAAATGCAATGACAGCAATGCAAAATTCCAAAGAACATGAAAAAATCAAAGAAAGATGATATCTATTAAAGGATCACAATACTCTTACAAAATCCAAACCCAAAAACATGGAGCATATGAAATAATACGATTTACTTAATAAAGAATTTTTAAAAAGCTGCTTTAAGGAAACAAAGTAGGCTATAAGAAACATAAAAAGTTCAATGAATCAGAAAAGCAATACACAAAATAATGAAAATTTACTAAAAATACATAAATTATAAAAAACAAATAGAAATTCTGGAGCTAAATAAAACACTGAATGAAATGAAAAATCCATAGAAATCATGAAAAGCAGAATAGAACAAACATAGGAATGAATATATAAGTTAGAAGATAGGAACTTTGACATTTCCCAGTCAGAGGAGAACAAGGAAAAATGAATGAAAAAAAGGAAGAAAGCCTACTTGATCTGTGGGACACCATCTAAAAAACCAATGTGCAAATGACTGGAGTTTCAAGAGAAGAAAGGAAGAAAGGGGACTGAAAGCTTATTAAAGAAATAATGGCTGAGAACTCCAGAAATGTGGGGGAGATTTGGACATTCAAATTCATGAAACTGATAAGTCACCCAATAATTTCAATCCAAAACAACATTATAATAAAACTGTCAAAAATGAAAACAAAAAGACACTGTTAAGAGAAGTTAAAGAGGACACTAACAAATGGAAACTCATCCCATGCTCTTGGCTAGGAAGAATTAATATCGTCAAAATGGCCATCCTGCCCAAAGCAATATACAGATTTGATGCAATCCCTATCAAATTACCAACAACATTCTTCAACGAACTGGAACAAATAGTTCAAAAATCATATGGAAACACCAAAGACCCCGAATAGCCAAAGCAATCCTGAGAAAGAAGAATAAAGTGGCGGGGATCTCACTCCCCAACTTCAAGCTCTACTACAAAGCCATAGTAATTAAGACAATTTGGTACTGGCACAAGAACAGAGCCACAGACCAGTGGAACAAAACAGAGACTCCAGATATTAACCCAAGCATATATGGTCAATTAATATTCGATAAAGGAGCCATGGACATACAATGAGGAAATGACAGTCTCTTCAACAGATGGTGCTGGCAGAACTGGACAGCTACATGTAAGAGAATGAAACTGGATCACTGTCTAACCCCATACACAAAAGTAAATTCAAAATGGATCAAAGACCTGAATGTAAGTCATGAAACCATAAAACTCTTAGAAAAAAACATAGGGAAAAAATCTCTTGGATGTGAACATTAGCAACTTCTTCATGAATATATCTCCCCGGGCAAGGAAAACAACAGCAAAAATGAACAAGTGGTACTATATCAAGCTGAAAAGCTTCTGTACAGCAAAGGACACCATCAATAGAACAAAAAGGTACCCTAAAGTATGGGAGAATATATTTGTAAATGACATATCCACCAAGGGGTTAAAATCCAAAATATATAAAGAGCTCACGCTCCTAAACAAACAAAAAGCAAAAAATCCAATTAAAAAATGGGCAGAGGAGCTGAACAGACAGTTCTCCAAAGAAGAAATTCAGATGGCTAACAGACACATGAAAAGATGCTCCACATTGCTAGTTATCAGAGAAATGCAAATTAAAACCACAATGAGATATCACCTCACACCAGTAAGGATAGCTGCCATCCAAAAGACAAACAACAACAAATGTTGGCGAGGCTGTGGAGAAAGGGGAACCCTCCTACACTGCTGGTGGGAATGTAAATTAGTTCAACTATTGTGGAAAGCAATATGGAGGTTCCTCAAAATGCTCAAAATAAACATACCATTTGACCCAGGAATTCCACTTATAGGAATTTACCCTAAGGAGGCATCACTCCAGTTTGAAAAAGACAGATGCACCCCTATGTTTATCGCAGCACTATTTACAATAGCCAAGAAATGGAAGCAACCTAAGTGTCCATCAGTAGATGAATGGATAAAGAAGATGTGGTACATATACACAATGGAATATTATTCAGCCATAAGAAGAAAACAAATCCTACCATTTGCAACAACATAGATGGAGCTAGAGGGTATTATGCTCAGTGAAATAAGCCAAGCGGAGAATGAGAAATACCAAATGATTTCACTCATCTGTGGAGTATAAGAACAAAAGAAAAACTGAAGGAACAAAACAGCAGCAGAATCACAGAACCCAAGAATGGACTAACAGTTACCAAAGGGAAAGAGACTGGGGAGAATGGAAGGGTAGGGAGGGATAAGGGCGGGGAAGAAGAAAGGGGGTATTATTATTAGCATGTATAATGTTGGGGGTGGGGAAAAGGGGAGGGCTTTGCAACACAGAGAAGACGAGTAGTGATTCTACAACATCTTACTATGCTGATGGACAGTGACTGTAATGGGGTTTGTGGGTGGGACTTGGGGTAGGGGAGAGCCTAGTAAACATAACGTTCTTCAAAAAAATAAAAAGTAATTAATTAATTTTAAAAAAATGAAAACAAAAAATCCTAAAAGCAGTGAAGGAAAACACTGTAATCTCCAAAAGAACACCATTTAGACTACCAGTGACTTTCTCAACAGAATCTTTATAGACCAGGAAAGAGTACAATGATATATTCAAAGTGCTAAAAGAAAAAATTGCCAGCCAAAAATACAATATCCAATAAAGTTATCCTTAAGAAATGAAGGAAAAATAGTTTCCCCAGACAAACAAAAGTGAAGGAGTTCATCACCACTAGACCTGCCTTATAAGAAATGCTGAAAGATCTTCTAGCTGAAATTAACAGATAATAATTAGTAAGATGAAAATAATATGAATATATACAACACACTGATAAAGGTAATACATAGTCAAATCAAAATATTCTAACAGTGTAATATGCTGGTATACTAACCACTTAACTATACAATAAAGGCTAAAGGACATGAATTCTTTAAATAACTATAGCTACTATAATTTGTTAACAAATACCTAACATAAAAAGAGGTAATTTGTGAACATAAAAGGGGAAGAATAGAGGGTAGAGTTTCTGTATGCAATTGAAGTTAACTTGTTATCAGCATAAAATAGATGATTGTATCTCTAAGATGCTGTATGTAATCCTCACAATTACAACAAAGCAAAAACCTATAGTCAATCCCCAAAAGATAAAGAGAAGGGAATCAGAGCATACCACTACAGAAAATTTCCAGTTCACAAAAGAAGGCAGCAAGAAAGGAAGAAAGCAATAAAAGAACTACAAAACAATTAATAATAAAATAAAATAAAAAATGAGAGCTAAAAAACAATTAATAAGATGGCATTAATAAGTTCTTACTTATCAATAGTTCCCCAAAATGTAAATAGATAATATTTTCTCATCAAAAGGCATGGAGTGGCTAGATAGATAAAAAAGCAAGACCCAGCTATATACTGCATACATGACACTTCAGCTTTAAGCATACATGAAGGCTCAAAGTGAAGGGATGGAAGAAGATATTCCATGGGTCCTCTGCCCATTTTTTAATTGGGTTATTTGTTTTTTGGGGGTTGGGTCTTATGAGTTCTTTATATATTTTAGATGTTAACCCTTTATCAGATTTATCATTACAAATATATTCTTCTAACCTATAGGTTGCATTTTTCTTTTTTTGATGGGTGTCCTTTGCTGTAAAGAAGCATTTTAGACAAACCATATGTCTTACAAGAAATTAATATCCAATATGTATAAATAACTCAGACAACTCAATAACAAATAAACAATCTGATTTTTAAAAGGGCAGAGGACCTGAATAGACATTTTTCCAAAGAAGACATTGCCAGAGTCCAGCTCCAGTGAGTCCAGGAGTCCCTGAAGGATGGATGGCGTCAGTGACTAACCGAAATAAATGAGGGGACAGACACTAGCAAAAGCTGAGCCTGGCCTTTAATGAAAAGTAGCAGCTTGATTATATACTCTTTGATTACATAAAGTAAAGTACAGATATTAATCATTTAATTGACACATAGCACAGTTACATGAGTTTAGAGAATGAGATTACATCATTTGGCAAGTCTTAGCAGTTAATTTGTTTCTAGGTAAGCTATGTTTTTATTGCGGCCAGAAAATTTTACAAAGGTTAGGTAGGTGTCAGACTCTTGGTTTCTTTACAGATGACTATCTAAAGTTCACTATTCTATTATTTTTATGTAGGGCCCTCATTCTTTCATAGTTATACTCCCATTCTTCATCTCCGGTAAGAAAGAAAGAGGCTCTCTCTAAATGAACACGATGACCTTTTGGCAGGCAGGAACAAATTTTATGGACTTTGCCTCGGACCCATTTTCAGTAACTTACAATGGAGATTTTTCTGATCTGGAGTTAGGTAATGCTCTGTTCTCATTTGTTTAAAGTTTGCCAGGTTGTTCTCTGGCTGGCTAACCACAGAATATCATTTTTCTCTGTACCTACCTGTTGACATTAATCATTGGGTATGTTATTTGGAGACCACATAGGGGCAGGGGAAGAAACCTTAACCCAGGTAAATTTCCCATATCTTGTTTCCCATAAACTTGGATCCGGTACTCATGGGGTCTCACTTTCCCATCATCGGGGGATAGTCCCAAGGGCAATAGTGGTTTTTTCCAATTTCCTTTAGGGCCAGTACCTAAAATTTTCAGGGGGAACTGGATATGGCCTCTTCCCTGAAGGGGCAGCTTGAATTGAAACCAAAATAAGCAAGTTTATTAGGAGAGACATTTTGAACAGAAGGGATATCGGGGTTGGTCCTCTGGGAAGGCCGCTGTGCAGTCCCTCCCATCCAACTGCCAGGACTGTGTCATCAGGCTGGCGGTTCGGACCTGCTCCCGACAAGACATACAGGTGGCCAACAGGTATTTGAAGATACTCAACATCACTAATCATCAGAGAAATGTAAATAAAACCATAATGACATATCACTTAACACTAACTGGAATCCAAAAGTAGATTACAACCTAAAAGGCTAGTATCTAAAAGACAATAACAAGGGTTAGCAAAAATGTGGAGATAATGGAACCCTCGTGTACTGTTGGTAGAAATGCAAATTGGTACAACCACTATAGAAACAGTATGGAGGTTCCACAAAAAAGTAAAATAGAACTATCATATGAACCAGCAACTCCACTTCTGGGTATTTACCCAAAGTAAACAAAAAAACACTAACTCAAAATTATATGTGCACCCCCAAGCTATGTAAACAACTTAAGTGTCTGCCAATGGATTTAAAAAAATGTGGCATATACATATACAATAGAATATTAATGAGCCATAAAAAGGAAGGAAATCTTGCCATTTTCAACAACATGGGTGGACCATCAGGGCATTATGTGAAGTGAAATAAAAAGAAAGGCAAATACCATATGATCTTACTTATATGTGGAATCTAAAACAAAACAAATAAGCTAATTGAAACAGAAAAATTGGTGGTTTCCAGAGGCATAGGCTGTGGGGTGGATGAAGAGGGTCAGAAGGTACATACTCCCAGTTATAACATAAGTCATGGAAATTCATTGTACACCATGGTGACTATAGTTGATAGTATTGCATTACATACTTGAAAGTTGCTAAGAGAGGAGATCTTAACAGTTCTCATGACAAAAAAAATTGTAACTATGAATGGTGATAGGTGTTAGTAGACATTAAGGTGATCATTTTGTAATGTATAAAAATATTGAATCATTATGTTATACCTAAAATTAACATAAGGTTAATTATAACTCAAAAATGTAAAAATTTTTTAAAATAATTTTTAATATTTAAATTATATTAAATTTAAACTAAAATATAATGGAAAATTGTTAAGAGATTTAAATGTTTTCAACACAAAAAAGAAGTGTAATTATTTGATATGATGGAGCTGTTAGCTAATACTATCACAGTAATAACTGTGCAATGTATAAGTACATCAAATTAACACACTGTATATCTCAAATTTACATAACATTATATGTGAAATGTATTTCAATAGTCTGGAAAAAAAGTTAATTAAAAAACAAATAAATAAATATAGGCATACCTCGTTTTATTGCTCTTCACATTGAATCTACAAATTGAAGATTTGTGGTAACCCTGTGTGTGTCAGGCATGTGTATCAGCACCATGTTTCCAATAGCATTTGCTCACTTCATGTCTCTGTGTCACATTTTGGTAATTCTCACAACATTTTAGCTGTTTCAACATTATTATATTTGTTATGGTGATCTGTGATTAGTGATCTTTGATGATGTTACTGTTGTAATTGTTTTAGGGTACCACAAACCATGCCATTGTAAGACAGCAAAAATGATCAGTAAATGTCGTGTGTGTTCTGACTGCTCCACAAACTCCCACTTCCCCACCACTCTCCCTTTCTTTGGAACTCCCCCCTTGTATTTCCTGAGATAATGACATTAAAATTAGGCCAATGAATAACCCTACAATGGCCTGTAAGTGTTCAAGTGGAAGGAAGAGTCAGAAGCCTCCCTTTAAATCAAAAGCTAGAAACATTAAGCTTAGTGAGAAACGCGCGTGTCAAAAGCCAACATGAGCCAAACGCCTGGCCTCTTGCACCAAAGTTACCCAAGTTGCAAGACAAAAGAAACGTTCTTGAAGGAAATTAAAAGTGTTCCTCTAGTGAACACATAAATGATATGAGAGCAAAACAGCCTTATTGCTGATACGGAAAAACTTTTAATGGTCTGGACAGATCAAACCAGCCACAGCTTTCCCTTAAGCCAAAGCCTAATACAGAGCAAAGACTTAATGCTCTTCAATTCTATGAAGGCTGAGAGAGGTGAGGAAACTGCAGAAGGAAAGTTGGAAGCTAGCAGAGGTTGGTTCATGAGGTTTCAGGAAAGAAGCCTCCTCCACAACATAAAAGTAAAAGGGGAAGCAGCAAGTGCTGATGCAGAAGCTGCAGCAAGTTCCCAGGATCTGGCTAAGACAGTTAATGAAGGTGCTGCGCTAAACAACAGATTTTCATTATAGACCAAACAGCCTTCTACTGGAAGAGGATGCCATGTAGGACTTTCATAGCTAGAGAGGAGAATTCAATGACTGGCCTCAAAGCTTCAGAGGACGGACTGACTCCCTTATTAGGGGCTAATGCAGCTGGTGACTTTAAGTCGAAGCCAGTGTTCATTTACCCTTCTGAAAATCCTAAGGCCCTTCAGAATTATGTCAGATATACTCTGCTTGTGCTCTATAAATGGAGCAACAAACTGGATGACAGCCCATCTATTTACAATATGGTTTACTGAATATTTTAAGCCTGCTATTGAGACCTACTACTCAAAAAAGATCCCTCTTAAAATATTACCCCTCAATGACAAGCCAAGAGCTCTGATGGAGATGTGCAACATGACTACTGTTTTCATGCATGGTAACACAACATCTATTTTTCAGCCCATGAATCAAGGAGTAATTTCAACTCTCAAATCTTAGTATTGAAGAAATCCATTTTGTAAGACTCTAGATGCCATGGATGTGATTCTTCTGATTGGTCTGGACAAAGTAAACTGAAAATCTTCTGGAAAGAATTCACCAGTCTAGGTACCATTAAGAACACTGCTGATTCATGGGAAGAGGTCAAAATATCAACATTAACAGAAGTTGCAAAGAAGTTTATTCCAACCCTCATGGATACTTTGAGGGGTTCAAGACTTCAGTGGAGGGAGTAACTGCAGATGAGGGGGAAACAGCAAGAGAACTAGACTCAGAAGTGGATCCTGAAGGTGTGACTATATTGATGTGGAAGTGGCTGTTTGAGATGCAGTCTGCTCCTGGTAAAGATGCTGTGAGGACTGTTGAAATGACAAAAAAGCATTTAGAATATTACATAAATTTAGTTGATAAACCAGGGTTTGAGATAAATGACTCTAATTTTGAAAGAAGTTTTCCTGTAGATAAAATGCTAACAAACCGTATCACATGCTACAGAGACATCATTTGTGAAAGGAAAAGTCAATCAATGAGGCAAACTTCACTGTTTTCTTATTTTAAGAAATGACCAGAGCCACCCTGACTTTCAGCAACCATCACCGTGACTAGTGAGCAGCCACATCAACACCGAGGCAGGAGCCTCCACCAGCAAAAGACTGTGACTTGCTGAGAGCTCAGATGATGGTCAACATTTTTTAGCATTAAAGTATTTTTAAATTAAGGCATATACATTAGGGGTTTTCTTAGGCATAGTGCTATTTCACACTTAATAAGCTATCGTGTCATAATTTTATATGCCCTTAGGAAACCAAAGAATTCACTTGACTTACATCATTGCAATACTTGCTTTATAGAAGTGGTCTGGAAACAAGCTTGCAATATCTACCAAATACGCCTGCAAATAACTATTTTATTATTGGCCAAATGATAAGAAAATAAATATAATAGTTTTGCTTTTATAAATAAATATAAAGACAAATCTCACAGCTTCTTTGGAAGAAATTAATAAGATGATCCTAAAATTTATGTGGAAATGGAATGAATCTGAATGATGAAGATCCTTTATTGCTTAAGTTTATTAATTATCAGTTATTTACCTTAAGGCTTTCCAATATATAATGGTGAAAAAACAAATCCAAACTCTATACTGATAATCACTGGCTAGACAAATTGTAGTATATCCAAGAGATAATATTACACAATGGTTTATGATTATAGTATCATTTTAAAAGAAAAAAATCATGATCTATGGTTCATAATGCAATTAAAATTGTATATAAAATATACATATGAAAAATTATTAGTAAATACATATAAAAAGGGTAACAGACTATGTTGTGCTGGTAGGATTATAAATCATTTATTTGCTTTTCCTTTATCTCCTAAGTTCTCTAATAATATAAAAAATATAAACCTAAACTTTTAACTGGAAGACAAAATCCCATTTTTAGTCTTCAGATCTATGGCTAGAATTTCAAGGTAGGCAAAATGAACTAGATTTATTATTCAGATCAGGATTTTATCAACTAGGCCCCATGTACTTTTGGGAGTGACATGATGCTTTGTTCTGGGGGCTGTTCTGTTCATCATATTTGTCAGCATCCCTGGACTTTAGCCACTAGATGCCAATAACCCCTCAACCTCAGTTATGACAACCAAAAATGTCTCCAGAAATTGTCAAATGTCCCCTGGGGAACAAAAAGCTCTCCTGGTTTAGAACTACTGTTACAGGTGCTTTCTGGAAATACTTATCATCTACTACTTTAAAGGGTCTGAGAAACTCTGAGAAAAATGATGCTAGAGTCATGGTCTTTGTCCATTTATTGTAGTGGGAATACATACATGTATGTACTAATACATATAGGAAACATGCATTATTGTGGAAATAAGAACCCAGAGAGGCAAATATGAGCTTAAAATTTAGTAATAGTAAAATAAAGTAAGTCACATACATAAGTCATGAAAGATGTGTACTCTGAAGACTATAAGATATTAATGAAAGAAATTGAAGACACAAATAAATGGAAAGATATTCTGTGCTCATGGATTTGAAGAGTCAATACTGTTAAAGTGTCCATACCATCCAAAACAATTTATAGACTCACTGGGATCCCTATGAACATACCAAGTGTATTTTTCACAGATCTAGAACAAATTATCCTAAAATTTGTATAGATTCACAGAAGACCTCAAATGGCCAAGGCAATCTTAAGAAAAACAAAGCAGCTGGTATCATGCTCCCTGAATTCAAAATATACTACAGAGTTATAGTAATCAAAACAGATGGTGCATATCCAGTTTAAGAACACCAGCCCTAGACAGTGGCTTTGACAAGGCCGAATACTAAGTCCAACCCTGACAGTGAGAGGAAAGGTTATCTCTTCCTCCAATCTCCTTCTAGAACAGACACCCTGATCCACGCCACCATCACATCTCTCAACCGTGGGTTTGAAGCTGAATCTTGAGGCAGTTTTCTGCTCCCTCTAGAATACGCTCTCAAGAATAGGCATCTCAGAGATGCCAAGTATGATAGCAAAAATCTCATGGTCCCCTAAAACATTTTGTTCCAGTTTTGAGAGATCTAGCTGTTAGAGTACTTCCTGCTACTGAATTGAAATCTATAGCCCAGAAATCTTCTACTGTCCGATTCTGGTCTTCTCCTCTGAGGTCACATAAAACAAACTGAAACCATTTACCACACAAAAACCTTCAAATGCCTGAACAAAGCTGCCTAATTCCAGCAAATGAACACCTCCTATTCTTTCAAGCATTCCTCTTGCAATCTACTTGTGATATGATAATCTTCTCACCACACTGATGGTCCTATTCTGAATATACACCAGTGTGTGATTGTCTTTCTTAAAATGTGACACCCAGAAGTGGATAAAATACTGCAGATGTAATGACACCAGTATGGTAGGGAAACACAGATTGTGGTTTTGGCTTGCATGGGATTTGAATGCATCTGAGACTGCACTGAAGGTTCCCCTGGGACATACACACTGAGGAGGTGGACAGGACAGGAGGCGAGGTCCCCTTCCCTCTACATGGCAAAGCCGACAATTTAAATCTGTGTCTATTCCAAAAGATTCTGCTTTCTCTGCTGTTGAAAAATATCACAGCATGTTTAAAACTCCTATGACACGGTTCTTTCTTGGACTCAGTGTCTTCCACTCCCTCTGTGCCTGGTTCCAATTCTCCTCTCTAGCCTCTCAGAATCTTCCATTTTCTGGCCTTTTTTTAAAAAATTTTTTCCTCCATTATCCTCTTTACCCTTGATAATAAGCCAGAAAGTAGAGAAGTTATTGCCAGATATTTTTACCTCCTCCTTAAGAGGGGAAGCCACCGGGTAAGTCTGCACTAGGGCTGTTCTCCTGCATTAGCGCTGGGTTCCAGGACCACCCTAGGTACAATGACAGCCCTACCCACAAGGACCCTTATCCATCTTCCCTGCTTTGTTTTTATAGTACTTATCATCTAGCATATTGAATATTTTACTTTGTTGTTTATTATCTGTGTCTTCCCACTTTAACATAATCTCTTCACAAGGGTAGGGATTTTCTCTATTTTGTTCACTGCTATACCACTAGCGTCTAGAAGAATGCTTGGCCTACTCAAGGTACTTAGTAAGTATTTGTCAAATGAATGAATAACAACTTCTTTGATAGCTCACATTTATGTCTTCCAGGGCAAACTGCCTGTGCTTATTCCCTTGTGTTCAGACTCTCTACTTCTTAATACTTTCCAACTTTGCCTTTAGTAGCAGGCCAGGTAGGCTAGACTGCCAATTGATGGCCAAACTTCCTTCACTTACCACTCGTTTGACAGTTTCTCCCAACAGCCAGCAGAGAGCAACTCCTTCTGTCAAAGCATGCCATGGAGATCACTGGAGAATGTTTGCAATTTTCCTACCTTTTCTTTTACTCAGCTGCTACAAATCACAACAATTTACCTGAGGCTCTGATCAAGCTATGGTCCCTGCACATGGCCAAGTTTGGTTGTAATACTTTGTCAATATTGCCAAGTTTCAAGGCTCATGGATCCTCACAATTAAGATATTGATTCTCTTAAACCTGTGGCATGGGCTTTTTCTCATTATAAACTTATATTACTCTGGATCTTCTGGGATTTCCATTGGTTCCATTTCAAATTGTGGGCACTTAGTGTGATCTTACACTGCATATGTCTTATGTGAGTGTCTTATGCACAGTGTGCTGTTGGTATAAAAGCTATGTACAGGTAAACAAGCCATGCATCAAGTCAAATTCACACCAAAACAAACAAATAAAAAGCAACTCCCAGTTCTTTAGGTGCTCATAATCCAATTTATTGCCCTGATTCTTTACTCTGGGGAGCCAAATTCAGCGTCCTCTCATCTACCCTGGGATACCCCAGTAACCCAGTATCTAGAAAAATCAACAAGAGAAACGCTTTTGAAGGATGCATAAAAGTCCCAATATATTTTTGAAAACATAGTGGAAGAGAATAAGACAGAATAGACATTATCAATTTCCCATCCCTCTTAAAGATGCACCTAAACACCGTAAGAGACAAGACAGAGTAAGAACTGTAAAGCAGAAGAACTCTTAGAGGAGACATGTGTATGCATTGTGGGGAGCAGTTAGTGGTCAAGCACAGTAAGGATGCATATGAACATTTGGTTGCTCATAGATAATAGAGAAATATGGTTAGTGTACATTATCCACAAGTGCTATAAATACTGTATCATTTTAAGCATTCTTCCTGATTTTCCATAGTCATTACAGAAAGGAAAAAAATACTTCTGTGAAATTCTCTCCATAAGGAATATAGGCTATGCTTGATTCAGTTTTCCTAGCAGAGCTAGGGCATTTCACAGCAGTACTTGAACAGCTCAGAATTACACAGCCTTGACCACAGTATTGATCAAACAGTGGCCCTCTGATAAAACTGGACCAAACACAAAAATCTTAACTGATCCCTCCTGCCGTTCAATATCCCTGGAGGGAAGTTTTGCCTGAAGTCCTTACTTCAGCCACTCTTGAAGTCCAGTCAGTGAGTCGTGGGCTGCCAAATATATCTGATAATTCAGGGGATAATAATGAAATAAATATCAAATGAATTGAAGTCCTGTCTCTCTGTCTTCCAGAAGATAACCTGGTGTGCTGGCATCTTCACCTGGAGCAGGAGGGAACTGCATAGCTACTTGAATGCTCTGCCTGTATTTAAAACATAGCTCTTTTCATTTTATCAGAATTAATCTCTGCTCTTGCCTCCTCCTCATCAAGTATTCAAAGCTTTCAACATGGTGCAAGTACGCCATCTCCCTGGATACTCCAAAACAGGCTCGACAAGACCTTTGGATTGCTCTGAAAGTCAAGCCATCCATTACCTGTTAGGGGTCCATGGCACTAGTTTTTGCCTTTGTTTGAATGGGATTATGAAACTAGTTGCCTGAAAGAGAATTTGCCTGAGATTCCTAACCCTTTCAGTAAAGGAAAGAATTACTATGAGATCCAGAAAACAGAGATCAACCCATGTCACAAGTGTTCAGGGAGAAAGTATAGAAAAGGCAGAGAAAAAGAGAAGGAAACAAGAACATGGCCATTAATTAGGAACTAGCAGTGTAGCAGACAAAGAAATTCAGCCTAGAAGGTGGTAGAAATAGGGAGCATCGTGCTTTTATAGAGCCAAAGGAAAGGCATCTAGTCTTGACTAGAATCTCAAACATGTTGGTCTGAGAACCCCTTTATAATAATCAATAATCTTAAAGATTATTGTGCGGTAAATGACAGAATTTCCGGAATCTCCCACGTGGCCTTAGTTCATTTGCATATCAATAGGTGTTTACCAGAGCCTCCTGTTGATCTGGAGCAAAGGGTGGAGGGAAAGTGGCCATTCTCTCCTCCCCTTCATTCCTGGTATGTAGTTGGTCTAGTGTTTGCCTGTCACTGGGGACCCGCCAATGGAGTTCCTCCCGGAAGGGGCAGGCAGGAAGTAAAGAGCATGCCATGGCTGCAGAGCATGAGCCGTGGCAGGAGCAGACGGTTGGTGCCAAGCCTAGCTAACAAATTCAAGCAAGCTGTGAGCAATAAAAACGGTTTCTCCCAATCTACCCTTTTCCCTTAACTTACTCTGGTTTCACCGATTTCATAGGGGGATTTGCCCTAGGCAGGGAACACCCTTTCCCCAACAGAGCTACAAGTATTGAAGACAAGACAGCTTTTGTTTATGTGGATTTTTATGTGGGTGTTTGTGCGGGTATCTATGGGTATTTGTTGTATTGGAAATTAAACCAAGAAATTTTGACAACATATCAATTTGTTTTAAAATAATTAAAATAAACCCATTACATGTTAACATAGTTACATATTTTTATGAAAAACAACTATATTTTCCTCCAAAAATGTAATGAGAAGAATGACACTGCTTTAAATTTTTTGCAAATCTGGCTTATTAGAGATTTGATATCTACCTGTATATTCAATCTGTTGTGATATCACAAATCATGCAGCCTCTGGAAAATTCCAGCTGTGAGAGAATGAGTGAAAATTGCAAACAACACGTTAGTATCATTATGAAAATAATTTTGACTTTGCAGACTCTCTAAACACATCCTGACCAAGGAAAGTAACAAAATCAGCTAAAAAGACAATTCAGACTTCACAAGGTACTACAACAGATGATTTGTGATGATAATCACAATATACTCTCACCTCACATTAAACAGAACTTTATTGTTTATAAGGGCATTCTCACGTAATTATATTTGATGCCACAATGGCATGAGGCATTATTTTCATTTTATAAGTAAGGACTCAAGTTCAGAGAGGTTAGCTGACATGTCCAGGGTCACATAGTTTGTAAGTAGAAAAGCTAGATACCATATTCTCACCACAACCTCATATCAAAAAAGTAATTTTTGTCATCAGTAAAGTATGGAAATATTGATGTAGCTTTCTGCATTTTCTAGACAGGAATTCAAGATACAGAGTTAAGAAAGTGACCTTCCCTTGATCTGTAAGCAAGAGAAGAACTGGGTGTGGATCCTAGTCTTGCTGGCTCTAAATTGGGCTTTCATAACTAAGCAGACATATGCCAAAGTTTAAAAACCTCTTCGGAACTTTTTTTTATTAAAGATATGGATTCTAAAGCCACTTACTAGATAAATAGCTGCTTAGTATATATAGGCAATGGAGTCATCTGTCCTTTGCCTTTTTAATCATTCTCACACATTAAAGATTGTTTGAGAGCCTTCAACAATTGACCTAAAAATAAGCAATCAGTAGCAGTATCCAGGTCTTAGGTGGCAGAAGGAAGGCAGAAAGTTTGATAAGATACTAACTTTTATAATCTGTTTCCCAGATAGTTTTGTGAATTAGTCACAATGCCTTTGGTAAGTGACAGGAAGGAAGGAAAGAAGGAAGAGAGAGAGAGAAACTAAGGAAAAAAGGAAGGAAGGAGAAAATAACAACTGGGCTGGCTTAAATAATGGCATTTTATTATATTAAATATTAAGATATGCCAAGGTGGAGCATCTCCAAGATAGGCCAATTCAGAAGTTAGATGTTTCAATAAAGATTCAGGTTTCTTCCCTCTTTCCGCTCTGCCATATCAACTCCTTCATGGCTTTAAGATGGCTGCCAGAGTTCTGGATGTCACATGTAGAGACAACAATTTCAAAGAGAAGGAAAGGGACTGTCTCTTCTTGTGCCTCTTTATAACAGGAAAATAAGTTTTCCCAAAAGTCCACATGCAGACTTCATTTCACATCCCTTGCCTAAACATTCTGGTGAGAAAAATGTGGCCCAAAGATGAGCTGAGACAACCAACATTTACCTTTATAATGGGGAAAGATCTGCTTCCGCTAAAATCACTTTGAAGGGGTCTGTCAGAAAGGAAGAAAGCTGAAATGAATAGTAGTTGCTACATTTTAGGCTTTTTTCATTTAAAAATTTATTTACTATACTTTTTACTGTTTTGTTTTTGAGAAAATATGATGCTAACATAAACACCATCCCACAGAAACAAAGAGACCTGAAGCCTAGCACAGGTTTTTTTAATATAATATTAATAAATGTAGGCGACTGGTTTTGATATAATGGAGCTAAGTAATTGCTAATTTACTAAATGTAACATGTTAATTTTTCCAGTGTCTTCCATATAAAAACTGTCACTAAACAACACTCCAGAGTCCCATTAAAATCACTGAATGTGAGCAAATTCAATTAGTGCTTCTTTCGAGGCAGAGTGTGCTATTCATATTAGGTCTGTAGATGTGGTAACGCAAGCATTAAGAAGAGCCCAAAAGCCATTTGGAGAATAAATGACTGGGAATAGGGAAACAAAGAATGGGGAGGAAAAATTAGATTATTATGAAAGAAAAAACCATCACAACAAAGTTAAGAGCAGTAGCCTATGAACCAGCCCCCCAGTTGGCAGTAAGCCACTCTCAGATCCTTAAGTAGCTAAATAATCATTACCTTGACTCTAAATCATAACGAGTGTTAAACATTTTCAGTAAAAGCCTCCTTGTCCCTATGGTCAATGTATTTAATACCTTTGATTGCCACTAATTACTCCTATTTTTAAGCAAAAAGAATACAAACCCTACCAGTTTTACAAAAGATGTTAGCCTGTGTGGCCACAGACACATCTGAGGAAATCACTGTACATCAATTCTTCTCAGTAACTTAGCGGGAATTACACTGCGTGCTAGAGAAAACCAAAGTCACTTTTGTATAGCTTTTAAAAAAACCTGTTCTCCCTCTAAGAAAGTCTCAAGTAGATGGAAGCAGTCTAAGGCAGTTTTTAGTTCATTCCAACTCTCTCGTGCAACAAAACCTCTAAAGATATATCCAGCAACTGACAAAGATAAAATCAGGTATTAAAGCAAGAAAGGCTAACAAGTAACTGCTTCTTCCACCACCCAAAGAGAGCTCCCTGGCAATCTGCCTAGGTGACTCTGCAGATAGATCATGGGCTTGGAGAAACTTCCATGCTAAAGGAGGTGGTTTCCATTTCTCTGCACGACGCGAATGTCCTGACTAAATATGGCAGATGGGCTGTAAGCCCCATGATCCTGCCCCACGGTTTACTAGCCCTTGTGTGATCCCCTTCAGTGACTTGCTTGCAATCAACAGACTATGACAAAGATAGTCTGTTATCTTGGGAGATAATCACTCCCAAGATTATGTGGTGTAAAATTCCAATTTGTTAACAGACTTACTCTAGAGATGCGCTTTCTTTCTCACTTGCTGGCTTTGAAGATGAAAACTGCCATTGTAAGGAGCCCTGCAGGGTGGAATGTGTGGCAAGGAACTGCAGGTGGCCCTAGGAGCTGTGGTCAGCTTCTGAACAAAAGCTAGCAGGTTGCCAGGACTCTCAGTCTTCCTGTCACAAAGAAATGAAATTGGTCAATAACCTGAGTGAGCTTGGGAGCCGATCCACTGCCCTGGTCAACACCTTGACTGATTTCCAAGGACCTGGACTCTCCACCCGTAGAAATAGTAAGATGAGAAATGGGTGCTGTTTTAAACCACAAAATTTGCAGTAATTTGTTACACAGCAACAGAAACTAACACACTAACCAAACCTAGAAACAAACTGCAGGTGGAAGAGATGTCGGACCAGAGTAGCTCTGCACTGGGCTCCACCAGCAACACACAGGTTTCTACCCCATGTTTCCTCTTTCTCAAAATCTTCCTAAGTCGAGTTGGTGGTTTAGTCTATACATTTCGTAATTTACTCTTGTAACTCTTTTCCTTACTTCTCAGAGATACCACCATTCTTTCCAGCTAGTGGGAAAACCATTTTATGCAATAAAACAAAATTTATTAAACTGTGTCTGAATGGTCTGATAGAATTTATGCACCACCAAAGTGAACCAATTTATTCCTCATTCAGAACATCATTTTCACTGTCTCTACATCCATTAATATAGCATCTTTCACTGATGGTTCACTTGCTCTGAGTTGTTATCAACCTTTTATACATGAGAAACCTTTTATAATGAGAAAAAATTCTGAAAGAGATTACCAACGATGACTTTTTATAAATTTTTTGCTGTTATTTTCAGGGTGGGTAGGTAGATAGATAGATAGATAGATAGATAGATAGATAGATAGATAGATAGATAGATGATAGAACCATTAGCAACAGCTCCATTACAGACAGTGAAATGACACAATGTTGGCATTTATACTATTTCCCTCTTATTCAAAGTGCCTTTATTAAATAATAAATGAGACTGAATTTCAGGCTCAAAAAAAGATTGGCAGTAGAGATAGAAAAATATATGGCTTTCTTGTCTCCAGCTCTGCAAGTAAAATAACATATGGGGGAATCTTAAATTGGAAGGACAAATACAGAGCCAAGGACTAGTGTGGGAGGATGGAAATAAAAACCTGTGGAAAGTAGAAAGCAAAATTTTGATAGCCTATGTGTTTTATAATCTATACAATTTCTTAATACAAGAAAAGAAGACTAAGGCAAAATTCACAACAAATCAAATCATCTTTTAATTCATCCACTCCTGAAATGTACTTTCCTCATTAGCAAAAAAGTAGTTCCTTTCACTGACATAGCTGTCTCCCCAGGGCTCACCCAAGGCCTGACAAAAGCAGAGAAGCCCAGGGGCTTTGTAGTAAAGCAGCAATGTTTCAAACATCTGCTACAAATCTGTCAACACCTACATATTCCAGAGAAACTGGAAGAAAGAAATTTAGTTTACAAACTACACAGAAAACACCATACAAGATCAGAATTCTGTGTCTAAAACAATAGACACCAACGTTAGATCTCTTCTGCAAGCTGGATTCCCAATGAGATGTCCTAATAGAGAGTGGCAATCAAGAATTTCCTTATAGAAGGAGCTTAGGGGGAAACTATCTGGTTGGGAGGGAGGTAAGACACTTGCCTTAAATTCATGAAACAGAAACTGACAAAAAAAGGGAAATTTCTCTCCAGGCCATTTCCTAAAATTCTGGCATAGAAAATACAAAGTATAAAACAATGTATTACTGTCATAAATGTGCTTATAAAAGGCAAAATTTAATTATGAAAATAAGAAACATAACAATCACTAAATTTGCCTTATTAACTTTCAATCTGCCCCCTCAAAAGATTTCTTATTCAGCAGTAAAATTTTAATTTTGTTCTTAGGAACCTACACAACCAAGTTCTAAAAATAACCACAATAATAATAACTCAAGTTCAGCCTCAAACATTCTAGGTGATGGGCTAGTAAAGATGTTTTGAACCAAGCCTTTCTCATGAAGATAATACAATAATTTTTCAGATTAATAAGTGAAAGAAACCAAATGTGGGATGAAAGAAAAAAAACACTGATGGAATTCAGAAAAATATTGTTTGCTGGAATGGCAGTCCTACTTATGGGGAGAGGGTGGGCTTTGGTTGTGGCTGTAACACTACACCTGTACACATGTCTAGGGAAGTCACTTTCCCTACCTCTAAAGAATGTACATAATGCCCACCTGTTTTTTGTGGGAATTAGCAATAGAGTATGTAAAGCATTCTTAAAATGACAAACACATGTTTCTTCGTATAGTGGGCATTGCTTTAAAGACATTTAGTCTCATAACAGCCTCCTGGTGTAGACAGTACTGTTGCTCCCCTTTTGCAGGTGATGACAGTAACCCCCAGAGAAGTTCACTTGCCCATGGTTATAGGGCCAAGGTTTAACTCCGGGCAGTCTGGGGTCAGAGCATGCACCCTCAAACCACTCTGCTGTAGCATATTACCCCATGGGCAGCCCCTGGTACAATACAGCGCCTTGTGGAGGGTAGTTACCATTATCACTATCTCCAATTGTGTTTATCTGTCTTCAGGCATGAAGCGAAGGAATGATCCTGAGCAAAACAACCGACAACAGAAATAAACTTACTTGATGGAATTATGTTTTCCCAATGTGTCAGAATACATGCAATCCACGCTAACATCTTCTCTCTTTTGGGGTCACCTCAGGAGCCAGGCAGAGTCTTTCCTTTCTATTGCCATCAAATAAGTATGGCTGTTCGGTAAGGGCTGTTTTCTGCTGCTATTTAGAAAAGGAAATCGCTCTGCTTTCTTCCATGCATTGAACTCCCTAACCATGGCATCAAAACCTCACACACTTCCCAATCTCCATCTTTTGTGTTAAAAATAAGGGACAGATTGTGAGAAACTGCTGTGCAGAGGCAAATGATAGATAAAATGAAAAATTGTCTGCTTGGTTCACCAAGAAAATTCCATTTTTAACATTTACCCTTTTGCTACCACTATCACTGCAAAGCTAGATTCCAGGAATGCAGCTTCCTATTCCACACCTGAAACAAGCTGGAAGGGTGAGGGCTGCCTGGTCAGGGAGATACCACAGCATGAATGCAGGAGGTAGCTCTCAGAGCTCTAATCCAGCTTTGGGGAGGGCTGACCTGCTGTCCAGTGCACAGGGGAGTCAGGGCCCCTGCGGATGCAAACTCGGTAGAGAGACACCAGAAGAGCATGACTTTGGATTATCAGAAGGAAGTGTATAATCCAAATGTAAGGCACACCTTTGATCTAAGAATGACTCCGATACAATTTTTAGCAGCACAATGGCTAAATTATCTTAAACTAATCTTAGAGTTCACATTTTTTAAATACAAATGCCAATTAGTGGCAAGAAAATGTACACTGAACAGCAGAAGGAAATCAGACTAAGATTAACATGGAGAGTCGGCTCACCTTAATTGCCTTCTTCCACTGGGAAAAAAAAAAAGTGATTTTTCAAATACAATGTACATACCAATCAGCTAGGCAGTTTTCAAATGGAAAATATCTAAGCCCCAGCCCTGATGACTCTGATTCCATTGGTTTGGCAACCTCCCCACAGGTAACATTTTTTTCCAGCTTTATTGAGATATATTTGGCATATATTGTATATGCTTAAGATATACATTGTGATGATCTGATATTTGCATATACTGCAAACTGATCACCATAATAAGGTCAATGAACAAATCCATTGCCTCACACAGTTACCATTGTGTGTGCTGAGAATTTTTAAGATCTCTTTAACAACTCTCAACTCTCTGTACCTGGGACATAATGTATTAAGTTGCCATCAAGTTGCAGATAGCTTCTGCCTCTCCCTCCACCTCCCCATCTAGGGCAGACTTGCCCCAAGAACAATAACGAAGAGGGCAGGAAGGAAGAATTCCAAGCAGGTGATAAGGCTTGGAGACAGATGACTGGAGAAAGAGTCAAAAGTTCAAAGGTACTCAGAAGTGAAATTTAGAAAGTTTTGAAACTACCCCTACATGGTACTTTGTAAAATATATATATAAGTTGAATATAACTATCACTCAGGTATTATTGTTTCAATAGTTACCTTTTTATCTTTTAATATACAAGAAAATAAAACTGATCTCTCTCAGGTTTTCTCAGATTACATGAAAAATATGTTAAAGCACACAGAACTGTGCCCAGCTCATCAAGGGTCCTTAGCACAGGGTAGCTGTTAGGATTTTCCATCCTATGATCCTGTGATTTTCCATCCTATAATCCATTTTCCACACAAATGATCCTAACAGTTGTGCCTAGGCTCTTTTAATAACACTTTACTAATCACCCAATGGCAACTGCCACAAAGAAAGGTGTTGGGGAAATACAATTAAAAACCAAATCGCCTGCCAATCTAGAAAACCTCTCCACATAGGTACAAGAGAAAGAAAAGTTTTAATACTAAATAAGCATTAAACCAGAATGTGATATGCATCACAGGCAATCTAAGAGATTGCAAAGACAAAAAAGAAATCTCACCTTTTTATATAGCCAAGCAGCTACCCCCATTACATAAATATTCTGAATATAAACAATGACTAGTCTTCAAGTAAGAAGACTTGATAGCACTATTTGTCGCACATAGTTCATTGTAGATACACCTGGTAATTGAGGTACCATTTGTGTTAGCTGGAGGGCTTTATCCAAGGGAAGAAAAAAATTCTCATGTCTTTATGACAGGAGGTAGTCTCAGAGAGAGGCGCCCTCTGAAGTGAGACTGTATCCTACCACAGAAACTAAATGGGGTATTATCTTCCTTGCTGATTACATTTCCAAAAGTTCCAAGAGTTGGTTCCCAGGTCCTTGGAAAAGACATTCTGGGATCATAAAACTGATAAGAGACTTACTTGGCTTTTAAAAAGGGTTACATGCATTGCAAAGAGAGAAAGAACTAAAAATTACAAGTTTTCTAAAATAAATCCTCCAAGAAAAGGGAGAAGAATAGTCTATTTTCACCAGGGAGAATTAAGCCTCTTATTTTTAATTTGTGCCTGCCTTTACACAGGCAGATATCTGGGAGGAATTGAAAAATCCCTCCAGTATCCTTCTTAGACATGTCAATTATTTCCTATTGAGGAAATCCACACAAACATAAACAAAGGCAATATAAAGAAAAATTTCCAAAGAATTATAGGTAGTACACTCCTGTACTCCACACATAACATCTATCTTTTATTAAAATCAGAAGAGAGAACCATTACTTCTGAAAATAAAAATACTAAGTTGGCAAGATGTTACGAGACAGTGTTTTATCAAGGACCATATAAAAGTCAAGCACTTACTTCATAATCATCACAGGCTTTCTGAAACTTTCTGAAGGGTATTAATACTGGTGTGCCAGTAATATTGGGTGAATAGATTATGTTGCTTTAAAATTAAGGCCTGGTTGATGGTTATCATCGCCCTTGGCCTTGGTGACCACTACACCGCTGTGACCTCATGGCTCCTGCTGCCCTCCTAAGAAATGGCTGTATCACAGAGAATAGTCATTCCTACAGACATATGCTCAGCGGGCACTCTAGGACCTTTTATGATGAAAGTGCCTTGTAAATGTGAGATATTGCCACCATTAGGAATGAGATCTAACCCTGGACGATGTCATAAACTTAATAGTGGGAGTTAAACCACCATCACTTCCAAGTATTACAGCCAATGTGTATTCTCATCATAGCTCAAAAAGTGTGGACTTTGTCAGGATATCTGCCTGCAAACCCGAAACCATGTTATTCAGATCATAAAAACACAGGACACTGCAAGCCTTGTTTATCCCCATCAAGTAGTATATTTAAAGTATTATCCTTTAGAAAACATATATATTATCAAAATGATTTTGCAATTCCATTTAAAATAGGCAAATAAATAGTACCAATGCACTTTTTAACAACATTTGATTCCTATTAATGTCAAGTATAATAAAGTGACATTCGCTTTCCCTTAATAATTACTAAACTTCATTTTGTTTCTTACATTTTTATTTTAAAGGATAAACATTTGAAAGTTAGCAAGACACTGGGCACAAAACAATATTGTGTCTAACCTCCAAAACAAAGACATGATACATTATAAAATAGTCTTTCTACATTTTTAGGGTTCATCCTGATAGAGATCACCATGCCTTCAGTCATGAAAAGGCAAACACTTTTACCACAAACACAGATGACCTAATAAAACTGTGCACTAGAATTGCCAAGCTGCTCATTGATCTACAAAGTATAGTTCTGTACCTTGTATATTACTTCACTGCCTTTCCCAGCTTCCAAATTCAACTCTCATCCAAGATTATAGTGTCAACACTTTGTTCAGGGCAGTTCTTGGGGCTTCAGATACCACTAAAGGTTCTAGTGAGCAAGGGTATTCTTTGTTTCCTTCTCCCTGATGAAAATGGCAACACTCCAGCAGGGATAAATGGACATGAATTTCATAGCGAGAATGTCTACTCATAGAAACTTATGCTCGAGATTCTGGAACAGGCTGTGAGCTCTCCTATGAGCTCCCCTTTCTGACCCTTTGCCAGCTGCACCTAGCCTACATCTCAGATGTGCTCTGCACATCTATATTCATTGCTTGTCTACATCTGTACCTTCCACTCCACATTCCCATTCCAGACCAAGTAACATAGGCCATTTAGAATGGAAACCAATGTATTCAAAGTGATCATCAGTTCTTTCTTATCCTCAGGCTTCCAAGAAGTAGACCAGAGGATTAAAGATGGTGTCATGAGAGGTGAGACAGAGGCTTGCTCCTAAAATTGCATATAATATGAAAATATAATAAATACGAATAATCCTGAAAAAGCAACAGGAGAGAGGGCTGCACCAAACTGCATACACCTAGAGAAAAGAAACCTCATGGAACAGGGTAATGTACCAAAGCCACGGCCCAGCAGGACACAAGCCCTTCCCCCACACCAGCTCATGGGTGGAAGAGAAATGGAGCGAGGAGGGAGTGGAGGCCTGGGACTGCTGAGTACCTGACTCGGGAGATGTGCTCTGGGAGCACAAACCTACATTTCATGGTGCTTTCATGATACTCTCGTGATTAGGGGGTTGGAAAGCTAAGACAGGCAGAATACCTGGAGAGACTGAGATTCCAGCCACTTGTGGAAATCAGGGACCCACATCCGGCTGCTCTGGGACAAAAGAAAGGCAGGCAGTCTGAGAGACATCCTAACAGCAAGAGGGCTGCTAAAGGGGCAAGGATGGCACAGAGCTTACTGCTCAGGAGAACGGAGAAGTAGGCAAAATTGTCCAGGTGCACTCTGCCCAACACAGGTTGGAACTTTCTTGATCTTCAGGTGCTCCAGCTCCCTGGCTGGCTACACAGATCCAAGGACCCCCTCAATGCCTACTGTGCCCTTCTCCTGGCCAGACCCACCTGGCTCACAAACCGGGAAACCCTACCCTGGTGTTAGGCCAGCCAGAGGGAAGCCCTGTCAACAGCAACTACAGATGCAAAGCATATAGGCTTATACCTCTGTGCTCCACAGTGGAGACAGGCATAGCAGCTGGAAAGCAGGAAACAGTTCTTTCCTCCCCCAAGGCACCAACATCACTACCCTGTGACCCCCAACACTGCATCAGGAGCTAAGCAGTTCCAGAAAGTAGAGCTTCTGAGCACTAGAGGGCACCATATACAAATATGAAACCCCAAAGAAACCTGGTTCAAAGTAAAATTATGAATACAACACCTGAGAAATATTCAAATGAAATCAACCTCATGAATCATCCTGAAAGGGATTTCAAAATAAATATCATTAACATGCTAATGGAGGTACAGAAAAATATTCAAGAACTCAGGAATGAATTCCAGTTGGGGATCCAATCATCAAAAATCACAATAGAGGGTATTAAAAGCAGATTAGATATGGTGGAGGAGATGATAAATGAAATAGAAATTAGAGAAGAGAGACACAAAGAGGCTGAGGCACAGAGAGAAAAACGGATCTTTAAGAATGAAAAAATATGGAGAGAACTGTGTGACCAATCCAAATGGAACAATATTTGCATTACAGGAGTACCATAGGAAGAGAGAGAAAAAGGGATAGAAAGTATCTTTGAGGAGGTAATTGCTGAAAACTTCCTCAATCTGGGGAAGGAGATAGTCTCTCAGGCTGTGGAGGTGCACAGATCTCCCAACACAAGGGACTCAAGGAAGACAACACCAAGACATATAGTAATTAAAATGGCAAAGTTCAAGGATAAAGACAGACTATTAAAAGCAGCCAAAGAGAGAAAAAAGATCACATAAAAAGGAAAGCCCATCAGGCTACAATCAGACTTCTCAGCAGAAATCTTACAGGCCAGAAGGGAGTGGCATGATGTATTTAATGCAATGAAGCAGAAGGGCCTCAAACCAAGAATACTTTATCTGGCAAGATTATCATTTAAATTTGAAGGAGGGATTAAACAATTTCCAGATAAGCAAAAGCTGAGACAATTTACCTCCCAAACTGTCTCTACAGTCTATTTTGGAGGGACTGCTATAGATGGAAGTGTTCCTAAGGTTTAATAGCTCTCACCAGAGGTAATAAAACCACAGTAAAGAAAGTAGAACATGTAATTACTATGCAAATGGAAAATTAAATCAACTACCCCCAAAGTCAATCAAGTGAAAGACAGAGAGTACAGAATATGATACCTAATATATAAAGAATGGAGGAGGAAGAAAAATGAGGAGGAAAAAAAGAACCTTTAGATTGTGTTTGCAATAGCATATTAAGTGAGTTAAGTTAGACTCTTAGAAAGTAAGGAAGTTAACCTTGAACCTTTGGTAACCATGAATCTAAAGCCTACAATGGCAACAAGTACATACCTATTGATAATCACCCTAAATGTAAATGGACTGAATGCACCAATCAAAAGACATAGAGTCACTGAATGGATAAAAAAACCAGACCCATCTATATGCTGTCTACAGGAGACTCACTTTAACCCCAAAGACACACACAGACTAAAAGTGAAGGGATGGAAAAAGATATTTCATGCAACTAATAGGGAGAAAAAAGCAGGAGTTGCAGTACTTGTATCAGACAAAATAGACTTCAAAACACAGAAAGTAACAAGAGACAAAAAAGGACATTACATAATGATAAAGGAGTCAATCCAACATGAAGATATAACCATTATAAATATCTATGCACCCAGCACAGGAGCAACTATATATGTGAAACAAATACTAAGAGAAAAAAAAAGGGGAAATAGAATGCAATGCATTCATTCTAGGAGACTTCAACACTGCACTCACTCTGAAGGATAGATCAACCAGACAGAAAATAAGAAAGGACAGAGAGGCACTGAACAACACATTACAACAGATGGACTTAACAGACATCTACAGAACTCTACACTCAAATGCAGCAGAATACACATTCTTCTCAAGTGCACATGGAACCTTTTCAAGAATAGATCATATAATAGGCCACAAAAAAAGCTTCAGTAAATTCAAAAAGATTGAAATTGTACCAACCATTTTCTCCTACTACAAAGGTATGAAAATAGAAATAAATTACAAAAGAAAATTAAAAAGCCCACAAACACATGGAGGCTTAATAACATGCTCCTAAATAACCAATGGATCAATCACCAAATAAAAACAGAGATCAAGCAATATATGGAGACAAATGACAACAGTAATTCAATACTGCAAAATCTGTGGGATGCAGCAAAGGCTGTGTTAAGAGTAAAGTATATTGAAATACAGGCCAACCTCAGGAAAGAAGAACAATCCCATATGAACACTCTAAACTCATAATTAACAAACTAGAAAAAGAAGAGCAAATGAGGCCCAAAATCAGTAGAAGGAGGGACATAATAAAGATAAGAGCAGAAATAAATAAAATTGAGAAGAGTAAAACAATGGAAAGAATCAATGAAAGAAAGAGCTGGTTCTTCGAGAGAATAAACAAAATAGATAAACCCCCAGACAGACATATCAAGAAAAAAAGAGTCTACACACATAAACAGAATCAGAAATGAGAAAGGAAACATCATTAGGACACCACAGAAATACAAAGAATTATTACAGAATATGATGTAAAATGATATGCCAACAAACTGGATAACCTAGAAGAAATGGGGGACTACCTCAACATAATAAAGGCCATACATGACAAACCCACAGCCAACATTGTACTTAACAGCAAGAAGCTGAAAGCTTTTCCTTAATGATCGGCAACAAGACAAGGATGCCCACTCTCCCCACTTCTATTAAACATAGTACTGGAGGTCCTAGCCATGGCAATCAGACAACACAAAGAAATAAAAGTCATCTGGATTGGTAAGGAAGAAGTTAAACTGTCCCCGTTTGCAGATGACATGATATTGTACATAAAAAAACCTAAAGAATCCACACCAAAACTACTAGATCTAATATCTGAATTCAGCAAAGTTGCAGGATACAAAATTAATACACAGAAATCTGTTGCATTCCTATACACTAATGATGAACTAGAAGAAAGAGAAACCAGGAAAACAATTCCATTCACAGTTGCATCAAAAAGAATAAAATACCTAGGAATAAACCTAACCAAGGAAGTGAAAGACCTATATTCTGAAAACTATAAGACACTTATGAGAGAAATTAAAGAAGATACCAATAAATGGAAACACATCCCGTGCTCATGGATAGGAAGAATTAATATTGTCAAAATAGCCTTCCTGCCTAAAGGAAAATACAGATTCAATGCAATTTCTATCAAAATACCAACAGCATTCTTCAATGAACTAGAGAAAATCATTCTAAAATTCATATGGAACTACAAAAGACCCCAAATAGCCAAAGCAATCCTGAGAAAGAAGAGTAAAGCTGGAGGGATTATGCTTCCCGCTTTCAAGCTCTACTACAAAGGCACAGTAATCAAGACAGTTTGGTACTGGCAGAAGAACAGAACCATAGACCAATGGAACAGGCTAGAGAGCCCTGATATAAACTCAACCATACATGGTCAGTTAACATATGATAAATGAGCCATGGACATACAATGGGGAAATGACAGCCTCTTCAACAACTGGTGTTGGCAAGACTGGATAGCTACATGCAAGAGAATGAAACTGGATTATTGTTTAACCCCATTCACAAAGGTAAACTTGAAATGGATCAAAGACCTGAATGTAAGTATGAAATCATAAAACTCTTAGAAGACAACATAGGTAAAAATCTCCTGAATATAAGCATGAGCAACTTCTTCCTGAACCTATCTCCTCGAGCATGGGAAACAAAAGCAGAAATGAACACACGGGACTACATCAAACTAAAAAGTTTCTGTACAGCAAAGGAGACCATCAACAGAACAAAAAGGCATCCTACAGTATGAGAGAATATATTTGTAAATGACATATCCACCAAGGGGTTAACATCCAAAATATATAAAGAATTTACATGCCTCAACACCCAAAAACCAAATAACCCTATTAAAAAATGGGCAGAGGATATTAAGAGACAGTTCTCCAAAGAAGAAATTCAGATGTCCAACAGACACATGAAAGGATCCTCCACATCACTAATCATCAGGGAAATGCAAATTAAAACCACAATGAAATATCACCTCACACCAGTAAGGATGGCCAGCATTAAAAAGGCTAAGAAAAACAAATGCTGGCAAGAAGGCAGATAAAGGGGAACCCTCCTACACTGCTGGTGGGGATGTAAGCTAGTTCAACCATTGTGGAAAGCAATATGGAGGTTCCTCAAAAGGGTAAAAATAGAAATACCATTTGACCTGGGTATCCCACTCCTTGGAATTTACCCCAAGAAAACAACTTCTCAGATTCAAAAAGACATATGCACCCCTGTTTATTGCAGCACTATTTACAATAGCCAAGATATGGAAGCAACCTAAGTGTCCATCAGTAGATGAATGGATAAAGAAGATGTGGTACATATACACAGTGGAATACTATTTGCAGTATTCTACCATTTGCAACAACATGGATGGAGCTAGAGGATATTATGCTCAGTGGAAGAAGCCAGGCAGAGTAAGTCAAGTGCCAAATTATTTCCCTCATTTGTGGAGTATAACAATGAAGCAAAACTGAAGGAACAAAATAGCAGCAGACTCACAGATTCCAGGAAGGGACTAGTGGTTACCACGGGGGAGGGGTGTGGGAGGGTGTGTCAGGGGGGAGGGAGATAGGGATTGAGGGGTACTATGTTTAGTACACATGGTGTGGGGGGTCAAGGGGAAAACAGTATAGCACAGAGAAGGCAAACAGTGAATCTGTGGCATCTTACTACACTAATGGACAGTGACTGCATTGGAGTATGGGTGGGGACTTGACAATATGGGTAAATGTAGTAACCACATTGTTTTTTCAGTGAAACCTTCTAAGAGTGTATATCAATAATGCCTTAATAAAAAAAAAAGTAGTACACCAAAACAAGATTTCTTGGATAGAGAAAAAGTTCCTAGTCAACAAAGTTGCTTTCAACTTCATTTCAACTGCTGTCAATCTATAGAATAGAAAATGGTAGCCTGATCAGCCATTCAAACTCAAAATTCCACTTCTCAAAATCCCAATCCCACCCCCTCCTGGGGTAGTACAGCATTCTGATTAATGGATGCACTTGGGAATCTGAAGGTATGGGTTAGAAACCCACTCCCACAAAGCATTAACTGCATGACCATGAGCAAGAAAGACACTTGCTCAATCTACTCATTAGGTACAATGTTTCATATCTACTTCACAGGAGTGTGAAGGTTCAAGGAGAGCACTAAGCATGGGGTCCTGAATGACATTAAGTGTTCTCTGAATGTTACCTGCTATCATTACTATACTGTCAAGTGGCTCAGTCACTATCAAGTGAGATGAAACTTTCTTGTGAAATTTAACTTATAAATTGTAAAAGCCAGAAGGCCTCAACAACATAACTGATCACCATACAACCATGCTCAAATTCATGATCTTCCCACCCAGCTAGAATACTATTACTTTCAACTGGCAGAAGCAATGAATCAAATGAGTTTCTCAACAGAACCTCACTATGCTCTGTGAAAACCTAGTGTCAGACCTGAATAGCACCTTTCCAATCAAAGACATTTCACACATGCATTTCTCCAGAGCATAGCCATCAGTCAGACCCAGATATTCAGTCTCATGATGGGGGTCTGCTTACCCCAGCTGGGAATACATGATCTGTATAAAGTCCTCTTCTAGGTTTCTGGTGGACATCCGATGACCTCAGATTCAACACAGTGGGTTACATGCTTACTATAAAGATCTTGAGATTTTGCTTCAGGGTCCAAACTTCACCATTAGACTCTTATCAATAGGTACCCAATACCTGGGAAGGAATTTGGTGTAGCACAAATGCCCTTCTTGGCCCACCAGTCAATCAGAATGAAGTCAAATACATTACCCTAGTTATACAGGCAGAGTCAAGGAGCAGGGGAATCTACAACCAGCTTCATACCAAATATCTTCAGAACAGAATGACAGAAACTGAAACAATGTCATCCAAGTGAGTGCCAACCTCAAAATGGCTACAAAAGGGGAGAGATTTTAAGGGTCACAGGTGAGATTCCCCTACAGTCTTCAAAAGAGCCCACATAGCCTTTAGTGAACTGACTACACATTAACTCACCAGCTTGATCACTCTTAGCTCCTCCCTTGCTCCCTATGGTCCAGCCTTATTGAATTTATGAGGTTCCCTCTCATACTGGATACTACTGTTCACTATCACTCCCTATATTTGAATGTGTCCCTATTAAAATTTATCCAATTCATACTTTTCCTTTGGAACTCAGCTGGAGCATCCTCTTCCTGCCTGTTACCTCCATCTTAGGACTTAACATACCGTATTGTGATGGCAGGTTTGCATGTTAGTCTCACCCACTAGAATTTAAGCCCTTGAGGGCAGGGACATTGCAGGTATACAACAGGCTCTCAAAAAGTTTTTTTATATAATGGATATTACTAATGGAAACTTTACTGCACTTTTATCTATTGTATTTCAATTAGTTACTACTGGTTTATAAGGAAACTATTAGCTTTGCACTATTTTTCTATCTTGTTTCTAGCTTGTTTATTGAAATTCCTTACTAGTCATAATAGTTTCAACAGGTTCTCTTAGGTTTTTTTAAAACTGAACATTCTTGTCATCTGGATATAGTATCTTATTTCCAAATATTGATATCTTTTATCTATTTCACCATTCATTGCATTGTCCATAAATTCAAGAATATGGTCAAATAAAATGATGATTTCAGAGTCCTGTTTTATTTCTGATTTTAGGTCACTCATATTTTCCTATCAAATGTGATATTGGCTGTTAGTCTTAAATAGTTACTACTATTAAAAGACAAAATTTCTTAAAATAAAAGGCCAAACCCAATCTATTTAGGACAAAATCACAAAATTAAAATAAGCAAACAGGCAAGGTAAGTCAAGCAAATGGGAACAAAGAATGTAAAGGGATAACATTAATATCAGATGATGTGGACACTGAAGTATGTCATTGGCACTTTTCTTGGACATGGGATATAGAGTTCAGGTTTTTCAGCAGCAACTGCTAAAGTAAGGATTTTAGAGTCTGGGGTAATTGTTTCTAAGAAAAATTCCATAGTGGATTGAAAAAGGGAAAAGAAGTAGAAAGAAACAGGAAGGATTCAGTTTGGGATTATGAAATAAACTACAAATTTAGATGTTTGTTTACACTGTCTAGGATCTGATTTTAAAATCTGGTCTTTATTTTACATGATTAAACAGTTTGTTTTCATAGAGGTTTTGCTACTCCCAAAAAAATTTTAAAGACAAAAGTTCTTAGTTGGCTTACATATTTCTCGAGGAGTTGAAGATGATGAGATCCAAGCTGGGCTTCAGCATCATGAGTTTCTTAAAGTGAAGGATTTTTGTGGGAGCACTGTTCTATTCCCCTACAAGTAGATATCTGAAGGCCAAGCCTATGTTTTACTCTTTGCATGACAAGACCAGGCACAGAAGACCAGAGGTCTTGAGTTGTATAACCAAACTTCCTCTTCTCTTGCCTTAACCTCATGTTGAGCCATGACCAAGAAAGGGAAGGGAGGTGGAAGAAAAAGATAATCTGGCTATACTTAAAATTGTGCATTCTATTTTAATGATCAACATGATCCTATCCTACTATAAGTCCCCACTTCAGAGCCTAAATTTTCATTAACTTCTTGGTGATCTATATATGTCTTCAAGTAACTGTATCAGGAAGAATACCTAGGTAGGGAGTGTATTTATTCATATTTGGAATATTTTAAACAAGCATACAAGGGCACATAAGATGAAATATTAAATATAGGAAAAGAGGAAGGAAAAGAATGAAGGAGATAAAAATTGGAGCTGGGGCTGAGACATCTAGATACATTGTATATATATTCTTTATCAGTATTAATTAAAATTCAGCAGATGTACCAGAAAATAAAATAGCAAAGAATCTACAAGACAGAAAATTATTTCCCTGCCACATAAATTTTAAGCAGATAAAGTGGGTCTGCTCCATACAGTTTTCAGAGGCCCAAGCTACTTTGTCTACCTTACAGTTCTGTCATCCGTAAGGTAAGTCCTCGTTCACATGGCTTAAGATGCCTCCTCATCACATCTGCATTCCAACTGCACACATGAATTCCACTCTGGCTCACTGGCCAGAATGTATTCACAAGGCCACACCTAGCTGCCGGGCAGACTGGGAAACATGGTCTTTACTTAATCAGTCATATATTTGGCTCAAAGTTCTATCATTGCGTAAGAAGTGAAGGGAAAAAGAAGTATAATGGAAAACTGGCAGGTTTTACCTCAGTGATCCTCAAGTATATTTGACTCAACATTCTTAAAATCAACATAAAAAGAAATGTCATTTTAATTGTATAATTCATGGTGAACAAAAGACAGAAAATAAAAATTTTCTTAGGAGAACTGCAAGATATTTCTAGGAATACTGAACTATAATCTCTCCAAAGCACTATATGTTCAACTCTGCATATCAGAGAAAGTCTCTCCTTGCTTCCCTCATCCATGAACTTCAACTTGGAGAGACATTCAATTCTGAAGCCACACCTTTTTCCCCCCAAAATAAACATCACCACGTGATATCTTGTGTTTGAAAAAGAAATTTGATGCCAACCTTACTTTAATTCTTTTGGGTTTTGTGCTTATTTATTTGAAGAAATTTGACATTTTTTACTAAAATTAATCTAAATTTAGTTTTCTTTTCTTTAATTACACATAGATTATAGTGAAACTTCAGTCCTGGACTCAGGTTTTCTAGTTCACAAAAGGGTTTTTTTGTTGGTGTTATTTCTTTGATTATATATTCTATTGTAATTTTTCTGTCTTATTCAAGAGACTTATATACCCATAATGCAAATAGTTCAAATTTCCAAGTCTGTTTTCTTATCTTTTATCATGTTTATATACTTTTTCTTTGCATTATGATAGTATTTCTCTAGTTTGCACCCCATACCATAGTCACAATTTTTCACTAAATGGAAATGTTTCTTTCATTTAATGTGAAGATTATTTATAATTATAATTATGCCCCTTGTGAATTCCAGTTTTTAGCATTGACAAGAACTAGATTTACTTCATGCAATATTATCTGGTCCAAATTCCACTTTGTTATTAAATCACAGTCTCTACTTTTATGTTCATTTCTGTAATAGTTTTGTTTTTTTCAACCTTTTTCTTAGGATGGGGGAGAGGTTCTCATTCCTTTTTTTTATTTGGAAGTGGTACCAAAGCTGGATATGAATTGCCAGTTTTTTCACTCCTATATGTGTAGAGACAATCAAGCAACCCACCAACCAGGGAGTACATATTGAACATCTACTATGTCTCAGTGACTGCGATAAGCATTTGTCATTCAGTAGGAAATGAAGACATGATCCTGGCCTCTATGGAATTCATAATCTAGCAGCAAGCAGAGTGAAGCAGAATTAATCACTTCAACAAGAAAGCATAAAGTGTTTGCTACTAGAGCTCATATAACAAGGCTAGATGTTGGGGAAACACATCCCTCAAGAAGTGACACTTGGGCAGAGACGTGAAAACTGAATAGGAGCTAGAGTTAAGGAGTCAGCCTGCAACAGGGGAGGGAGGGGGAAGATGCGGGACCTGATTAAGGAGTCTCAGGTACAGAAGCTGGCAGTGAAGGAGAAAGCACACCTTCCTCAGAGCCCTTCTCCCGGATTACAGGGTGAGGTGTAGAGGGTGACAAGTCAAGCAAAACAAGTTGTATCTGAGGGGTAAGCTGTACCTCCAAGTGTGTGCTGCGGAAAAGAGCAGTAATATGATGTGAGAATGAGCTAATGACTTTTAAGCCCTCCAACCCTGAGATTTCATAACATGATTTTACCTTAATTAAGTCATCCAGTACCAAGTAAGGAAGGCTGAGTTACTGACTAACCAAAGTTTGTCACAGGTGTAAGTCAACATTGTACCTGAGAGAAAGATTTTACAACAGTTCCCTGGGAAAGTCTGTGGCCCAAAATCATCCAACACAAATGAATCCTAATCTGTAGATGCTCCATAAATATCAGTTGGTTGGTTAGTTGGTTGACAGTCTCCCAACACATAGAAATAGAAAGACTAGCATTAAAGTATACCTATGGGTTAAATTTTAATTTAATTTCCAGACTTGTCTAAGATCTTTAACATTAACATGAAAATGCAAGTTGGTTAGTACCATAACATACGCACATTTTGCAAAGGATTCAGAGAAGCTGTAGTCTTTCAACAGCCACGGAAGTTTATCTTGAATGGTCAAATAGCAGTGCTTCCTTTCCAAATATGAACTGAGAGGACAACAGTGCAACTCATTAAAAGTATCAAAGACATTGTGCACTGAACACAACACATGATTATCAGACTAATCCTCTCTGGGTCAGTGACTTACATAGGATGCTGTGACCCCCTTAACCCCACTGTGTCTCCATTCCCCAATCTGTAAAACAGGGTTAATAACTTTAGCCTACCTCTCAGAGATAGTAGGTGGATTAACTATATTAACAATAAACTGATTAAAAACACAAATCATAAGAATGTTTTACCAGAACTACAATTCCTCATAGTAAGAAATATGAATTTCTTCTCTAGAGTTGTTTCAAATGCTTCAGCTAATAATTTGTAAGAATGAAAAATCCATAGTGACCTTCTCTTTCAGTGACTGAAGATGCTCTCCAGAATGAGTCTTTTTTATTTTTTAGAAAAAGACTTAACTTTTTTAGGTGTAAAAAATGACTTTGATCCTATCTCAGCCCAGTAATTCAACAAATGGCAACTCAGCCAAGAAGATTTAAGAGCACTGTCCCCAATTTATAAGACTCCACTGAAAAATACTCATTTAGCAGTTTGAGAGTTACCTTGACCAAGAATTTATGCCAGAAACAACAAGGGCATAAAGATAAAACATCTTTAGCCCACTAATCAAAATAAACTTATCCTAGACAAATTTGCTGAATAAATACAGGGCTAGCCGATTCAATTGTCTACCCAAACTTCACACTTACAAGACAATAAAATACCATACACTTACTCTTGCAAAAACAATTAAGCTTATTGTTTCCCCAGAAATTGGGATTACAGGAAAACAGTGAAGTTCATTGTCAAACACCCACCATAAAAATTACTAGTCTAACTTCATTTGCACTTTGTGGAAATATTCACATTCCTGTCTCATCCAGAATGCTGCCATTCTGGTGCAGAGAGCAAGTTAAGCAAAGATTACGGGAATATAAATCTGCACAATACATATTAGTGTTAAACCCCAGCTGATGACAATTTATTAACACCCACAGATTATTTCTGTTGAAGCCAAACAGGCTGGGGAAAAAAAAGGATTTTCTATAATCCAGCTACCCAGTTTCCCTTCAATTTTAGAAAGATTACAACTTCCATTTTATGACACGGTGGCATTTCATCCACCAGAGGGCAAAAGATAAATCACATTATATATAATCGGGGTGGGATCCCAGGACAGAAAGACTGTAAATCCTACCTCCAGAAGGATTGTGAACCCTCCCATTCCATGACAGAAACAAGAATAAAGAGCAAGATTTCCACCTAGCTCTGTGGCCACATGACTTGTGCAAGTAGGTGCAGGAAAAACCCAAAATAGCAACTAGTTAAGCAATGTGTCCAAGGTCAGAAAATACTACTTTTTATTCCCTTCCCTTCCAATTCAGAGAGAGATCTCTCCTTTGTATCTCCCTCTGGAGGTATTTCAACCTATTTTGATGAAGGATTTTTTAGTGAGAACTTGAAATCTGAAGAGAGAGATAGAAATGAATTAAAAAGCACAAAGAATAAAAGTATAGGATTTTCAAAGTTGTTAACAAAGGTGTGACAGGTATCATTTTTAAAGTTTTTAACCTTAAAAATATATAAAATAAGGCATTTAATTTATAAAGTGATAGGTTCTATTACCATAAATGCTGGATTATTCTACCTAGGTATGACCATTGTTTCTAGAATAACTAGAGTCAAATAGAAGAAAAGTTTGAGGTAGAACACATTAATCACAAAATAAAGTTATATTATTGTTATCCAGGCTAGATATCCAAGAGTAATGAAAATCTGAAGAGAAAAGGAAAAGTTTAGATTAGCGTGAACTATTCCTAAAACTTGAGGAAGTAAAATAAGTCTTTTTTACTAAAAATAGAGCAACCTTTCTACTGGTACTCAAACAATACTAGATGGTCCATATTGGTACAAACCTATTTTCTACATACATTTCAGAGAGGAATTTTTACATTTGCTGGACCAATTTAAGTAATATAAATGGATATAGGTAGTCAAAGCAGGGAGTAGATCAGAAAAATTTCCAAGTACAATATTAAAAATAAAATTATCATAATATTAGACTGTCTCTAAGCTTCAGACTTTCTATCCTGTCCTCGGAACACCTAACCAGTGTTCTTCCTGCAACAAGACTTACCAGAAAAATGTATCCACATGAAGAATCTTGTAATTTTCCTAGGGGAATATCTGACTATAGTTTTCCATTGCATAAGATAAGTGGAAAAGTGTGTTAGCAAATATGATGGAAATGCTAATTAGAACATTAAGGCAATTTATTCAAGGCAAAATGAACATAAAAATAAGCATTATAGGCACTGGAACATTGAAAGTTCTTAAATCAGACTTTGTACATTTGCAGAGAAATGTGAAATACATGTTATTGCCTCTGTTTCTAACTACACTAAGTGCACTATTAATTCATATAGAAATCTAAATCCACTCATCTCCAATGAATAATCAAAAACCATTGGAAATACTAAATAAGAGCAGCCCTGGGGTAAAATGGTTTCTAATTTTTATTTTCAATTTTGAATATGTAATATAAGAGGAGATGCTACCCATGCAAATTAGAATCTGAGTTTCCCTCTGTCTTGTCAACATAAATGATTAAATTTCCAGGTTCAAATGTCAGCGTGGTGGGAATTGACAAGCCATGCCCTTCCTGCTCTGTCCCCACATACAGACTCAGTGGAGTTTGAAAACTAGACTTTCAAAAGAAATCAGAAGTGTTTTGTTCTTTATACATCAAGATGAAAAACAAACTCTGATAGAGAAAGGATCAATATAAATTTTTAAATTCTGGTTCCAAAAAGTTTATTATAGATGCTACTTCTTTCACTCTTGTATCTAAAGGAATTCATAAAAGAAAGACCTTCACCTTAACTCTCCGAGTGCTCTCACTGGTTAGCCGTGGGCTCAGTGTGCTGTTGTAGGGTTATAATTTTGATTCCAAAATCTACTCAAAAGTTCCAGTGAGCCATTTTTTATGGATATAGTAAATACAATCATATTTTGGTTGGTCACTCTCTCTGGCCTCTCTCCTTTGAACAAGTTTACACGCTTCTGTAACACACAATTTACCAGTGGAGCCCACTGAATTCTTTTTATTTAATATCACTGTACTTTTTTAAACTACTAATGTAAATTAGTATTGCTTGCCTCCTTTAGCACATATTTATTAAGTTCCTATTATGAACCTTTATAATTTCATCTCTATATTGCCAGTCACTATAAATATGTCAATTATCACCTCCATGCAAGAAAATGAACTAGAAGTAGCTCATTTTCATAGTTCTACTAATAATAAATTGGCCAGATCTGTTCTCTCACATTTATATCACCCACCTATCAGAACCACTTAGAATGTTAACAGAGAGACCTGTACTTCCAGACTTATGAATATGTTCATAAACCAGAGATCCCTTAATAATAATTACTGTTTCTTGAACACTGTGGTAGTCAGTTCACTGACCTTCTGTGTTCCTCTGGGTCCTGCAAGGCTGACCTACACAGCAGGGAATGGAAGGTAGCCTTGAGCAGCTGAGAGTGGCCCTCACTAACCGACAGCAACAAAACAGGGACCCCATTCCTACAACCGCAACTAAAGAAGCTTAAAGGAGGATCCCAAGTTCCAGGTTTAATTTCAGTTTTGTGAGACCCTAAGTAATAGACCTAGCTAACTCATATCCAAACATCTGTCTTACAGAAACTCTGAGATAACTGGGTGTTTACAAGATTATTACACAAATACATCTCATCAGTTTATTATACATGCTAATGCTTTGCTTTAATGGTTAGAGTAACTACTTGTACTTAAAAGAAATATATCCTTTTTATTTGTCAACATTTTCTCATTCCCTAAAGGATGTAAAGTAGCTAACCTAGTTTTCCAAATATTCTATAATACAAACTCTTTAAAAGACTTCCACTCCTTAAAGTTTGTATTATGAGTTTGCAAAGTCTTTAAAACTGATTATTTAACTTCGTTTGAGTGAATTATGACTCTAACTATTAAAAACCTTTTGTCTTCCTTAGACATCTCGATAACTTGCAAGTTGAACAGTTCTGGTTCAATATCCTTTTCTCTTTCCTCCTATTCCTGTCACTGTTTCAAAATTAGGTGAATGGCTGGCTAACTCCTTTCATAAATCAAATAACATTCTTCCTGGTTTCAATGGGGTAAGTCAAGCTTCAGAAACCAGCACAGATACTCACAGTAGCACTGTTCCAGGGGCCCCAAGGAATGAAAGACTCTATGAAATTGCTCTACATAAGTCACAGACCCACTCAGCATAATCACAAACTCTGCTGCAGCTGCAAACAATGGAATGTGTGAATTCTCAAACAGTCCTTCAATTATCAGAGCTGTCACTCCTTCTCCTTGATGTTTTTTCCTGCCCCAGCAAAATTCCAGTCACTATTGTTGTTGCTTCCAAGTTCCCAAATCATTACTCTTACAATTTTTCCAGAGAATAGAAAGTTTTCATGAAAGGTTACTATTGGTGAATGCTGAGATATGGAAAGGCCTCTCTGCAGAGTGTTCAACTTCTCTCTCTCAGATCATCCTCCATAAAAATGTAAACATCCTCAAGTTGCTCTGATTAAAAAAAAAAAGTTCCTTCCTCACACCCATATAGACCTTTATCTCATACTCATTTCTCAGCCAAATTTCTGGCGTTATCCTTATTTGCTTTATCTCTTTCCTCTTGACCCATTCATTTGGCTCCTGCCTCCATTATTTTACTAAAACAATATTTGTTAAGGTAACCAATGATCTCCACATTGTTAAAGCCAAAGGATATTTCTCAGTCTTAATTTATCTTCTATTTAAAATACATTCTTCTTGTGTTGTTTTAATTTGTCTGATTTTTCTCAAACTATTCAAATTCAGTTAGACAATATCCATCATATCACTGATAAGTTTTCACAAATGCCTAGGGTGCCTAACTGGTTTTCTTGGTTTCACTGGAGATGGCTGGTAATTGTAGGTCTGCTTTGGTTCTGTATCTGTACTCCTATTATGCTAATATGTGTGTGCAATTTAATTAGTAGTTTAAAACCTATACATGTTTATGTTACTCTACAAGAAGATATGTCAAAGAAATAATCAATCTTCCCATGTTTTCTTCCGCCTGCTACCTCTATAGCTTTTCTTCTTCCTTCCTAATTACAACCCTTTAGTAGAATTCGTGCCTCATATTGAAAATTACCGAGTATCATAATTCTTCCAAGTGGTAAAGATACCTCAAGACAAATGCTGGGCATAGAAACCACAGGGCATAAATCTGCAAAGAAGTAAAAAGCTAACCTTTTCAAACAATATGCTTCTCTCTCACTGACCAACATTACATTTCCCTGTACGGCCCCGGAAGATGACTGGTTAGCCAGAGACAGGTAAGATTCCTCAAGGGAGGAACAACCTAAGACAGGCACAGTCGCAGGGGGGCCATCAGGTGAGAAACTGGGAATCAACAGAGGTGAGGCTTAGAACCTCACCCCCCCCTGTTTTGAGAGAAATCTGCATTCGTGGATGTTTTGTTGCCCTTATGTAGCTTGGATTAATACTTAGTCTATAGGTACACACCTGATCATCTACATTTGCCCTCTTACAGCACCAAATTATGTTTTCTACCTTTATCTTGCATCTACCTACCACTTCAGCATTTTATTAAAAATAATAATAACAGTAATAATAATAGGGGAGAAATGTGGGATTCACATATAAATCAAATATAAAAATTAAACGAATAATCATATCTGACTTGTTTATAGTTCATGATGCGTGATCAAAACCGAAAGTTTCTGTGATATGACTGCCGTTGCACTGTTCACCATATAAGAACTTATTCACTATGTAAGAACTTGTTCACCATGTAAGAACTTGTTTGTTATGCTTCAGAAGATTGGAGACTGTTGAGAATTAGGCTTGGGGTTGATTAATGATTGTGCATTGAGTCCCCTATACAGAATTTTATTGTTATTAACAACCATTTGATCAATAAATATGAGAGATGCCCTCTCAAAAAAATAAAAAATAATAAAATATAAAAAAATAAAAATAAAAAATATAAAGTAAATAATAATAAAATAAAATACATTCTTTTTGAATTCTCTCTTCCTTTGGCTTCTCCCTGTATATAAATACACATGCAATATTTGATAGAGAATATGCATTGTCCTTTGGGGCAATTCTTGCCCTACCTTAAAAGTCCTATAATACTGTCCCTGTGCACCTAGCATTAGTAAATCTTATTAAAGAACCTTTGCACAAATTATTATTTATCAAAAACACTACAATCTGTTGCAAGTTAATACAAAACTGGAAATAAAAATATCCTAGAATATGAAAGCAGGTCAGAAACTTTTTAGTCTCTGAAGTGAGAAATAAAAAAGCCACCCTAAAAAGAATATTTAAATTAGATTAGGACATTTTCCATATTTAATAAAATGGTCAGAGTTGACATTGGGCAAACAAATGGCATGTAACTTATTAACAAATCAATAAAGGATGATAACCTCACTTGGACTCACCCTGACAATATGAGTTAAAGCCATGTAAAATAGAGCTGTGGTCCATATGGATAAGAGGAAAGGAGATCCTGAAGTAAGAATCTCGGTTTCTACAGATGCCCAGGACTGCACTCTCTCATTAGGCAGAAATATCCCTGGTATGCAGAAAAATAATCCATCCTACTGACCTAAAATCATTGTAAATGATGCCTTCCCATCATCTGATCCCTGTTAAAAAGAAAAACACAGACCCAAAATAGTCACTTATGTTAGGGTCTCACATTAGCAAATCAAGACTTCATACCTAACCTAACTGCAGTTTTGCCATCCACCCCTGATCCCCCACCCAGGAATGTGAGGTTTAACCAGCCAAAGTGGAATTTGCTGGTTAGCGCAAGAAGGTAGACCCCTTCGCTTCCCCTTAGAAGGGCAACCTTACCTAAAACAATGCATTCTTTGCTAGTAATTTCCTCTTTTCCTGCTCCATCTGCCTCTAAAAACCTTTCCTTTTCTGCAGCTTGACAGAACTCCCTTCTACTTGCTCTGAGATGCTGCTCAATTCATGAATCATTTAACAAAGCCAATTAGATCTTCAAATTGGTTGAATTTTGTTTTTTAACATCTCCTTAATTTAAAATCATTCATTCATTCAACAGCTCTCTATTAAATGTTGATTTATGGCAGACACCACAGTACAGGAATAGGATACTCAAGATGAGTCCAGTCTAGAAAGAGAAGGAGCCTAGTACACAGACAATTACAAAGCAGTTGGATAACTCATTGTTCACTGAGCCAGTTGATGTATATTCTCTCGTGAGGGCCTACCAATGTGGTCGTGATTCTTGAGTCAGGCATAAGCTTTGCCACAAATTAATAAACAGTATTCTGGTTTATCAGTGTCTTGTGAATATTAGTGTGACTCAGGCTCCATGTACGCAATATATCCAATTTAATTTCTGTATATGTGAAATTGAGGCCCAGCCCCAAACCCATGACGATCTGTCCCATGAAGCTCTGTCTGAAGCAGCCAAATGGTATCTTCTTGACAACTCTTAAATGCAAGAAAAACCACTTACCAGCAACACTCAGCCCTCACAGGACAGGACTTCTATTACATAGTAACATTTCCCTGAGTCATTTGCATTTTTAATAAATGCACGACTTTCAGCTTATTTCATACCAATGATTCTCAAGCTTTAGTGGTTATAGGAATCCCCTGAGGAGATTATTTTAAATTCAGATTCTCAGACCCAACCCTAAGGGATTCAAATTCAGAAAGTCTGAGGAAGGGCCCAGAGAAATGCTGTTTTTCCAAGCATTCTAGGTGATTCTCCCACGGTTGCATCCAAGACTACACTTTAGGAAACATTCTTCAATATAACACTAGAAATAGTGCACATAGATTGAGGGTATATGCATTAATGTGGAGGTATTAGTGAAATCCATAATCTCATTTTTAATAGTAATTACAGACTCATTACTATTACAGTTTTAAAATTCAACTCAGAGCACTACAGAGTAGGGTCTGCTTTGTCCCATTGCTTTGTTCAGGCATTCCCCGCCCCCGTCCACTACGGCGGCCAAGAACATCTCATGTGGTCTCCAGTCTGCATCCTAAGTCACTCACTTAACTCTCCCAGGAAGCCTGTCCCAAACAATCTGCTGTTTTTCTGAATTATTTTCGTTTAATATCACTGTACTTTTTTAAAGTACTAATGTGGTTATAGGAATCCCTATAGAGTAGAAAAAAACCCAATCCAAACTCACAACTGCTTTTTCTTATCCCGCTCATCTCTGGTCCTTAATGTAGTGATATAGATTACCCCACATAATACATGTTTACATAAATATTTTATTGCTGTGCCTTCAATATATCTTCAATATAACACCAGAAATAGTGCCCATAAATTGAAGGTATATGCATTAATGTGGAGGTATTAGTGACCTGCAGTGGATATTAGAAATAACACACAAAATTATTTAACAACTTTTAAATCCAAGTGATGGTGATGCAAAAACCCGAAGTGAATTCATTTTCCCTCTGACCTTAGGTCAGAATGCATCCCCATGATCGCCTTGCCAAAGTTTCTTCTCCTAAACTAAACCAATGCTATTTACATCAGATATGCATTTGGTCTGGACATGAGCAAGTTTAACACTGCAAAGGGATCATATGTGACAAAAGGAAGCAGTGGAACATGAAAAGCTACCAGGTCTGAAAATTGTAGATACAATACTAGTATTGGTAAAAATTATAGAAAACCTCAAAGCTTCTGGGTAGGACATGTGAATATAACAAACTGGGGAGGGAGAACTTAGACTGTTGCCTTATAATGGTAGCATGAAGAGAAAGCTGCTGACAGAGACATGAAATCCTCCACCTTTTAAAGAACTCCACTGAAAGCTGAGGGTGAGACACCCCTCCATGGCCTCCCAGGAGAAAGCTAAACCAGTCCTGCAACCCCCAGTGACACCCCAGCCCCCCGGACCTCTCCCCTGTCCAACCTTAGAAGCAATGCCCTGAGGAGAGGAGGGCAGGTGGAGAAGAGGAGGGTTCTGCCTAGGGAGGAAGGCTCCAACTTTCCAACAACCCAGTTGTTAACAGACTTCCTAATTGCCCTTTGGGTGCCGCCTGGTACATGTTGAGGACATTTCCAAGAGTTGTACCAAGATGCCACCCAAGAGCCAACAGTTCAATCTCCACAATGTTCCCATCTTTGGCAGTAGAGCATGGCAATAAATGAATGTTATCTCCCAAAGCCTGAAATACAACTTTCTTTTATACAGATTTTTATGACCCTGTGACTGTGAATCAAACATTTAAGTTAATTTTATTCTTTTTTGTTTTTTTTTTAACCCTTTCCTGGTAGGCATTAGTCCTGAGAATCAAAATACCCTAACTGGCTTAGTAAATTAATTTCTGGTCTGGAGCCACCAAAGTTAAGCACCCCATTGGGAAACAGAGCCACTGCAGGGCACTCTTCTTGTCAGTGGAGTGATTCTTGAGGATGAGCAACATTAACCCTCAAGTGACCAGGAAAAATAATCTGAGGTTTTACCATTGTCTAGAAGTAATACAAGAGAAGAGTAGAAAAAAAACTCCATTATTTCTGCTTTGAGATATTGGATGGAGAAAAAAATATCCCAGAATTAGTAGCCTGTTGCTTTAAAAGAGCCAAATGATACCAACGGTTCACTTTGCATTATCCACTAAATGGAAATGATGCTCTTAAGCTTTCAGACGCAGTGCTATTCTATCATCATCATCCATACACGCTAAGTTGAGAACAAGATTCAATTTATCTCCAGAGCTTCTTTAGTGAAATATGCTGTGGCATGTGATACAATGTGACACATCAATTCACAATTGATTGGGATTGTCACAAAAACATAAAACTGCAAACAGTGTAACACAGAGATGGATTTTTGCCATAACATACAGAGGATGATCATGCATCTGACTGTGTCTCTGTCTTCCTACTTTCAGTATCTCAGTATGTGAGCATGTCTAAACCACATTCCATTTCCTCCCAGACCACAGTCTGGCTTGTATTAAATCAAATACTTTGCCTTATGGCAGCTGTAACATGAGGAAAAACCACTTCAGACTTTGAGTAATCTAGACTGAGTTCATGGCCTTGTTTTGTCCCTTACCAGCTGGGTGGCCTCAGGCATGTGGTCTAAAAACTCTGAGAGCCTCGGTTTCCTCACCTATAAAATTCAGACAATGTTCTAACTCTTTGGATTGTCAGGAAGTTTTAAGTTAGAAAATATTTGTGGAAACACCTAGCACAAATGTTCCTGAGCACAGAAGTTCAGTAATTAATCTTCTCAAAAGTCTATTAAGAGTGGTATCTTTCTAAGTTATCCTCCATGTTACCCATTCTTTTTCCTTCTCTGCTACCTGTTGTAGCTGTGGCAGTTTCCAAGTACAAATGAAGTGACCCTCATCAACCAATAAACAAATCCTCGAGCAGCTATTTCCTGTCTGACAGTTGGTATGCATATGCTTCACTGACTTTACTGTTTAGCCATGAAACCTTCATCATAAGTGTCATTTGGCTTTAACTTTGCAATAAGGTAATTACAGTGCTGGGCTTATTAAAAAGAGACTCCATCGCAGAAGACTTTGACGGATGTTGGCTGAAGTTCTAACATGACAGGCAAGTGGGATGAGCAAGTGCATGGCAGAGCTAAAGACATTATATTGCAAATGCTGCTTATTTTCTGTCAACCAAACTATGCGGTAAATAACACATTATAAAAGAAATCCAGAAATAACATTAAGCTAAAATGGAACCATCAATTATTCTCTCTTCTTTAGCTTTCAGGAGATTTTTTTTCCCTTCACTATTGGTACTTTTTTCTTTATTCATTAATTGCTTTTTTTCCGACTCCCCTGTTCTGCTCCAGTGCCTATAAATCATTGTAAAAAAGATAAAATGTTACTATTATAAAACGAGTGTAAAACGGTATTTAAATAAATTTGCTTTTGCCATCCAGCCAACTTCCGCTAACCTTTAAGTGAAAGTTTAAAGCTTCTACTAAGAATGTTGTTAACTCTTCAGCAGAGTGCATGTATTTTTTAGCACTCACACTATTTTAGGCACTGGGCAGAGTTCAGAACTGAAGCAGTCACTTCACAGTGAGTTTTGAGATGTAAATTTAAAATATACTACAGGAGGAAGTTCAAGGATGTAAAGAGCAACTGTGCAACATTCACCGCGGGTATGATTCCAAAGGATTCTGAATTATCCAGTTGCAACAGCAGAATGAGAATAAATGGGTTAAGTGAGAGGAAGGAAAGGACAAAAAGAATGTGTGAAAATTTGTGTCTACCCTAACTCGGTTCCACAGCAGCAACTGTGCCCACATCCACACCTTAGGAGGCCATTCCAGTTTCACTGGGTTCCTTTCCGCATGCAAGGATCCAAGGGTCACATCTAGATCAATAAGTAGCATCCGAAAATCTCACACACGTCCACTGGCATCAGGCTCAACATTGCTTTTATAAGTGAGTTATTCATAGAAACATTCTGAGTACTTAGTATATGGCATATATTGTGATCCAGTTGTGGATGAGACAAAAATGGCCCCTATTCTCAAGGAGCTTACACTTTATTTCTAAACCTGCTCCTTAGATATTCAACTTAATACTGAAAACTCTCATTTTCCCCAGGATAATGCCCACATATCTATGTTGCCACTATGGGACCTCTTTATGACATGATCTTTGGTGAGCATAATCACTGTTATTGGTAAAATAATGTGGGGATAGGAACTTTCATTATTCAATTAAACACACCTGCATATGTGGGTCAAAGCAGAGAACTGAATGGGATTGGGATAGAATTGAAGATAAATTCTATAATGGAACTAATGTACATATTTCAATTATATCAAGGAGTTATAGAATTACTATTTAGCCAATAATTCTATGCATAATAGAAACCCACAAATAAAAAGCCACATACAATAAAACCCACTGAGTACAGTCCTGTGTTTCAAATTCTCTAAGATATCAGATCCTCACAGCAAATATTACATAGCTGCAAGTATACAGTGATGCAAGTGACAGTGGACTCTCTGAATAGTGGCCAAAGTTACTCATAATCAAAACAGAAGGGTCACCAGTCTCTCATGGATATTTTCAGCCATATACAGATAATTCATCCCATGTTAAAAATAATAATAAACAAATTCTAATACATTCTCATTAGAGAATTCTAAAGCCCTTGCATCCCTGAAGATAACTGGAGATCACCTAAAATGTTCAAAATACCATGGCTGAGAATCATTATCTGGTTATCAAAGTGTTATATGAACTCCAAGGCTTTGGGAAATGCTGACTGAATAGAGTGTGTTTCTCTCAGAGCATTTTGGCTCACACGAAGTACAATGAGAAAAAATAGGAAGTATTTGAAATCATTACCCATTACTACAATTCAATAGAAATAAGATTTAAACAAAAAAAAAAAAATACCAAAAAAGCAGCAAAGCTGATGTACTTAGCAGGGTTAAATCTCATTGGCAGAGTACTGCAAGGAAATCCCCATTATAAAAGGCTGGAAAAGAGACATGCCATCATTTCCTTAACTTTCTGTTCACTGAATCCTCTAAATATCAAATAAAATTCTGATAATTCTATTTAAATGCTCTACTGTAAGGAAGATGAGGCTACCTACAAAGCAGATGTTTCTGTTTATAAAAGGAAGGCACAGAAAACGTCTACATGGCATTTAAGAGGCAGGCTGCAGTCACTGAGTCCCCTTCAATCTTGGGAGTTTTCCAAACCTACCGTTTCTCTTAAATACATACATTCACTGCTTGTTGAATTTGTCACCTTTCCAGCAGCATATTTTGGCATATATGTCTCTCCTGCATCTTAGACTATAAATTTATGACACATACTAGTGATGTGGGAAAAACATGAGGGCAATTAAAATCAGAAAGAATCAAATTGATATGACTGTTATTTCATTCATGATGCTTTGGTTTCCTCAACTATAAGATGAGGATCATGTCAGAATCTTCTCCCTATACATGTTATAAGGAGTAAATAAGATAATTCATGTCAAGGGCTTGGCACTGTGCCTAGCATGGTGGTTTCTATAATTACTATTATTGATGCTATTCATAGATATTATTATTGGTGCTATTATTGATAATATTTTTACCAATAGTATAACTGATATGTCTATATCCAACAGGTCAAGGGACTTGCTCACCCAGACCTGCCTCCCTCCTTCTAGACCGTATTCCAATGTCCAGGAACTTTCTGCCCAAACAGGAGACTCTCATGCCCAGGGCATGTGAGCCCTCTTTTCCCTGTCCACCCTCCCTAGTCAGGCCATGCTCCCACAGTGTGCAAACTGCCAGGCTGAATATGGCCAGGATCAGCGGTGTGCAGGGAGGAAAGAGCATGGTCTTTCATCCTGGGGTAGGGAGGTCCCCTGGGGTCTGGATGAAGCCAGAGGAGGCAGGCTGGGACCACTGCCCTATTCACATCCAGCCCCAGCCCTTGAAGTGCCCAGTAAACTAGGTATAAGAGCCCTTCAAAGATCAACTAGAATACTAAAACTCTCTTTTCCACCTGGTTCTAACTGCAACAAGAAGTTCCTTCTCCCTGCAGCTCTACTTTCCCTGCTCCCCTGGCTTATTCACTTTATCAAAATGGATTTCTGGATCAGGTAGAGATATGGATGCCCTTTATTGCCTAAGCGCATCTCTCATGGGTCCCCGTGTTCCCAGGCTGCCAGCTTTCTGTAAGAGTCACCTGATCACCCCTGAGGTTGCCTTTTCAGCCACAGGTCATCAGACACACCATGGAAACTGATTATTCTACTCACTTCAACTGGGAGGCAGTACCTGCCCATCAAAATAGTTATTGCTGCAGCAATCACTTTTTAAAGGGACTAAGCACTTATGAACAATTTTAACTTGAACATATTTTCAACAGCTAAATAGTAGGTTTCTTCCTAAGAGTACTTCTTGTTAGAAGTGCTTTCAAATCTATTATCTCCTTTTACTTTCTTAACATCTCTGTGAAGCAGGTAAAGTAGCTGAAGAAACAGAATCCCAGAGAGAATGAAGGATTTGATTGAGGCCACTTACAAAGGCAGTATTCCTGCTAAATCTAATCTTAGTCCAGACCTGACTCGGATAACATTTCTAGTACACTGTGCAAATCCGGGTCCATTATCTGCCTTCTGAATCCCTCCATCCCCACCCAGACATTGTCAGTTTCTTTGACCATTTCCAAGTCTCATGTGGTACCTCTTCCTTTGTGGATCTGCCATATCAGTGTGCCAAAGGGTTTCAGCCCCAGGCAAGTTCACTCTTGTTACAGGAAGACCAAAAAATGACAAGAGAACATTTTTGGGGTAAAACGGGTTCATACCTACCTTTATTCTGATAGTGGCAGTTCAAGCACCAGAATCCCATCCACCCCAGGACTAGTCTGCATTCAGCAAACTGGTCTGTGCCTCGGATCTCTCCACCGCCCAGTAGCCCCACAGCACTGGGCAGAGCTCTTCATATAGAGTCACTAATAACCTACTGCCTACACTTGTGCAAGCTTGCATAAGTGACCATGGCATGTGTCCAGTGGGCAAGCAGACCAGGGCCAGGTGGGAACCCTAGCAAAGGAATTTCCATTTTCTCTACACCACCTTAGAATGAATTAAATGTAAGAGGCTATACATTCTCCAGTGAAACTCCATATCTCTTTATTCACTTAACTAATGTTTGCTCACTGTCTATTCTGTTCCAAGCATGCTCTTCTACATTAGAGTTTTCAAGGGAACTCGAAAGAGTCAACACCCCTCTCTCATGGAGCTTACATTCTGGAGGAAGGGAACACTAGTAAGCTAAAACACACATAATGGAACAAGAGAGCTGGGCCCCACTCCTGCGCCTCTGCACTCACTATGCTCATGTGTGCCGGTCCGACAGCTTCCTCCTGTAAGCACCTGTGACTTTCCACTCGAGACTTTCTCTTCCTTGACTGGCCTTCATGCATGGCAGGCCTAAAGTGCCAGTAACTTGATAACTCCAATCAACAGCAGATTACAGTTAGTAAATAAACGCCCCAGTTTCCTCACCTCTTAGGTGGGGCAGCTTTGAAGCATGCTGTTCTACATTGTCAGTCAGGTTCCCCAATGACAATGAACCTCAGATTCTCATAGTGGTCACCTGCTCATTAAAGTACCCTTTATTGGCTTACATTGCTTCCCATCTTTCCTGCCATACTTCCCCACCTGTACCTCCTGGGATCACCTTCTGGAAAAAATATTTAAACTCAGATCCTTGTCCGAGGGCATTTGGAATGATAACTGCCATGAGGAAAATGAGTCAGTGTAATGGGAAACAGAAAGTGAAGAAGGGACAATACTTGCATGGGTTTTGGGGGAACAGTGAAGAATGAGTTGATAGTTAAGCTGAGACTTGAATGATGAGGAGCTACCCACTATGGAACATGAGGACCAATGGGAAGCCGTCCAAGGAGAGAGAACAGCAGGTGGAAAGACCCAGACACTGGACAAAGCTCAGGCTGCTTGAAGATCATTTCAGGCCAGAGTGGGTGGGTGTCTGGCCAATGGGTTTCAGCCCCAGACAAGTTCACTATGGATTCAATGTGACCAAATAAATGATGATGGAACATTCCTGGAGTCAAAGGGTTATACCCAACTTTATTTCCACGGTGGCATGTCAATCACTAAAATCCCATCCACTCAGACAGAGTCTGCACGCAGCAAGCCGGTCTCTGCCTCTGGGCCTCTCTACGCACACAGACATCCTCTGGGCCTCTGTTCTTGGCGCTGTCACCACTCCAGCCTCTGCTCTGCTCTCCTGCAGCCTTGCAGCCCTACCACAGTGTTGCCCAGAGCACTGGGCAGAACTCTTTATATAGAGTCAATAGCAATGTATTGACCACATGTGTGTAGTGAGCTAGCCAACCAGGGTGAGGTGAGAATTCTGGCCACAGGAATTTTCATTTTATCCACACTGGGGCACAGAGCACATGAGGTCAGAGAAGTGAGAAGGGACTGGTCTGAGCCCCTATGGCATTAATAAGGATTTCTGAATCTCAAACCAGTCACAATGGGAAGCTACTAGATAGCCAAGCCAGAGTGACATGATCCAATCCATTTTCTTGAAAGGTCCTTCTCGCTGCTGTTAGCTCCTGCACCCTCCACTTCAACACCACACAGTATGCAATGCAGCCCCTGAGATGGCTGAGCTAGACAGGATATGCAGGGTAGTTAGTGAACTTCAGCCAAAGAAAAAAAAAGGACTGAGATGCAAGAATTTTCCTACGGTTAGCAGAGAAACTCCCTCTCTCGCCCCACACCTCCCATGCCGAAAATGCATTCTTCACATCCTCTATGAAGAATATCACAGAGAGTACAACTGGCGCATTGCTCCTCCAACATACATCTCAGTAACAATGCGCGGAAGTGTCCTGCATCATATGCATAAAAATTTAGAGAATTCCACTTTCCTGATAAGTCATTTTGAATTACAAAGTCTTTTGCTAATAGGAGAAAAATGAAGGTCAATACATCTGACCATCTGACCCCTGATTTCACAGGATCACTGCTTTTAAGTCTTCACTGCTCTTAATGGTGCTATACTAATGCATATTCCTCACGATAGGAACTGGTTTGCCATTTTGTTATTTAATGCAGATGCTCTAGAAGTGAAGGTTAGAATCTTACACCTTTTAGGGCAAAAAGGTGAGGCTAGTTAAGCTGATGCTTGACAAGCAGTCAGAATAAATTAGTTACCCTCTCTGAAATGTTCCCTTGTCAGCTATTGGGGGGTCAGTCACTACTTTAGCTCAGCTAATGGTTGCCAGGAGCAGAATATCAGATGAGATGCAGAGAAGTTTACTTCAAAACCACTGCTTAGGGCTTAAGCATCTTGATGTCCATCCATACAGTGTCTGCTAGTCCATTACCCCGCCCACAAAGTTTGATCCCATTTTTCACCACTGTCCCCAGGAGTTATTTACTGGAAAGTAGATTATTTGGGTGGGAGAACATGTTACTAAATTCCTTAATCTATGCACTCTCTGAAAGAATTATATAGGAAAAAAAAGAGATAATAAAAAAAAAGAATTATATAGGGAAAACTCTCAAAATGAAGCAAAAGAAAGCAATCAGCCATATTTTTTTTTTTGTGAGAGGGCATCTCTCATATTTATTGATCATACGGTTGTTAACAACAATAAAATTCTGTATAGGGCATATTTTTTAAATGGAGATTGTGTTTAAAAGAATAAAAAATTTGCCATTTTATTCACTTTAATTCTGGGTATTTTTCAGGAAATTTTATATCACAAAATATTCACTCCTTGGTTGGAATTTTTTTCCCCTACTTTTAGCTCTCACAGTATTACTCTCTGCAATTTGAGTGTAGTGTCACTAGGTAATAATGGAAAGTCACACATACCAGAGATCTAAAAAGCAGTTATATTTTGCTGGAGAATCAAGACATCGTGTCTTTGTGCCATGCTCAGGTATGAGGATTATAACCAATGCAGTAACAAGAAAAGTCTACTCTAAATCCTATTGCATTGAAAGTCACTGTTGGGGGAACAAAGGTAATGCTTTTTAAGTGATTCTGATCCCATACCAGCAAAACAGTAAGTTAATTTCATTTTGAAATTCTATTTTGTGTTTTAAGTTACATCACTTTTTTAAAAAAATTTTTAAGTAATCACCTATTTGCAGTATTCATGTAAATAACATTAATCTTTGTCAAGTGTTTGTCAAATGAGCCCCAGTGAAATCACTTGTTTTAATTTATATATATGAACAAAATAGAAAAATATTGAGCTATAATTTCTATATTATTAATATGTATAGGTATAGTCAAAACAATATGAGCCATTCATTCATTCCATCATTCATTCAACAAATTTTAAGGGGTGCCTATTCTGTACCTCGCATTGTTCTAGGTCCTGAAAAGCAGCAGTGAACAAAACAGACAAAACCCTTCACCTGTTGGAGTTCACATTCTAGTGAGGAAGGACAAACCAATTAACAAGCCAGACATACGTGTGTTTATGCCAGAGGCAATGAATGCTAAGGAGAAAAATAAAGCTGTGATGAGAAACACGGAAATCTATGGGAATGCGGTAGCTATTTTAAGAAGAGGGTCCAGGAACCTTCACAGATGATGTGACATTTGAACAAAAACCTAAAGGAGGAAAAAAAGCCACTCCTAAATCCAGGATAAACATTCCAGGCTAATAATGGCCAGTACAAAGGTGCTGAGGTGAGTATACCCTTGGAGTTTCTGAGGAACACCATGAAGGAAAATATGGCTGATGCTGAATGAGCAGTAGAGAAATAGCAGGAAATGAGGACAGAGTGGTAGTAAGCAGGGGGCTGAAACAGATCATGTGGGCATTGTAGGTGGTTGTAAAGAACTATTTATTAAATGTCTGATACACCAGGCACTGAGGATATGGCAGCGAACAAGACAGCTAAGATCCCTACTATACAAAATTAACTTCTAGTAGATACACACACACAATCCACTTTCCCTCCTCACCCTGTCCTAATCCTCCAGCAACATTATAATCATTCCACAGTCAGTAGAGGAAGCAAGGCCAGATTCTGTGGTAAATAAATTTGTCCGTCATCCTGCCCCGAACATAGCTGACCCTTGGTCTCATATCTTGTAGGGAGCCAAGGGTATGCAACAGCTTCATTTTGATAGTAATGACAGCAAAACACATTTTAACAGGAAGAATGTCTGTTTGTGTTAAAACAAGAAATCCTTAGCAAAATTAAAACAAACTTCAAATATAAAAAATAGTCTTTTCTGAAGAAACATTTTTAAAAGTAAGTCTGAAGCCTAAAATACAGACCTAAAGTTGTAAAGATAAATAGTTCTTTACAACAGTTCCATTTCCAACAGTTCCCAAGACTGTTGATCTTCATCTTATTTATAATTCTTATTAATTCATTCTAAATGTTAACTTGGAAGCAAGCAAGCCATTACTCTCTGTTTTGGCTTGTGCCTTGGTTTAGGTTAAGACGTCAAAGCCCCAAGTATTTCTCCTTTGTTCCTATCAGAACAAAATTCACCTGCCTAAAGGAGGAACAAAAACCTAAAGGAGCTAAAAAAGCCACTCTGGTGACCAATTAGCACTGCAGGCACAGGGCTGCACAGCCACCCCTCAGCACCGAAATGGGCCACCTAAGGAAGGACAGCCAGCAAATACCTGTGTCTGTGTTCCTAGCTTTCTAGGGCCAGATTTGTGATTCTCTAGCACTGTGTGAATCCAAATCTTCTGGACCCCACAGTGCTGTGTGCCCATCGCCAGAGCTGAAATCAACTCTTAACCATCCAGGAATTTCACAGCTCTCACCATCCGCCCGACACAGGCACACTCACACGTACACACACACAGATAATAGGGCACTGTTGCCATCACTTAGGCAATAGCTCATTTCAATCTCATGATTTTATTTTATTTCCTTTGAGGATGTTTTCTCCATAAGTGTCATAGCTCATGCCCTGACTCTTCATCGTCCTCCCTTACTGACCCCTAGCAAAAGCCACTAAATTCTTGCTGGGAAATGGAGGTAGAGAGGAGCAGGAATGGGGCTAAAGCCGAACTGTTCTTCACTACTCCCTAGAGTAGCAAAGCACTCCAACCCTGCCCATCTGCTTTCAAGCCAGGACACAGTGGCTTAATCTGTACACAATGACTGAGGTTAATTAATTATCTGCCTCTGTCCTGGTTGCCCCTAGCAACTGGCTTTGGCATATAACTAAATCCCAACTAGAGATATTTCTTAGAGATTCTATTAACTTACACTAGAAGAGAAATTTGACCAGAGTTTAGAACAGAAAATTAACTGGTTATAAGAGACATCTTTTACATTGATTAAAATCTCTAAATTCCATCTTTTAACAGTGATTTTGTCCTCATTACTCAAGGTCCCAGAAAGAAAGCCCCTGATAACATGATGTTCTATAGAATTAAAGAAACAAACATCTATTGGACTTTAAACCAGTCAAAAGCCCCTCCTTACATGGCCCTGGAAAACCAATATGATCACCAACATGAGCTAAAGCAGGGATCTGGTGTGTGGAGGGCAAAGCCTTCACAATTCCTGCTGGCCAAGCTCAGCCATCATTGGTCACTGACGGACACATCCCCAACCAGCCAGCCAACCATCCTCTACATTATGGAAATCACTGTGTGCCATGGTGGAAACTGTGCCTTTTCCAGCCCATTAATTTTTCTGTATTTAAGAGGAAAAGCATTTCCATCTCTTAGATTAGATTTTGTTCATTAAACCCTCATCACACTTTCCTACCTGCCAAATTTTCATCAGAAGAGATCTGGGATTCAGGCACCACAACCCATTAAACACAACATCTTGGAATTTACAATTTGTTTTACAAACGCTCTACAGACAATCTATCTCACAATATACTAAGTATATTAGCTTAGTAAAAGATTAAATATACATGGATGTTTTCTAAACCATTTTGAATATATTATTATTGGTGTAACACTTTACAGAAAAACTATTTCCACTTTGCAGAGTACTCTTAATCATATATAATATGCAAACTCTAGAGAATTCAAGTTCTTGTTAGTTTTTAATCACAACTACTTAAAGTAACTATTTGTTAACTTTCTTTTTTAATTTTTTAAAACTTATAATTAGTAAAGTAGAGAAATATACGTGATGGGTTGGAGGCATGTTGTTTAAAAGACTTAAAGTAGAAAATTTTGATGATCAAATTATATTATGCCAAAAAGGAAGAGTGAAGTCGAAAAGCCTAAACCCTTGGAGGGAAACAGTACACCCCCTGGTTCATTCAGTTTCCTTGAGTGTGAAGTCCATATTCAAAGGAGTCTGCTCATACAAGGAGTATTAAATAGTTCCAGCTGGGCAACTGTAGCACCAGATTTCAGCTTCCAGCAAGTTCACTCTGGATTTGGTGAGACTCAAAAACGATAATGAATTGTTGGGAAATACCCAGCTTTATTCTCACAGGAGCCGGTAGAGCACTTTTATATCCGCTGCATCTCTTTGCAGCAAGCCTGCAATTCAGTCTGCCTAGAACACTGGGCAGAGGTCTTTATACAGCAATGCAGACAATAATGGCTCACTGACATGTGTGCAAGCATGAGCCTGCAGAGCAGGCCAATCATCACATAAGCGTGAAATAGCATTGCATGTGCATGGTGAATCAGACCAGCGTCCTGGCAATACTAACTCCTTTTTCCCTGCACTCCACCCCTCCAGGATTCTCGCATCACAATCTACATGCCTTCAATCTTTTGCAATGGTCCCTGTGCAAGAAAGCTCAGTATCAGAACTGATAGGGAGTTATGGGCACACCCAGCAAGCAGGTGTGTTGGCAGTTTTTGCTAGGGTGTGTGCCCAGTCCACAAAGATATTAGAGGAGATTAGCCTTAAGGATGATAAGACATGTTTTAATGACACGAACATAGGCAAGTCCTGTCCATCAGGTAGGATGCATGCAAGAGAGTGGTCCTATAATAGGACTGGATAGGAAGTGGGTCCCATCCTACCTTTAGCCCTCTTCCTGTGGGGATTACACAGAGGTCAATGTATAAGGTTACTGAAGGTACATGCACTGGCCATAAGATAAAACAAAACTCTCCAGTAAGATGCTTTGACTTTCCAGCCATTTAGGGTACACTACCATGATCCATGGGGGCCACTCTGCTGTTACTTCAGGAATACATAGGAGGCCAGCTTCTAGGCCTTGTCCCCAAGGTGCCAGGGGAGTGAACCATCACTAGTCCATGTGTCAGAATGTCCAGGGCCATGTCCACTCAACAGAGTCTTGGGGGTTTATTGTGATCAGTGTGGCAGCAAGATACTATTCTGGTGACCAAAACCCAGCTTCAACAATTCCTCCTTAGTTTGCATTTACAACTGTATAGGGGAGGCAGCAATGTGTATTAGCATGTCTATGGGGCTCAATGTGCCCTTCTGGGCTTTCTCATTCAAATGCCATAGCACTGTCCATAATATACTGACCATCCCTGTAGACTATTGGTGTCTGACTTCAGGCCAGATTTTAACAAACCATTGTACCTCTCTATCATGCCTGCCCCAGTAAGGTTCTATGGTACATGAAACTTCCACTTTATCCCTAATTGTTGCACCCATTCTTATAACACATGTCCAGTAAAGTGGGGGCCTTGATCACTCTCAGTCACCTGCGGCCCAGCCATAGGCTGCAAAGAGACATTCTAGGCCTCTTTTGTTGTTCACTAGTCCACACAACCTGCAGGAAAAGTAATCAGAAGTCCAGAATCTGTGTCCATAAAAGTCATATCATTACCCTTCTGATATGGGCAGAGGCCCAATATAGTCTATCTACCACCTGACAAGGGGAATCGGCCCCTTAGCTATTGTCCCAGATTGCTGTGGGATTCAGTGTAAGTCCCTTTTAGAGCACATAATGCATTCCTGCCGGGCTCTACTAACTTCTTCAAAGGTTAAAGGCAAGCTTCACCAATGGGCTACAGCCCACATTGTCTTCTGCTTCACATGCAACCAACGCTGATGTAAACCACTGGGCCACATCAGAGGCAGGCTTTCCTTCTAGCCAGCACACCTGGGCCAATGCGTCTGCTTCATCATTTCCTAGGGATGCCAGTGGCAAATGACCTGTCACATGATATACTGTAACTGTTCTAGTCTGACCAGAGGCCCGTAAGTCTTGCCACAACTCTTGCCCCCAAAGGGGTAGGTGACCAACCAACTAGTTGGCATGGTACCATGTCAGTAGCCACAGAGTCAAGCCCAATACACGGACCAGCTATCACTGCAGACAACTAATGGGGAGGGCTCCTGGGTGATCACAGCCTTACTGCCTACAACTCTGCCCATTGACTGTTACTCCCCTCACCATCTTCCAACCATATTGTCTCAGTCTTAGGTTGGAAAACTATGGCCCTCCATTTTGGGGGCTGACCATGGCTGGAGCCATCTGTGTACCATGTATCTTTGGGTATAGGGGCTCTTCCCTCCCAATAAGGGCTCTCTGCTACTAGTGGTTCTAAAGCAGATTCTTCTTCTTGCTTTTCACTGGTATATGTCACTGGCCCCAGTAAGCCCTGGAGTTCTCTACTCAAGCGGCTAGTAGAGAAGGTGTTTCACTGCAGTAGGTATGTGCCCCACTTGGCCAGTGTAGGTATCTGTGCCATGCCACTCCACAGTTTTTGGGTCAAATTTCATATGTACCCCACAATGGGACAGATGGTTATTACCTTTACCAGGCCTGTTCTGGTGATGGGCTCCATAGCCAGCAAGACGTGGTACATGGGAGCCAATTATTTCTCTACTCAGGTGTCCTGTACCTCTACTCCTTTCCAGAGTTGTGACCTGAATCCAATAGGTTGCTGAGTTTGTTCAAGCTACTGCCAGAGGCCCCATCCGTAACTATCTTCTGTCACATGGACATCCAGCTCAAATGGCCTTGAGGGATCTATCACACCCCAGGTCTCCACAGCCTTGAGCACCTGTTTTGCAGCAGTACAGGAAGATGCACATGGCTCACCCGAGTCCCACCTGATGCCTTTTCAAACCAATGGTAGGGCTTGAGAATGTGTCCTAGTTGTGGGATAAAGACTCTCCAGTTGCCTAAAAGACCCAAAAACTCTTGGCAATAGTGTTACTGTTGTAGAGGTAGGAAAGGCCTAGACTTAATCTGTGGTTACTTCTGGTATAACTTTAGTCTTACCAACCAGATGACCCCCAAGAATTTGATTGACAAACCAGGTCCCTGAACCTTGGTGCTGTTCACATCCCATCCTTTCTCCTGTAGATGTTGCAGCAATTTAGGCGCTGCACCTTATAGATCTGAAAGAGAATCAGACATGAGCATATCATCAATATAATAGTACAGCCACACCATTGGCAGTTTTTCCCATGCTACCAAGTCCTGGGCTACAAGTCCATGACAGATGGTGAGGCTGTGGGGGTATCCCTGTGGAAGGACAGTAAATGTCCACCGCTAGCCTTCCCATGTGAAGGGAAACTGTTCCTGACTTTCCTGCTATGTCAATAGAGAAGAAAGCATTAGCAAAGTCTACAACATAATGATACATCCCTAGTTCATGACTGAGGGTGTCCATAAGTGCTGCAATAGAGGGGACAGCAGCATACAAAGTGGCTGTGACTTTATTCAATTCCCTATAATCCACAGTCATACACCAGAAGCAGTCCAGCTTTTTTAGTGGACATACTGGGGAATTAAAAAGGCTATGGATGGACTTTATAATACCCACCTTCTCTGGCTCCTGAAGGGTTTCTCCAATTTCTTTATGCTTTCCAGAAAATTTGTATTGTTTGGTTAGTCACCAACCAAGGCACAAGCAAAGCTTTGTGTGGGTGCTTAGCATATCCTCTCAGAACTGCCTTCACCACAGGCATCCTCAGTCTGAACTCACCTGCCCTGGTCTGTAACCATAGGCCCTGCAGGATATTTATCATCAAAATATATTTGGGGATGGGAGATACTTTTTCAGGGGTAGATGCCCTATTCTCAATGGGATTTGGGTTTGTTGTACTAATAGTCTTATCCCTGTATCCATCTATAACAGCAGAGTCCTGGGAAACTGCTCAGGATTGCCATAAATCAGCTCCTCTGTCTACCAGAGCCAGGACACATTGTACATTCACTGCAGACCAATGAATTGATATTTCAACATGTGGCCTCTGGTCCCCACTTGGTCTCTCAAAGTAGGTACCTCAACCCTCCCCTCAGTCAAACCATATCACCCAATTGGTTTCCTATATGATTCAGGCAAAATTGGTTCACTCTCCAACAGGAAGTCTTGCAGATATACAGAGATTTGTACCTTAGTCTCCAGCTTCCTTTCCTTGGTCCTCACCCTAGTCAGCGGCCGAAACCACTGCTCAGGCTTCAGTTGTTGCCACAGCTCCTATAAGATTTTATTTGACTTCCTATCCAATTTCTCTCAGTCTGCTTCTTCCTCTATCAAATCAGCCCACATCTGGGTACTCATGATTTTCACAGGGCCCTTTAAGCCCTTCCTCTCAACAGCAGACCACACCCCTTTCTGTGCCCACATTGCTTCAGCCTCCCCCAAATCTGCCACAGTATGGGTAACCACATTTATGGGCTGCCCTACATAAGAGGCCAAATGGCCACTAGGGCTCCAAAGACGGATGAGGGAACCATTTGCAGCACCATATCCCTCATCCCTGTAGTAAACAGCTCTTCAGCCAGGCTATGCTTTTCTAGGTTATAAATGGCATTTTTCATGCCCAACTCTTGTAACACATGTTGAAACTTGGCATCTGCCATCTAGCAGAAGAAGATGGTAAGCCACCCTGATTGGGCCATGCAGGGTGAATGGCAGCCATCACTCCCTTGAGAAGTAAATGGTAACCTGGGGTCCAGTGTGCTTTCTACAGTCACTGTCGCAAGGCAGGATGAGTTGTCGGGGAAGCCAGCTTTCTGGTCCGGATCTCTGATCTGGACAGGAGAATTCCATCCACCCCTACAACCGAAAGGTGCTGGAGCCAGGCTGATATGGACTCTGAGGGTATCTGCCGAAACCAAAAGCCCAAATCCACCAGCCCTGCCTGTGTATAGAGGCAGAATGTAGAGTGCTCCATGACCTACAGAGGGGGCTGCACCTCTCTCACAGGAACCCACAGTTGCTGTGTCTTTTTTTTCTTGACTACAACCAGGCTGGATTTCAATAGAAGAGGGGTTGGTGCCTGCAGCATGGCACCACCTCCATCTCCTCATCCTCCTCTGACATAGCCTCCACCATTTCTGGGGCTGACGGCAGCTCTCTCACTGCTTCACAGAGCACCACCGTCTCAGCCACCAACCTATCTTTTGCCTTCTCCACAGTGCCTCACTTCTTATAACCTCACACTGCCTCTTGTGCTTCTCACAGAAGCACATCCTTTTCATTTATAGCTTTTTTAACACTGAGAGATAATGAACCCATGTCTCCCTCCACCACACAAGCACTCTGTTTCTCCAAGGATATCCCTATTTTGTGAACGGCCTCCACCACTACCTCATGCATCACCTCCATCTCTTCCTAGTCCTGGGGAGGGGTCCATGCCTCCAGGAGGATCGCCACCTCAGACCACATGCCCACCCAAGTATCTCCCCACCTATAGGGGCAGCCACTGATTTGCCCCTCCCGTGAGGGCAGACTGTTCCATTTTTTTGGTCTGCAGCAAATCCTTCCAACTGTGCCACTTGTAGCGCTGGTTTTCAGCTCCCTGCAAGTTCACTCTGGATTCATCAAGACTGAAAAATGACAACAAAGCACTGGGAAAAGGGTCCACTCCCAGTTTTATTCTCATGGCAGCTGGTTGAGTGCTTAAATTACATCCACTGTATCCACATGCAGCAAGCCTACAATGCACAACCCACCAAGAGCACTGGATGGAGGTCTTTATATAGCAACACAGACAATAGTGGCTCACTGCCAACATGTGTGTAAGCACATGCCTATGCAGTAGGCCAATTATCTCATAAGCACGAGATAGCATTGCATGTACACAGTGGGTCAGGTGATCATCCTGGCGATAGTAACTCCATTTTCCCTACAGCAACATCAACCTTATAGGTCAGCCCTCAGACTTCTTCCGTATAAGCAATCAGACATCACTACCAAAGAACCGGGCTGACAACATTACATAGAACTGATCATGCCTGCTGATGCCAGGAGCAGGAGAGCCCTCCTTCACTGTGAAGGGAGAAGGAAAGTCCTGAGAAAAGAGCTCTCTCCCAGGAACTGGAAAAACAGCCCAGAAGTAGGGAGCTGGGGAAAACCACAAGCCTAGATACCTTGACCCAAATAAAGAAAGTTTTAACCTTGGGTAGAAGTAGTGTTACAGGTTTTACAAATAATCTCTCAGCCCCAAGAAACAAAAGCATGACTCTCCTCTGAGGAAAGTCATATGCAGGTTTAAATATTTGGGACTTACATGTTAAGCTGGAAATAATCATGTCAAAATGAAAAAATTCAGATACAATTTCTCACGTTTACTGATTAGGCTGTTCTATAAAGTAATTAACACTGTGATCACAATAAAAATGTTTTATTTGGTGGATAATTGTACATACTGGTATCTACCATTTCTAAATGTCTCCTTTTATTACTCTTGTTCAAGAAAGTCTTAATATTTAAGTGATTTACTGCTCACTTAAAATGCCAACCTCATCCATTAGGAGGTACATTCACTATACGTTGCTTAATTTTATAGTACATTATTTCTTTATAAACAGACACATTACTGTGGAACATTAATTAAACCTTTTCCCCATTACGCACTACATTTTGAGGACAACAGTGTAACCAAGTGTTGGCCTGACAGATGTGCCTGTGACTCCATTTCTTGGCTCAAAGGAAGCACACTCATCAAGAAGTGGTGGTACTAGGACTCCAGGATTAAGCAACAGACAGCTCTGACTTGTGAAAGATGTGCTTAATGAATAATGCATGGCAGATGTGCTTCAACAACCCAATTTGCTGAACTATTTAGCATCAATAACCTAGCTATAATAGAAACAGAAGGCCTTTTAGAGCTAGGTTATGAGAAGAGTTTTAATAAAATGATATCACTCCAATCATGTGTATCACATTTGCATTTAGTAGAACCTGGTGTATAGATTGGTATAAAAAGAAAACTCTTGCAGCCACTTTTTTGTAAAGCCCTGGCTCAGAAATATGTTGGCAAATGGGTTCTGGGTGAGGATCAGCCATCAGGGAAGGATGTGAGGAAAGACTGAGCAATGTCTTCTCCCTGCAAATCAGGGAGTATTAAAAAGGCCAAACTCTGATTTCAGAAAACCCTTCTAGTTAAAAAATAATTCTAGTAAGGAGCACAAAAGTACAGGCAAATTTCCCATTTGCTTTAAAAATGAATGACAAGTTTTCCATTGAAATTTCCTAAGTAATAACATTTTCTAACATTTAATGGAAAAGGGCAAGAGTCAAGAAACTAATCTTCAGTAAGTTATCCACTAGCATATCTGAACTGCCTGTATTTCCCTGTTGACCCCCTACTCCACAAAATTAAGAAGCAAGAACACGTCTAACAGCCTAATACCTGAGAAGCCATGAAAATGCTACATGCAAGGTGTCCAGTTAGTGTTAGTTAAGTGAAAATTTACAATTTGTTACCTTCCCATTGATAAGAAAAAGAAAGCTACACACCCATGTCAAATTTCCCAGTATTAATAATATATGTGAAGAACAGAACTAAATTTAACAAAAACAGGATTTTACTATTGCATCAGTGGAAATTATTGAGTGAACAGAGAATCAGTTCAGCATTTGATATTAATAGTTTCATAAAGACTCAGGAGAAATTTCCTAGAACAAAAGACGTCTGGATTCCATGCTCCATACAGAATGGCCAAAGGCATTTTCCTAGGGGAACACATCAAAATTCCCCTCATACCCAGCGTTGTTGTATCCCTGGAGGTCTTGAAATAGAACAACGTCTCTGAAACCTAGTATTTGGTCAGGCAGGAGACACACACACAGATCAGACACAATCCAGCACCAGATCCTGCCAATTTTACTTTTTAAATACCTGTTAGAACTATCCACTGCCACCTGCCACCACTCATGCCTGCTGCCACCACTCAAATCCAAGCTACTATCACCTCCCCTGGACAACCTGCACCTCCTCAACTCCCATCCCTCTATCAGCCACAGCCTCACCTAGCCCCCTGCACTCTGTATACTGCAGCCAGAGTCTTCTTTTTGAAATGTAAACCCGATCACATCCCGGCTCCACTGCTCCCTCTCCAGGTCGGAAAACATAGCGATGGCTTCCCATTGTTAACATGATAGAGAACAAAACCTTAGCATGGCCCTGCCTGGACTGACTCTGCCTCCTTATCACTCCAGACTCGTGCCACATTACTCTCCTTCTCTCTGTGAGTTCCAGCCACTTACTTCCTCATTCCTGACCAGCTAGTAGCTCCTCTCCATCCTTCAAACTTCAGCTTAAATGCTATATCCTGACAAAGCCCAAAACTAAGAACAGCCCCCGGTTGGACACTCAGATGGCATCTGTACCTTCCCTTCAGCGCACTTATTAAGGCTTCAGTGATACCTGTACTGATATGATTATTCAATTCTTTCACTCAGTTGTAAGCTCCAGGGTGCCAGAGACTGCATCTGCCTTCTCTCCTCTGAATCCTTCATACCAAACACAATTCCTGTCACCTAGTAGGTGCTTAGTTAAGATCTGTAGATGAGAGAGGGAAGAATAAAGAAAGGGCAGGAGGCAAGAAAAAGGACTAAAATGGTGGGAACTACTAATTTGCATCCCAGATCTCAGGCTTGGTCTGGGAAGTGGGGTGGGGTTAGCCAGCCCAACAGCTAAGAGCAAGACAGAACTGGTTATGAAGAAGGCTGCCATCAGCCTTCTCCCTAAGAATCTACTTGCTTGGCCATGTTTGAGACTGCCCTGTGTAAGATAGACTCTCCCAGATGGGATTTCTTCTAGCATTTGTCCTACTTTTATTTGAGGTGAAAAAAATCAGAGAGTACATAGGATCTGAGATACATGAATACTTTGCATGGACCTCTAACTGACCAGAAATACGTAAGCTTCCTCTGTCCAAGTGAGGTTTCTACAAAGTCAAGCGAGTGACGTGTTGTTTTTGTTAACATTCGCCTGCTCTGCATTAACGTTCCCTGTGCATGCCCTGGTTCTTTATCCGGGGCTTCGCTGCTGCCTTCCAGAGTCCCTCTGCCCTCTTACATTTCCCCCTCCCTGATTTCCTATGGAGTCTGCTGTGAGCTAACCTCATGCAGCTTCAATTCTAACTGCCCCCGATTTGCTTCCTAGCTTACACTTCTTCCTCTGTGATGTTGGCACAGGGTGGTGATTTTAGAAACACTGACTCACATACAGGGCGTAACAAACCTCTGGGCTGCCATATCAACACCATGTCAATCCTGTTCATGTGCTCAAAGGATTCCTACAGCAGGTTAGTTATAGTCCAAAAGCTGAAATCCTGTGCTTTCCACAACAGAAGGGAATGTCCAGAGTCACACTCCACATTAGCTGCCCCTGAGCACTCTCTCCTGCCCATTTTAGAGGACCATTTGAAAAGCTACCACCAGTGGCTTCCCTGCCAATGTGGCTAAGCAGCATTTTAGATACTCAAAAAAATCTCATGCCACTGGCACAAAGGCAGTCTTTCTGGGAAACAAGAGCAAGAGACTGGCAACACTCATGGCCCTTCACTTATCTACTGATTGCAGGACAAATGAGGACTTAAAAGAGAAGAACTATCTGCTGAGAAGTCTATCTGCTCCACCCTTTAAAGTGAAAATTAAACTTCTTCATGGCATAGATGTGCAGCACTGACCCTGTAAGATTACAGCACAAGTTTGCTACCAGTATACCTTGCAGGTGGGTTACTAGAAATTAAGAGACCACCTTTGGACTGAGTTACCATTCCAGAAGCATTGGCTCGAGTAGACAGAAAGGGAAACTGCAGATGTAGCAGCTAAAAAGAATGATGTTTCTCCTGTACCAGAAGCTTGAGGATTTTCATCAGAAAAAACACCCAGTAAGAGAACTCTCAGGTATGATTTGGGAGGGGACCCTGCTGGGTTCTGGAGGTGAACCTGCCAGAAGAATAGAAGAATACAGATTAAGTAAATGTGTCCCTATTCTGCATTGGTTTGTAGTCTGGTGCTTGTTCCACGTGGCCCCAAGTACCCCCAAGTAACACAAAAGGGCAGAAGCTACAAAAGCATAGCTTTGTTTTCAGTATAAGCAGGAAGTAATAGAGTGGCCTAAAGGTGGTGCTGGTGCCCTCTAGTGGCCATGAGTTCTAGGGATGCCAAACCACTTGCAGGTGAGTGAGGAACCTCAGGGTTCTTGTGGTCCCAGAAGCTGGAGGGGGTACAAACATCTGGCATCAATCAGTTCTCCAAAGGAAGAACCTCCAGAGATGGCACCTTAAAAGGAATCACTGCCAGAAAGCGTATCAAATTGTCCAAAGGAAAAGAAAAACACATCTAAAAGAAACACACAGGTGAGAGAATCCTTATTCAAAGATGAAGGAAAAGCAGCAAAAGCCAAAATTCAAAGTGAAGGACCAGAAGCAAAGGCTTGAAGAAGCTGCTGAGGTGACTAGTAGACTAGGAGACAGCCACCTTGTTTATGGTTTCTAGGACCAAAATCAGGTGTTGCCCTGGAGGATTCAAATCTGAACTGGACAACTTCTTGCTGGAGTATCATAGAAGGTATTCCACCTTGGATAAGCAGTGGGACTTCATTACTTTTCTATTGGAATTGCTAAACCCTCAAGTTACATGTCATATTTTGTGAGTACATGCCCAGGCAGTTTTTTTGGAGAGAGAGTTGATAGCTTTCATCAGATTCTACAAGGTTACATACCATGGTTTTATATAAACTTCAAGGCATCTTCAAACTCTATCCTCACATTTAATATCTGTAAGTCCAGGGAAAGGAAATCCCAGGGCAAAATACCTCTAAAAACCAAAATCAGTCAAAGGGAGAAATAAAGTTTGAAACCCATTTATTGCTTACAAAACTGCCGGCCAGCCCATCTCTCTTTCCTGCTCAAGCAGCCACAACACCGGCCCTCCCCCTCAACTCTCAGGTACAGAGAAGCCCTCTGTTGCCCAAGTAATTACCCATTGATATGGAGATGAACTTCTCCACCCCTGAGGAAAGATGCAAATGCACTAAAGCCTACTTGTTTACACCTCTGAATGCCTGTTGATATGCACATGCACCAAAGCCAGGCGAGAAATTCTGGAAAAGCTTCAATTTTACCCACAATATCAAACACTTGGATATTTGGAAATACTCACTTACCTACTTGACATTAAATAATTAAAGGCTACAAGTTGTGACTAATGTTAATCCTCATTCTTTGAGGGCCTAAGAGTAAAATAATCGATAAATATTCCTCCATTTAAATGATTATACTTCAGATAGTATTCATGTTTTGGAATTTTATGGAGTCCAAACATAACATAATGCTACATATTAAGTTCAGTCCAAGGGGGCAATTTATATGGTATCAATAATGGACATTTGTCCTTTGCCTCCTCAAACTCCTTCCCAAAGTTTGACAACTGCCTAATTTTTGTTTGGGGATCCACTCCTCACACTCTCAAATAACATGATCTGGGCGGGCTCTGTCTGTAGATCTGGTGGAGGTCACTGCAGAGTGAAGCTCCTTCAGTCAGAGTCATGGCGACTGGTGTAGGGTAGCAGGCAACCTAGGCAAGTCTAGTCATAGTGACTCAGACATTTCCTGGGAACACTGGGACAAGGATCTTTGCTTTTTTGCTCTGGATTTAAACCTCTGGCTTGCTAACAGGCACTTTAACTATGTGAGGTCCCAAAATAAAGTCAACGCTAGAGAAGCAGATCCAGAAAATGGATAACAGGATCTCAATTCTTCGTAACATGCTTTGAGTCATGAATCAAAACACACTAGAGACTATATCACATTCATTCATATGTGTCGATAAACTTCCTCTTTTAAACTGAAAGGAAAGGAGCGACACACAGCAGCAATTCACTGGAGAGTTTCGCTTTATTAGGGAAAGGTGCTGGGTTATATAGGAAGGGGCATAGGGTGATTGTGGTGTTACTTCTACAGGACTGGTGGCTGTTGGCTAGGTGCTGGGATTGGGAGGGGAGCGAGAGGTGATTGGGCTTCAGGTGGTGCCGGCAGGAACCGAGGACCCCGAAAAGAAGACGGAAGTTTGCCATCTTACTGGTGGGGGCCCTTCATTCCCCCCTTTCTCCTCTATGGGTTTGTGGACGTTGCTTTCTCTCTGACTGCTTCTTGCTGAACAGGGGCGGAGAAGGGAGTGAGGGTTTGAGGATTGGGAGGAAAGGGTTGATAGGACTCCCCACAGTAAGGATGAGTAGATGCGGACTTCTTCAGGTTGGAAATCAATGAAGGTTCCCTGTAAACATAGGTCGAGGACCTGTTGATTCCAAAGGTGCCAGGAGGATACGGGTGCCAGAAGCCAGGCGTCTGTGGCCATTGTTTCTAGGAACAGTTTCCAGCGGAGAGAGGGGTCCATCTCAGCATGTGGTGAGGAGGTCACGTGAGGGTGAGGGATCTTCTGTGGCCAGAAGCTGGTAGTTCCTGAGTAAAAGCTGGTTGAAAGCTTGATTAGAGATTTTTCCGACTTGGGATTTGATGAACTTTATTATACAGGGTAAGAAGAGAAAGACGAGAAGAATGACTATTATTGGGCCTGCAATGGGCCAGAGCCAGGTGAGGAGGGGGTTTGTTAGTATTGAAGAGAATGGGTTGGAATTGGAAGCAGAGTGGAGACTGGAGGCAAGGTCGGTGAGTTTGGTGATGTCAGTTCTACAATGCCGGATTTGTTGATGTAATAGCAGCACTCTTCCCGGAGGAAGACGCAGGTGCCGCCCTTGTCGGCTGTAAGCAGATCTAGGGCCCGCCGGTTTTGAAGGGTGACTTTAGCTAGCGAAGTGACCTGTCTTTGGAGACAGGCTAGGGAATCGGCAGTGGATGTCAGGGCTCCCTCAAGTTTGGCGTTGAGATCTCTAACTGCCTATAGAGAGTGACCCAAGGCTCCTCCCGAAAACCCCGCCCCAATGGCTGAGGTGATCAAAGAGATACCGACCATGATGGGAAGGAAAGCAGCCCTTTTTGTGTGCGAGGGCAAGGGAGGTTGGAGCTCAAGGAATTCTGCCATGCTGTAAAGTGTAAGCTGTGGGATTAGGGTGACGAGAATGCAGGGTGTATCGGAGTTGAGAGGCAGTGAGTTGAAAAGACTGCCATTACACAAAAAGAAGTGTCCTGGTTGTGTAAAAGTCTTAGAGCCGGAGGTAGGGGTGTAGATAGAGAGGCAGTGAAGTGCGCTGGAGGGGGGTGGAGTTGGGCCTACACAGTGGTGGATGGTGAGATTATCTGCGTATTCTGGTTCCCATACGGGTATGTCTGCCAGGGGGCGGAGGGGTTGTCCTTCTGCATGGAAAGAGTAGTTGGAAATATTGAGGGGCATGGTGGCCAGCAGTGGGTGCTGTAGTGATGTGCACAAGAAACAATTGATGGTGTTGAGGGTGTGGTTGAGAAAGATGGTGGTGTCTTGAATGAGCTGTAACCAAGAGTAGGAGGAATAAGAAGATGAAGAGGCACCGTCAAGAGTTTGGATAATGACTTTTTCGGAATGTCTGATATCTGATGCAACTTGAGAGATCTGGGAGCGAGAGGGAACATACTCTCGAGAGATATGAAGGGTACCGTGGGGGGTCGAGGACCCCTTGTAGTAAACTGAGGCTGTTACTCCAGCAGCCCATCGAGAGTCCCAGGGATCTGGAATTGATAAGGAGAATGAGCCATTGGGATATTTCATGAAACGGTTGGAGGAGTAATACTGTGGGTACTGGAAGTCACTCATGTAGTGAATGGCGCAAGACCAGTAGGGACATCCCCCATAGGTGTCTTGCCATCGCCTGCAATAGGTTTGTCTTTGGTCATAGAGGAAGCAGAGGTAGGGAGAATAAAGGTAGCTGTAAATGAATACTTCGGTGGAGGGAGGAAAGTGGAGGTACAAAGGCTCAGAGCAGCCTTTCAGAGGGCAGTCTGATGTGGCAATGAGGGCAGTAACTTTTGTTTGATGCTGTGTGTAAGTCTGCCTGACTTTGAATTGCCATACAAAGGAGGGTGGGGTGGCAGGGAAGACAATAGGAATGAGGGAAAAAAGCGAGAGAGCAGTAAAGGAGGAAAAAGTCATGATTCAGGTATGGATGGCAAAGGGGGTGCATGGGAGATGCGGAGCTTCAAGGGATCAGAGGGATGAGGCGTGGTAGAGTAGACAGCGTCTTGGGCTGTATCTGAAGGACTCTGGATTGTGACTGATGGGTCTTGGGTGTCCAGAGAAGGTGGGTCTTGGGTATTTGGTTTCAACCTGGAGATATGAATCCAAGGGGTGACAGAGTTATCAGGCAGTGAGAGCTTGGCAGCCGAGGGGGTGCAGAGAATAACTGGGTGTGGACCTTCCCATCTCGGGGTGAGAGAGGGCCGATCCTCTGGTGGCTTATAAAACACTAGTTGGCCGGGCTGTAAGACAGGAGGATTTTGGGAGGCAGATGGATCAGGAAGAAGCCAATCCTGATATTTCCACAGTTCAGTGCGGAGGAGAGAGAGTAGTGGAAGGGCTATATTGGGAGGAATTGGTCCTTTGTGGGAAGGGAGCCCCGGGGGTAGAATCGGGCAGCAGTACATGATCTCAAAGGGTGACAAGAAGGAAGGTTTCTTTGGGAGGGCTCAAATGCGGAGTAGAGCTAAGGGAAGTAAGCGAACCCAGTCAAGGTGTAGTTCTAGAGATAGTTTGGTCAGGAGTCTTTTAGAGTCCTATTGGCTCTTTCTACTTTTCCTGAAGCTTGTGGTCGATAAGGACAATGTAAATGCCAGGGGAGTGAGAGCGACTTGGAGAGGTTCTGGATAATTTGGGCAGTGAACTCAGGGCCATTATCTGATTGGAGGGAAGTGGGCATCCTGAACCTAGGAAAGACCTGGGTGAGGAGGATAGAGGCAACCGCGGATGCTCGTTTGTTAGTGGTGGGGAAAGCTTCAACCCATCCTGAAAATGTATCTACTAACACGAGTAGGTATCTGGTACGTCATACAGGGGGCATGTTAGTGAAGTCTATTTGCCAATCTGCAGCGGGGACATTACCCCTTGCTTGATGAGCCGGGAAGGGTTGGGCCTTGAGGGGGGTATTAGGGTTAGTGTGTTGGCAGATGGTGCACTTGCAGGTGATTTGGTTAAGTAGGGTTTTGTCTTCAGGAGAGAGAGGAAAAAAATATTGTAAAAAATGGATCAAGGATTGGGGGCTGGGATGGAACAGGTCATGTAAGAGGCGGAAGAGAGACTCTTTGTCCTGGGAGAGAGGGCATCTTGTGATAAGGCTAAAACCGCAAGGGCAGACGGATTGTTGTCTGGTGTGTTTTCTGATAGGGCAACTGACCGGGCAACTCTGTCGGCTTTGTTGTTACCTCTTGCAATGGGGGAGTCATCTTTTTGATGTGATTTGCAGTGGACTATGCCTAGTCGGTGTGGGAGTTGTGAAGCCTCTAGAAGTTTAGTAATTAAGGCTGAATTAGTTATGGAACTCCCTTTTGTGGTGAGGAGGCCTCGTTCTTTCCATACTGCCATGTGAGACAAGAGAATGTGGAATACGTACTTGGAGTCAGTGTACAATGTGAGAGACGTGTCCCAGGCCACAGTGCAAGCTCTGGTGGCTGCAATGAGTTCAGCCTGCTGATTGGTTGTACCAGGGGGTAGGGATCGTGCCTCAATGACATCTTTGAAGGAGACTACTGCGTATCCTGAGTAGTGGGTGCCCTCATGTTTAAAGGAGGACCCATCAGTAAACCAGATGAGGTCAGAGTGTGAGAGGGCTCCCTCGGAGATCGTGGAGTGGCACGGAAGGAAGTTGTGAAGCGCTTCTAGGCAATCATGCGAGGGAGTATGAGGAGAGTAGGGTAGAGGAAGAAGAGTGGCCGGATTCAGGGGCTGGCAGGGGAGGAAAGAAATGTCTGGATTTTGGAGGAAAGAGGACAGTAAGGTCAGGAGTCTGGAGGGAGGGAGAGTCTGTAAACTTTTGTAGGTTAAGAGATCTTTTAGGTGATGTGGGGACAGAATGGTAAGGGGCGCTCCGAATGTTAGTTTATGAGCTTCTTTCTGCAAGAGCTGTCCAGCGGCTAATGCCCGTAGGCAGGGGGCCCATCCCCAAACTGTGGGGTCTAATTGCTTAGAGAGATAAGCTACTGGGGCAAAGGATGGGCCATAATATTGGCCTAGGACTCCTAGAGCTTGACTGGACCTCTCATGAATGTATAATGAGAAGGGTTTTGACAAATCAGGGAGATGGAGAGCTGGAGCTTCTACAAGGGCTTGGCGGAGCTTAATGAAGGAGTGTCGGGGTGAGAATGATAATGGTTCTTCAGGGGGGCCCTTGCTGAGGTCGTATAGGGGTCTTGCCAACAGGGAGAAGTTAGGGATCCACGCTCTAAAATACCCAGCCAGGCCTAGAAAGGAAAGGATTTCTGTCTTGGTTTTGGGAACGGGCAGGTCAGAAAGGAGTCGTTTTCTGTCTAAGGTAATGGACTTTCTTTGTTGAGACAGAAGGAATCCAAGGTAAGTGACAGAAGGGGAAGAGATTTGAGCTTTGACGGGGGATACCCGGTAACCTCTGGAAGCTAGAAGGTTAAGTAGAGACGCAGTGTCAAGTTGAGACTGTTCCCACGAGGGACTGCAGAGTAGAAGATCATCTACATATTGTAATAAAGTGGACTCGGGGTGATCATGGTGAAACTGTTTGAGGTCTTGAGCTAGGACTTGTCCAAAAATATGGGGACTATCTCAGAAGCCTTGTGGCAAAACTGTCCAAGTAAGTTGTACAGAATGTCTGGTGTATGGGTCCGTCCAGGTGAAGGCAAAAAAATCTTGGGAGGAGGGGTCTAGAGGGATAGAAAAAAATGCGTCCTTGAGATCTAGGACTGAGAAGTGGGATGAGGAGGCAGGGATCTGCGATAAAAGGGTGTATGGATTTAGAACTAAGGGATGGATAGGGACAACGGCTATGTTGATGAGGCAAAGGTCTTGGACAAGGCAGAAAGATCCGTTGGTTTTTTTAACAGCTAATATGGGGGTATTAAATGGGGAGTGAGTGGGTCTGAGGTAGTTTTTGTTTAAGAGATCTTGAATGATGGGTTGGAGGCCTATGAGGGCTGAAGTGGTTAGGGGGTATTGGGCCTGACAGATATACTGAGAGGGGTCACGTAATTTGATAGAGGCAGGGGGACATAGGGCCACAGAGGGGCTTGTAATGTCCCAAACTTTGGGATTTACAGGGTGTATGAGGGCAGAACCAGAGCTTTCATTGGGTAGAGGGGGGTTGTCGGCTATGAGGGCCATCAGAAAGGGAGTACTGGGGGCTGTGGGAGTGGATATAGTTATGGATATGTGGAGGAGGGAAAGGATGTCCCGTCCTAGTAAAGGGATGGTACACTGGGGCATAACTAGGAAGGAGTGGGAGAAAGGTATGGGACTGTCTAGGATTGTGCATAAAAGGGGGGGGTTTTAATGGGAAAATCTGTTTACCTCCTACCCCGACTATAGGAGTAATGGCTGGTGTGGTAGGGCCCCAGTATTCTCGCAAGACTGAGAAGGTGGCTCCTGTATCTAGGAGGAAGGAGATGGGGCGACCATCTACTGTTAAAGTAACCCTGGGCTCCTATTTGGTGATGGAAATGGTCGGGCAAGAAGCCCCCGGGCCCTGTCAATCTTCTTCTGCCAGCCCCACTACGGCGGGCTTAGGATGGGGGTTGTTTGTCCAGCCTCCCCTTCAGGTGGTTGGGCAATCAGACCCCCAGTGGCCCTTTTTGTGGCATCTGGGGCATGGGGTGGTAGGAGATCTGGGGGAGGGGCACGCCCTTGACCAATGTCCCTCTTTTCCACACTTGAAATAAGCTCCTGGGTGGGGCTTGTCTGTAGAGGGGCGCCCAGGTTGTGGTTTTATCAGCTGGGCCAACATCTGGAAATTGGCCTGATCAGCTTTTTGTTTACGGCGTTCTTTCTTCTCCTCCCGGTTATGGAAGACTTTAAAGGCCAATGTTAGGATCTCAGTCTGTGGGGTAGCGGGGCCCTGTTCTAACTTTTTGAGTTTAGCTTTAATGTCGGGGTAGCTTTGAGCTAGGAAGTATGTCATAAGGACCTGTGTTCCTTCAGGTGTTTCTGGGTCCAGGCTGGTATACTGTAATTGGGCTTGAGTGAGTCTGTCTAAGAACTTGGAGGGGGTTTCGTCTCTCTTTTGAATTATGTCTTGGAGCTTTTGAAAATTGAATACTTTACGAGCTGCCTTTTTTAGACCTGCTATTAAGCAGGAGGCAAAAATATCTCGAGAGTGGAGACCCACGGCGGTGTTATAATCCCAGTGTGGGTCTTGTTCGGGGACAGCAGCGGGGCCAGGGGGACAGGTGGGGTCAGTCCTGTGGGTTTCGGTAGCATGCATTTGGGCGAAGGCCCAAGCTTGTCTACGCTCTTCAGGGAGGAGAGTATTGGCCAGGAGCATGAAAATGTCATGATGCGTGAGGCTGTAAGACTGGAGGGTCCATTGAAACTCCCTGATGTATGTCGTGGGATCAGTGGAAAAGGAACCTAGGCGTTTCTCTAGTTGAGCTAAATCTCCTAAGGAGAAAGGGACGTGAAAGCGCATGATGCCTTTGGATCCTGCTACTTCCCGGAGGGGGGCGATAATTTTGGGAGGCCCTCGGGACCGAGTCTGAGGGGGACTGAAGGGTTCTGGCTCAGTCTGTGCAGGGGAAACAGGTGATGGGGGCAAAGCCGCGATAATTTTGGGAGGCCCTCGGGACCGAATCTGAGGGGGCAAAGACAGACGAGGCTCTTGGAACTTAGTTAGAGGGGGGCTGAAAGGCTTAGGCTCGATTTGCGGGAGGGGGGAAGGTGAGGGGGATGGAGGAGGAGGGGGTGAGGTGCAGGAGGAGATGGTGGAGGAGGGGGAAGGGAGAGGATGGGAGGCTTCTGCGGGGGTGGAGGTGGCGGTGGCAGCAGTAGAAGAAGGGGGAGGGTCTGTTGTAGGAGAAGAAGGGGAAAGGAGAGGACGGGAGGCTTCTGCTGTGGGGAAGGAGGCGGCAGCAGCGGCAGAGGGTGGAGGGGTTGTAGGAGGGGGAGGGGCCGAAGGGGGAAGTCTATGGCGGAGGCTCGTTGGCCTGGTCAAAGGTAATTGAAGAGGGACTGGGAGTGTGTGGAGGGAAGGGAGACGGCTTGCAGGCTAGGAGAACTTGGGGCGGGGAGCAGGTGGTGCAAAGGCTGGGGTTTTGAGCTAGGAGGCAAAAAGCTTCGATATAGGGAATCTCCTTCCATTTTTTCAGGCGCTGGCAGTAGTTAAAGAGATTGCGAGTGATGTTAGGATCAAGAGTTCCCCCTGTAGGCCATTGGTTGTTATTGTCTAGGGGGTACGTCAGCCAATCTTGGGAGCAATATTTACAGAGAAGTTTTGGTTTTATATCAGGCATCAGGGAGAGGGTAGCCAGATGCTTAAGCAGGCATTAAAGAGGTGAACTTTCAGGGAGGGATGAGGAGGCTCCCATGGCTAAAGGACAGAGAAGGAGACAAACAGGGGAAGACGAACGGAGATCCTCGGACTGGAAGCAGACCACAAGGAGACAAAGGGCGTCCCCGATGATCCTTGGTGATCTGCGGAAACTCATATACGAGTCGGAATTTCTTAGGAAGTGTGGGTCGTCACCCAGACTTCCCTAAGAAGGCAGAGTGCCGGAGTCACGAGGTACCTAGCGCTAGGCGTTTTCGGCGGACGGAGCAGAAGGAGGAGGGGGGTAAAAGGGAGCGTTCTCATCCACAAAGGAGTCACCTCGTTTATGGCTGTTGGAGGGGGGTGCCTGAGAGTCTGCCACAGCCGTGAAGGCCTGAGGCGGGGATTTATGGCTGTCGGAGGAGGGTCCTGAGGGTCCGCCGCAGCTGTGAAGGTCTGAGGCGGGGAGCGTTCCTTCCTCGTCCCCGAGCGTCAGGGCCTTGCCAGACGATCACGGTCAATGGCACTGCGATAGCTCGGGGAAGAGTGGCCCACCCCGGGGAAATTTTGCTTAAAAAGTTTCAGGCCTGAGGCGGGGGTTTATGGCTTTTGGAGGAGGGGCCTGAGGGTCCGCCGCAGCTGTGAAGGCCTGAGGTGGGGAGTGTTCCCTCCTCGTCCCCGAGTGTCAGGGCCTTGCCGGATGATCACGGTCAATGGCACTGCGATAGCTCGGGGAAGAGTGGCCCACCCCGGGGGGAAAACTTACCTAAAGGCCAGAGAGGAGTGGTGAGTGTGATGAGCCAGCACCGGAAAAAGAGGACGAGGGCAAGCTGCTGCTGGTGTTGGGGGGAAGATGGGGCCCAGTAGGGGTGTCCCATCTCCCGGGTTTCGGCACCAATGAAAGGAAAGGAGCGACACACAGCAGCAATTCACCGGAGAGTTCCGCTTTATTAGGGAAAGGTGCTGGGTTATATAGGAGGGGGCATAGGGTGATTGTGGTGTTACTTCTACAGGGCTGGTGGCTGTTGGCTAGGTGCTGGGATTGGGAGGGGGGCGAGAGGTGATTGGGCTTCAGGTGGCGCCGGCGGGAACCGAGGACCCCGAAAAGAAGCCGGAAGTTTGCCATCTTACTGGTGGGGACCCTTCATAAACAACCCAAGCTGTTTGGTTGGGTTTTCTATCACTTACAACTAGAAGTATTGTGACTAAAAGAGTAGATGAAAATGCAAAACTAGAGCATAATAGTTACCATTTAGAGTCTCCATAAAATAAATCTCTATCAATTAATAGGGCTTTCCCTAAGCACACCTGAATGAGGCCTTTTATTGCTTTCTCCTCACAGCTTTGCTTCCTCTCCCCTCTTCTAAAGTACCTCCAAGATAACACACAGTCCCTTAAGGACCCATATTTCCATTTAAACCATACTCTGACATGTAATCAGCTCTTGAAATCATTTCACAGAAACCTTAACAAGGCATAGCAGCAAAAGGAATGTAAAATGTAATACGGCCATGGTTTTTGAACAGGGGGTATTAGAGCATAATGAGGAAGCAGACCTTCCAATTTCATTTATCCAAAGAAGTTAAAATTAGTGTGAAAGGTAATGTCACCTTTTTCACAGAAATAAATTAATTTTTTAATGGGGAATAAATGGGCTTTACACCCTGAGACCTAATCCTCTGTTTATAATTTGTGAAATTATAATTTGAATGGCAATTAGCAAGTGACCAAAAACCAAACCTTGATCCCTAAAGACTTGAAAGCTATTTATAGTACAGGCAGAAATGAAGTCAGAAAAATGCACAACTCTGCCTGGTGTGGTGAATGAATACTTGGTAAACTACTATTTGGAAAAATTTTTTCTGTAATTATTTAAGTCATATATAGTGTCATGGTGGTAAGCCAGACACATGTAATCATAACTAATTTGAAATTAATCAACAAATAAAGTTACTTGCCTAATAGGGAAAGTTTTCATTATAAACAATTGAAAGAACAGCAAAAGAAGCTCCGAACCGATCATGTACAGAATTCTGCTATTATAAAATTAAAAGTAGAAGACAGAACACTTGATAAAGTAGCTGTCAACTACTTTAGAAGAAGTCTGGGTAATCTTTCCAAGATGTCTGCAGCCTGAACATAAATAGTTCATAAGAATATAAATATATGCAAACCTCCAAATATCTAAGAATCTGCCTCAGTTGGAATATTTTCCCACACTGACTTATATTCCACCTAGGAATAAATAAAATGTATCCACTGAATGGGTTTATGGGTTTTCTCAAATTTATCTAGAGACACTTATTCAGATGAAACAGCTAATTCACTCAACTGCATAAAACCCAAACTTAGGCAGTTTTCCAAATTTCTCCGGTTCTAAAGGCTTTCTTTTGTACTACATTAAATTGCAGAACTTTTGCCTCATAAAATCATCTTACCTTTAAAAATCCTTTAAAAAGACTAACTCAGAGGAATACTGGTCAGGTCCAGTGGTTGAAAGCCCAAAGATTTATCAAAGTGCACTTTCAGATCTTGCAACATCCTTGTTCTCCCCATTTCCTGTGAATTCTGAAGCATTCGAATTTAATTCAAAGTAATTTAATTTTAAAATACTTTATGTGACAGCTTTTAGGATAATTGGACGATACCCTCCAGTCAGAAGATCAACATGCGCAGAGGCCTCTGAGAGTGACCGTAATCATCTCCTACAGGGATGCATGGCTATGTTGGTCCTATGCCCAGTTTGGTCTAAAGGCCCAATACCCTTAGAGTCAATCAACATCAAAATACGATGGCTGAAGTAATCATTTCATGTCTTTAAAAAATACTTAATTGCATTTAGACTAAGTATAAAAGCTTGTGAAATGTTAGACAAAAACATAAGCAGCTCTTTATATGGCTCACATATTTACAGTCCATAAAAGAATATAAAACAAACCACTTGAGATCTGATATAGCAATGGAAATGGGGAATTGGGGAAAGGAAATGCAAAAGCATTCCCAAAATACTTAATAATTTAAAGTTCAAAAATATGCTAATACACAAAAATAGTATTTTATAAATAAGCTTTTCAAACCTAAAATAAAATAGAAATACAATGAAAAATAAATTTGGAATCCAAACACAATTCAAATAAAATCATTTCATTTTCAAATGCATGCATTCCTTAAATAGACTGTTCCATGAAATACTCATAAATGAAACTACTTTTTATGGAAACTAGTAATAGCTAATTAAAGCAACCAATTCACACAGCTGGAGTATGAATTATTAATGAGCTTAAGGGTTGGTAATAAGATAGCATAAGAGATGTCTTAGCATTACAAAATACTATAGAAATAGATCACAGGAGGGAAAAATAGCTCTCTCTCAGGGAAGAGAAATAAAGCAATCTCTAACAATTACATTTCAGATATTCATAAAGCAAGAAAACTACAGATTGCTGGTAAAAGCCAATAATATACCTACTCTGTTAGTGAGCACTATTGATGGAGTTAACTGCTGGACAGAATAATAACTATTCTATAATCAGCACAACAGATACAGGTTTTTCTTTAAGTTGGTAAGGCCACTAGTTGTTAAAAATGAATGTTTGAAGGACTATTTTTTAAAGCATCATATAAGGGTAAGCAGCAAGTGAACTTAAATATTAAGGCTAGCTCCAAGTTACAATTGCTTAACTGCAAAATTTCCACCTGAAACAACCTCTTAGAAAACAGCACTTCCAAAAAGAAACTGGCCATTAGCAGAACAGAAAGGGACATGTCCACACCAAGCAGAGCCAAGAGTAGGAAAAAGGAACAATTTGGAACCACCAGGCTCTCTCATCACTACCCCACCTTCCAGAAAGTTTTGATTTCTGTGGATTTATCAGCAGTTCTCATTCATCAACTCGGCAGTACAGAGGAAGCCAAATCCATCATGCAGATTCTGACATCTACTCTGTTTCCAAGTGTTCAACGAGAGTGTGCCTCCAAGGCAATCTTAGTAGAAAAATTTTGAATGTGAAAATTGGAACAGTTAACTATGGTCAGAGACTTTCCAAGCAGGAATTCATAAAGGTACTAGCAGGAAACAACCTTTTAGAAAACAAAGATTAATGGTATTGCATTTCCACACTGAAATTCAGAAAGTCAGACTTCTTGAAGAGTCCTGTTTGAGACCTCAGCTCAAGTCAACTGTAGCCCGTCTTTACCCCGTCCATTCTATGAGTGTTAAAATAAGGGATGTATCTTTTCCATTCATTTGTGTGTTTTTTAACTTCTCTAATTATTGTAGATCTTCAAGTTCCATAATCTGTACAACTGAGAAACTCAGTTTCAAGGTATCCTTGAAAACAAAAGCAATTATTATCTACTCATATAGCAGAAATGATGTTTAAGTGGTAAATCAGTTTAACATTTAATTAGTGCTTACTATGTGTCACACAGTGTTAACAGGAAACATACTGAATGAGAACATAGAAAATTCTGATCACAGGTAATTCCAAAACTTCATTTTAGCCAAAGGTGCATCCTAATCACGGATGAATTTTCTTTTCTATACCTGTCAGTGTCAGAGGAGTTCTCATCTCTCCTTGTCTCTTAGGCTCTGGTTCAGGAAACCAGAGGCTGTGACCAAACTGAAAGTCAGACAAAAGAAAGGATGCAAAGCAACAAGATTCTACAGATCACCACCCATCAACTCTCTGAAAAAATCTTGTATTGAACTTTATCCACTGGTGATAAATATTGTATATATTGTATTTGAGAAGAACAAAGCTAGGCTGAGGTAAAACTCCCAAGGTAATGAGTTTATTTTCATAGTCCTTTACACTTCTTTCAGCACAACTGGCTGGCTCTACCCAAGCTCATAGCACAATATCTGGCCCAGAGGAGGTGCTCAATAAATATTTGTAGCAACAACTAATTGATTAATTAATCAGTTGGTTGTATTCCTGGATTTCTTGGCCACCATCAGCCAAGTTCTATACCATCAGTTCGAACGTGGCCCCTATCCTTGTGCTCCTCATCATAGCTAGTCATCCTCAGAAAGTCATCTCGGGTTCTATAAAGATGCTTGCAACAAGGAATTGGCACTCGAGTTTGAATATTCCAGGGTAGATTAATCAGTCAACAACTTTTCATTAAGAGCTGCCATAAATGAAATGAATCTCCAGGCTTAAGCTTTCAGACATTATCAAAAGTTGAGGGGAGGCCAAGGGGCTCCCTCAGATCACACATCTGCCCCTAATCAATGTGGCCATGCCTGGAGCCAAGCATTATGACCTCTTCTGGAGAGAAGAAAGAGGGGGGAATTTGTTCTTTATTTCTATATATTTTCTTTATTTCTGAATATTTTCTGTTATGCTCCTCATTACTAGCAAATGAATCTAACATGGATCATGCCAAAATCATTTTAAAATACATCATGAGGCTAACTTAAGAATGATGGAAACAGTCTCTTTGTTCATTATTAACATGTTATTTACATAAAGGCATAATAGTCCACGGGTCAACAGCACAGGCTCTGAAAGTCTTATTTGCTGTGGCCTTAGATGAGTAGTTTAACCACTCTGTGGCTCCATTTTCCATTTTTTAGGGAACAATAAATCACCTTCCCCACAGAGTTATCATGAGGAAGGACAGTATTTGGCACAAAAGGAACACTCAGTAACAACTTCTATGATTTAAATTCAAGAAAACCAGACAGTAATCAGGCAGGCTAGTGGCCATTTTAGCTTTTACAACATATTCACAAACGTAGGGATGAAAACAGGCATTGGACTTTCAAACAGATGAGCATAGATTTGATAGCTGAGACCTCAAATTACAACAGTAACAGAGGAATTCATATTTTAGCAGTGCTCAAACATGTTAAGTTAGTGTAATAAGTTATTGGAACTACAAAGTCAGGTGTCAACCAACAAACGAAAATTTTAAGAAGCTGTGGCCCCACCTGCACTCCTAAAATACACTGCAGAGTAAGTCAGTCTCTACCCAGGGATGATAATTAGCTGAAAAGATATTAAAATATTAACATACTTTCCTCTGCCTCACACACATTGACAGCCCCCATCCAGTCACAGCGTTCAAGGCCCCCCAGGCATTCCAACAATTCAGCACCAAAGAGCTAAGCCCAGTTGTAAGCTCAACCAGGATCTCCTAAGACTGTACTTCAGGGCTGCAGCCTGCATGCAAACCAGCATACACCGCTTGCTGTGCATTCATCTGGGTCCCCCAGAAATGATACATGTTGAAGCCCTCCCTCCCAGTACCTCAGAAGGTGACCTCATTTGGAAATAGGGACTTTAAAGAGGCAGTCATGTTAAAATGAGGTCATTACAGTGGGCCCTACTCCAGAATGACTGGTATCCTTATAAAAAGGGAAAATTTGGACACAGAAACAGATAGACACAAGGGAGAACACACGTGAAGACAAAAGCAGAGGTGGGGATGGTGCATCTGCAGGCCAGAGGGACTCCAAAGATGGCCAGGAACCGCCAGAATCTGAGAAAGAGACCTGGAACAGATTCTCCCATACAGTCCTCAGAAGGAATCCTCCCTACTGACACCTTGATCCCAGACTTAGAGCCTCTGTTGTGAGAATAAATGTGTGTTCTTTAAGCCACCCCATTTGTGGTACGTTGTTACAACAGTCCTAGAGAACTGACACACCACTTCTGACTAAGCCTCTGTATTAGGTGCTGCCCACCACCAGGCCTTCTTATAAAACAGAAGCATGATTTTCCTGAAGTCTTTGGAAGACAAAAGCAAGATTGTTCTGCAGCTCTCTGGATATATTCTCACAATGCAATCACAAGCCCAGAGCCTTTAGGAGCCTCAGGGGAATTTAAAGAACAAACTGCTAAAAAAAATAAAATATAAAAAAAAGCCAGATAACCAATGCCTCTCAAAGCCTTGGACACAGGTTAGATTTTTGTGTTCCTGAGCTGAACCCAGGTTTTATTAACAAGGATTATTGGCAGTCCCACCAGCTCTTTAACCCTGTTTGCCAGCATATATGATACCTGAAAAACATGAACAAGTCTTCTGGAAAACCTAGAAAACTATACAAGATTAAAATAAAGATTCCTGTGGAACTGTTTTACCAAGCATGACTGGAAGGAAATAATAAGAATGCCTGTTTCCAAAACTCAGGTAATGTTCACATTCTTCATCTTAAAACCTCATGATGTAAATTAAGACATCTGTAGTAAAGATCGCAGGAGATCATGAATTGATCTGATATACCTGAACTTGAATTTACCCTCTTTTCATAGGCAAAATGAAAAGGCCCAGAGACCTGTTGTTCAGAAAAGAGGCTGAAAATAAACTCCAGCTAGATTCTCCACCAAACCACTCAATCCACTCAATCATTGTGAGGTACCAGTTATGTGCTAAGGATACAGAGGTAAAAGCAGAGAGGAGGGGTGAGGAGTAGGGATAGGGACACACAAAGAATTAAAACAGAGTTAGTGTGGTGAGAACACTTGTAGTAGTAGTATGCAAGAGTAAAAGGCACACAGAAGTCATGCCTTTTGAGTGGGACCTTTGAGAATAAGTCACTGTTCACCAAGTCCATGTGGAAAGCAGAGGAAGAAAGGTGTTTCCAGTCAGAACAAAAGGAGAGAAATCACAAAGCACAGAGTGGGAGCTCCCCAGTGGGAAGTGTCTGGAGGAGGACAGAATGGGCCTTGGATGTCAGAAATGTGGGCCTTTATTTTACAGGCAGTCAAGAGCCCTTCACTATGATCAGTTGTGTGTTTCAGAAAGCTTGCAGAGTTAAGTGACAATGTTCAAAATAAACTAGAGCTGGACACAAGCTGGGCACAGGAAGACTTATTAAAAGGTTATTTCAGGAGTTCAGGAGAAATAAGAGGTAGACAGTGATGAGTCATTTCAGAAGAGGAACTGACAAATCTTGGTGGCCATATGAACAAAGGGAAGGAAAATAAAGCCAAAGATGACCCTGAGGCTCTAAGGTCCAAAAGAGTGATGCTATTCACTGGGAAAATAATCCCAAGAAGAGTTGGTAATCTTGGGGAACTTCTAGATTGTCTCTCACAGCATCTTTCTGACACTAACAGGATCATATAGTTGTGTGGAATGGGCATGAAACTTTGCAATAAAGTTCTGTCCTTCAAGGTAAAGAAAAGAAACATTTTCTGTAAGCGCTCAGCATCAATAATACACAAATTTCAAATACCTCCCTGGTAAGTATCTATATATAACCTAATTATAACAAAGATAATTATTTTGCCTTTCAAAGCCAATTCTCAAGTGAGAGAAACACCAAATATTTCTCCTTATAAATTATATTAGTAAAGGTGTCAACAAACCCAAGACAAATAATTGAGTTTAATGATTCAAGATTTATATCTGAACACAAAGAAGTACAATATAACTCCAAACTAGATTTATGCCTGGGTATGGGTGGGCATCAATGGAGGACACAGAGGAGATTCAAAAATAAATAAAGGTTTAGCCCCATCCTTAAGGAACCTCCATTCTTATTCACCACGGGTTTGAACAAAATACAGGACATACATGGCTTATGTCAAGCAACACTTGTAAAAGAAAGTATACCAAGAGTTCTTTAAGGCCAGTCACCAATACAGACTTTGAAATTATTCATAGAGGTAGCATCAAATCTCATTTTATACACTATCTTAGGCCATCTCGTCCACCATTGCCCGATGATTCCAGATATAGTCCTTTCTGCTGGGCTCCAGATCTTCAGCTGGAGCTCAAACCCAACACAACCAAACCACCAAACCTAAAGTCAAACCTTGTGGCACCGCAAACCTGCTGTCCCCTCCTTCTTTCCTGTCTACCTCGGCCAATGGAATCATTATCTACCTAAGCTCCCTATGTCTGAAGCTTGAGTCATTAGGAGGACTCAGCCTAAAGCTAAATCAGCCCCCACACCCATTATCTTGCTAAATCTGCCCTCTCCCCGTCCGACCCCATTGCCACTGTGACATCTCAGGATTCCATAGTCTTTCTTGGACAATTCAAATATCTTTCTAATATTTTGCCATGCCTCAAATAGGTACATTTCCAACAAAGTGATCTGGCTGAAGCATAAATGTCTAAAGCACCACCATATTCTTTGGCTAAATGTGTGTCAATAATTTCTTCTTGCCTTCAGGATGAATTCAAACACTTAGTGTAGTAATTATGGAAAATAATGACCCTCCAAAGATATCTATGTTCTAATCCCTAGAACTAATGATGCACATGAACCAAGGAATGCTGGCTGCCTCTAGAAGCTGAACAAGGCAACAGATGGATTCTCCCCTAGAGCCTCCAGAAGGAACAGAGCTCTGCCAACACCTTAATTTTAGCCCCATTAAGACCAATTTTGGTCATCTGATTTCAGGATTAAAAAATTTGTGTTGTTTTAAGCCACTAAGTCTGTGGTGATTTGTTACCAAAGCAGTAGGAAACAAATACAGGGCCATTCACAAACTGGGCCCTACCACCTACTACCATGCCTCTCCACTCAAATTCAGTACAGCTACAACTTAGGTCAAATCTTTCATCACCCCAAATCTGCTGCTACCTTCTTCCTTATTTTCTATCTTGGTTAATGTAATCGCCATTTGTGAGCATGCACTCCAAGGTTCCTCCTCTTCAACAAAACCAAATATTTATCTTCTTATGTCTCTGCCCTTGCAGATCTTTCTATCTTCTCTACTAGTCATCTATGAGTCCACTAAAATAGCACCTGCTTTGACAAACTTGCCTAGTCATTGAGATGCTGGAGTCACGTGCCCCAGTGCTCTCACCTTCCAGTCTCCTATACCTACCTACCTTGGCTTTGTATATGTCACAATCTGCGTTAGCTGCTGGTCTGCACCTTCCACTAGACCATCAGCTACTTGAAAACAGACATTGTTAATTCATCTTTGCATCCCTAGGACCTAACCCAGTGCCTAACTCATAAAGCCAAATTGAATATAGTTGATGGTAAGAATAAAAATAGAACAGTAGACCAAAAGGAAAGCAAGGTTAAAAGAAAGGGATTCTAAGATGATGAGAAAACCTTAATTTATTGCAGATAAATGGCAAAGGAGCCACTGGAGAAAGAGGGATTAACTATGCAAATGAAAAAAGGAAGAGAAATTTATTTTGCTAGCCTGAAAGTAGCCCAAATAAATGAGGTCATTGAGAAAAATGGAGGAACTATCGTTGAAAAAGAGGAAAGATTTTTTTCCTTCAAGTAAAAAAAAAAGCAAAAGATTGATACACATATATTAATTCTTGAAGGACTAATACACAGATGGGAAAAGGAAAAATATATCCTTTCACAAGGTTAGAAGCTTAATTTTATTTTAAGTCATTATGTTTATGTAGTTCCCCTATATATCTTTCTCAAAATCTCTCAGCATAATTTTAACAATAGATCAAATAGCTACTAGCTCTTGAGGATTTTCTAGGGCATCAGATTCTTTTCCAAGTCAGCAAAACATCTGAGTATTCTTTCCCAGTTGCTTTCTTCCACAGTAGAAAAATACCAGTTTTTTTCCAACCAATTCAAATTCTGCTAAGACAGCCCATACCAAATCTCCACTAAACCAAGTCAAAACCAGAGTTCCTGTACCTTGATCTCTAGGCCACAGTATCTTAGCTACATTCCCTTAAATGTATTTTCACAGGCAAAACACACCAAAAGAGGACTAGAAAATCCTATCCCTGCTGAAGTCAGTGGTGACAAGATGACAACAAAATGCTGCTCAAATACAGGACTATTTGGAATCCTTTACATAGACGCCTGCCTCAGCCAACAGCGAGGGACGGCCGCAGCTCTGACACCGCGCTCACAACCCTCTCTGGGACCCAAAACAGCCCGAAATGCGACAGATACTGATGGTAAGACATTAGAAAAATATGCTCCCAGGAGGCAAGACAGCTCACCTGCAAGGAATGTGCTATGAAAGGATAAGTAGATGGACACCTTAGGTCCATATTCCAAAGGGCTGTTCTCCCTTACAAGCAGCCTAACAAGGCAGCACGGCCTTTAGGCGAAACAGCTGCTGAGTGAGCAGCTTTTGGCTCGTTCCTTTAGTTTTTATCCCCAATTTCTCTAACAGTATTTCCCCAAAGCGGGGATCAGACTCTTAAAACCTAATAAAAATAAACATGATCAGGCTTCAGATTTGGGACTAGAAGGCTGAGATTCTCAGTCAGAGCTTCCATTTTCCGTACAGTATGGATCTAAGGAACTCATCTTGCCCGCGGAAACTTGTCCCTGTCTCACCTTTCCTAGTTTCAGCGCGTCCTTCACCACTGGCTGCCACAACCCGTGGCACGCCCACCAGCAAGGCTCGCTCCGTTTTAGGGGCTTTCATGCCGCTTCTATGGCTTTCTTTTAGAGACTGTCTCACCGAATTCAACAAACAGAAAGGGATTGGCCATATCCCATTCATTATCTCTTTCGATTGAATTGATATTCAATTAAATATCTGTTAAACACCTTCTATGTACAGGCACTGGGCCTCCCCAGAAAGAAGGCTGCCATAGACTGTTTGTGCCCCCCTAAAATTCATATGTTTAAACCTAGTCCTCAGTATAATGGTATTTGGGGGTAGGGCCATTGGAAGGTGATAGTTTATGAGGGTGGAGCCCTCGTTAATTGGATTAATGCCCTTATGAAAGAGACTCCAGAAAGATCCTTGCTCCTTCCACCATGTGAGGTCACAGCAAAAAGCCCACCATCTATGAACCAGGAAACAAATTCTCACCAGACATCAAATCAGCCTGCACCTTGATCTTGGGCTTCCCAGGCTCCAGAACCATGAGAAGCGAATGTTTGTTGTTTATAAGCCACCCGGTCTATAATATTTTTGTTGACTGTAGTATTGAATTGACTAAGACAGAAGCCAAAGGTATAAGGATCCTAAAACCACTGTTCATACTGATACAGGACTGGCTAGTCCTTGGGATGTCACTCCCAATCAATAAAGACCATTTTCTGAATGGCTACTTAAAGGCACCACAAGGTTACAGAGTATTATAAAACATGGTTCCTGATCCAATAGAGTTTACATATCAATCAGAAAACCAAAACACAGAAGTGTCAAAGAAACTACTAAAGATGCTCCCCTTAAACTAGAAAATAGAAAAATATCCTGGGGGAAGGTGTGGAGGGAGTATATGAAAAACTATTCATGAGGCAGCCCTTGGAAATGAGATATTACTTTCCCTTAAAGGGAGGAAATAGTATTACCAACTCTCATCTCATTCCATTATTAAAAAAAAAAAGTACTTTGAAATTTTAATCTATTACCTGTCCATCGGCTGTCATAGAGAGATTATTCTCCCCCATATGAAAAAAAATTTCTTTTACTGGAATTTACAAATTACATTATGTGTAGAAATGACAATAGAAATAAGACACCCTGGCTTGTATTGAGCTGGACCCGTAAGACAACGAGAGACCAACAAAGGCAGAAAAGATTCCATGCCTCAGATTGTTGAAGGCTCATTTTTGTGATTTTACCAAACTTCTCATTTCTAGGAGCATTACATAATCTTTATAATTCACAGAATAAAAGCATCCCTGTCAAATTCTACTGGATGTCAAACTAATAGCAACATCATTGCTACATTTTCAGTAATATGTGTTGAATTTATATTGCCAACATTAAGTAATAGTTTGGAAAACACAAATCAAGCACACAGATTACAACAAAGAAGAAGAGAAAGCAAGATTCATAATTTAAAATGATGTCACATTACCAGTTAAAAAAAAAAGTCCAGACTCAAATCATAAGACTTTACTAACCCAATGATGATCAAAGCTGGAGGGGAGAGACCATTAAAGATAAAATTAATGGTTCTAACATTCTATTGAAATAAAATTACCCTTCTCCTTAGAGATGCTTTTTCCCCTTTCAGACCATTTTGGTGACCTTTTATTATTGATCCTTATGAATCTGGAAATAGTGGATGAATAGTTCTCCAGGAAGACTTAAGAACCAAAACAAACTTCATTTTGATGGTGCTCTGTTGGAAAAGAAAAATTATCTTATTCAACAGTTGGATTCAAAATACTGCAAACAAATCTGTACCACTGCAGCAAAAAAGCTTGGATTTTTTTTCTTTGTTGAATAAAGGAAGGAAGGACTTGGCAAGATTTGCGACATTTTTAAAAGAAAAGAACTACATAGCTTAGTTTGAAGGGCTTTGTATATAGAAGGTTCTCAAAAAAAAAGTGAAAGAATAAATTTTTTCACTGTGAAAATTTTAAATTAAAAAAACCTGATTTGCCAGGTCAGCCCAGCCTGTCCAGTAAGGGCAATTCTTTAGATGGCATTATTTTCCTCCATCATCTCCCTCTCCCACCTCATTCCTAATTTCAACAAAGTCTGACAGGCAATCATTTCCCATTTAGTAAACAGGAACAATGCCTTATTATACAATTACTTGTTACTGCTTTTCCTCTATAAACAAACACAAAATTTCAAAAACTGGTAGCATTGAGCCCAGATTATTTTTCATATTCTTCCACTTGGCAGAAACCTATGAAAGGCAGATGGAGAAACAGTCATGGTTAAAAACAAAAAACAATACACATATAGCCTTTTTATAAAACTGGAACAGTTCTGCATGCAAATATTTAATCTGTCTTGGTAGACACAATGAATATTCAATAGGCACAGTCAAGAAAGAGACAGACTTGATACAGAAGAATATCAAGTGACATCTGATACCAAACAAGCATTCCTTGAACACCTGAAACCTGCTAGGCCCCCAGGTAACACATTATGGGAAATGAAACTCGCTGAGTTGTGTTCAGGTTATACCCACACTTATATTCCTCCTTATGGATCTAAAAGATGAAAACAGGGCTGTTAAAACTCATAAAATGTTTCAGTCTGCCTAAAAAGAATAATTAATACCTGTTAATTTTGCTACTTTTTTCCAGTGAGGTACTATTATACTGAGAACCTCCTACAAAATTAAATCTCCTAAAAATTGTTAAGAATAATAATTACCTCTTACAATGTTTATCAAAGACTCATCTCAAGTTTCAAAATTGAGAAAAAATCATTTAAGAAAAAAAATCTTTTAATCAAGAACCTAGCTCATCATCATTACTACCATTATCATTTAAATGAAACAAAGATATTTTCAACAACAACAACAAAGGACACAGTGGGAAAGATGTAAGAAAACCAAAAATTCAACATAATAAAATATTTGGGAAAGATATATGTTACTTAATAGTATGAATCATGGTAATAAAATAACTCAGAAAAGTTAAGCATAGCTGCATACATCAGTAAAACTCCTGGAATTCTTGCTAATTGAATGTAATATTTCTTTGATGGCAGGAAATTCCCTATAAGCTGCATGATTCACTACAAGAGCACTGGAGCAAAAATTCAATTGAACTCATGGTAGTGAGAAACTTCAGACCATCCATAACAGGCAAATCTTCAACTTAATTGTTGACAGATAAAAATATTTGAAATTTGGAACCTAACTACACACACACATATTCTAGATACACAGATTCTCTCATACACAGTTAAGAACTGCACAGGTCTGCGGTGTTAACCTACTTGCAAGCCAACAAATTGGTCTGCCCTAGCTTCATGGCTGATGCAGAAGATAAAGACTTCTGGTCAGGGACAAAGGATATTATTCACAGCGCATTAAGCAGGAGCTTCACATTTACACTGGTTACTTGCCCCTACCAACTCCCATGGGGGTAATGTGAAGCAGCTGAGAGGGATGCTGTGCACATACTGAGTTTTCACAACAACCAAGGAATGCAGGCCAAAGGAAACCCAACCTTTTATAATAGGAAGCAAGTAAATGCGGCCTATCTTAGCCGCAGAGGGAAATATTACCTTATTATAATGGGTAGTTTATTACAATGGCCCCCGCTTCCGAGGAAAACATCACTATCTCCATCTTCCAAGGCTGTTCACTATACAAACATCCTTGAAAGGGCTGTCTGCAAGAAAAGCTGTCAGTGCTGTTACAAGAGTACAAAAATATAAGAGACCCATGGAGAATTGTCTCCAAATACACAGGTATTTTTTGTGACATTTATGTATGTATTGCTTGTGACCTAAGAGTCCCATTTTGCCAGCTTGTAAGGCCTCCTATCTCAATAAATATTCTAATTTAATACAAACCCAAACCTATCTCTCTATTGCGAGAACGTCTACGGTTTCCTGTGGTCCTGCCTTCCTTAATAATTCTGAGAATCCTGGGGGTCTAGTCAGTGTAAAGGCCAATCATGATTGTTCTCAATTCTGCCCTGGATCTGAAATTCAGATTCATCCCACTAAAGCTGGATGATGTCACGCTCTCCCTAGATACTAGGTGCTCTAGATTACTTCATGTATTAGTTTTCTATTTCTACCATAACAAATTATCCCAAAATTAGCAGCTAAACTAACACCCATTTATTACCTCATAGTTTCTATGGCTCATTATTCTGGGCATAAAATAGCTCAACTGGACTGTCTACTTAGGGTCACGCAAGACCAAAATCAAGGTATTGGCAGGCCTACATTCCTTACTGGATACTCTGAAAAGAAATCCACTTTCAAGCACATTCAGGATGTGGGCAGAACTCAGTTCCTTCTCATACTTTCCACATGTCCCTTCCATCTTCAAACCATCAATGGTATGCTAAATCCTCACAAGTGGAATCTCTCTGACCTCCCCCTCTCTTCTGCTTTCTGCTTTTAAAGGTTCCTGTAATATTGGGCCCACATAGATAATCCAGGATAATCTCCCTTTTTTAAAGTTAATGGATTATAAATTTAAATATATCTGTAAAGTCCTTTTGCCATGTAAGGTAACATAGTCTGAGGGATTAGGGCACTGTATCTTCTTGGGGGCCTTAAGTCTGTCTACCGCAGCCTGCTACACAAAGGTGGTCCTTGGACCAGCAGCATAACATCACTTGGAACTTGTGAGAAATGTAGGAGTGAAGAAGAACCAACATTTTAACAAGATCCTCAGATGATTCATATATGTATAGATGTCTGAGAAGCACTAGACATATCTTCCAGATGCTGTTGTTACCCGTCAACAAGTTAGATGCAGTCAAAATTTGGCAGGCAGAAAAGATTGCTCCATTTCTTCCTGCTAATGCCAATTGGTCTACAGACTTCACTTGACATGACCTGGAAAGCTGGAGTTTCAGCTGGAACTAAGATTTTTGCTGTGGTCATTACAACCTGATACTGGCCTTGACTCTGCCAAGGTAGCAAAGTTCCTCAAGTTGCAGAAGGAGGCTGGTCCTTCCCTGAGTGTTATAATCTTTCACTGCAAATACACACAGCCAGTTTTCTCAGGGCATGCTCACAGTAAGATGGACGGGTAAGAAAAAAGCTTCAAATTCTTAGCTTCAAATCACACCTGAAATCATTCTGCCTCCTTAACCCCCAAGGACCTAGCAAAAATCACAAGTCACTAGTCCAAAATTGCCTTTACATTATTATGATTTGTCCTTAGGAGCTGGTACCTTTTTATAGCTGACTTCAGCTGGGCCACTTCTGTCCATCAAAGGTATTTTAATAATTTTGAATCTCAAAAGGAATATGCTTAGTCCCTATGCAATTTTGCAAAATTAAATCTGATTCCAATAAACCCAAGACTCTTTCATTTCATGTAATTTCATATCACTCACTATTAATGAGAACAAAAAGTAAATTTAGAGTTTAGACTTAAGGTCCCATGTCACTTTCAATTGGAATAAAAATGGCTTTGTTAACTAATAATATTGATATGTTCTTCATTCCTTAATATACAAGGTGCTACAAGTTGCCTTTGAATTAAGACTTAAAGGGCTATATCATCATGGCAGAATAAGAATTTTCTACTTTCTTTATACAAAGAACACTGAATTAAACAATCACCCACAGACAAGACAGACTTTGTAGAAGTTCAGAAGTCTAGTGGAAAAGTTCCAGCACACCCAAAAGTCTGAGATTAGAAGTATTGAAGAGGGCAACAGAACCAGATTAACTTTATCTGAATCACCCCCACCTCTCAGCCCACTCCTGAGGCAGCACAGCTCAGTGCCAAGTGCATCCTTCTTGATTAGTAATTTCTCCCATGGGGGAAAGTGAGAATATGTGAGTTAGCACCTGGCTTCCCCAGCTGTGTGGGACACTGTAAAGAGACCAACTTATTTCTCACTCCATCCAGAATACTGACTCACAAACTGCCAGACTAGGGGGCAGGTAGCAGCTGGGAGAACAGTAGCCGGGGGTCAGAACAGAGTGTTAAAAAAGCACACAGATTGACTAAGTGCTTCACATTCTTCACCAGGAAGCCCACCCACAAGTCAGTGAGGATGCCTTGCCTGTAGATTACCCCACCTAGTCCATGGGTACCCACAGTGCTCCACGCACCAAACCCACACTACCCCCAACCCTGTGGTCAGCAACCTGTGTGCACTCCCAATCATGGGGAAAGCAAGTTTTTGCAGACAACTAGTGAGCATGGCAGAAAACCAAACCCTGGAGAAACTACATAAGCTTGAGCATTCAGCACCACCCTAAGGAAAGCTAAAAGGGGGCTGTCAACACTCACCCTTGTTTTGCAGGATCAAAAGAAAATATACAAGCTTAAGAATTCTGCCACAAAAAAGAACAAGAACTACAGAGCAGGCATATTCATAGAAAAAGTCCAAGAAAGTCTCAGAATCCCTAGCAAGGTTGATGGAATGTATTTCTTTCCAAAGCCAGTCAGTGAAAACTAGAGAAGGTGACTCCTGCAAATGAAAATACAGCAACACAAGACTTCAAAGAGTACAGAAAAATCAAGGAAACATGACACCATCAAAGGAATATAATAACTGTCTAGCAACCAAGCCCAAAAAAATGAAGATCTGAAGTTTGCCCAATAAAGAATTCAAAATAATCATTTTGAGGAAGCTCATGAACTAGACAAAAACACACAAGGACAATTCAACATCATCAGGAAAACAATGCACAAACAAAATGAGAAGTATGACAGATAGAAGTCATGTAAAAGAATGAAATAGAAATTCTGGAGCTGAAGAATACAATGAATTAAATGAAAAATGCACTAAAGAGCATCAGTATAAGACTAATCAAACAGAAGAAAGAACTGGTGAAGTAGGAAACAAATCCTTTGAAATTGTCCAGTCATAGGAGAAAACAAAAAGAATGAAAATTCTATTGGAACTATAGGACTCTATTAAAATAAATTATCTATACATTATTGGAGTCTCAAAAGGAAAGAGAGGAAGAAGATGCAGAAAGCTTAAACAAAAATGACTGTGATCTCCCCAAATTTGGAGAGAGATTTGGACATCCAAATTCAGAAGCTAATAGACCACCCCCAAAATTTCAACCCAAAATGATCTTCTCCAAGACACATTATAATAAAATCTAAACAGTCTAAAATCAAAGGCAAAGAGAGAATTGTGAAAGCAGCAAGACAAAAAAATTCCTCACACACAGGGGAAGCCCATAAGGATGTAAGTGGATCTCTCAGAAACCTTGCAGGCCAGGGGAAAGTAGAATGAGTCAAAAAACTGTGTACCAGGGGTACTTTAGTCAGCAAAGTTGTCCTTCAGAAATGAGGGAGATACAAAGACTCTCCCAAACAAATAAAAGCTGAGGGAATTCATCACTACTAGACCAGCCTTACAAGAAATGTCAAAAAGGGTTCTTCAAGCTGAAAGGAAAGGAGACTAATTAGTAACAAGAAAATGTTAACCATAATGTAAAGATAAATATACCATCGAATTCAGAATAATAATATGACATGGTGGTGTGTTAACCACTTTACCCTAGTGTATAAGTTAAAGGACAAGGTGTTTAGAACTACAGTATAATTTGCTAATTGATACACAATATAGAAAGAGGTAAACTGTGACCTCAAAAACATAAAATGTCAGGAAGGGGGTAGGGAGTAGTGTGTAGTTTCATGTACAACTGAAGTTAAGTTGCTATCAGTATAAAATAGACTGAAGCAAACACCCACAGTAGATGCACAAATAATAAAGAGAAGGGAATCAAAGCATAACAGTACAGAAAAGTCATCAATGCACAAAGGAAGAAAGTAAAAGAGGAAGAAGGGAACAAGGAAACTACAGTTAGAAAACAACTATTAAGATGGTATTAGTAAGTCCTTACCTATTAATGATTACTTTAACTGTAAATGTATAACATTCTCCAGTCAAAAGGAGCAGAGTGGCTGAATGTTAAAAAAAACAGGACCCAACTATATGCTACCTGCAAGAGATTCCTTCCAGCTTTAAGGACACACTTAGGCTCAAAGTTAGGGATAGAGAAAGATATTTCATGCAAATGGAAACAAGAAGAGAGTAGAGATGGCTATATCAGACAAAATACATTTTAAGTAAAAAGCTGTAACAAAAGCCAAAGAATGTCATTATTTAATGATAAAGGGGTCAGATCATCAAGAAGACATAATAATTATAAAAATATATACTCTCAGTATTAGAGCATCTAAATAGATCAAGCAAAAAAGAAGACCTAAAGGGAGAGATAGTCAGCAGTACAATATTAGTAGAGGAATTTAACATCTCACTTTCAACAATGAATAGATCTTCCAGACAAAAAATAAATAAGGAAACATTAGAGAAGAGTAACATGACAGACAAAATAGAGCTAACATATATATACAGAACATTCTAACCAAGAGTAGCAGAATACACACACTTCTCAAGTGCACATGCATTTTGCAGACTAGATCAAATGTTAGGTCAAAAACCAGTCTTAGAAAATTTAAGAAGATTGAAATATCATAGCAAGTACGTTTTAAACTACAATGGTATGAAACTAGAAATCAATAAAAGGAAAAAAACTGGAAATTCACAGGAGTGTGGAATTAAGCAGCACACTCCTGAGCAACCACTGAGGCAAAGAAGAACTCAAAAGGGAAATCAGAAAGTATCTTGAGACAAAGGAAAACAAAAATACAACATACTAAAGCATGGAATGCAGCAAAAGCAATTCTAAGAGAAACGTTTATAGAGACAAACAACTAAGTTAAGTAAAAATAAGATCTTAAATAAGTAATCATCCTTTACATCTCAAGTACTACAAAAGGAAGAACTAAGCTCAAAGTTAGAAATAAAAGAGATGGGAAAAACAATAAAAAAGATTAGTGAAATTAAAGCTGTTTTTTTAGAAGATAAACAAAATAGACAAACCTTTAGCTAGAGTAACTATGAAAAAGAGAAAAGGCTAAAATAACTAAAATTACTAATAAAAGATGAGACATTACAACTGATACCACAGAAATACAAAGAATCATAAAAATGTGCTATGAATAATTGAACACCAATAAATTGGATGACCTAGAAAAAATGGATAAATTCCTAGAAACACACAACCTACCAAGACTGAATCATGAAGAAACAGAAAATCTGAAAAGACCATTGAAAAATAAGGAGATTGAATCAGTAATCAAAAACTTCCCAACAAAGAAACCAGGACTAGATGAGTGAGTTCTACTAAATATTTAAGAAAGAATTAACGCCAATATTTCTCAAATTCGTCAAAAAACTGAAAGTGAGGGAATACTCCCAAACTCATTTTGTGAGACCAGCATTACCCTGATACTAAAGCCAGACAAGAACAAAACAAGAAACAAAACACTACACAACCATACCCCTGATGAATACAGACGTAAAAATTCTCAACAAAACTAGCAAACTAAATTTGACATCACATCAAAAGGATTATACACCATCATCAAATGGAATTTATCCCATGGATGCAAGAACCAGTCAACATAGACAAATCAATAAATGTGATAAAGCACATCAATAAAATGAAACTTTAAATCATATGGTCATCTCAATGTATGTAGAAAATGGATTTGATAAAATTCAACATCCTTTTGTGATAAAAACCTCAACAGACTGGACATAAAAGGAACATACCTCAACACAATAAAGGCCATATAGACAAGTGCAAAGCTGACATACTCAACTGTGGAAGTTTTAAAGTTTTCCCTCTAGCACCAGAAACAAGAGAAAGGTACCCACTCTCACAAGTCACACAGTACTGGAAACCTAGTCACAGCAATTCGGTGAGAAAAAGAAATAAAAGGCATACAAATTGGAAAGGAAGAAATAAAATTATCTCTATTTCTAGAAGTTATATATAGACAAAATCCTAAAATTGTCACAAAAAACCGTTCAAACTAATAAACAAATTCAGTAAAGTTGCAGGATATAAAATCAACATACAGCATTTCTGTACACTGACAATGAAGTATCTGAAAAAGAAATAAATATAATGATCCCATTTATAATAGCACCAAAAACAATACTCTATTTAGAAATACAATTAACCAACAAGGTAAAAGATCTGTACACTGAAAACTTTAAGATATTGATGAAATTTGAAGAAGAGACAAATAAATGGAAAAATATCCCATGTTCATGGATTGGAAGATTAAAATTGTTAAAATGTATATATTACCCAAAGCCATGTATAAATGAAATGCGATCCTATCAAAATTCCAGTGCCATTTTTAGAAATAGGGAAAAAAACCCTACAACTTATGTGGAACTACAAAAGACCCTGAATAACCAAAGCAGTCTTGACAAAGACCAGAGCTGGAAGTGAAACACTTCCTTACTTCAAACAATATTACAAATCTATAGTAATCAAAAAGTATGGTATTAGCAAAAAAATAGACACAAATGGAACAGAATTGAGAGCTCAGAAATAGATCCATGCATAGTCAGTCAACTAGTATTTGACAAGGAAGCCAAAAAACTCCCTGGGGAAAGGACATTCTCTTCAATAAATGGTGCTGAGAAAACTGAATAATCATAGGCAAAAGAATGAAACTGGACCCCTATTTTACATATGCACAAAAATTAACTCCAAAAAGATTAAAGACTTAAATGTAAGTCCTGAAAATATAAAACTCTTAGGAGAAGACACAGGGAAAAAATTCCTTGGCATTGGTCTTGGCACAAAAAGCATAAGCAATGAAAGAAAAAATAAACAAGTGGGACTACATCAAACTAAAAAGCTTCTGCACAGTAATGGAAACTATAACCAAGATGAAAGGCAACACGCAAAACAGGAGGAAACATCCCCAAACCTCTTCTCAGAGAAGGGGTTTGAAGGGGTTTGTTTCCAAAATGTATAAATAACTCATACAACTCAATAGCAAACAAATTAATAATCTGATTTTAAATGGGCAGAGAAACTGAATAGACATTTTTCTAAAAAAGATATACAAATGGCAATATGTACAGAAGAAGATGCTCAGCAACACTAATCATCAGGAAAACGCAAATTAAAACCACAATGAGACATCACCCATACCTATTAGAATGACTATTATCAAAAATTAGGAGCTAACAAGTACTGCTGAGGATGTGGGGACAGGGAGTCACTTCTCCGTTGTTGGTGGGGATGTAAATGGGTGCAACCACTATGGAAAACAGTATGGATGTTCCCCCAAAAATTAGAAGTAGAAGTACATGTGATCCTGCAATCCCATTTCTGTGTATAAATCCAAAGGAAATGAAATTACCATCTCAAAGAGACATCTGTGCCCCCATGTTCACTGAAGCATTATTCACAATGGCCAAGACATGGGGACGTCAGTGTACATCAACAGATGAACGGGAGTTGATTTTTGTGTATGTGTGAAATAGATATTTACATATTATATATATTACATGATTTATAGAGAGTACCTTTACTGGGAGGTGAGTGAAGTACCATTTACCTTGTAGTGAAAAGTGGTTGTTACAGACAAGGAAAGCTATATTTTGAGCCTTTGCAGAGGGGATGCTGGCTTTGTACATCCTTTCAGAGGAATGTGATCTACTAACCATTACAGCACATAAGATGCTTTAAGAATTAACACTCTATAAAGATATTTCAAAATGCCTCCCAAACAGTTCAAATTGTATATCACAAGATTCCTTGGCTTTATTCAGCAATTACTCTTTGGAATGAAGAGAAAGCAAATATATCCAATGATCTACTAGGATGAGAGAGAGATAAAGAAAATCAGTTGTAAATATCAGAGCTTTCTATACATGAACCATAGCCACAGAAAGTCATCCCATAGGATACCATCTGGGCAGCCACCTCTCATTCACATTCCACTACTTCTCTGTGAGAACAGGTATATTATCCTGGCACTCCCTATCCTGGAAACACTGTTTCACTCAATTATATGTTGTCCAATTGGCAGGCAACAATTTTACTCACAATTTAATTCCATGTTTCCAAATTTAAAATAAAAGTCACCAAAATAATAATTCTGCTATATGATTTGTAATTGACTTGTGTATTTCATGTAAAATGCTATCTCATAATTGCAATAGACCATAAAAGATTTCCTGGACTATCTCCAGGGAAGTAAGGAAACTTCAGCTGCCAAATTGTTTTCTTTTTTAATATTTCCAGAGATGTGTTCTCTATAATCCTCAGCTAAATACTAGTGATAACAGTTGCCATTTATTGACCAGATATAAGGTAACATGCATTATACTAGGCACTAATTTGGATGTTTTACTTTTATCATCTCAAGTTTATAATAATCCTACAAGGACAGACACCCCTCTCCCCCCACTGTAGATGAGAATGCTAAGGAAAAAAAAAAACCCCAGGCCACAGAGAAGGTGAATGGCAGGATCAGAATTCCAACCAGCATTACATGCTTCCAAATTTTTGCTACCCAATAGTGTTCCTTACATTTAGTTCATTTAATAAATATTTAATCTCTATTGGTTATAAAGACTTTATATTATTGTGCCTTTGGTAATTTTTAAGCTTCCCCTCCTAGAATTACAAGGTACTTATTCACCAGTTACGTTATCTTTCTTCACTTGTTATGCCAAACATTGTGCCTAATAAGGCGATTTATTCATTCAACAAAAATTTATTCTGTGTCTACTGTGGGTCATTTCCATTCGATCAGCAATATGGCAATCATTAATTTCATCCAGATTCAGATGATGTCATTATAAACAAAATTAAGTGATTTTCTATAGTTGCAATTTTAGAAAGGAAAGAAACCAACCGAGTGTACATTAAGTTTATCCCAGAGGCTACTCGTTGCAACCAACCTCCCCAAACACACAAATCTCCCTGCTTGCCTGCTGCTGATGGAATTAAATATATGTTCATGCCCTTGCTGGCAGTTTTGGAGTTTTATTTATAGCCCCTCCTTCTGTATCTACAAGGTATCCCTAAGGTATTATATTAATTCTATTCTTCTAATACCTTCTCTTCCTGTTCTTGGTAAAATAGATTCTAGAAAAGAACCTGAATGTAAAAGCAGAGTTCTAACTTACATTACTAATTCCTCACAACTACAGAATTGACAGTGATCATATAGCCTTTAGACTATATTTGTCAAGGTCCCTTTCCCAGAAATAACAAATCTTGATTGAGGGTAACTAAAAGTTACATAACTGGTACACTATGAAGCCCTTGACCACAGAGGTATGAATGGGGACTAATGGATATGGTGATGGGAAAGTAAGTTGGCACTAAAGGTAGAAGACCTTAAATGATCAGCTAAGGGGGATGCACTAATTTTTTTCTACAAGAATGTCTTTTGAGAAGCTTTGCTTTTTTAAAACGGAGGGAAATTCTAGGTTACCCACAGTAGGGCTAGCTCAGGGGAAGGAATAGGACAGAGAGCACTTCAGATGCTATTGCAATCATCTTAGCAAGAAGTAATAAGGACTAAACTAAAGTGGTGGGGATGGCACTTCAAAGTAATGTAGAAATTGCAGACATCCCAGAGAAATAATCAATAATATTCAAACCATTCATTGCTTCATTCTTTCATCAACAGATATTAAGAAGTAAATACCAGGAATTGTGCTAGTAGCTGGAAATACAACATTCAGTAAGGTAGATATTGTCCCTAATCTCACAAAATTCATATTGCAGCAAAGGAATAAATAAGTAAATATATAGGCAAATAAATAAAATACTTACAAATTGTGAAAAAGAAGATGCTGAAAGAAGAATAGAGGGGGGTCAGGGTGATGGATAGGTTGTAGAGATAAAGATGAAGAATGGAGTTAAAACTCCTACTTAGGATTCAAGCTTGGACAACTGAAGAAACAGAGGCATGAACAAAAGCAAAGATGTGTTATTTGGTGGAGGACTTACAACAGAGAGGGCTTTAACCTCAAAGGTGGTACGTTGGAGATACAAGTTATAGAAATGTTCAGCAATTAGAAATATTCTGAGTTTAGAGTAAAGTCAAGGCTTTGGATACAAATCTGGGAGCTATGATGTAAATCTGGGTTTTAAACAAGTAGCTGAAGACACTAAATTAGGTTGCCTCCTCAGGCAGGAAAATAGAGGGAGAAAGTATACATGAATAAAATAGTAAAGAACATGCATTCCTTTGGGATAAGAGATATGAAGAAGCCACAAGGAACAGGAAGAGAAGGGTAATTGAGATAGTTCCTGTCATATAGTAAAAGGATTTTTTAAAAGCATCAACAATTATAAATTTCTATAAAGAGTTCAAGGGCAATGAGGACAGAAATGTTTTTGGATTTGATGCTAGAAAGCTACTGGGGCATTTTCAGTAAAATTAAGGGAGTATTTTCAGTAAAATTGTGGATGGGCTCAGTTCACAGGTGGAATCAAATCCTAGATTTTCTGAAACACTCCCAATTTCTATTTATTCTGTCTAATTATATACCGTGTGTTTGGTTTTCCATTTGATGCTATAGTAATGTTGTGGTAAAGAGATAGAAACAATGCAGTTTAAGTTTTCAAGATGCTTGTCAACAAAAGGAAAGCAAGCAATAAGTACTTATAATTGGAAGGAGAATCAAGAAAAGATGTTTCAGGAGTGGGTAGTCCTCACAACACATTTGTAAGCAGTAGGGAAATAAGTACCTAGTGAAGCAGTAAACTCAAGACATGGCAAACAAAAGGGGAATTATTGATGGCATGAAGTTTCAGAGGAAGCCAGAAATTGAAATCAGTAGTACAAATTGATGGGAAAAGGTGATTTAGTTCTTTTAAATAGTAGTAAGTAAAAAATAAATAAAGATGTGAGGTGATGGGTGTGCTACTTAGCTGGATGAGGGGAATCCTTTCACAATGCATATATACATATATACCAGATCATCATACACACTTTAAATATCTTACAATTTTGTCAATTACACCTCAAATCTAGCAGTGGAAGAAAATTGGTAAAGATGGAGACATATTCAAGAAGAAAAGAGAAAAATGAGGAGGGGTTAATGATTCTAGAATAATAGGTCACTAAAATATAACCTACAGGAGATCAGGATTATTTAATTATTCTGTTTGGATTTCAATACATATCAGCAGAATAAACTCTACTTTCAGTCCTACCAGATAAAGAAGGAAGCATCTCAACCTCATAAAGGTGAGGACTTGGCAGGTTCTTAGAGAAGCATTCAGGGTAATTCTGCAGTACGTGACACTGAGTCAGAATGAGGAGGATAAAATGATCACTGCTCATTAATGGGGGCCCAGCTGAGGTCATAGCAATAATCTGCTCCTCACTTCCTCCAACTCTTTATTCAAAAGCCTTTCTCAGGAAGGTCTTCCCTGAACATTCTCTCTAAAACTGTAACTTCTTCTCTACCCATCTCTACCTCTCATCTTTTCCCTGCTTTATTCTTCTTAGCACTTATGCTCTCTGTTGTGCCATATTTTACTTTATTGTCTTATTACTATCTACCTATCCCTCATAACATAAGCCAGCACAGGGATTTTTGTCTGTTTACTCACTACTTTTCCTCCAGTGCTTAAAATAAAGCACACAGAATCAATCAGCACCTCTGCATGAGACAGTCATCGAAGTCAAATGCATTTCTTCAATAGCAGTGAGTTGCTTAAGGGAATACAAGCAAAAGAAAAAATGGATAATGGAAATGTTCCAGAGTGAACAGTGACAGAAATTCAGAGTTAAGAGGGGTTCTAGAATGCTAACTCCTGGAAGGTGAGATCACTGGGGCCAGTGTAGTGAAATGATGCATGCAGAAATCACCATCATGCCAACAGTAGCTACAAAACTACCTCCCTCTTAAGGCAGCTATAAGGTGGCAGGGGTGGGGGGACACCAAGCTACAGGATCCATGCAAAATATCATGTTGCCTGACATAGTTAAGTGACAAGTAATTGCATTGGCTCACAACCTTTCTCCCTGTCGTGTTTGTACTATTGGGTTATTGGCCTGTAATGGAAACCATGCTCTTTTGCCCCTATAGATTACCTCATGTGGGGAAGGGAGTTAAAAATAGAATCACTTTTTCCAATTTGAAGGTCATGGTATGTACCAAATTATAGCCCATCACCATGTGAACTGGCTTCACATACAGCGCGTATACCATCATCATGACCATCATCATCCACTAGACGGCTTGAGGGAATGAATGGGGGGAAACACAGGTAGGAAGGCCAAGTGTCAGTCATTTGCTAAACCACTTGCCCAAAGTCACATCACTGGTAAATGGTGAGACCCAGAGTTCTCTGACTCCCAAGCCAACATTACCGCCCGGGTTCAAAATACATAATTTCATCAGCGTTCCATTTCTGAATGCTAGGAAAGAGGTCATGGCATAACAAACTCTTCAGAAGGGATTATATACTTTTCCTTCAAAAATCAAAGAGAAATTCCAGGTGCGTAACTAATATCTAATATAATTCAATATTCTTCAACTTTTGAAATGTCTTATTTATTAGTTAAAGAAACTATTATTTTCTGGTTTGACTGGTTTTCAATAAACAAATAAAACTGTGCTCTCAGTCCTACCAGGTAAAGGTATGTGTCAAGCATGTTTTAGAGTATGAGCCCAATCTAGGTTTAGTCATGTAATATTGAATAAAACTAATATTTCTGTGCCAAATATTTCTGGCCAGGAGTTAAACTCCCTTTAAGTAAGGATTATGCTTTCACAAAAATTTTTAAGACAAAATGCTAATGGTCATAAAGCAGTTTAAGTCTGCTTTTGTACATGCTTTCAAGCTTTTCTCTGAGTTTGAAAAGAAGCTCTGATATGGTTGTCAGAGGCTGTTCTTTCACACACACACACACACACACTTCATTCCCCAGATATGACAAATCTGGATCCACACAAATGGAACTGAATAGAAAACAGGGAAGGACATCTTGATGTAGCCACTGCCCTCTGTCCTATCTGAGAACATTATCATAAAAATGTAAAACTTGTCATTATCATTTACTAGCCATGGATAATAAGCAGGGTAGTAGGTACTGCAGGATGTTATAAAAATGTAAAAATATGGCCTCTTCAAAAAAAAGAGACCAAATGGAAACAGAAATAAAAATGCATAGGGCTAGATGTGTACATTTTCATCCATGCATCTCCCAGGTAACAGTTTTATGAACTATTTCTGGGTGGCAGATTCTCTCTACAGTAGTTATCTGTTGCTGCATTACAAATTACTCTAAAAATTTGGTGGCTTAAAACAACAAACCTTTATTATCTCGGTACTGTGGGCCAAGAGCTCAGAAGCACCTTAGCTGGGTGGTTCTGACTCGGGGCCTCTGTTGAAGCTGCAGAAAACATGCTGGCAGGGGCTTCAGTCAGCTGATGGCTTGGCTGGAGCTGGAGGATCTGCTTCTAAGCTCACTCCGTTGTTTGCTGGCTGTGGCTCCTCCACGGGGCTACTTGAGGATCCTCAGGACATAGCAGGTGGCATCTGCCAGCATGAGTATACAGATAGCAAGTGAGCCAGAAAGAAAGAACAAGGAAAAAGCCAGTGTCTTTTACAGCATACATGAGAAGTTACACCCAGCAATTCTGACAGTCAATTCATTATAAGTGAGTCACTAAATGCAGCCCACACTCAAGGGAAGCAAACTTAGACTCCACATTTTGAAGGCAGGAATATCAAATATTTGTGGGCATCTTTTTAAACTACCACACCGTGTAACATTCACATTTTTCTGCCCCTTCCCCAGTGCTTCCCCAGATCCTGTGAATACTGGACTTCCAGGAACAGCATTAACCACAATTACATGTAGAAATTTATTTATTTCAGTATCCATTATGTGTCAGGTACCATTCCACAGACATAAATAAGGGAAGCCAAAAAAGTGCCTGCCCCTATGAAGCTAGCAGAAGGAGACTCATAGTAAACAGATGAATATATAAATACAGTGGTAATAAATGCCACGTTTAAAAGATAAGAATCAAATAGGCTAAGGAATTAGAAAGTTTTAAGTACTAAAATAGCCAAAAGTGTTCTATATCAATTTATTGTACATACAGTAGATATACTGCTTCTCAGCCTTGAGAAATTCAAGTGACCTCAATCTGCAAAAACCATTATCTTTGTCCTTGACCACATGCTTTTCCCATTTCCCAAACATTTATGCAAGACTTGCTTCTGTGTTCTTTCTCCCAGCTTTGCCAGGACTCCACTGTATATGCCAAGTCTTAAAAAAGACCCAGAAATTCTCTCTCAGCTCTCCCTCACACAGCCATTTCTTCCTTCTTTTGTTGCTGGCTCTTCTCCACAAAAACTTGGCCTGTAATGTCTGCCCTTCTGGAAAACCACAGGCTGTACTGGAACTAGTGTCTGCTCTCCACCTGCGGTACATCAATAACCACTAGCAGGAACAGGGAAACCGTTCTTTCTGTTGATAGGAGCCATCTTGGCTCTCACTGTCTCAACATCAATTTACCGATCTTGGCCCAGGATCCATGCACCTCCTCATCACTCAGTCCTCAGTTTCCACTACCCAGCCAGGATTCCAGCACCTCCTAAACAATGCATGATAAAAACAACAGATGAACCTCTCTAATCACCAAATAACACAATGTAATTCTATCTAAGTTTGAGAAGTTATCACCTATTTCTAGTACTTAACACTATTTGCACCTTGTATTTGGCAAATACAACTCTTGTATTTAGCAAACTATACTCTTAGGAAAGATTCAAACTGGGAGGAGACTAATTACTTGCATTGCAGATTTTAAATAATGGGCTACAACTGAAAATTTCATTTTTTTTAAGTTGATTTCTTAAAAAGACCAGAACCTCTTGCTTTATTTATTCAGTTCTTTCTCTTCCCCATTCCATCTGTGCCCTAGATGTTTACTTCTATTTAATAGCACCCAAGTGGTGGGATATTGATGTGTTATATTTAGAAAACCAACTAGGTCTCTCTTTTACCTGCCATATTACTCCAGGTAGAAATACACAATGGATATCACATAAGCCTTCTTGGTTACCTTCTGTTCACAGTACTGTGTCAATGACAAATATAAAAACTGGAACTTTCCACCAAGGGCAGACAATATAATTGAATTACAGCATTCTAAATCATCTGAATACATTAGGTTCCACTTCGCCTTTTTATTTTTTACTACTCTGGCCAGAATCTACTATACTAACGTCTTTACATGAAAAAAGGAGTCAGTGTACAACTTGTGGTATAAAGAAAGGAGATCGCATTTCCTGGAGTCTTCAGTTTTTCTTTTTTGGCATTTCCTTCTTATTAAATATATCCTAATCTTATAAACTGTTGTACTAGATTATTAGAAAAGCCAGTATCTCCCTTAAAATAACCCAGTATCCAGTAGATAAGAGAAATAAAACCATAAACCATAAATAAAACATATGATGATACTATGTCCAAGTTTAACTAACCATTGACTAAATGACATGTAGTAAATGGAATCACCATGTGGGTCCCCAGATACGTCTATCCAGAGCCAAGCACCAGTCTTTTAGGAGTAGGTCATCATCACCTCAGGCTACCGCAACAAATTACCATAGATGGGGAGCAGAAACAACAGAAATGTGCTTCTCCTAGTCCTAGAGGCTAGAAGCCTGCAATCAGGGTGCCAGCTAATTTCATCATGGTCAGGTTCTGAGGAGAGCTATCCTCCTGAGTTGCAAACAGTCACCTTCCTGCTGTGCCCTCATGTGGCAAAGAGAGAGACTCAGGAAGCCAGCTCTCTAATGTCTCTTCTCAGGACACCAAATCCCATGGTGGGAGCTACGGGCTTATGACCTTATTACCACTCAAAGGCCCCATCTCCAAAACCACCCCACTGGCCATCATGGTTTCACCATAAGAATCTGGGGAGTACACAAACCTTCAGTCCACAGCAGGTACTAAAACATCACTGTATTAAGTTGAAAACACTCTACCAATTATCTCAAGTTTCCACATATAACTCTGTCTATAAATAATGAAATGGAACTTGACCTCACTCATGCCAAAATAGTGACTTTAAATGAAATTTTTAAATAAAAGTAATTTTTTAAAAAACTTCTCCACAATACCAACTGACCTCTATTGAGTACTTTCCGCATCATACACGTACAGGATTCACAGTACAAATACCAGCCCCATCAGCTACCTGCATACCTGCCAGCTGATGCTTACTCTGGGTCGGTGCTCTCAATCAGCTGAAGCTGAGGAAACACTCAATGGCAGAGCGCAGTTTCCTGGAAACATATCCCACTTTTTATTACCCAAATTCTAAACATTTTAATATGTCTCCCAATACATGGTATTGTTTGAAAAACTCCAGAAGAAATCTGGAAGGTGAAAAAATAAAAAAGAATATGACAAAACACTTTTTAACACCAAGTCCAGAAAAAATAATCATTTTTAAAGCTGTTTCAGTGACGGTAATATTTTGAAAATTATGTGTGCTCTTTCTTCTGCCTTTTTGAGTATGTGGCCATCACTTTGATTGGCAACTGACTGGAGACATTCACAGAAAGAATGCAAAGGGAATTAAGTAATATCCAACTTCTAATATCAAAATAAGATTATGCAGCAAGAAATAACTTTGGACATCAGGCTTTCATTTCAGAACTATAAGGTATTTTCTCTGTTCTTTCCACTGCTGCATCCACTATGAACAGAGCCAATAAATATTAAGTGCATGAATGAATGAATGAATGAGTTGATAAGTTCTTTTATCTCTTCTTTTAATACACCAGCAACCAAGCCTAGAGTTTCCAATTCAGCCTGGAGCTGGACAACTCACAGAATTCTCCCATAGGGTAGAAAACACAACTTTCTATAGTAATGAACGCATATAGCTCACTGTTCTAACAGAAGCAAGAGAATGGGATGCTAGGGAGCAGGAGGGGAGTCTCACCATTCATTTCTCAAGGATATGGTGGAAAAAGAAATGAAAACAGGAAGCAAGACAACCACAAGTATATGCCCTGATTTCTGTGCATTAGAAAAGTAAGGATAACACTGAAGGCAGAAGAAAACCTTACCCCATTTTCTGTTAAGTCTCCTGAAAAACATTGTCCCTGTGTGGCTCTCAAGCCAGGCTGGGTAGCTGCCGTATCAATTTTTCAGTGTGGTTTGGTCCAATAAAGGTGCTGAGGTTTAGCATTTCGAGCAGCTCTATCAGGTTCTCCTGTGGCACATTTGAGGCCCAGAAGTAGCTGATGGATGTGCCAAGGAGACTAGCAGAAGGGGTACCATGGTGGGGACCAAAATGCCTGAAGCAAGGGTTGCAGAACAGAAGGTCAGGTCCTAGCTCCATGAGTCAGTGCTCATGTCAGAGACATGAAACTGCTGGTGGAAGGGTAGATCTTTCCAGGTGTATTTCCAGTTTTCTATTGCTGTGTAACAAATTACCACAAATTTGGAAGCTTAAAATAACACATGTCTTTTATCTCACAGTTTCTGCAGTCAGGAATCCAGGTATGGCTTACCTGGGTTCCCTGCTCAGCATCTTACAAGGGTGCAATCAAGATGTTGGCAGGCACCTTCTCGTGTAAAGGCTTAAATAATCAACTTCCATTTCATTTGGCAGAATTCATCTCATGGGATCATAGAATAGAAAGCCCTGAAATTTTGCTGGCTAGTGGCTTGAGGCCACCTTCCGGTGAAGAGACCCCACAGTTCCCTACCACATGGGCATCTCCAACATATCTGTTCACTTTATCAAATTCACAAGAACAGACTCTACTACTTAGAGTCCCTGAGCTCCAGGACGGCCAGTCCTTTTTTTAAGAATTTTCACCTGAATAAATCAAGCCCATCCAGGATAGGTTTCCTTTTGATATACTCAAAATCATCTGATTTGGGACCTTGTTTCTTGCTTATACATGTTGGAAGACTTTAAATAAGACCATCTTAAATAAATTGAAATGTTCCATAATGGACAGTACAATCCTCTTATGTTGAACATAAAGAATAAGATATATAATTTTTGCTAAGAAAAAGCCAGTTTTTCCTTGTCACTACTAAATACATGTTAAATAAATAAAGTATGTGCATTTAAATTACTGTCAGTAATATAAGCCAGTCCAGTGTATCTACATGTCTCAAGCTGGCCTTTCACCACTGCAGGTAGATGTAGTTTACAATAGAAGTCTCTATTTGTTAGAATTTAGAATACATTTTACCACACTTACTACCATTTTAACCACTTATTATATGGTAGACACTATTCTTACTGCTTTGTACATATAATCTCAGCAAATCATTAAAACACTTTGCGGAACATGTAATTGTGCCCATTTGTAGATAAGAGAACTGAGACATTGAAAGGTTAAGTAATTTGCCCAAGGTCACACAAGGAGTAAAGTCCTACAGGAATGTAAACTCAATTAACCGCATGGTTCCAAAGGCCATGCTTGGGCTCCTTGCACAATACCTGTTTCACTGTTCTTCAGAAGCCTATTAAACTCAGCGTGGAGCTGAGCACAGTATTGTACTTGAACCTACAGCTCTCAGAAATGCACTGCAAGCTTCATCTTCGGGCAGAAACCCTCCTTTCCCTGCTGCAGCCCTGGTGGGGATTAGGGTAGAGCCTCTACCAGCCTATCTTGGTTTCCTACCTCCAGGACAGCAAAAGGAGTCCTCCAGCTTCAAGTCTGTGCTGGTTGGTCTCTCAAGCTGAGGTACAGTTTGCAAGGGACACTTTCAGGCTCAGAATGGAGGAGCCTGGGAGTCCGCAGCCTCCTGCCACATTAAATCCCCAGTCCTTAGTATGGGATGGTCTCCCTGTCACCCTCTTTCCTCCCCAGTGCCGAGCGATTGGTCTATCTCCTTCCTTTCCACTGCCACTCTTTGTTGCTTCCAATAAAGGTTTTTCTCTTTAACCTTCTACAAAACAGAAGTTGGTCCCGCATCTTCTGAATTTTAACTTTATCAAAAAAACAAATCAGTAGCTCTCCATTCATCCTACCCTTCCTATAAGATGTGAAAGCTCACATCTGCATGTAATTTTGAGTGACCAGACAGAGATTCAGGTGAAAAGGAAGTGAATATAACCAGTTGCTATGACAACAGCAAGAAATAAAATGGCATAGCAATTCATAGAAAAAGCTTTTAAAATTACATAAATTTGAATTATTACAAGAAATCATTGAAAACTATACACATAAAAATATCTGGCCAATTGAAAGAATGAGGTATATCACACAAATAAACCACCTTGAATTAGTTAGGCAATTAAAGATGTATAAACAACTTTAATCCTCAAGAGACAGTGAGAAAGAAGAATTCACAAACCTGGTGCCTCTGTAAAGTTATCCTGTCAACCAGACTGATCCAGCAGCATACATGTTAAAAATTTCCATGTCTACTACAGCTCTAAGAATTAAGTCATAGCTAAACTACAAGGCCAACCATGAAGCACTTAACACCATTGAGTATTCCCTCTCTTAACTTTTCCTCTCCCTTGATTTCCTAACATTGGACTCACTCATTGACAATCTTCCTTGCTCTCAGACTGTTCCTCCCCTTCTCCTCTGGTTTCTCCAGGGTTTTGTGGACAGCTCTCATCCTTTTGGTATCTCTTTACACATCCTCAGTGTTACATCTTATCTGATGAAGACGTAAGGAAGAACTGCATGAAGAATTTTCCACATGCATGTTCTACTGGTGTCTCGAATCAGGACTCCTATGTTCAAGCTTAAAGATTGTTTCTCCTATTCCTGGATTCTGTAATGAAGTTAATAAAATCAACATCTTCTAGAAATTCAGACAAAAAATCTTAGTTATTGTCTTTCCCTCCCATCTCATATCCAGGCACTAAGCCCTTTTAACTCTACCTCAGCAATAGCTATTGAGTCTCCCTGCTCCAGTACAATCAATATGGGCACCACCAAGTCTAGAACTCCATTACCTCTTACCAAAACTACAGTAGTGCACTCTCAACATCTCCCCTTGCTTTCAGGCTGTGGGTAAAATTGCAATATTTCCAGACTCTCTCACCTGGTCTTAGAGCATATGCATATCAATAGGTGTTTCCAAGGGGTGGAGAGAAGTAGTCCATCTCCAAATCAATAGGTGATTACAAAGGGGGTGGAGACAAAATGCATATCTGGACCATATAGGTTTGGTGGGGTCCCTACTGCAACCAGGTGGTGAGAGAAGTAGACGATAGCTTGTAAGCAATAAACAAGTTTATCCCACTTTATGTCTCCCTTTAACTGATTTCGGCCTCAAAGGTTATTTGCCCTGGGGTAGGAATATATTTTCCCCCTGGAATTACACATGCTTTCCCTATTCTGGTATTGCCTATACAATCCTGATCACAAGAATTATGAAGGTTTATTTTTAATACAGATTTCCAGGCCTTGCCCAAGACCTACTGAATCAGAATCTACAGTAGAGGGGCTTAGAACTTATATGTTCCTAAGTATTCCAGGATGATTCCTCTGATCAGATGAATATAGCTTACCTACTACTACTGAGGGATTTAATTCACAGCACTGGACCAAAATTGTCCATGGCTCCCATTATTGGTAAAATCAAGTTCAGATTCCTGGCTTTTCATTTAAGACCCTCTGCCATCTAGTCTACAAACATCCTTCCAATCATCATCCCCATTATTGTTTCTCACATACTTTATGCCCAAATCACACTATTTGTCATTCTAGAACTTTTTCTGCATTTTTCCACCATATTTTTGTTCACGTAATACCCTTAGTCTGGACATCCCTATACCCATGTCTCTCTGTGTTCAAACCACATCCATCCTTCAAAGCTCATCCTAGCTTTATTCATGCCCTTTCATGCAGCATCCATAGCAAGTAAATACATCTACTGCTGTGCTATTATTTTGCTATTTTGTGTGTATGCCTGCCTCTCCCCTTCAAGATGAAGCTCCCTGAGGAAGATGACTATCCATTATTCATGATTACAGTAAGCACTAAGCAGTAAGGAGTGCTTACAGTAAACAACACAAGTTGGTGCTCAAATGTTTAGATGAATAAATAAGTGAAACAGCAGCAACAATCAGAACCAACTGCTTGGGGAAAACTGGTCTTTCCATTATTCCCTTTATTCACTTACCATTACCATTTCACTGTCTGAATGCCCCGCTTTTTTCTTCCTCTTTACTAATCAAGTCCTACAGTCTTTAAGACATTTTCTTTCAAATTATGGCCCAACAACTATTTGTATCAGAATGACCAGGGTTGTTTGTTAAAATGCAGACACCAAGATTATTATTCCCAAATTTGAATTACAATCTCTGCCAGAAGGACCCCAAAGATCTGCATTTATGACCAATGTTCCCAAATAATTCTTTTGCACAGAGATATTGAGAACATGTTTTAAACTTGGTTCAAGCTCCTTTCTTCCTAGGAACCCCAACAATTTGAGTCCTTACTGAGGACTTGATTCTATGTTGTTGCCTTATGACCTTGTTTACTGTTGGCTTATAATTTTCATTTTGTAAGCTGTCAAATAATTACGATCTTTGTGAGTTGTGGATACTAAAATAACTTCCAAGAAAATATCACATAAAACACATATTAATGGTTAAGAATATTCCCCTGAAATCAACCTGCCTCCATTCATATCCCAACTCTAGCACTTACTAGCTACATGACTTTGGGCTAGTTACTTTACCCCTCCCTGTCTCTACTTTCCCATTTATAAAATGGAATCATGATGCTGTATCATAGAAAACATATATGATAGGGCTTTTGTGAGGATTGCATGGAATATTCATGGAAATAAAAGTAGATTACACCAAGAAACATAGTCATAATTACTACTGCATGTTGATTCCTGTTCAAAAAGCCCTTTCATTCCTCTTGGGTAAACAGGACACATAACTAAAAAAGACTAACTATATACTATTTTAGAGTTCCTTGTCTTTTCCATGTTTCCCTCACAGTACACAGATACCCTGTACATGGAAGAGCAGGTACAGAGGAAAGGACAAGGATCCAGCACTAAAACACAATACACAAATCTAATATTCAAGGCCTTACTCAGGAAGGATTCCTATGGTTCTAAATAATATAGAGGTAATTCCCATCTAACCCACGACAAATGTCAGTACTGAGTCTCTAACTGTTTAGAGTTTTCACCAGCCAATCCCATGGTGGGCTTTGTCATTGTCCCAGTGCAAGAATAGTAACTTCTCAGCCTGTGATTTCATACAAAGGCATTTTGATCACCTCTTTTCAGAGGTCTAGGCACCCTCACCTCCCATCCCAGTTCAGTGCTTTTTCCTCTCATCATCTCAACTATTATTCTACTGTAAAGAATGTTCAAGGAGATGTATTCTGTGAAAGATAAACAGGTCCTTTTATGACCTTTCATGAAACAGTCTGGTGGAGATTACGTCTTCCCGGCACCCTTTTTTATCTTCTTATGGAAAGATGAAAGAGATAAAGTCCATTATACTCTTGCTTGAGTCCTAAGGTTCACCTATTTTCAATAACCATTTGTCAAGTGTTTTTTGTCCACAAGATTTCTGGATTCAATTTCTTTGTCTAGCTAATATTTTAGGTCACAGTTTATGTACTGGCAAAGGTTCTCTGGGGACAAGTATTTGTTGTGTGTAACAGTGAAGAGTATTCCCACAATGCTCTGTATTAAAAGCCAACCAAAAACCAAGGTGGTATGTTGTCTTGTAAGTCATTCTAAAAATTTCATTCATTCAATATTTTATTCTGTACACTTAAAGGGCAAGTCTTCTTTTCTGTGAGCTGTTTTTTAAATTCTCCTAATTCTAATGGTCATTTTGATAATGATTCTATTGAAATATAATTCACATATAATAAAATCCACCCTTTTAAAGTGTACAATTCAGTGTCTTTTAATATATTTACAGGGTTGTGCAAAGATCACCATCTAATTTTAAAACATTTCTGTCATTCCAAAGAGAAAGTCTGTATTCATTATCTACTATTCCCAGCCTCCATAAACCTCTGTTCTACTTCCTATCTACATGAATTTGCCTTTTCTAAACATTTCATACAAATGGAAATAAACAATATGTGGTCTTTTGTGACTGACTTCTTTGATTTCGCATGTTTCCAAGGTTCCTCCACATTATAGGATGTTTCAGCACTTCATCCCTATTTATTGTTGACTAATATCTCATTGTACAAATATAGCACAGTTTGTTTATCCATTCATCAGTTGATAGACATTTGAGTAGTTTCCACTTTCAGGCTATTATGAAATATGCTGCTACGACCATGTGTGTACAAGTTTTGTATGATTATGTTTTCATTTCTCTTGTGTATATGGCTAGGAATGGAATTACTGAGTAATATGGTTAACTCTATGTTTAACATTTTAAGGAAATGCAAAACTGTTTTCCAAAGAGGGTGCACCAGTTTACAGTCCTACCAGCAATGAAGGTTCAAATTTCTCCATATCCTCACTAACATTTTTCTTTTTTTTATCACCATCTTAGTGTATGTGAAGTGGCTCTGATTGTGATTTTGATCTGCACATCCCTAAAAACTAATGAAGTTAAGCATTTTTTCATGTGCTTATTGGCCATTCATATTATCATCTTTGGAAAATGTCTATTCAAATATTTAACTATAGTTCAATAAGATTCTTTTTCTTTTTTCTTTTTTAAGAGTTTTTCTATATTCTGGATATAAATCCCTAACAGACATATGATTTGCAAATTTGTATCACATTCTGTGGGTTGTCTTGACTTTCTTGATGGTGTCAGTTTTCACTTTTGATCGAGACAAATTTATCAAATTTTTCCTTTGTCACATCTAAGAAATCATTGCCTAACGCATGGTCCATGCTTTTTTCTAAGGATTACACTTCTAACTCTTACAATTAGGTTTATGATTAATTTTGAGTTAACTTTTTGTCTAAGGATATTAGGGGTCTAGCCTCATTGTTGTGCCTGTGAATAACCAGTTGTTCCAACATCATGTATTGAAACAACAATTCTTTGTAAAAAATAAATTCACCATACATGTAAGGGTTAATTTCTGGGCTCTAAGTCCTTCATATTTGTTCTTTTCCAAGATCGTTTCAGCTATTCTGAGTTGCTTGCATTTCTATATGACTTTTCAGATCAGCCTATCAATTTCTACAATAAAGGTAGCTTTGACAGGAATTGCACTGAATCTGTAGGTCAATTTGAGGAGTATTTCCATCTTAACAATAATAAGTCTTCCAATGAATGAATATAAGATATCATTCCACTTATTCAGGTCTTCTTTAATTTCTTTCAATGATGTTTTGTGGTTTTGTGTGTACAAGTTTTGAACTTATTTTGTTAAATTTATTACTAAATATTTTATTCTTTTTTGATGCTATTGTATATAGAATTTCTTTCTCAATTTCTTTTTTGGATTGTTCATTGCTGGCAAGTACAGAGAAATAAAATTCATTTGTGTATATTGTTCTTATATCCTGCAATCTTGCTGAACTCACCATTAGTGCTAAATTGTGTGTATATGTGTGTGTTATCTGTTTATCCCTTTGGATTTTCTATATACAAGATCATGTCATCCCAGTCATTTAAAAATATAGTTTTGTGTCTTCCTTTCCAATCTGCATGTCATTTATTTCTTTTACTTGCTTAATTGTTCTGGCCAGAACCTTCAGTACAATATGGAATAGAAGTGGTGAAAGACTGGACATCCTTGAATTCATCCTAATCTTAGGAGAAAAGCTTTCAATTTTTCACCATTGACTATGATGTTATCTGTTGTTTTTTTCATAAATTCCCTTTATAAGACTAAGGAAGTTCCCTTCTATTCCTAGTTTATTGAGTATTTTCATAATGACAGGGTGTTGAATTTTGTCAAATGTGTTTTCTATATCTTCTGAGATGATACAGCGATTTAATTCTACTTTATTTTACTAACTTATACTAATATATTCTTGACTAATATATTAATCATATTACTAATATGACATTGATTTACTTACAGCTTTGAGGTATAACTGATATACAAAAACTGCACATATTTAGTGTATATAGTTTGTTGAGTTTGAACATATGCATATTCCTGTAATACTAACATGACAATCAAGGTAATAAATTTATCTGTCACCTGCAAAAGTTTCCTTGTGTCTCTCTGTTTTTAGTTTTTAGGGGTTTGTGTTTTTGTTTTGGGTGGTAGTTGTTTTTGTGGTAAGAACACTTACCACAAATTTATTACCTGTTAAATTTATTACTAAATATTTTATTCTTTTTTGATGCTATTGTATATAGAATTTCTTTCTCAATTTCTTTTTTGGATTGTTCATTGCTGGCAAGTACAGAGAAATAAAATTCATTTGTGTATATTGTTCTTATATCCTGCAATCTTGCTGAACTCATGTATCTCATGATACATCCTGCTAACAAATTTTTAAGCACACAACACCACATTGTTAACTAGAGGCACTATGCTGTACAGTAGATCTCTAGAACTTACTCATCTTGTATAACTATAACTTTATACCCATTGAATAACTCCCCACTTCCCTCTCTCCCACCCCCACTCTCCAGAAACAACTATTTGACTTTCTGCTTCTACAAGTTTGAATAGTTTAGCTAACTCATATAAGTGTATGTATTTGCAATCTTTTGTGACTGATTAATTTCACTTAGCATATCTCCCAGATTTATTAATGTTGTCAGAAATGGTAATATTTCCATCTTTTTCAAGGTTGAATAATATTCCTATACATATTATATGTATATAGGTCACATTTTCTTTATCCATTCATCTGTCAGGGGACATTTGGGTTGCTTCCATATCTTAACTATTGTGACTAATGCATCAGTGAACATGGGAGTACAGTTATCTTTTCAAGATCCTAATTTCAATTCGTTTGGATATGCACCCAGAAGTGGGATTTCTGGATCACACAGTAGTTCTATTTCTAATTTTCCTAGCAATCTCTATACTGTTTTCCAGAGACTGTACCATTTATACAGCCACCAACAGTTCACAAGGACTGCAGTTTCACCACAACCTCACTGACATTGGTGGTCTATTTAGTTTTATGATTGCCATCCTAACAAGCATGAGTTGATATCTCATTGTAATTTTGGTTTGCATTTTCTTGATTATTACTGATGTTGAGAACCTTTTCATATACCTGCTGGACATTTTGTACATCTTCTCTGGAAAAATGTCTATTCAAGCTCTTTGCCCATTTTTAATCAGGTTGTTTTTTGTTACTGAATTGTAAGAGTTCCTTATATATTTTGGAAATTTAGTCCTCATCAGATAGATGATCTACAAGTATTTTCCCCCACTCCATAAGTTGCCTTTCACTCTATTGTTTCCCTTGATTGATTTTCATGTTGAACAACTTTGTGATCCTGGGATAAATCCCACTTGGTTATGGTATATTATCCTTTAAATATGTTATTTGATTTGGTTTGCTAGTTTTTTGTTGAACATATTTAAATCTATATTCATATGGGATATTGATCTGTTTTCTTACCTTTTCATGTCTTTGTTTGATTTTGATATCAGAGTAACACTGGCCTCATAGCATGAATAGGGAAATTATCTTCTTCTATTTTTTTAGAAGAGACTATGAAAAATTTGTATTAATTCTTCTCTAACATTCATAGAATTCACCAGTGAAAACTTCTGGGTCTTTCTGAGACATATTTTATAGCCTAACACATGGTCTATCTAGAAATATTCCTCATGCACCTGAGAAGAATGTGTATCTGCTATTTTGGGACAGAGAGCTCTGTATGTGCCTTTTAGGTAGCTGTTTTATATATAATATAGTATTGTTGAACTCTTCCTCAGGGACAGTTTCTATTGACTGCTTTTTCCTAAGATTGGACCGAAGTTTCCTGTTTCTTGTGTTTCAAAATTTCTGTTGAAAACTGGACATTTTAAATAATATAATGTAATGGTTGAAAATAAGCTCACTTTCCCCACAGTATTTGATTTTGGTGTCTGCTGCTGCATCTGTCTTTTCAGTGATTTTCCTGGACTGTAAAGTCTGTGTTCTTTGTCATGTGCAGCCACTGAAGTTTCTGTTCAGTTAGCTTAGTGGTCAGCTAACCATTGAACAGAGCCGTTTCTTTCTTGACTGCTTTGAACCAGTGTCTCCTAAACACTGCAGAGGGGCTCTGTGTGTGTGTTTGGGGCATGACTTCAACACTCTGCAGTTTGAAATCTACCTCAGCCTTGACTTCCACTTGTGCAGAGTTTCAAGGTCAACCAGAGTGAGAAATTAGAATGTTCCCAGGTCTTTCCTGGGCACTGCACAACTCAGCACATGCATATAGCCTCCCATAACCCCAGAAATATGTCAGCACTTTCCCAGGACCCCTCTGTACATCTCATTCCCCATATTTTATTATTTAGTTTTGTGGCCAACCCCTCATTTGCCCCAGTTGGTGTTATTATCTCAGGCAGTCAGGTGTTAAAACAGTTCCTGCTGATTATTTTGTTTTTTACAAACAACCTAGGGAAAGGGCTTTCCCACAAAGTGAGCATTAAGTCAAATAGAGACAACCCCTGTGAAGTGGTCTTTTCCAGGGAACTGCCAGACAGGTGAAATACTGACAGTTCTCTGGGAATCAGCTTTTATTCTTCTTCTTCAGTGGCTGCTAGGCTGCTGATTGCCTGAGCTACCATGTTGGTGAGCCTGCTGGTTTTCAAGGCTACTGCAGAGCTTGGAAAAGAGGATGGGAATAGAGCAAGTTAAAATACCACAAAGCTTGCTGTTTTTAGGAGATTCTGCTATTTTTCTTGAATAAATAATCTTCATATTGTTGCAAGTTATGGTGAATTTTCAGACTTCTAAAACAGTTGATTTTCATAATTTTTGCCAGTGCTTTTGTTGCTTCTATGGAATAGAAGACTTTCAGAGGTCCTAGTACACCATTCCCAAAGTGCTTCTCTCTAATAGCCTCTTCAAAAAGTGCTGTTTGGAAAGACTTGTACCTTGAATATGTAAATAATTCTCAAAACTCAATAATTAAAAAGGCACAACAAAAAAAGAAGCTGCACGAAAAAATACTCAACATCTTTAGTCATTAGGGAAATGCAGATTTAAACTACAAAGACATACCACTACACACCTAACTAGAATATCTAACCTCTAAAAAGAAAGAAAAAATGACAATGCTAAGGGCTGGTAAGGCTGCAGACAACTGAAACTCTCACACATCGCTGAGGATTACGCGGAATGGTTCAGCCACTGTAGCTTTTCATAAAGTTAAAAATACCCCTACCGTTAGTCCTGCAATCCTAAGGTTTTTTTTACTGAAGTATCATTGATATACAATGAAATAAAAGCATGTGTCTGCAGGGAAAACAGTGTAGCACAGAGAAGGCAAATAGTGAATCTATGGCATCTTACTACAGTGATGGACAGTGACTGCAATGGGGTATGAGTGGGTACTTGATAATATGGGTAAATGTAGTGACCACATTGTTTTTTCATCTGAAACCTTCGTAAGAGTGTATATCAATAATACCTTAATAAAATTTTTTTAAAAAGCATGTGTCTTATAAAACCCTGCATGCAAATGTTTTTACCAGCTTTATTCACAATTGCCAAAAACTGGAAACAACCCATGACAATCAACTGGTAAGCAAATAAACTACTGATAACATGCAGTGATATGGATGAATCTCCAATGCATCATGCTATGTAAGAGAAGCCAGACTCAAAAGGCTATATACTGTATGACTCCATTTACATGACATTCCAGAAAAGGCAAAACTATATAATGAGAAAATAAATTAGTGGTTGCCAGGCACTGGGGCTGGGGAAGAGGAATGACCACAAAGAGGCATGAGGGAACATTGTGAGGTGAGGGTAAACTTCAATAAAGAGGTTACCTAACTGTTTGCATTTATTGATATTCATAAAACCACACACTTAAAGGGGGTAAATTTGACTGCATGTAATTACACCTCAATGAACTTGGACTTAAAAGGAAAAAATTCCTCCCTGCTCTAAACATCATTTTTCTTGGTTAAATTAGTTTTATCCTCAACCCTTAGCCAATTTCTAACAATTATTTGTTTAGCAAACTATGCAGAGTTGAAATTTATCCTTCATGAAGCATCTAACAATGTCATCACACCATGAATTGTCTTCATACACAATATGTAAGAGAATTTGATAGACAAGAGGGAAAAAATTAACTCGGCAACATATCTAGCTAAAAAATGTAACTATGAGGAGATTCAATGTAGCATTTTTATAATAACAAAAATATAAAAACAACGTAAGTGCCTATCAATATCTGATTAACTAAATGATAATATAGATCCCTATCATAGAATATTATGTAGTAACTAAAATAATTATATAATTATAGTTCAATACTTATTAATATGAAAAGGTATCTACAGTATTTTGTTAAGGTAAAAACAAATTACTAAATAGCATCCTAGTATAATTTTGCTTTGGAAACACCTGTGAAAATATTCCCCAACATGTAGATGCTGGATGTCTCTTGGAATAGTGGAGGTAGTTTATATTTTCTTCTTGGTTTATGATGGACATGTACGTAATTACCCTACTTCTTGTGTCAAGACCTGTTAGCCTGAGTCTGTAGCTGTCTGGGTAACTAACCCCATCCTTGTTTTGCAGCACTCAGTTCAGGGAAGCTAGAAGCTAAGGCTGTGAGGGTCTAGGGAGCCTGAAGGTTATGAATGAGCATTGTGTTCAAGCAAAAGCATACTTTACTGAATCAACTCACAGGAGAACTTTTGTATATTTTTTAACACCAGCATGGATTAGAGATGCACCTGGCTCAGATGAGTGTTCCTAGCACATTTCAAACCACACAGGCAGAACTGCTGCATCCTCAAGTATAAAAGACTGGGCATGGAGAGAAGCACTGAGCTTCCAGAAGTTTTGATGTAACCAACAGTCACTCAGACTTTTCAGCCACAACAGCGTACCTGCTAGGGAGGTCCTTTTTAGGTGACCTGGAAACTTATATCTCCAACTGTCATTGGATAATATTGCTATGACCTCCTTCTGAAACCTCTAGACAAATCTTGTTTAATTTCCCAAACATGGTCTGTGTCTGACGGTCAATCTGAACCTACTACAATTGACATTTGTAAAATCAGTTAATTTCCACTTGTAAAAAAGAAAACCTTTATAGCGAATCTGTAATATCATTCATAACAAATAAAATGAAAAAGACAACCTGTTGGTTATAAGACTAAAAATCCTCATTAAATTAAAATTGACACTTCTCTTTGAACTATGAATTCTGAGTTCTTTCAAAGATAGGCTTCATTATTACTTAGCTGGTATAATTCATTGTAGTTTCCTATTATAGAATTTATGAAGTTATGCAAAATTTAATTTAAAAACTTCCAATGTGTAAAACAATCTCTGGAGAAAATTTTTTAAAAATAATATTCTTTCTAAGCCATCCTAAAAGCAAAGCATGACTTAAAAAGTGGATGTAGAAGACTGGTTATAAAATAAACAACCAGAAAGCTATTGAAAGGACTATAATAAATCAGCTGAGAAAAGGAGGAATCCTAGTTGTAGGAACTACTTACATCCATACCTAAGCTGTCACAGTAGAATGGAAGTTATTTTTTTTAGTGTCTGCTTACATACTAAGTATTGGTAGGGAAACTGAAAATGCACAAACATCTACATAAAAACACATGCACCAAAACACACACACAAAACCAAATTATGGATGCCTACCCAATTACCCTTCCTATGGAACTGAAGAGTAATCAACTCTAATCAAGTAGTTAATTAAGAATATAGGACACAAAACACGCCAAATTTGTCTTGATCTCAAATACAGCACCATTGAAAGTGCAGACATGATTACTGATTGATTTACATATTGTGAGTCACATTCCCACTGAACACAAGCCCTGAAAACTTGGGTGATTACTCCACTGTAATGCACTGAGGTTTGAGTGCATGTGGTGTTTCACAAAGGCAGCCCTGTTGGGAGCCATAGGCCATAGAAACAATGGTCTTGCCCTTTTCACCTAGGTCTCTAGTTTCTCAAGCCTGCCCCGTTTAGGAAAGATCAATTGATCCAGTTTGCCATTAGACCGCTGGGATAGAGATTAAGCAGCTGCCATGATAACATCTCCTCCTTAGTAAAACATTTTGTCTTTTCTCAGTAATCCCCCACCCATGATCTTTTCCAGAGAACATTCTTCAGTTAGGTATCCTAGCAACCTAGATAACCCTTGCCACTTCAGCTGGGGCTGTTTCCCCCTCCTAGCTCCTATATAATCTACCTTGTAAGAATAAACCTTGAGACCTTGATCAGACTATCGACTTGGTCTCCTTCTTTGTGTCTGGTTTGTCTCTCATCCAGGTTAACTTCCCCTTGAATCCTTGTTGAACTCCCCACTGGCCAGGGCAAGTGGTGCCTAACGTGGGGCTCGAGGTACGAAGCCTGATCTGGACGTCGCTCATATGGACGGCCGTCCTTCTTTCTTTGGATCGCCACCCCGCCGATGAGTGAAGATCCGCACGAAGATCACCACAGGAGTACCCGACTGTGACACAGATCGGTAAAGGTAAGGAAAGCAACGCAATCATGGGGCAAACACTAAATAAGCATGAGTTATTTGTTAAAGGACTTAAGGCTTCTCTCAAGACATGAGGGATATGGGTTAAGAAAAAAGATTTAGTTAAATTTTTTATCTTGCTAGAAGATGTCTGCCCATGGTTCCCCCAGGAAGGAACTATAGATGAAAAACGGTGGCGCCCAGTTGGCGACTGCCTGAATGATTATTATCATTCCTTTGGCCCTGAGAAGGTCCCAGGAGAGGCATTTTCTTATTGGAATCTCATAAACGATGTGTTGCATGTCCGCCACTGTCACCCAGATGTTTCAAAGATTGTTGATGATAGTGAAAATTATCTGAAGGGGAAGTTTAAAACCAGTCAGACTTCTCTCCACAAAAAGGAGGTCCCCGAGGACCTTCATCCCTCCTCCCCAGCCTCTAATTGTCCCTCTGTCTCCATTCCCATGCCTGAGGTTAATAATGATCCGCCATCTAGCGCCCCACCCCCAAAATCTATTTACCCAGTCCTGTCCGGTCTCAAGTCCAACAGCCCTGATGATGATCCCCTCTCCCCTGAAGAGGAGGCCGAACTAAAAGATGCCGCCGCTAAGCACCATAATCTTGATTGGCCCCCTCAAGCACCTTTAGGTGCATGTCCACCGCCCTATAACATACCACCCCCTTTCTGTACTCAACCCAATCTAGAAGAAATAACTAGACAAGCCACTGTTAAACTCTCTCGGGAGGCGCAGTCCCTTAAGGCACTGCTTCAGATCAAAAGGGAGAGATCCCAATTGCTTAGGCAATTTCATGACCTTGACTTAGAAATAAGCTCCCCTCCCACCCCCCCATCCATCCTGTTCAGAAAATACTCTCTCAAGTGAAGCTCATTATGTCTCAATCAAGGCTTTCGCCCTGGGCAAGGGTTGGGCAAACACTCTCAGGGCTCAAAAGAGCCGGTCCTGGTCACCATAAAAACTGATCGTGCTGGAATTACCTATGAAAATTTACCCTAACAGCCATTGACATACCTGTACCCCATGCAGATAAAATATCCTGGAAAACAACAGAGCCTGTATGGGTTGATCAATGGCCCTTAACTTCTGAAAAACTGGCTGCAGCCACAATATTAGTACAGGAACAACTTGCTGCAGGCCATATCGAGCCCACCACCTCCCCCTGGAATACTCCTCTTTTTGTCATAAAGAAAAAATCAGGAAAATGGAGGTTACTTCAAGATCTTAGAGAAATCAATAAAGCTATGATACCTATGGGGGCCTTTCAACCAGGCCTCCCCACTCCTGTGGTAATTCCTGCGGGATATTGTAAAATCATTATTGACCTAAAAGATTGCTTTTTCACAATCCCCCTACATCCTAAAGACCGCAAGCATTTTGCATTTAGTTTGCCGGTGATTAATTTTAAAGGCCCTATGCCAGGATTCCAATGGAAAGTTCTGCCCCAAGGAATGGCAAACAGCCCTACTCTGTGCCAAAAATTTGTAGCTCAAATTATAGACCCATTTAGGCAAAGATGGCCTTCTACATATTTAATTCATTACATGGACGACATCCTCATGGCTGGTCCTAACCCCCACTGAACTCCTTGCTTATTCCCAAGAGCTTTCTAGGGCCCTTACCAGAGCTGGTCTTCAGATAGCCCCCGATAAAATTCAATTAAAACCCCCTTACTTGTTTTTAGGCTTTGAACTCTTTCATAATAAGATTCTTTCACAAAAGGTTCAACTTAGAACCGATTGCTTAAAAACTTTAAATGATTTTCAAAAACTTCTAGGAGATATCAATTGGCTCAGGCCTTATCTCAAGCTAACTGCTGGAGAGCTTAAACCCTTGTTTGATATTCTTAAAGGGGACCCAGATCCTACTTCCAGTCCCTCATTAACAGCCCCCGCCCTAGAAGCCCTAAAGGCAGTGGAAGCCGCAATTCTAAACCAAAGGGTCAACTTTCTCTCTTATGAGAAGCCTCTTCTCCTAGTCATTTGTGCTACTGATTTTACACCCACCAGAGTGTTCTGGCAAGAGGGGCCCCTTTTTTGGGGTCCATTTACCTGCCTCGCTACCCAAACTCCTTATCCCCTATACCTTCTGGATGGCTGAGCTGATAAAAATCGGACGCGACCACAGCAGGAAAATAATCGGTAAAGACCCTGACAAAATTGTCCTACCCTATTCCCCTACCCAAATCCAGTGATTGATGGAGAATGACGATGAATGGGCAACATCCTGCACCTCTTTCCAGTAAGTCCTTGACAATCATTACCCTGCTAACAAGCTTCTCCATTTTCTAAGGACCCAACCATTTGTTTTCCCTACATTGACCTCCTCCCAACCCCTTCCTCAAGCCCCCCTAGTTTTCACCGATAGCTCCTCCAATGGAGTGACAGCATTCACCATAGATAATCAAACCACTTCCCTACAATCCCCATTCCACTCCGCTCAATTGGTTGAACTCTTTGCTGTTTTACAAGTTTTTCAACAACTCCCAAATACTCTATTTAACCTATATACTGATAGTGCTTATATTGCTCAATCCATTCCCCTTTTAGAAACCGTGCCCTATATACAACCCACTACAAATGCCACCCCTCTGTTTTTTTCCATCCAGCACTGCATACATTCCAGGCAACATCCCAGCGTATAGAGCAACTCATAAAGTATATGTATCCTTCCTTAAAATATCACCCCCTGGCTCTCCCAAAACCCAGAGGAATCGATCTTAATTCACCCATGAGCAGCCTGCTTAAAGAAACTCACAAACTCCTTAATCTTACCAACCCTGACCTTGCATCTGATTGTTGGCTTTGTCTGCCTTGGGGAACACCCATGCCTCTAGCTATTCTCACACCCAATATCACACAAAATCTCCAAAATAATAACCATTGCTCACTTTCCTCTCCTTTTAAAGTACAACCAGTATCACTAGATAACATAACCTGCTTGTACCAGAGATTTCAAAATAATTCCTATGATACTGACCTAGGGAACATTTCTTTCAGCCACTGCTCAGAAATTCTTGTCACTAATGTTACAAACAGTATCCTATGCCCCCCCAAAGATCAAATCTTTGTTTGTGGGACTAACACGGCATACACCTCTCTACCCACCAACTGGACAGGGCAGTGCACCACTGCTAACCCTTTACCTGATACATCCTTAGTTGACAGAAAAGAATCAGTACCTTTGCCAACCTTTGATTATTACCCCGTAAGGCATAAAAGAGCAGTTACTGTCCTTCCTCTGTTAATTGCTCTTGGAGTCACAGGCGGTCTGGCGACCGGTACTGCAGGAATGGGTGTTGCCATACACAAATATAATCAACCATCCCATCAATTAATTAATGATATTGAGGCTGTTTCAGGAACCTTACAAGATCTTCAAGACCAAATAGATTCCCTTGCAGAAGTAGTCTTACTGAACAGGCGTGGCCTAGACCTTCTCACCCTGGAACAAGGCGGCATCTGCTTAGCCTTAGAAGAGAAATGCTGCTTCTACGCAAACAAGTCCGGAGTAGTTCGTGACAAAATAAAAAGACTCCAAGAAGATCTCGTGCAAAGAAAGAAAAAACTGTTTGAAAATCCCCTATGGACTGGGATGAGTGGGTTTCTTCCTTATCTTCTCCCTATACTAGGACCCTTCCTTAGTCTCATGCTTGTGTTCTCCCTTGGCCCTTGGGCCTTCCGGAGAATTACCACCTTCATTAGAGAACAGATCAGTACCGCCCTCGGCAGACAGATACAAGTCCACTATCACCAGCTTGACCTGGCAGACCAAGGCTATGATGTGCCAGATGACTCCCCTCCTTTAGAAGCTGCATAGGATTCAGACCTATGCATATCGGCTCACAATAAAGTGAGTGCGATATGGGCACCAATGTGGGTGCGAAGCTAAGCATCGCAAGGGAAGGTCCATGAACCGCCTCTGAATTCCCTGAAAGAAAAACCTGGCTTGCATGGAAGTTGGTATCTAAAATAAATACGCCCTTCCTCCCCTCCACAAAAGATACCAAGGGCCAACGTTGACCCCCATCAATGGGGAGTCTCGGAGGAGCCAGGTCACTACTTCCCCAGTTGGTTAATGCCCACCGCTAAATAGCGGGCCTCCCCCTCTTTTGTATAAAAGAAGGGAGGAGATGTCAGGAGCCATAGGCCATAGAAACAATGGTCTCGCCCTTTTCACCTAGGTCTCTAGTTTCTCAAGCCTGCCCCGTTTAGGAAAGATCAGTTGACCCAGTTTGCGATTAGACCACTGGGATAGAGATTAAGCAGCTGCCATGATAACATCTCCTCCTTAGTAAAACATTCTGTCTTTTCTCAGTAATCCCCCACCCATGATCTTTTCCAGAGAACATTCTTCAGTTAGGTATCCTAGCAACCTAGATAACCCTTGCCACTTCAGCTGGGGCTGTTTCCCCCTCCTAGCTCCTATATAATCTACCTTGTAAGAATAAACCTTGAGACCTTGATCAGACTATCGACTTGGTCTCCTTCTTTGTGTCTGGTTTGTCTCTCATCCAGGTTAACTTCCCCTCGAGCCCTTGTTGAACTCCCCGCTGGCCCAGGCACGGCACAAACACCTAGACCTTCCATATAGACTAACACATAAAGACAGCCTTTGTCTCAATCAATGCAGAGCAATTCTGAGCTCTTATTTGCCTAGCATTCATTATACATAACACTTTAGCTATGGAATCACACATCCCAGATTTTCACATGTTATTTAAGTGTTCCACTATTACATACCTTGTCCTGCTTTTCAGACTAGAAAAACAGTCTTCCTAACAATAGCATAAAAGAAAGGGCTGTTGCTGGCAAAGAAGTCCTTGGGAAGACAAGAAATACACAGCTGAAGAGAAGAAGCTGGCAGAGAAGTAAAAGGTGTAACCTAGTGCCCAGCCACTCAGAGGAGCGGTCATGACCCCAGCCTCATTGTGGCCAAGGCTTCATGATAGTCATGTGACTTCCTAATAGCATGGACGGCTGTATATCTCAGTATCTTCATAACTTTAAATAGGTATGAGAAGATCGGCATTTTTGTATAGTATTAACACCACAGAAATAATCAAGGGCAGCAGTCTCCAAACTTTTTAATCCTATATCCATCCTCCTGGGAAAACATTTTGAGTATTCACTCCCAACACATGTTTGTCTGTTTGTTTGTTTATAAATATATACATGTACTACTGTCCTTCACTACTATCATTTGGCATAATATGTACTTTTCATGAGATTAATCATTAACAATTATTTTTTTTAGCTCAATGGTTTCAAACTGTTTTGTGATTTTTGTGTGTGTGATATGATGGATAAAGAGTTAAAATTAGGAGTAGGAGTGTCAACTCTAATTTCCTTGTCATTCCCTTGCATTACTAGTTTATCTTCAAAGCAAAATTCTTTGGTTAATATCTTTTTAAACTACTTGTTCCTTGTGTGAGGATTTTAATTTACATCTACACTATTATCCACAGATCCACTTCACCAGGCACGTATGAACTGTGAAATACCGCAGCATGCTGAGAATGAATGCAGGGTGAGAACACTGGATTGTGGAGCCACCACACCCTCACCTCCTCCAGCTGTCACACATGGCATGTACTATATACACTGAGGAAAGGAGCCAGAGAAATCTGCATTATTAATTATTAGTAAAGCTTAATATATTTCTCACATATATAATCATTTTAAATTAAAGTTCTAATATTTTCTGCATGAATCCTGATTTGTTTAGCCACACCCCTCTCCTACAATGTATACAAGAGTAACTCTCAACATGAGAACTGAAATAACCAATAAACAAATCATTAATATTAATTGATTAATTAATATTAATTGATTAATTGATTAATTAATTGATTAATTACCTGAGGTAAGTATTATAAGGAAAGGGCAGGTCACTAGATTACCTCAGACCAAACAACAAAACAAAAACACTCAAATTTCTAAAAACCAACCTCCATATGAGCTAAGTCCAATAGACCCATCATCCTGATATTTAATCTTTACACTTTTCTGAACCATTCTATAAAAAACATAGCAATGACCTTCCATGATATTGTCCTCAACTACACCTCAATATTTCTTATTTACTTTCATTATTTTCTATCCTTCCTATTGGAACCATTTCTTCTTAAACAATGAATATTTTAAAAGTCTGTTTCTCAACTAACATAATCTCAATTTAGTTCACTTTGGAACACTGTCCAGGATGCCTCTGATAGACTCTCCATCCAAGTTCCCCATCAGCCTACCCACTAAGTCCTTGGTCATGTTCTCTCACACAAAGACCTGTCCAAAGTGACCATCTATTACCATCTAAGTTTAGAGCCATCAGACCCCTCTGAATTTCCCATTTCCCTCCATCCCTCATATTCTTCAGTCTACAAGACATCTAAGACAAGCTATCCTATTGTTTAAACAAATTCAAAACAACACAGAAAGCCATTCAGCCTCATCTTCACATCGCTTTCCGCACCCTACAGGTATCACCACATGCCATCTGTGACTTCAAAAAGCATCACTTATACCACAACCCTGTCTGGACACAAAGTGTAGTTAGAGCACTGCCAGTGCCTGCTGTGGCTAACTTGGAAACAGTGGAGCCTACACCACAATCACTGCCATTTTTTCCCCAGCTTTATGGAGGTTTGACTGACAGAAATTGTGTGTTTTTAAGGTGTTCACTGTGATAATTTAGTATATGTATACATTGTATAATGATTACCTCAAGTTGATGAATATGTCCATCACTTCACATAATTACCATTTTTATGTGTAGTGCAAATACTTAAGATCTACTCTCTTAGCAGATTTCAAACAAAGAACACAGTATTGACTATAGTAACCATGCTGTATATTATGTCAACCATAATTTATTCATCTAAAAACTGAAAGTTTGTAGCCTTTGACCAACATTTCCCCATTTCTCCACCCACCCTTCCAGTCCCTAGTGACATTCTAGTCTACTTCTATCAGTTCAACTTTTTTAGATCCTACATATAAGTAAGATCCTGCAATATTTGTTTCTCTATGTCCAGCTTTTTTTATTTTGCATGTTGTACTCCAGGTTCATCCATACTGTCAAAAATGACAGGATTTCCTTCTTTTTGATGACTGAATAATATTCTGTAGGTGTGTGTGTGTGAGTGGGTGTGTGCGTGTGTGTGTGTGTGAGTATATGTGTACCACATTTTCTTTACTCTTTCATCTATCACTGGGCATTTAGGTCATTTTCATATCTTGGGTATTATGAATAATGCTGCAATGAACATAAGAGTGCAGATATCTCTTCAAGGTATTGATTTATTTCCTTTGGATAGATACCCAAAATGGGACTGCTGGATCATAAGGCTGTGGTATTTTTTATTTGCTGAGGAACCTCCATATTGCCTTCCTGAGTGGTTGCACCAATTTACATTCTTTTATGTGCTATGAAATCTCCGTGACTGTCTCTACCATTCCTATGCTTCAGTCAAACCTTCTGGAAGTGACCCCCCAACAAAAAAAGAAAAAATCAAAAAATTATGGATAAAGAAAAACAATCAAAAGGCATATTTGTTTCTTAATGAGTAAGAAAAAGGGTTTAACTTTACTTCAAACACCTGGAAATAACTGGCATAAGCCAAATGTCATCAAACACTAAATAACAGAAACACTAGGCACCACTTTTTCTCACAGCATAAAAAAATTGATCTTTAAAACCCACATAATAGGAAGGATGATGTAATTAAGCAATCAGTGACTTAGGTGTTGCTATTTGCAGAAAGCTTTCCTGGGGTTTACAAAATGTATCAGGGTGACATGCAAAGTGGAGCAATCCATTTCTGACACAGACAGACCCAGGGAAGAAAATGATTCCTTACCATTAAGATTTTTAATTGTCCCTCTCAGTCCTTCAGCACAGAAACTCTTCTTTTCCACAAAGAGATCACAGGCTTCAGAATACAGTCACAAAGCACTGAATCTCAGTAACTCAGATAATCAAATTATAATTTACAAGTTAAGCAGTTAGTGTTTCTGTAAGTCTATTTGAGGCAAGTAAAACCTTCTGCAGGAATCAATTGCTTAATAAATGATTCAGTAGTGTTTAAGGAAAGCCCAGGATGGAGTGGTGAAGGGTCCTGAAGCAAGCAGTGAGTTGCCTGAGCAGGCATCCCAAGGCACAAGCATGGGGCACAAAGAAAAGGATCTGAACAACATAAAAGAAACTCTGTTTTTAACTTCATGGTTTTAGATTCTACCCTCTTCTTTACGAAGAAGGAATTATTTAACCTTACACTGTGCCATATATAAATGTATGCACTAGACTATTTATAGATCACATTAACTCAGTCAATCTCTACAAAGGTTTTATTATTTGTTTTAAAGAACCCTTCCAGATATGACGATGCAGAGTGGGTGGGCCTTGTGCACTCTTACCTCTGAGGGACAGGCAAGCACAGTCACGGAGAACCTTAAGGAGCACTATTTGAGACAGGCTGAAGTTAGTCTCAGTGTGCTTACACCTTACACTTAGAAAAATGACTTTCAGCAAATACACTGTAGGTGTAAAAAAAGCACAGTGTAGAAGTATTTAACACTAAGAAAAGCCTTTTGACACAGGTTTAATGTGTTGGTGATATATGGCAGAACTATTTTGCTTATACTCATGTTCTAGCAAAGATCTGAATGCTAATGAAAAATGTATCTTTAAATAGCAACTGTCCTCCACACTCAAAGTTGCAGGAAAAAATTTGCTTCAGATGTTATGAATTATATATTGCTCTTCTTGATCTCAGTCAAACTGATCACGGTTGCTTCAGCTGAAATAAAGACATCTTTTTAAATGTGGTATCAGAACCATTTTCTGTCAGAAGAAATAAAATACAGGAACAAACCAGATATTGACCCTCCACTAGCTACTGCACATCCTTATTTATCTAAACCAGAAAACCCCCAGTAAGAAAGTGAGCCCAGCCTTCCCTATTAGGTCACTAAGATGGCAAGTCCAGGTGTTTTGGAACCAGAAGTAAAACCTCTTTTCTGAGGCTTGTCTCACTCTCCACCAGTTACCCTCAGCTATATCAATGCTAGAACATTCTTCACCCTACCTGCACCAGCTACAACAGAAAGTTTCAGGTAATAAAAACTAAGATGAAATCAATGTGTTTTACAATTAGTCACTTAATGGCTAGATTAATGTCTAAATTTAACTTAATGTGTAAGGTCAGAAAATTGGACTTTATATGAAAGAGATTTCCAATCTATACTAGTCGGCACTGTATATTAAACTCCATACCAAAACATACACAAGAGGATATTTGCTATATCCTGTTATATTAAAGTGAGACATATAACCAATAACTAAACATGAGTACCTATATCTGAAAATTATTCCCAAAGAAAGCTACATTAACAAGGCTTTTATTGTGATATATAAACAATTTGAAAAATATGTTGTCAAATCCCTACTATCTCCAAGAAATAGCTTTAAAAACAGTGTATGATTCAGGGCTCTCTTGGCTGCAAGAGGAAAAAAAAAATCAAACCAGGTTAAGTGGAGTAGCTCGTGAAATCCTCCAAGGGGATGATCCAGTCAAACAGTAGGACATGAAGGGCTACAGGCAACCAGACAACCTGGTCACGACCTACAGTAAACTGCCCCTCAGCTTAATCCCCCATCACTGCCCACTAACTTCTCCAAATAGCAAGTTCTGGGCAGCATTTACGGTTTTTCTTTTTTTTTTTTTTCATTAAGGTATCATTGATAAACAAATCTTAGGAAGATTTCATCTGAGCAACATTGTGGTTACTGCATTCCCCCCTATTATCAAGTCCCCCCAACATAACCCATTACAGTCACTGTCCATCAGCATAGTAAGATGCTGTAGAGTCACTACTTGTCTTCTCTGTGCTATACTGCCTTCCCTTGCCCTCCCATATTATGTGCACTAATCATAATGCCCCTTAATCCCCTTCTCCCTCCCTTCCCACCCACCCTCCCCAGTCCCTTTCCCTTTGGTAACTGTTAGTCCATTCTTGGGTTCTGTGAGTCTGCTGCTGTTTTGTCCCTTCAGTTTTTGCTTTGTTGTTATACTCCACAAATGAGGGAAATCATTTGGTACTTGTCTTTGTCTGCCTGGCTTATTTCACTGAGCATAATATCCTCTAGTTTCATCCATGTTGTTGCAAATGGTAGGATTTGTTTTCTTATCCTGGCTGAATAATATTCCATTGTGTATATGTACCACCTCTTCTTTATCCATTCATCTACTGATGGACACTTAGGTTGCTTCCATGTCTTGGCTATTGTAAATAGTGCTGCGTTAAACATAGGGGTGCATATGTCTTTTTGAATCTGGGATCTTGTTTTCTTCAGGTAAATTCCTAGGAGTGGAATTCCTGGGTCAAATGGCATTTCTATTTTTAGTTTTTTGAGAAACCTCCATACTGCTTTTCACAATGGTTTAACTAATTTCCATTCCCACCAACAGTGTATAGGAGGCTTTCCCTTTCTCTGCATCCTCTCCAGCATTTGTTGTTGCTTGTCTTTTGGATGTTGGCCATCCTAACTGGTGTGAGGTGCTATCTCATTTGTAGTTTTAATTTGTATTTCTCTGATGATTAGTGATGTGGAGCATCTTTTCAGGTGCCTGTTGGCCATCTGACTTTCTTCTTTGGAGAAGTGTCTGTTCAGATCCTCTACCCATTTTTCAATTGGGTAATTTGCTTTTTGGGTGGTGAGGCATGTGAGTTCTTTTTTGGATGTTAACCCCTTGTCAGATATGCCATTTACAAAAATATTCTCCCATACTGTAGGATGCCTTTTTGTTCTCTTTGCTGTACAGAAGCTTTTTAGCTTGATGTAGTCCCAGTTGTTCATTTTTGTTTTTGTTTCCCTTGCCCAAGGAGATACGTTCATGAAAAATTTACTCATGTTTATATTCAAGAGAGTTTTGCCTACCTTTTCTTCTAAGAGTTTTATGGTTTCATGACTTAAATTCAGGTCTTTGATCCATTTTGAGTTTACTTTTGTGTATGGGGTTAGACAATAATCTAATTTCATTCTCTTACATGCAGCTGTCCAGTTTGCCAACATCAGTTGTTGAAGAGGCTGTCATTTCCCCATTGTATATCCATGGCTCCTTTATCACATATTAATTGGCCATATATGTGTGGGTTTATATCTGGACTCTCTTTCTATATGGTTTGCCTCTTACAACTTCTGCTGTCAGAAAGAGAACACCTCACCAGCTCTCACTTTGCAAATTTTAAAATCTCAAGAAGGACTGAATAGCTAAACATCTCAGGTCAGGAAGCCAACTCAGGAAGCGTTTTGAAAGAGCATCACACCTACCACAGAATTCTGTCCTGAGAAAAGAGGTGTCCCCAGAGAAACAGAGGGTAAAGAGAAGACTAAAAAAACAAGCTACAGGCTGATTCCATTGCATAGTAAAGATCAAAAGAGCTTTGGGGAGAAAGCAGAGATTATTTTTTTCAACCTCATGAAAGTTTTTACTTGCACTGTTTTCATTTACTCAGGCCTGATTCCAAACCACTGTCATATCTTAGTCCTTCTTTTTATTTATGGGTTTAATCAAATTAATAGTTGACATTTTAAAATAAAGTTTATTCTATTCTTATCTACTTGAAATCAAATAACTTTGGGATATTAGGAAAACTGCTTTTTCAAGGGGAAAAGAGAAGCAAATATAACTCTCAAAACTGACATGTTTTACCCTTTTTAAATAAAGCATTAGAGGGAGAAAAGTATAATTAAAATACATGATAAATAAGTCAATATATCTCTACCTGGAATCTTGTAACACAAAATGGGTCACGAGAGCTCTAAGACCCACAGAACACTAGTTACGAATCGGTGGACTCCTCCCTCTCCCTGCCTCCTTCCCTTTCTCCCTTCTGAGGCAGGTTAAATATACATATAAGAAAAATCTCTGCAACTAGAGACCCTTTTACAATAATACTCAGGGAATACATTCAGAGAGATAAAATCTCTTCTATTCACTTGTTAAATATGCCTGCATTGATTTTCTATGCCTTCACTTTTAGTCATTCATTATATACACTTCCATATCTTTTGTTCAGAATTAATTCTCCGTCACTAATAATATCTAGATGGTAATACAGACTTTCTCCCTAAACTCAGTTAACACTACACAGATCTTTAAAGAAGACATACAAAGCTTTAAAATGTATAGATACATGTGTATGTCTTAGAATATAGTGTCTTTGAAGTATTTTAGAAATTTGTAGCAAGACAGAAATATTTACTTTCATTAAAGTAATTTTTTTCAAGGTCATTCTTGTCTCCTTAAGAGCTGGGTGCTACTTGCCTACCAACACCTCAACCTATAAAAAGGTGTTACAGGGTTCCCTTTTCACCCAGGCATGTGGAGCACAATGGTCCAGTGAGTCCTGCACGAGAGTCACTGACTCCTAAAATATTTAAAGTTATGTGTTATTTATTTTCTTAATACCCCAATTACAAGTGGGATGTATGGTGTGAGGACTGGAAGACCTCTTTTCAGTTGACTCTTTAAAAACCTGACAACCCAGATGGGCCAGGAAGCCTGGACATGACAAGAAAGGCCAGTAAACCTAAAGCACTGGCTCGTGACTCACTAGGACTCTGTGTAGGAGACACGCACAGTAAGCTTCCTCAGGGAAAATCCACCCAGCCAGACCAACACCCACAATCTCAAAAACAATTCTCAGAAACATTCTACACAGAAGCCAAGGGGACCTATAAAAGAGGCGTTTTTTATTATCATTTGGGGCTCAGAAGCCATATTAACCACAGCCCGTTCTGATTGCCCCATGCTGGGAACATCCACAGAAAGGAGACAATAGGATTATGCCCTGGATATTGATCTCCTGAAAATTAAAAAAGCAGCTCTTCTAATAAGGCAATTAACAAGGAATAAGGATGGCTTTTTCTAAACATGGTCAGAGTAAAAATGAAAACACTAATGATGAGTCTAACCAGAAACTGCTGGACACAAACACAGAAGCCATATGAAACCCAGATAACTAGTTGGTTTCATATGAAACCCAGATAACTAGTCGGGCAAAGCTACACCAGGATTGTGTGCCATGTCCAAGATTAATATAAATTCCTTGAAGACAGAAACCAAAAGCATTTCTTTTCTGTTTTATGAGCGGTATATAGCATCAATAGCATGATGATTACTTTTATGTCAACCTAACTGGGCTAAGAAATGCCCAGATAGCTAGTAAAACTATTTCTGGGCGTGTCTATGAGGGTGTTTCTGAAAGAGATTAGCATTAGAATCAGTAGACAGAGTGGAGAAGATTGCCCTCACCAAAATGGGTTGGCAACAGCCAATCTGTTGAGGGCCTAAATAGAAAAAGGCAAAGGAAGGGCAAATTCGTTCTTTGCTTGAGATAAGACATCCATCCTCTGCCCTTCAGACATCAGCTCTCCTGGTTCTGAGGCATCTGGACTCAGACTAAGACTGACAACACCAGCTCCCTCGGTTCTTTGGCCCTCAGACTCAGACTGAATCGCACCACCAGTTTTCCTGGGTCTCCAGCTTACAGACCGGCTGTGGGGCTTCTCAGCCTACATAATCATGTGAGCCAATTCCTATAATAAATCTCCTCACATATATCTATATCTATTAGTTCTGTTTTTCTGGAGAACATTAATACATACAGTATTCAAATACATTAAATAACACTGAGGTAACAAATAACTAGAAATTGTGCTTTTTCCCTGCAGTCTTCAAATGAAGTCAATTCACTGACTGCTTCACTAAGAAAAAATACATGACAAATATTCAAAAGAGATCACTAGCACAAATGCTGCAAAGGCAAAAATAATATGATGTGTTTAAAACATCCCAACAGAGATTATTCACCTTTACAGTAAAGTAGAGAACGTGAAACAGGTATTTCCAAATAACTCTCTTTAAAATCTAAGCAATAGGGTGGAGCAGTGAAGGAGGGAGTGTTCATTATCAGATGCCAAAACCATTCTTATATGGCTTAGTCACACTCCGAAGAAGAAAAGTTTCAAAGACAAACATCAACTCTTTCTCACTCACATACCAAATATGTAGATTTTAGACTTAGGAGTATAGAGATCCCTGGTAGCAAAGGGGGCACTATCACTGCACCAAGAGCAAACTTCACCCTTAGTCACCATTAAGGAGACTGCCAATTACAGATCGCTCTCAAGCACCCTCGTGACAACAGAGAAATTAGCAACTGAGTGGGGAGGAGCAAAACAGGGAGACTGGTCACCCCACAAGCCTCATAACCAACCATACTGGAAAGGGAAAGAATGAGGTTGTAATACAAAGATGCAAAAAGTTTTAAAATGGAGGCTTTTAACATTTTAATGTAAAGGAGCTTAAAAGCTTTGACGTTCAATTTCAGTTCAAAATGATACTCCATAGCAGCACTGTCTTACAGAAATAGAATGCAAACCACACATGTAATTTAAATTTTCTGGAAGCCACTTTCAAAAGATAAAAAGAAATAGATGACATTAATATTAACATTACATTTTATTTAACCCACTAAATCCAACACATTAACATTTAAATACATAGTAAATAAAAAATTTCATTAATGAGGTATTTTGCATTTTTTTCATACCAAGTCTTTAAGATCTAGTTTATATTTTACATTTACAGCACATCTCAATTTGGGCTAGTCACATTCCAAGTGCTTAAAAGCCACATGTGGCTAGTGGCTACTGTATTAAACATTACAGTTCCATAGGCATCCCAGGAACATCATTCACTCATTTATTCAAATATATAATGAGTGTCTACTCTTTGCCTAACAGTGTGCAAGACATTAAGGATACAGCAGTGAAAAGAATTCACACATCTTTGCTCCAATAGAGCTTAAAGATTGTCATCCTGGCAGGAACACTGACACTAAAATTAATTTTCCCAGTGTTTATGATAAAGTATAAAAAAGGAAATGTATAAAGTGCTACAAGAGTTATAATAGTAAAGGACTAACAGAGAAGAGTGCTCAAGGTAATATTCATGAAGAAAGAGACATCTGATCTGAGATTAGCAGGATGAACAGAAGTTGATCAAGCTTTAAGGGCTGAGAAAAGGGGGTAGACAGAGAGAAAAGTGGTCCGTGTAACCTTGAGGACCTGATAAGGCCAAGGAAATGAAAGAAAGCATGTGAGCTGAGAACATAATGCATAAAGGAGAGACTAGCAAAAAATTAGACCAAAAGAGGTAAGCAGGAATCAAGCTCAAATGGCAGCTTGAGAATAATGTTAGGAAGAGGTGTGACATGACCTGACTACATATTGAGAAATCTGGCTGCTGATTAGAAAATGTATTTGATGTTATACAGAGGGAACATTAAGAGACCAAGTAGGAGGCTTCAGCAGCAGCCCAGGAGAAAGATGGCACTAGTTCAAAATGGGATGGCAGAGAGAAAGCAAGAAGTATCAAGGATGTAGACTCAATAGGATCTGATGCCGATGACTCAGTTAGATGTGAGCTAGGCTTCCAGCATGAGTGACCAGGTAACTGACAGAGCCATTTCAGGAGTTGGAGATACAGTTGAAGAGCAAGTTTAAGGTAGAAAAACATGAGTTCCATTTTGAACCTGTCCTTTTTGAGGTGCCTGTAATACATCCAAGAGGGACTGTCATTTAGATAGAGACATGGACCTGGGCCTGGAGAGAGGTTTGAGCTGAAAGTTTAGCTTTAGGAGTCACTGGCAGAAAAGATCTGAAGCCAGGGGAAGAGATGCAATTACCTAGGGCCCAAAGGTCAAGTGGAAAGAATAGAGGGCTAAATCCTGAGAATCTTCATCACGTAAAGATTAAGTAGTGGAGAAGGACCCGAAGATGGCTGAGAAGTGGCTAGGGAAATCAGAGGGCAAAACACATGAGTGACAGGACAAGAAGGCCAAGTGAGGAGGCACAAGGAGTGAGGGTAAATGGTGTAGAAAGTTCATAAAAAGTAATGTAAGGTAAAAATTGTCCGTTGGACTTACAAGCAACTTTGTAAGAACACTTTCAATGGAGTGCTGGGGGCAAATGGATCAGAAGGTGGAGACAGCATGTAGGGTCGGCTCCAATGACCTATATGGGACAGGAAGGCGGGACCCCAGGGCAGGAGCCTCACCTCTGCTCTCCGTTCTCATCATCCCACTTCTGCCTGTCAGTGTCTGGCCCACCATAAAACCAGTGCTAACACATGCTTAATTATAGCTACACATGAAAGGTCTGCTAACATAATTCCCACATTGGGGAAGAGACTAAGTATTGTGTGGTGATTGTCATTGAGAGATTCTTCCTTTCTGAGGAATTCCCAAATGAAAAAGAACTTTCTCTGTGGTCAAGAGATTTTTCAAAAACATTCTTCTGTTGCTGAAGAACTTCTGGTCTACACACCTGCATGCATGTAAGTCTACTCCTGGCCTGTGGTGACCTTTTTTCCTACATACAGAACCATTAGAAAGGAAAATGTCCAAGGGCAGGCCATTGAGATGCTGATGATGGAGAAAGAGAGAGGAGATAAAACAATCAACAGATTTGAGAATCACAGGGCAACCTGTCAACTTAATTCTGAGGTTCTTTGTAGATTTTCTAAAGTCAGAAAAGAGAGTTTTCATGGATTTCAAAACCTCAACAGACAGCATGGTGGAAAAGAGAAGCTTATCTTGGACCTGTGCAGATTTAAATTCTGCTGCCCTTACTTACTGCAGCATATCCTTGGGCAAACCACTTTCACAGGCTAAGCCTTAGGTTCTTGTTCAAAACAGGGGTCAAAAAATAGCTAGTAGTTTTCTGGGAAAATTAAATGGGATAATGCTTAGGATAGAAAGTGCTCAGTGAGCTGTCTTGCATTTAATAATTTTAGATAGTAAATAAATGTTCATTTTTTCCCCACAAGAGGCTTCTGATCCTTCTGACTCTTTAGTCAAAACACCCTTTAATGTGCATTAAATGGCATGAATAGGAGGTGTATATTAGCATCTAATACCTCAGCAAAAGAATCTATGTGAAAATAAGAAGACAGGCAGTAACCAAGCAAGCAGTGTATCAACATCTTTTGAAGGAGTTAGAGAAATCCTGAAATCACACTAGCGATAATTACCTGACAGATGGGTAAAAAAAAACAGACAAACCCATGACACTATCATTTCAGTCTTTCCAGAAAAGAATGAGGTAGAGTCCCCTTTAGTATAGTTCCCTCCCACACAAGGAGATTTTTGTCATTAATATCCTTCCTCATATAAGAAGAACCAGTGGGATTTTCCCACCTCTGCATGCCCAATTTCAGAACCACAGTTAAACGACTATTTTTTTAATAAGGGATTTACCATGATAGGAAACATTTTTTTTATTTCATTTCATTTAATGATTTGGAAATTAGTGGGCCTGTATTCTACTTTCTTAACCACTACCCTAGATTTTGAACCTCAGATCATTTCTCTAAATCTCAGGGTCAGCTGGAATGCTAAGGAATAAATCTCTCAGATTTCTAGAAGAGGCATTTCTAGGTATTGCTCATCTTCCTTGCTTTCCCAGGACACAAAATCAGTGACAGTCATTGGGCTTATCCAAGATTTTGAAACCCTTCTATCTGCCTTCCAGAAAACACATAAAAATGCTATAAATGAAAAGAACACTGGTTATGAATCAAATACTTAATCAAACCTAATGCACTTTTTTAGAGTAAATCAGTTAACCTTCAATATTCTTTAAAAATTACCTTCGACTCTTCTCATTCTCAAAACCAAGCCATATTCTGGACAAAGAGCAAAGAAAGACTTACCCTTCTAAAGGGCCATTTTTGTCATGAGCCACATCAGCTGGAAACCTAGGTGATGACTACTAAATTAAGAACAAATTCTTACCTGTTGAAGTCAAATTTTCCCACAGTGGCCTGTCATCTGCCACATCTCCCTCATATAAACATTACAATCTGATTGACTTTACCTACTAGCCATTTCCCAAACACACCCTTCACTCTCTCATCTTGTACTTTATGCTGTCACCTTTGAACTGGCTTCCTTCCATCTCCCCTATTTAAACCTATCTGTCCTGCAAGTCTCAGTTAAATGCCCCTTCCTCCATGAAACTTCCAAATTCACACAGACAAAAATGAGTTCTCTCTCCACTAAACAGCCACAGCACTCAGATTATACCCACCCTATGGTGCTTTGCACATACCAAATTAACTACACTTGACCCTTGAACAATGCAGGGGTTTGGGGCACCAACCCCTGGTGCAGTCAAAAATCTCCTTATAACTTTTGACCCCCAAAATGCAACTAGTAATAGCCTAGTGTTGACAGGAAGCCTTAGCAATAACATAAACAGTCAATTAACACATTTTTGTATGCTATATGTATTATATACTATATTCTCACAATAAAGCTAGAGAAAATGTTTTCTCAAATTGTTGCATATCTCCAAGAAACTTTTCAATATATTTATTGAAAAATATGTATGTTTATGTGGAGTTCAAACCCATGCAGTTCAAAACCATGTTGTTGAAGAGTCAAGTGTACCTTTATGTGGAGATATAATCCATCTGTCCTACTGGTCTATAAGTTTTTTGATACAAAAATCGTGTTTTAATGTCACAATTAATTCTGTACAAATCATAAATGTTCAATAAATAATAATCTTTGTCTTTAAAAGTCTTAGCAAATGATGTACACTGCTAATCACATATTCCTCCATTTCCAATTTGCCAAACAGTCAAGGACTATGTGAAAAGATGGGCAAAGCCGAGGTCCCTCTAGTTAGTTCCCAAATGCTGCCCCACTCACCACACTCTAGCTTTCCTTCCAGTCATTAGAATGCATTCATGATGGCTTTCATTCTAAAGCCAGATGACTTTCTCAGAGACTTGATCCTCCTTTGAAACTACTCTTCATAATAAAGACTTGAGATTGAAATGGAAATTTGTTTTTCAGCCTATAGCTGATCCTTAAGGTTTTGCCATTTCTCTTGTGACAAGCTAGTAAACATTTTTATCATATAAGAAAACATCCTTCCTCCTACATAACAAATACAGAAGTCATGGAGCCCATCACCTGCCACCTGCCATCTCATCAGAAAGAGCTGGTTATTGGGACAGTGAGTGCTTTCCTTGACCCTATTTGAAGAGGAGCTCCTGTAAAACCACCCACTGAGGAGGGCAGGATATTAGTAACTTGACGACTGACACAATTTATAATCATTCCTCAATCTGAACTTATGTCATACTCTCAATGTGAGTGATTTTTCTTCCTAAAACAGACTTCCTCAATCACTTCTGAAGATTGTTAAAGCAAAATACCTTCCTTCTGCACTTTTTGGGGGTTTTCATGCTTTTAAGAGAGAAGAGGACTCTGTGCCTTTCTAGAAGAATTAAAGCCAATCAGATCAGTTCCCAGGATTTTTCTGACAGCTCACCCTCCACATCAGAGGCAGAACCCTGACTGCCTGTGTAAAAAGCAAATGACACACAGAGAGAGAGACAGACTGGAGGCTTCGGAGGAACTCTGCCATGGAAACCCCCAGCTGCTGCTGCTGCTGGACAGCTTCTAGGGAAAGCCAGCCCTGCAGATGTCAAAGTTCAGGAATAGCTGGTTGATTTTCAGTTAAATCCTATAATTTGGGAAATTGTGCCTCCCATTTTAAAAAACAACAGATAACAGGCTAAAAAAAGAACATAGAATACTGACAAAGCCTAAGTACCTTATAAGAGTTCAGATTTTAGTCATGTATTGAAGCCAAGAGGATGTGTTTACAGTAAAGCAGCAGCTGCATGGCCACGTCAGTAACAGCGCCAGTAACCAACACCAAAGCAGCAAACCATGTCTGGGAGAAATCGAACTGCTGGAGAAAAGGCAACTGCACGGAGACGATCACGTCCCTTCTTCCTGGTCACTGCTCGTGAAGAGACCCTCAGGAAGGACAATTTTAAGTGTTAAAGAGCGCTCCTGCCCCCTTTCAACTTTTAGCTGTTCCATGATTCTTCAGTAAATTGAAAGAAGGCAAAGTTTGGACAGGCTTTTATGCCCCCACACCTCTAGAAAAATCACAAAGCTTGACCAGAATGCAAGTTGTTGCCTAAATGATAAAGGGATAATTCTAATTTAATTTAAAAGGGTCCAGGGCTTATCCACAAGAGTTAAGGCCTTTTATCACTAGATTTATATATCCCCATACCACCCAGATCAAAAGTGAACAAAAGTCATTTCCACATAATGACTCTCTGGTAGCCTATGGATAATGAGATTGTTATCTACATCCATCTCTCATTAGGAAGGGATTAGGCCCTTTACAAACACAGTGCAGAGTGATTAAACTTTATATAAAACTTTTTTGAAGAAAGGGCTGGGTAGAATTTCCCAGAACATCAGAGAAAGCTGATTCTAAGCTCATCTTCACTGGCTAGCTTTGATAAATTTAACCTTAACTCACTTCCATTTCTATAATGTAAAATAGAAACTCCCTCCCTAATAACCCATCTTCAACAGAGTCTTTGTCAGGGTTAATGATGTTGTTGTATACTGTAAGAAAAATGTACAAACAGAATCCACAGCTATATTTTTCTGTTGCTCTATGGCCCTGGCCAAGCCTGGTAAAGACAATGACTCAGTAAAAAAAAAAAAAAAGAATTCAAAAGTTGGTTACTAAGGGTTAACAGTAATATCATCCTTACATGGTATGTGTAAGATAAATTTTAGCTGAAATAATCAGGTGAAGAGTGGCAACAAAGGGCCAGGTAGTTTATTTGAGTGCAACTCTCGGGTGATGTTCCGCAGTCTGGGTATTACAGGCTGGGGAAGTCACACCCGGTCAGGGAGGTGGGGGCTTACAAGGGATTGGGAGGGGGAGGAGTACGCAAGCTATCCTAGGGGGTGTGGAGAGGTATGATTGGCTAAAGGTGACATAATAGACAACTAGAAACTATTTTTTCCTTCCAAGAGGGAGGAGGCTGACATCCGGGTCTTAGTTGGCACATCAGGATGGAATTCAGGAAGAGCTGTCCCCTTCCCATATATGGCACAGACCTTGGGGTCTGGTCTGTTCTCCCCCTATGGCATCTCTCTGTTCTGTTTGCATGTCCTTGTTTTTCCTTCCTCCAGCCTAACATTCCAGCCTTTTGGTCATAATGGGAGATGACTCTATCTGGCTACTTCCAGCTGACAAGGGACATCATGGGGGTTTGAGGCTGGTATTAGGCTGAAGGAGGGGGTTCAGTGGGAGAGGTGCATAACGGTGAAGTAACATCTGGTTGGCAGTGACCCAGGTCATCTGGGTTAGCCGTTGTTGGAGGAACCTGAGGACACAAGGGGCAACTAAGAGTAAATCACAAACTGTTATTAAGGGGCCCAGTAGGGGCATCAGCCAGGCCATTATGGGGGACTGGAATTCTGAATCGAGTTTAATTCTCAATGACTAGTATTGGGATTTAGTATAGATAAGACTGCATTATTGAAACAATACTTTTCTCTAAAATCACCCTCATTTTTATTAGAAATATCCAGATTAAGAAAATAATTAACAGTTGGTTTGATTATTTGCATAAGTGCAGCAAGAAGAGCAATTGATTACATAGGCTCTTTTAAATATGCTTTGCTGGAACTTTTTATAAGGAATTTCAGATTGGACTTTTAAAGGCTTCTTGGGGCCAGAAAGCCAAGCAAGACTTGCCTTCAAGTTATGCCTACAGTACCTGTACATTTGGGTGAATTCCTCTCTTCTCTGAAGTTCCCAACACATTCTTGAGGTTCTTGCACCCGCTAGGCAGTGACCTTCTTTACTCACCTGGTAAGGCTGCTGGGAACTCCATAAGCAAGGTACCAGGCCAGTTCTTTTAAGGGGCTTTGTTGGCTTTATAAAGTCAATCTTAGTTCCTTAAAGCTGTCTGTTCATATCTGAGTTTACACACGTGTCTCTCAGGTATGACATTCCAGTCAAAGCCTTGGTAATATAATCAGTGTTTTTAATTGGTTCTCTTAAAAGGAAAGCAGATTCTTATTGAACTTGTGCAAATAAACATACTGCCATGAAATATAAAAATAGTCACTGAGAGTTTTTAAATTTTGGAGGGATCGGGTAGAGAGAAAGATAAAGTTTCAATTCTGCTTATAAAGGCAGTCATTTACTAAACTGTTGTCACCTTAAGAGAAAAAGCTTAAAACACTTTATCAACAACATTTGAAACAAAAAGCCACAAAATCATCTTCTTTAGTTCACTTAATCCTATGTAACTAATACCTGTTCTGCTGAAATCTAGTTCTTTGCTAGCTTAAGAGTAATAAAACAGTGACTATAAATAATAAAAGACTTACAAATGACAATGGTTAAAGATTTGATGAGAGCTTACTGTAAGACAGTTGACATAAGGAAATTCTGATATTTCTGTAACACAAAACATTTAGTAACAAAGTTTAAAATTATTCTTTTCGACAGTGCTTTCTAGGTAATTAAGCAGGTAATTATATATCAGATAAATAAGCTAAATTAGCCAAATACTTTCTCCAATGAGAAAAAGTTCTTCTGACATGTTCCAGGGGCCCTCTGGAAAATATCAGAGTTAACTAGAGGTAAAAGCACCTTTTTGAATTTGATTTTGGAAAGCTGTTAAAAGTTTTAAGGCACTTGCTTAAATAGGATTATAGGTTGCTATGAAACAATACTTATCTATTTAACTAGAATGACAACAAAATACCTCAAAAGCAAGTAAAGAAGGTTACACAGTTGTTAGCAAACTTTAGCTTTTAGTCCTTTTAATATTAAGATCTCATTTTCTTAAATACTCTGACAACTCTTTAAGACTTTAAGTATGAGAAACTGCTTTGATAAAACAATTAGAGAACTTTTTGCAATTTTTCAATATTAAGAGCAGACTAACAGTTAAGAAAACTTTGTCTTTTTAACTGAAAACAAAATTCTAATTTTGCTGTGTACTTTATACTGAGACTCATTTGCTTTAATTTTATATAGCATGACCATATTAAATTCTTCTACAAACTTTCTACAACCTTTTTTACATTTAGATTTCTCCCTCTAAATAAACAGCTGTACTTTAGAACAAAGTTACTTTCTTTTATCAAAAGACACATTCTTTAGCATGCAGAAATGTTTTCCTTATTAATTTAAGTAGCTTTAATTAGAACTTAAAACTATTAGGTACCTTAATTTTTAGTGAACACTGAGAAGTAGGCTATTATAAACTGTTACACGAGCATTCTTTGGATTGACAAATTTATGAACGTTTTATAATTTCTGTTAACTATGAGCTTTACAACACAATCTCTCACTAAGCATAAAGTATCTTTTTAACTTAGCAAAACTTTAAGGTTTTAGGTTACCACAAAGATTTCTAGGCTGTAGATAGGTATACCCACTGTAACACACAATTAAAAAGGTGTTCACTTGCCACACTTATTTAGTTCACTCATTCATAACAACTATGCTAGATTACTTACAAGTCCTTTACTGAATATTAGACAAAGCCAAGCCTTTAAGCATTTTATTCTTAAAAGATTTAGCAGATAACATTGACTTAAATGACTTGGGTAAACTTAGGCAGCTGATAACCACAAGGACATGCCTGCCTCAGCCAAATTCAAATTAGCATTAATGCTTAACATTTTTTACCAGATTTTCTGGAAGTTTTAGAATGTCCAATTTTCACAAGCTCTTGTTTTTAAATCAATTTTTATTAATACTATCCAGAGGTAGGAAAATATTTTTCACCCATACACCTAGACACGCAAACATACAAACTGAGATACAACGACTACAGTCAGCAACACTTCCCACACAAAAACATATACACAGACAGACAAACCAATATAAAGACTTGAGTCACTGATATCCAATTGCCTTCCCTCTCTTCAGCTTCCTGTCTGTGGCTTCTGGAACCAGAGGGTGGGAGGGGCATGTTCTGGTGGGAGAAGAGGGTGGTGAAGGCAGGAGATGGGGAGGGGGTGGTGCAGCCACCAGAAGAGGAAAGCAGGAAAACAGCATGGTTGAGAATGTAGGGCTTTAAGATGGCGGCAACATGCATGAAGATAAAGGACTTAAAGATGGTGGTGGAGAGAGGGGGAGGGGATTGCGAGCTGAGGGAGGCGGGCAACTGAGGTTCTCCAGCGGATCTGAAAAGGAAGAAGGACTGAGCAGAGTAAGAGGCTGACAATCTTTAACTGGAGATCAGGCCAGGAGAACCTGAGTCATTGGACACTTAACATAAAGGTCTGGGCGGGAGTGCAAAGCCCAAAAAGCCTGCACATATGGGATTTCACTCTACTCTCCACTCCAGTGGCAATAATTAATTAAGTTGGTGAGGAGGCTAAAATTGAAAGTTCCGTCAGGGGGCCAGAGAGATTGATTGTCCAAGGGATACTGAGGCCCGGCCTCAGAGCAAAGAAAGACTAGCTTCTATTTGCGAACTTCCTGGGACAAATATAGAGTAGCCAAATTAGAAATGTGACACTGCAGTGGGGTCTGAGCCTCTGCTTTTGAGGGCTTCCCCATATCGGCAGGGCTTCCCCATATCTGCAGCACTTCCCAACTAATCCCGCTAAGAGGAGCACCCAGCATCCCAAGAGCACCAAGTCAGGGGAGACGGCCTGGGAGCCTGGGTGAGGGACATCTCTCACACCACAGGGCCAGGGGTTGGCTGGATGCCCGCAGAGGGTGGGCCGGATGCCCCACCTGGACATACGTACGATTTCTAATGGACCAGGTGAAATGGAGTTAGTAAGGGAAACAGACCGGGGGAAACTGAGGGACTCACTGGAAAATAGTCCATGCAGTGGAGAGCAAGCTGAGGTCCCAGGTCGGGGAAGGAGGGGGCCAGGCCACTGGTGGCTGGTCAGGGCCCCACGTTCACACTCCTTCCTGGGATTTCAGCACCAAATGTAAGATAAATTTTAGCTGAAATAAGCCGACAAAGAGAGGCAACAAAGGGCCGGGTAATTTATTTGAGTGCAACTCCCTGGTGATGTTCCGCGGTCTGGGTATTACAGGCTGGGGAAGTCACACCCGGTCAGGGAGGTGGGGGCTTATAAGGGATTAGGAGGGGGAGGAGTACGCAAGCTATCCTAGGGGGTGTGGAGAGGTATGATTGGCTAAAGGTGACATAATAGACAACTAGAAACTTTTTTCCTTCCAAAAGGGAGGAGGCTGACATCCGGATCTTAGTTGGCACATCAGAAGGATGGAATTCAGGAAGAGCTGTCCCCTTTCCATATACGGCATGGACCTTGGGGTCTGGTCTGTTCTCCCCCTATGGCATCTCTCTGTTCTGTTCGCATGTCCTTGTTTTTCCTTCCTCCAGCCTAGTAGTAGGTGGACGATCAGTATTGAGGTGGCTGTTCATCCACCCTCATGGTACCCAAGCAGTTAACCCCAAAGATATGAGCTCTTTAGATCAGGAAAATTTCCAAGTCTACCAGGGCCACATGGGCCATGTCAAGATGCCTCCCAAAAGCAGCATATAAGGGGTTTGGTGAACTATATCCACTCTCCTATTTTCCAATCTGGAGTATAGCTTTTGACTGCTTGTTTGTTTCTTCAGTGGTACACAGCAGCAAAAAGTCAAAGCTCAGTCCAAGTTACTCTTCTCACCAATCTTCAAATCCAACCAGACTTTGTCATGAGGCCTAACTCAACAAGTCAGGACAGTTAATACATTGCCAAAGCCCTGAGGACAACTTTGTCCTAAGCATTTTCTGACATGAGTGGTTCTCCACCCTGGCTATATAGTAGAATCACCTGTGGAGTTCTTAAAATCCAGATACCCAGGCAGCATCCTCACTAAGCCAGAATTTTGTGGATGTGTCACTGTTTTTCAAGTCTGGCTATGTGATTCCACAGTGTACACAAGGTTGAGGACCACTACTGTGTAGAGTATCTTTCCATCCTACTATAAGAGTTCAATTCTAGGATGCCCAACACATCCAGGTTTGCCCATGAATTTCTCAGCTTAAACACTTTAAGTCCCACATTCCAGAATGCCTTCAGTTCCAAATAAACCAGGACAATTGATTGGTCTTGAACCCAATTTTGTCAATAATTAAGTTTCAACCCTATAAAAAAGGAAGCTCTTTTCATTCTTCTTACACTTACCACTGATGAATATCCTCAAATCAAATCCACTCTTTCTTACCTACTCCATATATGCTCTTTAATTCTGCATCTCATTCCCTATGAAAAGTGCTTAAGGAAAAATGTCTAAGACTCAAGGGGTATTCACTCATGAGCAAAGGAATTACCTGAAAAAGTTAAGAATGGATTTCAATGAACATTTATTAAAAGCCTGCTATATGCCAGGCAGTTTCTTATGCTGCAGATCAAAGATGATTAAGAAGAGAAGCTTACATTCAGTGTTCAAAGTCAGCACTGTAACAGCAAAGAGATAAAAAGGAGAAGACCAAGGGAAACAAAGAAAATGAAGAAGTAGATTAAAAAATAGGCCAGCACAACAAATTTGCAGATTTTACACTACAACTCTGAATTTTAATGTAAATAGGAAAATATGATACTTATTTGCTCAAAATAAAAATGTAATGCTAGGAAAACAAAGAAACTTCCACATATTTGTAAAAGCATATTTCTTCATATATCACTTCAGAAAATGTTTTACTTCTAAATTTTAAAGATTGGGATGGATGAACTGATTCAGAACTACTTAAACACCTTTATAACCCAAAGTCAATGACTATTATAAAGCCCAGAGGACATTTGAGCTAAAGGAAGCTACTTGAGTGGTAATTTGCTTCCAGTTTGGAATTTGTGCTCATTATACTATGAATAACCTTCTCTTATGTTACTCACTTAAGAAAAGCAAAAAATAAGAATAGTATATATGGTGGACCGATAATAACTCAAGGCACACTGAATAAGACACGGAAACAGTGAAAACAAAAAGTAATCTCAGAACTTCATAAGAAAATAAAATATAGTCTTCTCTTTCAATAAAACCAAACAGTGAAAAAATAACTGGAAGAAAGTTTCAGCATTTATTCTAGAATATTCTCAGCCAACAGGCAAGCCTGATATGGTTGATTTGGGATATATTTAAACCTGTTGTTTTTCTAATTCTCCAGAAAAGGTAACTATAGCCTCCTTCAACTTTTATTTTAATTTTCAATTTAATCAGAAAGATTAATCTACACAGCTCTCCCTTGTTCCCTATCTTCCTTTCTCTCCAGAAAAAAAAAGGAATATTTCATCACCACACCAGGCTTAAAGCTGTTTAGGAATATTTAAGTTCTATTTCTCCTTTTATTTACTACTGAGAAATAAAAAAAGAAAAAAGAATGGGAGTTGTTGCCACTTTATATTACAACTCCAACTGATGAATCACACAGGTTGTAGTTTCTACAAGACTGAATCATTTCTAAAATTAGCTCAGTTTAAATAGAAAGCATTCCTAGGTCAGGGTTCCAGGGGTGTGCTGGAACTGGCTTGTACCAGCTTAGAGTGGCTGGTTGTTGAATTCTGTGAGCTGTTGTGGCACTTACATAGCTTGAAATCAGTCATGATGGGAGTATTTACAACACAGAAATTGATAAGAACTAGAAATTAGGGCTTAAAAAAACTTGTTAAACATTAACCAGCACACCACTTATTTTAGCTCACCTATTCTTGAATGGTCAAGAGTCAGATACAATTTTTTTAAGTGAATTCTGAATCAGAAAAATAAGAATCTCAAGGATAACCATCAGTGAAATGGCCAAAGGTACACAGGGAATGTAAGTATTTTCCTGCAGTGATAGACTAAGGGAAAAAAACTGCTCTGTATCTCAGCTCAAAATAGAACCCCTTTAAAAAGAGGTGCACAATAAAGAAGATGGGGTACATACACACAATGAAATATTACTCAGCCATAAGAAGAAAACAAATCCTACCATTTGCAACAACATGGATGGCGCTAGAGGATATCATGCTCAATGAAATCATCCAGGCAGAGAAAGACAAGTACCAAATGATTTCACTCACTTGTGGAGTGTAACAACAAAGCAAAACTGAAGGAACAAAACAGCAGCAGACTCACAGACTCCAAGAAGGGACTAGCGGTTACCAAAGGGGAGGCCTGGGGCAAGGTGGGTGGGGAGGGAGGGAGAAGGGGATTGAGGGGCATTATGATTGATGCACATGGTGTGGGGGGGTCACGGGGAAGAGACTGTAGCACTGAGAAGATAAGCAGTGACTGTGGCATCTTACTACACTGATGGACAGCGAATTCAATGGGGTTTGGGGAGGTCTTGGTAATATGGGTGAATGTAGTAACCACAATATTTTTCATGTGAAACCTTCATAAGAGTGTATATCAATGATACCTTAATAAAAAAAATTAGTTAAGGGATGAAAGTACAGCACAGAGAAATAGTTTCATAACATCTATGTTGACCGATAGTAACTACATTAGTTAGGATAAGGATTTACTAATGTATATAACTGTTGAATCACTATGTTGTATACTTGAAACCAATATAATATTGTATATTAACTTCAAAAAAAAATCAAAAAGATGAAAAAAATTAAACAAAATAAAGAAGAGGTGTGTAAAACAAAGCCATAGAACAGAAAGAAGCTGACGCTCTGGAGGCACGCAGAGCGATCACGGGTAGGGTGCGAGAGGCCTCTCCGCGCTGACTGCGCCGTCGCCACACTGTATCAGATGTCAGTCAGGTCGGGGAGACTGTAAGTGCGGGGCTCCTAAGGAGGAGCTGACACCCTCTGCATCAGATCTACCCAGTTTTACAAGCCAGAATGTTTTTCCTTTCCATGGCTCCACAGTGATGTCCTTCATACAGCATAGATACAAACTTTGATGCCAAAGCCTTCCTTCTCTGCCACACTAAAGTCATGATGAAAAGGGGAAAAAGCAGCTCCTTGTTTCCTATTCTGAAGGTGATGCTCAAGGTAAGAGATTTTCTATTTTTGTTCATGCTTTATAAGCACAAACACAAAATTACTGGAAGTCCTGACTGGTTGGTTTCTGTTTATGTTTTTATACAAATGTGTTAAACACCGCTTTCCTGTTTCTTCCCCAGGAATATGCTTTATGTGTCCAGTGCTTCCCTCCTAATCTTTCGCATCCCTTTTCGTACCAGTCTAAAGTGAAGATGAAGCAGGTCAAATGTTCATTGATTCGGCAATGCTTCCCTTGGCTTAAAGAGGCGGAGAACTGTTTCCTGCTCCTCAGGCGGCATAAAGGTAGAAAATCCTGGTTTGCAAAAAGGCTGTTACACTGTCCACAGGGATACTTCCCTTAGCCCGCCTGGGCTCCAGTTAGCCTACGCCGAGCCCTTACACTGAGCAGTCGCGGAAGCCCTCCGTAACCCCAATAGGGCTCAATACCCATGTCATGCCGCCAGTCCCCCACGGGTGTGATGCCCACACAAACCTTCTCTGGCTCCAACATCCCACCCTGGACTGCCCTGTCATGAGACCACTCAGCCTCTGAAATCTCTTGGGGTCCTTTAAATTCCTTATACCTGAAACAAGCAGTTTATTTCTTTTTGTTTCCAACAGAATTGGCTGTAAATGTTCCGTGTGGTCTATAGAAAGAAAACAGGGAAGCGAAGTGGGGAGGGGGGAGAAGGCAAGGAGGAAGGAAGGAAATTTCTAGGGACATTTTCTGTCCACACACCTCTGCATGCTCATAAAATGGAACCCTCTTCTTACTACTGCCTTTTCATGTCCCTGGATTGCCATTATTCAGCTGTGGCAACACCCATCAACACTGTGGCCACACACCATTAGCAATTCCTCTACCTCTTAACAGTTTACTCTTCTCTCAAGACTTCTGCAGGGAAGGAAAAAAGGAAAAGTTTAAGAAAAAATTTTGCTGTGCAGCAGCCCGGGAAATTTTAAACTCTGAGAGGTGCATTCACACCATTAAGCTAGCAAACAAACAAGAAAAGCTTTGTTTTCCCAGAACCCAAAAAAAAAAAAGTTTTTTAAGGAAAAAAAGAAAGCATCACAGAATTGAATGTCACTAAAACTATTTCATTAATGCAAGATGGATAACACACTGGGCTCCAACCACTTTCCTTCCTGAGATGACAATGATAACTTGATGCCAAAAGCAGGGAAGGAATAAATGAACCTACCTCTCCCCAGGAAATCTCCTTTTCCCACATGAGAAAAGGAAAGAAGAGGCGAGATGGAAACTACCTGGAAAATGGAATTCGTCAAAGGATGGAGCCTTCCTGGAAGCCATCCCCATGTGCCCCGCTACTAGAGAGCGCAGATTTCTTGGTACTCCTTAGACAACTGAGGACACTCATTTGCATTTGAACGTAATGACCAGCCAAAGGAGTTTTAATTAACTTTCTTTTTGAATACTACTGTGATGTGATTAATTATCTCTGTCCCCAAAACCATTATTTTTTGGGTTGATCTTTTGTTGATGGGATCTTAGCAGCAAGGCTTTTTAACTCTATGTGGCTCATCAGGATCCTCAAGCCTCTCCGTTGAAAATGCCAGCGCCTAGTACAGTCACCTCTCATGGGGGCACACCAGCCCCCAGGAGTGTGCAAGGTGATCCTCTGAAATGCTGAAAAAATATCAGGACTATATAAAAATATAAAAGATTAATTTTTAATATATTTTAATCCTTAAAAAGAAAGGAAATCAAAGTCTGCTACCATCTAATCTATGGGTCAGCCCTAGTACTCTCACTCAGCACAGATGTCCAATGGCCAGGTAGTCAGAGGTCACCCATGCAGAGGTAGGTCCTAAAAAGGGGAGGGTGAGGAGCTGCCCGTCCGCCTTTCCTTGTCCTTGGGTGTTGTCATATATCGCAGTTCACATGTGTGCCCAATCAAGTGAACTCCCAGATTGTATTGCCTAGTTTTAATCAAACTAATCCTCACCAAATGCTCTGATGGCTTTAAGATATTTCTGCAAAGAAGCCAACATACTAATAATGCAGCTGCAAGTGAAAATGAACGAAGAGAGCAATGGAAAGCTGGTGCTTCTCCTACTTCCAGTACAAACTCTCTGTCAGCTACATACTTCATCCGTCCCTTCAAGCTACATTAGATGTTTTAACAATAAGCAAGGAAGCAACTGCTTTTCAAAAGAAATGTATGGAAGGAGCATTGTGAAAATGAATGCTTGGAAATCTTTCTATCATTATATGATTTTGTTGAAGAAAACACTGTAAGTATATTGGTATAAACACTCTCGAAGACTGTTTTTGAATCTTCCAAATGGAGAGTTTCAGTGGGTTTTGAATGCCTTTGTTAAAAACTTTAAAATGCATTATCTTCAAATTAGTTTTGCAAAAACATCTGATTCAGATTACAGAGGATGGAAATTTGCTAGCCATATTTCAACAAAAACAACTGCGAGATGAACTGGGGGTTGAAAATTGACTTACATGATAAAGTAAGTGAAGGCTGTGATGTATTTCTTCTACTTGGATACTTCTGAGATATTTTTCAACTATGACAATAATTGAAATTAAATATCAAAATAAAGTTGAATCTGAAATTTACCTTCTAATTGTTTCATCACAAAGTTTCAAACTAATAGTCTAAAGACTAATAAGCATATTCTAGTACATTGCCCACATTTAAAAATGGTAATATTTTAATGAGACAAAAATATTTTGTAACTGTAAAGAAAAAATAAAATACCATTTAAAGGTTTTTATGTTATATTTATGTCATCCTTTTTAAAGCCTTTAAATGTATGTTTAATAATGAACATATGTCTATCATAGTACATGTATATAAATGAAAAATATATGTTGCTTGTGGGTGAATGTTCAAAAATATTTTACATATGGAGGCTCAAGATCCAAAGATTTTGTGACCACTGATCTACACTGGCTTTTACCCTGGTGAGAATTTCTTCCAACATATTATGGTACCTACTATGCATACCAAATAGCAAAAACTCCTTGGTAGATAAGGTAACAATAAAAAAGTATTCAGAGTAGTGTATCACTAAAGCTTCAGTTAAGAAAACTAAGATGCACTAAAATATAGGCATCAAATATTCATATTCACCTCAGAAGTGCAACAGAATTCCCACAGTGGTTCAGTACTCTGCTTTAAATGCATTTAGAAATGCTGGATGTAACTAAAGTGTGCTTTCAATTCAAAAGTTGCTAAAACCATTGAAGGGCCCTCTACCTTACATGAAATTTCATGTTCACAGATGATGCCAAAATTTCCTATCATCAAAAAACACAACTTTCATCATCGCAAATTTGCTTTAACGTAGTGTGTCAAATCATGTCACTCCAATATTCAACGCTCTCTGGTAGGCTTTCCATCTCAGAACAAAGCCCAAATTCCTCACAGTGCCTACAATGTACTCTCCGATCTCACCCCTTGCTACTTTTCCAGCCTCAGCAAATAATCCTTCTGTCCACAATCCCTGGGCCATTCCTACACACTAGTCCCCTAGCTCTTTCCTGAGCACGCTAGGCCCACTCCACCTCAGGCTGCACCTGCTGCTCCCTCAACCTACAAGATGTTTCTGCCCACTGGATGGTGGGTATTATAATTATTTGTGCTGTATTTCATATACTGCATTCCATACTTGTATCACCAACCTCAAGTCTCTCCTTGATTGTCACCTTCCCAGGGAGGCCTTCCCTGAAAGTCCTCCTAACCCCCAGCCCTCTCCCCTGATTTATTTTTCTCCTTAATTTCTATCGCCATCTCAAATAAGATATATTTACTTGCTCTTTCTTATTCAACCACAAGGGAAGAGTTCTGCATTTTATTCACTGTTGCAGCCCCGGCACCCAGGACACTACCTGGCACATAGTAGGGTAAACAGCTTTTGAATAAGTATTCCTCTTAAGAAGAAAACTGAAAAGTTGTTTCAAAATGTTCAAAAGGACAAGGAGAACCAACCTCCTTCAATTTATTCAATATTTATTGTATATTTACTATGTATAAAGGCACTGTTTTTGATTGAGGAAATACAGGGATGAACAAAACTCCCTCAAGAAGTTTAGAATTCAATATGAGATACAAACACACATAAGTATAATACCCAGCAGGCTACAGATTGTTAAGCACCACTGAAGAGTTGCTGGCATGACAGAGGGTAGGAGAGAGAAAACCCACTTCCATCTGCTTAGAGAGGGAAAGTCAGGGATGTGGACTATGGGTAATGAATTCAGAGAAGGAAATATTCTAACTCCCAAAGCAAAATTTTGTTCATAACTTTAAACAAGTCACACTTCATATAATATGGTTTATTTTACTCTAAGATTATTGTTAAGTTTTTCCCTCTTTCCACTTCACAGAAAGGCAAATAAAATGGACTTATAAATGTATTTGCCCTTAAGGAGCTGAGAGCTTCTTACACGTCTAGGAATTATTAGAATTGTAACAAAGGTTTTTTAATTCAGAGACAGAAATTTGACCCACCATAGCATGGGGACATTGTCACATCAAAGACTAAGTGTGAGCTACAGTGACTGGGATGCAGTCTGGTGTGAATGGGGAAAAACAGTTTATTTGTTTGACTTGAATACCAACAGTTTCTTTCAGCAAGTACCACAGTCATGGCAGGTTTATGTTTCTTATGATGCCATTTTGCCACTTAGAGAGGATAACAAGGAAAAGTCAAAGTCCCATGAATCTCTATTAATCTTTGATTCAAACATCACCTCAAGGATCAAGACATTAGAAGTGATATCTTTCAGGTTTTTTTCCCCCAAGTACTCAAGTCGAATGGGAAGAAGAGACATGAATCCAGGATTACCAGATTTATACCTGCTAGCATTTTTATCTCATTCTACTATTATGTATCTGTGATCATAGCACCTGCTGTGTCAGAAGCACCAAAAGACCAGGTTCAAGAGCTCTTGCAACTATTTAGTTACTGAACTAAAATAGGTGTCTGGACAGAAAAGACTTCTGCTTTAAAAAGAAGAGCAAACATATCTCCTATGTATGCCATAAAAAGTGCTTAACCTACCAACACCAGGTTTATTGTGGGCCAGAGGCACAGAGGATGGTAACCGCAGGCACGCAGATGCATTCTCCACTGCCTGAGGTTACATCAAGCATGGCATCAAAGAAGGACTGCCAAGGAGTGATTTCTTTACCATAGTACCAGCAATCATCAGAAGATGAGTGAATTCTAAGAATAGAGAATGCTAGCATTATTTCCATACTGACTAAAGAGTTTGGGATGAATATCAGACCCCACACAAATGTTTTATTTATAAATAAAATTTGAGATGACATATGAACACAAACCACTAAAGGTAGGAAACTCTAACCATTATAAACAAACATCCACAGCTTTTAATCAAGTATAAAATCATATCTCCTGCTAGAGTAATTTTCTTAAGTAATTAGAATATGCAAATCAATGAAGAAAAATGTCTTAGGGATAATGTTTTGATTATATGACAAATTATATGACAAGGATCTTTATCAGCAATCCTGAATGTCACTTTTGTACACATGTCCTTCAGAAGAAGGGCAGGGATAGATGCCATACAGACCACCACAAAGCTCAAAAGAAATTCCTTTGGTCTGTCAACCCCTTTTGCAACCAGGTTCATGTTTGTATTTTCTTGTTGATTCAGGATGAATGAACAGTTTATTGCTCACTTCAGGACGTCCTTTTGGACAAATTCTGGAGCCAAGGAGTTAATTCCCATGTTTTACATGATACTGAAGAGGTTAATTATGAAGCAGGTAGTGTATATTTCATTTCCAGGAGGAGATAGACATCTCCCTCAACTGTCCACAGGGATAATAGAAGGCAGAAGAAAGATCAGATCTTCATTTCACTGTTGATGAAGTGAATATCCTGAATGGTATTCTGTGGCAGTGTAATATGACAACACAGCTCACAGCGGAAATTTGAAATATTCTGAATTACCATAGAAGAGAAGATTCAAACCTGCTTTTGTTTATCTTCTCATTTCAAAGTGCCTTTATATCATTTCTCCAAATATGAAAATGCTCCTTGTCTCTCCCCTACCACTACTTTGCAACTGTTTCTGTTACTCAGTGCATAGTAGCAATTCCTGCTGCAGTCATTCTAGCCCCAAACAAGCATCAGAATTTGCTTCTGTCCACTAGTGTCCATGAAAATTTGTTTCCACAACACTCTGTATCCTCTTGCCACCTCATAGAAACGGCCTTTCCAGGGCACAAGCCATAGAAACTGCAGCGCACAGCCCAAGCAAGGCACTTCAGCAAGCTTATATAGTTCATTCCACTCTGAAAAGCAGAACTCAGCCACAGTTTAAAACCAAATGTGGGACATAGCTCTAACAGAAGTAAAGTCTGTAACCCAAGGAAATGCTACCATCAATTTTTATTGAAATCATTTATTGGCTAAAGTCTAGCTTCTTTTAGGTTTAAGCAAATGTCTTTCAAGTCCTGTGGCCTATAAATCTGTGCCATTATTAACAACTGATCTACTCCCTGGGAAAATAGAAATTTCTGACCTTCAAAGCTGTCAGTGCAAAAATTTTCTTCAAAAGCTTTTTGGAATTCCCAAAATATTCCTGAAAAACAGTGCAATGCTTATTCTCACAGATCTCTGCCTTGGAGAAAATGTTCTCTCTTATCACCTTATCCCCTTCCCTTCCCATATACACAAACCAAAGAGCCTAGCTTACATCAAAGCCTAAGACCTACAAGGGGAAAACAACTCAATACATTTCTATTAGTTAAAGCCAAACAGCACAAATATTTTCTTGCATAAATGAACTCACAGAAACACAGGAAAAGAAAACCTGGACCAAACAAAACAGCTCTCCCCTTACTCAATGTTTTTGTCAGAAATCCCTGATCTACAGGCAGTACATACCTATGGTTCTCATCTGCTGCCATAGATGCAAAAGTTATGTTAAGCTTCAATCCTATGCATTTTCTTTAAGAAATGATACCTTCCAACCAGAGAGAAGAATTAGCTTCGAGTAGTCAATAAATATTGTTTTATGAACTTTAGGGCTCCAGGGGGACCATTATTTTACCAATGAGCTACCTTTTTAAACAGGATGAATGAGCACATGGGCACATTAGAAATGCCATCCTCTGGCTGTTAACTGTCTGTACATCTCCCTCTGAGACAACAGGTAGCAAAATAAACTACAGCCCTGCAATATGAGGTCTTAAATGATGAAAATCAGCTCCCAGTAGCACAATGAACTATGCCCTGCTTTATCTCACCCCTGAAGACCAAAAGCATCTTCTCTTTTTTTTTTCTAGCTAACTTTTCTCTGTGTCTCTGCCTCTTATTCTGTCTCCATCTGTGAAGGCAATGGAGAATTCCTTTTCCTTCTGTCTGTCTTATCCAGTCTTTCATCCCCTGTTCCTATCCTCCAGTCCCTTTCCCTCTCTGCCCATCTCACTTTGGTATTTCAATTCAGGTTTACTCATTTTGCAGGGAACAGTACTGATTTTACACTTCAGGAAATGAGAGAATACAGCTGGGCAAGGAGGTCTGTGGGAGTGAATCACTATTATTCCCAGCGGTCTTATTTGTCTTCTTTACAAGTCTCCTTGCTGCCCACAAAAGTGCCAAGCTCCTGATAAATAGGACAGTGAGGTGTCGCATTTTTCCCCTCTAAATGCAGAGTAAACTTTCACTGCCTTGCTCCATTGCACTGAAAAATGAAACTATAACTACACACTGGAAGGTCCTTAAGGAATTCCTTCTTAGGCATGTTCCCAGAGTAGCTTTCACATGGCTAAATAAGTGCTTCAGAGGAAAAATATTAGTCCTTATAAAATTATTTCCCACAAGAAAACTGGTCCTACAACTACCTTTCCCAGGACTTCTAGCTACATCACCAGCCTTAGAACCTGCCCCTATGATAAACAGCATGCTAAGGGAAAGATGAGATGCTCCTGGCAGTGAGTACTGGGCTCTGCAGACCTTTCTGTCCCCACTGGCTGGCAAACTATAAGCAATAAGTGTGTGTTGGTAATGATAAGACCTATGTTTTATGGTCAAAAGTCCTGCCTAGACTAGAGTCCTGACCCATCTTTTCTCTTCCTAGAATGTTATTAGTTATCAAAAATAATAGTTTTCTTACAGATTTCAATAAGCCATCACTATCAATATCAAGCACCTACCTCCACAGCTATATTATTTCACACCTGTAGCCCCTGTTGCTCCAAACTCAGGCTGGCAAACTATGCCACGTGAGCCATATCTAACCCACTACCTGTTTTTACGAAAGTTTTATCCAGATACATACATGTCCATTTGCTTACCTGTTGTCTGCCATGACACATTTGAGTAGTTACCACAGAGACTGGATGGCCCTTTACAGAAACAGTAGCTGTATCTGCTCTAAGCAACAGAACACCGACGACATGTCAATAATTGCTACATTCTACTGAATGTTTACTAAGAGAAAATACTAGACGCTTTAGATGGATTATCTCACTTAATTATCACAACAATCTTAAAAGTTAGGCATTTTTATTATCACCAAGAAACTAGGCACAAGGCAATACATATATCAGATAACCACAATATGTACTTTAAATAGGTTCCTGTTTTAGATGCCAATTATAATTCAAGAAAGTTGAAATAGAAAAAAAGTATGAAGGAACCAATGAACAAACAAATGGACAAACTAGGTATCTTGTAAGAGGAGTCAGAAGTCTAACCCAGACAGACTGGCTCAAGAGCCCATGCTAGTAACCACCTCTCCAAACTGTTCCTGGGTTCGGGGATACTAATGCTCTGGCAGGCAAAAAACTGAACAACAACAGGACATAGTGCAAAACAAGGAATGTCTTTTTAAAACTAAGAAAGTGGGACCAAAGAATGAGAAAGGATCAGGGTTAATCAGACAGCAGCTAAGACAGAAGACTAAAATTTTACCCAAGTCCAACTTTTAAACCACTTTCATAGACTCCTTACATGAAATCCAGGAAAAAGAAAGCAACTAGCTAGGTACTAAGTAAATGTTTGGTGAGTGGATGGATGGATGGATGGATGGATGGATGGATGGATGGATGGATGGATGGATGGAAAAACACTTGAGTATCTCACAGAATCAAAGGGAGAAGTGAGTGGCCAAGCACTGGGATGAGTAGGGATCAGGCTAAATCCCGAGATCTCAACAGGAGAATTCAGAGCTCCTCTGTACAGACCACCATCACCAACATGATTCAGCCTCAGGAACATTCAGTTTCTCAGTATTACCATTCCAGATTTCAAATTCCAATGAGACAAAAACATTAGGCCAGTTTGGCTCTAAGTATATACCTCTAGTAGAGCAGTGGTTCTCAGCCCTGGCTGCACATTAGAATCACCTGGGGAGCTTTTAATCCACACCAATTCCTGAGCCTCACCTAAGACCAACTGAGACTAAAGCTCTGGAGGTGAAGACTTGGATGAACTCAGGATTAGGTGATTACGGGAAGCAGTGCTTTCTCTCTCCTCCTGCAGTCTCCACTGAGGCTGACAGCATCTTATAAAACCAACTGGAAACAACTGAGAGAATCTCAGAGCTAGAGCATCCCGCTGACTGTGTACTTTTCAGGTACAGGCACTAATAAAAGCGTCATTATTCTTTATATTAACTTTGGGTCCTTTCCTACTTGCAAACTGTAACACCTCAGCTAACAGAATCCTGATCATAGGACACTTCCACTAATCTGCATCATAGCAATGGAATCACCTCCAAATGATCAGCACATTCCAAGTGTCCACTCTATTTCCAGACCTGAGCTGAGTGCTATTATGGACATCAGTAATTATAAGACTCCCTGTGTCCTCAAAAAGCATGTAAAATATTTTTTAAGACTTTGACCTATAGAATCTAGAAGACAGTGTGAGAGATTTAAACTATGCTAATAATATATTTCCTGTTTCTGTCTGGTTTCTTTCTTTTTAAAAAAAATGAGGTTTCAGACAGAAATTGTGTTTGGGGGGAAATTTTTAAGAATAGTTACCTTGGGCATTGCCTTAGATTTTAGTCTTCTGATAAAGGAAGAAAACTAGTAATGTTCCTAGAACTATTTGCAGGGCTGACTAAAGAGCAATCAAAGGAAGTCCTAAGATCATCTACAACTGCAAAATCATAATTTCTGAGGCAAATCACTTTCCATTAAAATCCCATCTCCTCTCCATGAAAACAGTGCAACCTTCCAGGGAGGCAGGAGGAGCAAAGCACCGATTTCAAAGGAGAGCTTCCTACCACATTCCCCAGAACCTCCGGCAGCCACTCGCTTCCTCGAAAACCACCTGATCTTTGCGAAGAAAATAAATCTTCTCCTTGGTGGTTCAACTCTTGGTCCCACAGAGAGTATTTCCAATGTGAAAAGAAAGACATTTAAGAGAATAAGCAACTGCAGCCTATTCTTCAGCACGAGGGAATTAGGTTATTATATTTTCAATGCCTGTGACTCTGAAACAACCAAATGGTGCACATCAAAACCTCAAAGATTTAGGGCCAGATTCTCACTGTTCAGGGCTTACACAGACTCCCTAAAAAGATCCATCATGTAATTTATGGTGCAGTTGAATAGAAAGCTATCAGAATTGGAACCAGGGTTTATCATTATAAATTGTGATACAATTTATAAACAGGGAAAATGGGTTCTGATGATGATGGTGATGAGTTGAAATTAAAAAGTAATGCTGACACATTTTCCTTTGAAATTCAGAGTTGGTTTTGTTTTTAGCTTTTAGTATCTCAAACTATTTCAGAGACTAGCAATGGATATCACCTGGTATTAGTGTATTGTAGAATATTTGATTTGGTTGCAAAACAGTCTTTCAGTCTCAAGGCTGTGACTGCTCTATTCAACCAAAAAAAAAAAAGAAACTCAGCTTTCTAAATAAAAATTGCATATTTTTAAAATATGATTCTCCTAAAACAAGAATATTAGCACTGTCACTGTGATGTCTATGTCTTGCCTGAGGGTTTCAGCCCCAGGCAAGTTCACTATGGATTCGGTGAGACCAAGAAATGACAATGGAATGTTCTTGGAGTAAAAGGGTTTATACGCAGCTTTATTCTCATGGTGGTAGGTCGAGCACTAGAATCACATCTGCATCCAGCAGTCTGCAGGTCCATAATCCACCTCCATCTCTGCCTCCACCCAGAGTACTGGGCAGAGCTCTTTATATAATGACTCAGTCAATAATAGTTCATTCCTAATGGATATGGGAACATTAGCCTAGCAGTAGGCCAATTACATCATCAAGTAGTTTAGGGTCAGGTGAGGATCCTGGCCTTAGGAGCTTCCATTTTCCCCACAGCATATTAACAGGGTCTTCCAGAACTTCCACTTTCCCCACAGTCTATCAGAAAGAAAGACAGCTGGCCAATCCCTACCATTCTAAATAGGGAGACCCTGTAAAGGATGAGCAGAGATCCGTTCAGCAAAGTGGATAGCCATTTTTTTAAAAACCTCTTTGTGTTTATAGCTATATGGGCCATGTTTTACACATTTCTTGTATAACTAGCAAGAGGATTTCTGCAGCTTGGAAACCAGAGATAAAATTAATATATTGGTTGATATCCACAACAGCCTCTCAGGTGTCATCATTGAGAATTATTACTTTCAGCAATTCATAGCTTATTTCTTTAAAATTAAAATTAGTGTTGTGGCACCCAAGGATAATTTTCCAGCTGTCTCTACAGAGAATATAATCTTGGTGAGTTTAATGAATGGTAGTTTACTGCCAGTGTCAATGTAGTGGATTAGTTTGTATTTAACAGGAACTGAAATCACAGCCTTATCACCGTGCCTTCATTAATATGAAATCCTTATATAGCCATGTATCTTGCCAATGGGTTTTAGCCCTGGGCAAGTTCACTATGAATTCAGTGTGACCAAAGAAAATGACAGCAAAACGTTCTTTGGAGTGAAAAGGTTATACCCAATTTTATTTCCAGGTGGCAGGTCAGTCTCTAAAATCCTGTTCACCTAGAGCAAGTCTGCATGCAGCAAGCCAGTCTCTGCCTCTGCTGCTCTACCCACACAGCTGTCCTCTGGGCCTCTGTCCTCTGCACCTCTGTCCTCAGCACTGCCACCATTCCAGCCTCTGCTCTGCTCTCCTGCAGCCTTGCAGTCATGCCACCGTGTTGCCCAGAGCACTGGGCAGGGCTCTTTATATGGAGGCAATAATGATATGAGAATCCTGGCCACAGGAACTTCCATTTTATCCACAATTGATCCCTCTGCAGATTGGAAGTTCAGATCTGAAGTAGTTAGTAGGAAATGTGTGGCCATCACTAGCAGGAAGATGTGGAGGCAGTGTGAAAAACAAGATTAAATAAGAACTAGAACATGAAAGTCATGCAAGGTGACCATGGGAGGTGACAGACCCTGCAACTTCTCAAAACCAGGAAGATCTCACACAGACATTAATACTGACTTCCATAATACTACATGCAGCCAAGCAGGTACAAAATCCAGAGGGCTGGAGCTTCTCAGGGACTCTGGGAAGGCCTACAGGTGAGGCCAATGTTGGTGCAGTGCCCCAGGTGTGACAGACCTGAGCCCATTTGTTCTAAACCCTTCCCAGTCTTCCCCAGCTGTACTCTAATATGGAGGAACCAGCCACTGGAGGCTGTTCTCCATACCCCTCAACAGGCTTCCAACTGGATTTAACCAGAAGCACTAGTAAGAGACTGGAAAGCAGGAAGAAGGAAGAAGTCTTTCTCCCACTCTCTGTCTGGCTTAGATAGCATCTCCAGCACAGGCCTCCCTGGCCCCAGTTCACACTGGACAGGCAGCTATGGGTGACCCTGAGCCATGGACTCCAGTGATACCATCTTCTCCCTTTGTCCCTCTATATGAGGGTAGTGAAGCTTCTTGCTGTTTCTAATCTCTAGAATACCTACTGTCCCTCTACTTGACTACCCATCTCTTCCATAGTCCATAATAACCAATTCCTTATATTAAGTTCACTTTATTTTAAATACTTAGAGAGTTTCTGTTTTCATGGTTGGACTTTGAGTGATACAGGAAATAAGAGATGGAGAGGTCACAGCCTAAAAACCTCAGAGATCTGTATGACAGGCCCCTTCACTCTTACCAATGAACAGGGGTGGGAAGTAGGGGTGTAACTGCTTATGAGAAAGTGCCTGCAGAGCCAGGCGCCCAGCTTTACATGAATTCACAGCATTACACCCATCAATCAGCCTAGGAATTCAGGAAAACTGGGAGTACTACCCTTCCCAGGCAGATCCTCGCGGAAGAAAATGGAGCTGTAAAACCAAACTCCCTATCTTTTCCCTCCCATCCAGAGGAGACTAGGGAAAACACCTGAGAGAGCGATATCCAAATGACAGAAAGATAAGTGGACACTGAACCTCTCCTCCCCAAAGAGAAGAATTAGAAGCATCACCAGGATTCACACAGTACAGCACAGTGAAAAAAGAAAGCCAAGTTTTCCAGCAGCAGTGTAGACCCTTTACCCAAGCAGCAAAAATCTAATTAAAAGAAAGTACCAATTAAAGTTAGCTCACTCTCTTCAAAGTCAAACAGGGGGATAAGACTGGGTTGGGAGAGTCTTGAGACCAAAGGCCATGTCTTAACATCTTTGCAAGGACTCAAGAAATGTTTTCAAAGGAATGCTCTCCAGTGTCTTTGCCAGATGAATCCTGTGAATCACCATATCCCTGAGCACTGAGATCATTCCCTCATACTCAAGGATGAGCTGGAGGCAACGGAATGGGATCCAGACTGCACGACCCAACATTGGAAGTGCAAGGACAAATAATAAGATTCAAATATAAGCAAAAGTCCCTGACACTAACAATGAATCTGCTGGCTCCTGCTGCCTCTCAGGAATCATCATATTGCTTTCCATAATCTCCTTAAAGTGAAATCTAAAGTCACCACTGCTCTTCATCTCCCTGCCTATTTGTCTATGGAATGAAATAATTCTTCTTTATACTACAAATGAACTGCCTATTTCAAAAATCCCTCTGACACTCATGGCTTTTTTCTTTTTGAAGAAAGTCCTTTTCTAGCCACCCTTAATTAAACCCAGGTGACAGGAACTCCCCCACCCCCCACTGTCCCCTTGAGCTTCACTCCCCTTACCTTTATTCCTATGTTAGGCTTGCAGCCACACAGACCAGCTGCAAGCCAGTTTGGTTCATGTGGAAACCATTCAGTTGAGTACACTCTTCTGGTGTTTTGAACACCTGCGTCAGCATGCTAGGCCTCTGACAGGCCAGGTGAGGGAGCAGTCTGAGCTCTGAATGAGGGTGACCACCCACCTCTTGGCAGGCACTTACACGTCACTGGCAGCTTCCCCTGGGAGCCTCCAAGGCTTGGAGCCGCTCATCTCCACCCCCATCAGCTGACACGAGCATCTGATCAGATGGACTCATGAACCTAACCTCCATGACCAGCATAAAAGGCTGCAACTACATTAGTGTCACATTAACCTTGAATGATTTTCCATCTCAGAAACTTATGAGAATATTTAAAGGTAGAGCAATAGCTTTTGAAATTAACACATTTGAAGGAAAGATACAGTAAAACTCAAGACTGAATTTCTGCATAGGTAGTCAAGGTAACTAGTGGATGTGACTTTGAGAATTCTAGGAGATGTCCCTGTCAGCCCCCTCTCTCCTCCAAGAGGCAGTATAGAATAGTGGCCAAGAACCAGACTCTAGCTCTGTAACTCCAGCGGGGTGGAGGGTGTGGAATATGTTCCCAGCCTGGAGCAAATAAACCTTTGAAGTCAAAATCAAGCAAAGGGAGAAATAAAGTGGGAGAAACCTGTCTGCTCTTGCTCACCCGTGTCTCTCACAACCCAGCTGCAGAAAGACCCCACCAAACCTCTCTGGTCCAGGTGCATGGGCCCCCACCCCCCACACTCCCCTGTAATCACCTATGGATATGGTGATGGTACTTCTCTCCACCTATTGATATGGAGATGGCACTAAGGCCAGGCGAGAGATTCTGGAAATACTGCAGTTTTACCCACAGTGATACAGGGTATGAATCCCTCAGTGACTTCAGCCCTAATCTGGCCACTGAAGTGTGACAGCAGTATCTGGAACTGAGCCAAAGTCAACCTCTGTAGGGCCCTGGGTGCTTTTGTAAACGTGCTTAGTTTCTTTCCTTTCCCTGTCCAAACCCCCCCACTATTCTCTTACCAGATTTTTTTCAAAAACACTTCTAATAAATCCCAATAAATTGTGTTTGCTATTCACTATATTGATTTATTCATTCACCAAATATTTACTACTCTCCCTGACTGCGCCTGACAATGACCCAGACATAATGGATATGGAAACAAGATTCAGTCCGTGAGTCCTCATTCCCCCTAAGAGTTCTACAGCTACAAAGACCAAAGTCTGCAAAGTTATCTACCTGGAGAGAGCAGGAGCCCATTGTGAGGAAGTGGCAATCACAGCGCTGAGACCATCTCACCTGGGAGAACATGTACAGCTCAAAACATGTTCATCCCCTAGCAGCCTTTTCCAAAAGGTTTGTTTCCCAAAGAAATTATAAGATCAGAATTAGTAAGGACATCAGCTGCTCTCTTCCAATCCTTCCCTTTCTGGGGAGCTCTGAAAGATGCACGCCAGTGGCAGTAGGGAGCCCACAGCTGCCTGCAGCCTGTGGACCTGGAGCCAGACTGGCGGAGCCTTCCCTGGCTGCCCGCACCTCATGGAGAACCTCACCCTGTCAAGTACTGCAGGTGCCAGCTGGCTGTCCATGGCTCCTGCCCCAAGCAGGAAGCAGCAGCGTGGGGAGAGAGCAGCTGCAGGATACAGCTAGTCACAGGACAACACATGCTGGACCTCCTCACTCCACCCTCCCTGCACCGCTGCGAAAACAGCTGATGTTTCTGCGGCCTTCTCTCTCTGGAAGCCACTCGGGCTCCCTCAGGCTGGAGTTGCCAACAGCCAGGTGACTCCTCTCCCTGGAATCCAAATGAGGAGCAACATGGGCCAGAACCTGCATCAGAGGGAAAAGATATCAGGTAAGAGCCCCAGGACAGAGGGGAACGGAACACTGTGTGAGAACATCTTGAGGAATAAATAGGTAAAGGAGAAGAGCATCCTTCAGAGAAGTGATCAAGTTACAGAAAGGAAGCCTCTCCAGCACCTTTGTGTTATGAATCAGCAGAACCATGGATTTAAATCATGGGCTATGCTGGAGGGCCTTTAAACTCTGGGTTAGAATCCTAGCTCGGAAACATCCTAGCTGTGTGAACACAAGCAGCTTGTAGCCTCTCCTATGTCCCAGTTTCCCCACATGTGAACTGGGACAATAACACCTACCTCATAGGCATCCCATACAATCAAATAGTGGCCTGGGGTGGAATGCGTTGAGCGTGCAGAAACGGTGCACCTGTGCCTCAGAGCTTCAGCCTCCTCGACTCCCACAGCCCATGTCTCTTCCCTTCTTTCAAGCAAACATGACCACACCTTCCCTTATCCCCTTCCCTTTAACATCCATTCTGTCCTTGGTTTTCTTCACAGCTTCACCTGAATTTGAAAGCACTCAGCTTCATCTCCTCACATTGCCCCAGAAGCCCGCCTCCCCGACTGAGAACCAAGCCGGCTCCTCGCATCACACTCTCCGACCCTCTGTGCCTCTGAGTCTCCCCACCCTCCCAGAGCAGTTCCTCAGATACCAGATAAAAGGACTGTAACTTATCTGGACAGATGCCTCTCTACAATGACTTTCCATTGGTAGAATGTCTTTAAACTTGAGTAATGCAACCATTTCACTTCACTTTAACTGTGCAACCACTGTGTCCATGCAAGCTCATTTCGAGGACCATTAGGCATAGTTTCTGCATGTTCTCAGAATGAAAGGTGTCATCACATACTGTGTGTTCTAACTGCACCCTTCCTGATTCAGTGAGACCTTGGGCAAGTTACTTTGCCTCAGATCTCTTGAAGATTTAACACTCAAATAAGGAAATCTTGATACATATAGATAGCTTCCTGATACGAGAAATCACTTTTAAAAATGATATATATATTGCAAAAGATAAGTCACTTCACAGTTGTCCAGTAACAGTTAAAAAGCACAAGAATTCTTCAGGAAGAGTTGCTTTAATATATCACTTTGGGAGGGTATATATTTTAATCACAACCACATAATAAATATTTGATTTGCATTCATTAGATAATCAGAAATAAAAGTTATAATCCCAGGAAAGACGTGTAGTTCTTTCAAATGCTGAACATTTGCATAATAGTGTTGATGGACTGAAATAGGAGTAAAATGTACCCAAGAGGAAAATTGAGAGATTTCAAAACAGCTTTTTGGAAAAAATTAATAAATTACAGAATAACAAAAAGCATTTCAGCTTAAAAGATAGGGGAGGGGACAAAGATTTTTAAAATTAATGAACTGGGATCTTTTGTCCAGAAACATTATTTCTGTATCATTTAATCAGACTTGAGTTTTCTTAAATTGTCTTTGAACAAGTTAAATAATGTATGCCTGCCCTATTATACATTTCTTAAAAATAAAATGTACTTTCAGATTTGTCCTTCAGTAAACTTAAGAGAAACAGCTGTGGTCTCTGCAGGCGTTATTTGAGATCAGCAGTAAAGAAAAAGCATTCTCAAAAGCTTTGGAAAGTATAGGAAAGGACCACCTACTTAAAAATATCCCTCCATCTAAGTACTGTGGGGCTGAAATACCCACTCCCAGGGTCAAGGTCACTCCTGAGTTTAATCCCTTTCTCTAAAGAGCTGTTAAAATTAAACCTGTGACAAACCACAGGATTTCTTTTTCATGGCTGAATAATATTCCATTGCATAGATCACATTTTCTTCATGCATTCATCTGTCAGTGGACATTGACATAGTTTCCATGTCTTGACTATTGTGAATAATGCAGCAAAGAAATGGGAGTACAGATATATCAATAAATCTTTGAAATACTGATTTCACTTCTTTTGGAAACATACTCAGAAGTAGAACTGCTAGGTCACAGGGTAATTCTATTATTAATTTTTTGAGGAACCTCCATACTGTTTCCCATAATGGCTATCCCAATGTAGGACATTAGGCTAAGTGAAATAACCCAGACACAGAAAGACAAATATTGTATCATCTCACTCAGAGGTGAAATCTATAAAGTTGAACTCACAGAACCAGAGATTAGAATGGTGATTACCAGGGAATGTGCTGCGGGGAAATGAAGAGATGATGGTCTAAGAGTACAAATTTCCATTTATGAGATGAATAAGTTCTGGGAATTTAAGGCACAGCATGGTGACTGTAGTTAATAGTACTATACTATATACTTGAAACCTGCTAGAGAAGAGACCTTCAAGTGTTTTCACTACACAAAAAATGGTAACTATGTGAGGCGATAGATGCGGTAATTACTTTGATGGTAGTAATCATTTCATAATGTATACAATTATTAAATTATCCCATTTTTTATACTTTGAAATTTTTTTTTAATCTTTTAAAAATAAAATAAATAATTTATGGGTGGGACCAGGCTATAGATTAACCCATTAGTACCTATCAATGCATTAACAGTGATCAAAATCCTCTGAGGCTGAGTATTAAACCAGAACATTTTGACAGAGAGGGAAAAGAACTACCCTGAATTAAAAAGTTAAGACAGAGGTGACATTTCAGAGGACAGAGAAGACAGAGTATGATTTAGAAAACAAGGATGCTATTTTGGGGTACTGGGAAATTCTTGAAAGAGGTCATCAAAAAGGAAGAAAAGAAGAAAAAGAAGAGGAGGTAGAGACACATGAAAAGTATCCTCGTCTATTTTACAACTTTACCAAAGGCAGTAATACCTTTACCGGGGGCCCAGGTACGTGTCAGCTGATAGAGATAAGCTGCCAAGGGATAATGTATTTTGTGTTTTGCTTTGTTTTGTTTAAGCCATGGATTTATTTCTCAGAGGCCACTGAGAAACAAGCCCTTTAGTTCTCAAGTCCATTGGACCTTTCACAGTTTAGAGCTAAGTGGAAATCTTAAACTCACTGAGATAAAATAAAACTGAGATAAAAATGTTTCAGTATTTGCAAGCTGAAGAAAATCTCACCTATTTGTCCACACTTTGATTCCCAGGTGTCATGTAAGCAACTCTGTACTACCGATGCTCAACAATTTTTTTTAAAAAAGGCTTAAATTTTCAGAGAAATAAATCATTACTCAGTAGTTTGGGAATGGAGTTTGTTTTTGTCAGCTGTTGTAGGCTGTGACCCTTTCTGTTTCTGAAAGAACTGAAAATACAGAGAGAATTGAGGTATGAAACTGAGAGACTGGATCACTGCGGAGTTTGCTGGCACTCTCAGTTGAGTTAAATGTTTGCTGGAAATATGTGCAAAATGCCTGAACAAGGTGAAGGGAAGGGCCAGAGATTTCCTGAAGGGAGAGAATGGTGAGGAAGCACTGCCAATTACTTCAAGAGTCCTCCTCAGATACAGAGCCCCTGACTGAAATTTCATTGCCCTGCAATTTCAGATTTTTCTATATTAAGCAGGCACCAAACCATTCCACACCAAGTGCTAAGATACATGAAACGTTCTAACAACTTTAAATTGCTCGCCTCCACTCATGAAATGACTCCTAATCAACTTCCTATTCCAAAGCATATTAAGATGGCAAGAATTTTGTGAATATTAAATCACTGTGAATCATGCATGTGATTTAAAACTATTGCAGACTAATGTTTGACTGAGAACAGCATTCTAATTGGGAAAATGTTAGAAAAGTTAGTCTAGTTCAATGCTCCAGAGCAGATAGAAAGAAACTGTGGCTAAAAAGCATTACCCAAGTACACATTCTAATCCTCTATGTCCACTTCTTGTTGAATGAGCAGGACCACGACTCTTAGCCCTCTTTATGTGGCACTAGCCAATCTGGCAGACATGTTACCAGGAGCGTGCTGTACTGAAATCCTGTGGGCATGGATGTACTGCCCAGGTGGCCAAGAAATGGTACGCAAATGGAAGACTGGAACAGGTCAAGGAAAGAGGTGGAAAGATCAAGCTTGGGAAGTAGTCCTAGCCCCAGGAGACAAGACAGAGGCAAGGACCTAACCCAGAAGATAACAGAAGACATCAGCAGTGAGAGCAAATCGAGAGTAAGGATTGAGATGGGACAGAGTAAATGATTCATAAGTAAACTCAGGGACCACGTAAGTACTCTTCATGTGGTCCAACTGTGGGGGTGAGAAGGTGAGCTGGGTGGCTCACAGGAGCCATGCAGTTTGCCTACCCACCCGGGAGGCCTAGACCAAAAGGTGCAGCCCAGGATTGGCCCAGGGTTACACTCTCAAATTGTGTTTGTGTGCATAGTATGCCAAAGAATGTGCAAAACCCCAATATAAACATGACACATGGTATGTCAATCGTCTTAGGTGGGTAACTTAAACACTCTATTTTATTTTAAAACAATCCAGGATATATTATGTAGAATTCAAAAATCTCATTAATTTTTAATAACATAAGAGGCTTTAAAAACTGCAGCACTAAAAGTGGGGAGGTGTGCCTTGGGGGTCTGTCCTTAAGCTCCCTGGGGGCACTAATTCTCTCTACTTTACCAGTAAGGGAACTTAACTGTAAGATGGACCGAATATGTGAATACAGTTGAACCCACTGGGGTCACCTTTTCTCAGACAAACAGGATTCAAAAAAAAATCTTTCATCTCCTATGGTCTATTTCCTTCTTCAAGGCAGACACACATACCTCCTTGATTTAAATATTAATTTAAAACCAAATTCAGATAGCAGCTTCTGGAGCCACAGAGCCTCAGGCTCACGGGGCTCTTTGAAAGACTCGTCTTGAGGACTCTCCCTCTGCCTCCTTAAGTGTCCCAGGCTGGAGGGCCTGTTCAACAGCAGACATGCCTCAGGGCAGATGTTATTCTTTTGCAATACCACATACAGCTACCTGTTCATTTGGGATTGACAAAGTCTAATTATATAGGGTTCTACAGCTAATGCTATTTGAAACTGCCAATTTTCACTTTGTGAGGTTTCTTGACATGAAATAGTTATATAAATAGTTCCTAACATGAAATGGTTAAACCTACTATTTACTAAGTTGGTTCTAGCAATATTATGTAAGCAAATTGATTTCCTCAGTTAAACTGAGATAGAAAAGGAAGGTCCTCCCCCGGGGAATAAAGAGAAGGACTAAACAAGGATGCTACAGATACATCTCTAAAAAAAAAAGCCATCTCTTTCTAACCTGTGAGCTGGTGAGTAAGGGAGAGAAGAGACAGGAGAAAGAAAAAATCATTTTTCAGAAAAGTGACCACTTCCAGTTACCAGAGATCCTATGGAAGCTTAGTTCTGTGTACCCAGTTTGAAGAAATATGAAATTCCCTACAGCTGCCAGAACAAAACTAGTTTCTATTCTTGTTCTCTAAGTCAGTGAAACAGATACCTCAGAAGTCACACACCAAGAATCAAAAAGTGACCACTTCCAGCTCCCTAACCCAGAGATTTTACTGAAGTTTAGTTCTATGTACCCAGTTTGGAGAAATATGAAATTCCCTATAGCTGTTCCCAAGTTTAATGACCTTTTGAGGAGGCATGTGAAGAGTAGTTGCAGTTCAGACATTACCTGGAGGAAATCGTAGGCATTTCATAGTAGCCCATAAGGAGCATCTGACTTCCCTCTAAACCAAGGAAATCTGAAGACCTATGCCTTGCCTCTGAGGTTCAGAATTTCCAGTAGGAAACCACAGAGTAGATCTGTCACCTAGGTTCACCTCCCTGGTGAGGCCCCCTCTTTCTCCACAGATCTGGCCCTGAAGAACTCAGGAAGAGAAGGTACTGTGAGCTGTCCTCTACTGGTGGTGCTGAAGCACCAAGGCTGCCTCACAAGACAGCAAGCTGATGTTAAAAAAGATGGGAGATAATGAGGAGTAGCTACTGTTAGAGTCCACAGAGGTTTTCAAAAAGAGCCATGATCAAAGAGTGCTGCCACCCGCCACTGAGCTACTGCCACTAAGAACAAGTGCCAATAAATCGTCGTACAGGACCCTCAGCAGGGACTCCAACAGAATTGTCCCTGGATCCAGCAGTTGCAGACTGAACAGGAAAGAAAGGAAATGGGAGATCGGTGGACTTCTGATGTGTTATTGAGACTTTCTGATAAATTCACTGAAGGAGAAGGACAATTTGTACATTAAATGATTTGGGCATTAGAGACCCAAAATTCTGGGCAGTTCCTACTATCACTGAGTATATTAACTCAAGCCTCTGATACTCTAGGTCCCAGTATATGACAAAGGAAAAGGACATTACAGATAATAAAATGTGGTCAATGGGACATTGCTTCTATGACTGCTCCAAATCTCATCTGCAAACCAGGGATGATAATATTATCCTCATAGTTTGTTGTAGGGATTAAATTATTTGAAAAATATGTGGAAACTCTCTGGCATATTGGTTGGAACATAGATGTTTATTAGGTGGGAGAGAGGATATGAAGAAACCAAGAATCAGGGAAATGAATGATTTGCACTATATATATTTGTTGTATACATGCATGTGTGTGTGTGTGTGTGTGTGCATATATTTATTTATTTATTTATTCTAACACTTATCACAGTCTGTCACAATTATAATTACTCATTTATATATATACTTCATAAAGGCAAAATCCATGTTTACTGAGATCCCTGTGTCCTGCTACTAACATTGTGCATTGAATGCTTAGTAACTATCCATTGAGTCAAGTTCACTTGTATTTCCTACTGTTAGCCTTGAAGCCTAAAGAATGTATAGAAGCAATGAAATTATGTGAGTGGTCTCCAGTCTTCCTACCTATACCTAGAAACCTCAGTGCATTCTAACAGTAGCTACTCTTCATCCCCAATCTCCTTAAACATCTCTTTGGCTTCTTAGCAGACAACCTCATGTACCTAATCCACTACACCCCACTTTTACATCACTGCTGTCTACTCATCATGCTTTGAGGCTAATAGTAGAAAAATGCCACATACTTTAAATGTGCTGTCTATACTGCCCACAAGTCAAACAACAGATAACGGGAACAAAAGAAAGCAGGACAAATGAAAAAAGAATGTGTTGTATTTTCTGCTCTCACACCTCTGGGCACAGCTTCTGGACACTATAGTTACAATTTTTCTTTTACTCCTGCATAAAACTCCTGAAGTTCCATTGAAGGAAAAATATCATAACTTTTCTATAGATTTCCATATGTAGGTTTTGAATTTTTTTATGTTTACTAATGAATTAACCAAAGCTATACTCCAAAGTATAGAGATCATATGATGTATCTTAAGTATATTATTAACTTTTCAAAAAATTAAAATCCTGCTAAGCCCTGGAATTGACTCATTATTTCATGAATGTCCATTTTACAGTTCAGCCTATTGCCTCAAAAGTGACAGTCTCGAGACACCCCTTCCTTTTAATTCTCTTTTTTATGCATAACTCCAAGTTGATAGAGAGGCCTGTAGACATGGCACTAAATGGATTATCTGGACTAGATAGAACTGTCTTGATATCTGCATATTTATGACCAAATACCTTTGCTTCTAAGATCCACACTCAAAACTGTTAATATACAGGAGTTGTGCAGCAACACAGACCACACAATAAAAAGGCCAGGTAAGTCATCCATATGCATGAGTAGAACTCAGTTAAAAAAATGTAGTATTTGATCTTGGACTGGACATAGCTTCATAGTAAAAGGTAGATATTTTGGTTCTATAAGGCAGATAATCAAAGGAAAAAAAACTACAGTGTTTCATCAGATCTCAGAAAGAAATTAACCATGGCTGTTCCATTAAACATTTTAGGAGAAAAATTCATTTTACAAAAACATGTAACGTAGATCTGATGCTAATTTCAGGTGCTGTTTTAAGTATTTGTGCTAAATCACGACTAAGCCAGTGCAGAAAAGATGCAAGAGAAGCCCCCACCTTGGTGAACACTAAACAAATGTTGAGGTAGAGCTCCACCTGCTGGAATCAGCTTCCCTAAATCCAGCCACAAATAGGAAAACAAATCAGACTGGAGAACCACAAAGGTACCCTCAAACTTTTCTGAACTAAAACTTCAAAAGGGCCATAGGTCAAAGAACAGGTAACATTTCTTTGTAATTGGTTTGCCCAGATATCAGGTCACTGTGAGAGGTAGGGGATTTTTCAGGAAAATCAAAATAAACTTTTTTAATTAACTGACTTCTTTCAATACCCGGTTCATGGAGTTGTATTGCAGCAACCAGAATCGACATCATATAGAAAAATTTTAACTGCATTTCTAAGTGGCCAAGTAGAGCTAATGACAGTATCACCTGACGTGTGTAAGTCTTTAGTTCACAAACACTTTTATATATATTATGATTTAGTAATATCTAGCAACCACTGTTTCCATGGTTAATAGCCATCCAGAACATATGAGTAAGGCATATTAAAAGCATTCATTCTGATTGGTCAGTGCTTGTGTGGTACCAGCTGTGAGATATTTTTAATATTACCCTTGACTCTATCACATACTGACTCAAAACTGAATAGAAAAGAGATCATTTGAGTAAATTTCAATCAGCAGATCAGTATTGTCTTACATCTATCCTCCCATTTGCCTCCACCCTCCCCTACACACACCCTAAGTCAACACTTGAAGGTGGGAAAAGAGGGATTCTGCCCACCAGTTCTAACCATGCTCCTCTTCAGTCATGGAGAAATACCCTCACAAGATTCACACACACACACACACACACACACACACACACACACACACACACACGCACACACACACAGGTCATACACCTCACACACACACAACATGCACATACCTCACACACTCACATATGCTTCTTTTCCCTAACTCTGAGGAAACCTCAATTCCTTCATTCAACACACTTCACTAAACACTATTGTGTACCAATTAAGCTCTGGAATTCAAAGAAGATAATGAGAGAAATAAAACTGTATCCCTGCCCAGTACCACATGCAAAGCCCTACCCAAACTCTAACTGTATCAATTATTATCTTAGTCCGGTCTGCTATAACAGAATACCATAAACTGGGTGGCTTGAACAACAAACATTTATTTCTCACAGTTCTGGAGGCTCAGAATTCCAAGATCGAGGTGCCTGCAGATCAGGTGTCTGGTGAGAACCTGCCTCCTGGTTTGCGGATGGCCATCTTCTCATTGTATCCTCAAGCGGAGGAGAAGAGAGAGAGAGAGAGAGAGAGAGAGAGAGAGAGAGGAAAGCAGACTCTCTACTGTCTCTTTTTGCAAGGGCACTAATCCCACTCCTTTGGGCTCCAGCCTCATGACACTATTACCATTGTGAGTATCCTCACTTTATAACCAGTATAAGGAAACTAAACCTTAGAGACATGAAGGGGTATACCTAAGGTCACACAACTGCAAACAATTAAATGGGCATTTAAATCCTTTATCTTCTGACAAAGTTTCTTTCTTCTACACCAGAGTCCTCTGTCATTTCTCTCTATGCCCCACCCCTAGAAAAACTAGTGGGCCCAGGAAAGAAAGTTTGCATTTAGAAATAAATTACTACGATTGCTTCTGAAGTGGCTGCCTAGGATAACAGTAAAACCAACTGCTTTATTTGGGAAAGCTCATTAATGATCTTTTTCTGCTTATACAAAGCAGGATACAAAATCAATATACAGAAGTCTGTTGTGTTTCAATACACAACAAACTAGCATAAAGAGAAATTAAGAAAGCAATCTTATTTACAATTACATCACAAAAAGTAAAATACCCAGGAATAAATTTAACCAAGGAAGTGAAAAGCCTGTACTATGGTCACTATCAGACACTGATGAAAGAAACTGAAGAAAACACAAATAAATGGAAAAATATTCTATGCTCACAAATAGGAAGAATTAATATCGTTAAAATGGCCATACTGCCCAAAACAATCCACAGATTCAATTCAATCCCTATCAAAATACCAATGGCATTTTTCCTAAAATTTGTATGGAACCACAAAAGATTCCAAATAGCCAAAGGAATCTTGAGAAAGAAAAACAAAGCTGGAGTTATCATTCTTCCTGGGTTCATACTATACTATAAAGCTACACTAATCAAAACAATATAGTACTGGCACAAGAACAGACACATAGATCAATGCAACAGAATAGACAACCCAGAAATAAAGCCACACTTGTACGGCCAATTAAGATATGACACAGGAGGCAAAATATACAATAGGGAAAAGACAGTCTCTTCAATACATGGTACTGAGAAAACTAGACTGCTACATGCAAGAGAATGACACTGGATCACTCTCTTTTTTGAAAATTATGGTATCATTAATATACAGTCACATGAACAACATTGTGATTCCTAGATTCCCCCCATTAACAAGTCCCCACCACATACCCCATTACAGACACTGTCCATCAGCATAGTAAGATGCCACAGAGCCACTATTTCTCTTCTCTGTGCTATACTGGCTTCCCCGTGCCCCCTACTACATTATGTGTGCTAGTTATATTGCCCCTTAATCCCCTTATCCCTCCCTTCCCACCCACCCTCCCCAGTCCCTTTCCGTTTGGTAACTGTTAGTCCATTCTTGGTTCTGTGAGTCTGCTGCTGTTTTGTTCCTTCAGTTTTTGCTTCATTGTTATGCTCCACAGATGAGTGAAATCATTCGGTATTTGTCTTTCTCCACCTGGCTTATTTCAGTGAGCATAATACCATCTAGCTCCATCCATGTTGTTGCAAATGGTAGGACTTGTTTTCTTCTTATGACTGAATAATATTCCATTGTGTATATGTACCACCTCTTCTTTATCCATTCATCTACTGATGGACACTTAGGTTTCTTCCATTTCTTGGCTATTGTAAATAGTGCTGTGATAAACAGGGGTGCATGTGTCTTTTTGAATCTGGGATCTTGTTTTCTTCAGGTAAATTCCTAGGAGTGGAATTCCTGGGTCAAATGGCATTTCTATTTTGAGCTTTTTGAGGAACCTCCATACTGCTTTCCACAATGGTTGAACTAATTTACATTCCCACCAGCAGTATAGGAGGGTTTCCCTTTCTCCACATTCTCCCCAGCATTTGTTGTTGTTTATCTTTTGAATGTTGGCCATCCTAACTGGTGTGAGGTGATTTCTCATTGTGGTTTTAATTTGCCTTTTTCTGATGATTAGTGATGTGGAGCATCTTTTCATGTGTGTGTTGGTCATCTGAATTTCTTCTTTGGAGAAGTGTCTGTTCATATCTTCTGCTCATTTGCTTTTTTTTTTGAGGCACATGAGCTCTTTATATATTTCGGATGTCAATCCCTTATTGGATATGTCACTTATGAATAAATTCTCCCAAACTGTCAGATGCCTTTTTGTCCTACTGATGATGTCCTTTGATGTACAGAGCTTTTTTAGTTTGATGACACTGGATCACTCTTATACCACACACAAAAATAAATTCAAAATGGATTAAATAACTAAATATAAGACCTGAAACCATAAAATTCCTTGAATAAAACTTAGGGAGTAAACTCTTGAACACCAAGTAAAGTAATTTTTTTTTCTGGATATGTTTCCCCAGGCAAAGGAAACAAAAGCAAAATTAAGCAAATGGGACTACATCAAACTAAAAAGCTTCTGCACAGCAAAGGAAACCATCAACAAAATGAAATCAATAGAATGGGAGAATATATTTGCAACTGATATATCCAATAAGGAACTAATATCCAACATATATGAAGAATTCATGCAACTCAACACCAAAAAACAAAAATCTGATGAAAAAAAAAAAGACAGAGAACCTGAATAGACATTTTTCCAAAGAAGACATTCAGATGGCCAACAGACTCATGAGAAGATGCTGATCGTTAATCATAAGTTAAATGCAATGATAACCACAATGAGTATCACTGCACACCAATCAGAATGGCTAGTTTCAAAAAAAATAAACAAAGGAATCACAAGTGTTGGCAATGATGTGATGAAAAGGAAACCATTGTACACTGTTGGTGGGGATATAAATTAGTGTGACCACTATGGAAAAGAGTATGGAAATTTCTCAGAAAAAGCTAAAAACAGAAATATCATATGATCCAGTAATTGGACTTCTGGGATTTTACCTAAAGAAAACAAAATCACTAATTCAAAAAGATATATGCACTCCAATATCTATAATAGTGTTATTTACAATAGCCAAAATACAGAAGTAACCTAAGTGTCCATTGATAGAAGAATGGATAAAGAATATGCAATACAGTTCTCCAAAGAAGAAATTCAGATGGCCAACAGACACATGAAAAGATGCTCCACATTGCTAGTCATTAGAGAAATGCAAATTAAAACCACAATGAGATATCACCTCATACCAGTAAGGATCACCACCATCCAAAAGACAAACAACAACAAATGTTGGTGAGGTTGCAGAGAAAGAGGAACCCTCCTACACTGCTGGTGGGGATGTAAATTAGTTCAACCATGGTGGAAAGCAGTATGGAGGTTCCTCAAAAAGCTCAAAATAGAAATACCATTTGACCCAGGAATTCCACTTCTAGGAATTTACCCTTAGAATGCAGCAGCCCATTTGAGAAAGACAGATGCACCTCTATGTTTATCACAGCACTATTTACAATAGCCAAGAAATGGAAGAAACCTAAGGGTCCATTAGTGGATAAAGAAGATGTGGTACATATACACAATGGAATATTATTCAACCATAAGAAGAAAACAAATCCTACCATTTGCAACAATATGGATGGAGCTAGAGGGTATTATGCCCAGTGAAATAAGCCAGGCGGAGAAAGACAAGTACCAAATAATTTCACTCATATGTGGAGTATAAGAACAAAGAAAAACTGAAGGAACATAATGGCAGCAGAATCACAGAACCCAAGAATGAACTAACAGTTACCAAAGGGAAAGGGACTGGGAAGGATGGATAGGAAGGGAGGGATAAGGGTGAGGAAAAAGAAAGGGGGCATTACGATTAGCATGTATAATGTTGGGGTGGGCGTGGGGAGGGCTGTACAACACAGAGAAGACAAATAGTGATTCTACAGCATCTTACTATGCTGATGGACAGTGACTGTAATGGGCATTGTGGGGGGGACTTTGTGAAGAGGAGCCTAGTAAACATAATGTTCTGCATGTAATTGAAGATTAATGATAACAAAATTAAAATTAAAAAATTAAAAAAGAATATGCAATACATATATACAGTGGAATATTACTCAGCTATCAAGAAGAATAAAATCTTGCCATTTGAGACAATAATAAATGGACCTAGAAGGTATTATACTTAGTGTAGTAAGTCAGACAAAGACAAATACCATAGAATTTCACTTATATGTGGAATCCAAAAAAAGATGAAAAAATACATAAGCAAAACAGACTCATAAACCCAGAGAACAGACTGGTGGTTACCATTAAGGAGTAGGGTGGGGAGATGATACAATAGATGAAGGGGATAAAGAAGTACAAACTTCCAATCACAAAATGAGTTAGTCACAGGGATCAAAGCATAAAATAAGGAATATAGTAAATATTATAATTTCTTTGTATGTTGACAGATGATAACTACACTTATCATAATGAGCATATAGTAATGTATGTAATTGTTGAATCACTATGTTGTATACCTGAAACTAATATAATAATGTATATCAACTATATTTCAACTTAAAAAAAAGAACCTTCTAACAATTCAGACATTTTAAAAACTGAAAAGGCCAAAGTGATGGGTTAGTTCATCATTGAAAATGTGCAAAATGCAGCTCAGACCACCTTCCAGGAATAGAACGGTGAGGCTTCTTGTGTTAGAGACAAACCCTAATGTTCTTTCCAACTCAAAGGAGTTACAAAAATTCACTCAGCTCCTTATTCACTCCCATATATAGTCTAGAAAAAAGACGACAGGAAACAAACCAAATACTTGGGTTCAACAACCCAAAGAAATAAGGATAACTCAATTCCCTTGAGTGCAGCATGACTCATTCAGAGCATTCACATTTCAGCATTTTTTTTCCCATAGAGTTTAGAGAAATTGCTATGAAAATGTTAAGTGCCTAAGAAGTGACTTGTGCTTAAGGTTAGAATTCTCTCTGGTTTCCATACTGCATAATAACAGCCTCTTGTCCATTCCAGATCCAGTTTATCAAAAGGAAAGTAGGCTTGAGGATTTGCGTAACCATACGGCACTTCAACTGAGGAGACTAATGGTTGGAATCCTTTCATAAGAAGTTTTTCTCATACAAAAATTATCTCACTACTATAAGTCTGTTTAATCTTTCAAAAATGAGTGAAACACTGACCTATCCCTGACAAATACAAGGATGAATAATAATTAATTGTATTATTTATCTGGAATATATGTAAACTGTAAGAGAGTGCATTTCATTAGCATAAAAAGTAATATACATACAGAATAGGAAATAACATAAAAGAAGTCTTATTTGCCCATACAAATCATACATCAGACTTTATGATTGTTTCATACATATGTGTGATGTTATGTAACAGTGTCTCATGAAAATGAACACCATCTGCACATTTCAGCAGCCCTTGAAGAGTGTCGTCCTTTGTCAGGAAGAGTTCCTCAGGTCCCTTGACTTCTGATCATGGAGTAGGTAGGTCAGGGTCAGAGCCCAGTGATCCCATCACACAGAAGCACCAGACTAGAAAGGTTCACATGCTTATTAAGGAAAACTGCAATAATTTCTTGGAGCACAGATTCTAAAGGGGATTAAAGGTAACATCAAAGTGAAAATAAGAGCTGGCCATCAGATTGATACTCATCCCAAAGCAAGGTAACAGTATCCCATGAAGCTCAGGATTTTATCCCTGAAAACTTCAAAGCTCAGATTCTGATATGGAAGCCCAAGACACTGGTGTGTCTCCAGGGGCGTACTGAACTAAGAAGTGACTTGTACTTAAAGTCTTGACTACTTGACACTTACAGAGTGTTTACAGTACCAGACACTGTGAAAGTCTTTACATATTCATTCAGTCCTCACAACAACTCCATCAGATGGGAACTCTATATTCCTATTTTACAGATGAGAAGACACAAGCTGTCAACAATTTTCACAAGGCCATGAAACTAACCCAGCTCTTTCTGACACCAAAGTCTACATCAAATACCTCCTCCCAAAGGTGAACTGGTCAGTGAGGAAACTACCTCACTAATTTAGAGACGACTCCAGTGTGGATATGGCAAGTATTCATACCTTATTCACAAGGCATTATTTTCAGCTCAGAGTCCTCAGGCCCAAGCAGGTCCCTAGATGCTTCTTACACATGACATAATTCTAACTATTCAAAAGTTTAATCTACTTATAAACATTAATTGAGAACCTACTCAGTACAGGAGGCTGTTCTGGGTTCTGAGATACCTAGATAAGAACGAGACATGCGTTCTCCCCGGAAGAGGCTCCTTACAGTCTATTAGAGATGATCAGCTTCATACAAGCAACTGAATAAAGGTAAAAAGGCACAGACAGCAAAAGAAAAACTGGAAGTGCTAAGATTATTTCCAGATTTAGGAATAAGGAAACAGGAAGAAGAGGACAAAGCTCCAAGCAGGGGAAGTAACACAATAAAAGACACATTTCAGAGAGTACATTTTTTCAGCTTAAACGAAAAGTATGTAAGCGAGAGTCCTGAGAAATTTTTAGACATTTATTTGGAGCCAATCTTCAAGAGCCAGATTTTAAAAATAAGGAACTTGGACATCATTCCATGGACCAAAGCTAAAGAATTCAACATTATGAGGTGAGGAGTGTAACTTTCTATGTCCCTAACTATGTTCTATATATGTTAATTAAAAAACAATTGGTCCAATGCAGAGTAACAAACCAGTCAAATTTACATAAATCACCTGTGGTTATCCCCTGTGAGATTCTTGGAAGATTTTTTTTCTAGGTTTTTGTTTTGTTGTTCACTCTTAGCAAACAGTTTTTTAAGGTAAATAAATACATAAATATTACTTTCTATACTTTATATAAAAAGGCTTTGATGATTGAGGGAAATTATCTCCAAAAAGCCTTCCAAAACGTTGAAGAACTAACTGTAAACACATGTTAAATGTCCTTTAAAATCTGCATCAGAGATGGTTATAGTGCCAGAATCCCAATGAGTTCACCATATTACATATTGTTTAAATAGGCTAACATATTAGCTCAGCTAACTTCTGTTAGAGACTCAGTTGGCAGGAAAATAACCAGAATATATTAACTTGACACATAGGTGGTACTGTCAGAAGACAACCACATTTGGTTCTTAATAGGGCAGCTCATTTTGACAATAGGTTCCCCCCAAGTTAAGAGCACACAGTTTTGTGTTAAAGCTTCATGCGCAAGGACACATGGAGACCAGCACTGCAAGCTCACTGCCAAGGTCAGGGACCTACAAAGGGAGAGTCTCAGCACGAGTAGGTTCAGTACTACAGCCTGAAAGGGTTCAAAACAGTTTTAGCCCTGAGGGTAAAAACAGTTCTCCAATTTCAACTATGTCCTAGATGCTGCTGCTTCTGTCTCTCTCTAGGGAACCTCTGCACTAATAGTGGGACAGAAGGTCCCATGAGGTCATACCCAAATGTCTTAATTTAATAATCCAACTAAGCCAGAAATTTAATAATCCAACTAAGCCAAAATAAAACCAGTCATTTAAATATTTAGCATCCACGATTTGGGGGCTTCTCCAGGGCTTCTAGGGGTTTTATTAAGTATCTTTTAAACAGTATTGATAATAACAAGTGAACCAACAAACTAGCCAACAAAATTCACTTATTCATTTATTTATCCAGAAAATTTAGTGAGTACCTACTATACACAAGCACTGGACACTGAGGTTATAACAATGAACATACTAGACAGTTTCATCTCTCAAGGTTATAGTCTAGCAGGAAAAATTACATTGTTATCTGTTATGTGCTGTTATATGCTGAAGTCTGGGTGTGTTTGCTGAGAAGACACCCGAAGGAAGGGAGGAAGAAAAAATAATACACCATTATATTGTCCTGTCCTCAAGATTTTTAAAATCTAGTTGAAGACACAAGACATAAAATCAACAAAAAAGAAAAATTACAACTTGGGAATGAAAATTTTAGCTTCCAAAAATTTTTTTATTTCAAAAACAATCATAGCCACATTCAAACACGAGGTTTCAACTTTAGTACTATCTCAATAATGTGTCAGTAGTTTTTCCTATCAGCAAGGGAATTTGTCTGAAAAAGTACTAATTACTGAGTCTTCCTCTAAAATCTGAGTTGATATGCTAGAAGGGCTTTCCTTGCTGGCACAAGGCAATTTGTACACATTTGAGAAAAGATTCTGTAAAGAAAATCTTTAAGAATATCATTACATTTGGAGTATACCTGCTGGGGAGCCAATTGTACATTATTAGATGATGCCTCAGCAGCCGATGAGGTTTGAATGTACAATTATTATATTTAAATTCTGCTAAAGTTCTACATTGTAAAATACTGTCATTTTCCATATGATTTTTGACCTGCTTTTTAGGCCCTGGTCCATTTGCTTTTCTGGTATGATAATAACTTTAAGTTGGTGACTGGGAAGCACAGGGGCAAGACATTCCTGAAGATAAACAGAAGATGCCCCTCTCGGCAATGCAAACTCCTTAAAAATGCAAAAACCAAAAACATAAGCAATTATGATATATGTAAACACATGAAGGTCAGAAAACTGACATGGAAATACATTACCTCTGGACATGATAATTTGAGCTAAAGCAGTTATTTTCACACTCTGATGCCATAATTCAAATGTGAAAGAATATACCAATTCTTTATTGTTTTAAAATTAATTTACCTAAACTTGGGCTGCCACAAAGACATGTATGCAGCTTGCATGGGCAAACTCACCTCGGTGTACTCAAATGCCAGCTCACACATGTAATAACCCTATGTGACCACACCTAAAATAGTGTTTGGCATGCTTAGGACTCAGTTAATATTTGTTGAAAGAATGGATGGTTCAAGTGAATGCTTAAGTAAGTGCATGATTGAAAAGGCCCTCTGAATGCAAGGAGTTTGGGAGTTTCCTTTTTACTAGCAGAGTGAGCAAGGGAGAAGACTGTGAGACAAGGATGAAGATGGACACAGGAGCCAGTAACCCAGCCTCCTGCATGCCAGGGGTAAGGAGTTAGACTGCATTCGTGGTAACATTGAGAAGCTTCTGATAAATTTTTAGCAGCACAATAATTAATTTGTGCTTTAATTCTGACTACTAGCATTAGAACAGAATAGAGTTAGAGAGGAAGGCAAAGGACAAGTGGAGAGCAATAGCAATAGTCCAGGAAAGAGATGATGGTGGTTTGGGCAAGGGTTGGGCTGGCCAAGCAAAAGAGAAGTAGATGGATCCAAGACATTTTAGAGGGTGTAATCAAGGCTGAGCACCAGGTTTCTGCACTAGTGACTAGGCGCATAAGAAAACCATTTGTCAGGATGAAGACTGAGTAAGGTCAGACTTGGTGAGGAAACTCAAGAGCTCAGTTCTGATGTCAAGTTTAAGATGCATGTGAGACATCCAACGGGAGACATCAAGAAGGCAGTTAGAGATGAGCCCAAAGAAATGTCTAACTAAAGATAAAAAATTTAGAATCATCAGCATAAAGATATATTTATAACCATGGAAATGATCAGATCATTGAAAGAAAGAGTGCAGACATGGAAAGGGGCCCGGATCCAGCCCTGAGGAGCTCCAACAGGGTTAGCTAAAGCAGAGAGGCCAGTTAGGAAGGGAGGAAATCAGGAGAGGACAGCAGTATTGCAGAGACCAAGAGAGGAGAATGTTACAAGAAGGAGGGAGCAAACAACTAAGAGGACAAGTTAAGAAGCCAGAACATTTTCTATTGGTTTTGCCAACAGTCACTGTTGACTTTGACAAGCAGTTCTAGCAGAAACCAGATTGAAACACAAAGGACAGGGAGAAAGTGGAGATTGCTTGTAGACTGCTCTTTAAAGAAGTATGAATTTACCTTCATTATTTCCATGAATTCTCTCACCTGTTTAATCCTAAAAAACAGACAAAATTGATTTTTCTATAAGATACAAAAATTTGCAGACCACTTACTATAAAACAGTTTCAGCCATTAAAAAGAATAGTTAAGTGGAAAAAAGTTCAGAGTTGAAAAAAAAGATATAACAACAACAAAAAAAACACATGTTGAAAACAGTCTGCTAAAGGAATATATAGTAAGTTATGAAGGAATACACAACAAACTGGCAATAGCAATTATCTCTGAGGGTGGGATTGTGAAGCATTTTCATTCTCCCATTATGTGTAATACAAATTTTATACAGGCATGAATTATTTTCATTATTAGCAAAAAATAAATTTAGTTATGTTTTGTTTTGTTTTTTTTAGTGGGAGGACCAAATACAAGGACTGAACAAAACATTGTGTCAAAAAAAGTGGGCATAATTTAGAGGGGTTTTTGCCTTGAAGCATTTTTTTTCTGATTAGTTACTATTTTAACTTTTTGTTTGGCTCACATGCCTTTGCATTTTCTTTCTTTAGAGGAAAAAAGAAATCACCTTTACAGTGCATTGTGAAAATGCATGCCAGTTCAAATACACTGAGATGCTTTCTCCATGCATACTTTAAATGTTGTCATTTTTTAATCTCTAATCTCATACAATGATTTAAATTCAGTATCTCTTAATATTTCCAGTCTAGATGAGCACTGAAGCTTGCTCTTAACTCAATCATGACAGAAGCCCAAATTTAATTGGTCAATAAAATGTGGCCTAAAAAGGCATAAACATTTAACAGCTCTATAGAGGGAAACACCCTCCATTTGACCAGAAAAGAGCAGGGTTTTGATTAGGGCTCATCATATAACATTATGTAAGGGAAATCTTCCAAAAGTCAGTCATCAACTTCCAAACTTCCCACTGAAGAAAATATACTTCAGTACAGAGTAGTACCTGACTTGAAAAGTGCCACAGACAGATTATCTTCAAACCTAAGTGGTGAGTGATTAGTTTACTTTACTTTTTCTAATAAATTACCAATAAGTAATTAGAGGAAGATAGTGTTTTCAAAGCAAGGTCAGGCAAATTGTGGTAGTCCTACAATAACTGACACATCAAAAGATCTGAAACTATGCTATGTCAAAGTCAATATTGACTCTGCTTATATATCTAAAGCGTGGGTCTAGCCAAGTGAACATTGTTGTACAGGAAGTTTTATTTCTTAACCCAGGGTAACAGCTGGTTTCCAAGGAAGAAATTTCATTATTCTTGGGTATGTGTTCAACTATAGATCCTGCTTCGCTTGTAAACTTGTCATTCTCAGTCCGGATTCTGTATTTGCTGCTGAAATGTAGGGGCTATAAATCTATCAGCTGAGATCCCAGAGTGGAAGGAAGCCTCCTTTCATTTGTTCTGACTCACTATCCAATCAGCACCAATGACCTGCTGAATTGACAGGAGGGAACACGACATGAAGGAGATGATCAATTAGCTCTGTACCCTTCACGGTCCTAAAGGTGTGACTGAGGCCACCCTCCAATTCATATCTATTCCTGGATACATAACTTTTCTGTTTCAGAACACACTATTTTATTTTTACAATCCAAAATAGAATTGGCTGTTTTTTATCAGTTTGCAAGGTATATGTAATTTACCGCTATTCATTTGCACCTTCTTCCTACCTACAAAAAAACTGTGTACTTTCCTTTTTTTTTCTTTTCCTGTATTGTTTTATATTTAAGTAATTTTCTAACACTGTCAAAACCAAACCAAAAAAAATAAATCCCTCTAGGGAGCCATTCATTCAATTGTTCACATGCCAAGTTATTAGTACTCCATCAGGGAAAGATTTAAAAATAATTTTACTAATAAGCAGAAAAGAATTAGAGCTCAAGTAGCTCAACCTCCTCATTCTAGAAATGAGTGAACAACTAAGTCCAGTGATATGTGGTGACCTGATCAGATCATGGATAAATGGCTCAGTCCTAGAACTGCTAACTAGTAAAGCATTGGAAATTTTTTTTATGCGCGCAGGTCAATAATAACACTAGAAGAAACATCACGTCAGCTTTGTATTATAATTACTTGGGATTCTGTTTTCCTTAGTCAACTGTAACATTCCGAAAAGCAGGAACTATGGTGTGTTCATTTTACTGGAAGCAGCACATATTGCATATAGCAATGCTCTATGAATATTTGCCATCCTCGGTGTCTTTACTGGCTTTGTAGCTGGCCTCATGGTAGTAAGATGGCTGCACAGTAACGGCCACCACTTACAACACTTATAATCACCAGTATCTGGCAGAAGCACTGGTTCTGCCTCTGCATCTCATCTTTCCTAGCACACCCAGCACAGCCAGCACATCATACTGGCCGTGACTGAGTCACCTGAGCTCCTCTGGGCCAGTCACTGGCAAGGAGCAAGAGTCACCATGTCTGATTTTGTGAAGTCACCCACATCTACTGAACACTATGTAACAACCTGGAAGCTTGTTTGTACAGACATGTAAACAAAAAGGTAAACTAGAAAGTTGTGTGTACATCACAATTCAACTTAGTAAAAGATCACCATAAAAAAGACCTGGAATATACACTAATTAAAATAGTTTTGTTTGGTGGGATAAAGGCTCTTTTTCCTTCTACTGTCAAATGTTTCCTTAATATTATAAGATTGTTTTAGAATTCTTTTAAAATTCAGGTGAACTTTGCTAAGTGAAATAAGTCATACAGAGAAGGACATTATGATATCCCTTATACATGGAATCTAAAAGAAAAATGAGCTCATAAATAAGGAGAAGAGATTGGTGGCTGCCAGAGTGCCAGAGGTGGGGGTGGAGGCTGCCCAAATGGGTGAGGGGTAAAGGGGGTCAAAAGATACAAACTTCCAGTTATAAAATGAATAAATAATAGGAACTTAATGTACAGCATGGAGACTATAGTTAATAATACTGTATTGAATGTTTGAAAGTTGCTAAGAGAACAGATTGTAAAAGTCCTCATCAGAAGAACAAAAATTATTATTATATACAGTGATGAATGTTAACTAGACTTATTGTGGTATTCATTTTGCAAAATATACAAATATTGAATCATTATGGTATACACCTGAAGCTAACATGATGTTATATGTCAGTGATGCCTCAATTAAAAAATCAGATGAACTCTAATATTCACATATGCAGCTTAGCTTCACTAGACAGAAAATGTTGACCTCTGATTTCGCCCTTCAGGACTGACTACCTGGAGAAATGGATGCCTCTCCCCCAGGCAGGTCTACTCCAGCAGGAGCTGGAGGCAGGCTCCCCAGAACTCAAGCACGGCCAGCAATTTTACTTTTCTTAGCAACATCCAATGACAGTGAACTGAGGGTCACTGAGATAAGTGGGGACATGTCACATTACACTATCTGTGGAGACTTGAGAAAGACGGCAGGGTTAGGGAGAGGTCTAGTCATCCTTCTGGCCCCCTCTGTGGTCTCCTCACATGCGGACTGCCAAAGCAGGGTGGTGGCGCTCTGTGAGATGACACAGCAACCTCAGTGCTGCGGTGTGATGAGAGGAGCGGGAACCGCACACCCACAGAGCAGGTCGAATAAGCAACCCACACCTGCTGGGATACATTCACTGAAGGTGACAAGCAAAGGAAAAGAGATCAAAGCCATGAAATTTTACAATATTGGTTGTTGGATGATTTTCAAGAGTAGGACATTATACTATTTGTTTGTTTTGTGAAAATTCCTTCTTACATGTTGTAGCCAGGGAACTTGTAAATGAGAATATAGTATCAGGCCATCAGCACAGCTCAAGGTAGAAACTTTCTAAAGTGTATGGATAGGGCTTATTCCCAAGTTAGCACTCCCAAAACAGAGCCGTGCCATGGGCCCCTGAGCAGCTCCAGCCATTTGCCACGCCTCTTCATGTGCTCCAGCAGGCACGAAGCACTGAGTATTCCATCTACTAAACTGTTCACTATGTAGTAAACAAATAATTTCATTTTGGCTTTCTAAAGGTAAAATACTTTGATGCTGTATGTAATGATCAAAATTATAAACATTAAATAATCATTACTCTTGAGAATGAATTTTTTTTAAAGTATGCCATTGACCTGGTAATCAAAGAAATACAAATTAAAGCAATATGAATGTTTTTCACTCACTATATTAGGAAAAATATTTAACAATATTAAATGCCAGAGAAGGAGAAATGAAACTGTAACTGATACTCTAGTGCCAGTGGCCATTTAAATTAGAATTGTGTTTGGAGATTTGTAGAGCAATTTAGCATTAAAAAAAATGGTCATTTTTGGTATTAACAAACCCACTGCAGAAATCTAATTCAAGAAATAGTCCAAAATATACAAATGTGTGTGCTCAAAAATGTTTGTCACAGTTTTGTTTATATAAACCTAAATGTACAAGCTTGGGAGGCATTAAACTAAATCATAAAATACAACATCATTGGCTGTTGTGTCACTGTTATAAACTGTAGTCACGAAGACTATGCTGAAGAACCAAAAAAATATACTTTAACTCACACGTTAGTTTTGAAATACAGAGAAAATGCAATATTCTTGTCTATAATTAATTTGGTCATCCTACTGAGTCCCTTCTTTAGTTAAATGGGGAAAAAAATAACTTTTCTTAGTTATGTCCAAATTGAGATTTTGTCCAATCTAATAATTTAACAATGGTAATGATAATATTCCCTTCAGGTTTTTTTAGGCTTTCTTGGAAAAAACTGCTTGTTCTCTCAGCTAGTCTGTTTTCTTTATAAGAGAATGTACAAGTGTATGCGGTGGCATTGCGAGAAGAGATTGGGGCCCCCAGCCCTAGCTGGACCTTCACCAGTTGCTGGCTGGCATCCTCTAATCTCCAGAGTGCCCTGCTCGCAACCATGGATGAGGTCTATAGCTGTTATAGTGTATGCTCTAGTATTTCATTTGGATGTGTTAGGACTCTCTGGATAACTTGGCCTCACCCAGGAGCTCACTCCTGAAGAGCTCTGAGCCTTAGCCAGGTCATTCCCCAGATCTGCGGTCCAGCCTCCATGCCTGCTCTGCCTTCAGTGGGCCTGTGGCCAGCCCACTGACTCTGCTGGCATCTGTGTGTTCAAACAAACAAAACAACCTACCTAATCTCGGCTCCCTGCTCTTTGCCTAAACATCTCATACTACTTTTCTCTCTGGCCAAGGGGAGAGGAGGCAGTGATCCCTTTCTTTTTGCTCAGAATTACCCTGAACAATGTCTCTCCACTACTTTGAGTTTAAACTAGAAAAAGGAGTTCAGGAACCACATATCTGAATACTTGGTACTCCCACTCCCTTTCTCTCATTCTCCCATTCATTCATTCTCTCCCCTCCCTGACACCCCCACCCTCAACTCTCTTTAGCCCTCTTCTCTCCCATCCTCAGCTCTCGCACAATCCCACATTCTCCTAAGCCCAAAAGGTTGAAATTTTCCTTTACTGCCCCTGAGACATACCATCTTTCATCTAGTTCCCAGGTAAGAATGAGGGGCTGGCAGGGGTGTCACCACTGCACAACTGGAGAACGCTGTGAACTCAGTCCTCCAGATTCAGTGGTCAATATGCTCATGGGTGCTGGGGAAGCAGAGTGAGAGGAGCTAGAGGATATACTAAACCTCCCAAATCTGACTTGTAAGATCTTGAGCTACTGCATACTTCTATTTTGAATGTCAAAACAAAATATGACCTCAGTCTTTCAGTTACTCCTAAATATAGAAAACCCAACTCAGATGTGTTTAAACAGTAAAGAAGCTCTGAGGTTTCAGAGATAGTTGATTTATAGGTTCCTTTCATAGCTTGGTTCTCCTATCCACAGGCACAACCCCAGACCACCTCTTCTAGTGTGTTCCTTAAGAGCAAAGAAGGCCTCCCATCCTCACATCTGACAGGCCAGACCAAGGATTGAGTCTTAAGCTACAGCCTGGGTCATCCTCCCCTGAATCACACAGGGGAGGAAAATACCTGGACAAAATCAAGGTTCTGTTAACAAAGAAGACTAGCAACACAGACATGAACTAAGCAACCAGCAAGTGTCTAACCTACTGGCTTGGGGCTTGGCATTTACTCTGTAACAACCTCAGACTATGGTGTTCCTAGGGAAGTTAAGCACAAAAGTTGGGTATTCATTAAAGTAAGAAAAAAACAAGGATGCTAAACAGTCTAAAATTATAGTCCTCACTGCAAGTTTATAATGGAATGTTGAATGACAAAAGCCAGTTGAAACTAAAAACTAAAATTATATTTAAAACATATTTTAATAAAGAAAGGAAACACACCAAAATAATAATCGTGATTATAGTTGAGGCGTTGGGACTGTCAGTGATTCTTCCTCTAATTTCCAAGTCTTCTCTAATATGAACAAATTTCTTAAATAATTTTTTAATTATAAGAATTAAAAACTCCATTCTGTTTTACAAAGTATTTTAACATTCTCATCATCATTATCCGCCAACTTCTCGAAATCCTGAAAAAGGAAGTAATCTCTATGGTCTACCTATAGTCAACACACAAGGAACAAATGCTCTCCATGAACAGGATAATTAAACAAAACATCCCTCTGCCATAAATGCATGCTCACAGTAACAAAACTTGCCTTTAAATGTAGTCCCTCATTAAATCTGGAGGTTATTTTTACTGTTTTCCCACAACCACTGTAAAACTCTAATGGGCTTTGTAATTATTTCCTATTTTTCAAGTCACTTTGTAATTTGAACATTAGTGACACTGAAACATTTAAGCTAATATTTTTAAGATAATATCCACCCCTAAAGGACCTTTAAAAAGGAACTCGTAATTCTCCTCTCCCTTTATCTCCTAATTTCTTCAAGCCCAGGAGTTAGCCTGTCTTTCAGAGTAGTTATATTTTGTTTGAAACATTTAGGGGTTTTTGCCATTATGCCAACTCAAATTTACGCAGAAGCTGATCCTGAATATAATGTATCCTGTCCTGCAGTCCCCTCCTTACCATCCCTCCTGCGGGGTTTCACCACTGCCTCCTGCTATTACTGATGCTTCTCCTGGTTGGTTTTTGGATACTGCCAAACACCTCCAAATCAGCCTGCAGTTAGCTTTCTTCTGTGGTATCTAACCTGTATAATTTATTGGCATAGAAAATAGCGAACCTGATGGTGGCTACTGAGCCTTGGAGCAGTACCTTGGAAGAGGTGGGGCAGACACTTTCTACCTAACAGAGCATATGCTAATCTCCACTGAAAGACATCTTCATCATAAACTGAAATCTCTTAATTCTATTTTGTGTTTTCTTTGCAACTAACCTTCTAGCCTGTATTAGTCAGAGTTCTCCAGAAAAACAGAACCGGCAGGGAATGTGTGTGTGTGTGTGCGTGTGTATGTACAGAATGTATTTAAGGAACCGGGGCTAGCAGGTCCCAAGATCTGTGGCTAGCAAGCTGAAGACGCAGAAGGACCAGCGGTGAATTCCAGCCTGAATGCCGGCAGGCGTGAGACACAGAAGGACCCAGTGTTTCCGCTAGAGGCCAAAGGCAGGGAAGAACTATATCCCAGTTCAGTCAGGCAGGATTTGCTCCTGCTTGATGGGAGGGTCAGCCTTTTTGCTCTGCTCAGGACTTTGACAGGATGAGGCCCATCCACATAAGGAGGGCTACCTGCTTCACCCAGTGCACTGATTCAAATGTTAGATCTCATCCAGAAGCACCCTCAAAGACACACATGAAATAATTCTTGACCAATATCTGGGCACCTCCTGGCCCAGTAAAGTTGATACATAAAATTAACTGTCACATAGCCCAAGGCTGATCATTTAAAAATAACTTTTTATTTACTTCCTCCCAACCAGACTGTATTTTTTACGTAATGCTTTCTTAACTGCTTTCCATTTCTCTTCAACCATCTTGTATTGTTCCTTTTTTTTTTTCATTTAGATATTACCATATGGGTTTCTCCTTCACAGATTCTTAATGGCACATTATCAATATAATAAAACTTGGATGATCTCAAATTTTTTTGGTTTCTTAAGTAATCAGAAATACTATAGTTAATACCACAAAGCAATAGATACAAAAATATCTTTAAAACATATTTTAGCTTCTTAAACTAAAAAAAAAAAAGATGTTCATATTAACTAAATATCATTGGCAATGCTTTCAAAGAATTAAAATCCTACTCTCTGTGAAAAAGGAATATATAAAAATATGTGTAATTCCTCACAAGTAAGATCTTTACAAAACTGAGGAAACATTCTTTTAATCTTATAATGTTTACTTCATCACCTACACAGATTTTAAAAATTCCCTTTATAGTTCACAGATATTGTATACACACACAATTTGGGCAGTACTGGAAAATATAAATACAAAATATCATACACTTGGGTAATTCCTTCTGTGGAATAGAAGAAATCCTGAACCAAAGTTGAAATACTAAAAGAGATACTGGTCATCCCAAATACAGTAGATTGTTTGCAAAAATGACTACAATATTTCCCCTTCTTATCTATGCCTACACCAGACTGATTACATTTAGCCACTTGACTTGGTCTAATAAGGTAATAGCAAACATGATCCAAGCAGAGATTCAAATAGCACTTGCCTTTGTTTTGCTACTTTAAGGAAACTGCAACCACCACCATATAAGCAGCTCAGGCCAACCCACATATAATGAACAACACTTAGCTAAGTCATCTCCATCACCCCACGGACATCTAGGCAACTGCCAGGCATGTAAGAGAAGTCACCCTCGACCTCCCAGGTTAAACTAGCCAACCCAAACCAGAAGAACCACTCAACTTACTCACAGATTGTGAAAAATAATCAATATTTCTTGTTTTAAGCCATTAAGTTTGGTAGTGATTTGTTACAAAGTAACATCTAACTGAGAGAAACTGGTCACAAGATTAAAGTGTAATATAAATACTGAAGTAGGTAGCAGCGGCTTTGAGACAAGGTAGCAGGCAGAGCCTGGAAAAAGCAGCAACAAAAATTTTAGGCAACTCTGAAAAATGGCAAGCAAACTGTTAACAAAGGCTGAAAAAGCAATGAAGAATCTACCTCAGCAGGCTGGAAAAATGACACCACATGTCATGTAATAAAGAAATAATTGGCAGAGCTATCGTCTATGGTGATTTAGAAGATATAAAAATAAGCATAATGGAATTGTGGACCTTAGCAAGATCATTTCCAGGAAGAATGTTGAAAGTCAATCGGCTTCTTTTACCTGATTATGATAAGGTGTGGGAAAAGAGAGATAATATAGAGGAATAATTATTCCATTTGCAAGCAGAACTCAGAGGCTACAAAGAGGCACCAGAACTTGCTAGGTTGGACAATAAAATTGTTTCTCATTTCCAGTTTCTCAAGGCAGTAAAAACATTCTCAGAATAAGAAACCACCTCAGTACAGAGATCAAATTAAGGTAACCCTGCAGGCCCATGTATTAATATCCCTGAAAGATTTTTAGGTGGCGATTGGTAGACTCTCTGTTATCCAAAGTGCTTTCATTAAAGTTATTGTCCCACTGCAGCCTGACACAGCTGCCATAGAAGAGGGTGGCCCATCTCAGGATTTAAAGTGGGACTTCTATTGAATGGAGTAGATCTGAATCTGATTCTTCAAGAAACACACAGAGACTTGAGAGTTGTGATGAAAATAATGCCAGGTTGGACTAAAATGAACTGAGATACTTAAAAATGAAGAGAGAAGCCTCTGGGCCTCCAGCTTTCTGTGGGAAAGATGCAGACTGAGAAAGCTACTCAGTTGCAAATGCCAGCCATTCATTGTAGAAATACAAGATACCTTAGAGGGTGGCTCTGGGAAACATGAAGAACAACAGCCTAGGGAGCCCTCCATGGGGGCAGAGCACAGCCCTAATCGAAGATCGTTCCCTTGCCACAACGTGGATGCGACTAGAGGGTGTTATGCTAAGCGAATAAGGTAAATATAGACAAAGATAAATACTGTATGATTTCACTCTATGTGGGATCTAAAAAATTAATGAAGAAACAAACAAAACAAACTCAAACACAGAAAAAAACTGTTGGTTTTCATTGGGAAGTTGGGTTGGGGAATGGGCAAAATAGGGGAAGGGGATAAAGTGGGATAAACTTCCAATTATAAAATTAATAAGTATGACATAGGAAATATAGTCAATAATATTGTGATAACTTTGTATGGTGACAGCTCGTAATTACACTTACTGTGGCAAGCATTTCATAATGTATATAATTGTTGAATCAGTAAGTTGTACAACTGAAACCAATATAGTATTATATATCAAGTATACTTCAATTAAAACAAAAATCATTCCCTGATCTCAAAGGGAATGTGTCTTGGCAACATGTATTCAGATGGACTTCATAACTGCTGTGGCCTAGTAAATTCCATGATTCCTGTTTTTTGCCTTTTGAACTCTCATGTATAATGTGTTTCTCCTGGCTGGAGAGTTATTATGCAACAAAGACTAGTTTATATGGCAGACAAGAAATATTTATTGAGCCTTTACTATGCAAAGGTTATTGTTTTAAGAAAAAAACAAAGGGAAATATAACATACAATCCCTATTCTCAAGAAGCTAGTAATTTAGGTTTAGAAATAATATTTGAAAGAAAATTAATAACGTGGCAGAAGGGTCTCATTAGTTGAATAGGCATTGGATGCTTTAAGAAAATAAAGGAGAGTGTTATCACTATAGGCAGAAAGGAGGTCAAGGGAGACTTTATAACGGAGGTGATGTTTTAACTGAATCAGAAGGTACAGTGAACTGTGGATGTGTGGTAAGGAAGGAGGAATGCATGGAGCATGAAAGTAGCAGAACTATACAGGCTCTTTCAAGGACCAAGTCTCTGTGGCAGTAGTCAGTAGACTCTTATCCATCCTGAGCAATAATAAACATAGCCACACTTTATCTTCTTATCCTTCTTCAAGCCACATCTGTGGACCACAGGCACACCTAGAGCATGCTACTGGGCAAAACCAGTACTTCACTTAAAACAACTAACTCAGTTAAAACAACTAATTAAGCCTGAAATCCTACCAATAAGAACTCATTTGGGTAAAATTAGTTAAACTTGTTAAAAACATGCAATCAGCTTTGGAAAGCGTAAGTATTGTTCTCACAGATGGAATTAATCTCATTCTCCACTATGATTCTGTTCAGTTACACCCTGCTATATAACAAATGACCCAAAATTTGGTGTTTTGAAGACATTCTCTTTGCTCACAGGTCTGTGTGGTGGCAATTTGGACTCGTGTCAGCTGAGCAGTTTTGCCAGTGTCTCTTGGGATCACCCATGTCTCTGGTTATCCGGGGGGCTTCAGGTAGCATGGCTCATTCTACCACATGTGGACCTACCCTCCAACAGGTTAGCCAGAACTTTCTTATAAGATGGCACTGCCTTCTAGGGGAGCAAAAGATGAATATTCAAAGTCTCTTAACATGGTGGTTCAGGCATCACACAATGCCATTTCTGTTGCATTCTGTCGGTCAAAGTAAGTCACAGGTCAGCCAAATTCAAGGGGTGGAGAAATAGACTGCACCTCCTGATGAGAGGACCTGCAAGGTCTCCCTCCAAATTAACTAGAACAGTAACTAGAACAGTCCTATCTGGAGCTAGCCTGGGTTGGCCATTTCCCCTAAGCTGCTCCTGATTTTCACAGCTTCTTCTGCATCTCATGCCCAGTTCTGGGCCCACAGACTATCTTCCAGCTCTACTGAAGCACATGGCTCCCATATCAGTGGCAGTCAAGCAAGAAAGGACAGGACTGGAGTGGAGACTTCCCATAGAGAAGAATATCCATCTGAAGTACATAAGACCCAGACATTGCTTTCTCCAGGTAATAAAACTTGAAATGAAAAATCTGTTCCCAACCATTCCTTTACTTTCCAAATAAAATTTTCTTCTGTTCTCTGCAAAATTTGTTTTCTATCTTAAGCACACAAAAGGAAGAGTACCTGCCATCTCCATCAAACAAATACAGAATGAGTATTTAGAAGTTCATGAAGAAAAACTCATTATCCTAGTCTATTCTTATACCCAAGTTTCAAACAATAAGCCCATTCTCCTCAGAAGTGACAGAGGACCGACTTCTGAAGATAATTAACACTAGAAATAGTCCATGAGGAATGTACACAGTAAAATAAAAGCCCAAAATAGGATCCGTAGCCCAAATCGAGGAAAGAACAAACACCAATCTTTATAACCAAAATTAATTATAGCTGTGCTTTCCAGGAAGCGCTAGCCAGGCCCTGGACACTGTAAATCTGGGATTAGCCATCTATAATTTTCCCAAAGCAGGAAAAGATGGTATGCCCACAGAGTAAATTCTGGACAAAGGGAAAATAAATTTCTAACTTTATGGGCAATTCCCTTTTGCCATCCAAGGAGGGAGCTCTCTTTGGATTTTTTAGATAAGTGTGCAACCTCAGAACTTCTTTTGAGAGGGAAAACAAAGTAGTTACAGCAATGGAAAGATTCTGCACATGGACTGGGAATAAGAATAGAGGGGAGACAGGGCAGAACCGAGAAAAGAGATGGCCAGTGGGGAATGTGAAGGCCATGTGAGACCTCTTCCCTGTCTCCCCTCAAAGCCTCCAATAAACCCACCTTACTGCCTGACACGTTGAATACTGGATTTGGGCTTTGGGGTTGAAATGACACTAAAAAGTATGGAGCAAGGGCATAGCCTCCCCAAGGGGTTGAGTTACATTTGGGTTATTTTAATAAGGGTTTTGCCCATAAATCCCTCTAGTCTCCTGTTATTCTAAGTTAGATCACAGACAGGTCCCAGTCATCTGACACTACCTCCACTGCTTCATTTCCACTGGACCCCTCTGACTGGAAGGCAGGTGAGGCCCCTCCTCCAGAGCAGGGCCCACCCTCCTCACAGCATGAGAGGAAAGAGTGAAAAGAACAAAGTAAAGCAGTTCAAACAGAAAGCGGACATTAGGAACGAAGATAGGAAGAGAGAGGGAGGGAGGGAGGCAGGGAAAGAAGGAAGAACCTTCAGTCTCTTCACGCCTTCCCTTCCCCAGTCATTTGAAGCGACACCTTCACCAAAATCCTCCGCATGCACCCGGATCTCCTTGGAACTCTGTCCTGTTCTATTACATCTACATCTCTGTTCTTGCACCAGAGCCTTGCTGTTTTTACTACTACGGCATTGTAACCGGCTTCAGCTTCTAATGGGCAACACCCCTCTGACTTTGCTCTTCTTTTCAAAGTTGACTTCTTTTCCTTAGACTTTTATTCATTCTTCCATAGAAACTTAGTCTAAGATTGAATTTATACTCAGTCCTATTCCTATGTCTATTACAGATGTGGTCATCTAAATGAACCTTCCTTCCAGAAGGGAATACCCTGTGCAGAACAAAATAAACCCAGCACACTCAGGGGGATAAATTAGAACCATGAAAGCCTGGTTATCATCCAACAAAAGAGCAATGAAATTACTATTATGAACCTAAGAACCCAATTCTAAAGCCTAGTGAGTCCACTGAGGTGCAGCTACACAATGAGAGCCTTCTATGAATAGCTTCTCCCCTTTCTTATTTTATTATAGTTCCTAGTATTTTTAACTATAAACTCCTCAGGGACCATGAAATCTGTAAGAGAGCTTTGCCCCAAGTCACCACCAGGCCAGCTCAGCGGTGGCAGCACTGTCAGTGGACCCTACTGGAGCCCACATTTGGATGTGATTACACACAGTCACAGATGGGAGTGTTAATGAGCTTTACCATAACATTTGATTTTGTGTTCGATGCACTGTGACTGCTTTTACAGCCATCTTTTTTTCCTAATTCTACATTTCTCAGGGTAATTTTAAGTATGTTTCCTTTCTGAACATATACCAAGAAATCTATGGGGAATGTCAACCTGGGTTCAGACCTACCTAACAGCAAAATTTTCCTTCAGACTTTCAGATTCAAGATAGTGACTTGAATTCACAGACTGATCTCTCATTCCCTAAATTCTATTGAAAAGGTCAAGGAAATTTAAAAACTAAGACCTCTGTAGCAGAGCTGCAATACAGGGAAGGGTGCCCACAAAGAGTTAAAACAGAACTTCTGAAGAATGCAGTAGAATTGGATGAGGCTGGAATAAAAGCCCGTCAATGTGGTAGCACCAACTCCCTTACACAGGCATAGGAGGGGGCCCCAAGGAGATACAAGCCAATTTCTCCAAAAACCCTGGGAGGAACTCAGGAACCAAGTAGAACACACAAGTATTGGGTTCTCTAACAGCACATTGTTCCTCTCTCTTTGGTCTCCCCCTTTCCCTCTCCTAGCTGCTTGTTTGTTTATTCAAAAAATACCTGTTGAGCATCTCTTCTGAGCCAGGCACAGTTCTAATCACTGAGAATACAGTGATGAACAAGGTAGACAAGATTCAGGCTCTCATAAAGCAAATATTCTAATAGAAAGATAAACAATAAAAATACCAGAAAGTATCATATAATGAAAAATGCCCTGAAAAAAAATAAAAGAATGATTTGGTAAAGATTACTTGTAAAAATTCCTTAGATTGGCTGGTCAGGGAAGACCTCGCTGAGAACGTGCTCCTTAAACTTAATATCAAGGAGTCAGCTATGGAGAGGCCAGGAGGACAGCAGTCCAGGCAAAGACAACAGGTGATACAAAGGCCCTGCAGCATAAACCAGCTTGGCATGTGCTGTCTCAGCTTAGACCTCACTTCCTCCAGTGAATACACCTCTCTACCCACCTACCCACCTACTGCCCACCCCGTCACACACACACACACACACACACACACACACACACATAGAGGCAGAATCTGTATGTTCTCAGAGCACCCTTTCTCCCTTACTACAGCACTGTCACATTCTATTAAAATTATTTGCAAAATTTGTCTGTAGCTTCCTCTGGAATTACTCTCTAATGGTAGTGACCATGTTGTATTCTCAGCACTCGCAATATCTAGACATAGAAGATAACTATATCGATACTATTTAGTAAAGGAACTAATCATTACTCAAATGCAGTTCTGATTCCAACTACAGATCACTCCAGCAATAATTGAGGATTGCTATTAGAGGAGAACTTTTTTTTTTAATTTACTGCTTCCATCTTAGAGTTTCCATTAGCTCATATCTGGCTAATAATTAAATTTTTGTTCTCCTTATTAAAGCTTTTATATTTTGTTGGAAAAAGTGGATATTGCCCAGTTTATGTCCACCTGTAAACTATGAAGAAATAATCTCCCTAGTTATCTTAACTTTCCCCTATCATCACCTCTGTAAACAGCTGACAAAAATACCTCCATATATTTGTTTCTACCAACTAAATGACATCCTTCCCTGATGACTTCTTCTGGCTTTTTTTCCCTTCTTTTGATAAAGCCCAATTTCTGACTTTATTATCATGATTAGTCTGATTTTTAAATCCCCAATCACTTCCCTCAGATAATCATGCATTTATCATTCCACTCTACTAGCAACTGCCTATATGTTGACTTCACCCTTGGTACACTAAACTCAAACTCACTTGCTCTGTAGTCCCCAGACCAAATAATGCCACATTCAAATATAGCAGCCAGAGTGCTCCCAGGTGCCTCTGCAATAAACACTGCAATCAAGTCATTTGATTTTACTTTCCCAGGTTCCTAAGCACATACCTCTTTTCTGCATATATAAGAGTCTAATATGAGGGAAATTTGCAATGCCTCCAACACAGACAGTCAGAAATGAGAAAGCACAGAAATCACTCAACAATCTCAGAGCTCACACTGTCCAGTGCTTTCCACACCCCCACGTATCTCCACACGTTACCTCATTAGACTTTCACATTGTAGCACTGTGTGGTACATCTAAATGGTATTTCTTATGATCTGTATTTAAAATTAAAAAGCTGGGAAGCTTCAGAGGTTAAGAAGCCAAATACATTTGATATCATTTATTCAACAACATTCATTAGCACCTATGTATGCCAGGCCCTAAACTAAGAGGAGGTAACAGCATTGAACAAGGAAAAAAAACCCACTTTCCTGACACATTCTAGTGAAGAGAGAGAGATTATAAAAGTAATCAATCGACTAACAAGATATTTTCACAATGTTCCAAGCACTATTTTTACATATACAAACCATGACAGGGTGCTTGGGCAGGAATTGGTGGAGTAGTGATACCTGAGATCAGGTGGTCAGAGAACACCAACCTCAGTGAGGAGGCAGGCTGAGACCTGGATGAAGAGGAGTCAACCATATAAAGATATGAGAGAAAAGAATTTTAGACATAGAACAAGTACATAGACCTGGCCAAGAGGGAGGAAAGAGTTTAGTGTTTGATTTGAATGATAGTGATAAGAAACTGGTTCAGAGGCCCAGTAAATTTCAGAGTCAACATCTCTCTGATACTCTAATCTTTACGTCATGGCCACAAGTTGACTGTGGTGGTTCCAGACATTATATCTAAATCCATGAAAGACAGAATGGGGAAGGGCCAGTGTGTTAGTTTCATCATCTCCTTCCAACAAGTAAAAACAATCCTTCTCAGAAACCTTCTAGCAAAATATAATTTGGTATTACTGGCCTGAACTAGTTCATAAACTCTCCCACACACCCATCCAGAGTAAAGTAGGCTGGGAAAGCAGGAATTTGTGATAATTGGCTTAGATTCATCTTGCTCCATCTCCTGATGTCCAAAGGAAATAAAAATTCTGTTGGTAAGAAGTAGAACAAATGACAATTAGGTAGGCCATAATAGGGATTGTTACAATGGAGGGCAAGTAAAAATGAGGTACAAGAAACTGTGAGAGACCAAATAATATGGGGCCTTGTAAACCATGGTAAAGAGTTTTGACTGTTTCTAAATGGAATGTAAAGCCACAAAATGTGTAAGTGAACATGTGACATGGTCTTATTTACATCTTTAAAAGATCACTGTGGTTGCCACATGAAAGATGAATTGTGGAAGGCAGGAGCATGAGCAAGGCCTCTAACTGGAAGGCAGCTGCAGTGGAACAGGTGAGAGATGACAGTGGCTTGACTAGGTCACCAGCTGTAAAGATGTAGTGAGGAGAAGGGACTTAAAATATATTGTTGGGAGGACATGCAGGCATATCGATAGGGGTCGAGGCAGGGAAGAAATAAACCAAAAGCTATGGTCTACACCTCACAGATCCATTATAATAGCATTTACAAAAAAGAGACTCTGAAAAACAGTCTCAGAGGGAGAAAAAATACGATTGCTGGGCTTTTGCTCTCTTAAGCCTGTGATGTCTTTTACACATCAAGCCGTAATCTCAGACCACACTGCAATAGAAGCCATGGTGTGCTGCCCAGTCCCTCATCGAGACCAAGGTACTAACTCGCTCAGCTACCAGAGCAGTGTCTGCTGATGGCTCACAGCTGAAATCCTCCATGGACATTGCCTTTAGCCCAAAGAAATTGCCCCCTCTCCTTGAGGGGAGCCCACACCCAGTGATTGATCAATGCAGGGATACAATGGCCTGTTCCCCTGCCTCAATCTGGAACTACTCTGAAGGGTCATCCTATACCATCATTCCCCACGGGAATCAGTCTCAGATCCTGATCACAAGAAGAGCAGAGCTCAAGCGAGAGTTAAATTCTTAACCATGACAAATCTACTGTGCCAAGATCAGAGTTCTGGCTGGGAAGATTTGGGATGTAGACATCTAGGCTGATGTACTTTAAAACCTTAAAACCCCAGATCCCCCTACAAAAATGTCCCATTTACCTGTGCTGAAGGTAAGAACTAACCCCTTGCTTACTACAATTAATGCAGAGGTCTCTACCTCACAAGACAACACGAGCCCCCCCTCATTACTGTGCCCAACACATCCCTTCCTAGTCAACAATGAAGACCAGTAAGATCAAAGCAAAATATAACCCAGCCAGAAAGTACTGGGCCTGTTAGAAAGAACGGCACCATACCCTGAAGAAGCTACAGAACCTAGTCAACATTTACCAGCAGGAGCCAGGAGCATATGAATGGGGCTCAGTCTACAGGGAACTTGATTGGGAGATATTGGAAGATGAAACATAAATTTGTAAAAGAGATACATGACTTCACACCCTTGAAATGACCCAGGAGTGGGGAAAAAGAACCAAAGCTGCTGACTTAGCTCATGGATGCTTGGAAAAGTTGAGGACCCCCACTGAGAAACATAGAAACCTTAGAATTGCTATGGTAGACAATAGGAAAGGGATCAAAAGACTCAGAGAAGTGAACATGTTAGAGTGGATATACTATTAAGACCAGGGAACTCAACAGCCAATTACATTCTACAGAAGGACCAGAGAGACCTTCTACTTAAAGCAGAAAGGAAATCAGTAAAAATGCTGATTAGAGAAGGACTGGCATTACTGAGAAGCTCAATAATGGCTGTCCTTCACAAGCCAGGGGTAACAGGAAGAGATACTGCTAGGAACCCTGGCTCACTAATAACAAAGAGGATGATAGAATCCAAAGTTAATCAAGACCAGTGAGGAATACTTAACTATTAGAATCAAGATAGAATAGTACGGTCAGAGTGAGACCTTGAGGACCTGATATGCAGAGAGCAAGGGCTGTGGTTGATAGAACACAGCATCCACCGGAACAAGATTCGTAACAGCCAACAGGGGTATTTCTCAATCTATGACTTTTTTTTTAATCAAGAACAGAAAATCAGGAGAATGACATAAACTTCCCTATTCAAGAGTTTTGATCCCTTGTCCAATTTTTGGACCTAAGCCTGTTTTTCAAATCCAGAACCTACTTACTGAAGGAGAGACTGGGTCCCCAGGAGGACAGACCTTGTAATACCATGGCAAGTGTATAGTGATGATTACCCAGTCATTTGCCAAATGGACTGAATCATTTACTGAGGTAACAACACATTGGGTAATAGAAAATACCAACATATATTAAGGAATTCTGGACACAGACTCCAAGTTAACATTGATACTTAAAGAACTGAAATCTTATAATGGCCCCTATTAGAGTAAGGATGTAAGGGGATCAGATAATAAACAGTTCTAGGTCCACCTCACAATGAGTCCACTGGATCTAGTGACCCACCCAGTGGTCATTTCTCTTATCCTTCCAAAATATAAACATAATAGCAACATCCCCAAGTTCATTGGGGGTTTTTTGTCCTCAGGGGATGACTTGTCTTAATGTAGGAGGCCAAGTAGGTGCTTCTCAGCCTGCTCCCCAACTTGGTTAAGATAGTAAAATGAAAATAAGTAGCACACTCTGGAATGGTGAAGATTAATACCACCCTTAAAGCCCTAAATGATGCAGGAGTTGTCACCTCTGTCATATCCCCATTTAATTCATTAGTTGGATTTTACAGAAACTGAATGAATCCTGGAGGATAACAGTGGTCTACTATAAATTTAACCAAGTATGGCTCCATTGCAATTTGTTGTGCCAGACATCGTGTCACTATTAGAGCAGATCAACAAGACCTCTCTTGTACCTTATATACAGAAATGTGGAAAATGCTATTTTTTTCCATCCCTATGAAGATGGATCAGAAAAAAATTCGTATTTACATGAGATAGACAATAGTAAACATTTACCATCTTGCCTCAAAGCTAAGGTAATTCCCACCCTCAGTCACAATGGAGTCAAAGAAATTTAGGATCCAGACATGCTTCAAAATGTCACATTAGTCCACTACATCAATGCTAGTATGTTACTTTTATCAGATGAGCAAAAAGTGACAAGTTATAACATTAGACCCATCCATGATAAACGGGGTAGTGAATCATCTTGACTGGGATTAACACTTATTCTAAGTATGGGTTTGTCATTCCCACCAGCAGGACTTTAACCAGCACCACTATTCAAACATATGTATGAGACTACAAAGTGTTTGATTCATCACCATGAGCCCACATTGTATCTCATTGGGCCAAAGAACCTACTTTACAATATATCACATTCTGCTGGCATTACAGAACAATGAAAACACGGCTGATGTTTAAGGTGATACCTCCTATGATGGGTGCCATCCTCAAGGAAGCACTATTACCCTAAATCAACTGCCATTACGTAGTGCTCTTTCCCCTGCATGCAGAACATAAGAGTTTGGGACTCAAGGGTCAGAAGTAGCAGTGTCCCCTCTCACCATCACTTCTGGTAACTCCTTGTAAAATCTGTGCTTCCCATCCCTGGATGGAAGTCTGGGTCAATCAGGTGTGAGGGAGAGCATACCACCAGAGGACATAGCAAAAAATTACATTAACCTTGAAGCTGTAGCTGCCACTCAGTTTCTTTAGGTTTCTCATGCCAAAAGATCAGCAGACAAGGGAAGGAATCATCATCCTGACAGGAGCGCTTGGCCCGGATCAGTGGGATACAGTATGGGGACGGGGAAGAATATGATTATCAACTAAGTGATCCACTAGGGCATTTCGGTACCATCTTACTCAGATTTGACAGTAAGTGGACAAGTACAGGTGCCATGACTTGAGAAGGGCATGGTGACCAGGGGCTCAGGCCCCTTAGAGATGGGGGTCTAGTCACCCCACCAGGTAAACCACTGAGACCAGCAAAGTGCTAAGGAGGAGAGGAACACAGGAGATGATGGTACCAGTGGCAGCCTGAGACAAGCTATAGCAGTAGAGGTTGTAGTTTATGTCACTGACATTTCTCTTGTAAGTTTCCCCACAGGATAAAAGAACCACAGAGAAACTTAGGACAGCTGTTCTCAGAAGGGATAAATTTATTACATGAAGCAAGTGAATCCAAGTGGCAGGAGATGTAGAATTCACTGGGTTCTCTGGCACTCCACCCTCCTGGACCAAAGCACTCTTTTTTTTTCCAGGTGATGGGCATTTTGGCTGCTCACAGAAACGCCCTCAAGAATTGCCCTCAGCTAAAGGGAGTCACTTGGATCCCCATGTAATTTATTAGTTGGCTCCTTCTTCCCAGGGACAGCTCCCATCTAATGACTGGTCAATGCAGGGACATGTTTCTCTTAAGGATGCTTCTAGAGACCCACTCAGCTCTAGAAACTGGCTGAGGCTTTTGTTGCAATTGCAAGTTCTCCTTCCGCCCAAGTTTGCTTTCCCTTCTCCTCCGCCTGGGTTATCCCAAAGAACACTACTCTATAAATTTTTTGCTTGCAAAATTCCATTTCAAACTTCCCCAGGGAACCCTCCTTCCTCTGCTTCTCCTCTTCTCCCTCCATTACTCCTCAAGAAACACCACCTCTCATCTTTAAGTTTAAAGTTACAAAATCCAACTTTTAAACATGGGTGGTAATGAATAAACTAGAGGAAGAAATGGCAAAGTATTATTTCAAATAAGACTAAGACATAAAGAAAAGCAAGTTATTTTGCATTCGTATTTAGTTAATTGAATTAGCAGCAGACCTGTTAAAACTAGAGATGCCCTAGTTAGCACCACATATATATATTTAAAAGCAAGAGGCACCCAATTTATCATCCTTCTTCCTGGTGTGAAAAGAACTTTTAAGCCCAAGAGAATATAGTGAGAATGCCAAGAAATTTCTGTGTAAAAAAATAAAAGGGAGAATTAAATAAGGACACATTAATAATTTAATGAGAAATCAGCTTAGAAGTTCTAAAACAGTATTCACAAAATGTTAACAATAGTTTATGTATTGAGATCAAAAGTGATTTTTAAATAGTTTTATTCATGTTTTCCATATTAGCTAAATTTTTAATTAAAAATTGAAGCTGTTTTATAGAAGGAAAGGGTAGAGGGTAGGCAAAATGGGTTAAGGGGGTCAAAAGGCACAAAGTCCTGAGAATATCATGTACAGCATGGCTTCTATAGTTAACAATACTGTATTGCATATTTGAAAGTTGCTAAGAGGGTGGATCTCAAAGGTTCTCATCACAAGAAAAAGATTCCGAAACAGTATATAGTAATGGATGTTAACTAGACCTATTAGTGGTGATCATTTAACAATATATACAAATATCAAATCATTATATTATACACCTGAACACTAATGTTAATATGTAAATTGTACCTCAATTTTTTTTAAATGAATGTTTTAACTTTGAAAAATTTTTAAGACTACTATATACATAAGAGCTTCTTACCCTAAACATATTTAAAATTGTCTCTTTATATAAAATGTATTTGAGTATACAAGTTCTAAGAAGCTCTACATAGATATAAGTTCCCATATTATTGATAACTGAGATACTTGAAAAATTATCCACGGTGCTCTCTCCTCCCCCTCGAACTCACCACACCCCTCCTCCAGCCTGACCACCACAGCTCAAGGTCCAGCCCCTTACCGCTCAAGGTCACAGGACCTTTCACCTGAACCACTCAACCGCCTCTAACTCTTCAGGCTTGCCGCCCTCAAATCTATTCCCCGCAAGGCCCTAGGTTGCTCCCTTTCAGGGACTTCGAAAACCTCCCACTGCCTTCCTCTCCAACTTCACCCTCAACGTTCCCTAGACTCTAAACTGCTTGTAGGTCCACAGTGCAAAACATGCTGTTTTTCCCAAATTTTACAGTGAGTCTATTTGTCAGTTTTTTTTTAATGTTCTAAAGATAATTTAAGATGGCTACTTTTTTCTTCATACATAAGCAGAAAATCAGGGGTGATGAAGGCAGCACTGGCGAGGAAACGAAGAGGGGACAGGGAATGCTAGTGAAGTGAGAATGGGTGCGAAAAGGCCCTGCCCTGAGAAGTTTGTACGCTTTTCAAAACTATTCTTAGGATAGGAATTCATAATATAATACAGTTGAGCATTAAGCCAAGTTGACTGTTAAACGGAATTGTGATATAAATACAGCTTGTTTGAATGCCCTCCACTTTTCAGCACATCCCGCAACCAACAGTTAAGCTTGAAATTTGTCAGACTCTCCTCCACAGAATATTAACAAGTATGTGAGAAAAGGGTTCTGTGTTAAAGTGTGGGAAATACTGCCCACACTCACATTCCTAGAAGGACACATTAACCTAGTAAGAGCTCTGAAGAGATTACTTCATTGTCAAGTATAGGAGAGTATATTTAGCAATGAGTCTCAAAAATCTTTAAAATATTTCCATTCTTTGACTCAGCAACTTCAAGCAGAGGACTTTATCCTAAAGAAACAATCATAGGCAAGTGCATAGATTTTGCTCCAAGACTATTTCTCCTCCTGTGTTATATATTTAATAAACAAGGAATTACATTAAAGCCCAATAAAGCAGAGGACTGATTTTATACATAGAGAGAAACAGAGTAGGCTATGGCATATCCATACAACAGAATATCATGCAGACAAAAGTAATGATACAGAACATTTAATAGCATGGGAAAATGCTAATCAAATATTAAGATGGAAAAACATATCTAAATATGAAAGGAGAACTCCCCTTTTAAAAGTAAATACTATCCAAGAGGGTAAAGGCCAAAAAGACATTTAACCAAACCCAAATACCTCAGCATACAAGCAGATAAACTAGAAGAGGGGGTTGTTACCTAAGAGAGCAGCTACTACCTAGCTCTGAGCTTCGACACACTGGAGTGCAGGTCACGTTAGGCCAATCTGCCTATTTCAGAAGATGCTAGAAATATATGTATTTGGGAGAAATCACCCAATTTTTATAGATGGGTACTCTAGTTCTAAAAAAATGTAAATATCACATAGCCAAATAAAACACATCTACAAACTACCATGAGCTGCTCTGATTAATGGAAAAAGTAACAGTACAGTGGTTACTCAGGGTGTCAGGATTTCAGGTGATTTTTATTTCTTCCATTTCATTTTTTACACTTTTTCTATATTTTCTACATTGAAAAAATAAATCATTTTTAGCTAAAAAATACATTTTGTTTGATTTTTAAGAGTTTGTTATCAATGGCCACTGAAAATAGAGTAACAGGAAAGTTAGAATTTAGGAATTTTGGCTAGAAATAAAGTATAAATCAACCTGTACAGTGGCAATATGAAGCATAATATTTACACAAAGTGTTAGAAAATTAGTACATTTCCTTCCTGGACTTGGAGCTATCTGGGGGGGAAATCTTAATCTGACATTTTTATACATTCTTTGTTTTTGCTTAAAACATTGGCAATGTGGCAAATATAAACAATCTAAGGTACAAGAAATGGTGTTGTAGTAATTTTCCTGTAAAAAAAAAAAAAAGAAAAATAGATCCATTGATCCAGAAAACTGTTTCCCAAACTGGGTTCCTTGGAAGATCCATGGTTAAATCTATTTGGGAAGTACTGTATCCCATCTCCCTTGAGAGTCCAATGCATCTGACAAGACAAGGCTCTGAACAGTCCTGCAGTTTAAGGACAGGCAGATACATGTACACACACACACACACACACACACACACACACACACACACAATGACTTTGTTTAGCCAGAGTCTCAAACTGATTTATCCATAGATTCTTCTTATGGAGCATCGATTACTATCACATACATTCTGTCTTGCCAATGGGTTTCAGCCCCAGGTAAGTTCACTATGGATTCAGTGTGACCAAAGAAATGACAGGAGAACGTTCTTGGGGTGAAAGGGTTTATTGCCTGGCTTGTTCTCCCAGCAGTAGGTTGAGCACTAGCATCTCTGCCTCTGCCCAGAGAGCACTGGGCCATCTCTCCATACAGTGCAATAATAGATTATTGCCTACGGGTGTGGGATCGGTAGCCTAGCAACAGGCCAATTACATCATCAATTGGTTTAAGTTCAGTGAGGATCCTGGCCACAGGAATCCCAACTTCCCCACACATGCTCGTATTCTTTAGGACACAGATCAGAAAACATGGGATGAGTCAGAAAAAGAAAAAAAAATTCTCTTAGAAAATCATTCTGTGTAATTGATCATTTGTAATAAATTCCCAAATTACACAGTCAATTTTTTTAAAGAAGAAGACAGATATCTGGTATTTAGAAACTCAAGGGACAAAGAACTGGTTCTTACCACTCAAAGATTAACCCAGTGTGGATAAAGTGAAGGTTCCTATGGCCAGGATTCTCACCTGGCCCTGGTTGGCTAGCTCACTACACATGTGTGGGCAATGTGTTGCTATCGTCTCTATATAAGCTCCACCCAGGCTCTGGGTGACACGGTGGCATGGCTGCAAGGCTTTAAGAAAGCAGAGCAGAGGCTGGAGTGGTGGCAGCACCGAGGACAGAGGCCCAGAGGCAGAGACAGGCCTGCTGCACGCAGACTTGCTCTGCATGGATGGGATTTTAGTGATTGACCTAAAATAAAGTTGGGTATAACCCTTTCACCCCAAGAACATTCTACAGTCATTTCTTTGGTCACACTGAATGCACAGTGAACTTGATGGGGCCTGAAACCCATTGGCAAGACACCCAGCCATTCATAGTAAGGTGTCTCTGGAAAACCCACAAAATAAAGGGTCCCTTGAGGTCAGATTTTGGGGTCTAATAGTATCATTTGTCAGCCATAGGGCAAAAGTAAAAGACTGCCTGAAAATGGCTTTCCTTTTTTAACAATTTTACTTAGACCTCAGTTACCAGGACTTCTGCACAGTGCAATGGTAAAAGTAAACCGCACCACTTTATTTCAAAAGCAAACAACTATTGAAGTTCCAAGTCCATCTCAGGCACTGTAGACTCAACTTCAAAACCATATCCCTTGAGCCAATTGTTTTGAAATAGATTCTATATTCCAAAACCACCTGGTATTAACTATTAGTGTCTTCACCCACCACAGCGGATCAAGAGCACCTAGTGTGATTAGAGAACAACATCTCTTCACTTCCTCGCCCCCACCCGCCCCCTCATGCTGGTTCTCATCATCAAATGAGACAGGGGAGCATGTCAGACTAACTGTTTGTGAGGTTTATGACTGCATGTGTCAACTTACATTATGGAATCTTAAAATTGATTGCTCTTTATTTTTAAGTGTATTGTTTTGTCTGCAAAGCATAACACAGCATGCTCATATCTGACAGCTTCTTTACACCAGACCCCAGGAGTGAGGACCCAGCTCAGCCTGCTTTCCCTTTCAGCTAAGCTCCAACTCTTATTCCTTTCCTACTGAAAATGGCCAGCATCTTCCACAGGACAGAATTCTTTCATTTTGTTTGGGATTTATTTTTGGTTTTTCCTGTTTCCGGCTTTTCCAGTAGATACACTATTCCCAGCTGATTCATCGTTGGCTTGCAAAGTTCAAAAGATGGCTGCTAGAGAACTCTGCCTCTTTGCTTTTATTTGTTCACTAACTCTAAAGGAAATAGGCTTCTGGTCGATAGGCACTTGTTTCAGAAAGGGAACAGCCACTAAAATACACCAAAAATCCAAAAGACATTAAGAATTTTTCAGAGATGGGGAAAACTATCTTTTTGAAGGATCTGAGTACATACAGGGGAGAAGACAAGAACCCTACAGTCTTTGTCCCATAATAAGCTTAAGTGAAAACAATTTTCCAACCCAGAGCTCTCTTTTCATGGTTTACCTCAGAAAAAAGCCTGTGGTGGGATTTTTTTTTCCTTTGAGTCATGTTCCCCTTCACATTCAGTGGATATAAAGCTGCCTTTTGTGAGAGCCATTTCATGTTCAAAGAGCTCTTCAAAATGCATGCAAACAGCCTTTGGAGAATTCTTGAGACAAAAATCTAAATGTGGGTCTAGTGAAAGCAAAGATTCATCAGCTGTAAACAAAGTCCAATGCCAAATTCCAAGTAATAAGAACTTGTCAGCGTCATCAGCCCCTGAAGTCAAGGACAGGTTAGAGTTTGACTATTCATTCACTTACATCCCTCACTATTTAAATATCAGGAACAGCTACTGCTCAACCAATGATACCAGTGGGCTGTCACAGCTAAACTCAACTCTCTACAGTTGTCATCTAATCATAACACAAAAAAGTGCAAAAATATCTATGGTCCCCATCTTTTAAAAAGTTCCTACTGTTAAGTCACAGCTCTGGATGCCCATATGCATCTGAAGTTCCGTGGATGCACAGGGAAAGACATCAACCAGGCTTGCATCCTTTTCCTCTGTCTGCATCTTTACAGTTTTTCCAACAAACAAACTTTAAGCCCTAGAAAAAGTAGGTAGGAACTGGGTCAAAAAGAACAAACCAACTGGGGTGGTGTTTCATTATTCACCATTTGGTCTGAAAGCAAATCATTTTGAATTTGGATTTTATTTTATTATCCTTTCAGGGAGATTTTCCAATCCTCTATTGACTGCAACAATGTCTTGCAAAAAATTCGTAAAGTGAACTATGGAGAATTCTCTCTTTGCTTTTTATTTATTTTTTGTTTCCTAATTCTAAGAAAAATTAATGTCTAGTAAATAACCACTTGTCCCTGAGAGGTCACAGACACTAGAATACAATGAAAATTAAAGTTTCTATAGTAACTCTCATCAGTAGACCATTTTTGTTTATGGTTTTTATTTTTGTTTTTTTTTACTTATGTTACTTCTTCCTAACCATAATCAAAAGTAACCAAGTGCCTTGGGCACTAACTAGACCCATCTTACTTTGTCACAAAATTCCATTTAATCCATATAGATTCTCCCTCAGCTGCGGGTCAGGAAGGGCACCCAGGTAAGTTTCACCTAAATATCAGTTGTACAATGAAGGAGCTAAGACAAAAACTGCCATTAGGTCTATATGTCCACTACTCCCAAACCTACCTTCCAATCTACACCCCTCCTGGGTCATAGACCCAAATACCCAACTCAACTTGGATATCCTACAGATACCACAAACTTGGTTTTCTCCAAAATTTAACTTGCTTTTTTTTAAATCAACTTTTATTCTTCTGTTCTCTTTGACATCCCTCTGGACCAAAGCCAGAAAGCAAAAAAAAATCCCAAACCCTTACCTTCCACTCAACCCTCATGTCCAAGTCCACTGACCAAGACAGTCTTAACACTCTCCTCTGCTGGACTAAACCATAGGCAGGTTTCTTCCTGACTCTAGGCCCCAGACTCCCTTTTTCTTAAAACATTTCCTTTAGAAAACAGATCATTGTAAATGCTTTCCCTACCTCTGAGATATATGCAAATCTTTTTAGAAGCCTCTTGCCAGTTTTACAACCTAAGACTGTCTTTCTCCAAGATCTGGAATCATCTCTTTGAAATAATCAACAAAGATAGTGCCACATCTCCCTGCGGGAGTCTCTGTGGGACAGTAGGAACCTAACTTCAGATAGGAACTAACTCAAGTTGTAAAACTACCTCCTGTTACAAAGATTTAAAAAAGCTTACTTTTTCTTTGAGTAAAGTCAATTAGTAAACACAGATAATCTGTATTCTCCCTCTCACCCCAGCTCCTAAAATTCTTCCCACCCTTTCTATCAGTGAAGATGAGGGCAGAGTGAGTTCTGCTCTCTGACTCCTCTATTGCAATAGCTTTGAATAAAGTCTTCCTTGCCTGTTTACTTAGCCCAGTACAAACTTTGGTATGATACTAGCTAACCTAACTCCTTAACATCTCTTATTGTCTTTCCTTCCTTTCTCATCCCATGGCCAAATCTTTAATTAGCACTGTCATCACATTTATCTGGATGATTATAATCATTCCCCTACCAGTCTCCTTGATTTTAGCCTTTCTCCTCTCCAATCCCTTCCCTACACTGTTGTAGCCAAAACAGTTCAAAAAATGAGGTTTAAACATACACTATCCCTGCTTAAAAACCTTCAAAGTTTCCTTGGATGGTGTGACCATACATTCACTTTGCCCTGAGACAGTCTTGTTGTCCCAGATTATTATTAACCACTTCCTTTTACTCTCAAAAATATTCCAGTTTAGAAGAAAATGACACCTTGTATAGAATCTAAGGTCTGACCTCTGAACTCATCTACACACACCACACTCTAATGCAACAAACTGCTTATGACAGTGAACTTTAATACTGGCTGCACATAAAACCACCTGGAAAGCTTTGTAAAAGCATATACAATTATTATATATAATAATACAGACTAATTAAATCTGACACTCTGGGGGGGGGCCTTAAGCACTGATAGATTTTTAAAAGCTTCCTGGGTAACTCTCATGTGGAACCCAACTGAGAACTCCTAATATACAGGTTGCCAGATCAACAGTATCATGTTATTCTGTTTATTCTTCTTATAAGGTCTTAACACCTGGTGAACCTTACTTTTCTCAAATGTCCTCTCATCTATGAAGCTTTCTTTGACCTTTTACAATGCCCTGTACATGACTTTATTATATAGGACTAATAACAACAAATTATAATTATTTATATACATGTCCAGCAATAGCTAAGCCCTCTGGGCCCATATTCAATCTGTTTCTTACATCCATCCCTCACCCTCATTTCCCCATGCAAGTTCATTATCACCTGTCACTCAGGTGACTATATAAGCTCCTTACTATATTTTTCTGCTTCTATGCTGTCTCCCTCCGAAGTGCCCCTAGATATCTTTTAAAAACCAATGAATGGTCATGGCAATCAGACAACACAAATAAATAAAAAGCATCCATATTGGCAAGGAAGAAGTTAAACTGTCCCTGTTTGCAGATGACATGATATTGTCCATAAAAAACCCTAAAGAATCCACTACAAAACTACTAGAACTAATATCTGAATTTAGCTCATTGCAGGATACAAAATTAATACACAGAAATATTTTTCATTCCTATACACAAACAATGAACTAGCAGAAAGAGAAATCAGAAAAACAATTCCATTTACAATTGCATCAAAAGAATAAAATAGCTAGGGATAAACCTAATCAAGGAAGTGAAAGACATATACCCTGAAAACCACAAGACACTCATGAGAGAAATTAAAGAAGATGCCAATAAATGGAAACACATCCCGTGTTCATGGATAGGAAAAATTAATATTGTCAAAATGGCCATCCTGCCTAAAGCAATCTACAGTTTCTATGCAATGCCTATAAAATTATTAACAGCATTCTTCAATGAACTAGAGCAAATAGTTCTAAAATTCATATGGAACCACAAAAGACTCCGAATAGCCAAAGCAATCCTGAGAAGGAAGAATAAAGCTGGGGGTGGATTATGCTCCCTGACTTCAAGCTCTACTACAAAGCCAAAGTAATCAAGACTATTTGGTACTGGCACAAGAACAGAGCCACAGACCAGTGGAACAGAACAGAAACTCCAGACTTTAACCCAAACATATATGGTCAATTAATATATGATAAAGGAGCCATGGACATACAATGGGGAAATGATAGTCTTTTCAACAGATGGTGCTGGCAAAACTGGACAGCTACATCTAAGAGAATGAAACTGGATCACTGTCTAACCCCATATACAAAAGTAAATTTGAAATGGATCAAAGACCTGAATGTAATTCATGAAACCATAAAACTCTTAGAAAAAAACATAGGCAAAAATCTCTTGGACATAAACTTGAGTGACTTCTTCATGAACATATCTCCCGGGGCAAGGAAAACAAAAGCAAAAATGAACAAGTGGGACTACATCAAGCTGAAAAGCTTCTGTACAGAAAAGGGCACCATCAATAGAACAAAAAGGTACCCTACAGTATGAGAGAATATATTTTTAAATGACAGATCCGATAAAGGCTTGACATCCAAAATATATAGAGAGCTCACACACCTCAACAAACAAAAAGCAAATAATCCAATTAAAAAATGGGCAGAGGAGCTGAGCAGACAGTTCTCCAAAGAAGAAATTCAGATGGCCAACAGACACATGAAAAGATGAAATTGGTGCTCAGAGCAGATATTTTTTAAAATGCTACCATTGGTGTCTTTAAGGAGACTTGAAAAGATATTGTACTGATGAAACAAGAACAGGAGCACACAAGAAAAGAACACTCAAAGGACAGTACAGAGCCTTTGGATTTTGATCCAAAAGAGCCTATTACAATATGATAGAAATGAAAAATTCAAAATGAAGTTTGAAAAATAAACTTAAGGGAATCTCTATGAAGACAGGAAAACAGCAGCAATAACACATCAAAGAAAGGGAAATAGTACAGAAAAGATTATAAAATTAAAAGACATATTCAAGAGGTCCAAGTTCTTATAACAGGATTTCCAGAAAAATAAAATGAAAAAATAAGAGGAAGAAATTTTCAAAAAAAAAATCTTTCAATAAATTTCCCCAGAACTGACATGAATTTCCAAATTGAGATGGCTCACCCAAACCCAGCAAGCTTTCAAATGTTTTCAAAATTTTTAAAGAAGAAAATTTCAGAAGTATCTTCTGAAGGCCAGGACTTCACCTTCAAACAGACTGAAAATGTATGAACATGGTATCAGACTTCTCCAAAGAAATACCAAAACTGTGCTGGAAAATGGGTTGAGAGTTCTAAGGAAAGATTATTTTCAATGTGCAATTCCATACTGAATGTGATCTTGTTTTTAATATATGCAAGTGAAAGTTCTGATTTTAGCTATTCACTGATTTAGCCAGTGAATAGACTGTGTAAAACTTGTACCATTTCTGAGAAAAAAAAATTAAAAGCACATTCATGTATGTCCCAAAAAAAAGATGCTCCACATCACTAGTTATCAGTCCCAAGGGACCTCACCAACCACAGAAATATTTTGCTGTGTTTTATCATTTCTTGTTCACATTTTTAAAATAGGGTTCCCCTTTCAGACATTTAAAGAACTATATTCCATCAAATATGCATTTACAAAGTCCACTTCCCATTCTGGAGATTTTCTAGGACACACCCCTTAGAGAATCATGTACCGTGAGTTGGGAATTACTGTCTAACTTAATTACCATTATGAAAAGTAGAAGCTGCTCTCAGAAACCAAGATACTATTTATTACTCCTTACAAAACTATAATTACTTCAGACTGTTTAAATGTTCCCAATGAGAGTGAAATGCAGTTAGAAACCATAGTTAATTTGCTACAATAGAGACAAATGATAGAGAAATACAATTAAACTAAGTTATTTTCATTCTAATTTTAATAACATGAGAAGAGTGAGTTTGAAGTAACATAGCAACTTGGTAGTTTGTAATAGGAAGTGAAGTAGTAGTATGATTTTTATAATAAAAATTAAATAATTGATATGGAAGGAATGTAAGCTACCCTGATTAGCATTCCTAATGTTGCAATTATGCAGAACAACAATATTTCATACAATGTTAAATGCCAAGACTGAAGTGGTTCAACTGTACTTTGACAGGTATTACATCTACAGTGGGTATTGTCAAACACAATATAAAATATGCTGTAAAATAAAATCATAAACCAGGAAATGTAGGGAAGTAACATGTAAGGTACATATGGAAATTTCAGTGTTCTTACAGAATTTCTTATGTAGCAGAGTAGACATAAAAATTTTTAATGCACCCAAAGCTTGTATAAAAAATAAAGGACACTGCTAAAAAAGATGATTGTAGGCATTCTTTATGACACATACCGTTAGTTGTCCCTCAACAATCACACTACACTTTGTTTATAGTAATAGAAACCTTATATTTAACTGAGTGCCTGGCAGCCCAGAATAAGGACTACATTTCCGAGGCACCGATGAAGATATGCATGCCAGTATGACTGAAATTTGGAATGATAAGATGTAAGGGAGATTATTAGATGCAACTTTGGGAAGTGTCCTTACAGGAAGGAGACATGACCGTCCACTTTCCCTTCCTCCTTCCTGCCAGCAGAAGGATAAGAGTGGCAGCTGGAAGAAGAGCACTGTCTTACAGCATGAGATGGTCTTAAGGGAGGCCACATGCATAGCAGAGAAACACAGTGTAAGAGGCCTGGAGGTCTGAAACCACAGAGCACAGGACTTGAACCACTTACCTTCAGACTTTAACCTGAAAATTAAATACATTTCTATACATTTCTTAAATACATTCTATTAAACAAATACATCGTTTAAGCCATTGTTATTTGGGGTTTACTGTCACTCTCAGTCAAACCTAAACTTAACACATATGTGTAAACTATATTAATCACACATGAAATTTGTTCCTTCTAACAACCCTTTAAATTGCTTGAGCTTCACTGTTTCAAGTCTTTTTAGTATACATTTATTGTGGACTGTTTAAAGCATTAACTGTTATGAATTAATTGTATCAAATATATATACAAGTAATACAAAAGGAGTTCAGCCTTTATTAACTTAATGCAAACATTTCTAATGCTTTTAAAATTCTTGTATTTCATGATGAATAAGGAAGGCGTTAAAAAAATAATTTGTTCAAGCTCACATTCAACATTTAACAAATACTTAATCAATGATAAATGTGAAGTAAAGCTTAGATTCCATTGAGGGAGATAAAAAGTAAGTATGAAAAGAGACACAGTGAGGGCTGAGATAGAGCCGCCTAGCAGGCAGAAGGAGGGGAATGGCAAGCCCAACTGTGGATCAATGTCATGGAAAGCTGAGGCAAAAAGGATAAAACAGAACTAGTAGATCAGCAAAGGTCGCAGGAAAAGACATACCAGGCAGAAGCAGATTCAAACACTCTCACATGGAGAACACTTTACATTTGAGTAGCTAGAAGTGCCTCTTGCATATTCTATAGAATACTGTCCTGTGTAATGCTTCCACACTTCCCTAGGTACTCTAAAAGGATTTGCAAATGTGTGATGGCTTAATCTCCCAGAAGAGCAGATGAATGGAAGCACTCACACTGAGACTTGAATCTGCTAACATCCATGCTACTTTATCCCATGAGTTTAAGCTTCTGGGTCAAGAGGGCCTGGTTTTCAGATGGGAAACCCTTCAACATGGGAAAAAATCAGAGTCCCACTACACTGAAGCTACAGCTGCTATCTGGCACTGGGCATCTCATAGAATGCACCAACAGCAAAGAAGGGTTACCATACTTGCAGAGAAATTGGTATAATCATCATCATGAGGCAGGGCTGTTTCAACCACTTAACAGGAGCTTTGAAAAATGTGTTAAGCACTCGAGTGATCCAGTGCACATACCAGGCTATTCCCATGCCCAAAGTAACTAAATGGACAGATCATAACAACCATGGACTAATAAAGACATGGAGCCAAGGGCTCAGACCTCTCGGAAATGGAGTCTAGGCTAATTCACCAAGCAAGCCACCTACACCATCAGAAATGTTCAGCACAGGGAAGGGTAATCTAGTAAGGGTGGGAGAAGGAAATTATGAGTATCAGTTATGACATTGAGACAAACTGCAGCACTGGAGGGCTGCAGTTCAGCCTGCTAACCTTTGTCTTGTAAATTTTCTCAGAGATTGTGACTACCCAGAATCCTGTGGTCCGATTGGGGTGAACTTAATGTGAGAAGTGAAACAATCTGAGACATTCACAGGTGTACATTAACAGATGCTATTGGTACTCTGCCTAAATGTTCTTTACAAGCCAGCACTAGCATCCCTAGCTATGAGTACTCCATGAGGATGACTCTGCCCCCTTCTAGGACAACTGCCCCTATCAAATGGGAGCTGCGTTGCTCGGGAAGCCTCACCCACCAATGCCGGGAGGCAGATCTTGGCAAATGAAGGGACAGAAGGTGCCTCAGGATGGGATTAACTCCACAGTGCAATCTGCACTCCAGGCTTCCTCATGGGTTCACATGGAGCTGGTCTGCAGCTGAGATCATATTCTTGCTTATCTTTCTCCCCTGTCTTATCCTATTTCTATTCCTCCCTTTCTGTATAAAGCACTTTAACCCCAACAAACCATTTATTTACTAAAGTCCCATCTCAGGTTCTGCTTCTAGTGAACGCAATCTAGAAACCACCAGATTGGAATTCTGCAAAAAAATAAAATTCATTCACTACTGTTTCAGTTTACATTGTATTTTTTCCTAACTAATAAACATAGAAAACATTAAGTATTTAAATAAGAAATAGCACACTTTATAAACTGAGTCTAGGAGGGTATATCCACTTAAATTATTTTTCCAAGTGGCTTACTCAAAGCATGATCCTCTGAGTAAAACATTAGGGTGATCTGCGCTTTATATAATCATATCATATGGTCAGTGCAACAAGCATTTAAACATATAGCTAAGATAGCCTCACTCATAAACTAGGTATTCTGACACAGCAACTCTGATCACTGAAGCCAGTCCCTATCACCAGCTCTATCATAGGAAGATCACAGACCAAAACCCTTCTCATCGACCTACAAAATAAGCAGCCAGCCAAATAGCTTCCACCTCCCCACCTGGGGACCTTTAAACTGTGAATTAAATTTGAAACCCTTGACTGTTAGGGATACTACTTTTATTTTACTGACAGAGTAAGTGAACTTTATCTAATCTACACTCACTTAAATCTTAATTGCATGTTTTAAAACTATCAGAACTTTCTTCCTGTGTATACCCTAGATTTCTTATATGGCAATTTGGTTATAGGCTTAGAAAATAGGTAACAGACTCTGTTTCCCATCATAAATAATTTGAATGACTACACATTTCCTTTCAGGCCCTAACATTCTGAGAAACCAGGATATCAGATTCTTTACTAACTTTCAGAGCATCTCACACATATGTGTATTCTCTCTTCAAAATTAAACGGCCATGCAAGTGCTTTTTGGAAGTCTTAAAGGGACAAGAACCCCAATACTAGGGAAAAAGGGAAGCAAGACTGGTGAGAGGGTGCCTGAGGCTGGCGCCTGAGGACAAAGAAAATCTGCGTTTTTCTTTTTTATTCTTTTTCTTTTCTTATTTTTTTTTAAATTATTTATTCAATTTTTTTAGTTGTTGATGTTGTTTTGGTTTGGCGAGTGCTTTTTGGAAATCTTAAAGGGGCAGGGTGGGACACTTAGTCCAGAGGCAGGGAATCTGGGGAGCTCTGGGCACTCTAACCCCTTGGGCAGGAGGGAGCACGGAGGCCCCTTATGGAGATAAATAGCTTCCTGGCCGCTCCTCCTCCAATGGGACTCCACCATTTTGGAGCAGCAGCCCTAGTCAGGCCATGCCCACAACAACAGTGGAGATAAACTACATTGCAGCCAGGCAGGAAGCAGAAGCCATGTCTGCATGCAGCTGCCCAGCACAAGCCACTAGAGGTCGCTGTTCTCCCAGGAGAGGAAGGCCACAAACCAACAAGAAGGAAAGCTCTTCCAGCCATCACTCGTACCAGATCTGCAAAGTATCTCTTATCACCATGAAAAGGCAAAACTACAGGCAGACAAAGATCACAGAGTCAACACCTGAGAAGGAGACAGACCTAACCAGTCTTCCTGAAAAAGAATTCAAAATAAAAATCATGAACATGCTCGGAGATGCAGAGAAAAATGCAAGAGCAATGGGATGAAGTCCTGAGGGAGATCACAGATGCCAGGAAGGGGATTACAGAAGTGAAACAAACCCTGGAAGGATTTATAAGCAGAATGGATAAGATGCAAGAGGCCATTGAAGGAATAGAAACCAGAGAACAGGAACATATAGAAGCTGACATAGAGAGAGATAAAAGGATCTCCAGGAACGAAACCATACTAAGAGAACTGTGTGACCAATCCAAAAGGAACAATATCCATATTATAGGGGTACCAGAAGAAGAAGAGAGAAGAAAAGGGATAGAAAGTGTCTTTGAAGAAATAATTGCTGAAAACTTCCCCAACCTGGGGGAGGAAATAATTGAACAGACCACAGAAATACACAGAACCCCCAACAGAAAGGACCCAAGGAGGACAACACCAAGACACATAATAATTAAAATGGCAAGGATCAAGGACAAGGAAAGAGTTTTAAAGGCAGCTAGAGAGAAAAAGGTCACCTATAAAGGAAAACTCATGAGGCTATAATCAGACTTCTCGACAGAAACCCTACAGGCCAGAAGAGAATGGCATGATATATTTAATGCAATGAAACAGAAGGGCCTTGAACCAAGGATACTGTATCCAGCATGACTATCATTTAAATATGATGGTGAGATTAAGCAATTCCCAGACAAGCAAAAGCTGAGGGAATTGCTTCCCACAAACCACCTCTACAGGACATCTTACAGGGACTGCTCCAGATGGAAGCACTCCTAGAAAGACCACAGAACAAAACACCCAACATATGAAGAATGGAGGAGGAGGAGTAAGAAGGGAGAGAAGAAAAGAATCTCCAGACAGTGTATATAACAGCTAAATAAGCGAGCTAAGTTAGGTGGTAAGATACTAAAAAGGCTAACCTTGAACCTTTTGTAATCACGAATCTAAAGCCTACAATGGCAAAAAGTACATATCTTTCAATAGTCACCCTAAATGTAAATGCACTGAATGCACCAATCAAAATACGCAGAGTAATAGAATGGATAAAAAAGCAAGACCCATCTATATGCTGCATACAAGAAACTCACCTCAAACCCAAAGACATGCACAGACTAAAAGTCAAGGGATGGAAAAACATATTTCAGGCAAACAACAGTGAGAAGAAAGCAGGGGTTACAGTACTAATATCAGACAAAATAGACTTCAAAAGAAAGAAAGTAACAAGAGATAAAGAAGGACACTACATAATGATAAAGGGCTCAGTCCAACAAGAGAATATAACCATTCTAAATATATATGCACCCAAAGGAACACCAGCATATGTGAAACAAATACTAACAGAAATAAAGGGGGAAATAGACTGCAATGCATTCATTTTAGGAGACTTCAACACACCACTCACCACAAAGGATAGATCCAGTGGGCAGAAAATAAGTAAGGACACAAAGACACTGAACAACACACTAGAACAGATGGACCTAATAGATATCTATAGAACTCTACATCCAAAAGCAACAGGATATACATTCTTCTCAACTGCACATGGAACATTCTCCAGAATAGACCACATACTAGCCCACAAAAAGAGCCTCAGCAAAATCCAAAATATTGAAATTCTACAAACCAATATTTCAGACCACAAAGGTATAAAAGTAGAAATAAATTCTACAAAGAAAACAAAAAGGCTCACAAACACATGGAGGCTTAACAACATTCTCCTAAATAATCAATGGATCAATGAACAAATTAAAATAGAGATCAAGGAATATATAGAAACAAATGACAACAACAACACAAAGCCCCAACTTCTGTGGGACACAGCGAAAGCAGTCCTAAGAGGAAAGTATATAGTGATCCAGGCACACTTGAAGAAGGAAGAACAATCCCAAATGAATAGTCTAATATCACAATTATCGAAATTGGAAAAAGAAGAACAAATGAGGCCTAAAGTCAGCAGAAGGAGGGACATAATAAAGATCAGAGAAGAAATAAACAAAATTGAGAAGAATAAAACAATAGCAAAAATCAACGAAACCAAGAGCTGATTCTTTGAGAAAATAAACAAAATAGATAAGCCTCTAGCCAAACTTATTAAGAGAAAAAGAGAATCAACACAAATCAACAGAATCAGAAATGAGAATGGAAAAATCACGACAGACTCCACAGAAATACAAAGAATTATTAAAGACTACTATGAAAACCTATATGCCAACAAGCTGGAAAACCTAGAAGAAATGGACAACTTCCTAGGAAAATATAACCTTCCAAGACTGACCAAGGAAGAAACACAAAAGTTAAACAAACCAATTACATGCAAAGAAATTGAAACGGTAATCAAAAAACTACCCAAGAACAAAACCCCCAGGCTGGACGGATCTACCTTGGAATTTTATCAGACACAGAGAGAAGACATAACACCCATTCTCCTTAAAGTTTTCCAAAAAATAGAAGAGGAGGGAATACTCCCAAACTCATTCTATGAAGCCAACATCAACCTAATACCAAAACCAGGCAAAGACCCCACCAAAAAAGAAAATTACAGACCAATATCCCTGATGGATGTAGATGCAAAAATACTTAATAAAATATTAGCAAACCGAATTCAAAAGTATATCAAAAGGATCATACACCATGACCAAGTGGGATTCATCCCAGGGATGCAAGGATGGTACAACATTCCAAAATCCATCAACAGCATCCACCACATCAACAAAAAGAAAGACAAAAACCACATGATCATCTCCATGGATGCTGAAAAAGCATTTGACAAAATTCAACATCCATTCATGATAAAAACTCTCAGCAAAATGGGAATAGAGAGCAAGTACCTCAACATAATAAAGACCATATATGATAAACACACAGCCACCATTATACTGAACAGCGAGAAGCTGAAAGCTTTTCCTCTGAGATCGGGAACTAGACAGGGATGCCCACTCTCCCCACTGCTATTTAACATAGTGCTGGAGGTCCTAGCCATGGCAATCAGACAAAACAAAGAAATACAAGGAATCCAGATTGGTAAAGAAGAAGTTCAACTGTCACTATTTGCAGATGACATGATATTGTACATAAAAAATCCCTAAAGACACCACCCCAAAACTACTAGAACTGATATCAGAATACAGCAAAGTTGCAGGATACAAAATTAACACACAGAAATCTGTAGCTTTCCTATACACTAACAATGACCCAATAGAAAGAGAAATCAGGAAAACAATTCCATTCACAATTGCATCAAAAAGAATAAAATACCTAGGAATAGACCTAACCAAAGAAGTGAATGACCTATACTCTGAAAACTACAAGTCACTCTTAAGAGAAATTAAAGGGGACACTAACAAATGGAAACGCATCCCATGCTCATGGCTAGGAAGAAACAATATTGTCAAAATGGCCATCCTGCCCAAAGCAGTATACAGATTTGATGCAATCCCTATCAAATTACCAGCAACATTCTTCAATGAACTGGAACAAATAATTCAAAAATTCATATGGAAACACCAAAGACCCCAAATAGCCAAAGCAATCCCAAGAAAGAAGAATAAAGTAGGGGGGATCTCACTCCCCAACTTCAAGCTCTACTATAAAGCCATAGTAATCAAGACAATTCGGTACTGGCACAAGAACAGAGCCACAGACCAGTGGAACAGACTAGAGACTCCAGACATTAACCCAAACATATATGGTCAATTAATATTTGATAAAGGAGCCATGGACATACAATGGCAAAATGGCAGTCTCTTCAACAGATGGTGCTGGCAAAACTGGACAGCTACATGTAGGAGAATGAAACTGGACCATTGTCTAACCCCATACACAAAAGTAAATTCAAAATGGATCAAAGACCTGAATGTAAGTCACGAAACCATTAAACTCATGGAAAAAAACATAGGCAAAAACCTTTTAGACATAAACATGAGTGACCTCTTCTTGAACATATCTCCCTGGGCAAGGAAAACAACAGCAAAAATGAACAAGTGGCACTATATTAAGCTGAAATGCTTCTGTACAGCAAAAGACACCATCAATAGAACAAAAAGGAACCCTACAGTATGGGAGAATATATTTGTAAATGATAGATCCGATAAAGGCTTGATGTCCAAAATATATAAAGAGCTCACACACTTCAACAAACAAAAATCAAATAACCCAATTAAAAAATGGGCAGAGGAACTGAACAGACAGTTCTCCAAAAAAGAAATACAGATGGCCAACAGACACATGAAAAGATGCTCCACATCACTAATTATCAGAGAAATGCAAATTAAAACTACAATGAGGTATCAGCTCACACCAGTAAGGATGGCTGCCATCCAAAAGACAAAGAACAACAAATGTTGTTCTGTGGAGAAAGGGGAACCCTCCTACACTGCTGGTGGGAATGTAAATTAGTTCAACCATTGTGGAAAAGAATATGGAAGTTCATCAAAATGTTCAAAACAGACTTACCATTTGACCCAAGAATTCCACTCCTAGGAATTTACCCTAAGAACACAACAATCAAGTTTGAGAAAGACAGATGCACCCCTGTGTTTATTGCAGCACTATTTACAATAGCCAAGAATTGGAAGCAACCTAAATGTCCATCAGTAGATGAATGGATAAAGAAGATGTGGTACATATACACAATGGAATACTACTCAGCCATAAGAAGAGGGCAAATCCTACCATTTGCAGCAACATGGATGGAGCTGGAGGGTATTATGCTCAATGAAATAAGCCAAGTGGAGAAAGAGAAATACCAAATGATTTCACTCATCTGTGGAGTATAAGAACAAAGAAAAAACTGAAGGAACAAAACAGCAGCAGAATCACAGAACCCAAGAATGGGCTAACAGGTACCAAAGGGAAAGGGACTGGGGATGATGGGTGGGTAGGCAGGGATAAGGGGGTGGGAAGAAGAAAGGGGGTATTAAGATTAGCATACATGTGGGGGTGGGAGAAAGGGGAGGGCTGTACAAGACAGAGAAGACAAGTAGTGATTCTACAACATTTTGCTATGCTCATGGACAGTGATTGTAAAGGGGTTTATAGTGGAGACCTGGTATAGGAGAGAGCCTAGTAAACATAATATTCTTCATGTAAGTGTAGATTAAAGATAACAAAAAAAAAGAAAGAAAGAAAGAGAAGGGGGATTACTCCCTGATAGGATAAAACTAACTGTAAATCAATGATTAATGCATGCTTCAAATATCCTTAATTTTGACCACTTAAAGTTTGTCAGATGATTGGCTATGGATGCACACTTTTCTGATAATATTCCTTTCTCTACACAATGGTATAAAGGGCATATCAAAGTGTGGGCAAAGGGTCTGTTTGTGTTTATACAGAGGATCAAAGCCTAATTTGGCTACCCAGAAAATGAACTAAGATACGATATGAAGAAGAACTTCCAACTTCAGCACTCTCTGGAAGAGACATACCAGAAGATGATCATCAAAAAACTTCAACAAAGATCCAGGTGATGCTGCAGTTGTAGCTGCATTCATCCCACCAGTTCCTGGACTTGCCATTGGAATGAAGGAGATATCTAAGCTGGCCTGTGCATACAGTAAAATGACAAATTTGACTGGATCTATACTGTTGGAACTCAACCAAGAATTAGGAGAAGTGTAAGTTGTAGTGCTCCAAAATCTTACAACTACAGACTATCTACTGTTAAAAGAACATATGGGATGTGAACAGTTTCCAGGAATGGGTTGTTTTAATTTATCTGATTTCTCTCAGACTGTTCAAGTACAGTTGGACAATATCCATCATATCATAGACAAATTTTCACAAATGCCTAGGGTGCCTAACTGTTTTCTTGGCTTCACTGGAGATAGCTGGTAATTATAGATCTGCTTTGGTTATGTAACTGTATTCCTATTATGTTAATGTGTGTGTGCAATTTAAATAGGAGTTTAAAACCTATACATGCTTATGTTACTCTACAAGAAGATATGTCAAAGAAATAATCAATCTTCCCATGTTTTCTTCCATCTGCTACCTCTATAGCTTTTCTTCTTCCTTCCTAATTACAACCCTTAAATAGAATTCGTGCCTCATATCAAATTCACCGAGTATCATAACTCCTCCAAGTGGTAAAAATACCTCAAGACAAATGCTGGGCATAGAAGCCACAGGGCATAAATCTGCAAAGAAGTAAAAAGCTAAGCTTTTCAAACAATATGGCTTTTCTCTCACCAACTTTACATTTCCCTGTATGGCCCCGGAAGATGACTGGTTAGCCAGAGATGGGTAAGATTCCTCAAGGGAGGAACAACCTAAGACAGGCACAGTCGCAGGGAGGCCATCAGGTGAGAAATTGGGGATCAACAGAGGTGAGGCTTAGAACCTCACCCCCCCTGTTTTGAGAGAAATCTTCTGCATCCATGGATGTATTATTGCCCTTGTCTAGCTGGGATTAACAAATAGTCTACAGGCACACACCTGATCATCTACACTTGCTCTCTTACAACACTAAACTATGTTTTCTACCTTTATCTTGCATCTACCTACCACCTCAGCATTTTATTAAAAAAATAATGATGATAATAATAAGGGAGAAATGTGGGATTCACATATAAATCAAGTATAAAAATCAAACAGATAATCATATCTGACTTGATTGTTTATAGTTCATGATGCGTGATCAAAACTGAAAGTTTCTGTGATGACTGCCCTTGTACTGTTCACCATGTAAGAACTTATTCAGTATGTAAGAACTTGTTCACCATTGTAAGAACTTATTCGTTATGCTTCAGAAGACTGGAGACTGACAAGAATTAGGCTTGGGGTGGATTAATGTTTTTACATTGAGCATTGAGTCCCCTATACAGAATTTTATTGTTGTTAACAACCACTTGATCAATAAATATGAGAGATGCCCTCTCAAAAAAAAAAAATTAAAGGGCCATGGACATAAACATGAGCGACTTCTTCATGAACATATCCCCCCGGGCAAGGGAAACAAAAGCAAAAATGAACAAGTGGGACTATATCAAGCTGAAAAGCTTCTGTACAGCAAAGGACACAATCAATAGAACAAAAAGGTATCCTACAGTATGGGAGAATATATTCATAAATGACAGATCTGATAAAGGGCTGACATCCAAAATATATAAAGAGCTCACACACCTCAACAAAAAAGCAAACAATCCAATTAAAAAATGGGCAGAGGAGCTGAACAGACAGTACTCCAAAGAAGTAATTCAGATGGCCAACAGACACATGAAAAGATGCTCCACATTGCTTGTCATCAGAGAAATGCAAATTAAAACCACAATGAGATATCACCTCACACAAGTAAGGATCGCCACCATCCAAAAGACAAACATCAACAAATGTTGGTGAGGTTGTGGAGAAAGGGGAACCCTCCTACACCGCTGGTGGGAATGTAAATTAGTTCAACCATTGTGGAAAGCAATATGGAGGTTCCTCAAAAAGCTCAAAATAGAAATGCCTTTTAACCCAAGAATCCCACTTCTAGGAATTTACCCTAAGAATGCAGCAGCCCAGTTTGAAAAAGACAGATGCACCTCTGTATTTATCACAGCACTATTTACAATAGCCAAGAAATGGAAGCAACCTAAGTGTCCATCAGTAGATGAATGGATAAAGATGTGGAACAGTAATAGTAGAAATGAGTTTTTCATGAAATCACTATAATGATAAGTCATTGAACATTGCTCTGTCCCTCTTTGGCTGGTCTTTTATTCAGATTGCACTTTGGTCCTCTGTTTGTCCCCAGCAAACATTTATTTACCAGCTTCCTATTTTTCAACTTCCTATGAATTGTCTTCCTTCCCTTTGAAGCCCCAGGCCCTCACCCTCTTCTCCTTAGTTCATAATGACATATACCTCATTTTGCCAGACTGTCTCTGCAATCTCATGTCTGTGTACATTCCCCGTAAGTGCTTAATTTAACCTGATTTTCACCTGTTAATCTGTCTCATGTCAATCTGATTCTCAGACCAGCTAAAAAACTTCGCATGGTAGAGGAAATTTTTTCCTCCGCAACATTATTAAGTGCCAACCACTGTGCTGTTTAATTATGATTCTGATGATGATCTCTACTTAAGAACTACATCCTTAACAAAACATAAGCCCTAAATTACGTTTTCAATTAAGATCATTAGCCTTGAAATCCATAATCAAGCTTAGTAGTCCTTCTATCTCTTCCTGTTATATGCAACAGTGTGTGTGTGTGTGTGTGTGTGTGTGTGTGTGTGTGTGTGTGTGTGTGTGTGTGTGTGTGTGTGCGAGAGAGAGAGAGAGAGAGAGAGAAAGAGAACTTGCAGCAAGCCCATCTCCATCTCTGCCTCTGTCTCCACTCCAGGGTCTGCCTCCTCTCATGCTCCAGGCTCTGCTTTCACCTCCAGCCTTTGCTCTTCCCCAGCAGGAAGGCTTGCAGACACACAAACCAGATTTGTGGTTTTGTCTCCAGCTTCCACTACTTGGTCCTCACCTTAGCTAATGGCTGAAACCACTGCTCCAGCTTCAACTATGCCACAGCTCCAGTAAGATTCTATTTGACTTCCCATCCAATTTCTCTCTGTATAAAATCAACCTACACCTGGGTCCCCATGACCTTCACAGGGCCCTTTAAGCCCTTTCTCTCAGCAGCAGATATTACTCCCTTCTGTGCCCACATCACTTCAGCCTCCCCCAAATCTGCCACAGCCCAGGTAACCACATTTATGGGCTGCCTTATGTGAGGGGCAAAAGTGGCCACTATGAGCTCAAAGAGGGATGGGGGAGCTGTTTGCAGCACCATATCTTTCCCTGCCATGAAGAGGTCCTCTTCCAGGTCATGATTTACTGAGTTATAAATGGCATTTTTCATGCCCAACTCCTGCAATACCTGTTGGAGCTCAGTATACATCTGCCATCTAGCAGGGGAAGATGGTAAATTCCCCTGATTGGGCCATACAGTGCAAATTGTGGCTATAAGCCACTCAAGAAGGAAGTGCTTGCCTGGGTCTGGTATGCATTTTGTAATCACTGCTGCAGGTAGGATGAGTTGTCAGGGAACCAGCTTTCCCATTTCTAACCCAGACAGAATAATCCCATCCACCCCTACATCCCAAAGGCACAGAACCAAACTGATAAGGTCTCTGAGAGTTACTACCAAAACTGGGAGCCCAAATCCAGCAGCTTTGCCTGCATTTGGGAGTGGAACATAGTGTGCCCCACAACCTGGGAAGGAGCTGCACCACTCCTGAAGGAACTCACAGTTGCTGCGTCTTTATTTTCCTAACTACTACTGAGCAGGATTTTGATAGAGGAGGGGTTGGTGCCCCCAGCACCACCTCTACCTCCTCATTCTCCCCTGGCATATCCCCTACCACTTCCAGAGCTGACAGCAAATCTCTCACCACCCCACAGAGTGCCTCCATCCCAGTCCCCACTACATCCTTTACCTTCTTCACAGTGCTTCACAGCAACATCATCTCAGTCTTCAACAAATGTTTTACCTCCTCCACAGCACCTTGTAGCTTGCATCCCTGTGCTGCCTCTTCTCATGCTCCTCACAGAAGTACATTCTTCTCCTTTATGGCCTTTCTTAATACTGTGAGAAATAGCCAACCCATAGCTCCTGCCACCACATGGGCATCCTGTTTCTTTTAGGATATCCCAATCTCCTGGAGGGCCTCCAATGCTGTCTATGGCATCCTCTTCACCTCCCCACAGTCCTGGGGAGGGGTCCACTCCTCTAGGAGGAAAGCCAACTTGGACCACATGCCCACTGGGGGATACCTGAGTAACTCCTCATCCACAGGGGGTGCCTGCAGTATTTCCCCAACTGTAGAGGCAGCCCACTGAAGCACCCCTCCCATGAGAGCAGCTTGTTCCACCTTCTGGTCTGCAGCAAATCCTGCCAACTACACCAAAACATAGCTCAGGGCTGGAGGCCATTCCCAGCTCAGGGTAAGTTCACTCTGGGTGTGGAGAAACCAAAAGATGACAAACAAACATTATGGGTAAAAGGGTTTATACCAAGCTTTATTCTTGTGACGGCAGGTCAAGCACTAGAATCAGCTCCGCTCCAGCAAGTTCACATGCAGCAAGTCCATCTCCATCTCTGCCTCTGCTCCAGGCTCTTCCTTCACCTCCAGCCTCTGCTCTGCCCCAGGCTCTCTGCCAAGCACTGGACAGAGCTCTTTATAGAGCAACACAGGCAATAATAGCTTATTGCCAAAGGGTGTGTAAGCACTAGTCTACACAGTAAGCCAATTACATCATCAAGTAGATTAGGGTCAGGTAGTGATCCTGGCCATAGGAACTTCCATTTTCCCTACAATAACTTTCATCATTTCCTCAAAAAGGTCTCTAACACAAAAATAGGTTAAGTAAAACTCCTTTGAATAAAATTATCCTGGCATTATATATTCACCCAACAATATTCACCTACATTTACTCATTTATTCACCAAGTACTTCCTATGTGCAAATATATTTTCAAAGTTTGAGAATATCAATAAACAAAATCAAGCCCCTGCCCTCATAGAAATTTAAATTTTAGAGAAATCAACAATAAATATATAATTACATGGTTTGTCAAATAATTCTTTAGCTTAGAACATAACTTCTTAAATTACTGGTACAAATTTCACTATCAACTTAGTGGCATCAGAGACTCAAACCCAAAGCTAATTCCAAAACCCATACTATTTCCATTTCTTGCTGTTATCAAATACAACATATTTTATTATTACAAAATTCTAACCTATTGCCTATTACTGGTCAGAGCAATGTCTTATAAATAAGCAATAGTCTTATAAATAAGAGGCATTTTCAGTTTTAAAAAAATGTTATGTAGTATTCAGTTATTCAAAAGTATTGCCCAAAATGTCCAAATAGTCACATTGTAGTTCTCTAAATTCTATGGGCAAATATGAAAACTAGGAGGTAAGGAAATTTTTTTGTTTATTGATGTCACACATTTTACTTTCACATGTTATAATCCCTAGAATATAGTATTATGTTTTGCTTGAAACAATTACCTTTTAAAGAGAATTAAATAATATTTGAAAATGTCATTTATTTCTAATCAAATAGTTATAATTTCTGATGATCTTCATGTTTTAATGTATGTCCAGGTTTCCACCTCATATCATTTTCCTTGTCTGAAAAACTTCCTTTAACATCTCTGCACAGTGTAGGTGAACTGCTGAATAATTCTTTCAGCTTTCTACTTTTGTGTGTCTGAAAAATTTTTATTTACCTTCATTTTTAAAAGATATTTTCTTGTGATGGAATTTTAGTTTGACTGTTTTTGTTTATGTTGTGTTTTTCTTGTTCTTGTTTGTCTTTTCACAGTTTAAAGATGTTGCTTCTCTGTCTTCGGGTTTATGTTATTTCCTATAAGAGAGTTTTCTGCCATTCTTATCTTAGTCCCTTTTTATAAAATGCAGTTTTCCCCTCTGGCTGCTTTTATGATTTTCTCTTTATCACTGGTTTTAAGACATTGTTTTGATATGTTTGGTATAGTTTTCTTTGTGCTTCTTGTGTTTCAGTTTATTGAGTTTTTAGACCTATAGGTTTATAGTTTCCATAAATTTGGAATTTTTTCAGTCATTATTTCTTTGAATATTTTTCTGTCCATTTGTTTTGCAAGGACTACAGTTACACATATATTTGGCCATTTGAAGTTGCCCCGCTAATGTTAATAGTCTTAATTTTTTTTCTCTTCTTTTTAGCCTTTTCTGTCTCTCTATTTCATTTTGGGTAGTTTATATTGCTATGTATTCAAGTTCAGTAATCTTTTCTTCCACAATGTTTATTCTACTGTAATTCTCATTGAGTTTTCATCTCTAAAAATCAAAGTTGGTCTTTATTACATCTTCTGTGTCTCTACTAAACATGCTCAGTCTTATCTCTAACTTCTTGAACATATGAAATACAATTACAATAACTATTTTAATGTCCTTTTCTTCTATTTCATCTGTTTGGAGTTTGATTTTAGTTGTTTCAGTGGCTAGGTACATGCAGCTCCTATAACTTTACCTTGGTCAGAAGCAGAAGTTCTTTAATTTATAATCCAAATTTTTTTTTCATTTAAATGTGTGATAAAAATTATTCATAAGAGAAATTTTAAAGAACATAGGTTCAGTGCAGAAGGAACAGCTCTATGATATAAAACATAAGAAAAACATGAAAATTTAACATGCAGGTTTGAGAAAATAGACTGATTCAAATCATCTGTAAGAACCACTTAATGATATTACCAATCTCATTCATTTATTTCTTGATCTGTGTGGGAATTATATGAGTTCATTTTACAATAATTTGTTAAGCCAATCATTTATACTACATGCACTGTTATATTTCATTAAATTTTTAAGTTTTTTCTAAAAAGACATGAAGTCATATCTTCAAAGTATTTATAACAACAGAGTAAAACTATGTACACAAACAAGTAATACCTTGCAAATAACTTTCAGGTGCATGATCCTAACAACGTGCTACAGTGCTTCAGAGCAGGAGAGAGATTTTCAGCTGAGTATAATGAGATATGGCTTAATCAAGGAAGAAGTCTATTAACAGAATCATTTGTGATAATAGTTAAGATGTGTAGAACTCTTTAGTGCTTAGAAAGTTTAGCATGTAACAGATCATTTGAAGGACAGATAGGATTTCAATAAAGAGGAGAAGAAAGGCATTCAAGTCTGCAGAAAGCATATAAATAATGACCCTAAAGTATGCTGGAAGCATGATCAACAAATAGAAAAAAACATTGTTTGGCTGGGACTAGGCATTGAGACTGGAAAAATCAGTATGGAATATATCATAGCAGGGCTTGAATACCTAGATGGCAAGCACAAACTTCATCAGGTAGGAGGTAGGGAAACTCTTCCGCTTCCATTAGTCCCAGTTGCCAAATCAAAAACCAAAGCCGTCCTTGATTTCTCTTTCCTTCAACCCGCACATCTAATCCACCAACAAGTTGCACTTATTCTGCCTCCAAATTAAATCCCCAAAGTATTTTTCTCCTTTCCTACTGCTGTCACTCCAGCTAACCAACCACTCTCACCCCGTGGGACTCTAGCTGCAGAAAAGGTAGCGTCTGGTCTACTCAGTGTGCCCATGACACATGCATACATTTTTTGATCCCTTGGCTAAATAAATCAGGAACTTCAGTAGGCATCTGTATGTTTGCTGTGTTCCACCAATCAGCCTAAGATAAAAGAGACCTAAAGTGCATTCGTTTCAATGTTCTGCATTCCTCTTTCAGAGAGCAAATTAAATATCAAAGCTCAATGTGAAAAAAGAAAGATAATAAGCTAAAATGATGCAGCTACAATTCTACCAAATTTCCAGTAGCAAATGGCCTGTCAAACTGTAAAGTTCAAGTTTCCTTTTAAAAGTTTCTTTTCTCAGACAATATGATTTGGTACAAATTCAGATTTCCTCTAATTGAATTTCATAGCATCTGATTTGATACTCATATCCCTTTCTAGGTTTCTGAATAAAAGCCTCTGTTCCTCTGGATGTAGCCATTCCTGTTGTGTACCTGTGAATCTTACCAAGATAGCCATGGAAGACTTTCATTTGTCTGGTGTCTGCTCTCCATTGCCAAACAAGGTTACATCGCTTCTGGGGTCAAGCTCTTTGACCCAGTGTAACCATTAGCTGCAGAAGCAGGTAAAATTTCATCTTGGTCTTATGAACATCACCAACCACACTCTACAGAAAGCAGTGTTCATCCAAGCTACATTTTCTGCAGTGGATTTTTTTCAGGGAAAGGAGTCAGACGTTAATAAAATAACCCTTCTTTCTAAAATAACCCTTCTATCTAAAGTTACCCAGAATTTGTCAATATGCGCTAACCAAAATGAACTCAAGATAGAGTACATGATCTACCCAGAAGCTTGTCTTCTGGCTGAAATTTCATTTCACATCAACCATCATACCCAGAAACAATACAGTAAAAGCTATTGAAAACGTGGGAGGAGGAGGAGGTGGTAAAGAAGGAAGAGGAGATCCCATGGACAACAGTGCAAATATCCATAAAGAGGTGAAAGAGATTGAGAACTGAGAAAATGCCACTGACACTAATGAGCAGGAAGTCACTACTGTTCTTCAAAAATTTTCAACTAAAGGGATAAAGGGCACTGCTCGAAAACTCTCTCCTTTTCCATCAACAATCCAAACACAAAAGACTGACCATTTAAGTCAGTTTCAAATGGCTATCCCAAGATACCAACATAAATCAAAGCAGCCTACTCCTTTAATTAAAACACAACCAAACTATTTAACCATTCAATATGATTCCTTGGGAGGACATATATCCAGAGCATGTTCCTAAACCAAATTATGGTTCAGTGGATATTATTGATACCTAACCCCAGAGCCCCTTGCCCTCCTAAGTTCACTTGAGGTTAATGGTCCTCAACAAGCTCGCAGCTTCCCAGTTCAGGCGCCTGTGTGTTCCTGCCCGTCTACCTGAGGGACTTCAATAGAGTGGAACTTCCTTGACAGCAAGCAGGCTCAACCCAGAAATGGAATAGACCCTCAAATCCCCAACCAATGGGGAACGGAAGTTGGTAGATAACTATCCCAACCTGCCTTCCTCTGCAGGGATGGTTCTGAGGCATGTCCACCCAGTTTCTTGGAAGGTCCCCAGTGGGAATCAGCCCCAGTTGCCCAGAGTAGTAACCACTTTTTGGATGCTCTCTCTTCCTTTCCTCAGTTCTCCCACTTCCTCATTGACCTGGGTGCAGACAATAAAATGCTGCATTGTATGCAGAGAATTTTAAAGCTATAACAAAACCAACTTTCAGTCGGTCTGCTTTCTATTACCACCACTGATAATTCTAAAACATAAATCAGTGAAAAAAGCTCCTTCCCCTTGGGGTGAGCCACTATCATAGCCCCACCACCACCACCACCAGCACCACCACCTTGGTATTCCATAACTAAAAGGGTTCAACATTCCAATAATGGCCTTGGCATCAGACAGACTTTTAGTTAACTCAAACTCTGTCACTTCCTAGTGAGTGGCATACAACCTCGAGTAAATGACTAACCTCTGCAAGCCCCATTTTTTCATGTGTAAAATGGAAATGTTAATAGGATGTAGGACATAGGACACAGAGCAGTTATATTAAATGAAAAATGCACAACTACCCACCAAAATAACTGATATGTATGGGCTCAATAAATAGGTTCTATTAATATTACCTGCATATTTACCATGCATCTAATGTGCTGAATTTATATCAATCATTAATGTGCACACTAGTCCCTTTTATCCCCCAGAAAAAATACGTAGTTAAATTAACACAATCTATTCCTATCCCTCAATGTATTTACTCTAAATACACTCTGTTCCCTGCAAACTCATAACCTTTTCAACATTTATTTAACTCATGTCTAGTTCTCCATCCTCTTCCTTCCCCTTCATCTTCTATTTTATATTTTCTGGTCCCCTCTGAATTCCTGATGGAGCCTACTGAGTCCTATTTTCAGTCCATAATAGGAGCTTCATAGCAAAAGAAAAGTCAATTTTTGAGTTATTCATAACCCACTCAGGCTGCTACATTACCTGTTTGAATTTTGAATTTCTTTGGCTCTTCATATTTCAAATACCTTTCACCTAGCTCTAATATCTTTGAATATGAGAGAATCCTGTACTTTTTCATATTCTTCCTATCTGATAGGACCTTATACGTCATAAATATATTAAAATGATATTCAATTAAATTCTGGTAGTTTCTCATGGCCTTATCTGGCTTTCCCATCCCAGCTTTTAGGGTCGTTCTGACAAGCACTTTATCAATATCTTCCTCAAAACAGCCTAGAATAGAAGATGGAAATACTCGTGGAGTAAAAACATGGCTGTGCCAATCATTGCTTGTGTCACCTTGGGCAAGTCACTTACACTTTCAAGAGCTTAATTTTCTTACTGTAATATGGAGAAAATAATAAGAGCACCTATCTTTTGGAAATGTTGCAGGGGTTAAATAAGAAAAGTGCCTAAAATGCCATGTGACAAATAACATGCACAATGATTTTAAGCTATTGTTGCTGTTGTTATTTCTAACTTGTAATACATAGTTTTTAGTATACATCTGTTATTTGTCCCCCTTGACAGTAAGTTCCTATATATTAGAATCCTATATATTAGAATCATATATATTAGAATCCAAGCCAGATTCATCTCTTTGAGGTGATTTCCACATATATCCCATACATACAAGCTGAACTGAGCACACAGCTTCATTCTTTGACTCCCTGTATACTTAGGGATATGGGAATTTATATAGTTTCAAAGCTACTTTTGCACTTGCTCCACTAGTGAATTTTACTAATACAACACATAGTGGCCTAAAGGCCTTTGTCCTGTTGTTTCTCTCAGACTGATGGGATCTCTTCTCACTGAGTAACTCTCCTTTCCAGCTGGATGCAGTCTCTTATCTTCTCTCAGATGCAGTTCCCTCTACTCTCACACTGCCTCTTTGAGGGAGCTGATGGAGCCCCATTCTTCAGCGTATGTGTCCTGAGCATGCTTCCTGCCAACTTTCCTGGCTGCCTAAATTGGGTGCACAATCTGCTGTGTCCATCTGGACTTGAGCCCCGTGTTCATACGGATCCATTTAGATCCACTGCCATTCATATAATTGTAATTGCCTAAATCATTATAATGGTTATATGGTTTTATATTTTATAAAGTTTCAAGAACATTTTCTTAGTTGATCCTCCTGTGAGATAGGGAGGGCTCATATCATTATTTCTAATGTGGACTAGGAGAGATTAGAAAAGGTCAGAGAGGTAGTAACTCTCAGAACTGAGACTAGAACAAGGATTTATGTGTGGGTATGTTGTACTGACACAAAGAAAGAGGAAATAAAGGCCAGAGACTGCTGAATCCAAGAGAAACAAAGTGAAAGCAAGCAGTCAATCTTACTGGGGTGATGGATGGACCTCTTAGCAGATTAGGAAGTAGCTTGAGTATGAACATAGGAAGCTTCATCTCAACAAAGACCTTTTAGTACCGTGCAGAGTCAATTCCATAAAACCTTGATTCTAAAGTAGACATTTGATTCCCTGGTTTTCCTCAGGCAGGATCCCACTAGAAAACTGGGTTCTATAGAAAATGAATGGCATGAATTTTTTCTCAGTTCATCCAAGGATGACACAGAGCTGTTACCATTCTAGATGTAAGAAATTAATTCATTATATTCATTGGATGCCTAAAAGCTTAGTTCCTTTGTGGAATCTTGGGTGAAAAGAGCTAGACGAGTATGAGAGCTTACCTTAGAGCTACTAGGCAGGACTCCACCTGCAAAAAGTGTTTCCTTCTATGTATTAAAACCAAATATCAGAACTGATTAAAGGATTCCTCTAAAGGGTGACAAATAAACCCAGTCACAGTTACTTACCCCACAGGAACCCTTTCTTTTAGGAGTCAATCTTAATAAGGGCAATGCCTTAAGGTTAAGCTCTTTATATAGCAATATGGTGAAAGAAAAAGTCCACCAATAACCTCAGACAATATGCCTGCTGAAGCCACAGGAGTTTTATTATACAGGGACCTGGGGACAGAATGTGAACAGACTAGTACCTTCCAGCTCTCCCAGGTGGGAGACCATCTCCAGAGAATGTTCTCCAGGCAGTGGGCCAGCCAGAGCAGCTCAGTCCATGAACAAGAATAACTTCAGGTGTCAAGACGGATGACAGACTTTGGAAGAAGGCTGACTGTATCAAGCCAGAGAGGTTTTTTTTTCTGCAAAGTACTTTCAGAGATTTGTGGAAGATGTTTCTAGAGGTTGGAAAATGGATCCCCATTGACTCCAGAAGGGAAACGATGACTTACAGGCCCTGTTTTGACTGTAGGTTGGTGGTGAGCCAGGGCCATCTGGCAGTAAAAATGAACCAACTGGGCCTGTTCTGAACTGACATACCACCTCCAAGCCAAGGAAACAAGTCTGCCTTTCCATTAATACATCTCCTAGTTAAAATAACAAACAAATGGAAACATGACCAGCTGGATTCAAGAGAACAAAGTCAGTGGAATTTTGCTTCCCATTTATTTCCATCCATAAGTTCCTTTTATACCTTAAACATGTTTACTCTGAGGATGAAGTAAAGGAGATGCCCTCTGAGAGAAAAAAAATGTGAATTTAGAAGCATTAAGGCCTAAGGAAACACAACCCCAAGAATCAGAATAGAATATTATTTGAATAAATTGGCTTAATCAAGATTAATTCTGTTCATTAACAAACAGAATTGTTATTAAAGCTAAGTAAGCAGTGGTCTATGTCCAATTAGGACAGACAACTTTCAGGGGCAAGACAGAACCAGGAACCAGAGCCAAGGCTGCTCTTAAAGGAAGAGAAAGAGAAGCCCTCCGGCAGAGCTGCTCAACCCAGACCTGAAAGCAGCTTTGAGACAAACTCTCCACTTGCTCTCCTTTTCAAAAAATTAAAATGTATTTGAAAGAGATAAATAAGTATGAAATTTTACATTTGAATACTAAACCTGATCCATATATGAAAGTAACAAGAGCTAATACTTCATGTACACCAGATGCCACACTAAGCATGTTACGAATTCTCTCCTTTAGTCCAACTCCTTTGCAATAACCATGACAACTCTAGACAGAAGTATTAGTAGTATCCCTTCTGACTGAATTAACTGGTCCCTTTTCTGCTACTTGGGATTTTTTTTATAATACTCCTTGTGTCATTCTCTAAGCGATACAGAGTGAAAAGACTACCAACTGCTGGCTTTGAAGAAGAAGAGGGCCATGAACAAAGGAATGTAGGTGGCCTCTAAAAACCAAAAAAGGCAAGGAAATGGATTCCCCCCTACAGCCTCCAGAAGAATGCAGCATTGCCAACACCTTGATTTTTAACCCCAGTTTTGGACTTCTTGAATTTCAGAACTGTAAGATAATAAATGTATGTTGTTTTAAGCCACTAAATTTGTAGTAATCTGTTACAGCAGGAATATGAAACTAATATTATTGCCCTTTAGAGGTACTATGAGGATTAAATAAGTCAGTACGTGTAAGAATGTTCTTAACACAAGCTAGGCTCCTATAAGCTTCACCTATCATCCTGAATGAGAAGGATGCCTAACTCACTCAGTGTCTGTGGCTGCACAGTCCACTCAGGATAACTCTATTTCATATAATTACCCAAATTATGATAAATATGTTCAAATATAATTGTGAAAACAGAAGCCCTCAATATACAATTTTAGAAATTGTGGCTTAAAGATACAGACAACAGTCTGAAATATTTTCTAAGTCCCAATATCATTTCTCTCTCACCAAGGGGCTCTATCTAGATAGAAAACAACTGAACTGATTCTGAAGTCTGGAGTCCAATAATTCCAGATGTCAGTTCTGAAAGTATGAATAGCCATGGAATTCCTTACCTCCTCCTTCCCATCACCTAGAAAGGATGTATTGTTATATTCATTGTTAAGCACCCCTGTCACTAATGAATAACCTGAGCCGGTGGGGAGAGAATCATTAGTATTTTCACCAGTTAAGAAAGGAAACGCTTTCATTATTAAGTATAATCATTAGTCAGCTTAAACTAAAATCTCCTTAGTTTACTAAACTCTTCACTACCATCATTAAAATACAATGCATTTTGCCAGCTGCATTACCTAGCTAAGTCTCACTGGAGATTCAAACTGTAATATCAAGTGAGAATTTAATGCCTGATCCCACCCCATTCATGACTGAACCAATCTTATTAAAACTGGACCATTCCTGGAATGTTGATGACCTACAAGGGCAAAGATGTCAGTGTCTTCATGAGGATCATTTCCCCAGCAATTTATCAAGAGGAAGGCTATGTTTATTCCCATCAGGTCTAACCCATCCATTTAAAGCTTTCTAATTTTACTTCTTGGTAATTGTTCCCCCAGCATTTTCTGTAACAGTGCCTTATCTGATTCTTTCACTCCTGAGTGTTATTTTTATTGCAATGTAAAATAGAATACATTTTTAAATTATAATTGGAAGCCCTGACTGGTTTCCCATTTGATACTAAATAATTTAATCCTGGTTAATTAGGTGTGTGGAACACCCCCAACTCGCCCTGCAGAAAAACTTACCCTGACTTCTAGTGATCCTTCTGGAATATGGTCAATTTTCTGAAGTCATGTGTACTGATAATGAGCATATTTTGCCTCTCTTGCCCCTCTTGAGGGAAACTAAAAGTTTCTAAAGTGGTATTTAGCTGAGCCATGATACTTTTGCAGTGTTCTGAATTAACAACTGAAACATCCTGAAAATGCCTAGACCATTGATCTTATCCATTTCTCAGTTCAGGGGAAATGCGGCTACCTCAAAACTGTACTACAGGATTTTTCCAAGAAACAGAAAGTTAACCTTGAGTCACTTTTTTCTTTCTTTTATTTAAGAAAAATGGGCAATTATCTTTGCTCTGCAGCCTTCACAAACTCGAGTTTATTCTTCTGAAGATTTAAGTAGAGTTACAAGGTGAAGATTTGTGTCTGTGCTAATTAGCAGTTCCTACTTCAGTTTGAGGTCTTACACTATAAAAAGACAAAGGAGGCCAATAGGGCCAGAGTACTTCTGGAATCCTTACAGAAGTGCTTCTTTGACAAATGTAAATTTTCAGGCTGAAAATCACATCTATTCTTAAATATATTTTCATCAGAAATTGATGTTACTGCAAGTGCCTTCTGCCTATATTCACTTTTTTAAATGATAACTTCCTATCACCAACCATTTTCATCTTTTAGAAAAGTTTCATCTGTTCCAAGAAAGGAAAAAGGAAGCTGCCAACATAATTTTAATTATTTTTGGACACATCTCATTATGTTTTTATATTTGCATTTCTTTTCTTTTTTGTATCATTTGGTCCATTATATGAAAGGGTCTTCTTTCAAGTACTAATAACAGAAAATTCAGGAGAACAGCAAATTCAACTAGTGTTATTTTCTTTTTTTAAGAGATGAAGTGTATCCAAGGAATAAGATTTGTAGAACTGAAAGGAGCTTTGAGATTCTCCTACATCCGAGAGCACATATTGGAAGTTCCTGCTCAGAAAACATCTCCCACAGGGACTTTGTTTGGCTGCTCTGGAAAACCAGTACAGGCTTTTTAAAAACTGTGTGATATAGCAGGTATCATCCTTGACCATAATCCAGGCAATTTTGCACCTGTTGTGTTACACTCTTGCAACCTCACTCATTTACACTAACCTCACGCCCCTTGCACACAGGTAGGTTAAACCAATAGCCTTATTTCTTAATAAGCACTACTGAAGTCCAATAATCTGCCCAAGACCTATGCTGGTTGGTGATAGTACAAAGAGGAAGAGAGACTCAACCACCAATCCACTATTCTCTCTGCTACGCTATACCCTTTACCACATTTAAGGGACTGAAAGATTGACTGATCTGTTACTATGCGTTTCAACACTGATTCTCATTCCTGGGATCCTGAATTCCACTCCTATACACAAAGAAGTTGCCACATCATTGATGGCTGAATAAAATTGGAAAATTTAGAAGATGTCAAAAGTCAAAGACTTCTTCATATAAGCTCTAACAAGTGAAGCTCTTTTGCTAAAATCCCCACCATTTTTAGCTAATAGTCATTATTTACTGAGAAATTAGTATGTGCCAGCAGCATGCGAAACAGGTTACATTTAATCATTTCATATTATGTCATTTAATCTTCACTCTCCTATGAAGTAGGTCTTGCATTACAGATAAAGAAACTGAGGCTTGAAGACAATTGATAAATCTCCTAGGATTACACAGCCAGTAAGTGAACAAAGCAGAGCTTTATTTGAATATAGAGCCTACTATATTACTATAACCAATTAGTAACTCCTCTCCAGTATTGTCAATTTGGCTTTTTATCCTCACCTATTCTTGATCAAGCAAGGAAAACATGTTACTAGTTTTCTCCCAAAGCTTGAAATTTTTTATTATCAACTAGGTTACAACTTTCTTTAAAATCCCTTGAAACAAGGATTGATTGTACCATTCCAGTGGTAGAATCTTTTTGGACTCAGGTCTAAGTTCATTATATTAGGTCATTATGTTTTCAAAAAAAAAGAATAACTTCTAGCCATCAACCAGACTATATCCTTTTATGTTCCTTTCCCTTCTCTTGCTTTTCTCACAGGTTAAATAACTCCAAATCATTGAGGTCTTACTCAAAGGGCCTTTTTCCAACAGTGTAAGCGTATCTATGCATCATTCCTAAACAGGGGGTCTTCTGATGGGGATGTGTGTGCAAGGCTTTCTGTCAGGCTCCCAGGCTGTCCTAGAGGAGTTGATTTCAAGATCCTCCCAGGCAGAGAAAGACAAGTGCCAAATGATTTCCCTCATTTGTGGAGTATAACAACAAAGCAAAACTGAAGTGACAAAACAGCAGCAGACTTACAGACTCCAAGGGACTAGTGGTTACCAAAGGGGAGACCTGGGGGATAGGCAGGTGGGGAGGGAGGAAGAAGGGGATTGCGGTGCACATGGTGTGGGTGAGGTCACGGGGAAGACAGCGTAGTTCAAAGAAGAGAAATTGGGACTCTGTGGCATCTTACTACACTGATGGACAGTGACTGCAACGGGGTATGGGGGAGGACTCGATAATAAGGGTGAATGTAATAACCACATTGTTTTTCTTGTGAAATCTTCATAAGAGTGTATATCAATGATACCATAACAAAAATAAAAATAAAAAGCTAAAAAAAAAAAAGAAAAGATCCTCAAATGCTGCAAATTCTTGTTCCTTTAGGATCTTCCTGAGAACAAAAGCACTCAAGGCACCAAGCTGATTCTCTGTTCCCTCCTCTCTTTTAAGAGACTCCTTTTCCTATTCTATTAAAGAAGAGCAGACCTTGCCCAGGTTAGATCTCACATCAGTGTGTAACTCTGCAATGCAGAAACCTCAGCAACAAAGAGGCAATTCAAATGTTGCAGAGACAGTGAGTGACTCTAACTGGGCCATGTATCCCCTTCTAATTCAGATGGTTTCCAATTTACTGCTTTTAATCTAGTTGAATAAAGACTGAGTCAAACAATTCATTGGTAAAAACATTTTCTTCCCTATTCTAATGAAAGATCACTGGTTGACTTTTTGGCATTTAATTTGAAAAGGGTCCAAAGAATTGACTGACACTGAAATAATGAACTTTACATTTATTCACTTATGAGCAAGGTTTCAAATGCTAACAAATGTAAAAAAAGAAAAAAAGATTTAATATTGATGCTGTTTCATTCTAGTCCATAAATATAAGAACTAATTTTAAAAGCTTCTCACTATATGATTCATATCTCATTTTAATTTTTATATTTACTACTTATCCCAACCTGTAATAATAACTCCATACAGTACAGAAAAAATATTAACACTTTGAGACTTATAGTGAGAGGAATACATTAAGATAAATCCAACTTCCATATAAATTGCTGTGGTCTTCAGACTCTTAAATGCATTGAATACATTTAAGAGGAATGCAACAGTTTTATTTTGAAATGTCCATATTTACATGTGGTAAGTTACATCTTTTGCATTTACTTAAATTTATGTCAAACATTTCAGATGTTAACCTAAAATGTAAGAAGGAATATTACATTTTTCAAAGTTCTTTAGATGTACACAAGGAAAAACATTTTAAGATATGCCTATGAACAAACTCCAAAACTTTTTTCATTCTTCTTAGTATTTATTCCTATAGCCTAGATTGAATGGTCTTTAGTAGAAATAGAAAAATTCACAGTCTGGATTAAATCTTAGCCTAGGTGCTACATCTAAGAGAATTACTTCGTGATTCCTACTTTTTTTTTTTTACTTCCTATTTAAACATATCAGACTCACACTTTTTAAGATAGTTCTAACTTCTCACCGGCTCACAAATTCTTTTCTATCATAGGTATGCTTAGCTAACATGGAAATGTGATATTATCATATTGAGATAAAATTAGCAGTGAACACAGAGGAAACATAAAACGTTTGCTCTTCGGTCCTCTCCCCATTCACTTAAGACAGGGTGGCTTGGAGTAACCAGACATTCCTCAATGGATTTTCTTTGTTCCTTTTCTTCCTTGGGTCAAACAAATATATGCCTGTAAACATTGAATAGTCACATTCCTTCTGCAACAGGGATAAGTGGAAAATGAAAAGAATTTAGTCTCTTCCATATAATATATAATATCAATAATTTAATAGCTTTTAGATTTGGCATGAGGAGTCAGAGTCTGGTCATAGTTTCAGACTCTTTAAAAACAAGATTAGACTTCAAAGGACCAAAGGTCAAGGTTGTCATACATACAATCAAAGAGTGGACAGTAACTATATTCCAGCAATTTCATGAGGATAGACCTGTTGGCTTTTGGAGAGCATTTGAAGAATAACTGTAAATATGATACTGAGATCTTTCTCAAAGCCTGCCTCTCTCTGTACTACCTCCAGCCTCTGAGAATTAGTTGAGCTCAGGTGATTGACACAGTCTGAGATCCTGACCAATGGTGATTCTCTTTTCTCAGGACAATATGGGTAACAGCCTTCAGAGAGGACAGGACTGGTTATCCCAGTCTTTCCTCAGCCCTCCCACTCAGGGTTGGGTATATCTAACTAGAGAGGCATTGAAAGAAATTTTCTCTTAAAGATATTAATGGAAGATGTTCAATGAATATTTGGGGGCCTCTAGGTTCAAGAGCTGCAGTGGAAAGAATCAGCAGCAAGAGCAGAGAAGGAAATGGGAAAAGGGTAAGAGAAGGAGAAAGAGAAGGAGGAGGAAGAATGCCCAGTCATAAAGAACATATCATCAATTCAGACTGGATTAAATATGGAAGAACAAGAAGGCAAGGCAGAAACCTCCTCCAAAAAACACATAAAAGAGGAAAACAGCAAATACAACTTAACCTGAAAATGACCTGAAGACTGCAAACAGACGATCTACAACTAAGGAAGAAGATAAGACCACACAGAAAAGAGTATAGTGGCAGAATTGAGATCGAGTGGGGCCCAAGCCCTCCCCTCACCCCAGCCTTCAGGCAGAAGAAACAGGAATGGAACAGGGAGGGAGTAGGAGCCCAGGAGCATTGCACAGCTGGCCCTGCATATCTGCTCCAGAAGCATGAGCGCACATTGCGCTGGGTTCTGATGATTATTGGGACTGGACACCAGGGGCAGGCATAACACTCTGGGAGGCTGAAACTCCAGCCAGTGTAGAGGGTAGACATTCTCCACCAGTCCTGAGACCCAAGGAGAGACAGCAGTTTGAGAGGGATACCATAGGGACAAGGGTTGAACAGAATTCTCTCCTCAGGAGAAAGGGCAAGTGGGGATACCTTCCAGCCCTTCTTCAGCCCAACAGATGAGGAATTTTCAGGAGCCCCAGACATTCTATTCCCTTTGCCAACCCAGTTGGCACAGCAGCAGCATCAGACTTTGCTGCCTGGAAGGCAGAGGGAGACTCTCCCAGCTTCTTTGGCTCTTTTTCAACTCAACCAGAAAGGTGTCTGGAGGAGCCACTCCAAGAGCTCCATCCTCCCTGCACATGTCCAAACCTGGTGCTGCATGTCTGGCCAAGGAAGAGCCACACATGAGTTCACCCACCCCATTAACCCTGCAGCCCCACTGTTACTGCAGGCCAGGCAGAGGGTGGCCCTGCCCACAGCAAGCTTATCAGAGATTCCTAAGCAGATCACAAAGGCAGCAGCCCAAGCAAACTTTCTGCCCAGACTTAGATGACTACAGAAGCCAGACAGAAAGACAGCCTCACCTATGGTTGCCAACAGCTGGAGGCCCCACAAAATAGGACCAGGCACTAAAGAGTAGAAAATCTTGAGCTTGTGGGCAATATAGTACATCTTCTTCAAAAAGTTATTACTCTTTAGACCAGAAAATATAGCAGAGACCTCTAATATGAAGGAAGAAACACAGAAACCCTGAAAAAAGGAAAAGGCAGAGAAATATGATCTGAACAAAACTACAAGCAGAACCCCAGAAAGAGAGCTAAATGAAACAGACACCAATCTTCTTGATAAATTTTTTGAAATAAAAGCCAAAAACATGCTCAGGGATTTACAGAAAAATATTCAAGAGCTCAAAGAGGATATCATCGAAGAGATAGAAGACTTGAAATAGAGCCAATCAGAGCTGAAGAATTAAGTATCTGAAATGAAATATACAATGGAGGGTTTAAGAGTACATTAGGAAATGTAGAGGAAGTTAGAAGTAAATGAAATGGAAGTTAGAGAACAGAAAAACAAAGAAGCTGAGGAACAGAGGAGAAAAAGGATCTATAGGAATGAAAGAATGATAAGAGAACAAGTGACCAATCCAAATGAAACAATATTCACATAATAGGGGTACCAGAATGAGAAGAGAAAGAAAAAGAGATAGGAAGTCTCTGTAAGGAAATAATTGTTGAAAACTTCCCCAATTTGTGGAAGGAAATAGACTCTAAGGTCATGGAAGCACAGTGATCCCCTAACAAAAGGAACCCTAGAAAGACAACATCAAGACATATAATAATTAAAGTGTCAAAGATCAAAGATAAGGAGAGCATGTTGAAAGAAGCCAGAGAGAGAAGAAAAGATTACTTATAAATGAAATCAGCAGACTTCTCAACAGAAACTCTATAGGCCAGAAAGGAGTGGCATGTTATATTTAATGTACTGAAACAAAAGGACTGCCAACCAAGAATACTCTACCCAGCAAGATTATCATTTAAATTTGAAGCAGGGATTAAATAATTTCAAGATAAACAAAAGTTGAAGGAATTTGCCACCACTAAGCCGCCCTAAGACTAAAGAGCTTTCACCAGTGAAAATTAATATACAGTAAAGGTAGCAGATGAACTAATTACCAAGTGACTATGAAATTAAAACAAAACAAAAGAAAAATCAACTACATACAAAATCAATCAAGGGATACACAAAAAGTGGACATTATGACATTTAATATGAAAAATGTGGAGAAGGAAAAAGAAGGGGAAAAAAGTACCTTTCTATTGTGTTTGAAATAAAGTAATCAGAAATTTAAGACATACTATTATAAAGTAAGGAAGCTATCTTTGAACCTTTGGAAACCACAAAACCAAAACCTACAATAAGTACACACACCAAAAATTAATTAATGAAATAAAGAGAGAAATCCAATTACAACACTAAAGAAAACCATCAATAACAAGAGAAGAGTATAAGAGAGGAAGAAAGGAACAGAGAGGAGCTATAAAAAACAGCCAGAAAACAATTAATAAAATGGCAATAAGTATATATCTATCTGTAATCATCACCTTAAATGTAAATGTACTAAATGCACCAATCAAAAGACATAGAGTGGCAGAATGGATAAGGAAACAACAGCCATCTGTATGTTGCCTACGTGAAACTTACTGCAGACTCAAAGACATACACAGACTAAAAGTGAAGGGATAGAAAAGATATTCCACACAAAAAAAGCAGGATTAGTAGTACTTATATCAGACAAAATTGATTTCAAAACAAAGAAAGTAACAAGAGACAAAGAAGGACATTACATAATGATAAAGGGATTAGACCAACAAGAGGATATAACCATTATATATATACATCTATGCACCTAATATAGGAGCACCTAAATTTGAAAAAACAAACAGAATTGAAGGGGGATTTAGACTGCAACACATCCATTTTAGGAGACTTTAACACACCACTCACATCAATAGACACATCAACCAAACAGAAAATAAATAAGGAAACCCAGGCACTGAACAATACATTAGATCAGAAGAACTTAATAGATTTCTACAAAACATTGCATCCAAAAGCAGAAGGATATGCATTCTTCTCAAGTGTACAGGGACAAGAATAGATCACATATTAGGCTACAAGAAGAGCCTCAATAAAGTCAAACAGATTGAAATAGTATCAAGCAGATTCTCAGACCACAATTGTATGAAGCTAGAAATAAATTACATAAAGAAAACAAAAAGACCTAGAAACACATGGGAGCTAAACAACATGCTTATAAATAATCAATGGATCAATGAACAAATTAAAACAGAAATCAAACAATACATGGAGACAAATGAAAACAAAAACACAACAGCCTAAAATCTGTGGGAGGCAGCAAAGGCAGTTCTAAAAAGAAAGTACAGAGCAATACAGGCTTACCTCAACAAACAAAAACAATCCCAAATAAACAGTCTAAAATCACAATTAAAGAAACTAGAAAAATAACAAATAAAGCCCAAAGTCAGTAGAAGGAGGGACACAATAAATATGAGAGCAGAAATAAATAAAATTGAGAAGAATAAAACAATAGAAAGAATCAATGAAACCAGGAGCTGGTTCTTTGAGAAAATAAACAAAATAGACAAACTCCTAGCCAGACTTATCAAGAAAAAAAAGAGAGTCTACAAACATCAACAGAATCAGAAATCAAGGAGGAATAATCACAACAGATATCACAGAAATACAAAGAATTATTAGAGAATACTATGAAAAATTATATGACAATAAGTTGGACAACCTAGAAGAAATTAACAACTTTCTAGAAAAAATGCAACCTTCCAAAACAGACCCAGGAAGAAACAAAAATCTGAACAGAACAATTACCAGCAATGATATCAAACTGATCATCAAAACACTTCCAGCAAACAAAACTCCAATACCAGATGGCCCCACAGCCAAATTCTACCAAATATTTAAAGAGCTAATACCCATCCTTCCTAAAGTATTCCAAAAAGTAGAAGAGGAGGGAATATTTCCAAACTTATTCAATGAATCAAAACCAGACACAGACTCCACAAAAAAAAGAGAAAATAACACCAATGTCCCTGAAGAACATAGATGCAAAAATCCTCAACAAAATATTAGCAAGCCAAATCCAAGAATACATCACAGAGATCATCATGACCAAGTGGGATTTATTACAGGGATGCAAGGATGGTACAATATTTGTACATCAATCAATGTGATACACCATATTAACAAAAAGAAGGATAAAAATCACAAGATAATCTCAATAGATGCTGAAAAAGCATTTGACAAAATTCAATATCCATTAATGATAAAAACTCTCAATAAAAGGGTACAGAGGGTATGTACCTCAATGTAAAAAAGGCTGTATACAACAAACCCATAGCCAACATTGTACTTACTAGTAAAAAGCTGAAATCTTTTCCTCTAAGATCCGGAACAAGACAAGGATGCCCACTCTCACCATTTTTATTCAACATAGTACAGGAGGTCCTAGCTAAGGCAATCAGACAACACAAAGAGGTAAAAGGCATGCAAATTGGTAAGGAAGAAGTTAAACTGTCACTGTTTGCATATGACATGATATACAGAGAAAATTCTAAAGAATCCACCAAAAAACTACTGGAACTAATAACTGAATTCATCAAAGCTGCAGGATACAAAATTAATACACAGAAATCTGCTGCATTCCTATATACTAATGATGAACCAGCAGAAACAGAAATCAGGAAAACAATTCCATTCACAATTGCATCAAAAAGAATAAAATACCTAGGAATAAACCTAACCAAGGAAGTGAAAGACCTATACTCTGAAAACTACAAGACACTCATGAGAGAAATTAAAGAAGATACCAATAAATGGAAATCTATGCTGTACTCATGGATAGGAAGAATTAATATTGTCAAAAGGGCCATCCTGCCTAAAACAATCTACAGATTCAATGCAATCCCTATCAAAATACCAACAGCATTCTTCAACAACTAGAACAAATAGTTCTAAAATTCTTATGGAACCACAAAAGACCCTGAATAGCCAAAGAAATTCTAAGAAAGAAGAATAAAGCAGGGGGGATTACACTCCCTGAATTCAAGCTCTACTACAAAGCCACAGTAACTGAAACGATTTGGTACTGGCACAAGAACAGACCCATAGATCAATGGAACAGAATAGAGAGCCCAGATATAAACCCACACATATATGGTTAACTAATATATGATAAAGGAGCCATAGATATACAGTGAGGAAAAGACAGTCTCTTCAGCAACTGGTGTTGGCAAAACTTAACAGCTACATGGAAGAGAATGGAACTTGATTACTGTGTAACTCCATACACGAAAGTAAACTCAAAATGGATCAAAGACTGGAATGTAAGTCATGAAACCATAAAACTCTCAGAAGAAAACATAGGCAAAAATCTCTTGAATATAAACATGAGCAACTTTTTCCTGAACGCATTTCCTTGGGCAAGGGAAACAAAAGCCAAAATGAACAAGTGGAACTACATCAGACTAAAAGTCTTCTGTACAGCGAAGGACACCATCAACAGAAAAAAAGGCATCCTTCAGCATGGGATAATATATTTGTAAATGACTCATCTGATGAGGGGTTAACACCCAAAATATATAAAGAACTCATACACCTCAACACCCAAAAAACAAATAACACAATTAAAATACAGGTGGAGGACCTGAGCATACACTTCTCCAAAGAAGAAATACAAATGGCCAACAAGCACATGAAAATATGCTCCACATTACTAATCATCAGGAAAATGCAAATTTAAACCATAATGAGATATCACCTCATGTCAGTTAGAATGGCCACTATCAAAAAGACAAGAAACAACAAATGCTGGCGAGGATGTGGAGAAAGGGGAACACTCCTACACTGTTGGTGGGACTGAAAATTGTTGCAACCACTGTGGAAAACAACATGGAGTTTCCTAAAAAAAGTAAAAATAGAAATACTATTTGACCCAGTAAATCCACTCCTGGGAATTTACCTGAAGAAAACAAAAATTCCTGATTCAAAAAGATATACGCATCCCTATGTTTATCCCCACACTGTTTGCAATAACCAATAAGGAAGCAACCTAAGTGTCCATCAGTAGATGAATGGATAAAGAAGATGTGGTACATATACACAATGGGGTATTATTCAGCCATAAAAAGAAAAGAAATCCTGCCATTTGCAACAACATGAATGGATCTAGCGGGTATTATGCTTGGTGAAGTAAGCCAGGCAGAGAAAGACAAATTCCATAAGATTTCACTTATCTGTCAAATATAAAAACAAAGCAAAACAGAAGGAACCAAACAGCATTAGACTCACAGACACTTAGAAGTGACAAATGGTTACCATAGGGGAGAGGTGAAGGCAGGGGCTTATGGGGAGGGTGATAAAAAGGCACAATAATTCACAATCACAATATGATGTGATCACAGGTACTGTTGAACCACTGAGATGTACATTTGAAACCAACATAAGATTGTATATTAACAATACTTTAATAAAAAGATAAACATTTAAAAAAGAGAGTATCCTCAAGCTGGGAAAGCAAGATAACAGTAGAGAATATGTTAATGTAAAAGGTAACATTCAGATGCTTCATCACGACTTAAAATATAGTCTAAGTTCACAGCAGGGAATAACAATTAACAAGTTTCTTAATTAGGATACTCTTTAACCTTCTACAGTCAACTCTAATTTTTTTCATACAACCAAGAATTCTTGCTACTTGCTTAATACAGAAACACCCGTGAACAATAGTGAATGAATTTCCACCATGTTTGCATTTCACCGTCTTGCATAACAGCACAGGGACCTAGGTTTGTTCAGTGTCACGAAGTGATTTCCACAAGATACAGGCTAGAATTGAAGCTAGCATTTTCCTTTCAGATAAATGTATAATTAAAATCCTGATTCACAGATTTTCTAATTAAACTTCCTGCTGCAGCCATAGGATATTCTTTGCAAGAAGAATAAGGAACTGTTCCAGAGGATTCAAAGGGCCTTACCCTTTTTTTAACTACTTGAATATGCCTGTCTTCAAACAGTGATTGAAAATAAAAGAATGTGAGTGGGAGTTAACTCAAGAAGGAGATAAAGGACACAAATGGTTGTCAAAATGTGATGGGTGCTTCTCAAATGAGAAGAAATTGTAAGGGGAGTTCATCTACTACACTGGGAGACTCTGCTCTTCAAACCCAAGAGTCATTAAGAAGCAAGGAGTTTGCTCTCTGTTCCAGCACAGTATGGACAGCAATGTCAGCCCCTGGCCAACTCAGCTGTCTGTGCTCTAAGTCACCAGGCTGTATGTCAGCAGCCCACACCCTGCTAAGCAATGGAATTTGGAAATTACAGAGAATTCCCTGGTTCTGGAGCCAAAGTACCAGGCAGTTAGGGAGCAATATCACTCTGGCAGGTCACTTCCTATACATATTTTTCAATATATGCATAATGTCTGGTTTTCTCCATTCCTCTTCCTCTCTACTCTAAACTCTGAACTTCAGCTAGCTGTGTGGGTCCTACTTGGTGACCTCATTCCTAAAAATTCTAACTGCAATACACAGTAAATGCTCATAAATAAATAAATTGAATGTATGAATAGTTATTCCCTTTTCCATCTCTTTCCCATGTTGGTTTTCTGACAATATTAGCACACCCCTCTCAAAGCCAATTTTCTGTCCCACAAGCCCCTGGATGTCACCCTGTCCACTAGACTCTGAACGCCTACCTAGAACAGGATCACATTTACTGCCCATTTGGTCTTGTTCCCCAGTGGCTGGTACCTCCATGTAATTCTCCCTCACTGACTTCCCATGAACACTTCCATTCTCCACCTCTTCTATGTTTCCCCCTTCACTCCCAGCATGTGCACAGCCAGCATCATCTCATCAGAATCTCACTTAGCATTCCCAATGTCTGTTCCTGTGGAATGGTACAGAAATGTTTTGTGGGGTGTCAATAAACATTATAAGAAAAAAAAATCTGAGCAATGTAGGGAAATACCATTATTTTCCTATCTAGAAGACTCACATCATTAAGAAGTTCTGGTGAGGGAGTCACCGAGTATGGGAGCAAAACTTTGTTACACAGGATTTCCATATTTATTTCAACATGGGTCCCTTTTGTCATGTGCTGTCTGCTAACATCCCATAGAGCTTCACTCCCTACAACACATTCTGGAAAACATCTCATTCTGGGAGCAGATTCTGAAATCCGCTGTGGAGACCACACCAGCGAGAAAGTCATCGGTATTGTGGTCTGTGTAGGTTAAGGAAGACTTTGGGACAAAGAGGAGTCTGGGGCTTGGTCTCAGGAAAGCAATGGATATAACAGGGAGAGAGAAAGCAAGAGGCCTTTTCAGGGTAATCAGATCTAAGAAAGGCAAGTCTGAAGCCTCTTAGACCTTGCGGTAAAAGCTGAAAGGAGACTCCTATGGGATATGATGTGTCTAAAAGTACCTTTGCAAGGTAAGCACTCTCAGGAGTGGAATCCCCACTGACAGAGAGAATGATCAGGAAGGGGAGGAACCAGTAATTACCAAATGAGCAACGTACTATACCTGGTAGGGACATTTTTTGTATTGCTTTAAGTTAAAAAAAATGGCTATTCTGAGGTCAGCAATCATAACTTATTGTCTAAAAAATAAGCTTCTTCTTAAATTCTTGGTTCCCTCTGAGACTAATCTTTCGTATTTAGATTAAATACCCCTTTGTTTGCTCTTGTCTTTTAAAAAATCATCATACAACTAAACTACTACTTAAAAGAAAATGCATCCAGACTTGCTATTTACCTTTCTGATATTACCTACAAGCGCACTTATCTCCCCAGGGATTTGTACTGTAAACTGAATAAATCTCTCAGTTTAGTAATACAGACCCACAGTAATTTAAATCTCAGTTATTTCTGAAATATCGTGTTAGTAAAGTAATCCTACCACACAAGGTTTTCCTTTTCATACATATGCCAAAATGAGATGTACCCACTAAATTGTACCCCAGGCCCTGAACAGCAGTCTGTTATTATTAAGAAAGGCTGCAAAGGTACCTGCTCTGTCAAGTGTTTACATGTATCGATTTCTAAAAGCCTGAGTTGACAGACTATCTGTTGTGCATCTGAAAATAAAAAGCACCTAGTTCATAATAACCAGGCAACAAGCAGCATGGAATATGAGCGCTGCTAATCCCAGCTAGATGCTTTGCCTTCATAATTGGGTAGCCATTGTGTCTAAGAAACAAGTTAAGATTAATTTCCTTTACACATAAATAACAATTTTTCTGCTAACACCTTCCTGAGCACTAACATACACACCTACAAGACTCACCTCTCCTACACAAAGAATATATAATCTCTTCTTTTGCCAATGTGGAATCCTCACCCCACCAAGGAAGCTTCACTTCAAAAGCCCTCATCTTTCAAAGGAAAAACACTTTCATTGTAGAAAGGTCATCAAAGATACTGGAAGGACCACAGCATATGCAGCTTTATTAGCATGTGGGATTTCAACCCACCTTTCCATCCTTCACTCTCCCAAATCCCCCAAGCAGCAAACTCTGGGACAGTGACATTGGCAGAACCCTACGACTGACGTATGCCCCCCTAGAATTATATTCTTGGGCATGTGAATTATTTATTTTGTTGTTTCTTTTCATAAATGCTCTTCCCCAACCAACAGTTTGTTAATTATCATACTGGTTGAGTGACTGAATTCAGTGTCATTAGAATTCCTCAGTGACAATAATTAGTTTGAGCATTCACCCATATAAATTGCATACCTGCAAAAGGGCAGCAGAGGATAAATATTTTTAAGACAAACTCATTTGTTTCCCTTCACTTCCTCATTTAAGATGAAATGTATCCACCACCACCACCCCCAGCTGAAATAAAAATAAAACTCACTACTTTAATTCCTTCATTCAGAGAGCATCTATGAGGTACCTCCTCTTGAGTTAAATACTCTGGTAAATCTTGGGGCAAGCAAAGGCTGTAACTCAGTCCATGTCAGTGCTTCAGGGTATGATTTTGCTTCCCAGGACATTTGACAACACTTGAGATTTGGGGTTGTCAACACTGGAGGGTGAAGGGAGGTGCTACCAGCCTCTAGTGAGTAGAGGCCAGGGATGCTGCCAAAGAGGCACGACTCACCCAGCTCCAAACACCCACAGTGCCCAGGTTGGGAAGCCCCGCCCTCACTGGAAAACATGGTTAGATACCGATGTGAAATACGGACTTATTCTTGTTCCCTGATCTTTCCATTTTCCTTCCACCACAGTCAATAGGTACAGTAACCACTATGCTCCTTGCCTCAGGGCAGAAAGTTGCACCACAGTAAAGCAGAAGCTTACTAGGATTCCAATTTTTGTAGGAAGAGGATTTAAGAGCAAAAACTAAGTTTCTTGTAGGAGTTGAAAGAGGAAGGATTTCCACCAAGATTGGAAAGAGGTGCCTCTGGATGAGGGGGAGACAGAAGAAAGGGAGAAGGCTTACATGTCTCAATTACAGAGAGAAGCTAGGCCTTGCTGACCAGCAACACTCCCTGGGAGCCGGAACGAGAAGAGTGGTCATGGACTGCGTCGGGATCACACCCCAAGAATGACCTCAGGGAGCTGCCAAGATGGTCTGTAATTGTTTCTTTTTAATTATCCAACAGAATAGAGGCTTGGAAGCAGAACTGGTATAGGAATAAAACCTTTTAAATGTCTTGAAAACCTAAATTTATGAACTAAAAAAGTTTAACTCTACTTTGGGAAACAAGACTAATACAGAGGAAAAGAAGGGAGTCGATTAGTGAATCTTCAGCGGTAACAATCCCCATCATCTCACAAACTTACATTTGTTTTGTGCTTACATTTTAGGTCAATACTGCAACACCACATGTTTTCTTATTCTAGGACTCATGCTGAACAAGCAGCTGCTGTGTACAACAAGCCATTTTTGTGGCACAGGGATGAGAGAGAGAGCTGGCAGAAACCATTTCTCTAATAGGAATGTGGTATGTGTTCACATTCCATTGCCCAGAGCAAGTCACATGATCAAGCCCACCATCGATGAGGAAGAGACAGATAATCCTCTTACAGGGAAGGGGGAATAAATTGTAAACAATATTAATAATTATCACAAAGAGCAAACATCAGAAAATATAACTATGGGCTGAATTGAGACATTGTGGGAGTCCTGAGAAGGTGAAAGAAAAAAGCAGGAAAGAATAAAGAGAAGAAAGTCAGGAAAAGCAGCACTGACTATGTGGACACTGAGATGGGAACAAGAAAAGAATACAGAAAAGAAACAAATCTTGTTTGATGTCCTACTGTGTGCCAGGGACTGACTAACTTGTTTCTCATGTTGCCTCAGTTAATCCCACCGTCCTAGGAAGAAACAAACCCATTGACTTGCCCATGATCATTCACAAAGGAGTTGACTGAGTATGTGATTCTCAAATCCACATTCTTTCCAAAACATGGCACAACTGAGCAAAAATTAAGATAGTTGAAAGGAAGAGGAGATGGTACTATAGTCAAAAGAAATGCTAAGGACATGGTCACAGAGGCAAGATTTTCATTTTCACATGACAGTTACATAACCATCCTGATCAGAACAGCAGGCCAAGTTGGAGAGTTTTAAGAACTAAAGAATAGCAGGAGAGATCAGGTCATAGAGGGTCCTTATGGCCCAGAAGAGTGATAAGAGGGGTCAGGACAGATTGGGATCAAGACATCTTACCATTAGTAGCTGGGTGAACTTGGGCAATCGTCTATAGTTCACTCATTTACAAAGGGGAAAGGTGTGGAGAAGAGAATGTGGGGACAGATGATTTCTAAATTTCCTTATGGAGGCAATGCATAGAGCTTTAATAGATTTTAGGGAAAGGTCATTAACTCAACCTCTTGCTTTACTGGCCTGTCCCAATTCCTGAGTTTCCCAGCCCCAGGCTGCAAGAGATGCTGAAAAGGAAGCAAGACCCCCGTACTCATAGAGACCTGAGTCTGAGGGTGGGGAAAGCAGCCAAATTTGTCCTTGTTTTAGCAGGCTAAAATTTCAAGTTTCTGTAAGAATCCATTGTCACTGACATGATGAATGAGACATTTAAGAGAGATGAATGTGGCAGGAAGACACCACAAAGCATGGAGAGTGGGTAGCCAGCGTCAGAAAAAGCCATGAGAGGGATTTTGCAGCCATTTTGGTAAAGAGGCTTGAAAGGAAGTGGGAATGGAGAGAAAGAGGCATTTAGAGACATTTCCAAGTTGAGAGTGGAAATGCACAGGTCTTGGAGTATTAATTCAGGGTGTGAGATCTAAATGGCTTCCCTTCTGAAATAGATTCTTGAAATAATTTTTGAGTGACTCAAACCCTGCCCCCCTCACCTCCTCAGGGTAAAGACTGTTTTGTGCTTTTTAGCAAGTTGAACAAATCAGAACTTTGGCCACTTTAAAGTGCTCTAATACCACACAGATTGTAGTTATCACTCCAGTAAATTAACTAAGTATATTTTAGGTATAATTGTAAAGGGCCCATTATTTACAGCAGCTCTGGCAGTGCCTGGCACCCTGTGGCTGTATATTGACTAGGGAATAATAGTGACTGCCTATTAAGAGTTTTAAATTTGAGTCCCACAGATTTACCTCCTAGCTCAACAGGGGAAAAAAAGCTTTTCTACAGGGAAGTATATAAAATAAGCACTCCATAGCCATGCCATCTAAAACATGACAGGTTTCCAAAATCTTAGGAGATTCTTAATTCCATCAAGTCCAAGGTCAGAGTGAGGATATATGGGATATAAACTAACTGCCTTGGATATTCACCCAAATCAGAAGGCTGACAGCAGATGAAATACAACCACTTTGAGGGGAGGGAAAAGAAGAGTGCCAGTCCTCTCAACAGAAATATGTAATTCAGACAACACTCGAAAATCAATTTTAACTGGAAGTTTGAGATTAAAGTGCACCAGAAATGGGAAATTGAAGGGAAAACATTTATTTCCAGAGCCCATATTCAGCCATGATCAGCACTTAGTAAAGGTCTGCTTCCTCCAAAGCCTGTATTCTTACTCAGAGACTCCACATAAATGCAGACGCCTTCAGAAAACTTCCCATCAATTTAGCTCACAACAGTTGGTCTGTTAAGACTTTGGGTTTGAGAGGATACAGATGAAAAACAAAGATGAAGAGCAGGAATGGAGAGAAATGGGCATTTTAAATATATTTCAAGGTCACTGAGGAATTAAATTTAAGAATTATTAAATAATATACAAGAGAGAAATGTACCCAGTCCCACAGACAAGAGCTATACTGAAAACAACATGGACTGGAAGAACCCTGAACCCCTGGTCCAAGTCTGCTGCCAAAGATCTGGGTCTCAGTTTCTTTTCATTTCATCATTGTGCACAGCACTGTGTGCCAAGCACTGTGGCAGGAATGGGACATTGTGGTGCTGCCCCAAGCAAGTGGAAGAGACCACACGTCCTACAGAAAAAGCCGACGGACTCAGAAACCACTCAGGACTCTGGCAGTGCCAACATCCTACAGAGCCTCTGAGGTCAGAGAAGGGCCTAGTCCATGCGGGCTGAAATGGATAAGGAGGACTCCATCAAGGGATGAGTCTGGAGCTGTGCCTCAAGGAACAGGTAGGACTTGAATGACAGCATGAAAGGCGGAACCTGGTTGGGGGGAACCACTAAGCAGAAGTGAAGAGGAAGTAATCACCTTCCTAGAGATTGGATCCATCCATGTAGCTGAGTTACATGAGATAAATATGAGTCCAATTAAAGAAAACCTTAAAAGCTAGATCAAGAAGTTTACAGCTTTCCTATGAGGAACCAAAGTAAGTGTTTTGTTTTGTTTTTTCAGCTGGGATCATAGAATTTGAGGAAAACAATGTATAGGAAGGACTGAGCCAATTAATAATGTTGAGCACAGGCTGGACTGAAGCAATAGGAACCAAACCAAGGAGAAGAGCAGGAGGTCATCACAATAACCCACTGGGCCTTGAACCAGGGGTACAGAGGTAAGATAAAAAAGAAAGGCAGGGGTCCTCCACCAAGATGAGACAAATTTTGAAGAGAAGAATAGACAAGTGACCAGAATCACAGGACAAACAACAGAGGATTCAAGGTGACTTGGAGATGTTAAGGCTAAGTTTGGTATTGGTGGGGTTGTTTACAGAAATTTTTTTTAAATGGGAGAAGGAATATGTGCATATGCACAGGTGACACACTTATCCAGAGTAATGCCAAGCGTCAGAGAACAAACAGAGAAGAGTTGGTTTTGCAGTTGGTATCTATTTATCGTACATCTTTATTTTTAGAACCATCTATAAATCATAAAATACATTAGCTTGGCTAAAAGACAAACTCTCCCATTTTTAGCTGCTTGTTTTTAAATTAACCTTCAGCCTGGTCATTTACAGCCACGTACCCTTGTTATAATTAATTGTAGGTACTGTACAAGGTCACTCCTGCCAAGAAAGAGTTAAATTACAATACAGATTCCATTGTTTTCTTCACAGCTTTGTACTACAAGAGATACACACAGACATTGAAAGAGCAATTGCAGTCAATGCCTCCCCCGAAAACAAAGGAAAATCAGTTCACCCAAACCAGGTAACACAGTTCTCCTCACAGTGACACCCCAGGAAGGAGAGACTGGATGACAGCACAAAGAGACAAATCCCCTAAGCACCCACAGTCTCAGGAAGTAAGCATGAGAAATGGCAAGAAATGGGTCTTTTCAGAGAAAAGACGCAGAAGACAGGATTCCCAATAAGCAAAGCAGAGAAAGGAGATAAACTGGCAACAGGAAAACCCAGTAAATAAAGCTGTTCCTTGAACAATAACTACTGAGAAACAGAATTTTTCTGAGTACTTTGGGAAAAATTAAGAAATAAAACAAGCATGAATCAGATAAGATCCTTTGGGATGTGAACATTTAAAATAGAACATGACCTTCCAAATCTCAGACTCCACTAGAAATTGATCAAAGGCACTTTTCCCAAGTACAGACCATTTTATTTAGCCTATTTAATGTATTTTTGCAAGCTAAAGAATATGATTTACAATTTGGCTCTCATTGTAAATACTTGGAGAGCTGCTCTTAAAGGGCTAGCACATTTAAGTATTAGAAGTATTAGCTTAATGTCTTAATTCTTTTCTTATTGGAATATTTCAGGCCCCCTCTTTCAGATTTGCATAAATGTTTAATAGTTGCTTGAACCAAACAAAACAGACATGCCACTGAATTTGAGAGAAGTTTAGTTTTAATTCCTTCTGGAGGTGGACTATGTAATTTAAAGTCATCCAGTTTGGTCCTTGATATAGCCATACCCATCTTTCCAGCAAGACTGCTTCTACAACTAACCTGTTGAGCATTGGAAAGACTGGAGTCTCTACTGGGGTTCAGGCATCCTCTTGTATTCACCACTCCCTATTTCTCAGTTTACATAGGCTTTCACACATGGAAAAATTCTCCCACTCAAAAGATTAAAGTATTAGTAAGTTCTTGGATAACCAGAGATTATCCAGCAGTAATATTCTTCAAGGAAAAAGAAAAGGGGCAAATGCAAATACTTAGAACACATATTCACACAGCTACTTGGAGTCTCCCAGGAACCAGATGCCACCTGACTGTTTATCAGATTCCAGAAGATGGTAGTTCCCTGTTAATGAAGAATAGCAACCTTCCTAAACTGAGGAGTTTGACAGTTGGGACCTCTCTACGCCACTAGTAGTCTCGCAGTGTGAGAAACATTCTAATGAGTTTCAATGCTTTGCAAGAAAGAAAACTCACCTGTTCAAATCTGGTAAATCTGTAGCCTATCAACAGTCAAACCTCAAAAAATAGTCATTTCAATACGACAGAACTGTAATAGTATTTCTCTTATTCCAACTGCCAGCAGATTCATAGATGTCTTTGCATGGATCCATGCTTACTTCTTCAGCAAAAAACACCAGAAAATATTCATTAACAAAAATATACAAATAATAATGGTTTTCTTATATTCCAGTAGCTTTGTATATTTAGAGCAAACAATTCTTAGGAAAAGAGATCAAAGCTGACTCAAGTCTAATGGTTTCACATCAAGATCCAAATGGAGATGGACCTACCTTTTTGCCAGAACATATTTGAGTTCATTGTCTGTGGGACAGACTGCTAATTGTCGCACACTATCCACTCTCCCCTCCACTCTTATTGTAACAGAACATCAAAGTTTTAGCTAGATACATTGCCATCCTGCACAAGTAATACCTTTTCCCTGTTGGTTAAGTGTAACTTCTGACCAATAGGATGGAAGCAAAGCAATAGCAATGTGTGCCTGCCTGCAGCTTCATCCAGGACCCGCGGAGACAACGTCAGTGGTGCCCACTCAGGCACCTTGAATTCAGCACTACCAGTAGCGGTGTTTTCACTATGCAATGACTGGGCCATTATCCTGGCTACATAGTGCTGAGCCTCATTCTCTTAATGCTCCCAGAATTCTGTGGGCTATCTGACATACTTTTTATAAGTTCTTTTCCTACTTACATTAGCTAACATTGGTTTACATTGCTCGCAACTGAGAATTCTGACTCAGACACCATTCTAGGCTTAGGTGTGAATAAATATGTGTGATCCCTGCCCTCCTGGAGTCCTCAAAGTCCAGGGATTAAAGTTTCTTTCTTTAGCACCTTCCTTCCAATGCAGAATCCCTCTGTAAAATGGGATTAAAGTAATAAAACATTTCTTTAACAAACATGTCGAAACACATATATTCAACCAACTCTCCCCAAGTGGCAAATCTTTGTTCACAGCACACTTTTAATTTATTTATATAAACAGTGGTACTTCCACTGGTTAAAACTTTTAGGAATTACTTGAGAAATATCTTTTGCCAGACACTTACTCTTTCTGTTTTTTGAAAATATGTGTTTAAAAATTCAAATATTTCTAGATGAAAAATTATCTACTTCTCAACCTCTTTTTCTTGGTTTCCTAGTCCTCTCCCTAGAATTAGTGTGCTACTGGTTTCTTCAAATCCTTCCAGAGATACAGGTGTATATAGAGAGAGAGATGCTTATAAGCTTATAAATTAATACGTATTTATGTCCTTTTTTAATAAAGGTGGTAGTACACTTTCCTGTGCCTAGTTTTTTCACTTAACCTCTTGGATATTTTTCCTTATCAGAACCCACAGCTCTGCCTCATTCTTACTAATAATGGAACAGTGTTCTAATTTGTGGACATTCCATAATTACTTAAACTGTCTCCAATTGTTGGATATTTATGTTTCCTCTAGTCTTTCCCTATTGCAGTAAATATTCTGTACAAGATTCTTTCTGCACTTTTATGAGTGTATATGTCAGATAAATTCCAAGAAGTGTAATTGCTGGATCAAAGGTTAAGTTCATTTCTAATTGATAAGGATTTACAAATTGCCCTCCAAAGAGATTGTGTAAATTTATATACAATGCATGAGAGTGTATGGTCCCTTTTTCTCCCTTTTAACTATCATTGGTGATGGGAAATTTTCATCTTTTTGAGAACAGATTTAACTTCTGAAATCTTCCCCCAAGTTACTGGAGGCCAACCATGATAAATAAAAGCATGATTTTGTTAGGTAACACCATTCAGAGCTGTTACTCTAAAATAATTAAATGAGTTTGCTTGTTTGGTCTCTAAAGTGACTCTCAAGTTAGCTCCAAAAGAATCTCAAAATATTTTGGGCAACAGTAACAACATTCAACTAAGTGCTCTGCCTCCCAAAAGGATGCTGTTGAAAGAGATGGTGTACAGTCAAAGACAAGAGATCTGGCCTACGGGTTCAACAATTCTATTTTTTTTTTGGTATCATTAATATACAATTACATGAGCAACACTGATTACTAGATTCCCCCTATTATCAAGTCCCTACCACATACCCCATTACAGTCACTGTCCATCAGCATAGTAAGATACTATAGGATCACACTATTGTCTTCTCTGTGCTACACTGCCTTCCCCGTGCCCCACCCCACTACACTATGTGTGCTAATCGTAATGCTCTATATTCCCCTTCTCCCTCCCTTCCCACCTACCACCCCACAGTCCCTTTCCCTTTGGCAACTGTTAGTCCATTCTTGGGTTCTGTGAGTCTGCTGATGTGTTGTTCCTTCAGTTTTTGCTTTGTTCTTATGCTCCACAGATGAGTGAAATCATTTGGTACTTGTCTTTCTCTGCCTGGCTTATTTCACTGAGCATAATACCCTCCATCCATGTTGTTGCAAATGGTAGAGTTGTTTTCTTCTTATGGCTGAATAATACCCCATTGTGTATATGTACCACATCTTGTTTATCCATTCATCTACTGATGGACACTGAGGTTGCTTCCATTTCTTGGCTATTGTAAATAGTGCTGTGATAAGCATAGGAGTGCATATGTCTTTCTGCGCCTGGGAAACTGCATTCTTTGGGTAAATTCCTAGGAGTGGAATTCCTGGGTCAAATGACATTTCTGTTTTTAATTTTTTGGGGAACCTCCATACTGCTTTCCACAATGGTTGAACTAGTTTACATTCCCACCAGCAGTGTAGGAGGGTTACCCTTTCTCCACATCCTCACCAGCATTTGTTGTTCCTATTCTTTTCTATGTTGGCCATCCTACCTGGCATGAGGTGATATCTCATTGTGGTTCTAATTTGCATTTCCCTGATAATTAGTGATCTGGATCATCTTTTCATGTGCCTGTTGGCCATCTGAATTTCTTCTTTGAATAATTGTCTGTTCATATCCTCTGCCCATTTTTTAATAGGGTTATTTGCTTTTTGGGTGTTGAGGCATATGAGTTCTTTATATATTTTGGATGTTAACCCTTTGTCAGATATGTCATTTACAAATATGTTCTCCCATACTGTAGGATGTCTTTTTGTTCTGCTGATAGTATCCTTTGCTGTACAGAAGCTTTTTAGCTTGATATATTCCCATTTGTTCATTTTTTATTTTGTTTCCCTTGCCTGAGGAGATGCCTTCAGGAAAAAGTTGGTCTTATTTATATTCAAGAGATTTTTGCCTATGTTTTCTTCTAAGAGTTTTGTCATTTCATGACTTACATTCAGGTCTTTGATCCATTTTGAGTTTACTTTTGTGTATGGGGTTAGACAGTAATCCAGTTTCATTTTCTTACATGTAGCTATCCAGTTTTGCCAACACCAGCTGTTAAAGAGGTGGTTGTTTCCCCATTGAATATCTATAGCTCCTTTATCGTATATTAATGACCATATATGCTTGGATTAACAGCTGGACTCTCTATTCTGTTCCACTGGTCTGTGGATCTGTTCTTGTGCCAGTACCAAATTGTCAGGTTCAACAATTCTTACTGCATCATAGTCACACTGCATGTGAACTGTAAGGTTCAAGTAATAAGGCTTCTTGGTATAAAATAAGGTTTATGCAACTCAGCATCATTATTTAAAAGTCAATTTTTAATCTTTCATCCTTATGAACCTTCACAACTTCCCTGAGTTGAAAATAGCAAGTGGTGTTTTATCTCAGCTGAACACAGAATTACAAAGAATCTCTGAGACTTGTTCACAATAGCACTGTCTGACAATCCCAAAGAACAGTGTGTCACTAAGGAACTCCTGGGAAGCATTCAGCTTGTTTTTCTGTTGACCTAAGAAATCCTTAGAACACATTTTATTTCCAAGGGTCCTTAGTGAAAAAGTGAATCGTAATTCTGAAAATTATGCATGATAGTGGCTTTATAATTAAAATTCCTCCAAATAGCAGATGAAGATAAGTAAAACTTGTACATATAACTGGCAATATTCCAGAAATATTTAACAACTGGCTCTCAGAAAGGGAAAATTACTTTTAGCATTTTCCAATATTTATGATATAAACCTTCCTACCATGGATGATTTAAAACCACCTACATGACATCAACTGGCTCACAAAATTCCTGAAAAGTTAACAATATGCTCTCGTGAGCCTGGATGAGTGGGCTCCAGCACACCACCGCATGGCATGTGTGTACAGCATGATGACATTTTTACCTGAAGGAGAGAACTCAAACTCTTCTGAGCTTCAATATACTACCCCTCCAGCTTTTGTGCTAGTGTAGATTATTGTGTTCTTATCTCATATATTTCTGAACTCAAACTTTGCTTTAGGCTTCATTATCCCCAATGTACTGTGCTTCAAAGCATGTAACTACAATTTTCATAAAATTTTATTTTTTTACAGAAGTTGGTATGTAGGCCTGTTAATGTTCACTCATTCAGCACTTCCTTTCTAACTTTTTCTCTACCTCATAAATATGAAATGGGAAGAGAGCAGGAAGCAAGTACAAGATCATTTTTCTATATTTACATAATGAAAAAGTTACAAGCAATGAGAACAAAGGAGTCAAAAGGGTATTCAGTACATAGCAATTCAGGATATCTTGCTAGACGGGACATTTTGCAAGGAATCTGCCTAAATAGCTGTTGAGACAAAACATTGCTCTTGAAAAGATGATTTTTTAAAGCACAAAAATGTTTAAAGATAATTTAACGTGTTCATCGATAGTCTATAAATGTGTGAATGTGTATATGTAAGGCGTACCAAGAAATAAAACTTTATGTGGACTTCCTGGTAACATCCTTCAAAGTAATCACCTCAAAAGGATGTACACATTCAGTCATGCTTCCATGGCCCAAAATGTTCCTGGCTTCAAAGCAGTGCATAAATCATACAGGGAAATTAAGTTCATACATACCTCTGTGATCACACCTTATTTAGATGAAAAATTAGAACCACGCAACCATCCAACTTGGTGACTCACCTTATTCATCAGACTCAACCCCAAGTGACTTGCAGATGTTTCCAATGATCAAATCTACCCTCAAAGGATAGAGATTTGTCAATATTCAAAAGGACTCCCAAAAAGAAGTTTCAAAATGTTGTGAGCAGTAGCTGCTTCACTGAAATAAGTGTGACCTTCCAAGGTGATGATGTAAAAGGATACAACCCTTATTAGATATACATACTCTGGGACATTCATCTTAAAATCTCATCACTTCATGGGAGGTCACGTCACCTAGTCATCAAAAACACATAAATGGAAATCATTTGTGGATTCAAATCTTGACATTCCCAGCCATGCCCCTATGCCTCAATCTCCTCACTAATCTGCAAAAGTAATAATATTCTTCACATGGTACTGTCTTGAGAGAGAAACATGGATAATATGTGTAAAATGCTTAGCTCTATGCCTGTAATGATAACTATGCCATAAATGGAAACTGTGTTTTCTTTTCTCTTTATTATCAGTCACATCTCACTGCAAGTCCTGCAGATCCTTTTTCGGAGATGGCTTTCTTTATTCTTTGACCTCACCTATTAGAAATCTAGAGGCACTGCCACATGGTTACCTGACTGAGAGGGCTAAACTGGGCACATCTGATTACCTCAAACAGGAAAGTAGACACACCACAGGAATACTTATTATTCACATGTGGTTGAGAACTAGGAAAAAGTAATACCAAGACAGCAATACAACATTACTGAGAAGAAATTATGATTCCAAAGAAGGACTAATGAACTATAATCAACTCTAAGTTGAAAATATAGTCGTTTTCTTTAAATAGAAGTTTCACATGGAAAAATTAGCAGTCTCATTATTCTTAACCTCTTGCATAGTATCATGTATAGCACCATGAGTACTAATCTTTTGTCCCGATTCATGCAACAGAATACACACTATAGGCCATTCCATGGCCCCATACCCTGTGCCCAGCAATGAAGAGAGTCCTGAAAGAGTCATCACAGAGGGATGAGGAGGAATGGAGCTGAGCCAGGTGTGCCCCAGGAACAAGTTCCTACTCTAGTACACCAAGAGGAGCTGAATATATCTACAGGGGACTGTGTTGCCCCCCCCCACCAGGATACCCTCAGACAGGGGGTGAAGGCAGATATCTCAAAGAAGTTAGAAGAGACTGTCAGTGCTTCTCACCTTAAAGCCAGCTTTGCCTCCTTTCTTTAATATAGCCTTCTTGAGTGTCCTTAATATTGGCCAAAAACTCAGGAAGAGCTAAGCATGACCCAGAACCTATGGTAACACTCTCTTACAACTAGGAAATATTTCTAAACATTAACCTCTGGAAAATGATAAAGTGCACACATTGCAAATATAAAGGGTTATATAAATACTTAACAATTGAAGCATTTCTACTACTCTGCCCACAAAAAGCCATTACCTCTGTCTTTATGATAGAAGGTTTAATGTCACTGAATTTTGCTCAAGTGTAATATTCACTTGAACACTAAGGTCCAATTTTATAGTTGCAATTTTTTATCCCAAATCACAGTCACAACCCAATCCAACTCAAGTATTCTGATACCACATCTTCCATGAAATGGCTTTTCTTCAGCCATACCTCCTTTCCAGCTCATTGCCCTCTAATATCCCCAGAGCCTGTACTGGCACTCAACTCATAGTATGTATGCAATCAATTATGTGTGGGTAGGTGAATATTTCAAAATCATAACTTGTGTCTCCTTTTGAAAGGTGCCCCAAACAGAGAGATAACAGTAACTGCCATATGTGGCAGATGCTTTAAGTATATTATCTCTAATCTTCTCCACCACCTTACAAGGCAAGTAAAATTATTATCCACTTTACATACAGGAAGATGAGAACTTAAGAACAGATCAGTAACTACCTTGCTAAGAACTCAGAATTATTAAATGGCAGAGCTGAGATATCAACCCAGTCTGTCAGTCTCTGGAATCAGAACTCCTCAACAATTTGCCTCTAACCTGGGAAGTTCTCTCAAAGAGAACCCTCTCCTGCAATGTATCAGCCACCAATTTCCTCATCTCCTGCCATGGATCACTGTGATGCTACATCTTCTTGTTGTAAAGAATACTGACACAGCTTCCAATATCACCCAATCATGAAGCCTTCATCCGCTTCCTCTCCATTTGCAGAGGAGAATAGGTATGGTCCAAGGCTTGATCTTTGCACATATTCTGGGTTCCAATAGACTCTGATAGGAAATAAACCTTCATTTCCCCTCATTTTTCCCCCATAAGTGCTATAGAGCTAGGCCCAGCACAATAAGCTATGTAAAGAACACCACGTCACCCCTTCCTTGCTTACACCAGACTTACTCTCCCAGAACACTCTTCAGTCCTTCATGCATATGGTCTCCCAGAGCATGTGAGGATCTACAGTGGAGTCACATTTTAGAGAGACCTAGGTTCTAAAACCAGTGACTATAGCAAAATAAACAGACTTACCCTTAAAATATATATAACGTAAATATTATATTTATATTATAATACAAATTAAACTACCCAGGGAGAGGAGCCAAGATGGCGGCATGAGTGGAGCAGCGGAAATCTCCTTCCAAAACCATATATATTTTTGAAAATACAACAAATACAACTATTCCTAAAAGACAGACCAGAAGATACAGTACAACAGCCAGGCTACATCTACACCTGCGAGAACCCAGGGCCTCACGAAGAAGGTAAGACACAAGCTGCAGCCCAGCAGGACCCGAGTGCCCCTCACCCCAGCTCCCGGTGGGAGGAGAGGAGTCGGGGAGGGGAGGGAGAGGGAGGCAAGGACTGCTAAATACTAAGCCCCAGCCATCCACACCAGAGCACAGAGACACAGTGCGTAGGGTGCTGGATACTAGGGAAATGGGACAGTAAAATCTGAGAGCAGGTCCCCGCAGCCCGTTGCCCCTGGGACAAAAGAAAAGCAAATGGTCCTTGAAAGTCTTAAAGGGACAGGAGCCTCACAGCTGGACAGAAGCATCCCGGTGCACTCAACCCAGCAGCTGGGAATCCCAGGGAACTCCGGGTGCCCTAACCCCCTGGGTGGCAGCGCAGCTTGGAGGCCCCTCACAGCAATAAACAGCCTCCCGCCGGTTCCCCCTCTGGAGAGGCTCCACCAGAGCGGATCAGCAGCCTGAGGTCGGCCATGCCCACAGCAGCCACCCCAGGCCAGACTCAGAGGCCCCATCAGCATGCAGCTGCCCAGCACAAGCCACTAGGGGTCGCCATTCTCACAGGATAGGAAGGCCACAAACTAGCAAGAAGGGATGTTCTTCCAGCTGACACACACACCAACTCCCACAACTACCACTATCACCATGAAAAGGCAAAAGAATTTGATTCAGACCAGACAGAGACAATCCATGAGAAGGAGCCTGGGGAGACAGACCTAACCAGTCTTCCTGAAAAAGAATTCAAAATAAAGGTCATAACCATGCTGATGGACTTGCAGAGAAATATGCAAGAGCTAAGGAGGGAGATTGCAGAAATATAACAATCTCTGGAAGGACTTAAAAACAGAATGGATGAGATGCAAGAGGCCATTAATGAAATAGAAATCACAGAACAGGAATGCAAAGAAGGTGATGCAGAGAGAGATAAAAAGATCTCCAGGAATGAAACAATATTAAGAGAACTGTGTGACCAATCCAAGCAGACAAATACCTGCATTATAGGGGTACCAGAAGAAGAAGACAGAGAAAAAGGGATAGAAAGGGTATTTGAAGAAATAATTGCTGCAAACTTCCTCAAACTGGGGGAGGAAATAGTCTCTCAGACCACAGAAGCATACAAAACTCCCAACAGAAGAGATCCAAGGAGGACAACACCAAGACACATAATAATTAAAATGGCAAAGATCAAAGACAAGGACAGAGTTTTAATGGCAGCTAAAGAGAGGAAAAAGTTCACCTACAAAGGAAAACCCATCAGGCCATCATCAGACTTCTCAAAAGAAACCTTACAGGCCAGAAGAGAATGGCATGATATATTTAATGCAATGAAACAGAAGGGCCTTGAACCAAGAATACTGTATCCAACACGATTATCATTTAAATATGAAGGAGGGATTAAACAATTCCCAGACAAGCAAAAGTTGAGGGAATTTGCCTCCCACAAACCACCTCCACAGGGTATTTTAGAAGGACTGCTCCAGATGGGAGCACTCCTAAGGCTAAATAGATGTCACCAGAGAAAATAAAATCACAGCAAAGAAAGCAGACAAACCAAATACTAACTAAGGGCAAAAAATAAAATAAACTACCCACAAAAGCAGTCAAAGGAAACACAAAAGAGCATAGAATAAAACATCCAACATATAAAGAATGGAAGAGGATGAATAAGAAGGGAGAGAAATAATCATCAGACAGTGTATATAATAGCTCAAAAAGTGAGTTAAGTTAGTAAGATAGTAAAGAAGCTAACCTTGAACCTTTGGAAACCACAAATCTAAAGCCTGCAATGCAATAAGTACATATCTTTCAATAATCACCCAAAATGTAAATGGACTGAATGCACCAATCAAAAGACACAGAGTAATAGAATGGATAAAAAAGTAAGACCCATCTATATGCTGCTTACAAGAGACTCACCTCACACCCAAAGACATACACAGACTAAAAGTCAAGGGATGGAAAAAGATATTTCATGCAAACAATAGGGAGAAAAAAGCAGGTGTTGCAGTACTAGTATCAGACAAAATAGACTTCAAAACAAAGAAAGTAACAAGAGATAAAGAAGGACATTACATAATGATAAAGGGGGCAGTCCAACAAGAGGACATAACCATTATAAATATATATGCACCCAATACGGGAGCACCAACATATGTGAAACAAATACTAACAGAATTAAAGGAGGAAATAGAATGCAAAGCATTCATTTTAGGAGACTTCAACACACCACTCACTCCAAAGGAAAGATCCACTAGACAGAAAATAAGTAAGGACATGGAGGCACTGAACAATACACTAGAACAGATGGACCTAAAAGACATCTATAGAACTCTATACCCACAAGCAACAGGATACACATTCTTCTCAAGTGCACATGGAACATTCTCCAGAATAGACCACATACTAGGCCACACAAAGAGCCTCAGTAAGTTCCAAAAGATTGAAATTCTACCAACCAACTTCTCAGACCACAAAGGTTTAAAACTAGAAATAAATTATACACAGAAAGCAAAAAGGCTCACAAACACATGGAGGCGTAACAACATGCTCTTAAATAATCAATGAATCAATGACCAAATTAAAATAGAGATCAAGCAATATATGGAAACAAATGACAACAACAACACAAAGCCCCAACTTCTGTGGGATGCAGCAAAAGCAGTCTTAAGAGGAAAGTATATAGCAATCCAGGCCTATTTAAAGAAGGAAGAACAATCCCAAATGAATAGCCTAAATTCACAATTATTGAAATTGGAAAAAGAAGAGCAAATGAGGCCTAAAGTCAGCAGAAGGAGGGACATAATAAAAATAAGAAAAGAAATAAATAAAATTGAGAAGAATAAAACAATAGAAAAAATCAATGAAACCAAGAGCTGCTTCTTTGAGAAAATAAACAAAATAGGTAAGCCTCTAGCCAGACTTATTAAGAGAAAAAGAGAATCAACACACATCAGCAACAAAATCAGAAACGAGTAAGGAAAAATCACAACGACCCCACAGAAATACAAAGAATTATTAGAGAATACTATGAAAACCTATATGCTAACAAGCTGGTAAACCTAGAAGAAATATACAGCTTCCTAGAAAAATACAACCTTCCAAGACTGACCAAGGAAGAAACACAAAATCTAAACAGTCCAATTACCAGCAATGAAATTGAAGCAGTAATCAAAACACTACCCAAGAACAAAGCTCCCGGGCCAGATGGATTTACAGTGGAATTTTATCAGACATACAGAGGAGACATAATACCCATTCTCCTTAAAGTTTTCTGTAAAATAGAAGAGGAGGGAATACTCCCAAACTCATTCTATTAAGCCAACATCACCATAATTCAAAAACCAGGCAAAGACCCCCCCAAAAAAGAAAATTACAGACCAATATCCCTGATGAACATAGATGCAAAAATACTCAACAAAATATTAGCAAACCGAATTCAAAAATACATCAAAAGGATCATACACCATGACTAAGTGGGATTCATCCCAGGGATGCAGGGATGGTACATCATTCAAAAATCCATCAACATCATCCACCACATCAACAAAAAGGACAAAAACCACATGATCATCTCCATAGATGCTGAAAAAGCATTCGACAAAATTCAACATCCCTTCATGATAAAAACTCTCAACAAAATGGGTATAGAGGGCAAGTACCTCAACATAAAAAAGGCCATATATGATAAACCCACAGCCAACATCATACTGACCAGTGAGAAGCTGAAAGCTTTTCCTCTGAGATCGGGAACAAGAACAAGACAGGGATGCCCACTCTCCCCACTGTTATTCAACATAGTACTAGAGGTGCTAGCCACGGCAATTAGACAAAACAAAGAAATACAAGGAATCTAGATTGGTAAAGAAGAAGTTAAACTGTCACTATTTGCAGATGACATGATATTGTACATTAAAAAAGCCCTAAAGAATCTACTCCAAAACTACTAGAACTAATATCTGAGTTCAGCAAAGTTGCAGGATACAAAATTAATACACAGATATCTGTGGCTTTCCTATACACTAACAATGAACTAATAGAAAGCAAAATAAGGAAAACAATTCCATTCACAATTGCATCAAAAAGATTAAAATACTTAGGAATAAACCTAAACAAGGAAGTGAAAGACCTATACCCTGAAAACTACAAGACACTCTTAAGAGAAATTAAAGAGGACACTAACAAATGGAAACTCATCCCATGCCCTTGGCTAGGAAGAATTAATATCATCAAAATGGCCATCTTGCCCAAAGCAATATACAGATTCAATGCAATCCCTATCAAATTACCAACAGCATTCTTCAATGAACTGGAACAAATAGTTCAAAAATTCATATGGAAACACCAAAGACCCCGAATAGCCAAAGCAATCCTGAGAAGGAAGAATAAAGTGGAGGGGATCTCGCTCCCCAACTTCAAGCTCTACTACAAAGCCACAGCAATCAAGACAATTTGGTACTGACACAAGAACAGACTCAGAGACCAGTGGAACAGAATAGGGAGGCCAGACATTAACCCAAACATATATAGTCAATTAATATATTATAAAGGAGCCATGGTTATACAATGGGGAAAGGACAGTCTCTTCAACAGTTGGTGCTGGCAAAACTGGACAGCTACATGTAAGAGAATGAAACTGGATCATTATCTAACCTCATACACAAAAGTAAATTCAAAATGGATCAAAGACCTGAATGTAAGTCATGAAGCCATAAAACTCTTAGAAAAAAACATAGGCAAAAATCTCTTAGACATAAACATGAGTGACTTCTTCATGAACACATCTCCCCGGACAAGGGAAACAAAAGCAAAAATGAACAAGTGGGACTATATCAAGCTGAAAAGCTTCTGTACAGCAAAGAATACCATCAATAGAACAAAAAGGCATTCTACAGTATGGGAGAATATATTCATAAATAACAGATCCAATAAAGGATTGACATCCAAAATATATAAAGAGCTAATGCACCTCAACAAGCAAAAAGCAAATAATCCAATTAAAAAATGGGCAGAGCTGCTGAATAGACAATTCTCCAAAGAAGAAATTCAGATGGCCAACAGACACATGAAAAGATGCTCCACATCACTAGTCCTCAGAGAAATGCAAATTAAAACCACCATGAGATATCACCTCACACCAGTAAGGATTGCCACCATCCAAAAGACAAACAACAACAAATGTTGGCAAGGTTGTGGAGAAAGAGGAACCCTCCTACACTGCTGGTGGGAATGTAAGTTAGTTCACCCATTGTGGAAAGCAATATGTAGGTTCCTCAAAAAGCTCAAAATAGGAATACTATTTGACCCAGGAATCCCACTTCTAGGAATTTACCCTAAGAATACAGCAGCCCAGTTTGAAAAAGACAGATGCACCCCTATGTTTATTGCAGCACTATTTACAATTGCCAAGAAATAGAAGCAACCTAAGTGTCCATCAGTAGATGAATGCATAAAGAAGATGTAATACATATACACAATGGAATATTATTCAGCCATAAGAAGAAAACAAATCCTACCATTTGCAACAACATGGATGGAGCTAGAGGGTATTATGCTCAGTGAAATAAGCCAGGCAGAGAAAGACAAGTACCAAATGATTTCGCTCATATGTGGAATGTAAGATCAAAGAAAAACTGAAGGCACAAAACAGCAGCAGAATCAGAGAACCCAAGAATGGACTAACAGTTCCCAAAGGGAAAGGGGCTGGGGAAGATGGATGGGAAGGGACTGATAAGGGCGGGGAAAAAGAAAGGGGGCATTACAATTGGCATGTATAATATGCGGGGTGAGCATGGGGAGGGCTGTGCAACACAGAGAAGACAAGTAGTGATTCTACAGCATCTTACTACGCTGATGGACAGTGACTGTGAAGGGGTATGTGGGGGGGACTTGGTGAAGGGGGGAGCCTAGTAAACATAATGTTCCTCATATAATTGTAGATTAATGATACCAAAATAAAAAAATTTTTTTTAAATTTAACTACCGTTAAAACCACCCACAAAGTACAGTGTTCATGCTTTTGTGTATTCAGGTCCAGTGAGAATCCTTACACAGATCTCATTTTGAGAGCCCTGAGCTAGAAGGAGAGTTTCCTGAAGATGCCCACACATTCCAATCACTCTGCCTGACAGGATGGGAAGATGTTCCTGGTTGCCTGCAAGACTTGCTCTCCTTTTTTAATGTGTAACAGCTTTGTAACATGTTAAAAGGAATGTTTCCTGTTGTGATTTTTGTGGCGTAAAAAATCCTATTGTGGCCTCTTATTCAAGGGTTAGTTCTGAAGGCAGAGAGTAAGTTGAGTCCTTGAGTCACGGCAGTGTCACCCACTTACCTGCTCAGACAGAACAAAAAAATACAGAGATCTACACAGCTCCACTTCCCAAACTGAGATCCCCATTAGATTAGGAAGGAAAAGTGGGAAAGCAACTCATGAAAAAATTTACCTCCAACTACTTGCTTCTACCTTGCAAGGCCAAATGGGTCGTTTCTCCTCGTCTCTTTTTCATTATTTTCTACACGTACTGTTTCTTTTCATAAGTATTTCTGGGACACCTTTATAAAGTTCTTAGTACTGGGCTCACTTATCATGTAAATCTCCAAATTTCCCAAGACATTCATTCTCTTTCCCCTGGAATTTTCTTTTTTGTTTCCTTTTCCATTTACTCATAGCCAGTCAAAGCTTGAAAGGAGACACATCACACTTTGATCCTCCGACACGCTGCCCCATTTTCAGAATCCTCTCTCCCACCTCTTTTCATTGACCAAGGCTGTCAATGTCGCAGAGATACCATCTGGTTGAATTCTGATAGTGTAAGAAAAGGAGAAAGTCTGACGGGGACCCAGTCTAGCCAAGCAGGCTGGGAACAACACGCCCTGTCTGCAGTTCGAGGCTCACAGATGCCCCAACAGCGTCATATGACAAGGCTATCCTGCACTTCTATCCATAACTAAGATAACTTCCAGTCTGTTGCTTTCATTTTCTGAGTAATTCTCAGAAGTTTTAAGGAATGTTCACAGTAGTCATTTTCATTAAGAAAAAATCATTTTCGGAGGAGCACAAAAAGAGATCAACTTCAACTGATCAAGAGCCAACATAAAAGCAGAGCAAGGGTCATCCCAAGATAAGAAAGGAAGACAGAATCTCTCAGGCTGGAAGTTAACTTGGTCAAGAAGTCAAAGTCTTGAAAAAGAAAAAGCTGTAAAGCTTTGATTAAAATTCCCACTGCTAGTTATATTTATATGCCCATTTAGGTACTCATAAAGGAAGGGCATTTTTATTAAGAACATTGTAGATCATTTTGAATACATTTCCCTATACTTTTCTTTGCTCTTTCCTCCATCTTTCTATAATGATATAAAGGACAGATACATTGGGTAATAATGATGGAAATTCTCAGCTATCTGGCTTGTGCCACAACAAATCTTAATATTATTTTAGTGATGTGATTTACGTGACCTAAAAAAATCAGCCTGTTCAATACATGCAGTGATAGTGGAAGGAATTAGCTTGCTTAACCCAGGGCAATCAATAGATTGACAAACTAGCCTTTTTTAAGTCTAAGACCTATTTTATAGGATTATTAAGCTTGCAGTACTCATACAACAAAGGGACCTGAAGCAGGCACAAAAGGTTTCACAGCTGAATGCATTCACAGGACACTTTTATATCTTTAAAGAGGTTCTCATATACACAGAACCAGCCAAAAGGCAGGGGGGAGGGGGACAAAACAGACACAGCCATTCATCTGAAATAACTATGGACAGGTTTTAAAATGCACAAACACAGCCTTGAACATCTGGGAAGGAAAAAAACAGGTACTTTGTGTGAATTATCCTGTGGCTGTTGCAACTTCAAACAATTCTCCTATTGCTATTTTGAAAACATTATGTGAGACGCAAAATAGCTGAGTACAAGAAGAAAAAAACATGATGTTAGGAAGAAGTGATATTCATGCCATTTCTCCAGATCTCATGTGGAGCTTTCATGACCCAAACTGTATTTCCCTGAGTCCAAAGGTGGAAAAGTATTTTAAGTTCGTAAGAAGCTTGCTCTGAGACTACATAGAACCTCCTGACAAATCATCTTATTATGAGATTCTGGCTGGCAGCAGATGGACTGGAAAGATGTCAGAAGAAGAGATGGCTGGGATGCAGATTTTCAGGGGCTGTAGCCTCCTCAGAAAGATGCTGCCATTAGCCTCATGATCAGTCACTGAGAACTGCTTAAATGCATTTCCCCCTCTGAAAGCTAATATAGAATGTCAGTCTCTTCAGTCATTAAAGGCTACAGAAGACCTTGCATTAGAAAAAAACGGGCTGCTTTCTTAAGGAAAAAAAAAGATTCTTCCAGTGGACTCCTTCACTTTTATCATGGACTTTTCCATTATGGTAATGTTTATTGCTTTCCCCCTTTCCCAGGTTTTTTAAATGTTCCCTGTTGAAAAGACAGAACCTCATGCAGTGAATTTTGATTAGAAACTTGTGTCTCTGTTCTCCTAATACCAAGCTGGTGTTCGAAGGGAACTGTTACAGAGGCCTGTATTCCTAGCTGGAGCACTATATTTCAAACAAAGATATGATAAATGACAAAGCAGGCAAGAAATTATTCTATTAAAAAAGACAGTGTGAGCTATTTCCCTCTAGAACATGTTAATAGCCCTCCAACTGATCCCTCTGGTATCTGTGCAGGGTGAAATCGAGCTTTTCCAAACAGTCCATTGCAATGCCCAATGGCAGAGCAGGGAGCTGGAGGAGGAAAATCAGAGCCGGGGAGGAGCGGGCACAGCGGTGAGGAGAAACATTGATTACACTCCAAATCAATGCAAGATGCTGACAGGGCTCTGGGGTAGGAAAAGCTGGCAACCAAACTGTGTCTCCTGAGCCCTCCTCATCAGTAGGTGTTACTATTCATACACACAAATCAACAAGCCCTGAGCAGGGATTCAAAAAGAGAGAGAGACAGAAGACGGCAAGAAGAAAAAGAGTGCAGCTCAGGCTGCAGATCTGAGTGGCGAGCATTATCATAAACATAAAAACTGAGAGCCTCCTTCCATTCCAGTTCACAGGTGTTTCGCTTTCAAAAAAAAAAGTAAACCACAGATTCCTATATATCAAATAACTGTGTAAATTTTGTTTTATCATTGAACAGCTATTCTTTGAAGTTCTGGCTGTGCCCCCTAAACCTCTATCTTGGCTCGTCTAAGTATGCAGTGGGGACATCTACTAAAAATCTAATGACAACCTTGAATTTAGTTCATCAATACCCACAACAATATCATTATGCATTCTATTCCATTGGAACTTATCCTGAAAAGTTCCCGGGGAACATGCCTCGGACAAATAAATCTAAGGGTATGTGCCATGTGCAGAATAATTACTCAGATGTATTGGTAGCATACAACAGAGAAAACCCCGTGAGTAGATTCCTATTGGCACAGGATTTTTTTCCATGATAAAGTTAGTGCTTGCTGTCCTTGCATGCTTCCCTGAAAACATGATGCTTCCCTGACAATATGAAGCACCACAGCCAGCATCAAAATGCATCTTCTCCCCTTGGGAAAGCCGGTGACAGGCCAGGGATGGGGCGTGGGCACAAAGATGCCAGGAATCATCCGGAGCACTGAGTATGAAAAAAACGTTATCATAAACTTAGATTAACTGAAAGGCCATTATCGATTCCCAGCCCTAAAGCTCCAAAGAGATGTGTCAAATGACCAGATTTCCTCTACCCTGACCCAGCCAGGCTCTGGTTTCCTCTGGAATGAAAATAGGCCCAAAATGAGATCCAGGTTAGATGAAAGATCAGCAACTCCTCCCATTTGGCAAAAAGTATCTCTGCCAAGAAGTTATGTCAATGAAAGCTATTTCACTGGAAAATCTTTTCCACATTTGAAGCATTTTGGAGTGATGAGTAATACCCTTTACATTCACATGGTACTTTCATACATAGAGATTCATTTAATCTCATCCAACCATCTAGAAATTCTCCCATCCAGAAATCTATGGCCATGATTAATTCACCATCCATAAAATACTCTCTACAGTAATTACTATCTGCTACTTGGTTTTAAAATGTGCTAATTATTTTTGCCAAGGATGTTAAAGTGTCCTAAGTGCTCTCAGATCTCTCTTTAGATCTGAGAAAACAGAGTCCCAAAGAGCTGAAGCAAAGCTCTCCTGTTCTCAAAGTTCAGAATTAGTCTTTGATCAAAATCAAATTTGACATTTTGGAGGAAACAAAGTAGGGTCTTTCTCTCACCCAACCTCATCTCTTATTTCTAATCACATTTGTATTCCCACATCAGTGCTGGAGAAATTAGGCCTCACAATTGATAGTAAAAGCAGAGGCTTTTTTTTTTAAAGGTGATCTGAGATAAGTCAGGGAGAAAGAGATGATTTAAATTAGGATCCTGATTTTAAAGCAGGAGCAAATAAAGAGGCCTAAACCCTGCACCCAAATATTCTGTATGAATGAATACTTCAAACTCGTCTCTTCTACTCAACTCAAAATAAAATTCATCATCATCAAAACCTGAAAAGTGAGTTCTTCTCACACTTAACATTAGAAAGTCTGTTTCTTCTCATCTCTTTCCATGAAAAGATAATTTATTGTCCATCATCATTCTTAACAACTTCTTCTATGACAATGACAGTCTGGATGGATGTCAGAGACATTTTCATCCTTAGATGAAAGCACTTGCTCTTATGAGGAATTTATTTTAAGTATCCTGTTTTGCACGAATTGCAAAGGTCACTGGGGTTGTTTTCAAATATGTCTGCAAATTCTTTGATAGTTCTCCCTTTGGTAGAACTTAATTTCCCTCTCCTTGCCTGTGAATCGTACTTAGTGACTCTATTTTAACAAGTAAAATGCGGCAGAAATGACCTGCAAGTGTCAGTCATGAAACACACCACAGCTTCGGTCTTGCTCACTCCCTTGCATCACGTGCTTTGGGGAAGCCAGCTGCCACCGTGGGAAGATGCTCAACCAGCCCTATGGGAAGGTCCACAGGACAGGGAACTGAAGCCTCCTTCCAACAAACTGCACAAATGTGCCAGGTTCGTGAGTGAGGCACCTCAGAAGTAGATGGTCTTTGAGCTCCATTCAAGCCTTCAGAGGACTGTGGGCCAGCCAACATCTTGTCTATAACCCCAGGAGAGACCCTAAGCCAGAACTACCTAGCAAAGCCACTCCTGGATTCCTGAACCACAGAAATGGAGTGAGACTATAAGTGTTTCTTGTTTGAAGCCACGAAGCTTCGGGCCAACTTGTTATGGGTGCCTACTCTGGGCAAAACACATGCACACAGCCCATGTTTGTATGTATGTACAGCACACTTTCTGAAGGGATCCTTTTTCCTCAGTAACATTCTTGGGTCTTGTGGGAAACTTTTGAAATAGGAGTCTACATTCAGATTATGAACTAAACTCATTTTGAGTAACAGGTTTTCCCCACCCACTCTTTTCTTCACTCTGGAAAGGACTTTGTCACTTAAGAGCAAGTCATGCTGTTATCATGGGTGTCTTCAGAATCTGACACCATGCCGTATGTATGTTTTGTGCTGTTTGTTGCCTTCCAAGTGCAGCTGAGAAACAGAAACATTTTCAAATAACAGACAAAGAAAACAAATTCTTGGAAGAAAGCTGTCACGCAATTTTATTGGCAGCACAAAACTGAGTTTTTAGCTAACAGGATACACATAAATATTCCTGATGCCTGCTTACTCTGAATGTTATATCTCCCCAGCTTGTCATTAACAATACATATCAACATCCTAGACTTGCAAATAGGGAAGGAACACCAGTGCCAACAGAATGACAGTGCCTGCAGACGGCACAGATGATCAAGCAACTATTTAAAAAACCTCATCTCAGGAACTAACTCCCAGGCAGTGAAAAGCTCAGGCTCTTTCATCTGATTTACCCTTTATGGCTACTTCACTTTAAAGAAGACATGAGAAATGTCTGCCTGCCTCTCAACAAATGTTACTTCTTCTGAACTCATTCTCCAAAAGACTTCATAGGCCACGGTCCCTCCTCTCCAGAAGGCCTTCCAGACCTAGGCAGAGCCTCTCCCCAGATGATCAGTCTGTGCAGCTACAAGCAGCATCTGAGGGCTTGGGCTCCCAGCCTAGGTACCAACTCCTGAGGGAAGGCCCCCACTTTGATGTTTTCTGTGCCTGACACTGGCATTTCAGACTTTAAAAATAAAAATAAGAAAATAAAGAAGAAAAAAAGGAAGGGAGGAGGGAAGGAATTGGTGGAAGGGAAATGGATAACAAAGAGATTGAAAGAACCCTCAGTTTTGTGTGCCGCTCTTGTTCGGCTCCAAGCAAATATGATTCAGAGGGTGACACACGCCTCTGATTCTGGCAAGAAATAGAACAAGAGATTTTGAATCCTGGATTTGAATCCTGGTTTAGCCATTTCTCAGGTTTGTGACTCTCAGCAAGACATGTTATATGTAAGCTACAGGGTCTCAGCTATAAAATGGGATGACAGACTAGTCCCCATCTTTCAAGGTTATGAGATTTAACGCTATGTATGTAAAGCACTAAACAATATCTGGCATATAACCTATGCTCAAGAGATATTAGCTGTTACTATTTTTGTAAGTGTGTGATTGCATGGCCAGTAGAAGCTATGTTTAGCAATTAGCCCCCTGGTTATCAACCACCCATCTTGAGAACTAGGGTACAGATCCTGCTTTCCTGCTTTGCATTGCCCTGTAAGCATCTATAGAAGCAATCACGCTACTTTGCTGAACAACACCCAGGAGTCAATCAGGGTCTAGGTTAGGGCAGATCACAATCAGAGCATGAAAGTAGAAGACCTATAGCGAGTACCACTCCAGGTAAGTCCAGATATCTGGCTGGATAGGAGAGAACACCCTCAACTCTGGTTCTAAAGCAGGCTGGGATTCAACACGGGCAATAATACTCTCTCTTTCCCATAAATATTTTTGCAAGGAACAAGCTTTGGAAACCACAGACAGTTCTTTGAGAGGTACCCCTCCAGGGTCAGCCTTGCCTATAAGCCAAGTAGGCAGTCACCTGCAGGACCTGATCTCTGGAGTATACCCAAAAGACTTTGAGAGTCTGAAGTTTCTTCATCAGGGACAAAGACTTTATTCCACAAATAGAGATATTTCAAAATACAAACATGATGAGAAGAAGTAACCCAAAATGGCTGATAGCCTATCATCTTTCCTGAGAGTAAGTTTTAAGGGAGTAGGTGGAAAGGGGAGCAGGCAGAAGACAGAACATGGAAAACGACTGGCCGGGAGGCAGGACATCATGAGGTGTGCTCTCCAGGAAGCAGAAACCAAACCAAGGAACTCCTTAGGGAAACTACCCAGGAGGGAAAATAGGGAGGGAGCTGTAAGAGGCTTGGAGAGCCTTCAGAGCTCTATGCAGGTCTGAGGCAAGGTGAGGACAGTGGAGGGAGGAGAGAAGAGTGCGTGGAAGCCTCGTCGGCTACAGCAGAGCTGGGCTCAGCGAGGCCATCACAGAGAGCCTGAGCCAAAGCTGCCCACTGGAGGAGTGGCACATCCCCCCGAAACAGTCCTTGCCTCATTTAGTCTCTGGTCAGGAGCGACCAGTGGGAAGCACAGCCTTGGCAGAATATAGTTAGCTATACTGTGTTATACTTGGAAGTTGCTAAGACATTAGATTTTAAATTTTCTCACTACAAAAAAGAAAATGGTAATTATGTGAGGTGACAGACGTATTAACTAACCTTATTTTGGTAATCATTTCACAATATATATGTGTATGAAATCATCAGGTTGTATACTTTAACCTTATACAATGTTATATATCGATTAGAAAAAATAGTAAAAATAAATTTAAAAGTTAACATTAGGAAAAAGAAATGTGGCATGGGTTTCAGAGCACAGCAGCTGGGGCCATCCATCAGTCCCATTTCCTGCAGACAGAGACTTGAGAGGTGTACCCACGGCTGCCATGCAAAGGCAGGCTGGGAGGTGATGAAGAGCAGCACCGGCTCCTGTGGTGCGAGAATCAGCCCTGCCAGCATCAGCCTTAGACAGGTAAGGTTTTAGCACCCTCACCAGCTCACAAAGAGCCAAAATTTGTTTCCAATCCCACACAAAATTTATGAGGACACACTGGGCGGAACAACCTTCCTCAACCATTAGTTGTTTTTTGTTTGTCTTATGTCTTGTAATTACTACCCAGAGGCCCTAGAGGATGCAATGTAGAATGGGGAAGTTTTCCAGAGGGCAGCTGCTATCCTCTCTGTTCTCTTCTCTCCCCTGCAGGCAGCAATAAGCCCTGAGCAGAGAAAGAGGGAATGGTCTTTAGAGCTACACCAGGGAGATCAAGACTATAGTGAGCAATCTGGGATGGGCAAGGGAGAGAGGGAGGCTGGAAAGCCAGAACAAATTTTTTCTATTTCATAACTACCAGGTAACTACCTAGACATGAGAGAGAAGGGAGTTGCATCATCTCTGACAGCATTCACCTAGTTTTCACTTTCCAAGGAGAACTGCTTGAGTTTCTCCCAGCTCGCAGCCCCTTAGTGGAAAAGGGATTAGAAAGGGTCTGTCTCTCTTTGACCCTAAATTGAGGCTCATTTGCTATAAAAAGGGACCCAAGCTCCCTCTGACAAGTTGACTAAGAAAGCTGTTTATTGGCAAATAACTGTTTTCATCTAATAGGCATCATGAGGATCCACAGGTACCTGCTAAGAGATATTCTTGACTCAAGTGTAGTAACAGAACTGAAAGAAGGTAAAGTAGGCCATCCTACAGACTCCCTTTGACAAAGAGCATCTTTACAGGTCTTATTTCATTTTACAACATCCTTGAAGAAGTTTGCTGTATATTCTATAATGTTTCTAAGTTATAATAGAAAGTATATTAAAAGATTTCATCCAGATCATATAGAACATTTAGAAGATTAATACGGCCAGACAGGCAAAAATAGAATGAGAAGTCTACCTACAAAGTAAAATAATTAAAATAATATTACCCTAAACAGAAAGGGAAAATGGGAAGTAATTCATTATGCTATTTTTACACTAACATTTTTCTTTTAAAAATAAGATTTTATACATAGATAAACACACATTATATGTAAATAAAAAAATTTACTTTCAAATGTACATAGGAATTTGTTGGGGTTATTTTTTTCATACTATATAGGGCTGTACTGTTTTGCATTTATTCCTGGGACCCAAGAGATGTGTTACACTTACTGCAGAAATTATTTATCCCATGTATTTGTTAGGTTTGAATATTCATCTATTCTTGAATAGCAGACTGATTGTGACATAGAAATCTTGCAAAATTTTTCTGAAGATTTCACTTAATAACTAAGCTTAATGTGCATTAAACACAGCATCTGAGGAACACTAGCTCCTGCTCTCCTACCTTGCTTCCTGCTCCAGGTAATCGAGTGCCTGGATTAGCTCCCTACCTCCTGGCCCATCTGTGTTAAACTCAGACCAGAATTCTTCCCAGACTGGGGAACACATCAACCCAGCCACCTTCCACTTATCACTTCTCAAACTAAATGGCATGGGAAGGAGGATTTATAAAACACCTACTACGTCCCTAGCATTGCACTAGATCAGCGTTTAACTTTTCTTTTTTCATTATTGACTCCCCACAAGGAGCATTTTTAGGTATTTTTTTCTAATCACTTCCCTCCCCCATTAATTTTTAATACCACAAATATACTCAATATTTCTTTATGTACTGTGTGAATACCTGTGCTTTACATACAAAAAGTGCAAGATTTTTGCTCCCCAACAACCACTGAGGGTAACATTGCCCCCATTGAGAACACAGACTTCTCGCTCATCTTCACAGAGTAGAAGGGAGAAAGACCTCTGTGGGGTCTCTTTTTTAAGTACACTAATGTCATTCATGAGGGCTCCACCCTCATGACCTAATCACCTCCCAAGGCCCCACCTCCAAATACCATCTCATTAGGAATTAGGGGGAACACATTCAGGTCAGAGCACAGCACCTTAAGCAGTTTCCCTAGATACAGAGTAGTGTTTTTCCCAGGGAAGGGCACTGAGTTCCTTCCTCTCATCTTACAAACAAGGAGGCCATTTAGTGTCATGCAAAGCACCCCGGTCTAGGAATCAAGAAACTGATCCCAGTCCCTGGTCCATCAACCTCCTCTCCCAGTTTCTTCATTTGTTCTTTGAATGGAGCCACCTCTACAAATTCCACAATTCTGGGACCACATAGCTGAAGTAAGAGGTGGGAGTCATGACAGGCATAATTCCAGGATCCTGTGAGTTCACATTTTGCTCACATCTACTCAGCAAGTCAACCCCACAGCCAAGTAAGCAAGCACAAGTCTGCCACAATTCCAGGAAGACAGCACCTCCTCCTGTGATTTCGTCCCCTCCCCACCAGTTCATGTAGACAGGAGGGATGGTCTGCTTTTCCTTTCCCAAGCCCACCAGCAGAGGAAGAGAGGTGGGTAAAAGAAACTTAAAATAACTCATTAGCCCAAAAAATAATAAAATAACTTGTTAGCCCTTGAAAAAACTCCAACCCCTCCAAAGTTACCATGTTTCCTTAATTTGAAAAAACAAAGTAGCAATTAATGAAATGTCTTTAGATAACAAAAATGATGGTTTTATGTATATATGATATGATGCAAAAAAAGTGCTTATAGACTACAAAGGTCTTAGAGTGACTGCCAGCCATTTGTTTTATATTAGCATTTTGTAATATTAAAGTAGTTTTCTGCATGTGGCTTTGAGTCCTTTCTCTTTTAACTTAATGTTCTATTGTGAACATTTCCCATGGTTTTAAATAATTTTTACAATCATGACTTTCAACAGCTGTTTATGTTCCATCATAGGGTAAGCCATCAGTTATTCAGTAATTTCTCTCCTGTTGGACCGTTAGATTGTTGCCATTTTTTATATTACATATAAAACTACCAGAACAGTCTTATACACAGATTTTTGTGTACCTCTGTTTCCATAGAATAAGTTCACCAAAGTGGAATTAGAATCAAAGTAGCTCAATGTTTTCAAGGCTTTTAAACACAGTGTCAAATTACCACTAAAAAGATAATACCAATTTTACTCCCTACAGAAGTACACAAGAGCCCTATGTCATCCACGTGCCTTAGTTTCCTCATCTGGAAATGGGGATAGTAATGGTATGTACCTAGTAAGTTCACTGTGTTGATTAAATTAGTTAATATTAAGTGTTTAAAAAAGTATCTACACTGCTGTCACCTACATTTTTATTTGTCATTTTTCAAAATATTTGCCAACTTGTTAGGTTAAAATATAATAATATATTGTAGTGTTATATGATATATATATAAAGTAATGTACATGATGTAAAATAATACACATAATGTAAAAAGTAATATAACAAACAACACTGAAGTTTGTATAAACCACAAAAATAAAAAACAAATAGCCCAGGCAATCTTGAAACAGAAGAACAAAGCTGGGGGCATTATGCTCCCTGATATCAAACTACACTACAAAGCTACAGTAATCAAAACAGTATGGTACTGGCACAAGAACAAATACATAGACTAATGGAATGGAATAGAGAACCCAGAAATAAACCCATATCTATATGGAACTAACATATGCCAAAGGAGGCAAGAATATACAATGGGGAAGAGAGAGTCTCTTCAATAAATGGCATTGAGAAAACCAGACAGTTATATGCAAAAGAATGAAACTGGATCACTGTCCCACCATACACAAAAACAAAGTGGATTAAAGCCTAAGTATAAAACAGTAAACATTAAACTCCTAGAAGAAAACATAAACAGTAAATTTTTGAACATAAGCTTGAGTAATTTTTTTCTGCATATGTCTCTCCAGGAAAGAGAAACAACAGCAAAATAATGATGGGACTACATCAAACTAATAAGCTTCTACACAGCCAAGGAAACCACAAACAAAATGCAAAGGCTACCTACTGTACACCAAAAAACAAACAATCCAATTAAAAAATGGGCAGAGGACCTGAATAGACATTTTTCCAAAGAAGATACAAATGGCCAATAGATACATGAAGAGATATTCAACATTACTCATCATCAGGGAAATGCAAATCAAAACCACAATGAGATATCACCTCACACCAGTCAGAATGGCTAATATCAACTAGACAAGAAATAACAAGTGTTAGCAAGGATGTGAAGAAAAGGGAACCATTGTACACTTTTGGTTGAACAGAAATTGGTACAGCCACTATGGAAAGCAGTATGGAGGTTTCTCAAAAAACTAAAAATAGAAATACTATACAACCTAGCAATTCCACTTCTTGAAATTTACCTGAAAAAAACAGTCACTAATCCAAAAGTATACATGCATGTCTATGTTTACTGCAGCATTATTTACAATAGCCAAAATATGAAAATAGCCAAAATGTCCATCAATAAATGAATGGATCAAAAGATGTTGTATACATAAGCAATGGAATACTACTCAGACATAAAGAAGAATAAAATCTTGCCATTTTAAACAATATGGATGGACGTAGAGGTATTATGCTAAGTGAAGTAAGAGAAAGATAAATATCATATGATTTCACTAACATGTGGATTCTAAAAAACAAATGAACAAACAAAGCAGAAAGACACTCATATACAGAAAAAACAGGCTGGTAGTTTCCAGAGGGAGGGGGGTGATTGGATGATTGAAATAGGTAAAAGGAAAAAAATTAGTGAGAATGCTTGATATCTTGATCGGGGCAATGGTTACACAGGTGTATATATATATGTCAAAATACATCAAGTTGTAAACTAAAATTTGTGTTTTATATATGTATGTACTTCAATGTAAAAAATTAAAAATTAAAAATAATATATTGTTTTAATTTATATTTCTTTATTATTGGGGTTAAAGATGCTTCCATATGTATTTCTTCTTTCGTGAACTATTTGTTCATATCCTTTGCTCATAAAAGGAGAATTATCAAAAATCTAATAGTACATTTTATGATACAAACCTAGTTAATGACTCTTAAAGCTTCTGGAAATTTTTTTAACACATATTTGAGGCTCATAATTTCAAATAGTTCCTAAGTTTTCATTACTCAACTTTTGTTTTTATAACAGCAATTATTACTTACTTTCCTTCAAGGCCAATAGAAAAAGAAAAACTAGCAGAGGTTTGATTTTTTTTTAATGCCTTTCAGCATTAGCCACACCTGAATCAGCCTATACTGTCTTAAGGTGGTTCCTCATCCCTTATTTAACTAAAAGAACTGTGTGGAAATAGTAAGAAGCTTGTGAAACAGAACAAATTCTCCTCCCAAGACTCTCAAACATTCAGACTCTAGATGTTTTTTTCACTGTGGTCCCCAGTCACCCCAATATCATGAGAGAACTTGGGAGGATTTATTCAAAAGGCAGATCCTGAGACCCTACTTTGACCTCCAAAATTGAATCTCCAATGACTAAGCCCTAGAATCTACCTGTTTCACAAGCTTCTTGAGTGATTATCTGAGAATCACAGTGCTAAAGTATGTCTCGTTTGCCAAAGCACATGGTTTGTGATCTGTTTTACAGAGAATTATTAAACCAGAGGTAGAAATCCTTCATCAGAAATATGGTAGGTATTTACCAAATATTAAGTATTATTGTTTCTGATAAGTATGGTGTAGAGGAAAATGGAAGTTCCTATGGCCAGAGTCCTCACCTAACCCTAAACTACTTGATGCAATTGGCCTACTGCTAGGCTAATGATTCCACACCCATAAGTAATGAGCCATTATTGACTGAGTCACTAGATAAAGAGCTCCTCAAAGACAGAGGTAGATTAAAGACCTGCAGACTGCTGGATGCAGACATGATTCCACTGCTCAACCTGCCACCATAAGAATAAAGCCGGGTATAGACCCTTTTACCCCAAGAAAGTTCTGTTGTCATTTCTCTGCCTCACTGAATCCATAGTGACTTGCCCCAGGCCTGAAAACCTCAGGTAAGACACATGGATCTCCCAGTAATTTGTTAACTGATCAACACAGATAAATCATCAGAGAGACTTGGTCTGCCCACCCTCCCACCATGGTTTTAAGCTGTGTGACATTACTTAATAAGAGATTTAATTTGCTGAGCCTTGATTTCCTCATGTATAAAGGAGAAAAATCATGTTACCTGTATTATAAGCTCATTCCAAGAATCCACTTAGAGTATATATGTTAAGTGTCTAATATACTTCCTGGCACCAAAAACTATAGCAACTGTTACATCAGTGGGGTGAAAATTTATGCAGCTGAGAAGGAGAAATTGGTCTATATTAACAGTTAATAATTAAGGTATACTACAGTTTGTTTATAAACCACTTTCACAGGCAGTATCTTACATCACCCTATGAACATTTCCGTGAGACAGGAAGAAAACATTGCTATCATATCCCTTTTACAGATTGAGACAACTGAAGGCTAACCAGGGATATATAGTTATTAAGTGGTAAAACTTGAACTTCTGACTCTAGAACCCAATATCTCAATGCTTGTTGAAAAATAGAATTGCAGAATCTCCTAGAGACTCTACAGTCCCTATAGTTATTTTATGATTAGAAACATTTTCTAGTGTATTCAGTCTAAGGGGTACTTTTTGAAGTTTAGAAAGTACAATAAACAACAGCTAAATGAAACTGAGAGAGACTATCATTTTTCCTCAATCTTAGCTTGCTCTCAAGAGAAATCATCATGATCATTTCAAACCTTCCATACCACAAAAACTATTCAAGACTGATTTAAAGGGCAACTTCAAATGCCCACCTCTGAGGCATCACAGCCTCTCGCACTTAGAGCTGCCATTTCTTTCCTAGTTCTTCTTACAGCTCCCAAGCTTTAAAGAGTGTTTGTATAATATTCATGGTAAGATTAAGGTAAAATTATCAAAATGAAAATCCTCTGTCTTGAGGCACAAGCTAATGAAAACACATCTTATTTTTATTCAATTCCCTAAACTCCTGATGTGGAAGATGCTCTCGCCTGCACCATTTTTCTTTAAGTTTCTCCACAACCAAAAATATTATCAGAAGAATCATAGAACTTTCAGGGAAACAACTCATTAAGATTGTAAACAGCATATCACTCTTCACAGATCAGTGCATCATTTGAATATAGCCTAGTTCTGTGTTCCCAGCTTCAAGTCAGGACCATTCATAGTTCAGCACTTCATAATTACACACAATTAGCAGCTCAGAGGCTGAGTGACTGGTAAGCACCGAAAGCTACAAATCTGTTTTGCAGTAGAGTATATTTTCTTCTCCCTTGATTTTCTTTATTGTTGTTTTGCTTGTTGCCTATTAGCATACCCCTGGGGAATATTTCTAGGATGTAATGTTAATGAGCAAACACTTGTGAGATTGCCAGCCACTTCACTGACTTTCTTTTCAGGAAACAGACAGGGGAAAAACGAATTGACACAATGTTATGCAGCAAAATAGAATTATGCAAAAAATGCAAAATTATGCAAAATATTATTTGTGCAGAGCATAACCCTGAAGAATTCAGGGCATCATTGATTAGCAGTAAGAAAGTAGGAATAGATCTGAATATTACTGTCTACTAAAGAATCTTGGTAATACCACAGCATGGTTATTTCAATGCAAGAGGCAAGAGTTACTCTGTCCCTAATTTTGTCCCTAAATTTACAGGCCAAATAACAGGACAATAAGCTAGAGGGGTTAAAGAAGTAGGGATTTGCAAGGTGTATAGAGAACTGCCAGAGATTCAAAGCACTCGAGGATAATAAAATAATAAAAACAACAATGACATGAACACAGTTAACATTTGTTGAATGCTTACTATGTGTCACAGGCTTTTGTTCTAAACACCTCACATGCATTAACTCATTTAAACCTCACACCATATTGTGAAGTAGGTAAAGTTATAGATCCATTTTACAGTTGAGGAAATTAATAAGGCTCAGAGAAAGTAGGTAACTTTCTCAAGGTCACACAGTGAGTTGATAAGCAAAGACAGAATTTGAACACAGAATCCTATCCTGGAGCCCCTTCTCTTCAAGTCTGCTGAATAATGTGCTGGGAAGTTCCAGACCCAACACTTCTAAATTCTCAGGTTTACAGACCCTTTTAAAACTGATGAAAACAAAGGACACTTCCTTAGAAAAATGCACATAAGCTCATACCAAATTCTGCAAGTAATTTTGAAGGTACAGGGATCCCTTCAGGTACATCATTGAACCCTTGTGAAGACCCCTGTTCCAGATAAAACTAGTAATGAAATTGACACATGGGATTGATTGTGAAAACTCAAAGATGCATTAAGTCTCTTATAAATCACAAGCAATCATACTTGAGGTGCAGTGGGATACAGCAGACATGTACCATCAACTGTCTTTTCATGAGAACTTAAGACCCTCACTCTTCCTTTTGTTCCCTGATTCTGAGCTAAGATTTTGTATTTATAATTATGTGTTGCCTTTGTGGTTCTAAGTTGTCCAATCAGCACTCATTTAATACTTCTCCTCAGTGCCCTCATTACCCAAGAGCAGTTATAAATGGAAAAGGGAGGGAGGACAGAGAGCAGCTGGTTCTGTGCATGTCACCCTGCTGTGGACTCCTCCATCCCCTGGCTCTCTAGATGACTGAGATCTTGCGTCTTTTTTTTCTTTTTAGAAACTTTATTCTCTCAGAACTTCCAGGTGGAATAGGCACCAAACTAACAGAACAATTCTGGTATCTTTGCAAAAAAGTAACAGTTATGTTGGCAATTTACCAATATACCCAATATGCACTCATACAAGAAGAGACCCTTGAAGAAAATTGAGGGTAATGTTGAACATGTCAACATCCAGGCACTGACGCAAGGTGCCTACAGCCTGGGATCACCATGTAGGAAAGCAGATTAGAACAAGAAACTCTTCCTGCCGGACTTGGGGAAGACGTCACAACAGTTCCTAACATTTGAACAGAGACTTGGAGGATAAAAGGAATTGGTCAGTAGAGAAAGGAGAACAGGCATGACAGGTGGGAGGAGGCACAGGAGGCGCCTACAGTGGTGCGAGGAGACTATGCAGTGCTGAGTCCTAGAAAGGAAGCCAGAAAGATAGACAAGGGTCAAACTGTGAAAGGCCACATACCTTCTTCAGCCTGAAAATTAGAATTTTATCCTTAAAGCTACTGGTTCTCAAACTTTAGTGTCTGTATATATTACCTGAGTCTGCTCCGGAGCTTCTGAATCAATAGGTATATATTTGACAAGCAGGTGAATCTAATGTAAGTGGTGTGCAGACCACACTTGAAAAACAAACTGCCGAAAGCAAGGGGAGGGCTGCTAGCGAACTAAATGGTTTCTTGATAAGAGCTATCCTTATACCTGCTGCTCGGAGTACAGTGTGCACACAGGAATTCAGAGCCCCAGTGTCCACACCCATAGTGATTCCTGAGTGCTACAATCCCATCCAAAGACAATCCACCAAAATGCCAAGGGCCAGAAACAGTCCCCACCATTCAAGACAATCATACGCACAGCCGAGACCTGGCAAGACTTACTCATGGAAAGTGCCAGTCATAATGCTTGGCCTTGGTGATGCTCAGTAAAGGTTGTGAACAGAATCTACTCTCCAGAGGCAAAGGAAATCTAAGATCCTATTTCACCAATTCAGAAATGTGGGGAAGTTGGGGTTCCTATGGCCAGGATCCTCACTGAACTTAAACCACCTGATGATGTAATTGGCCTGCTGCTAGGCTACCACTTCCACACCTTTAAGAAATAAGCTATTATTGTGCTATATAGAGAGCTCAGTCCAGTGCTCTGAGCCGAGGCAGAGACACTAGTGCTCAACCTACCAACAAGAGAACAAGCCAGGTAATAAACCCTTTCACCCCAAAGAAACATTCTACTGTCATTTCTTTGGTCACACTGAATCCATAGCAAATTTGCTGGGTACTGAAACCCATTGGCAAGACAAGAAATCTTAGGGTAACAAATACCCAGCTAGCATTTTTGTCAGCGAAGACACCATTTCCCTGGAACAATGCAGATGAAAGAGCAGTCCGCTCTAGTACGTTCATTCACCCTTGCTTTATAAAGGGGTTTTGGAAATTCTCCTTTGGAGTGAAGTATATGATGGCAGTGCCTTTCTAGGCTCCTAGCAGAGTTTCTGCCTGCTACTGGTTAAGGAGGGCAGACATGGCCCAGATGGTTTTACTTAGCCGTGCTTACTCTGCCTGTGAACATCAGTGAGAGTCTGAGCTGAGTACCTGGGAAGGTTTGGATTTACTCTCTTGGATTGAGCATATCAGAAACATTTATTTAGCCCTCAGAGAGCTGCTGAGAACCTTTATGCCACACACCCCACTGAACACAGGATCCCTTTCAGAGGCACAAAACAGCCTCTGAGTGAGCGACACATGATGCACTCCTGAGCCCTCTGAGAATTTTATCCTTAAAGCTACTGGTTCTCAAACTTTAGTGTCCATAAATATTATGTGAATCTGCTCCCAGAGCTACTGAATCAAAAGGAATGTATTTGACAAGCAGGTGAATCTAATGTAAGTGGTCTGCAGACCACACTTGGAAAATAAACTCCACTGAAAGCAAGGGGAGGGCTGTCCCTTTTCAAAGGCTTTCACTGATGGTCAAACTTTTCATCTTTATAAAGGGAGGATTCAGAGCCCAATGCCAGGAACCCCCTAATGCAGCTATCTCTGGGCCCCACTCCATTGCTTCAGGATTCATCACATCCCACGGTTTGACTCAGCCTCAGCACTTGGAAGGAATACATGATGCCCACGAACATCCACTGGGACCTAACAGCATAAATATTTGCCCAGAGTCACTCTAATAGTCAACTAGTTTCTGCTGAATGGATCAGGTTTCTTATGAGACATGCTGGAAAAGGGTAAATACATTCCCTCTAGGGCTCTGTTCAGTGTTAACTTCACTAAAACACTCCATTACTGCACACAGACTGAGAGAAGGGACATGGGGGGGACCCAATTTTGTGGTGATTAAATGCAGAGTAATTGTTGAAATTATTTGCATTTGTCTGAATAACACTAACTTTTAAGACCATATCATTTAAAGCAAATTGTTGGATATTATTTTTCTGGCAGCAATAATCAGGCATTTTTCATAAAATGGCTTCGTTGCAAGAAAATCACCAAATAATGACGGAAAAACAACCAGCTCTAAATACAATGAAGCATGAGAGAACAAAGTCAAGACTAAAACAGCTCTCACGCTGTGGATACAGACTAGAATCACTGAAATGATGGCGTGCTGTTCCCGGGCACACCGGGAGCCGGTACTGAGGCGCTAATGGGCCCCACAAAGGTCTTTCGAGTGGCTTCCTCGCAGGACGTCTGTAATATCTGGGCTGAGGGTTATACCAGCCAGAGTAAACACAGGGCCCAGAGCTCTCGGGAGAACAAAGTTTCTCTGCACCAAAGGAGATGCACAGGCTTCCACCTGGGTCTTGGGCTGCTTCTGACAGCCTGTCTGCTTGCCCCCTTGTTCCATGAGGTTAACAAAACACACCTCATGAAAGCCACACACTAGGCCTCCACATGGGCCCACAGGGGACCAGGGAACTCCAGGACCCCAAAACTAATTATATTCCTACTGCCACCATGCCTCTCCTGTCCCCACAATAAGAGGGGGAGGGCACAGGGCCCTTTAGAGGAGTGTAACCTTTTTAGAATTAGTTCACATGTTATACCTCTTCCTGCAACCCTAGTCCCATCAAAAGCTACCTCTGATTCTTGGTAGTAACAACTAATATTTTCAAGTACAAACTATATATTTAAAGCCCTTTGTGATTCATTTCATGTATTGCTTCCAAATTTTTCAAGTCAGTTAACAAGTGTGCATTGAGTGTCTTGATGAGCATCCTCAACAGCACTCAGGCCAGGAGAAAGCCCTTTCCCTGCGGCCAAGGCTGTCGGCGTGCCGACCCCATTCTTGTCCAGCCACGTGTTCTCCTGTTCTTCACCAGTCATCCCTCTCAGAAGGCTGTCCTCACCCACATCATCTCTGCACCAACACATCAGAAGGCATCCAGTGTTCCTTCTGTTCCTGTGGGGGGTCATAATCATTCCCAGTTCTACATCTTCCTGCAGTCTCTGCCCAGATAGGCACTTCCTACTCACTTCCAATTTATTCCATTTCCCTCCAAGTGCTCTCCGCAATTCATTCCACATTCACCACACCTTTGCTGAGGGCTGCTACTATACAATGTTCTGTCCCTTCCAGTATCTGCCCCATTTAAATGTCCAATTTTTTTTCCTGGGGTTCATATATGTACAGTTTTCTCCAACTAGGATATGAAATTTGTAAAATCGGAAACTATGTCTTTCACTTCTTTTTGTGGATTCATCTCACATTCGTCCAATGCCTATGTGGCAGTCATGCTCTCTCTCAAACGATCAAAAATGGAACTTACTATAGAATATGCACTGAATAAATGAATAAACATTTGTTGGCTTGTTAAAAAAATTCAGAAACTAACGAGCTCTTTTGGGTACCACAGGTCTTTATTCTTGTAGAAAGGAAAAAGCCAACTAAATACACACACATTCATTCTACATGTATTATTTTTAACACACAGGATGCTATCTCTGCATGAGCAGGGATGACATCACCTCAGCACAGAGCTTGATACTCCCCACCATGGAGGCAGAACAGTCCAGCCCAGCACCTAGTATCACATCCCACTGCATAGAGGGGATGAGCCTTAGACTCTCTCTTACCAATGCACTTGGTGCAATGCACAGTCAACTTGGACTTGGCGGGAAAGAAGCAGTCCCACACTCACTCAGCCTCTGCAGCCCTAACTCCCCTTTGATGCCCAGAACCTGCACAGCTGGCAGTCTCCTAGGTGAAGCAGATAAGAGAAGGCTCTCCTCCAGCTCCACACCCCAAAGCTTGGACTTCGTTCACCCAAACACTAAAACGTGCCAACATTCCACTGTGGAGACAGCAACTTCCCAGTGAGGGCAACTCCAGGAGAACACCAGCCCTCAGGGCACCCCTGGGAGACCAGCCAGGCAGCAAACACCTGCCACTGAGATTCCCAAGGCACTCTGGGGGTGACAGGGGACAATAAACAAACCAAATGGAATTTAAAATCTTGGATGACCTCGGACAAGTTGCTTAACTTCTCAATGTCCTCATCTATAAAATGAAGATCATAACAACACCTGCCTCCCTGAATATGGAGAACTGAATGAGCTAAACAAGTGACATGCTTAACACAGTGCTTTTCACTCCATAATGGTTTGTGACTATTATCATTAGCTATTTTCACTGAAATCCAAAATTGAACTTCTTCCCTCTTATCCAAAATGGCCACACATCAAGTGTTTTTGTAAGCACCTTTTTGCTTTTCCCTTCGTCCTTGCCCACCTTTATCCTTCAATTTTCTCTTTCATTTCCCCCTTTTCTCTACTCCTGTCCATACCTACAACCAGGAGAACACAGGGCTTGTTCTGAAATTACATCTGAAACAGAAGGCCATGATGGCCCCATGTTAAGCCTGACACCTGGTCACATACACCACATGGCAGCTCTATCACCTGTCCTTTTCTCATAGTCAAAACATCACCTCATCCACATTCCATCTTTGTCATCTCCACATTTGGAGATCCTTTTACTTCTCAGAAAACTACTGTGTTAAAGGTTTTCCTTGTTTATCAATTAGGAAACTTTATTCAGAAATGTTCTCATCCAGTTCATTCCAAGATAATGAAGCATTAAAGTATCATCCATTTTGACCAAGATCCATCCAGAAAGTAAATTACTTAGAAAAAGATAAAGTATGTGCATGTATGGAAACTTGTCTCTGTTCATGTGAAATTCTCTGGATTTGGCTCAGCTTTTTGTGTTCTGTTTTCTCTTTCAAGAAGTAAAATACAATACAGAGTATTAGTCTAGATAGTCCCGGAATTTGGCAGCCTGTACATCTTGTTTTATTTTCATTTACTGAATCTCTTGTTATTAATATTTTTGTCTCTCAGTATGTTTCTGTTGAAGGAATGGAAAAGCATTTGCCCTCTAGGAGCGAAATACTACCTCTAACAGATCTGTTTTCATACCCTTCAGTAAATTAGCAATGAAGCTGTATCTTTTATTTATTAAGTAATGAGACTGCTTTCATAAATAACACTCTTCTTTATTTAACATGTACCTGCAGAGACTATAAGGGTTGAATAATCTCTCCATACCTCACTGTGATAGGTAGAATAATGGCACCAAAAATGACCAGATCCTGTTTCCCAGAATCTGTGAATATGTTACCTTCTATGGCAAAAATATGTCACAAAGTTTAAGAACTTTGAAATGAGAAGATTATCTGAATAATTTGTATGGGCTCAATCTTATCAGTCCTTAGAAGCGGAGAAATTTTCCTAGCTATGATTAGAGAGAGAGAGAAAGAGAAACACAATGACAGAAGGGTCAGGAGATGCAACATGAGATGGACCTGATCCACCATTGCAGGCTTTGAAGATGGAGCAAGGGACATGAACCAAGGAATGCAGGCAACCTCTAGGAGCTGGAAAAGACAAGGAAATGTATTCTCCCATAGAAGCCCCGGAAAGGAAGGCAACCCTGCCAATTATGTCATCTTGGCCCACGTTGGACTTCTGAACTGCAGAACTGTAAGATAATGAATTTGTATTGTTTAGCCCACTGAGTCTGTGATAATTTGTTAAGTCAGTAATAGAAAATAAATACACTGACTCAGAATTAGCCTTTTAACTTCCAAGCCAATCAGATTGTGAGATTCTTCTAGCAACCTAGAAAGTTTCCATTAGAAATGGGCCGGGTTGCAGTTCATATGCTATTCAGTTGTGGGTACAGATTAGCACAAATGAATGAATGCATATCTAGTGATTGGAAATTCTAAATAGATGCACAAAAAGGGTTGATGGAAGTAGACAATGTAGTGGCTATGGGTTATACAGGTTAGGAATTTTATTATGGTTAAGAAATATTAAGTCACTATCAAACAAAAATCTTCCAAAAGAGAGTCTCTATTCCTTTATTTAGATTATAACTACAATTGGGAACTCAATATGTAGGCTGGTGTTATTTTGCTAAGGACATCAAACAGTTACATACTTTGCTTCTATTGATGAAGAAAATGAGTTCCTAAACACAATTCTTTGCCAGAATCTTGGTTAAAATAGAGGCAGAGGATTTCCCTAAGCAGAAAAAAAAAGGCAACACATATAAATGACTGGTTGCCATAGAACTGTAATAAAATTACAGTGAACAAACATATGTAATTGGTTGCAGATCTTCCCCAGATTTGAGTGGTACAAAGGAGGGTGCTTAGATGGGATGGAAAGAATGACAGGCTGAGTTGAGAATACTGAAGCCCAGTTTCACAGGGGCAGTCACCATAAGTTAGACAGGCACCTGGAGGCTGGGGCTATTTCTTCAAGCTCAGCATCATACAATGTCTACAGGCTTGAGTTTTGCTCTTTTTAACACCACTGTTGTGATAGATTTTCCTTTCCAGAAAATTCCATAATCAAGGTATCAGCATATATTGTGAATTCCAAAAACTGTATACTTGCAGTGGTAGGAGAGTAAACAGAACAGTTGGATTTTAGATTCAATGAGGTTTCTGTATAATTGGCTACGTATGTGAAAATTCCTGGCTGCATTTGCTCTCCTCAAATACCAACTGAACTCACAGAATTGCAAGTAGCAGCTCCCCCTGAGGTTACATGATACAGATAAAAATACTACAAATTTGAGAAGAATTCCATTATTTCCATTAGGTACTGTGCAGCAGTGACTAGTGGTTACTAAGGAGGAAGTGAGTGGACAGGGGCAGGGGGGAGGAGGAGGAGGACTGTTGAACCACTGTGATGTACATTTGATGAAATTTTTTTAAATACATATTTTTTCATATTTGGTAAACTGACAGATGACAAAGCCTATGTTGATAATAGTGATCTCCCAAATTGCCATTCAAAGTAAATTAATACATTCCTACCCTGAGCCTTCCTTCAACAAATGCTATGCAGTCAAACATTCTCATTAAACTTGAGCAAAACAGAAAGGCACCTTCTGGGGAGTTTTGACTAAATATAATTAGAACATGTGCCAGAGAAATCCAACCATATGCACATCTGGAGATGTCAGAATCAGTACTATTTGACTGCACACTTAGTCCATTTATCTAGAAGAAAATAGCTCAGTGGTGCCTGCACTGTCTCAGTAAGCTGAACTTTTATTAAGATAGTAACATCAGAAGAAACTTCTACTTGGTCCACCAGACTTCTCTCAAACCAAAATGAAAGAAAGTTCTTTGATTATAGCTACTGTAAGACTCAGACACTCAGGGATCATTCCAAGTTGCAAACTCTATTTCACCAACACCAAAGCCAATAAAATGTCCCCCAAACCATGATATGCCTGTATCTAAAAACACCTCCTGCACAGCTCCACACACCCAAAGCAGTATAGAAGTCTTGCACAGGAGCTGATTTTTTCAATGAAGAAGACGGCATCACGATGTTTCTCATCACCCTGTCTCCTTCACTATGTGAAGCCCCTTCAAAATAGATTTTCAAATCAAAGATCAAGCATCTGGATTCACTAAAAATGAAAACAACAGTTACAAATGGAACAAATTCTCTACTTCTGTGCTGGTAAAGACTGCTCTCAAATTACACAAAATCCTTTCTTGAATATTTTTCAAAAGTTATTATAGAAAAACGTTCTCCTTCCAAGACTGTCACTGAAACATGAATATTTGAGTTTTCCCATGATACATAAAGGCAACCAGAAGTGAAATGGAATATTAAGGTCCTCTTCTACTGGGTTCCTTCTCCACCCACCCCCTGCCACGTGAAGGACCATATACCCAGCAGACAATGGAATCAGAGGAACCAGAAGAACATTAAACCTAGAGTACTTTGGTACCAAAGGTGTTGAAAAAAATGTGAATGCAAAGGCAAAGTGCAAATTTTGTAAGAAATTTTGAAGATTATGACAATTTAAGTTCAGGAATAATCCTGGCTCCCTGGATACTCCTGGCTTGGCTTCAGTACTAATAGTCACTGAAAAAATGTCAGACTTTTGTGTTTAACTTCAATAACAAAATTCAAGATGCTGAAACCAGTTTAAGGTGGGTGGAACTAGTATGTTATACTAAGTGAAAGCCTAGCGTCTAAATTCCACATCTGCCCCATACTAGTAATGATTTAATCTCTTAAACCTCAGTTTTCTCAACCGTAAAATGTAGGTGATAATAGGGTCTATCTCACTGGACTGTTATGCAGTACATCACACAAGTTCCTAATATATACTGAAAAATCAAAGTGGAGTTCGTGTAAAACATGACCTATGTGAGAAAGGAGATTATATAATAGAAACGAAAGAAAATATGCCTACATGAAGAGGGATCCCCAGCAGAAGGAGGGGGCGTCCAAGCAAGGCGCTTCTGGTGGGAGACTCTGAGAGAGGGGGACCCAGAGTGTGGAATGCGGGTAGAACAGCGGTAGGTGAAGGTTAGAAAGCCCTTCAGGCTTGACCATTATTCCAAGCCAATCTGAATGTCAGCTAGACTGAATACAGAAACAGAAAGCTAGAAAAGGTGTTACACACATATGGTTCGCTCACCTCCATGTTGGAGAGGTTAGCAAGAGAAGTAAAGAGCTGATAAACTGAAGCAATAAATCCTTCACGTCTTGGAGATCCCTGAGCTGTGACTGACAAGAGGACGTGCTGAGGTCTGGGACAGTCTGTGTGAGAAGGACCACCAGGACCACGGGGCCCCCCAGCGGGTAGATGCACCTGGGGCATTTTTAGAAATAGATAACTGACAGCAATTAAGCCACATCTACCACAGAGCCTGGCCTGCCAGAACAACTGAACTTTGGGAAACGAAGTCACTCCTTGAGAAACACCAGCTTGTATCCACTCCAGACGCACGCTCACTGAAGGAGTATACGAAAGAAGCTGAAGGCTTCACCCATTCATGCTCCACGTGTACAAGCCTTCTCCCAAAATTGAACTGAGTTTTTTTCACATAATAGCCCAAAATTTCATAGTGTTCAAAGACGGCACTGTGATGCTAGTCAGGTGCACAAGTATGGATGAGTAAACTCAAGTGTTTCTGTATACAGCTAAAGAGTGGTAGTCAGTCACATTGAGTGCATAAAGCCCATTACGTACCAAGAATATAGTGGCTCTTTATCAAAGGACGAACTGAACACAACACACACAGGACACTTGTCTCCCAAATGGCAGGAACGTAGACACAGATTCTTGCCCCACCCTAACATATCATGTGACTTGGAGAGTTCCCTTCTCTGGGCTTTAGTATTCTCATTTGTAAAATGAAGTATTTGTAGTAAGTAATCATTAAAATTATTCCCAACACTTTCCGTTTTTTAATCAGGGGTTTTAGTTTGAAGTTTCAGCCTCTATTTCTGGCTATGACAAGATTCAGCACTATATCCAGGACCACAGTAAATGTCAGGGGAAATTGGCTATTCGCTCAAAAACAGGTCCTGAGCTGATCCTGGGCCCTCTCGATGCTGGGGCAGGTGGGGCAGGTGCGGCAGGTGAAGAGGAAGAACTTCCTGTAGCTTAGGGCATGGTGAGGTCGCCATCTGGCAGCAGAGTGAAGAATGTGATTCTATTACTTCCTTGCATTCCTTCCCCATCTAGTCCAGAGCTGCCCGAGGTAATTACTGGTTTAGGATGAAAGTACTAGAAGCTGAAGCCACTTCAATTAAAACTAAAGTCTGTGAGGAATGATTATTAAAAGAAAAAGAAATAAATTCTTCAGTGTGCCTGAACTACAGACTCTGCCAAGTGTCCCATGTGGTATAGCTGTATAAACTTTATTACCTAGTAAAATTTGTGTCTTAAAACTCTTGGCAAGGGCCTTCATTTGACTAACTCCGTCACTAGTGCCACCGAATAACATATAAGGCACTTGCTTTTTGTAGTAGACACACTGTTCTTTGTACTGTTCTAATGCTTTGTCATAACTTAACTGCCACCTGAACAAGGAAGCAACTGCTCACATTTTATACATTTAGCTGAAGATTCAAACGAAATTTCTGATCATTTGATTCTTGAAGGGTTCTTTCTTCCTTTAGGTCTTCGATTCTCTACCCTCTTTGATACATGTGTTTATACAATCAGCACAGGAATGATCATTCAAAGTTTGGACTTTTTCTGAAATGTATTGTCTATTGAATTCAAATAAAATGCAGAGCAGAATTTCAACATCTCACTGGTTTGGGGATCTGGATTCTGGCTGGTAAATCTTATATTTCTTTGCATTTTCTTTGAATTGTTAAGAAACTGTGTGTGTGTGTTCTTTTGAACTTACAGTCAGCTCTGAAATTACAGTGTAATAGCTTTGAAGCAGCCCAAAGTGCCTATAATGGGAATGAATTATAATGGAAAGTATCAAGAAAGGCACTGAGCATTATTTGGAATGCAACTTTGTTTCTATCTTGGTTTATCCTTTGCCAGTGGCTCCATTAGGATATCACTCAATCAGCCTCTGCTGCATAGCAAGTTTACATGCATTCATGCACTAACCAGTCCAAGAAGAGTAGAAAGTTCTACTCTTGCAGAGCTTTGGCCCCCTTGAGAAAAGAGAAGCTTTCTGTTAGTTTTGAATTCCACCAATGGTAGAAATGCCATATAGGATAGTTTCATCCATCTTTTCACAAAATGAATTTCATGCTTCTTCCCTTGTCCCTGCTGTAAGAGCTAAATGGAACATCAAGATTAATAGCCTCTTTTAAATAAAGAATATATTTCATACCACACATGTGATGAATGAAGGTGCTACTTAATGCTTCAGCCTTCCAGAAGCACATATTATAGCTCTTGATTATTAAAACATATAACACTGAAACTAATATAATAGTAATAATCACCTACAGTTATAAAACACTTATTACATATGGGACACTATGCTAATGCTTTACATACATGAGCTCATTTAATACACACACACACACACACACACACACACACACACACACAAATGTAGGGGGCAGTATTGTCCCCATTTGATAGATAAGGAAATTAAGTCTTAAAGAAGTTAATTAATTTCTAAAGATCATATAAGGAAACCAAGTGGAACTAAGTTCTAAGCCGAATCTGATCCTGAACTCGCTCTCTTAATCCATTCTACATGCTGATCACAATAGTCAGAAGACATCTTAGAATATCAAGAAGTGACTTGGAATTAGTATAATAAGGAAAAAGGTACCATTGCTTAAATAGCTTCTTGAAGAATTCTTCTCAAGGAGAAAGCTGTCTTGATTATGTATCACTTTAATAAAAATAGAAAAGCTAAAATTTAGTAAGTGCCAAAAATGTGCCAGGCATGTTTCTAAGTATTTTACTCATATTAACTCATTTGATCCTCATTACAATTACCATTTTACACCATTACAATGGCCATTCTACAGATGAGGAAACTGAGGTAGAAGTTAAGTAACATGGGGCAGGCCCTACAGCCAATAAAAGATGAGACACAATCTGGAACCAGGTTTGTTGGCCCTAGAGCCCGCCCTCTTAACAATTCTATGGTGAATCCTTTCAGTGATTATAGACATGCTTGCATATGAAAATAAAATCCTAGGGATAGATTTGGATAAGCAATAGCCAGACAATAATATAGCTAAGCTGAGTCTGCATAAGAAATCAATGGGAATTGGGGAAATTAGGAATGGGGTAGAAGACAAAGAGGGGCCTAGAATCATCACAGAAACCTTCCATCTAATTCCAAAAGATGAACAAGAAAAATATCAGAAGTGGTAATAGGCATGGAACCATTCCAAAAGGAGATGTGTCATATTCTAAGCTGTTTGCTCTAGTGCACTGCTATGTAACCACCCAGCATGACACACGGAGCCTTGAGATGGGGCACTTTGGGTACCAATGGAATTGGGATGATGTGTGGCAAAGAGCTGCAGTATAGGAAAGGGCCAGCAGGCACAGGTGGGAAAGTCAGCAGAGATGCCTGGGATGAATGGAGCCATCCTCAGGTGATCTGCAGAAATGAGAGTCCCCCCATAGAAGAGATGGACACTCGAGCCAATTTCACTCAGTCTTAATGGTGATCTTCCTATAAGCTGGAGGACTTGGGGACATGCAAACAGTTGAAATCTGGGTTTGGTTAGACTTAAAAGGTCCTGATTTCTAAAATTAAACATTCAATATTGAGTGCCTACTGGCTATCAGGCTGTGTTTAAGATAACAGGGATGACAGTAAGGAAAACAGACTTGGTCCCTGCACCCCACCCCAGAGTTTATAATCCAGTAGGGAAGGCTGACAAACAAAAAAATGTGACAAATGGCATGTAAGGGAAGTCCAGGTGCAATGGAGCAAATAGCAAAGGGCCCTAAACTAATCCAGAAGAGGTGGCACTTCTAAGGGAGTACCTTTATATAGAAAGAAAAGAATAAAAGCACTGAAGAAAGTCCAGAAAGAACCGTGCATGTTTGGAAATGGAGATGAGGTCATGTCTGGAACCTTATGTGGGAAAAGAAAAGTTTAGGGGAGAGGTGACAAGAGATGAGCCTGTAGAGGGCTGGTAGGGTTGGGTCATGGAGGGCTTGGGGACCATGCTGAGAAACTGGGGGCAATAAGAAGATAATTCAAGTATTAAACAGGGTAGCAATATGATCAAATGAGAGCTTCGCATTTTGAAAGTAAAAAAATAAAAATAGGTGAAGAGGGCATTAAAATTATGTCTTATTTTCCTGACCTAAAAGGTCTGTGGTGCTTTAGGGTTGAAAGAAAATTTGACTCCTACTGTAGTGAGATCTATTCTGGAGTCATCTCTAGCCATCTTCAGGTGGGATGTAAATCTGCATGGTATCCATCGGCAAAGGTCATGCTCTACAGTCTGGAGCCTGGACCCATAGGTATCACTCTTCATTCTATTGTGTTGACTCAGATGCCCCCCAAATTATTTTATTTATTTATTTAAAATGCACCTCAGAATAGGTCAAGCACTGTTCTAAGGACCTTACAAATATTAACTCCTTTAATCCTCATAACAATTCTATGAGGTAAGTACTATCATTTATCCCATCTTACAGATGAGGAAACCAAGGCCGAGAACAGTCACACTGTGAGTAAGTAGCAAGTGCATGATTCCAACCAGCAGACTGACTTCATACTCGTGGACTCAAACCACTACACCGTGCAGCCTATCTGATTAATTCTGAGGAGGCTGAAGACCAAAACAGTCTAAGTAGGCATGACATGCACTAGTCATCTGAACAAACATTTGTTGTGCCTGGACCAGGCTGGAGGTGTAATCATGAATATGGCCTAGCCCTGTCTTCCTCTCCCTGGAGTGCTCAGTCTAACAATAGAACAGAAAATAACCCAAAACCACAATCCATGTGAGATGAGTAATGAGTGAGGATGTTGGCACATGGTGAGTGGACCTCTCACTCCTTCTGGGACAGAAGTGCCACTAGTGGACAATTCCTGCAGAAGAGATGCTAGAGCTTACATTGAAAGGTAAGTAGGATTTAACCAGCTTAAACTGTTTTGTTTAGGGAATAGCAAATTGTCCAATTTGGCTAGAGATTAGGATCACTGAGGGGAATGGCAGGAGATAGGACTAAGGAGGAGGGATGTTTCAGGTTTATCTGAGCAGGACTACCCCTTGATTACCTCAGGTGTCTCTGTGAATTATAAAGGTGTTTCCTTGGCCAGAGACTTTGTGGAAATCTTTCTCTCCAGTTCCTGGGTCTTTGCCCTACAGCCCAATTATGACAAAGCAACACCACCCAAGTTCCTTCCCCATGGACCTGGCACCCAAATCTTGTGGGTAAATTACAGATTACCCCATATAAGATGGAGTCATACCTTATAAAAGGAGTGACAACTCTACCTCAGGACTTCCGTCCCTCTGGAAAAAAAAAAAAACTGAAGTCTATAGCAGGATAAAAAGAAATCCCTAAGTCCCAACACAATCATTTTGAAACACTGCAAACTTCTGTCAGATGGAAGACCCAGAGCAGTATTTCAGATGTCAGCCCATGTGTCTTCAAAATACCTCCAACTATTGTGGGTCTTATTATTTCTCCTCTAATGGTAATAGTCAAAACAATTCTTTTTCATTAATTGTTTTGATTTGTTTAAGTATTATGCCTGGAAGAGACTTTAAGCCAAGAACAGAATTTGACAAATCAAATTACACACATGCTCATATATAATTCATACATAAATATGTATGTATGTTCAAATGAAAAGGCCAGGTTGAAACTGGGACCCGATTGGCATAAAATTAACTAAATGACTTCATGTTATCCTCTAATTCGTGCAAAGAGCTTTGCAATAAATTTTTGTATTGTTTATTTCTCAAATTTTATATTGTATTGGTTATGGCTTCCAATGACACCACAGGTAGAACTAATATTATCTAATCACAAATACTGCAATTAAGAAAAGGCCCACAGAGATTAGAGGATGGCTCTGACTGTGTGAAATGAAGCAGAATGTTGAAACGAAATGTGGGTAGTTCAGGAAAGAAAATTGCTAATGAGCAAAAAAAAGAAAACATCTATTCCAACCTCCCCATTTCACAGATGAGGAAATAGACAGTAGTCCAGAGAGAGTAGGCTGTTGGCCCTCCATACGAAGCCCATGAGTAGACAGCCAGGACCATAGTCACATTCTCTAATGTCTGGGTCAATGTTCTTGCTAATTCTTTACTTCTCAAACTATTAAATATATAAGCCCTAGAGGTTCAGAAAAGAGCCACAAAGGGCTCACAGTCACAGGATACAGCTCAAGTATCAAATGTACTGGAAGACTGGAAAATATTATTAGTTCATTTTTTATATTTCCCAAAAATAATACATATTATTTGCAAATATTTTATTTATATAATATATAAATGCTAGAACAATACAAAATACTATGGTTTTCTGAGAAATTATAATTGCATGAATTTTTTCAAAATACAACAGGAGACTTCAAAAAAAGATTGTATTTGTAGAAGCCTCTTTGGATGACCCACAGATTGTGCCTGGGAGCACAGTCCCACTGCTCCCTGCAGCCAGACACAGCAGCGCCTGCTCCCAGGGAATCAGGGTGCTCCACAAAAATGGAGCAAGCTCTCCTCACACATCGTCCCCCACACTGGATCTCATCCTGCAGAGTGTAAGGTGTGGGCCAGGAAATGGAAACCTTTGGGAGGGACTAATTCCAAGGACTGGTTCATCCCTCTCAAAGGAAGAAAAAGAATAAGGTTATCTTATAGGAGAAGTAGAAGTGGGAAGGGGACCCTTTTGTTACTGTTAAGAGCCAGCCTGTCAGAAGTGCTACCATCCAGAACAACAGAAATATTTCTGACACTCAAGTTATAAAGGCCTTGTATCTGCCCTGAATGGCAAAAACGAAAAGCTCACTGCACCACTGACCAAGAGAAAAACCTGAAAGAGCCACCTGGCCATCCCAAAGGAACACAGAACCCTCCACAACTGGCCTCCCAAGAATGTGGATTAGAAGGTAAGGGACACAGTCCCAGGACAGGGCTGCCTCGCCATTCCCTCAGGAAGGAGATGGTTCACAGTCAAGGGTCAAAGCCATCGCAGTCCCTTGGCACCTCTCAGCTTCTAAGGATCCTCCTTCTACACTAACCACATCATGCTCTATATGCTGTAGCTTTCTCTGCCCGCTCTTGGCTTTAAGAAAGAACTTCTGTGTTCTTCTGCAGGCCCCTCCTGGCCTCCAGGTTTCAGAGGCTGCGTCTGCGAGTTTTTGTGTGCTTCGTCTTCTGTTCTTATTTCAAACTACTCATTCCATCGTCATCATGGCTGCCCCTGTGTGAGTTGTCCCTTGCCTTAGACCTCAGCTATAGATCACATATAACAGCACCTTACTGACTTGTCATTCCTATTTTCATCAGGTGTATTTATCAGACCAAAAAATAAATCTCTTGAAAATATTTTTACCTAGAGAAAACTTCCTCCTTTCCCTATGATTAATTTTTCTCTTTTCATGTACCATTTTTAAAGCATTTGCTGTCTTTCCAGAATGTTAAATGTGTTTGATTTTTTAATTCTATTAACTTATCAGTCATAGAACTTCAAATTCACCAGTAAGGCAAATTACAATAGAACAAAGAAATATCAACTTAGATGCTTTAGAAAGGCAGTTTGATCAGCATTATAATCACCAGGCTCAGAGGCATTGAGAATAGAGGGCAGGAGGGAGATGCCAAACTAAAAACAGGAATTAAATGAAAGTCTGATTACTGAAGACCCCATCCTACATCCACGATGCTAGTAACCAGGCACATATTACTTGACAGGAGACTGAGGGATTTTCCTGGGAAGAAACTGAATGGCCCAAGGACAAAAAGATCTAATGATCCTGATCTCTAAGGTTTCCCTGAAAACAAGGAAAGAACCTGTTATTCCTACTTATGACCTGATCACCCTACATGGAAATCTACCTTACGTTTCTATCAGCCCTTTTGTATCTCACATTGAAATGGAGACAGACAACCAAGGATCACTAGAAATTGGAAGAAGGACTTCAGTATGAATGAGGGTGATCATAAAAACAAACAGAAAAGAAGTACTTGGAGGAAATGGATAAACTTCAAGGAAAGAAAAGGAGAAACGTTTTAAAATCTGTATTAAATGCCCTCAGTCAATGAAAAAAAATATAGTGCACTCATGAAACAGAAACAATAGACTATTTTTTTAATTGCAATGAGGGCACAACTTCCCCCACCACCTCCACCTCACCCAGAAATGTTTAAATTGATATGAAAGCAAAAAGAAAAATACAGCAAAAAGTTAAAATGTGATCTCAGTCAAGGAAATCTCCAAAGTAGAACAAAAAGACAAAGAAATGGAAAATAGGATTTGAGTAATAAAATTAGAGAATTAGTTCAAGAGATACAGTGCTAGAATAATACAAGCACCAATAAGATAGACTAGAGAAAAACAGAAGACAGGAACTATCAAAAAATAATACAAAAGGGCCAACCATATTTCAAGCCCAGTGAATGAAGAAAGACTCCTGCAAGTTCTAGGAAGAAAAAAGCTAGGTGAAGTAAGGCACAAGCTTGCTCAAAACAGAACTAAGAAACAGCATCTAACACACAAAACAGGTAAAGAGAAGTCCCAGAATATCAGCTGTGCTTCATGCCAAGAACTCAACCCAACCAGAGCAGAACAAGAAGGCAGAGCTGCTGAGGGAAAAGCGGAACAGACAGGGTGAACAGTGTGCCTGAGCACTTGAAGACAACCACTGGTTGGGCATCCAGCAGCTCTGCTGAAGCGTTTGGGAAACAGAGCAGGTGCAGAGACAAAGCCAATATAAAATGAGGTATTAACCATCACAAGAATAGTTTTTTAAAAATGGATGGGGCTTCATCATTGAATAGTTGGCTTTCAATTGTATTGATTACACTACAGTGCTATAGTCAACCAACTATAGTCTGTAATTTTACAGAAAAAAATTAGTACAAAAAAGGAAAATATCATATGTTTGCTCATAGTGGCTCAGCAATGTAAAATATTTACAATAGTCATTGTAATATAAATACTTGTTATGTAACCAAAAGTTATAACTACTTTAGAGAAGTGGGTAGGGTAGCTAAATCCTTTTAGTACTATCTAGTTGTTTATCTGCATATTGCTTCGATAAAGATTAATTTAAACCAAATATGAAATATGGAAAATAGTAGGAGGTTCCTCAAAAAATTAAAAATGGAATTACCATATGATCCAGCAATCCCACTTCTGGGCGTAGACTCAAAAGTACTGAAAGCAGGTTCTCAAAGAGATATTTGTACACCCATGTTTCATGGCAGCCTTATCTGCAATAGCCAAAAGGCAGAAGCAACCTACGTCCATTGATGAATGAATGGAAAAACAAACTGTGGTTTAGCCATTCCAAGGAATATTATTCAGAATTAAAAAGGAAGGAAATTCTAATGTGTACTTGAACACATGAACTTCAAAGACATTATTATACTTGAAGGCAGCCAGTCACAAAAAGACAAATACTATTATGATTTCAGTTACATGAGATACCTAGAATAGTCAAATTCACAGACACACAAAGAATGATAGTTGCCTGGGGCCAGAGGTAGGGTGGAATTGTGGGGAGTTGTTCTTTAATAGACACAGAGTTTCAATTTTACAAGATGAAAAGAGTTTTTTAGACTGTTGCACACAACGTAAATGCACTTAATACAACTAAACTGTGCACTTGAAAATAGTTAAGATGATAAATTTTATGTTATATGTATTTTACCACAATTTTTTTAAATTTAAAGTGAATAAGGAAAAAAGCATGATGATACAAAAGAGCATAAGGTTTAAATTCAGATATGAAAATTTTAAATATATGTAAAAGGGAATTATCTAGTGAGGACTTTAAATTTCACTGATTGTCCTGAAATATTCTCAGCCTGAAAAATTTGAAAGCAAATATTATGTTTCCATGCACATGTAAGTTAAGCAGTTGAGAAAAGAATTTTTTGCTGTGTTGTTGATTTTACCAAGGTAACTTCACAGTGGCTATCATGTTTTAGTTAACATCACACATCTAAGGTGGCTATCAATGAATAAAAGTATAACACTTAGAATATACCGAACATGGGCCAAATACAGGATATTAACTCAGTGTCACTATTGGAAGGATAAAATCATAAATCAGAATATATATGCTAAATAATAAAGTTCCTTTCAGATTGCACAGCTGCATATCCTTGATTATAAGTTTTACCTAATAGCTATCCTGTCCATAATTTTAAAAGAATTTGCCAATTTAAACATGAGGTTTCATTCTCTCTAGAGAAACCATCAAAGCTACTGTTCAGGCCAATTGAGTTTCACACATCAAGAACCTGCAACTTACAAAGTGCTGTGTGAGGAGGTGAGAACCAAAGGGTTCCTATGCTCAAGAAACTCACTCCCTGACTTCTATCCAGAAATGAAGCCTCCTCCCCAGGTGACTAAACTGGGTGCTAATGTTCAGTTTAATTCAGTAGCTCCATAGCATCTATTCTGGAGCACAGTTTATCTAAGGAAATGAGTGAAGGAAGGCCAGCCAAATTAAAAAATAAGTGGAGCTCCAGCACAGACCACCACTATACATTCTTCTATGAAATGTAATTGAAGATTAGTTTTATTCCATTCTGCCAAAAACTGTACAGCTTCCACCTGCCTAAAAGACATCTTCCTGGCTTGCTGTCCCTACTCTCTAGGGAATTCTTTATTGTTCAGTGGTTCAAATCTTGTTTAAATGACAGATAAATTCACTTTTTATAATTCTTTGGTTTAAAAAAAAATGTAACAACTTCCCCACCACCTCCACCTTACCCAGACCCACACACTTGGGGCCAGGGCAGTTTTCACCTTCCAAACTCCTGACTGAAAAACAAGCCACTTACAGACATGTTTGAGCAGACTTGTCCGCCTTTACTCCTACTTTTCCCTGTGGAAAGAGTGAACACAGCACAATCTATATCTTTCTCTTTACTAGTTAGGTGGTCTTGAGCATGTATTTCAACCATTCTAAGTCTGTTTCTTTATCTAAAAAGTGAGAGCAATAAACATATTTCAACGAATTGCCCTAATCATTTTTTAAAAGATAACGTATATAAATCCAACATAATGTCTAGCTCAAAGTACATACTTCATAAATGTCAGTTCCCTCCTCTGGGGGTGCAAAGCTCTTAGCAGCATGACCTGAACCACAGCCCAGCTTCCAAAATGTCCTGTGCCCTAGGATCAAAATTTCCCAGAATTCACTGTTACTAGAATTTGGGGTTGGCATGAGGAAGGGTCATACCTTACCTTCATGCACACCACCCTCAAGAGCAAAACAACCAGTGGCCACGACCTTGTGGAGGAACTCTAACACCATGGCAACCACTGCTCGAGTGCACATACATCAGAGGACATAAAAGAAACGCCTCCTGCCATTCCCTGAAATTCTGCATATTCTGCCCTCAATAAAGAGAAATGAAGCAGCTCCCAAACCAAAACTCAACCTCTTCTATAGAAGTGGCCTCAACTACATGCCGCTCCTCGCCATGGTCCCAAACGGCTCATACAAGTCCTCTGAAAACCATTTCTCCAGTACAGGGCAAACATACTCACATGCTTTGTGGCCACACTGAACCTCACATTAACCAAAAGAACCACAGGTATTGCCCTCACCACTCACTATTGCCCCCATGACAAGGAGCCACAAATATTATATACATAAAACAATTGTACAATGCCTACTCAGTTCTAGGCACTGTTCTAAGCATTTGACAAATAACAATTTGTTTAATCCTCATAAATGATTACATATGTAAGGTACCATTATTCCCCATTTTAGAAGGGAAAACTAAGCCTGGGAGAGGTTAACTGCCACACAGGCTGCTTTCAAAGCCTTTGCTCTTACCTACCAAATTGTGCTGCCTCATAACTCAAGGGCCCTCATCAGAGTCATGATGTCCTAGAAGGTCTTTCTGTGCATATATCATTAACCACAAGCCTACAGGGCCAGGTAGATGATAAAAGTTGTTCTATCACAGAATTAATCTGGGCACATGGAAGCTGAAAATTATGGTGGACAGAGGCCGGGATGTGCAGCCAAACTGAGTTGGATCAAATCCAGGCTCCATAAATTGTAAGTCACTGAGGTAGCTGATTAATTATAAGTCTCTGTTTCCACATCAGGAAATAGGGATCATGAAACGCCTATTGCATAGAATTACTAGGGACATTAAATGAGATAACTTAGGTAAAGTACCTAGTAAGGTGCTTCCTACATAGTACAAATTCAATAAGGTGTAGCCTTTAGATTTAAGGTTAATTATCTTGTTGTGAACAGGTATTTTGGGTTTGTTTGTTTTCTGTGAGAGACTCACAAGTAATTGAGAAAAAAATTCTAGAATAAACCAAATACACAAAAAGTAACTCAAACTCTAAAAATTATAAAACTAATAATTCAGTTCTATATTTAAGTTTTCTGGGCATGTCATAAATAAATAATTATGGACTCAGGGATCATACACTTGACCTACATACAACATACAAACAGTAAAGGAGGTATTTTCAAATAACCTTGGCCTTTTAAATAAAAATCAATCATTTGTCACTGAAAATATTCTCATTTCATTTATTAAAAATGCAAAAAGAGGAAAATATTACAGATGATAACTTACCAGTTCAATATGCTCCTATAGTATAATCTATCATTCATCTTTTCCTCTTTCCAGACCTTTCTTGGGACTGTATTTCTTTAACTCCTTGAACTGGGTGTGAGCATGGACTCCCTTCAACTAATGAAATGTGAGTAAAAGTGACATATGTCTCCTTCAAGCAGAAGCACTTAATTACCAGAATGAGACTCTGCAGAATACTATTCACCTTTCCTGGGAACCATGAAAGCTAATATTGAGTTGAAATCCCAATCAGCGTGAGTTTCTGAGTAACTATGATAAGCAGACCCCTCCTGCCAATTCTCATTGGCCATGTGGCATGGGCAAAAAATAAACTTTGGTAATATTGAGCCACTAAAATTTAATGGTTGTTAGCATAGCTTTACCTAGCCTACCCTAACTGAAAGAACAATGGTATAATTCATAGAAAAAGTGAGTTAATGATGAAGACTGGCTCATCTCACTAATCCCACAAAATGAGGATTATTCAGCTCAACTACTGGAGGTCTAAAAGAATAAGTATGGTTGAGTGTATCACTGTAATCTTACTCCTCAGTAACTATCTGCCTCTCACTTTATTCTAATTTTAAAAGATTTCTGTTTCTTTGATGGCAAACACTATTAACCCTATTTTTTAAACATCAAGTGGTTTTCACAGGCTTAAGAAATTGCTACAATAGTTAATAAATCTTAAGTATAAATACATAATGTCATTTTTGCATTAAAATAATCTATTCCTGGTAACATGGGCCTACATTATCTGGATAGATTAAGATACTTTATCTTTTTAACTCACCAGGAAGAAAGAGCTATGCTGGCTTCCCACTGCTTACCTACTTATCACAGCATCATAAAGAGTTAAAATTCTAAAACATATAGAATCCTGCTAAAGAGATAAGTACATATTAGGACTTGAAGAGCTGTAATGATCACAGAATAGGTCCCAGCCTAAAGATTCAAAGTAACCTTTCATAAGAAAAGCTCACCAGAGGGGTAAGCCATGTCTACTATTACCCTCACAAGACAGAATGTCTCCTGTTTCCTACCCAAGTCCCAGCTTGCTGGCTCAGTCACACACTCAGCTGGAGCTCTATGGGATAAACCACAACTGAACCACCACAAATTGCTGCAGAGTTCAGCATGAAAATCAAACACTTTCACTGAGCCCTTTAACACAGCTAGAGGAAATTATAAAATCCTGGTCTATGAATAGGCTTCAGTTGATGCAATAGGTACCTGGAAGAATTGCATTTAAATCTAGATAGATTAGATAGATATTCACACATAAATTGATATAGGCACATTTATATATTTAGATTTCTAAAAGATTTATATGTATGCTATTTTTACTAGCAAATCGGAGGAGTATGCACAATAAAAAACTTTGCACAATGACTAATCATTTTCCAATACATCTGTATTAATCTTAGAATTTATGCCATTTCCCCTATTTTATAACTTTTTATAAGTTTCTAGAGATCAGTAGCTTTAACAAAAACTTCCTATGGGTAAGTGTTTTGAACAAGCAGTCATGTCAACTGAAACCTGCTGGGTCTTGAGACTGCTGTTTTTCCTCATTGGTTTTGACTGGTGAAAGTCAACAGACCCCGAACTCCAAGTCTGAAGACCTGGCTTCCAGTCTGATGGCTCACCCAGGCTCTGCACTGGATGGGGCATGTGCCCTCAAGCAAGTCCTTTACCTCTCTGCAACTGTTTCTTTACAGTAGATGAGGTTTGGTGGAGAACAATAATACAAATAATCTCTAAAATCACATCTAGATCTAAAGTCTCCTAAGGAATAAGGAAGTCATTTAACATCTGCTCTCCCTCCAGGGTAGCAAGAGAGTGGATTGGAAAGACAGAATGAGGCCAGCTCAGCAGAAACTGGAGAATTTCTGGGGAGGTGGGACAAAGAATGTACTGTTGTTTTTATTGTTTGTATAAAGTATCCCTCTTTGAGCAAAAACTTTTACTGGACTCACGTTGCATTTTCTCCTTCACCTGGAGTCCCTTTCCCTTTGCCAAGTCTTTATAAACAGACTCTATGTGCTCCCTGGGCCCACATGAAGCACAGTTCTGTCCTGGTCATCAGAGGAGGGTGATTACAATAAAATAAGAATAAAAAGATGGAGGTAAAAGGCAAGAAAGAAAATAGACTCACTAATAATATGTGTAAATGTGTCTTGTTTTCATGTTAACTACTACAAGTTGGAAGCTGTGGTGGTGGGGCCTTTGTTTCTTTGGTATTTTTCTGTGCACATAAATAAGCAACAGAAACACACACAAAAGTAGGTACAGTCAGAAGTGGAGGGTGGTTAGTAGTAAAGCCGCCGTGGCAGATTGTGAGCCCTGATTCATTCTTGATTCATTTCTAATACCCTTGTCTATAGAAAATAGGAAAACCTGAGCAGCACAAATAAAATCAAACACATCAGGGGACAGGCTCACACTGCGGGAGCCCTGCGGCTCACGAGGGCCTGTTTAGGTAATCTGGCTCATCTTTACCACTTCCCAGCATCCTCCCCTTAAGGCACTTTGGATTTACCTCTTTCTCATCTCCTGTCCTTTGCATGTTCGGTTCTCTCAGCCTGACATACTATCTTCCTACCGCTTCACTTTTGCTTAATTCCTACTTATCTTACTGGCCTTCTTTCTCCAGAAAATCCTCTCTGACATTCTAAGACTAAAGTAGATGCTACTCCCAGGCACCCCACAGCCTGTATTAAATTAGTTGTGTGTTCATCTGTATGACCTGCAAGACTACAAGCATCTTGAGGACTGTTAGTGTGCCTTACTGTCCTTATACGCAGCACCTTCCATGTACCTGGTACATAGTAGGTGCTCAACAAACAGTCAACGACTAGCATGGCCCACTCTGCTGGCCTAATCATCAAAACCTTACAATAGCATCAGCCAAAGCACTCCTGTTTCTTTCTCCAGGATAAAACCAAAATAAGCTGAAAAGCAAAGCAACACTTCTGGCAAGACATTCTATTATCCTTGACTAATAGCACAGGTAAAGTGCCTTGAACAAGGCCTGGCACAAAACAGACACTCAACCTGTCCTTCTTCCCCTCTACTCCCCTTTGCTTCATCCTCACCTCACCCCTTCCTCATGCCCTTGTTTACCATCTGTAAATTTCAAGAATAATTCATGTAACACAGATAGTAGAGATTGTTCAAGATGCTCTCCTAAAAAACTACAAAGAAAGTTCTGTGAGAGAACCAAGGTTTAAAGGTGGTACCATTTTCATTATAGACCCTGAAAATAATCTTGTCAAAACATAAAAAGCCCATCAGAGAAGGTAGAGACTGTGGCTCGGCCATCACAGTAGTTCAGAATCTGACCACTCCGCACCAGCGCTACTGCTACCACCAGCCTCTCTCTCCTGCTCAACTGCAACAGCCTCCTGACTGGCCTCCCTGCTTTTGTCCTTGCCCTACATCTCAGGGAAGGTCAAATTTTAAGACAGCCACCCTTTGGTTTGATACTTCCAAAATGTTGTCAAATTACCTCATATTTTTTATTAAAGTGTAATTTATATACAAGTTATGTTGGTTTCAAATGTACATCACAGTGGTTCAACAGTCCCTGTGACCAACTTCTATGTTGATCGCAAATTATTGTGCCCTTTTATCTCCCTCCCCAACCCCCTCCTCCTTGATAACCACTAGTTATTTCTCAGTGTCTGAGTCTAATGCTCTTTGGTTCCTTCTGTTTTGCTTTGTTTTTATATTCCACAAATAAGAAAAGTCATGTGGAATTTGCCTTTCTCTGCCTGGCTTATTTCACCAAGTGTAATACTCTCTAGATCCATCCATGTTTTTGTAAGTGGCAGTATTTTTTTTCTTTTAATGGCTGAATAGTATTCCATTGTGTATATGTACCACATCTTCTTTATCCATCCATCTACTGATGGACACGTAGGTTGCTTCCATATCTTCGCTATTGCAAATAGTGTGGTGATAAACATAAGGGTGCATATGTCTTTTCAAACCAGGGATCTTGTTTTCTTCAGGTAAATTCCTAGGAGTAGAATTACTGGGTCAAATGGTATTTCTACTTTTAGTTTTTTGAGGAACCTCCATATTGCTTTTCCACAGCAGTTGCACCAATTTGCAGTCCCACCAACAGTGTAGGAAGGTTCCTATTTCTCTGCACTTTCACCAGCATTTGTTGTTTCTTGTCTTTTGGATAGTTGCCATCTTAACTGGTGTGAGGTGATATCTCATTATGATTTTAATTTGCATTTCCTTGATGATTAGTGTTTGGAGCATCTATTCATGTGCTTGTTGGCCATTTGTATTTCTTCTTTGGAGACATATCTGTTCAGGTCCTCCACCCATTTTTTTATTGGGTTATTTGGTTTTTGGGTGTTGAGGTATATGAGTTCTTTATACATTTTGCATGTTAACCTTTTATCAGATGAGTTGTTTACAAATATGTTATCCCATACAGTAGGATGCCTTTTTGTTCTGTTGATGGTGTCCTTTGCTGTACAGAAGCCTTTTAGTTTAATGTAGTCCCACTTATTCATTTATTATTTTGCTTCCCTTGACTGAGGAGATTTGTCCAGGAATAAGCTGTTCATGCTTATTCAAGAGATTTTGCCTATGTTTTCTTCTAAGAGTTTTATGGTTTCATGACTTACATTCAGGTCTTTGAGTTACATTCCATTTTGAGTTTACTTTTGTGTATAGGGTTAGACAATAATCCAGTTTCATTCTCTTACATATAGCTGTCCAGTTTTCCCAGCACCAGTTGTTGAAGAGGCTGTTTTTTCCCCATTGTATATTCATGGCCCCTGTATCATATATCAATTGACCATGTATGTGTGGGTTTATATCTGGGCTCTCTATTTTGTTCCACTGGTCTATTCTCATGCCAGTACCAAATTGTCTTCACTACTGTGGCTTTGTAGTAGGGCTTGAATTGGGGAGCGTAATCCCCCCAGCTTTGTTCTTTCTCAGGATTGCTTTGGCTATGTGGGGTCTCTTATGATTCCATATGAATTTTAGTACTATTTGTTCTAGTTCATTGGCACCAAGAATGCCATTGGTATTTTGATAGGAATTGCTTTGAATCTATAAATTACTTTAGGCTGGATGGCCATTTTGACATTAATTCTTCCTATCCATGAGTATGGGATTGATTTCCATTTATTGGTGTCTTCCTTAATTTCTCTGAGTGTCTTGTGGTTTTTCAGAATATAGGTCTTTCACCTCCTTTGTTAGGTTTATTCCTATGTATTTTATTCTTTTTGATGCAATTGTAAATGGAGTTGTTCTCCTGATTTCTCTTTCTGTTAATTTGTTGTTAGTATATAGGAATGCAACAGATTTCTGCATATTAACTTTATATCCTGCAATTTTGCTGAATTCAGTTATTAGTTCTAGTAGTTCTTTGGTGGATTCTTTAAGGGTTTTTTATGTATAATATCACGTCATCTGCAAATAGTGACAGTCAAATCACTTCATGCTTCTACTCAAAACTCTCCAATGGACTTCCAAACTCACTCAGAGGAAATACCAAGTCCTTACATTAACTAAAGGTCTTACAATATGCTCCCATGCACCTGTACCATACCTCCTTCCCAATCTTCACTCAAATGGCACCTGCTCAGTGAAGCCATCCGAGCCACCCTATCTAAAATTGCAACAATTTTTAATTATTTTCATATCCCCCTTCTCCACCTTATTTTTCTCCTTAGCCACCTCTCATTAACATATATTCTATGTTTTCTGATTTATCTTGTTTACTCTTTGCCACTGCCAATAAAATGTAAGCTCCACAAAAGCTCTCTCTTCTGTTTAGATCCCTAATGTATTTCCCATCTGAGGAACAGTACCTAGCACAGAGTAGGTATGCAATAAATATTTATTGAATGAATGAATGAAGTAAAAAAATTTTGCCATCATACTTGAAAATAAAATGACTGGAATTTAACTGAAAATCAACCATCAAGTCATTATTTATATTTTTTAATTAGTAAAAAATGCTACCAGAGTCAACTCTGGTTTTTGCCAGCATTCTTTATCATGACCTCATAAATCTTTGGTGTTCATTGTAGTTAACAGAAGAGAAAAACAGCCTAAACATAATGATTGGTTTCTAACGTACAATGGTTTTCATTCTCAGCTGAACCTTCCATCTTACTCAGTAAACCATTAATTTTGCCAATCATGCCCCTATTCTGTTCTTTATAGCCTGATATTCCAAACACATACTACTTTTCAAGCTCTTTACCCCAATTCTCATTTGCAAAGTAGGGAAGCCATCAGTATCTTTATTTTCCATTTTCAAATATATTTTAGTAAGTAGCAAAAGGGCCACAGCTCTTCACACTTCTCTGTATGCACATCCTTTGCAATTTGAATTTTGAGCTCTTCCATCAAGAAGTGGACTGGTGTTCCTACTCTATGAATCTTAGCTAATCTCATGACTTGCTTTATCTAATAAAATGCAGCAGTTGTGTTACTGTGTGAATTCTGATCCAGGCATCAGCAGAATTGAGCACACACTTCTGCTTACTCTCTTGACTAGCATACTGAAGCATACCACATGGAGCAGAGATGGGTCATCCCAGCCAAGGCCATCCTAGATCAGACATCTCTCAGCCACCCTGGAGCAATAGCAGATTCATAAGTGAGCCCAGCAAAGACCAAAAGAACTGCCCATCTGAGCCCAGTCCAAATTGCTGGTCCACAGAATCATGAGATAAATAAATGGTTGCTGTTTTAAGCCACTAAGTTTTGGGGTGCTGTTACAGAGTAAAAGCTAAATGCTAATCTTATCTAAACCTTTTCCTATGTTTATTACCTTCCATTTTGTCTCAAGTGGTAACAACTCAACTTTTCTGGAAAAGTTGCTTAAGCACATTCTGCTGTCTTTCATAGAATGCCTTACCCCTACTCCATCTGGGAACCTCACATTAAGACTTGGCTCAATACCACCTCACTGATCTCCCTTCCCACCACCTGCCACCCACACTCCTTTTTGAACTTATAACATACAAACATATCTCTATTATAACATTTATTTTTGTGTCCCTCTACCCTAGAGGACCACAAATTCCTCAAAGGTTGAGATTGTCTTACTCACTTCTATAATCCAGTACTTAGCCTAGTGCTTGTCATATAAGAGATGTTCAATAATATGGGGTAAATGAACATCAAATGCTTTGATATCTCTCTCATCACTACTGACCTGAATAATTTAAACAGAGGCCTGCTGGGTTCCAAAGCCTCCCACCTTGTCCAGTTCTCGCACACATAGCACAACGCAAACACTTTCAACACAGGATCCTGATTACTATAGTCAAGCCATTGGTGGTCTTAACCATAGCATTGAGATTTCATTCATGTCACACCCTGAACCACTGAATGAACGTTTTTATTTCCAACCATCAGTAAAATCTTCACACTGTTTGGTCTTCCAACTATGAGCACAAATCATTCAAAAGAAAAAAAAAGAAAAGTTCTGTGCCCCACTAAAACAGAGAGTCATGCCTGGATTAAGGAACATCACAACAACAAGGGCACCTCTGCTATGTACTGTGTCCCTCTCCTTCTCCCCTGAAACTGCTGCAAATGACTCATCACGTTTTGCAGAGACCTGACAAATTGGGCTTTGTATTTACTTCTGACTCAGGACTGAGGCTGCATTCTCTGTGTCTGCACCCTTTCTCCTCCCCTCAGAAGGACGGTATTTAACCTTTAACAGTGAAGCTAGACAGACTATAGGAGAATAAGGGTAGAACAGAGAGGCCTGGTCACAGCTAATGCTTTAGTGTAGGCAAGAGATAGCAAAGGCTTAGACTAGAGTGATAATGGCAAACTGTCTTCAATACATTTTAAAGGCTGAGGTGACAAACTTTGAAGATGGAATGGACACGAGGTGTAAGAGGAGGTGACGAACTAAGAATGACTCCAGGATGTTTGATAGATGACAGAACAGGAATTCAAATACCTTGACTGTTCAGAAATGTAAAATGTAGTTAGGATAATCAAATGCAGCTCTAGGGTTTAAAAATTCAACTTCAAAAACACAGGATAAGGGAAAACCACCCTTACAATAGTCTAAGAGAAAATGAGGTAGGGGTTTTAGTGAAACTCAAGTTTAGTGTGATGCACCTCACAATCAAAAGAGCCTACAATCTAAAATATAATAACTGAAGTAAAGTGCCTGAGTCAAGGGATATGATGCTTTCAGCATATTCCACATTACCAATCCTAAGATTCATAAATCTTTAAATCTATCCCCAGGAAAAAGCAACGTATACTTATAGTGGTCTCACTGTGGGATGTGTGTATGGTGCATTCCTCCATTTGGAAGAAATCACAGAGAAAGTCTACATTTTAAAATACCAAACTACAGACCACAATAACATCTACTGTGTGCTAAGAACCTTACTAGCATGCTTTATGTTCATTATTGCTGGGCCTCCTCTGTGATTCCTCCCTCACACAGGAGTGAGCCATCCACACATCCATACCAAGCACCTGATTTGTCTTTGAAGCTTCTTTTTATGGGTAGGCATGGAGGTGAGAAGAGTGGCATTACTCAACATACATGTGCACTCGTGTGTGTGTGCGTGGCATGCATGTACATGTACATGTTAGTTGTAAAAGCAATATAAACATGAGCATTCAAGCAAGTCAGAAGATTTGAGTTCTTTTGAACTCAAGATAGGTCTCAGGCTTCAGCTTTCCACACGACTTCAGGCAAGTGCCATTTCCTGCATTTCAGTGTCCTAAGCTGTAACGGAGCAAATAATGGCAGCCTCCATGCCTACTCAGGAGAGGCTCTCAAGGCAAATGGGGTGCCCTACAATCAACGGCCACCTATGGAGCAGCCATGGAGTACAAAGCAGTATAATTAAGCCCTTAGGAGAAAAATATCCTCTGAGCTCTTCAGAAAGAAAAAGGAAAGAGGAAAAGTAAATGAGAAAGTGAAAAAGGACACTAGATGGGAGCAAAAGTCCCACCCTGGGGGCTAGTTTAAGAAGTGTATCTCTTCAGAAACATCTGTCCAAGGTATCAGAGCTTTTAAACACACCAACAGTAATGGAGTGCAAGAGCAGTCGCTGCCAAAGATGAGTACAGTACTCATGGAGCTGCAGAAATGGATGGTTTGTGTAACAAGAACAGATGGCTCTGCCAGGGCAGTCTCTCCCCTGTCCTTCCTGCCCACGTTTACAATGCTGTGTGTAATGTAGTGGGACAAAGATTCAAGAAGGAAATGGCAGCCTTGTGGGTAGCTCATGAAGACTATTAGAACAAAAGTACTGCAGGCAGTTTCAGGTAAATCCGTGTTAATTCTCAACTACTCCAACACCCATTACAAACCATTCCCGACAACATCTCACCAATTGAAAAACACTTTCTTTTGTCTCTGTCTCATTTAAATCTCACATAGAAAGAAAGGGCTGGCACACATAAGAACCCAGGAAACGAAAACCACTATTCGTTTTAAGCAATTCTAAGTTAGGTCTACTAAAAACTATTTGGTCCAGTTTTTATTTATACTGAAAAGTTTGTTTGAAAACTATTTTATCTTACAACTAAAAGGAACACAAGAATTCAGAAATCCGGCAGGGCATAAGGCCTCCTATTTAAAAGCATTTCCATTTTAAGGAGATTTACTCTTCCTTAAGATGGATATTTTATTTCTAAGTGGCTGGACATGACCTTCACAAGTATGTGGTTTCCGTCGGCAGCTAAAAAAAAATGTCATTCTTGCTATCATTCCCTTGTTTCTATTAATGGCTTTTCCTCTTTACAAACTACATGATCAATGTGGACATGTCCATTGCCTTTCCAGCTGATTTCTAATATTCCTCATTACAGCCTTTGTTCCAGTTCCCCGCTTCCCACCGGGTACCAAATATTTAGACACTAAGTCTAAACTGTCCTACCTCTGCCACTGTCAGGTTGGCTATCCTGGAGTTGTGTGATCAATTAGCCTGGCATCTGAGCTCTGTTTCAAATGTCTTCTTAGGGGAAATTTAATTATGATTAGTATCTTTTCATGACTTTGAAATTATATAGACATGATTCCTTCCTCAGCCATGCTTGTTCAAAGGCAGAAATCAATTTACTTTATTCCCTCTAGATATAAGGAGACCTTTCCAATTCTGACTGAAATTTAACAACATAAAATGTCCAGTAGACATTAGATAAATATGCTTTTTTTTTTTTATTTTGCTAGGAAACCCTCTTGGTAGACTTGGGGGGGGTTTCAAAGCAAGCCATACAAAACAATTTAAAGAGATCATTCTATAACAAAAGATATTATCAGACAAGAATAAAATGTAGATTGCAAGTATACTATACTTCATTCAAGAGATGTATTTCTAGAAAGTTGCAGTGTATCAAATATTTTATAAATCAAATTTTTTAAATAAATTCAGAAGAGTGGTTAAAAGATATAATCCTGGTGGCAAATCCTTCTGTGAAGTATAGGATCCATTTCTAATGAAAATATATACCTCTTACTTAAGATTTTAAATTTGGATTTTGGTGTCCAGATGTCCAAAATAGAGCACACTTATATGTGGATTTTGAAAGTACTTGGAGTATCTATCCTGCCTCATCAAAAGCTTTTCATGACCCAAAATTAACCACAATATCCCAATAGTAATTTCTAATTTCTACCCTGCCGCTTGCACACATGTTCCTGTAGCAGATACCCATGCCCTTACCTGTCTTAGGAAGACTGTTCCAAAACTTGGAAGGAAATAAGGCAAAAATGTGACTGCATGTCCTTTCAGTGTCAAATTGCAGCATTGCCTAGCAGGCCCACACACAGACTATTTAATTCTCTCAAAGAAAATATACCCTTGTTAACTTACTATATTATTATTTAGGACAATGTTACATGTTAACATTATTTTTGTATAGCAGAGATGCCAATGATTTTGTCTATTCAAGACGTTAACATCAAGGGTTATGGCTTGTTTATTATTAACCAGTTTTGTCTCTAACATAGAAAACTTATTTCAGCAATTTATTCCTCAAATTCTTCTTTGAACCACTTTACCTGTCCTACTGGTTACCTCAGTAATTAATGAAATAAATGTTTGACACATACTCATTCCTTACCTGTATGGGTCATGTTTTAATTTCCTTGAAAATCATACTTTGACACCTCCTCTGCTTTCTTTCCAAGACTCTTCTGTGTTTAGACACAGCTATGCAACATAGCTCCAGTCAACCGAACACAAGTAGAAGTCTGTAAAAAGTTCTGCACCCCTGGTGAAGAATACAGAGTTGTAGCTGGCACCACCCCTTTTCTCTCCCTTCTGACTTGATTGCCAAGATGATTTCTGGAGTCTGGGACAACCAGTCTTGTTTCCAGGAGGCAATAAGGTGAAAAGAAAGGCTAAGAGACCCTTAGACATGCCCATGTGGCATCACCGAGGCTATGAAACAGGAGCAGCAGCCATCAACCTCTCAACTTCCTATGTGAGAACAATAAATTCCCATTTCTTCAAGCCACTATAAATCAGATTTTTATCTTGCTTTCAACGAAACACATTTTTAGCTGATCCAAATCCTTAGCCTCTTCTATGCTCGCCATTTTGTAAGGTACCAGTTTTCAACCAAAAAAAGCAAGCTCCACTCAACCTAAAGCCTACACTACAAAAAAGCACACTTTTCAAAGAGATCACAGAGCAGGCTTAGCAATGTTTTAAGGAGTTTCTAAAAACAAATTGATATATTCTCCATGTGTGATGAAAATAAGTAATAAGCTGCCTTAACATTCACTCCTCCATCCTCTTAGCCCCCCAAAACAAGAAAGCTGGTGAATCATAAACTAAGGAGACTGCTTTTTCCAAAGTCACTTCTTCCTAAAAGTTTAAAGACCAGAGGAGCTCCCTGGTACAATGATAGCAAATGGCAATGGTTCCCAGTGGCCTCGCAATGCATGAGGCTTACACATCCCACCCTCCCACTCTCCAGGACTGACCTGCACTGAGACCTGGCCTTGCCTCTTCCCTAGTTCCCATCACCAGAGAGTGGAGCCCAGGGGAACACGACCTGAGAAGCAAAATGAACCAGACCCTTAGGAGTACTAAATGCATAATTGAACTCAGATCAAACCCATTGACCTAAACTTTGCTTTCATCTCACACTTGGAGGCTTAAGCATTTTTTTCCATAGCTGCTCGTTCTGTGCTCGAGGCTCACTCCTGGCTTCTCATCAAAAGGGGAGCACCAACTCCTTTTTTATGCATCTCTTCTAACTGAGGAACATTTGCTTTATATGTGTGCAGTAAAAAGTCTTCAGTGAGAACATTAAAGATGGCGGCATGAGAGGTGAGACAGAGGCATCCTCCTAAAACCGCATATAATACGAAAATATAATTAATACAACTAATCCTGAGAGAGCAACATTAAAGAGGATGGCGCCAGAAAGCATACACCTGGAGAAAAGAGCAGACCTCATGGAACAGGGTAACCTACCAAAGCTGTGGCCTGGCGGGACTCAAGGCCTTCCCCCACCCCAGCTCACCGGCAGGAGGAAGATAAACTGAGGGGAGTGGAGGCCTGGGACTGCTGAATACCTAACTCCAGAGATCTGCTCTGGGAGCACAAACCTACATTTCATGGTGCTTGCATGATACTCTCGTAATTACGGGGTTGGAAAGCTAAGACAGGCAGAATTCCTGAAGAAACTGAGATTCCAGCTGCTTGTGTAAAGCAGGGATCCATATCCAGCTGCTCTGGTACAAAAGCTTATACCTGTGTGCTCGGCCCACTGGCTCAGGCAGTGGAGACAAGCACAGAGGCCGGGAAGCAAGAAACAGCTCTTTGCTCCCCCCAGGCACCAATACCACTCCCCTGCAATCCCTGACATTGCCTCAGGGGCTGAGCAGCGCCAGAGAGTAGAGCTTATGGACACTAGAGGGTGCCATATACAAACAAGAAATGCCAAAGGAACCTGGCCCAAAGTAAAATTATTAATACAACTCCCGAGAAAGATTTAAATGACATGGACCTCATGACTCTTCCTGAAAGGGAGTTCAAAATAAAAATCATGAACATGCTCATGGATGTATGGAAAGATAGTCAAGAATTCAGGAATGAATTCTGGTCAGAGATCCAGTAGTTGAAGAGCACAATGGAGGGCATTAAAGGCAGATTGGATATGGTAGAGGAGATGATAAAATGAAATAGAAACTAGAGAAGAGGAATACAAAGAAAGTAAGGCACAGAGAGAGAAAAAAGGATCTCCAAGAATGGACGAATATTGAGAGAACTGTGTGACCAATCCAAAGAGAACAATATTCACATTATAGGGATACCAGAAGAAGAAGAGAAAGAGATAGAAAGTGTCTTTGAGGAGGTAATTGCTGAAAACGTCCCCAATCTGGGGAAGGAGCTAGTCTCTCAGGCCCTGGAGATCCACAGATCTCCCAACACAAGGGACCCAAGGAAGACAACACCAAGACATGTAGTAATTAAAATGGCAAAGATCAAGGATAAAGACAATTAAAAGAAGCCAGAGAGAGAAATAAGATCACATACAACCCATCAGGCTAACATCAGACTTCTCAGCAGAAACCTTACAGGCCAGAAGGGAGTGGCATGATGTATTTAATGCCATGAAGCAGAAGGGCCTGGAACCAAGATTACTTTATCTGGTAAGATTATCATTTAAATTTGAAGGAAGGATTAAACAATTTCCAGTTAGCAAAAGCTGAGAGACTTTACCTCCCACAAACCATCTCTACAGTCTATTTTAGAGGGACTGCTATAGATGGAAGTGTTCCTAAGGTTTAATAGCTGTCACCAGATGTAATAAAACCACAGTAAAGAAAGTAGAATAGCTAATTACTAAGCAAATGCAAAATTAAATTAACTATCCCCAAAGTCAATGAAGGGATAGACAAACAGTACAGAATATGATACCTAATATATAAAGAATGGAGGAGGAAGAAAAAGGAAGATAAAAAGAAAAGAACCTTTAGATTGTGTTTCTAATAGCATATTAAGTGAGTTAAGTTAGATTCTTAGAGAGTAAGGAAGTTAACCGTGAGCCTTTGGTAACCACGAATCTAAAGTATGCGATGGCAATAAGTACATACCTATCAATAATCACCCTAAATGTAAATGGACTGAATGTACCAATCAAAAGACATAGAGTCACTGAATGGATGAAAAAACAAGACCCATCTATATGCTGCCTACAAGAGATTCACTTTAAATCCAAAGACATACACAGACTAAAAGTGAAGGGATGGGAAAAGATATTTCATGCAACTAAGAGAAAAAAGCAGGAGTTTCAGTATTTGTATCAGACAAAATAGACTTCAAAACAAAGAAAGTTGTAAGAGACAAAGAAGGACATTACATAATGATAAAGGGGTCAATCCTACAAGAAGATATAACCATTATAAATGTCTATGCTCCCAAGACAGGAGCACCTACATATATGAAACAAATACTAACTGAGTTAAAAGGGAAATAGAATGCAATGCATTCATTCTAGGAGACTTCAACACACCACTCACTCCAAAGTACAGATCCACCAGACAGAAAATAAGTAAGGACACAGAGGCACTGAACAACACACTAGTCCAGATGGACCTAATACACATCTACATATCTCTACACCCAAAAGCAGCAGGATACACATTCTTCTCAAGTACACATGGAACATTTTCAAGAATAGATCATATACTAGGCCACAAAAATAGCCTCAGCAAATTCAAAAAGATTGAAATTGTACCAACCAATTTCTCAGACCACAAGGGCATGAACTAGAAATAAATTATGCACAGAAAATTAAAAATCCCACAAACACATGGAGGCTTCACAATATGCTCCTAAATAACCAATGGATCAATGAACAAATAAAAACAGAGATTAAGCAATATATGGAGACAAATAACAACAATAATTCAACACTGCAAAATCTGTAGGACACAGCCAAGGCTGTGCTAAAAGGAAATTGTATTGCCATACAGGCCTACCTCAGGAAAGAAGAACAATCCCATATAAGCAGTGTAAACTCACAACTAATGAAACTAGAAAAAGAAGAACAGATGAGGCCCAAAGTCAGTAGAAGGAGGGACATAATAAAGATTAGAGCAGAAATAAATAAAATTAAGAAGAAAAGAACAATAGAATCAATGAAAGCAAGAGCTGGTTCTTCAAGAAAATAAACAAAATAGATAAACCCCTAGCCAGACTTATCAAGAAAAAAAGAGAGTCCACACACATAAACAGAATCAGAAATGAGAAAGGAAAAATCACTGCAGACACCACAGAAATACAAAGAATTATTAGAGAATACTATGAAAAATTATATGCTAACAAACTGGATAACCTAGAAGAAATGGACAACTTTCTAGAAAAATACAGCCTTCCAAGGCTGACCAAGGAAGAAACAGAAAATCTGAACAGACCAATTACCAGCAACAAAATTGAACTGGTAATCAAAAAACTACCTAAGAACAAAACCCCTGGACTAGATGGCTTCACTGCTGAATTTTATCAAACATTTAGTGAAGACCTAATACCCATCCTCCTTAAAGATTTCCAAAGAGTAGAAGAGGAGGGAATACTTCCAAAGTCATTCTATGAGGGCAACATCACTCTAATACCAAAACCAGGCAAAGACACCACAAAAAAAAGAGAATTACAGAGCATTACCCCTGATGAACATAGTTGCAAAAACACTCAACAAAATATTAGCAAATTAATTCAAAAACATATCAAAAAGATCATCCATCATGATTAACTAGGATTTATTCCAGGGATGCAAGGATGGTACAACATTCAAAAATCCATCAACATCATCCAACACATCAACAAAAAGGACAAAAATCACATGCTCATCTCCATAGATGCTGAAAAAGCATTTGACAAAATTCAACATCCATTCATGATAATAACTCTCAACAAAATGGGTATAGAGGGCAAGTACCTCAACATAATAAAGGCCATATATGACAAACCCACAGCCAACATTATACTTAACAGTGAGAAGCTGATCCTCTAAGATCAGGAAAAAGACAAGGATGCCCACTTTCCCCACTTCTATTCAACATAGTACTGGAGGTCCTAGCCATGGCAATCAGACAAAACAAAGAAATACAACACATCCAGATTGGCAAGGAAGAAGTCAAACTGTCACTATTTGCAGATGACATGATATTGTGCATAAAAAACCCTAAAGGATCCACTCCAAAACTATTAGATCCAATATTTGAATTCAGCAAAGTTGCAGGATACAAAATTAATATACAGAAATCTGTGGCATTCGTATACTCTAACAATGAACTAACAGAGAGAGAAATCAGGAAAACAATTCTATTCACAATTGCATCAAAAAGAATAAAATACCTAGGGACAAACCTAACCAAGGAAGTGAAAGACCCATACCCTGAAAACTATAAGACACTCTTAAGAGAAATTAAAGAAGATACCAATAAATGGAAAAACATCCCATTCTCATAGATAGGAAGAATTGATATTGTCAAAATAGCCATCCTGCCTAAAGCAATCTATAGATTCAATGCAATTCCTATAAAAACACCAAAAGCATTCTTCAATGAACTAGAGAAAATCATTCTAAAATTCATATGGAACCACAAAAGACCCCGAATAGCCAAAGCAATTCTGAGAAGGAAGAATAAAACTGGGGGTATTATGCTTCCCAACTTCAAGCTCTACTAAAGCCACAGTAATCAAGACAATATGGTACTGGCAGAAGAACAGACCCATAGACCAATGAAACAAACTAGAGAGCCCTGATATAAACCCAAACTCATATGGTCAGTTAATAAATGATAAAGGAGCCATGGATATACAGTGGGGAAATGACAGCATCTTCAACAGTTGGTGTTGGCAAAACTAGACAGCTACATACAAGAGAATGAAACTGGATTATTGTTTAACCCCATACACAAAAGTAAACTTGAAATGGATCAGAGACTTGAATGTAAGTCGTGAAACCATAAAACTCTTAGAAGACAACATAGGCAAAATCTCCTGAACATAAGAATGAGCATCTTCTTCCTGAATGTGTCTCCTTGAGAAAGGGAAACAAAAGCAAAAATGAACTCATGGGACTACATCAAACTAAAAAGTTTCTGTACAGCAAAGGACACCATCAACAGAAGAAAAAGGCATCCTACAGTATGGGAGAATATATTTGTAAATGACGTATCTGACAAGGGGTTAACATACAAAACATATAAAGAACTTACATGCCTCAATATCCAAAAAGCAAATAACACGATTAAAAAATGAGCAGAGGATATGAAGAGACAGTTCTCCAAAGAAGAAATTCAGATGGCCAACAGACACATGAAAAGATGCTTCTCATCACTAATCATCAGGGAAATGAAAATTAAAACCACAATGAGATACTACCTCACACCAGTAAGGATGGCCAGCACTGAAAAGACTAAGAACAACAAACGCTGGTGAGGATGCAGAGAAAGGGGAACCTCCTACACTGCTGGTGGGAATGTCAGCTAGTTCAATCATTGTGGAAAGCAATATGGAGGTTTCTCAAAAAACTAAAAATAGAAATACTATTTGACCCGCGAATCCCACTCCTTGGAATTTACCCAAAGAATACAAGTTCTCAGATTCAAAAAGACATATGCACCCCTGTGTTTATCGCAGCACTTTTAACAATAGCCAAGATATGGAAGCAACCTAAGTGTCCATCAGTAGATGAATGGATAAAGAAGATGTGGTACATATACACAATGGAATACTATTTGGCCATAAGAAAGAAACAAATCCTACCATTTGCAACAACATGGATGGAGCTGGAGGGCATTATGCTCAGTGAAATAAGCCAGGCGGAGAAAGAGAAATGCCAAATGATTTCCCTCATTTGTGGAGTATAACAATGAAGCAAAACTGAAGGAACAAAATAACAGCAGACTCAGAGACTCCAAGAATGAACTAATGGTGTGGGAGGGCAGGTGGGGAGGGAGGGAGAAGGGGATTGAGTGGTATTATGTTTAGTACACATGGTATGGGGGATCACGTGGAGAACAGTGTAGCACAGAGAAGGCTCATAGTGCATCTGTGGCATCTTGCTGCACTGATGGACAGTGACTGCATTGGGTATGGGTGGGGACTTGACAATATGGGTAAACGTAGTAACCACATTTTTTTTATGTGAAACCTTCATAGGAATGTATATCAATCATACCTTAATAAAAAAATTAGAAAAATAAAAAGTCTTCAGTGACCTACAGAAATGAGATCTGAGCCAGTGTGTTCCCTGCCTTGTGTTGAAAGAAGAAGGAATGAGAATGGATAGCTAGGTGGAAAAAAGAAAGGAAGGAAACTCACACATATACCACACACCTATTTCCTTATCTCTTTAGTATTCCCTTTTAAAAAAAACTGTTTTCCATGTAAAAACTCCTTAGTCAGAGAAACAAAATTACCTATAGAAATTGAGAATTTCTTTAAGATTTCCCTGAAGATTCTGCAGACCCTCAGTGATTGTCCCTGAGGCAGCACATGTGGAACCATCTTGGGATAGGACATAAGCCCCTTTATAGGTGTCCAGTGCTCCTTTTGCCCCTAAAATGACAATGGTTATATCTTTCCTTTTTCCTTCCTTTCTTTTTTGACTCAAAGGTCCATATGGTCACTGCTTTTCTCTTACACTTCCAGTCCCACATTTCCTCACCCTTTCTTTTCTTGATTTTTCATGATCTTCCTGACTCTTTGTACCACAAGTGAGAAAAATCTGAGTGAAAAAGAGTTGCTGGGTGGGAACAAGTGGGAAGAGGAGATGACACAGAACATGAGAGAAGTGCAGACTGCCTGAGAGGAGCCTTCGGAGTCCTCAGGCACAGTAGTACCACCTGCAAACTGAGAGCCCTGTCCACTAGGCATTTGAGCCTGGTTGGCCCGAGCCAGCCACCACTGCAGAGCCCGTGGGAAATGCTGCCACACAATGGTTTCATCCTCTCTGGTAAGTTATCTCCCCAGGACTGGGTCTCGTAAGTCACCTGGCCACTCTTAAACTGCCTTATGATCTGAGTAAGTAAACTCATGGATAGACCCAAAAACATAAAAATAAAAATAAAATAAAACAAACTCATGGATGTACCTAACAGGATCTTTCCTTAATTGATCAAGCAGAAAGGGTGAAAAATAACCTTTGCAACCAAAGCAACCATTCCTTTGCTCCAGAAAACACAAGAGCACAAAGGGACGCGCCTTTTCTGAGGAAGCTCCTTGCTGCCAAGGAGACTTTGGGTAAAGTGGCCAGAGTTCCTGCTCCTCTAACAAAGATCTTCCAAACATCTCCAATTTAAGGGAGCACGAAAACGTCTGACACACATTCTCAAAAGTGAAAACAGAGATTGAGAATTCTTTCTTAAGTTTTTTCACTATCCTTTCCATACAGATGAATTTTTATAGTGATTTACCATTTTTACCTAAATAAATAAAATCTTTATTCTAAAAGTAACTACAAAATACATCCCAGAGCTAAGTGGAATTGCTGCCTGGGTTCTCTGTCATTTGGGAAGTGAAGTCAAGGCTACTTGTGACAGTGACCCCAATCCTAACCCTCTCACACTTTCTTGTTGTTTTAGGAATTCATGAGCTTGTGGGAAAATGGATTCTGTTTAAGCAAAAAGCAAAATTCTTTTTTCAAGGATAATCATTTTGTTCAACTCTCATTTTGCACAAGTCTTTCTCAGAATTGACATTTCCTTGAGAGTGGCAGTCTTCAGCTCAATGTCAAGTGCAATGAAGCCTTCTATTTTCCTTAAAGTAAAGAGGTTTCAAATGTATTTTACCATCCTGACAGCTGTGACAAATGGGACTTTAACTCAAATGGATTACAGATGGGCTTTCTGAACCCCATAAAACTCCATGAAAATAGAGAACCACCAACTTTTTTTTAATGTCCGAAATACTCATGGGGTTTTTCTGACATTTGTTTAAAAAAAAACAATTACCAGCTCCCTTTCTTCATTACCTATTTCATTTATTAATGCCAGTAAGAGTGATGCAGGATGGATAGCAAGGAGGGGCCCAGGGAGAAGCCAAAGTCAGGAAAACAAGAGGTCCTTGACCAGTTGACAGTGCCAAGCCTACAGTTTGGCAAGCAAATACCTCAGACCTGCTGCTGGTCTGAGGAATGAATAAGCAGAAGTTAGCAAATTTTATCTGCTAAAGGCCAGATAATAAATACTTCAGGCTTTGTAGGCAATGATGGATGGAGCCTCAGCTGCAACTACTAAACTCTGTTTTTCCTAGCACGAAGGCAGCCAGAACATTCTGTAAACAAGTGGGTGTGGCTGTGTGAAATTAAACTTTTTTACAAAACTGAAAAGGTGGCCAGATTTGTCACACAGGCCAGCTGTGCAAATCCCTAGATTGTGATGTGACTGGCACTTTAAAAACAGTGCTTGGCAAGGAAAATGGGGGGGTCACAAAAGATCATTTCCCAGAGGCGTCTACTGTCGTTAGAGCTGGCGCAGTAGGGAGGGATCCTATGGGACCAGGCAGTAATCATTTCATTATGGAATTTCGGGGAGAAGGAGATTCCAGAGGAGGCACTGGAGGGGCTGTCAGGAGCTCCAGGGAAACAGCTAACTACAAGGAGTATAAAAAGTTCAACATTTTAACAACTGAAAGAGCCATGCTTGGGGGTACCAACTAATAACAGCCTGGGTACAGCCTGGATCCCTGCATTAAGACAACATGCCAAGGAAGATTAAGAAAAACATTAGTCTTTCATAGATGTGAAATTTTTTTTCTAACCATCCACCTGTGAAAAAGCTCCAAATGAAAATAACTAAAGGGATTCTGGGAAAAAGACAGCAGTGTTAAGGCAAGGCAGAAACTTCCTCCCAAAATCACACAGAACACAAAAACATAGCAAATACAACTAAACCTGAAAATGACCTGAAGACTTCAGAACTGACCACCTACATCTGGGGAAGAAGAGAAGACCCTAAGAAAAGGGTAAAGTAGCAAAGCCACAATCAGGTGGGACTCAAGCCCTCCCCCCACCCCAGCGCACAGGCAGGAGGAAGAGGAATGGAGCAGGGAGGGAACAGGAGCCCAGGAACCTGAACACCTGGCCCTGGAAATCTGTTCCCAGAACACAAACCCCTATTACATGGTGCTCTGGAGATTACTGGGGCTGGACAATAAAGACAGGCAAAACACTCGGTGAGGCTAAGATTCCAGCCACCTGTGGAGAACAGGTATGCTCTACCAGCCTCCCTGAGACAAAAGCAAAACAGGCAGTTTGAAATACTTCCCAGCAGTGAGAGGGGCAACAGAGGGGCAAGGATTACACACAGCTCTCTGCTCAGGAGAAAGATCAGGTGGACAATACCTTCCCAATCCACCCTCAGCCCAACAGGTTAGGAACTCTGAGGAGCTTCAGACGCTCCATCCGCCTCACTGACAATGCAGCCCTGAGGCTCCTCCCTGGGGCAGGTGGCCTGCCAGCCAGCAGTGAAATCAAACTTTGCTCCCAGGTAGGCAGAGGGAGACCCTCCCAGCTTTCTCAGCCCTGTTTAGGGGCAGCCAGGGAACTGCCTGTGGAAGCCAGCCCCAGGAGCACTCGCCCCACTTGCCTGTGGCCCCCACATTGCTACAGACCAGAGGGGAGGGTGGCTCTGCCCACAGTAGATCCAGCAGCCCAGCCTTGAGTATTCCCCTGCTCACCCAATCAGGTGAGGGACCACATAGCCCACCTGAAATCAGATCACTACAAGCCAGACAGAGAGGTGCCATACCCACTGCACTCCAGCAGCTGGGGCTCCTGCACAGGAGACTAAGCTTTGGGTCAATACAGGGTGCCTCCTACACAAAGCTATTACTCCACAGGAAACACTAAAAAAAAAATTAAGAGGAAGAAGAATTTGGCCAAACAAAACTACGAGACAAAACTGAGTGAAACTGAAATCACCAATCTTCTTGATAAAGACTTCAAAGTAAAAATCATAAACATGAGCAAGGATCTACATAAAAATACTCAAGATCTCAGGGTGGACATCAACAAAGAGACAACCTCCAAAAGAGTCACTCAGAGCTGAAGAATACAGTGTCTGAAATGAAACAATACACTGGAGGGAATTAATAGCGGGCTTTCACAGGTTGAAGAAGTTGTGAGTGATCTGGAAATTAGGGAGCAAGAAAACAATAGAGCCAAAAAACAGAGAGAAAAAAGGATCTCTAGGAATGAAATAATAATAAGAAAGTTGTTACAAAACCAAATGGAACAATATTTGTATTATAGGGGTGCCAGAAGAAGAAGAGAGAGACAAAGGGCTAGAAAGTCTCTTTGAGGAAAAAATTATTGGAAACTTCTCCAATCTGGGGTAGGAAAGAAACAATACAAGCCCAGAGATCCCCTAACAAAAGGAATCCTAGAAAGACAGCACCAAGACATATAAATAAAATGGCAAAGATCAAGGACAAAGAGACAGTATTAAAAGCAGCCAGAGAGAGAAAAGGATTACTTATAAAGGAAACCCCATCAGGCTATCCACAGACTTCTCAGCAGAAACCTCACAGGCCAGAAAGGAGTGACATGATATATTTAACGTAATGAAACGGGAAGATCTCCAACCAAGAATACTCTACCCTGAAGATTATCATTTAAATTTGAAGCAGGGATTAAACAATTTCCAGACAAACAGAAGTTGGAGGAATTCACCACCACTAAGCCAGCCCTACAGGATATGTTAAAGAAATTTCTCTACATGGAAATGTTCCTACTAAACAGCTGTCACCAGAGAAAATAAACCCACAGTAAAGGTAGTAAGCCAATTAATTACCAAGCAAGCACAAAATTAAATCAACAACTCACAAAATCAGTCAAGCAATACACAAAGAGTGCAGACTATAACACCTAATATGTAAAGTGTGGAGGAGGAAGAAGAAGGGGGGAGTACCTTTAGACTGTGTTTGAAATAGAGTAATCAGCAAGTTAAGATAGATTGTTAGATAGTAAGGAAGCTATCCTTGAACCTTGGTAACCATAAATCTAAAGCCTGCAATGGCAGTAAGTACATATCTATCAATAATCACCTTAAATGTAAATGGACTGAATGCACCAATCAAGACATAGAGTTACAGAATGGATAAAAAAACAAGACCCATCTATATGCTGCCTACAAGAGACTCATTTCAAACCAAAAGACACACACAGACTAAAAGTGAAGAGATGGAAAAAGAGATTTCATGCAAATAATAGGAAGAAAAAACAGGAGTACCAGTACTTAAATGAGACAAAACAGATTTCAAAACAAAGAAAGTAACAAGAGACAAAGAAGGACATTACATAACAATAAAGGGGTCAGTCCAACAAGAGGATATAACCATTTTAAATATCTATGCACCCAGTATAGGAGTAACTAAATATGTGAAACAACTTCTAACAGAATTAAAGGGGGAAATAGAATGCAACACATTCACTTAAGGAGACTTCAACACAACACTCACACCAATAGACAGATCAACCAGACAGAAAATAAGGAGACAGAGGCACTGAACAGTAACATTAGAACAGATGGACCTAACAGACATCTACAGAACACTCCACACAAAAGCAACAGGCTACACATTCTTTTTTTTTTTTTTGGTGTCATTAATCTACAATTACATGAAGAACATTATGTTTACTGGGCTCCGCCCTTCACCAAGTTCCCCCCACATACCCCTTCACAGTCACTGTCCATCAGCGTAGTAAGATGCAGTACACATTCTTTTAAAGTGTATGTGGAACATTTTCCAGAATAGACCACATACTAGACCACAAAAAGAGTCTCAGTAAATTCGAAAAGATTGAAATTGTACCAACCAGCTTCTCAGACCTCAAAGGTCTGAGAAGAAAAAACTAGAAATAAATTATGCAAAGAAAACAAAAAGCCCACAAACACATGGAGACTTAACAACATGCTCCTAAATCAATGGATCAATGACCAAATAAAAACAGAGATCAAGCAATATATGGAGAGAAATGACAACAGTAATTCAACTCCCCAAAATCTGTGGAATACAGCAAAAGCAGTTCTAAGAGGAAAGTATATAGCAATACAGGCCTACCTCAAGAAACAATAACAATCTAAAAGAAAAGTATAAACTCAAAATTAATGAAACCAGAAAAAGAAGAACAAATGAGGCCCAAAGTCAGCAGAAGGAGGGACATAATCTGGCGACCTTTTCAGTTTTTTAAAAAAGTTTAATTTCACACAGACACACCCACTTGAAGGCTCCAGTCAACTGGACACAAGTAGAAGTCTGACTGGAGTTCCTATAAAAAGTTCTGCACCCCTGGTAAAGAAGACAGAGTTGTAGCTGACACCACCCCTTTTCTCTCCCTTCTTATTTCTGCAGCATTCCTACCCTCCAAAGTGTCACAAGCTTTTGTGGTCTCCCTGTCCTCATACTAATCCTGTCATTGAATAATGTACCCCAAGTAAGTTCAGCCCAGGTGCATAGGACCTTCCCCACCTACTCCCACACCAACACACACACATCATGCCAACTAACCTACAACTTTCTCCATATAAGCCCTCATTTAACTACCATCAGAAAGTTATTAGCCAAACTGATTTATGCTAAAGTGTAAATGAATAACAAGGGTTGCATGTCTTTTACCTCTCAAAGGTTTAAGAACTTTTTTTAAAAAGAATCTGGAGTAAGCAATTCCACTACCTAAATGAATGATTCTCTAACAGGGAAGAGGATAAGCAGGTTATTTTTAGATATTTTTAGCCAGGGAGCGCTCTGCTTCTGAAACATGCTATACTGATGACCTTCCAATCTTGCCTTGAAAAAGAAGGCCCTCACTACAACACATGATGACAGAAATTTTACATTTTTTTAACTTGGAGGTCTTGTCCAGATGGCCAAATGTCCAGAATGTCAAGAACCTTAGAACAAATTGTATCCTGCAGACACATTCCCAACCACCTCCCACTCTTTTGAAAGGACTGCATGGTAAGGTAACACAGGCCTGTGTGGGCTCATACTATGAACGTGGAGATTTGTTACAGAGCTGGGATTGTGCAGCTTGGAAGGCACAAAGGGACAAGAGAGATCCCTCCATGGCCCCTGGCCCATTGGGGGCCTCCCCACAGAAGTCCTGCTTGCCATAAAGGCCCTCTCCTACCTCTGGTGCAGGGAGAATACTTTTCTGGAAATTAAGCTACTGCCCTTTGTGAAGTTCAGCTTGGGTAACAGCCAGCCAGGCAGGTTCATTTCCAACAATAGTGTCCATGATCTAAAATAAAAAGGCAATAAAGGCCAAAGCACATTAATTTAAAGTCCAAAAGCAAGACTGAGGAAGAAACTGTGTCTGCCAGTTCCCAGGCCCACAGCCCCTGTGCCCTATCCTTTTCAGCCCAACCTTACTCTTTAAACATACAAGCTGCATTTCTTAAAAATGTTTAGCCTTCAGCTGACCACATTTAATCAGAAGAAGGAATTCTAAGCACCTGGCTCCATGTACTTCAGCAGTGACTTTAGAGGCACCCAGAGAAGATGTGCTTCTAGGGCACAATTTCCTGGTAATGCAATGAAAGCATCAAAGTTTGGGCTAATAAAATGCTCACTAAAAACTCTCTCATGACCTCACCTCAAGCACTGTGGAGTGGATTTAAAGCCTCGTGCAAAACCTTTTCACAGAACCAGTTAGTTTAGCTAAGGGGATGGAAGTGGGAAGAGAGGTGCTTCTCCATCTCAAGCCAAGGGAAAGCAGTACATAAGCCTCTCTCAGCAATGGGAATTAGATTACTGACTTCTCTGGCCAAGCACTAAAAATGGGGAACAGACCGAGGTCAAGACTGTGCCCCTTGATAAAGTGTGACAATCACCACCACAGGAAATATCTTTCTCTAATTAAACTCTCCTTTACCTCCTAGAGAAGTCCTGACCAGCCAAAAGCCCCAGGACCAAATGAGCTTCAAGGCTGTGAGCCACAAAACTGCAGGAGAAAAACAACCATATCAAGGGGAGTTCTTGCTCCTTGGAGGAAATCACATGTAAAGTGCCTCCAGTTGGAGAGGCCTGACATGAGGTTGGGTGTGTCTCCAGTGACAGGCAAAACCCTGGAGTCCCAGGGACTGCTCACACAGCTTCAGCTTTGTCAGTGTCCAAATTATGAAGGGGTACACACAAAGCATTCAAAAGTACTAATCGACACTCTTATTGCTGGAATTTAAGGGAGGAACCTAAATGAGTGAGGTTTACAGGGAACAAGAACCAGGAAGGGAATCCAGAGCAGACTGTGGAACCTGGCCAAGCATCCCTGGTACCAAACCAACAGCCTGTGGGGAAGATATGATTTGTTTTTGGCCCCAGTCTATCTCCCTGTAAGCATTTACCTTACCCTCCCCAAGTCCCTCTTGACTTCGTGCAGTTTTCTTCTAAGCCTGTCTTCTTCCTAAGCGTAACTCCAAGCTCTGAAGATTCTCCCCTTCTCAGTCAAAACACAGTCTCTGAAGTTGTATTTTTCCAGGACGTTGTTCTATGGCAGCAAGTTTTTCTGATCAACTAACCTCTGTGAACAGGTGTTAGGGGAACAACTTCCTCATGTTAGAGGTTGGCATATGTCTTGCCTGAGGGCTTCAGCCAGTCCATAATCCACCTTATCTCTGACTCCACCCAGAGCACTGGGCAGAGTGACTTAGTCAATCCTGTAAGCCAATTACATCATCAAGTAGTTTAGGGTTTATTTCTGGGTAGGGCAGTGTTCTGTGTCTCTTGGTGGTTAACTGATGAGTAAGGGACATTTCTTATAATACTTAGACCCTAAAATGTAAGGCGAAAATGGTTTAAGTCAGAAAACCCATCTTTGATTCAGAAAGATCTCACCTGGAGCAACGGTTGTATGAGGTGCACTAAGGCATGTTTACCACCTGAGAGAAAGGAGGTGGGGCGGGGGCGGTCGATGGGTGAATGAATGGAGGTCAGAAAACAAACAGTGATGATAAAAATAGAGCCAGCATCCTCAGCAGACTGACGCAGATGAGACGTGGAAACAGCATGAGACAGAAGACAAATTCTCTTTTAATACCGAAATTACCTATAACTAAAGGATCCTCCCAAGTCCCTCCCTTGCTAAGAGCCTGCCTTACAACGTGGTTAAAAAGACGGAGAATTAATTTGACTCCTTCTATGATTCCCCTCTTTTCACACAACTTTAGAGTATGTAACAATTTTTCTGTGGCCATTCGTTAAAAACAAGAAGTCCATTCCTGGAGCACTCCCAGCATTCCCACGGATCTGGTCTGGCTTCAACAGTGTTCACATGGAAGAGAACCAGGGTCGCCCCGTCTCCCAGCTGCCCACCACCCTCCAGCCTCGGCTCCCGTCGCAACCTTTGGAACGCCCAGCCGTCCTCTGCCTCTGGGACCAGCCAAGGCCGTTTTCTAAGCTTAGCTCCTTACTGCCGACCATCCCTCAGCACTAGTCTGCTGGGGCGGAGGCCGCCTGCGCCCCCTCTCTGGCGGCTGTCTCCCCGCCACGCGGTGCCGCGGCGCTCTCGCGCTGAGGCCGGTCGGCGCGCTGCCAGGAGGCTCAGGGGCCGGCCCGCCGTGCGCGGGGTGAGGTCTGCACACCACGCCAGCCGCCAGCGTCCCGGGAGGACCTGAAGCCGGGCCCTGGGATCTGCGCGCCCTGGGACCGGGCCGCGCAGCTCCCTCCCCTGCCGTCCGGGAGAACCGCGAGCGCCCGGATGACCTCCGAGGGGCGGGCCGACCCCCAAGCTGAGCTGGGCAAGGATCTCTAAGAAAGGGTGCCCCTCAAGCTCGACTAGCAGCCTCTGGGGCCCAGTGGCAGGCGAGGCCCCCTCTCTCATTGCCCTGGTGTCAGGGCTTCGGGCCGAATGTTTCTCTGCAGCCTCTAGGCAGCGTTTAAAACCACCCTAGAGCCTTCTACCAGGCCGTGAGCCAAATGGAAACTATAAAGCCTTTTGCAGAAAAAGAGAACGAAGTAGAAATAAACTCATCTCTTCTGCACAGACTCAAGATCCCTAAGACACAGCATCACTCAGTGGGGGAGCTGGGACAAGGACCAGGTCTCCTGACCCTACACATACTCTTCAAAATAGAACACTAAATTATTCTGGAAAGGATTGTTACTCAATGGCATGTAGGTGAAAATGAAGCTTCTCAAACTGCATTCCCTGTGTACTCTGTCTCTACCATGTCTTCACCTAATCCATCCAAACAGAAGTTGTTCAATGGGGAAACACAAACTGGAAACAAGAGAAATAATTACTTCAAAGACACGTCTGTCTCTAAGTGCTGTGTTTAAAATGTTCAAAGTAGGATTGAGCACCACCCATTTCCACCCAAGTGCTTGATGATTTGTGTTCTGCTCCCACTCTACAAAACATGGTGCCCCATTAAATCCTACATTCATAGGATTTTTACAAGATTGCTCCTTGTAATGTCTCTTTTATAATATCTGTATAAATCGTTTCTTCCCTATTTCTCATATTTTTCAGGTTGAATATCTTACTACTAAATGAGAGAATTATCTTAGAGTGACGACACTTTACCAGCAAAAACGACTTATTTTTAGTAGGGAAGCCTGAATTTGCCTTACAAGAGGGCTGTCTAGTGTCTGTCTGTGGAACTGCACCAAATTTTTCTTCACTACAGTAAGGACATATATTGTACAGAAAGGCCTTGCCTTATGCAATGCTAAAGCATGTTTGTCGACATTTTTCTGCAAGTAGAATTATATCTCCATTGATTTATGAGTTTCAAATACGTGTTCACATTGAGATGGTCTCTGAAACATAAAGATCACACTTTATAAGAAAATTTTTAAATTATACATTTAATAGAAAAATCGTTTCCAACAAAATACTGACAGAATTTTCAATAATTAACATACTTTTATTTAACTATAAGAGACAGTAGTGTTTACTAAAGAACAGTCTCAATTCCCTAGAGAAATATTTGTGGATGTTTCTAGAAAAAAGTATTTCTTATAGAGCATATAGGAATAACAGTAACATTCGTTGCACACTTACTATGTTTGACAGTATGATAAACACATTTCCTATGTTATTCCCATTCAACCTCAATATTTACAAAGTGCTTACAGCGGTACCTGACATGTAGTAAATGATATGTAAGTTATATTAAATAGCCCAAATTATTCTAGAGAAAAGGTATTATTATTCATATTTTACATATAAGAAACCCAGATTTAGAAAAGTTAAGTACCTTGCCAGGGCTATATACTTGTAAGTGGTGTATCTGGGATTCAGCCTGGGTATAGCAGACTCCAGAGACTGTGTGCCCTGCCATATCACCCTTCCAGAACACCTCTTCTCTGTATACAATCCCTGTAGTAGTCTTCAAGGCTGCTGTAACAAAGTGCCACGGACTGGGTGGACTGACCAACAGAAATTTGTTTTCTCACAGTTCTGGAGGCTAGAAGTCCGAGATCCAGATGTTGGCAAGACTGATTTTTTTTCTGAGACCTGTTCACACTGCTGACTCACTCCTGCCTCCAGATAGCCTCCAACCTTCAGCATCTTCAGGAAAGAGTCAGGCATAGCTTCTAGGCCTCTCAAACTCCAGGGAGACATAGTTAAACTCTCCCAGGAACTTTCTCCCCACATTCTCTGTTCCTTTCAGCTCTTGAGTCCTTGGTTCAACAGCTCAACAACTGTCAATTCCTACATGAGATGCTTATCTGCAACCTTGGCCTTTCCAAGGCATTCTCTTAGAGGACCCCTGTCACTGGGCTTGAAGCATATAGCAAGCGAAACATCAAGGCATTCTCTGTTCCTTATTGTAACTCCGGGGGGAAAATCCCAGGGCCAAATACCTCTGAAACTGAAATCAGTCAAAGGGAAAAATAAAGTTTAAGAAACCCGTTCATTTCTTACAAGCAGTGCCCGTCTCTCTCTTGACCAGGCTTCAGCAGCAGAGCTCTCCACCCATACTTTCCAGATAAAACCTCCCACGCCCTTGTAATTACCTGTTGATATGTAGATTGACCACTTCTCTCCACCCCTTGAAATACCTATTGATATTCAGATGCACTAAAACCAGGCAAGAGATTCTGGAAATATTACAATATTACCCAGTGTGAAGCCATCCAGAAATCTCACCTCACAATCTACACGTTCCCCTTCTTCCACAATGGCCCCTATGCAAGAAAACTGGAGCATTGTAACCAGGCTAATAACAGAAAATAGCAACTGCAATAAAATCATGATAATCCTCAAACCGGAGGCTTCAGCTAGGTTCAAAGTCCCATGCAGATTAAGTCGTAGCTCACCCACTCCACAGGCAGTCAGAAACTGAACAGGTAGGGAATTCAGGGCAATCATCATGCGGCAGCTGCAGCCAGGGGACGCATCCGGGCCACAAGGACTATAGAAGAAAATAAATTTATACATATTTTAATGACACCAACATAGGCAAATCTTGTCCATCAGGTAGGATACATGCAAGAGAGTGGTCCTGTGATAAGACAGTGACAGGAATGGGATCTCGTCCTGGTCTAGTATACCAGACTTTTACCCTTCTCCCTATGGGGGTTACTGATGGGTCTCTATGTAGGGCTATGTGAGGCACATGTACTGGCCACAATGTTCAGACAAAACTCCCCAGTAAGATGCTCTTATTTTCTTACCTTTTTGGTTACATTACCATCATCTTTGGGGGCCACTCTGCTGTTAGTCCAGGAACACACAGGAGGCCAGCTTCCAAGCCTTGTCACCAAGGTGCCAGAAGGGCCAGCATCGTTCATCCATGAGTTGAAATGTCCAAGGCCACATAGTGTCCAGGTTGCTGTGGGACTCAGTCACACAGTGAACTTCTGATGGGGCTCTGCTGACCTCTTCAAAGGTCAAAGCCAGGCCCCACTGACAGGCTATAACCTACATTGTCTTCTGCCCAAGTCAGGCTGTGCTGCTAACCAATGCACCTGGGCTACGAGGCGCTGCGGAGGCTCCAGACACAGCCATCTTCAGTCACATGACATCCAGCTCACCGGGCCCTGAAGGGTCTGTCTCACTCAAGACCTTCACGGCCTAGACTGTCCATTTTGCAACAGCAGAGATAAATGCACATGTTTCACGTTTCATACCAAATGGCATAAGGGCTTCAGAATTTATGCCAAGTGCAGAATAAACACTCTCCAGTAGCCTATAAGACTCAAAACCTCATGCAAAATTGCCACATTTATCTGTAAGGTTATCAGACATGACCATAACATCACACACAGTACTAGATGCCCTATTCCCAAGGGGATTTGGGCTTGTTCCACTCAGCCCCACCCTACAAAAAGTCCCTGGAAAACCCTCTGGATTGCAATAAATCATGGAGCATTCAGCTCCTGTGTCCACCAGAGCCAGAACACATTGTACATTCACAGGGGACCAATGAATATCATTCTACATGTGGCTTCTGGTCCCCACCACATCCCACAAGGTGGGGGCCTTGACCCTCCTTGACACTTGAACCGCAATGCCCAATCATCCTCCTGTGGGGGAGAGGGAGGGCCCAGACAGAGCCTGAGTCTTGTCCCCCAGGAAGTCTTGCAGGGACACAGGCCAATCATGGGGCTTTGCCTCCAGTTTCTGTGTCCTGGACCTCAGCAGCTGGAACTGCTGCTCTGGCTTTAATTGGTGCCACAATTCTGAGACACCAGAAGCTGCAGAATTAGCCCTCCATCAGATAGAGAAGACTTATTAGAGGCCCTGAGTGGCCATGTAGCAGCTGGCATTGTAGGGTCTCTTTTTGTCCAGATAGTGGAAAGTGTTATTGAGGAGAGAGAGAGGATTTTCAAGGGGAGAGAGGTTATTGAAGAGAGAGAGAGAGAGAGAGACTTTGGCAGGTGGGAGATACACTTCAGTATTGCTTGGAGGAGCTGGGTGATGACCTATGAGATGCCCTTAAGGAAGAGAGACAGTTACTGAGAGGACAGGCTGTGCTCCTGGAAAATTCCTTAGCAGCAGTGAGGGGGGAGGCAGCAGGACAGTCCACATTACAGAAGGTCGTGGGGTGGGGAGGAGGAAAGAGCGGTGCCTTCAGCTCTGGAGATGGTAGAGGAGGTGTCTCCACTCTTCCCCAATTCTGGAGAAAGCCCCATCTATCTCTAGGAGGTTCTTCACCCTAGACCAATTCCCCACTAAGAGCTCCCCAATTGGAAGCCCCACGTATAAGGGGTTCCAGAGTGAAGCTGCACCCTCTGCCGCTGCAGCCACTGGGGCCTTCCCATCATCCCTAGTGGCAGCCTGCCCAAGAAGCACACCCATTTAGACAGATTTTAGGTTCAGAGGTCCTGCCAAGTACTGCCAGATGTAACTCTGGGGGGTAAAATCCAAGGGCCAAATACCTCTGAAACTGAAGTCAAAGGGAGAAATAAAGTTTAAAAAAACATTTATTTCTTACAAGCAGTCCGTCCTGTCTCTCTCTTGATGAGGCTGCAGCAGCAGAGCGCTCCACCCAACCTCTCCAGTCCAGATAAACCCTCACACACCCTTGTAATTACCTACTGATATGTAGATGGACTACTATTCTCCACCCCTTGGAAACACCTATTGATATACAGATACACTAAAGCCAGGTGAGAGATTCTGGAAATATAACAATTTTACCTACACTTATAAAATAACTCTGACAGCTATTCTAATAAATCCTAGTTTTCTCTCACAGAGGTCATTGTGCACAGTCACTAGACAGGTCAATTTGACCATCTTCTTCACAGAATCATATTGGCCTTGTTTTATCACCTAATGTTGAATAGCAACAGCCACTTGACGGTTTCCCTTGTCTCCTGGTATATTAGTTTCCTATTATTGCTGTAACAAATTACTGCAAACTTGGTGGTTTAAAACAACACACATTTATCAACTTATAGTTCCGAAAATCAGAAGTCCAAAGTGGATCTCCCAGGCCCAAAATCAAGGTGTTCTCAGAGTTGTGTGGTGTTCACAGGGCTGTGTTACTCTGGAGTATCTATCTAAAGAAGAATTCCTTTTCTTGCCTTTTCCAGTTTCTAGAGGCTGTGTGCATTCCTTGTTTCATGGCCTTGTTCCATCTTCAAAGCCAACAATGGACTGCCAAGTCTTTCTCACATTATCTCTCTCTGATACTGGCTCCTCTGCTTCCTTGTCCACATTTAAGAACCCTTGTGAGGTGGAGCCAAGATGGCGGTGTGAGTAGAGCAGCGGAAATCTCCTCCCAAAACAACATATATTTATGAAAATATAACAAAGACAACTCTTCCTAGAATAGAGACCAGAGGACACAGGACAACATCCAGACCACATCCACACCTGCAAGAACCCAGCGCCTTGCAAAGGGGGTAAGATACAAGCCCCAGCCCGGCGGGACCCAAGCACCCCTCAACCCAGCTCCCAGCAGGAGGAGAGGAGTCAGAGCAGGGAGGGAGAGGGAGCCAAGAACTGCTAATCACCCAGCCCCAGCCATCCGGACCAGAGCACAGACAGTGCATGTGTGGGGTCCTGGATACTAGGGAAACAGGACAGCAAGACCTGTGAGTGGGTTCCTGAGGCCAGCACCTGGGGAAAAAGAAAAGTGAGCAGCTTTTTTTTTTTTAATTATTTATTTAAATTTTTTTTTTTTGCCAGTGCTTTTTGGAAGTCTTAAAGGGACAAGGACCACAAAACCAGACAGAAGTGTACCGGGACACTTAGTCCAGCAGCAGGGAATCTGCGGATCTCTGGGCACTCTAACTCCCTGGGCAGCAGGGAGCACGGAGGCCCCTCTCGGAGATAAACAGCCTCCCGGCCGCTTCCCCTCCAACGTGGCTCCACCATATCGGAGCAGCAGCCCGAGTCAAGCAACACCCACAGCAACAGTGGAGATAAACCCCATAACAGCCGGGCAGGAATCAGAAGCCCTGTCTGCACATAGCTGCCCAGCACAAGCCACTAGAGGTCGCTGTTCTCCCAGGAGAGGAAGGGCACAAACCAATAAGAAGGAAAGTTCTTCCAGCCATCACTCGTGACACCTCTGCAAACTATCTCTATCACCATGAAAAGGCAAAATTACAGGCAGACAAAGATCACAGAGTAAACACCTGAGAAGGAGACAGACCTAACCAGTCTTCCTGAAAAAGAATTCAAAATAAAACCCATAAACATGCTGACAGAGATGCAGAGAAATATGCAAGAGCTAAGGGATGAAGTCCGGAGGGAGATTACAGATGCTTGGAAAGATATTACAGAAGTGAAACAAACTCTGGAAGGATTTATGAGCAGAATGGATAAGAAGCAAGAGGCCATTGATGGAATAGAAACCAGAGAACAGGAACGTATAGAAGCTGACATAGAGAGAGATAAAAGGATCTCCAGGGATGAAACAATATTAAGAGAACTGTGTGACCAATCCGAAAGGAACAATATGCTTATTATAGGGGTACCAGAAGAAGAAGAGAGAGGAAAAAAGGGTAGAAAGTGTCTTTGAAGAAATAATTCCTGAAAACTTCCCCAAACTGGGGGAGGAAATAATCGAACAGACCATGGACATACACAGAACTCTCAACAGGAAGGACCCAAGGAGGACAACACCAAGACACATAATAATTAAAATGGCAAAGATCAAGGACAAGGAAAGAGTTTCAAAGGCAGCTAGAGAGAAAAAGGTCAACTATAAAGGAAAACCCATCAGGCTATCATCAGACTTCTCGACAGAAACCTTACAGGTCAGAAGAGAATGGCATGATATACTTAATGCAATGAAACAGAAGGGCCTTGAAACAAGGATACTGTATCCAACATGATTATCATTTAAATATGATAGAGGGATTAAACAATTCATAGATAAGCAAAAGTTGAGGGAATTTGCCTGCAACAAACCACCTCTACAGGGTATTTTAGAGGGACTGTTCTAGACGGGAGCACTCCTAAAACTAAACAGATGTCACCAGAGAAAATAAAATCACAGAAAAGAAAGCAGACCAACCAAATACTAACTAAAGGAAAAAACATAAAATCAACTACCCACTAAAAGCAGTTAAAGGAAACACAAAAGAGCACAGAATAAAACAACCAACATATAAAGAATGGAGGAGGAGGAGTAAGAAGGGAGAGAAGAAAAGAATCTCCAGACAGTGTATATAACACCTCAATAAGCGAGCTAAGTTAGGCAGTAAGATACTAAAAAGGCTAACCTTGAACCTTTTGTAATCACGAATCTAAAGCCTACAATGGCAAAAAGTACATATCTTTCAATAGTCACCCTAAATGTAAATGGACTGAATGCACCAATCAAAAGACACAGAGTAATAGAATGGATAAAAAAGCAAGACCCATATATATGCTGCTTACAAGAAACTCACCTCAAACCCAAAGACATGCACAGACTAAAAGTCAAGGGATGGAAAAACATATTTCAGGCAAACAACAGAGAAAAGAAAGCAGGCGTTGCAGTACTAATATCAGACAAAATAGACTTCAAAACAAAGAAAGTAACAAGAGATAAAGAAGGACATTACATAATGATAAAGGGCTCAGTCCAACAAGAGGATGTAACCATTCTAAATATATATGCACCCAACACAGGAGCACCAGCATATGTGAAATAAATACTAACAGAACTAAAGGGGGAATTAGACTGCAATGCATTCATTTTAGGAGACTTCAACACGCCACTCACCCCAAAGGATAGATTCACTGGGCAGAAAATAAGTAAGGACACGGAGTCACTGAACAACACATTAGAACAGATGGACCTAATAGACATCTATAGAACTCTACATCAAAAAGCAACAGGATACACATTCTTCTCAAGTTCACATGGAACATTCTCCAGAATAGACCACATACTAGCTCACAAAAAGAGCCTCAGTAAATTCCAAAATATTGAAATTCTACCAACCAACTTTTCAGACCACAAAGGTATAAAAGTAGAAATAAATTCTACAAAGAAAACAAAAAGGCTCACAAACACATGGAGGCTTAACAACATTCTCCTAAATAATCAATGGATCAATGAACAAATTAAAATAGAGATCAAGGAATATATAGAAACAAATGACAACAACACAAAGCCCCAACTTCTGTGGGACACAGCGAAAGCAGTCTTAAGAGGAAAGGCACACTTGAAGAAGGAAGAACAATCCCAAATGAATAGTCTAACAACACAATTATCGAAACTGGAAAAAGAAGAACAAATGAGGCCTAAAGTCAGCAGAAGGAGGGACATAATAAAGATCAGAGAAGAAATAAACAAAACTGAGTAGAATAAAACAATAGCAAGAATCAATGAAACCAAGAGCTGGTTCTTTGAGAAAATAAACAAAATAGATAAGCCTCTAGCCAAACTTCTTAAGAGAAAAAGAGAATCAACACAAATCAACAGAATCAGAAATGAGAATGGAAAAATCATGACAGACTCCACAGAAATACAAAGAATTATTAAAGACTACTATGAAAACCTATATGCCAACAAGCTGGAAAACCTAGAATAAATGGACAACTTCCTTGAAAAATATAACCTTCCAAGACTGACTAAGGAAGAAACACAAAAGTTAAACAAACCAATTACATGCAAAGAAATAGAAACGGTAATCAAAAAACTACCCAAGAACAAAACGCCCGGGCCAGACGGATTTACCTCAAAATTTTATCAGACACACAGAGAAGACATAATACCCATTCTGCTTAAAGTTTTCCAAAAAAATAAAAGAGGAGGGAATACTCCAAAACTCATTCTATGAAGCCAACATCACCCTAATATCAAAACCAGGCAAAGACCCCACCAAAAAAGAAAATAACAGACCAATATCCCTGATGAATGTAGATGCAAAAATACTCAATAAAATATTAGCAAACAGAATTCAAAAATATATCAAAAGGATCATACACCATAACCAAGTGGGATTCATCCCAGGGATGCAAGGATGGTACAACATTCCAAAATCCATCAACAGCATCCACCACATCAACAAAAAGAAAGACAAAAACCACATGATCATCTCAATACATGCTGAAAAAGCATTTGACAAAATTCAACATCCATTCATGGTAAAAACTCTCAGCAAAATGGGTACAGAGGGCAAGTACCTCAACATAATAAAGGCCATATATGATGAACCCACAGCCACCATTATACTGAACAGCAAGAAGCTGAAAGCTTTTCCTCTGAGATGGGGAACAAGACAGGGATGCCCACTCTCCCCACTGTTATTTAACATAGTACTGGAGGTCCTAGCCATGGCAATCAGACAAAACAAAGAAATACAAGGAATCCAGATTGGTAAAGAAGAAGTTAAACTGTCACTATTTGCAGATGACATGATATTGTACATAAAAAACCCTAGAGACTCCACTCCAAAACTACTAGAACTGATATTGGAATACAGGAAAGTTGCAGGATACAAAACCAACACACAGAAATCTGTGGCTTTCCTATACACTAACAATGAACCAATAGAAAGAGAAATCAGGAAAACAACTCCATTCACAATTGCATCAAAAAGAATAAAATACCTAGGAATAAACCTAACCAAACAAGTGAAAGACCTATACCCTGAAAACTACAAGTCACTCTTAAGAGAAATTAAAGGGGACACTAACAAATGGAAACTCATCCCATGCTCATGGCTAGGAAGAATTAATATCGTCAAAATGGCCATCCTACCCAAAGCAATATACAGATTTGATGCAATCCCTTTCAAATTACCGGCAACATTCTTCAACGAACTGGAACAAATAGTTCAAAAATTCATATGGAAACACCAAAGACCCCGAATAGCCAAAGCAATCCTGAGAAAGAAGAATAAAGTAGGGGGGATCTCACTTCCCAACTTCAAGCTCTACTACAAAGCCATAGTAACCAAGACAATTTGGTACTGGCACAAGAACAGAGCCACAGATCAGTGGAACAGATTAGAGACTCCAGACATTAACTGAAACATATATGGTCAATTAATATTTGATAAAGGAGCCATGGACATACAATGGCAAAATGACAGTCTCTTCAACAGATGGTGCTGGCAAAACTGGACAGCTACATGTAGGAGAATGAAACTGGACCACTGTCTAACACCATACCCAAAAGTAAATTCAAAATGGATCAAAGACCTGAATGTAAGTCATGAAACCATAAAACTCTTAGAAAAAAACATAGGCAAAATCCTCTTAGACATAAACATGAGTAACCCCTTCTTGAACATATCTCCCTGGGCAAGGAAAACAACAGCAAAAATGAACAAGAGGCACTATATTAAGCAGAAAAGCTTCTCTACAGCAAAAGACACCATCAATAGAACAAAAAGGTACCCTACAGTATGGGAGAATATATTTGTAAATGATAGATCCAATAAAGGCTTGATGTCCAAAATTTATAAAGAGCTCACACACCTCAACAAACAAAAAACAAATAATCCAACTAAAAACTGGGCAGAGGAACTGAACAGACAGTTCTCCAAAAAAGAAATACAGATGGCTAACAGACACATGAAAAGATGCTCCACATCATTAATTATCAGAGAAATGCATATTAAAACCACAATGAGGTATCACTTCACGCCAGTAAGGATGGCTACCATCCAAAAGACAAACAACAACTAACGTTGGTGAGGTTGTGGAGAAAGGGGAACCCTCCTACACTGCTGCTGGGAATGTAAATTAGTTCAACCATTGTGGAAAGCAGTATGGAGGTTCCTCAAAATGCTCAAAATAGACTTACCATTTGACCCAGGAATTCCACTCCTAGGAATTTACCCTAAGAATGCAGCACTCCAGTTTGAGAAACACAGATGCACCCCTATGTTTATTGCAGCACTATTTACAATAGCCAAGAATTGGAAGCAACCTAAGTGTCCATCAGTAGATGAATGGACAAAGAAGATGTGGTACATATACACAATGGAATATTATTCAGCCATAAGAAGAAAACAAATCCTACCATTTGCAACAACATGGATGGAGCTAGAGGGTATTTGCTCAGTGAAATAAGCCAAGCGGAGAAAGAGAAATACCAAATGATTTCACTCATCTGTGGAGTATAAGAACAAAGGAAAAACTGAAAGAACAAAACAGCAGCAGAATCACAGAACCCAAGAATGGACTAACAGGTACCAATGGGAAAGGGACTGGGTAGGATGGATTGGTAGGGAGGGATAAGGGGGGGGAAAAGAAAGTGAATATTATGATTAGCATGCATAATGTGGGGGGTGGGAGAAAGGGGAGGGCTGTGCAACACAGAGAAGACAAGTAGTGATTCTACAACATTTTCTTATGCTGATGGACAGTGACTGTAAGGAGGTTTGTGGGAGGGACCTGGTATAGGGGAGAGCCTAGTAAACATTTTTTTAATGTAATTGCAGATTAATGATAACAAAAAAAAAAGAAAAAGGGGATTACTCCCTGATAGGATAAAACTAACTACAAATCACCAATTAATGCATGCTTTACATATCCTTAATTTTGATCATTTAAAGGGTGTCAGACGATCAGCTATGGAAGTACATTTTTCTGCTAATATTCCTTTCTCTTAAAAAAAAAAAGCAGTTCCTGTGTGGAGATCTCCAATAAGTTCTTCACAATGGTATAAAGGGCATATCAAAGTGTGGGCAAAGGGTTTGTTTGTGTTTATACAGAGGATCAAAGTCTAATTTGGCTACGCAGAAAACGAATTAAGATACAATATGAAGAAGTACTTCCAACATCAACATTCTCTGGAAGAGTCATTCCAGAAGATGATCATCAAAAAACTTCAACAAAGATCCTGGTGCTGTTGCAGTTGTAGCTGCATTCATCCCACTGGTTCCTGGACTTGCCATTGGAATGAAGAAGGAGATATCTAAGCTGGCCTGTGCATACAGTAAAACAACAAATTTGACTGGATCTATACTGTCAGAACTCAACCAAAAATTAGGAGAAGTGCAAGTTGCAGCACTCCAAAATCTTGCAGCTATAGACTATCTACTGTTAAAAGAACATCTGGGATGTGAACAGTTCCCAGGAATGTGTTGTTTTAATTTGTCTGATTTTTCTCAAAATATTCAAATTCAGTTAGACAATATCCATCATATCATTGATAAGTTTTCACAAATACCTAGGGTAACTAACTGGTTTTCTTGGTTTCACTGGATATGGCTGGTAATTGTATGTCTGCTTTGGTTATGTAGCTGTATTCCTAATATGTTAATGTGTACATGCAATTTAATTAGTAATTTAAGACCTATACATGCTTATTTTACACTAAAAGAATATATGTCAAAGAAATAATCAATCTTCCCATGTTTTCTTCCATCTGCTACTTCTATCTCTTCTCTTCTTCCTTCCTAATTACAACCCCTAAGTAGAATTCGTGCCTCATATCAAAATTACTGAGTATCATAATTCTTCCAAGTGGTAAAGATACCTCAGGACAAATGCTGGGCATTGAAAGCACAGGGGATAAATCTGCAAAGAAGTAAAAAGCTAACCTTTTCAAACAATATGGCCTCTCTCTCACTTACCAACTTTACATTTCCCTGTATGGCCCCGGAAGATGACTGGTTAGCCAGAGATGGGTAAGATTCCTCAAGGGAGGAACAACCTAAGACAGGCACAGTCACAGGGGGGCCATCAGGTGAGAAATTGGGGATCAACAGAGGTGAGGCTTAGAACCTCACCCCGCCCTGTTTTGAGAGAAATCTTCTGCATCCGTGGATGTCTTGTTGCCCTTGTCTAGCTTGGATTAATACTTAGTCTATAGGCACACACCTGATCATCTACATTTGCCCTCTTACAGCACTAAACTATGTTTTCTACCTTTATCTTGCATCTACCTACCACTTCAGCATTTTATTAAAAAAATAATGATAATAATAATAAGGGAGAAATGTGGGATTCACATATAAATCAAGTATAAAAATCAAACGAATAATCATAATTGACCTGATTGTTTATAGTTCATGATGCATGATCAAAATCGAAAGTTTCTGTGATGACTGCCCTTGCACTGTTCACCATGTAAGAACTTATTCACTTTGTAAGCACTTGTTCACCATGTAAAAACTTGTTCGTTATGCTTCAGAAGATTGGAGACTGTTGAGAATTAGGCTTGGGATTGATTAATGATTGTGCATTGAGTTCCCTATACAGAATTTTATTGTTGTTAACAACCATATGATCAATAAATATGAGAGATGCCCTCTCAAAAAAAAAAAAAGCCTGCAACAAATCGCCCAGCCCACCCATTGGGATGGGTGATGGTAGAGAAGGCTGAGTAAAGACCTTCACCCCTAGAGGTAGTAAGAAGGTGCTCCTCCTTCTCCCCACTGTACTGGTGTCAGAGGAGGCAAGTGGAAGGTCAGGATATTTACAACTGCTTCCAGCCAGGGAAGGATCAGTAGAAGCCTAATGGGGAACTAGAACTTCCACCCCATTTCAGTAGAAATAAGGCAAGGAGCACCACCTGATGTATTAACAGAGGCCCAGTGGAAAACCTGAACTTCTACCCCTATCTAAGAGTAACAAAGGCACCACCCCAACTCTCATTAATTCCCTGCCAGATGGAAAATCAGTTGAAACAGAAGGTTTATGTAAGATCAAGGGTCTTATAATATGAAAATGTCAATAATTGTTTGGCATACCAAGAGCTAGGAAGATCTCAAACTAAATGAAACAAAATCAGTAGACTCCAATATTGGAATGACAGAGATAATAGAATTATTAAGCTATGATTTTAAAGAACTCATTACAAAAAAATATGCTTAAACCAGCAATTAAAAACATGCTTTAAACAAATAAACAAATAGAAAGCCCCTGCAAAGAAATAGGAATTATCATCAAAGAAACATATGGAAACTTTAAAACTAAAAAAAATAAATAACCAGAGCAAAAGGCATGGTGGATGAACTCAACAGCAGAAAGAAGAGACAGAGTAAAGAATCAAAGAACTGAAAGATAGAAGAATAGGAGTAATCCAATATGAACAAAAAATAGCAAACAGACTGAAAAAGAACAAAATAAATATGCACAAGTACACACTAATATAAATGATTAAATAAACAAATAAATGGAGGAGAAAGGGCAAATCTCTTTTGCAGGAGAATTCCAAATAATTTATGTAGAAAATCCACCCTCAAGGAGGGGAACCATAAATCTCTACTCCTTAGTGTATGGGCTGCACATAGTGACTTTCTTGAAAGGAGCAGAGTAGAGAATAGAGGGAAAAAAGAGTAATTTTACAGTGGTGAAACCTGACAAATGCTACCTCAATCAGGTGATTGAAGTCAGTATCAATAGTATAATAATAACTTATCCCATGATATCATGTGATTAAAAATGGCACTTTAGCTCTATGGTTTTCCTCGAAATGGTAACTCCAGTCTAAACATAAGAAAAAAAATCAGACAAATTCCAACAGAGGTCATCCTACAAAATACTTGACTAGTACTCCACAAAACTGTTAGAATTACTCGAAAACAAGGAAAGTCCAAGAAACTGTTACAGCCAAAAAGAGCCTAAGGAAACATAAAAATTAACTGTAACATAGTATTGCACATGGGTTGCTGGAACAGAAAAATATATTATGTTAAGAACAAAGGAAATATGAATAAACTATGGACATTAGTCAATAAAAAAAAAAGAACCCTTGTGATTACCTTGGGCCCATTTTGATAATCAAGAATAATCTCCCTACTTCAAGGTCATCTGATTAGCAATCTTAATTCCATCAGCAACCTTAATTCCTTTTTGCTATGTAAAGTAACAGATTCTGGGGATTAGGACATGAACCTCCTTGGGGGCCCATTATTCTTCCTACCACACCAAGACTTGCTTAGCTCTCTCCAGTTCACACTGTATCCCCCTGACAACTTGCTTTACTGTTCACCCCTGCATGAGAACTTCCTCTAAATGCTCATGAAATCCTATATCCAACCTGCTCTCCTCTACTAGCCTTTGAAGCATTGCATAACCAGGTCTGGCCACCACTATTACCTATTTCCCTCTACTGTCCTTCCTCACTCCACCCTCCTCTCCAGGCAGGCCAAGATTAACCATAGACTAGGCCTCAAAAAGAACCTCAATTCAGAAGAAAGTGGGTATTATTATTAGCATGCATAATGTGGGGGGTGGGAGAAAGGGGAGGGCTGTGCAACACAGAGAAGACAAGTAGTGATTCTACAACATTTTGCTATGCTGATGGACAGTGACTGTAATGGGGTTTGTGTGGGGGACTTGGTGTAGGGGAGAGCCTAGTAAACATAATATTCTTTATCTAATTGTAGATTAATGATAACAAAAAAAAGAGAAAGAAAAGGGGGATTACTCCCTGATAGGATAAAACTAACTGCAAATCAATGATTAATGCATGCTTTACATATCCTTAATTTTGATATTTTAAAGGGTGTCAGATGAACAGCTATGGAAGTACATTTTTCTAATAATATTCCTTACTCTTAAAAAAAAAAAAAGACCAGTTCCTGTGTGGTGATCTCCAATAGGTTCTTCACATGGTATAAAGGTCATATCAAAGTGTGGGCAAAGGGTTTGTTTGTGTTTATACAGAGGATCAAAGCCTAATTTGGCTACCCAGAAAATGAATTAAGATACAATATGAAGAACTTCGAACATCAACATCCTCTGGAAGAGTCATTCCAGAAGATGATCATCAAAAAACTTCAACAAAGATCCTGGCGCTGTTGCAGTTGTAGCTGCATTCATCCCACTGGTTCCTGGACTTGCCATTGGAATGAAGGAGATATCTAAGCTGGCCTGTGCATACAGTAAAACAACAAATTTGACTGGATCTACACTGTAGGAACTCAACCAAGAATTAGGAGAAGTGTAAGACTATAGACTATCTACTGTTAAAAGAACATATGGGATGTGAAAAGTTCCCAGGAATGTGTTGTTTTAATTTGTCTGATTTTTCTCAAAATATTCAAATTCAGTTAGACAATATCCATCATATCATTGATAAGTTTTCACAAATGCCTAGGGTACCTAACTGGTTTTCTTGGTTTCACTGGATATGGCTGGTAATTGTAGGTCTGCTTTTGTTATGTAGCTGTATTCCTAATATGTTAATGTGTGTATGCAATTTAATTAGTAGTTTGTTAAAACCTATACATGCTTATGTTGCACTACAAGAAGATATGTCAAAGAAATAATCAATCTTCCCATGTTTTCTTCCATCTGCTACTTCTATAGCTTTTCTTCTTCCTTCCTAATTACAACCCTTTAGTAGAATTCGTGCCTCATATCAAAATTACCAAGTATCATAATTCTTCCAAGTGGTAAAGATACCTCAAGACAAATGCTGGGCATTGAAAGCACAGGGGATAAATCTGCAAAGAAGTAAAAAGCTAACCTTTTCAAACAATATGGCTTCTCTCTCACTTACCAACTTTACATTTCCCTGTATGGCCCCGGAAGATGACTGGTTAGCCAGAGACGGGTAAGATTCCTCAAGAGAGGAACAACTTAAGACAGGCACAGTCACAGGGGGGCCATCAGGTGAGAAATTGGGGATCAAAAGAGGTGAGGCTTAGAAGCTCACCCCCTCCTGTTTTGAGAGAAATCTTCTGCATCCGTGGATGTTTTGTTGTCCTTGTCTAGCTTGGATTAATACTTAGTCTATAGGCACACACCTGATCATCTACATTTGCCCTCTTACAGCACTAAACTATGTTTTCTACCTTTATCTTGCATCTACCTACCACTTCAGCATTTTATTAAAAAAATAATGATAATAATAATAAGGGAGAAATGTGGGATTCACATATAAATCAAGTATAAAAATCAAACAGATAATCATATCTGACTTGATTGTTTATAGTTCATGATGCGTGATCAAAACTGAAAGTTTCTGTGATATGACTGCCCTTGCACTGTTCACCATGTAAGAACTTATTCACTATGTAAGAACTTGTTCACCATGTAAGAACTTGTTTGTTATGCTTCAGAAGATTGGAGACTGTTGAGAATTAGGCTTGGGATTGATTAATGATTGTGCATTGAGTCCCCTATACAGAAGTTTATTGTTGTTAACAACCATTTGATCAATAAATATGAGAGATGCCCCCTCAAAAAATAAAATAAATAAAAAAGAACCTCAATTCATTCCAAACACACATCTGAAAACTTCCTCTTATCACAGAGCAATAATATGAGAAATCGATTCAAGTCAGGGAAGCACAGCACAAATGTTAAAAGCATGGCCTTAGATTTTAGAACAATCTAGTTAATATCCTGATTTGCTAAGTTACGTTGGACAAGTGACTTAATTCCTGAGCCCTAGCTTTCTTACCTACAAAATCAATAAAACCATACCTCCTTCAAAGAATTTTGGGGAGAATCAATGATAGAATGAGTACAAATTCTTAGCCCTGTGCCTCATAGTACATAATAAGGATTCAATAATGTTGCATAATGTTATTATTATTGATATCACGTTCTAGGGACTATGTTAAGTGTCAAGATAGAGTCTCTGACCTCCTGGAGCTTACAGTCTAATGGTACATACAGACAAGTGGAGCTTACAGACTAATGGGACATACAGACAATTCAAAAGCCAGTTGCATCTGGGAATTGTTCACAGTGCTACACAAACACCTCAGAGGGCTGCAAACCTGGCTCCCCATCTGTCTTCCCATGCACTTGGCTTTTGGGCCTGTCTGGGACATAACCCTTTCTCCATTGCTCTCTGTAGCATGCAAGGAAGATTTACAGCTTCAGTAGTACTCAGCAGGAGGCAGTTTGAAAACAATGAATGGAAAGAGGCCTGAATGGCTGAATAACTAGACCCAATAATAAACAAGACCCTTGCTCAGAGTTCTCAGCTGGATGACAGGGTAAGAATCTCAAAGCCAGAGCTTAAATGGTTTTTCTAAACATTAGTCATTCAGATTTCACATCTTAGTGATTAAAACAATAACAATAACTACAAAAATACTGCACTGGTGAATGGTGGCCAGTGGTTAGGAATGAAAGGGAGAAGGAGGGTGGTGGATGCAATTATAAAGGGGCATGTTTTCATCTGAACTGAACAAGGTTGAAAGGATCAGTTCAATTTCTACTGCAATGGTGCTGTGTTAAACTTGTATAGAAGTAGAATTAGATGGTGGTGGTTGTACAGTATTGTAAATACACTAAAAACCATGGAAGTGTACACTTTAAAAAGGTTACAATAGTGAAAAAGTGTCTATAAAGGGGCTAGAACTAAATACACACACAGATACAAATGAGTGAAAGCAAAGCTAGGAAAAATCTGAATAAGACCATGGCTTGTATCAACATTAGTATCTTGGTTGTGATACTGTACTCTAGTTTTCCAAAAGGTCACTAATGGGAGAAACTGGACAAAGGGCACAGTAGGATCTCTATTATTTCTTATATCTACATGTAAATCTACAATTATTTCAATAAAAACTTCAACTTAAAAAAAGTCTGTGATTTTGTTGAACAATCTTCTAGTAGTCTCTGCAGATAATGGAGAAGTAAATGCTTTTGTTTCATTCATCAGAAACATTTCCTAAATGTGAACTTTGTCCTATCAGGTTCAAAGACGTCATGCTACCCCAAGAATTCACCATTCTTGACTGACTACACATTAAAGAGCCAGGAAGTTTCTAAAAAGTGTCCTATCCTGAGAAGGTTTATTTGTTCAATCTGTATTTCATGCCTAAGATGCATTTATTTTAGAGATCAGGAAATAAAAACAAATAGCATTTATAAAAGTGCTCCCTTCAATCAGTTTTGCTGTGGGGCAAAATATCCCCTTTCACTCCGGTTTTTCAGCCAAATTTACTGAATTCAAACAGGGACACTCACCTATGTGCAAATTTGAAGAATATATGGTACAAAACTGCCATAGTTATACCTAGATATTCATAATCCTAACAGTAGCTGTTTTCCTGCCCTATCTTCTCCATCTGTGTCTTCCTCCCCCAAACCACAATTTACTTTGACTAAAGAACAGGCATTCTGTGCACTGTACCTGCTTCATGCCCTCCACACTTCATGTCTGATTTATCCATTATGCTTTCATATATCTTGCCAATGGGTTTCAACCCAGGGCAAGTTTGCTATGGATTCACTGTGACCAAAGAAATTGACAGCAAAACGTTCTTTGGGGTGAAAGGGTTTATTACCCGGCTTCTTCTCCCAATGGTAGGATGAGCACTAGCATCTCTGCCTCTGCACAGAGCACTGGACCGAGCTCTATATATAGCTAAATAATAACGTATTGCCTAAAGATGTGGCAGTGGCAGCCTAGCAACAGGCCAGTTACATCATCAAGTGGTTTAAGTTCAGTGAGGATCCTGGCCATAGAAAACCAAACTTCCCCACACCCCACCCCTACAGGATTCTCGCCTTATAATCTACACGCTTTCAATCTTCCGCAATGGTCCCTGTGCGAGAAAGCTGGAGCACTGTAACCAGATTCCACAATAGCAACAGAGGATAACAACAACTTAGAGATAATAACAAAAATTAAGATACAACAAGATTTTGATACAGGTGACAAAAATTATAATAATCCTCAAGCCAGAGGAAGTTCCCGATCCACAAAGATTTCAGGGGCCATAAGACACATGTTTTAATGACACCAACATAGGCAAATCTTGTCCATCAGGTAGGATGCATGCAAGAGAGTGGTCCTGTGATAGGACTGTAGCAGGAAGGGAGTCCCTTCCAGGTCTAGTATACCATGCTTTTACTCCTTTCCCCATGGGGTTACTGAAGGGTCTATATATAGTGCTACTGGAGGTGCGTGCACTGGCCACAATGATAAAACAAAACTCCCCGGTAAGATGCTCTTACCTTCTGGCCGTTCAGGGTATATTACTGTGACCTTTGGGGGCCACTCTGCAGTTATTCCAGGAATACACTGGAGGCCAGCTTCCAGGCCTTGTCCCCAAGGTGCCAGGAGAGCCAGCCATCATTGGTCCATGTGCTGAAAGGTCCAAGGCCACATCCACTCAATGGAGTCTCTGGGGTTCAGTGCAGTTGTGCAGTTGGTGCTGGCAGCAAGATGTTATTCTGGTGGCCGCACCTTGGCTTCAGTGATTCTTCCTTTGTTTGTACTTGCAGTTGTATACGGGAGACAGCCATATGTGTTAACATGTCTACAGGGCTCAGAGCTCTCTTTCGAGGTCTCTCATTCAAATGCCATAGCACGGTCCGTAAGACGACTGAGCATTCCCACACACTATTGGTATCTGACTTTTTCTGGATTTTAACAAGCCATTGTGCCTCCCTATGATGCCTGCTGTGGTAGGATTGTATGGCACATGAAACTTCCATTTGATTCCGAGCTGTCACACCCATTCTTGGAGTGTATGTCCAGTAAAATGGGTGCCCTGATCACTCACAATTACCTGTGGTCGACCATAGGCGGCAAAGAGATGCTCCAGGCCTCTTTTGGTCACCTGCTGGTCTGCACAAGGGGTAGGAAGAACAACCAGGAGTCCAGTAGTTGTGTCCACACAAGTCGTCTTGTACTGATATCCTTCTGACACAGGTAGAGGCCCAATATACTCTATCTTCCACCTGACAAGGGTATAGGCTCCTTAACTATTGTCCCATGTTGCTATGGAACTCAGTATAAGTCCCTTTTAGAGCACATGACAAACTCCTGCCAGGGTCTTCTAATTTATTTGAAGGTCAAAGACAAGCCCCATCAACAGACTACTCCCACATTATCTTTTGCCCCACATGGAACAAATATTGTAACCATTGGGCTACATCAGAGGCAGGCTTTCCTTCTAAACAACATATCTGGGCCAGTTTATCTGCTTCATCATTTCCTGCAGATGCCAGGGGCAAATGACCTGTCACAATGTATACTGTAATTATTTTAGTCTGACCACAGGCCCCTAAGTCTTGCCATAATTCTTTACCTCAAAGGGGTCGGTGACCAACCAGCCAGTTGGCATGGTACCAGGTTGGTAGCCACAGGGCTAAGCCCCTATATAGATAGCCAGCTGTCAGTGCAGACAAATATAGGGGAGGGCTCCTGGCTGATCACAAGCCACACGGCCTGCAACTTGGCCCATTGGCTGCTCTTCCCCTTCCCATCTTCCATCCATATTGTCTCAGTCTTAGGAGGAAAAGCTATGTCCCTCCATTTTGGGGGCTGCCGGCAGCTGGAGCCATCTATGTACCATGCATCTTCGGGTATAGGGGCTCTTCCCGCCCGATAGGGACTCTCTAATACTAATGGTTCCAAAACAAGTTCTTTCTGCTTTTCACTAATATATGTCACTGGCCTTAACAAGCATTGGAGTTCTTCACTCAAGGGGCTACTAGAGAGGGCACTACGCTGCTGTAGGTTAAGCACCCCACTTAGCTAGTGTGGGCGTCTGTGCCACACCACACCTTGGCTTTTGGGTCCAGTCTCGTACCCACCCCAAGATGGGATAGGTGGTTATTATATTTATTGGGGCCATTCCAGTGAAAGGTTCTGTAGCCAGTAAAGGCGTGATACACGGCAGCCAGTTGTTTTTCTATCAAAGTGTATCGTACCTCTGATCCCTTCCAGAGTTGTGACCAGAATCCAATGGGTTGGCAAGTTCATTCAAGCCGCTGCCAGAGACCCCAGCCATAACCATCTTCAGTGACATGAACATCCAGCTCCCAGGGCCTTGATGGGTCTATCACACTCAAGGCCTGCATGGCCTTGACTGCCTGTTTTGCTGTAGTAAAGGCAGATGCACATGTTTCATCCCAGTCTCACCTGACGCCCTTTCATACCAACTGGTATAAGGGCCTCAGAATTTGTGCCAAGTGTGGGATAAACACTCTCCAGTAGCCTAGAAGACCCAGAAACTCCTGTAGCAATGCTATAGTTGTAATGGTACGAAAGGCTTGGACTTTATCTACAACTGCTTCTGGTATAACTTTAGTCTTACCCAACCAGATGAATTTGGCACCAAGAATTTGACAAACAAACCAGGTCCCTGATTGTTCACAGCCCATCCTTTCTCCTGTAAATGTTGCAGCAGTCTAGGTGCTGCACCTTCTTGATCTGAAAGAGAATCGGACATGAGCACGACATCATCAATATAATGGCACAGCTGCAACGTTTGCAGTTTCTCCCATGTAGCCAAGTCCTGGGCTACAAGTCCATGACAGATGGTGGGGCTGTGGAGGTATCCCTGTGGGAAAACAGTGAAAGTGCATTGTCATCCTTCCCACATGAAGGCAAACTGTTCCTGATTTTCCTGCTCAATGGCAATGGACAAGAAGGCATTAGCAAGATCTACCACGTAACAGTACGTTCCTAGTTCATAGCTGAGGGCATCCATAAAGCCTGCAATAGAGGGACAGAAGAATGCATATAGGGGATATGACTTTATTCAGTTCTCTGTAATCCACAGTCATATGCCAGGAGCCATCTGGCTTTTTTACAGGCCACCCTGGAGAATTGAAAGGATTATGGGTGGGCTTTATAATACCCACCTTTTCCAACTCCTGGAGAGTTTCTCCGATTTCTTTATACCCTCCAGACAGTTTGTATTGTTTGGTATTAGTCATCCACCAAGGCACAGGCAAAGTTATGGGCAGGTGCCTAGCATGTCCCCTCAGAACTGCCTTTACCACACGTACTCTCAGTATGAACTCACCTGCAGTGGTCTGCAGCCATAGACCCTGAAGGGTATCAATTACCAAAATATACTCAGGGATAGGAGATCTATACACAGTATACTCTTTTGGGGGTAGATGCCCTATTCCCAAAGGGATTTGGGCTTATTTCAGTCTGATAGCCTTCCCCCATATCCATCTATAATAGTGGGGGTCCTGGGGAACTGCTCAGGGTTACCATGAATCAGTGAACATTCAGCCTCTGTGACCACCAGAACCAGGACACGTTGTATGTTCACTGGGAACCAATGGATAGCTATTTCAACATGTGGCCTCTGGTCCCCCCGGATCCCTCAGGGCAGACACCTTGGCCTTCCCCCTCAGTCAAACCATGTTCCCCAATTACCTTCCTGTGTGGGCTCAAGTGAGGTTAGCTCATTCTCCAGCAGGAAGTCTTGCAAACACACAGGCTGGACTCGTGGCTCTGTCTCTGACCTCTGCCTCTTTGGTCTTAATGGCTGGAACTGCTGCTCTGGTTTCAGCTGTTGCCATAGCTCTAGTTAGATCCTATTTGACTTCCCATCTAATTTCCTCCCATCTGCTCCTGTCCATATTAAATCAACCCACATCTGGGTCCTTGTAACCTTCATGGGGCCCCTTTAAATTCTTCTTGTGAGTGACAGCTCTTATTTCTTTCTGGATTCTTGTTGCTTCAGCCTCTCCTAAGTCTGCTACTGTATGTGTCACCTCGCTTATGGAATTCCCTAAGTGAGGGGAAAGACGCATCAATACCATTACAGGGAATCCAGAGAAGTTTGCAGCTTCTGTTCTCATGCACCATTTCTTGGGTCTTTTCAGGAGCATGTCCTTCTTTTCTGTAGACATTTTTAATACTGTGAGAAACAGCCAACCCACAGTCCCCACTGCCTCACGGGCACTCCGTCTCTCAAAAGACCTACTTACTATACCAGGCTATCCCTACTGCCTCAGGTATCACCTCCACTTGCCTCCTGTCCTTTGCGGGGGGACACCCAAACCTCTAGGAGGCAAGCCACCTCTGACCAATACCCATGGGGGGACAATCCACTGTTTCCCCATTCACAGGGGCAGCCAGCTGAAGCACCCTCCTATAAGAGCAGCCTGTCTTTTTTCTTGGTCATCAATGAACCCTGCCGCTTCACTAATTGTCTTGCCAATGGGTTTCAGCTCCAGGCAAGTTCACTATGAATTCAATGTGACCAAAGAAAATGACAGCAAAATGTTCTTTGGGGTTGAAAGGGTTTATTAACCTGGCTTGTTCCCCACATTCCATATAAAGAGCTCCATGCAGTGCTCTGGGCTGCACAGCTGCAGGAAAGCAGAGGCTGGAGAGGTGGCAACACCAAGGACAGAAACTGAGGTGGCTGCAGAGGTAGACAGGCACAGAGACAGAGACCAGCTGCATGCAGACTCCTCTAAGCAGATGGGATTCTAGCGATTGACCTGCCACCATGGGAATAAAGTTGAGTATAAATGCTTTTACCCCAAGAATGATCCACTATCATTTTTTTTGGGTCTCACTGAATCCACAGTGAGTTTGTCCAGGGCTGAAACCCATGAATAAGTGTGGGGAAATTGGGGTTCCTATGGCCAGGATCCTCACTGAACTTAAACCACCTGATGATGTAACTGGCCTGTTGCTGGGCTGCCACTTCCACACCTTTAGGCAATGAGCTATTATTGTGCTATACAGAGAGCTCGGCCCATTGCTCTGGGCGGAGGCAGAGATGCTAGTGCTCGACCTACGGCGAGAGAATAAGCCGAGTAATAAAACTGTTCACCCCAAAGAACATTTTGCTGTCAATTTCTTTGGTCACACTGAATCCACAGCGAACTCACCCAGGGCTGAAACCCATTGGCAAGACAGTTGGCGTAGTCGTCAGGGTTCACTGTTGGCCAAGGAAAAAGACAGGCTGCCCTTATGGAAGGGGTACTTTAGTGGGCTGCCCCTGTGAATGGGGAAACAGTGGATCGTCCCCCAGTGGGTATGTGGTCTAAGGTGGCTTGCCTCCTAGAGGACTGGGCCCCACCCCAGGACTGGAGGCAAGTGGAGGTGACACCTGAGGCAGTAGGGGTGGCTCTTGATATAGTAAGCAGATCCTTTGAGAAGGAGAGTGCCCATGAGGCAGCGGGGACTGTGGGCTGGCTGCTTCTCAGAGTCTAAAGGTCCACAGAGGAGACCCGAGAAATGGTGGCATGAGAACACGAGCTGCAAACTTTAGCAGATTCCCTGAGGAGGGAAGTGGCATTGATGCAAGAGGAAGCACGAGAATGTGAGTGGCAAACCTTTGTGGATTCCCTGAGGAAGGAGATGGCCTGGATGTGGGAGGAGGCAGCATGAGAGCGCTGGCAGCAAGGTGCCATTGGAGACGACACAGCAGAACTGCCAGGTGTTCTGAAGGAGGAAGAGGCCATCAAGGAAAAGGACAAGCTCCTGAGGGAAGCACAAGTGGACGTGGCATGAGAACATCAGCTGTGAAGCATTGTGATGAAGGTAAGAGATCTTCTGAAGACAGAGGTAGCATTGCTGCAAGGCACAGTAGAAAAGGTAAAGATTGTAGCAGAGGAGGCACTCGGGGGAGGGGAGAGAAAGGTGCCATCAGCCCCAGAAATTGAGGAGCTGGGGAAGGATGAAGGGGTGGTGCAGGAGGCACTGGCACCTCCTGTATTGAAAGCACGCCCAGTGGTTGTAAAGAAAATAAAGATCCAGCAGCTGAAAGTTCCCCAAGGAGAGAAGCAGCCCCCTCCTAGGTCATGGAGCACTCTATGTTCTGCCCTATACTCAGGCTGAGCTGGTGGATTTGGGCTCCCGGTTTAGGCAGAAGCCCTCCCAGTCAATGTCAGCTTGGCTCCTGCATCTGTGGGACTTAGGGATGGATAGGACTGTTCTGTCAGGATCAGAGATGGGAAAACTGTCTTCCCTGACAGTGCAGCCTGCCTTGAGGCAGCGATTACAAAATGCACATCAGACCCCAGGGAGTCACTCCCTCCTCGATAGGCTTATGGTTGCACTTCATGCTGTATGGCCAAATCCAGGTGATCGGCCATCCTCTCCTGTTAGATGGCAGACATATGCTGAACTCCAACAAGTGCTACGAGAGCTAGGCATAAGAAATGCCATCTATAGTCCAGAGAATTATGGCCCAGATGAAGAGATTTTCACTACTGGGATGAGAAATATTGTACCTCAAATGGCTCCTACATCCCTATTTGGGTCTCTAGTGGCCATTCTTTCCCCTCACTTAGGGAATTCCATAAGCGAGGTGACACATACAGTAGCAGACTTAGGAGAGGCTGAAGCAACAAGAATCCAGAAAGAAATAAGAGCTGTCACTCACAAGAAGAATTTAAAGGGGCCCCATGAAGGTTACAAGGACCCAGATGTGGGTTGATTTAATATGGACAGGAGCAGATGGGAGGAAATTAGATGGGAAGTCAAATAGGATCTAACTAGAGCTATGGCAACAGCTGAAACCAGAGCAGCAGTTCCAGCCATTAAGACCAAAGAGGCAGAGGTCAGAGACAGAGCCACGAGTCCAGCCTGTGTGTTTGCAAGACTTCCTGCTGGAGAATGAGCTAACCTCACTTGAGCCCACACAGGAAGGTAATTGGGGAACATGGTTTGACTGAGGGGGAAGGCCAAGGTGTCTGCCCTGAGGGATCCGGGGGGACCAGAGGCCACATGTTGAAATAGCTATCCATTGGTTCCCAGTGAACATACAACGTGTCCTGGTTCTGGTGGTCACAGAGGCTGAATGTTCACTGATTCATGGTAACCCTGAGCAGTTCCCCAGGACCCCCACTATTATAGATGGATATGGGGGAAGGCTATCAGACTGAAATAAGCCCAAATCCCTTTGGGAATAGGGCATCTACCCCCAAAAGAGTATACTGTGTATAGATCTCCTATCCCTGAGTATATTTTGGTAATTGATACCCTTCAGGGTCTATGGCTGCAGACCACTGCAGGTGAGTTCATACTGAGAGTACGTGTGGTAAAGGCAGTTCTGAGGGGACATGCTAGGCACCTGCCCATAACTTTGCCTGTGCCTTGGTGGATGACTAATACCAAACAATACAAACTGTCTGGAGGGTATAAAGAAATCGGAGAAACTCTCCAGGAGTTGGAAAAGGTGGGTATTATAAAGCCCACCCATAATCCTTTCAATTCTCCAGGGTGGCCTGTAAAAAAGCCAGATGGCTCCTGGCATATGACTGTGGATTACAGAGAACTGAATAAAGTCATATCCCCTATATGCATTCTTCTGTCCCTCTATTGCAGGCTTTATGGATGCCCTCAGCTATGAACTAGGAACGTACTGTTACGTGGTAGATCTTGCTAATGCCTTCTTGTCCATTGCCATTGAGCAGGAAAATCAGGAACAGTTTGCCTTCATGTGGGAAGGATGACAATGCACTTTCACTGTTTTCCCACAGGGTTACCTCCACAGCCCCACCATCTGTCATGGACTTGTAGCGCAGGACTTGGCTACATGGGAGAAACCGCAAACGTTGCAGCTGTGCCATTATATTGATGATGTCGTGCTCATGTCCGATTCTCTTTCAGATCAAGAAGGTGCAGCACCTAGACTGCTGCAACATTTACAGGAGAAAGGATGGGCTGTGAACAATCAGGGACCTGGTTTGTTTGTCAAATTCTTGGTGCCAAATTCATCTGGTTGGGTAAGACTAAAGTTATACCAGAAGCAGTTGTAGATAAAGTCCAAGCCTTTCGTACCATTACAACTATAGCATTGCTACAGGAGTTTCTGGGTCTTCTAGGCTACTGGAGAGTGTTTATCCCACACTTGGCACAAATTCTGAGGCCCTTATACCAGTTGGTATGAAAGGGCGTCAGGTGAGACTGGGATGAAACATGTGCATCTGCCTTTACTACAGCAAAACAGGCAGTCAAGGCCATGCAGGCCTTGAGTGTGATAGACCCATCAAGGCCCTGGGAGCTGGATGTTCATGTCACTGAAGATGGTTATGGCTGGGGTCTCTGGCAGCGGCTTGAATGAACTTGCCAACCCATTGGATTCTGGTCACAACTCTGGAAGGGATCAGAGGTACGATACACTTTGATAGAAAAACAACTGGCTGCCGTGTATCACGCCTTTACTGGCTACAGAACCTTTCACTGGAATGGCCCCAATAAATATAATAACCACCTATCCCATCTTGGGGTGGGTACGAGACTGGACCCAAAAGCCAAGGTGTGGTGTGGCACAGACGCCCACACTAGCTAAGTGGGGTGCTTAACCTACAGCAGCGTAGTGCCCTCTCTAGTAGCCCCTTGAGTGAAGAACTCCAATGCTTGTTAAGGCCAGTGACATATATTAGTGAAAAGCAGAAAGAACTTGTTTTGGAACCATTAGTATTAGAGAGTCCCTATCGGGCGGGAAGAGCCCCTATACCCGAAGATGCATGGTACATAGATGGCTCCAGCTGCCGGCAGCCCCCAAAATGGAGGGACATAGCTTTTCCTCCTAAGACTGAGACAATATGGATGGAAGATGGGAAGGGGAAGAGCAGCCAATGGGCCAAGTTGCAGGCCGTGTGGCTTGTGATCAGCCAGGAGCCCTCCCCTATATTTGTCTGCACTGACAGCTGGCTATCTATATAGGGGCTTAGCCCTGTGGCTACCAACCTGGTACCATGCCAACTGGCTGGTTGGTCACCGACCCCTTTGAGGTAAAGAATTATGGCAAGACTTAGGGGCCTGTGGTCAGACTAAAATAATTACAGTATACATTGTGACAGGTCATTTGCCCCTGGCATCTGCAGGAAATGATGAAGCAGATAAACTGGCCCAGATATGTTGTTTAGAAGGAAAGCCTGCCTCTGATGTAGCCCAATGGTTACAATATTTGTTCCATGTGGGGCAAAAGATAATGTGGGAGTAGTCTGTTGATGGGGCTTGTCTTTGACCTTCAAATAAATTAGAAGACCCTGGCAGGAGTTTGTCATGTGCTCTAAAAGGGACTTATACTGAGTTCCATAGCAACATGGGACAATAGTTAAGGAGCCTATACCCTTGTCAGGTGGAAGATAGAGTATATTGGGCCTCTACCTGTGTCAGAAGGATATCAGTACAAGACGATTGTGTGGACACAACTACTGGACTCCTGGTTGTTCTTCCTACCCCTTGTGCAGACCAGCAGGTGACCAAAAGAGGCCTGGAGCATCTCTTTGCCGCCTATGGTCGACCACAGGTAATTGTGAGTGATCAGGACACCCATTTTACTGGACATACACTCCAAGAATGGGTGTGACAGCTCGGAATCAAATGGAAGTTTCATGTGCCATACAATCCTACCACAGCAGGCATCATAGGGAGGCACAATGGCTTGTTAAAATCCGGAAAAAGTCAGATACCAATAGTGTGTGGGAATGCTCAGTCGTCTTACGGACCGTGCTACGGCATTTGAATGAGAGACCTTGAAAGAGAGCTCTGAGCCCTGTAGACATGTTAACACATATGGCTGTCTCCCGTATACAACTGCAAGTACAAACAAAGGAAGAATCACTGAAGCCAAGGTGCGGCCACCAGAATAACATCTTGCTGCCAGCACCAACTGCACAACTGCACTGAACCCCAGAGACTCCATTGAGTGGATGTGGCCTTGGACCTTTCAGCACATGGACCAATGATGGCTGGCTCTCCTGGCACCTTGGGGACAAGGCCTGGAAGCTGGCCTCCAGTGTATTCCTGGAATAACTGCAGAGTGGCCCCCAAAGGTCACAGTAATATACCCTGAACGGCCAGAAGGTAAGAGCATCTTACCGGGGAGTTTTGTTTTATCATTGTGGCCAGTGCACGCACCTCCAGTAGCACTATATATAGACCCTTCAGTAACCCCCATGGGGAAAGGAGTAAAAGCATGGTATACTAGACCTGGAAGGGACTCCCTTCCTGCTACAGTCCTATCACAGGACCACTCTCTTGCATGCATCCTACCTGATGGACAAGATTTGCCTATGTTGGTGTCATTAAAACATGTGTCTTATGGCACCTGAAATCTTTGTGGATCGGGAACTTCCTCTGGCTTGAGGATTATTATAATTTTTGTCACCTGTATCAAAATCTTGTTGTATCTTAATTTTTGTTATTATCTCTAAGTTGTTGTTATCCTCTGTTGCTATTGTGGAATCTGGTTACAGTGCTCCAGCTTTCTCGCACAGGGACCATTGCGGAAGATTGAAAGCGTGTAGATTATAAGGCGAGAATCCTGTAGGGGTGGGGTGTGGGGAAGTTTGGTTTTCTATGGCCAGGATCCTCACTGAACTTAAACCACTTGATGATGTAACTGGCCTGTTGCTAGGCTGCCACTGCCACATCTTTAGGCAATACGTTATTATTTAGCTATATATAGAGCTCGGTCCAGTGCTCTGTGCAGAGGCAGAGATGCTAGTGCTCATCCTACCATTGGGAGAAGAAGCCGGGTAATAAACCCTTTCACCCCAAAGAACGTTTTGCTGTCAATTTCTTTGGTCACACTTAATCCATGGCAAATTTGCCTGGGGCTAAAAATCACTGGCAAGACAGCAAGACAAGAACATATTTACAAAAATAGTGCTCAGAAAATACTGTTGTAATGACTATCTGCACCCTAACAGAAGAATAGCCTGCAACAGTAAGTTGCACAAAACCACAAGTGCTGACACTACATAGATGGGACTCAGTTTTCCCTTCCCCATCAAAGTGCTGACCTTGCTTAATATGGGAATCACCTGGTTTGTAGGAGTTCCCTGTCAACCAGCATCTGAATAAAACCTTTTTGTGTCACCTAAATCCTTTTCTTTGACACCCTGAAACGTATTTATTCAATTGCACAGCTTAGGAACATTGTATTAACAGAAAGAAATGGTCGTTGCATTAGAGCACATGCATGTGATTTAGCAACATTACAACTATGGGTCCCTGGGGTCTACAGGTGCAATAACTCAATTTAAGCCAGATCAGAGGTTTCAGAGTCTCCCCATTAACATTCACCTACTCCTCAGTCAGTCATTTTCCCTCTACTTGCGTTTGCCTGTAAAAGTATATGCCAATGATTTAAGAACAATTTGGGGAAGAATGTAAAACAGATAATTCCTTCCATTCAGTTACGTATTTCAGCCCTTGCCTTTTGTCAGAGGCAAAGTGCCAGTGTTCCACAGCCCAGGCTAAGAGCAGCTGATTTTTTGTGTACCATTCCCAACATCTTCACTGGTTACTTTTCCCAACCACATACAGAAGGCAGCAATGACCATAATTAACCCAAAAGGAATATGCCTGAGTAGATAGAGACCTCCTCAGAAGACAGTATATCTGTCCTCTGCATCATGACTAAAGAAGTATTAACTACACCATAAACATAACCTAGAGCGAGGGATTAAGTGACTTTTCTGGGTCTGAGAGGAGATGGACAATCCCTTGACTCAGAAAAATATATATGGGGATTAAAAAGCAACACAACACAAGAGGGGGAATGTAGTTTATTACTAACTATATTTTTTTGTTAACATACTGATAACCCTCCATGCCAGTGGTTCCTATTTGGAAAAGGTAAATGAAGGGAAAATTCTGCATACAGAGAGCCATGTTGATTAATTCAAATTTAAATGCTACTTGAGTAAAGAAAAGTTACCTTCTAGGTCAGTCCTTAGTGACTCCAAGTTTGGATCTAACTACAACTTTAACCCTTGTTTTGAATGTCAAAACCTTGCCTTGCCTGGTGTTAGCAGCCTGATTTAAAAAAGCACCAGGAAAATAAAGCCAATAACCCTTGTTAAATTACACCATTTTCCCAAAACCTTATCAATAGCAAACAGCGTAGCCAGATCCCAGGGATCAAAATGGGGAAAAACACACACCCTGGGGCTTTCAACAAGATATAACAAGCCTCCAAGAAGACTTCAGAACCTTCCTCAAGGCCTTGCACAGACCAGCACTGAAGTACCAGTTACTCTACTGAGTTAGAGCAAGAATCCTGAGCCCCATCTGTGGCTCCCTCCTACTCCCCGTGACCTACAGTACCTTGGGGTTCCTGTGGTATCAGAACCCTGAGGAAGAGATGGTTTACTCCATTGCTGACAGGTAGGAAGGAGTTCACAGACAGAATGAGGTTACTGTGAGCTTGTAACTCCAGGCAGGGGCGAAATCCCGGGGCAAAATACCTTTGAAACCAAAATCAGTCAAAGGGAGAAATAAAGTAGGAGAAACCCATTTATTTCTTACAAACAGATGTCTCATGTCTCTCTGTCTCTCTCGACCCGGCTGCAGAAGAAAAGACCCCACCCAACCTCTCTGGTCCAGATAAGCCCTTGCTTGCCCTTGTAATTACCTATTGATATGAAGGGGGACTACTTCTCTCCACCCCTTGGAAACACCTGTTATATGGAGATGCACTAAAGCCAGGCAAGAGATTCTGGAAATATTTCAATTTTACTCACAGAGCCTCTTTTGCAAATAAATAGCTAGCGTTCTGCTGTCCCTGAATCCAGAGCAAAAGCCAAGTCCCAAAATCAAGGGGAGAATGCATTGCATTAGCAGGAGCCCAGCAAACACATACCACTCACTGTATCTCTGTGGGCGAAGGCAGTTAACCAAGTCTGTTCGGCCTTTTATTGCTGAGGCTGTGGGGAGAGATCTCAGACAACATGAAAACAGATCTCCACAGTTCTCCCTGCCAACACACCAGTGGCCAGGGCAAGTGCTGGAGGCCTTCATTATAACAAAGGGAAGATACATCAGCTGGGACAAAGGCCTACTCAAAAGGCAGGCAGCCCTGTGTAGAGAGGTCCCTGGTGCCTGAATGTAGATGCATGTCTGTCACACATAATACTTATAGTGGACTAAATATTGACACCCAAAGACATCAGGTCCTAATCCCTGGAGCCTATAAGTGTCACCTTACACAGCAAAGAATTTACAGACGTGATTAAATTCAGAATCCTGAGATGAGAAGATTATGCTGGATTAGCTGGGTGGGCCCTCAACTCAATCACAGGTACCCTTATAAGATACACACAGAGGAAGATTTGACACAGAAAGAAAAGGAGAAGATAATGTGAGCACAGGCAGAGATGGGAGTGCTGGCAGCCACCAGCCACTGCAAAGGAACCTCTGAAGGGAGTGCAGCCCTGCCAGCCTCCAGATTCCCACCATGTGATACTGATTACAGACTTCTAGCCTCCAGAACTGAGAGAAAAGAAGTTTCTCATGTTTTAAGATGCCAAATTTATGGTAATTTGTTTGGCATTATATAATAAGTGTCCTAGTTATTTAACAGGAGTTTTCTCACATAAAACTTAAAGGTTATTTCTGTCTTGGAAAAGTACACTTGTTAATGAGTAACTACTACGTGTATTCAAAAGGGAAAGAACTGAGACCACCTCCATGGCAAACCCTCTGGCCTCCCCCACCCCATGTACCCCATGAAGTTTATATATGGGTCTACTCAAACAACCCTGGCCCAGAGAACCCACCTATAACAGGATGCAAATGTCCAGCCTGTTTTTAACATGAAACCTCACTTTGTCTTCCTCTTTGCTGCATTTAGAAGAAGCCATTTGGCCCATTCTGAGGGGAAAACTTCTCCAAGAATGGATTGCATGCACCTCTCTTCACTTCTATGGTTTACAGCATTTCTAAAGGCTGAAACACTTACAGGTAAAATGGATGTGCCCTTCTGTGGTCCTAACACCTAGGCCTACTGAGAAGAAAAGTCCAGAGCTCCCTGATAATCCAGTAGCCCTACTCTGAAAAAAATTGAGTGGGGAGAGGGTAACCATTTTCCTAGAGTGGAAAGAAGTCAGCAGATAAGGAAAGAGGTTATTACCCTAGGAAATGGGGAACAAACAAGAAGTTACTCTTAACCACTTGCTTAAGAGTAATCCCCAGAGATAGGAAGACCTCACTGTGAGAATGGGCAGTGAACATCGCAGTGGTGACCATAATGGACTTAGCCTTGTGGACTTGGCCCTGCTCCAGCCCAAGTAAAAGAGGGGTCAGTAAAGAAGTACTTTTTGAAGCTAGCACTCTTAATGGAGAGGAGGGAGTCAGGAAAGGCCAAGAACATAGCAGCACCACTAGAAGGCAAGGTCTTAATTAGGACCAGGCAATGGTCCTGCTGCGCAGCAATGGAACATGACAGCTAGAAAGGGAACCCTCAAAGAAGAGGTAAAGTTTTTACAGCAAATGGCATCAAATTCACTATTTTGCTTCCCTGCTCCAAAATTCTAATAATGGAGAATATGTGTAAGAAACTCCTTCCTGTTTATTTCACAGTAGATTTGGAAAATCTTTTGTTATAGGATGAATTTTATCCCGCCAAAAGATATATGTTAAAGTCCTCACCCCCAAACACTTCAGCATGTGACCTTTTCTGGAAATAGAGTCATTACAGAGATAATAAAGTCAAAATAAAATCATCACTGCTGGGCTCTAATCCAATATGACTGGTGTCCTCATAAAAGGGGCTTGGACACAGAGACTGACATGCACAGAGAGAGACAATGTGAAGACCCACAAGGGGGATTTTATGTGATAACGGAGGAGTTGGAGTGACACATCAACAAGCCAATGAACGAAGATTGCCCTGAGCCACTAGAAACTAGGAAGAGGCAAGGAAGGATTTCCCCACAGGTTTCAGAGGGAGCATAACCCCACAGACACCTTGATTGCAGACTTCTAGCCTCCAGAACTGGGAGGCGATAAATGTTTGCTGTTTCAAGCCACCCAGTCTGTTGCTACAGCAGCCCTAGGAAACTAATACACCCTGCTTTTCCAAATACCCTGTGTATCTTTTTTCAGACATATTCACTTTAATTTCCACACCATCCTCCAGCAATTCCCATCCCACTCAGACACACTCACACCCCCATCTCAATGACCTAGGAAGGTAAGAGCTCCAGCGAGTGAATCCCTGTAACATACACTCTCAAGAACTTTGCAACTGTTTTTTTTTAATGAAAGCAAACTCAACCTGCCAACCAAGTTAAAAAGATGTTTCTCCCATATGCTTTTACTTTGATGAAATATTTATTTTAAACATTACATTATTGCTGTTTGACAGCCCCCCTTCCACCTGGCACTAGGAGGAGATAGTCAGCTCTATATGCTCTAAAGACAAAATCCTGGCAGCGACGTGTGATATGACAGTCTTCCTCCTGAGCTCCTCAGAAACAGGTGCCCTCATATTAGAAGATTTAAATTCAGTTTCTCATAAAACAGCCAGTGCCAGAGACAAACAACAACAGAAGATCTACTAAGTAAGCACAAATTTTTGTCATGATACTCAAGATATTTTTGGTTTTTTGCTTAATGGCTCAAGAACATGACATTAAAGACTAATGAATATAAAATAAGCAATAAATTAGAATACTTTGCTAGAAAACAAAACCTTAGTCTTTGAAAAAGAACACACAATTTTGAGGGTCAGAGATAAGAATTCTTTAGATAACTTATTCACTTGTGCTGAATTATGTTTGTTTGGTAAGTAAGGTATAACAGGACTGTGCAGCTGTGTGCAATAAGAACCTGACTACAGCATTTTCACTAATCAGGGTTTATTTTTCTCATGGAAGCAGAAATCCAGAGGCAGATAGGCTATGGCTGGAGCAACTGCTACAGGAAATTACCAGGGATCCAGGCTTCTTCTCATTTCCTGCTCCTCCATCTTTAGCATGTGGTATTGTCCTCATGGTCACAAGATAACGGCTTAACCTCCTGTCATTGAGCCTTTCATCCATGCAGCAATAGAAAGGAAGAAGGAAGGATAAAAGGCTAAAGGTAAAAGATGTGTGCTTACTGCATCTGTCCCTTTTGTTAAGAAAAGAATTACTTTCGTAATTAATATCTCACTGACCAGAACTCTGTCACTTTACCTATAAGAAAGCCTGGGAAATCTAGTTATACACCATTTCATTATTGCCCTTCCCCAAAAATCAACATTGGTAGTAAAGAACATAGAGGAGAATGATACTAGGGAGGGGGAGTTCTAGCTGCATCTTCCATAAAGTACCATGAAGAAAAAACAAAAATGCTCTCTCTCTCTCTTAAATCAACATTTTTCCTAGTCCTAAAATATAGTTTAAGTAGTATATACCTTCATTTCATTGTATAATATAAGGTAAACCACCCAACCTACAGGATAAATGGGCTTAAATTGCTTAAAAAAAAAATAAAGAGTTCCAACCTGGAAATAAATAAGAACTTCTTGATGAATTTTCTTTGTCAAACACTAAATCAGCATTGACAATTTCATCCCAGGTGGGAAAGAAATCACTCCCATGGTGGCAAGTCAAGCACCAGAATGCCATCCACCTCAGAGGGAGTCTGCACCCAGCAAGGAGGTCTCTGCCTCCGGGCCTCTCCGTCCCCACATTCGTCTCAGTCCCTATCCTCAGTGCTGCCACCACACCAGCCTCTGCTCTCCTGCAGCCCAGAGCACTGGGTGGAGATCTTTATATAGAGTCAATAATAAGGTACTGCCCACACGTGTGTAGTGAGCTAGCCCACCAGGGTCAGGTGAGAATCCTGACCACAGGAATTTTCATTTTTTCTACAACAGTAATGGTAGTTCCTGCCTTCTATTCACACACACCATCACTCCTGCCACCCTGCCCCCATCACCAAAGAATGAAAGGATATATATTTGTTTGTCCTTAACAGCGGTCCATATTTGTTATCCTTGGAAGAGAAACAGAATGCATGGGTTAAAACCAAATTGGAAAAGAATGCAAAAACCTGGTAGAACTGGTACTCATCTCCCACCTCATTCCATCTGTAGCCCTCAACTGAGAGGTGAGCGCTGGGGTCCAGGAGCAGTCCCATCTGTATGTATTCTCAGCTGCCTACTCCGTTTGCATTCTTAATAGGGTTAATCCAAGTCACCTAATTTATTCCTTCTTCCTCTTTGTCTATTCCACGTTCTTCTGATTTTTCTCCTCATTTTCTCCCATAGAGTTCTTACATGTAGAAGTGTTCAAGAAAAGAAAGCAGCCTTTGAGGAAAGGAGAGTGGAGAGAAGAGTATAGAGATGCATGGGATTGAAGTTAGCCTCTTCCTATTTTCCTGTTATTTTCCCATTGCAGCAGACCTTGCCTTGGGGTAAGTAACTCCTTACACCTACAAACGTGAGGCTCATAGCATGCAGTGGGGGAAAAGAGGAAGACATCTAGAATCAGCCTGCGAAGCCACCTTCCTGGAAAGTGTGTGCCTTTTTGCTCCAGACTGGCTCACTCTTTCAGTCTTCCCACACACGTTCATTGCTTCAGTAGTGGAACTAAGGCCAACCACTTTTAGAGCTGACATTGAATGGGTGCATATGTTTAGGGAGAGAGAGTGTTGACTGTGACCCTGGAAAACTGGGGGCCCTGCTTGATTCAAACACAATAAAATAGTGTTCACTAAGACAATAACAAAAGTAATTGGCACACCCAGAAAGGAAGGGAGCATTGGAAGTCCCTCTCTACCTTGGGACTCACCCATCAGAGTCTTAGTGTCATGAATGAGAGAGCCAAAAAGGGCCTCGAGGTCATCAGCTAGTGCTCCAGCACCCACCCCAAACCCCACTTTATAGATTAACACTCAAGGCTTCCCACCAAAGCCTCCAGATTTCCAGAGTACTCATTTCCCCTAGTCCAGATAAGCTTGTAGTTGTGCCCATCAATCACGGGGTCAATGATCCTTCAGAGACAGCAGTGAAGTCTCCAAATCCAGTCCCTTGGAACCTTTGGTACAGAGTATAAAACCTTGAGGCACTACATCACTTTGTTTATTGCTTTTACACAGCTCATACTGGCATCTGCTCAGCCCAGGATTATTTAAGGCCTAATGTTCATGATGCCGGAGTGTACAGTGAAATAAACAGGGTTTCAGCTAATTAAATGCTGGCACAAAGCTGAGATGTTTAAAAAAATCTGAAAATCTATCTATAACCAGCCTGTCCCAGAGCCAAGAGCTACTGCTGTTATATAATAATAAAAGAGATGCTGTGTAAATTTTTAATATTTTATTGAACATAAATAATTAGAATATCTAACCATTTTCTAAGGCAGAAATATCTAGCAGCTAATTTGCAGAAAGTACTGCAGATGTTCGCAAACTGCAAAAATGCCAATTTGCTTTTAAGTTCCTTTTAAGCAATTTTTTACTCTAAAGAAGTAAACATTTATAACTGAATAAATCGTTTGTGTTTTGGGCAAATGTTTAGGAATATTCAATAAAGCATCCATATAAATATTCAGTTATGGAGATAATTTGATTTAAATAGATGGTACTTTCAATAAATAAACATTGTTCAACATGAATAAACATTTTAAACAACCAGCAAGCATCAAAATCCAGCTGATGTTGCAAGCAAATCTTCGAAAAACATTTTATTTAGTAGCTCTTCTAATATACAGCACAATTTATCAACGATTCTTTCATCCTCTTTTTTATCAGCAACATTTGCATTAAAGCAGCACCTTTTCTTTAAAAAAATTCATCTTTTTATAGCACCACCATTCTAGCGCAATCTTTTCTTCTTTGCAGAGCCACCATGTCACCCACAGCTGTGTGTCATGTGGCACTGTGGTGCCCAAGGTTATGAGTATAACTCCAAGAACCAGCCTGCCTGGATTCGAACTATCTCACTATTTAGAACTCTGTGACCTTGAACAACTTAATCTTGCTTAACTCAATATCATCATCTTTGAAATGGAAATCATAATACCCTCTTCCTAGGTATGAGGATTAAATAAGATTATATGAGTAAAATGGCTAACAAACACTCTGAACTTATCTGCTATAACTTTATATGACTTCATAGAAATTGAATATTCTATCTGAATCATTTAAAACAGAATTGTTTTAGCCTGTAACTACTTTCATACACTGTTGATGGTAATGCAGATTGGTGAAACATTCTCAGAGAGCAATTTGGTAATAGCTATCAAAATTTGAAACGCATATTTCCTTTGATCCAGCAACTCTGGTCCTGGGAATTTACTTAGCACTAGCTAGTTAGCAAATATGTTACTAGATCTATGTCCCAGGATATTCACTGCTGCATTAAGAACTAAATAAGGGAACAACCAAAATGTCCATCAATAAATAACTAAATAAATCACCATGACCTCCATTTATGGGGTTGGTCATGGAAATTTTACCTTTGCATGTTTGATATCCTTCCTTCTCTTTGTTCCCCCTTCTAAAGTTTCCTTCCGTACAGAGAGGGCTCCCATTAGTGATACACTGCCGACCTTTCTCTGCCCTTTATGCATTCAACCCAGGAGAGGTAGAGTAACTCACACCACTGGTAAATTTGGGAAAAATAAGTGGACATGCTCTGTTCAGCAACTACCTTTGCCATCCTCCTTGCTGCTCTTACTCCCCATCGGCTCTGCATAACGGGGGGCACAGCTGCCCAATTCTGGATGTCAGTATTAGGAAGTCCGTGGTTTTCTGCCTAATATCTTTTAACTTATATTTAGCAACAGTAGAAGTAAATAATCTTTGGTCAATGACTTTAAATATCTGTCTTTTCTTTTGTACTTCGATCAGAATTTGGACAAGGAGAAGTGATGTTTTCGAAGGGCCTCGTGAAGGCCACCACATGCCTCCCAAATGTAAATGACATGAAGATAGGAATTATATCTGTTTTACTCACCACTGTATCCCTAGAACAGAATCTGGGCCCAAATTATAAGTCAATGAGTGAGTGAATCATATAAATTGTGTTATTTAAAAGTGTTTAAAAATATGTGACATGTCAGTGTGTGATGATGTAAAGGTGATTTTTCCCATAGGAACTAAAAGAGAAGGGAGCCTTTTTAGTATATACCTACTGGCACTGTTTAGATTTTTCTAATCATATTTGTTCATTTGTTATATGTATTAGTTATAAATCATTCCAAAACAGTGATTTATAATGAAAATCATCATCACTTACTTTGCTCACTAATCTGGGGGCTGAGTGTGCCCAGTTTAGCGGTTCTTGCTCATAAAAACTGCAGATTGTGGGTGGGGCTGGGACCATCTTGAAGGCTTATTTACATACAAGTCTGGTTCCTGGACTAGGAATGCCACAGTTCAGGTTCCTCAGAGAAGTCTCTCTCCTTCTCTTTCTTTTTCTCTTTGTCTTTCTCCTTCTCTCTCTCTCTCTCTCTCTCTCTCTATATATATATATATACATGTGTGTGTTATACATATGTATATTTGTGTTCATATCCATGCATATATACACATACACACACATTTTTATGTAGATAGACAGAGAATCTACCCATGTGGTCTTTTCACATGGTGGCCTCAAGAAAGCTGGACTGCTCACATAGCAGCTGAAGGCTCTCACTGTCCAAAGAAAAACTGGCAGGATTTAATGGCCTTTTCTAATCTAATCTCAGATGTCACACAGTGTCCCTTCTGCTGTGTTCTAGTCATGGAAGCAGTCACAGTGTCCTGCCCAAATTCAAGCACAGGGGTGCAGACTCTCTCTCTTAATGGGAGAAATGTCAAAAGATCTGTGGGAGATATTTCTAAACCACTACAAGTGAAAAAACAAAAATATTAAAGAACACAATTGCAGGGCTGTCCTGGGTGTTCATCTGAGATAGGCAGTCATGAATTAAAGAGTTCTGTGTTTTTGTCCATTAACTTTTGGCTGCTTGGGAACAGACCCAAGAGTGAGGACAGCTGGGTTTAACATGGATTTTTCCTAACCCTATAATTTCTATAAGAATTTAAGTATATTCTATGAGTAAGTGAGTATGAGAGCAGGGACCTGTCCTGTCCGATTTACTGCTGGATCTCAGATATCAGATCTGGGCCTGGCACAAAGGGGTCCCTCAATGCACCCGCATTGTGGTTTACCTGGTTCTTTTTCTCAGCTTTCATTCAAGCTGTTCTTTCTAATCACAGTACCTCCCTGACTCCCCCTGTCATCAACTTCACCATATAACTTTGGGCAGATTGCTTAACTGCGTAGAGCTTCCATTTTCACACCTATAAAATGAAGATTAGATGATCTTTAAGGTCTCTTTCAGGTATAAAAATCATATCTTGCTATCTTATTCCACTCATTTGATGACTTCCAACAGGGATGCCAAAATACATCCCTTCAGATGAAGACACAAACACAGATGCCCTCAGGTTTTTACCTTACAACTGATCCACTTAAGACGCAGTCTCTGGAAACACATTGCAACAAAAAACAAAGGCTCCTACACTCAATAAATCCTTCTTGAATTTCAGCGTAAGACCACAGAGAAAGAAGTATTGATGCCGGAACTGCAAAATATCTAAGAAGAGACAGATCTAGCACATTCTCTGCCCTCTTGGGTGTTCACATCCTTTCTAAGCTATCACCCAGCCCAGTCAGATAAATATCTCTTTTTTGTCTTTCCACATATGTCAACCCCTTTCTTTCCTGAATCATTTTTGTTGCTTTTCTCTGAACCTTCCCCACTCTGTCTCTGCCTCTCCAATGCTTAAAGCCAGGGCCATCCCCGGGGTAGGAAGTAGGGAGACCAGGGAAGCAATAAAGGGAGTAGGCTGATAGAGACAAATAACACCTAGTAAGACAGAAATACTCACTGCATAGTCACTGTGCCCTGAAGGCTGCAGGATACCCTGGAGTCAGATTTGCAGAGCTGGCAACTCCTTGTGAGATTTGAGAGCCTGCTCAAAAGTGGCCAGCCTGGGTTCAAATCCCAGCTCCATCACTAACTAAATGTGTGTGACCTTAGATAAGATATTCCTTAACCTTTCCAGTCCTCAGCTTCCTCATCTAAAAAGTGAGGATGACAGTACCTCTGAGTACACAAGGCTGTTTGTGAGGATTAAATGAAATAATACACAAGAAATGCTTTGAACAGTCCCTAGCACATGGTAAGTGCTCAATAAACACAAGCTACTATCTATTATCTTCTATGGTACCTGAAATTCTACCACTAAAGACTTTTTCCTCAGGATTAAGGCAGGGAATCTAGCCTTGCTGCTAGTCCTGTTCTAGTCATATTCCCTGCTTATACCCCTACTTTATTCTGGGAGCAGAATATCCTGTAAGTGTACCCTGACACAATAATTTGCCCGAAGTTCAATCCCTCTATGACTAACTCCACACTTTTAGTCTTCTTCTTGTGACTAAAATCCAACTCTTGAATCAGACCTATGGATAGGGGTCTGCCAGGTATGAAGTAGTTATTCAATTAATATTAGCTGACTGACAGCTCCCTTCTGCTGCTCTCTTGATGCTGACCCAGAATAGTGCCCCTCTACCTGCACTCAATGCTGCTTGCTCACTGCCCACCTTTGTGCCCTCCCATCATGCTCCATGAGCAGACAGGCTCAAAACATCGACCATACCACTACTCTTTTTCTGTCATCTTGGTGAATTAAACCAGATCCTTAAATCTCTGAGAGCTCTTCTCCAGAATATATGTTTCATGACTTCCTGCCCTAAAACTCCAGCTTTCCAAGGTCAGACAACAGGATCCACTGGGTACATGTACCACCATGTCCCCATCCTCCTCCATGCCCTGAACCACCCTCTGCAGTGCTCCATGAGCATCCCAGACAGTCCCCCTCACTGCTCCCCATGGCTCAGAATCCTAAGCCAAGTCATCCGGAATCCCTGCCAAGTGCAGGAGGAGGGCAAAGACTACAACACAGGAGAGCAGGCTGCCTACAGCAAAGGGTTCAGGACGAGAGGGGAGAGTAAGGTTAGGCTGGGAAAGTAGGATGGGGTCAGACCAAGGAGGGCCTTGAATGGGTCAGACAAGTCTGATTTGGAACTTAATGATGAGACCGGTGTTTCAGGAGGGGAGCCTAGCCCAGCCCTTCTTACGTTGGGATGAGAAGAGTTTGGAGGTGAGACCAGTCAGTGGGAGGAGCACAGACTCTTTCAAAATCAGCTGAAAAGAAAACCTTCTGACACAGACTGAACAATTTGCATACTATTTCAGAGGGTTAACAGACCTTTAAAGACAATCCATAGGGCTCTGTGAGGCACCCCTGCTCACCAGGTTTAAAATCTCTGAAATAGAATCTTACAAAAAATCACACCTGGCATAGGTGATGCATCCCTATGAGAAAGGGTGCCAGTTTTCCACTGATTAGTTTTATTCCGTTGCTGGTGGGGAGGGATATGGAGTTTGATCTGTTCACTCAACAAGCTGGGAGGTGCTTGATCCTGTGAACACCAACAGAAAAAGAGCCCTCTTCTCACAGCGCTTCAGTGGGAAAACAGACAAAGACAGTGACAGTGTGGTGGCTGCTGGAGGGCACAGTGTGGGGAGCATGGCGCCAGGCACACTCTGCCCGGGGATATCGGGGCTTGAACTGAATCTTGAAGAAAACTTAAAGCAATCCCTCATGGGATGGAGGGCTGGTGTCACACAGCCCTAAAGTTTCAACAGGAAGAATGACATGTTCCACTTTCCCCAGACCCCATAGCCCGCATCTCCTCTGTTGTTCTTGGCCAAGTGCTGTCCTTGGGAGATGGGAGGAAAGGAGTCTCATTAAATATAAGAAAGATCATACTGACCACTAAAGGGAGGATGGGAACCAGGAAAAAAAATTGAGACAGTAAAGGGAAAAAAACAGTGAGGAAGTTATACTCACGAGCCTAAATTCTAAGCTGCTTCCCTCACTGAAAAGGTAGAAAAAAATAACAAATGTGAAAATCCAGATGAGCATAGCCAGACAGGATCCGGATGGATCTACCTCTAGGTAAATTGTAAAATCACCCTGCAGGAAGATCAAGGAGGCTGAGTCCCTGAATTGGGTTTTAACAGCAATGGAGCTGAATTTTTCTCCTGTGGTCTGCAGTTCTGTTGGCCTCTGTGATCTCTGAATAAGTCAAGCAAGGAATTTTTCTTCAAGTAGGAAGCCTTCCAGGGCTGTTTTCTTGGGAGCTTTGAACACTGGGCTTTGGCAGGTGTGTGGCTGCCCAGCAGACTCCTGGAAGGTAGGGCAAGTCTGGCAAGTTCAGAAATTATCTAAAGGAAAAAGCAAAAGTGTCTAAACAGAGAGGTAGGTGAAGCAATAGGTGTGGAGAGGAGGCAATAGGCAAGTACCAGACATCTTTAGAAAAGAGAATAGACAAGCCTGATGGGTTGGAAGGTAAGAAGAAAAGTAAAATAAGGAGTTAGAATGGTACCCAGATTTCCTACCAGGGAGGGAACTTGGACTGTAATACTGCACTTCACTGAAATAAGGCATGGTGGGAATTCCGGAGAGGTGAGGTACAGACGGGGTGAAGGAGAGGTAATGAGTTCAGTTCCATTTTGGAAGTGCTGAGTTTTGCATACCTTTGAATCATACAACAAAAATATGTTGAATATACAAGCCTAGAGTTCAGGAGACTAGTCTAGTCTGGACACAGACTATGAAAATTATCAGCACATAAGTGGTGGCTGAAGCCATGAGCATAGGTGAGACGGCCCAAAAAAGAAGATATAAAGAAACACAGGAGGAGCAGCAGACTCACAGACTCCAAGAAGGGACTAGTGGTTACCAAAGGGGAGGAGGCGGGGAGGGATGGAAAAGGGGATTGAGGAGTATTATAATTAGCACACATAATGTAGGGGGGTCACAGGGAAGGCAGTATAGCACAGAGAAGACAAGTAGTGATTCTATAGCATCTTACTATGCTGATGGACAGTGACTGCAATGGGGTGTAGGGGGCAGACTTGATAATATGGGTGAATGTAGTAACCACATTGTTTTTCATGTGAAACCTTCATAAGAGTGTATATCAATGATACCTTAATAAAAAAAACATAAGGATTTTGTAATTACAGTAATGAATATGTTAAGTCGACTCACTGTGGTGATCATTTTGCAATATACACACAAATTAAATGATTATATTGTACACCTGAAACTAATGTAATGTTGTATGGCAATTATGTATCAATAAAAAGTTAAAATTATACACACACACAAAAATAAAAAAACACTGGAGGCTATGAGGAGGAGCCTGGGGCAAACCAATATTTAAGGACTAAGTAGAAGATAATGAGAAGGAACAAGACAGCTGGATTAATGAGAAGACTAGTGCCAAAGAAATTAAGGGAGGAATTTCAACAAATGCAGTGGCCCAAAAGGTTAAATGTCCCACAAAGTTCAAATAAAATGTCAGCTGAAAGGTGTCTATTGGATTTAACAACTGTAAAATTATTGGTAACCTTTTCAAGAATGGGGCAGAATGCAGATTACTGAGAGTCAAAGAGTAAATAAAGGTGAGGCAGTGTGGACAGCAAGGACAGAGCTGGGGGTTGGGGGCACATATCTGCAAGAGAAACTGGGTCATCAGTAGACGTTCCTTTATTGCCATTGTTTTCTAATGCAAAAGACTTGAAAGTGCTTTTATTCTGCAGGGAAGAAGCCAGTGGAGAGGAAGAGGATAAAAATATAGGAAATAGAAGGGAAGTTTAACAGAGTAAGGTCATGGAGACTGGAGAGGCAGCACTTCAGCTCACAGATGAGCCTTGAGTAGAAGGGACTCAGCTTCAAAGCATGACAATTAAAGGTAAAGGCTGGTGCTGACACAAACAGATGTGTATATGGAAGCAATCAGTTTTTATTCCAGGAAACATTAAATAAAATTTTCCATAGAAGGTGAGGAAGCTGGAGTGGAGATGGGAGCCTGGGAAGAGTGGGAGAGAGTTGAAGGAAATGCTACAGGGCTGCAAAACAGAGTTGTATACTACATTCACATTGGATAGTGTACACCTACATCTACACTGGTGTATACTCCTACAACACACATTTGTTGTATGACTGCCCACAGCATCTCTCAGAATTTCAGTTTTGAAGAAGGGGCACTTCAGATGGGAAGAAAATATGAACTGGGGGCTCACAGGACAGGTGTAGAAGATGGGCATGGGGACAAAGGAATTAAGAATGCCAGCAAGAAAGAGATTGAAGGATGTCATACACCATGGAATTCCACCTGGCATGATAAAGAAACGAAACCAGGAAGTGGCTGACAGAACTGAGAGCAAAATAAGGGAGCCAGAGACTGGAAATTACCACAAAGAAAAGAGGTGGAATTTCAAGTCTACACTCAAGAAGGTGTAGAAGATAGATCTTATGTCTAATAATATGGGATTTCACCAAAGTGTTCTGATTGTGACTACCCTACCTTGGGAAATGAGGGAATGGGGCTAAAGACCAAGTGTGTTTACCCACTGCAAATACCACTTTTGAAAAGTAAAAGCAATGTGCTATTCATGCAAAATGGCTAACTTCAAAAGATATGCCAGTTACTAGAACTGCTATATAAAAACCAGAGACAGTAAAGCCAATGAGAAAGAAGGTCCTTCTGATGTGATAATCTGGAGGAGACTAAACAATGAGAAGCAAACTCCCACTTCTGACGAGAGTTGCAACCAAAATTCTCTATACCAAAACTGGTGGTCAAGGACTGTGGCTGCAGAGGTATAGATCTAGCTTTTTTGGATAGCAGGGTTTAAACATTACTCAATTCATAGTGATAGCCAAAGTCATGGTCCACGAGGAGCAACCTTCACTGCCCAGCCATGAGGGTAATCTACTTCGAGACCTCCCTCTCCTCCCTCTCATCCATCTGCTACCTGTGCCTCTCATAGGCTGAGCCCAGTAGGAAGCCAGATAGAAAGGCCATTGAGGCAAGACATGCAGTCAGCCTCCCAGGACAGAGATTAGGAAGAAGGGTAAAGAGTGAATCCAGAAGAGGAAACTAAATACACAGCAGAGTTAACAAGGACTTGGAAGAGCTATGATAATTCTCCGTGTGTCTTTAGCTCAGAGGCACTGGTTTAAAGAACTATGTGAGATTTAGCATGCAGACTGGGACTAGAGCAGGAGCCACAAGCCAAACCCAAAGGAAATTCAGCAGGTAGACAGGTTTTGTTTGTCCCATGTAACATCTGTGCATACGTTTTCAAATCAAAGATAGCATGTCAGAGATAAGTTGTTTCCAAGTGTTTTCAACTCAGGAGATATCACATAAAAATACAGATTTCTGGCTTTTCTTTTTAAATCAGAAGATCTGTCAACACCAGGTTTACTTCCCATGGACAGCACAGCTGGAGCTCACTTCAGCCCCTTTAGACGGGGCATGTCCTCTCCAATTCTCCACAGGCCCTACCACTTTCCATTACATGCCTAATGCTGAGGTCAAGGGTGAGTTTTCGCTCTGGAGTTGTCAATCAGCAACAGCTTGCAGGGGTGTTTTCTCAGAATAGAAAGGTACTTTTGTGTATTTATGTCTCTACCAAAGTGGAAAAACCAAAGATAGACTAAGAGGGCAGAATACTTCATGAAAAATGGAAGAAAATTTTTTCCTCATGGAAAGGAAGAGTATTCCTACATGTTATAATGTGCACACAAAGCTTTTCTGGATAAAAAGAACACAAATCAAGAGGCCATTTTTCTTTTACCCAGCCCATCTCACTCAAATACATTATCTGCCTGGAACTCTGCAGGCACTGTAGGTTGAGATCCTGGACTAGAGCCATACAGGTGGAAAGCAGAAAGACCGTGTAAATTTCCTGTCACGAGCCCTCAGTACTCTTTATGCTTATTTGCTTATTGCCATTCCCTATCACTGATGTTAAATCTCCAAATATCTCAGAGCCAAGGAGCTCCCCACTATCACTTCTGTAAGCAACTTGGGGCTCCAAGTCTCAAAGGGCTTGCAACATTGCCAGGTGAGACATCCTCTGGGCAAGTGGAAAAGTGGTACTAGAGATAAGGACGTGTGATAGTTGAAGGTGTGGGAGTAGATCAATCCACTTAGTTAGGGGAGAGTAGGGAGAAAGGTGCGGAGGACAAGAAAAAAGCTAGAAGAGGCACAAATAATTAAAAATTGAGAAGAGGAAGTTTACTACAGAGAGTGGATTACCCAAGTGATGGAGCACTGAGAAACTAAATGGACACGGAAGCAACACAGAGATTAGCAGCACCAGGAAGTTTTTGCTGCCCCCAGTGCTGACAGAACACAGGAGCCCAGAAGCCAGGATGACCAGTGGGACCTAGAACAGGGTCAGAGGCTGCCTCGCCTGAGCTGGGACTACAGAAAATGGACCTGAAATAACAAGGAGACTGAACCACTGTCCAAAGCCACTTGTAGTCATCTGCCAGCTCCTCCCATTGGCCAAACCGAGTCAGAATTGTAGGTTTGCTTCAGACAGAATAGGGAAAGGGCGGAGAATGAATCTGAAAGCAAGTGCAAACAACCAGAAGGAAATCAGATTTTGGAGGATTTCAGAAGAATTGAAAAAAAAGAAAGAAAAACAACAAGTGTGGACCACACATTTCAGTCATCTGTGCTGTTTCAGCATTTCAGTCCTGTTTACATTCTTATATCCCTCAAATTTAGGGAAACTCATTTCCAAAATGCCAGAAAAATTTCAAAGTTCGATTTCAAGTTTTTCCCCCAGATGGAATAGCTTTCTGCCAACTTTCTCCTTCCTCCTTTTCTGCTGAAATTTATAACCTCTTCATTAACTTATATTCCTTTGTTTCCAGAATATTAAAGAAAATAAAAAGTGTGATTTTGCCCAATAACATCCAAAGTTCCTTCCAAGTATCAGCTCTTTTTACACAATTATTAACTCTTCAGCAATCAGAAATTCATCAGCAAGATGTTGCTCTTGTTATTACTTTGTAATTACAAAGCACTAAAACCACTCGCTTGACACATAGCCAGCCAGTCATTTAAGATGACATCTAAGTTAGGGCCACTCTCCTATTGACTAGATAAGGTTTCCTGTTTCAATCATAGCTTAGTATAGAGATACTCTATACTCCTTAAGTTACATGTCCCTAAATCAGGAGATAACTGTTTTAATCACATGGTTAGCAAAACAAACTCTGGTTGATTTAAGAGTACAGGACATTACAGGAGACAAAACAAAACAAGGACTGGATTTTAAAAAGAACCATATCTGACTTTAAATTTTTTCATCTGAAAAATCAGAATAATCTGTATCCCAACTACCTCATAGAGCATTTGGGAGATCAAATGATAAAAGTAGTTGAATGCAATATAAGAATATACCTGCAGTGGAGTATAACAACGAAGCAAAACTGAAGGAACAAAATAGCATCAGACTCACAGACTCCAACAAGGGACTAGGGCTACCAAAGGGGAGGGTTGGGGAAGCTGGGCTGGGGAGGGAGGGAGAAGGGGATAGAGGGATGTAACTACTAGCACACATGATGTGGAGGGGATCTTGGGAACAGGTTGACACAGAGAAGACAAGTAGTGACTCTGTGGCATCTTACTACACTGATGGACAGTGATTTCAATGGGGTATGAGGGGGACTTGAAAACATGGGTGATTGTAGTAACCACAATGTTTTTCATGTGAAACCTTTATAAGAGTGTATATCAATGATACCTTAATAAAAAAAAATTACCTGCAGAGCCAGAGGCCTAGGGTCCAAACACAATCCCACCACTTTCTGGCGATGCGAACTGTCTTACCAGAGCCTGACTGACCCATCCCCAGTCACCTCCAGTCCTCCTGTCCCTCCTAAGGTGAGGGGGTCACTAAGAAGCACTAGCGAAGTTCACAGTCCAGAGGCACAGGCTCACTAAAAGACTGACACCTAATCATAGTACTAAAAACTACAGTACTAAAGAACACGTCGCCTAACACCTTACCACCACACCCTTATGGCCTGTTTACTAGAGTTCCTTTTACCCAGTCCATCATGTCCCACTTTCAACAAAAAATTACAAGGCATACTAAAAGGCAAAAAACATAGTTTGAAAAGACAGAGCAGGCATCAGAACCAGACTCAAATATGACAAATATGTTGGACTTATCAAACCAGGAATTTAAAACAACTATGGTTAATATGTTAGGGGCTCTAATGGAAATAAAGTAGACATCATGCAAGAACAAATGTTTAACGTAAGCAAAGAGGTGGGAAATCTAAGAAAAGACCAAAGAGAAATATTAGAGATCAAAAACACTGTAAGAGAAATGAAGAATATCTTTGATGGGCTTATCAGTAGACTGGACACAAATGAGGAAACAATTTCTGAGTTTGCAAGTATGTCAATAGAAACTTCCAAAACTGAAAAAACCAAGGAGGAAAAAAAGACAAAAAAAAAAAAAGAAAAACCCCACAGAACAGAATATCCAAAAACCATGGGACAGCTATAAAACCTCTGGCTTTCTAAGAATTTCAAACAGATTTTTAGTGTAAAAAAAGAGTTCATGATTTCACTTTGCCTCCAGCTCCCGTGACCCAAATTGAATGAAAATTGTTAGCTACTATGTCAGGCTGCCAGCTGCCATTTAGCAGAGAATCAGAGAAGAGGTGAGTTTCTGAGATTAGGTCTCAGTTGTGCATTCTTGGACAAAAGAGAGTAGAAAAGACATGGAAAGAAGAAAAGAACTTGGACCCTAGACTAAAATTGTCATAAGGTCAGGGACATCGTTAAAACCCTAAAGCCAAGCACAGTGTTTAGTACAGTTATAATACCATCAATAATTATCTACTGTAATGGTTTTAAAGATATGTCCATAAATTATTTGATACCCCTTCCCTTAAAAAGTAGTTTAATTTCCCTTTGATTGAGTGTGGACTGGACTTACTAAATCACCTCTACTGAAGAGAATAAGGCAGAAGTGATAGGATGTCAATTCCAAGAGGTTATAAAAGATAGCAGTTCCCTTCTGGAGGGCTCTCACTCCATCCTTCTTTCTCCTGGATCACTTATGATGGGGGCAGCCCTGTGAAAAGGCTCACATAGCTGAAGCCTCCTGTCAACAGCCCCTTGAGAGACCTTGGAAATGGATCCTGCAGCCCTTCAGATGGCTGCCGCCCTGGTGAATCGCTCACATGAAACCTCAGAAGACACCCTGAGCCAGTGTCTAGATTTCTGATCCACAGAAACTATGAGATAATAAATATTTCTTACTTTAAGCTACCAAATCTGGGGTATTTGTTATACAGCAACAAATCATAAATAATGTAGAAAGACAATACAACTCCAGATACCAATGGTTTGGTTGAAGAACAAGGGAGAAACACCAAGGCTGTAAAACAAGCTGCGACGGACCAGAGACGAGGTAACATGTGCACATGCGAGGCATCAGGAGAGGTGAGCGGGAGAACACAATTGTCAGCGTGACATTAGGGAAAACGCAGAAATAAATGTCTTGAGCTACAACAAACTCAGTGGTAAAACTGGATCCTTCAGGTCACTGAAGTGCATCTATTACTCCAGGGAGCATGACCAGGAGAAACTCAGTCACTTTAAATAAATGCAAAGCACTATTATTAAGGTGAGAATGAACACAGAAAGTTTTTTCCTCCTGGAAAGAGAACAGAGGTGAACCAGACGTTCTTTTTTAATCAAGCATAAATGCTTTATTTTTCTGCTGCTAGAACAAGGGGGATCAGAGAATTCAAACTCTTTGTATTCAGAGCTCCTTTTTCTGGTCACCTGAATGTAAATCAATAAGATGTTCCTCTGAATTCAGTCTTAACTGGAAGGATTTCAAAAAACTTTCCAAAGTCATTATATACAAAATAGACTCCTCAGGAATTTTCCATGGAGTTCAGCTTGTCCAAGCCAGCTCTGTATCTTCTTTCCCAAAGTTTTCCTTACTTCATGAGGACCCTGCTTGTCCTCCTGGCATTATGATGAGACCAAAGGCTAGCAGAGTTAAGACTTTACTTCGGGCCTCAGCTACATCTCACCAGTGATAGGACCTCAAATAAGACCTTTGCCCTTTGAAACGTATTTCCCTATTTGTCACCCTGTATTGATAATGCCATTCTTCACAGCACTGCTGTCAAATAGAGCAGTGACGAAAAGCTCTCAGCAAACTGGAAAGTGCTACACAAATGGAAAAAAAGGATTCCTCTTAGCAGCCATGTTTTTCAAAGAAGATTACCTCTCATCTACTGTCAACTCCTTAGTTATTTCAGATCTTTTATTAGTAGGAACTGCTTCTCTCCAACATTTGCTCTTTCGTTATAATAATAGCAATATCCCTGTGCTTTCCACACACGAACCCACCTCCTTTCCTCTCCTGTGGTCCATGGTGTTATTTCTGCCTTCTCTGATGCTTCTCTCAGAATTTCTTTTTATTCCCCTCTGCCTCCTTTACCTGGGGGATATTCTCCCCCAGCAAATGCTTCAGTCCTGTCCTTGAGAAAACCACAGTAGAGTAATTCTGCTTTCATTTCCCAAAGAAGAGCTACCTGCTGGGTGAGGGCTCATTCTACATTGCCCTGCAGCCCTGTATGTCAGCTCTGAATCATCTGAGCCAGTGCAGTGCAGGGCTATCTGTGGGCCAGATTGCTTAACTTCTGAACAACACCTTCTTATTTTCCTGAGGCACTGAATTCCCCATACCCCCAATTCCAGAGTATCTTTTCTTCCACCAACCTGGCCTATACTCCTTTCCAAAGAGAAATAGTTGGAGGTTAAGAACATGGGCTTCCAAACCAGTTGGGTCACACTGGGCAAGCTTCATTTTCACCTCTCCAAGCTTCATCTCTTATAAGGATAATGTTAGCTGCTCCCCACTATAAGCATTAAGTGAAACGATGTACCTATAGTGTTTTAAAATGTGCAAGCCTCCGAAAGTATAAACTACTAAACTACCATTACTCTTCACAGGGTCTCAATTCCTCTCCCAAGCTATCCTGGCCTGCTGCCCCTACATTCTTTCTGCTCCTCACCCCCACTCCCTTCCTTCCAGCCAATACTACAGACACCTGTGCAAAGCCATTCTTGCTCCATTAGCCTACAATGCCATCTTCCTCATTAGAGCCCTCATAGCCCTGGTCTCTGCCACTCATTGAGAAGTCACCCTATTCTTCCCTGTGCCTTTCTCATCTTTCTGTGTCTCGTGTCATTCAGCCCAAGGAGGCTTTGTTTGCTGACACTGTGATTTGTTCTAAGTATTCTACCAAACAAACCTATATCCAGGCCCAGTAATGCTGAATTTTAAAACAAAGTAGATACCAATGAATAAGACTGAAAAGAGAAATGGTGGTCACATGTAGGGTCCAACAGCAAGCCTAGCTTTTCCTTGCATCCCTCTGTACTTCCGGAGTTGTTCCTATTAATGAAGAGGAAACAGTTCCAGTACAGCCTTATCAATAAAATTGTTAGAAATGGAAATAACATATGAGATACAGACTTGTGTTCTGGAAAGGTAGTGAGAAGAGAGGATTCCAAAGCAAAGGAGTGTTTGGATAAAAGTCATTATATTCTAGGTAAGGTCAACTAGCTGGAAATCGCACAATGTACACTTGCGAGTCTTGATCTTTAAAAGCAGAGAAGGTTAGAATAGGGTGTGATAGGTTGAAAAAGAGAGCTGGCTATAGACAACAAGGAGGGGTAACCAGGAGAGGGAGAGAGAGAGAGAGAGCCCCCACCATGGGCTCCCCATGATCTAAGAGTGGATTTCTGTCAGCCCACACAAACTGGGGGTGTCCTGTAGGGAACATACGTCCCTTTCCCTCATTTCCTGGCTCTGTCCAAGGAAACTAAATAAGGGGAATTCTCAAGGCCAATATTAAAAGAAGGCCTAAGATTATTTCAAAGGTCCTACCCAAAAAAATCTCTCCTCACCAGTTTCCTAATTCCCAAAGTCTTTCTGTAATTAGAGATTGGGGTTTAAAATATGAATGTAGCTCCACACACCGACTAACCAATAGACAAATGCAAACAGTGTTAAGCTTCCTTCTGGGTTTTACTGGATAAGAAGGAATCAAAAAGACCAGTTAGGGACAAAACCCCCAAAGTGAGCCAACTAACTTTGAACTTCAAACAAAGCCAAAGTGAATTTCTGCTCCGGGATAGCTTCCACCAGCTATCCTGATACGTTCACAGGTAGCTGTGCTAGGTAGGATATTTGAGACTCCAGTCAAGTTGTGAACCCATGTGGACCAGCCTTGGAACTATGCCACAGTCAAAGATGTACAGTGTTTAGTAGTAGAAATAATTTAGAGATTTCCTCCACATTCCTCAATTAATATTAAAGAGAGTTGTTATGAACTGAATTGTGTCCCCCCCTCCACCCTACCCCCTACCACCAAATTCATGTGTTGAAGCCCTAACCCCCATTTGGAGACAAGGCCTTTAAGGAGGTAATTAGGTCAAATGATTAGGTCAGAGGGTGGGGACAAAATCCAATAGAACTGATGTCCCCATAAGAAGAGGAAGACACACCAAGAGTGCACAGAGAGAAAGGCCATGTGAGGACACAGCAAGACGGCAGCAGCCTTCTGCAAGCCAGGGAGAGAGAGACCTCACCGGAAACTAACCCTGCTGGCCGCTTGATCTGGCAGCTCCAGCATCCAGAACATTGAAAAAACAGATTTCTGTTGTTTAAGCCACCCACTCTATAGTATTCTGTAGTGTCAGCCCAAGCAGACAAATAGGGGTCTAATTTATTACCAGCGCGTACGCGCGCACACACACACACACACACACACGCACACCACAGAAACATACCCCAGTAGAAGGGACTAGAGAGTCCAACTGGGCCCTTGCAGAATTCTTTTGAGGGGCTCCAGAGTGGGGGATGGGAAGTACACAAGGACTCTCACATTAGCAATTTTTACCCTATTCCAACACAGTCGTCATAATAGAAAGATTTCTTCCTAGGGTGTTAGCATATACAGGTCAACACACCCTTATTGTGCACCTACTGTACTGCACACTAGTACATGGACAGGAAGATGAAGATGCCTGCCTTTAAGGATCTCACAGCAGGCTCACCAAGCCCCAGGCCCGAGGGCACTAGCACTGGCTTCTCCCTTCCCAGTCACCCTCTGCTCACCCCATCAGGGGAACGCAGACTATGCCCCTGAGCTCCAGGTGTGCCCCAGTCCCATAGGCCCCAACCTCTCTGGATGGACTGGGCATAGGCAACTTTTCTGTCTCCTCTGCCCTTAAGATGTTTTCAACTCCAGGAGTGTTTAGACTTGCCTACATTTCAAAAGGATTCCTAGCATCCTCATTTGCAGTTTTCATTTTTAGACAACATGATGGTGACTGGGAAGAGCCCTGAACATGGAGTCAGGGGGAGTCCTGGGCTCCCCACTTAAGATCAGTGACCCCGCCTGGCCCAGTCTTCACTGTGTGTAAGTGGAAACAGTGCCTACCTCACAGAATGTTATGAGGATTTAAATGTGTGTATTTAAGTGCAAATCTATGTAAATAAAAAGCAGTAGTAGTAATAGCTATTATGCATGAACTGTTTGCTATGTGCTGGGACAGTGGTCAATCCTCACAATAACCAAAACCATAGCAACTCTGATGTGCCTGCTATTAGAATCTCCATTTTTACTAATGAGAAAAGTGAGGCTTAAAGAAGCTATACAGTGAGGCTGGGGTCATAGGAGGGAAGACTTGAAACTTGGTGCCTCCAGAGTTCTAAGCACCTATTACCCTGTTATGATCTCCCATGGGTGCATAACCTTTTGATCAATTGTGTTAGGTAATTTTAAGTCATTATTTAGCATCATAATTTAAAGGAGTTGATGCACACTTTACAGATGAGAGCCATGAGAAGGAGAAAGAAATATATTAGACAGAAGCTTCAGTAATAAGCAAATCATCAGAAGGGCTTGAAAGACACCCTCATCCAGGCTTCTGCCAACCCCACACCTGTAACAATCCCCTCACCCCATTACTCTTTTCAAGAACCCTAATGCATGAAGTTGGTTACTGCAAATTGCTGGCATAGGAGAAATTTTCCTGATTCTCTTTATTAACCTTAAAAATTGTTCCTCTTAGAAACAGAGTAGAATGGTGTTACCAGTGGGTGGGAGGTGGAGAGAAAGAGGGAGATATTGGTCAAAGGGCACAAACTTCCGATTATAAGATTAACAGGGTTTTGGGATCTACCAATGTGCAGCATGGTGATTATAGCTTGTAATACTGTATCATATGTTGAATGTTGCTGAGAGAGTAGACCCTAAGTGTTCTCACAACAAAAATAAATGATAATTATATGATGTCATGGAGGTGTTAGTTAATGCTGTGGTAGTAATCATTTTGCAATATATAAATGTATCAAAACACAAACCTTAAACATATACAATGTTACATGTCAATTACATCTTAATAAAACTGGGGGGCAAATTGTTCCTCTTAAACATCTCATTGGAGTACCTCTTTTTTACCATTCAGATAGATAAGCAAGAGTTTCATTTTTCCAAACTGAATACAAGGCTCAGTTTCTCTCTGCAGCTCCATATAAAGCCTTTTAACTGTGTGATTACTCTGCCATCTAGCTTCTTAAGCCTATATAGCTGTTCATGAGACTCTCCTGGGGCATATATAGGGCTAAGCACTGTTTTGGTCTAAAATGCATTCTTTTAGATCACTTAACAAATGTTAGATGATGCTATACACATACACACTCACACAGCAATAATAGTAAGCATGATGTACTTCCTCAAGAGGGATAAATCCTTTCTTGAAATACTAATCTATAATGTTGTGAGAGGCCACTGAGCCAGTTGGGGTCTCTGTTTGTTAAAAAAGAAGTCAACAGAACAACATTCTTTCTTTTCAAGAATCTGGAATGTAAGATTTAGACTTAAAGTGAGTGAGGTTAACATGAAAGGACAGCAGATAAAACATTGAGCATCATTTGTGGTTCAACTCTTATAAATTTAGTTGAAAAGAAGAAGCTTTTTCTAATAGTCTGTGTATGTTTTATAAAGGCAGTTTCTTTAACCCTGCTATCCCTCTTACCAAGAATAGTATCTATTGCAGAACTATTGTTATTTCTAGAAAATGCTAACATATACCTCCAGAAATGAGGGGGAAATTTTTGGCCTGCACCTGGATTTGAGATATTTATGAAAATTAATGAAGGGAAAGTGCACTGAAGTGCGGTTGGGAGGTTAGAAAGTGGAGGGCATCAATCCTGGTAAGTCATAGGATCAATTACAGACCCCAAAAGAAGAGTCATCAATGGGTAAGAACCATCAATTACAAACACCAATCTATAAGAAATTGATTACCCCTGCAATTCAACCAATGAGAAATTATCATCACCCTAAACTATTGTTTTTCTCCAATGGACTTTTGTTCAAACAATCACTCCCAACTTGCTCATTTCTCTCAATAAAATAACATTCCATTCCTTTGTATGTTGAACTTGCATATGATTTTGCCTATAGCTTTCATGTCTCAAACTGCAATTCTTGGCTATTACCAAGTAAACCTATTTTGGCTGATAAAATATTTGTTTTTAAGGTTAACATATTAAAAAGAGTATCCTTTAGTAAAGTCACAAGTTTCAGGAAATATATGTTCTCATTTCCTTTAGGCTAGAACATCCCGTTGCCAACACAGCGTGAACACCTGGGTAGCAGAGTAGAGATAAGCCTAGTTACACAGAATGGAACTTGACCCTATTCCTATTTAATTGCTCTTCTGTTATTAAAAGGATTTGTGCTCAGTTACACTGGAGGTCTTGATGTTCTATTATGTTTTGCCAGAGTGGCCCCTACCTACCACACTGTCACTGTCTCTCTCTCTCTCTCTCTCTCTCTCTCTCTCTCTCTCTCACACACACACACACACATATTTAAACATATTTCTTTCTACTGAGTCATCTAGTTATAAAATGATTTCAATTTAAGATGGGTGGGGAAAAAAAGAACACACTTCTCATTCCATAATCAACTTTCAATGATCAATTGTAATGGAAGAGATAAATAAAGGTGATCAGATATGCAATGTGAGGTGTCAGGAAAAACTGTGAAAGACTTTAGAATGGACCAAAGTCTTTCAATAAGTGTTCTCAATGGGAAAGATGTGCTGTTTACAGCAATCATTTTCTGGGTTGTCCAATGCTATGATGTTTACTGTCTTTGATCTGTTCATAAATCTGTAAGTAACTGATAACAATGCACGAATTCTTGTCTACACAAACAATAAATGTTGGCAAGGATGTGGAGAAAGGGGAACCCTCCTATACTGCTGGTGGGAATGTAAATTAGTTCGACCATTGTGGAAAGCAGTATGGAGGTTCCTCAAAAACTCAAAATAGAAATACCATTTGATCCAGGAATTCCACTTCTAGAAATTTACCCTAAAAATGCAACAGCCCAGTTTGAAAAAGACAGATGCACCCCTATGTTTATCACAGCACTATTTACAATAGCCAAGAAATGGAAGCAGCCTAAGTGTCCATCAGTAGACAAATGGATAAAGAAGTTGTGGTACATATACACAATGGAATATTATTCAGCCATAAGAAGAAAACAAATCCTACCATTTGCAACAACATGGATGGAGCTAGAGGGTATTATGCTCAGTGAAATAAGCCAGGCAGAGAAAGACAAGTATCAAATGATTTCACTCATCTGTGGAGTATAAGAACGAAGCAAGAACTGAAGGAATAAAATAGCAGCAGACTCACAGAACCCAAGAATGGACTAACAGTTACCAAAGGAAAAGGGACTGGAGAGGATGGGTGGGAATGGAGGGATAAGAGGATTAAGGGGCATTATGATTAGCACACATAATGTAGGGGCGGCACGGAGAAGAAAATATAACACAGAGAAGACAAGTAGTGATTCTATAGCATCTTACTATGGTGATGGACAGTGACTGTAATGGGGTATGTGGTGGGGACTTGATAATGGGGGGAGTCTAGTAACCATTATGGTGTTCATGTAATTGTACATTAATGATATCAAAGTTTTAAAAAAAAAGAATTCTTGTGTACAGACATGAAAATAGATTCTGTCTAATGGAGGCACAGTGTATTCCTTCCACCCATAGAAAAAGACAGTTTGCATCCATTTGTAAATTTATTTCATGGCCTATTTTTGTCTCTGCTCTTTGAACTGGCCTTGGAACTGGTAATAACATTTTACTTGTTCTCTCATTACTTAATTTGTTATATCTGTAAAAGAGTCATGAATTACCATTTCTTAAAAATTATCCTCTAAGAGAGCATATTTTCTTTCCAGACAATTTCAGAGAAGAGTGGAAATCATGTAGCAGGAGAAAAAAGGGATATATTTCCCTTTGGACTTCTCCAAAGTCCCCAAATCCCATCTAAAAGAAAGGTGAGCAACACAGCTATGTGGCCAGAGTTTCATCTTCAGATCTGAGCCATGCAGCCTGAGTGTCCTTGGAAGGGTGACATGTGAGCCCAGGGTTCCCTTGGATCTCCCAGCTCCCTGACTAAGCCAGCATGGATGCATTTTTGCAGCTTGGTAAGTCGAGAACCTCAGATACCACACTAAAGACAAATTGCTAAGTACAATGATTGCTTCTGTTTTCCTTAAATAAAGATATTCCCAAAACGTACTCTTTCATAGCATAGACATGGAAATTCATAGAACCAAACAATATCCAGAGTTTCCCTAAAAAAAACAAAGACAAAATTAAGGAAGAAAAACCCTCAAATAATCTAACATCCCTTTCTGCTTTGTCTCTAGTGCTATTTAATTAAGATCTTAAACTTTGAAGTCAGACAGCCTGAATTCAAATCCCAAGTCTACCTCTAGGCAACTGACCTGACTTCCCTGAGCCTTAAATTTCCTCTTGTGTAAGATGGAAAAATAAGCTCTTCCCTCTCAATGCTTTTGTGAGCAATTAAAAGTCTTTGGCAAAGACAAATTGGTACTAAACCCTCAACAAATACTATTATTATTATTTTCTAGATTTTTTTAATATAAACATATAACTAAAATACCAAATAGTAAGTAGGGTAAGAATCAGCCTGGAGACTCTATGATCACAGACACAAAAAAACACTTTTATTACATTTAAGACACACCCCTCCCCCCATACCTAAGGTCTCCTCCAAGACCTAAGTATGATTCCTTACTGTCGGTAGTCCCAAGAGCGCTGCAACCTTATTGTCATCACAAAACAAATTAGAAGTAATGGAGTTCCAACTCCATTTCCCACCAAGGTCCTGAACTCATGAGCACTACAGGCTCCCAGATCAACAGATGAATGGATACAATGGAATTTTATTCACCCATGAGAAAGAAGGAAATATTGCCATTTGTGACAAAATGGATGGACCTCGAGAGTATTATATGCTAAGTGAAGAAACTCGGACAGAGAAAGACAAATATTATATATGACTTGTATGTGGAAACCAATAGAACAAACTTGTAGAAACAGAGAGTAGAATGTTGGTTATCAGTAGAGGGATAGGGAAATTAGGGGGATGTTAGTTAAAAGGTAGTACAAACTTATAGCTAGAAGATAAATAAGTTCTGACTATCTAATAATGCACAATCTTGTGATTATAGTCAACAATACTGTATTATAGACTTCAAAGTTGCTAAGAGACTAGATCTTAAATGTTTTACCACAAAATGAAATGATAATTATGTGAAGTGGTGGAGGTGTTAGCTAATGCTATGGTGGTAATCACACTGCAATATATAAATATATCAAATCAATGCATTGTACACCTTAAACTTACACTGTCAATTATATCTGATTTTTAAAAGAGTTTAGAATGAATTGAAAGGATACATGTCAATAAAATGCATGACAAACACAAAAATTTTCTTGTAAACAATACTCTCTATAAATGTTTCAACTCTGAAGCCTTGATGGTTTGGTTTTATTTACCTTTGTTTTTCCTCAATGTATTGTCCTGGGGTTAAATGATCAGTTATCTGAATGTTTCAATCTAAGAAATGCTACATCCCTCTATTTGCAGGCCTAACACTCTTGGATCAGGAGGCCGAATGCTGCAAGAACCACTGGAGCAGAGACAGCGGCAAGGAAAATAGGATACTGTTTCCAGGGAAAGTGTGATCCTGTGGGACCCTGAAGGTACTAGTTCATAGTGCTTTAAGATTGTTTTCCCTGGAGCACTGGTGCCTAGAGGGCCAATACACTCTTCAGGCCTTTGGAGCCACAGTCATTCCAATTCTGGGTGACTATTTGATGGACCAACAAAAGTCAGGTGGGTGCTCCTAGTGTGTCCATCCTCCTCTTGGGTCCTCAGATGCCTGGAGGATGAGTCTTGAACCAAGTCCCCATCCTTCAAGGCCCTGTATCATCCAAAACCATCCAGTCAGCTGTCTGTGCACTCATACACATGAACTTATTGGACACTTACAACCCTCAATGAGGGAAATATAACCATTATGCTTATTTCATAGATGAGGTTATTGTCTTCTAGAATGACCCACATATTGTTGACAATTTATTATGAAAACAACTATCCACTCAGTGTGGTAAAGGTAAGAGTGGGAATTTTTCACTAGGAGAGTCGGAATCCTTTTGAGTGATTAAATGGCAATGTAAACCAGCTATTCTCCACATAATTACAGAGCAAAGAAAGAGAATATCAAAGGAGAGATTTTGAGGAATATTTTTTCAGGAGGTTGACCCAGCTGCATTAGGTGCTGATCTATCCTACTTACAGGCTCTCTAGAAATGAGCCTCACAAATTGTACCTCCTGACTCCTCTATTTCCCTTCTCTCCATCTCTCCCACTCTCCCTCATCTCCTGAAAGGGTTTAACTTCAGTCTTGCCCAAAGCAGAGGAGTTATATTACTTACTAATAATTCCAGGCAGGTCCCAGAATTCTTCTCTTGGCTCAGGCATCCACACGGTACAATTAGGGTTAGGTAGGACTTCAAAACCTAGCAACCTGTACAATTACAAGGCAGAGGCTATGCCACTTAAGAGCCAATTTCTCTCAAGAAATTGTGCAAATGTTGTCTCATTTACCCACACAGCATTGCACTGAGAGAGGTAAGAAGTAAACATTAGGTGGCCTGAGGACTCTCAAAGTGTGGCGAGCATCTGAAGTCAGGGCAGCCTCATGTGGACCATGCCCTTTAACTTGTGGCGTCAGTGCCAGAATTGAATTTCCTTATATCAGTTGGTGTCAGAATACTTTCAAATCATTCTTTATTATTTTTATAAGCTTTTTTCCCCACTACTTAATTGGTATATTTTTCTCTCTGTGAATATTACTCAAGTATCTTGTGGTGCAATGAAACACATTGTAGTTTTTTCCTAGTAATAATAATGGATTTTTCCCCCCATTTTATAGCTTTTAACATAGTAGCAGGGCTTTGGGGAATGAATTACAGTCATTAACAAGGGATCAGGTTATTTAGAAAACCTATAATGAAGGACCCAAATGAGAAGCAGTCTTCATCATGATTTGCTCCCCTGGTAACAAAGAAGCTGGAATGCTCAGGAATCAGATAATGAAGACTCCTGACAATGTAGAAACTTTAAAGGAAATTGTGTTTAAGTTTACCCACAAGAAAACTCCCCCCAAAAACCTCCAAATATGAATGTTTTCACAACCCCTGTCCTGTTGTGACTGACTGAAAACGTCATCTATGCTAGATGTCCACACTTAATCTTCAAGAGTGGTAGCAGGAGTTAATTAGCATCAAAGGAAGAGCAGATGCACAAGTGTCATCATAAAATGGGATTTGTGGGCCTGTGAAAAGAGAATGCAAGGTAAACTCAGTCTATGAAATTCAACTAACTAGGTTGCCAAGAAACAGGTTCCATTTCTTCTTATTTTGTGTTTTATTGGTTTGTCTATGCTGCCATGAATGTTTACCACTCTGTCAACTAGTCCTTTAATGTGTAATCTTTCTATTATTTAGGAAATAAAACAAAACCCTCTTTAGCATTAATATAATATTATTATTTATGGGTAACTGTTAGGCATTTTAGTAACTTACATATCTTTGTTTCCCTGGGTAAAGGCTTATTGATTTTTCTAGTACCTGCTGTTAATGCTTGATGTTTGGGGATGGATGCTCAGCTAGTCTACACAGGGGAGCGGTTTACATGATCAGCATAATTATTATTGGGTTATAAAATGTGTATGAACCTACTGGTATTTACACTCTTACAAGTTTACTAAACAAAGCTGTTATTTCCTTTTATTGTTGCAACATCTAAAATCATAAACATGCCTACTATGATCCTTTTCTGAAATCCGCATTATACACAATAAAAAGTTACATATCAGCCCCTCAGATGGACCTGTCCTAAAACGTGTTCTGAGAGAGCAACGGGATCCTGCATCACTGGCCCCAGAATCATGGTAACATACAAGCAGAGAGAAGGCATGATTTTTCTCTTAATACTAGCCTTGCTCTCGCCCCACCTCTCCAGATACTTCTTCACTCTCCTCCTCCCCTTCTTCCAGACCCCAGCAACTCCAGTCAGTCTCTGTCAGTGGAATTCATTCATCCCTTTCTTATCTGTTAATGCTATTACTATTTTAAGGTTATCTGAATTAAAGATTTTACAATAAAATAGCTGAGCGGCAGCCTACTGGGCTGGCCAAGTGAGCTGACCAAAGATATCAAAGCCCAGTCAGGAACCCCCACAGAGAAATGGAAGGGCATTCCTCAGTGAGGAAAGGAGTTCAGGAATTCTCCACTTGTTGTTGAAAATTATTTCCCTGGCTACTGTAGAGTACTAATATTAACCAAAGCTTTCCCTAATCGTTGGACATTTACAGTTTAGTGTTAATTAACAGCAGTTCTTGAGACACCCTAGCTGGTTTGGATCTCATTTACTATGCTATCTTGGGAAGTTACTTCTTCTTTGTGCCTCAGTTGCCTTATTTGCAAAATGTGTATTATTCCTTACAGTGTTGTGGTAATAGAGGAGGTAATTCAAGTAATGCATTAAGAACATAGTATGCACTCAAAAATTTTACCAATTATAGGTAAAAACTTGAAGCCTGCAAAGAAAAATTGTGAAAGACTTTGAAAAGGACCAAAAGATTACTGGGTGTCTTTCACAGAAATCAAAGCTTTGTCTAGCATAACCTTGGTGTGAGGGTGGGGGTGGGCACCAAGCCTCTGAGCTATTGTACAACTCTTAAATTAAAGCTGTACACAATTGATACTTGTCCATACGTACAAATTCTGTCTGGTGGATGACTGACTCACCTGTCCTCTTGAAAAATCCAGTTTTACATCTATTTAAATTCATTTCAACATCTTTGATTCATCCATCAAGTATGATGCTCTGAATTCTTTGAATGGGTTAAAACATCTTACCAATGCCAACAGTAAGTTAAATATAATCCTTGACAGGTCCTTCAACCAGTCTCATTCAGCCGTACTTTAATATTTCAAGGGAACCCATTGGGGAGGCCAAGAAGACATGACTGCAGGTTGACCTGTGAGCTGGACCCCAACAATTGGACCCTCAGAATGTGGGTTCCATTTGCCTTCCTTGTTCCCAGAGGCTGCTTCAAGGACATAGCTTTGATAGTCATGTGTTGTTGAAACCATCTGGACAATATGATTGAACCCAGTAAAAGCCCCTGTCATGTTTTTTAAGATTCTGATAGGCAGGTGCAGAGATCTACTTCTCTGTGACCACCCAAGACAAGTCTTGTCTGTAAGTTCTCTTGCTTACTAAACCTGCCACCTACCAATATGGAGTGGCCTGCTTTGTTCTTGGTCTCATCTCTGTGAATGGAGGCTGGTTTCAGATTACACCTGAGCTCTGAGGGAGTAGCTTGTGATTCAACAGGACCCAAACCCAAACCTCAGAATATATCCTCCATGCTCCAAGGGTTGTTTAGACCTCGTATAGGATCTACCATATTTTGCCAGCTACATCACTGAATTTTTCCCGGGTAATTCTGTTCAACAATTGAGAACCTACTACTAATATACATGGCATTGTGCTTTGGTAAATATGAAAATAGTTCCTGTCTTCACGAATGAATTGATTTTGGGGAAAAAAGATGCAGTCTTCTAACCTTATGGTATTAAAGGCATTAGCAGTGTCAGACTTGAGCTTCAGTCCAGTTTTGAGCCCTTTCTAACTTGAAACTTTTAAGGAAATTAATCCTGAGCTTGTTTCTCCTGCTTTATGAGGATAGCATCCACAGAAAAGAACTGAGACTTGATAAAGTCAATGCACACAAGGCACTTGGCATGTCTGACACATAAAGCCACCTTTAGCTTTAGCTAGTAGAGAAGCCAGACCACCTACCCACACCAGCCTTCCCCTGCACTACCACATACAGAGCCAGGACTGGATAGGAATGTTCCCTTCCACGTTCCCTTTGCACAACGCTTACAGGAGCATTATACAGGACCATCTCACTAGGCCAGAGTTCAGCTCATGCAAGATTCTCATAACCAAATCATGTAACATGTCACACCTCATTTACATAAATCAGCAGCTGTGTAAGTCATCTTCCTTTATTTCACTAACTTCAACATTTGCTCAGCTGATAGGATAGTCCCCTACCCCATCTGCAACATTACCTCCATTCCATAATTGACAACTTTCCTAAATTCCCAATTTTCCCTCCCAGTGTTCTTCCTGATACTCCAACTTTTCCAGCAGCAAATGCAATTACCATATTCCCAGGATTCAGGGTCATGGGCGGAGGTGATTTATCATAAAGCCTGTTTCCTTAACTTCCATGACCTCCTTCTAAAGCCCTGTAAGTACACTAGCCACGTATTCAGTCATGTTTTTGAAAAGTTTGGTGGAGAACTTAACCACAATCAGTTAAGACCCTTTTCCACTCTAGCTTCCTGTCATACTTGTCAGGTGACATTTTAACAACCTATCATATAGGAGACAATTCAGTTGACCGCTTCCTGCCTAGCATGTAATATGCCACTTCTCCATTCTACCTTACTTTATCATCTTACCTGTCGCTGGAACCAGTTACCATCTATTACTCCTTAGCCTTTAGGGCCTAGATCTCAGCTAGCTGCCAGTACAGAATCCCAAAGTAGCAGATAGTACTCATACTGAGAAAGTCTCTAGTACCAAGTTTCCTTTTATATAAATGTCTACTTCATGGGTCCATATGGATATACAAGCATTAACTTATGCTCCAAACTATTACCCTCCCCAAAACCAATTTTTCAGTCCTAGGTCATTACTGATTCTAGCCTTCCAGCTGATCAGGCCAAGACCATTGGTGACTATCTCCTACACCCAGCCCTTCAACAAATCCTGTCATTGAGTACAACCACTTCCTTTTAACCTACTCCTAGACAAATAATTTGCCTATATTATTCATGGACTTGTTTCCCTGGTTCCAGCCTCGTTACCCTGAACTCTTCAGCTTACAAGCCCTAGTTAACTTGTAATCTCTCCTCCTTCCACATACAAATATTTGAGAAATTTACAAGCTTTTATCTGTGAATTATCCCAGAGGCACTCTACCTCTGGACAAATGCCCAGAACAGGTTTTAGTGACAGCTTTCTTTCTCAAAATCATTTCTCAAACAGTTGTTACTTTCACAGCCCCAACTCACTGTAGTGAGTCAATTACTCATTCGAGTTTGTCTCAGGTTAGGTGCTGGCTGCTCCTACATAAAGGAGGCACCTCACATAACAAAAATACTTTCTGGAGTATAAAAATAAAATAGGCATTTACCAGAGTTTAGCATGAATATTTTTATGTAACTGAGGGAAAAAAAGCCACAAACTTTGAAGACAAATCCACTGAGAATAGTTAAAAAAAGGGGATTTCCATAATCAATCGACAAGCCCATTCACATAAAACACTCAGAACTGACTGAAGAATTTTTATTTTATGTACAAAGAGCTAACATTTTTTTCTGTGGTGAGCAGATATATATCCTGGATGATCCGTTCAAGGGTGTTCACTTAGTCCAACTGGAAAAAAAAAGATAGGATGTGAATTTAGAATGCTTTAAATATCCATTTTCTTCTCACAAAAATGGGCTCATTATTGAATAAGGCTTCAACTGGAAACTTGACCCATCCAAATTAGCTATAAAGATCTAAACAGCTTAAATATTTACTGAGTGCCTAATGTAAGCTACTCCATAAATCACAATTTTGACTGTTTAAACCCTTTAGTATTCTCACTTCTGTCCTCAAAGCATATTCCATTAAAAAAGCACTATTACATAAAATCTTATACTAAGAGCTCAGGAGGTTATTGGGTAACTAATTACACAGCTAATACTTGGCGTGCCAACACTGTTCTAGGAGCCCTTCACAAATTAATTCATGTTATCTTACTAGAAACTTACTCTAAGAAATTGGGACACAAAACTAGCTACTGGGCCTTAGCCTGAGTCCATTCTCTTCATTCTCTTATCTGTGACACACTACCTCCCACTGAGTTATCTGAATTTATACAATGTGAAACCTAGCATATACTTGTTTAGTATTTGATCAAAGCTAGAAGTCCAAGCTTAAGATAATTTGTCTCGGCCACACAGAACTCACATTAACAGTTTACATCCACTGTAACACATCAACACAAAAATACCTATTTTCTATCAAATAGGTTCTACTCAATATCCTAAACGAGTTCATTATGAATCCAAAGGCCAGTGATTTTCTCAGAGCCAGTAAGAAAATAATTTTCACCTTAAAAAAAACCGCTAGCATTTAAATTATTTTTAGGAGTCAAGAAAACTTTATTTTTGTAACGATCCTACCACTTATTTTTCACAGACAAAAACTGAACTTCAAGTGACTTGACCGAGTCACAGACTATTAAACGGCAGACCTCTGTCTGAATCCTAAGACCCGGCCCCAAATCTTACGCTCACTGCAGTATATGTTAACACTACCCAACATGTCAGGTAATGATTGACACATGTATTTTGCTGGAAAATGTCGATATGATTGAAGAAATCCGAAATTTAATTTTTCGAGTTTCTGAAAAGGGCGTAGTTTTATCCAATGTTAATACACAGCCCCTGAAATTCGCAGAGGTTGGCAAAGAGCAATTAGACTACTTTTAAGGCCTTCACTCTTCGCATTATAGTAACCTGACTGCCAAAACTCTCAACATTACGATATCAAGGAAAAGCCCTACGAGGCAAGAGAGTAACAGGGTGTCGAAAGCTCACACTACGGGCCCGCCTGCGCTCAGAAACAGGAGCATGGCGTCTGCTGACTCGCACCTTAATGAAGCCGATATCCTTCGCGTACTGACGGAAACACTGGCGGCACATATTGAGGCCGTACTTCCGGATCAGACCGTGCCGGTTCGAGCACACGCGGCTGTAAGGAGAGATGGCGTTACTGCAAGGCCGCAGAAATTCAAAGACCCCGTGCACTGAGGGCCACCACCCGCACCGCCAGGTGCACTACAGGCGCGCATCAGAGGCCTGTAATGGCGGCAGGCACAGCTCGACTCGGTCCACCCCAAAGGCCGCCTGGGGCGCCTACTATTTTGGATTTCAAGCAGCCTCGCGCCCCATAGAAACTCTTCCCTAAAACCATGTTCTGTTTCTCACCACGAACGAGAACCCTGGCCGAATTTTCTCGGATGGCTCCAGTAGAGCTGCTGGTGACCCATGCTGCTTTCTCGGGCGCAGCGCGTAAAAAGGAAAGGTCTACCGCACGCATGCGCCCTTCAAATCGGGGCGGGGAAGACGTGGACGGAACACAGTTTGCGCAGAATGCAGTACGCGACAGGCGCAAGCGCAGTGTGGCTACACTGTTAATGGGCTTGAATAGCGCGGTCTTGGAAATGGACTAGACTGGCACAGGTGATGACGTCATCACCATAGAGCCTCTAGTATCATTTTGCGACTATAATCACTGCCGGGCGTGGTGGCGCGCGCCTGTAGTCCCAGCTACTCGGGAGGCTGAGGCAGGAGGATCGCTTGAGCCCAGGAGTTCTGGGCTGTAGTGCGCTATGCCGATCGGGTGTCCGCACTAAGTTCGGCATCAATATGGTGACCTCCCGGGAGCGGGGGACCACCAGGTTGCCTAAGGAGGGGTGAACCGGCCCAGGTCGGAAACGGAGCAGGTCAAAACTCCCGTGCTGATCAGTAGTGGGATCGCGCCTGTGAATAGCCACTGCACTCCAGCCTGGGCAACATAGCGAGACCCCGTCTCTTTTAAACCTTCTGGGATTAATTTTAAAACCTCAAAAAAGTAAATAATCTCAGTATCCTTACGCCTTTTCATCACCTAAACCCTCTAGGTTCCTTCAATTAAAATTTTACTCTTAGAAAAACTATTTTTCCTCAACTCAGCACTGACACCTACTGGAATAAATCTACAAAACAACTTAAAATAGCTGTAATGATTAAAAGTCAACAGCAGGAGTTTCTATTTTGTCAAACACAATACGTTTCAAAGTTTTTTTGTTTTCTTTGACACACTACTAGAAATACACCTACATTGTTCCAGAAAAATGATACGAGGTTTAGTGTGTTTGATACTCAAATGTAGTTAGGTGAGCTTAAAGTGAGAAACAAGTAAATGGGCAATGTATATTGCTTTGACCAAATTTAGTGATGAAACAACTAGTGAAAACCAAATGTCATCTGATAATCTACTGAAAAATGTTTAGATTCCACATGGTGATTGATATTATCTCTAGATAAGCCTGAAATTGTACGTGGCTCTGAAATCAAAGTTTTAACTAGGTCTATAGAAGTACCACAGGGTGCTATAATCCAGGAAACTTTTACACATGAACTCTTACATTAGAATGGAAATACAACACTTCCGAAAAGTATGTTATTTCAGGATTCTGGTAGGGTGCCCTTCCCAATCACTAAATTAGGTACTTTGCTACTTAAGAAGGAAGGAGACAAATCAAACATTAAAATACCAGATATGACTTGATTCCCTCCATTACAACTAGCAGATGAAATGAGAAAAACAGCATTATCTCAAAGAGCCCATCCTTAAAATTTCAGCTTCTGTGATTCAATAACATGTATACAGCTAAGTAAGCAGAACATTCTGTGTTCAATGATAGATGTGCTCATGGAGGGCAAGAACAAAGAGAGAGAAATTAATTCCACTTGGAGGAACATGTAAAGGGCCTTTGAGGTAAACCTTGAAGAGTGGGATTTCTACAGGCAACACTTGATGGAAGGGGAATGCCGAATGAGAGGAAGAGTCTGAGCCAAAGAATGCAAGTGAAAAGGCTGGAAGAAGGTAAATGACCTTGTGTAACTAGTGTGGGTTGCACAAAAAGCCTAATGATAGATAAGATTATAAGGGTACTTTATTTTAAAGCCTGACTGTGGAGGGTCCAATGTCAAGCTTCTATAGATTTCCTGGAATTTATGTCAGTCATTGATGTGTAGTTTCTAAAAATCCATGCACCTCTCAAAAACTAATCTAGCATTTACCCACCTGTAATCTTCTCAGGTCTTTCATAGTTTATCTCCATAATTTTTTTAAAGATTACGGTGGCTCTGAGATCAATTCCATAAATATTTTCAACACTCTGATATATAATCCTTTGAGCCAAAAGAAGTTAACTGGTTTGAAAGAGAAAAGGAAAAGGACAAACAATAAGCAATTTGTTGCATTGCAACAATCTGTTAAACAATCTTGATATTCAAGTAGTTCTTAATGTTTATTTTGATCTTGAAAGCTATTCTTGATGGAGGGATTACAAAATTACACGTGAGAAACTATACATCCTCTCATCTTAATATGGCACCATCTCTCACAAACAGTGGAATTATCTGTGTTTTTCAATAAGCTAAGAATGCAGTTTTAAAAGTCTATTTTTACCCAGAGTCTATAAAGAGCTTTTAGCTTAATTCTGAACTCTTCTTACAGGTTACTGGTACTCTTTTGTATTTAGCTTTTAAATACTTCTTTTAGACATATTCTCCCCTAATATAATACTTGGGTTTGCTTGCTTTCTCTTTTAAAAAATACAATGAAATACAGAGAAAAAAGAACAAAATGCACCATAATCTCCTTGCCCAGATAATCCCTATTGATATTTTTTGAAAAACTAGAATGCTTAAAGACTGAAACATTCTAACAGTACAAACATTATTTTTTCATGTAAGCACATTGCAATGATCTGCATGTTAAGATACTATTACTCAAGATAACTCCTACTTTCTTCAAGTTATTCTCACAATCATTTGTGATTGTACATCCAGAATTTCATCAATTAAAGACCTGCTTCTCCAGAGTTATCTTCAATTCCATAACCTTTAGGAATAGAATCATACTTTTTCTCTAAACTTCTGAAAACCTATTTTACCACAGAAAAATTATAAAATACATTTTTTGCATGTTTAACTATTATAATATGTACTCTTCAGCTACATTATCCAATTCTTTCCAGCTGGCCAGAATTGAGTCCTTAATGATTTAATTAACCCCACACTTTTCCAAAGTCTTATGTTTAGTGATATATATATATATATCCATTTCAGCAAATACTGATTTTTAATTAACTATATATTCTAAAATAAAACACACATACATAAACTGTATTTTTAAAGCAAGTCTTTCTCCAATCCAGACCTCTATTTCTTTAGTCTCCCTGTCTAAACCAGTATGTTACCAGTTTGGGAGGGGATCCTTAAGAAACATTCTATCTATACATTCACACATAGGTATACATATGCGTGTACCTATGTGGACATGATGGACACATATATATGCATAGATGTGTCAATATACATATGTTTGTATTAATATTTATGCATATATTTATTAAATCTCTTTTCATTACACAAATAGAAGCATACTATACCTAATGTTTTCACAAATAAATAGATCATAAAGCATCTTAGAAAAATATAGAAGTTACAGAGAAATATATAGCAAATACAGGAAATGAAGGTGAATTGAAACATCCTTGGGTGAACATTTTTCTGCATAGTTATATCTATATTTATATATGAATATAATAAAACAAAATTCTGAAAATAGGACTGCAAGGCCATAGAATTGGAGTTTTTAAGTCTTTAATACACATTACCAACTTGCTGCCTATAGAAATTGTAATGATTTAAACTCATACCCATAGAAAGAACAAGTATACCTTGTTTTATTGCACTTTGCTTTATTGTGTTTCACAAATATTTCCTTTTTCACAAATTGAAGGTTTATGGCAACCGTGTCAGGCACATCTATCAATGCCATTTTTCCAACAGCATTTGCTCACTTTATGGCTGTGTGTCATATTTTGATAATTCTCACAATATTTCAGCCTTCTCAGCATTACTATATTTGTTATGTTAATCTGTGATTAGTGACCTTTGATGTTACTATTGTAATTGATTTTGGAGCACCGTGAACCAAGCCCACATAAGATGGTGAACTGAATCAATAAATGTTGTAGGGGTTCTGACTGATGCACTGACTGGCCATTCATTCCCATCTCTCTTGCTCTCCTCAGGCCTCCCTATTCTCTGAGAAGCAACAATATTGATAATAGGCCAGTTAATAACCCTACAGTGGTCTGTAAGTCTTCAGGTGAAAGGAAGAACCTCATGTCTCTCACTTTAAATAAAAAACTAGAAATGATTAAACTTAGTGAGGAAGGCATGTCAAAAGCTGAGACAGGTCAAAAGCTAGGCCTGTTGCACCAGTTAGCCAAGTTGTGAATGCAAAGGAAAAGTTCTTGAAGGAAATTAAAACTGCTACTCCAATAAACAAACAATAAGTAAATGAAATAGCTTTTTTGCTGATTTGGAGAAAATTTTAATGGTCTGAATAGATCAAACCAGCCACAATGTTCCCTAATCCAGAGCAAAACCTTCAATTCTATGAAGGCTGAGAGAGGTGTAGAAGCTGCAGAAAGAAAGATGGAACTCAGCAGAGGTTGGTCCATGAGGTTTAAAAAGCCTTCTCAGTAACATATAAGTGCAAGTGAAGCCACAGTGCTGATGGAGAAGGTGCAGCAAGTTATCCAGAAGATCTAGCTTAGATCATTAATGAACATGGCTACACTAAACAACAGATTTTAAATGCAGGCCAAACAGACTTCTACTGGAAGAAGATGCCATCTAGGATTTTCATAGCTCCAGAGAAGTCAAACTTCAAGGACATGTTGACCCTCTTGTTAGGGGCTAATGCAATTTGTAACTTTAAGTTGAAGCCAAGGTTCATGTACCATTTGGAGAATCCTAGGTCCCTTAAAAATGATACAGAATCTGCAACCTCGCCAACATTTGTTGTTGTTTGTCTTTTGGATGGTGGCGATCCTTACTGGTGTGAGGTGATATCTCATTGTGGTTTTAATTTGCATTTCTCTGATTGCATGTGGAGCATCTTTTCATGTGTCTGTTGGCCATCTGAATTTCTTCTTTGGAGAACTGTCTGTTCACCTCTGCCCATTTTTTAATTGGATTATTTGCTTTTTGTTTGTTGAGGTACGTGAGCTCTTTATATATTTTGGATGTCAACCCTTTATTGGATTTGTCATTTATTAATATATTCTCCCATACTGTAGGGTACCTTTTTGTTCTATTGATGGTGTCCTTTGCTGTACAGAAGCTTTTCAGCTTGATATAGTCCCACTTGTTCATTTTTGCCTTTGTTTCCCTTGCCCGGGGAGATATGTTCATGAAGAAGTCGCTCATGTTTATGTCCAAGAGATTTTTGCATATGTTTCTTTCTAAGAGTTTTATGTTGGTGATGTTGTGGAGAAAGGGGAACCCTCCTACACTGCTGGTGGGAATGTAAATTAGTTCAACCATTGTGGAAAGCAGTATGGAGGTTCCTCAAAATGCTCAAAATAGAAATACCATTTGACCCAGGAATTCCACTTTTAGGAATTTACCCTAAGAATGCAGCAGCCCAGTTTGAAAAAGACAGATGCACCCCTATGTTTATCACAGCACTATTTGCAATAGCCAAGAAATGGAAGAAATCTAAGTGTCCATCAGTAGATGAATGCATAAAGAAGATGTGGTACATACACACAATGGAATATTATTCAGCCATAAGAAGAAAACAAATACTACCATTTGCAACATATGGATGGAGATAGAGGGTATTATGCTCAGTGAAATAAGCCAGGTGGAGAAAGACAAGTACCAAATAATTTCACTCATATGTGGAGTATAAGAACAAAGAAAGACTGAAGGAACAAAACAGCAGCAGAATCATAGAACCCAAGAAAGGACTAACAGTTACCAAAGGGAAAGGGACTGGGGAGGATGGGTGGGAAGGGAGGGATAAGGGAGGGAATGAAAGGGGGCATTATGATTGGCATGTACAATGTGCGGTGGGGGTACAGGGAGAGCTGTGCAACACAGAGAAGACACGTAGTGATTCTACAGCATCTTACTATGCTGATGAACAGTGACTATAATGGGGTTTGTGGGGGGCGGGACTTGGTGAAGGGGGGATGCTAGTAAACATAATGTTCTTCATGTAATTGTAGATTAATAACAAAATAAAATAAAATAAAATAATGATACAGAATCTTCTCTGCTTGTGTTCTATCAATGGAACAACAAAATTTGGATGACAGCATATCTATTTACATTATTTACTGAAAAGTTTAAGCTGTTTAGTAGTTGAGAACTACTGCTAAAAAAAAGAATTCCTTTCCAAATATCACTGCTCATTGACAGTACACTTGATCATGCAAGAGCTTTGATAGAGATGGACGATGAGATTAATGTGTTTTCTTGAGTGCTAACACAACATCCATTCTGCAGACCATGGACCAAGGTGTCATTTCGACTTCCAAATCTCATTATTGAAGAAAAACATTTTGTAAGGCGAGAGCTGCCATAGATAATGATTCCCCTAAAAAAGTAAATTGAAAACCTTCTGGATAGGATTAATCATTCTAGATGCCATTTTGAACATTCATGAAATGGGAAGAGGTTCAGGTATGAAGGTTAACAAGAATTTGGAAGAACTTGATTCCAGCCCTCATGGATAACTTTGAGGGGCTGTATTTTCTTTAAGAGGCTATTTGAGCATTCTGATATCCTAGTGCTAGTGGAGGAAGTAACTGCAGATGTGGTGGAAATAGCAAGAGAACTAGAATTAGAAGTGGAGCCTGGAGATGTGACTGAATTGCTGCAGTCTTATAATAAAACCCTCACAATTGAGGAGTTGCTTGTTGGCTTCTCATGGACAAGCAAAGAAAGTGGTTTATTGAGATGGAATCTACCACTAGTGAAGATCCTGTGAAAATTGCTGAAATGAGAAATGATTTAAAATATTACATAAGCTTAGTTAATAAAGCAGCAGCAGGGTTTGAGTGGATTGACTCCAATTTTGAAAGAAGCTGTACTGTGGGTAAAATGATATCAAACAGCATCACATGCTACACGGAAATCATTCTTGAAAGGAATGGTCAATCGATTTAGGAAAATTTCATTGTTGCCTTATTTTAAGAAGTTGTCACAGCCACCCCAACCTTCAGTAACCACCACCCCAATCAGTCAGCAGCCATCAACAATGAGGCAAGACTCTCCACCAGCAAAAAGATTGTAACTTGCTGACAGTTCAGGTGACAGTTTGCAGTTTTTAGCAATAAGGTATTTTTACATGAAGGTGTGTACATACATTATTTTTTTAGACATAATGCTAGTGCATACTTGACATACTACAGTATAGTGGAAACATAACTTTCTATGCACTGGGAGGCCAAAATATTCATTCGACTCACTTTATTGCAATATTCCCTTTATTCTGATTGTCTGGAACCAAACCTGCAATATCTCCAAGATGTATGCCTATATGTGTTTTCCCACAACCCCCAACAGTGTAAATTAACAAACTTTATATCTTTCCTTATGCTAGCCCAAATATGGTATTGTTTCACTTTAAATTTTGATGAGAGCATGTTTTCCTATGTGCAAAGAAATAAGCCCTTTGACCTTTATACTAGTTATTAAATTATTTCATTCACCACATCACCAGATTCTTATTTCTTTGTTTCTAGTATATTCTTCCATGCAAAACATTTAAATTTTATTGATTAAAATCTATCAACTTGTTACCTTAATTCCTAAAGGTTTTGTGTCAAAATTCTGAAAAACTTCTGTTTTCTTGTAATACTTTTACCTTTTTATTTTTATTTCATATCTTGAACCACCTAATATTTATTTCACTGTCTTCCAGGAGCCAGGCAGAAATCCAGCTTCCCTCCTTCCCAAGCAGCTTACTACTGACTTCAACACAAGCAGTATCAATTGAATGCACACTAGTCTGTAAGCTTGCTCTATTCCTGCACAATGCAGGCCCTCATAAATATTTGTTAAATGAGTAAATAAATAGTGAATATTAATTTACTCATTTTTTCCACAAATATGCAATGAGTAGTTACTGTATGTGACCACTAACCTGGGCCTTGCATATAATAGTGACTCAGAACCTGTTCCTAGGAAGCTTATAGTCTAAAGGTGACAACATGCATTAAATTAGTAAACCATATAATGATATTTTGGAAGAGATAACCTAAGATTCTTCTTGCTGTGAACACCCAAAAATGCTAGAAGAAATATCTTTTATTTTAAAATGCAGAGGTGAGCTCCAAGGAATCCCTAAGAACAGGTGCTAAGCAGGACTGAAAAGTACAGAGGCTGCCCTGGGGAGATTTATCCAGATAAGTAATAGGACTTGGAGTTTGAAAAGAACAAGAGACAAGCTTTTGGGCAACTGTATTTAATTAAATTGCAAAGAATGGAAACCCATGAGGTTTGGGGGAAGAATTAAGTGCAGGATATGAAACTTGAGTTCTAGCACTATTTGTTCTAACACTGATGGTGAGGTCATGGGCAAATTCCTTTACTCTTTTCAGCCTCTATTTCCCGTGCATAAAGTGAGAGAATTGAATTAGGATACCTGTAAACTATACTTCAGCTCCAGAAGTTTAGGATTCTGTGATAGGAGGCCCTTAAGAAATTTAATTTAGCAGCAATGTAGATGGTGGGTATGGCATTACCCTCTGAACTGGTCCCCACCTCAAGGCTTGTTCCACTTTCAAATTAATTTCTTTGCTGAACACAGTAACCTTTCCTAAACAAGTCATCATTTTATCCCTTGCTTGAAAACTTTAATTGGTTTCCCAAACTGTCAGGCTAAAGTTCAAGGGCCTTGGTTTAGCAAACAAATTGTTTTCATCATCTGGCTACTTTATACTCGAATGTTTATCACACTGTTGTATAATTGTTATTTTAGTTGTCTCTCCTAAAAACTGTAAACTCATCTTGCCTTTTAAACATTTTGGCATACAGCAACACCATAAATATTAAATAAATGAATAAATATATTGAAGTAAGAAGACCTAGTAAGTTTAGGGATAGTTCTTGAGGAAAGTAATACAACTCTCAGCAGACATGGCAGTACTAAGAATGGAAAGGTAGACATTAATTAAGAAATCATAGCAGAAACACACCTATAAAATGTGATCAGGGTGTCAACAGAGGCAAAGCAGCACTGTAGAGGTCGAGTGCTTAGTCATGTATTTGTTAACTATTTAGCTTTATTCAGTTTAGATTAAGTTTAACATTAAAAAAATAACGCCAATATCTGGTCCCCATGTGCCAGGGCAGGCAAGTCTACACTGCATTACATTTGTCCTTACTCTTTCATATGTGATCATGCTTTTATTAGCTTGAACTCAAGTGAGCCACAAACCTAACTGAATGAAGTTTACTATGCACACATTTGAAGGGAAAAGAGATTCAATTATCTGTTGAAAGCCTCGTACGCACCAGAAACTCAGGGGACAAAAAAAATTTTTCAGCTCAACTGTATTTTCAAACTCTAAAAAGGAAGATGCTAAAGAAAGTTCAGTGTTAACTGGGTTTTGGAAGATTTATAGAATTCGTATGAACAAAACATGGAATGAGTGTATCATGTAGGCCAGGAAGAAAAGGAACCAATTTTACAGAAGGAAAACAAATCTGCTTTTCTTCGGATCCTTTTATCAAAAACCTGTAGCCCAGCTTAAAATGTATTGTGTATTTCCAAGTTGTTCAGACAGTCTGCAGTGCAAAGCAGCCTGAGGTAATTGAGGGTAGGAGGAGTCAACAGGCACACTTTATTTGTATGGTGGTAAAGAGAAAAGTTGTGGATAGGTATCCCAAGAATCGTTTGCTTCATGAACAGTCCACTAACACCAACTAACATCAGATCCGAGTAGTTCAGCCATTAAAAATGGATAAACTAAGGGGAATTTAGGGGTAACGGAGATGAGATCTCAAAATCAAATGTATTTTTATTTTACTTAAGTCTAATATTACTTTATTTAAATATTTTGGGAATCACATGTCTTTTCTGAGAATCTGCGTTTCGCAGTACACACCACTGTTCTACTCTAAAATCATCTTGGAACTGCTAAGTAACTTTCATATAATTAGATTACTTAACATTTAATTACTGAATCCCTGCTTCAACAACCCAAGTAACACCAAATAAACGGTTGGGGCTTTTTTTTTATTCTTGATTTTTTTATACATTTCTACTCTAAGATTACAATGGCTTATACAATATTTAAGATTTTCCCAATTCCCAACTGTTCCTAGAGGTTCATTGTATATTTAAAGTACTTGTAATGCTTTAGACTGGCGTTTCTATATTATTATCCAAAGAACAAAAATGCGTAATTCCCATAAAGTCTGAAAGTCTGAAAATTACAAAACGTCACTTTGTTTCTCACAAACCGTAAGATTAACTGTTGCCAAATGCCGAGTAGTGTTTTCAAGCTCTACATGCAAGAATACTAAATTTTAAAAGTAATTTTTTTATTATCTTAAGTATTTTTCATGAACCAATTACGTTTATCAGAATAAGGAATCAACAGTTTTTAACACTTTAGGTTCAAGATGTTATAAACAGAGACAAAGGTTAAGTCGTTGTATTGTCCCAGTTGAATTGAAAATAGGTTTTTCTGTACGCGATTCCACGTTTGTTAAAGTACAGCTCAGACGAAATAGAATTATTTAATACAAGGCCGGGACCAACGTTACGCCGGGAAGCGCCTAGAGTGCAAAATTTAGGGAGGTAAGACCACGACCTGAGAGTGACAGCCTGCTTAAAATGTGCCTCCCGAGGACAACCAGGACCCTGGTCCTTTATAAACAGAGAAAGAGCCCAAGGGCACACGGGTCTGGAAGGTCTTTCAAGTCTCAGGTCCAGTTAAGCCAGTCACTCCACCCAACCAACCAGCGGTTGCAAAGTGGTAATTTACTCAACAGAAATTGCCAAGTCAAATATTGTCACATCAAGTTCCGTTTCGGGTTCCGACGTAACAAGCGTTGGCTCCAGAGTGACGAGATCCACCAAAACAAAACAAAACGACAGCCCATTCGCGTCAGGAAATGCCGCGCTCTGGCTGGCGCTAGCAGCTCGTAATGGACCAAGTGGCGAAGATGCGTTAAGTAAAGAAACCTTCTTTAACAGAGGGACACATGCCTTCCCTCAAGAAATTCGGGGGCCCAAGACGTGCGGTAACCTCTTAGGCGTCCACGGAGGAAACTAAGACTCCTCCCCAAATAATACCTAACGCCACCAACCGCACGCGCTCCCGGGAAAAGACATGGCGCCCTCGCCGATCGCCGGTTTCTGGAGCCGCGAGTCGGGTCCTCGAGCGGTCGGTGTCCGTGATTGCCGACCCGTGGTCAGTGAGGACCGGGCCCTGCAAGGTGGAGGACATGCTCTTGCAAGATCCACAGAGCCACTGGCTTGAGGAAGCCCGCGATGTTGGCACGACCAGAAGGCAGGCAGATCCTGGGACAGCCGCGTACTCGAGGACCCCGGCGCTACGCGGCGCGGCTGGGAAGCGCGGAGTTTCAAAGCGGAGTTGCGGATACGCTTGCTGACGCGGTCGGGATGAAGCTGCACTGCGAGGTGGAGGTGGTCAGTCGGCATTTGCCAGCCTTGGGGTTGAGGAACCGAGGCAAGGGCGTCCGGGCAGTGTTGAGCCTCGGTCAGCAGACGCCCAGGAGTCAGCCGCGGCCTCGGGCTGGGGGCGAGCAGGGTGGCGGGCACCCCGTCTGCCTGCTCATCTGCACCCTGAAGGACAAGCGCGGGACCCGCTATGAGGTGCGTGGAGCGAGCAGGCCCTGCCAGGGGAGTCGGCCACTAGCTGTCCCCCTGAGCCGAGAGGCGGGCCGCCCTCGGGACTCACGCGACCGGGCGTTCCCAAGGCTGGAGTCCGTCTTGGGGGGTTTGGATACCATCCCGGTTTCTGGATATCTCCCTGTAGACCCGAAAGAGGGGGAAAAAGTGCACCTGATTATTTTTCCTGCCCATTTCTGCAACTCCGAAACAACAGCATTGCAACCCCATCCTTCTAAAGCCTTTAAAAATTCGGCCTTCGTGAAATTAACTTATAAATGAAGCAGCAGTCCACTTTAGGGGAACCAGAAAATGACTGCACTCTTATTCAATGAATTATGTTCCTCTCAGTATATTCGGTAGCTTTTATTTTTAAGGCTTAAAGGGATAATGAATAGTAAATAAGGTCGGTAGGCCACATTAATACATAGTAAAGCAGTAACCCTTTGGGTTGCATCTTGACATTTTTATTAAAGTTATTGGTTACTGCATCCTTGTCTTTTTTTTTTAATGTTTAATTTCCTAAGGCCTGATTTTTTAAGTCCAGAACATAGCAGTAGTAAACTCTCTAGAAGCAGTTAGAAGTTGAAATAGATTTTTTAAAGTACAGGTTTTATAAAATCGTTTCCCTTCCTTACCAGGCACTATGTTGTTATGTTAGAATGACTGGACTACCTTTGTTGTCTACTGTAAATAAAGTTGAGGGGACAGTTCATTGCCCACCTTTGCACGTGACTCTTGACTGGATTTTATGCAATTTCTTGGATTATTTCCCTTATGGTGTTGTACTCCACAGTGAATAGGTGAGGAAAGGGATATTGCTGTTTCATTCAGAGACATCTAATGTTTAGTATAAGGAGGTAGTTGAAGGTGTAAATAATTGCCCCTTGTCAGAATCAACTCATAATTTTTCTTCAAATTGAAAGGACTTTAGAAATCACCCAACATTTTATAGGTTAGAAAACTGTTAGGTGATAGAAGCAAAGTCAACTAGAATTGGGTCCTCCTTTTCTCCCCCCTTATGTTCCCCAAAACCTGTCACTTTTATGCCCAGCTCAAGTACTTCCTATTTTTAAAGTCTGTAATGATCTCACCCTTAATATTTCAGCACTAGTAGTCAGTTGTTAATCATCCTTTTATTGTAAACTGCTAGTGGAAGACTTACTGTGCGCAAGGTGTAGTGCTAGATATTGTGGAAGATAAACTTGATTTAGTCACTGTGTTTCTAAGACAAAGGGGAAAATAAACCATTACTTACAATATAAAGTTGACTATGATGAATACTATCATAAAGATAGAAGCAAAGTAGTACAGTATCAAAAACGAATTGTGAATAAAGTTTCTGAGAAAGTTTTGAAGAAGTGGTGCCACAGGGCTTGCAACATAGTAGGTGCTCAGTAAACATTTGTTGAATGAGGAAAGGTGGTGTTGGTCCTGAGCTTTGAAGAGTAGGTACTAATGCTAAGTGTGGCAAGTACCTTTCTTACACTTTTTACTTCTCTGTCCATGATTTCAGCTACCATCCATCCGACTGATTTCCAAATCTGTACCTTTAGCCAGTCCTCTGCCTTAACTTCCAACTTGAATCTGCTGTCTACTGGAAAATACTCACTTGGATGTGTTGCAACGTTTCAAACTCAAAATATCTAAAAATTGATTTTTCTTGCCACCCCTAAACCTGCTCTTCTGGCAGTATTCTGCAACTCATTAAAAAGTGTTCTGACCCATCCAGAAACCTTGCCTCTCCACACCCAATGTATTATCAAATCCTTTCAATTCTGCCTCCTGGGTATTCTTCAGATTTTCATACCTCCTTCCATCCCAGCTGTTATATGATAATACTTTTATTCCTTGCCTGGCTAGTCTCAGAGGATCTCCCTATCTCTACCATTGTCCTTCCCCCATCCCATTCACCCCTCCCTAAAGTTCAGTTCTTAGACTGATTAATTTAAAGAGAATATTTCAAAATATAGATTAGCCATGTTTCCAGCTGACAGTCATTGAGTATATCATTTTTCTTGGGATCAAATCCAAAATTCTTTGGAAAAAATGGTTTACAAAGCCTTGCACCATCTCTTTACCTCTTCAGGCTCACCTGCCTCTTGGGTCCTTCAGCCATTCTGAACTTGTTTCAGCTCCTCACAGTTGTCAAGCTCTCTCGCCTTCCAGGCTTTGCACACATTATTCCTTACTGGTATGCTATCCCCTCTCTCTTCTCCCAGTATCTTCACATACCCAACGTGGTATCCTTCAGTTTTCACCTTTAAAGTCACCTTCATATCCCTAGACCAAGCAAGATTCTATTGGTATATAAGGTTTTAGAGCAGCCTTGTCTTAATACTTGTTAGGCTTACAATTTCTTAGATAACTGTCTCATCAGATTGTAACACACTACAACTTTAAGTGTAATTACCATGCTTGTCTCACTACTCCCAAGCCCTTTATCATAGTTCCTGGTACAGAGCAACTTCTTGATAGTTACTAAGTCTAAAGCAGAAGCAACATCAGTCTTGAAAAATTTTTGAGCACCTGTTATTTGTCCATCACTAGTGTGTTCTGGGGATACAACAGTGAACAAAGGAGACAAAATTCCTTCTTTCAAGGAGTTTGTAATCTTGTGGGAAACATTCCTGCCCCAGACTAATGGACTGAAGTTAAGGCAAGTAACTACTATTGGCATCTATTACTACAGCCACAGTTGGAATGGGAGAAGAGGAGTATTCTCCCAAAACATGGGTTTTGTTCTCAGAAGAGGGAAGTTACTGGACAGAGAATAGTAATATGTACCATAAGTTAGATAAGGAGTATAACTACCCAACTGCTAAAAACAAAACAAACCAAGCAAAAAACTTTAAAATTTAAAATCATAAAAAACCCAGATTTGAGGACTAAAAACCAAACCAAAGCTTGGCAAAGTGACTGGCACATCCAGTTACAATAAACAGTATTGAATAATAATATCTGTTTTTGTCCCTTGTTTTTAAGCAGCTAAAGGAGAACATTGAGCAGTTCTTCACCAAATTTGTGGATGAGGGGAAAGCCACTGTTCGGTTAAAGGAGCCTCCTGTCGATATCTGTCTTTGTAAGGTATGATATTAAAAATGTTACAGGTTGGGTTGATTGGCTATATTTTCTTAAAGAGGCAATTTAGCATTCTGATATTCCACATAGCTGAATAGGGATGGACATTTGCAGGTGTGTTTGAAGAAATGACAGCTTCCCAGGCATACTTCTCTGGGTCTAAAAATGCAGTCAGCCTCAGGAGGAAAACTTGATTTGTTTCTGTGTCCAAGATGGAATCTTAGGGTGTTCTTAGACTAGAACTCGGTAAGGCAAGTGGCACAGGTCTACATTTTGCCAGCAGAATCACAGGTTATAAATCTAAATTTGGTGTAAAAAAAGGATAAGATGCAATTAGAACTACTGGGGGGGGTATAATTAAATTATAATTAAATATTATTTTAAAAAATAATCCATTAGAATAAACTTTTCTTTGCCTTATCTCCCCCTTTTCTCTTACCTCTTCCCAGAGGATATGAGCAATGTCTTATTCAACCTTGCACTATCCTTAACTTCAAGCAAAGTGCTTTGCAAACATTAAAAGTATTTGCATTGAGTGGAATCATTTTGTCCTACCTCCTTCTGTTCTTGTGGGGGTTTTTTTATCTCTTGATACTCAGACTGTATTTCCACTGATACCTGTCTTCTACATAAAAACAAGTTGAGATCTTACAATTAAAATAAAACAGAATAGACACATTTCTATAAAGACAAGGCTAAAATCATTGACTCCACTTTCTTACTCTCTCTTTTAACTTTTACTTTTATGGTTTATTCAAAACCTGCTCAGAGATCACTGACTTCTATTTCCCTGTCATATTGCCATTATTTTAATCCTTTTTGAGCTCTAGAATTTGACACTGATGACCAGTCCCACCTTAAAACTTGTCATCTGTGAAAGCACTATCCTGGCTCACCTGTTTTCTCAGCAACTCCTTTGTCTCCTACTCTGAAAACCTTTTTCTTGTACCCCAAATAGAGGCATTATTCCAATCTCTGCTTGTTCTTCTCCATATCTCCCTTCCATTTCCCATAGCTGAGCCTTTATTTTGTTTTCCAAGTCTAGTCTGGCACCATCTACTGGGCCTACTTGGCCCAGGTCTCCAGACTTTCCTCACTCCACTTCACTACTGTGTACTGTATACTGCCACCAAAATAATACTTAGCTCTTGTCATGTAATTCTGTTACTCAAAATTCTTCAGTGATTTCCCACAGCCTGATCATTTAGTCCTCCTTACCTTGACATCAAGCTCATTTATACTGTCCCCATACTGTATTTCTCATCTTTTACTCCTCACAAAGTTCCCACATACCATCCAAGTGGGATCACAACTTAAGTTTCTTGCTGAAAGTTCATTAGTCCTTCACATGTAAACTTGAGGAAACTTCTAAAGTATCCTGCAAGTATTAGTTATTTTTATTGATGACTTAGTTTACGTACCACTTCATTAATGATTTCTCTGTTGAGCTGGAAGCAATCTCTCTTGCTTTTGATATTTTCTAGCACTTTTAATGGTGCCATTTGGCCCAGCTTTTGACAGGGCCATTGCCTTTCACAATTCCTAGTCTTTGTAAATGGCACCCTGGACTTTTTGCAGTGCATAGCACTACCTCTGCCTATCTCACAGGCAGTTGGAGATTTGGGTCCATTCATCTTAAACTTCAACCTTGAGTGAACTCTATATGATTTCCTGTTGTATTTTATGCATGGTTACCCCTTTGAACAGTTTTATTTACAGTGTTTCTCAACATAAATTTTTTCAAAAACTTTTAAAGGTTTTTGTACCTCTATTGAAATTCAATAAAAATTGAATATTAAAAAAATTATTTTTAAAGCTTTTTTCAATAAATTATTGCATCATTTGCATAGAAAACTTCACAGAATTTGTTATAGGATGAATTTAGTATGCATGCATTTGTTAAAGTGGAATTTATGACTGTACTACTTATTTTTATTTATTCAGGCCAATTCCAGCAGTTTAAAGGGGTTCCTTTCAGCAGTGAGACTGGCTCATAGAGGCTGTGATGTAGAGGCATCACTTTCAACCCTCACACCAGTGAAGACCTCAGAATTTGAAAAATTTAAAACTAAAATGGTTATTACATCCAAAAAGGACTATCCTCTAAGCAAGAACTTCCCATATTCTCTGGAACATCTTCAGACTTCATATTGTGGGCTTGTCCGAGTGGATATGCGTATGCTTTGCTTAAAAAACCTTAGGAAATTAGACTTGAGTCACAATCATATAAAAAAGCTTCCAGCTACAATTGGAGACCTCATTCACCTTCAAGAACTTAACCTGAATGACAATCACTTGGAGTCATTTAGTGTAGCTTTGTGTCAATCGACGCTGCAAAAGTCACTTCGGAGTTTAGATCTCAGCAAGAACAAAATTAAGTCACTCCCTGTGCAGTTCTGTCAGCTCCAAGAACTTACAGATTTAAAACTTGACGATAATGAATTGATTCGATTTCCTTTCAAGATGGGAAAATTGAGAAATCTGCGTTTTTTGTCAGCAGCTCGAAATAAGCTTCCATTTTTGCCTAGTGAATTTAAAGATTTATCTCTTGAGTACTTGGATCTTTTTGGAAATACTTTTGAACAACCAAAAGCCCTTCCAGTGATAATGCTACAAACACCATTAACTTTATTGGAATCTTCAGCACGAACCATATTATATAATAGGTAAGACTGATAGTCATAAAATGCAGTACCTTTGATAGCTTCCGCAGCATAATAAAGTCATTAACATAGTTGACAATACTGTGTGCAAGCTAACCACTTGCTACAGTGGCCTTCCTGCTGCTGCTTGCTTCTGCTTGGAATGTTTTTCCTCCAGAAAGTCTCAGCTCACTTTCTTTTTTTTTTTTTTTTTGACAGGGCATCTCTCATATTTATTGATCAAATGGTTGTTAACAATAGAATTCTGTATAGGGAAGTCAATGCTCAATGCACAATCATTAATCCACCCCAAGCCTAATTCTCATCAGTCTCCAATCTTCTGAAGCATAACAAGCAAATTCTTATATGGTGAACAAATTCTTACATAGTGAATAAGTTCTTACATGGTGAACAGTACAAGGGCAGTCATCACAGAAACTTTGCGTTTTGATCATGCATTATGAACTATAAACAATCAGGTCAAATATGAATATTTGTTTGATTTTTATACTTGATTTATATGTGGATCCCACATTTCTCTCATTATTATTATTATTATTATTTTTAATAAAATGCTGAAGTGGTAGGTAGATGTAAGATAAAGGTAGAAAACCTAGTTTAATGTTGTAAGAGAGCAAATGTGGATGATCAGGTGTGTGCCTGTAGACTATGTGTTAATCCAAGCTAGACAAGGGCAATAAAACATCCACGGATGCAGAATATTTCTCTCAAAACAGGGGGGCTGAGGTTCTAAGCTTCACCACTGTTGATCCCCAATTTCTCACCTGATGGCCCCCCTGCTACTGTGCCTGTCTTAGGTTCTTCCTCCCTTGAGGAATCTTACCCGTCTCTGGCTAACCAGTCATCTTCCAGGGCCATACAGGGAAATGTAAAGTTGGTAAGTGAGAGAGAAGCCATATTGTTTGCAAAGGTTAGCTTTTTACTTCTTTGCACATTTATGCCCTGTGGCTTCTATGCCCAGCATTTGTCTTGAGGTATCTTTACCACTTGGAGGAATTATGATACTCGGTAAATTCGATATGAGGCACGAATTCTATTTAAGGGTTGTAATTAGGAAGGAAGAAGAAAAGCTATAGAGGTAGCAGACGGAAGAAAACATGGGAAGATTGATCATTTCTTTGACATATCTTCTTGTACAGTAACTTAAGCATGTATAGGTTTTAAACTACTAATTAAATTGTGCACACACATTAACATAATAGGAATAAAGTTACAAAACCAAAACAGACCTATAATTACCAGCCATCTCCAGTGAAGCCAAGAAAACCATTTAGGCACCCTAGGCATTTGTGAAAATTTGTCTATGATATGATGGATATTGTCCAACTGTACTTGAACAGTCTGAGAGAAATCAGACAAACTAAAACAGCCCATTCCTGGGAACAGTTCACATCCCATATGTTCTTTTAACCGTAGATAGTCTGTAGTTGTAAGATTTTGGAGCGCTACAACTTGCACTTCTCCTAATTCTTATTGAGGTCCAACAGTGTAGATCCAGTCAAATTTGTTGTTTTACTGTATGCACAGGCCAGCTTAGATATCTCCTTCTTCATTCCAATGGCAAGTCCAGGAACTGGTGGGATGAATGCAGCTATAACTGCAGCATCACCTGGATCTTTGTTGGGGTTTTTTGATGATCATCTTCTGGTATGACTCTTCTAGAGAGTGCTGATGTTGGAAGTTCTTCTTCATATCGTATCTTAGTTCATTTTCTGGGTAGCCAAATTAGGCTTTGGTCCTCTGTATAAACACAAACAGACCCTTTGCCCACACTTTGATCTGCCCATTATACCATTGTGTAGAACTCATTGGAGGTCACCACACAGGAACTGCATTTTTTTCTTTTTAAGAGAAAGGAATATTATCAGAAAACTATACATCTATAGCCAATCATCTGACACCCTTTAAGTGATCAAAACTAAGGCTATTTAAAGCATGCATTAATCGTTGATTTACAGTTAGTTTTATCCTATCATAGAGTAATCCCCCTTTTCTTTCTTTTTTTTCTTTTTTTTTTTTTTTGTTATCTTTAATCTACACTTACATGAAGAATATTATGTTTACTGGGCTCTCCCCTATACCAGGTTCCTGCTATAAACCCCTTTGCAGTCACTGTCCATCAGCATAGCTAAATGTTATAGAATCACTACTTGTCTTCTCTGTGTTGTACAGCCCTCCCCTTTCTCCCACCCCCCCTATGCATGCTAATCTTAATACCCCCTTTCTTCTTCCCCGCCCTTATCCCTCCCTACCCACCCATCCTCTCTAGTCCCTTTCCCTTTGGTACCTGTTAGTCCATTCTTGGGTTCTGTGATTCCGCTGCTGTTTTGTTCCTTCAGTTTTTCCTTTGTTCTTATACTCCACAGATGAGTGAAATCATTTGGTATTTCTCTTTCTCCACTTGGCTTATTTCACTGTCAGCTCACTTTCTTACTTCACTCAGTTCTCTCTCCAAGTGGCACCTTGGCAAGGCCTTCCTGACCACTTTACCTAAAGTTTTATCTCCCACCTCCTTACTTTGCTTGATTTTTTTTGTCATAGGATTTATTACTTGATATTATGTATTTTTTAACATTTGTTGGCTTTCTGTCAGTTTTCCTTACTAGAATGTAGGATCCATGAAGGCATAGACTTTGTCTTATTCTCCACTATTACCCTAGGGTCTAAAATGTGATATTCCCTTATCCTGCCCTGTATTAGGCACTTAATGAATATTTGAATTTATGGATGACATTATTTCTAAAAGTGTGGTTCTCTGACCAGCAGCCTAAAGTGTCACCTAGGACCTTGTTACAGATGCAAGCTCTTGAACTCCACTACAGACCTGCTGAATCAGAAACTCTGAGGGTGGGATCCAGCAATTGGTATTTTAATAAGTCCTCCAGGTGGGTCTCATGCACTCTGAAGTTTGAGAATTCCAATCTGGCTAAGTGTGTTAAAGTAGTAAAGTGTGGCCTTTGGAGGCAGGCTTGTGTTTGATTTCTGGCTTCCCCTCTTAGTAAGGCTTTATCAAGTTATTTAACCTCTTTGATTTAATTTTCTCATCTGCGAAGCAGGACCCATAATACTTACTTTACAGAGTTGTGAAGATAAATGAATTAATCTAATGCCAAAACATTTGGCATATAGTAGGACTTAATAGTGGTTGGTTCTCTTCCTCTTGTCTTTTCATGAGGCACTGAACTCCAGTTAACCATTTTTGTCCATGCTTTCATATAGGAATGGAAACTACCATGTGGACCAAATTATAATTGAGTGCCTATGGAATAGAAAGACCATATTTCAAAGGAGAGATTAACTTTTTTATTTTTTTTACTGGGGGTGAGGCTCTTAAAAAAAAAAAAGACAGATGTGGGCCTAGAAAAATAATATTCATGAGTACATACCCAAAATTTACATACAGTATTATAATACTCATGGACCTCACTGAAACCCAATTAATTCCTCCTTCCTCACCATCCCTAGCTTAAGACCTCTTACTCTAAAGCACTGGTTCCCAGACTTTACCTCACATTTAGAATCATCTGTGGAGCTCTTAAAAGTTCTGATTAGTCCTCACCCCAGAGTTACTATATCAGAGTGTTGGAGAGTAGGACCCAGTAACTTTTTAAAATCCCCAGGTGATTCTAATGTACAACTTCATTGGATTAAGAACCACTACTTCACACCAGTGCTTTTCAGACTTTAATGTACATTTAAATCACCTGGGAATCTGTTAGCAGATTGTTTTGATGTCTGGGATGAAGATCCTGTATTTCAAACAAGCTTCCAGGTGAGTCTGAGGCTACTAGTCCATGAACCACACTTTGAATTTTAAGGCTATAAAAGTTACTTAAAGACTCATATTGCTTTAAGGCAGTGATTCTCAAAATTTCAGAGTGCATCAGAATCATGTTTATTGAAGCACAGTGTTTACTAAAGCAGACTGCTGATTGTCCCTCTCTGAGATTTTTATTCAGTAAATTTGCAGTGGGGCTAAAGAAATTGCATCTTTAACAAGTTCCAAGGTGTCTTGCCAATCAGTTTCAGCCCCAGACAAGTTCACTATGGATTCAGTGTGACCAAAGAAATGACAGTAGAATGTTCTTGTGGTGAAAGGGTTTATACCCAACTTTATTCCCACAGTGGCAGGTCAATCACTAGAATCCCATCCACTCAGTGTGAATCTGCATGCAGCAAGCCAGTCTCTGCCTCTGGGCCTCTCTACCTGCACAGCTTTCTCAGTCTCTGTCCTCAGTGCTGCCACCACTCCAGTCTCATCTCTGCTCTCATGCAGCCTTGCAGGTGCCACCATGTCCTGCAAAGCACTGGGCAGAGCTCTTTATATAGAGTCAATACCAATGTATTGCCCACACGTGTGTAGTGAGCTAGCCGACCAGGGCCAGATGAGAATCCTGGCTACAGGAACCTTCACTTTATCCACACAAGGTGATGCTGATGTGCTGGTCAGGGACCACACTTTGAGAACCACTGGTTTAAGGCATTAACTCTTAAACAGGAGTTAAAAATTACATGTTAAATGACAATAAATGTAAGTGCCTGAGAACAATGCCTGGCTTATAATAGGTCTCAAATATTTCTTGGATGTATAAATTCTTATAATTTTCTTATCTGGCAATTAAAAATCAATGTTATCGACTGTGGAGGAGCTTTTAAATAGTAAAGATGAGAAATACAGATGTCTAGATTCTACTACAGACCAACTGGTTCAGAATCTCCAGAAATGGGCCCGTATTGTGTATTAATATATTTTTTAAATCTCTGGAAGTGATACTGATGATTCAGGCAAAGACCACTGATTTGAGGAAATTCCAAATGGTGTCTTGTCAGTGAATTGTTCCCAGGGCTCTTGTTCATGCTTTCTTGAAACTTATATATGAAAAAAATAATATAGTGTACTGAAATTTGAAAACTATATACAAATGAGAAATGTTATAAATGGTTTCTGATGATTTGCAAAGACCATATGTCTTTCCTGAGAGATTCAGCCCCAGACAAGTTAACTTTGGATTTAGTGAGACTGAAGAATGACAATGAATGTTCTCGGAGTTAAAGAGTTTATTACCGAGCTTTATTCTCCCAGTGATAGGTCAAGCACTAGAATCACATCTGCATCCTACAGCCTGCAGGTCTGTCATCCTCCTCCATCTCTGTCCCCACAGCCATGTCAGTCTCTGTCCTCAGCGCTGCCACTGCTCCAGCCTCTGCTCTCCTGCAGCCATGCAGTCCGGAGCACTGGGCAGAGCTCTTTTAGAGTCAGTAGTAACATACAGCCCACACATGTAGTGAGCAAGCCGACCATGGTCAGGTGAGAATCCTGGCCATAGGAACTTTCATTTTCTCTGCACCATAACAAATTGGCTAAATGATTAAAAACAAATCAAACAGACTTGACATCCAACATGGAAAAGTACAGAGTTGGAAGGAAAAATTAGATGATCAGAATGTGATATAATAGATAAGGTAGGAAAATAATTTGTTAGTGCTGAATGATCTAGCCTTTTTGTATTGTTTTCTAAACTTCTGTTAATATAGGTTCTTGTAAGGTGACTTACCTTTACTAAATTATAATCTTGGATGTTTTCAGACCCCTTGTTTTGAAAAGAATATGCATCCACAGCCATGAGATTAATACTTGTTATCTAGCTGTTGGTTAACTATCCTAATTATTGGTTACAATCGTAAAGTTAAGATTTATTAGAAAAATATGTAGGAATTTAAATTATGTTAGAAAATACAGTTTTTAACTGTTACTTGTTTGCTTATACTATAACCAATAACCTGAAAGAGTTTAATGTGAGGATGTGACAGACACCTTGGTACAATTTTTTAACAAATTGTTACAGAAGCAACAAATTAGTACCTGTGAAAAAATGAAAAATTACAAACAAGGCCTATCCCAAATCCCTTACAAAAGTAAACCACTATTTTTTATTTGATGTGTAACTTTTCAGACTTTTTCTAATACAGTTTTAAACTCTGGTTTATATTATAAATGTAGGTTTTATTTATTTGTTGAAAAAGATCTGAATACCACCAATGTGCCAGCCTAGGCTAGGGACTGAAGAAATAAAGAAAAGACAGTGTGTGAAAGATAAAGTGACTGGGGCATGGTGATGTTTAGAAGAGAGGAGTTGCTCAGTGGGTAGGCAATCTCAAGAGACCATCTTTTAGTGTCTAGTAGATGAGAAAGAAAAGTTTGACAGTTTAAAATACCTTTTTGAACAACTGATGCCCAGGAGAGTATATGGATTTATTTAAATAAATATTTCTTCACAGGTGGAGTGCAGTAATTTTTCCATTACCATTATGAGAATTGCATGACAGAGCTAAACATTTAAATTATCATGTTACACTCATCATACAATATAGTGATATAAAGAACAGATGATGGTCAATTCAATGGGTTATGCTATTAAGTGGCAGTACTAAAAGATACTTCATGGAGTGGTATAGATACTCTAGGTACACAATATGTCATGCTGTTTATTAGTATATTTTCCCCCTTCTTGTTTGGAAGATAAAGCAATATACTGAATCACTTAGCTGAGTAATTGTATTTCCCATGGTTATAATTTAGTGTCCAATAGTTCATGTCCTAATACATAAAGTTCTGAATCTAGTATTAAAAAATATATTTCAAACTTTTTTTTCCAATAGGATTCCATATGGCTCTCATATCATTCCTCTCCATCTTTGCCAAGATTTGGATACTGCAAAAACCTGTGTTTGTGGAAGATTCTGTCTAAGCTCTTTTATTGAAGGAACTACTACCATGAATCTCCACTCTGTTGCTCACACTGTGGTCTTGGTAGATAATATGGGTGGTACTGAAGCACCTGTTGTCTCTTACTTCTGTTCTCTAGCCTGTTATGTAAATTCCTGTGATATGTTAAAGTAATAGACATACCACAAAAGGAGATTCCATTTAGTTACATATGAGCTTGGGATTCATTTAAGGTTTAACAGTGTCAAATTAAAGAAAGGGAAGCTTTTTGTATACTTGTGTGGGAGGAAGAACATTATTTTAACATTTTTACTCATTTAACCATAAAACCTTAATTTCATTAAAATCTAATTTTATTGTGGAGCTAACATTTTATCCATTTATTGCACATGTGATTTCAGCCTAGTTTTCCAAAGTTGTTTGTGGGGTTATCTTTTAACATTAAACAGATATTGATCCCAATCACACTGGTCATAGAATTTTATCAACTTTCTTCCTGCATTTCAATTGAAGAAATTGAGTTTCTGTATATTTTCTCCAAGAAAATATATCTTGGAGGACTAATATGATCTAAATTATACTGAAAACCTGTTTGGTATGAAACTACTACAAGTTTTTAAGTACGTATTTTTTCAGGTATATTATTCTGTATACAGAATTTTATATTCAGCAAGCATAGAGTTGCTTTGGGATCAACAGACATCAGCGTTTGTTAAGTTTTATAATGGTAATCACATAATCTTTTGTAATTCTTGTGTTTTAATTTTTAGGTTTGGAACGTTTTGGGGTTGGAGAGAACACAATTATTTTTACTTATTACATTCTCCATTATTTGAGTTCCTTTTTCAGTTAATTATTTTAGTCACTTTTAATGTGTTTAAGGTTTTAAATTTAAAAAATGGTGGCAATACATAGTAGCTAAAGGATGATGAGAGGATTTGAACTAGGGCAGAGGAAATAGAAAAGGAACAAACTTCAAAGACTCATGGAAAATGGAACCAATGGAACTCCATTCTGTTCATTCTCACTGCCCTTCCTCAAAACAACCTCTCTCCTAGATCATTACAAATAGTCACATAACTGATTTCGAACGAAGGAGATAAAGAAGTTACCAGAGAAAATCCTCTCTGATGTTTGCCTATCATTTTGGGCTTGGGAGGTAGAGGTGGGGGTCGTCTGTTTAAGACATTTTGTTATGCTTTGTTCTTACTGAAATATTTGGAGCATGTTTTTGTTTTCTGAAAAACACTAATATTCCTAAGTACTGTTTTAAATGTTGGAATATTGTTATTAAAAATATAGGTATATGATCTCCAAGATGTAGTTTCTTAAGAGCTGATTGAGGCATTGGTTCAGAGGAGTAATTCTTTGGATGACCTTAAATTTTCATTGCTAGTCATCAAATTCTTCCTGTAAGATTTTTTATATATATAAAGCCACATATACTCAAATAAAAAGGGCTGCCATTTATCTGTTACTTTCACCAAGTGTTTTATATATGGTATTTTATTTATTTAGTCCTCACAAATTACCCTATGAGAGAGATACCATGAAACCAGATTAGAGATTTTAAGCCCAGGCTTCAACCTTCTGAAGATAATTCACTTTTGGTCTTTAAACCCAAGAATTCTGTAATTAAAATATCCTAGGATTTTCTGAACTCACAAATTGGTGTGGGATTGCCCATAAATATAACCGTATTAAAATATTCTTTAAAAGGTATTTTGTGGCATATTTGAGTTAACTTGTACATATCCAGTCATTACATGTTCTTTTAGCAAGACAATTTTTTTCATCAACGGATATAAAACCCTACACCCTAGCCCTTTCCATTCTTATTCATCTACAAGCTGTTTAAATAGCTTAAAATTCACGTACAAAAAGCTGCTTCTGCTCATAATCCATACTCTTTGCCAATATACTTTTCATTTGATGAACTTCTCTGCCTTTTGTAATGACAAATCAAAAACTCGACAGACCAAGATTTCTCTGAAATAAAAGGGATTACTGGATCTTTACAGATGCTAGCAAGAAAAAGGACTAAGTCCCAGGATAGGAAGTTGCTGCTTCACCAGCAGCACGGCCAATTAACAGAAACAGCTTTAATGCCAGACTCAACAGGTAACATTTAAAAAGGGTCTCAAGGAAAGTTTGATAAATTCACGTTGACTATAGATAAGGAAGGTGGGCTCATGTGAAGCAGTCCAAGTCCCAGATAGGTGATTAATACATAAAGGCTCATGGGTTGGTTGGTGATGGTCAGACACTGGTCAGGTACAAGGGAGTTGCAGTGCTTCTAAGGAACTTTTACATGATTAGTGAAAGGACTTCAACCAGCAATGTGGTTTCTGGTTAGCTACAGCCCACAGCTGTTGACTGATTACCTTTCCTTGTATCTCCCCCTCATTCTCTGGCCCTTATATCACTTAATTTAGGGCATTTCAGAATTTTTCCTTATCAAAAGGTATTTACAAGCCTCACTTGTTTCAACCTTTCATTTTATTTTCACTGCTGTGTACCTCAACAGTCAGGAAGTTACAACCTTTGATTACCTCCCAAAGTATGTTCTGAAAGGTTCAAAAAAACATTTCATTTTTCTTTATATATTTAGGACTTTCAGTAGCTTTAGAAATTTTTATGGCTAGAAGCAAATTTTTAAGTCCTGTTTTATATTCAAGACCATGGTCTAAAACAGTTCTGTCCATAAAAGTATAATGGAAATACATCTGTGTAGTCTAATAGGGCAGCCACTAGCCACCTGTGGCTGTTGAGCACTAAATGTAGTTAGTATAACTGAGCAAGTACACAAGTACAGACAGTACATTTGTAGTCAGTTCTTTTTAATCCCTCAGCTTGGATCCTCTGGCCTACCCAGTCTGTCATACACACAGGTCTAGCTTGTCCTCTTCATTTACTTTTTCACAATTTGATAGAGACCTTTCCCAGCAACTCATCAATCATGATTATAAATTCACCCAACATATTTGAAATTGAACAGGAAAAGTAATCAAAAATTTTTTCTAGCTATGTACCTCCAAAACCTAGTTGTAAATTTCAAGGTGGAACTCGTTTTTCTTTATAAATACAAAATTATAATCCTTGTGGAACTAAATTTAAATGAGAATTTGAGATAACAAATTCACTGAAATAATTTCCTATAATTCTTTTAGAAGCTTAATTCATATTAAGCATGAAATTTTTTTCAAAAACGAAAGACCAGACCAACTGTATTTCAGAATTTTTCAATGAAATTTTATTTTCGTTTCTCTACAGCTTCAAAATTTTCTCTCAAAAATAGAAGAGCAGGAGACTCCCAAAGCTTAGAACTGGATCACTTGGCCCTTTCTCTTCTTATCGCCTCCCAATTCAAAATGCTTGCATCTCTTAATGGCGAGCATCCTCTTGGATCTGCAGTTGGGCTCAACACATTCAAGCCTCAGCACAATCTTCTTTGTGGTTTTTGCCTTTTTCCGGAAAATTGGCTTTGTCTGCCCACCATAGCCACTCCGCTTCCGATCATAGCGCCTCTTTCCTTGCGCATACAGGGAATCCTTGCCCTTCTTATACTGGGTGACTTTGTGAGGCTGATGCTTTCCGCACTTCTTACAGAAGGTCCTTCGGGTTTTAGGAACATTGACCATTTTTGCGGTAGACCTGTCTACACAATGAAAACAGTGGAAAAACATTTAAATTCATGGGAGCAGACATTAAATATTCTGAAAATAATATAAATGCTTAAACAAAAATAGCATTACATTAAATCAGTAATGCATAAACCCACCAATTACTCATTTCCCATAAGAGTAAATATACATACGAGTGCACACCTTTTGGAATGCTTAAATTATTGGAGAATTTATGCAATGAGACTAAATATCGGCAAAAACTGCTTAACAGGGACGCCCGGTAGTCAGTTCCCTGCACAGTGGGTTTCTTTCGGGCTTAATTTACTATGGCGTCCAAAAAACTAAAGCGTTTAATGGTGTTTATTTTATTTTCTTCCGCAGAAAGAGAGCCAAGGTTAGAGTTTGCTTTTGACTCTTCCTCGCGCCCTCCTCCGTTGTAGCTCCTAGGGTACACGTGGTTTAAGGCACGACAGATAAGCTATCGCTACCGCCCGCCTCCGTTCCTTCTCCGAAACAGCATCGGTTTGATTTCATTTTTCTCCTCCAGGGCACCGTCCCCCGTCCGCCAGCCCTTAAGGCTGACGTGTCCTTAGTAAGTGCCTCCGGGCCCAGCTGCCGCCATGCTTGTGTTCCTTTCTTGTAGGGAGAAGCTACTTCTAGAACTCTATCAAGCCAAGGCAGCTGGTCTCGCCCCCCCTTTCCTACAAGCGCCTAGGCCATCCCCTGACTCTGAGCAATTAAAGTTAGTATTAAGACGGCCACAGTCCCTTCCTTGGCTTACCCGAAAATTCAGCAACCACACTCCTCTCCTCGCAATGCTCGCGCCTAGCAGGAAGAAGGAAAGAAGCGGAAGTAGGAACTAAGCTTGAGCGACAGTGGCATGGGCCAATAGGCAGCAGGCAGAGACGGCCGGGCGTCTCCCGACGCGTCAGGGAAGGGCCAACCAACGGCTCAAGGGGCGGGCCGCAGGGGTGTGGGCCCGAAGGCCCCCGCGCTCGCCCAGCCAGTAGAGGGTTGTCAGAACGGTCGTAGCCGGAGTGGGGCAGGGTTGCGTCGGTCGGTCTTGGGCGTCTGGGGCCCGCATAAGGATGAGAGCGCAGAGGACGCAGGGCCGCTGGTGGGGCAGGTAACGAAGCTGGGGTGCGGCGGGGCAGCTTCCGGGACCCGTGCTGAATGGAGAGGACCGAGGCGACGCCGAGCCGCGGCTTCTAGCGGCGGGGCCGCTGCCCGGCAAGGATGTATGGATCCCGGGCGGCGCGGGGGAGCTGAGAGCCTGCGGGCCCCAAGACCCCCGGGGCCCGGGATGAGTTAGCGAGCGCAGCCGTGGGGGCCAGCTCCGACTGCTGCAGGCCAAGGCGACCGCTGCCGCCCGCCCCTTAAGTGCAGAAGCAGCTAGCTCCTTTTCGCGCCCGCCCGCCGGCGCTCCCGGCCCGGGAGACCATGAGGTTCCGCATCTACAAGCGGAAGGTGCTGATCCTGACGCTCGTGGTGGCCGCCTGCGGCTTCGTCCTCTGGAGCAGCAGTGGACGACAAAGGAAGAACGACGCCCTCGCCCCGCCGCTGCTGGACGCCGAACCCGCACGAGGTGCGGCCGGCCGGGGCGCAGATCATCCCGCGGTGTCCGTGGGCATCCGCCGAGTCTCCAACGAATCTGCGGCTCCTTTGGTCCCGGCGGCACCGCAGCCCGAGGCGGACAACCTGACGCTGCGGTACCGGTCCCTGGTGTACCAACTGAACTTTGACCAGACGTTAAGGAATATAGATAAGACCGGCTCCTGGGCCCCCAAGGAGCTGGTGCTGGCGGTCCAGGTGCATAACCGTCCGGAGTACCTCAGACTGCTGCTGGATTCACTTCGAAAAGCCCAAGGCATTGACAACGTCCTTGTTATCTTTAGCCATGACTTCTGGTCGACAGAGATCAATCAGCTTATTGCTGAGGTGGATTTCTGTCCGGTTCTCCAGGTGTTCTTTCCTTTCAGCATTCAGTTGTACCCCAACGAGTTTCCAGGCAGTGACCCCAGAGACTGCCCCAGAGACCTGGAGAAGAATGCAGCTTTGAAGATGGGATGCATTAATGCTGAGTATCCTGACTCCTTTGGCCATTACAGAGAGGCCAAGTTCTCCCAAACCAAACATCATTGGTGGTGGAAGCTGCATTTTGTTTGGGAAAGAGTCAAAATTCTTCAAGACTATGCTGGCCTCATACTTTTCCTAGAGGAAGATCACTACTTAGCACCAGACTTTTACCATGTCTTCAAAAAGATGTGGAAGTTGAAGCAGCTAGAGTGTCCTGAGTGTGATGTTCTCTCCCTGGGGACCTATACTGCCAGTCGAAGTTTCTATGGCATTGCTGACAAGGTAGATGTGAAAACTTGGAAATCCACAGAGCACAATATGGGTCTGGCCTTGACCCGCGATGCATATCAGAAGCTGATCGAGTGCACAGACACTTTCTGTACTTACGATGATTATAACTGGGACTGGACTCTTCAATATTTAACTGTATCTTGTCTTCCAAAATTCTGGAAAGTGTTGGTTCCTCAAGTTCCTAGGATTTTTCATGCTGGAGACTGTGGTATGCACCACAAGAAAACCTGTAGACCATCTACCCAGAGTGCCCAAATTGAGTCACTCTTAAATAATAACAAACAGTACTTGTTTCCAGAAACTCTAGCTATCAGTGAGAAGTTTATGGCAGCCATTTCCCCACCAAGGAAAAATGGAGGATGGGGAGATATTAGGGACCATGAACTCTGTAAAAGTTATAGAAGACTGCAGTGAAAAATCACAGTTACAAAAGCAAAAGTGACAGTCTTCTATTTTTGATATTTGCCCACACAGGATATCCAGTTGAATAAAGTGGTTTAGGAACTGGTTTCTGCTTTAATACAAAAAAAAAAAATTCTTGGAGAAGTCCAAATATAGTAATCTTTTATGTCTGATTAAGATTTAAAAACAGTTTCATTTTGGGAGTTGGGTTTTAAAGCTCAATCTGTATTTGCTAAAGTTATTGGTAAGAAAAGGAAATTTTATTTAAATTGCATCTATTCTTTTTATCTGGAACTTTGTACACTTTTCCACTTTTAAAAGTTAAGTACAACAAAGATTTATTTAAAATTGTCATAGCAGTAAAAAGTATTAAAATGCAATTGTTAGAGTATTAATGGGACAAGCCCAGTTTCACTCTTGACACAGTTACTTCACTGGTTTATAGTTCAAAAGTTCTGTTTGTTAAACACCCTACCAGAACAGTCATTTTCCAGTATTACAGATTCTTGTATTATTGTGTTAAGATTTGCCTGTGCTTTGGAACCTTCATAGAACACACCTTCTTTTGGAATGTATTCAATTGATAAGAAAGTTTAAACACTGTGTTCACCTCAATGTAGAAATACAGTGGGTTTTTTTTCTTTTAGTGCTGCCAAAATAAAATACTCCTTTTTTGCATAAAAAGGTTCCTAATTATTTTGCAGAATAAGTTCTGTTTACTCTTTACACCAAAATTCATTAAGGCTTTCTAGTTTTAAAGTTAGCATTACGTTTATGTTTACTATCTGTACATTGTATAACTGTGTTTGAAATAAAGAAACCTAGCTCTTGATAATGCATTCCCTTTGGAAGATACTGCCTTTTAAATTAGCCAAGCATAGATAATGAACAATAAAAAGCTGGTGTGTAAGTGAAATACAGTCTAAATTGTTTTCAAAAGCCAGAAATGATAGAAAGTTCAGTCATGCCAAAGTGAAAACGTTTTAATGCCAGCTTTAACTGAAATAATGCTTTTTAAAAAGACACAGTAAACAATAGGAAACAGGCTTAAAATTTAGTCCATATGTAATGTAGAAGTTTTCTTTTAAGAGTATATAATTGCATTCAACCAAGAATTACTCAAGACTAATTTCTGTGTAGATATGACATTTCAATCTAAGAAAATCATTACTAAATGGACAGTCTCAAAATTATTGCATTAAGATTCATAGTATGGTTGAAAAATGCATATTGTCATCTAAGGTGGGGCAAGTAATTATGCATTATGAGCTATTTTTATACTGCCCTCAAAGCCTAATCTTGTTCCAGGTTTTATAGGGGTGTATAAATGGAAATTAGGATGAATTTACCAGGCTTTGTGCTAGCTTTTGGTGCTCTGATCTGACCTCCCCAGGTCAAAGGACTGAAGAAATTAGGTAATTTCCAGGACTAAGGTAAAGCCAGAGGTTTGAATTAGTAGTTGCTTTTGGAACAGAAATAGATCAGCCCATGACCTTCGGGGTAAGTGATTAGATCAACAAATATTTTACTTTACATTTTCTTAACATGCTATCCTAAAAATTTTTGTGACAAAAAACTTGTTAGGATTTTCTCCTGGCCTCAGAAATACTATTCCACAAAATTAATAACTTAGCCACTGTTTGATACATTATCTACTGCCCCCTTTTAGGTGTTACAAAAAATAAATCGGTTAGAGAACACTGGCTTTTTAAATTTTCATGTACTAATATAATGAAGATAATTTTTCTATAGGAACAAATTCCCAGATTTTTTTTAATTGTCCAGTTCTAAAATTCGTAAGTGTATTCTATGAAACCAAGAGATGTTTTAATACTGTAATGGTAACTTCCAAAAATTTTTTTAATATTTTAAAAAACTGAATTTTCAAAATCATGACTAAATACCTAACCTGTATTATAAATGTATTTTGTGTGACAGACATATGAGAAGAGTAAAATATAGAGTTGAAGCAAAAGTACTAAATTCCATTCAGTGCATTTGTATTGTCATTGTTTGGGTCGTTAATATTGCTTAGTAAAGTTCTTTACAAGAATCTCTATTTCAAGTATAAATACATACTATTTAGTAAGACTTATAAATGCATAGTTTTGAGATTCTACCTAAGTACACACTGATAGTTCTATTTAATTGCATTCTCAATAATTTTTGTGACCAACACAAATTTAGTGAATGTTTAACACTTTATTAAAGTAGTGGTAAACAAAAGCCAAAAACAATACAGAAGTAAATATATACAGGTTGTATTAAAATTAAATGTTTAACTCTCCATTAGCAAAAATGTACATCTGTGAGCTACAACAAAACTTACCTCTACAGTTAAGGAAACCCTGTATAACTCTCTACATGCAAAAAAAGAAAGTTCCAGTTTCCCCCTTAGAATCAAAATTACAAATTTTAATGTTACACTTCATTAAATACCTTTAATTTTAAGATAATAAACAAAAAGGTTCAAAAATTTACTTCTAACCTTTAAATTCTAAAGTCATATTGAATTAATCCAAGTCATATAGCAAAGAATTATGAAAACCGAATGCACAGTGAGTCACATGATCTTTAATAATCTGTACACTACCATCCTGCATATTGGTTTCTTTTATGTTGTCAAAACCAGGTAAACTGTGAACCGTAGTTTTGTTTGCTAATGAAGATACATGATCTCCATCTAATTGTTTCTCTTCAGTTATTACTCGTTCTTTTAAATTATCCTTTTCCTCATCTGAGTAAACAGGACTTTTTTCTTTTATAAATTCAGGTTCCATTTTTGACTCAAGTTGCTGAGACTTTCCAAATAGCATTTTAGAAACATCAAGAGACTCTTGTTGCAAGCATGCAACTGAACTACAGCTGTCTATTTCTAGTACTTTTACTGTTCTAGATGACTCAGAGTCAGTTGTTGAGGTGGTAGGATATTCTATATTTTCTTTTCCAGTTAGATGACTTCCTTCATTGACTTTTTCTTCCATTTCATGAAGGTGTTCAGAGTTACTGCATTCTTGCAACTACGTCAAGAGAAACAACAAATTAATTCAAATAGAAAAGCAAATTGTAGGACCTCTAGAAATAGATCTTGTTTTTAAAAGTTGTGAGAAAAAAAAACCTTTACAGAACTCCAGATAGGCTCCAGACTTCCTCCTCAAAGTCATCCCTCAAATGCTGCCAGGCATTTTTTAATACAGACAACACAGACCTGGCATTAATTCTGTGATTAAACTCTGTCAGTGACTCCTCATCTCCAGAATAAAATAATCCTGACCTATAAACCCTTTAACACAGTTATAACAAAAACCCTTTAGCAGTCATTCTTATAAGGGCATTTTTGAGTTTCTCGAATTTTCTTAAATTTCTGTGATTCTTCAGAGCCACTGTCCCAATTCATATATAAACCAACTGTGCTAACTACTAAATTATTTCTGTGTCCAATACTGAAAGACTATAAAAACAACCAAACTTAAGGTTCAACTAGAAAGAATGAACAAACTGTAGGACATAGTTCCCATGGTTTGAGTCAAAAAGACTTGTTTACCCCTGGACTAGTACTCAAACTTCTCAAATGTTAATTTCTCTCTATTACTCATTGGACAGTTATTTGGGAATTAAATAAGATGACATGTAAAAATGAGTAACAGTATTTAACACATAGTAAAATACATACAAAAAAATCTTTACTTATCTTAACATCACTCTTGCTGTCTAGTCATTATGTATATTTAAAGTTGTAAAGATATCAAGAATTAAGTTCTGTTAGGTTTTAACCTTGTCCTAAAATCACTACTCTAAAAGGCCCACCAAAATCCTTACCTTTGCATGTATCCGAATCTCACTATCAGCGACCTGAACAACTTCAATTAATGGTGGGGTTAGGGCCATTGTCTGTTCGAAAGGAAGGCTTAGAACCTCTTCAAGAACCTCATTAACATTTTCTTCAGTGACAAATAACCTTTCCTAAAACAAAAAGAGAAAAAATACTCTGCCTTATAGGTCATATTTGACAGCTGTATCTAAAAACAGCTCATAAAAGTTATCCATAGTTCAGGATTACACTTTTTAAAATGTTTATTTTAATGTTACTCCTGTCTCGGCAAAAGAAAAGGGTACTGTACAAATAAGAGTTGCAAGAGTACAATATATACGGGGAAAGACACGAAAAGAATACTCTTCTTTTTCTAGGTCTATTAAATCTGAGGTGTGTTTTTTTCTCCTAGATAATCTAACGTACGAATGACATTTTCCTTTTCTCTTAGTATCTTATAAAAGAATACCATCACCTCTAGTGCTATAAATGCAGTCCCAGCTAAACAATGTAATTCAGTTTTAGAACACTTCCTAATGAGTCAGTCAACACGTATACATGACAGAATCTATTCAAATTTTGTGTGATCAGTTTGCCTTTTAGTTTTTGGCTAGGTAAGTGTCAAGCATAGTATTTTATTTAAGAGAAATATATTCTATTTTTAAGTGTTGAGATAGTCCAATGTGACACTGGCATATAGCTATTTATAAGAATGAATTTGCAACAACATGGATGGAGCTGGAAGGTATTATGCTCAGTGAAATAAGCCAGGCAGAGAAAGACAAATATCAAATGATTTTATTCATCTGTGGAGTATAAGAACAAAGCAAAAACTGAAGGAACAAAACAGTAGCAGACTCACAGAACCCAAGAATGGACTAACAGTTACCAAAGGGAAAGGGACTGGGTGGATGGGTGGGAAGGGTGGGATAATGGGAAGAAGGGGCATTACAATTAGTACACATAATAGGCGGAGGTGGGGGGGGGGCACTGGGATGGCAGTATAGCACAGAGAGGACAAGTAGTGATTCTATAACATCTTACTATGCTGATGGACAGTGACTGTAATGGGGTATGTGGTGGGGACTTGATAATGGGGGGAATCTAGTAACCACAATGTTGTTCATGTAAGTGTATTATTAATTATACCAAAAAAAACCCCAATAAGTTAAAAAACAAAAACAAACAAACAAAAAGAATGAGATGGATTTCAAGATGCTGACATGGAAAGATTTCCAAACTGCTATTAGGAAATGCATAAATCACTTTCACCAGAATCCCAAACACAAAGCAATTTGCTCCTATTCATGTTAAGTGAATACAGGTATGTAGTTAAGGCACTTAAGGAATGACCATACTTAAAATTAACAAAATCACTTCATTGTTGCCCCAACACACTCTAATAAAAATAAATTTTATAATTTCAGTAAAGAGTTCATTATTTGGTCCAAATAGGGGGGCAAAATCAGAATAAGTTTCAGGTTCCATTCTATTAAACAGTATTTAAAGTTGTGAACACCTACTATACAAAAGTGAAGCTTGGGAACAGAAAAATTTTATATTTGTAGTAATTTGAAGATCCAGAGTAACATGGTATTAAAGAAACACCCCCATCAAATGCATTACTAAGGTTCAAGTCTGTGGAAAAGACTGACACATTATTTAATAAAAAAATACACCGAATAGTTTAGTCATTAGCTAACCCAAGGAAAAATAATATTTATAATGGAAATGGTTATGATAAAAATACAGAGGATTTGCATAAACTTACCTTCTCATTCTAATGACTTATTTTATTGTAAAAGATACTGAGTGATCCTAAAACTCTAGGAAAATTCCCAGTGAATACTTAAGGCTTTTATATATTTTGTACTTGTGTATGTGTAAAGTAACAATTATGACTTTGACAATAACAAAACAGCCTCTACATTTTCATATAATGCATATAATAGTCACTATATATTATATGCCTACCTACCCACCACTTTTGTGATTTTTAAAAATTTAATACTTAGATCCTGGTCCAGTAAAATGTAAAGAAAAAAAACGAAACATTACAGTTCCATCAGCCTTAGCAAATGTGATGGTCAATTAAATAATTGTAAATCTATTTCAGGCTTCAAAGGTACAACACACAGTTGCCGTAGTCCCATTTTGGTTTAGTCTATATTTGCTAATGTTAGCATACTAAAAAATCAGATTAAAATATTATTTAGTAGTCTCTCAACTGTTCATTCATAAAGCTTTCTTCCTGCATTGTGAGTTAACTTCACATTTAGTAAAAGAGTTACAGGGAAACTATGGCCCTTTCCTAAATTTCCCCCTTCTGATAACATAAACAGTCATTTCACATTTACTGTTTTCACAAATTATCTTACCTACTCCTGGCTATTTACTGTGCCATTTTTGGAGGGTTTCAAATTAACTGCTTTTCACAGAAGATATCCCTTATAAAACATAAATGTAACTTACTAGCAAATTTCTAGAAAAACAGGGAAGAAGTGAAAATCTCTGGCAGGTTGTGTCTGGGAATATTAACTGAAAAACTACATTAACTGATACAAACCTCAGTCAAAACCACCAATTAATTGTTCATTTAGGAGTTTAAAAAGTTCTTTACAAATTGTAATTTCAAGTAGTTTTTTTTTCAGTATTTGCCAGTGGTACTGGCGTATTAAATCTGAGCCTAAATTCAAGAAACTCAATAACCTAAAAAATATAGTAGCAACTATAACAGGATATTCTAAATTGGTCATCAAAATTATATCCTAAGTAAACTAGGTAATGATGCAGAGTACTGGCCCAGAGGAGGTTTAGCTAATGTTTAATTTCATAGAGGTTTATATTACACTTTGTTAAATGTCAGCCATTGTGCCAAATATTAGTGGGGACTTAAAATATTAAAACGGATGCCAAAAAGGTAATTTCAATGTAATAAAACATCAGTGACTAAACTAAGCAACACTATATCGCCAAAAGGCAAGGGATTTATATTCACAGCTGGGTCTGAGTTTGTTTTCCTACATAAGAACCGTGTGGTCCTGGCGGAGTTACTTCTGCTTCCTGATAGTAAATTATTACTTGCACACAATTTAAAAGGAAGGATCCCTGGGAATCCATTCATATCCTTCAGCGTCAATGGACTTCAAGGGAAACAACTACCTTAAAGGCAACTTTTAAGATCTGAAACTCATCTACCACTAATATGCACAGATATTTCGTTACGTACATCTGTACTGCCATTACAACGTAAGTTAACAACGGGAAACGCTTTGTCTAGGATAAGCAAAGAGAGTGATTATAATAGCAAATTTATAAAGTGGGATGGAATATTTCAAATATTAAGACTATAAAAAACTGTTACCTCCAAAGAATCGTTGTTTAAACCATAATACCATTCTCTCCAATGTCCATGGCACTCTGGAGATTTGGCCAGTTCTATCACTGCATTGTTTGAAGAAATGTTAACCACAGGTTCTTTGGTACTCAATTTATTCTCTGAGGCAAATTGCAAAAAGAAGGAATAACAAACTAAGTCTTGGGTAGAGAAGCACAATTTGTACCCGAGGGGGCTCACATCCCCTTGAAGGCTTTGTGGCTGGATCTGAGGCACTTGAATTAGCAGAGTCAGGGATTCTTCATCTTGATTACATCGCATCGGAGGACACAAAGGTTCCCTGCCATCGGTTCCGGGACCACCCATGGCTTGATCACCTGGCTCCCTGCCCCTGCCTTCCCAGGCCACGCGGGTCTCCACAGAGAGAACGCCGAGCGCACTCCTTCTCCCTGCAGCCGACCTCACGTCTGGGTCCTCGGATGAAGCACACGGGGAGCCTATGGCACAGGCCCCAGGTGAGCTCCCCGCTCTGGGAGGCAGCGCCTCCTTTGGGCCGGTGGTAAACACCGCTTGCTCGCCACCGTCCCGCTCCTCTGGCTGGTAGACAAGCTCCTCCCCAGCGACGCCCAGGGTGTGAATCCCGGCGTCCGCAGACAGGGATCTGCGGCGACCCGAGCCACCCTCGCCGTCAAGACCCCCAGCCAGGCCCGCCTCCTGCTCGCTAGCGGAAGCGCAGGCCGAGCCGCCAGTTCCGGACGGGTCGGCGGGCTCTTCCGGCGCCGCGGCAGGCTCCCGGCGGCCGGCGGGAAGCGCTACGGGAAGCGTGACCACCAGCTGTCGCCGGGCCTTGTTGAACTGCGCCTTGCCGCGGCTGTCATCCACCGGGTACGGAAGCGAGAGCTGCAGCCGGTAGTCGGGTTTCCTCGAGTCGAGGTTCAGCAGCTTTCCCGTCACCTCCAGCGCCGCCTGCTCGGCCGAGCGCAACAACGGCAGCTCGATGGTGACCACCAGCTCCCGCGGCACGGGGCTGGGGACCGAGTCCCGGGAGCAGCGGTAATCCTGGAGGTCCACGTGGTGGCGCTGCACCACACTGTACCGAGGCTCGGTGGGGGCGTTCTGAAGGACCGCCTCCGGAAGGGAGGGCGCCGGGGCCCCTGGCACCGCCTTGCTGCCGGCACCCGCCGGGCTCCGGTAGGGGTAGGGGAAGTCGGGGAGAGGGCTCTCCGTCTCCCCTTCGGGCTGGGCCGGGGGGCCCCCGGGCAGAGGCGTGCGCAGCACGGCGGCCTCCGGGGTCCCCTTGTACTTCGTCCTCAGGGTTTTGGCATTCCTGCGGTCCAACTTCACGCCGAACTGCTTTTCGACGGCCTCCAGGGCCGTGGCGTCCAGCATCTGGCGGAAGCGCTCGTGGCGCCTGGCCCACGCGAGCGCCTCTGGGTGGAAGACCACGTCGTAGACTGTGTAGCGGGTGCCGCGGCCGCTAGCGTACTCGCGGCCGGGCGCCAGGCTGTAGGGCAGAGCCCACTGGCTGCCGGACGCCGCGCCCCCGGGGCCGGGCCGGCTGCTGGGCGCGCCCACCAGCGCGTTGCTGCACACGTTCACGAAGCAGCGCTGCGTCCCGTCCAGGCTGGTGCGCAGCACGTGGCCCGGCTCCGGGTGCACGAACCGCACCTCCACTCCGCGCTCACGCTCCAGCGCGGTGATCTCCGCCTCGTATCGTCGCCGGTTCTCTGGGTCGGTGAGTTCCTCGGCGTAGTCGGAGAACATACGCCGGAACTCCGGGTCCTGGAAGGCGGACGTGAGCCGCTGGACCTCCTCTCCACTCAGGTCCAAGTCCTCCAGCTGCGAAGAAGCGGCCGCCTTGGCCATGCTGCCTCGCGGCTCCTACCTTCCCGCCAAGGGAAAATCGATCCGACACCGGGTAGGTGGGATACGCCGTGGAGGCGCTGGTCCGCGGAGAAGGAGGCGGCCGAGTGCTGTAACTGCCTAAGAATTGAGCCTTGGACAGCGCGTGCTCGTTGCCATAGTGATACCACCAACGGCCGGGAGGAGGGGCAGGAATTGGAGTGGGATGATAGAAATGCCAAGAAAGAGCCTCTTCCTTTCTTCAAACTAACCAACTGCCCTACATTCTGCATTTAGATTCCTGTGCCGTGGTGCAGTTACTTCTGCAGAATAACTAGCATAATAATTGCCGTATTTCCATCATTTATGTACATTTGTCATTAATTTTTCACAACACTTCAAGGTAGACCTGATCCCCACTTAATAAGCAAGATGGGACCTGAAGTTACCCTACCAAGGTCACTCAGCTAGTGTACTCAACAAGCTGTGATTCAAGCTTAAGTTACCTGCTTTTTTCACTTCGCCAAATTTCAGTCGTCTGGATATTTCGCTACTCAGTTTTGCCCTTCAACCACTCTTATTTGGGGCAGCAGATACGGGCAGGCTATTCATAAATAACCGAAGATAAATAAACTACAGGACTTATTAATATGCAAATATAAGATACCTCATATCCCTATCAAAATCGCAAAGGCAGTTTTTACAATTTCTGTTATTTCCTTAGGATGGTAATAGAATTTAGTAAAACATTCATAAAGTGTAGTTTGGTCGCTGAATCAAACGCCTTTAGAATGTATATACTTTTTTGATCCAGCAATTCCAACTCTTTTAAGAGCATGCTCCATGTAATGTTACCCATGATTCTAAAGGTTTGGGAAGAGGCTGAGAATTCACCACTGAGACTGGTTGAACAGATTTTGGCACACCCAAAACAATGGGATTCTCTGCAACCATTCAAAGTTATGTTACAGAAAAATATTTCTTGACAGGGTAGTTATTAATTGATAGTTGTTAAATCCAGTGATTATTTTTCTGTTCTCATTTTGTGAAATTCTCATCATGTTAATGTTGACATTACCTCAGTGACAAGAAAATTTCCAGGTTTCTCTCCTACCTCATCAGACACTTGCCACTGCATAGTTTGCTTTGCAGGTGTTTACCTCTGTTCACCTTCTCAGTGGATATGCCTTAAGACTGGGATCCTGTCTTTCCTTCTTTGTACATTCACAAATACCAGGCTTAGATACCAGGTTCTCAGCTCCAGACACCTATATTCAGTTATTCATTTGAGGTCTCCAATTGAATGATTTAATACTTAAGCTTGAAATAACCAAAAATAGAATCCCTGACTCCTCTCCTTTCCTATCCTCCCCCTTCATCTTAGATCTCTTGGCAGCATTCAGTGCCCCCTACTTGAAACATACTTTTCTCTTGGTTTGCAGAACTCCCTGCTTTCCCATTTTCTTCCTCCTTTACTTGCTCCTCTTCTGCCAATTCTTTGCAGAAGTCACTGAAGGTTTATTCATTAGCCCTCTTATCTAATCATATTTCTTCCAAGATGATTTTATTGACGTGCACAGATTTAAGTACCATCTGTGTTCAGGTTCATTCTTTCATCAGATATTTATTGCATACTTGCTGCACCTACTATGTAGGTAGGTAAGTAAGTAGCCCTGTTCTAGACACTGGAACAAAATAAAATCATTGTACTGCAAGGACGTGAAGCAGCTGGCACTCTCAATTCTGGATGTATCTATTGGATCAATCACTTTGGAAAATTGCTGTTGACTATAATGTTTATCTTATGACTAAGAAGTTTTCATCTATAGGTACCCAACAGAAACACATACACATACTACAATTTGTATAGACAAATTTTGGAAACTATCCAAAGTACCATCAATAGTAGAATGGATAAATAAAATGTATATATACACACACACTGGACATGAATGAACAATGTGGATAATGTGGGAAAGAAACCAGATGCAAAATAATACCATAGTCTTCCATTATAAAATAGACAATACTTGGCAAAATTAGTCTGTTAGAAGTCAAGCTAGTGATTCTCCTTCTGAGGGGAAGTGGGTGTTGTGATTGGAGGGGAGCAGGAATGAGCTTCTGGGCTGAGGTTAACATTCTGTTTCTTAATCTTTCTATTGGTGACAGGATGTTTAGTTTATGAAAATTCAAGCTGTACATTGATGATAGTATGTACCTTATACTTCTATTTAAAGTTTTTTAAATGTACTTATAAAAAAAGATCTTTGCCCTCATACATCTTGTGGGATGACTAGTGACTCCAAAATTTTATCTCTAGTTACTTATCTCTGAGCTCTAGACTCATGCTACTGAATACTAAGTACCTCCACCTGGATATTTTAGATGGATCTCAAAATAGAAATCTTGATATTCACCTTCTAACCCTGTTATTTCCTCATTCTCAGTAAACAGTACTGTCCACCCAAGAGCTTGAGCTCAAAATGTAAGTGTAATCCTTGAGTCCTCTTTCCCCGACCCTGCACTGGCATTCACTTACCAAGTTGTATTGTCTTTTCTTACACATCCCAAATATATCTACTTCTTAGGCTTCCTCCCTTGGAGCCCCGCCTGAGTAGCAGGAATTTTCTCTTTTCACTCATTAGAAGAGCTTTGCTGGTTGCTCTGTACTCTTGTCTGCTAGCTTCATTCTTTGTCACCTCTGAGACACGGTCCTGGGAAAAACAGCATATCAGCTGATAACAAGCCCAGCTTGTGTGAGTACAAGAAGCTAGCTTAGACCCTGAAGCTGACCCCCACTGCCGTATGAGCACTCAGGGCTGAGTCCAACAGTGTTGATTGAGTGCTAAATTATATTTTTATAGGATTTAAGGAAAAGCCCAAATCTAGTAAATACAGTATTACAAATATCTAGAATTTAATCCAAAATTACTGGGAATATGAAGAATGTGGAAAATTTCACCTCACATGAAACAAAAACACCAGTATTTGTCAACACTGAGATGACATAGATTTTTGTATCTTCACAAATTTTAAAGCAAGTATTAGGAAATGTTTCAAAAAATAAAAATGATTAAAAGATGACAAGAACAAAGCCCTCACTGTATTGGCTCATTAGCTAAATTGAGCTGAAAGAAAAAAGTAAGTTGAGGAAAAAATCAATAGAATTTATCCAATCTGGACAATAAAGAGAAAAAATTTGAAAAAAATACAGCACCCATTTTGTGTATTTTATTTGTTTAGCAAAAGTTGTAAACTTTGAGTTAGAGCCTGAGAAAAAGGAAAAACTTTCAGAAAAACAAAGTGGAAAAATAATGACATGAAAGTTTACCAAATTAGTAAAAGACGATTCAAGAAGCTCAGGGAACCCTCAGATAAGATAATCTCAAAAAATTCACTTCAAAACACATCTAAAAACTGCTGAAAACTGAAGAGAAAAATTTCCTGAAAACAGCCAGAGAAGAACAATGCACCTATAAGGGAAAGCCAATTTGAAGGACTGGATTTGTCATCAGAAACTATGGAGAACAGGAAAAAAAAAGAAGGTGGAACATTTTTGGAGTACTGATGAAAAAATTTTAAACCTACAATTTTATATCAAGTAAAATACTCTTCAAGAATGAAAATGAAATTCAGATGTTCTCACATGAAGGAAAACTAAAAAAAAATAAAATTTGTCAGCAGAGCTACTCTAAAATGCTAAAGAATAACTTTAGACAGAAAGGAATACCAGAAAAAAACATGATTTAGAATAAATGATGAGTAATTCACATGGTAAATGTTTGAGTATATAACTCCTGGGGTTCTCTAAATATGTTTGGTATTTCAAAGTAAAAATTATACATTGTGTAAAATATATATGTATCTCCACTTTCCATTTCTGATCTGAGCCGCCATCATCTCCATCGCAGACTTCTGCAATAGCTTCCTGATTGGTCTCCTCTCCAGCTCTTCCCTCTTTAGGATTTCTTCTCGTTATAGTAGCTTTAGTACTCTTAAAACTGGATCTTGAAAGCTGGATACCTTCCAGTAGCATCACATCCAAATTCCTTGGCCACATCCAGATTCCAAGGCCCATCATGCCTTGATCCCTAGTCTTCTCCATACTCACTGTCCGGAATCATTATATTTCAGCCTGGATACTCATTGCTCCTGTGCAGCCTGTGCATGGACCGTTGAATCTCAAGAACTTAAATGTTCCAGGGACATGCTTCTCCTATCTCCCAGTGCCCCATCTAAGATTGCCCACATCATTTTTTTTCACCATGGTTCATATTTGGTATTTTCTTGTGTTTAGGTATGTCTTGCCCTATTTGAAGTAAGCATCGTGAAACCAGGACCCTGACTTTTTGGTTTACCACTGGATTCTCAGTACCTATAACATACTAGCATTCAGATACTTAGTGTTACAATAAATGAAACATGTTTAGTGTATAGTGTGATCCCAAATATTATTTAGGAAAAATATATACACATGGAGAAAAATCTGGAAGCATACCAGAATGTTCAGATTATCTCTGGTGATGGAATTGCAGGTCATTAAAACTTTTTATGATTATTTGTATTCCCTAATTTTTCTCTTAAGAACTTGTTTAATAAAAAGTTTTAAAATACTCTTATGTCATTTAGGTCTTAAAGATTTACACCCAAAATGGCTTTGAGGCATAAAGATGAATTCTAGATCTTTAAAGCATGTAAGAAATGTATAAAATTGTACCCTTTTATATTGTATCCTTAAGTTCATATACATACAGTGATTGGTTTCAACTTATTTTAAGTTACCTTTGAAACTTCAAAATTCTGGATAAGCTGGTCTTAAAGGCATTTGTAAACATAAAGACATCTACTACACAAATAACAAGTCACATCTGGCTGTTTACAATTTCAGAAGTTTCAGTAACTCAGGGTTCTTGAGCCTTCTGAAATTATATATGAAATTTTGTGTGGGGTAGTTGCATACATATGGGGTTTTCGGAGTAAAGGTGCCTCCCTTAGCTTTCATTAGATTCTCTAAAGCATCCATGCCCTCCACTTGCCAATTTTTCTTATTTCCTTCCTTTTTTTTTTTTGGCTACCTGTTTTCTTTTTGTTTTATTGAGGTACATACAATAAAATGCACAAATCTTGGTGTACAGTTTGATCAGTTTTGATGTGTATACACTCATGTAACCATTGCCTAGATCAAGATATCAAACATTCTACTTTTTTTTTTCCCCTTCACCTATTTCCCCCATCCCTTCACCTTTCTCCCTTATATCAACCACCACTCCTTCCCTGTGTTTGGGTCTATTTCTGTTTTGCTTGTTTGCTCATCTGTTTTGCTTTTAGATTCCACAAATAAGTGAAATCATACAGCATTCATCTCACTCTGATTTATTTCATTTAGCATAATAGCCACTGGGTATATCCATGTTGTCACAAATGGCAGGATTTCTTTTTTTATAGGTGAGTAATATTCCATTGTGCATACATATCACATCTTTTTTATCCATTGATCTATTGATGGACATTTAGGTTGCTTCTGTACTTGGGCTTTTGTGAATAATGCTGTGATAAACATAGGCATGCATGTATCTTTTCAGATTAGTGATTTTGTTTTCTTCAGGTAAATTCCCAGAAGTGGAATTGCTGGGTCCTATGGTACTTCTGATTTTTTGAGAAACCCCCACTCTGCTTTCCACAGTGGCTCCACCAATTTGCAGTTCCAACAGCAGTGTATGAGGGTTCCCTTTTTCTTGCATCCTCACTAACAGTTATTTCTTGTCTTGTTGATAATAGCCATCTAACTGGTGTGAGGTGCTATCTCATTGTGGCTTTGATTTGCATTTCCCAAATGATTAGTGATGCTGAGCATCTTTTCATGTACTTATTGGCCACCTGTATGTCTTCTTTGGCAAAATGTCTATTCCGATCCTCTACCCAGTTTTAAATTGGATTGTTTTTTTTGGTGTTGAGTTGTATGAGTTTTTTATATATTTTGGATGTTAACCCCTTATTGGTTGTATCACTTAGAAACATATTCTCCAAATTTCTTAACTATGTGAAATCCCTTTTCCAAAAGCTCTTTGGGAAAAGACAGTGTGGCATTTTGGAAAAATTCCTGTGTCCAAAACAAATGAGCCCCTCCTTAAAATTCATCCATTGAGGAAAGGCTACCCTTATTAAAATATGAATGCCTTTTGGGAGAGAAAGATGTATTAAAGCCATTCTCAGTTATTAACCTCTTAGTACAAATTGCTTCATCATCTCTTTCCCTAAGTACTGCATTTGCGATTTTTTCATATGCCAGCAAGGAGACTTGGGAAGTGACAGTCCAGTAGGTGGCCTGAGACCTACTGACTTAAGCAAGTGAGACAGCTGTGATAGAACGTGCCAACTCCCGACTGCTACATAACAAGTAACAGTACCATGAAACAGTACTTAATTTAGTGGAATTTATATTCTGCTCTGACCCATTAATTTTAACCCACTAATGAGTTCAACCCACAGTTTAAAAAACAGCTCTAGGTAGATGGTGTTGTGTAGCTTCTGTAGTGAGGAGTAAGGAAAATTTCTGTTCAGTCAGGAAGTAGAGGGAGGTGGTGATGCCGGGGTTCTTGTTCACAAAGCTGATGAATGAGCTTCACAAACAGTCAAGGTAGGAGAGCAAGGTACAGGCTTTTATAAAGTGAAAGAACAGAGCTCCCGGCTTATGCCAGGAGGGGACAAGAGAGTCTGTGGTGGCGCGTTGTCTAGGGGATTTATAGGCAGTTGAGAGACCAAGAGTTAGGGAGGTGGATCCACCAGATGGTCTCTACGTGTTTATTTTTAAAAAGACACTAAGTTTCTTATCGGCTTTCCAAACTATTTTGTGGGGTTAACATAAGAAGTTTACTGTTTTGATCCTTTCTCAGAATAGCAGTTTCTTGGTTTGGGAGCAGATCAGTCAAGGCTGCTTGTTTTGCTTTCAAGCTGAGCTGAGTTACTGACTTGATTAGGGCTGGAGGAGGAAAAGCAGCATCTGGGCAAAGTTAAAGATAAACTGAGCCTTTTAGCAGGCTAAAGTAAATTTCACAATAGTCATTTAATTGACACAAACAAGACATGGGCTATGCTGAGGTATTTTCTTATCTGGAGGATGTTCAAACATTCCCAGCCAGGTTATTCCTGGCTTTTTGGTTTTAACTAATCTTCACTGAAGAATGCTTATATTCCTAGTTTAATATTTTACTTTAGAGAATTAACATGACTCTGTCTTTGTTTAATTGTTTAATATGGAGCTTTGGTAGGGGTCTTTTTCCGGAGGCCCTCACCCTACTCTGACTACACTCACGGTCCCTGTCTCAGTGGGACAATAGAATTTGGGTGAGATGCCTGGGCTCCAAATAACCAGTCAACTCCGCCGTGACCTTTACCAGCCGTGTGAGCAACTTACTTCACTTCTTTGTGTCTGTTTTCTTCATGTATAAATTAAAGGTAATGGCTAAACTAATGGGGACCAAATTGCCTGGCATAGTAAACATTTGATCCATCTATTAAGGATAATAATTAGAAGTGGTTTACAACCCCTGACCTCAATGCCTACCCCTTTTTATTCAGAAAACCTGTTTTAAAATGAAGCCTAAAGTACAAGAATCAAAGTAGATCTTTACCCATGAATGCACCCATCTTTCAAGCCATTAAATGTAAAAATATCTCAAAGTGGTCATCTTTATAGAAGCAATTATTTGATGAATGAGGGAACACCTTGTATTGTTTCCATTGAATGTAATGAGGATCTACGCTACACAGAAAACACATATATTGTGTACAGGGTCAGAATGAAACATTCCATTTTAAGTTTCCCCTGCCTGCTCTGAGCTACCACCACCACTATTAAGAGGAAATTCCACAGTAGATTTTGGTGAATGATTGACACCCAACTCATCTTCCTTAATGGGGATATTTTACAAAACACATGATTAAGTTCCTGTTGTTATAAGGAAGAAAAAGCACTACAGGAGCACAGTCCAGTCTATATTGAAATTAGTCACGATTGTTTGCTAAATAAGGATGCTTTACCTGAAAATCCAGAGTTCTCCAAAATGACCAAGTAGGCCATGCTTCCTACATGGTGACAAGTGGCTCAAGCAGAACAGCGGCAGGACCGCCACCCATAGGGGGACCTGGGTGCTCAGGTCTTTCCAGTTCCTGTGGTTTCCCCACGCTGAGACCAAACCAAGCCTTGGCCTTTTTCAAAGTGGAGAAATCTTACCCATTTCCATCCGATGGGGTCTATGTGGCCTCTGCTCTAAGGTGCACCTTTAAAGGACAGTGCCTCACAGCCATCTCTGCAGTGAGCTCAGCCACGCTCCAGGTGACAAAACATCAAGCCAGGGAGCACGCTACCTCTGCTTTTCCCCGAAGCAGAAGCCCAGGATAACCTCTCAGTGCTGCCTCTCTGCAGTCCCAGCTTTCAGACCTCTGCTTCCTTTTATTTCCAGATGATGCTGATCCCTGCCTCGTTCTAGTTTGCCTTACCTTATTCTAATACTTACTGTCTGGTTCTGGCAGTTTATCTGCTCTTAGTTAATTGCCTTGCAAACCCCTAACTACTCCCTATGTTAGCCATTAAATGTAAAAAGATCTCAAAAAGGTCATCTATACAGAAGTGATTATTTAATGAATGAGAGGGCACCTTATATCCAATTTCCATTTATAACTTTCTACCCACCACCTTTCATACTGAGCTCTATGGTTATCATAATTAGACCCACAGTTACAGTGCCTATTTCACTACCACTTTCAAGGCCCAGTTTAAATTTTTCCCAACAATCCAGTAGCTTTTGAACTTAAGCCCTGATTTCATTTTTGGTATCAAGTTTTCTAGGCTATCCTTGAAATTAAAGCTAAATCTTACTCTTCTAATATCCAGCTTCTAACATTCTCCCCCAATTTTCCATCCTTGAAGTGCATCTCAAATTGCCGCTTCATCCTTAACTGCTAATTCACTTACCACTACATTAAGATTAAATTTCCTAGAGGAAGTGATTCTACAGCATCTTACTACACTGATGGACAGTGACTGTAATGGGGATTGTGGGGGGGACTTGGTGAAGGGGGGAGCCTAGTAAACAATGTTCTGCATGTAATTGTAGATTCATGATAACAAAATAAAAAAATTTCCTAGAGGACTTTTTACTGCAAACGGTCATTTTTATTTTGTATCAGTATCTCTTCCCCAGAAAGCTAATTTTCTTTGAAAGAAAAGTCTTCCATCCCAGGCTCTTTGTAATATTAAGATTACTACTACATTTGAAGCATTTTTTGTACTTTAATAACTTCCTCTCGTTCAGATTTATTTCTGGGCTGTCCTAACAACACCATGAACTAAATGATACTTAAGGGTGATGGTGTTCGGTGATTACCCCAAATAGCAAAACATGCTACTTCAAAGAAAACCTTATGCCTTCTACATATAAAAACTATAGACTGTTTTTTACATTTCCAGTGCTGAAAGATTATTATGTAAATGAGTATCACAGTGATACCCTGAAACAAAGATTTTCACTATCATTAGAATTAAGTTCTGTGACTTGAAATTTAAATAATTTGAAAATTGATGAATATACCATTAGGACTCATGGTGATAAAAACCTGAGTTGGACCTAAAACAATGATTCAGAGAATTTCAAATGCTTGCATTTTTCTTAAAATGAGTATTAGTGTATGACTAATATAGAAATAATGAAATTTCAGGTTTTAAGTGCAAATATATGTGATAATATCTTTATATGTATTTTCATATGCAATGTAAGGTTGAAGGCACTGGGGGGAGGGGGGAGCACGTCAGACACTGATGAAGTGCCAAAGTCCCAGGCTGCTGCCCCCTCCCCACCTGAAAAAATGTGCCTTAGGCTAACCAGTCCTCACACTGCTGTAAATCTAAGCTCTGCCTCCCCCTACCTTCTTTAAAAACTCAGCTGTCTGCCCTGCTGAGTGTGACTTCCCCAGCCTGTGATAGCCAGAAGGGGGAATATCACCCGAGAATTGCGCTCAAATAAACTGCCTGGCCCTTTGTTTCCTCTCATCACCTGCTTATTTCAGCTAGAATTTATCTTACATGCAGAAACTATACTTTTCCAATAAAATTTTGTAAAGTGTACTATTATGTTTATTATAATATCAAAATTTCACAAAATATAAATTTAAGCAGAACTTCTGAAGTTTACCATTATTTTATTGTTAACAATATCAAAATTACATAAAATATAAATTGAAGCAGAAAATTGATGAATTTTGTTTCTTCAGATGGTCTTTAAGAATTTCAAAAACCTTGAAGTTTGCTGAAAATAGAAAATAGTCATAAAATGAAACATTTTGGAAACCTGTAATGGTACTTTTCTTAACATTTGGTTAATTTAAAAAATAGGTCAAAATATGCATTTTGTTCCAAATTCAAAAGGGGACACAGTAAAAAGTAATTCAGTCTCACACTATTTCTGCCTCCCAGAAGCAATTACATATCCTTATAAAGATCGTCTAATCACATATGAGCATGCGTCTGAGGGTATATGCTTTAAAAACAAACAAACAAGGGTAGACTACTTTGACCACTATTCCATACCTTTTTGAATTAGTAATAAATACATTATATTTATTGGTTATTTTTAAATGATCCCTTCTAGGCTTTAAAATTTAAATAAATTAGAAGAGTTCTGAATAAGTACACACATTTAAATGGATACATGTAAATTGTTTTGCTACTATAAGAATTATAATAAAACATCTGTACCTACTTTTATGCATAAGTTCAAATGTACCTATAGGATAAATTCCTAGAAATGGAATTGATGGTTTGTGCAATTTAGATCTTATGAAATCTTGTCAAATTGCCCTTCATAAAGGTTTTTACCATTTTTCATTCTGACCAACTGTGTGTGAGAATGGATATTTCTCCACTATATCTCTAGTAATCGTGTTTTCAAATAAAACAACTTTATTTAAGAGTGCATGTTGATATAAGATTAACCTTATTTACTTTGTTGAATTTCTGTGATTAACTTTACAAAATGATTTCACAAATATTCTAACAGAAGACTTCTTAGTAGAAACCTAAGTATCAGGAAGACCAAATTATTCCATTATATCTTGAAATTTTTTTCTGTTCTCTCAAAAATAAACATACATCAACTTGTTTAATCCAGCACTGAAAAGATTCTTCAGATTATCAATACTGAATTATAGTTTAGAGATTATGTTAAGGCTTTTCAGCATCTGAGTCCACAGAAGATAAAAGAATGAACTATTTCAACTCAGTAAACTGAGCGTCAACTGCAAGTCAAGTAGTATACTAGACACTTTTAATTAAGAGGGACAGGCACATAAGTGACTTCTAATACAATATTATAAGTTAAGAACTGCCACAGAAACCCATATAAAATGCTTAGAACCCAAATTCTGCATGGCAATCAGAATATTACAAGAAATGAGGTGTCTTTTTATTATGCTCTCATAATTAACAAATCAGTTAATTTCCTTCTGTAGTTTATACTTATTTATATCCCAATTCATTTTTAAAAGCTCAGCTATAAAATGATTTGCAGAGATAGATGTAATAAAAAGACAAAAGTAAGTAAATTTGGAAATCCAGGTAAGGGGAAAATACAAGTTGGAAAAAATGAAGCCTGGCCACACCAAGTGTCTGCACTCGTAATTGCTCTGCAGCTGTAGGGGTAGGCTGCATCTGGCTGCTTCCTGGCAGCTACGTAAAGCAGGTCTAGAAGACTTCAGTCTCCCTAGGATAAATATAAATGAACAATTGCCAGGGACACATATTTCTCTCGTCTTGAGGCCCATTGAAAGTTCTTGGTATTGGTTTTCATAGCAGTAAGTTTTATACCAAATCTCAGTTCAGCAAAAATCATTCTAAAGGTGGACAAAATATGCCCCAGACAGACAGTTCTCAGAGGTGACTTAATTCTGGGGTCACAAAATCATACGCCTTCAGGAGCATCCAGGTGCTGACAACAGGGAGTGGTGAGACTGGAGAAAAGCACTTGCCTTCACCTAAAGGCATTTCCAATCAGTTTTGTTTTTTCTTAGGATTCAGTGTGGGCTAAGGTAAAGTCAAACACATTAGGTTTATAGAATGAGACTAGAATATCTGAGACCTTCATGAGAGTATCTATTTCCAAAACTAAAATAGAAGAATTAAATATATGTCAAATGAGTGAATCCAAGACTAAAATGTAGACTACTTCATAAAGTGAATGGACTTCAATACTCTGTGAGTATTGAGCAGCAAGAATAATGCAGAATTTTTTTTTTTCAAGGAAAATATATAAGACACTCTTAATCATGGTTTCAGTGTTAGGAAGCAGAGGTATTTATCCCTTTCAATTTTATACTTGCAAGCACTGTTTGAAATTTTTATCATGTACTTGTATTGACTGATTTTTAATTGAATAAATATGTTAATTGCCAAAAAATAGACATTTGGGTTGTACGTTCAAGACTGTATTCCCTAATAAAAATCTGGAAGGCAGTTATTTGGGCTATTAGTTCTTAACCAAAGGTGGGAACTTTGTCAAAGTACAATTAACTGAAAAATTGAATCCAAGGGAAATTGTATCAAAAATACATATTCCTGGGCCCTACAACTAGAGAGCCATTTGATAAAAATTTTGGGTGGGATCCTGGAACTTAACATTTTTAACAAGGACCCCAGAGAATTCTGATGTAGGTGGTCTATAGATAACCCTTGGAAATCTGCTACCTACCAGGTGACTGTTCTCTTTTCTCCCCAAGACCACCCCTCAACCGTAACCCCTCACTATCACCACACTCACACCCAGCTCCCCACCTCCAACTTCTTTGCTGCCCATGTAAGGCAGATTACCTAGGTTTTGAGAATCAACCATGTGGAGGGCAGGGTTAACCACTTAGCATACAAAAATCATCATCAGGAATTGGCCTCCAAGAGAACTAGCCTACCTCCATAGCTGGTGTGAGATTTCCCTCAGAAAACAGTCTTGATCTATTTAACCATAAATGTTTCATGAAGTACATACTATTCTATGTCACACAGCATGACCACATTAAGTTCAGCCTGGAACATTCCCAATGGGCCACTGCAGACATTTTTAGAAACCTCAACACACCTACAGAACATCTGAGTTCTAGCGATATAACTACAAGAGACAGCTCTTCCTTGCTATTTCTGTGGGCACACTTACCTATCTTCTGCTGTTTTACTGGAAGGATAAAAAACTTTGAATGAAAATCCACTTCTTGGAAAAGAGCCCTTTGGGAGAAAAGCAGGGTAAGTGAATAATCACTGAACTTTTAATAAGGAACTCCTAATTTTAGAATCAAATTCCTTGATCATGACTTAAAAATAAAGTTCAAGTTATAAGGTGTGACTATAAAGTAATGAGATACATTTCAGCCTGATCTTTATAGAGAAGGTACTACTATAAAATATCTCCACTTGAAGCAAAAATCTTTCACATTGGCTAGACAGTCTTATGCTAACATGTGACTGAAATGCTTAGAAGCAGCTCTGCTTATAAGAAACAATACTGTATGATACTAAATATGCATATGAGATCTTAAACATCATGTTCAAGAACTCTTTCCCGCCCCTCTCCCTAGTAAAAATCTGGGTTTGATGCCTTCCAATGTGCCCCAAAGCAACTGAGCAGTAATCACACATACAATTGTCTGTCCACTATGAAACTAGAGCAGAGACTCAGTCTTTTCAGTCTTTTTGTGCCCCTGGCACTAACCCAAGGCATGGCCCACTGCAGGCACTTATTTAATGGGAGTTTCTATCAAGAAGGGAGAAGCAATGTCAAAAGCAAGTTTAGGACTTGCCCAAAAGGCATAATAAGGTGAAAAAAAAAAAAGATACAATGATGTGTAGGAGGTGGCTGTTTAGTCACCTACAGGATGAGAAAGGAAAAATGTATGTACAAATAAGGTGTTCGCAAATAAGGTATTAACTGTGAGAATGCCCAAAGAGTTAAATAAGGCAATGGCCTCCTTTGGAAAGAATACTGTAATGTGTATAAAGATTGTACAAAAACTAGGCCACAAATTTCAAACAGTGAAACCAAATAAGAACTATGCTTGTCCTTAGAGCAGTTCTTAACGAGGGGACAATTTTGTCCTCCAGGGGACATTTGGCAAAGATCCTAAGACATTTTTGACTGTTATGACTGAGGGCTGTGACTGGCCTCTATTGGTTAGAAGCTTAGGAAGCTGGTAAACATCCTGCAGTGCACAGGATGGGCCCCCAGTAAAGAGTTAGTTAGTCCAACATGTCAATACTTCCACATTGAGAAACCCTGTCTTAAAGAAAGCTGAACAAAGTATGCATTTGAGGAAAGTAGTAACCAATAGTAAAGCATGGTATTTCTAGAGATAACCTAGATAAAACAAAGTATTAAGATCTAACATTTGCAAGAATCAAGTATACAGATTAAAAAATCACTAGTGAAGATAATTCGGTTTGACATCAACAGCGTTTATGCAGTATTTACTCCCCAAGTTAGAAAAGTCAATCATCTGTAGAAATTCTGAAGCAACTTCAAGATTCTGCAGCAATTTCAAGGTTCTACATAAACACGAAATGTGTCTCAATATGAATTTCCATGTTCATTAGGCTTAGATTTTCAGAATCATCCTCAAAGAGTAAGTACCATCAATATGTTTAAAGAGAATGGGATACAGGCTCTGGAAGCAGTTCTCAGAAAGGAATCCCGAGGTAAGTAGTTATTTTGAAGGGGAAAATACTCTTAGATTTATAAGCTTTTTTTTTTTCTTAGAAAGTCACATTACTTTACAGTCACACACTATACTGAAAGTTTATGAACTTCCTGTGTATACCTAATTAATTCAGCATTTCATTAGTAATATATTTTTACTCCAACCATAATTTCATTAAGCATATATTTTAAATTTAGCGAAGTAACACACTAATCTTGACAAACTGACTATATAACGTTAACTACATCTTACAGGATTTATGCAGAGGCATTCAGTATTAGTCAAGGTGAAAGGATCATATTTGTCTGCGATGACAAGGAGATCTGGAACAGGGTACACTCGCAAAGCATAGTCATATGCCCAGTATACTGGGCTGACATGAAGGGGTAGAGGAGTCAGATGTCCTTGGGATAAGATAGTCTTTACAAACTACAAAAAAGTGATAAGAAACAAACTTCAGTTCATCTGTAAAAGTTGAAATAACAAAATAGCAAAGAAACAACTTGTAGTTAACTATCAATAACCAAAAGGACTTAGAAAATTTGAGAAACAACCAGGGAAACTTTGTATCACAGAGCTTTGGGAAATACTGATATGAAGTGAAATGAACTATTCTGTATTTTAGGAAAAATCTATGAGTTTTCATTTAATACCCTATGCCATAAAGCTAGTCCCCTAAATAGTCATATTGGAGCAATTGTACTTATAGCTGTATAATAATCACAATTAGTTATGTCTGTCTAAAAATAATTCCATAGTTTGAGTAATGCCAAGAGTAGATATTTAGCCTATCTAAGCTTTAAACATTATAAATACTAAAAATGCTCTGTATGATCTACTTTCATACTTCTCAAATAGGGGTATGTTTAATCAGGCATTGATAATTCTATGTCAGAGAGTGTCAAAGCTACAAGACGAACACTACACATTTTCCTGATGTGGACATATCATGTGAAATATTTAATAAGCAAGTATTTTAATAAAACATATGCATATATTTTGATGTACAATGTAAGATTTATGAATTTTAAAGGCAAAAACAAAAAACTTCAGAGGATTTTCTCCTTATTCTGGCCTTTCCTCTGCCTATTAAGGGATATTTCCCTGAGGAAGTTTAGAAACACTGACTTAGTAACAAAACTTAACTTATTGATAAAAGTATGTTCAAGTTACTGTGGACCATAAACAAACATAAAAGGCAAATTATTAAGAGGCATGCAAAAATTTTATGTAATCTAATATATAGCACAGTTTAATAAGGAAGACTCTTAACTTACATGATTAGGAATATCCAGATTGCTACTAGGAAAACGGACACAGTTTCTGCACATTTTATTCACCAAGTCTTCACGAAAAACAATAATTTCTTGTGTACAATACTGAATTCTGAAATGAAAACAATAGTTGAATTTTACTTCTTCAGAAAAAAATAGGAGATAATTTAAAATATAAAATGCCTTGTAATACAAAGCTATTCCCACTTTCCATTGTTCACCACAGGCAAAAATTTAACCAGAATCTATTCAATCCATTCATCAACAATAACTTGTTGGGCTCTTACTCTGTGTTTGGCACTATTCCAGTGATGAGTAAACAAAACAAAAATATTCCAGCCCTCAGTCAATCTAATAGGGGGAGGGAGGTCATAGAATACAAATAATAAACATAATAATTACATAGTATGTGGAAGATGATTAAGTGTATGGGAAAAGGAAAGAGGCTAAAAAGAATCATTTGTGCAGAGAGGTTTAGAAGGCTGCAGTATTAAACAGGATGATCAGAACAGGTAGGACTCATAAGGAAGCATTATTTGAGCACAGACCTGAAAGATGGATAGAGTCAAGCAGAGACACAGAAAAAGAAAACTGTAGCCAGAGGCAACATGTAAAGCAGAGGTCCTAAGATGGAGCATGCCTGGCATGTTTGAGGAACAGAGAGGACACTGGAGTGGCTGAAATAAATGAGAAGAGAAAGCAGGAGGAAAGGAAATGAGAGAAGGAATAGGTAGCCAGATCACACAGAGCCCTGACTACCATTGCAAGGGTATGAGCTGTTACTGAATGACAGGAGGGGTTCCACCTCTCAGGATCAGTAAGGGGGGCATGATGTGTCTTACAACTTAAAGGACCACTCTGACACAGTGTGAAGAATAGACTATAGATGGGCATGGGTAGAAGCTAGAGACCAGCCAGGAGGCTATTACAGTAATCCAGGTTAAAGAAGATGGTAGAGGGCCACAGAGGTGGAGTTGTAGAGAGGCAGCCAGATTATGGCTAGCTTTTGAAGTTTTCCTTCAAATTTTTGAAGGACTACCTGAGTCCTACTTATGAGAAAAACCCCAAAGTTTTTGGCCTGAGTGATTGGAAAAATAAAGGTGCCATAAGCTATGATGAGGAAAGCACCAGAACAGGTCAGGGGGGACAAGGGAGGAAGATCAGAAGTTCAGTTTGAAGTTGTCTGTTAGACATCCAAAGGGGATAAAGCAGACAACTGGATGCCTGAGTCTGGAGTTTGGGAGGAAAGCTTGGGTGGAGACACAGATGTGGGGGCTGTCCATGCACAGATGGCACTGAAAGCCATAGGACTGGAAGAGGTCACTCCAGGAGTGAACATAGGCAGAAGAAGAAAGGAGTACCGAGGACTGAGGGTATCTCCCTCAGTAAGAGCCGATGATTACAGTAACTGGCACATACAGCAAGTGTGAATTGTTTCATTCCTTCACTGTGACTCTTTTTAAGGGATGTATAATGAGAATATCTATTTTAAAATCCCCATCCATTATTCAAGCTTCTAAATTCATTATTAGTCAATTATTTAAATATAGTTAAAAATATTTTCAAAGTTTAGAGAAACCGAAAATAAAATTATATATTTATCCTGTAACAGTCAAATTTAGAGACAAATTTTAAGAATCAAGTGAATTTTTAAATGAAAGGAAAAAAGGCATAACACAAAATCCTAATACTTACCTGCAAGGATTAGTAGTAAAAACTGAAAATGGTACTCTTCGTCTGAATTCATTAGTGATGCTTTCAGAAAGTGGGGGCCTATAAAAACAATTTATGTGAAACAGTATAGACTTTTAAATTCTGTAAGATCTCCTTTACTGTTGTAAAAATCTGAATAAAACTTACCTTGGTAAAATGGAACCAAATCCAGGATCCTCTGGACCAGGTACAAACACAAAACGACTACTATAACAAAATTCATTAAAAATATATATATTATTGCAACACTATCCAACAATTACAAAACAAATGATTACATTTAGTTAAGTAATGAATTTTTAAAAAATTTTTAATTTCACATATTTTAATAAATGAACTAATAAAAGTCTCCAAACGAACACTGTCCAATAAATCTTTCTGCAATGATGGAGATTTCTACATCTCCATTGTCCAATTAATGAGTGCTTGATCTGTGGCTGGTGTAACAGAATTTTAAATTTTATTTAATTTTAAATAATTTAAGTTTAAAGAGACACATGTGGCCAGTCACTATTATAATGAAGAGTGCAGTTCTTGACTCTTAATGTCACCAAGAAATTACAAATATGGTTAAAATTATCACTCTTCCTTTTAGTTCTTCTCATTATAAATCTCTAGTACAGAGTAACATATATTGTCATGATGTGATGATGTATCTCTTCACTGTACTAATTTTCTCAAATTTCACTGTACTCTTTTTCTTCCATTCATTTCTTAATAATCACTGATATTAAACAAAATTCATTTTTCTTAAAGTTAAACAGTTTTGGTTATATAAAAAAATATAGCAGTAGAAGTCATTACCTTTGGTGAATACCTGGATATTCACATATTATATCTGCCAAAGTTTTTAAGGAATCTAAAATTTTAAAGGGATGTTAAATTTAATTTGCATATATTGAAGATAAAAATTAAATTTTATTAGATACAACCCTACATTTTTTTAAACTAAAATATTATAGATCATTTCTTATCAACTTAGTTTGATATAAATGTAGAAACACTTATTCAATAGAACCTCAATACCTTTCAAAGCTTGAATTTGATTGGTTCCATATGGTGCAGATGAAAAATTACCACACAGAATAAAGCAAGTTGGTGGTGCTGGTGAATAACCTCAAAATAAGAGAATAAATGAACATTACTTTTCTAGTCTAGAAATTAGGTTAAAAAGAAAACCTTTAATAATTATGAGTTTTTAATAATAAAAATTTACACTATTTTTATAACTTGTTATTTTCAGATAATAATAACTATAGTACCATTTATTGGGCACTTACTATGGCCAGACCCTGCAATAGCTTAATTGAGCCTCATAATATCTCTCTATAAGCTAAGAAAGAGAATAAGTAACTTGCCCAATGTATTAGGCTGCGATTTAAACCAGTTCTGTCAGACTCCAAAACCCAGGCTCTTACCCACTAAGACTATACTTAGGATTATCACAAAAAAACACACAGTTATCTTTCAAATGTAAAAATTTAAGGCTTTAAGATGAACTCATTTAAAACACCTCACTCCTGAATCAGATTTTTAAAAATAGACTACTCAAAAGATACATTTTATAAGAATTTAAGACATGACCTCTCATAAGAGTTAAAAAAAAAATAGAAATAAATGACACCTACCAGAGAACATGGTGTGAAGTTTTTCCAACACTTCTATTTGGTCTAACCAAACATCAGATATAAACACAAACATGGCATCTTTATTCTCCTCTTCTAGTTGTTTTAGCTTTGCAGAAGTCTTCACAGATGTATTAGAAGGCCCTCCAAAAAAATTAATATTTCCATAGTATGCCCTAGGTAATTGTGACATATTTATTATATCACATTACATATTATTATATATTTATAATATAAAATTTTTTATCTTCTATCTACTGAGGCTACTTTCCCATAATTATTTAGTATATACTATCCTATATTCTGTTGTAGATAAGTTTCTAATACTTTTAAAAATTTATCTTCTTTCTGTCTCCTGAGATTACTTTCCCATCAATGTAAACAGTACCATGAAAATGTACTGTTTGTAGCACTTAAAAATCAAACAAGTTTATTGAAATGTTCTAAAATGAGGAAAAGCAATAGAGAAGCAGTAAATAAAATACTTAATAGGCTTTATCCTTTTCAAACTTACTAAAGTAAATATTAAATTATAATTCCCTATGTCACTGAAAGCAGGATAAATGGATACCCAGTTTGAATAATATCTAATGAAAGTTTTCAAAGAAAGAGCTATCTATTTGACCAAACAACTCCACTTCTAGAAATGTGTCCTAAGGAATTAAGAATGTCTATAAAAACTAACATATATGCCAGAATTGTAAAAATTCCTTTAAGGAGAGAACCTTGAAACTTGTCAAAAAAGGGTCAGGAGCAGGGGGCCAGAAAAAAAAAGGGTCTGTAGGAAATTGGGGTTATCTATGGTCCCCGGCCTCCACTGCTCTTGCCCACTCTTCACCATGACCATCCTGCAGTTCCCAACTTAAATGTTACCACCCTGGAGAAGCCTCCTGAGGACCCTAACAGAGGTTGGATTCAGCCTCTATACACTCTTGTAAGACCCTGCATTTCTCCTTTGTAGAACTTATCAAATTTGTAATCAGTTAATTATTTGGGTGACTGTTCAATGTCTACCTCCCCCACCCGACACCCAGCACAAAGCCTGGCAATGCAGTATGTGCTCAAAATGCTGAATGTCATAAATCATGTAATAAAACAGTATTTTGTGGTAATGATTGAATGTTATTAAATGAAGCAGGTTACAAAGCAACTTATGTGCCCATTTTTAACATCAAAAAAGAAAATATAGACCTGTGTATTCACATGTAACAAGAAATTCTTTCTCTACATATATATAATTGATTCTTGTTATTCACTGTAGTTATGTTCTACACAGTCACTGCAAACACTGCCTTAGGGAATACTGAACCCTTGTTCCTAAGAAAAATATATACATAAACAGACATTTCTCAGATTACAATAATCTTAAACTCTCCCCCTCCAAAAAAATAAAGTCATCTTGGTAGGTCCTACTGTCTTTATTTTAGAAGAAAAAACAAGGTGAATGTTTAGAAGTGTTAGGTAATTTGCCTGAGGCCCTCCCAGTAACTGGTGCCAATGTTAGGTTTCAAACCCTCTCCAAGGGCCAGAGCCTGAACTTCCTGCCTGCACTGCTCCCCACCATCTCTGCACTAAGCTGAGACCACACAGCATCTCCAGGTTCAAGCTCAGCTGGTTGCCTGAGGGACAACTCAAATTTTTTGCTGTTCTGTGCATGTCAACATATGGCTGCTAAAGCATCATGATTATTGATTTTGGGGTTACAAATAAAGTTTTGTGAGAATCTGTGGATAATGAGCAGTATCTACTATATATGTATGTCTGTACATAAAACAGAAAAAACATATATAAAATAATGTTAACAGTGTTTCTCTATGCTTGGTGGAATTACAGGTGATTCTTTTTTGTGCCTTTATATATTTCCTAATTTTTTTGCAATCATATATATACTACATGCATAATATGAAAACACTTTATTTTTAATGACTCAACTACCTTTCCAATGCAGCATAATGGCTGGCATCAGAAATCTTGGCATCAAAACACATTTCTGATTCTAACAAGTTTGTGATTTTGGACAGGTTACTCAACCTCTTAACCCAAGTCTCCTCAAATGTAAAGTGACTAGACTCATATCTACTGCACATGGCTACTAGAAGGACTAAAGGCGGTAATGTACAGAAACCCCTTAGGGTACATGGCTTTGTAAATTGTGAGCACTCAGACATGGCAGCTGTTATTGGTATTGTTGCCACCAACTTGGCATTTTCAAAGGTATGATCATCTTGCAGTTATCAAAGGAATACAATAAGCTGATAAGATTGCACGATGACTTTAATTAGGTATATATCCAAACATAAACCAGAGCATCACAGAAAGAAATATGCAGTAAGCTGATTCTTGAGAATTAAAGCTCAGAAAAGCCTTACTAACATCTTCCATCCTGGGCTCCTGGAATGTAGGGTGCAAAGACAGAAGCAAGGGGAAGGCCTATTATCTTAAGTTTTCAAATCTGAAAAGGAAGACTATTCTAGGAATAACAACACCTTGGGTTCAGGACAATTCACATACCCTATACCAGTGAAAGATTTAGCAAGATGGCAATAAAGTCTTAGCATATCTGTATCCTAAAAAAATTATATAATAAACATGCACTGGTGCAAAAGCAATTAGGTCAGTGTAAATCCTTCTGGGTTGGGACTGTGTTGTAGGTTTATTCATATCCCTAAGACAATATTTTACATAAAAGAGTACTCAGCAAAATATCTGTTGTTGAATACTGACTACCACCAAGCCACAGACTTTTGAGTTTTGTTTTGAAGGTATTTTAAGAGAAAAGTAACTTAGAATCCTAACAGGAATAAAATGATTATTTTATTTCAATATACTTTATGACACCCTGTATCAGTTCTTGTGTACTAAACACACAAAAAACAGTACAGTTTAGAGAAAATGGCATGATTTAAATGGAAAGTCATTTGGCATATTACAGTGATGATCCTTTGGCTAAACTGAAACTTAATGGTAATATTCATGGCCAGCTTGCTTGATTATACCTCTCATTCAAAAGTAGTAATTTTGAAGCTTGTATGAAATTAAAACACCATGACAACAATAATTTTGCTTTAATTATATTACAAAGAAAACCTACCATGTTGTAAAAAGCCACAAACCTGCACTAAAAGCATTCACTTAAAAGTGAGCTGGCTCAATGAGGGCTCATATTCTCCTCAGCATGGCCAGCACTATTCCCTGGCTACTTCACCAGGAAGAGGGGCTGCATGCAAAGGCTGTCCTGCCCGTGACTCCCAGCCAGCAAATGGGGCCTTTGCATCCCAACTTTATGCAGGTATACTAGGACTAAAACTGTAATTCTTCTTGAAATCTTCATGATCATCACAGAATCTCAAGATTAGAAAGCAACATTAATTCCCCCAGAGGTAGCAAATACAAATGCTTACAGCCTTCGGGACGGTAACACTAAATATCAAAACAGCAGCCAGTTGAGGCTGACTGGGCATGAGCTAAGTGCACATACACACTCTCCACAAAGTGGGCAATCACTACAGTATAGCTGTAGCCAAGTAAGAATCCAGATGCCATGGTGCCAGATATTATTTAAGAGAATTTAGAAATCTAGACTTTCAAGAGACATCTCCTCCTAAACAAACATTAGGAATTAGTTTAAAATGTGTTTTAACACCTCAAAGGAAAAAGAAGGGTCTACAGCCACATTCAACCCATAGGCCACCACCAACTTCATTCAGTCTCTCGTCAAATACCTCAGGTGACAGGGAACTCACTCCTCTCAGAGAAGATCCTTTTGGCATAGCTCTATTATGATGCTTTCACTTGTATTAAAGAGCTATATAATCTGCATGTTGTAACTTTCACTCATCAGTAGAATATAAAAATAAGAACTTCATATTGACATGGGAATTATATCCTTCTGTTTTCCTATCTTATATTTCAGTCGAACTTGTCATTAATCCTATAGATAAGCAGGACAGGTAGACTGGAAATCCTTCCCAGTTAAAGCAAAGTACAGAGACACTTAAACTAATCTGGAGTTAATCTGCTAGTTTTCAGTTATGCATAAATCCCAGTCTTCAAACTCTCTCCCTTGCCATTGCTCTTTGCATTCTGACACAAAGCCTGAGGCCTTGTAATCACTGAGACATGACACACAATCTTACATTCATTACTGCCAATATTACAAAATTCCTTACAGAGTTTAAGTCAAACATTTTTATACCTAGTAGTACGAGAAGGTTCAGTGGGTGGAAATCCAAAGGCACTGACATGAAATACTTGATCTTCAAACCAACCTGGAAAAAGATAAGTAACAAATCACTTTCATTCATCCAATTTTCCTTGTTTGAAAGGACAAAACTATGAAACATAAAGCAGTAATGCTAGGCTATCATCTCATCTTCTAACTATAGCAGTGGCCAGGCCCACGGAGCTACAGAACAATTTCAGATCCAGAGATAGCCTCAATTCTATTTTAAAAAGTGCATGAAATAGAAATAGATGAGAAGTAAAACTTTTCACTTTTTAATTTCACAATACATGACAGACTACAGAGAGATAAGGTACACAGATAAGGAAATGTTTCATTTAATGACCCTTTGTAAAATCTGCCTTTTTAAAATTTTATTGAGATATAATTCACATATCATACAATTCACGCTTTAAAAGTATACAATTCAGTGGTTTTTAGTATATTCACGAGTTGAACAACCATCACTATTAATTTCAGAATATTTTCATCATCCTAAAAAGAAGCTCCATGGCCATTAGCAGTCTAAAATTATTTAATGTTGTCAAAGTATGCACTCATAATCAATGTTAAAATAAACATATAAGTGGAAACGGTTTTCCTGTAGAATGAGGAGGAGGACAGGAAAAAAGTAAACTGACTTACCTTCTGCTAAGACAAAGCATGACTCTGTGTATAAACCACTGTGGAACTGGTATACAATAGTTGAGGAAAATAATTCTATTTCTATGCTTAAGGTGGTGGTAAAGACAACATATATTCTGAGCCCAACAGGACTTCTAAGTACTAAATTCAAAGACTTCACGTTTGAAACTGAATAGATCACAGCTTAAAAAATTTTAAGTTTGAATGTACCCATGTCTGACTCTAAGATATAGCCTGGTAACGCTGACAGTATAAATCATTCTTAGCATGTTATAAACTTCCTCAGTAATTTGTCTGCATTCTCCAAATAAGGGAGAATTAACGATTTTTGTCTCTAGATTCCTACATCATCAACCATATGGAAATTACACCAAGATCTCAATTACGTCAAGTTGAGAATGATATACAACTTCCCCAATTCATGTAATATAGACTTAAAAAAAATAAAAGTGAAGGATATAGCTTTACTAAGATCTAGTTGTAACGTTCCTGTAGGATCTTCCAGAAAAAATTTTCCCTAAAAAAAAAAATAAAAGAAATATATCCACATTCATATAAAAATGAATACTATGACAAAATTAAAATACTGAAATTTTAACAACAGAAGATAGTAGAAAGTCCAGTGGATTTTAAAAAATCAGCAATTCCTCGTAGCAACTCCTAGTACAGGATTTTCCATTTACTAGACTGGTGACCTCAGACTAATCACTTAATGGAGACTCAGAATTCCTCACAGGTGCCTGAGGATGACCACTGCAAGTCAAGAGATGGCTCACAGGTCACTCGCTGGCCACCATAAGAAGGGCCTCACCAGGTGCCTCACCTAAGAGAGTCAACAGAGTCTGCAAGGGACCAGGATGTGGTCAGCAGCTCTGCATGCTCAGAAACCCATTGCTCTCAGTTCAACCAGAGGCCACTGAGAGCCCAACTTCAGGCTACACAAACTGGTGGCCTAGGTAAGACCCTCCTTCTTATGTCTACTCCAGAAACCAAACACAGATGAAAAGGTTACTTGGTGAGTGAGGTAAAAACCTTAAATGAAGAATACATTCCTGCACCCTCTATAGAAATGCCTTATGTAGCTGACATTTCATCAATTACAAGGCTGAAAATAAAAATTTAATGCTTAAGTTTAACTTACCTCTTTTAATTGGGTTATCATTCCAAGAATAATCACATCTCCAATTTTGGTTGTACTGCCCAATAGGGTTTCTATTGTTTTAAGCTAAAATAAAATGAAGGAAATTCTTAAAGACTGTAAATACGTTCTTTTAAGAAACTAATCTTCCTATAAGTAAATTCTGAGTGCATATATTAGTATTTACACCTACTTTACAGTAGAAAATCAAATAAAACTTAGAAAATACCATTTTATCCTACAAAAAGTTTTAATATCAACTTAGGCCCTTACTAATGAGCAAAGTTTCATACTATATTATAGTAGTCCCCCTCTGTCCATGGTTTCCGTTGCCCACAGTCAACTGGCCAACTGTAGTCCAGAAGCAGATGACCTTCTGACATATTTTCAAAAGGTCAACAGTAGCCTGACACTACATCACAATGCCTACGTCTCCTCATGCAGGCATTTTATCATCTCACATCATCACAAGAAGGGTGAGTATAGTACAATAAAATATCTAGAGAGAAACCACATTCACATAACAATTATTATAGTATATTGTTATATAGTTGCTCTTTTTTATTACTGTTACTAGTCTCTCACTATGCCTAATTTACAAATTAAATTTTATCATAGGAATGTATGTCTAAGAAAAAACATACTATATATAGTATAAACACACACACACATATATATATATATGTAAGAAAAACATACTATATATAGGGTTCAGAAAAAATGTACTATATATAGGGTTCAGGACTCTTCACAGTTCCAGACTTTCCCCAGGGGTCTTGGAATGTATTCCCCACTGATAAGGACGGACTACTGTATTCTGAATAATGGTAAGGACATTTATCTTTAAACTATAGAAAAGAATATGCATTTTATTTATTTGGTCATTATCTCTTCAAGATTGGTAGGCTCTTTAAAAAGTTATATGCTAACTTTATTTAATGTTTGAAAAGACTTTCATTATTATTTATATTCTCAGTCTGACCATTATATTTTTATCAGAAAGTTAAAGGTAGTAACAATTGGGGCACCATTCTTCTGATCCTTTTCTATATATAATCCTAAATATATGTTAATATATATATATATAATTTATAAACACATACTCATAAAATTTTATTTGCAAAGATTAAATATCATTCATATAAATTATATTATCTTACAACTTTTCAATTTAATATAGCTTAGACATTGTTCCATTTACCATGTATAGTATACTTCATTCTTTTTAATGGATAGTGATACCTATAGCATATATATAACAATTTATTTTACCAAACTCTTATTAAAGGACATTTAAATTGTTCTTAGTTTTCTGATAATAAAAACAATGCTTAATATTTCTGTGCCCCTCTTTTGGTTCATATATACAGCATGAGTATAACTGTTAGACAAACTTCTACAAATCTAGAAACAGAGCTGCTAGGTGAAAGGTATATAATTTTTCATTTTTATAGAATTATAAAGTGGAGCACTTTTCATCTTTACCATATTGTTTTCTATTACAAATAATGCATGTTCAATATAGGAAAAATTTTAAAATATAGAGAAAGAAGAAATAAAGGCATACATAATCCCATCATCCCATAAAAATCAATGTTAACATTTGGTATTAGAGTTCCTCTTAAAATACATGAATTTAAAGCAACATGGTATCACAATGTACATTAAAAAATTTTTTTAAATTAAATACTTAGGGATAAATCTGAAGAAAAAGCTACCCAAGACCTATACCCTAAAAACTGGGCTAGAGATTTCTTAGAAAGAATACCATAACTATGATCTATAAAATAAAATATTGGTAAGTTGGACTTCAACAAAATTAACAACTTTATGTTCTTCAAAAAGCCTCTTAACAAAATAAAAAGACAACTTATAGACTGGGAAAAATACTACAGTTCACATTAAATAAAGGAAGAAAGGAAGAACACAGGAGTACAAAGCTGTAACAAGGTATTCCTGAGGATACTGTGTTAAAGTCTGTAAAGGGAGATTACTCCAGGTACTATAAAATGGTCATTTAAATAGAAAACATATCACCTGGGATATAGAATTAAACAGCTTGGAAAAACTGAAAGGAACAATAAGTTGTTTGGCTAGGCCTTAAAGTTACTTTGGCAAAGAGGAGAGGAAAAATAATGCTTTGGGCTATGGGCATCTGCATTGCCATAGAAAGCTTAATATATGTAAGAAAACACAGAGCCAGTTTTTAGCAGGGAAATATAAGTGATGTCAATTTCCAAAACAATACAAATTTTTCTCTAATTAAAGTTAAAAGCAGAAACTATCAAACACTACAAATGTTTTCTCCTTCTGGTACTGCCATTGAACATTAATTTGAGCATGATCTAGTTTTGTTTTATTATCCATCAGACTAATCACCATCATGAATTCTGATGTAACATGGAAGATAACTGAATGAACCTGAAGAGGCTGGGCCTCTTTTGAACCTATCTGGAACCTCACAGAAATGGTGGGGCCAAGACAGAACTGGCTAAGGACTACCCCCAGCAGGGTTCTATATGATGGAGGGGGGAACAAAACCACAGACAGACTGACAGTGACTAGGTGTACTGCTGGAACTAAGTGACACCATTCGGTAACCACCCTCTGAGGTATGAGTATCAAAGTGGAAGGAGCACATGTGACAGAAAACTTTCTCCCTCTCATTTCCACCCCTCAGGACCCAACAACTTGCAGGCTATTTGTGCTGCCTCATTCATTCTATAAATGTTGTTTCCCTCTCACTTGCCAACTTTACAATTCCCTGTATGGCCCCAGAAGATGACTGGTTAGCCAGAAACGGGTAAGATTCCTCAAGGGAGGAACAACCTAAGACAGGCACAGTCGCAGGGGGGGCCATCAGGTGAGAAATTGGGAATCAACAGAGGTGAGGCTTAGAACCTCACCCCCCGTTTTTGGAGAAATCTTCTGCATCCGTACATGTTTTGTTGCCCTTGTCTAGCTTGGATTAATACTTAGTCTATAGGCACACACCTGATCATCTACATTTGCCCTCTTACAGCACTAAACTATGTCTTCTACCTTTATCTTGCATCTACCTACCACTTCAGCATTTTATTAAAAATAATAATAATAATAATAAGGGAGAAATGTGGGATTCACATATAAATCAAGTATGAAAATCAAACAATCATAATTGACCTGATTTATAGTTCATGATCCGTGATCAAAACCGAAAGTTTCTGTGATGACTGCCCTTGCACTGTTCACCATGTAAGAACTTATTCACTATGTAAGAACTTGTTCACCATGTAAGAACTTGTTCGTTATGTTTCAGAAGATTGGAGACTGTTGAGAATTAGGCTTGGGGTTGGTTAATGATTGTGCATTAAGTTCCCTATACAGAATTTTATTGTTGTTAACAACCATATGATCAATAAATATGAGAGATGCCCTCTCAAAAAAAAAATGTTGTTTCCGTAGTGCCTTAAGTTTTAGTCCAACTGATCTGGCACATATTCATTGTGTGGTGATCACGAGAGGGATGGGTTGGGCAAAGACCAGTATTTTGGAATATGAGTGAGGGCAGGAAGGGTAATGGTGAGAGTTGGTCAGAAAGTCAGTTCAGTATCCAGCAAACAGACCAGGAGGACTAAGGATCTGTCTTGGTGCTCAGAGAAATCTGGGGCTACCACAGTCTCAGGGCCTGCCCCAAAGAAGGAAGTGGTCACCTCTATTAGAGATTTGTAGGACCCAGTGCACAGGGCATGAACTTTATTGACAGTGGGCATGCAGAGGTCACTTAGCTAGCTAAACAGTTACCAGTGATTCATTTTCATTTAAAATACATTAGAATTGCACAATAAATATTAAACTTGTATACATACACCCCTTAGTAACTAGGATAACATTCTAACCTGGAATTTGCTTCCACTTTCATCAGGGTGAGAACCTATCACTGGAGGAGTAAATAATTCATGTCTGTGGGTCCTCTACAAAAAAGAAAGATTCACATGAATTACTGAAACAGGCACTTAAAACTAAGATTCATTAAAATAGTACCATGACAAAACATCACCTTAAACTAATGTTACTATTACCTATTCTCAACAAATATGAAACCCACATGATTTAATGAATAAATACCTAGAAATGTCATTTTAAGAATAAAAAAAGCATTAAAAAGAATTTTTTTAAAAACAGTCTCCTGTGTACCTGGCTGCAGTGTACTCTGGACTGAGGATATGAGAACAATAAACCAAGTGCCAACCTCAGAGCATGGTGGCTAGTGAGAAATAGCAACAGGCCGAAATACAACCAAGGACCCTGGGCAGAAGGAGACATTTAACGAGATCCTGAGAAATAAGATTTTGATAGTATGAAACAAAAGGAGAATGAGACAAGACATTTCTGGCAGAGGAAAGGATGTATTATAAGAAAGAGTTACAAGAGTAAAGGAGCATTTGGGAAGTCATGTTAGTTTAGTACAGTTGGATCATGTGGTGCACAAAGCAAGATGTCAGACAAGGCAAAAGACTAGCTGGAGCCTCTATTTGGGGAACTATCTTCCCCCACCCTGTTCCATGGTTGTCCATTTAGTGTAGGTAGGACCTTCCCAGTTCTACAGACAAGCAGCTAAGGCCTAGCGAACTGAACTCCATCCCCTTAGCCAGTGAATGGTTCAGGGCTGAGCAACTGCCTCAAACTGCGCCAGTAAGAGACTGTTGCTAGAATTAGTGGAAAGAGAAACTCCCTTTCCAAGAGTTGCTTAGGCTAGTAGTGGCCTCTGTCATCTCGTAAGGAGGACTTAGCTTAAAGTAAAATCAATTTTTATAAGTTACTAGAGATAGAAAGATAGAAAGAGGATGAGGGCCTCCTCAGATTCCTCCTCCTTTCTGAAGTGCTCCTTGATCTCCAGCTGGATACAGTCTCTTCCTGCTTTAAACCACTGACTACTCAGTATGTCTCCTGAGCCTCATGAAATTGTGTGACGGCCCTGGCCCAGCCATCCTTGAAACAGGTGGACCTCTAGACCCCTCCATAAGCCAATAAATTGTTTTTTCTGTTCCAGTTAGTCTGAGTTTATATAATCTCCAATAAAAGAACCCTGACAATACACTTCGTACACCAAGCCATGAAGTTTATCTCATAAACAATAGAAAACAAAGACTTTAGAAGTAGGACAATGATAAAATCAGATTTTCTTTCAGGAAGATGATTGCAATAAAAATATGAATGGACTAAAATTCAACCCTTTTATTTCACAGGTAGGGAAAAATGAGGCTCAGGAGGGTTAAGCGACATACACAAAACAATATAGTAGCCTTTAAAATAATTTTTCAAAAAAAAGAAAAAAGAAATGTGGTATTTACTTGAGCATCTTCTTGTGTAAAGCACTGTGCCAAATGTAGCAGAGGAAATAAATAAGGCATGTGCAGTCTGTAATGGGGATAATAAGCACACTGAATGCTAGGCAGGGCCAACTCTAATAAGTGACATAGGAAACATACTGAGTAGTCAGTGGTTTAAAGCAGGAAGAGACTGCATCCGGCTGGAGATTGAGAAGGGCTTCTGAAGACAGGGGAATCTGAGAAGGCCCTCCCAAAATCAGAAGTTTTAACAGTAGATGTAAGAGAGAAAGGCAGTCAAGAGAGTGAAGAGCATAAGCAAAGTTACAGAAGAAGTAGAAGAAACAAACAGGAATTCCATATTTGTTTTGGCTCGACACAGAATATTATTAGAGGAAACATAGAGATTACGTCAAAAATGTGTGATAGAAGATCTCAAATATTAAGTATGATTTGTCTTTAATTCAATAGGCAGTAAACTTCCTTAAAAGACTTCTGTGCAAAACCAGGACGTGATCAGGGTTACACCTTAGGAAGATTAATCTGGCAACATTATGTAGGTGGTAGAAGCAAGAAGTGCTTCAAAAAGCCAGTGACTGATTTTCTCTGCTATTCCAAGGCTCCTTGTACCAAGAGAACATAGTTCCAGCCCCCAGAATGACATTCAGGCATTCCCAGTTTGGCTCCCACCTGCCTTCCCAAACTTATCCCACACTTCACCTCTTCGTGAGCCTTCTTCTTCTCCATGCAAGGTGGACTGACAGGCTCATCACCTCCTACACACATCATTTTTTTCCTTTTGCTGTGTCTTTGTTCACACTGTTACCACCACCATTCCCCCATTTCCACAAATCAAAGCAATCAAGGCCCATGTCAAATGCCATTGTTTCCTTGAAGTCTTCCTTCATTTTTCCATTGAATGCATGTTTGTATTTCTTTTATAGCACCTAAAAATTCTAATTTATATTTATTTGTGCAAATGTCTTTAACTTCATAAACTATAAGCTGCTAGAAGGTGATAGAGCAGGAAAAGGTTGGGCTCCAAAACCAGAAAGACTGGATTCAAACCATATCTCTGCTTACTAGATGTGATCTTTCAGGCAAGTTACTAAACTGCTCTAGGTTTGAGTTTCTTCGTTTGTAAACTGGGGATAATAATAGCATTTATACATATATATACTGACACTGTGATCATCAAATAAGACAAATAATCTCTGTAAAGTGCTAAATACAGTGTCCATCACATCAAAAGCATGTAATAAACATTAGCTACCAGTTTCATCATCATCATGATTATTAAGGGGAAACTATCTTTTTTTATTTCTGTATTCCCTATTTGGCCGCAAACAGAGAGAGCCCAGTAACAGTTTATTGAATGACAAAATTTAGACTACACAATTCTACTCTTCAATTATCCCTGAGTCTTTTCTAAGCTGAAACAGTCTCTCCACCAACTTACCTGGTGTAAGATGGTGTATCGTTCACGAAATAGCTCTGCTTTATCTCTTGCTGTCCCAAATAAATTAGGTGCAGGGTGCTTGGTCATTAACAGACTAGAAGACAAAGGAAAGCCTATTTATGACTATCATAATACACAAAGGTAGGCCAAAAAATGAAACATGGACTATAATGCCTCTGAAAGAAATGTATATCTGAAATTAGCCCAAAATCAATCGGTAGACTACTTACGGGAGAAATTTTTTTCTTTCCGAACTGTACACAAAGCGTGGAATATCAAATGCTCCTATGATATTGAAAATATGGTCTCTGAAAAACATTCCAGAAAAACACAGACCTCATTTACTAAAACCTAAGAATTCTAGTGAATATGAAAACTTGTACTATAATCTTATGTCATACATACATACTTTTACAGGTCATATACCTAACTTCTTATAGTGTCAAAAATAATATATGGGTAAAAGTTTTAGCTTGACCATTTTCCTCTGAAGAGGCAAAGTATTGCTAATACTAACAAACAAACAAAAATTAATCAAGTTAACTTCCAGTTAATAAGTTAATGGGTAAGCAGCAAAAGTTAGTAATGGTACAAACAACACTATAATCTCAAACCCTACGGAAAAAGTAGTAAAAAATGAGTTATTTAGGTCACTTAATAGTAAAGATGAGTCGATTAATAATGAGGTTTATCATGGAAATTATTATTTAAAAATAAATACTGAAAAATAACGACTGTAGAAATGTTGATTACTAATTATTTCCCCAAAAAAATAATTTAAAATAAGCACTCAAAAATATCTCCAACAAGAAGAGAAAGTTCATTTTACCCACATACATAGTTTCATCTACAGACTGACTGCACTCCTGGACTGCTGCTTCCACTACAGACCGTTCAATCATGTTTGATGACACTGAAAAGAGAAGTTCAAAGTCAAATGTTAAAAACAGGCATAAAAACTAATTATTTCCACAGAAAGCTTTATATGCAAAATAATCTGCAAACACTAACCCTGAGATTCTCACTACATAATTTTAGGAGGAAAAAAGTGTCAAGTCAGGACATTAACAAAAGCCATTATTTCAAATACCTTAAATGTCCATATTCAAATCACTGTAATATATTAGTACACAAATGCCCACTTTGCTAAATAGTACTTAAAAATATAAATTCAATTATAGAAACACTTCTGTAAACTCCTAGGTTTAATAAGGTTACACTAGTATAACTTTTTATCACAATTGCTATGCTTCAGTAGGCATGATAGCAACAATAATAACAATAACAGTACCACTTATCAGGCCCTTAGCACACCTGTGGCACCAGGCTTAGTTCTTTACCAGCAGTATTCCAGTAGACATATAGTCCAGTAGACAGAATGTCCAGTAGACATTCCAGTAGACATCCAGAGATGGCATATAAGGTTGATGTTCACATGTCCATATCTTACACATGGTGAAAATCTGAATTTGAGGGGTTGAATAAGTTGCCCAAGAACATAGTTAAATTGTATAGACAGAACACAATCCCAAGCCTGATTTCAGAGTGGGGTGCCTTTAACTATACTGGTGTGTTTTCAGGCAAAATACCACGTGCCACTTTAAACAAAGCCATACTAATTATCTAAATGTAATCAGTTTCTTAATTTTCAACTTTAAAGGGAATCTTAAAAGCAAAGGTATGTTTAAAATCCTGTGTTTAGAAGGGAATATGAGATATAATAATTTCTCCTTTACCATGGAACATGTTTCTTCCTATACAACTGAAGAACCTAGCAACTATACAACATATGAGAGCAAGCCGTACCCACCTCTAACCTTTAGTGCTCTAGAAACACTGGGCTTTAGTTTTCTAAAAGAGCATTTGTCCTTTGCAAGCCCATGCTGTGATAAAGGATTAAATATTCAACCAAAAGGTGCCCGAAGAAAGGATGAAGCAAGAGGGGAGAGTTAGCCCTGCTCAGTTACTCCTTCCACCCACCACCCCAACACTTAGGAGTACCTAACTTAAGAAAGATAAAGTGATAAGCATGCAGAGACAAAACTGCCCATAAGGACCAGATCAAAATTAGAAGTCAAGTGTGGGAAAGATGGCGTGACAGCACTACGAGGGGAAACAGCTGTAAGAGTCTCTGGGGAATCCCCTGAGGTTCCAACCAAACTATAGAGTTTATGCCCTAGGAAGAAGTGCTACCACGGGTGGGTCTCATAATGCAGGAACCTCTTTACACTGAATCCTCACCTTCTTCTCAAGGCTGTAAATCTAAGTGATGATGTAGAAATACATTAATAATTTAAGAGCTACCAGAAAATGTGACTTACAGGGTTGCTTTTCAACTGCATCAATGATCTTTCCCAGTGCATCTTCAAGCTCTTCTTCACTGATAGATTTAAGAGCTTCTGTGAGGTACTTAACAGCTTCCCTGATGAGAAAGGGAAAGCAAGATGAGGCAGGTCATGGATAATTAAGGCGACAAATTTTATGCCAAAAACTGGCAAACACTCATCAATCTGGCATTGAAATTAAGATCCACTCACTCCTGCCTGCAAGCAGTACTTACCTTTCCTACTCTTTCTGAAGAAATTCTTCCTTCTATCCTCTGCCAACATAACCTTTCTTAAAGCCCTAAGTCATGCCCTTCTTTTAAGATGCCTTCGTAGACCAGCCTACATGCTGCAATCTTTCCTTCTGAAATTATTAAAAATCTCACTTATATTTTGTGATGTATCCTTAAACCTGATACTAGCCTTGTATATTACCTTACATTTAAAGCAGGACTCCATTTGCTTCTGTCCTGAATGTAACACACAGATATGTATTTATTAACTTGATAATGCATTTACCTCAAGTAAATTCCAGTAATTTCACCTATTTTCAACTGTAAAATTAGAAAATTAGGCTGGAAGAAACTATGACATCTGAATATAATCATAGAAGCAACACTCCTATTAAAATGACTTGAATTCTCCCACCGGAAAAAAACTCAACAAACCTCAATTTTTTTAAAAAATCACATGAATCCCTGACTTAGATACCAATAGTGCTCAGAATGAACACTGTCTACTTAAACAATAAGCTGGTTGTATGGCATTCTCTGTTTGTTTTCACACAAATTTATACTTTATGTCACCATTATTTTTATAGGCATCACTAATCTCTATCTTGGGTTGTTTGTTTCATGTGTCGGTGTCAGATCTCTCCCGTTTATTACAGATGACACTCTTTGAGAACTGGGACTGTTTCATCGTTTGGCAGGACGCCAAACGCACTGAAGGTGATCCATAAACATTGGATGACTGAGTCCCTAAAATTATACACATTGTGGGTGAACCTTGGGACAGCTCTCAGGATAGACCAGAGCCTATAAAGCTGTACAGGGTCTGGCCCCTGTCTCATCCAGTGTCTCTGGCATTCCTGTTGCTCTCCTGACTCAGGGCCTTCATGTGGCCATTTCCCTCCACTTTTCTCTTCACCTAGTCAAGTCTTGCTCATCCTTTAACACTCAGCTCAAACCACTTCTTCAGTGAAGCTTCCCTTGACTCTGGAGCAGTCACCTTGTATCACAGATCCTGGGATCTTTTTCACAACTGAAATTAAATAATTGTGAATATTTTAATATCCATGGTAGAAAGACTTCCAAGGCAGCCCCTAATAATCCATGCCTCCTGATACTCCTGATGCCTCCTGATACTCCATACACAATCCCCTCTCATAGAGTGTAGGCTGGAGCTAATAACTTATTCTAACAATAGAATACAGTGAAAGTGATGTAACAGTTTACTCTATTGTACTTTTAAAATGAAACAATTTAAAGCAGGAAGATGTTACTTCATTGGTTAGGCTACAAAGACTGTGTGGTTCTGTCTTGCTAGCAGAATTCTTTCTCTTGCTGGATTTGATAAGCCATCTGCTGCGCTCAGGAAGGCCCACATGGCAATGAATGGAGGATGGCCTCCAGCCAACAGCCAGCAAGGACTGAGGCCCTCAGTCCAACAGTCCTGGAGGAACTGAATCCTGCCAACTGTTGGATGAACTTAGAGGTGGATCCTGCCCAACTGACGTTTGAAATGACTCCATCTTAGCTGCACTCTTGTGTGAGACTGTGTAAAGCTATACAGGATGTGACCCTGCCAAATCTCCTATGGTTCATCCAGTGTCTCTGGCCTTCCTTAAGCTTAGGACCCAGCTAAGACTAGCTGAATTCCTGACCCACAGAAAATGTGACATAAGAGTGTACTGTTTAAAAATGGGTATAGAGAGCAAGTACCTCAACATAATAAAAGCCATATATGACAAACCCACACACAACATTACACTTAATAGCAAGAAGCTGGAAAGCTTTTCCTTTAAGATTGGGAACAAGACAGGGATGCCCACTCTCCCCACTGTTATTCAACATAGTACTGGAGGTCCTAGCCACGGCAATCAGACAACACAAAGAAATAAAAGGCATCCAGATTGGCAAGGAAGAAGTTAAACTGTCCCAGTTTGCAGATGACACGATATTGTAAATAAAAAAACCCTAAAGAAACTACTCCAAAACTACTAGATCTAATATCTGAATTCAGCAAAGTTGCAGGATACAAAATTAATACACAGAAATCTGTGGCATTCCTATACACTAACGATGAACTAGCAGAAAGAGAAAACAATTCCATTCACAGTTGCATCAAAAAGAATAAAATACCTAGGAATAAATCTAACCAAGGAAGTGAAAAATCTATACTCTGAAAACTACAAGACACTCATGAGAGAAATTAAAGATACCAATAAATGGAAACATATCCCATGCTCATGGATAGGAATAATTAATATTGTCAAAATGGCCATCCTGCCTAAAGCAATCTACAGATTCAATGCAATTCCTATCAAAATATCAACAGCATTCTTCAACGAACTAGAGAAAATCATTCTAAAATTCATATGGAACCACAAAAGACCCTGAATAGCCAAAGCAATCCTGAGAAGGAAGATAAAGCTGGGGGTGGTTAATGCTCCCCAACTTCAAGCTCTACTACAAAGCCACAGTAATCAAGACAATTTGGTACTGGCACAAGAACAGACACATAGACCAGTGGAACAGACTAGGGAGCCCAGATATAAACCCAAGCATATATGGTCAATTAATGATATACAATAAAGGAGCCATGGATATACAATTGGGAAATGACAGCCTCTTCAACAGCTGGTGTTGGCAAAACTGGACAGCTATATGGAAGAGAATGAAACTGTATTAACTTTATTATTGTTTAACCCCATAAACAAAAGTAAACTCAAAATGGATCAAAGACCTGAATGTAAGTCATGAAACCATAAAACTCTTAGAAGACAACATAGGCAAAAATCTCCTGAATATAAGCATGAGCAACTTCTTCCTGAACACATCTCCTCGAGCAAGGGAAACAAAAGCAAAAATGAACTCATGGGACTACATCAAACTAAAAAGCTTCTGTATGACAAAGGACATCAACAGAACAAAAAGGCATCCTACAGTATGGGAGAATATATTTGTAAATTACATATCTGACAAGGGGTTACCATCTAAAATATATAAAAGACTCACACGCCTCAACACCGAAACAGCAAATAGCCCCATTAAAAAATGGGCAGACGATATGAACAGACACTTCTCCGAAGAAGAAATTCAGAGGGCCAACAGACACATGTAAAGATGCTCCACATCACTAATCATCAGGGAAATGCAAATTAAAACCACAATGAGATATCACCTCACACCAGTAAGGATGGCCAGCATCGAAAAGACTAAGAACAACAAATGTTGGCAAGGATGCAGAAAAAGGGGAACCCTCCTACACTGCTGGTGGGAATGTAAGCTAGTTCAACCACTGTGGAAAGCAATATGGAGGTTCTTCAAAAAACTAAAAATAGAAATACCATTTGACCTGGGAATCCCACTCCTTGGAATTTACCCAAAAAATACAACTTCTCAGATTCAAAAAGACATATGCACCCCTATGTTTATCACAGCACTTTTTACAATAGCCAAGAAATGGAAACAACCTAAGTGTCTATCAGTAGATGAATGGATAAAGATGTGGTACATATACACTATGGAATACTATTTCGCCGTAAGAAACAAATCCTACCATTTGCAACAACATGGATGGAGCTGGAGGACATCATGCTCAGTGAAATAAGCCAGGCGGAGAAAGACAAGTACCGAATGATTTCCCTCATTTGTGGAGTATATAACAAGAAGCAAAACTGAAGGAACAAAACAGCAGCAGACTCACAGACTCCAAGAAGGGACTAGTGGTTACCAAAGGGGAGGGGCTTGGGAGGCCGGGTGGGGAGGGAGGGAGAAGGGGATGAAGAGGTATTATGTTTAGTACACATGGTGTGGGAGATCACAGGGAAAACAGTGTAGCACTGAGAAGGCAAATAGTTAATCTGTGGCATCTTACTACACTGATAGACAGTGACTGCATTGTGGTATGAGTGGGGACTTTATAATATGGGTAAATGTAGTAGCCACTTTGTTTTTTCATGTGAAACCTTCATAAGAGTGTATATCAATAATACCTTAATAAAAATTAAAAAAAGAATGTACTGTTTAAAACCTGTAGGATTTGGGGTAATCTGTTACACAGCAACAAATAACTAGTGCACCACCTGCCCCTCAAGCTCCAGTGTCTTCCTCTCCCATGTACTCCCTTGCCCCACCATAGTGCTCTGCGGCTAACAGATTTTGGTGTATTTCTGACTGAATTAGTTAATGGATGACAGCTTAATTTTAGGTTAGGTTCTAAGTGAAAAGAAGGAAAAGGTAATTAATCAATGGTCTTATTTTCAAGATGTCAGGGATCAACTGAACAAAATTCATTATTTTCTCCCAGGGCTTATCCACTCTTGCCCTTGACCAGCACTAATCCAAAAGCAAAATTAAAAGTCCCATAAAATGATCATTCCAAAACCAAAAACAAACCTTCACACCCAAGAGCAATCAAAACCTGGTACAGAAAAGTATATCACATCCAGCAGATATTTAAATATGTTTTTTTTTAAATTGTATTCTGAAAACAGGATTTTTAGTGAAAAAAATCTTGGGAAGGTTCATCGCATTAGGTACTAGAAAACACGGATATGGCCAGGAAACCTATGAGAGAAGTTCTAAAAGAAATATTAAAAGAAAGAACAAAAAACCCAGGAGATCAAGGAACATGCTTCAAACCTACCCGCTTTTTAACTCTCCAGGCATTATCACCCAGGAATACTTGACCAAAATTGGGAAGGCTGGGAGGGCCCACAGTTCCCACAATGCAATCTGGCCACACTGACAGATACCTGGGGTTTGCCCGCGTCTCTCTCAACTGAAGTCTCAAGTATCTCGGGGAAGCAGCACAGTTATTACTCCCATTTTGCAGAGATAGAGACTTCGGGGGGCAGCGAGGCGCTCACATCACAGTACTAATCGCTGCGGCTCAGACACGGACGGCCGCGTCCCCGGCTCGGTGCAGCACAGACTGCAGACCGTCGTCCCTCCCGAAAGAATCGCTCCTATTCCCCGCGAACGTCGGGGAAACCTAAGGCGGCGCAGCAGCCGAAGACCCCGCCGGATGGACTCGGCTCTGGGGGCTTAGTTTTAAGGGTCCCTATCACGGCCAGCCCCTCTCGGCGCGCCCCGCTGGCGGGGCGGCCTGGCCCTAGCTCTCCGGTCGCGTCCCGCAGTGCCCAGGACCACTCACCCGCGGAGCAGTAGGCCGCGCAGCTTGAACGCCGAGAGCGCCCGGCTCCGAACCCGCTCCGGCGCCATGTCCGCGTTTTGGCGCCACGGCCCGGGCCCGCCCCTTTCCGGCCTCGCCCCTTTTCAGGCGAGCGGGCTGCCGGCGGGCGCTCCTGTCCTGGGTGGTCTCCCGGGCCCCTCTTCCCGGGCAAAGAGCTCGGCGGCTCCCGGCGCCTGGCACGCCGCAGCCCCGGACTGTGTGGGCTAACGGAGGCGACCCTGCCTTCCTTCCTGGCTGCTGAAGGGCGAAAGCGTCCTGCCCCGGGGTCTGGGTGGGAGCGCGTCTTTGAGCTACCCTGCTTCGCCTTCATCGTTGTCACTTTACGGGGCGCGCGTCCGGCTCATCCCGGGCTCGGGGATCCTTGCGTTCTCATGTTTAGTACTTCACACAGGTTCTGGAAATATTCTGTTGCCATAGGGTTTTCTTGGATTTCACTGGAAGCTGCTACAAGTCACCGTCATTACCACCAACCCTGCTTTTCATTTAATTTGAGGGCTCCCTGCGACCCATGCACTGTCATAAGAATTTTAAATGCGTTAACTGATGTTCAGAAAGCCGAATGAGCTGTGTGCTATTTGTTCATCATTCTCATTTTACAGATGAGAAAACTGAGACACAAAGACGGTAGATGCCTCCCTTACGATGAAAGGTTCAGTAACGGGTGGAGCCGGGATTTGAATTTCACCTGATACCAGCAAGTGTACTGTCAACCTGCCACACTTCAAAAACGCTTGCTCCAATGAGACGAATAAAACCATGGAGTGCTTAAAAGTGAACGCAGCCTTATGAAACATAAGGATGACTTGTGAGTACGAACATACAGTGACCTCCAGGGTATATGATTAACTTTAAAAAAGCAAAGCATGGTAAAAGAGGGAAAATAAGAAATCTACACATATGTAAGTATTTAGTTGTTTTTGCATTTTAAAAAATCCTCTGGACATTAGACACTAAAAAAATGTTTCATTGTAAAGAACAGGAAGGATAAGGATGAAAGTGAGGCCTTTCTTCGTAATGAAGGTTTTACTGCCCACCTACCTATATGTTTTACATATTCTAAAAAAAGAAAAGAAAAAAGTAAAAAATTGAAAGCACACCTAAAGCAAAACCCCTAACTAGTGTTAAATTGGTAACATAACATCACAGAGAAAAATGACTTTTAAACACAGTTTTCTGTATGTTTCCAATGAAATGTATTCTAAAGCCAAAAATACTGCAAAGAAAATTTGAACTTTTAATGTAAGAAAGGAGAGAAAATAAAAATAGAGTTAATTTTCATTATTTGAGATAGTTATGTTCTATAAAGTCACCACCAAAGCTGAGTTAGCAAATACTTAATCATTGCTCCTAGGGCAATACAGGGTTAGTTAGGTTCCTGTGAGCCTCTGGTCACAGCATTCTCATCAACTAAGCAATACATGACCTTGTTTCAGGTGTGTTACTGTTTGTAGACATCTTTAATATATTCTGTTGATTCTTTAACATTGAATTCAGGGCCAAAAGGACTATAATTCATCCCTGAAGGAAGCATATCTAACACAGGTATTTTCTCCCTGAGATCATTACATCAAAGCCTTCTTGTGCCTGAAACATAGCCAACACTTGGCACTATGCTCAGAGGCCACTTCAAACAGCAAAGTCACCACCAACAATGAAAAACACAAAAATGCAGAAAATTTAGCACTAAATGTGCCTTGAAAAAGACACTTATTTATAATATGAGAGATGAAAAAACAAAGTTGAGTATCACCTTGCTCATCTTTAGCTGAGAACATGTGTGATGGGCAACCCAAAGTTTTCACTGCTCTGTGCGTGTCTGGGCATAGCTGTGAAAGCCCCCAGTGTTGATTTGGGAGTTACAGATAGATTTTAGCAAGTAGATGAATTTGCAAATGCACAAATGGAATGCACCAGTAATGAGGATTGCCTATATCTGCTTAACTACTAGAAAGATTAACAAGAAATAAATGATTATCTTTGGGAGGCAAATGGAAGGAATAGGGATATAAAATGTTAAAAGCATTAGGTAAGTGTTTTGGGGAACAAAATGTTTTTGCAGTCCCAAAGTTATCATCCTATAAATTACTGTAGAAAGTAATACCAAAGAGAAATATAAAGGAGAAAACTACTTTTACACCAGTGTTCTAAGGTTACCACTTTAGCCAAGTATCAAACTTGGCATCACAAAACACAGGCTAATTTGACATTATGTTATTGTTTAATGCAATATGATATATACAGCATTGCCTATGGAGTATAATTGCCAAAAACGTATAACCTTGATTTAATCAAGCCTAGTTCTAACTTCTGATTTATGGAAATATGGAGGAGAGGAGAACAAGTTAAATTACACCATGAGGAAACAATTGGAAAAGTCCAGAATTTGGAACAATCTAAAAGCCAACTGACCTGATCTCTTCAAAAACTTAGCTTCATAGGAGGAAAACAGAAGGAATCCCTGATCCAGATTGTGGTAGCCAGCCTCTTGGATAACTCCCAGTGGTTTTTGCTTCCTGGTATTCTTGTCTTGTATACTTCCCTCCCACAGCAAAAAGAACTGATCTGTGTAACTGTTAGGATATTGTGGAAAGGACAAGTATAACTGGCCAGGCCAGGCCATAAAAGACATTGCTATTTCTGCTGTGCTTGCTTTGGGGGAAGCCAGCTGCCCTCAAGTCTACGGAAAGGTCCACGTGTTACATCAAGTTATTCTGCCAACAGCCAGCACAAACATACCAACATACTGCGTGTGAGCAATTTTAAAAGCAGACCTTCCAGCCCTAATGAAATCTTTAGATGACCACGGCCCTTGCCAATATCCTGACTACAACTTCATGAGAGACCAGAGAGTGAACCACCCAGCCAGGCTGTTCCCAAATTCTCAACCTACAGAAACAGTGTAAGATGATAAACATTATTTATTTATTTATTCCTGATGTAATTCAGGAGTCTTGAATATGAATTGGATATTGAATTATATGAAATAATAATTGTTAATTATAAAAGTGGTAACTTAGGTGTGATAATGACATTATGGTTGTGTATGTGCATGTCCCTGGTTTTAGGAGATGAGTACTGAAGTGTAACCTTATACACGGGGAAGTATAACATAAATGTGCCTGTTTTTAGGAAATGCATGCTGCAGTGTAACTTTCAAATAATTCAGCAAAATGAAAAATACATACAAACAAGTATAAAGCTATTACAGTACTATTCATAATTATTAAGTTTAAGTGGGGGGTACACAGGTATTCCTTGAACTATGTTTTTCCATTTTTCCTGTATAATATTTTTCATATTAAGAAACTGAAGATAAAAGAACTTATCCCAATTGCCCAGCTTCTCCTCACAATCTGACAATTCTCTTTTTCCCATAAATTTTCAATTTCTGCCCCTGTGACTCCTTCACCTGGTCACCTCATAAAGTCCTAATACTTCAATGAACAGCTATATGCTGATGACTCCAAAATCCCTATTTCTAGCCTCTATTTTTTTCAGGCTTCAAATCCAACTCAATATGCCCCCAAATGAGTTCCCATCAATCCTCCCAAATCTACACCTCTTCCCCTGTTCACTACCCTACCCCTTCACCTGGTGACCAGGCTGATAAAGTAGGGCATCCCTGATTGCTGCTTCTCCTTCACCCCCATAAACCAGTTAGCCACTAAGTACCTTCAGTTCTGCCTTTTATGTTCAGTACCTTCAGCTCCCAAAGCTGTCCACTTCTCTCTGTACCCATGGCCAGAGGCCTCGACCAGGACACTAGCTTCTCCAGCCAACAGTGACTGACCTACTAACTAGTCTCTTTGCCTCAAATCTTGCCATCAGAATAAACTTTCTAAAACAATTCTGTCACTTCCCTGTTTAAAACACTTCAAAATCTCCCCACATTAGGATAAGGTGAGCAAGTTATCTCTTTCTTCCTCTCCTCTTCCATCTGCCAGGAGGAACACTTACTCTCTCTCCCCTCCATTTGCCTGAACAGCTTCCACTCATGCTTCAGTTCTTGGCTCAGGCTCTTCTCTCAGGAACCTTCCCTGACTCTCCCATATCTGAGCTAGGGACCTCCTCTGAGGCTCCAGGATGCCTGGACTTTTGTTATCATCACACTACTGTTGTCTGTTTGCTGGTCTCTATCCCCCTCTAGATTTTAAGGTCCGGGAGGACATGTGGGCCATTTCAAAAATGCAGTATCAATATTACAAATAACAAGAAAATGATAACGTGGGGACTTAAAAATTTTTTTTGAGATATAACTTACATTGCACATATCTGAAGAATGCATTTCAAAGAGTTTTGATGAAAGTTTAAGCCCATGTAAACACCCCCCAAAACAACATGTAGAAGATAGAACACTCCATCACCCCAGATTCCTTTGTACTCCTTTCCATATATCCTCTCTCCAAACAACCACTTTTCTGCTTTCTATTGCCATAATTAGTTTTGTATGTCTTCATTTAAATGAAATCACAGAGCATGTATTCATTTATATCTGGCTCCTTTTTACTCCTGCTTTATGAAGAATGATTGATAAATAAAAATTATATATATTTGAGTATACAATGTGGTCTTTTCATATACGTATACATTGTGAAGTGATTATCACTATCAAGCTAAATAAGACACCCCTTACCTCGCATAGTTACCATTGTGTGTGTGTCTGGTGAGAACACTTAAGATTTAATCTCAGCAAATTTCAAGTATACAATACATTATTATTAGCTCCAGTCACCATGCTGTCTAGGTATCAGAATTTATTCATTTTATAAGTGAAATTTTGTACCCTTTGACCTATATTTCCCTTTCTCCCACACCCCTCAGCCACTGGTAGTCATTCTGCTTTGTTTCTATGAATTCATCATTTTTAGGCTCCACATGTAAGTGAGATCATGCAGTATTTGTCTTTCTGTGTCTGGTTTATTTCAATTAGCATAACATCTTCCAGGGCATCCATATTGTCACAAGTGGCAGGATTTCCTTTTAAGGCTGAATAACATTCCAGTGTATATATATGCATATGTATGTACATACCACTTTTTCTTTATCCGCTCACCCATTGATGGACACAGGTCACTTCCACAGCTTGGCTATTGCAAATGATGTGGCAGTGAACATGGAAGTGCGGCTGTCTATTTGAGAGAGTGACTTTATTTCCTTTGGACATATACCCAGAAGTGGGGTTGTTGAATGATATGGTAGTTCCACTTGTAATTTTTTTTGAAGAACCTCCATACTACTTTCCATAATAGCTGTTTATATTTACCAATTTACATTCTCACTAATACTTCACAATCATTCCCTTTTCTCCACATCCTCACCAGCACTTATTATCTTTCGACTTTTTGAGAACAGCCATCTTACGAGGTGTGAGGTGATATCTCATTGTGGGTTTGATTTGCATTTCCCTGGTGATTAGTGATGTTGAACAATTATTCATGTACTTTTTGGCCTGTATTTTTTCTTTGGAAAATATATATTCAGATCCTCTGCCCATTTTTAAATCAGGTTATTTGTTTTTGTGCTATTGAGTTGTATGAGTTCATTATATATTTTGGATATTAACCTTTATCAGGTATATGGTTTACAAGAATTTTCTCCCATTATGTAGGAAACCTTTTCATTTTGTTGATAATTTCTTGTACTGTGCCAAAGCTTTTTAGTTTGATGTAGTCCTTCGTGTTTATTTTTGCTTTTATTGCTTGTGCTTTTGGTGTCATCTCCAAAAACACACTGCCAAGACCAATGTCAAGGATATTTCCCCATTTTCTCCTGCAAGTTTTATGGTTTTAGATCTTCTTTTTAAAGCTTTAATCAGTTTTGAGTTGATTTTTGTGTACATTAAGGGTTCAGTTTCTGTCTTTTCAATGTAGCTGTTCAGATTTCCCATTTATTTTCCTTTTATTAAAAAGGTATATCCTTTTACATAAAATTTATAGCCTTTTATTTTAAAAAAAGATATCCTTTCCCATTTTATATTCTTGACTGCTTTGTCATAAATTAATTTACCATATATTCATGTGTTTATTTCTGGGCTCTCTGCTATTGATCCATGTCTGTTTTTGTTTTTTTTTTTTGATGATGACTGATTTTTTTTAATAAGGTATCATTGATACACACTCTTATGAAGGTTTCACATGGAAAACAATGTGGTTACTACATTCACCCATATTATTAAGTACCTCCTATGCCCCATTGAAGTCACTGTCCATCAGTGTAGTAAGATGCCACAGAGTCATTCATTACTTGTCTTCTCTGTGCTACACGGTCTTCCTCACGATCCCCCCCACAAACCCCATGCTTGCTAATCATAATACCCCTCAATCCCCTTCTCCCTCCCTCCCCACATGCCCTTCCCCACATGTCCCCTTTGGTAACCACTAGTCCCTTCTTGGAGTCTGATTCTGCTGCTATTTTGTTCCTTCAGTTTTCTTTTGTTCTTATACTCCACATATGAGTGAAATCATTTGGTACTTGTCTTTCTCTGCCTGGCTTATATCACTGAGCATAATACCCTCTAGCATCATCCATGTTGTTGCAAATGGTAGGATCTGTTTTTTTCTTATGGCTGAGTAATATTTCATTGTGTGTATGTACCACATCTTCTTTATCCATTCATCTACTGATGGACACTTAGGTTGCTTCCATATCTTAGATATTGTAAATAGCGCAGTGATAAACATAGGGGTGCATCTGTCTTTTTCAAACTGGAGTGCTGCATTCTTAGGGTAAATTCCTAGAAGTGGAATTCCTGGGTCAAATGGTATTTCTATTTTGAGCATTTGAGGAACCTCCATACTGCTTTCCACAATGGTTGAACTAATTTACATTCCCACCAGCACTGTAGGAGAGTTCCCCTTTCTCCACAGCCTCGCCAACATTTGTTGTTGTTTGTCTTTTCGATGCTGGTGATCCTTACTGGTGTGAGGTGATATCTCATTGTGGTTTTAATTTGCATTTCTCTGATGACAAGTGATGTAGAGCATCTTTTCATGTGTCTGTTGGCCATCTGAATTTCTTCTTTAGAGAACTGTCTATTCAGGTCCTCTGTCCACTTTTTAATTGGATTATTTGCTTTTTGTTTGTTGAGGTGTGTGAGCTCTTTATATATTTTGGATGTCAACCCTTTATCGGATCTGTCATTTATGAATATATTCTCCCATACTGTAGGATACCTTTTTGTTCTATTGATGGTGTCCTTTGCTGTACAGAAGCTTTTTAGCTTAGTATAGTCCCACTTGTTCATTTTTGCTTTTGTTTCCCTTGCCCGGGGAGATATGTTCATGAAGAAGTTGCTCATGTTTAGGTACATGAGATTTTTGCCTATGTTTCTTTCTAAGGGTTTTATGGTTTCATGACTTACATTCAGGTCTTTGATCCATTTCGAATTTACTTTTGTGTATGGGGTTAGACAATGATCCAGTTTCATTCTCCTACATGTAGCTGTCCAGTTTTGCCAGCACCATCTGTTGAAGAGACTGTCATTTCCCCATTGTATGTACATGGCTTCTTTATCGTATATTAATTGACCATATATGTTTGGGTTAATGTCTGGAGTCTCTATTCTATTCCACTGGTCTGTGGCGCTGTTCTTGTGCCAGTACCAAACTGTCTTGATTACTGTGGCTTTATAGTAGAGCTTGAAGATGGGGAGCGAGATCCCGCCACTTTATTCTTCCTTCTCAGGATTGCTTTGGCTATTCAGGGTCTTTGGTGTTTCCATATGAACTTTTGAACTATTTGTTCCAGTTCATTGAAGAATGCTGTTGGTAATTTGATAGGGAGTGCATTAAATCTGTATATTGCTTTGGGCAGGATGGCCATTTTGACGATATTAATTCTTCCTAGCCAGGAGCATGGGATGAGTTTCCATTTGTTAGTGTCCTCTTTAGTTTCTCTTAGGAGTGTCTAATAGTTTCAGGGTACAGGTCTTTCACTTCCTTGGTTAGGTTTATTCCTAGGTATTTTATTCTTTCGGTGCTATTGTGAATGAAATTGTTTTCATGATTTCTCTTTCTATTAGTTCATTGGTAGTGTATAGGAAAGCCACAGATTTCTGTGTGTTAATTTTGTGTCCTGCAACTTTGCTGAATTCAGATATTAGTTCTAGTAGTTTTGCAGTGGAGTCTTTAGGGTTTTTTATGTACAATATCATGTCATCTGCAAATAGTGAAAGTTTGACTTCTTCTTTACCAATGTGGATTCCTTGTATTGCTTTGTTTTGTCTAATTGCCATTGCTAGGACCTCCAGTACTATGTTGAATAACAGTGGGGAGAGTGGGCATCCCTGTCTTGTTTCTGATCTCAGAGGAAAAGCTTTCAGCCTCTCACTGTTCAGTATGATGTTAGCTGTGGGTTTAATATATATGGCCCTTATTATGTTGAGGTACTTCCCCTCTATACCCATTTTGTTGAGAGTTTTTATCACGAATGGATGTTGAATTTTGTCGAATGCTTTTTCAGCATCTATGGAGATGATCATGTGGTTTTTGTCCTTCTTTTTGTTGATGTGGTGGATGATGTCGATGGATTTTCGAATGTTGTACCATCCTTGCATCCCTGGGATGAATCCCACTTGGTCATGATGTATGATCCTCTTGATGTATTTTTGAATTTGGTCTGCTAATATTTTATTGAGTATTTTTGCATCTACATTCATCAGGGATATTGGTCTGTAATTTCCTTTCTTGGTGGGGTCTTTGCCTGGTTTTGCTATTAGGGTGATGTTGGCTTCATAGAATGAGTTTGGGAGTATACCCTCCTCTTCTATTTTTTGGAAAGCTTTAAGGAGAATGGGTATTATGTCTTCTCTGTATGTCTGGTAAAATTCCGAGGTAAATCCTTCTGGCCTCTGGGTTTTGTTCTTGGGTAGTTTTTTGATTACCGCTTCAATTTCATTGCTTGTAAATGGTCGATTTAGATTTTCTGTTGCTTTCTGAGTCAGTCTTGGAAGGTTGTATTTTTCTAGGAAGTTGTCCATTTCTCCTAGGTTTTCCAGATTCTTAGCGTATAGGTTTTCATAGTATTCTCTAATAATTCTATGTATTTCTGTGGGGTCTGTCATGATTTTTCCTTTCTCGTTTCTGATTCTGTTGATGTGTGTTGACTTTCTTTTTCTCTTAATAAGTCTGGCTAGTGGCTTATCTATTATGTTTATTTTCTTGAAGAACCAGCTCTTGCTTTCATTGATTTTTTCTATTGTTTTATTCTTCTCAATTTTGTTTATTTCTTCTCTGATCTTTATTATGTCCCTCTGTCTGCTGACCTTAGGCCTCATTTGTTCTTCTTTTTCCAATTTCGATAATTGTGACATTAGACTATTCATTTGGGATTGTTCTTCCTTCTTTAAATAGGCCTGGATTGCTATATACTTTCCTCTTAAGACTGCTTTTGCTGCGTCCCACAGAAGTTGAGGCTTTGTGTTATTGTTGTCATTTGTTTCCATATATTGTTGGATCTCCATTTTGATTTGGTCATTGATTCATTGATTATTTAGGAGCATGTTATTAAGCCTCCATGTGTTTGTGAGGCTTTTTGCTTTCTTTGTACAATTTATTTCTAGTTTTATGCCTTTGTGGTCTGAAAAGTTCATTGGTAGGATTTCAATCTTTTTGAATTTACTGAGGCTCTTTTTGTGGCCTAGTATGTGGTCTATTCTGGAAAATGTTCCATGTGCACTTGAGAAGAATGTGTATCCTGCCGCTTTTAGATGTAGAGTTCTATAGATGTCTATTAGGTCCATCTGTTCTAGTGTGTTGTTCAGTTCTTCTGTGTCCTTACTTATTTTCTGTCTGGTGGATCTGTCCTTTGGAGTGAGTGGTGTGTTGCAGTCTCATAGAATGAATGCTTTGCATTCTATTTCTTCCTTTAATTCTGTTAGTATTTGTTTCACATATGTTGGTGCTCCTGTATTGGGTGCATATATATTTATAATGGTTATATCCTCTTGTTGGACTGACCCCTTTATCATTATGTAATGTCCTTTATCTCATTACTTTCTTTGTTTTGAAGTCTATTTTGTCTGATACAAGTACTGCAACACCTGCTTTTTTCTCCCTATTGTTTGTATGAAATATCTTTTTCTAGTCCTTTATTTTTTGTCTGTGCATGTCTTTGGATTTGAGGTGAGTCTCTTGTAAGCAGCATATAGATGGGTTTTCTTTTTTTTATCCATTCTGTTACTCTGTGTCTTTTGATTGGTGCATTCAGTCCATTTACATTTAGGGTGATTATTGAAAGATATGTACTTATTGCCATTGCAGGCTTTAGATTCATGTTTACCAAAGGTTCAAGGTTAGCTTCTTTACTACCTTACCGTCTAACTTAACTCGTTTGTTGAGCTAATATAAACACAGTGTGATGTTTATTTCTCTCCCTTCTTATTCCTCCTCCTCCATTCTTCATATGTTGAGTGTTTTGTTCTGTGCTCTTTTTAGGAGTGCTCCCATCTAGAGCAGTCCCTCTTAGATACCCTGTAGAGGTGGTTTGTGGGAGGCAAATTCCCTCAATTTTGCTTGTCTGGGAATTGTTTAATACCTCCTCCATATTTAAATGATAATCATGCTGGATACAGTATCCTTGGTTCCAGGCCCTTCTGTTTCATTGCATTGACTATATCATGCCATTCTCTTCTGGCCTGTAAGGTTTCTGTTGAGAAGTCTGATGATAGCCTGATGGGTTTTCCATTGTAGGTGACCTTTTTTCTCTCTCTGGCTTCCTTTAATACTCTGTCCTTGTCCCTGATCTTTGCCATTTAAATTATTATGTGTCTTGGTGTTGTACTCTTTAGGTCTCCTCTGTTGGGAGTTCTTTGTGCCTCTGTAGTCTGAGCAACTATTTCCTCCCCCAGTTTGGGGAAGTTCTCAGCAATTATTTCTTCAAAGACACTTTCTATCCCTTTTTCTCTCTCTTCTTCTTCTGGTACCCCTATAATGCAGACATTGTTCCTTTTGGATTGGTCACACAGTTCTCTTAATATTGTTTCATTCCTGGAGATCCTTTTATCTCTCTCTGCATCAGCTTCTATGCATTCCTGTTCTCTGGGTTCTGTTCCATCAATGGCCTCTTGCATCTTATCCATTCTGCTTATAAATCCTTCCAGAGATTGTTTTATTTCTGTAATCTCCCTCCGGACGTCTGTAATTCCCCTCCAGACTTCATCCCTTAGTTCTTGTATATTTCTCTGCATCTCCATCAGCATGTTTATGATTTTTATTTTGAATTCTCTTTCGGGAAGACTGGTTAGGTCTATCTCCTTCTCAGGGGTTGTGATTTTGGTCTGTATCAAATTTTTCTGCCTTTTCGTGGTGATAGAGATAGTTTGCAGAGCTGGCACAAGTGATGGCTGTGAGGACATCACTTCTTGGTGGTTTATGGCCTTCTTCTCCTGGGAGAACAGCGACCTCTAGTGGCTTGTGCTGGGCAGCTGCGCGCAGACGGGACTTCTGATTCTTGCCGGCCTCTATGGAGTTTAGCTCCGCATTTGATGTGGGCGTGGCCTGCCTCAGGCTGCTGCTCTGATATTGCAGAGCTGCGTTAGAGGTGAAACAGCTGGGAGGCTTTTTATCTCCGTGAGGGGCCTCCATGCTCCCTGCTGCCAAGGGGGTTACAGTGCCCAGAGTTCCCCATGATTCCCAGCTGTTGGGCTGTGTCCCTGGACACTTCCGTCCAGCTGTGAGGTCCCTGTCCCTTTAAGACTTTCAAAAAGCACTTGCTTTTCTTTGTTCCAGGGGCGCTGGCCGCAGGGACCCGCTCACATGTCTTACTGTCCTGTTTCCCTAGCTTCAGCACCCCACACACACCCTGTGTCTGTGGTACAGTGCGGATGGCTGGGGCTGGGTGCTTAGCAGTCCTGGGCTCCCTCTCTCTCCCTGCTCTGAATCCTCTCCTCCCACTGGGAGCTGGGGGGAGGGGTGCTCGGGTCCCGCTGGGCCAGGGCTTGTATCTTACCCCCTTCGTGAGGCGCTGGGTTCTCGCAGGTGTGGATGTGGTCTGGCTGTTGTCCTGTGTCTTCTGGTCTCTCTTTTAGGGATAGTTGTATTTGTTGTATTTTCAAAAATATATGTGGTTTTGGGAGGAGATTTCCACTGCTCTACTCACACCGCCATCTTGGCTCCCTCTGACATGTCTGTTTTTATGACAATATCATACTGTTTTGATTACTAAAACTTTGCAATATAGTTTTAAATGATGAAGATATACAATTTTATAGTCATGAGATTGACAAAAATTAACAAGGCAGATAATATCAAGGATTAAAAGCAGTTGGATTTGTTACCCACTGCTGATGGGCATGTAGATTGTTATGATTATTTTGGAAAACACCTTGGTATTATCCAGTAATCCATACCTTATAATCCATCAAGTACAATCCTAAGTATACTTTTTAGATGAAAGATCAGAAAACTACAGCTGTGGGCCAAATTTTGTCCTCTATGTGTTTTCGTACAGCTCAAAAGCTAAGAGTTGTTACATTTTTAAATAGTTGAAAAAAATCAGAAGAATAATGTTTAGTGACACATAAAAATTATATGAAGTTCAAATTTCAGTGTCCATAAAAATTTTTTTTAACACAAACTTGTTTCTCTTTTTTATGGCTACTTTCATGCTACAAAGGCAGAATTGAGTAGCTTTGATAGAAAGTATTGCATGGAAACCCTAAAATAACTACTATCTGGCCCTTTAGAAAAAAGGGTGTTGACCTCTGATTTAGAGAAATTCTTTCATATGTCCACAAAAAAACATGTCCAGGAATGTCAATGCCAGCCTTGTAATAATACGAACTAAGAATAATCTAGGTGTCCTTTAATGTTATAAATGATAAATATATGCTGAAATGTTCATACAATAAAATGCAATAGTAATGGAAAAGCAGATTGATACTTCTACATATGTGAATTAACCTCAGGCACACATTGAGTGAAAAAAAACAAATGTCAGAAGAATAAATATGTAGCATTCTACTATATAAAGTTCAAGAACACTGAACACAACACAGGGTAAAGCTACAAAGAAGTGCTAGGGAATAACTAATGTGGAATTCAGCTAGTAATTACTGTGGGGGTGTGATGGGATGAGAAGAGGAGACAGCAAAGGGGTTCTGCTCTTTTTCTGAAAATGAGTGGTGAGTACCAGAGGTGCTTGTTTTGACACTATTATTTTTGCATTTCAACTTAGAATATTATTTGTCCCTCATCATTATTAAATGCAAACCAATCATTAAAAATTACAACTGCCCCAAAAGGAAGTTGGATCATGGTAATGCCTTTTTGTTCTCCAACACTGATGGGTTTAGACAAGGAACTATGCCCTTACACCCAAATTAGGGAGTTTGGAGAGGACTTTGGTAGCCTGAGTGACTGAATAATAGACAGAGAAGAACTTAGCATTTTTGGGGGACAATCTTGGAGGGAGGGAATGCTAGAGAGGAGTCAGCAAAATGTTCTGAGTCTGGGGAAAAGGCCAGTGAAAAGGTGATCAAGACCCTTGTCTTGACCGAATTTTAGTCAGGCTCCTCTGAGCCTTCTCAACAAATCCTCAACCTCGGCTTATAAAGATTGCAGACTCAGCAGAAGTGATTTTGTCCTCTCATTGCCTTCTCCTTCACACTGGGAGACTTGAACAAATACTACCAGAGTTTCTAAAAGCCCGAGGCCACACTCCCTACAATGGACCCAGTCCTCCTTAGGATGCCTTCCTTAAAAAGCTTAAAGCTGAGAAAATAAAATCACACCAAAGAAAGTAGACCAACCAAACACTAACTAAAGGCAAAAAATAAAATCAACTACTCACAAAAGCAGTCAAAGGAAGCACAAAAGAGTACAGAATAAAACAGCTAACATATAAAGAATGGAGGAGGATGAATAAGAAGGGAGAGAAATCAAGAGTCATCAGACTGTTTATAATAGCTTAATAAGAGAGTTAAGTTAGATGGTTAGATAGTAAAGAAGCTACCCTTGAACCTTTGGTAAACATGAATCTAAAGCCTGCAATGGCAATAAGTACATATCTTTCAATAATCACCCTAAATGTAAATGGACTGAATGCACCAATCAAAAGACACAGAGTAACAGAATGGATAAAAAAAAAGAAAACCCATCTATATGCTGCTTACAAGAGACTCACCTCAAATCCAAAGACATGCACAGACAAAAAATAAAGGACTAGAAAAAGATATTTCATACAAACAATAGGGAGAAAAAAGCAGGTGTTGCAGTACTTGTATCAGACAAAATAGACTTCAAAACAAAGAAAGTAATGAGATAAAGGACATTACATAATGATAAAGGGGTCAGTCCAACAAGAGGATATAACCATTATAAATATATATGCACCCAATACAGGAGCACCAACATATGTGAAACAAATACTAACAGAATTAAAGGAAGAAATAGAATGCAAAGCATTCATTCTATGAGACTGCAACACACCACTCACTCCAAAGGACAGATCCACCAGACAGAAAATAAGTAAGGACACAGAAGAACTGAACAACACACTAGAACAGATGGACCTAATAGACATCTATAGAACTCTACATCTAAAAGCGGCAGGATACACATTCTTCTCAAGTGCACATGGAACATTTTCCAGAATAGACCACATACTAGGCCACAAAAAGAGCCTCAGTAAATTCAAAAAGATTGAAATCCTACCAATGAACTTTTCAGACCACAAAGGCATAAAACTAGAAATAAATTGTACAAAGAAAGCAAAAAGCCTCACAAACACATGGAGGCTTAACAACATGCTCTTAAATAATCAATGGATCAATGACCAAATTAAAACAGAGATCAAGCAATATATGGAGACAAATGACAACAATAGCACATAGCCTCAACTTCTGTGGGACACAGCAAAGGCAGTTCTAAGAGGAAAGTATATAGCAATCCAGGCCTATTTAAAGAAGAAGAACAATCCCAAATGAATAGTCTAAAGTCACAATTATTGAAACTGGAAAAAGAATAACAAATGAAGCCCAAAGTCAGCAGAAGCAGAGACATAAGAAAGTTCAGAGAATAAAAAATAAAATTGAGGAGAATAAAGCAACAGATAATATCAGTGAAACCAAGAGGGGGTTCTTTGAAACAATAAACAAAATAGGTAAGCCCCTAGCCAGACTTATTAAGAGAAAATGAGAATATACACATAACAACAGAATCAGAAATGAGAAAGGAAAAATCACAATGAACCTCACAGAAATACAAAAAATTATTAGAGAATACTATGAGAATCTATATGTTAACAAGCTAGAAAACCTAGAAGAAATGGACAACTTCCTAGAAAAATACAACCTTCCAAGACTGACTCAGAAAGAAACAGAAAATCTAAACAGACCAATTACCAGCAAAGAAATTGAATTGGTAACAAAAAAACTACTAAAGAACAAAACCCCAGACCAGATGGATTCACCGCTGAATTTTATCAGACATATAGTGAAGACATAATACCCATTCTCCTTAAAGTTTTCCAAAAAATAGAAGAGGAGGGAATACTTCCAAACTCATTCTATGAAGGCAGCATCACTCTAATACCAAAACCAGGCAGACACCACAAAAAAAGAAAATTACAGACCAATATCCTTGATGAATATAAATGCAAAAATACTCACCAAAATAGTTGCAAACCATATTCAAAAATACATCAAGAGGATCATACACCATGATCAAGTGGGATTCATCTCAGTGATGCAAGGATGGTACAACATTCGAAAATTCATCGACATCATCCACCACATCAACAAAAAGAAGGACAAAAGCACACGATCATTTCCATAGATGCTGAAAATGCATTTGACAAAATTCAACATACATTCATGATAAAAACTCTCAACAAAATGGGTATAGAGGGCAAGTACCTCAACATAGTAAAGGCCGTATATGACAAACCCACAGCCAACATCATACTTAAGAGCGAGAAGCTGAAAGCTTTTCCTTTAAGATCGGAAACAAGACAAGGATGCCCACTCTCTGCACTGTTATTCAACATAGTACTGGAAGTTCTAGCCACGGAAATCAGACAAAACAAAGAATTATAAGGCATCCGGATTGGTAAAGAAGAACTCAAACTGTCACCATTTGCAGATGACATGACATTGTACATAAAAAACCATAAAGACTCCACTCCAAAACTACTAGAACTAATATCTGAACTCAACAAAGTTGCAGGATACAAAATTAATACACAGAAATCTGTTGCTTCCCTATACACTAATGATGAACTAATGGAAAGAGAAATCAGGAAAACAATTCCATTCAGAATTTCAGCAAAAAGAATAAAATACCTAGGAATAAACCTAACCAAGGAAGTGAAAAACCTATACTCTGAAAACTACAAGACACTCTTAAGAGAAATTAAAGAGGACACTAACAAATGGAAACTCATCCCATGCCCTTGGCTAGAAAGAATTAATATTGTCAAAATGGCCATCCTCCCTAAAGCAACCTACAGATTCAATGCAATGCCTATCAAAATATCAACAGCATTCTTCAATGAACTGGAACAAATAGTTTTAAAATTCATATGGAACCACAAAAGACCCCAAATAGCCAATGGAATCCTGAGAAGGAAGAATAAAGCAGGGGTGATCTCACTTCCTAACTTCAAGCTCTACTACAAAGCCACAGTAATCAAGACAATTTGGTACTGGCACAAGAACAGACCCACAGATGAGTGAAACAGAATAGAGAGTCCAGATATTAACCCAAACATATATGGTCAATTTATATATGATAAAGGAGCCATGGACATACAATGGGGAAATGACCGCCTCTTTAACAGCTGGTGTTAGCAAAACTGGACAGCTACATGTAAGAGAATGAAACTGGATCATTGTGTAACCCCATGCACAAAAGTAAATTTGAAATGGATCAAAGACCTGAATGTAAGCCATGAAACCATTAAACTCTTAGAAAAAAACATAGGCAAAAAATTTCTTGGACATAAATATAACCGACTTCTTCACGAACATGTCTCCCCAGGCAAGGGAAACAAAAGCAAAAATGAACAGGTGGGACTACATCAAACTGAGAAGCTTCTCTACAGCAAAGGACACCAACAATAGAATAAAAAGGCATCCTACAGTATGGGAGAATATATTCATAAATGACAGATCTGATAAAGGGTTGACATCCAAAATATATAAAGAGCTCATGCACCTCAATAAACAAAAAGCAAATAATACAATAAAAAAATGGTCAGAGGAACTGAACAGGCAGCTCTCCAAAGAAGAAATTCAGATCACCATGCAAAGATGCTCCATATCACTAGTCATCAGAGAAATACAAATTAAATCCACAATGAGATATGACCTCACACCAGTAAGGATGACCACCATCCAAAAGATAAACAACAACAAATGTTGGCGAGGATGTGGAAAAACGGGAACCCTCTACATTGCTGGTGGGAATGTAAATTAGTTCAGCCATTGTGGAAAGCAATATGGCGGTTCCTCAAAATGCTCAAAATAGACTTACCATTTGACCCAGGAATTCCACTCCTAGAAATTTACCCTAAGAATGCAGCACTCCAGTTTGAAAAAGACAGATCCTCCCTATGTTTATCTCAGCACTATTTACAATAGCCAAGAAATGGAAGCAACCTAAGTGCCATCAGTAGATGAATGCATAGAGAAGATGTGGTACATATACACAATGGAATATTATTCAGTCATAAGAAGAAAACAGATCCTACCATTTGCAACAACATGGATGGAGCTAGAGGGTATTATGCTCAGTGAAATGAGCTAAGTGGAGAAAGAGAAATACCAAATGATTTCACTCATCTGTGGAATGTAAGAACAAAGGAAAAACTGAAGGAACAAAACATCAGCAGAATCACAGAACCAAAGAATGGACTAACAGGTACCAAAGGTAAAGGGACTGGGGAGGATGGGTGGGTAGGGAGGGATAAGGGACTGGAGTGGGATTTGTGGGGGGAACTTGGTATAGGGGAGAGCCTAGTAAACATAATATTCTTCATGTAATTGTAGATTAACGATAACAAAAGAAAGAGAAAGAAAAGGGGAATTACTCCCTGATAGGATAAAACTAACTGCAAATCAATGATTAATGCATGCTTCACATATCCTTAATTTTGATCTTTTAAAGGGTGTCAGATGATCAGCTTTGGAAGCACATTTTTCTGATAATATTCCTTTCTCTTAAAAAAAAAAGCAGTTCCTGTGTGGTGATCTCGAATAGGTTCTTCACAATGGTATAAATGTCATATCAAAGTGTGAGCAAAGGGTTTGTTTGTGTTTACACAGAGGATCAAAGCCTAATTTGGCTACCCAGAAAATGAATTAAGATACGATATGAAGAAGAACTTCGAGCATCAACATCCTCTGGAAGAGTCATACCAGAAGATGATCATCAAAAAACTTCAACAAAGATCCTGGCGCTGTTGCAGTTGTAGCAGCATTCATCCCACCGGTTCCTGGACTTGCCATTGGAATGAAGAAGGAGATATCTAAGCTGGCCTGTGCATACAGTAAAACAACAAATTTGACTGGATCTATACTATCGGAACTCAACCAAGAATTAGGAGAAGTGCAAGTTGCAGTGCTCCAAAATCATGCGACTATAGACTATCTACTGTTAAAAGAACATATGGGATGTGAACAGTTCCCAGGAATGTGTTGTTTTACTTTGTCTGATTTTTCTCAAACTATTCAAATTCAGTTAAACAATATCCATCAAATCATTGATAAGTTTTCACAAATGCCTAGGATACCTAACTGGTCTTCTTGGTTTCACTGGATATGGCTGGTAACTGTAGGTCTGCTTTTGTTATGTAGCTGTATTCCTAATATGTTAATGTGTGTATGCAATTTAATTAGTAATTTAAAACCTATACATGCTTATGTTACTCTACAAGAAGATATGTCAAAGAAATGATCTTCCCATGTTTTCTTCCGTCTGCTACTTCTATAGCTTTTCTTCTTCCTTCCTAATTACAACCCTTTAGTAGAATTCGTGCCTCATATCGAAAATTACCGAGTATCATAATTCTTCCAAGTGGTAAAGATACCTCAAGACAAATGCTGGGCATAGAAGCCATAGGGCATAAATCTGCAAAGAAGTAAAAAGCTAACCTTTTCAAACAATATGGCTTCTCTCTCACTTACCAACTTTACATTTCCCTGTATGCCCCTGGAAGATGACTGGTTAGCCAGAGATGGGTAAGATTCCTCAAGGGAGGAACAACCTAAGACAGGCACAGTTGCAGGGGGGCCATCAGGTGAGAAATTGGGGATCAACAGAGGTGAGGCTTAGAACCTCACCTCCTCTGTTTTGAGAGAAATCTTCTGCATCCGTGGATGTTTTGTTGCCCTTGTCTAGCTTGGATTAATACTTAGTCTATAGGCACAGACCTGATCATCTACATTTGCCCTCTTACAGCACTAAATTATGTTTTCTACCTTTATCTTGCATCTACCTACCACTTCAGCATTTTATTAAAATAATAATAATAATAAGGGAGAAATGTGGGATTCATATATAAATCAAGTATAAAAATCAAATGAATAATCATATCTGACTTGATTGTTTATAGTTCATGATGCGTGATCAAAACCGAAAGTTTCTTTGATATGACTGCCCTTGCACTGTTCACCATGTAAGAACTTTTTCACCATGTAAGAACTTGTTCGTTATGCTTCAGAAGATTGGAGACTGTTGAGAATTAGGCTTGGGGTTAATTAATGATTGTGCATTGAGTCCCCTATAGAGAATTTTATTGTTGTTAACAACCATTTGATCAATAAATATGAGAGATGCCCTCTCAAAAAAAAAACTGAAAATAGAAATACCATTTGACCTAGGAATTCCACTTCTAGGAATTTACCCTAAGAATGCAGCAGCCCAGTTTGAAAAAGACATATGCACCCCTATGTTTATTGCAGCACTATTTACAACAGCCAAGAAATGAAGGCAACCTAAGGGTCCATCAGTAGACAAATGGATACAGAAGATGTGGTACATATACACAATGGAATATTATTCAGCCTTAAGAAGAAAACAAATCCTACCATTTGCAACAACATGGACAGAGCTAGAGGGTATTATGCTCAGTGAAATAAGCCAGGAGGAGAAAGAAAAGTATGAAATGATTTCACTCTTCTGTGGAGTATAAGAACAAAGAAAAAACTGAAGGAGCAAAACAACAGCAGACTCACAGAACCCAAGAATGGACTAATAGTTACCAAAGGGAAAGGGACCTGGGAGTATGGGTGGGAAGGGAGGGATAAGGGGGAGGGGGAAAGAAAGGGGGCATTTCTATTAGCAGGCATAATGTGGGGGGCGGTGCATGGGGAGGGCTATTCAATAGAGAGAAGAGAAGTAGTGATTCTACAGCATCTTACTAAGCTGATGGACAGTGAATGCAATGGGGTATGTGGGGGAAAGTTGGTGATCGGGGGAGTTTAGTAAACATAATGTTCCTCATGTAATTGTAGATTAATGGTGCCAAAATAAAAAATAAAAATAAAAAAGCTTAAAGCTACCAAGAGAATTTACTGTTTGTTTTAGCCCATAACTTGGTGACAGGCTCCCAGGCACCTGTGCCCCCTATTACAGTAGTTACTTCAGAAAGCTTTTGATTATGAATCTTTTCTCTGCCTTTGAGATGTAAATCTACCACCCAAACTGTTTCTCCAAGGAGCTTAGCTTTCACTCTTTGAAATGCAAACTTCCTGGGAGATAGCTCTCACTCTACCTCCCAGTTCCTGTGGGAAGATGAAGGCCTAGCTTTAACTTGCACCACAGCCTCCAGTCATAAAGATAGAAGTTTATTTCCTCTCTGGATAAGGTCCAATTAACAAGCCAGATGGCCTAGTCACTTGGATCACCACCCACCTTAGCACCCCTCAGAGCCTTCCCTGAGCACCACCCAGCCCTTAAAAAGTCACCTGCCTCCTCAACTGACATTGAGTTCACTTCATACTGGAACCTTTTCCCTATAGCAATTGTTTATTATCAAAAAAAATTCTATCCTCACCATTTTAACTATTACCCCATTTTAGTGGGTGACTGATGCAGTTTTAGGAACTAGTGTTCCTAAAGGATATACAATTGTATACAATGTTCTATTTAAAATTATGTTCTTTCTCTGACACAAATGCCTTCTCCATCACCTTTTTACTGTCTTCACCTTTTACTTCAGCAAAATTTAGCAGAAATAAAAATATTTTTACGGGCGGATTTTTAAAGAAAATATGGTATTCTTCTGAGTTTCATGTCTGGGGTGATGCACCAAAAAACAGAAATAGGTCCACCGAAAGAAGACCAATAAATCTGTGAATGGAATAATTCTGGTAGTTGTAGGGGTTTGGGGCAGAGGTGACTATGAGATTATAAGTCTTCCAAGAATTCATAGAAACCTTAGAGAGGGCTTTGGAATTCCACTGCAGGTGCAAAGAGGGTTTCTGGGACAAAGAACAGCCCAGTGGACATCTACATTACATACTTTATAACAGTGGCTATTCCTATTTCTACTGCCACTTACTGAGCACCTACTTTATACCAGAGCTGTCTATGTGTTATTGGTCTTTCTGCCTGCAGTCCTGACTTCCTCCATCTCTCCCCACACAATCCAGAGTAAATGTTCTGATAATCAAGGTACATTATTTACTCCCTACTTAAGATCCTTTCGGCTTTATTAAAATACTGGCTCAGTAGTAGGACAAACAAGGCTTCATGACTGCTTATACAAACTTTATCCCTGGCTGCTCCCTACAAGCATTCCATAGCCATACTGAACTATTTATACAGTGTGTATGAAAAACTCATGTCTCCTTTTGTGCATCCTTTTCCCCAGTAGATCATGTCTTCACTTCCTAGTTTTCTACTGTATTTTGTAGACATTACTATAGCACTTCTCAGCCCACATTGCATGTATTTCTTTAGATATATTTCTGACTGAACTTTGAAGCCCCTGTGGCAGAACTCTTATCTTATTATCCATCTTAAAATTCATTTTATTTATTCATTCATTTACTCAACATTCATTTAGTGTCTCCTTGGTACTAGGCTCTGGGGAGTCAATAATACTTGATTCCTTCAGAGTCTAATAGAGTCTCAGTACCAGCTATCTATAGCAGCTAGGCACTTCATAAACATATACTGAATAAAGGAACTCATTTGTTTGGAGTGGTGGGCACTCCAAAGGGTGACTCTGGACAAGATTATTTACAGACACTGGTGGAAATATTAACTTCCCTCTTGGCCCAGTTTACTTCAGTAACATCATTTTATGACAAGGGTCAGCCAGCTTTTTCTGCAGGAGGCCAAACAGTAAATATTTTCAACAGTGTGAGCTACATGGTTTGTTGCAATTACTCAACTCAGCCTACTTATCTCTGTGGTTGAGGCATAAAAGGAGCCATAGAGAATACTTAAAATGAATTACATTAGCTCTGTGTCAACAAAACTCAATGTACAGATGCTGAAATTTGAATCATCATTTTCAGGACTCACAAAATATCCTTTTGACTTTTTTCTAATTATTTAAAAATATAAGAAGCTTTCTTAGGTGTGGGCCCTACAAAAATAGGCAGGCTGTATGTGGCCTCCAGGCTGTAGTTTGCTGGCATTCATTTTAGAAACTTCCTAATTTAAAAGCATTGGTAGTACAGCCCTGGAGATCTGCTTTAAGAATACAAACCCACATTACATGGTGTTCTGGAGATTAGTGGGGTTGGAAAGCTAAGAAAGGTGGAATACTTGGAGAAACAGATTCCAGCCATTTGTGGAAAACAGGGATCCACATCTGGGTGCTTTGGACATAAGAAAGGTGGGCAGTCTGAGAGACATCCTAACAGTGAAAGGGCTGCTAAAGGGGCAAGGATGCACAGAACTTGTTGCTCAGGAGAAAGGATAGGTGGACAAAATTGTATGGGTGCACTCTGCCCAGCAGGTTGGGAACTTTCAGAAGCTTCAGGCGCTCCATTCCCTGGCTGGCTACTCAGCTCTGAGGCTCCCCACTGTGATATACAGCCTGCTGTGCCTTCCTACTGGCCTGCCAGCACTGACTCACAAACCAGGAGTCCCTGCTCTGGTGTCAGGCCAGCCAGAGGGAGGCCCCACCTATGACAACTACAGATGCAAAGCACAGAGGCTTACACCTGTGTGCTCCAACCACTGGCTCTGACACTGGAGACAGGCACAGCTGCCAGGAAGCAGGAAAAAGCTCTTTCCTCCTGCCAGGCACAAGTGCTGCTCCCTTGCAGCACAACAGGGGCAGAGCAGCACCAGAGACTAGAGCTTCTGGCGACTAGAGGGCACCACAAAGAAATATGAAACATCAAAGTAAACAGGTTCAGACCAAAATCACAGAAACTCTAGAAAAATGGCCCAATGAAACTGAACTCACCAATCTTCCTGAAAGAGGGTGCAAAATAAAAATCATAAACATGCTTATGAAAGCACAGAAACATATTCAAGAACTCAGGGATGAATTTAAGATGGAGATCCAATCATTCGGAAATTCCATACCTGAAATGCAACATACAATGGAGGAATTTAAAGGCAGATTACATGTAGTAGAAGAGACAGTAAATGGAACAGAAATTAGAGAAGAGAAATACAAAGAAGATGAGGCACAGAGAGAAAAAACGATCTCTAAGAATGAAAGAATATTGAGAGAACTGTGTGACCAATCCAAACAGAACAATATTTGCATTATAGGTGTACCAGAAGAAGAAGAGATAAAAAAGGGTAGAAAATGTCTTTGAGAAGGTAATTGCTAAAAACTTCCCCAGTCCAGGGAAGGAGATTGTCTCTCAGGCCATGGTGATGCATAGATTTCCCAACACAAGGGACCCAAGGAAGACAACACCAAGAAATATAATAATTAAAATGGCAAAGATCAAGGATAGGGACAGACTTTAAAAAGCAGCTAGAGAGAGAAAAAAGTTCACATACAGAGTAAAACCCATCAGGCTATCATCAGACTTCTCAACAGAAACCTAACAGGCCAGAAGGGAGTGACATGATATATTTAATGCAATGAAACAGAAGGGTCTCAAACCAAGAATACACTACCCAGCAAGATTATCATTTAAATTTGAAGTCACGATCAAACAAATTCCAGATAAGCAAAAGCTGAGAGAATTTACCTCCCACAAACCACCTCTACAGTGTATTTTGGAGGGACTGCTATAGATGGAAGTATTCCTGAGGCTAAATAGCTGTCACCAAGGGAAATAACACCACATCAAAGAAAGTAGAATAATTAATTACTAAGCAGATGCAAAATCAAATCAACTGCCCCCAAAGTCAGTCAAGTGATAGACAAAGAGTACAGAATATGATACCCACTATATATAAAGAATGGAGGAGGAAAAAAAGGAGGAAAAAAAAAGAAACTTTAGGTTCTGTTTGTAATAGCATACTAAGTGATTTAATTTAGACTGTTAAATAGTAAGGGAATTACCCTTGAACCTTTGGTAACCATGAATCTAAGGCCTGCAATGGCAGTAAGTACATACCTATCAATACTTACCCTAAATGTAAATGGTCTAAATGCACCAATCAAATCACTGAATGGATAAAAAGACAAGACCTGTCTATTTGCTGCCTACTAGAGACTCACCTCAAACCTAAAGACATACACAGACTAAAAATGAAGAGATGGAAAAAGATGCATCATGCAATTAATAGGGAGAAAAAAGCAGGACTTGTGGTACTTGTATCAGAAAAAATAGACTTCAAAACAAAGAAAGTAACAAGAGACTAAGAAGGATATTACATAATGATAAAGGAATCAGTTCAACAAGAGGATATAACCATTATAAATATCTATACACCCAACACAGGAGCACATATATATGTGAGACAAATTCTAACAGAATTAAAGGGGGAAATAGAATGCAATGCACTCATTTTAGGAGACTTCAACACACCACTTACTTCAAAGGACAGATAAACCAGACAGAAAATAAGGAGACAGAGGCAAAGAACAACACATTAGAACACATGGACCTAACAGACACCTACAGAACACTCCATCCAAAAACAACAGGATACACATTCTTCTCAAGTACACATGGAACATTTTAAAGAATATGTCATACACCAGGCCACTAAAAGAGCCTCAGTATATTCAAAAAGAATGAAATTATACCAACCAGCTACTCAAACCACAAAGGTATGAAACTAGAAATAAACTATGCAAAGGAAAAAAAACCCCACAAATGCATGGAAGCTTAATGACATGCTCCTAAACAATCAATGGATCAATGACCAAGTAAAAACAGAGATCAAGCAAAATATGGAGACAAATGACAACAATAATTCAACACTGCAAAAAATCTGTGGGATGTAGCGAAGGCTGTCCTAAGAGGGAAGTATATTGCAATACAGGCTTACCCTCAGGAAAGAAGAACAATTCCATATGAACAGTCTAAACTCACAATTAACTAAGTTAGAAAAAGAAGAACAAATGAGGCCTAAAGTCAGCAGTAAAAGGGATATAATAAAGATCAGAGAAAAAATAAATAAAATTGAGTAGAATAAAACAATAGAAAAAAATAAATGAAAGCAGGAGCTGGTTCTTCAAGAAAATAAATAAAATAGATAAACCCTTAGCCAGACTTGTGAAGAAAAAAAGAGAATAACACATACACAGAATCAGAAATGAGAAAGGAAAAATCACTATGGAAAACACAGAAATACAAAGAATTATTAGAGAATACTGTGAAAAATTATATGCTAACAAACTGGATAACCAAAAAGAATTGGATAACTTTCTAGAAAAATACAACCTTCCAAGGCTGACCAGGAATGAATACACAGAAAATCTAAATAGACCAATTACAAGCAAGGAAATTGAATTGGTAATCAAAAACTACCTAAGAACAAAATCCCTGGACCAGTGGGTTTCACTGCTGAATTTTATCAAACATTTTGTGAAGACTTAATACCCAACCTCCTTAAAGATTTCCAAAAAATAGAAGAGGAGGGAATACTCCAAAACTCATTCTACAAGGCCAGCATCACTCTAATACAAAAACCAGGCAAAGACAACACAAGAAAAGAAAACTACAGACCAATATCCCTGATGAACATAGATGCAAAAATATTCAACAAAAAATTAGCAAACCGAATTAAAAAATACATAAAAAATATCATCCATCATGACCAAGTAGGGTTATTCCAGGGATGCAAGAATGGTACAACATTTGAAAATCCATCAACATCATCCACCACATCAACAAAAAGAAGGACAAAAAACCACATGATCATCTCCATAGATGCCAAAAGAGCATTTGACAAAATTCAACATCCATTCATGATAAAAACTCTCAACAAAATGAGTGTAGAAAGCAAGTACCTCAACATAATAAAGGACATATATGATAAACCCACAGCCAACATCATACTGAACAGTGAGAAGCTGAAAGGTTTTCCTATAAGATCAGGAACAAGACAAGGATGCCCACTCTCCTCACTTTTACTCAACATAGTTCTGGAGGTCCTAGCCGTGGCAATCAGACAACACAAAGAAATAAAAGGCATCCAGATTGGTAAAGAAGTTAAACTATCCCTGTTTGCAGGTGACATGATATTGTAAATAAAAATCCCTAAGAATCCCCTCCAAAACTACAAGATCTAATATCTGAATTCAGCAAAGTTGCAGGACATAAAATGAATACGCAAAAATCTGTGGCATTCCTATATACTAACAATGAACTAGCAGAAAGAGAAATCATGAAAATAATTCCATTCACAATTGCATCAAAAAGAATAAAATACCTAGGAATAAACCTAACCAAGGAAGTGGAAGACCTATACTCTGAAAACTCTAAGACACTCATGAGAGAAATTAGAGAAGATATCAATAAATTGAAACACATCCTGTGCTCATGGCAGGAAGAATTCATATAATCAAAATGGCCATCCTGCCTAAGCAATCTACAGATTGAATGCAATTCCTATCAAAATACCAACAGCCTTCTTCAACGAACTAGAGCAAACAGTTCTAAAATTCATATGGAACCACACTCTGAATAGCCAATGCAATCTTGAGAAAGAAGAATAAAGCATGGGGGATTATGCTCCCTGACTTCAAGCTCTACTACAAAGCCACAGTAATCAAGACAATTTGGTACTGGCATAAGAACACACCCATAGACTAATGGAATAGACTAGAGAGCCCAGATATAAACCCAAGCAGATATGGTCAATTAATATACGATAAAGGAGCCATGGATATACAATGCGTTAATGACAGCCTCTTCAACAGCTGGTGTTGGCAAAACTGGACAGCTACATGTGAGAGAATGAAACTGGATTACTGTCTAACCTCATACGCAAAAGTAAACTTGTAATGGATCAAAGACTTGAATGGAAGTCATGAAGCCATAAAACTCTTAAAAGACCACATATGCAAAAATCTCTTGAATATAAACATGAGCAAGTTTTTCCTGAACACATCTCCTCGAGCAAGGAATACAAAAGCAAAAATGAACAAGTGTAACTACGTACAGCTAAAAAGCTTCTGTACAGCATAGGACAGCATCAGTAGAACAAAAAGGCATCCTGCAGTATGGGAGAATATATTTGTAAATGACATATCTGACAAGGGATAACATCCAAAATATATAAAGCACTCAGATGCTTCAATACCCAGAAAGCAAATAACCCTATTAGAAAATGGGTGGAGGATATGAACAGACACTTCTCCAAAGAAGAAATTCAGATGGCCAACAGGCTATGAAAAGATGCTTCACATCGCTAATTATCAGGGAAATGCAAATTAAAACCACAATGAGATATCACCTCACACCAGTTAGGATGGCCAAAGTCGAAAAGAGTAGGAACAACAAAGGCTGGCAATGATGTGAAGAAGGGGGAACCCTCCTACACTGCTGGTGCAAATGTAAACTAGTTCAACCATTGTGGAAAGCAATATGAAGGTTCCTCAAAAAACTCAAAATAGAAATACCATTTGACCCAGGAATTCCACTCCTAGGAATTTACCCAAAGAAAATGATTTCTCAGATTCAACAACTTATGCACCCCTACGTTTATTGTAGCACTATTTACAATAGCCAAGGTATGGAAGCAACCTAAGTGTCCATCAGTAGATGAATGGGTAAAGAAGATGTGGTACATACACAATGGAATATTATTCAGCCATAAGAAAGAAAGAAATCCTACCATTTGCAAGAAGCTGGTTGGAGGTAGAGGGTATTATGCTCAGTGAAATAAGTCAAGCAGAGAAAGACAAATACCAAATGATTTACCTCCTTTGTGGAGTAAAATAACTTCAGTAAAGTAAAACTGAAGGAACAAAATTGCAGGGACTAGTGGGTACCAAAGGGGAGGGGTAGGGAAGGCCAGGTGGGGAGGGAGAGAGAAGGGGATTGTGGGGTATCATGATTAGTGCACACGGTGTTTGTGGGGTCATGGGGAAGACAGTGTAGCACAGAGAAGACAAATAGGGATTCTGTGGCATCTTACTACACTGATGGACAGTGACTGCAATGTGGTATGGGGGTAGACTCGATAAGGGTGAATGTAGCAACCACATTGTTTTTATTGTGAAACCTTCATAAGAGTGTGTATCAATGACACCTTAATTTTAAAAAAGTGAAAAGGAAAAAAAATTATCATGAACATGTTTTCAAGGGCCTTGTAAAAAAAATGGGCCATTATTTGTTAGCATCTCTGATAATTGTAGTTAAATGGGCCTTTAAAAAAAGGCACAGGTAAATTTTTTACATTGTGCAAGAACTCAGGGAATATTGCTCAAGTGAGCCTGTACTAATGAGTCTCCTAGAGGAAGAGCTTCAGACAATCAAATGATTAGAGAGTCATTGACATAAGAACTAGTGTTAAATATTAATGGTTCTTTTTGAACCAAAGCTGAATGAAGTGAAAGGAGATAGATTATAGTATGTAATAGCTACATGATCTGACAATGTAAATATAACATTATTAAGAAGTACAGAGAGAATGGGGATAATGTAAGCAAAAAATTCTTTGAAATATAATTTCAGTAATCATAATTTGGTGGTGGTAGTGGTTCTGTATCACTTTCATGTAACTTGTGCATGAATAAAGTAGATCAGGCAAATGAGTAGTTATAGGATATTCTACCACCCCCTGTGTCCTTAAGATTGAATCTTTATGTGGAAAGGAGATACAGTTGAAATACGATTATCAGGATGACTCTTACTTTTGGAGACAAGCTGGGGACTATTGAAAGGAAAGGAGTGCCACACAGCAGCAATTCACCGGAGAAATCCGCTTTATTAGGGAAAGGTGCTGGGTATAGGAAGGGGCATGGGGTGATTGTGGTGTTACTTCTACGGAGATGGTGGCTATTGGCTAGGTGCTGGGATTGGGAGGGGGGCGAGAGGTGATTGGGCTTCAGGTGGCGCGGGCGGGAACCGAGGACCACCCCCCCTCCCACCCCCCTAGCCCCCCACCCCAGAAGCCGGAAGTTTGCCATCTTACTGGTGGGGGCCCTTCAACTATGATTAAGTTGGGCCATAAGGATGATCTTCTAAGATGTCTGGCAAAGTTCTAGTGCATGACCTGGGTGGTTGCCATACGACTGTTCACTATATTTTACTAAGCTATAAAAATGTGTTTCTCCTAAAAATAATTATACATATAAATTATTGGCTAGAGAAATGCTTAAATTAATTTGTGGTTGATGAATGCACTTCAAATGGTGCAGTTCCTCAAAGAGTCAAACATATGACCCAGCAATTCGACTCTTAGGTATGTATATACTCAAGAGGTAAGTGAAAACATGTCAACATGAAAACTTGTACACAAATGTTTACAGCAGCATTATTCATAATAGCCAAAAAGTGGAAACAATACAAATGTCCATCAACTAATGAATGGATAAATAAAATGTAGTAAGTCTGTAGAATACAATTTTTTTAAATTAAAATATCATTGATATACAACCTTATGATGGTTTTACATAACAGTGGTTTCAACATATAGAATACAATGTTATTCAGCAATAAAAAGGAATGATGTACTGATGCATGCTACAACATGTATTATCCTTGGAAATAGTATGTTAAGCGAAAGAAGCCAGTCAAATACCACAATGTATAAGATTCCGTTTGTATGAAGGTGGTTGCTTAGGTCTGGGGAGAGGTGGGAGATTTGAGGAATGAAAACTAATGGGTACGGAGACAAAAAATGTTCTAAAATTATATTGTACTAATGGTTGCACAGCCCAGAGAACATTCTAAAACCTGAACTGTATACTTTAAACACAATAAACTGCATAGTACATCAAAACAAAAATAAGAAAATAAAAACATTGGTAGTTAACACACACGCACACTGTTCTTCGGATAACCAGCTCTGCTGGAGGTTGAACGGAAAAGGCAAACCCTCAAAAGCATGTTTTTACTATACTGACTTTAGTCACAGCAACATCAACCCCGTGGACCGTGAGTCTGTTTATCCAGTGAGTGAGACAGTTGGGTTGTACGGCCAAACCAGCGCAACCCCACGAGAGAAGAAATCGGCAGACTGCAATGGGCTGCGCGGGAGCCCTGGCACCGCCCTCGCGGCTCAGACCCAAAGCATCCCTAAGCGGCGCCGCCGCCCTGGGCCGGGCTTCCCTGGCCGGTTGCCAGGCGGCGCAGACGCACTGGTTGCGTCTCCCCACCAATCTCGACCCTCGACGCGTTCCGTTCGTGCGCAGAGGAGCCGGGCGGAAGGCGAGGCAGCTCGGCGGGCAGGGGCTGCGACGCGCCGACCAGCTGGGCCCAGCGACGGCGCGGATGGCGGACTCGCGGCTCTTCCGCGTGGCCGAGGAGCGCAGCGGCCACTGCGCCGTGGTGGACGGAAACTTCCTCTACGTGTGGGGGGGCTACGTGGTAAGGGGAAGAGGCGGGCGGGGCGGACTCGCGCCGGGAGGCCGTCCGGCCCGAGGGGACGCCGAGCGCCCGCCCACGCCGGCTCGGGGCGAGCGCCTGTCACGGCCCGGGTCCGCTCGCTCACGGCGTCCGCGGCGCCCCGCCCGCCCCTCCGTCGTTGGTCGCTCTCCCAGCCCCCCAGCGGCTTGATGCCGCGCCGCCGTTGCTTCCACTGTGACAGCCTCACACCCGGGTCCTGGGGCTCTTCTCACCTCCATCCTCTCCACCCCCGCCGCTGTCCAAAGCCCGGGTTTGCCCAGCACAGTCAGTTACTGCGCGATGGTCATCTCTAAATGGTTGGCACAGAGTAGAAAGCACGCTATGCTGTATTATTTAATCAATCATTCCTTATTGTCACCGCGCGACTCGAAATAAAATGCCGAAATTACTGAAGCACTTAAATGTCTCTGAGCAGATTTGCCGGCATTTCTTCACCAATGGGAATTACCAATTTTTTCGAGTCTCAGACTCAGCAAAATATACTAGAGTATTATGCTTAACAACTTTTATTATAAATGGAGGCATTTGTTTTGTTTCTATAACCATAGGATTCTAAAATCAAGGCTTCTAAAGCTGGAAAACAGTTGAGGAATATATACCAGCCCGTTTAGTTGACCGATGGCGGTGGCGGGGTGGGGGTGGGGGGGAACGCCATCTGGAAGTTTTGCTGGAAGTAGAACCTACATTTGTTGACTGTCTCAATACTGTGTGTGATGTGACAGATGTAACATGACTGAATCACTCACTGAAATAAAGTACATACTGTCTACTTTAAATGATTCTCAGATCCAAGTTGGTTTTTGTTCTGTGTGTTTATTTTTAACTTGGTGCAGTGTCAGTGCAGGAAAAGTAGAATTTACCTTTGAGTGCCTACTATACCTAGCATGTTCTAGGAGCTCTCATATCCCTAATCTTATATAATCATTACCATACCTTGTAAGGTAAGTGTATCTCCATTTGAAAAATAAGGACGATGTGTAATGAGAGTGAGTAACTTTAATTTGACCTCTAGTTATATTGGATTTCCAGAGGCCAGTTTTTTCTGATAAGTTAGGTGACTGTGCTTTCTTAATGTCTAATATTTCTACCTTTTGTTCTTGGTGGAAAGTAGGTATAATAATGGTTTTATGCAGAAGATTGCTTTTGAACTCTGCCACTTGAAGATGTAGGAGTGCCAAACTTCATCTACCATATTGATTCCTGATATTGGAGAAGTTCAGTGAAATAAATTTTTCATTTAAAATAGTAATCTCTAATATCTTGTATCTGGTGATAGTATAGATTTCTTCTGGACCCATAAATGAAATGTCTGAATTTTTTGTATCGCATTTTAATCTTGGAAATTATAAAATTCATAAGATTCCAGGTCTTCTTCAGGCAGCATCAATGTATAGAAATCCTTCTCTGTACTACTTACTGATCTGAGCGTATACTGTTATAAGAACCACCCTCGAAAATAACCACACAGACTTAAACTGAGTCTCCTACTTTTTAAATCCCAGGGATTATCGGCAGTTAAAATATGTTGAAGGCATAAGAGGAAGGAAAGGGAGGGTGGAAGGCAAAAAAGAAAACATTACAAGTCATGAGAAGTAGAGTCCTTCCAAAAATTGTTTTATTCAGATCCTTCTGAACAGAAAATAGCTTAAAGGTCTTGGAATCTGGAGGTAATGCAGTAGTCTGAATAGTGATCAGACGATTCCAGATTATATATTCCAATCACAGTTTTCCCCCTAACAAAAACAATGTGTGTTAACATATCCTAAAACTTGAATGGTCTACAGATATCTGTCTAAATAACTTACTACTCTATTGTCCTACATATTCTATAGGACATTGAATATGAAAACAGCCCTACCTCTAGAGGTGAAAGTGGCAATGCTGAGAAAGTTAAGTGGTAAATTCTACTTGGTGCCAGAATATTCTTTTGCTCTGGTTCTTCAATATCCTCTCCGCTTTACTGAAATTCATACAAACTTAGTGCTGCTGCTAGGAACATTTAAAAATTGTGAGTTGTTTTCCCAAATTTTGGAGGAAAAAACATAGTGTTTAAGCACATTTGCAAATGAGAGCTGTCTTCTTAGGGCTTAATCACATCAATAGTTTTATTTCCATAATAAAATTGATGTAATATATTTTGCCCTGAATTTATAGATAATATCTGCATAAATATGCTTAACTACATATTTATGTTTTGGATATGGACTTAAAGGGAAGAAGGATCAATTTAGAAATTGTTTGAAAAGAAGATGGGAGGCTTACAGTGTCAGATATTAAAACATCACAATACTATAATAATTAAATTAGTGCTCCTGATGCAAGTTGAGATAGCATGATGGAATGGAAGAGAAATTACATAAACAGGCAAGCATACAAGACTTTTGTATTTAAAAGGTAACATTTCAATTCTAGAAAAACAATTTATTCAGTAAATAATCCAGGGATGGCTGGAAGAAAATGATAGTGTAACCTTAGGATTGAAGAGTTAAATGTAGAAAAATTAAGTTATATAATACTAGAAGAAAATATGTGACTCTTGTAAAATCTCGAGTTGGGAAATTAAAACTGAATTGGGAAAAACTATAAAGGAAAGAGATTAAACTTCAAAAAAACCCCTGTGCTTTTTAAACACCATAAAGTGCTTTTTAAACAACCTAGTAAAGTGAAAAGACAAATTTCAAACTGGGGGAAGTATTTGCAACAGATATGTTAGGCAAAGGTCCTGTAATAGAGAATATCTCCATTGAAAAATGAGCAATGGATTTGCACAAGAAATACAAATATATGAATCAAACCTGGCTGAAAATAACAATGAGATTTTCTCCAATTTGCAGATATTAAAAAGGATTTTTAAAAAATTTTTTTGAGAGGGCAGCTCTCATATTTATTGATCAAATGGTTGTTAACAACAATAAAATTCTGTATAGGGTAGTCAATGCTCAATGCACAATCATTAATCCACCCCAAGCCTAATTCTCGTCAGTCTCCAATCTTCTGAAGCATAACGAACAAGTTCTTACATGGTGAACAAATTCTTACATAGTAAATAAGTTCTTACATGGTGAACAGTACAAGGGCAGTCATCACAGAAACTTTCGGTTTTGATCACGCAATCAGGTCAAATATGAATATTTGTTTGATTTTTATACTTGATTTATATGTGGATCCCACATTTCTCCCTTTATTATTATTATTATTATTTTTATTTTTAATAAAATGCTGAAGTGGTAGGTAGATGCAAGATAAAGGTAGAAAATATAGTTTAGTGTTGTAAGAGAGCAAATGTAGATGATCAGGTGTGTGCCTGTAGACTATGTGTTAATCCAAGCTAGACAAAGGCATTAAAACATCCACAGATGCAGAAGATTTCTCTCAAAACGGGGGATGAGGTTCTAAGCCTCCCCTCTCTTGATCCCCAATTTCTCACCTGATGGCCCCTCTGTGACTGTGCCTGTCCTAGGTTGTTCCTCCCTTGAGGAATCTTACCCATCTCTGGCTAACCAGTCATCTTCCGGGGCCATACAGGGAGATGTAAAGTTGGTAAGTGAGAAAGAAGCCATATTGTTTGAAAAGGTTAGCTTTTTACTTCTTTGCAGATTTATGCCCTGTGGCTTCTATGCCCAGCATTTGTCTTGAGTAAAAAGGATTTTTGAGAGGAGAATGGGGAAATGAATTATTCATACACTGGTAATGGGAGCACAAATTTGTGAAAACTTTTTGAGGAGGAATTTATCAATGTGTATCAAAAGCCTTAAGTGTATATTCTCTAACCTCATAGTTCCACTTTATTCATAGATGGTTACATAGTCCATCTACGTCATATAGAAAACATTTATTCTTTTTAGATGCCCAGAATTTGAACCTCCTTTCTCTATTTGTAGTATCCCCCACCGAGTAAGTCTTGCTGGGATATTTATTTTAGTTGTCTATCTCCTACCTACCCCAATGGAATGTAAATTAGATAGATAGGAGGCTAGCTTTCCAGCTTTCTTCCTGATTCTGTGAGCTACTTAATATTCATATCTTAACATTTTATTCTCTTAATTTTTCAATTTGAAATGTATGTACAAAAGAATGTGTAAAGTAAGTATCATTTAAAAGTCAACAGGTTTAACTTCCAGATTTAAGAAATCAACTAGAACCAATACCTTAGAAGCTTCCTGTTTATCCTTCACTGATAACATTGCTCCTCCTACCCCAGCAGAGTGCCACTCTTTATTTCTTATTAATCATTCTTTTCTTTATAGTTCTACCACCCATGCATCTATCTCTAAATAATATATTATTTGATTTTGGAATCATAGCATTTGTTTTCTTTGATGATTTAATTTTTATAGTCAACATTATGTATTTTAGAATCACATATTGCTTGTATTGAGCTAGTGTGCCCTTGTATGGCTGTACATGTTTTTACTTAGTGTATATTCTGATTGGTCAGTTTCTATGCTGCCTAGTTAGTAAATACTTTTAAAATCACCCCTCGATTCATTCATTTAATGTGCGCCCTGTATAATAATCTTTCATGTGAAATTACTGCTATTTATCCATTCCACTATTGATGAATATTTGAATGTTTCTTTTTTAGAATTATAAGCAATGCTACATTGAGCATCTTATAACATGTCTGATTACACATGCACAAGGGCATGTACGCTCTCTAAGGCATATACCAAGGAATGGAAAACTGGGTCATTTGGTACACAGATCTCCAACTTTACTTGGAAATGTCACTGTTGCAAAAATATTTCTATCAATTTACACTCCCAGCAGCCTCTTCCTTGCTTCACATCTTTGACATGTCATACCATCTGGCCTTAAAATTTCTGCCAACCCAGCGAGTATGATGTGATGTTTCATTGTGGTTTTTGTTTGCTTTTCCTTGATTACTAATAAAGTTGAATGTCTTTTCATAGCTTTATGGACTGTATTTTCCTCTTCTGTAAAAATGCTGATTCATGTCTTTTGCTCATTTGTCTACTGTATTCTTTTTCTTTTTACACATTTATAGGAATTTTTAAAATACAATTTTAAGAGTCTAATATGTCTTCCCAGGGTGTAGCTTGTCTTTGTACATTTTTTGATTGTCTTTTGTTCAGCAGAAGTACTTAATTTTAATGTGATTTCAATCTTTTCCTTAATGCTTTGTGCTTTCTTCATTTTAAGAAATCTTTTCAATGTGGAGATCATAAACTCTCCCATATTGTCTTCTAAACAATTTTCTGTTTTGCCTTCCATGTTTAAATCTTCTTTGTAATCTGAATTTTTTGTTTGGCTTAAGGTAGGGATCCAATTTCATTATATTTTTTATTTGGATAACTGGTTGTCCTTGTATCATATATATATAATAGTCCCCCTTTCGCCTAACATGCAAACAGTCTGTCACGCATCAAGTTGTTGTGTATGTGTGATCTGTTTCTAGTTCTCTGTTCTGTTCAGTTGGTCTGTTTATTCTTGTGACAGACCACATTATCTAAATTACAACAGCTTCATTAGGAGTCTAACTGTTGGGTAGTAACAGCCTCATCCCCACTCTATCTTGTTCTTGTTTTGGTTATTTAGGGCCTTTTGTTATTTTGTATAATTTTCTCTACTTTTAAAAATTGTACTAAAATATATAAAACATATAATTTGCCATTTAACTATAGGTTAGTGTACAATTCAGTGGCATTAGTTATATTCACAGTGTTGTACAATGTTACCACTGTCTAGTTACAAAACTATTACTCCAGTCAAACTCTGTACCCATATTCAGTAATACTCTGTCCCTCCTTCCCCGAGTCCCTGGTAACTTCTACTTTTTCTGTCTTAATGCATTCGCCTTTTTTCTGTCCATATCTAAATGGAATCATACAGTGTTTGCCTTTCTTAGTCTGGCTCATTTAGCATAATGTTTTCAAGTTCCGTCTGTGTTCTAGTAGTGTCAGAGCTTCATTGTGTTATGGCTGAGTAAGATTAAATTGTATACATAGACCAACCACGTTTTGTTTATTCATCTGCTGATGGGACACGGGTTCTTACCAACTTTTGTGTATTGTGAATAATGCTGCTGTGAAGATGGCCATACAAGTATCTGAGCCCCTATTTTCAATTCTTTTGGATACTTAACAGCAGAATTGCTGGGTTATATGGTTTGTCTACATCGAACTTTTAGAGGAGCTGCGAAATTGTTTCCCACAGTGCTTTCTCATTTGTATAAACTTTGGAATCGGAGTGTTAAATAACGTACACGTAAGGATTTTATGTTACCGTATTGAATATTTAGATTATTTGAGGATAATAGACATGTTATGAAATTGAGTCTTCTAATCCAATTATGTATCCCTATCTATATATTCAGGACTTTTAATGTCTTTCAATAAAGTTTTACAGGGATCTTGGCATGTCTTTTGTTGAGTTTATTCTTAGCTTCCTATTTTTTATTTCTATTTGCTAGCTTTTTAAAATCTAAATTTCCTGATGGTTGCTGCTGTTTTGAAATGCAATTGACCTTTGAATACTTTTGATTCTGGCAAGCTTTTTGAACTTACATTAATTCTTAGAATTCATCTGTAAATTTTCTTTTTATTTTCTATGTACATAGTTAATATCATCTACAACTGATGATAGTTTAGTTACTTCCATTCCAGCCTTTATCCTTTGAATTTCCTTTTCTTTACTGAACTGGTAGAATTAAAATACAGTGTTAAATAGAGTACTTTTTTTTGTTCCTAAACTCAGTGCAATTATTTTCAACTATTAACCATTAAGTTTGATGCTTCTTTTAGGGTTTCATTTGTTTGTTTGTTGTGGGTGGCCTTTTTCAAATTAAGGATGTTCCCTTCTATCTGATTTTCATGAATGAATGTTCAATTTTGGAAATTGGTTTTCTGTATTGTACTGAAATAATCATGTTTTTTTCTCCAAATCTCTTAATGTGATGATTTATATTAATAGTTTTGTAATATTAAATCAAGTTGCATTCCTTGGATGAAATAGAAGGTTTTAATACCTTTTGATATTGGATCCTGTTTGCGAATTTTTTAAATGATTTTTACATTTATGGTCATAACTGGATTGGATAGTGTTCCTTCTTTCATATTCTGAAATAGTATTTGTAAGATAGAATCATTTGTTTGAATGTTTGGAAAAACTAATGTGTAAAGCCTGTGGGGGAGGTTTTCAGTTTCTGAATCAGTATATTTATTTATTTATTTTATTTCTCTATCATTAATGTACAATTACATAAATCACATTTTGGTTACTAGAATCCCCCTATTATAAAGTCTCCACCACATACCCCATGACAATCACTGTCCATCAGTGTAGTAAGATGCTATAGATTCACTACTTGTCTTCTCTGTGATATACTGCCTTCCCCATGTACCTGCCCTACATTATATGTGCTAATTGTCATGCTCCTTTTTCCCCCTTGTCCCTCCCGTCCCACCCATCCTCCCCAATCCCTTTCCCTTTGGTAAATGTTAGTCCATCCTTGGGTTCTGTGATTCTGCTGCTGTTTTGTTTCTGCAGTTTTTGCTTTGTTCTTATGCTCCACAGATGAGTGAAATCATTGGGTACTTGTCTTTCTCTGCCTGGCTTATTTCACTGAGCATAATACCCTCTAGTTCCATCCACGTTGTTGCAAATGGTAGGATTTGTTTTCTTCTTGTGGCTGATTAGTATTCCATTGTGTATATGTACCACATCTTTATGTATTCATCTGCTGATGAACACTTAGGTTGTTTCCATTTGTTGGCTATTGTAAATAGTGCTGTGATAAACATAGGGGTGCATATGTCTTTTTCAAACTGGGCTGCTGCATTCTTAGGGTAAATTCCTAGAAGTGGAATTCCTGGGTCAAATGGTATTTCTATTTTCAGTTTTTTGAGGAACCTCCATGCTGCTTTCCACAATTGTAGAACTAATTTACATTCCCACCAGCAGTGTAGGAGGGTTCCCCTTTCCCCACATCCTCGACAACATTTGTTGTTGTTTATCTTTTTGGATGTTGGCCATCCTAACTGGTATAAGGTGATATCTCATTGTGGGTTTTTTTTCCAAATTTTTTTATTTTGATATCATTAATGTAAAATTACTTGAACAACATTATGGTTACTAGACTCCCCCCATTATCAAGTACACCCCACATGCCCCATTACAGTCACTGTCTATCAGCGTAGTAAGATGCTACAGAATTACTACTTGTCCTTGCTGTATATACACCGCCTTTCCCGTGTTCCCACCCCCCTACATTATATGTGCTAATCGTGATGCCCCATTTTCCCCCTTATCCCTCCCTTCCCACCCATCGTTCCCAGTCCCTTTCCCTTTGGTAACTGTTAGTCCATTCTTGGATTCTGTGAGTCTGCTGCTGTTTTGTTCCTTCAGCTTTTTCTTTGTTCTTATACTCCACAGAAGAGTGAAGTCATTTGATACTTGTCTGTCTACTCCTGGCTTATTTCACTGAGCATAATACCCTCTAGCTCCATCCATGTTGTTGCAAATGGTAGGATTTGTTTTCTTCTTATAGCTGAATAATATTCCATTGTGTATATGTACCACCTCTTCTTTATCCATTCATCTGCTGATGGACACTTAGGTTGCTTCCATTTCTTGGCTGTTGTAAATAGTGCTGCAATAAAAATAGGGGTGCATATATTCTTTCAAACTGGGCTGCTGCATTTTTAGGGTAAATTCCTAGGAGTTGAATTCCCAGGTCAAATGGTATTTCTATTTTTAGTTTTTTGAGGAACCTCCATACTGCTTTCCACACGGTTGAACTAGTTTACATTTCCACCAGCAGTGTAGGAGGGTTCCCCTTTCTCCACATACTTGCCAGTATTTGTTGTTGTTTGTCTTTTGGATGTAGACCATCCTAACTGGTGTGAGGTGATATCTCATTGTGGTTTTAATTTGCATTTCTCTGATGATTAGCGATGTGGAGCATCTTTTCGTGTGTCTGTTGGCCATCTTGGCCATCTGAATTTCTTTGGAGAAGTGTCTGTTCGGCAACTCTACCCATTTTTAATTGGATTATTTGCTTTTTGTTTGTTGAGGTTTGTGAGTTCTTTATGTAATTCGGATGTCAACCCCTTATCAGATATGTCATTTAGGAATATATTCTCCCATACTGTTAGGATGTCTTTTTGTCCTACTGATGATATCCTTTGCTGTACAGAAGCTTGTTAGTTTGATATAATCCCACTTGTTCATTTTTGCTTTTGTTTCCCTTGTCTGGGGAGATATGTTCATGAAAAAGTTGCTCTTGTTTATGTCCAAGAGACTTTTGCCTACATTTTTTTTCTAAGAGTTTTATGGTTTCATGACTTACATTCACGTCTTTGATACATTTTGAGTTTACCTTTGTGTATGGGGTTAGACAATGATCCAGTTTCATTCTCTTACATGTAGCTGTCCAGTTTTGCCAACAACAGCTGTTGAAGAGGCTGTCATTTCCCAATTGTATATCCATGGCACCTTTCTCATATATTAATTGACCATATATGCTTGGGTTTATATCTGGGCTCTGTAATTGTTCCATTGGTCTATGTGTGTGTTCTTGTGTGCCAGTACCAAATTGTCTTGATTACTGTGGCTTTGTAGTAGAGCTTGAAGTCAGAGAGTGTAATTCCCCCTGCTTTATTCTTCCTTCTAAGGATTGATTTGGCTATTTGGGTTCTTTTGTGGTTCCATATGAATTTTAGAACTATTTTCTCTAGTTCGTTGAAGAAGGCTGTTGGTATTTTCATATGGATTGCATTGAATCTGTAGATTGCTTTAGGCAGGATGGCCATTTTGACAATATTAATTCCTCCTATCCGTGAGGAAGGAATGTGTTTCCATTTATTGGTGCCTTCTTTAATTTCTCTCATGAGTGTCTTGTAATTTTCAGACTGTAGGTATTTTACTTCCTTGGTTAAGTTTATTCCTTGGTATTTTATTCTTTTTGACACAATTGTGAATGGAATTGTTTTCCTGATTATTTCTCTTTCTGCTAGTTCATCGTTAGTGTATAGGAATGCAGCAGATTTCTGTGTATTAATTTTGTATCATGCAGCTTTGCTGAATTCAGATATTAGATCTAGTAGTTTTGGAGTGGACTCTTTAGGGTTTTTTATGTACAATATATATATCATGTCCTCTGCAAACAGGGACAGTTTGACTTCTTCTTTACCAATTTGGATGCCTTTTATTTCTTTGTGTTGTCTGATTGCTGTGGCTAGGACCTTCAGAACTATGTTGAATAACAGTGGGGAGAGTGGGCATCCTTCTCTTGTTCCCGATCTTAAAGAAAATGCTTTCAGCTTCTCGCTGTTAAGATGTTGGCTGTTGGTTTGTCATGTATGGCTTTTATTATGTTGAGGTACTTGCCCTCTATAGCCATTTTGTTGAGAGTTTTTATCATGAATGGATATTGAATTTTGTCAAATGCTTTTTCAGCATCTATGGAGATGATCATGTGGTTTTTGTCCTTCTTTTTTTGATGTGGTGGATGATGTTAATGAATTTTCACATGTTGTACCAACCTTGCATCCCTGGAATAAATCCTACTTGTTCATGATGGATGATATTTTTTATGTATTTTTTAATTTGGTTTGCTAATATTTTGAGTATTTTTGCATCTGTGTTCATGAGGGATATTGGTCTGTAATTTCCTTTTTTTGTGGTATATTTGCCTGGTTTTGGTATTAGAGTGATGCTGGCCTTGTAGAATGAGTTTGGGAGTATACCTTCCTCTTCTAGTTTTTTGAAATCGTTAAGGACGATGGGTATTAGGTCTTCACTAAAGGTTTGATAAAATTCAGGAGTGAAACCATGTGGTTCAGCAGTTTTCTTCTTTGGTAGTTTTTTGATTACCAATTCAATTTCCTTGCTGGTAAGTGGTCTATTTGGACTTTCTGTTTTTTCCTGGGTCAGCCTTGGAAGGTTGTATTTTTCTAGAAAGTTGTCCATTTCTTCTAGGTTATCTAGTTTGTTAGCATATAATTTTTCTTAGTATTCTCTCATAATTCTTTGTGTTTCTGAGGTGTCTGTACTGATTTTTCTTTTCTCATTTCTGATTCTGTTTATGTGTGTAGACTCTCTTTTTTTCTTGACAAATCTTGCTCAGCATTTATCTATTTTGTTCATTTTCTCAAAGAACCAGCTCCTGCATTCATTGAGTCTTGTTACTGTTTTATTCTTCTCCATTTTATTTATTTATGTTCTAATCTTTATTATGTCCCTCCTTCTACTGACTTTGGTCCTCATTTGTTCTTCTTTTCCTAGTTTCTTTAATTGTGAGTTTAGATTGTTCTTTTGGGATTGTTCTTCTTTCCTGAGGAGGCCTTTATTGCGATATACTTCCCTCTTAGCATAGCCCTCGCTGCATCCCACAGAATTTGCAGTGTTTAATTACTGTTGTCATTTGTCTCTATATATTGCTTGATCACTGTTTTTATTTGGTCATTGATCCATTGATTACTTAGGAGCATGTTATCAAGCCTCCATGTGTTTGTAGGCTTTTTCATTTTCTTTGTGTAGTTTATTTCTAGTTTCATACCTTTGTGATCTGAGAAGCTGGTTGGTACAATTTCAGTCTTTTTGAATTTACTGAGGCTCTTTTTGTGGCCAAGTATATAATCTATTCTTGAAAATGTTCCATGTGCAGTTGAGAAGAATGTGTATTCTGTTGCTTTGGGGTGGAGTGTTCTGTAGATGTCCGTGAGGTCTATCCGTTCTAATATGTTGTTCAGTGCCTGTGTCTCCATCCTTATTTTCTGTCTGGTTTATCTGTCCTTTCGAGTGAGTGGTGTGTTGAAGTCTCCCAAAAGGAATGCATTGCACTATATTTCCCCCTTTAATTCTGTTAGTATTTGTCTTACATATATACATACTCCTGTGTTGGGTGCATAGGTATTTACAATGGTTATATCCTCTTGTCGAACTGACTCCTTTATCATTATGTAATGACCTTCTCTGTCTCTTGTTACTTTCTTTGTTTTAAAGTCTGTTTTTTCTGATACAAGTACCACAACTCCTGCTTTTTTCTCCCTATTAGTTGCATGAAATATCTTTTTCCATACTTTCACTTTTAGTCTGTGTAAGTCTTTTGGTTTGACGTGAGTCTCTTGTAGGCAGCATATAGATGGGTCTTGTTTTTTTATCCATTCAGTGACTCTATGTCTTTTGATTGGTGCATTCAGACCATTTACATTTAGGGTGACTATCGATAGGTATGTACTTATTGCCACTGCAGACTTTAGATTTGTGGTTATGAAAGGTTCAAGGGTAATTCCCTATCTAACAGTATAATTTAACTCACTTAGTAGGCTACTACAAATACAACCTAAAGGTTCTTTTTTTTCTTTCCTCCTTTTTCTTCTTCCTTCATTCTTTATATAATGGGTATCATATTATGTATTCTTTGTCTATCACTTGACTGAATTAATTGTTCTACTTTCTTTGCTTGGTATTATTTCCCCTGGTGACAGCTGTTTAGCCTCAGGAATACTTCCATCTATAGCAGTCCCTCCAAATTGCACTGTAGAGGTGGTTTGTGGGAGGTAAGTTCTCTCAGCTTTTGCTTATGTGGAAATTGTTTAATTGCGACTTCAAATTTAAATGATAATCTTGCCGGATAGTGTATTCTTGGTTCGAGGCCCTTCTGTTTAATTGCATTAAATATATCATGTCATTCTCTTCTGGCCTGTAAGGTTTCTGTTGAGAAGTATGATAATAGCCTGATGGGTTTTCCTTTGTATGTGAACTTTTTTCTCTCTCTAGCTGCTTTTTAAAGCCTGTCCCTATCCTTGATCTTTGCCATTTTAATTATTATATTTCTTGGTGTTGTCTTCCTTGGATCCCTTGTGTTGGGAGATCTGTGCACCTCCATGACCTGAGAGACTATCTCCTTCCCCGGATTGGGGAAGTTTTTAGCAATTACCTCCTCAAAGACATTTCCTATCTCTTTTTCTCTCTTTTTCTTCTTCTGGTATACCTATAATGAGAATATTGTTCCGTTTGGATTGGCACAGTTCTCTCAATATTCTTTCATTCTTAGAGGTCATTTTTTCTCTCTGTGCCTCATCTTCTTTGTATTCCTCTTCTCTAATTTCTGTTCCATTTACCGTCTCTTCTACTGCATCTAATCTACTTTTAAATCCCTCCATTGTATTTTGCATTTCAGATATGAAATTTCTTTGTGACTGAATCTCCATCTTAAATTCATCCTGAGTTCTTGAATATTTTTCTGTACTTTCATGAGCATGTTTATGATTTTTATTTTGAACTCTCTTTCAGGAAGATTGGTGAGTTCAGTTTCATTTGGCTCTTTTCCTGGGGTTTGTGAGATTTTGGTCTTAACCAGTTTCCTTTGATGTTTCGTATTTCTATGTGGCACCCTCTAGTGTCCAGAAGCTCTAGTCTCTGGAGCTGCTCAGTCCCTGGAGTGAGGTTGGGAGTTGCAGGAGAGCTGCGCTGGTGCCTGGGTGAAGAAAAGAGCTGTTCCCTGCTTCCTGGCTGCAGTGCCTGTCTCCACTGTCAGAGCCAGTGGTCGGAGCACACAGGTTTAAGCCTCTGTGGTTTGCGTCTGTAGCTGGCATAGTTGGGGCCTCCCTCTGGCTGGCCTGACACCAGGGAAGGGACTCCTGGTTTGGTTTGTGAGCCAGTGCCGGCAGGCCAGTAGGAAGGCACAGCAGGCTGTATATCACAGTGGGGAGCCTCAGAGCTGAGTAGCCAGCCAGGGGAATGGAGCGCCTGAAGCTTCTGAAAGTTCCCAACCTGCTGGGCAGAGTGTGCCCAGGCAAACTTGTCCACTTATGCCTTCTCCCTGCAACAATCTCCCTGCAAATCTCACCCCTTAAGCAGCCCTCTCGCTGCTAGGTGCTCTGAGACCACCTGCCTTTCCTTTGTCCAAGAGCAGCCAGATGTGGTTCCCTGTTTTCCACAAACAGCTGGAATCTCAGTCTCTCCAAGTATTCCACTTGTCTTAGCTTTCCAACCCCACCAATCTCCAGAGCACCATGCAATGTAGGTTTATTCTCCCAAAGCAGATCTCCAGGGATGGGTGTTCAGCAGTCCTAGGCTTCCACCCCATCCCTGCTGTGTTTCTCTTTGTCCCACCTATGAGCTGGGGTGGGGGAAGGGCTTGGGTCCTGCCTGATCATGGCTTTGGTATGTTGCCCTGTTTCATGAGGTCTGCTGTGTTCTCCAGGTGTATGCAGTCTTGTGCAGCCTTCTTTCCTGTTGTTGTTTTAGGATTCATTGTATTAACTGTATTTCTGTATTATATGTGGTTTGAGGAGGAGTTCTCTGTCTCACCTCTCACGCCATCATCTTGAATTGATCCTGAATCACATTACATGTATTTTTAGGCTACATTTTTGGGTGTATGTGAATTTAGAATTGTTTTCTTGTTAATAAACATTTTATAATTTTGTAATTGTCCTCTTTATCTGTAGTAATGTCATTTGCCTTTAAAATCTATTTTGCCAAAATTAATACACCTACACCAGCTTTCTTTTGGTTAGTATTTGGATGGTATATCTTTTTCTGCCTTCTGGTGGAAACTTCGTATATTTTTACATTTTAGGTGTGTGTCTTATAACCTGAAACTAGTTGGATATTATTTTAATCCAGTTGAACATTTTGTGTATTTTATCTGGAGAGTTTAGACCTTTTTCACTTAATGTAATTCCCATATACTTTTTTCAGCATATGTGCTTTATATTTACCCCTCTCTGTTTCTCTTTCTCCTTCTCCTTTAACTTTCTCATTTTGAGAATTGTTTTAGGAGTTTGTTGTTCTCTTTCCATTGTTATCTGCTTGTGTAGATACTAATATGATTTTTCTCTAGCCATCTAGTATCTATCCTATTTCAACACGAATACTTAGTAGAGGTCAAAGTTAATCATTTCCCTCTTCCCATACAGTTAAGACTTCAGAAAGTTTTAAGTCTGATCACACCTTTCCCTAGTTAGTCCTATCCTATTTCCCCCCTCAAATTAGGCATCAAAAAGAGGTTAGCCTTTTTTTGTTTAAATTACCCACACACTTACCAATATCTTGTCATACTATTCCTTGTTGCATTTCAGCTGTTTAATTTCAGATCATTTTTCTTTTGCCTGAGGAAGCATGGCTGTTAGAATTTCTTTAGATGAGAGTCTGTTATTGGCCAACTGCCTCAGTTTTTGTCTGAAAATTTATTGCACCTTGGCTCTTAAAAGATATTTTTCACAGTGTATAGACTTCAAAGGTTGTCAGTTACTTTCATTAAACACATTGGCTAATATTATTTAGTCTTGTGTTTTGAGAATTTAGTCATTAGCTTCCATCTATTTGAAGGTGATTTTTATCATTTCACTGGCAGTTTCTAAGAATATATCTTTTTATTGGGTGTCCTGTTCTATAGTTTTACTATGATGTGTCTGAGGTTTGGACTTCTGTTTTTTTTTATCTTGTTGGAAGTTGTTAGGAGTTCCTAGATTTTCACCAATTTTTGTAAAACTCTTAGCCTTTGTTTCTTCAAAGATTTCCTCTTCCTCACTCTGTTATGTCTTAATGTTATTCTGATGGGACTTAGTTCTTCTTTTTTCCGTGTCTCTTAACCTCTTTTAAAAATATATTCCATCTTCCTGAGCTGTATTTCTGTATGAATCAGTTAATTAATTCTCTTTATTAGTGTGACCTTGACAAGAGCAATTTTAGTGGAATGATGGACTCCAAAGCCAGATCAGTCTGGATTGATGAGAAAATGAAAGGTGAATGATTATATTCTCTATAGTTAACATGGTATGGAAGTGTTGTTGTGAAGGGGGTAGAGAAATAGAAGGAGTTAAAGAAAATGCTTTTTTAAAGTTAAATGACATTATGGCAAGTTTGAATATTGATAAGAATGATCTAGTGGGGAAAAGAAATTTGATGCAGTAGTAAAAGGGTAATTTATGAGTGAAAACTCAAAAGTGAAAAAGGACTGGGTCCAAAATGTCCTATTCTGTGCTTCATCTGTGTTTCTGCACCACCCTCTTCAAGATTAATGAAAGGGACTTCTTTAAAAAATCAGGCTGAGGTGAGCATGCTGTCAATTTAATGATGTTATTTCAGTTACTCAACAATCATCCATTTACATTTTATGTGCAAGGCACTGTGCTAGGCTCTGGGAACAGAATTATAAAAAGATAAACATGGTTCATGTGCTCATGAAACATATAGGCTAGTGGTGGTGGTGAGTGGGTGTGATGTAACCAAATACTTCAAAGGGGAAGTATAGGACTCTATGAGAGCATTTAATGGGGACCTTAATCCCTTAACCTTGCTCTGGAAGATTAGAGAAGCAACATTTAAACTGATTCCTAAAGAGTAAGCAGTTAGCTAGGCACCAAGAGCATAGATAAAGGCCCTAGTAAAGCAAGGAATGTGCAGAGATTTAAGAACTGAAAGACTAGAGCATAGTGAGTAAAAGACAATATGACCTTAGGAGGAATAGCAGGTACCATATAGTGCAGAATCATAAGAATGTTATACTATCCTGAGACCAGTAGAGAAGCATTGAAGGGGCTTAAACAGAATAGTAACAGAATCCATTTTCATACTTCTGTTATAAAGGTGTACACATAAGGGTACTAGAGCTTGATGCCATTAACCTTAGAGTCATACAGTTAACTCCCCTTACAATTATTTATTTACTTAGCCATCTAATATAGCTTCCTCAGTCAGACATTAGTGGAAGTTCCCTTGGAATTAATGGAATGATTTTCTGCTGTGTGTGTGTGTCAGAGAGAGAGAGAGAGAGAGCGGTTGTGTGGGAGGAGTCTGATAACTTAGTCAAGATACTATTTAAAAATTTTAACTAATACAGCAATGACAAAATTAGCTAGAGCTACTTGGTATGTTAATAATTTATGCATCATTCAATCTTAGAAATCCTTAGCTGCTATCTTTTAAAATGACCTATTTTTAAAATGATTTTTTAGATTCTTAGAAATTATGATGAATTTATATAAGGATTTGTTTTAACCCCCAAGTTTTGTTTTTAAACTTAACGTAAATAAGATTGTTATTCTATTATTTCACTTTTTATCATAAATGTCAGAACATACTATTCTATTTGTGTTATCAGCTTCTTTAGAAATTATTCAGATTCTGAGTTGTCATTTTGACTAATTAAAACTTATCTTGATTCTTAGATTTTATATTTAATGAATACCTAACACTATGCCTTAAACATAATAGGTGGTCAAAATATGTGCTCAGTCAAGGTATCTCATATAGTGCCCTAAGTTACACCTTATAAAATTTCCTTCCTTAATCCCTTCCCTTTACCCAAACATTTTGCCATTTCTGGATGTTCCTTTTCTTCCTGGCTTTATAGTCTTTAGTATTCTACTCTGAATGTTGTTATTTTGCTATTTTCCTTTACTCAGAATGCCTTTTTAAGGTTTAATTGGCCTGAATCTTTTCCTTGAGACTCATGTACTTGCTATTGTGTATTCTAGACTTTTATTGTTTGCCAGTTTTCTCTTAGAAAATGTCTTTTTTCCTCTTCACTTTTAATCTACCTTAATTTATACTGAAAAAACCATCCTTGAGTCTATTTATGATACTGTGTTTTGCACCATTTTAATTGCAGTCTTCCCATACTGAGGAACTATTTGATTGTAACTGTGTAATTGATAAACATAATTTTATGTATTCTGTTTTTATTTAGTCTATTGAAGATAATGAAGTATATTTGCCTAATGATGAAATTTGGACCTATGATATTGATAGTGGTTTGTGGTAAGTAATTTCAAATTGCAGAATGTCCAATCTTAGTATCTATTATAAATGTTTTCATAGACTACAGGGAATTTAAGACCATACTTCAAACTTACTAAAGCATTCATTATCTCCCTTTCCTTTTCTTCCAGTGCTGTATTCTCTGTGGCTCTTCCTTTCTCCTACTCCCTTCCTCTTTCCACTCTGTCCTTTACCATTTTTCTCAAGATTAAGGCTATCTCTGAAGAATTTGCTTTGTTCTAATTAATTCCCCGTTCAAGTGACACATATGAAAATTTGTCATACCAGTAGGTTAAAAAATCTTTACCATGGATCTTCTTAAAGTTTTTACAGTATTGGCCATCATTACATTTTAGTTATAATTGTCAGTGACAATTTTCATTGAAAAGGTACTCATGGAGTTCAAAGCGAATTTTAATTTTTTTTTGGGAAAGTTACAGAATTCCATGTTATTCTTGCTGCAGGACAGTGCATCTCATGGAAGGAGAACTCCCTACCTCCATGTCAGGAAGTTGCGGTGCTTGCATTAGTGGAAAGCTGTATGTCTTTGGAGGATATGATGACAAAGGATACAGCAATCGAGTAATATTTTTTTTCAATTTAGGAGTGCAGCAAAATGTAATGTTTAATGTCTCATTTCATCTCACAATTTTACAAATATTTTAAAAAGAGGATATATGTAGAGAATTTGAGTTTCTACCTATGAGATTTTTAAAGATAAAGTGAAAATTTTATCTATAGAGCAAGCATATGATGAATGGAAAAAGAGTCATTTCAGTATGTTTTATGTATCATTTTTTGCTTCTAAAACAGTCTCATTTTCATTAACTGTATGGTTAAAATTTTTACCTTTTAAAAATAAAGAATTACTATTAATTTTTGGATCATAGATCCCTCAGATGTAGATTTAATTTTTGAATGCCCTTTCTGTTAATGGTGTTCTCCTCTTTTAAAAGCTTTATTTTGTTAATTTGCGAACAAGAGATGGAACCTATGTTTGGGAAAAAATCACCAACTTTGAAGGACAACCACCCACACCACGTGATAAACTTTCTTGCTGGGTATATAAAGACAGGTAATGAAGATAAATCATCTCATTAATTGAACTTAAGTAAGGACTATAGCTTGTGGCCAAAAGAGAGGAAACTTGACAGTCTGAATTTTTTTCAAGGTAGGATTACATATTTGTTTTGGCACTGATGGTAATGGCAGTTCTGAATCCTGGATGAGAGCTTGCCGTAAAAACAAACATTATGGAAACAACTGTTTGGTTTAATGCAATTAGTTGATTATTTAATTAAAATTTCTGAATAGTTAATACATTCATATGGTTCAAAACCTGAAACCATATTTAAAAATATACAATGAAAATTCAGGGTATATGACTTTTTGAAGATCATCTGGTGATTCCAAGATACAGACAGGTTTGGGAACCACTCTTCTCAGTGTTACTTCATGCACATGGAAGTAAATATGTATGTAGATATGTATATATGCCTCTTTTCCCCCTCCTCCACACACAAATAACAGTGTACTCTGTATACTGTTCAACACCCTGCTGCTGCTTTTAGTCGACAGTATACCAGTGGAGATCATCTTTTTTTATCCCTAGTTGGAAAACATGTTCTTGGGGTTTTTTTTGCAGCTGCATAGTATTCTCCTCTGTGAATATAACATAAATGCCTTTCCATCTTAGATGAAACAGCAATTAGATTCTTTCAATTCCTTTGCTATTACAAACTATGCTTTAGTGAATATCTTTATATGTGTGCGCACACACCTGCATGTAAATATAAATTACAGATCTGTCTGTTAGATAAAATTTCAGAATTAGATTGCTGGGTCAAAGGGTAATGCATTTATAATTTTGATAAATGTTTAGTTTGCTAGGTCTGCTATAACAAAGTAACATAAACTGAGTGGCTTAAACAACAGAAATATATTGTCTGACAGTTCTGGAGACCAAAAGTCAAAGATAGCATGTTAGCAGAATTGGTTCCATTTTGGATTTTGAAGAAGAATCTATTCCCTGCTTCTCCCCTAACTTCTGGTGATTTACTGGGAATTTTTAGTGTTCCTTGGCATGTAGAAGTATCACTCCGATCTCTGCCTTCATCTTCACATACCATTCTCTCTGTGTGTGCTTGTCTGTCTCTACATTTTCCCTTTTTAATAAGGATACCAGTCATATTGCATAGTGCCTACCCAAATTATTTCACTTTAACTTTACTGCCTGTGTAGAGACTTTATCTTCAAATGTCACATTATGAGATACTAGGGATTAGGATTGCAACAGAGGAATTTTGGGAAAACACAGTTTCAACCCATAACAATGGATTTTACCAACTTTTCCTCTATAGCCATTGTACTATTTTGCATTTTCTGCAATGGAATGCTTATTTTTCCACAGCCTTGCCAAGAGTTTACTGGCAAACTAAGATTTTTTTGCTAAACTGATAGGTGAGAGATGGTGTCTAAGTCTTATTTTCATTTTCATTAAATTTTTTTTTCTCAGTTTGAATGTATTTTTGTATGTTTAAGGGCAATTTTCTTTCTTTTTCTCTGAACTGTTCATGCCTTTGCCATTATTTTCTATTTGATTATTGGCATTTGTAGTCTCAATATATGAGAGTTATTTATGTATTAAGGAGATAAGTGTTTGACTGTGATGTGATATGAAAGTACTTTTCCAGTTTGTAATTTGTCTTTTGACTTTGCTTAAAGTGAGTTCTGTGTGCATTAAACAGCTTTCTCAGGCTGTTATATAGATAAATTTATCAATAATTTCTTTTGTGGCTTCTTGATTTTGAGTCTTGATTGCAAAGGCTTTTTATGCTCCAGGGTCACACACTAATTTTCCCCTCATACTTTTGTCATTTTATTTTTCACATTTGAATCAGACTCACTTGCAACTTACCCTGTGTGTGGTATGAGATATGGGTCCAGGTTTCTGTTTTTCTAGATGAGTACCTGTCTCTAACTCAGTTATTTCAGATGCTACCTTTATCATGTATTTACTAAAATTCCTTCAGTATTTGGATCTGTTTCTGGGTTTTCTATTCTATTTCATTGATCATCTGTCTATCAATATACAAAAACTTCAAAATTTAGATATTGAAGCTTTACAGAACATCCTTATAGGACTAGTACGAATCATAGGTGTGCACCTTAAATGACTCTCATAAAGTGAACACACTTATGTAACCACTACCCAAGTGAAGAAAGAGAACATTATCAATACTCTAGAAACCTCATTATGTCCATTCCCAGTCACAATGCTCAGCCTCCTTCCTAAAGGAAGCCATTGTCCTGACATTATCATTTCCATTAGCCCCCTATTCCTTTTTTTATATTATATATATGTAATCCTATAGACTTTATTATTTTTTTCAAAAATTATATTTTTGAGATTCATTCATGATGTCATGTGACCTATAGTTTGTTTTCTCTCCTCTGTGTTACTCTGTTGAATGAAGTACTACAATAGATTTATTAATGCTATTGTTGACAGATCCATTTGGGTCATTTCCACTTTTTGACTCTTTGGAATAATGCAGCTATGAACATTCTATGTATTTTAGTACATAACGGTAAACATTTCTGTTGGATAGGTATGTCTTCATTCTCTTAATGGTGTAATTTGATTTTAATATACTCTAATTTGCCAATCTTTTCCTTGTAGTGCTTTTGTGTCCTAGAAATTTTTCTTTCCCCAGGGTCATGAAGATACTCTTCTAAGTTATCTTTTAAAAACTTCATTATTTTATCTTTCATGTTCAGTTTCACAACCCAGCTGGAATTGGTTTTTGTGTGTGTTGTGAAGTACGGGTAAGGTTTCATTTTTCCATTTGGATAACCAACTGAATAACCAGTTGATCCAGGAGCACTGATTGAAAAAATCATACTTTCTTCATTACTCTGCAGTGCTATTTTTGCCATAAATTCAGTGTCCATATATTGATGGGTCTGTTACTAAAGTCTCTTATCTTCTGTTGAACATTTGCCTGTCCTTGTGCCAGTACCATGTTGTCTTAATTTCTATACTTTTATAATAAGCCTTGAAACTGGTAGACTTACATTTATTCTCAATTAGAGAAAACTGCAAAGTGTAAACATATTTATTCTCAATTAGTTCTTCTCCTGAAAATGTGTTCTAGCTATTCTAGGCCCTCTGCATTTCTGTATAAATATTGAATTATCTTGTTAATTTCCATAAAACCTACTGGAATTTTAACTGTAATTGTATTGAATCTAGAGTTCAACTTGGCGAGGACTGACAGTAGTGAGGCTTCAAGTCCACGAACATAGCTTCCTTCTGTAACCCTCCATTTCTTTAGACATTTTAGCCTTTCTTTCTGAAGTGTTTTATAGTATCTATGTAAAAGTCATACACACTTTTCATTAAAATTTTCTTAGGTACTGATTCTTCTGGTTGCTATTTTAAATGGTATCTTTTTTTTTTTTTTTTTTTTTTTTTGAGAGGGCATCTCTCATATTTATTGATCAAATGGTTGTTAACAACAATAAAATTCAGTATAGGGGGGTCAATGCTCAATGTACAATCATTAATCCATCTCAAGCCTAATTCTCGTCAGTCTCCAATCTTCTGAAGCATAACGAACAAGTTCTTACATGGTGAACGAATTCTTACAGAGTGAATAAATTCTTACATGGTGAACAGTACAAGGGCAGTCATCACAGAAACTTTCGGTTTTGATCATGCAATATGACCTATAAACCATCAGGTCAAATATGAATATTCATTTGATTTTTGTACTTGATTTATATGTTGATCCCACATTTCTCCTATTATTATTATTATTTTTATTTTTAATAAAATGCTGAAGTGGTAGGTAGATGCAAGATAAAGGTAGAAAACATAGTTTAGTGCTGTAAGAAGGCAAATGTAGATGATCAGATGATCAGGTGTGTGCCTATGGACTAAGTATTAATCCAGGCTAGACAAGGGCAGCAAAACATCCACGGATGCAGAAGATTTCTCTCAAAGCAGGGGGGGTGAGGTTCTGAGCCTCACCTCTGTTGATCCCCAAATTCTCACCTGATGGCCCCCCTGCGACTGTGCCTGTCTTAGGTTGTTCCTCCCTTGAGGAATCTTACCCGTCTCTGGCTAACCAGTCATCTTCCGGGGCCATACAGGGAAATGTAAAGTTGGTAAGTGAGAGAGAAGCCATATTGTTTGCAAAGGTTAGCTTTTTACTTCTTTGCAGATTTATGCCCTGTGGCTTCTATGCCCAGCACTTGTCTCGAGGTATCTTTACCACCTGGAGGAATTATGATACTCGGTAAATTCGATATGAGGCACGAATTCTATTTAAAGTTTGTAATTAGGAAGGAAGAAGAAAAGCTATAGATGTAGCATATGAAGGAAACTTGGGAGGATTGATTATTTCTTTGACATATCTTCTTGTATAGTACCTTAAGTATGTATAGGTTTTAAACTACTAACTAATTTGCACACACATATTGACATAATAGGAATACGGTGACATAAACAAAGCAAATCTATAATTACCAGCCATCTCCAGTGAAGCCAAGAAAACCATTTAGGCACCCTAGGCATTTGTGAAAATTTATCTATGATATGATGGATATTTTCCAACTGTACTTGAACCATCAGACAAATTAAAGCAGCCCATTTCTGGGATCTGTTCACATCCCATATGTTCTTTTAACCATAGATAGTCTATAGTCATGAGATTTTGGGGTGCTACAACTTGCACCCCTCCCAACTCCTGGTTGAGTTCCAACAGTACAGATCCAGTCAAATTCGTTGTCTCACTGTATGCACATGCCAGCCTAGACATCTCCCTCCTCCTTCTCATGGCAAGTCCAGGAGATGGTGGGCTGGATGCAGCCACAACCGCAGCATCGTCCGGATCCCTGTGGAGGCTTTTTGATGATCATCCCCCGGCACGAGTCCTCCAGAGAGTGCTGATGCCGGAAGCTCCTCCTCATATCGTATCTTAGTTCATTTTCTGGGTATCCAAGCTAGGCCTTGATCTTCTGCGTAGAAACAAACAGACCCTTTGCCCACACTTTGACATGCCCTCTATACCACTGTGCAGAACTCATTGGAGGTCAGCACACAGTAACTGCTTTTTTTTTTTTTTTTTAATTAAGAGAAAGGAATATTATCAGAAAAGAGTACCTCCATAGCTGATCATCTGACACCCTTTAAGTGATCAACATTAAGGATATTTAAAGCATGCGTTGATCTTTGATTTACCAATAGTTTTATCCTGTTAAGGAGTAATCCCCCTTTTCTTTCTTTCTTTCTTTTTTTTTTTTTTTAAATTTTTAATCTACACTTACCTGAAGAATACTATGTTTACTATGCTCTCCCCTATATCAGGTCCCCCCTAACAACCACATTACGGTTACTGTCCATCAGCTTAGCAAAATGTTGTAGAGTCACTACTTGTCCTCTCTGTGTTGTGCAGCCCACCCTCCCCTCTCTCCCTCCCCCCCATGCATGCTAATCTTAATACCCCCCTTCTTCTTCCCCCCCCTTATCCCTCCCTGCCCACCCATCCTCCCCAGTTCCTTTCCCTTTGGTACCTGTTAGTCCATTTTTGGGTTCTGTAATTCTGCTGCTGTTTTGTTCCTTCAGTTTTTCCTTTGTTCCTATACTCCTCAGATGAGTGAAATCATTTGGTATTTCTCTTTCTCCGCTTGGCTTATTTCACTGAGCATAATACTCTCCAGCTCCATCCATGTTGCTGCAAATGGTTGGATTTTTCCACTTCTTATGGCTGAGTAGTATTCCATTGTGTATATGTACCACATCTTCTTTATCCATTCATCTACCGATGGACATTTAGGTTGCTTCCAATTCTTGGCTATTGTAAATAGTGCTGCGATAAACATAGGAGTGCATCTGTCTTTCTCAAACTTGATTGCTGCGTTCTTAGGGTAAATTCCTAGGAGTGGAATTCCTGGGTCAAATGGTAGGTCTGTTTTGAGCATTTTGATGCACCTCCATACTGCTTTCCACAATGGTTGAACTAATTTACATTCCCACCAGCAGTGTAGGAGGGTTCCCCTTTCTCCACAGCCTCGCCAACATTTGTTGTTGTTTGTCTTTTGGATGGCAGCTATCCTTACTGGTGTGAGGTGATACCTCATTGTAGTTTTAATTTGCATTTCTCTGATAATTAGCGATGTGGAGCATCTTTTCATGTGTCTCTTGGCCATCTGTATTTCTTTTTTGGAGAACTGTCTGTTCAGTTCCTCTGCCCATTTTTTAATTGGGTTATTTGTTTTTTGTTTGTTGAGGCGTGTGAGCTCTTTATATATTCTGGACGTCAAGCCTTTATCAGATCTGTCATTTTCAAATATATTCTCCCATACTGTAGGGTTCCTTTTTGTTCTATTGATGATGTCTTTCGCTGTACAGAAGCTTTTCAGCTTAATGTAGTCCCACTTGCTCATTTTTGCTGTTGTTTTCCTTGCCCGGGGAGATATGTTCAAGAAGAGGTCACTCATGTTTATGTCTAAGAGGTTTTTGCCTATGTTTTTTTCCAAGAGTTTAATGGTTTCGTGACTTACATTCAGGTCTTTGATCCATTTTGAGTTTACCTTTGTATATGGGGTTAGACAATGGTCCAGTTTCATTCTCCTACATGTAGCTGTCCAGTTTTGCCAGCACCATCTGTTGAAGAGACTGTCATTTTGCCATTGTATGTCCATGGCTCCTTTATCAAATATTAATTGACCATATATGTTTGGGTTAATTTCTGGGGTCTCTAATCTGTTCCACTGGTCTGTGGTTCTGTTCTTGTGCCAGTACCAAATTGTCTTGATTACTATGGCTTTGTAGTAGAGCTTGAAGTTGGGGAGTGAGATCCCCCCTACTTTATTCTTCTTTTTCAGGATTGCTTTGGCTATTCGGGGTCTTTGGTGTTTCCATATGAATTTTTGAATTATTTGTTCCAATTCATTGAAGAATGTTGCTGGTAATTTGAGAGGGATTGCATCAAATTTGTATATTGCTTTTGGCAGGATGGCCATTTTGACGATATTAATTCTTCCTAGCCATGAGCATGGGATGAGTTTCCATTTATTAGTGTCCCCTTTAATTTCTCTTAAGAGTGACTTGTAGTTTTCAGAGTATAAGTCTTTCACTTCCTTGGTTAGGTTTATTCCTAGGTATTTTATTCTTTTTGATGCAATGGTGAATGGAATTGTTTTCCTGATTTCTCTTTCTATTGATTCGTTGTTAGTGTATAGGAAAGCTACAGATTTCTGTGTGTTGATTTTGTATCCTGCAACTTTGCTGTACTCCGATATCAGTTCTAGTAGTTTTGGAGTGGAGTCTTTAGGGTTTTTTATGTACAGTATCATATCATCTGCAAATAGTGACAGTTTAACTTCTTCTTTACCAATCTGGATTCCTTGTATTTCTTTGTTTTGTCTGATTGCCGTGGCTAGGACCTCCAGTACTATGTTAAATAACAGTGGGGAGAGTGGGCATCCCTGTCTGGTTCCCGATCTCAGTGGAAATGCTTTCAGCTTCTCGCTGTTCAGTATAATGCTGGCTGTGGGTTTATCATATATGGCCTTTATTATGTTGAGGTACTTGCCCTCTATTCCCATTTTGCTGAGAGTTTTTATCATGAATGGATGTTGAATTTTGTCAAATGCTTTTTCAGCATCTATGGAGATGATCATGTGGTTTTTGTCTTTCTTTTTGTTGATGTGGTGGATGATGTTGATGGATTTTCGAATGTTGTACCATCCTTGCATCCCTGGGATGAACCCCACTTGGTCATGGTGTATGATCCTTTTGATATACTGTTGAATTCTGTTTGCTAATATTTTATTGAGTATTTTTGCATCTACGTTCATCAGGGATATTGGTCTGTAATTTTCTTTTTTGGTGGGGTCTTTGCCTGGTTTTGGTATTAGGGTGATGTTGGCTTCATAGAATGAGTTTGGGAGTATTCCCTCTTCTTCTATTTTGTGGAACACTTTAAGGAGAATGGGTATTATGTCTTCTCTGTGTGTCTGATAAAATTCCGAGGTAAATCCGTCCGGCCCCGGGGTTTTGTTCTTGGGTAGTTTTTTGATTACTGTTTCAATTTCTTTGCTTGTAATTGGTTTGTTTAACTTTTGTGTTTCTTCCTTGGTCAGTCTTGGGAGGTTGTATTTTTCTAGGAAGTTGTCCATTTCTTCTAGGTTTTCCAGCTTGTTGGCATATAGGTTTTCATAGTAGTCTTTAATAATTCTTTGTATTTCTGTGGAGTCTGTCGTGATTTTTCCATTCTCATTTCTGATTATGTTGATTTGTGTTGACTCTCTTTTTCTCTTAATAAGTTGGGCTAGAGGCTTATCTATTTTGTTTATTTTCTCAAAGAACCAGCTCTTGGTTTCGTTGATTTTTGCTATTGTTTTATTCTTCTCAATTTTGTTTATTTCTTCTCTGATCTTTATTATGTCCCTCCTTCTGCTGACTTTAGGCCTCATTTGTTCTTCTTTTTCCAGTTTTAATAATTGTGATGTTAGACTATTCATTTGGGATTGTTCTTCCTTCTTCAAGTGTGCCTGGATTGCTATATACTTTCCTCTTAAGACTGCTTTCGCTGCATCCCACAGAAGTTGGGGCTTAGTGTTGTTGTTGTCATTTGTTTCTATATATTCCTTGATCTCTATTTTGATTTGTTCATTGATCCATTGATTATTTAGTAGCATGTTGTTAAGCCTCCATGTGTTTGTGAGCCTTTTTGTTTTCTTTGTAGAATTTATTTCTACTTTCATACCTTTGTGGTCTGAAAAATTGGTTGGTAGAATTTCAATATTGTGGAATTTACTGAGGCTCTTTTTGTGAGCTAGTATGTGGTCTATTCTAGAGAATGTTCCATGTGCACTTGAGAAGAATGTATATCCTGTTGCTTTTGGATGTAAAGTTCTATAGATGTCTATTAGGTCCATCTGTTCTAGTGTGTTGTTCAGTGCCTGTGTGTCTTTACTTATTTTCTGCCCGGTGGATCTATCCTTTGGGGTGAGTGGTGTGTTGAAGTCTCCTACAATGAATGCATTGCAGTCTATTTCCCTCTTTAGTTCTGTTAGTATTTGCTTCACATATGCTGGTGCTCCTGTATTGGGTGCATATATATTTAGAATGGTTATATCCTCTTGTTGGACTAAGCCCTTTATCATTATGTAGTGGCCTTCTTTATCTCTTGTTACTTTCTTTGTTTTGAAGTCTATTTTGTCTGATATTAGTACTGCAACCCCTGCTTTCTTCTCACTGTTGTTTGCCTGAAATATGTTTTTCCATCCCTTGACTTTTAGTCTATGCTTATCTTTGGGTTTAAGGTGAGTTTCTTGTAAGCAGCATATAGATGGGTCTTGCTTTTTTATCCATTCTATTACTCTATGTCTTTTGATTGGTGCATTAAGTCCATTTACATTTAGGGTGACTATTGAAAGATATGTACTTATTGCCATTGCAGGCTTTAGATTCGTGGTTACCAAAGGTTCAAGGTTAGCTTCTTTAGTATCTTACTGCCTAACTTAGCTCGCTTATTGAGCTGTTATATACACTGTCTGGAGAGTCTTTTCTTCTCTCCCTTCTTATTCCTCCTCCTCCCTTCTTCATATGTTGTGTGTTTTGTTCTGTGCTCTTTTTAGGGGTGCTCCCATCTAGAGCAGTCCCTGTAGGATGCCCTGTAGAGGTGGTTTGTGGGAAGCAAATTCCCTCAGCTTTTGCTTGTCTGGGAATTGTTTGATCCCACCATCATATTTAAATGATAGTCGTGCTGGATACAGTATCCTTGGTTCAAGGCCCTTCTGTTTCATTGCATTAAGTATATCATGCCATTCTCTTCTGGCCTGTAGGGTTTCTGTTGAGAAGTCTGATGTTAGCCTGATTGGTTTTCCTTTATATGTGACCTTTTTCTCTCTAGCTGCCTTTAAAACTCTTTCCTTGTCCTTGATCCTTGCCATTTTAATTATTATGTGTCTTGGTGTTGTCCTCCTTGGATCCTTTCTGTTGGGGGTTCTGTATAATTCCATGGTCTGTTCGATTATTTCCTCCCCCAGTTTGGGGAAGTTTTCAGCAATTATTTCTTCAAAGACCCTTTCTATCCCTTTTCCTCTTTCTTCCTCTTCTGGTATCCCTATAATACGAATGTTTTTCCTTTTGTATTGGTCACATATTTCTCTTAGTGTTGTTTCATTCCTGGAGATCCTTTTATCTCTCTCTATGTCAGCTTCTATACGTTCCTGTTCTCTGGCTTCTATTCCTTCAATGGCCTCTTGCATCTTATCCATTCTGCTTATAAATCCTTCCAGGGATTGTTTCACTTCTGTGATCTCTTTCCTGACATCTGTGATCTCCTTCCGGACTTCATCCCACTGCTCTTGCATTTTTCTCTGCATCTCATCCCACTGCTCTTGCATTTTTCTCTGCATCTCATCCCATTGCTCTTGCATTTTTTTCTGCATCTCTGTCAGCATGTTCATGATTTTTATTTTGAATTCTTTTTCAGGAGGACTAGTTAGGTCTGTCTCCTTCTCAGGTGTTGTCTCTGTGATCTTTGTCTGCCTGTAGTTTTGCCTTTTCATGGTGATAGAGATAGTCTGCAGAGCTGGTACAAGTGACCGCTGGAAGAGCTTCCCTTCTTGTTGGTTTGTAGCCTTTTCCTGGGAGAATAGCGACCTCTAGTGGCTTGTGCTGGGCAGCTGTGCGCAGACAGGGCTTCTGCTTCCTGCCCAATTGCTTTGGGGTTTATCTCCACTGTTGCTGTGGGCTTGGCCTGGCTGGGGCTGTTCCTCCAAAATGGTGGAGCCCCGTTAGAGGGGGAGCAGCCAGGAGACTATTTATCTCCGTAAGGGGCCTCTGTGCTCCCTGCTGCCCAGGGGGTTAGAGTGCCCAGAGATCCCCAGATTCCCTGCTTCTGGTCTAAGTGACCTGTCCTGCCCCTTTAAGATTTCCAAAAAGCACTCTCCAAACCAAAACAACAACAGCAACAATGAGAGAGGGAACAGAAAGGAAAAAAAAAAAGAAAAAACACGCGATTTTTTTTTTTTTTTTTTTTTCCTCAGGTGCCGGTCCCAGGCACCCGCGCACTGGTCCTGCTGCCCTGTCTCCCTAGCACCAGGGTCCCTGTCCTTTCAAGGCTTCCAAAAAGCACCCACCCACCGGTCCCGCAGGGAAGGAACGCTCAATATTCTTTGTCCTCAGGCACTGGTCCCACGCCCCCGCTCACCAGTCCTGCCGCCCTGCCTCCCTAGCACCGGGGTCCCTGTCCCTTCAAGGCTTCCAAAAAGCACTTGGCAAAAAGAGAGAAAAAAAAGGGGAAAAACGCGCGATTTCTTCCGTCCTCAGGTGCTGGTCTCAGGCACCCACCCACCGGTCCCACAGGGAAAAATGCGGGATATTCTTTGTCCTCAGGTGCCGGTCCCAGGCACCCGCTCACCAGTCCCGCCGCCCTGCCTCCCTAGCACCGGGGTCCCTGTCCCTTTTAGGCTTCCAAAAAGCACTCGCAGAAAAGAGAAAAAAAAAAGGGGAAAAACGCGCGATTTCCTCTGTCCTCAAGTGCCGGTCTCAGGCACCCGCCCACCGGTCCCGCAGGGAAAAACGGGGGATATTCTTTGTCCTCAGGCGCCGGTCCCAGCCACCCGCTCACCAGTCCCGCCACCGTGCCTCCCTAGCACTGGGGTCCCCGTCCCTTCAAGGCTTCCAGAAAGCGCTTGCCATAAAGAGAAAAAAAAAGGGGAAAAACGCGCGACCTCCTCCGTCCTCAGGCACCGGTCTCAGGCACCCGCCCCCAGGTCTCGCAGGGAGAAACGCGGGATATTCTTTGTCCTCCGGCGCTGTTCCCAGGCACCTCCTCACCGGTCCCGCCACCCTGCCTCCCCAGCAACGGGGGCCCGTCCCTCTAAGGCTTCCAAAAAGCGCTCGCCAAAAAAAAAAACTGCTCCGGTTTCTCTCCACCCGCCGGGAGCCGGGGGGAGGGGCGCTCGGGTCCCGCCGGGCTGGGGCTTGTATCTTACCCCCTTCACAAGGCGCTGGGTTCTTGCAGGTGTGGATGTGGTCTGGATGTTGTCCTGTGTCCTGTGGTCTCTATTTTAGGAAGATTTTTCTTTGTTATATTTTCATAGCTCTATGTGTTTTTGGGAGGAGATTTCCACTGCTCTACTCACGCCGCCATCTTGGCTCCCTAAATGGTATCTTTTAAATGTTTTCATGTTCTGTTTCTGGCTAGTATATAGAAACAATTGATTTTCATATGTATTCGCCTGGTATTTAGCACACTTACTAAACTCTTTTATTAATTCTAATACTTTAGCAATAGATTTTTTTTTATTTTCTAAATAATCAGAATATCTTTAGATTAGGTAGATTTTCTTTTTTCTTTTCCCAATCCTTATACTTTTATGTGTGTATATGTGGGGTGGGGGGCGCTTATTACACTGTTTAAGACCTTCAGTAGTTCCAATGCTTACATTTATATTTTAATATACTACCTTTAGCTTTCTTTTTCTTTATACAATATCTATTGTTTCCCTACTCTAAGCATCAATAAAATTAGATTACAGCCTCCTTTTCCCTCCCCCACTCCTTTTCATTCAACACCAGTTTTGTTAAGTCATGTTTTTTAACCTTCTGTTACAACTTGTTATACTTTTACCTCTTCTCCACCAGTTTATCATTTTCTCACAAAATTTTTAATTTATTTTTTTGCTAGCTTTTCTTATTTCTATCCTCTATGTCCTTTACTGTATTTTCTGTGTTGCCTGTTCTTTGCAACTTGATCTTCATTTCCAAAAAGGATTTTTCCCCTTCTATTTCATTCCTAACTTCTACCAATCTGCTTCTGGTTATCAACTTTGTTGTTTGAGTTCTTGTATTTTTGCTCTGAAGGTTTCCTTCAGTTGTTTGATTAAATTGTTCTTGCTTTAAAATATCATGTTGTATATAATATTCAGTATTCAAATTTCTCAGTTTGTCTTATAAATTTAAAAAAACCAATTTGTTTAAAAATAGAGGATAATGGTAAGATCTATCCATTGCAATTGATTGATATGTCTCTTAAATGTGCTTTCATTCTAGAAGATTCGTTTTTGATCTTTGTTGTTGTTTTGGTTCTGAAATTTACTTGAAAAAGAAACCAGGTCATTTGGCTGTAGAGATTCTAACAGTCTGCATTGCGCTGATTTTGTCCCTGTGGTATCTTTTGACATGTTCATCTACACTTTGTTCTTTCTGTGAATTGGTACTTAGATCTGGAAACTTGATCAGATTCATGTTCTTTGGTTGGTTGTATGTTTTGGAGAGAGACAGTTACTTTATAGTAAGGTATTTCCGTTAGTGGGCACATAATGTCTGATTGTCTCTCTTTGTTAGCAAGGATTGCTGATTGTTGCCTAAATCCATTTATGTACAAGAGGATGCAAAGTATTGATATAGTAATTCTATAATTTGTTCATTTACTAGTAGAATACTTCTATGAAGAGAAACTTTGCTTAATTGGTTATTAGTAACTCTGAGATATAATTTGTGTTGGAAAATCTGGATAAAGCCTTGATCCTTTCCCTTGAATTTCCCTTTTCCCAGTGTTCAACAATTATTTCTCTAGCATTGTCCAAAGTAACCAGTAAGTTTAAAAATTATCATTAGGAAATCATGAATTCAAAATATTTTAAGTATTTTAATCTATAGAGTTATTTCTCTTATTGAAGCATAAATTATCCCATCTTTGTCATGGGGGAGCCTCTTCAAGGTGGCTCCTGAATCCTTTTGAAGTACCACAGGGTAATTTGTATGCTTTTCAGTGGGACGAGATGTTCCAGGCTCATCTTGCGTATTTCCTGTCCTAGGTCACTAGTCAACCATTTCTGACCAGTAGTCAGGAATTCTGATTCTGTTTAGTGGCAAGTGGTGATTAGAAACCTCAGTCCCAGTGCAGTGGCATATGTGCCATTGATGCTGGGTGTGTTATTATCTACACTTTTTAGCAGCTAGAGACAGGAAATAAAAATTTTTTTTAATGAAACAATATGCAAACATACAGATACTTCCATTTCATATTTAGAACTACTAAGTGCTTAATCCCCAACCTCACTACTTTTAAATATTCCTATGTACTTTTTCCTATGTTGAAAATCCTGGTTCTGTGTCACCAACAAAATTTCTCATTTGCTTTATCCCATAATTCACACAATGCCAATAATACCACAGAAAACATGATTACTAAAAACAGTTTTAATTTTGTTATAATTCTTTTGCTTTTAGATTCTATGCCATTACAGATGTACAATCATATCTTGTATTTTGTAGTTGCCTTAAGAAGGTCTCCTTCCTCTATGTAATTATGTTGCCCATTTGATACATAGATTCATTTGTTTATTTTGCTTTTTATTTTTAGGATTTATTTACATTTTGTTTGTTATCATATATTTTACATCATTCCAAAGTCAAAAGTTTATGATTTTTTACATTAGATTTTTTTTACTTCACTTGAAATGTATTTGTATATACTGTAGGGTAGCTTTAACTATACATTTTCTCCAGCTCAGTTATTAATTGTTCTATCATTATTTATTAAATAGTTCAATTTTTTCCAAGAGATTTGAAATACCACATTAATACACATTTAATTTCTATGTTTGTATACAAGGAAGGTATGTTATTCTCTTCCTACCTTTTTAAACATGGATGTTTATGAGCAATGAATACTGATTTTTTAAAATACTTTTTTCCTCTCTTTTGAGGTGATCAGAGTTTTTTTCCCAATTTAAATAGTGATGTGATACATTTTCTAATATAGATTTGTATTTTAGATACAAATCTTACTTGGTTGTAAACAAGTATTTCAATATACTGTTGAATTCTATTTACAGATATGTGCAGAATATTTTAGAGGAAGTAGTTGATAACTTTGTATATGCTTCTAGGTTAGGCCTTAATTTCTTCTGTCATGTCAGCTTGGAAGAAGCGTGGTAGGGACTGGAACTTAAAATTGAACTGAATTGTATTGCTAAGCTTTGGGTGGCCTTGTGTAAAGGGACGATCTCTATGAACACAGGGGCAATGAAGTATATTCCTGTAAACCACTCGGTTTTTCATTTTTGTTTTCCCAGGACTTAATCAACCCAAACCTACAAAGTATTTTTGGTCCTTTAAAGTTTTTCTTGTTCATGTTTACAAGAAACTGGTAACAGTGGTTGCCCTAGGCAGGGAATTGAGTGACTAAGAATAGAGAGATAGACTTACTTTTCATTATACCTTTTTAAAACAATTGTGATATAACATACAATTGCAAATATAACATAAAATTTGCCATTTTAATGAATTTAAGTGTATAATACAGTGGCATTGGTTACATTCACAGTCTTATGCAGCCATTATCTGGTTCCAAAATTTTTCATCACTCCAGAGAGAAACTACATACTCATTAAGCAATACCTCTCTATTCTCTCTTTTCTCAACCCCTGCCAACCTCTTATCTACTTTATTTCCATGAATTTGCCTATCACAGATATTTCATATAAGTGGAATCATACAATATTGGTTTTTTGGTGTCTGGCTTATTTTACTTAACAAAATGCTTTCAAAGATCACTGTGATGTAGTATGTGATGTAAGTATCAGAACTTCATTCCTTTTTAAGGTGAATAATAATGATGTTGAACATTTTTCATGTGTTTATTGGCTATTTGTATATCTTCTTTGGAGAAATATCTATTCAAATTGTTTGCCCATTTTTAAAAATTGGGTTGTTTGTCTTTTTGTTTTTGAGTGGTAGGAGTTCCTTACTTATGCTGGATATTACTCCCGTATCAGGTATGTATTGTTTTCTTTTTTGTACTGTCTCTGTCTACCTGATCTGTTAGAATGAATTAGGAAGTATTCCTTCCTCTTTAATATTTTGGAAAAGTTTCAGAGAGATTGGTATTAATTCGTCTTTAAGTGTTTGCTAGAATTCACCACCAATGCTTTCCAATCCTGTATTTTGTTTGTTGGGAAGTTTTTTGATTACTGATTCAATCTCTTTACTTCACATAGGCTTATTCAGATTTTCTATTTCTTTGTGAGCCATTTTTGGTAGTGTATGTCTTTTCAGAAATTTTTCTATTTCATCTAACCAATTTTATCCAACCTATTGGCATATAGTTTTTCATAGTATTTTCTTATAATCTTTGGTTTCAGTAATGTGGATAGTAATGTCCCCTGTTGTCATTTCTGGTTTTAGTAATTTGATTCTTCTTTTTTCTTAGTCAACCTAGTAAAGATTTGTCAAATTTGCTGATCTTTTCAAAAGACCAACTTTTGTTTTTCTATATTGTTTTTCTATTCACTATTTTTATTATTTCCCCTTTAGTTTTTATTGTTTCTTTTTGTGTGTTTTCTGTGGGTTTAGTTTACTTTTCTCTTTCTAGTTCTTTAATGTGTACAGCTATGTTATGGGTTTGAGCTCTTTTTAAAAAATTTGTAGACATCTGCAGCTATAAAATTCCCTCTGACCACCACCTTCAGTGCATCCCATAAATTTTGTTTCATTATGTTTTTGTTTTCACTCATTTCAAGGTAATTTCTAATATCTACTGTGATTTTTTTTCACTCATGGGTTGAGAGAATTGCTTTATTCTTTCAGTGCTTTAAAGATTTTATTACACTGTCTTTTGGCCTCCATTTTTCTGAAGAGAAATTCACTCATTTGTGTTTTGTTCCCCTGTATATAGTATGTCTTTTTTCTCTGGCTTTTTTAAATCTGTTCTTTATTTTTGCTCTTTATTGATTTAATTAAAATGTGCCTACATGTAGTTTCCTTTGTATTTATCTTGCCTGGAGTATGCTGAGATCTTGGGGTTGATGGGGCTGTATAATCAGTTTTAGGAGGTTTTTAATAATTATTAAGTATTTCTTCTTTACATTTACTTGTCTCTTCTCCTTTTGGGACTCCTATTATTATTCACATAAGACCATGTGACACTGTTTCAAAGAGCTTGGGCTCCCTGCCACTTCCCCCTTTTCTTCTCTTTGTTTTAATTTGGATACTTTTTATAGACCTATTGACCTGTCTTCAAGTTCACTGATCATTTCCATTGCTATGAATTCTTTATTTCTGAAATCTTATTTTCCATTTTTAGCATTTCCATTTAGTTTTTTCTTACAGTTCCATGTCTCTGATTAAATTACCCAGTTCTTCCTACATGTTGTCCATCTTTTAAAAACTAGGTTGTTAGCACTTTTATTATGGTTATTTCAAAGGCAGTGTCTGATCATTCCAATATCTGGGCCACCTTGGGGTCGGTCAGCTTATATTAACTCTTTTCTGTCTTGATCATGGGTCACTTTTTTTATTAGCCTTTCATTTATCTTGTAATTTTTTCATCATATGCCAGACATTTTGTATGGAAGAGTAGTAAAAATTGGAATAAATGATATTTATCTCCAGAGAAAGGACATGCATTTTCTTCTTTTTTTCAAGTTGCTAGAGTGGAAGTTGAGACAGTCTAATCTGTAGTTGATCTGTGTTTGCGCTTTGTTGCAGCTTTAGTTTAATTCAGTTGAACCATGGCTGCAAATATTTTGAGGCAATCAAGATATTCTTTCACCAAGACCCCATGTTTGAGCACTAAAGGTTGTCTGGAGATTTTCAACTGTGCTTCACAGCTGAATTCTCACTTCATAGATCCCTTCCTATTTTATAGCTTAATTGGTAGGTCTTTGGGTTACCAAATAGTTCTCTTAGCTCTCCAATCCCACTTTATGCTTTCTGTACCTTGGGAGATCTCTTTCAGCCCTAACAGCTCCTCCCCTGAAGTTTTGAGGGCAGCCACCCTGTGTGCTGTAATGGTTTAGCATGCTTCTAGGGTGTTTCCTTTAGCTCTCCTGTCCTGATCCCAAACTTTAATAGGTGAGAGCTCAGGTTGCCTAAAGGAAGTTTGCTCATCTCTCTGCTTCAGCTATTCGTGACTAATTGAGTCCTTCTGAAGACCGTGAAAGAGTTGTTCAGTGGGCCCAAACTCCCTCTGTGCCTTTCTTTTTTTTTTTTTTTTTATTAAGGTATTATTGATATACACTCTTATGAAGGTTTCACCTGAAAAAACAATGTGGTTACTACATTCACCCATATTATCAAGTCCTCCTCACACCCCATTGCAATCACTATCCATCAGTGTAGTAAGATGCCACAGAGACACTATTTGCCTCAGATCACGGCTTTGGTACGTTACCCTGTTCCAGGAGATCTGTTCTTTTCTCCTGGTGTATTCAGACTGATGCAGTCTTCTTTCCTGTTGCTCTTTCAGGATTAGTTGTATTAATTATATTTTCGTATTATATGTGGTTTTAGGAGGAGGCCTCTGTCTCTCCTCTCTTGCCACCATCTTTAATCTTCCTGGCTAAATTTCTTAAGATTTTAATTTGCCATGCCAGCCAACATGTGGCTTTTAGTTTTGGGTGCGTTCTTTTACAAACTCTGTGTGTGGCTGGATTCTTCTTCCTCCTATTGTATCAAGAATGAACACAGCTATGGGTCTCTTCTCTCCTATGGGGAGCTCACCTTTAAATGGAATTAGTTTATTTCGTTTGCTTTGTTCCTTTAGCCCTTTGATTGTTTTTTTTAAATATGTTTTCATAGTTTTTTTATTAGAGTGAGAGAAATGATCTCTTTCATCTTTCTATGAACAAACTGGAACTAGAGCCCCTAAAGTATGTCCTTTTGTGTTTGTTTTTCAGATTAATATATTTTGGTGGCTATGGGTATAGGAAACACAGTGAACTCCAAGACTGTTTTGATGTTCATGATGCATCTTGGGTAAGAGTAATCACTGTACATTTTCTCTCATTTAGTATCATCTTAAAGTACTTAGAAATAATGAGCCCAATCTTTCTGATTTCAATTTGTCATAATTCACACTATGGAAAAATGTTTTTTCTGTTTAGGATTTGGATTCAGTTAGAGAAGGTTCTCTCACCTAGTAGTATTAGCCATCATGGCTACTGGCAGAGTACATTCTTACATTGTTAATTGCTTATACATGTTTAGGTTAGACAAGTAGAGGTTTTAGCATAGTGTGGAAAAACTGGTTATAGGTGACCAAAATGGCTATTACTAACATACACCTTCTTTTGTATATGTCCACCAGAACTGTTAATAGCTCAGACTGGCCTCTATGTGAGAGCATGGTTGGTAGTGATATTACCTTTCCTACTTATTCTTACTACTTATTTCCTACTTATTCTTGGTTAGAGAATAAGCTATTATTAATGAAAGAAGACATGACTTAAACAAATGAAATCTTTTACAAGATAACTTTAAAAATCATTAATCCCACCATGAAGATACACAGTAGCTCTTCCATTTTACATTCTACTAGCATATCTTATTATTCTACATTATTAATGTAGATGTTTATGTATCTTTCATATATCTCTTCCTATATGAGTATTTAAAAAATTCTCCATGTGTTTACGTGGTTTTTGAGTTTTTAAAATGAAATATTCTTAAAACTTTGCTACTTACAATATTACTGATAATTACCAGAAATAGAACTTCCCATTGTTTATGTCTAATTATTTATACTCATCAGTGAAATTTCTCATTGTTTTCCCCATAGTACAGTTAGGTTTATAATCATGTCCTGAAGTTTCTGGTGTACAAGTACATTTTTTCATTTAGATTCTAAAATAAGCAAATTGTTTCATTTATTTGACTTGTTTGCAAGTTCTAACAAAAAAGAATGCTGTATTTCTGACATAGAGCATAAAAACAGCACAGAAGTAAACTAGAGTGGTGATAGGAGATTTCAATAATCTGAAAGATGCTAAATACAATGTAACTGCTAAATCTTTTCCTTGCTGACAATTTTGTCCCAGAAGATATAAAATAGAGTGAACATAAGTCTGACCTATAATGACAAATCAGTTAGATTGAAATGTTTGGAACTTTTTGGAAAAAGGAATCATGATCCCCTAAAGTTTCTAGTAGCACATATTAGGAATTCTGAGCATGTACTTTAGGGACACAGATTTTAAAATATAAATATTATTGTGTCCTCTGCAATTTTAAAAGAGACAATACTGTAAGAGAATTAGATTATTGTCAGCAAATAAAATTATGACTCACTGCAAGCAATACTATGAGAAAAAAGCTGTCAGGCGCTTCTGCTATTGGTCTGGGGACCACATTTTGTGAGCCACTGGTGTATGCATTTGCCTTATGACTATGGTAATACTTAACTCTATTTTCTAAAGATCTATATTTCTTCAGCAAATACACAATGAAACTACAACAATGATTTAAAAATTATAAAGGCTTTTAAATATTTTAAAATTTTCTGTCTTAGGAAGAAGAGATATTCTGGGGATGGCATAATGATGTTCACGTATTTGACACAAAGACACATAGTTGGTTTCAACCAGAAATTAAAGTAGGTATTGTAAAAAGTTACCTTTATATTCATATATTTATTGATACCTTCAAAATTATTTTTTACTAATTTATTTGGATTTTAAAAACTGAGTTTGTAATCACAAAGGGGTTCTCTTGAGTGTTGTCACTAGTACTATTTTTTTTTAATCACATATTTTTCTCCAGGCTAATTCAGGTTTTCTAGAAATATCTAAAGAGGGGCCATCATCATTCTTTACCCACAAGTGTGATGCCCTGATTTAATAAAGGCTCTTTTAAAAAGTCCTTTCATAACAAAGTCCATAATTTTAAAAAGCTCTTGTCTCATGACTCTTGAAATCAGCACTACATGAAGTTATAGCATGACAAAAAGACATCCTTACTACTACTACTTCATGTGCTAGTGAGCAAACACAAATTCAAATTGGTTAAAGCAGTAACAAATTCTTCTATAGCTGGAAAGTATATTTTGATGTGGCTCATATAGTGAAAGAAAGAGCTGCAAGGACCAAGGCCTTAAGAAGTGGAGCAAATGATTTACCCAATCACAATGCTTTCCATCTGTCTGTGTCAGCTTTTCCCTGCTTCTGTGTGTGTGCTAGCTTCATTCTGTCTTCTGTAGACTGACCAGCTCAATTAGGAGGGAATATGTCAGAATGTCAGAATAACTTTCAGGTATAATAAGTTCTTTCTACTGGTGCTGTATTCTCTTGATGTCTATATAATAGAATCCTAGTAAAGGACTCTGGCTATTTGGGCACGTTCCCACCCTTTACATCAGTCCCTGTTGGCAAGGGAATACTTGGCCAGGCCTGAGTTTCAGGCCTATCCCCTGGGGAGCAAGGCATTGTGATCAATAAATTCATCAGAGCTGTTCAGACTGGAATGCTGAACAGGAAAACCAAAATTGTCCTGAATGATAGGCATTCATGACTAAAATTCCTTGCAGTCTGACTTTTGCTGATGGAAGTGATGAAAGGTTCCATGCCAAGTAACATTATCAGGTTTGACCCTTCTCAGCATTCTCTTTTCCAAGCAGTGAATTTCAGGTTCCCAGGGCTCTTCTGGCCTGTTCACCCATTTCTAATTTTAGAACAATCAGTCATTTATATTTGTCAATTGAGTTTTCCTTCACTCAACATTTGAATTTTAACATTTGCTTATTTTATTAATGAAATAAAGGCATTTTATCTCTGTTGCAGTAGTTTCATGTCAGCAAGCAGGTACAGAGAAATGTTGAGACTGGATCTACTGAAGCTCATCCTAGATCTCTTTCAGGCCTCTTAACCCTCTACTTCCTTAGAAAATAAGCAAGGGTCTGGAGCTCCTGATGGTCCATTTTTAGAATGTGCCCCTGCACATAAAGGAACTGAAGCAGCTTGTAATTATTTCTTTTGGACTTACAGTCTTTCTCTGACTCCTTTTCTCTCTCCCTACTTTAATCTATATCCCTCCCCTCTTTCTGCCTCAACAGTCTTACATACACATGATGCTATTTTAGTTAGTATTTAACAATATATTCACTACAATTTATTTGATGATTTCTTCAAATAAATTCTTTGATTGTTTTATTATACCTGGAAGTTATTCTGACATGACTGTGGCTGGAATTCATTTTCTGTTTTTTAGAGACATTCTTAATTTACTGCATATCTGCATCACAAGGCAAGACAACACGGTAGGCAACAGTTATTGGTGTTGAATTAAAAAAACTGGACTTGTGTTCTAATTGTGTCAGAAAAGAGCCGTGGGCTTTAGCTAAGCCATTTAGCGTGTCGTCTATAACACTGAGGGATTGAAAGTGTTTTCCTATATGGGATTTTTAATGTGTTAAGAGCAATATAGTAGCAATAGGGATCTTTGAGTTATTTTCAGTATTTCAAACAACCTAATACACAGTGTACATTATTTACACAGGCACACATGCTAATACAAGTGCCATTTTTGTTTTGTTTTGTTTGTGACTACATTATTTAGAAGCTTTGGTTGGCTGGTAAATGTATTTGATAAATTAAAAGGGGGATATTTATATTTATTTCATAATAAATATATATGTAATAGAAGAATTTTTCCAAAATTTCAGATCAGGGATGGTGTAATAATAAAACTTTTGTTTTGCTGGAATGTCTGGGAACCCACAGCTCAGATAGTTCTCTCTCATTTATTTGTTATATAGGTAATACCTGAATGATTTCTTACCATATTGACTTCAGCAGTTATTCAAGTAAGCCTGAAAAGTCTAGGAGGTTACTGTATCAGAAGTAGAGCTTAAGTTTCTTCTGCCACATTTAGTGGCCAATGGACTGAAAATGTTGGGTTCTTTCAGAATTTGGAATGAAATATGCACACAAAGGCATTCTCATTAGCACATGGAAATTATGCAGAAAATTCTTCCTTCCAATTTTATTCATTCACTTACCCATTATACTGTCTTTTCCCAACAACCCAAAACTTCTCAAGAAAAGATGTGCTGTTTTTTAGAGTATTTATTCAAAGTAAAATACAGAGAAGCATTATCAGTTAATGTGAAGAGTTTTAGTAAGAGATAAAGTACTGTTTGCCTTAAGCCAAGAGTAAAGTTTCTTACTGTAGAACTGAAGCACCAAGAGTTTTGGGGGGCAGATTTAACTTTTTGGAGTCTCAGAGATCATCACACTGTGAACTGTTCACTTATAATATTAACTCTGTATGTGTGTGAGAGAAATAATTTTTTTGATTTGACTTTTAAATGCTTGTATTTCAAGGTAAAATTTATGTAAAATCTTATTTTGCTAAATTGTGTCAGGCATTTAAGAAAAACACTTTAAAAAGGAAAGATCAGGATGAATAAATTTCATTCTTGAGGAGTAGTGTTTGTCCATAATTATTACTATTTAGAATGAACTTTTGCACTAGGGTTTTAATTGAAATACATAGGAGATGGTAATTTAGTGGTCAAGTATTTCTCATACTGAGCACAGGAATGTGACTTCAGTATAGATGTTTCAAGTCTTTGAACTGTTTCCTTTGAACTGTTGATTGCAGGGTGGAATTCCACCACAGCCACGAGCCGCGCACACCTGTGCAGTTCTTGGAAATAAGGGCTATATCTTTGGCGGACGTGTTTTGGTTAGTGTTTTTAATAGAAATCGTATTTATATGTATGATGCCTCTTATAAAAATTATCCTCTGATTTTATAGAACTGAACATTCAAATTATCTAGAGATCAAAATGCCATTCTGTAACTTTTATTTATCTTCTATTCTCCAAACAGTCCATTCATGAGTAATCACAAATGATTGTAAATCCTATTTTAATGAGAGTTCTTCATTTCAGTGCATTATTAGCAAAGTTTAATTTCTTATCCTCTAAATCCTGTTAGTTTAAAATCCATTTCTTCCCTTCCCTGTTGGCACATTAATTTGACAGCTCTATGTTAATTTTATTAATGTTTAGCATTGTTCCCCAATATATAAACTTCTCATGTTAAGTAAAATAGGGATAGTCTATTTTTAATCTAAACTTATTTTAAAACCAACATTTTAGCCCATAAAAGTTGTAAAACACTAACCAATTCGACATACTTTTATTTCAGCAAACTAGGATGAATGATTTGCACTATCTAAACTTAGATACCTGGACTTGGTCTGGAAGGTAAGTTTGAAATTTAAGTATTTTTACTCTAAAGTCATTTCTGTGTGTATGTGTGTGCATGTGCATATGTTTGGGACCTTAATCCAAATTCTAGTCTCTAAAACTGAACTGATACTTTTTTCCTTCAGATTATATGTCTAAGGAAGTAAATTACAGTCTTAAATGCAGAGTTTGTTCTTTAAATAAACTATATAAAACATGAGAATACCAGCAGTTGAAAATTGATTATATGAAAGTACTTGTTTTATACTAAATATTCTTGAGGACTGGTCAGTAGAAAAAATGAAGGAATAATTTAATGGGGTCATCACAGTGGATAATAGACTGGGTAAAGTCAGATTTTATTTATGTTTCAAAAATATATTTAATGATAGAATAAATATATTTAGCTGTGAATTCAGCTGTTCATGTAATGAGATGGAATGAGAGCAATATATTATTCCAAACTACAAATACCATTAAAGGTAAAACTACAGAAGTGCCAGAAAAAAATACAGCAGATTATCTTTAAATCTTGGCATGGAGAAAGCTTTTTTAAAGATTACATGAACCCAAAATTCATAAATGGAAGACTGACTGATAAGACCACTTAAGAATTAAATATTTCTGTATAGAAAAATATACCACAAAAAATTAAAAAGATTGGAAAATGAAAACACAAAATAAACTGCAAGTAACACTTGCAGTATTTTTAAGAGCTAAAATCTATTAGAACTCAGAAATCAGTAAGAAAAAGACAAATGATCCAGTAAAAAGTGGACAAAGAACATGAATAAGCAACTTATAAAAGCAATACAAATAGGTAAAAATTATTTTAAAAGGTATTCAACCTCAAAGAATATCAAAGAAATGGACCTGAAATAAAGTTTTCACTTATCTGATGAAAATAATTACAGGTTTAACAACACAATTAGTGGGAATATAATCAGTACAATTTTTCTGGAAGGTAGTTGGCAATATGTTTAAAATAGAAAATGGAATTTCTACTTTGATCTAGAATTTCTCCTAAGGCAGTAATTGGGCAGCTGTGTGTGTATTGCTACATTATTTGTGGAATCAAAAACTGGAGGTCAACCTTCATGTCCACAAGTAGAGATTGTTTAAATCAAGGTATATTTGCCCAGTGGGCTGACATGCTTCCATTACCAAAGGAAACCATACTTGATAGAAAAATTCCACAATGTATTAGTTGAATGAAAAAGAGTTACAGAATATATGATTCCATTTATATTTTTAAAATCAACGTTTATGTGTGTATAAAACCCTGGAAAAATATATATGCCGAATTATTATTTCTTGTTGCTAAAGGACAGGATTATGGCCCAAATTATTCTGAAACATTCCATGCTGGAGAGTGGTGTCTTCTCAATTCCTAAATTAGTTAAACTTTTTTTTTTTTTTGAGAGGGCATCTCTCATATTTATTGATCAAATGGTTGTTAACAACAATAAAATTCAGTATAGGGGGGTCAATGCTCAAAGTACAATCATTAATCCATCTCAAGCCTAATTCTCGTCAGTCTCCAATCTTCTGAAGCATAACAAACAAGTTCTTACATGGTGAACGAATTCTTGCACAGTGAATAAATTCTTACATGGTGAACAGTACAAGGGCATTCATCACAAAAACTTTCGGTTTTGATCATGCATTATGACCTATAAACAATCAGGTCAAATATGAATATTCGTTTGATTTTTGTACTTGATTTATATGTTGATCCCACATTTCTCCTATTATTATTATTATTTTTATTTTTAATAAAATGCTGAAGTGGTAGGTAGATGCAAGATAAAGGTAGAAAACATAGTTTAGTGCTGCAAGAGGGCAAATGTAGATGATCAGATGATCAGGTGTGTGCCTATGGACCAAGTATTAATCCAGGCTAGACAAGGGCAGCAAGACATCCACGGATGCAGAAGATTTCTCTCAAAGCAGGGGGGTGAGGTTCTGAGCCTCACCTCTGTTGATCCCCAAATTCTCACCTGATGGCCCCCCTGCAGCTGTGCCTGTCTTAGGTTGTTCCTCCCTTGAGGAATCTTACCCATCTCTGGCTAACCAGTCATCTTCCAGGGCCATACAGGGAAATGTAAAGTTGGTAAGTGAGAGAGAAGCCATATTGTTTGCAAAGGTTAGCTTTTTACTTCTTTGCACATTTATGCCCTGTGGCTTCTATGCCCAGCACTTGTCTCGAGGTATCTTTACCACCTGGAGGAATTATGATACTCGGTAAATTCGATATGAGGCACGAATTCTATTTAAGGGTTGTAATTAGGAAGGAAGAAGAAAAGCTATAGATGTAGCATATGGAAGGAAACATGGGAGGATTGATTATTTCTTTGACATATCTTCTTGTAGAGTACCTTAAGTATGTATAGGTTTTAAACTACTAACTAATTTGCACACACATATTAACATAATAGGAATACGGTGACATAAACAAAGCAAATCTATAATTACCATCCATCTCCAGTGAAGCCAAGAAAACCATTTAGGCACCCTAGGCATTTGTGAAAATTTATCTATGATATGATGGATATTGTCCAACTGTACTTGAACCATCAGACAAATTAAAGCAGCCCATTTCTGGGATCTGTTCACATCCCATATGTTCTTTTAACCATAGATAGTCTATAGTCATGAGATTTTGGAGTGATACAACTTGCACCCCTCCCAACTCCTGGTTGAGTTCCAACAGTACAGATCCGGTCAAATTCGTTGTCTCACTGTATGCACATGCCAGCCTAGACATCTCCCTCCTCATTCCTATGGCAAGTCCAGGAGACGGTGGGGTGGAAGCAGCCACAACCGCAGCATCGTCCGGATCCCTGTGGAGGCTTTTGATGATCATCCCCTGGCACAAGTCCTCCAGAGAGTGCTGATGCCGGAAGCTCCTCCTCATATCGTATCTTAGTTCATTTTCTGGGTATCCAAGCTAGGCCTTGATCTTCTGCATAGAAACAAACAGACCCTTTGCCCACACTTTGACATGCCCTCTATACCACTGTGCAGAACTCATTGGAGGTCAGCACATAATAACTGCTTTTTTTTTTTTTTTTTTAATTAAGAGAAAGGAATATTATCAGAAAAGAGTACCTCCATAGCTGATCATCTGACACCCTTTAAGTGATCAACATTAAGGATATTTAAAGCATGTGTTGATCTTTGATTTACCAATAGTTTTATCCTGTTAAGGAGTAATCCCCCTTTTCTTTCTTTCTTTCTTTTTTTTTTTTTTTTTTAATTTTTAATCTACACTTACATGAAGAATACTATGTTTACTATGCTCTCCCCTATATCAGGTCCCCCCTAACAACCACATTATGGTTACTGTCCATCAGCTTAGCAAAATGTTGTAGAGTCACTACTTGTCCTCTCTGTGTTGTGCAGCCCACCCTCCCCTTTCTCCCTCCCCCCCATGCATGCTAATCTTAATACCCCTCTTCTTCTTCCCCCCTCTTATCCCTCCCTGCCCACCCATCCTCCCCAGTTCCTTTCCCTTTGGTACCTGTTAGTCCATTTTTGGGTTCTGTAATTCCACTGCTGTTTTGTTCCTTCAGTTTTTCCTTTGTTCCTATACTCCTCAGATGAGTGAAATCATTTGGTATTTCTCTTTCTCCGCTTGGCTTATTTCACTGAGCATAATACTCTCCAGCTCCATCCATGTTGCTGCAAATGGTTGGATTTTTCCACTTCTTATGGCTGAGTAGTATTCCATTGTGTATATGTACCACATCTTCTTTATCCATTCATCTACCGATGGACATTTAGGTTGCTTCCAATTCTTGGCTATTGTAAATAGTGCTGCGATAAACATAGGAGTGCATCTGTCTTTCTCAAACTTGATTGCTGCGTTCTTAGGGTAAATTCCTAGGAGTGGAATTCCTGGGTCAAATGGTAGGTCTGTTTTGAGCATTTTGACGCACCTCCATACTGCTTTCCACAATGGTTGAACTAATTTACATTCCCACCAGCAGTGTAGGAGGGTTCCCCTTTCTCCACAGCCTCGCCAACATTTGTTGTTGTTTGTCTTTTGGATGGCAGCTATCCTTACTGGTGTGAGGTGATACCTCATTGTAGTTTTAATTTGCATTTCTCTGATAATTAGTGATGTGGAGCATCTTTTCATGTGTCTCCTGGCCATCTGTATTTCTTGTTTGGAGAACTGTCTGTTCAGTTCCTCTGCCCATTTTTTAATTGGGTTATTTGTTTTTTGTTTGTTGAGGTGTGTGAGCTCTTTATATATTCTGGACGTCAAGCCTTTATCGGATCTGTCATTTTCAAATATATTCTCCCCTACTGTAGGGTTCCTTTTTGTTCTATTGATGGTGTCTTTCGCTGTACAGAAGCTTTTCAGCTTAATGTAGTCCCACTTGCTCATTTTTGCTGTTGTTTTCCTTGCCCAGGGAGATATGTTCAAGAAGAGATCACTCATGTTTATGTCTAAGAGGTTTTTGCCTATGTTTTTTTCCAAGAGTTTAATGGTTTCATGACTTACATTCAGGTCTTTGATCCATTTTGAGTTTACCTTTGTATATGGGGTTAGACAATGGTCCAGTTTCATTCTCCTACATGTAGCTGTCCAGTTTTGCCAGCACCATCTGTTGAAGAGACTGTCATTTTGCCATTGTATGTCCATGGCTCCTTTATCAAATATTAATTGACCATATATGTTTGGGTTAACTTCTGGGGTCTCTAATGTGTTCCACTGGTCTGTGGCTCTGTTCTTGTGCCAGTACCAAATTGTCTTGATTACTATGGCTTTGTAGTAGAGCTTGAAGTTGGGGAGTGAGATCCCCCCTACTTTATTCTTCTTTTTCAGGATTGCTTTGGCTATTCGGGGTCTTTGGTGTTTCCATATGAATTTTTGAATTATTTGTTCCAATTCATTGAAGAATGTTGCTGGTAATTTCAGAGGGATTGCATCAAATATGTATATTGCTTTGGGCAGGATGGCCATTTTGACAATATTAATTCTTCCTAGCCATGAGCATGGGATGAGTTTCCATTTATTAGTGTCCCCTTTAATTTCTCTTAAGAGTGACTTGTAGTTTTCAGAGTATAAGTCTTTCACTTCTTTGGTTAGGTTTATTCCTAGGTATTTTATTCTTTTTGATGCAATGGTGAATGGAATTGTTTTCCTGATTTCTCTTTCTATTGATTCGTTGTTAGTGTATAGGAAAGCTACAGATTTCTGTGTGTTGATTTTGTTTGTATCCTGCAACTTTGCTGTATTCCGATATCAGTTCTAGTAGTTTTGGAGTGGAGTCTTTAGGGTTTTTTATGTACAGTATCATATCATCTGCAAATAGTGACAGTTTAACTTCTTCTTTACCAATCTGGATTCCTTGTATTTCTTTGTTTTGTCTGATTGCCGTGGCTAGGACCTCCAGTACTATGTTAAATAACAGTGGGGAGAGTGGGCATCCCTGTCTGGTTCCCGATCTCAGTGGAAATGCTTTCAGCTTCTCGCTGTTCAATATAATGCTGGCTGTGGGTTTATCATATATGGCCTTTATTATGTTGAGGTACTTGCCCTCTATTCCCATTTTGCTGAGAGTTTTTATCATGAATGGATGTTGAATTTTGTCAAATGCTTTTTCAGCATCTATGGAGATGATCATGTGGTTTTTGTCTTTCTTTTTGTTGATGTGGTGGATGATGTTGATGGATTTTCGAATGTTGTACCATCCTTGCATCCCTGGGATGAACCCCACTTGGTCATGGTGTATGATCCTTTTGATATACTGTTGAATTCTGTTTGCTAATATTTTATTGAGTATTTTTGCATCTACATTCATCAGGGATATTGGTCTGTAATTTTCTTTTTTGGTGGGGTCTTTGCCTGGTTTTGGTATTAGGGTGATGTTGGCTTCATAGAATGAGTTTGGGAGTATTCCCTCTTCTTCTATTTTGTGGAACACTTTAAGGAGAATGGGTATTATGTCTTCTCTGTGTGTCTGATAAAATTCCAAGGTAAATCCGTCCGGCCCCGGGGTTTTGTTCTTGGGTAGTTTTTTGATTACCATTTCAATTTCTTTGCTCGTAATTGGTTTGTTTAACTTTTGTGTTTCTTCCTTGGTCAGTCTTGGGAGGTTGTATTTTTCTAGGAAGTTGTCCATTTCTTCTAGGTTTTCCAGCTTGTTGGCATATAGGTTTTCATAGTAGTCTTTAATAATTCTTTGTATTTCTGTGGAGTCTGTTGTGATTTTTCCATTCTCATTTCTGATTATGTTGATTTGTGTTGATTCTCTTTTTCTCTTAATAAGTTGGGCTAGAGGCTTATCTATTTTGTTTATTTTCTCAAAGAATCAGCTCTTGGTTTCGTTGATTTTTGCTATTGTTTTATTCTTCTCAATTTTGTTTATTTCTTCTCTGATCTTTATTATGTCCCTCCTTCTGCTGACTTTAGGCCTCATTTGTTCTTCTTTTTCCAGTTTTGATAATTGTGTTGTTAGACTATTCATTTGGGATTGTTCTTCCTTCTTCAAGTGTGCCTGGATTGCTATATACTTTCCTCTTAATACTGCTTTCGCTGCATCCCACAGAAGTTGGGGCTTAGTGTTGTTATTGTCATTTGTTTCTATATATTCCTTGATCTCTATTTTGATTTGTTCATTGATCCATTGATTATTTAGTAGCATGTTGTTAAGCCTCCATGTGTTTGTGAGCCTTTTTGTTTTCTTTGTAGAATTTATTTCTACTTTCATACCTTTGTGGTCTGAAAAATTGGTTGGTAGAATTTCAATATTTTGGAATTTACTGAGGCTCTTTTTGTGAGCTAGTATGTGGTCTATTCTGGAGAATGTTCCCTGTGCACTTGAGAAGAATGTATATCCTGTTGCTTTTGGATGTAGAGTTCTATAGATGTCTATTAGGTCCATCTGTTCTAGTGTGTTGTTCAGTGCCTGTGTGTCTTTACTTATTTTCTGCCCGGTGGATCTATCCTTTGGGGTGAGTGGTGTGTTGAAGTCTCCTACAATGAATGCATTGCAATCTATTTCCGTCTTTAGTTCTGTTAGTATTTGCTTCACATATGCTGGTGCTCCTGTATTGGGTGCATATATATTTAGAATGGTTATATCCTCTTGTTGGACTGCGCCCTTTATCATTATGTAGTATCCTTCTTTATCTCTTATTACTTTCCTTGTTTTGAAGTCTATTTTGTCTGATATTAGTACTGCAACCCCTGCTTTCTTCTCACTGTTGTTTGCCTGAAATATGTTTTTCCATCCCTTGACTTTTAGTCTATGCTTATCTTTGGGTTTAAGGTGAGTTTCTTGTAAGCAGCATATAGATGGGTCTTGCTTTTTTATCCATTCTATTACTCTATGTCTTTTGATTGGTGCACTAAGTCCATTTACATTTAGGGTGACTATTGAGAGATATGTACTTATTGCCATTGCAGGCTTTAGATTCGTGGTTACCAAAGGTTCAAGGTTAGCTTCTTTAGTATCTTACTGCCTAACTTAGCTCGCTTATTGAGCTGTTATATACACTGTCTGGAGATTCTTTTCTTCTCTCCCTTCTTATTCCTCCTCCTCCATTCTTCATATGTTGTGTGTTTTGTTCTGTGCTCTTTTTAGGGGTGCTCCCATCTAGAGCAGTCCCTGTAGGATGCCCTGTAGAGGTGGTTTGTGGGAAGCAAATTCCCTCAGCTTTTGCTTGTCTGGGAATTGTTTAATCCCGCCATCATATTTAAATGATAGTCGTGCTGGATACAGTATCCTTGGTTCAAGGCCCTTCTGTTTCATTGCATTAAGTATATCATGCCATTCTCTTCTGGCCTGTAGGGTTTCTGTTGAGAAGTCTGATGTTAGCCTGATGGGTTTTCCTTTATAGGTGACCTTTTTCTCTCTAGCTGCCTTTAAAACTCTTTCCTTGTCCTTGATCCTTGCCATTTTAATTACTATGTGTCTTGGTGTTGTCCTCCTTGGATCCTTTCTGTTGGGAGTTCTGTGTAATTCCATGGTCTGTTCGATTATTTCCTCCCCCAGTTTGGGGAAGTTTTCAGCAATTATTTCTTCAAAGAGACTTTCTATCCCTTTTCCTCTTTCTTCCTCTTCTGGTATCCCTATAATACGAATATTATTCCTTTTGTATTGGTCACATATTTCTCTTAGTGTTGTTTCATTCCTGGAGATCCTTTTATCTCTCTCTATGTCAGCTTCTATAGGTTCCTGTTCTCTGGCTTCTATTCCTTCAATGGCCTCTTGCATCTTATTCATTCTGCTTATAAATCCTTCCAGGGATTGTTTCACTTCTGTGATCTCCTTCCTGACATCTGTGATCTCCTTCCGGACTTCATCCCACTGCTCTTGCATTTTTCTCTGCATCTCATCCCACTGCTCTTGCATTTTTCTCTGCATCTCATCCCATTGCTCTTGCATTTTTCTCTGCGTCTCCGTCAGCATGTTCATGACTTTTATTTTGAATTCTTTTTCAGGAGGACTGGTTAGGTCTGTCTCCCTCTCGGGTGTTGTCTCTGTGATCTTTGTCTGCCTGTAGTTTTGCCTTTTCATGGTGATAGAGATAGTTTGCAGATCTGGTACAAGTGACCACTGGAAGAGCTTCCCTTCTTGTTGGTTTGTGGCCTTCTCCTGGGAGAATAGCGACCTCTAGTGGCTTGTGCTGGGCAGCTGTGCGCAGACAGGGCTTCTGCTTCCTGCCCAGTTGCTTTGGGGTTTATCTCCGCTGTTGCTGTGGGCTTGGCCTGGCTGGGGCTGTTCTTCCAAAATGGTGGAGCCCCGTTGGAGGGGGAGCGGCCGGGAGGCTATTTATCTCCGTAAGGGGCCTCTGTGCTCCCTGCTGCCCAGGGGGTTAGAGTGCCCAGAGATCCCCAGATTCCCTGCCTCTGGTCTAAGTGACCTGTCCTGCCCCTTTAAGACTTCCAAAAAGCACTCTCCAAACCAAAACAACAACAGCAGCAATGAGAGCAGGAACAGAAAGGAAAAAAAAAAGGAAAAAACACGCGATTTTTTTTTTTTTTTTTTTGTCCTCAGGTGCCGGTCCCAGGCACCCGCTCACTGGTCCTGCTGCCCTGTCTCCCTAGCACCAGGGTCCCTGTCCTTTCAAGGCTTCCAAAAAGCACCCATCCACCGGTCCCGCAGGGAAGGAACGCTCGATATTCTTTGTCCTCAGGCGCTGGTCCCAGGCACCTGCTCACCAGTCCCGCCGCCCTGCCTCCCTAGCACCGGGGTCCCTGTCCCTTTAAGGCTTCCAAAAAGCACTCGCCAAAAAGAGAGAAAAAAAGGGGAAAAACGCGCGATTTCCTCCGTCATCAGGTGCCGGTCTCAGGCACCTGCCCACCAGTCCCACAGGGATAAACGCGCGATATTCTTTGTCCTCAGGCACCGGTCCCAGGCACCCGCTCACCAGTCCCGCCGCCCTGCCTCCCTAGCACCGGGGTACCTGTCCCTTTTAGGCTTCCAAAAAGCACTCGCAAAAAAGAGAAAAAAAAAAGGGGGAAAAACGCGCGTTTTCCTCTGTCCTCAAGTGCCGGTCTCAGGCACCTGCCCCCCCGGTCCCGCAGGGAAAAACGTGGGATATTCTTTGTCCTCAGGCGCCGGTCCCAGGCACCCGCTCACCAGTCCCGCCACCCTGCCTCCCTAGCACTGGGGTCCCTGTCCCTTTAAGGCTTCCAAAAAGCGCTCGCCAAAAAGAGAAAAAAAAAAGGGGAAAAACGCGCGATTTCCTCCGTCCTCAAACGCCGGTCTCAGGCACCCGCCTGGTCCCGCAGGGAGAAACGCCGGATATTCTTTTTCCTCAGGCACCGGTCCCAGGCACCTGCTCACCGGTCCCGCCACCCTGCCTCCCTAGCAACGGGGGCCCGTCCCTTTAAGGCTTCCAAATAGCACTTGCCAAAAAAAACCCGCTCCGGTTTCTTTCCACCTGCCGGGAGCCAGGGGGAGGGGCGCTCGGGTCCTGCCGGGCCGGGGCTTGTATCTTACCCCCTTCGCAAGGCGCTGGGTTCTTGCAGGTGTGGATGTGGTCTGGATGTTGTCCTGTGTCCTGTGGTCTCTATTTTAGGAAGATTTTTCTTTGGTATATTTTCATAGCTCTATGTGTTTTTGGGAGGAGATTTCCACTGCTCTACTCACGCCGCCATCCTGGCTCCGCCCCTAGTTAAACTTTTATACTTATGTATTTATTTTTTTAAGAATAGGATGTTATTTGTTTAAAATCTTTAGTGGTTTTTCCTGGATCTGAAATGGCTTGCATGCTTTCATGGTGAAACTTGAGTAGCTAGTATTTTCAGGCAATGATAATGCTTTAGGAAATTGTAAAAGTAGACCAAAGTAAAAACAACAACAAAATACCATAATATCCTTGAGGAAATTGGCTATAAACAAAATTAAACATGAAACAACAGTAAAAATGTTATAGACATAAAAACATTGAAAAACTAGAAGTTGTATTGATTAACAAACAAGAATAATGTGGAGTATACATTGTGAATTAACTGGGAATTGACTTTTGAATTTTCAGTCTGTGTTCTATGACTAGGATAGAACAGATGCTAAGTGGGAAGATTATTTAAGTTCATCTAAGCATTTAAGAATATTTTTAAAATATTCATGCAAATAACAGTAGTAAAATCAACTTTTTTTTAAAGTAGCGAGAGCAGTTTTTTCCTTTAAGATCTGAGATGACCAAAACCCTTTTATTTTGACTAATACAGTACCTAGATTTTTATATTTTTTCCCCTTGCCACAGGATTTCTATTAATGGAGAAAATCCCAAACATCGGTCATGGCATACTTTAACACCAGTAGCTGATGATAAACTTTTCCTATTTGGTGGACTAAGTGCTGACAATATTCCATTAAGTAAGTCAATTTAAGTTTAGTCTATAATAATTATTATCTCATTCTTTTTTCTTACTGTATTTGATTTTTAAGGTGTCTTCCTTTTTTTTCTGATTTTCTGGTTTATTTTTATTGCCAGCTATATGCCTGCATTAAGAATTAGAAGACTCCTTTGCTTTTGTGCTTCACTGTCTGTGCTCTGCTGTCTGTGAGGTAGAGAAAAAGAAGTGTGGCTGAACCAAGATGAATTAAAGCCTCTTTTAACTATAATATTCTGTGATTTTTGTATCCTGACTTGTAACCCAGATGCTTATACTGTAGGCTGGGAAGGGGATTAGAAAAGCTGCCTTTCCCAGAAGATTCTGGGAATACAAGATGGGAAGGCCAGTTGCTTCTCTTTTTGTTCAGAACTATAAAGGAGAGTGCTTAGCTAATATTCTTAAACTCCTCTCACTGCTGATCCCGTGGCCATAGTTTTGTAAAGCAGTTTTTCTTTAAGCAGTAAAATTGTGGTATCAGGATAGACAAATGACCAAGAATTACCACTTCCTAGTTGGACATGTTAAATATTTTTGTTTTCTCAGAATTTTTAATATGGCTATAGATGTTTTCATAAGAAACATTATATGCCATGGAAACCATTTATATGATTTTATATAGGATCTGGAAAAACATTTTATTTTTCAACAAAGATGTATTGAGCATCAGCTGTGCATCTAGCAGTCTTCTGGCCAACAAATAAACTCCAGGGGCCGGTTGGAGAAACAGGGGAAGTTAGTTATTACAGATCATTATGCCTCTTCAATTTGTGGGGTTTATTTTTTTAATTCTAGAAGACTTGGAATATAATTTTAAAAAATAACATCTATTCATTTCAGTAGGGTTTAATAGCATATCTTCAAGAGATCTAGTGTTTTTCATTTCTATTTGCTGTTTTTTGTCATTGACTATGTCCTAGCTCCAGTCAGTTTCCTTCCTTGCAGGTTCAGCTTCACATATGATTATGGGTACTAGATGATACCAAAAAATTATTTTTAGTTTTGTTGACTATGATAATGGCATTGCAGTTATATAAAAAATGTCCATGCTTACTGAATGCTTACTGAAGTATATATAGAGAAATTATAGGAGATTAGGATTTACTTTAGAATAATTCAGCAGCAAAAATAACAGAGAGATATGGAGCACATGTGGTCAAATCTTGATAGTTGTGTGTGGGGGGGGTGAGTGAAATAGGTGGAAGGGATAAAGAGGTACAAACTTCAAATTATAAAATAAATTAGTCATAGGAAGAAAAGTACACCATAGAGAATATAACCAATAATATTGTAGTACCTTGGTATAGTAACAGGGTACCTACACTTACTGTGATGAGCATTTAGTAATGTATATAATTAGCAACTCACTGTGTTCTACATCTGAAATCAATGTATATCAACTATATTAAAAAATATATTGATAGGTGTTAAATCCAGGATATGTGAGAGGTCATTTTCATGTTCACTCTACTTTTGTAATATCTCTGAAAATTTTTATGAGAAAATATGAACACATAAAAAAACATAGTCACATAAATGTAGCATTATAAATTTGGTAAAAAATTAAAATTTTATCCCAATTCTAGCCTTAATTTGTGAACTGTCATAAAATTTCAGGTGATGGGTGGATTCATAATGTTGTAACAAATTGTTGGAAAAAACTTACACATTTACCTAAAACAAGACCCAGGTAAGTCTCAAAGTTGACAAATAGTAAAATAGTTAAGAATTTTTTAATTATTAAAATATAAAACACAATGTATTTAGAGTTCATCCTAACTACAAATGTGATTCTTATATTTTCATGTGTAAAAATTATAGTTTGCTGTTAAAACTATAAATCATAAGGAAGAATATCTTTCAAATAAGCTTGCAGTTACCTAAATAATTTATCATTTTAATTATACCTGATTGTTAGAAATGATCTGTTCCATTTCTATCCATATTTAAACATTTGAAAATGTTATTCTTTTAGGTAAATGCATAATTTTGCCTGATAAATTTGAAAAGAAATTGAATGTATCATTATTATGTTGATATTTTTAATAAGTTGCCAAGAATAATGGGGTTGGCTTCAGTTATTTGTTTTTGCCAGAAATTTAGAGCAATTTAATGAGGAAATTGATTTCATGTTGATCAAATCAATGGCAGATTACTGTTTTTCTTTATTAACTGTATGACATGGTGATTAATGTGACTTCTTTCAGAAAAAACATGTTAATTGTGGTATAGAGTAAAAATTGTAGAAACAATATACTATTATTAGTCTACAAAGAAAACTACATTAGCATTATAATTCATTTTTTCTAATTTATTGAGTATTATAATAAAGATATGCTCAGGAAATTCAAATTTAACACAACAGTCATAGTTAGTAATAGATTTTGTTCTTTTTCATGTCATGTGTTTCACAATTCTTTTTATTATAGATGACTTATACTAGAGTGAAGTCAACTTAATGAAGTGTATTTCAGAAGTTTAATAAATGACAAGTAGTTTGAGAAGAAACTTAAAATATTTATATATATATCTGTATATATTAATATCACAATGTATTTAGAGTTCATCCTAACTACAAATGTGATTCTTATATTTTCATTTGTAAAAATTAATCGGAATTTATTATTTTAGCAAATCTGGATCTTTTGAAGTATACTTTTTTATTTAAAAAGTTTTATATTAAGATGTGGGAGCCCAGAGTTCTAGTCCTTGCTCAGCTACTACTTAGCATTTTGGCTTAGAGAAAGTCATCTAAAGAAACTGAGCACAATTTCTTCATCTGTGGAATGAGGGAGTTGGACTAGATAAACTCTTAGTTCTCCTCCAGTTGTTTGATTGTATGAATGCATTAATTATGGATCAAAATGGTAGTAAGTATATGTTTAATTTTTAAGTTGTTCCTATTTATATTTCGATCTTTAATAAGTAATCAGAACAGCTATTATTAATAATATACTAGTTAGAACTGAGCTATGTAAAGAGATTTCTTTGAATTCAGCTAATGTGTCATGTAAATAATATGTTTTATTAGAATATCTAGGTGATAAGTTTAGAGCAGCCATGAGAGGACATAAACTCAGTCTATAGGAAAAACATCAGGTTGCAAGCTAGATGTCACCAAAATCAAGTCAGGAAAGGCTTTCCATTGTTCTTCGATGATGAAGTCCAGGCCAGAGTTTCCTTCAGGCAGATAAGACAGAGGCAGATCTATCTTCAGGTATGAGGTGAGGAGGAGAACAGTTGGGATGGGATACAATTTAGTGTAAGGAGAAAATATGTGTGTGTGTGTAAATATATATATACTAATTTTTTATGAGAATAAGAATTTGCTTAACATCAAAATGCATTTTATACAAACTTTCCAAGTTATAATGTGAAATGTAAGCTGCCCAATTCTCCTCTTCTAATTCTACAGCAGAGTTTCTCAGCCTTAGCACTATTGATATTTTGGAAATGATTCTTTGTTGTTAGGTTGTCCTGTGCATTATAGGGTGTTTAGCAGCATCTCTGGCTTTTACCCACTAGATGCCTATACTAGCTGGAGTTGTAACAATCAAAAATATCTCAGATATTGTTAAATGCCCCCTTGGGGGCAAAATCACCCTTGGTTGAGAACTACTATTCTGTATTGTAGCACTCTCTTCTCTAAGTTTTATCTAAGGCCTAACCTTTTTATGTAACTTAGATAAAAACTATGCTTGGATGAAAATCATCTGTATAGTTATATCTGATAACCTGTATAGGTGGCTGTCACTGAGGGCCCTTTCTCATATCTGTAGAAGATGTCTAATAAGATGTTGGTGTGTGTAGCTTTAGAGGCTCTTGGATTCCATGAGTATTGCCAAGACATGGTCTCTTCCCAGGAAATGAAATCATTCCTTCCCATATATGAGGGCATTCATTGTTTTTTATATCCTTTATCCAATCCCTCTTTCAATTCCCATCCCCTACAACACAATCTGGGTGTTGTTGAATATTTATATCAATTTATGGCCTAACAAATAAGTTGGAGAATTGGGCAGAATATTTCCCAAACAAAACTGATGACTCAGTTCTATCCTGGGTCCCAAGTGCATTTGTTATTGTGTTTGAGGAAAGTATTTGATTTAACAAGTTGTGCATAATCCCATCTTTTGCACTTGCGGAAGTTATATAAAAAGGATTAATGTGCTAAAAATAATTTATGTGGTAATAAAATAAATGGTAAGTTGTAAATTATTTGGGGCTTCTGTTGCTTCAGCAGTTTGGTCTATTAAGAAAAGTAAGACACTCAGAGTCAAAGCAATGGCTTGTAAAACCCTAGAATTATCTTCTAAAGTTGAGAAATTTACTTGTACTTTTTTCTTCTGAGAGTTAGGGTCCCTGGAAATATTGAACTTTATAAAGCCACAAAATTTTTCTTGGTAAATAATGTGAAATTGGAGATGGATATGAGCTGTCAGACCATTTCCAAAAGAACATTAGATGCTCTACTGCTTTATGAAATAATTGGTGTATTTAATCACTGAATAAATTATGCTGGTATTTTGTGTTTGTTTTCTTTAATCAAAAGTTTTTGAGTACCTCCTGGATGCAGAATACCATATTAGGCTTTCTTAAGAAGCATAAGATTAGATTACTGAAGGTCTAGTGGTGTGCCGGTAAGCAGCTAACTGCTTTCCAGGAAGAACAAAACAAAAAAGCCCTGATTTGTAGCATTTGCTGATTTCCACCACAGCCAATTTCAAGCTACTGACATGATATCTCTGAACATGGAGTTGGATGGCACAGTGGCTTCCACTAGTGGTTAAACTGGTTCCAGCACACCACTGTGGCAATTTTTGACCTCAAGCACTAGAAGACCCACACATCAAACAATTAAAGTAGTATATACACAGCAGTTCTTCCAGTACAAGTTAGGAGGTTGTTAATGTTAGAAACTTGTAAAGGAGCACGTGAAATGTTGAAAGTTGCTGACTAGACAGGGTAACAGAGCCAGTTTGGATTAGAATTTGGAACATTGCCTGGGAATTTTGAGCCTGTGTTTAAGGTTCTGAGAGAATGATTTATCATTCTAAGTATAAGAAACAGGGTGAACAAAAGCCTGGAGATAGATAAAAGCTTTTCTCTTAGGGAAATGCAAATAAATGAACCTGGCTGAGGTAGAGGGTTCATTTGGGGAGAGGGAAGAATTAAGATTTATGGGAAAAAGAAATAGCTGTTGATCATGATTATTAGGCTAAGAAAAATAGCTTAATGCTTCCTGACCAGGGCATGTCCCTGATTAAAAACATCATTTGAAAAATATTACTATCAGCTATAATGTAGTTATAATGTATAAGGTAGCTGAAAATATACACCATGAGTTATAAGAGAGAGATGAGAGACAGAAAAACTAGGAACATGTTATGGTATTCTGTACTCGAGGTGATAAGTAGTGTGACAATGTAAATGTAAAGGAATGGGCCAAATTGAATTTGTCCAGTGATGGGGAACAGAGAACTGGAAAGAAAGAGTAAAAAATGATGAGAACAATAACATAGCAAATAGTTATAAGAAAATTGGGATAGGTGTCTATTGGAGCAATAGCCTAATTAGTTCCTTTTTAATTCATTTTATTTCAGTGATAATATCTATGAAATAAAGGGGTTAAAAGAAGGTTGGGGGATATAATAGAAAGAGTTGAGAGTCATCTTCTTAAATGAAATGATATGATTTAATGAGAATCTAATCTCTAATGATTCTCTGAAGAATCTTTACAGTCTAACCTCTTTGAGGATATGCCAAAAGCTCAAGTACAACATGAATCTTCTGAAATAGATTAAATTTTAGAATGGGCAGTTTAAAGTTGATATATGTAATGTACAGTCTTGTCCTTCATAGTATTTTACCCTGTTTATAATTTTCAATCATAGGTTATGGCACACAGCCTGTTTGGGAAAAGAAAATGAAATAATGGTATTTGGTGGGAGCAAAGATGATATACTTTCCTTGGATACAGTAAGAAAATTTCATATGTAAATATTTCCTCTAAGTAATTTTGTTTTTGAAACTAAATGGCTATTCAACAAGATTGCTGATAGTCCCACATTCCAAAGTATGGAAGGCATGAAATGTTACTCTGTGGTGTGATTAATCTTCATAATGAGTGCCTTTTGTGAAGCATTACAGTATATTTTGAGTTTACAAATCAGAATAGGTCTATTAACTTCATTAATCAAAGTATTAAGGAGTTTTTAAAGGATGACTGTACCTTTTCTCTGAGTCTCACCATACTATGGGTGCTTATAATACTATTGAATTAAAATATTTGTGAATTATATTTGATGCATAAAAATACATACAATGTATATGTAAACTACTAAGTATAGTAATAAGTACCCATAGAGTTTGCTACCTAACTTAATAACTAGAACATCATCAATGCTAGCTTCTCCCCTTAAGAGGAAACTACTTTGAAGTGTTTAAAGTGTATTTTCTTTTTATTTTATACATCTTATGCCATTGCTTCACTCCTGTTTTACATTTCAGTTTAAAAGCATTCCGGTTTTAAAACCTGATAAAATTAAGGTCAAAGGAAGAAATGAGTAGCATTTGGAGAGGATTGTTTTTTCACTCCTAGCACCTTGGGAAATTCAGAGGAGGGTGGCAATACTTACACAGTGTCTTTGTTGGAACAGGACTTCAGGATTGGTTCCTCTGGTTTGCCTGAGACATTTGCAAATAGCAGAAATCTAAGCTGTCAGGGATGGGATACACGCCAGAATTCAACCAAGATGGTGCTGGCTCCCTTACGTACATCTCTTCAGTTATCTCAGAGTGGTTCCTGGAGTGGTGAACCCTGAAATGAAGTGGCTTCTCTCCAGAGAGTTTGGTTTATTTTATAGTTCTGAGGCTTCCAACTTAAATATTACATATGTTGAAAGTTTTAGAACTTTCTTTGGCTGAGAATTCAGTGCTTCAACAAAGTGTTACAACCACAAATTTGCATATAAATAAAACGCAAATTTTGTAGTTTGTCTTCTTTTTCTTGGCACTAGAAATCTTTGGGATACAAAGTTTATGATTAAAATAGGAAGTCTGATTGAAATCAAGATCATAAATTATGAAATTTTAAAGACTTATTTGAAGGGATTGCAGAAGTTTTCTGCTGACTCTTCCATGTGAATTTTTAGATGAAAGAATCATTTTTTAAAAATCCACTGTGTCTGTGATTTTCAAATGAAGGTCTCAGGGAACCCTGGGATCACCTGAAAAAGGGAGACAGGATAAAGAGATGTTAAAACAAGGATCATTTGAAAGAAAAAATTCTGCTTAAAAAACAAAAAAGCTTGAAAACTACTACTAGTCTCATTTTGAACTCACTGTTGAAAGAGAAAAACACTTTTCATGATTTTTAAAATTTGCAATTATATAGACTGTGGTTAGGTAAAAATTTGGTCACTGAAAAAATGGTAAACATATCCAAAGTTTGTGTGCATATAGTGGGTATGTGTGCTTGTGCGCTTGTGTGATTGGAGACAGATTTATTTGTTCCTTTACATAATTTATTTTACATTTACAAGACAATATTCAATTATTAATGCATTGTTATTTTTATCAAAAAATCCTGACAACTCCTTTTTTGTTGATTAGGGTCACTGTAATGATTTACTTATCTTTCAAATACAGCCTTATTCACTACTTAGGTAAGTAATCCATTATTTTTGCATATATATGCTATCAATATATGATAATTTCTAATTTCCTCCTTTTTGGGAATATCTTTCGGGTAGTTTATGACTTAATTTAAGAAAATGTTTACATCTACTTAAAAGTATAAGCAAACTTATAATGGTGAACCATATGCCAGTGATTTTTAAAAACTAAATTACAGTACAGTCACATTTTTGTTTTGTTTGTAAAATTGCATTTAGTTCATATGGGAATATTAGACATACTGCATTCCCTTGATTCCACATCTGACTTTTTTCATATTCTGAAATCAGAGTGTGTCTAATGATAGACAAACATACAGTATACATTTAATTTAGGAGAATTTCTTTAATTGGTCTGTTGTTTGGCTCAAACTTTGGAATTTTTGAAAGATGCCAAGGTTATTCTAAAGTACAGGCATAAACTTTGAAATTGCTGCTGTCATGATTTGTACTGCTTTGTACTGTTACTTAATTTTTTGCTGTGCACATGATTTTTCCTAAGTACATTGCAGGCACAGAAAGGAGATGATTGGCTGACTTTCACCATGTTTGGAGTTTAGCCAGGGTGGTTTAACAGAGGGATAGTGGAGAAGGGGATTTAATTTGCTGGCAAGAGAATGGAGCACATGTGGACTACGTGGCTTAGGAAGGAAGTTATAACTGGAGGGTCTTCTTACTAGAAGTGGGAAGAGTTGAAGGAGTAAGAGATTGTAAGAGTTGAAAGAGTACATCTTATAAAAATTAAAATGTATTTACCAAGAACATTCATATAATCTGTAAGTATATGGTAATAAAAAATCACCTGTGAACCACAATGATCATTGTTATGAGTTTGGTGTGTATCCTTCCAGACTTTAAAATGGAAAATGTTGTGGATTTAACTGTCATTTTTTTAAGAGGTCATTGGAAGCCTTAGAGTAGTACACGTGTGTGTGTGTGTGTGTGTGTGTGTGTGTGTGTGTGTGTGTGTGTGTGTGTAAAGGGTCAAATGATGCATGCTGTTTACAACCTGCTTTTAGAACTCACATTGTGGATATCTTTCATGTAAATGTAAAATCACTCAGTGTAATAGATCTACATTTATGTTTGCAGTGGCTATATAGTGTTGTATTTCATGGAAGTACAATTTATTTATTAGTCTATTGAAATATATTTAGGATATCTATAATTTGGGGCTATTATAAAAACTATGTGTATAATATTCTTGTATATGCCTATAGAAAACTTTCATATCTCTTCAGGAGAATTTCCTAGAAGGGATGTTGATGAATCACAGCATATGCACATTTTGTATGGTGAAGACTATTCAGTGGCTCCCACTGCCCTTAGCAAACTGCAGATCCCTACCAAGGTCTTCAGGGCATCCACCTCCTCTCTGCCTCATTTCTTGCTGTGCCCCACTCTCACATTCTGCCCTCCAGCTGTTTTTGAACCACTGAACTGCAATTACTATATTAAATCTTATTTCTCATCTCTAGGGCTTTGCAGGTATGGTTCCTCCATTGGAATTCCTTTGTTTAATTTGTTGAGAACCTCAAGGGGTCTACAAAGTTTCCTCTGGCTTCCTGAGGTTGTCTTGGTTTTTCTTGCTATCTGATTCCATTCTATCCCAGTCACAACATTTATATAACACTTTATTGTTAATTGTTTATCTTCTTCACTAAACTGTAATCTCCATGAAGGTTGAAATAGGATTTTTCTCAATATTGGGCTTCCTGCTCCTAGGTAGCGCTCGCTAATGCCTAAGTGGTGAGTGAGGGACCGAATGGTAATGACGGAGCCCCTCTCCTCACCTGACCCTCCCCTTCCCCACTGTGCAGGGCGCACAGGAGCTCTTGACTGTGCCACCGCAGCAGCAGAGTTAAGTTTACACCAAGTATAAAACTCACTTCATTTTCTTGTACTTCCTCTGTACCTGTGTGGAACATTTCACTCTTCTTATTTAGAGTTTTCATGGAGAGAAAAGCCTTCATGAAATGGAAGATATAAATCTCGAGTGTACATCCTTGTAAAAATGACCACTGAGGTTAACCACTAGAAAATCAAATGAATCTTTTTTTTTATTTCAGAAAGATTTACTTACCTTTTTGATTTAAAGTTTATCAGTTGAAATAGAAGCTTTTTTTTTTTTTTTTTTTTTTTTTGCTAATTCTCTTAAACTTCCTTTGTTTTTAAAGTACAAAACCCTCTTGAAGGTAGCTTAAGAGGTAAAAAGGGAATTGGATCTGGGGGGACGCGGCTCTCTAGGAGAACCTGAAGGGAAAAAACGAGCACCCAGGCCCCCAGGAGGGGAGAACCTCAGGCGGTCTCCTTAGCTTTTTCTGTGCTGGCGCGGCATTCCTCTCTTCAGACCTGTTCCCTCTGGGTCATCGTAAGTCAGGTGTGGGATCCAGGGCAGCCATTTATAGAGGAGGGTGGGGAGGACCAGGTCACGCGGTACAAAAATGGATCCCACGTGCTTCCTCTTGGGGTAATGGAAGCAAAAGTTCTCATGTAAAGGACTGGAAGGGCAAGTGTGAAAACGGCTGCTACAGGTAAACCTACTTTGATATTAAGTGTGAATCTTTTGTGAGTTAGAATTTATTTTTCCATTGATTTTTGGTTAGATATAGTCTCTAGCCTATAAAAATAGACAGTTGTTGTGGTGCTATAAAAAGATCATATATCCTATCACGTTCCCAACAATACAAAGGAAATACATTGTCATGTAAAATTTTTATGATGATTTTTTTTTTTAAAAACACAGACCTATAAATTTTAAATATAACTTCACGTTCAAGAACTAATAATTCTGTTATGTTTGTTCACAGGTCATGCCTTGACTGTATTGGTAAAAATGCTATAATTTTAGAAAGTCAGATATCTTTATTACCTCCTAAGCTTCTGCAACAAGTACTCAAAAAAATAACGTTTTGGGCTGCAGCTAATCACCGAGAAGAACAAAGAGCTCGAAAAGAAGAAAGAGAAAATAAGTATCAGTGGATCAGTAGCAATTAACTTGTTATATACTGTCTATATTTAATATGCTTGAACATTTTAATCAGACCATATCTCCCAAATTGGAGGCTGTATGTAAATGAAAAATTTAAAACACAAATGCTATATTAGAGTGATTATATGACATGGGATATAGGGGATAAGATGTTAATGGCAGATTATATTTATATTTGTAAACTAATTTCCTTGTAAGCAGCAAAAAGTAAGTACAATTGTAAGAGATCTAATTCACTGTGTACTCTGTATTGGAAAGATTATGCAAATTTGAGAAGAATAAGAAATTACCACAAGGACTTTAGAAATCCCCGAACATGATAGATGAAAGCACTGTATATCACTTTCCAAAAAGAATACAACTTCTTAAGTCACTTAAAAATTATCTAAGGCATCTCATTAACTCATTTTTAAACTTTGACCTTAAATAACTGATACAGCTGGCCAAAATTATAAAATAGGGAAACTCTGGTAGGGTATGAAATCCTGAACTATCCTTTTCGCACTTACCCAGTAAAATATTCTTAAGCAGCCTCATAACTTTTCCTCACCTTTGAGTGGGAGAATAAATGTCTTCAGTTGTCTTTCTGTTGCCCCTATGTTACTAGTTTGTCCAATTTTATGTATACAAACACACACACACACACACACCATGTTTTAGTGTCTAAAGTGGAGGTTTATAAATCATACAGGCCTTGAAATATTGAGAAGCAGTCTATTTATTAACTTTTGTGACACATTAAAGTACATTTAGCCTTGAAGAGTGCTTCTAAAATAACTTCATAAATAATGAAATGGGAGGGTAACCTAGTTATTTGCCTTTATAGAAATCCCTTGATTTGACCTACACCATTCTACAGAATTGGGGCTCAAGACCCAGGATACTGACAATATGTTATCTTCCCATTTATTTTCAGTGTTAACTGCCTATACAGAAATGGAACACTATATTTATCTTTATATTCCTTAAAGCAGTATTTTTTACCATAATGAACAAGTTGTCAGTTATACCCCTCCATTGAATTACAAGGAATTACTAAAAAGCTCAGTATATAAAATTACTCTTCACAATACCACCATTGCAAATTATCTCTGAAATTTAAAATGTTTGAGAAAATATATTTCTATGTTGACATATACATGTAGTTTATAATGAAATTACAGGAGTTTGTAGTATTTCACTAAATTTTATATATATATTGTATTTTGGATGTGTAAAACTTCTATTTATGTATTGAGATATTTTGTTTACATTTTATTTATTGTACAAACTATATAGATTTACTATTTTCCTAGTTTTGTTAGTGTGAACCAGTCATTAGAGTTGATTGTGCAAATGATATTTCAGTTTTCATTTTTTTATGCTATATTTAGGCTGAATAACAGATTTAGAAAATGAATCTCACAGATAATATACATCTTGGAATTAATTATCTTATTACTATGAATTTACTATAAAGTTTATACTATATTTAGGCTGAATAACAGATTTAGAAAATGAATCTGTATCAGCATTTTATATTTAGGGGAAAAATACCAAAACCTATTGGATAGTGATAGATGATGATGATTGGAATGAATGCTTTTTTCAATGGCTTCTGGATTGTGGGGATGCCTTCTCTGGTCTTTTAGAAGAACACTTCTGTTTTTAAATGGTTACTTAGAATATTAAAAGTTGGATTAGTCCCCTCAAAATACACACTATCATGTAAGCTTCAAGAGAATGAAAATCTCTGTATATTGTCTGGCACACAAAACTGGTGCTATTCTTATTTGACTTAGTATACTGTGCTGCTTCAGAAAGTTACATGTCCTGAGGCAGCCCCACAGTAGGTGTGACAGGGAATTCTGATTATTACCTTCAATTTCCAAAACGTGGCTTAAACCAGGGCTTCCCTGCTGTTAGGAGGTATAGAAAATCTGGAAGCTGGCAAAGCCTGTTTTGAAGTTTCACACCAAGCAGTATTCATTCTTCACTTTTCAACAGCTGATGGTTTATGAACTTTTGTGCTGACCTCTGCAGTCTACAGAAACCCAAGATATGATAGCCTCATAACTTTATCTCTGAACTCTCCCTTATTGGCTCCATTTGAAGATGAGTCTAGAAGGGTTGACTTTTCTCAGGTGGCTCACAAAATAGTCTGGCTCTAAGGAAAAGGAATTTCTGGCCAACTTTACTGTCTCTCATTCCAGTTGCCAGGAAAAATTCTTCTGAGGCTATTATCATTTTTAGTATGATACAGTAAATAACACATCAAAATTTGTGTACATTTTTCCAGATAGTATCTTTGCACAAATGCCTTTCAAAAAGTTACTAACCTTTTGATAGAAGCTTAAAAATATTCTTTAGAAATTGATACTGTCAGCCCAGGCACAAAGCAATGTGTTTACCAATACATTATTTTATATGTATGTGTGTGAGAGAAACACTATAAAATAAATTCACAAAGATAGAATAATTTTCAGGGTAAAACATACTGTCTGCCAAATTAAAACTTTGATTTCAGAAAATTTCAAAGGAAAAGAAGTAATTTTAAGAAACAGTGCCCCCTGCCAACTTTTTCCCCTGGTACCTGTGTTTCTGTGTATTGATGTGATCCTATTGAAATCCCCAATTTAATGAAATCACCATACAGTCCAGCATGTGAGTACAGCAAGCACATTTTCTAAATCACTCTGTTAATGGGCTCCATATTTTCCCCCAAATTCATGTTAAAGCCCCAGTCCTCACTGTGATAGTATTTGTGGGGTATTTGGGAGTCAATTGAGGTGGGATGAAGGTGGGAATCCCATGATGGGATTACTGTCCACGTAGAAAGAGAATAGACCAGAGTTCTGTCGCTCTTTCTCCCTGCCATGAGGCTGCTCTTGGAAGGAGGCTGTCTGCAAGTCAGGGAGAGGGTTTGCACCAAGACCAAAGCTGCCTGCACCTTGATCTTGGACTTCCGAGCCTCCAGAACCGTGAGAAATAAAAATCTGTTGTTTAGGGCGTCCAGTCTGTGATATTTTGTTATAGCTGCCTTAGCTGAAAGACACACCTGAAATCCATAGTTTAGGGTTCCCTCTCAGTGGTGGACCCTCAGTGTGCTTAAACAAATGTAAAGTAACATGTTTCCACCACTATAGTATCATGCAAAATAGGTTCACTGCCCTAAAAATCCTCTGTGCTCTGCCCATTCATTCCTCCCTCCCCCTGAACCTTGGCACCCACTGATATTTTTACTCTTGCCATCATCTTGCCTTTTCCATAATGTCGTATATTTGAAATCATACAGTATTTTGCCTTTTCAAATTTGCTTATTTCATTAGTAATTTGCATGCAAGTTTCTTGTCTTTTCATTGTTTGAAAAGACAGCATTTCTTTTCAACATTAAATAATTCCATTGTCTGAATGTACCACAGTAATTTCTCTTTAGTATTTTCTATGTAGATGATCATGCATCCATGAACAAAGACAGTTTTACTTCTTTGTTCCCAACCTTTTATTTCCTTGCCTTATTGCATACCTAGGACATCCAGTAGGATGTTGAAAAGTAGTGGTGAGAGGGGATATCCTTTCCCTGTTCCTGATCTTAGTAGGAAAGCTTTCAGTTTTTCACCATTAAGTGTGATGTTAACTGTAGATTTTTTATAGATGTTCTTTATCAAGTTGAGGGAGTTCCTCTCTATATCTGGTTTGCTAGGAGTTTTTATTATAAATAGATATTGCATGTTGTTAAATGTTTTTTTTGCATCTATGATATGATCATGTGACTTTTCTTTTTTGGCCTGTTGATATGATGGATTTCATTAGTAAATGTTTGAATGTTGAGCCAGCCTTGCAGGCCTGGCATAACCCCACTGGGTCATGGTATATAATTTTTAAATTTTTTGGACTTGATTTGCTAATATTTTGTTGGGGACTTTTGCATCTATGTTCATGAGGGATATTGGTCTGTTTTGTTTTCTTGTGATGTCTTTGTCTTGTTTTGGCTGACCTCAAAATGAGTTAGGAGGTATCCTCTCTGCTTCTATGCTCTAAAAGAGATTATAGAAAATAGGTATAATTTCTTCCTTGAATGTTTCCTAGAATTTACCAGTGAAGCTATGTTGGCCTGATGTTTTCTGTTTTTGAAGGTTATTAATTGTTGATTTAATTTCTTTAATAGATATAGGCCTCTTCAGATTATTTCTTCTCATATGTTTTGGCAGATTGTGTCTTTAAGGAATTGGTTCTTTCATCTCTGTTATCAAATATGTGGGCATAGAGTTGTTCTTGGTATTTGTTATCCTCTTACTGTCCGTGGCATCTTCAGTGATGTCCCCTATTTAATTTCTGATATTAGTAATTTGTGTCTTCTTTTTTTCTTGAATTAGCCTGACTAGAGGCTTATTGATCTTTTCCAAAAGCCAGTTTTTGGTTTTGTTGATTTTCTCTGTTTATGCCCTGATTTCAGTTTCATTGTTACTGCTCTAATTTTTGTTAATTCTTTTCATCTGCTTACTTTGACTTTAATCTTTTCTCGTTTCCTAAGATGGAAACAGGTGATTGATTTTTAGATTTTTCTTCTTTTTTAATATATGCATTCGATGCTATAAATTCCCTTCTATGCACTGCTTTCACCCATCCCACAAATTTGGTGAGTTGTAAACATACAGACTAGGGGAAGGAATTTCAGGTCGTGAAAATTTGAGTGGGGAAGCCGTTTTTTTTTTTTGTAGGATTGCCAGGGAGAGACTTTTATTTAGAGATTAAGTGAGAGGACAGAGCTCCTGGCTCACGCCAGGAGGGGACAAGGGAGCCTGGGGTGGTGCATTTGTTTAGGGGATTTATAGGCAGTTGAGGATTTGGGGGAACTGCTAAAGGGCTTAGGGGTGTGGACTTGTTAAAAGTGGTCTTAGGATGTTTTTCCTTGATGAGACATTAAATCCCTTTTAGCATGCTAAAGTGAATAATAAAAACATGGGCTATGCTGAGATACTTTCCTTTATGTGGGGAATATTAACTGATCTCACTGAAGAATGCCTGTAGAGCTTTATGTTTAACACAGAGTTTTGGTAGGTGGTTTCCTTGCATGTTGTTACACTGCTTTGACTGTAATTATCTTGCCTTGCATTTTCTGGAGGCCCTCACCCTACTCTGACTATACCCACAGTCCCTGTCTCATTCCCCCCTCTATAGATGGATACCCTAGCTACTACTAGGGGAAGGGGGCGACGACCGTTCTGGCTGCTTCATGCTAAGAGGGGTGCAGTACGGGGTGCAGTTAGGTCTCCATCAGTGGTCAGTTGAGAGGGCCTTGGAAGATGGGCATTTCTATTCCGGGTTCCATTTCAATTACTATTTGCAGTTTTATGGCTTCTAGGCAAGATAGAACAAATCGTGTTATTAGGTTAAGTAGCAACATCTGAGTTGGGTTTTTCCATTTTGGAGGAATAAACTTGACAAGGAAAAATGTCTGGAGAATCATAGCCAGATATTTTGGGGAAACTAGAATTCTGGATTTAGTCTATGTCCCAATGACTAGTATCAGGACTTAGTATAGATAAGGCTGCATTACTGAAGCAATACTTTTCTCTAAAATCACCCTCATTTTTTTTTTTAGAAGTAACCAGATGAACAAAATAATTAACACTTGGCTTGATTATTTGTCTAAGTGCAGCAAGAAGAGCAGTCGATTACATAGGCTCTTTTAAATGTGCTTTGCTGGAACTTTTTATAAGGAATTTCAGACTGGACTTTTAAAGGCCTCTCGAGGCCAGAAAGCCAAGCCAGACTTGCCATCAGGTTTTGCCTGCAGTACCTGTAGATTTGGGCGACTTTCTGTCTTCTTGAGGTCCCCAAGACATTCTGAGGTTCCTGCACCTGCCAGGAAATGACTTTTCTTATCCACCTGACAAGACTGCTGGGAACCCTGTAAGCAAGATACCAGGCCAGTTCTTCCAAGAGGCTTTTTGTTGGCTCTAAAAGTCAGCCTTAGTTCCTTAAAGCTGTCTATTCATATCTATTTACGCACGTGTCTCTCAGGTATGACATTCCAGTCAATATAAACCAGTGTTTTTAATTGGTTCTCTTACAAGGAAAGCAGATTCTTATTGAACTTATGCAAATAAACATACTGCCATAAAATATGAAAATAGTCACTGAGAGTTTTTAAATTCTGGAGGGATCAGGTAGAGAAAGATAAATGCATCAATTCTGAGAAAGCCTTTTTTTTTGTTCAAAGCGGACCCAGGGTGAAGATGGGGGAGAGAATAAAGTACACTCCTCACCAAACACATCCAAGCAGAGACACCATTAGATTAGGGATTTAAGATGTATTCTAGTCCAACCACATTTTACAGGTGAGGAATCAAGTTTAGATTAAAATAATTCTTAATTTTCTCTTGACCTAGTTGAAATATATATAGCATATAAAATCAAGAGAAAAATAGTGTGTGTGAACTAGATTTGCCATCCTCCCTAAAGGACTGGGCAGTGATGGTTTCTGAAAAACTTTTTGAGCACAATTTTCCAAACTGGGAGGAAGTTGCAGCGGCAATTTAAGATCTCTTCTGCACCTGAACCTAGCTGAGATGCCAGGAACCGCTCTGCGGGCACAGCCGGGTGCGCGGAGTCCGGGAGCCGCTGCGCGCACCCGCGGTCACCTCTGCCGGGAAGCAGCCGAAGACCGGCGCTGGGACCATGCGGAATGGGCGGCGCCTCCTGTGTCCACAGGGAAAGAGCTTTGACCCTCTCTAGGGTAGGGGCTAAGACCAGAAATACATAAGAGCAATTTTACTACCCCTTTCCAAGCTGCGAACCCTTTGAAAACATTCCTCAAACAAGCACCTCTCGGGGAAGAAACACTTTTTGCGAGAATCTCGCTAAACGTCAACAGATCCTTTAAGGGCCGCAGTGGGGGGAGGCTCGCGGCAGAGCGGGGCCTTCCCCGGCCACACGGAGCTCCCGTGCCCAGGACGCCGCGGAAGGGGCAGGGCGGCTGGGACTCTGGCCCGGGAGCCGCGGGTCGGACCGTCGGGCGGCGGCGGTGACGGCGGCAGGAGGACCAAGCGCTGGGGGCGCTGAGCGGCGGCCACGCCCCCGGAACCGGGCGGTGGGTTCAGCGGAAGGGGCGGTCCCAGCCGCGGCGTAAACAAGGGCCGCCGGCGGCTAGAGGCGAGCGGGAGGCGGGGTGGACGGGCTGGAAGCTCATACGGCCGGTCGCCGACCCCTCCCCGTCCTGCCCGCGACCCCGGCCCTCGCCGCCCTCCGCCCGCGCCCCGTTGCGCAGGCGGCGGAGAGGCTGTGCGCGCCCCACCGGGGCCGGGAGGACGGCAGCGCACCCGCGAGGGAGCGCCCCTATCGCGGCTCCTGCACCGCCGCCGCCTGCTCGTCTGCGCCGCCGTGCATTTCGTTCTCCCTTTTCCTTTGTCTTTTCCCTTCTCGCGGGTGTGGGAATTGTTGGGAACAAAAGTGCAGCCGCAAGATGGCTGATGGCAACGAGGATCTGCGGGCGGACGACTTGCCGGGGCCAGCCTACGAGAGCTATGAGCCCATGGAGCTCGCCTGCCCCGCCGAGCGCAGCGGCCACGTAGCCGTCGGCGATGGGCGCCACATGTTCGTCTGGGGCGGCTACAAGGTCAGTGGGTGGCGGCGCCGCGGCAGGCCAGGCGGGAAGGCTGGAGCTGCTGCAGCGGGCGGGAACCTCCCACGCCCCCACGTCTCGACTTCGCCCGTTCATTTGCTGGCGAGTGGGAATCTTCTCACGGGTCCTCCAACCCGTGCTAAGGCTCCTGGGCTGTTGTCACGCCGACTTACGCGCTCGGAGTCCACCCCCGCCACCCCCATGGCTGCGGGCGCGCCCCGGTTCACTCTGTTTGACCGTGGAGCGTTATTCGGGATGGGGGTGGGGCATGTCGGGCGGTGCAGGACTACGAAACGTTTTATTTAAAAGGGCTGAGGGATGTGTAAGAGGTGACAGCCATGTCACTCACCCTTTATCGGACTAGGAGCACTTTACCCCCTGGAGGCGGGGTCATTTTGCTGTGGGCCAGCCTGTACTGCTGCCCACTTACTGCATGACGGAGGTGTAGGAAGCCCCCTGGAATTCCGGCCTAAAGGCCACAGGGATCGCTTAGTCAATCTTCCCGCCGGTTCAGCGATCCCAGCTACATCTCTGCAGATGGCCCCCACACTGCTGTTTGAACATTTCAGGTCTGTTTCTTAAGGGTTGGAATTTTTCCAAAAAAACCCTTATTAAGAATAGTAATGGAAATGCTCCACCAGTAACCAGAAAGTCAACAGCAGCAGTTCTAAGTGCAGTTCTTTGACCCCTGATCGTAAACATTGTGATCAGTTGCCAGTTTAAAGCCAGTTATTTCTTGACCTCAGTCTGGGAATCCTAACCAAGTGTCTCCTATTTATACTTTGCTCTCCAGTTCTGCCCTTTTGCTTTTAGTTTCCCAGTAACACTCCACATTCTGGAATTGTCTTGTTTCATTTGCTGGGTGGCTGTGATCCATTCCTATCAAAAATACTCTTCTTAGTCCCTTTTGGTCTTACAAAGACTTGCAATCTAATCCACTACACCTGTGCCTTCAATGACTTGACGACTGGTAATAGATTTTAGCTTACAGTACAGTTGACCTGATCATAGCTGACCACTTCTGAAATGACTCTCAAAAGAGTTGGGATAAATTGCTATAGCTAGTCTGCTTACTTCATTTGGTTTAACCACAAGTCGTTTTTTCCAATCCTAATTAATCTGCAATATTTTCCTCAGCATCCAATAAGTAGGTATTTAGAACATGGTATTTGGTAGGAGGAGGAAGGTATGTGGTGACCCTTAATAATTTCCCTTGTAGAAGAGTAAACCTGTTGGTCAATCACACTTAAATCTAAAACTATTTTTATTCATAATTCTGTTTGTACAAATCAGCATTGAGGGAAGGGGACTTTCCTTTAGGCGTGGGGAGAGGGAGGCTTGTCAGGGTGGGAGATTCCTGATGGTGAGGTTTTGAGGCCTGGAAGCCTAGGTAGGGAGGAATGATCCATGAAGTGTGATTTAATACAGGCTATCTACCATATTTTGTCTCAGACCCTGAGAAATAGCCACAGGAAGCCCTTGGAGATTGTTTTAAGGGCAATAAACCATAGCCTCCTATACATTAGTCAGTGTTCCTTCCCAGGCCAGGCTGATCTGAGTCAGCCTGCTGTCTTGCTTCCAGCCTTTCTCTTTAAGTGGTAGAATGGAAAGAAATGGCCAGCTACACTTTTTCTGTATAATACTCAAGCTTATTGGACGCTGACACCCATTCTCAGTGAACCTTACTTGTTTACTGTATGTTGACAGTGTTCAAAAAGTGGCCAGGGAGGCTGAAAGATTGGAGAGGTCAGGCAGTGGTTGAAGTTGCAAATTAAGGGAAAGGAGATAGAATCCTGGTTCCACTGTTACTTGCCAAGTAACGTTCAGTAAATTACTTAGCTCTGTTAAAAAACAACAAAAAACCTGTCTTGTATTATGAAATTTTAGGGTTGTTAGGATTAAATAGAGCAATCCATGGAGAGAACTCAGCTCATGCTGGTATATGATAAGTCATTCTGTTAAAGAGTTATTACCTTAAGGGAAATGGAGAACAAGGAACTTAAAATTTTGCATAATATATTTGCATATTTGCATATTTCTAGTTCTGCCCTGCTTCAGTGAATGGGTAAAAGGAAAGAATGGCTAGAAAGTGATACATCAAGTGGAAGTGTGGGTCAGGCACTTTAAAGGTAGGCCTTTCTTTAGCCTGCCAACCATGGCACAAGTAATCTCTTCTGAAGTCATGCAGCTGAAATTTGGCACATCATCTGTTCAGGATAAAGTGGCCTTAAGAGATTTCCCAGAAGTGTCTCAAATTCCTGCACCACTGTGACGACTGTATCAAAATTAAATTAATAGCTGTCTGTATTAAGCATTACCTTAACTATGTGGCATAGGGCAGGGAGGATTCTGCATTTGATAGACTTGAAGGCCTATTTAACTTTTCATAACTCTCATTAGTATCTCAAATAAGATAGGAAGAATACACAGCCATACATCTCAGAATGCCAGCTATTTTTTAACTTGATTTTTTTTCTTTGGTTTCTTAGAGTAATCAAGTCAGAGGATTATATGACTTTTACTTGCCTAGAGAAGAGCTCTGGATCTACAACATGGAGACTGGAAGATGGTAACTGGATATGCGGGGGGAATAAAAAATTCAAATAAAGTTGCAAATAGAAACTGTAAAACCCATTCTGATAAATACTTTAAAGATGCTATATGTTCTGAAAACAATGCTCTGCTAGTTTAGCTTAGCTGCTGAGCTTAGATACTTTAGCATCTCTCCAGAAATAGTTCAGTAATTACTAGATGCTTTTATAACCTTTGAAGTAATTTCTATTCAGGGCTCTGTAAAGCATCACAGTAATATTAAAGATGTAAAGGCTTCAGGTCCTAGAATGGAAATGTAATAAAAGTTCCATGTATATATACACACACCCGGCAAGATGTCTCTGTTACATTGTTACCTTGAATGAGAAAATAATTTTTAGATTGTATCTGGTAGAAATAAAGTTGGTATTCTATTTTAATGAGTTTAACACTAAAATTTCTATGCAAATCTCTGAAATAGTATGTTTCATTTAAAGTGAATAAATTTGCCTTCCATACAAAAGAGGATATTCTGAAACAACCTTTTGCTAGTCTTTTTACAGTGGTACTCAAGAGTATGTCCTTGGCAAAATGATGTGATTTTCAAAAATGCTAAGATGCCGTATTTGAGGGTTTATAGTCTTCGTCATGTCTTACACTGTGAGAATTTTGTGCTGTACATATTTTGTATATGTAAACTAGAACAGTAGTGCCACTTGATTTCATGAATTAAACTGAAAATTTAAGTATTATTTCTGTAGATAGCAAATCAATGTTAATCTGAGCTCTTTGCTAATCATTCTAGATAGTTGGAAACATAATAGTATTCCTTTAATAGGGGAGTTCTACATTTTTTTTTTGGATTCAGTGTCATAAATTTTTAAAAGATAAGCCTACCAAAACTTAAAGCTTAGTATACATAAAGTCATATTGAGGGCAGAAGACCTTAAGTGTCCCCTGAATATTTTGAATCTTTCTTAGGCTTTAGATTCAGGATGTGTTAAAACATGGGAAGCACTCAGAGGAGTGCCTGGCCTGTGGTAAGCACTAAGTGTCTGTAGTGTGACATAAGGTCTGAATCAGGTTCATCTGAACAGCTAAAAGCTATTCATTTGAATAGAAAACACCTATTGAGTAATCTGTTAGCACTGGGATGTTTTACCTTTCCTTCTAGGTTTCTGGCCCACTCAAAAAAATAAAATAACCACTTATGGCCATGTAAGTAAACAATTTAGTTTGAGAAACAAAATGCTGTGCTACTAGATTAAAATATGACTTAGGCTTTCAGAACCTTTCTTTCTGCCTATGTGTAGGGCCAGTTGGCATGGCCTATGGAATGGGTAAAGAGAGAAAAACTTATTCTGTGGATCACTTTTAGAATTATTAGAGACCCTAGACAGTATCTAATCAGCTAGCTCATTTTATTTTATTCTTTACTGTGGGACAGAACTAGAATAATAATGAGCTTCTCCCTTTTAGGAAACTTAATTACATTCAGTTTTTCCCCCTCAGGAAAAAAATTAACACTGAAGGAGATGTTCCTCCTTCCATGTCAGGGAGCTGCGCTGTATGTGTAGACAGGGTGCTGTACTTGTTTGGCGGACACCATTCAAGAGGCAATACGAATAAGGTTAGTGTTTCTAAGGATTATGGTGCAAGGCAATTCTATTCTTTTTCAGACAACTTCAGATTTCCAAGGTTAGCCCATACTTATTCTTGGCCCAGCTTAAAAAAAATACATACTTGGTTATGGTAAATGTGCATTTTAGTATTTTATTTAGGAGGCCGTATTCACCTAGGCCTTTTGTAAAATCAATTTTGGTTAGCAACCTGTGTGTAGTAACTGCCTAGGTTGTTTCTGTGTTCTTTGCAGCTACCTGTTCTCTTAGAACCCTGAGTATTAGATGAATATTAGTAGACTAAATGAAAACAAGATATAATCATGGGGGGCAGGGTAAAACTCAACTGACCACCACTAAGCTATGTGGATAAATTAGCACTGACGAAATTTTATATACTAACATTTTTATAACATGGTGCTATAAGGTACTGTTGTTCAGACCTTGTCCATGTTTTTCCCAAATAGGAGAAAAAGATATAAGTTGTTATCTCAAGCCAGTCATGAGATATGAAGTCAGTCAGAAAGGGGCATATGATATACATAGTTTCTTATAAATGCATTTATTTGGCAACTTAATAACAAGCACCTTCTATGCCAATCACTTGGTTAGACATTGGAGACATAGTTCCCACCTCTAGGAGCTCACATTCTAGAAGGGACACATACAAGTAAATGATTTCAGTAGCATATGATAAAGAGATACACAGAGCCTGGTTCACAGTAATCGCTCAGTAAATACTGTTGACTCTGAAGGGAAGTCATCACTCAAGCAGTGATGCTTCAATTGAATCATGCAATTGGGAGAGGTAGCCAAGATAAAGGTATTAAGATGCAGAGGTATAAGCAAATAGGTCTTGTTCATCAAGTGCCAAGCCCCACTTTTGTCTTTATATATTAATATAATAAGCTTTTGCTTAAGATTTTGTTTGAAGAAATGGTTCTGTGCCTAAAAGATTTTGTGAGGCACTGCCGTAGGTTGTTGTAGAGCCATGTATTTTACAACTGTGTATTATTAAAAAATAACGTAGACAGAACATACGGACGCTTGGGAAAGAGAAGCTGTGGCTTATAGGGGGTGGTCGGGGAGAGATGGTAAGAGCTGGTATGTCAAATGCCTAGAGTTGAGTATTTTGATTGAGAGGAAGCTTAGGAATCTTAAGAGAAGTAAAAAAACATATATAATGGTCAAATTTATTCAAGTACCTGGATGTGAATGCTTTGAAACAAACCAATGCTTAATCTTTTAAGATTTGTCCTTGGTTCCTAAAGTTAAGCAGGCACTTAAGACATCTTTCTTAAACTGAATTTGAAGGTGAAATTGCTAAGTCTGACTTTTGGTAAAACCATCCTGATACCCATAAATTAGATTAGTACAACTCAAAGTGCCTATCTAAGGCACAGAATGTAAATCAACACACTACTTAACTATTCTTCCATTGAAAAGGTTTGGCTATGGGGAAGAAATTAGTGAACTGAACAGGGTGCTTAGTGATGTATTCTGGCACAAGTTCCTTCCCAAGACTCAGACCAGTAACAACAGTTTGCAGACTGGCAACCAGTCTGTAGTTAACACTTTTAGTAGCACTGAATTAGATGACATTCTTCTTATCATAAATCACAATGAAATTAAATGCCAAGGTTGAATTTCTTTCATATAACCAAATCTAATTGAAATAATTGCTTCTGACAGTTCTACATGCTGGATTCAAGATCTACAGACAGAGTATTACAGTGGGAAAGAATTGATTGCCAAGGAATTCCTCCCTCATCAAAGGACAAACTTGGTGTCTGGGTATATAAAAACAAGTGAGTTAAAAAAGTATTGGTTTGGTTTTTATGTGGGAAGTGGTCTGCCAGTAAGTATACTTAGCCAATAACAGTAACAGAGTAACTACGGAACATACCTTCTAGGGCCCATACAAGGATTAAGCAAATACATAAAGCACTTAACATAGCAAAAGACATAATTATTAGCTATGTTATCCATTAGTATTTGAATAAGTATTTTCCTATACCCGTGTGCCTTCTCAACTCATAGCATGTTACAAAATATGAGAAATTTCTCGTATCCCAACTGTGGTGTTTGAATTTTTGGTATCTCGGTTTTTTATCAAACAGGTTAATATTTTTTGGAGGGTATGGATATTTACCTGAAGATAAAGTATTGGGAACTTTTGAATTTGATGAAACATCTTTTTGGGTAAGATAAGTTTTAAATTTGCATGTAGGCCACTTAATATGTTAAAATAGTACACTTTGCTAGTAGTTTCATACATATCCTTGTTTAATCAAAGGATATGTAATAATTTTACAAACATCTGTAAAGTAACTCAGAGATTCTTATTTTTCTGTAGAATTCAAGTCATCCAAGAGGATGGAATGATCATGTACATATTTTAGACACTGAAACATTTATCTGGAGCCAACCTATAACTACTGTGAGTTACTGAAGAATAGTGATAAAACAAGGCCACTTAGAGGAGGAGGGGGAGTTGGGAGGTGGTATAAAACTGGCAGTTCATTCCTGTTATTTTCTTACCTATTTTATTATTCTCCAAGGAGTCTAGAATTCAAAAAAGTTCAGTGAATGTAGAGACTAACTGACCATCTGTTATCTAATAGGTGGTAAGTGGTATTGTTTGTAACTAAATGACCTAGCACTAGGTTGGAATTTAAGTCACTCAAATATTAGATTTCTTTTTCCTCTGACACAGATATCATATAATGTGCTAGCTTTTATTTTAAAAGAAAAATAAAGCAAGCATTCTACTATATTAACTAACCCATTCAGTAATACCTCTCAAAAATATGAAATTAAAATTCCCAGTTCTGGAAACCAGCCTTTAGTACTACATGACCAGAAGTCTACAGTTCAGCTTAAGAGCTTAAGTATCTGCAAAATCTTATCCCACATCCAGAGAAGACTCTAGTAAGGTCACTTAATTCACTAAGTTGGTTTTCTGACTTTTGACAGGGTAAAGCCCCTTCACCCCGCGCTGCCCATGCCTGTGCGACTGTGGGAAACAAAGGCTTTGTGTTTGGAGGTAGATACCGAGTGAGTATGCACAGTTTCAATTACTTGTTTTTGTATTTTTCAACATGATAATGACTTAATTATCTTTTTTAGGATGCTAGAATGAATGATCTTCACTGTCTTAATCTGGATACATGGGAGTGGAATGAATTGTAGGTATCACTTCAGATTTAAGTTATTTATTTATTTTTAATTTGTTTTTTTTCTTTTATAATGTATTTGCTTAAATTTTCTGTAAGTATGAATTTAAATAGACTTGATTACTAGATCCTTAAATAAGGAACTTAACTTTTTTTAATTTCCAGTTCCCATTAACTGTGTTACTGGCCACAGCATGTGCTCAATGTTTGTTGAAATGTCTAAAGTTGACTCTACATTCAAAGAAAATAGTCATTCTAAAGCATGTAGTTGTTAATACCAAGAAGCCTTTTTTAAGGTCTCTTTTTTCATAAGTTCATATACATTTGAAAGGAAAACTTCAGTATTTCTCTGCCTTAAATACAGCAGCCATTTTTAAATGTAGATATTGTAACTTAGCTATTATTTTCAGAATTCCACAAGGCATATGCCCAGTTGGTCGATCTTGGCATTCACTAACACCAGTTTCTTCAGATCATCTCTTTCTCTTTGGAGGATTTACCACTGATAAACAGCCACTAAGTAAGTCCTTTAAAAATATGGTAAGAAATCATTATATATATATATAATATACAAATAGCTGAAAAAAATCAATTTTAGATATATCAGAAGGCTATAAGGTTGGTTGGAAGGTTTGTTATTTTGATCATATAACACAGTTGTTTTCTACTATGACATACATCCATTCTGTCCAGTAAAGAAACGACCTGAAGCACTTAAAGTCCCACTATAAAATGCAAGTGGCTTACCTGGTTAATTGCAGAGAATAAAAAGAAAATATAATTTCTGTATTTACTCACAATCTGATTATCTATTTTGCTAAAGCTGTGTCCTTTAAATATTAATGTTACATTGACAGAATAACTTCCTCATAGCTCTTTTTTCTTTGTTTCAATCAGGTGATGCCTGGACTTACTGCATCAGTAAAAATGAATGGATACAGTTTAATCATCCCTATACTGAAAAACCAAGGTATGAACTGTTTAAAAGGTAATCCTTACACTGAATAAATGAGGTCCATAGACATGTACAAGACTGGTAATGACTGAGAAATTTTTGGTTGCATTAAATCTATCATTTGTAATTTGAAAAATCCTAGCATTCACTAAATTTAACATCATCCTTATTTGAAAGAAAAGAAAACCAATGTTATCTGTATGTCATCTGCTTTCTTTTCTGTCATCCATATATGAAAAATGTGGCTGGATTTTTGATTTTTGCCTCTTCATCATGAAATTTTTGATACGAACTTATCACCAGGCTCTTTACCCATGTGAGTTTGTCTGCATCTAGGTGTGTCATTTAAGAAAGAGGAACAGGAAAGGAGAGAATTTCAATACCTGAAACAATGTACATGGGGGGTAAAAATCGAGGACTTTCAATTAGATGTAATAGTAGCTCTATAAAACAAAGATTAAGAAATCACATCATCCAAAAAGAAGAGTATATTAAACATTGATAGTTATTCTTCCAAAGGAAAGGATATAGTGAGATTTGGTGTTCAAAGCACATTTAGGTATGTCAGCTTGCTTTTTTCCCCAAGCCTCCAAGTAGAGTCACGCCACTAACACTTCATTTGGCATAGAAATTCTCTCCATAGTACACCAAGCCCTCAGACACTCTGTTTACTTAGGCAGATTCAGCATCCCTTGGAAGTTTGTTTAAGGCCAGTTGGCCCTACCTTTGAAAAGGAGGGGGCATATACCTACCACTTATCTCCTGTAAGATTTTTACTGCTAACAAAGATCTAGAGGACAGATCATTAAGTTCAAACCCTCATTGCATAAATTAAGACTGAGCCAGAGATATAAAACAGTAACATCCAGTTAAGGACATTGATTTTTCTACATCTTGCTGCTTTTCCTTAAAGTAATTGCTTCTCACCATGATGTTTACATCTGAACTAAAGATTGCTTGTCTTTATGTCATCAGCTATATTCTATAGTGTGAGGGTATCAGTTTGATGTTTTGGGTAACTTTAAATACTTTTGTTCTAAATCCAGATTATGGCATACAGCCTGTGCCAGTGATGAAGGAGAAGTAATTGTTTTTGGTGGGTGTGCCAATAACCTTCTTGTCCATCACAGAGCTGTAAGTATAGTACACTGTGTTAAAGGCCGCTTTGTAACACTGCTGGGGCCTCCTTGGGAAGAGTTTGCTTTTTTGTGTTCTTCCTCTGTTTTTCAGGCACACAGTAATGAAATACTTATATTTTCTGTTCAACCAAAATCTCTTGTAAGGTAAGTAACTTTTTACTTGGTCCTTAGCTTATTTTAAATTGTGTTTCCTAACAGTTTAAATTAGTGCCCTTGAAAAACCAGGTTTAGGGACAACTTAAGGGCACTACCATGCCTTCATTGATGCAACTAACCAATTCCTATGAAAATCTTTAAAGAAAATGTTTTTTGTTTGTTTTTGTAGTTCTTCAAGTGAATGTACTTCTAAACAGCAATCTGAAATTATTTTTCTTTCCCTGTCCACTTTCAGGCTATGTTTAGAAGCAGTCATTTGCTTTAAAGAAATGTTAGCCAACTCGTGGAACTGCCTTCCAAAACACTTACTTCACAGTGTTAATCAGAGGTTTGGGAGTAACAACACTTCTGGATCTTAAGGCTTCAGAGATAATGCCTCTGATCATCTTGCATGGATAGCAGTTCTGTAAACCTCACAGAGTGGCAGCGTTTGTATAGTATGTGCACTGTGGTAGCGTGCAGCTTGTTGGTTTTAATGTGCATGTGAATGGCCTAGAGAACCTATTTTTGTGTCTAAAGTTTACAATAAACGTATTTAACACCAGTAGTAACTGTCTTCTATTAAAGCAAAAGAAAATTAATACTTAGGCTTTTTACCCCAAGGAATGGTTATTGTATTTCCTTTTTGGTAACTTCAGATGTATATCTATAGGAACATTATACTAATTACTCTTTCACTATCAAAATGGTAAAAAGTTATTTTTTAAAAACATTAATATTATTTTAGATTTTTTTTTTAAATGACAAGTGGTCTATTATGTTGTATTTACAACACTAGGCTATATAGTGTTTGCTTTTTTTTTATAAATTTAAAATGGAAAAAACATTTTCAGTAGGACTAAGCTGACAAAAGAAATTTTGTAAGGACCAACAACTGTTCAGTAGTTTGATCTCAATGCTTTGGTATAGGGGCTGGGGCATGCAATCCTGTTGATATAGGTAGGCTGTTGTCTAATTATTTAAAAATTAACAGAATTTTGTAGCTCATAAAAGAATGGAAATAATGTACAACTTTATTCTCCATTCTGTTAAGGAGCAGAAAACTGGTTCAGGAGTCTTTAGTTGGTAAGCCTAAAAGTGCACTTTTATGTTATAGGCTCAGGTGCTCTGTAGCATGCTTCTGGTACTTACTAGAGGTGGAAACTAAAACAGTATGGAACTGAATGAGATAACAAGGAAAATACTAAGATGAAAAGTGAAGGTGTATAAATGCATGGAAATGATCCACACCAATTTCTTCTGTATTCTTTCTTAAGCTGAGTCATGGGACTTACCTGTATTTTAAGTCTAGTCTGATTTTTTTTGATAAGTATAAGTAAAGGTAGAAGGAAATTTGCTCAATACTTAGGATTTTCAAGACTAATCCTAAATGCTTAACTCCTCCAACCACCACCAGGAAAAACAAAACAAAACTAGTGATTGGCCTATAATAGATATATATTATATACAGTAGACAACCAAATCAATAGTCTAAGCAATTGAGTCACTTCACTATTTGGTTTCTTTACAGCATGAAATTAATACTTAATAAATTTCAAGAGAATGCTGAACTACAGATGTATACAATTAGCATGTAACTGTCCACAAATCTTTTAGGGACTCCTGTTGTAGACAGTGTTTCCATTTAGTTCATTGCTAAATGTGAAAGTCTCCTTACATGGTGTTTTCATCTCTGAACCTCCAAAAGGCTATAAAATTGGCTCATCTCAAATATTTTAGGATTTCACTTCTGCTACTTCCTTTTTACATTCAGAAGATTAGGTGCAGATACTTTCACTTTGCCAGGAATGTTTCTTGACAAATCCGTGTCCTAAAAAAAGAGAATTGCTGAGTATCTTCACATTCTGTAAGGTCAATCATGTTTCTTTTATGACAGTTATGTATCCTCTGCTGTCAAAAATATTCCCCAGATTTTCACCTGAAATTACTTAACATATACAGCATTTCCTCCCAAAACAATAGTTACAGTTGGCACCTACTAAAGCCACAACAAAAAATAGGAAACTATAATTGCTAACATTTTTAATTGCACCACCAACACCCAGAGTTCCACAGGAATACTTTACCTTTACGCTGCGGAATAAGTCTTTTTCTCTTACTGTTGCTTCTTTGGAGTGCATAAAACTATTCAAGGCTGTTTTTGCAGCTGAAAGTAGAACATAGGAGAATCTACTTCTGTTCAGTCAAGAAATATTTAAAATTGCAATTCAAAAAAAGATTTTTAAATACCTTTTCCCTTTTTCTGAACTCCAGGAGTAAGTTTGACTTTGTATCTTTAAAAAGGAATTGCATGTGTTACTAAATAGAGATAACAAAATAATGCCTATGTCACTACTGTGTGAGCTGTTTTGAGTAAACCAATGGTGACTTACTTGTAGTTTGTCATGGTGGTGTAAGGGGCACATATTGGAATGGCAAACAGTAACACGTCTTCAGGATGTGGCTGCCCTGTCAAAGAGTCAAACAGATTTTCCTAAAAAGGGAAAACAAAAACAATTATAAATGTAATTAATATCTGTCCTAAAAAGGGAGAATTAAAACAGTTAAATTAGTATCAACATATTTTTATACTTTCCTTATAGACATACAGTCTTAAGCTCTGCTTTATAGCTCCAAAGGGTTTAAGACCAATAGTATTTAAATATATATTCTTTACACTTATTTTTGCTTAGCATAGTGAGAAATGAGAATGATTTTCAAAATGGTGCTTGTAGAACAATTTAAGAGAGTGAGAAAAAAACTTGTTGGATATTACTTGAGTTGCAGAAGACTACTATGGATTAAAATGATGCACAATAATGACCTCAGATAGACTGAAATCCATTACAGGGAAAGGGGCCTGATGCTTTGGCTAGACCAGTGCTTCTTGACTTGGGGATTTTGCCCACAGAGGACACTGGTCAATGTCTGGAAACAGTTTTTGTCATCACAACTGGGAGACGGGGGCAGGAATAGAGTGATACTGACATCCACTGGGTAAGGCCAGGAATAGGACAGCTCCCCATAATAAAGAATTATCCATCCCAAAATGTTAATAATGCCAAAATTGAGAAACCCCGGGCTAGAACAGCCTTCTCTCTTGCCTGTTCTTAAGGAGAAATCCTAGGGCTTCTTAAGAGTTCCCACTTGGTGGGCTGCCTACAACACTGCCCACCTTTATTCAAGAAGAGTAAATTTAGATTTAGGACAACATGCTTGGTGCTGATGTACAATGTACTATGTGCTATGAACTTTTCCTACATGCTCTACTTATCTTAGTTCTTAAAACAACTCCCTCCTGGTAGAGACAATTACTATCCCTGTTCTTCAGATGATGAAACTGGCACAAATGTTTCCAAAGTTATAGTTACATGAGGTGAAGCTGGGATTCAAACCCAGAATGTGTGACTCCAGAGCCTGTAGTTCTTGTCATGTCACGGACTTAATTAGTTAGAAATTGTGTGTCAAACATTCTGGGAACTGGATTGCAGAATGTTGTAGCAGGGACCGCCAACACAAAATCATACCTCATTTCCTTGTTGATCCAGATCTTGCTCTTCCTGCTCCAAACAAAATTTTAAAAGTCAGCCATAATTTAAATTAAATTTTCACACTGTTAAAAACTATGAGAAGAAAGAAATAGTGATGTAACAAGACTCGCTTCTAACCCACAGAATAGGGACCGCAGATTGTGTTCTTCAGTGTCCCGAGACTGAGTGAATTAATTTGTATGTCTAATAGTTCAGAAAGCAATGCCATTCAAAGAACAAAAGGATTGTTCTCTGAAGTTTAAAAATAACAAAAACAACTTTCACATAGAGTATATGCTAAAGCAGTGAATGTTAACGGGCAATTTAAAATGACAACTAAGCTTGATATGTCTTCCAGGGGAAAAGAAAATGAAGTCTGGCAAGCAGAACTTCTGTTTAGTCTCTGTTCAACAGTTTTAGGATACATTTTTCACATATTAAAATAAGTGTAATTCTTTGTGCTTACATTAAAAAATCTGGAGATAACCTTACTGAGAAAGAACACTCACAGTTAAAACCTTTAATGGGTATTTATGAGAACAGGGTTTACAGAATAAACTTAAAAAATTAGCATAAAAATTTGAGGATCGAGATGCTTTTATTATTACTAGACAATAAGACTGTTCAGCACAGGGAAAAAGAAGCTAGTAATACCTTTAAAATCCCCATAAGCACTACCTTACTGAATGGATCACAAAATTATAACCAAAGCTTTAACTGCCATAAATACACAAGCTGAATCAAAATCTGCTGATTTATTAACAATAAATCCTTTGCTCAGAATTTCAAGAGGTATATATTCCTGCCAAGAGATGTACTTAAGCCTGGGTTTGCTGTATTCAGTTTGTTAGAAAGACCATCTTAACTGTAAAAATGTCATCTCACTGATTTTGCAGCCAGGGCACTTGGATGCTTTCACAGTGCAGTCACTTCGAACATTATGTGAGAAAATAATACATTCCTATAGAAAAACCTAGATAAATGTAAATTTATTTTCTACTCATCTTTAAAACAATCCCAATCATTTGTCTTATTTTAAGTTCCCACCAGAATTGTAAAGCCTCTCTATAAAATTATTTTCTAAAGGCTAATGATAAACTTTTTGTCAGCTATAAGTACTATTTTTGTGCTTATACACTGCAATTTTAGTCTCTTAGGTTGTATTTCTAAGATGACTTACCACTAACTGTAGTGCCCTAAGTCTCATGTCCTGGGAACCCTGGGATAGTTGGTCACCCTAAGTAAGAAGCAAAAGCCCCAGTGGGTCGTAGCCCTACCTTGTCATCATGTGGATCATCTATAGCCATGTCTTGTAACTCGTGAGTTACAACCTCAAGGGATGGAGTTTCTCTCTTTATGATGTCAGAAACCCTTGGTCCACCTCTAGGTTTCTGGGGCTGTTTCTTCACTGGTTCATCCTTTGTTTTTCCTTTTTTCCCTTTCTTCCCTTTTTCTTCTTTGTTCGAACCTGCAGACTAATTTACAGGGAAAAAACCAGTTAATATTATCAGTATTTTCAATACTGTATTGAATACAAAATACAAAATTGAATACAAAAATGTATTTAATGTCTGCCATATGATAGGCAGTGGTCTGGATGCTTCTTTAAAAGCAGAAGAAAAAATGTTTTTAGATGTTACTTACTCCCAGCAATTTCATGATGAGTTCCCGTTCTTCTTCATCTTGGTCTTTGTATTTTTCCTTCATTTTTTTCATTTTGCTCTAAAAAATCAAAGCATCTTGGTTGAAAAACTGGAACAGTAAAAAAATGTCAACAAATATTTGTAAACAAAAGGTACTTGTTTAATTCTCTGTCAAAAATCCTTACTGAGCAAGGTACCATTATACTAAACAATGGGTGGGGACTAAAAAAAAAAAAGGATGACTAAACATAGTCCTCACCCTCAACGATTAACCATCTGGTGGAAAAAGAAGATATATAAGGAAAAAAATTAATGCAACATATTCTAAATGTAAACAAATTATTTCTAAGATAATTTAGAGACATTTATTTCAGCTTAAGTAAGAACTATGGGGAAGAAATAAAGCAGAACTTGAAAGTTAACCTTAAAGGAAATCAATTTTATAGTACTTGGGAATACAGAAAAGGCAAGATGATGAGGTAAAGACAGACAAAAGAGTAATAGCAAGTCATCTCATTTGGTTGGAATCAGGATACACATATAGAGAAAGAAGAGCAAATCAGACAGCAAAACTAAGGTGGGTACTTATTGTAGAGGCTCATAAGACTCTGAATTTTATCAACTAAACTAATGATTTGTTATTCTGGTTACACATCCCAAATCACCCCAGTAGTTTTTTAAACTAAAGACTTCTAGGCCTCACTTCAAAAGAATTTTGTATTGATTAGTCTTAACTGGAGTCCCAATAATAAAATTCTAAAATGTTAAAGATTTCTTTAAAGAGGACATACAAAAAAAAAACCACTATATAAGAAAAGATTGATAAATCAGACTTCACTAAAATGCTGCTCATCAAAAAGCATGATTAAAAAAGTGAAAATAGCAAGACTCAAGATGTAAAAATTATTTGTTATACATATATCCAAGAGAAGGCTTGTATCCAGGATTAAAGAACTATATACATCATGAAAAAGCTGGGTGATTCAATTTTTAAAATGGGCACTTCAAAAGGAGGATATTCAAAGGTTTATTTAATACCCATGAAAAAGTGCTCAGTATCCTTAGTCACCAGGGACATGCAATTAAAGCCACCTGAGAATTCAGTATATACACACCTGAATGATCTAGAAAAAAACGAACAATATCAAATGTTAGGACATGGAGCAACTGGAACACTGACATACTGCTTGGTGGGAAATGGGTAGTATCTGTTTGTTAAAATCTACTATAATGGTAATATCTACTAAAGCCAAACACAACATGTACACTCTAGCCCAGCAATATATCATTCCTAACTATACACAATAAAAATGCACACCCGTGGACCTAACATATAAACTGTGGCAATCATACAATGGAATGCTATTAGTAATGCACATGAAGCTGTTACATACAAACATGGATGACTCTCAATGTTGACAGATGCCAGACAAAAGCATACATACCATAGGATTCTTTTTATATAAAGTCCAAAACAGGCAAAATAATCTATAGTGATTAAAGTAAGAAGAGCATTTTCTTTCTGCTGGGGATATTCATATAAATGCAAAAAGGGCATTTTGGAGTACCCACAATGTTCAAGAGTCTTGACCTGGGTGGTAGTTTCACACATACGTATTGTGTCAAAACTCATTGAACAAAACACCTAAAATGTGTGTCTTACTATATATACCTCAAAGAAATCTTGAGAATAAGATGAATATCACTAATAAACTGAACTAAGAAATGGAAAACCTGACAAAATGAAAAGTTTCTTGGAAAATATAAATTAGGAAAACCAACTTCCAAAAAACAGATATGAATGTACCTTTAATTACTAAATAAATGTAATTAGTACTTGAAAACCTACTCACAAAACTCAAATTATTAGGCCCAATTTTATAAGTAAATGCTATCAAATTTCAAGGAACAATCCATCATTTCACAAAGTTCAAGAGAGCAGAAAAAAAGGGAAAGGTCCCAAACTTATTTTGTGAAGCTGGTATAACCTAGTTACCCAAACAAGGCAAAGTATGAGGAATTAGAGGCCAATTTAATATTTTTTCCAAGTAATTTCCCTTATTACTGATTGAAGGAGAAAAATAATGCAGAAAAAGCATTCAATAAAATTTAACTCAGCATTGTAAAAATAACCTTTCTTAAAGGATGTCTACCAATAACCCATAGGAAACACCCCACAATGATAAAAAATCTTAGAAACAGTCCCTTTATGTAATAAAGATGTACTTTGTTAATTCTAATTAGTGTTGAGAATAAAGTAAATATTAGCAAGAAACTGAACCAAGAAATGGAAAACCTGATGAAGTGAAAAGTTGCTTGGAAAATATGTTAGGAAAACCAACTTCAAAAAAAGTTGATATGAATGTAACTTTATTCACTAAATAAATGTAATTAGTACTTGAAAACCTACTCACAAACTCAAATTATTAGGCTAATATCACTTCTGTGTAACACTGTACTGATGTTTGAACCACTGGAAATAACATGAGAACAATAGGAATAGATATCAGGATTAGAAAGAAAAAGCGATTATTTGCAGATAATATGACTGCCTACACATGAAGTATTAAAATATTCAATAGTATTTACTCTTACTAGATCAATATATAAAAATTGTCTTGCCACATACCAGCAATAACTAGGAAGTGAACGTTTTAAGAATATCATTTATAAAAAAAAAATAAGGAATAGATGAGTCTCTAAGGGAAAATATATCTTTATTGAAGAATATAAAATATTCTTACATAATTATAATCCATATTTATGGACAGGAAGACTCAATGTGTAAGATTTCTGAAGATGAGTTTTCCACAAACAAAAAATTTAGTGTATTTTAATTTAAAAATTCCATCAAGATTTGCCTTAGCACTTAAACTATCTGTAAAATAGTTCACTGCATAAGTGCACCATATTATTTATTATTTTATATCATATATTAATCATCCACATGATTTTTTTTAGGATAAATTCCTTAAAGTATAATTGCTGTGTCAAAGTGTAGATGTGTTGTTAGGACTTCTGCTGGTAATTCCCATGGTATGCACTCAATCATTTCCTGAATGACTGAATTATCTACTAATCAGGTGGGTGAAAAAATTCCCCTTGTTTACATAAGCATTTTTATATTACTTTTTTTCAATTCGTCTTGAAATTTTATTGACAGTTCTTTTCTCCACCCTGAATTTACTTTGGTATTTTTTAAACATATTATTTTTAGCCACTAATTTTGAATATTTCATACTTTCCCATTCTGTAATATTATTTTATCACATATTAAAAATTTAAATAGATAATCAATGGTTCTGTGCCCAGATTTTTATTGTTTCATTTTTCTATCTAGTTGTTCCTATGTTAATACCATTGTGTTTTAACAATTCTAACATTAAATGTTTTGCTACCTAGTAGGGAAATCCGTCCTCAAAAGTCATTCTCAAGATTTCCTTAGCTATTCTCTAGGATTTACTGTTTCAAATGAACTTTAGAATTATTTTATCAAGTTAATTAAAAATCTCAATTCTGATTAAAGTCATGTTGAATTTACATATTAATATAGGGAGAATTTATATTCTTCCTTTCCATATGTGTATTACATCCTTCATTTATTTGAGGCTCACTGGAAAAAATAGGAAATTCTGACTATTACGGACGGAGGAAAGATCATAAAACATGGCCTTCATTAAGATTTCAAAGGAATTTCACTTTTATAAAGATACACTGATATTAGTTCATAATCCCCTTTTTTACATTGCAACAGTATTTTTAAATGTATATTCTATACTCTCAACCTCTTCATCACCCACCTTTGATAAAATATATAAGAACTCTAACCAAAATTGCATCAGTAACTGAAAAACTACTAAGTCATCAATAAGGATCAGCACTCCCACTTACTAGCTGAGTGACTCTAGCAAATCACAATCTCCTACTCCTCTTCTACATAAAATGAGAGCTTCTGTCTGGACGACCTTAAAGGAACACAGAACACCAATCTCTATGATCCCTAAATTCCATATCTTTTAATTTTCAAAGGACGTCACATAGGATTATCATGATTTTACCTACATCTTATGTTTTACTTAAACTTTTAAAAATTCAATGAAAAAAAAATTAGAAGAGAAACCTCACAACTTTATTTATAAACCATATAGTACTAACTTGAACAGTCCACCCTGTTTTATTACCTTCTGTCCTCGCTTCATTGGCTGCACAGCTGGGACATTTTTGCTTGTGTTCTGATGAGTTTCCATGTGTAGAGCATTTTCCTTTTCTTTGTCCTTTCCCTCTATCACTTCTAAATCCCCTGAGTCACTTGGAAGCTTTTTCTTTTTCATTTCTCTAAATACAAATGAAATGAAAATATTCTCTAGGAGTCACTTCAAGTTAATTAAAAATCTCAATTCTGAAGCTTTTTCTTTTTCATTTCTCTAAATACAAATGAAATGAAAATATCTAATTCTTAGAATCTCAAATTCTTAGTGCCCTAAAAAAGTTACATGGGGAAGGGAACATGTACAATATATAATAGACCATGGCTTCTCAACCTAAGTGTCCATCAGTAAATGAATGGATAAAGAAGATGTGGTACATATACACAGTGGAATACTATTTAGCCATAAGAAACAAATCCTACCATTTGCAACAACACGGATGGAGCTAGAGAGTATTATGCTCAGTGAAATAAGTCAGGCAGAGAAAGACAAATACCAAATGATTTTCCTCATTTGTGGACTATAACAATAAAGCAAAACTGAAGGAACAAAACAGCAGCAAACTCACAGACTATGAGAGAAGGGACTAGCAGTTACCAAAGGGGAGGAGTGTGGCAGGGAGGGTGGGGAGGGAGGGAGAAGGGGATTGAGGGGTATTATGTTTAGTACATACAGTGTGGCAGGGTCACAAAGAAGACAGTGTAGCACAGAGAAGGCAAGTAGTGAATCTGTGGCATCTTACTACACTGATGGACAGTGACTGCAGTAGAGTATGGGGGGAACTCAATAATATGAGTGAATGTAGTAACCACATTGTTTTTCATGTGAAACCTTCACAAGAGTGTTTATCAATGATATCTTAATAAAAATAAAAATAAAAAGATCATGGCTTCTGCTTACCTTGGTAATTATGAGGCTACTGTATATAAAGAAGCACAAATCACACAGACAAAAGCTGAAAATTTTTCTCTATCATTCTTTCTGTCATCCAGGCTCAACACACTGTCACCTTGACTTATCCTTACTCATTAGCTACATTTGGTCCCTCAACATCTTGAGGACCAAACATTAGGATTTGTAGACTTTGTATCAAGTATGGCCTTGGCAGATCTTAGGTATTCAATAAAACATTGGTTCATTTGTTTAGCTGAATAAATAGATAAAAAATAAGCAGACTCGGGGGCGGAGCCAGGATGGCGGTGTGAGTAGAGCAGTGGAAATCTCCTCCCAAAAACACATAGAGCTATGAAAATATAACAAAGAAAAATCTTCCTAAAATAGAGACCACAGGACACAGGACAACATCCAGACCACATCCACACCTGCAAGGAACCAGCGCCTTGCAAAGGGGGTAAGATACAAGCCCCGGCCCGGCGGGACCCGAGCGCCCCTCCCCCTGGCTCCCGGCGGGTGGAGAGAAACCGGAGCGGTTTTTTTTTTTTTGGCGAGCGCTTTTTGGAAGCCTTAGAGGGACGGGCCCCCGTTGCTGGGGAGGTAGGGTGGCGGGACCGGTGAGCAGGTGCCTGGGAACAGTGCTGGAGGACAAAGAACACCCCGTGTTTCTCCCTGCGGGACCGGCGGGCGGGTGCCTGAGACCGGTGCCTGAGGACGGAGGAGGTCGCGCGGTTTTCCCCCCTTTTTTTTTTTTTTCTTCTCTTTTTGGCGAGCGCTTTTTGGAAGCCTTGAAGGGACGGGGACCCCAGTGTTAGGGAGGCAGGGTGGCGGGACTGGTGAGCGGGTGCCTGGGACCGGCGCCTGAGGACAAAGAATATCCCACGTTTTTCCCTGCGGGACCGGTGGGCGGGTGCCTGAGACCGGCACTTGAGGACAGAGGAAATCACGCGTTTTTCCCCTTCTTTTTTCTCTTTTCTGCGAGTGCTTTTTGGAAGCCTAAAAGGGACAGGGACCCCGGTGCTAGGGAGGCAGGGCGGCGGGACTGGTGAGCGGGTGCCTGGGACCGGCACCTGAGGACAAAGAATATCCCGCGTTTTTCCCTGTGGGACCGGTGGGTGGGTGCCTGAGACCGGCACCTGAGGACGGAAGAAATCGCGCGTTTTTCCCCTTTTTTTCTCTCTTTTTGGTGAGTGCTTTTTGGAAGCCTTGAAGGGACAGGGACCCCGGTGCTAGGGAGGCAGGGCGGCGGGACTGGTGAGCGGGTGCCTGGGACCAGTGCCTGAGGACAAAGAATATCGAGCGTTCCTTCCCTGCGGGACCGGTGGGTGGGTGCTTTTTGGAAGCCTTGAAAGGACAGGGACCCTGGTGCTAGGGAGACAGGGCAGCAGGACCAGTGAGCGGGTGCCTGGGACCGGCACCTGAGGACAAAAAAAAAAAAAAAAAATCGCTTGTTTTTTCCTTTTTGTTGCTGTTGTTGTTTTGGTTTGGAGAGTGCTTTTTGGAAGTCTTAAAGGGGCAGGACAGGTCACTTAGACCAGAGGCAGGGAATCTGGGGATCTCTGGGCACTATAACCCCCTGGGCAGCAGGGAGCACAGAGGCCCCTTACGGAGATAAATAGTCTCCTGGCTGCTCCCCCTCCAACGGGGCTCCACCATTTTGGAGGAACAGCCCCAGCCAGGCCAAGCCCACAGCAACAGCGGAGATAAACCCCAAAGCAACTGGGCAGGAAGCAGAAGCCCTGTCTGCGCACAGCTGCCCAGCACAAGCCACTAGAGGTCGCTATTCTCCCAGGAAAAGGCTACAAACCAACAAGAAGGGAAGCTCTTCCAGCGGTCACTTGTACCAGCTCTGCAAACTATCTCTATCACCATGAAAAGGCAAAACTACAGGCAGACAAAGATCACAGAGACAACACCTGAGAAGGAGACAGACCTAACTAGTCCTCCTGAAAAAGAATTCAAAATAAAAATCATGAACATGCTGACAGAGATGCAGAAAAAAATGCAAGAGCAATGGGATGAGATGCAGAGAAAAATGCAAGAGCAGTGGGATGAAGTCCAGAAAGAGATCACAGATGTCAGGAAAGAGATCACAGAAGTGAAACAATCCCTGGAAGGATTTATAAGCAGAATGGATAAGATGCAAGAGGCCATTGAAGGAATAGAAGCCAGAGAACAGGAACGTATAGAAGCTGACATAGAGAGAGATAAAAGGATCTCCAGGAATGAAACAACACTAAGAGAAATATGTGACCAATACAAAAGGAAAAACATTCGTATTATAGGGATACCAGAAGAGGAAGAAAGAGGAAAAGGGATAGAAAGTGTCTTTGAAGAAATAATTACTGAAAACTTCCCCAAACTGGGGGAGGAAATAATCGAACAGACCATGGAATTATACAGAACCCCCAACAGAAAGGATCCAAGGAGGACAACACCAAGACACATAATAATTAAAATGGCAAGGATCAAGGACAAGGAAAGAGTTTTAAAGGCAGCTAGAGAGAAAAAGGTCACCTATAAAGGAAAACCAATCAGGCTAACATCAGACTTCTCAACAGAAACCCTACAGGCCAGAAGAGAATGGCATGATATACTTAATGCAATGAAACAGAAGGGCCTTGAACCAAGGATACTGTATCCAGCACGACTATCATTTAAATATGATGGTGGGATCAAACAATTCCCAGACAAGCAAAAGCTGAGGGAATTTGCTTCCCACAAACCACCTCTACAGGGCATCCTACAGGGACTGCTCTAGATGGGAGCACCCCTAAAAAGAGCACAGAACAAAACACACAACATATGAAGAATGGAGGAGGAGGAATAAGAAGGGAGAGAAGAAAAGAATCTCCAGACAGTGTATATAACAGCTCAATAAGCGAGCTAAGTTAGGCAGTAAGATACTAAAGAAGCTAACCTTGAACCTTTGGTAACCACGAATCTAAAGCCTGCAATGGCAATAAGTACATATCTTTCAATAGTCACCCTAAATGTAAATGGACTTAATGCACCAATCAAAAGACATAGAGTAATAGAATGGATAAAAAAGCAAGACCCATCTATATGCTGCTTACAAGAAACTCACCTTAAACCCAAAGATAAGCATAGACTAAAAGTCAAGGGATGGAAAAACATATTTCAGGCAAACAACAGTGAGAAGAAAGCAGGGGTTGCAGTACTAATATCAGACAAAATAGACTTCAAAACAAGGAACGAAATAAGAGATAAAGAAGGATACTACATAATGATAAAGGGCTCAGTCCAACAAGAGGATATAACCATTCTAAATATATATGCACCCAATACAGGAGCACCAGCATATGTGAAGCAAATACTAACAGAACTAAAGAGGGAAATAGACTGCAATGCATTCATTGTAGGAGACTTCAACACACCACTCACCCCAAAGGATAGATCCACCGGGCAGAAAATAAGTAAAGACACACAGGCACTGAACAACACACTAGAACAGATGGACCTAATAGACATCTATAGAACTTTACATCCAAAAGCAACAGGATATACATTCTTCTCAAGTGCACATGGAACATTCTCCAGAATAGACCACATACTAGCTCACAAAAAGAGCCTCAGTAAATTCCACAATATTGAAATTCTACCAACCAATTTTTCAGACCACAAAGGTATGAAAGTAGAAATAAATTCTACAAAGAAAACAAAAAGGCTCACAAACACATGGAGGCTTAACAACATGCTACTAAATAATCAATGGATCAATGAACAAATCAAAATAGAGATCAAGGAATATATAGAAACAAATGACAACAACAACACTAAGCCCCAACTTCTGTGGGATGCAGCGAAAGCCGTCTTAAGAGGAAAGTATATAGCAATCCAGGCACACTTGAAGAAGGAAGAACAATCCCAAATGAATAGTCTAACATCACAATTATTAAAACTGGAAAAAGAAGAACAAATGAGGCCTAAAGTCAGCAGAAGGAGGGACATAATAAAGATCAGAGAAGAAATAAACAAAATTGAGAAGAATAAAACAATAGCAAAAATCAACGAAACCAAGAGCTGGTTCTTTGAGAAAATAAACAAAATAGATAAGCCTCTAGCCCAACTTATTAAGAGAAAAAGAGAGTCAACACAAATCAACATAATCAGAAATGAGAATGGAAAAATCACGACAGACTCCACAGAAATACAAAGAATTATTAAAGACTACTATGAAAACCTATATGCCAACAAGCTGGAAAACCTAGAAGAAATGGACAACTTCCTAGAAAAATAAAACCTCCCAAGACTGACCAAGGAAGAAACACAAAAGTTAAACAAACCAATTACAAGCAAAGAAATTGAAACAGTAATCAAAAAACTACCCAAGAACAAAACCCCGGGGCTGGACGGATTTACCTCGGAATTTTATCAGACACACAGAGAAGACATAATACCCATTCTCCTTAAAGTGTTCCACAAAATAGAAGAAGAGGGAATACTCCCAAACTCATTCTATGAAGCCAACATCACCCTAATACCAAAACCAGGAAAAGACCCCACCAAAAAAGAAAATTACAGACCAATATCCCTGATGAATGTAGATGCAAAAATACTCAATAAAATATTAGCAAACAGAATTCAACAGTATATCAAAAGGATCATACACCATGACCAAGTGGGGTTCATCCCAGGGATGCAAGGATGGTACAACATTCGAAAATCCATCAACATCATCCACCACATCAACAAAAAGAAAGACAAAAACCACATGATCATCTCCATAGATGCTGAAAAAGCATTTGACAAAATTCAACATCCATTCATGATAAAAACTCTCAGCAAAATGGGAATAGAGGGCAAGTACCTCAACATAATAAAGGCCATATATGATAAACCCACAGCCAGCATTATACTGAACAGCGAGAAGCTGAAAGCATTTCCACTGAGATCGGGAACCAGACAGGGATGCCCACTCTCCCCACTGTTATTTAACATAGTACTGGAGGTCCTAGCCACGGCAATCAGACAAAACAAAGAAATACAAGGAATCCAGATTGGTAAAGAAGAAGTTAAACTGTCACTATTTGCAGATGATATGATACTGTACATAAAAAACCCTAAAGACTCCACTCCAAAACTACTAGAACTGATATCGGAATACAGCAAAGTTGCAGGATACAAAATCAACACACAGAAATCTGTAGCTTTCCTATACACTAACAACGAATCAATAGAAAGAGAAATCAGGAAAACAATTCCATTCACCATTGCATCAAAAAGAATAAAATACCTAGGAATAAACCTAACCAAGGAAGTGAAAGACTTATACTCTGAAAACTACAAGTCACTCTTAAGAGAAATTACAGGGGACACTAATAAATGGAAACTCATCCCATGCTCATGGCTAGGAAGAATTAATATCGTCAAAATGGCCATCCTGCCCAAAGCAATATACAGATTTGATGCAATCCCTCTCAAATTACCAGCAACATTCTTCAATGAATTGGAACAAATAATTCAAAAATTCATATGGAAACACCAAAGACCCCGAATAGCCAAAGCAATCCTGAAAAAGAAGAATAAAGTAGGGGGGATCTCACTCCCCAACTTCAAGCTCTACTACAAAGCCATAGTAATCAAGACAATTTGGTACTGGCACAAGAACAGAGCCACAGACCAGTGGAACACATTAGAGACCCCAGAAATTAACCCAAACATATATGGTCAATTAATATTTGATAAAGGAGCCATGGACATACAATGGCAAAATGACAGTCTCTTCAACAGATGGTGCTGGCAAAACTGGACAGCTACATGTAGGAGAATGAAACTGGACCATTGTCTAACCCCATATACAAAGGTAAACTCAAAATGGATCAAAGACCTGAATGTAAGTCATGAAACCATTAAACTCTTGGAAAAAAACATAGGCAAAAACCTCTTAGACATAAACATGAGTGACCTCTTCTTGAACATATCTCCCCGGGCAAGGAAAACAACAGCAAAAATGAGCAAGTGGGACTACATTAAGCTGAAAAGCTTCTGTACAGCGAAAGACACCATCAATAGAACAAAAAGGAACCCTACAGTATGGGAGAATATATTTCAAAATGACAGATCCGATAAAGGCTTGACGTCCAGAATATATAAAGAGCTCACACGCCTCAACAAACAAAAAACAAATAACCCAATTAAAAAATGGGCAGAGGAACTGAACAGACAGTTCTCCAAAAAAGAAATACAGATGGCCAAGAGACACATGAAAAGATGCTCCACATCGCTGATTATCAGAGAAATGCAAATTAAAACTACAATGAGGTATCACCTCACACCAGTAAGGATAGCTGCCATCCAAAAGACAAACAACAACAAATGTTGGCGAGGCTGTGGAGAAAGGGGAACCCTCCTACACTGCTGGTGGGAATGTAAATTAGTTCAACCATTGTGGAAAACAGTTTGAAGGTTCATCAAAATGCTCAAAACAGACCTACCTTTTGACCCAGGAATCCCACTCCTAGGAATTTACCCTAAGAACGCAGCAATCAAGTTTGAGAAAGACAGATGCACCCCTATGTTTATCGCAGCACTATTTACAATAGCCAAGAATTGGAAGCAACCTAAATGTCCATCGGTAGATGAATGGATAAAGAAGATGTGGTACATATACACAATGGAATACTACTCAGCCATAAGAAGTGGAAAAATCCAACCATTTGCAGCAATATGGATGGAGCTGGAGAGTATTATGCTCAGTGAAATAAGCCAAGCGGAGAAAGAGAAATACCAAATGATGTCACTCATCTGAGGAGTATAGGAACAAAGGAAAAACTGAAGGAACAAAACAGCAGTGAAGTTACAGAACCCAAAAATGGACTAACAGGTACCAAAGGGAAAGGAACTGGGGAGGATGGGTGGGCAGGGAGGGATAAGGGGGGGAAGAAAAAGGGGGTTATTAAGATTAGCATGCATGGGGGGGAGGGAGCAAGGGGAGGGTGGGCTGCACAACACAGAGAGGACAAGTAGTGACTCTACAACATTTTGCTAAGCTGATGGACAGTAACCGTAATGTGGTTGTTAGGGGGGACCTGATATAGGGGAGAGCATAGTAAACATAGTATTCTTCATGTAAGTGTAGATTAAAAATTAAAAAAAAAAAAAAAAAAAGAAAGAAAGAAACAAGGAAAGAAATAAGGAAAAGGGGGATTACTCCTTAACAGGATAAAACTATTGGTAAATCAAAGATCAACGCATGCTTTAAATATCCTTAATGTTGATCACTTAAAGGGTGTCAGATGATCAGCTATGGAGGTACTCTTTTCTGATAATATTCCTTTCTCTTAATTTAAAAAAAAAAAAAAAAAAGCAGTTACTGTGTGCTGACCTCCAATGAGTTCTGCACAGTGGTATAGAGGGCATGTCAAAGTGTGGGCAAAGGGTCTGTTTGTTTCTATGCAGGAGATCAAGGCCTAGCTTGGATACCCAGAAAATGAACTAAGATACGATATGAGGAGGTGCTTCCGGCATCAGCACTCTCTGGAGGACTTGTGCCGGGGGATGATCATCAAAAAGCCTCCACAGGGATTCGGACGATGCTGCGGTTGTGGCTGCATCCAGCCCACCGTCTCCTGGACTTGCCATAGGAATGAGGAGGGAGATGTCTAGGCTGGCATGTGCATACAGTGAGACAACGAATTTGACCGGATCTGTACTGTTGGAACTCAACCAGGAGTTGGGAGGGGTGCAAGTTGTAGCACCCCAAAATCTCATGACTATAGACTATCTATGGTTAAAAGAACATATGGGATGTGAACAGATCCCAGAAATGGGCTGCTTTAATTTGTTTGATGGTTCAAGTACAGTTGGACAATATCCATCATATCATAGATAAATTTTCACAAATGCCTAGGGTGCCTAAATGGTTTTCTTGGCTTCACTGTAGATGGATGGTAATTATAGATTTGCTTTGTTTATGTCACCGTATTCCTATTATGTTAATATATGTGTGCAAATTAGTAGTTTAAAACCTATACATACTTAAGGTACTATACAAGAAGATATGTCAAAGAAATAATCAATCCTCCCAAGTTTCCTTCGTATGCTACATCTATAGCTTTTCTTCTTCCTTCCTAATTACAACCCTTAAATAGAATTCGTGCCTCATATCGAATTTACCGAGTATCATAATTCCTCCAGGTGGTAAAGATACCTTGAGACAAGTGCTGGGCATAGAAGCCAGGCATAAATCTGCAAAGAAGTAAAAAGCTAACCTTTGCAAACAATATGGCTTCTCTCTCACTTACCAACTTTACATTTCCCTGTATGGCCCCGGAAGATGACTGGTTAGCCAGAGACGGGTAAGATTCCTCAAGGGAGGAACAACCTAAGACAGGCACAGTCGCAGGGGGACCATCAGGTGAGAATTTGGGGATCAACAGAGGTGAGGCTCAGAACCTCACCCCCCCTGCTTTGAGAGAAATCTTCTGCATCCGTGGATGTCTTGATGCCCTTGTCTAGCCTGGATTAATACTTAGTCCATAGGCACACACCTGATCATCTGATCATCTACATTTGCCTTCTTACAGCACTAAACTATGTTTTCTACCTTTATCTTGCATCTACCTACCACTTCAGCATTTTATTAAAAATAAAAATAATAATAATAGTAGGAGAAAAAATAGATAAAAAATAAGCAGACTAAGGAGAAAGGGGAAATTATATTGCTGTAATGCTTTCCATGGGCAATCTCTTCTATTCCCAATACCAATGTCCAGGTCTTCATTGCTTCCCACCCAGACTTCTTCCAATGTTTCCCCCATAATCTGTTCTACAATAACTTCTAGATTAATCTTCCTTGTTATCCAATATCCAAAATTTCAAAATGTCTCCTCATATCACTTTCAAGATAAAGTCTAAAATACTTAACTTTGCATTTTAATTTCTCCACTTTGGGCCAAATTCACTTCGCCAATTTTATCATCTACCAGTTCACAAATATGAACTCTCTGCTCTTTTCACCTCAGTCTATCATTTCCCCCAAAGCACTACACATATTACTTCCTGCCCCCAGTTTGTTCATGCTAATTCTCCTTGGAGTCTGAGACTGTATTTGCAGTTACCTAATCCTAGTATATCTTCAAGGTATATAGTCTGTTGGAATTTCCCAAAACACCTAATCTGAGCAATCTCTTATTCCTGAAATATTTATATATATATATATATATTTTTTAACTAAGATATTATTGATCTACAATCTTATGAAGGTTTCACATAAGTAACATTGTGGTTTCAACATTCACCCATTTTCTCAGTTCCCCCCCAACCCCCTGCAGTCAGTCAGTGTAGTAAGATGCTATAGTCATTACTTGTCTTCTCCATGCTGTACTACCATCCCTGTGACCTACCTATATTGTGAGTGCTAATTTTAATGCCCCTTAACCCCTTCTTCCTCCCTCCCCATCCACCCTCCCCCACCCCTCCCTTTGGTAACTGCTAGTCCCTTCTCAGCGTCTGTGAGTCTGCTGCTGTTTTGTTCCTTCAGTTTTGCTCTGTTGCTACACTCCACAAATGAGGGAAGTCAGTTGGTACTTGTCTTTCTCCACCTGGCTTATTTCACTGAGCATAATACCCTCTAAGCTTCATCCATGTTGCTGCAAATGGTAGGATCTGTTTTCTTTTTATGGCTGAATAATGTTCCACTGGATATATGTACCACATCTTCTTTATCCAATCATCTACTGATGGACACTTAGGTTGCTTCCATATCTTGGCTATTGTAAATAGGCTGTGATAAACATAGGGATGCATCTGTCTTTTTCAGTCAGGGATTCTGTTTTCTTAGGGTAAATTCCTAGGAGTGGAATTCCTGGTCAAGTAGTATTCCTATTTTTGGTTTTTTGAGGAACCTCCATATTGCTTTCCACAATGGTTGAACTAATTTACAATCCCACCAGCAGTGCAGGAGGGTTCCCCTTTCTCGGCATCCTTGCCAGCATTTGTTATTTCTTGTCTTTTGGATGTTGGCCATCCTAACTGGTGTGAGTCGATATTTCATTGTGGTTTTAATATGCATTTCCCTGGTCATTAGCAATGTGGAGCATCTTTTCATGTGCCTGTTGGCCATGTGATTTTCTTCTGTGATCTTATGCCTAAAATATTGTATCATTATGGATTGATGGCTGTTTCCTAAATCCCAGACTGAAAAGCTGCTTGAAGGCACAAGCTTTGTATTTTACCTCTTTGCATACTTGGTGTCCAGCACAGTGCCATGTACTTACTCAGAGAGTTCTCTGTAATTGTTTAATGATCTTCTCTCTCAAACAAAACAGTTCATGATCCATTCCAACCTAGGGGCTCTTCCTGAAATGCTTTATGTTTCAGACTTTTTCACTTTATAGTAATTCCTTCATTGTCCCTTTCCTTCCTCCTCATCTTTCTATTTGCCTCCTGAGACCTGCTATTTAAAAAAGAAAGAAACCAAGACTGCTCTTTTAGAAGAACTCTCCTAATTAATTTCAAGTACTACTGTTTATTCCTGTCAATATTACTCTAGAACCAGCCTGTCTATTTACAATGTAATCACTGTACATACTTACATATAAAAGATCTGTCTTGTGTTACTGGACCTACCTCGCTTACTCATTATAGTGACAGATTAGGGCCCTAAGACAGAAAAGCCTCCTAGAGCTGAATGTTGAAAACTAAACAAGATTTATGCTGAATTTTCATGATCTTAATGAGAGGTGTTTAGAATAGCCAAGTGATGTGTCATAATTGAATTGTTAATTTAAAAAAATTTACATGCTTTTCAGTTAGAAAACACAAATATGTTTACCTTCTTTCCTTGGCTGACAGATGTCTCCGGCTCTGTAACTTACTTTCACTCTATTAAAATTAAACAAAAAACAAATACAAACAGTAACATCACTACTATTAGTTTTTCAAAAAGTAAAATAAAAAAACTAGAAAATTATTCTATTCAGTGAGAAGGACATGATAAATGTCCTTCATAAACTTTGAAAATGGCTTACCATATTAGAAGATTCCTCTTTTGAAGCCAATTTCTGGAGGGACCTATGAAAACAAACAGGAAGAGTCCACTAGCCTACAAAAGATGTTCATTTACAAAGTCCCAAAATATTCTACCATATACTCTTAACTACTGTCAACCCTATGAATTTTCAAATTTGGTAAAATTAGAAAAAATAGAATCAGATTTCTCATCTCACACTTTTAAATATATTCTTAAACAGCTGACACGTACTGAACACTTACTATGTGGCAGGCACTTTGAGATGTTTTTCACGTGCATATAACCTTCACCAAAACCCAACGAAGGGGGGGTGTACCATTCCATTTTTACCAAGAAGAAAACTGAAGCTTAGTCATAAAGAAACTTGCACACCTTGAAACTCAACTGTGGTCTGACTCCTATGCCATTCTTAACTACTCCAATGATAAGACTTTTATAACTATTGTATTGTTTACTTGGTGATCAGTAAGACATTAAAGACTAAAACACCTAATTTTTTTTTAATGGAATTTCCTTTCTTGTATTATTAGCATTTTTATAACCATTTTACTTATTTCTATTTTGACCTAGTTTGGTCAGTTTCATACTTACTGTATTTTCCTACCCTGACTCCTGGGAATTTCTTCTGAAAGATCTACCCCCAACCAAATGGTATAAAAATAGTAAGACCATAGGACAATGAAGAATAAAAGAACTAAAGTTAATCTTGGTGTTACCTTTGTAAAGATGAACTCTTCATCATTCCCAGCTTACAAAATAAAACTTAATATAAAGGGGTTTTAAGTTACCTTTGGGATTGAAGGTGGGACAAATCAATGGTAGTATCAGGATAATTCAATGTCTCTTCTTCTTCATCCTTCATTTTAACAATAGCTTCCTGATCTTTTACCACCTCTTCAGATTCTCCTTCATCTTCAGAGCTTTCTTCCTGAATTAGTTCTTCATTAAGCTCATCTCCACCACTCTGAATAGTAATATCCTCTTGGTCAACCTGAGTCATGAGTTCCACTTCCACAGGGGTTTCTTGTAACTCCTCTTTATCTTCCTCACTGCTACTGTCACCTCCTTCTGTAGAGTTACCATAAGAAAAGTCAGAGTGCTGGCGCAACAAAACTAATGATTTCCTTGAGAACTTCATAAAAATATTTTCTTGACTCCTCTTTTCTCAAAAATATCACCAGAAAAATGCCTAAGCATCCCAAAGGATACTCTAACGTGGACAAAGGAGAGTCTGTATCATGAATTGGCTGGAATAAATGATCTCCAAGATCCCTTACCACAATTAATTTCTTGAACATTGCAACCATTTCTACAATGAAAACTACAAGTTGTCTTGGTTAGGTATTTCCAAAAAGGAAGACAAGAGAAGTCATTCTATAAATTCTGCCACTTTAATTATAATTTGCACATGAGAACTAAATGAGACAATACACGTTACAGAACTGGCACACAGCAGGTGTTTATACTTTTGCAAAAGAAACACTTGTCTAGTAGCAATAGTATGGTTTGGTTGCGTCACCTATAAAATGAAAAGCCAGCACCCCACTTGCTGATAAGGATGGTTGTGAAAATTCAATCAAAAACAATGTAAATAATACACTTTGTACTGTGTTAGGAATGTGGTAAAATTCAAACAAATAGTATTGTGTACTACAGTAGTCAACAAACAGTGCATTATTACTCCTAAAAAGAAATGGCCCTATGACAAAGAAAAACTAAAATTTTTTAGAGGGCATACTTTCCCTAGTTCCTTTCAGTAGGTAAGAAACCAACCACTGGAATAAAACTTGCCCTCCACTTGAAACAAATATACTATTAAATCAAGCTAAATTCTCCTGAGAAATTGCAGTTGTTATAAACTCATCTTTGTATCTCTTCTAAATCTTAAACTTAAAAGTTTAAGTTAAAATGCTCACTGATATCCACCTGAGTCTACCTCTGTTAAGCACATTTACATATTATCCAATAAACACTGAAAATACATTTTACTATGTAAACATACACTCAAGTATAGTAGTTAAGGACCAAATACTTTATAATTCACTAAAATAACTATATTTAACATGTCCAAAACAAAATTCAGTAAAATTTAGCAAGTGTTTTTTGAAAGTTCAATGATCCTAAAGGAGGTATAATCTTCTAAAACTTTAGAAAACTAGACAATAGAGAGCAGTATAAGCTACTTTATTAAAATCTGGAAACTACCTAGTTGTTCCATTTCTTCTGATATGAGTTCACTTGTGCAACTTGCCAGTGTCTCCATGTCTTCATCCTGCACTCTGACTTTTCGTTCACCTCGATGTCTCCAAATACAAGACTCATCTACCTACGGAAATAGTTATTTTTCAGTTATGGAACTTTTAAGTAAGAATAATGAAAATCAGAAAAAAAATAATGAAGAAGATGAAGAGTACCTTAAAGAGGAAGCTAAACCCCATCATTAGATATGAAGGAGGGAGGAAATTCTTTTTTCCTACAAAAGATAATGTACATAAGTGTTTTAAAAATCTATTTTTTCCATTTTATGCTTGTAAAATATCTGACACCAATAGTAACATTTGTTTTGCCTTTTCTCTGTCATGAAGAAATATATCCCATTTACAGAATTTGGCATTATATATAAGAACAGGAATTAAGAAAAATATAAATGCTTGTTCTCATCTTTTGGGTTAGTTGGACGCTGAATAATCTATTTTTAGAAAAAAGGCCATGTAATACTTTCTTACTTTATAAGAAAGAATATTCTCATCAATAAAAATACATATGGAGATGACATGATAAATGCGAAATCTGCTCACTAGGGCAAAATTTTCCTTATTTCATAGCAGAATATGAAAACAGAATAACTTGTTTCTGTTCTGAGAATATTAATAGATGGTCTCTCAACCTATCTCCATAATCCATTGACAAGTTATTACCTCTTATCATGAAGCTTCCTGTTGTCAAATATTCTCCAGTTGGTGCTGTTTTAGACACCTGAGGAACACAATAACATTTATTCTTATCTTAAGAAATACAGTTATTAAACTTCACTCAAGAAGGTAAAATCATATTCAAGTAAACAGCACTATGTCCTGAAAAGTTTATAATTTAGCAACAATTCTCAACAATAAAGGGATAGAAATCTCTTCAGTGATGGATGTATCTTTGGCAGTAACAAAGAGAAGAAATAATGAAGGATACACTTCATCAATAATTTTCAAATGCCATGGACATGAGCCAGAACTGGTCCACACATTTCCTCTAGTATGAGATAAAAGGAGAAAAATAAGGATAGTTTAATATGCTTACCATTTGCTAAAAGTGATATATTTACTTTACTAAAATAAAACTGTACTTTTTAAATAAAGTCCTTTTCTGAGATACTTTTTTTTGGTACCAAAATAAAGGTGTTAAAAGATTTTAAAATATATATTCTAATTTGAAAAAATAGGAAATAAGCAAATTCCACAATTTAAAAAAGATTTATACATCTGTATAAAAATTTTATACATTTTATATATCCCTAAAATCTGAGAGTTACCTTTATTAGCCATAGTTATATGAGAGGTTAAAAACACTAAATTTCATCCAAAAAAAAAACCTACTCATGAAAGAATTAAAGCCACTTTTATAATAGAACTGAGGCAGAAAATATAATCCCAGAAGTGATATTAATTTCCTAAATACTCAATATCAGAGCACAGAAGAAAATAATAAATATAAACAGATATAAAATGAGACTAAAACTAAGGGAGGATAATGGTATTGAACTCCTTTTATCTTATTGCAGCTTTAGGACTTTGTAAAAGTACATCATTATCAATTATAATTCTTGAAAATGTACAATCAATAGCAATGTGAAGTCAAATATGGAATGAAGTATCATCAAATCAAAGAGCACTAACCACAAAGAAGGACAATTGCTAAAAGCCAAGTGAATAAAAAAACCACTGGATATACCTACTTTTCTAGAAGGGCCAAGAGAATTCAGAAAACTCTAACAAAGATGAACAGGAGAGACACCTCTTAGGTCTGTGTGCCAGTCATAACTGGCCCATTCTTTATGCCACATAACTACATACATCACTCTCCTCTCTTCATTTTAGGAGTCTGCTCAAATCTTATCTTCCCAGAAAGGCCTTCCCTGATGCTTTATTCAAAATGGTAGTCCCTACCACTCTCTCTCCTTACTCTGACTAAAAAAAACACAAACTTTATAGCACTTGTTACTTGACATTATGTATATTTTTTTTCAACACCAAAACATCAGCTCTATCAAGGTAGGTACTGTTGTTTGCCTTCTTCATTTGTATGTCCTCAAAATTTGTACACAGTAGGTCTTAATAAATTAAGGAAAAGGACCACAGCCCTCATTACCTGGTGATGGTACACCCACCAAGCACTGGTGATGACACGTGCATCCCAAGCAGCACTGTAGCAAAGTGCCATTGTGCCAGCTTCAGTCAGAGTCCGAGGGGGCACTGGTTCTCCTGCAGCAATGATACGACACTTCACTACCAAAGCATAGACTCTCTACAGAACAAGATATGAGCATTACATGCAGCGTGACAGGCACCACCCTCTTATAGCTTAAACACTAATGCCACATTTTTACTTCAATATTAAAGGACGATTGTATTAAAAATGTATTTACACAGCCAACTTTTAAAAGGTCTAATAAAACAAGTCAGAGAAGAAATATCCTCACTTATATCAATAATTCTAACTTCATTCCAGAAAGGATAATTTAGAAATACCTACTGAAAGTTTAGAAAACTTGCAGAATTACTACAGATCACCTACACCCTCAAAATGAAGATCATATTATTAATATATTCCTACAGTTAGGTCTCATATATTCTTTATCTGGGATATAATTTACAAACCATAAAATTCACCTTTTATAAAGTGTACAATTCAGCGACTTTTAGTATATACATAAAGCGATGCAATTCCACTAATTCCAGAACATTGTCATCATCTTCAAAAGAAATCTTTTATTCATTATTAGCTCCATTGTTCCAGTCCCTGGCAATCACTAATCTACTTTCTGTCTCTATGGATTTTCCTATTTTGTAATTTCATATAAAAGGAATCATATGGGTCTGACTTTTTACTTAGCATGTTTCCAAGGTTCATCTATTTTAAAGCATGTGTTAGCACTACATTTCTTTTTAAGACTGAATAACAACCCATTACATGGATACAATCATATTTTGTTTATTCATCAACTGACAGACATCTGCATTGTTTCCATTCATTGGCTATTGTAAGTAATGCTGCTACAAATATCTGCAAACCAATTTTATGTGTACATGCTTTCAGTGATATTGGGTATATACCTAAGAGTGGAATTCCTGGGTCACATAGTATATTCTGTGTTTAATTCTTTAAGGACCTGCCAAACTATTTTCTATTGAAGCTGCATCGTTTTCCATTCCCACCAGCAATGTAGGACTCAAAACCCTCCACATACTCACCAACACTTGCTATTGTCTGTTTTTTTCATGATAACAGTTCTACGGGGTGTGATATAGTATCTCACTGTGCTTTTTATTTTCATTTCCCTAAAGACGAGTGATGCTGAGCATCTTATCGTGCTTATTAGCCATTTGTGAATCTTTGGGAAAAAATCTATTTGAATCCTTTGCTCATTTTTAAATTGGAAATTTTTTTTCTTTTTCTTGTTGAATCTTAAGAGTTTTTTAGATACTGGTCCTTTATCAGATAAACGATTTGCAAATATTTTCTCCTATTCTGAGGGTTACCTTTTCACTTCCTTGATAGTATCCTTTGAATTAAGGTTTTTAATTTTTACTAAGTCCAATTTATCTATTTTTTCTTTGGTTGCTTATGTTTTTGGTGCCATATCTACAAAATGACTTCCAGGCCCAAAATTATGAAGACTTACACCATACCTGCTTTTAATAATTTTATAGTTTTACCTTAAATAAATTTTACAGTTTTACCTTAGGTCTTTGAGGCATTTAATTTTTGTAAATGGTGTGAAGTAGGGGTCAAACTTCATTCTTTTGCACATGGATATTAGTCCCGGTACCATTTATTGAAAATATTACTTTATCCCCATCAAATGGCCTTGGCACCCTTGTTGAAAATCAACTGATCATAAACAAGGAATCCCAATTCTCTTCACTGATCTATCTGTCCATCTTCATGCCAGTACCACACTGTCTTGATTACTGTTGCTTTGTAGGAGGTTTTGAAATCAGGAAGTGAAATCCTCCAGTTTTGTTCTTCAAGAATGACTTAGCTAATCTGGGTGCTTGGCATTTCCATACGAATTTTAGGATCAGCTTGCCCATCTCTATAAAAAAAAATGCAACTGGAATTTCAAGAGGGATTGCACTGAATCTGCATATTAATATAGGAAGTGTTGCCATCAGAACAATATTAAGACTTCTAATCCACAATCACTGACTCTTTCCATTTATTTAGGTAGTCTTTAATTTCTTTCAACAATGTTTTATAGTTTGGGGTATATGTCTTGCACTTCTTTTTGGCAAGTTTATTCCTAAGTATTTTATTCTTTTTAATGCTATTATTAATGGCTGTTTTATTAATTTCCTTTTAGTATTGTTCATTGATAGTATATAGAAATACAACTAACTTTTGTATTTTCATCTTGGACATTGCTGAACTTACTAATTAATTTTTGGTGGATTCCTTAAGGTTGGGAATATTTAAGATCATGTCATCTACAAAAAAGTGAGTTTTACTTGGTCCTTACCAATCTGGATATTTTTTATTTCTTTTTATTGCCTGACAGCCTACTCAGAACTCCAATACAATATTGAATAAAAGTGGCAAGGACAGACATACTTATCTTTTCTCTGGATCCTAAGGGAAGGGCTTTCAGTCTCACCATTAAATACTGTGTTAGCTGTGGGTTTTCACGGATGTTCTTTACCAAGTTGAGGAAGTTTCCTTCTATTCCTACTTTGAATGTTTTTAATCACAAATCAGTGTTGGATTACTGCCAAGGGCTTTTTCTGCATCCACTGAGATGATAATGTGGTTACTATCCTTTATTCCTTTATTCACTAACAGACTATATTACATATATTTTCAAAAGTTAAACCAGCCTTGCATTCCTGGGATAAATCCCATTTTGTCATGGTATACAGTCTTTTAATATAATGCTGGATTCAGTTTGCTAACAATTTGTTGAGGATGTTTGTCTATATTCATAGGCAATAATGGTCTGTAGTTTTCTTTTCTTATGATGTCTTTGTCTGGTTTTTTTATTAGGATAATACCTACTTTATAGAGCAAGTTCAGAAGTGTTCTCACCTCTTCCATTTATTTGGAAGAGCTTGTAAAGGACTGATGTTCAATCTTCTTTAAAAGTTTGGTAGAATTCACCAGTGCGGCCATCTGGGTCTGATCTTATTTTTGTGAGCAGGGTTGTTTTTCTTTTTCTTACTAATCCAGTCTTGTAATAAAACCTACTTATTACAGGTTTGTTTTGATTTTTCTACTGCACCTGCAGTAAGCTTTGGTAATTTGTGTTTTTCTAGGAATTTGCCCCAATCATCTAGATATCTAATTTGTTGCCATATATAACTGTACATAGTATGTCCTTCTAATCCTTTTTTCCCCTACGAATGTAGCTTCTGACATAATTTAGTAAGTGCTTCAGGTACAGACTATGGATATGACTGTTTATCAATGTGAAAAGTTCCCTTTTCAGATAAAGAGGCCACATATGCAAAAACTAAGTTCTATTGTCTTATAACCACATGGCAGAACACAAGTAACTCTAAAATGGTATTTTATAAGAGGAAGCTTGTGTACATTTCCTTATTATTTTTTAATTTATCCTTTTGATTTCTGTAAAGCTGGTCATAATATCCCCTCTTTCATTCCTGAATTGGAATCTTATTTTTTTGGTCAGTCTATCTGAAAGTTGATTGGCTTCGTTGATCTTTCCAGAGAACCAAACTTGGTTTGTGGTTTGATTTTCTCTAATCTTCTATACTGTGTTTCACTTATTTCTACTGTGTTTTTCTTATTTCCTTCTTTTCTCACTATGGGTTATTTGCTTTTCTTTTTCTAGATCATACCTTGTAGTTTTGTTACTTTTTAAAAAAAATATGGTTGATAAACAATATTATAATGATTTCAGGTATACAATAGTTTTCTTTTTATTATAAGCATAACAGCTATAAATTTCTCTCTGAACACTTCTTTAGTTGCATTTCATAAGTTTTAATACAGTGTGTTTCCATTTCACTCATCTCAGAGTATTTTCTAACCCACTGTGATTTCCTCTCTGACCCACTGGTTATTTATGAGTGTGTTATTTAAATTTCCACACATTTGGTAATTTCCCAAATTTTCTTCTATTGGCACCTTCTAATTTCACTCCAATATAGCCAGAAAATTAACTTTGTATGATTTCAATAGTTTTAAATTTATTGAGACTTATTTTATAGACTATTATATGGTTTATACTGGAGTATGTTCTGTGTGTACTTGAGAAGAATGACTAATCAATCTCCTGTTGTTAGGTGGAGTGTACTAGAGATATGTGTTAGATCTAGTTAACTGATTGTGTTCTTCAAATCTTCTGTTTTCTTATTAGTACTGTATCTAGTTATGGTATCCATGATTGAAAGTTAGGTACTGAAGAACTGAACTATTATTGTTGAATTGTCTATTTCTCCCTTTGATCTGTCAGGTTTTGCTTCATGTATTCTAGGGCTCTGTTGTTGGGTGCATGTATAATTGTTATATCTTACTGATGGAATGATGTTTTTATCATTAAAAGTGTTCTTTTTCATCTCTATTAACAATTTTTGCCCTTTAGCTATTTTGTCTTATAGTCAAAAATATCTTAAAGAGAAGAATTAAAGTTCAGAATAACAGAAATGTATTACCTGTTTGATTCTTAATTACACAACTAGTAGCTCCATGAAGATCAGCATGTACATAAATGTCCCCTTAAAAACAAGTAAGAAATGATACTTTAAGTCCTGTTTCTTTTTTAAAGTTGAATATATGTATTTATTTATTTGTTTGTTTATTTAATGGGTTCAAAATCTAACAGGGATAAGAAAGCATATCAAGAAAAGTCCATGTCCCATCTCTGGGTAATTTCTCATAGGCTTCCTTGTAGGAAAGCAATGCTAATTGGTGGATTACAAAATGGTTACAGTTCTTTCCCTCCCTCTATCTACACCTCTTTGCTCTGTGACCTTGAAGATTCTCCCATCAAGGAGTAGAGCCCACTTCCCCATCCCTTAAATGTGGGCCTTCCCTGTGACCTGCCTTGGCCAGTAGAATGTGGCAGATGTGACTAATTGCCAGCTTCCAGCCCAGGCTTTGAAAGTTTTGGGTGCTCCTCTTTTTTCTCTCAGAAACTGCTGAGATGCTTTACCACATAAGCAAGCCCAGGCTACCCTGCTGGCAGATGAGAGATACATGGAGCACAAAGGTCCTGAGGACTGTGGATTTTGATGTGTATAAGTAGCAGTCAGGAGACCAAACTGAGGGAAGAGTGGTAAGAAATATGCTGGTAAGAAATATGCTGGAGAAGAAGCCAAGGGCCTTATAAGACATAAGAACTTTGTGTTTTATTCTAAGTGTGTGATAGCCGTGAATGAACAAATGAGCAGAGATGAATTCAGCAGTAAATGGTCAAACAAGGAAAAGGAAAGTGCATGGTTCCTAACAGGTAAAACAAGCAGTCATTGCTTTCTATGGGCAGTCAAAAGAGAACAAAACCTACACTGCCCCACAACAGCCTCAGCTCAATGAAAAGAGCTAGAGGAGACAAACCATGAGGACCATGTACCCTGTTACTTTCTTTCCTGGTTCAAGATCTTTAGTGGACATCAGATTAACTCTGATATTGATTAATGATTTCTGATACCCACACTGAAGGTTCAACCAGTGAGGTGGTAGTGATCAGCCAACAAATAAAAATAAATGAGAGGCCTATGCCACAGAGTTTAAGTCCTGTTTCTAAATGTGAAAAAAAGGTTATAACCTTCAGCACTGAAAAAATAAGCCTTTACATATTTGCTCTACAATGACTTTGGAGGATTGAAAGTTTTGTTAATGTAGTAAAAAAATCAAAAGTCCAATACTGCAGATTAGCTCAACATTACTACTTTAGGAATATTCACTTTAATGAGAATTAAGTTTCAAAGCACACATTCAGCAATTAGTAAACCATCAAGCATCTAACTCTAATTCTGTCAAACAAAGGAGTATAAGATGAAAATCTACATTTAATACTGAGATAACTGATCTAATTAAGAGAAAATTCTTTAGAATTTTCATCTTACCTACCTGTTGTCAAATATCTTTTCACAATTATTTCATTCTGTTGCTGATCTCGTCCACCTATAATTAGATAGTTCTCTGAGCTAATGAACCACAGAAATTTCTCAAACCTGTCAAATCGAAGAAAAAAAGTTAACATTTCTTTTCCTTTATAGTCACCTGAATTCATACCCTTTTTACAGACAAAACAAAACATAAAGCTATCCTGCTTGTGTAGGTTAAGATAACTTGATGGTTTAATTTCCTAAGGCATCAAGATGAATTTTTTGAAAACCTGTAATACAAATTGCCCTGATTTTCTTAAGACAATCTTAGAAGAAAGCAATTAAATTCTGTTTAAAAGAAATGTTCTCTCCTTATCTCCCTCTCATATACATAGCCTTCTTAAACTCAAAGATAACTTTTGTATGACATTAGAAAATAACAAGCAATAGAGATGACCACAAATATTTCCTACATTACATACTATGACTACCATAACATTCTTCATGACTTAATCTACAATTTAAAAACTTGTTTGAAGATGATATTGAGCAGACATTAAACTACACTACCTCATATTTGCAAAATGCAATAGAAAAAGGATTTTATCCCTATTTCCTAATCTGATTTTTGAATAATATGTAGTTCAAAAAATTTTTTAATTACATAAGAAAGTATACAGAGAGATCCTGCATCCCTTTAGTTCTCATCACCACTAAGAAACAGGCAGCCATTGTGATTAGCCTCCTATGTATTCTTCTCCAGAATTTCTGTATACATACAAAAGCTAAAATTAAATGCTTATTCTAAACCTTTTCTCTTTATTAGACACACAGATAGTGCTCTGGAAATGGCTTTCTTTTTTCATTTAAAAATACATCTTCTCGCATCATTGAGTGAAGGTACTATCCTTGTTTAAACACTCACTTTTTGATGATAAAGAGCTTTGTAAAAAGACATAAACCCAAAAGGACAAAGTGAGAAATATAAATCAAGGATGTATTTTGTAATTTTCCTAGTAAAGGAATGTATAACTAGCAGACCAAAAAGCAAAAACTATCAATTAAAAGAAAGCAATGAGGCAGACAAAAAACACAGAGCAAATGAGACAAATAGCAAATAGTAAGATGCATATATTTAAACCCAAATATATCAGAAACTACATTAAATGTAAATGTAGTTAATTCTCCAGGTAAAATCAAGGACTGTTAGACTGGAAAATAACAATGATATATACAATCCTTTAAAATATAAGGATATAAAAACGTTGAAATATAGTAATGGAAAAAAATATACCATGCAAACACTAACGAAAAGAAAGCTGTTTAGTTTTAATGTCTCACACAGAAGGAAAAAAATAGTTACAAGCTAAAAGATCACTTTATTAAAGTTAATAACAAGGCTCAGTTCACCAGGAAGATGTAACCGTTCTAAATTTTATCACCTAATATATAAAGCAAATATATAAAGCAAAAACTGGCAAAAGTAAAAGGAGAAACAGAGAAATCCACAATTGTATGATATTTAACACCCCCTCTCTCGGTAATCATTAAAAGAATTGGTAAAAATGACAAAGATTTGAACATGATTAATAAGTGACCTAATGAATATTTAGAGAAATGTACCCAACAACTACAGAATAGATACTCTTTTCAACTATATATGAAACATTTGTAACTAAAGCTGACCATAAATATGCTGGGTCATAAGGCAAGTTTCAAAAACAAATGTCAAAGAATTGAGGCAATTCAGAATACCATCTCTGACCATTACACAAAGTAAACTAGAAGTCAGTAACAAAAAAAAATAGCCCCACATGTTGGGAAGTTAATAAATACATCCTTCTAATAATGCATGGGTGAAAAATCCTAATAGAAATTAGGATATATTCTGACATAAAAGTTAATAAAAATATTACATAACAAAACTTTTAGATGCAGTTAAAGCCAGGCTTAAAGGGAAATTTCTGCCTTAAACATATATTAAAAAAGAAAAGCTGGAGTAAAAATAAAAATCAATAACTAAGTTTCTATCTCAAGAAATCAGAAAGGGAACTACAAATGAATCCCAAAGAAAAGTAGAAGGATGAAAATTATAAAACAGAGAACACATACCTAATAGAGGAGATCAACAATAAAAAACTGGTTCTTTAAAGACAATACAACTGAAAATAAAATTGAATATCCTCTGGTAAGAATAATCAAGAAAAAGAGAAGGCACAAATAACAACTATCATGAATGAAAAGGAAGATTAATTAAAGATCCTAGAGATCTTAAAAAGTTACATGGGAATATTAAAAAACTTTTTTGTATATTTCAACTTCAGATAAAATAGACAAAGTCTTAGAAAACAACTGCTAACCAAAACTAAAAAATCTTAATAATCCTTATTATCTACTGAAAATTAGAATCTTTAATGGAAAATTTTTCCATAAAGAAAATTCCAGGACTATCCAGCTTCACAGGTGAATTCCATAAAACATTTAAGGACAACTGTTAAAGGAATACCTCCCAATTTGTTTGATGGGGTAATATAATCTTGATTCCAATACCTAACAAGAACATTCTAAAAAGTGAAGATCACAGGTCAATTCTATTCACCAGCATAGATGGGGGGTGGGGGTGGGAGGAACAAAAAAATTTTGAAAACTGTAAAATAAAGGATGAATGATCAGACTCAAGATGCTGAATTTTGAGCTGGCAGTGGAAAAAGCCAAGAAACAAGTCCATTTACACTGTGTGACCTAGAAAAAGCTGAAAAATAGCAGCACTTGGTACTGCTAAATGTAAGGCTTCAGATGGGGTTGAAAACAGGACTGGCTCAAAGTCTGATCAAAAAGCAGTTACTTCGCTAGATCTTCTTTTCAGCTCTGAACATGATAACTCCCTCTTCCACACCAGTGTCTAATAGAAGGCCAGAAATTAATTCTCTGGAAGGGATACAAAAAAAATTGCCCTCTAGACTAGAGGAAATGTGGCACAGTTGTAAGGGAAACATGTAAAACAGGGCAATGAAATAAATATATGAACTACTGGATACTAAGACTCCCCAGCCTATTATCCTCACTGAGCTCCCAAAACGCTGACAAGCCAGTCTTCACATTACAAGCAGGAGAGATTAAGCAATTTTTTTGGGAAATGAGTCCAGCTGAAAAGGAAGAAAGCTAAAGACATCCAGTTTCACACAAAATGGTCCACTCAGATCATTTTATAAACCACCCGCAGAGAACTTGCCATCACCACTTCAATGCTCTACTTCACAACAGGAATCATCAGGACCCCCAGACATTAGCAGTGTCTCCAACAGAGACTTTATGATGGAGACCAAACCAACAAAGAGAACAAAACAAAACGAAACAAACTAGCAGAAGACAGAGATCTGTGAAAAGGATACTAAATAAAATTTAATGCACCTCAGCCATTCTAGTATAAAGAAACTGAGCAGGAAGTTTTTAGAAAGTAAGACTCAAAGAATCAACAACAGCTTAAAATTAGAAAAATGATAGGAAGATATAAAAAAATTCATGGAAGGATTGATAGATGAAGTTGAGGAAATCTTTCAGAATATAGAACAAGATAAAAATTGAAAAACAGAAAATACAAAAAAATTGGAGGACCATCCAAGGGGTCCCATATTTAAAAAATTAGACTTCGAGAAAGAAAGACAACAACAAAACAGAGGGCAGGCAATTTGCTAAGAAATGTTTCAAGAGAATTTCTCAGAACTGAAAATTTCCAAATTAATAAAGCTCCCCAAGTATCCAGCATAATGTTTAAAACATCCTCACCAACCTGCATCACTGTAAAATTTTGTAAATTGAAAAGAAAAAAGAGATCCACAAACTTACAAAAAAGACAAAAACGAGTTTCCTATAAATAGCCACTACCAAAGTGTTATCAGATTTTCCAAGATCAAATCTGGAAGTTAATACAATGGACAATGCCTTTAAAAGTCAGAGAAAAACATACATTCAAACTAGAATTCTATACTCCACAAAGTATTAAGTAGAAGAGTAAAGTAATACTTTTACACATTGGAAACCTCAAAACCTTTACTTCCTATACACACCCATTCTCATGAAACTTTTAGGACACATACTCTATCAATCAAGAAAAAGAAAGTATGAGATCCAGAACAGAGAATCCCACACAAAGAAGGGTAAAGAAAACTTCCAGGATAATAACAAATGGAGATCCTAAGATGTTTAAAGTAACCAATCTAGATCAAAGCAAGTCAAAAAGCTCCAGGAGAGATTACTGCAAATGATACTGACAAAATACCAATGTGTTTGAACACACTTGGAAGACAATTTGGAGATGAATTAATAGTAAGAACAACAACAACAAAAAGCAAACAAAATAAGGGTTACTTACTTCAGAGAAGACAAAAAACTGAGCAGGGAAGGAAAAGAAAACAATACTGCACGATTCATCTGTGACTATAATTTAAATATTCATAATAATATTAATGCTGAATATCAACCTTGACAAAATTTGCTCTACCTATACTGGGAGGCTGGGTAGTGTGGGTGTATATAACAGAGCACAAGTGGAAAGAGTAAAATCTTCATCTTCCATGGTGGGCAATTAGTAATAGAGTATAAAACAGAAAAATTAAGCAGCAGCAATATAAGCATATTACTAAGAGAAAAGGAGGTGTATGCCAAAAAATCAGCTAAGAGAGCTAAAAGTAGTTTCCTTGGGAAAGGGGTCACAATAGGAGTAGGGGCAAAAAAAAATGCAGGGCTACTGGTTTTATAACAGGTTTTGTAGAAATAGCTTGATTTTCTAAACAATGTGCATGTATAACTTTGATAAAACCAAAAAGTATACTTGAAAAAAGTAGAACTTACCAATACACTTTCCTTGCTTTTTGAATAGAGGTAACTGTTTGGACTTCTTTTAAGGTTTGTTTTGTTTTCTTTTCTGCTGACTTGAATGCCTATTTATATGAAAAGAGCTTTTAAATAATTTGTTGAGAATTAATTTAAATAACACCAAGTAAACGATAGGGCAAGAAATTATTTTTTAAATGTCACAAAATGAACTATCAGCACACACACACACTCATACTCACATGAAAATAATGAAGAAATGAAAAGACTTTCACCTTAAGTATTAAAACAACTTAAGTAAAAGATTTATTGTATACAAGTATTTGCCCCAGAACTACAAATTAAAAAGTGTATTTGTTTAGAAATATTGAGTGCCTATCAAAAAATAGGTTCTAAACTAGATACTGGGGATACAACAGTGAACAAGACTAAGTTTCCATCCCTACCCCACAGAGTCTAGGAGAAGAGACAAATATACAACACAGAATTATTCAAATAAACATGGTGATGCATCTAAGGATGCTATGAGAGTAAAATAGGAAACCTAACTTATAACTGATTATGGTCAAAGAACGTGTTTCTGAGGAAATGCATGTAGGCTGAAGCCTGAGGGATTAATGAAATTATCAAGGCAAAGAACTGAAAGAAGAGCACTATAATCAGAAAGAAAAGGCTAGCTTGATCAGCAAGCAGTGATCACAGGGTAAAATGCCAAGAAAGGAGGTTGGAGAGGTAGAAAGAGGGCCAAGTCATCAGGGCCACTCATTTAACAGCTATTAATCCAACTGTGTTCTTTCAAGGCAATATTCTAGGGACGGGAACATAGCAATGAACAAACCACACAAAAAGCCTTACTTTCATGAAATCTACAATCTAGGGGAAGACAGATGAACACATGTTGGGAGGGGTGTTTTTTAAGAAGAAAAACAGAGTAAAGAGGGAGTGATTGAAGGTAGTACTATTTTAAGTAAGAGTGGTCAAGACAGGTCTCTCTGATAGGGCCTCATATAAGTAGACAGCTGAATGAAGGGAGGGATCAAGCCATGGAAATTTTGAGGGAAGAGCATTCCCAGTAGAAACTGGAGCAGAAAGTGCAAAGGCCCTGAGAAGGCAGTATGGGCCACTGCTATAGAAACAGCTAAGATCCCAGTGTAGCTGGAAAAAGCATGGAACAAGAGGCATGCAGGTAATGAGATCAGAGGAGTGCAAATCACATAGAACCTTATAGGTCAGGAGAAGGCCTTTGAATTGTCTTGAGTAAGATGGGAAGTGGAAGATTTTGAAAAGAAAAAAATGATTTCATTTTTTAAGTAAAAAGATCACTGTGGCTGTTTTGTGAAGAACAGACTGTCACGAGGAAAGGGTAAGAGGAGAGAGATCCAGTAAGAGGCTACTGTTATAGGCCATGTGAATAGAGATGACAGAGGCCTGGGCTAATGAGAAATCATCAGACTGGTTATACTTTAAAGGAAGAGCCAAAAAGAATTGCTCGTGGATTGAATATGGTTTTATGCCAGAAATTCCAGGATGACTCCAACATTTCTGACCTGACCAAATGGAGAAATCAAAGGGCTATTTGCTGAGATGGGATTGGGAATGAATAAGTTTGGGGAAGAAAATAAATACTGGAAACACACATTTAAAGCAAAATTAAATTTGAAAGATATTTCTGAATTAGAAAACTGCATTTAAACAGAAGAATTAAGGCCATTAAAGCAGAGAAAAACTATTAATATTCACTTTAAGAAATATTAAGTACCTTCTCAGCAGCTTCAACAGTCTTTTGTGTTTTCTTAGCAGCATATCTCTTGTGATCATAATACCTAGAAAAATATATTTCTTGTAATTTTAGCAAATTTTTGTTTAGTTTTCTAATTATGTTATCTCTAATTTTAGACTCTCAAGTCATACACATAAGTTTTGTTCATCATGCAACTTTGTTTTATATGTTCTGTTTGAAAACAAAGTTGTATAATGAACAAAATGAGATTTTAATAAGTATTTTCACCCAAGGACATACAGGCAAATAATGATTCTTCTTATCCTTAATACCCTTTTTACTGTAGCTGGTATTTTACCTAAACTTTATACTTAAATTTAAGACTTACTTTTTGGCATTGGCATATGCTGACAAGCTGAGATCAACATCAACAAGTAATGGCCTATTTTTCTGAGGCTTCTGCAGCTGTTTATTCTTTTGCTTTTTTTTTTTTCCTTTTGTTGGTTCGGTTTCATTTTTCTCCACACTGATGTCACCATCAACATCATCATCTTCCTCCTCTGATAACAAGTATGGATTTCTATTAAAAATATCCAATAGTATTTCACTAATGTCAATGACATCACTTTTTTATTTTCGATCTTCCTCAATGAAATTATAAATGGTTTACAGAATTTAAATAGTAGCATTATTTTCATGTAATTTTTTTCTGTATCTTCAAGGATAAATTTCCAAATAAAATTAAAAAATTTTAATAGAGTGAATAGTTAAAAGCAAAATAAAGACAAGCATCAGCTACTTAACTAAGAATCAAACTTACCTTAGCAGCATTGTAACATGATTTGTTTGTAGTTTTAATTCTTTGATTGCATTCGCAACAGGGTCTCCTTGAGCTTGGGCTTCTTTCACAATTAACCCAATTTCTGTCCAATCTATCTGATTGGCTAAAGCACTTCGAACAACCTGAATGGCTCTGTCAACTATCTGTAGGTTCATTTCTATGAGCTCTCCTTTAAGTTTGTCTATTTCCTTAAAAAATAAACCAAAAACATTTACTATAATGCCAGTTAAAGTTACCACTTCTAAAAAAGCATCTGAAAGAGCTAAACATGATACCTGAGCTTGCTGAAGTGCTTCTAATCTGTTTTCATGATCCTTTCGGACATTATCTAATTTCTTCAATGCTTGTTTTTCCTTTTGTGGATAAAACAGATTTTCAAAAAATTGTATTTCTCCTACCTCCTGCACCTTTTCTCTTACCTCCTGAAACTCACTATCACATTCCCACTGCTATCCCCTCAACGTTGTTACCTAGCTATCTAAGTTCTACCTCCCCATGTCCATCCTACCCTAAAGTGTTTCATGCTCCAAAATTACCTCTCTGTCCACCTGCTTCCCATTCCCTGTATTAGAAGGTATTTTGCTTACAGGTTACATTACATGTAAGATATTCCCCTAATGCTTTGCATTATTCAAGTAGGCAGAATTCAAGATATTTTTTTCCTATGACAAAAAAGTAAAATTTGGGGGAATGCATTCTTAGAAAGCACAAATTACCAAAGTAGCTTCTTTTTATTTTATTGCTGCTTTTAACTGTCTCAGCATTATTTCTAGTATTTTACAGACTACTTTTTTCCCTCAGTTTAACAACACAAAGGCTCATGGTAGTAATTTGGCCTTTTTTATAGCATTTTATCATATATAATTTATATTTCAAGATTATTGATTTGGGGGCAAATATTTTAACACTTGTAAGAGCGTCACCAATTCATGAATATCTGAATGCTAGATGTCATATTAAAAAGATTTAAATTATAAGAATAGTGACTATTAAAAGAATGCACAATGATTACTAAAGTAATTTATGGGGATTCTGATGCACATAAAAAAACCAAAGGGTTCAATGTGACAGCCAAATATGTTAACCAGCCAAAGTGCTGTGTGGAGTCATGACACATGCAAAGTATATTAAAGGACTGGTTTAAAAATCCACTAAAAAAAAAAACAAAACAGTTTAAACAAATATACTTGTTTGTACAGAAAAAAATACTTTTTCCTCTACTTTGGCCTATTTACAAATCTCCTTAGAACAGTATTCCCTTAACATCAAAGTTTGAAAAGCTTTGGGTTATTTTACTAAAGCAAATCATAAATAACAGCCTCACCTTCCCACTGTATTTTCCACTTGGGAGATTATCTGACACACCGATGGAACAAATGAGGATATGCTTTTCAATACTGAGCCCCACCAGCCCTTATCAGAGCATTCCCATACTGCTTCTGAAAGCTGCCTATTACTACAAGAAGACATTGTCAACCCAGCAATCTATGCTAACGCTAGATGGTTTAACATAAATGTTTTTAATAATACCATACCTGTTGTAAAGCTTTTAAATCTATTTTCTGACCTTCTATCTTGGAATAAAATTCATCCACAGCCTTATTAAAAAAAAAAAAAAAGGACAGTAACTAGCTGAAAAAAGAGTATGATCTCTATTTCAACTTGTACATACAGAATTTTAAAGTCCACTTTGTTTCATAATACCACCCAAAGAACTTAAGCAGATTTCTAGTAAATGTGTTACACAGCTAAAGTCAAGAATCAAGTTAAGTTCAAATTTTTGGTCCTTCATCTTGAAATAAAAGTGGCAATAAATGTTTCCAACAGTTTGTATCTGTGACTGCACTGATTTTTAATGCCCAGATTCACTGAAACTGTAAAGCAAAAAAGAATTTTCAATTTCTTAATTAAAGCAAGTTGATATTAATTTAGCAAGACATGACAATTGGTCAAAAAACAGAATCAGAAAACCCACCTTGTCAAATGATTCAAATTCTATATATGGACATTGTGAATGTTGAGAAAACAAGAAAGGATGAAATTCCTCATACCTGTAAAACATATTTTTTATATCACATTCAAGAACATTAATAAACCTCCAGAGCAAATTGATCCATGCCTACATGCTTACGTGAGTATGTCTTCAGTTGGTTTATCTACTTCCAGGCTTGGTTTTATTTCTCTTTTCTGAATGATATACCCCTACAAAAATCCAACATTGAAACTCATTTCTACCTACATTTAACAAAGGTTATTTTCTATGACTGTTATTAATTTTATTAATTTAACTTACAAAATTATTCTGGTTATAGTCAGCTGCTTTTGTCTGCTGATTGTACCACTTCTCAAAAGAATGGTTTTTAGTTAGACTCAGTATTATTAGAAAACACTGGTTTATTCATTAGAGGAAGAAAAAACAGGGAATAAAGAAAATGAAAACTAGTGATTTGATAAAGTCGTGGGATTATGCATGTGCCTCTGGCTTTTTTCTTTACATTTTTAGATACTCTGCAATTTAAAAATGCCAAAAGCACTTTACTTCCAGCAGAAGAAATATTTCACTTTCTTGGAAGGAAATTTTAATTCATTTTAAAAACTGGGCAGGTATATTTGGCCTGAATTCAGCCAAAACTCTTTCCGAATTTTTTTTGTTAGTTATATTTTGATTAGGGAAGAAAAACAAGGTATGAGGTAATTCAGAGGATGTTTATTAGAAGGATGTAAATCACCAAATTTTTTTAAAATGCCAGCAAATTAAAATGCACTTCTCTATCTAAAAACAATATATGAAAAAGTATTTTCAAATTCCTCAACTTTTCTGGAATGATACTATTAACTCTACCTAGGATTTTCTGTAAAAGGTAAGGATCAGAACAAAAATTACAAACCAACAGCAATTTAAAAAAATACCTTAGAATAAGCATATTACAGATGTCATATTTCTAAATTACAACATTTATATCAATCCTTTAATGAAAATTTAAATTCTGAAAATGTAAATAAATAAAACCACAACATTATACAGTAAGTGTATGTGATGCTTAACCTTTCCACTGAAGCTGGACGTTGTTTTCATATAGCCTTCAGCTTTCTGCAGACAAACAAGTACTTTTTCAATATCTAATGGGGGAATAAAAAAAGGAAAATGGGAGTGCCAATCACTTGCCAATTAACTACTATTAAACAAACATGTAGAAAACAGAAGTGTGCTTATGAAATAATAAGTATTCAAGAAAATTAGATATAGTTATTTCATGTTTGTAATCAGAATGTCAATATAATCTGCATATGAAAACCAGGACGTTTTGACCAGCCTATTGTCCAATAAATAGCTTTTATTGAATCCATCTTTCCTCTCATTATCTGAAAGGCATTTTATTCGGAATTCCCATATATATTTGGGCCTATTTCTGAATTCCTTATTGTGTCTATTCCTTCTTCAAAAACTTATTAATTACTATAGCTTCATGATATATTTTAATCAGTGAAAGGTTATTCTCCAACATAACTACTACTTTCCAGAGTTTTCCTAAACATTTTGCATGCTTTTATTCCACATGAATATCAGACTCATTTTATTTAAAACAAAACTGCAATAGCAAAAACAGTACCACTTACAGGCATTTTGATCAAGATTACAAGGAATTAGCATCAAATCACTCACTAAAACATTCAATTTGTGCTTTTAAACACACAGAAAAAAATCGTAGCATAAAAGTTATTATCCCTAAACTTTAAATGACTTCCAAAATATAAATATCAAGGAAGGTTTTTTTTTAATTTTACATGAGAATCTGCAAGTAAAAATTTGTCAGACTAAATCTTCCATTTTCCTTGTATTTCCTCTAATTTTTTACTGTCCTCATCTGGCAAGTAAGTTGGTTCCCTTTAGTATTTACAAAGCCTAATTCATCTTATGGCCACACTACAGTACTTACAAAATTAAAATGCATGAAGAATGTTACTTTTAGCAGCACTCTAGGTTCTGAGTCAGAAGATAAATAATTCAACTCCTTCAAGCCTATACCAGAAAATGTCTCAAGTTCAGTGACCACTTCAAAAATTTAGGAAGAGGAAGAGAATATTCTGAAGTTGAAAAGTAATAAGGTATGTCAAGAAATTGAACTACATGTTACTAGGGATAAAGTGCCATATTAGACTAGGAAACCAGAATACCATGTGGATTGAACATGCATAGGTCAGATTCTTAAATTCTTAAGTCTAGAACTACCTGCTCATTTCATAGTTTTTAAAAATTTTCATAGTTTTTAAAAATAAATGAAAATGAGCAAAACCTGTAGCATGCAGGCATACCTTTACTTTCTAATTTTTCATCCACTTTGACATTGCCAGAGAATCCATTTTCTATAAGACAGTGTTCAATGAGAGCTGGTCCATATGCTATAAAAGCAAAAGGTATTATTTTTAGTATCTTCCTATAAAATTTAACATTCAAAATATAATATGAACTTCTATCCCAAAATAAATGATACTGAATCTCCAGTAGCCAGTGAATGTAAGTTTACTTATTTTGAAATATTATTAGAAATGACAATTCAACACTTATAAAAATTTGAGACTAGAATAAATTTGTATAAGTCAGTAAAAATGTTATAGAAATTTAATGGAATTTAGCCACATATAAAAGGGATGATAGAACAGGAATGCAAGTTGGTGTAGCAATGAAAAATTGATTAATGTAATATACTGTATAATAAGAATAAAGAATAACAAAATCAAACTTACAAATTTTATGCATCCTATACTAACAGTTGGGAAGTTCTAAAGACAATTTTTAAATGCATTCTAATTTCATAGGAGAGGAAGAATAACTCTACAATGTTCAGAAATCAAGGGTACTTGCCTGCCCATATGTTCTCCCCTGATTTCCTTAGCACAGGGATAAATAATGATTTTATCACAGTATGAAAGTTAGCTGGATTATCTTTGTCCTGGTTATCAAAAAAGTACCTGGCAGATACTGGGATGCCCTGAGACCACCCACCAATTACAAGGAAAACAACAACCAGCTAAATAATTATTAAGCTGAAGATTCACAATGAAAAAAACTGATTTCTAGAATATTACAGCTAGCACCAAAGTGCTAGATAACATACTATTAATTTATATAAATATTACTTTAAATAAAATCTAAGCAATTTCGAAAGGTCAAACTTCATGTGGTATAACAAATTTCTCTTCCCTTGAAAATAAACTCTTATTTACTCAAAAGATAATTTAAAACCCCTTTCAAAATTTATTATGTAATTTTCTACTAGAATTATAAAAGATGTAAATAAGTCCTAAAAACCATCTTGCAACCATTTCATTGCTCTATGTAGGATTACTCACGAAGTAATGGGTTAAGAACTCTCTTCAGTAGTTCACCCTTAGGTGCACTGGCTATTATTTCTGTCAATCTGTGAAACAAAATTGACACTCCTCTTACTATCTTTTATTTAATGAACCTTACAGCAATATTCATATTCCCAATTCTTTCATATGGGATGATTTTTACCTGATCTTCACAATACTCTAAAATGTAAGAGGAATTAGTTCCCTTTGTAAGAAAACGGGTCATAAAAGTAATCAATCCAAGGTTAGTAACTTTCTGAAAAGTAGACTGGAACTTGAAACCAGGTTTGCTATTAAAAAAATCAATACTTTTTCAACTAAGTCATATTGCTAATCATCAATTTACCCATATATGACATGAAAGAAACATTTCTATGCAACAGGTAAATGCTGTTTGTGGAGCCTGGTGATACATCTTAACACCTGTTTATGGAGCCTGGTGATATATCTTAATACCCAAAATGGCTTTACCTAAAATAAGAACTCTTAAGTCGGCTATGGGGGCCCCTATGGTCCCCAAATCAGGATCAACATCACCTGAGAACTTGTAGATTCCTGGGCCCTATGCCTGATCTACTGAAGCAGAAACTCAGTGGGCAAAGATCTGTTTATCAAGCCCTTCAGGTGATTCTGATGGATACTAAACTTCAAGAACCACTGCTGTAGCCTATTACTCTGCAGTCTTCCAGCAAGAATACAGCTACAATTAGCACCTTATCCTACCATACTTCCTTCTTAGCTAAATTTCTATCTCCTTTGCACTCTGCCCATGATATCCACCTATCTTCTCACAAAATAGTGAGTAAGTCTCCTCATTTTACCAAGAATTCATAAACATCTGAAGTGACACAAAACTTGTATTAAGACATGAATTTGCTACTTCGAAATAAAGCTGAGTTGCTTACATGCACATTTATGTAGTTCAAGCAGTCCAAACTTAATTCGTTTATGCAAGTAAACAAAAAATTTTCTTAAGTGGTAGTTCTCTCATATTCTGAAATATGACTTATTTACCTTTAAATACAATATGAAATGAGCTTATAAACAAAGTATGTTACCTTTCCAAGGTCAGCAAAGGTTCGGCAGCTCTAGCATGATCAACTGGGTAGCGTTCACGAACGGCAAATTTAACATCATCTGACTCATCGGTTCGAAATCTTAGGATATTTAAAATGAGGTACTCATAATCTGTAAGAACAATGTTCCCCTGTAATAGAATAAAGTTAATGCTTTTCCCAAATCATTCTTGAAACTTCTTAAAAATTGAGAAAGAAAATGTAGTCTCTTAAAAACCTAATCAAAGCTACAGAAGGGAAGTTACAAACAAAAATCATTTGAATCACTACTTGCACTTGCCCAGCACAGACTGTGAAATAAGATGAAGAGATCTTGTGGAGAAAGTAAGGGTTCCTATGGCCAGGATTCTCACCTGGCTCTGGTCGGCTGGCTCACTACACACGTGTGGGCAATACATTATTATTGACTCTATATAAAGAGCTGCGCCCAGTGCTCTGGGCTGCAGGGCTGCAGGAGAGCAGAGACTGGAGTGGTGGCAGTACGCCGAGGACAGAGACAGACGGCTGCAGGACAGAGAGGCCCAGAGGCAGAGATGCCAGGAGGTAGAGACCAGCTTGCTGCATGCAAACTTGCTCTGAGTGGACGGCATTCTAGTGATTACCTGCCACGGTGGGAATAAAGTTGAGTATAAACCCTTTCACCCCAAGAACATTCTAGTGTCTTTTCAGTCTCATTGAATCCATAGTGAACCTGTCCTGGGCTGAAACTCATTGGTAAGACAGATCTAAAGACCCCAAGTCTGAAACATAATGAAGAATCCAGGGCAACTTTAAACTTATCTGATGGCTTTGCAGAAGTCACTGACAAAAGAAATTACACCTTGACACCTTAGTAATCAATTAACACGTTGATGACCACCAGCTGAACTTAAGTGTTGCTTGCATGAACAGGTCTACAAACACTGGATTATTAAGGAAAACAAAACAGACATGTGTATGAGAAACCAACCAAAGAGCTATTTATACTTTCCCTGCAATTTGTCTTTAATAACAATTGTTATGTGGCAAAATCAATAATAATAGTTATACCCTTTGCCCAAGTAATTCCATACTTGGTAAAGTAGCATAATATACTTACTCAATAAAACCAAAAGCCACATGCTCAAAGATACTCACTGCAAGTTTATTCTCAATAGAAAAAAATTTAAACACCCTAAATGTACAAATTGAGGAAACCGTTAATTTAATGGTGATATAACAACAAAGTATTTCAAAGTTGTTAACTTATGAAGACTATGTTTAAAAAGTAGGAAAATGTTTATAATGTTAAGTAAAAATTAGCAAAACACAAGACTGTCTTGCCTGAGGGTTTCAGCCCTGGGCAAGTTCACTACAGATTTGGTGAGACCGAGAAATGACTATGGAATGTACTTGGGGTAAAAGGGTTTGTACCTGACTTTATTCTCATGATGGTAGATCAAGCACTAGAATCATGTCTGTATCCAGCAGTCTGCAGGTCCATAATCCACTGTCTCTGCCTCTTCCCAGAGCATAGATCTGGGCATAGCTCGTTAGTTAGTGACTCAGTCAATAATAGCTCAGCTAATGGGTGTGGAAGCATTAGCCTAGCAGGAGGCCAATTACATCATCAAGTAGTTTAGGGTAGGGTGAGGATCCTGGCCATAGGAACTTCCATTTTCCCTACAAAGGCAAATAGAGAAAAAATGAAAATATTTATTAAACAGAATTAAAAAGACTTTTAAAAATTTAGTATTGTTACATAATCAGTTCAATAAAAAAGAGGGGGCAAATCTAATGAAAAAAAAATTGCCCAAAGAATACAACCTTCCAGATTTATTATGGACAGTTAAGATAGGGCATATTTTATAATTAAAATACAAGGAGGCATCCATGAAAATAAATAGTCACAAATGCCTTAGCAACTACTTAAATGAGGGTGGGAGTAGCACCAATCTCCTGAGGAATGACAGAGTATGAGATAAGTGGTTTCAGTATCTGGGGCCACCATTCACCTGATCAGAAATATAGACAACCAGAAGTTAGCAGGAGTTAAAGAGTAGTACCTAATGCTAACGGTTCTGACTTCAAAGCAACCATGCATTTAAAGTTTTAAACATTTATTTGACTTAAAGAACAGAAGTTAACTGGAGAAGGGAAGTAAGTATGGGACTTGATCGAAGTCCACATTGTGTCTGGTTCAGGATGATGTGACCTGGCAATAGAACCTAGCAAACAGAACATGCTCAATAAATGTTTGCTGAATCAAACTGTGTAGTTATCAAAAATATATGAAAGATTTCAGTAAGGTTGTTACTTCCTTGAAAGGGCTTTCCTTAACCAAGGTCTCCCAAAAGTATTCTGTAAGATGGTTACACCTACCATTTAATTGAGTTAATTTAAAAAGAAAAAGAACTATGTGATCAGTAAGCTTTGGAAATTCTTCTTAATATATCCTTCTCTGGGGGATGTACACATCACATTATCATATCAAAGGCACTAATAAGTCCTGGAATTAAGAAATATTTTTACCTTACTTTATTCTCAGAGTTCCTCAAACGTTTATGACTATGGGACCCATTTTTTTTAGGCATACATATTATCTTACAGAAGTGGTGTTCAAGGAATGTATTTAGGAAAATACTGCATTTGACTCTGACATTCTCGAACCACTTTCTGGTCTTAACTTACTTTCTCCAGTCTTTCCTATTAGAACCTTCTTATTACCAGTTAAGAAACTGAATTTCTTAAATAAGTTTGAGCATCAATACCCTCTTTCCCAAGGTCTGATCAACGATCAACTCTAGATAAATCATACATCAAAGTGCCAGACATGAAGGCTAGAAATTCAAACCCTGCTATAAAGCAAGAGCAATCTTCAAGACCTACCCTAGGTGTCAACCAACCTAACCCTCTTAGATACCACAGTAACTACTGAAAATCCCCAAGCATAGACTCTCATATATAAATCATTATATCTATTCCAAATTCATCACTAACTGGACTTCTGGAACCTCTTAGTATGCATGGAAATTGCTCAGAGCCTTCAAGATAGAAAGGCCCTAAATGCAACAGTGTATCACGGATTAGATCTTGGAACAAAAAAAAAGGACATGAGTAGAAAAATGTGAAATCCAAATAACATCTGCAGTTTAATAGTAATGTGCCACTGTTTATTTCTTAGTTTTGACAAATGTATCATGGTTAAGATGTTAACATTAAGAAAAATTAAGTGAAACATATATATACAGTTTTTGTATCATCTTTGCAACTTTCCTATAAATCTAAAATTACAAAATAAAAAGTTTTTAGATTTTTAAATGATAAAGATTATACGAAGTCATGCTATGGAAAGAATTTTTACTTGTCATTAAGTGCTAAGTTTAAATTGAAAAAGAAAAAAAATGGAAAGGCCCAGGCCTGATATATAAGCTTAAACTCAGAATGCAAGTATATTGACCTAAACTTGAGGCAAATCTGCAATTCATCAAATCTGAGATTTTTTCCCCCAAAATGAAGAAAACTTTTTTTTTTTTTTTTGATGTGCTGTGGGGAAGAAAGAGACCATAAATAGTACATTAAACATAACAGTAGTTACCTTGGGATGAGGAACTGGTTTGGCCTAGGAATGGTAAGACCTTCAATTCTAATTCTGTGTACTTCTCTACATATTGATAATATATGCATGCACTACTTGTATAAATGTTTAATTTAAATGGTAATCTAGATAATTCTGATCACGTCCTACAAAGAAACAGAAAAGCTGGACAAAGTATACAAATCATGTCTCTTAAGAAAAAAATGCAAACAGGAAAATAAACATTTATAGGACCAAAATCTAAGAGAAGCAAACTCAGAAAGGTTAAGTCCCACACTTGGGACTACTTTTCCCTTAGTCTCATTTGTCTAATAGTTAAGAAACAGCTGTCAGGCTGACAAGCTGAGCATAAATTTTGATTGACTCATAGGACAACTAAAGGGAACAAAAACAGGAGTTCAGCATCCAAATAAAGGTAGGGGCAAGGGAATATCCCTGGTAAGTCCAGATATGAATAGTGACCCCAAAAGGCTATAACCCAGAAGAAGGCGTAAACTGGAAACACACCAGTTTTCCCAGGTCCAGCTTTGATCAATTCAAATCTTGATTGGAGTAAGGTAACCTGGGATTATTTGTGCCTTTAGCTACCTTGTAAAGCAAGCAAATACTTTCTCTAAAAGAATGCATCATTCCAGGTTTCACCAGTGTAAATACTAGTTTTCCTACTCAATGCCTGGCACACAATATAAGAAGCAGGGATGTGAGGAGACAAGGCAATGCAATTAAGATCAAAAGAAACAACAAACAATAAAAACAGACACTCAGAGGAGTCAGAAATTAAGAATAATTCCAAATGATTCTTATCTGATAGTAATAAAATTAGTGAATTGGAAGATAAGTCAAAAGAAAATTGGCTGAATTTCCCAAAACTGATGAGAACAGCAGCAGAGACTCCAGAAATACTCAGAACCCCACAAAGATAATTACAAAGAAAAACTCAACTACCCACATCATAGCAACACTACTAAAAACCAAAGACAAAGAGAAAAAAATGTAAAGCATCCAAATAAAAAGCTCAGATTACTTCAAAGAAGCAACAATACAACTCACACTGATTTCAGTAGAAACAATGGTCACCAGAAGACAAGATTATACTTTTTAACTCTCAAAAATTTATTAATTAATGAGAGAAACAACTAGAAGGCAAGGCTGGTTCTAAGAGATATGAAGTAAGTGAAGTACTTAGAGTGGCTAAAATTATAATTATTGTGTAAGATCCCAATTTAGAGCAATAAAACTATAACTTTGGTAGAGGTTATTATAGAAACAAGCCAAGAGGAAAAAGACAAATACCATACGAGTTCACTTATTTGTAGAATATAAATACAAAGCAAAACAGAACGAACAAAACCGCAGTAGACTCATAGACACTGAGAATTGACTGGTGGTTACCATGGGGGAGGGTCTGGGGTGGGTGTGTGGGAGGTTGAGGGGGATAAAGGAGCACAAAAATTCTCAATCATAATGTAGGTTGGTCATGGGGATAGGAGTACATCATGGAGAACACAGTCAATAATTCTGTGACATCTTCCTATGTTGACAGATAGTAGCTGTACTAGCAGGGGGGAGGATTTAATATAAGTAACTGTTGAACCACTGTGCTGTATACTTGAAACTAATATAAGACTGTATTATCAACTATACTTCCATTAAAAAAATAACTATAACTTTGGGGATATCTTTTATCTGTATAGATATTATTTTGGGTGAAATTAATTTTCATTGCTCTCAGGTAAAAATTATTTGAATTGCTATCAGTTTTCTACTAGTTCAAGTCTACCGTAACAGGTGTACAGAAGCCTAATCAATTATAAACAGCGAATCAATCAAAGATAATTATCTCTAGAGAAAAAAAATAATCCCTAGGAGTGCCTGCTATTCTATACTCGGCAGGAAACTAAAATGAATGACATTTCCTCCTTTTTGTCTTTTTTCAAATTTTAGATAATTCTTAGCAGTCTCTTCCCATGAGTCTCTTACACATATACACACACAAAAGCTACTCTCATTGTTTCCCAGTCTGATTTATTTCCACAGGTACAGTAAGAAATGTTAATATACATAAACCTTCAAGAGTAAATCTAGAACCACACAGTATTAGGCAATTACTAAAGCCATAATAATCACTGTTGCCTGGAGAATTCAGAAGAAATTTGGGATTGTATTTTCAATAGTCTCTTATTATTTCAGATACTTAAAAATTATGTGCTTCTAACTTAAAGCTATGAAACTAACCAAATTATTATTCAGTTTTTTGTGTGGTACACCACAAATGTAGGTAAATTCCTCTCTATTTAAAATCACTTAAATCTGCAGGAAGTGACCTTGTTTACTACCTATAGGCTAGGATCCCATATGCCACAGAATAGGTACAAGACCAGGGTTCTCAGAAGGACTTTGTGGACACTGGTTCAAATATATATGAAGTATAAACTTTGTTCCTTAATGTTGAGCTTGTTATACCTAATTAAATGAGATTTATTCTCAAATATGATACTTTAGGTTTGAACTTGGCTGCACAATTTGCCTAATTATATCCCAGTAAAAGGAAGGACAAATTTTTATTGTACCTATGTAATTATACACATTGCTATTAGCAGTAAAAGAATATCAGTTAAAGGCATTTGTTCCTAAACTCTACAGGATCAATGACAGCAAACTATCATTTAAAGAATATGTCACTTTAACTTGCAAAAGTGTAGTTTACTAAATGAAATGTCAAAGAAAGGTAAAGGGCTTTTAATTATCATAAGATATGGAGAAAACAAAAAACAAAGACATTTAGGTTCTTTCCATTTTAACTATCATAGTACAATGCATTGGTATGCTCTTTCTGAGCACTTGGCTCACTTGCTTCTTTTGATAAGTTTCTAGAAGTGGAATTCCTGGGTCAAAGATTATGCACATAAATTTTTAAGATCATGTTATAAACTATTAACATTCTAATCTGCTCTTATTGATTCTGGTTATTATCAAACTTTCCAATTATTTGTACATTGACAGAGAAAAGAAAGGAGGAATAAGAAAAATATCTTATTGTTTTTATTTTCCAGTACTCATGAACTCAAACATGTATTCATGCATTTGTGAGCCATCTGTATTTATTCTTTTCTGAGTTGTCTAATTAAGCACTTTGCCCATTTTATACTAGTGTGCTTTGTGAAAACTGCATCATAGAGTTATGAGCATTTTATTTATCACACAAGTTCAAAATATTTTTCCCATTTTCCATCTTCTGATATAGTTCAGTGTTGTCTGCCTTACAGTTTTAAAATTAAGCAATCCTATCTATTAATATTTCTTTTCACTGTTAGGCTTAGATAATTTTTTTATCCCAAATTCATCAATCTTAATCCATATTTTCAGCTGGTACTTCTATGGTTTCACTTTTTATATTTAAATTTTTGATACATGGGTTTTATTTTGTTGTTAAGTAGCTCACAAATCATTTCCAAAATAGAATTTGGTGACCAATGGAAGGAATAAGAGGCAAGAAGCAAGAATGATGAAGCCATCAGTAGTCTTCCTCTTATGACTGAGGACATTATGAGAACATGGCAATGTCCCTGAGTCTCAAATGGCCATCCTATTCATGACCCAACTAGCTATTTTCTGGTTGCACCATACTAGTCCTAAAATGTAAAGTACAAGATAATTTCTTCAATTCTCAGATCTTCATCTCTTACATTTATAATGCTATTTTAAATAATTAAGGTTTGCCTGAATTCTGACTTCTAGATAAAATGAAGGTTACTACTGGAAAATTGTATTTTATTTGTAGAGCACTCAAATACTACCCTACTGTATCAATAGTCTTTGACACAGAAAAATGTTCTCCACCCATGTTTTACAGCCTATCACATGAATAATTAACATAAAGATGAATTGTCCTTCACCCCATCCCCCGAATTTAACTTACCCTATCATAGAGCTCAATGATTAAGTGATAAGCAGCTTCATCACTTCCAAATTGAAAATCTACAATTCTATCCACACCAAGCTGTTTTGCACTGACTAATCTCCGACTCTTCAAATGTTTTCGGCACTAGCAAGAAACAGAATAGAGAGGCATTTATATAATGAAAGTGAATTCCTAATCATCTGGTATTTATAAATAAATTTCTTCTTTTCATTACCATCACAAATAATAACTTATCAGTAGCTAATAAAACAGGATAGTCATAAAAGCTTGCAGCTAATTATCGGAGGAAAACATTTTATTTAGATAACTCTGCTAACTCTGAACAGTATTTTATAATTAAATTTTTAGTAGACAATGACGGCGCTATAGACAAGGTTATTTTGTTGCTTTATACCACTGCTGAATTCCTTGTTCTTGCCTGATGACCTCACTCAAAGCTGTAACCTTTTGTATTTAAGTCTCTTTCTACTCAAATCTTTTAAATATCCCAAACTTCCTTTTGTGAGCTCCTGTTCAAAATTAGTGTTTCCACTAATCTTCCACTTCAAATACAAATTCTGAACCATGAGCTTGCTGATGTTTTATATAAATCAGTCTCCCAACTTACATCTATTTACCCTCTATTCCTACAAGCTTTATCAATATAACCCAAACAGAAATTTTCTGGTTCTGTCTCTAAACTTTTGATAAAACTAACTCAAATCCAAATGAAATAACTAAACCAAATGAATAAATTTTTATCCAACCCCATTCCTCCTATCCCTAGTCATAAGGCTTTTATTCTTATTAGCAATGTTATACCCAATTACAAGTCACATGGCAAACACCTATTGTTTTTGATTACATGTACCATCCTTTGGTACAAATATTTAAGCACGACATGGACCAGAAACAAGACTACTCTTAGCCCCTAAAAAAATCTTTAATTGCTTCTAATTTTTGAATTTGAAAGACCCCTTAGAGAAAACCAGTAAGAATGCCTTCTTCTCTTCAAGACTCAAATTCAAGACAGACTTTGCAGAGTTCATCTAAAAGCTTCTTTAAAAAACAAAACAAGAAATATAGAGTCATTCTTAGACTTAATTATTGCCAACTCTTTCATGACTAAGAAGAGTTCTTCTCCAGACCTTATAGTTCAAATTGACTAAAATTCTCTTTTCATGTACTTTAAATCCCCAGGAGAAAATCACAATCCCTCCAGAAGGAGAAAATCACAATCCCTCCAGAGTTCCCCAATAATATTTTTATTCAAGAAAAATGAAGTTAAAATGAAGATAAAAGGCATTAGCAAAAGGAACAGAGATCTGCAACAAGGAATGGTGAAAAAGGGCTGATTATTTATCATGAGTATAGGTGGACATATAGCACATAAGTAAAGCTCGTTTTTTATCTACTTCCCTATTAGTTTGGTGAAAACAACCTTCTGTCAGTGCCACAAAACTAGTTATCATCTGCAAATGTGAGGACTAGGAACAACTGCACTGAATTACTCTGCGTGTGCCATACAACAGTAACAGCTCCTTAAGATATTTGTAAAATGCTTAACATTGTTTCCTCCTTTGGAGGGAATCTTTCTACACATTTAGACTGACATGTGTAAATAACTCATAAAATTCTAAGATTAAATTTTAGAGTGTTAACCCTTCTATTGGTGTAGCCTGATTTAGGGATGTTTATGCAATCCCCTTATCATACATCTTATTATTTGTTACCTCATTTGTTCTTTGTATCCACTGAGTTGTTACACAACACAAATGACATATCTACCTGCAAAGTGCTATACAAATATAAAATGCCATTATTATTAAGGACAATCCCCAAAAGAACCATTTTGGGTTACTATTAAGTGATTTTTAAGGATCTGATCATTTTGTGACAGGCCTTGTGATTTGAGAAACACTTACCTAATTTGTAATCCAAAACAGATTCTAAGTTGCTGGGGATAAGGTTCTTCTCTGTAAAGCCTCTAATGAAATAACACAATGCCAAAACAAATAAATTTCTGAAGGAAAGTGAGGAGGAGAGGAAGAAGGAAATTAATACATATGGAGGCCTACTATGTGTCAGGCATTGTGTTAGGTGCTTTACATGTTACTTCAATTAATCCTCACCAATAACCCCATGAGGGAGGTAGTATCCATATTTTAAATTTAAATAAACTAAGTTCCAAGAGATTAAATAACTTTTCCAGGTTATAAAGTTATTTAGTGGCACAAACATTAATTCAAGTTAGGTATATCTGACTCTAACGTCTTTCCTCTGTACCACATGAACTTTCAGCATACCTGTCAATAAGTGGTTGCTGTCAGTTAATGGTTAACATGTCCAAAAATGCAGGATCACAGTTTTAAGAATGAAAATAAAAGGAAAGAGGGAAGTGAAAAATAAAAAGATACAATATTGACAACATACCGCTAACTATTGCAACAAAATACAGATTGGTAGCTCAAAGTGAGATGAAGATAAGATTGGTAGGGGGGTGGGGGATAAGGAGGAGCTGGGTGGGATGCAGATCATAGAAAGTCAAGAATGTTAGGATATAGGATATGGGTTCAGAAATCAGAGGATCATAAATGGTAATACAACTATTAGAAAAATCAATGTTGATCTAATGTTGTTCTGACAACATTAGTGGGAGGTGGAGTATACAGTTAAAGGACTATAAGGTCGAATATTATAAAAGCCAGAACTGGAATGGTGACTTGGAACAGCAAGATCTGGAGCACAATGGAGTATGAAAGGTAAAGAGAGAAGTTAATAAATAAACATCTACTTTATTCATCCCAGTATTGACCAACTACTGTATCTCTACTTTATTCATAACAATGAAGGAAAACCAAAACGTTTAAAACTTCAATTGTTAGTGACAAGCTCAGGGCCTTAAAATTTAGCTTCAAGTATAACTTAAAGTTTACCTTCATGGCAAAACTAGATGGCATCATATTCTTAGGCCACTCAAATTCTGTTGTGTGAATTCGTATGCCGGATTCAATTAAAAGTGTAGCTTTAAAGTCTGGTCTGTAAAAGAAAAAAGTCAAAATTTTCTTTAGGTCATTTGCCAGTGCTAACTTGGTGAACCAAAATACTCATGTTGAATTGCCAAAAATAAAAAAAAGTCTATAAAATGCTCTTACTTTTGAAGACGAATAAGGTATGTCTTATTATCCACATCATAAACATTGTTTACTCGCATTCCTAACAAGCTGCAAAGGAAAAGGGAAAGCAACATATCATACTATTTGAAACACAGAACTTCACATAATTTAAAGCTGAGGGCTGAAGCAGAGCCTGCAAAAGACGGGATCTTTCCCTCTAAGGACAGGGCGTCAACAGGGAGCAGTCGGCAGGCCAGTAGGCATTCAGCCCAAAACTTAAGTGTAATTATTTAAGAACAGTAGTGGTTTATCAGCCCAAGGAACACCATACAATGGCTTGGTCTTTGCAATGACCCAAATATTTTCTAGGATATACAGTAAAATATAATCTACTTAATTTATTAAAAAAGGGAAAAAGATAAACGAGGCCCTGGGAAACAGGACAAAACTCACACAACTCAGTAATAGAAGCCAGACTAGAATCCGGACCTCGGGCCAAATCTGTTGCCTCCAGCTAAAACGGCGATACTCCCTCTCTTAGGGCTGAGGAGGCGTGTCAAAGAAACCAGTCTTCCAGTCTAGCAACCTCTGGAGCAAATGACTACCCTTGGCGTCCAGGTGTCCACCTGGTGTCTCGCGTTTTACCGAACATTTGCTGCCAGACCCGGGCGACCCTGGGTGACAAAGCGTGAGCCCCCGCACCAGGGGGACACGAGACCTGGGGAGATGAGCAGCCCGCGAGAGCCCAGGTACACTGAGCCAGGTACATTGAGGGCCACAAAGATGTCACGCGCTCGCCCACCCAGGCCTAGCCAGGTCCACTGGGGAGAAAAAGGGGAACATCAGACTAGTCTTGCCTCCACTGTGGGTCCCCGGCCACTGCCTCCCGCACTCCCTGCACTAGCCGGGTCACCTGTCGTACAGTACCTGGCGTTCAACTCAGCGAGTACCGCGCGGAGATCAATGGTACTGAAACGGGTCTTCATGGCGAGGTTCGACAGTCACTACCGCAATTTTCCCCACTGACTCCCTGACTCAACGCCGCTACTCTTCTGCGCAGGCGCGCTTGGCAGAGCTCTACGGCCGCGCAGAAGACCCAATATTCCTTAGTGAGAACTTGTTTGCGTCACTTTTCTGAAGAATTCGGCTGTAAAGTTACTGTCAGTTCGCTTTCTGTTGTATCAAAACAATTTGAAATAGATCCAAACTATTCTCTTGAAAGTGCATTCCTTCCGGTAAAGCTTAAGGACTAGCCCGATTACCTTGGCGTCTGTGCTTCGATACCCAAGCTCCCCTTCATGGTGACCCCTGCTGGTAGTAAAATTTTACGAGGAGCTTCCTGGAGGATTTCCCCGGCTGGGTGGTAGGGCTCTCCGCAGATCAACGACCCCTTTCCGTTCGGTTACTTGGAATTTTGTGCAGAATTTTGATGTAAAGACGGGGAACTGTTTATTCGCCCTACAACTACCATCAACGATCAAGGCGAACCAGGCTCAAAAAAATGTTCACATTTAATGGGCCCTACTCTCCAAAGAGCGTTTTGCGGTGTATGATGGGAAGCTCATCCAACCTGGGGCTCCGTGTTCCCCTGGATCAGCGTAGTACCCTGTATACAATAGGGGCTCTGCCACGCTTGGCAACAATATTCAAATGTTTCCCTAGATAATGGTGAAGTAAGATAAAAGTAAAAATAAGGCAAGATTGCCCCACCATGAGGGATAAATGGTGTAGTGGGAAAACAGTCGTTCAGAAGTGTAAAAACAGCACTTTTTGTGTTGTTATGGCAAATCGTGGGGAAGAAAGGCAAGACTCAAAAGAGACGGGGTCTCACTATGTTGCCCAGGCTGGAGTGCAGTGGCTATTCACAGGCGCGATCCCACTACTGATCAGCACGGGAGTTTTGACTTGCTCCGTTTCCGACCTGGACCGGTTCACCCCTTCTTAGGCAACCTGGTGGTCCCGCGCTCCCGGGAGGTCACTATATTGATGCCGAACCTAGCGCGGACACCCGATCGACGTAGCGCACTACAGCCCAGAACTCCTGGGCTCAAGAGATCCTCCTGCCTCAGCCTCCCGAGTAGCTGGGACTACAGGTACGCACCACCACACCCGGCAAGGTACTGGGGCCTGGAAGAATTCTCGAGCCTGCCAGCTCCAAGTCGTGGCAACGAGAATTTCCACCAACAGTGGGCGACTCTAAGTAGAAAGGGCTCTACCATTTGGGAAGAAACCAGACATTGTAGACAGTAAAGGGACCACTCTAGCTCATGCGGCACAGCATTACATGTAAACCATGCAGAATAGCTCAAAGTAAAATCAACCAAGGTGTAAGGAACGACTGGGAGCAAAGCTGACTGTAATCCAAACTGTAAAAGTGAGAGGTCTAACTGTACATAAACAATACTAAGGTGCTTATGTTGGCTTTGAAAACACTCCCAAAAGAATGTTTTAATGTTTTGTGTAAAAACAACCCGTGTAAAAGCTCCACATTGAAAGGGACAACACTCAGGTGTTTCTTTAAGAACAAAAACTGAAATACTTTATAGCAAAACTCCCACCTTAGGTCCCTAGATGGAAAAGATAGGAGTAGGCTATGAATTTAAGTTTTACATGGGACAGTCAGCCCATCAGCTAACTCATGCATTGCTTCTGCTCTGTCAAGGAAAACAGGCATCAGAAGGAAAATGCAAGAAAATACCTAAGTGGGAGAGAGAGATCAAGATAAGTGCAAACATTGCAAGGGACTGGCATAATTTACTACTGAATACCATCATTTCTAGTGTTTGAAATAATTTCTCTATTTTGAGAAAATTCTGAACCAGGAATTCTTAAGAACTTGTAGAAAAGATAAGAGGCAACAGGAGGTAGGCAAATCATCTTCTGATGTTCAAAGAGAAGATGAAAGTGAATATCTGAAACCACAGACAGGTGCTATTGACGTTTGTCCCAACCAAAAATTAAGAGGATCTTATTAGTGGGAGACTTATGGGCACCTAGAGCTGTGATTCTCTTTAGGACATTCAGTAATTACTGTAGAGATAATTAAAGCAAATTCCGGGGCACCACACACAGAGATTCTAAATCATTCATTAACTGGCTCAAGGTATCTGCATTTTCATTTGCCAAGATGAAAGGGGGCCTGTAGCCCATCATTGGAAGTTCGCTGATCTCTAGAAGACGGAGTGATGTTCACTAGGAACCAATATAGTTTCACTCTAAATAAGATATAATTTATTAATCTTATTTTCCACTCAACTTATGGAAATATTCTATTCAGTCTTCTAGATGTTTTTCTTAACTTTATTTTTATTAAGGTATCATTGATTACACTCTTATGAAGGTTTCACATGAAAAACAATGTGGTTACTACATTCACCTGCATTATTGAGCTCCCCACACACACACACCCCATTGCAGTCACTGTCCATCAGCATGGTAAGATGCCACAGAGTCACCACTTGTCTTCTCTGTGTTACACAGTGTTACACTGTCCTCCCCATGATCCCTCCACACTAAGCGTACTAATTATAATACCCCTCCCTCTCTCCCCACCCGCTCTCCCCCGCTCCTCCCCTTTGGAGACCGCTAGTCCCTTCTTGGAGTTTGTGAGTCTGCTGCTGTTTTGCTCCTTCAGTTTTGCTTCGTTGTTATACTCCACAAATGAGGGAAATCATTTGGTATTTGTCTTTTCAGTCTTCTAGATGTCTTTTTAATTGAGGTAAATTCAAAACATAACATAAAATTCACCATCTTAACCACTTTAAAGTGTATGGTTCAGTAACTCTTAAAATATTCACAGTATTGTGTAACCATCTCCACTATCTAGTTCCATGAAACTGGGGTGCATATGTCATTTAAGTCCTACTCACCCATGCTGGGAGGATCCAGAGGACACGCCTCTCACCTAGTAAGAAATAAATGTGTGAGGAGAGCCTCTGCATCCTTGAAGACTTACAGTGGAAACTGTTGCCACTGAATTGGGAACTTAAATGCAGTGAGTAATTGGAGTGGCAGGGTCCAACACTCCACAGCCAAAGGCAAGTTGGGCGTGATTACTATAGCCAGCAGCAGAATCAAAGCAGCAAGCAGAATAGTCTTTTTCCTGGAAAGTTGTGGTGTTGGCTATTTGACCATGCTATTCCTAGAAGTGAAATATGTGGGAAGCCTACTGAATTATTTACTTGATGTGTATAAGCAGAAGAGTTTGAGCTCAAGTGAACAAAAATCTAAGTTGAATCATAAAAACAGTGACAGCCCCACAATTCCTAGAACCCCTTGAATGAAAGGGAGTCCAGATCCCCTTGAGGGGGGACCCTAATACACTGCCCAAAATTTATACTGTTAATCTTTCTCCCAGCCTTTCCCAAAGGGACCTACAGCCATTTAACAGGGTAACTATACTTTAAGGAAAAGGAAATGATCAGAGCTTTCTTGGATTGCTGGACACTAGTTCTGAACTGACACTAATTCCAGGAGACCCAAAATGTAACTGGTCCACCAGTCAGAGTAAAGGCTTGTAGAGGTTAGATAGATGACCAATGGAGTTTTAGCTCAGGTCTGTCTCACAGTGCACCCAGTAGGTCTCAACCCCATCTTGAGGCTATTTCCCCAGTGTTGAAAAGCATAATTGGAATAGACATACTCAGTGTAGCTCAGGCCAGAGGGTGTTCCTAGCTCCAGGAAAGTTCACTTTGGATTCGGTGAGACCAAATAACAATGGAACATTGAGGGGTAAATGGATTTGTTTCAAACTTTATTCTCACAGTGCTAGGTCGAGTGCTAGAATCATGTCTGTATCTGGCAGTATGCATGCAGCAAGCCTATCTGTCTCTGCCTCTGGTCCAGGCTCTGCACAGACCACTGGGTGGAGCTCTTTATATAGCAACACAGGCAATAATAGCTTATTGCCAAGGAGAGTGAAAGCATTAGTCTGGCAATAGACCAATTACATCAACAGGTTGATTAGGGTCAGGTGAGGATGCTGGCCATAGGAACTTCCATTTTTCCTACACTCAGCAACAGGAAGAACCCCTACACAAGTTCCCTGACCTTTAGAGTGAGGGCGTTTATGGTGGGAAAGGCCAAGTGGAATACAGTCAAACTGCCTCTACCTAAGGAAATACTAAACCAAAAGCAATCCTTCCAGGAATGCAAAGATTAGTGCCACCATCAAAGTCTTGAAAGATGCAGGGGTAGTGACGCCCACCACATCCCATTCAACTCGACTATTTGGCCCCAGGCATTTTCAGGTATTTTCATCTCTTATGAGTTCAGCATTAGGCATCAATGTTATTTGGCCTTATCAATAGAAGTTTGGGATCTGGAGTGAGAGATGAGATACTCTAGTCCTATGCTTAGATGATAAACCAGGGGTAGAATACAGTGTTTTGTACTGAGGTTCATGCTTTCCAAGAAAGATGTGCAAACTAGATAAACAGAAAGGTGAAATGAGACTAAAACCATGTAATGCAAAAAATGGTTCAGGTCCTGATGGGTGGAAATTATGTTAAATCTCTTTTTTGTAACCCCAAGAGTTAAAGCTAGTATGAATGAGAAGAGATTTCTGGAAAATGAGTCAAGTGTTGATACAAAGAAGAACTTCTTAGCAGTCAAGAATGTTCAGAGAAGCAATACAGGAAGGTAAAATCATCAAGAGTAACAAGATAATGTCCCACACTTAGAAGAGGGAGAGGTATTTGGGTATTTTAGGAGGCTAACAATTTCTATTCCTAGATTCCATTTATATAGTCCATTTCATAAATTTTAAACATTACATTGAGTTTTGTCTTTGATATGTATGACATTTCTCACAAAAGTAGAAAAAAAGTAGACAACAGCAGCAACAAAAACAAAGATAAATGATACTATATGGTGGGGATTAAAAATGTCCACAAATTCACTAACACCCATAGGGTAGGTTCTGTTCCCTTCTCACCTATGAATCTAGGCTGGCCTGTGACAACTGCTTTGATTAGTAAAGCACAGCAAATAGTAATGCTATGCTGTGTCTGGCTCTAGCCTTTAAGAGAACTGGTAGCTTCCAACTTTGTCTCTTAAAGACTGGGTCACTAAGTAAAAAGTCTCACAACCTGCCTCAGAGAGGCCTTGAGACTACATGGAAGGGGCATGGGTCTCATTGCAGTTTTACAGCCAAGTGTGTCAAAACACCAATCACTGAATTAAGTCATCTTGAACCCTCCAGATTAGAATCAGCCAAATACCGCTAACTGATTACAGTCAATATCACCTGAAACAGAAGATTTGTCTAGCAGAGTTTTGCCCAAATTCCTGACCCTCAAAATAATGAGAGACAGTAAAATGTTGTTTTTCAAACCAGTAAGTTTTGGAGTAGTTTATTATACACTGTCTTAGTCCCTTTTGGGTGGCAAAACACAAATACCTTAGACTGAGGGGCTTTAACAATAAACATTTATTTCTCATAGTTCTGGAGGCTGGCAAGTTCAAGACCAAGGGGCCCAAGGAGCTGGTGTCTGGTGAAGGCCTGCTTCCTGCTTCATAGACTGTTGTCTTCTCTGTGTGTCCTCCTGTGGTGGAAGGGTAGTAGGAGCTCTCTGGGGTCTCTTTTCTAAGGTCACATTTGTGAGGACTCCACCTTCAGAACCTAGTCATCTTCCAAAGGCCCCACCTCACAATGCCATTTCATTGGTATTCGGTTTCAACATATGAATTTTGAGGCAATACAAACATTCAGTCTATAGCAAAAACAATAGATAACACAAACAATAGGCAAATTTAAGGAAAAAATGTTTAAAACAAAGTAAGGGTTCTAACTTTAATCGAGTTAAGAACAAAAAAACGTTTTGGAGAGATTTATTTTAAAATCAGTGATGTGTGCTCTAAAGATAAAAGAGTTGTAAACATTAATTTGAATATTTATATGTTTTTGGGATGATGACACCCTTCAAAGTAAAACACTGAAGGCAGAAACCATAAAGAAGATGACTAACAGGCTTGAATACATAAAACTTTAAAGTCACACTATATGTCAAAAATATTCCACCATTAGCATAATTTAAGACTTACCAAAAGTGTGGTCAACTTCGTGATACACTGAACTTCTTTCAAGGATGTTGTAGGATCTTATAAAGTATAACTGTTAGAGTAGGCAGTTAGACAAAAGCAGAGGGGAGAAAGGAGGGTTTAGACCACTCCGTCTCCACCCAGGTCCACCCCAGAAATAGCCCTGTCTCGGACAACCTCTTTTGCTGTTCAACACAAACTGATAAGCAAAAGAAACTGGTCACTGCGATCTTCCCGATTTTACAGCATACACACTTAAAGAAGACCTTGTCTCGATGACCCATCATAATATCATTATCATATCATTTACACTATGGTTTTGGCCCCACCATGGGTTTCTCTTAGACACTCATGGGAAGAATGATGAATACAGATTTGTGCAAAGAGGCTGAAGGGGAGGAAACAAGACGGATCCAAAAGATAGTGTGAGAATGACAAAATGGGAGGGAGGAAAACAAATAAGCCCCCATAAAAGATAGTGTGAACGCCAGTGAGCAGCTATATACCCTGGGAGTGAGTCAGCCCGCCCCTCTATCTTTGGAGCTTATTTTCCTTTTGCTTTGCTAAATAAGAACTAACCTTCGCTGCTTTAATTTTCTATTGGGTCTCTTGACTGAATTCTTCCCTTAGAAGACAAGAACTGAGGAATTCCATAATCCACTGCCCAGTAACATAACCAAGTATTGGGTGGGTAGTTGAAATAGGCATTCTCTAATGGTGTTCAGTAAATGTCAAACAGAATACGTTTTTAACTGAAAACCATGCTTTTACCCAAGAGAGAGTTTTTGGTATTGGAAATCTCAAGCATGCATGCAGATGAATGAATTAAATATACTTGGCAAGGCTCATTTTTAAATTATTGTTGCTTGCATTCCCCTCCCAACCAAGCTGTACAAAGGCAATGATTTGTCTATATTGTTTCTGTTTATCAAGTATCAATATAAGATCTGGGCAATATTTGACATGTAAATATTTTTTTAATGGATAGATGGATAGATGAATGAATGAGTGAATTGTTAAAATACTATAACTTAAAGAAAGACACATACACATGGGAGAGAACATCAACCATTAAAATTTGTTCAACATGAAAAGTTTTTATTTTATTTTACTTTAGTATCATTAATCTACAATTACATGAAGAACATTATGTTTACTAGACTCCCCCATCACCAAGTTCACCCCACATACCCCATTACAGTCACTGTCTATCACAGTAGTAAGAAGTTGTAGAATCACTACTTGTCTTCTCTGTGTTGTACAGCCATCCCTGTGCCCCCCTCTGACATTAAACATGCTAATTATAATGCCCCTTTCTTCCCTCCTCCCTTATCCCTCCCTTCCCACCCATCCTCCCCAGTCCCTTTCCCTTTGGTAACTGTTAGTCCATTCTTGGGTACTGTGAGTCTTATTCTGTTTTGCTCCTTCACTTTTTTCTTTGTTCTTATACTCCACATATGAGTAAAATGATTTGGTACTTGTCTTTCTCCGTCTGGCTTATTTCACTGAGCATAATACCCTCTAGCTCCATCCATGTTGTTGCAAATGGTGGGATTTGTTTACTTCTTATGGCTGAATAATATTCCATTGTGTATATATACCACATCTTCTTTATGCATTCATCTACTGACGGACACTTAGGTTGCTTCCATTTCTTGGCTGTTGTAAATAGTGCTGCGATAAACATAGGGGTGCATATGTCTTTTTCAAACTGGGCTGCTGCATTCTTACGGTAAATTTCTAGGAGTGGAATTCCTGGGTCAAATGGTATTTCTATTTTGAGCATTCTGAGGATCCTCCATACTGCTTTCCACAATGGTTGAACTAATTTACATTCCCACCAGCAGTGTAGGAGGGTTCCCCTTTCTCCACAACCTCGCCAACATTTGTTGTTGTTTGTTTTTTGGATGGTGGTGATCGTTACTGGTGTGAGGTGATATCTCATTGTGGTTTTAATTTGCATTTCTCTTATGATTAGCTATGTGGAGCATCTTTTCATGTGTCTGTTGGCCATCCGAATTTCTTCTTTGGAGAACTGTCTATTCAGCTCCTCTGCCCATTTTTTAATTGGGTTACTTGCTCTTTGTTTGTTGAGGTGTGTGAGCTCTTTATATATTTTGGATGTCAACCCTTTATTGGATTTGTCATTTATGAATATATTCTCCCATACTGTAGAATGCCTTTTTGTTCTATTGGCAGTGTCCTTTGCTGTACAGAAGCTTTTCAGTTTTATGTAGTCCCACTTGTTCATTTTTGCTTTTGTTTCCCTTGCCTGGGGAGATATGTTCATGAAGAAGTCACTCATGTTTATGTCCATGAGATTTTTGCCTATGTTTTTTTCTAAGAGTTTTATGGTTTCATGACTTACATTCAGGCCTTTGATCCATTTCAAATTTACTTTTGTGTATGGGGTTAGACAATGATCCAGTTTCATTCTCTTACATGTAGCTGTCCAGTTTTGCCAACACCAGCTGTTGAAGAGGCTGTCATTTCCCCATTGTATGTCCATGGCTCCTTTATTGTATAGTAATTGACCATATATGTTTGGGTTAATATCTGGACTCCCTATTCAGTTCCACTGGTCTGTGGGTCTGTTCTTGTGTCAGTACCAAATTGTCTTGATTACTATGGCTTTGTACTAGAGCTTGAAGTTGGGTAGCAAGATCCCCCCCTGCTTTATTCTTCCTTCTCAGGATTCTGTTGGCTATTTGAGGTCTTTTGTGGTTCCATATGAATTTTTGAACTATTTGTTCCAGTTTGTTGAAGAATGCTGTTGGTATTTTGATAGGGATTGCATTGACTCTGTAGATTGCTTTGGGCAGGATGGCCGTTTTGACAATATTAATTCTTCCTAGCCAGGAGCATGGGATGAGTTTCCATTTGTTAGTGTCCTCTTTAATTTCTTTTAAGAGTGACTTGTAGTTTTCAGGGTATAGGTCTTTTACTTCCTTGGTTAGGTTTATTCCTAGGTATTTTGTTCTTTTTGATGCAATTGTGAATGGAATTGTTTTCCTGATTTGTCTTTCTACTAGTTCATCGTTAGTGTATAGAAAAGCAACAGATTTCTGTGTATTAATTTTGTATCCTGCAACTTTGCTGAATTCAGATATTAGTTCTAGTATTTTTGGAGTTGAGTATTTAGGGTTTTTTTATGTACAATATCATGTCATCTGCAAATAGTGACAGTTTGACTTCTTTACCAATCTGGATTCCTTGTATTTCTTTGTTTTGTCTTATTGCCATGGCCAAGACATCCAGTACTATGTTGAATAACAGTGGGGAGAGTGGGCATCCCTGTCTTGTTCCCGATCTTAGAGGAAAAGCTTTCAGCTTCTCGTTGTTAAGTATGATGTTGGCTGTGGGTTTGCCATATATGGCCTTTATTATGTTGAGGTACTTGCCCTCTATACCCATTTTTTTGAGAGTTTTTATCATGGATGGATGTTGAATTTTGTTGGATGTTGAATTTTGTTGAATACTTTTTCAGCGTCTATGGAGATGATCATGTGGTTTTTGTCCTTTTTGTTGATGTGGTGGATGCTGTTGATGGATTTTTTAATGTTGTACCATCCTTGCATCCCTGAGATGAATCCCACTTGATCATGGTGTGTGATCCTCTTGATGTATTTTTGAATTCGGTTTGCTAATATTTTGTTGAGTATTTTTGCATCTATGTTCATCAGGAATATTGGTCTATAATTTCTTTTTTTGTAGGGTGTTTGCCTGGTTTTGGTATTAGAGTGATGCTGGCTTCATAGAATGAGTTTGGAAGTATTTGAAAAGTTTTTTTTTTAAGTGTAAGTATATTGAAGAAAATGTTACTTGAATTATTCCTTTCTGATCTCAGTTTTTTTTGGTACAGACTAAACTTGACACCACTTGTATTAGTTGTCTATTGCTACTGTAGCAAATTACCACAAATTCAGTGAGTTAAGCAACATAAATTCACTATCTTACACTTCTGAAAGGCAGAAATTCCAAATGGATCAGTGGTGCTGCATTCTTCTGGTTTTAGGGGAGAATGGGTTCCTCGCCTTTTCCATCTTCCAAAGACTGTCTACATTCCTTGGTTGGTGGCCCTGCATGACTCTAATCTCTGCTTCCAGGCTATATCTCCCTTCTCTGACTCTGACTTTATTGGCTCCTTCTTATAAGGGATTCTGCTAATTACATTGGAGCCACTGGGATAATCCAGAGTGATCTCCCCATCTCAAGATCCTTAATTTACTCACATCTGTAAAATTCCTTTTACCATGTAAGATAACATATCACAGGCTCCAGACATTAGGACACTCATATCTTTGGGGAGGGACACATAATCTTGCCTACAAACTTGTAACCCAGGGAAAAGTGACATCTCTGCCTTCATATTGTATCTGTCTCCTTTGCTGCTTAATCTTCAGGTCAAAAAGCTTCTGCTCAGTCCTGCAACCCTGCACGTAGGCTTGTTTATGATTAAAAGGAATTTTATCATAAATCATGCTTATGATTAATGCAACCAGTTCCTTACCTGAAACTTGCCTCCCCTGAGAAGATAAAGGGAGTATGTAAAAAATGATGACTGGATCATCAAGAGCTTATAGGAACATCATAGCCAGATCCATGTCAACAAAATAACTGGAGTCAACTAACCAAGGACAAGATGTTTCAAAACCCTCCTCAGACCCTTGCTGACTTCCAGATGTCTGAGTTCAATCATCACTTCCTGACCTCAACCCCCTTTGGTTTCCCCCATTCGCTACTATAAAAGAAGCTTAAAATCAACCTTAAGTTCAGATGGTTCTTTAGGTCATGAGTCTGCCATTACTTGGTCTGCTGGCTTTCCAAATAAAGGTGCTTTCCCTGCCTCAATACTTTACCTATTGATTTGTTGACATGTTATGAGGCAAGTGGCATGAGCTAGGACTCAGTAATACACTTTAGTTCCCGAAAGCTGAGAAGTTCTCCTGGTGGTGGAAAAGACTGAAGATGGGTAGGAACCTCAGGGCTCACAGAAGTGACTACTCAAATGCAGTCCTTATGTTCATAGCTAAGTCATTCTGGGTCAAATGCAGGTATTCATTTAGTGAAAAACAAAATATGCCAAAAATATTTTGCTTCCTAGGTTTTGGGTGGAGTGAGGTAAAGACATAAAGAATTAAGAAGTAGCTCCACATACTTCCATTTGGTGAAAATGCAGTGATTTGGAGGTGACTTTTAAATTCTTGAAATGTCCTGAAGAATTAGAATAAGACTTACCCCACATAGTTGAAGAGGGCAGACCCAAAAGCAGTCAGAGGGGAAGATATCCACTCAATTAAAGGGGACCTTTTCTAACTTACCTTTTTTTAAACAGAATGGGTCACTTCAAAAAATTGAATGTGATTAGCATTATGAAAGCTTACTACATTCTTCCCTTTCCTCTTCGTTTTACAAATAGTGAAAAATCTGTGTTTAGTCTTTAGTCTTTAAATTCCCAACAGATTATCAGAATAATGTTAAGACTGATGGGACTGTTACCTCAATTTCCACTGCCCCTAACATACTTGAATTTAAAAGGGAACCCTCTAAGCCAATTCTTTCATAAAAATGGAATTACTATTACAGACAACCAAGAACTTCTGACAATTTGAAAGAGTCTCTTATTTCACTTATTTCTTTTAAAAATGAGATGAAGATATAAGGGTTGCTCAATGTGACTCAATGGATGTCGTTGAGCCTTTGCTCTCTGCAGTCTTGGTTTAAGACCCAGGCCCCCTGGGTGCTCTAAATTCCCTGCACTTTAATTCTACCTCTAACGTTAGCTGTTGGCAATCCGAAAATCAAAGGGAGACAAGGTGACAGCATTCTGCCTCCTCGCCCCACACTGCTGCTATCACAAGGGCGTTTGGGCTCCTCATGTTTTTTCCCTTACAGTGAGGGAGTAGCAGGGGCCCCCGTCGGAAGGTCAGCCCTATGTGCACACTGTTAGAACGTAAGGGCTCAGGAGAAATGCTGTTGTTCAGTCTGATCTTCCAGTTGCAACATTCAAAAGAAAAAACCTTGACAGGACCAGGACCAGTGTTTAGAAGGTGGCAGGAAGTGAAGAGGAAAGGTCCGGACGCGTAAGGGAAAAGGCGGTAAGAGTTGCAAACTGCGCCGCGGCTTTAAGAAGTTGGGAACGCCAGTTGGAGGTGCATTTTTGGGAGTTTTGTCGTCTCGTAACCATTTTCTCCAAGTTGTTTTTTGCAAACGAGCATCCCCTGTTGGCTCCGAAGGTTATAGCAACTTTTGTCAGAGACGTTTTGACAATGCTCCGGTAGGGGTCAGAGATGAGGTGGGTGCAAATTCCCCAGTATCCTAGTAATTCGGTGAGTTTTAATCCTAGGTAAAGGAGACCTAAAATAAGAGACAAAGGTGTAATAGAGGGGAAAGGGGTCTGTAAAATTGGTTACATCTCGTTTATTTTTAGTGCACACATTAGTAGACTTGTGAGTACGTAAAAGAAAGGGGCAATTTTTTGCTGTCCAGAAGACACAGGATTTTCTCTTAATTAGGTAGATAGATGCAAAAGAGACGGGGTCTCGCTATGTTGCCCAGGCTGGAGTGCAGTGGCTATTCACAGGCGCGATCCCACTACTGATCAGCACGGGAGTTTTGACCTGCTCCGTTTCCGACCTGGGCCGGTTCACCCCTCCTTAGGCAACCTGGTGGTCCCCCGCTCCCGGGAGGTCACCATATTGATGCCGAACTTAGTGCGGACACCCGATCGGCATAGCGCACTACAGCCCAGAACTCCTGGGCTCAAGCGATCCTCCTGCCTCAGCCTCCCGAGTAGCTGGGACTACAGGCGCGCGCCACCACGCCCGGCGCCTAGTCTTTTTAGCGGAGACGTACTAGAGGCTACAGCGTAGTGACGTCATCCGGGGCGGACGGAGGCGGAGCCGTGCAGGGCACAGACCTGCCCCAGCTCTGGAAACCTGGAGGAGGCCCTGAGGTTTGCCGGAGTCCGTCCAGCCTTAGTGGATTCCAAAGTGGAACTCCACTCTCCGTGCGCCGGCGTCGGCTCCCGGCTGTTTGCTCGGAATACTGTGTTCTGTGTTACAGAAACTGGGCAGTTTCCGCTAATGCGCGTTGTTGTTGTGTCCCGAAATGCAGAGAGGGGAAAAAGGGCACACCACAACCTTGGTCCCTCCGCATTGCCTTCCTCCAGGAAGCCTTAATACGTGCTTTATCTTTTGCAGCACCTTATTTACAAGGGAACATGACCCTAAATGTCCCATTTTCCACAGCAAGCATTTAGGAGGTATCGAAGGAGCACGAAGGTGTTCGAGGGAGCATAATCGGTAATAGTGGAGGTGGGGGGTTCGCGAGAGTGCGGGAGGCCAGCTGGGTCTTGACTAGTCGAACGGAGGGAGCCTCGGAGAGCCGTCTAATTCTGTCACCTCAGTATATTCGTTGGAGAAAAATCCAGTATCTGGTATATTGGTGCAAGAATTAGGATTTGGCAGCCTGAAGTCGTTTTTTGGAATAAACTTAGGTTTGGAAAGTATAGGGGAGAAGGAGGAGAAAATAATTTATAACCATAGTAAATTTGCAACCAACAGACTTTTATTTGTTCCCTTTGGCAATCTTCCCCATGCCCCTTTTCCGCTAGAAACAAGTGCAGACTTTCCCCTCCATCTCCTCCTTTGCAGCAGATAACTTTGCTTCCTCCGTCCTGGAGACGTTGAAAGCCATCAGTAGAAATTCAACTCCCTGTTACTCCCGTATCTTTACATCTTCAAGGAAGAGCAACTCTCCGTGGTCCCTTCTTGTCTCAAACCCAGGAGGTAAAAATTCCTCCATCAATCATTTCTTCACTGGCTCTCTCTCTCTCTCTTTCACTTACACAAAGAGATGCTGAGCTTTCCTTTCATCTTCAAACAACTCTCCTTTGACCTGGCCTCCCTTTCCAGATGAAATACATTGTTTTCATGGCTGAACTTCTTAAAAGCATGTTCTACAATTACTACTCACTTCTTAATATTTTGTCTTCAGTCTACAGCCCACCAATCCACTGAAACTATTCTAACCAAGGCTACCATCCCTTCTAATTGGTACAGCTAAGGGACCCTTTTCAGACCTATGTAACATAATTTCTGCCTCTCTCCCCACCAAAAAAATCTTTACCATTTGTGACCACTGCCTTCTTCCTGAAAATTTCTTCTCCCTGGTTCTTATTGACAGTTTCTGATAGGTCCTTCTAGGCTTTACTGGTTCTTCTCTACCCACTCTGTAAATGTTGTTCCTTGCAGTTCCTCCTAAACCTTTGTTCTCTTGCCATGCTCTTCATGAGTGACCTCATCCATTCTCAAGGCTTTCCAGTCTATAGCTCCAATCTGATACCCTTTCCAGAGCTCCAAATCCACATTTTTAAGCTACCTGCTGGTGTCACCTTGACATCATTCTAAACTTCAGATTGAACACGTACAAGTAAAACTGACCATCTTCTTATCCCTTCCTCTAAACGTGCCCAATTTCCTTGTGTTCTCACTCTTTACCAATTTATTTAGTTGATCATTTCATCCTTAACCACTGTTTGATCCATTTAACACCACATTTTTCTTTCTTGCTGTCTAATGACAAGCACTGTGGCAGATGATGGAGATGAGGTGGTGAAGAAAAGAGATGTGGGGGAGACAAACAAAAACGTGGCAAAAAAATTATGATTACAAGCTATGATAAGTACCATGAAGGAAACAAAATGCTGAGAATAAAAACAAAGTTGGCACAAAGTGTGGAGAAGGGGACCAACTTTAGAGAAAGTACTGAGCTAAGCCTCCATGATGTACAATTTAAACTGGGGCCTGAAAAATGAGACATCAGGATATTTTGACTGCAAGCAATAAGGACCGTCTGTAAACTGAAGTAAAGGAACTCCTCCTAAGAAAGAATTGATTGAATGATAGTTGTCCCTGAAAGTCTGTTATCCCCTTTTACTACACTAATACATTTTTAATTGGGCACATGAAGCTCCAGTTAGAGACCACATTTCCCAGTTTCTCTTACAACGAAGTGTGGTCAGGTTCTCAGCAATGGAATGTGAGCGAAGGTGATATGTGCACCCTGGACACAGCACTTGCTTAAAGGTCCATCAGTTGTCGTCCACTTCTGCTGTTTTGCCTTTCCTCTGGGCTAGATGGTACCAGGACAAACCCACAGCAGTGCCCCAGCTTTCACCATGCAAATGAGGAAAATATCCTAGGGTATGGCAGAGGATCAAGAGGAAAGAAACCAGGTTCTGTGGATGACTTAATGGACCTGAGCCACCCTGCCAGCTTGGGTCACTCCTACCTGTGCACTGGTACATGAGAAATAAGCTCCTATCTCACTTAAATCACTATTTTGGGGTCTCTTGTTGTTGTTGTAGCATACTCAGTACTCTTGATACAGGGAAGCTCACAAAGGAAAGCTCTGACTAACCAGAACTCAGAAAGAGCAGGAACCAAAAGAGTTCCTGACTTCTCCAGGGCCTAATGCACTGAATCAGTCTCAGCCTCCTATAGAAGAGTCTGATTTTTTGTTTTTGAGTCCTGTATCCTCCTATGATCTCTATATTCATATCGATTTTTATTATAATTATGTTGTGAATAAAACTTTTATGCTCTGCTTTTCTCATTTGTCACCATACTCTTAGTGGCAGTATCAGTGTCTCAATTTGATGCATAATTTATGATGATTTATATCAAACCACTGTCAGTTACACTAACCACCACTTTGTGATTCTACATATTTCACCTGTGTTTTTATGAATTAGTGATATGCATAATCTCCAGTGCAAAGTCAATTATTTATAAGCTCAGATTCATGTTTGCTTTATTGAAGTGTAACTGAGAAATAGTTGTAAGATATTTAAAGTGTACAATGTGATGATTTGATATACATACACATTGTGAAAGGATTCCCTCCATCAAGTTAGCTAAATCCATCACCTCACATATTTTCTTTCCTTCCAGCTTTCCTTTCTTCCTTCTTTCCTTCCTCCCTCCCTTCCTTCTTTTTTTGTTGAGAACATTTAAGTTCTCTTTTAGCAAGTTATACAATACAGTGTTATCAACTATAATCACATCACGTTAGATCCGCAGATCCTATTAACTTATAACTGAAATTTTGTATCCTTTTACCAACATTTCCATATTTCCCTCAACCCCTGCCAACTACTTTTCTACTCTAATGTCTGTTTCTATGAGCTTGAGTTGTTTTTTTTTAAGATTCCACATATAAGTGATACCACCTAGTATTTGTCTTTTTCCCTCTTGCTTATTTCATTTACCATAGTACACTCCAGGTTCACACATTATCCATGTCAAAAATGACAGGATTTTCCTTCTTTTTAAAGGCAGAATAATATTCCAGTGTGTGTGTATGATGTAATACACACACACACACACACACACACATTCTCCATCCAGCATCTCTGGACAGACACTTAGGTTGTTTCCATACTTTGGCTATTATGAATGAAGCTTCAGTGAACATGGGAGTACAGATATCGGTTTTGTTTCCTTTGGATATACACCCAGAAGTAGGGTTGCTGGATCATATGTGGTAATTCTATTTTGAGTTTCTTGAAGAATCTCCACAGTTTTCCATAGTGGCCAAACCAGTTTACATTACATTGCCAACAACGTGTACAAGGGTTCCCTTTTCTCCACATCTAGCCTTTGTTATCTGGGTTGTTTATTTTTCAACAGTGCAAAAAACAAGGTCATATCACTTGTATGGGATTTACTTCTTCAAAACATAACCTGAATGGAGGTTAATTTTGAGGCACTAAACATTAGAATAGATACTGCACCTATCCGAAATGGGACGTCTCAACCTGGAATGGGGCTCAAGGCACTTACTTAATTAGTCTTTCGGGGACCTTGAAAGAGGATGGGGTTTGACGGACAGGCTTTCTGACCTGGTCGGGGAAGAAGGGTTGTGGGCAAGCTGGATTCCAGTTTGCGTCCTCAGGCAGCCATCAGGCAGGAGCACTGGACATGGCAGAGGCTGAACCTGGGCCACATAGGCCCCAATTGCTCGACCCCTAGAAAAACTGGAGCGGGGGTCCGACGTGGCTGAAGAAAAGATCAGACGCTACTGACCAATATAGGGGTTCCGGAAAGCAAACCCTGGGGACTGCCAGCCCAGTTCGCTGCTGCGGAATAGGAGAGGAACCTGGGCGGAGTAGCATTGCCGGAGCGGGTAGAGACGAGGTGGGGGACGGGCCTTGGGGAGAGGCGGGGCCACTGTGAATGGGGCGGGGCCAACCACGGAGGGGCGGGGCCAACCATGGAGAGGCGGGGCCACCCACAGAGGGAGAGGTTGACCGGCGGGGCAGGAGAAGGAGCTTCCCGGGGCTGGGGAAGGTGGGGATACAGGGAGGGACAGGGGGGCGATATGAGATGAAAGGTAAGGTCATCAGGGTAGGGATAGGTGGGACTCTAGAGGCCGCGGAGGCAACACCCACAGGAAGAAGAGAGGAGGGCCACCAGGGGGCTTGGCGGAAAAAGTACTCACTGTGACCTCTGTTCCCCGGATCTCGCAGTGCACTCTTGGGCCTAGCGTCGATCTGCCTCTGTTGACAGTGTTCGCCGCCGCTCACTGCAATGGGATTACTTTCTGCTGTCGGCAGTATTTCATTACAATAGGTACTTTGCATTTCAGAGATAGGATCCTGTTGATGCCGGGGTTCTTGTTCACGAAGCCGAAAAATGAGCTTCACAAACACTCAAGGTAGGAGAGCAAGGTACAGGCTTTTATTTAGAGATAAAGTGAAAGAACAGAGCTCCCGGCTTATGCTAGGAGGGGACAAGAGAGTATGTGGTGGTGCATTGTCTAGGGGATTTATAGGAAGTTGAGAGACCAAGAGTTAGGGAGGTGGATCCACCAGATGGTCTCTAAGTGTTTATTTTTAAAGAGATACTAAGTTTCTTATCAGTTTTCTAGACTATTTTGTGGAGTTAATATAAGAAATTTACTGTTTTGATCCTTTCTCAGAGTAGCAGTTTCTTGGTTTGGGAGCATATCAGTCAAGGCTGCTTGTCTTGCTTTCAAGGTGAGCTGAGTTACTGACTTGATTAGGGCTGGAGGAGGAAAAGCAGCATCTGGGTAAAGTTAAAGATAAACTGGGCCTTTTAGCAGGCTAAAGTAAATTTCACAATAGCCACATTTAATTGACACAAACAAAACATGGGCTATGCTGAGGTATTTTCTTATCTGGGGGATGTTCACACATTCCAGGTCAGGTTATTCTTGGCTTTTTAGTTTCAACTAATTTTCACTGAAGAATGCTTATATTCTTAGTTTGATATTTTATTTTAGAGAATTAATGTGACTCTGTCTTTGTTTAATTGTTTAATATGGAGTTTTGGTAGGGGTCTTTTTCCAGAGGCCCTCACCCTACTCTGACTACACCCACAGTCCCTGTCTCACTGTGGGCTGACTCTGATTCTGTTACGTTTAATAAACGAATAACGGATTGATGAGAATTAACATTTTGACGTAATAAACATTTGCTTCTTGGCTACATCCTGCATGGAGGAAGAGCCTGTAATATTTATACACAGTATCTCAGCAATCCAGAAACTCATTTCTGGTGGCAGATTTTATAATACCAGTATAAACCCGACAGTGGACAAAATTAACTATCCAGTGTCACACTGCTAGACCTATAAATATAAGTTAAACTTGAGGGGCCATTTTTGTTCAACTGTAATGTTTTCATTTTCATCTGACAGTTTTGCCAAAATGTTTTGATGTTTTAGAACTTCATAAAACTCCATTATAGCATGGCTATTTACTACATTGAAATGTCAATATTTAACAGACTTTATCGCGGCAATTGATTCTGTCTCTTCACGCTAGTGTGCAAAAGCTTTCTTTCATATTTATTCGTTTTGAAAGTATTATAATGCATTAGAATGTTTCGCTTTCATCAGATAACATTTGAAAGTGTGCTCCCTTTGGGGACTCTGTGGACTGGGTAATGTCACCTCTGGCCAAAATAATTGGCCAATTGATTTGTTTTTTTTACTGTATTTTCAAGGCTAATTATTTGCCAAGGTTAACATATTTTAACAGCCTGGCTTTTGGTATCAAAATAAATACTTTAAATTGCACATAGATTTTACTAAGGTGAGAGATGATCAAGATAACATTCTTTATTTAAATCATTCATTTACTCATCCAACAAATCATTATTAAGTGCCCACTATGCGCTAGGTACCCCTTAGGTGTTAACTGTTAATATACTGGGGCTAACGGACAGTTTTGAGAAGTGTGAACAGGGAAACAATTTGTTTTAATGATACAAAGAGTCTAATATATAGGTTTATCTATTCACCAAGGATGCCGAGGAAAGGGCATAATTTTCTAAGAGAAAGTACGACTAATAAAATAATTTTAGGGCTTTCTTTATGGGGAGGTAATGAGGAGGGTAATATCTTCTCCTAGAATGCCTCCCCTTACCTTGAAAGGGTGGAAGAACATGAGGCCTTCTGAGGTTCAAATGGCAACCTACTTTCACGTTTAGTTTAAAGAGGGAAATTTTCTGCTTTTGTGTGTGTGTGGTTTGGACAACTTTTTAACATCACTTGTTGAGAATTTATGATGTGATGGTTGAATTGTAACACCATGGGTGCTTGCTAGGGATACTTTAAAAATACATTGTTATCATAATACACGTTGTTAATAATTAAAAATATATTGGTTTCTGTGTATGATGATTTATAATAAAGTGATTCATAGTCTCCTTAGGGGTTTATACACAGACTATTAAAGGCACATGCTGCCTCTGCCTGTTTGAATGAACTTCCTCACTGTACAATGACAGAGCTTAATTTATTTTGTGACACAGCTCATTTCCTCAGCGGGGGGGGGCATGGCTAAACCATACTGCATATTGCAGAAAGGATTTTTGTATAATCAAGACAAATATGTATAGTAAGTTATGATTTATCATTATCAAGACAAATATAAATGCTCTTGTACATTAATATAAACTAGGAGTGATTTATCTTACAGTAAAAATTTTTATTAAGATAGTCTCTTTGTACACTCACTAACTCTACCCGTTAATTCTACATCAATAGTCATTAATGAAACAATCAAAACTATAAGAGATAGCACTTCACACTTATGGATTGCTCTAATTTAATAACAAAACAAAACAAAACAAAAGCATAACAAGCTTTAGCAAGAATATGGAGAATCCTCATACGTTGCTGGTGAGAATGTAAAGTGGGGCAGCTGCTGCTAAAAACAGTCTGTAGTTCCTCAAAAAGTTAAATATACAATTTCCATATAGTCCAGTGATTTCCACTCCTTGGTGTACATCCAAAGTATGGAAGTTCAGGACTCATTTACTTTATACCAATGTTATGTTTGTTGCCGCATTACTCACAATGGCCACAAGGTGGAAACAACCAAAGAGCCTGCTATGAGAGAGAATCTTCCTCTACCCTTCAAGGGTGTTCTAGCTATTCTAAGAATCAAATCGACAGAAAACAGATTAACACAAGAAAAAGACAAATTTAATTGCTTAAGTGTAATCCACAAACATAGATTCTAAAGTCAGTCAGGGTCAATGAGGTATACGTCCTAAACTAAAGAACGGTATCTGAGGCTTCAAAGGAAAAAGGAAGCAATTCACAGGAAAATGAAAGATGGTTAACAAATATTTGTTGGCCACACAGAAACAATGGGACGCAGTCCTTAGCCAGACTTAGCCACAGTCCTCCCTCTCTACCACACCTAGTTCACTTTGTAATACAGTTATCTTTGGTGATAGCTCTCCTCCTAGAGTAGTTCCTCCCTCTAAATTCTTTTTATGCAGTTAAGGGAGGAGGTCAGAGATTCTTTCTGACTCTTTCCAGCCTTGATTATTTTCAGCTCTGACATAATCTGCATGCCACAGTGGCATATCTTGGGGCAGCCTGCCCTTGGCCCCTACACCAACAACAGAAGAATAAATGAACAAAATGTGATGTGATGGAATATTATGCAGCCATAAAAAGGAGTGAAGTTCTGACATTGGGTACAATATTGACAAACATGCTACAATCTTGATGAACCTTGGAAACATTATGCTGAGTGAAATAAGCTAGACACAATAGGACAAATATTGCATGATTCCACTTATATGAAATACCTAGAAAAGGCAAATACATAGAGACAAAAACATCCTAAGTGTCAAATATACTGGGTATTTATTTTACTCCTAAAATTTTTGATATACAGTTCAGGATGTATCCATATCAAAATTGTTATAAAGTCCCAGGTCAGCCCTCTTACATAACCAAGGTTACAAATATGTGAGCACATTGAATCAATGACCTGTAATGTTAAAAAGATATAAGCTGCATAAAAACCCATTTTTACATTGGAAATGAAGTCTAACATCAGAAACTGCTTCAAAGGCTCTAGAACTTTCTTTTTCTAGTGTTAATCTAGTTAATATGGGAAATCAGCACAGTGTAGCTGATCTCATAGTAAAGAGCGCATACTTCACCAGAGTGGGTCACAGTATTATAGGACCATTTATGAAATTTTAATGTTACTCCAGTCTTTAGCTCAGCAGGTTTATATTATCTATTATTTGTGGGTGTGTAATCCAGTTAAGTGTCTTTCTAAGTCTATTGGAATAGAAATCTTTCTTACTGAACAAGGAAACAAACCGATAAATTTTGCCCAGCTAAGCATTGTTAAATGGGTTATAGTGTAACATTTACCTAGGATTTTATGACCATTTCCACACTCATAAATCTTGGACACTGCTCAAACCTGTATCTTAGGGTAGGAGCTACTATAGACAATTAAATACTGATGGTCCAAAGGTACTCAACAGCAAAAATTGCTCCACTGTTTGTTCTTAGTACACATACTATGCATGCATAAAGCAAAAGTTTAAAAGGGTGTGATCAAGGAAATCTCTTATGAATCTACATAGTTATGCTTTTCTAAGGAATCTTTCCTTTCCATCCCAAAAATGCCTTTTGGATTAGGTTAGGGTATCAGTTTACAACATTCCCAAGCTGTTTTTCAATACAGCCCTTTTTTTTTCCTTCCTTCTTTCTTTTTCTTCTATTTTCCTTCCTTTCTTGCCTCTTTTCCTCTTCTTTCCCACTCATTTAAAAAATTTATTCATTTATTCTCTCTTAGAAGTGGCACCGTGTGGCATTTACAGTCATTTTATTTGTTTTCTAATCTATAACATTTCTAAATGTACTGGCTTTCAACTTCTTGAGATTTGGAAGATTCTTTTCTCTGGGTTCTGTAACATGAGAAGTTTCCCCACCTTGCTTTTACCACCAACTTAGCCATTTGAAGGATCTCCTTGAGAAGCTGAATCTCCAACCAGTGAGTCAGGAAGCAAGGCAGATCAAATGCAGAATACTATGCTAGGAGCATAAAAGTAATACACAGTGCTAATATTGCATGATACCTTAAATGAATACATCTATTTGCTTAGTACAATTGTGACTCATTCATCAGGTAGAGTTTAGTATTTTGTTTATATGCCCTTTCCTTTACCTATCTCTAAAAGTAGAGGAAAACAAACAAACATAAACAAATCAAGACAAAGCAAAATAAAAAAACCTATAAATTAGGAAATTTAAAGTTGGAACTACTGTAAAGACAGGACAAGGATTTTAGCCCTCAGATCTTTGGTGTCTTTTGAACATCTTCCTGAAGAGCACACTATCTGTACCAACACACAGCTATACAGTATTATTGTATAATAACACAGTTGAATAACTGATAGCATAGAGCCCAACAACTCTTATTGCAATTATCACACACACTATTGTTTTATTGCTTAATTACAAGGTTTGGAGTATTGTCAATTAAGCAGTCTAAATGACTTAGCTTCTCTGTTCTTAAAAAAACAAAAAAACTAAAACAAGTTCTTTTTCCGAACATCAATATTGTAAAGTCTTTGTAAATTTAGGCCAAAGTAACAATCATGCTTCAGCTTAAAAATAATCTTTTGATATTGAAAATTAAATTTCTGAGATTATATGCTTCTTAACAGAGGATGTTATGGATATCTCTAGAATATGAAATGTTTCTCACTCCAACAATTTTACTGATTCAAATGGTTAATATAATACATACAATACATCCATATGCTTCCAAGGAACATAATTTTAACAGATTGGAAATGATAATGATTCTAGAATTCTTCTTGTCTGACTGGCACTTCTACCACTGGATATTTGCCACCATGCTGTTGGACTCAGTCACTCTGGACACTTGTCCCAGCAACTCTGAAATTCTTAATCTCTTAAAATACAATCCTGAACTAGGACATTGATGAGTTAGTTGGTTCAGCCAAGTTCACTTATCCTACTCCTAGCTACTAGGATAGGAAAAAGAATATAACTACTTGCCCGCCTTCATCTTTCCTTCTACTTAATTTGGGATTAAGTCAAATAGGACGGGTATTTGCATACTGGGCAGTCAAGTGGCAAGTATCCATGGACAAGTTTTAGGTCTAGAGCTTACAAGTCTGATCATTCTATGGTTGCCAATTATTTTACTTTCTCTTCACTTAGAGGCACTAACTAGTTGATAGTGGTTCTATTAGCATTTCAACACATTTCACTATAAGTAATTACAGTATATTTTTAAAATACTTTTTTTACAAGAATCTCAGAAATATTTATGCTTTTTCCGTTAGGTCTTTTGTCTTGATAAATTATACCAGTGATTGAAGTATTATTGCACTATACTATGCAAAAACTATGTGGGTATATATATCTTGGGAATGAAGAAAAAAATAAGTACAGTTCAGAATTCACAGAATTTTTAATGTGAAGGAAATTAGCAATCAATTCAGTGGCTCTGAGTCCTAGCTACACATTAGAAGCACTCATGGGGCTTTAAAAATATACCTATTGGTTGATAGAACACCTACTCTAGGTATTTTGACTTAATTGATCCAGGCTGGGGCCCAAGAATTTGTGGTTTAAAAATGCTGCAGGTGATTTTAATGTGTGTAGCCAGGTCTGCAAAACATTGATCTAATCCAGCTGAGTTCACACGATGATTTAGTACAACAAAGAACACCAGACTTTGATAAAAACAAATCTTAATTTGAATCTTCTCTGTGCCATTTATTGATCTGAAGAACATTGCTTATCTACTCAATGCCTCAGCTCCTTCTACTGTAAAGAGGAATATATACTACCCTAATCAATTAAGAGAGATTTTTCTATTGCAGAAATAAGTTATAACCAATGAGGATGAATAACTTACTCAAGTTAATGCTAAATCAAGAAGTTTGGAAGTAATTTGAGGACACAACTGAGCTTTTCTATCCCCTTGTGCCACCAGACCATGTTGTCTCAGTATTTATTTTGTCTGAAGCTGTAACAATTTGCTAAAATATCAACTATAATTCAAACTTTTGTTTTTAATTCTGTCAGTCCCACTTTTAATATTGCTAAAAATGAGAGGTCTTCACACTCAGGCATACCTAATTATCAAGGCTTTGATTGGGATATAACTTTTTATGGTTAAAGAGGAAGAATGAAGGAAGTGGTTCCTCAGCTGAGAGGATGAGGGAGTGAACTATAATTTTGGTTCCCAGTGTACCTTTAAATACTTTAAAATGCTTGCATGCATTAAAGAAGAATACCTGTAAATGAAAATTATTTAATTGTATTCTTTGGACTATATTTTTTGAGTCTCAATCTTCACTGTAATCATCAAAAAATGTTTAAAATGTTACTACATACCAGGCATTACACTAGGAACTGAGTATTCAAAAATGAATGAGATACAACAGCTTGTAAACATAGAAGCATAACACCAAGAGAGGGCTAATTCTCCTACCTCAATTAGTTTCTGTTGGACAGAATCAGAAATTTTTCTCAAGATCTCCTTCATTATAGCTCACTTACTCTTGATTTCTACTCTTAGTAGGTTTCCTGGGGCTCTATGTCTTCTTTAAAATAGACATGGATCAGTTCTAGGGAAGCCTGAACTAAGGACTCAAAATGAAGCCATAAACAGGTGACGATATATTCATCAAACAAGTATGTAGTCAGACCGCCCTTGCCATGTGGTCAGAATGGCCTTAGCACTGCATGGGATAAAAAGAAATGTATGACAGTCACAGAGAGTGAGAGATTTTAAGAAATATAGGAATTCAGAAACAGGAGTAAACAGCACGAGGTGCTATTGCTGAAGATGACTTGTTCATTTTATAATCAGAAATATAAGCCACTCTTTGTTAGTTAATATTTTTCTTAAGTTATTTTAGTCAGGAACATCATAGCAGTTGTTGAATCACTAGAAATTATGAAATGTTGTTTTCTAAGGGGAGCCTGGTTTTTAAGTAAGCTAGAGAAATGGCTTCATTTGTAGTCCTTGAGTTAAAAAGGCAGAGATGAATTTTTCTATAGTTTCTGGAGTTTTCATTTGTCTTTAAAATTCAAACAGTGGAACAGTGCAAACTGAAATATGAAAATATTGTTTTATAAATGCAGTTTATCTATAAAATACCACTGAATGGAAATATATTTTTTAAATTGAAATTTACATTTTTAAACTGTTTTAAGAAGGAATTAAGAAAACAAAGTATTTCATCAGTGATATGATTAGTAGTTGCCCAAATTGTTACTTTTTACAGATATTTTGGTTTTATTGAAATTCATTTACCTTTTTTTAACAAAAAAAACTGCCAAGATTATTTATACGAAGTTAAAATTCTTCATTGTGTGCATTTTATGGCCACTATTATTTGTTTTGTTTTATGACTACCACTTAAAATAATTTATTGTATAACAATATATGGGCCACTCTAGATGTCCAATAAAGATATACCACTGTGTGAAAATCTTGTCGATTAACCTATTATTTCAAACCCCCAGATAAAAATAGTACGTGCCTTTCCTTTTCTGTTTTCTTATGTGGTATAAAAGGCATTCAATCATTCAAATGATGACAGAACTTCTGGTTAAAGAGTTCAGAACTAAGGAAGTACCTATATGCTGTCACTGAGGACATTACATTGACAGGGCCAAGTCTCTACCTTCATGAAGTCTGCATTCTGGAGGAATGTAAATGGAACATGGCTTTCAAAAATATTTTTTTATCCCTAGCGCAGTGTTAGTGGCAGGTAGATGCTAGTGCTTCAAGTCCCTTCTGTTTTAAAGTATATCACGCCTTCCATTGGAAAATAAATCCAAGCCCAGCAGGTCAATTCTCCCATCTACTTGGAAACACTGTAATATGCCCTCAGAAAACTATAATGTTGCAATGAAACAAAATACAATACTCACCTTTATTTGTGACATACAAAAAAATTCCTCCCTTAAATATAACAGTAACTACTATGACACTTTATAATTTAAAACATTTGAAGAAATACAGTAATTGAGCTTCGAACAACTCTGTGAAGTAGTCAGAGAAAGACAACATAATTTTTGGATTAAGAGGATAAACTGTTGATTCATAATTTAATCTCAGCTCTGTGACTTTCAAAACATCACAACCTCTCTGACCCTTGGTTTCCTCATATATAAAATATTAATAGTCAAAGTTACCTCATATGGTTGCTGTGTGGATTAAAGTAAGACATATAAAGTATTTAGTACAGTGTTTATCATAACACTCAATAAATGTTGACTATTGTCATTAGTGCTATCATTCTCCGATTTTACAGATAAAGAAAATGAAGATTACAAAGGCTGTGACTTAAGAATGCACAACTTTAAAATGGAGGGGAGACACTCTGAACCCTTATCTGACTCCAAAACTTTTTTCAGCTTTATGACAGTGTAAAATAAGGCAGATGGAAGTACAGACCACTGTCAGAATATTAACAACTTCAGTAAGTATATTTCACACTGAATTTTATAAGGTTATCATTTATTCAACCTGTCATCATCAAATTTTCTTAAATTGTGAAATAAAGTTACCATAAACGCTGTTATAGCATTTTCCTTTAAAAAAAAAATTTCCTGTTTTTGCTCCCCTTGGGTTTCAAGTTTTTTAGGCTTTCACCTTCTTTTAAGTCAAACTTGTCACTAACCATTTGATACAAGGTTTCCTAAAGTCTTCCACAAACATTCTATTATTTCAACCTCAAGTGGGTGCAGAGAGCAAGGTCAGTATTACACTGTTTACACACGAGATAACAAATGTAGCAAGGTTAAATGCCTAGATCCTGGCCAAAGATGTAGTCTTTCTGATTCTAAATCCTATGCTAAGACTGTTTCATCTAGGCTTCTTTAAAGTATGGGATGGGTGGGTGAGAAGGTTCTGCTAATCACATTAAAAGTGACATTTAAACGTGAAAAGATATCACCTTCTAAAAAGTTGAAAACGCGGCAAGGCACGGGAACTCTTGATAATACTTTTAAAGAAACATGGACTAGTCCTGACGAGATGGCTCAAATACTCCAAAGAAAGGTTTCCAAGCAAACCCAAGCCTAGTAAAAGCGCCACACTGGCAGATTTCACACAACTGGCCCGACGTGTCTTCCAAGAAACGCACAGAAAACGAGAGACAAAGGAAGCCACGGAGGAGTTGGGGTAAAGGTAAAAACAGCGGGTAGGGCTTCCCTGGAACACTGGGGGCGCGCGAAGCCTAGAGCGCCGGGGAGGGAACTCGTGGAGCATCGGGCGGGCACTGAAGTCTGAGCACAGGCCTGGAAGCAGCGGGAGGAGGCGTTCGTCTGGCGAGCAAGCTGCCCGTTGGCCCCACCCAGCGGAGCTCCCCAGCGTATTTACTTCTGATTCGAGTCGCGGTGGAGGCATAAGAGGGCGCGTAATAGGTAAGGAGAGAAGGGAAGAGACTAGAGCAGCGGCAGGCGGGCGAGGGTCAGAGTCCAAGTATCGCGGGTCTGGGGGCTAACCGGCCCTGTGAGCCCGCCGAGCCGCCGTAGCCCCGCCCCTCCCCGCGTGGCGCCCATGACGTTTGGCGCGCGGGCCGCTCTCTTTACAGAGGTCGCTCTTGTCTGAACGGTCGGCCTCTGCTGCGCCTGCGTGGTGGGGAGGGGAAGTGAAGCGGTCTCTTCGGCGCCTTTTCCGGCGGCGGCGGCGGCAGAACTGGGAGGCGGTGGTGGAGGCCGGAGGTAGCCCTCGCTCGGGGCGGCGGCTGGAGGTAACCTTGTGGGCCGAACTGGAAAGGTGGGCCACCTCAGCTTCCGTCTCCCTCTAGCTTTCGGTCAGTAACTCCCCTTTTTCTTAATGTTTCTCTGCAGGCAGAGCACCGAGTTCCCGCGAGGATCAATGACCTAACGAGGCGCCGGAGCCGAACTGACTCGGGTGGCCTGGGTCGGTGGTGAGCCCGGCTGTTCGACCGGCGAGCGAGCCAGAGGGCCGCAGTGTCCCGCGGAGGAGAGAAGAGAAGGCGGAGGAGCGGGCACCGCGGAGGCGCTCGCGCGGCGCCTGCGGGGGGAAGGGCAGTTCCGGGCCGGCCGCGCCTCAGCAGGGCGGCGGCTCTCCTGGCGCAGACGCAGGGCCCCGGCGGGGCCGCGAGTGGGGAAGCCAAGTTGTGCGGTCGGTGATGCCTGAGTGAACGGCGGGTCCGGGCCCCTGCCCCGAGGAGGCAGCTCCCACGCAGGCCGCACGGGTGCCCTCGCGGCCGGGAGGCTTCGTTTCTGTTTGGCGGCGGCAGCGGTGTTGTTGGCTGAGGGGACCCGGGACACCTGGATGCCCCCGGCCCCGGCTCCTCCGACGCGATGGGGAAGGTGCTCTCTAAGATCTTCGGGAACAAGGAAATGCGGATCCTCATGTTGGGCCTGGACGCGGCCGGCAAGACAACAATCCTGTACAAGTTGAAGCTGGGCCAGTCGGTGACCACCATCCCCACCGTGGGTTTTAACGTGGAGACGGTGACTTATAAAAACGTCAAGTTCAACGTATGGGATGTAGGCGGTCAGGACAAGATCCGGCCTCTCTGGCGGCATTACTACACCGGGACCCAGGGTCTGATCTTCGTAGTGGACTGCGCCGACCGCGACCGCATCGACGAGGCCCGCCAGGAGCTGCACCGTATAATCAATGATCGGGAGATGAGGGACGCCATAATCCTCATCTTCGCCAATAAACAGGACCTGCCTGATGCCATGAAACCCCACGAGATCCAGGAGAAACTGGGCCTGACCCGGATTCGGGACAGGAACTGGTATGTGCAGCCCTCCTGTGCCACCTCAGGGGACGGACTCTACGAGGGCCTCACATGGTTAACCTCTAACTACAAATCCTAATGAGCATTCTTCACCCATCCCCCGGAAGGAGAGAAATCAAAAACCCATTCATAGGATTATCACCACCATCACCTCTTTCAATTGCCACATTCTCCTCTTTTGAATTTGAACTCTGGAGTTACTGTTCTTACGGTTTGGGCGGGGGTTAGGGGTTTTCTTTTTATTTTCTTTTTTCTTTTTTCCTTTTTTGCTTTGCTTTAGGACGCCCTGATAAACGACATTTCACGTGAACACAAAGTGCTAGATGCTCTTGCCGACTTACAGCAAATGGGATGGGGGTAAAATAAGTCTGGTAAAGTCCTTTATAATAATGGTTTGATTTTTTTTTTATTTTGAAAGAATCTTTTTTTTCCCAGTGTATGCTTTTTTTCTTTTTGCCCACTTTATCACTTGCTGTAGATGGCTTATTTTGCATTCATGCAGACTATGTTGCGAGTCTGTTTCATCTAGTAAACTGAAAATTATTGCTTAATCAAACTGCCGTTTGTCTTTTATATTTAAGGCCTTTTCCCCTCCCATATGAGTTCTAACTTAGTGATTTTCAAAATGTGACCTTTTATAGCAAACTTAGCCCATAGTGGCAGAAGTGAGTAATACCATTGTAATATGTTCCAGTAGCACATCAGTGTGTTAAACAGGTAATGTAAGAAGTTCTTTGAAATGTCAGCTATTAAGTTCTGAAACATACATCATGCATGAGTAGGGATAAAACTCAAGTTCCCCATTACATAGCTAACAACACTGCATAAAAATATGAAAGTGTAACCTGTCGAGGACAGACTTTTTTCACTGCAAAGTTAGTTAACTTTGCTATGTTTTCCATCTTTCCAGAAAATGGAGCAATAATGGTATGTACCACACACAGATGAAATATTTGTAGATATTTTAAGTGATTATGGGGTGAAACTGGAATATATACTTTACCGTATTTCAACTGTTTAAGACCAATAATTTAAAAATTACTAGAATGTTTACTTTGTTCATTAAGCATTTAACAGTTCAAATAATATGCACATTTTACCTAGTGGAAAACCACACATTCCAGTTGTAACATTACAGCAACTGATTAGTGCAAGTCTATTTTTATAGATGAGTGATCCACATCTCCATTAATTAGAACACTGGAAAAGATGTTTATAAAAAAGGTAATTCTGTTTGATTGTAGGATTAACTCATGCAAATAGATATCCTGTTGGTTCAATAATACACTATCTCTTTTAAGGAAGGAAATGTGATGAATGAATGAAGTGTAGGTTTGAGGAATGACAAAGGGGAAGAAGCAGGATGAAAAGAACCTACAGATGACAATGAATGTAAAACTTTTTTCTTCAAGGGTAAGCCGTGTGCTCACTGGTGATATCCAGATCCTAACAAGATTACTTGCTTAGCTGGTTAGGACCAGTAACCAGATGTTAATGCTTGATACAATATTGTGAAGCAGCATCTGGTTCTTATATAGCCTTAAGGATTAGTTTTAGAGATCCTCAAGGAATTAAGCTTAGGGAACTTAAGAAATGTAGACTGCAAAGGCAGTATACAAGAAAAGATGGAGAGGGTTTTGTTTATGAGGGTGTCTGAAACCTGAAACTGAGCGGGATATCATGGTATATAGTTGGACAGTACTGGTCCTTCATGCTTTGGCCATATTGTATGATGGAGCTTTTACCAAAGATGTCTGAGAAAAATAAGGCTATAAAAAACTATTCAGTAAAACTCTTGAACAAACATTTTACTTAAGGCAGATGAGAAAAGGTGCTATGTTGTAGGCTCCTCATGGTGCAGAGGGATTTTTTAATTCAAAATGCAACTAAGGCACAATGTTTTCAGTTTCACTTCAGTATTAGTATCTCTGGAAATGAAGCTGATGGATACATCTAAGAACATTTTAGTTGCTTTTAAAATTCCTAAAGCTCCACCATAAATCTAATGCTTAGTGTTTTAAGTGATTACATTTTAAGGTACCTAAACATGGGTTATGCAAATATCAATGCTATAGTAACATCCTGAAACAAGACAAGCACAAAGGTATAAATGCCTAAACTGGAGGAAACTTGAAACCCTCATGTTAAAATTCTTAAATGTAGTATTTCTAACTTGTGACAGATTGGTAGGCAGCCATTTTTTTGTGTCTTAAAATAACTGGGGGCATAGTTAAAATTTTATACATCAAGTGATTGCTATTGAATGTTGCAGGTGAGATGTGGTTATTTTTAGTTTATTTGAAATGTCTAACTGAAGGGGGAAGGGGAAAGCAAATACTTGAATTTGGAAAACCCTAAACCTTTTCGTAAGAAATCGTACTTTTCAGTTACATTTTCTTTAAAGACACGAAAGGTTAACTGATGTAGTTAAATTGAACCATAACCATTGGTGATCATGGGGCAGGTAATTACAGCCTGCAGAAGTTATAATTAAGAATTTAAAAATAAGATCCTGAAGTTTTTGTTTAATTATATCAATTTCTGTATTTATGTGAATTTATAAACAGTAAGTTTTGAATGAAATTAATCTTGTCTAATATAAGTAAATGAGTCTGTAGACTGTGATCTCCCCAAACTAAAAAGTACAGTACTTGGAATTGTGTTCTTAATGGTTGTAGTGTTGGTAAAGCACTAATATGCAGAAAATAAAGGAATTACCCAGTGCAGTTTCTCACGTTATGTTACTCGTTTGAACTAGATTAAGTGGGACATGTGGTGTGTTGGGCCATGTTATTCTCCAGGGACATATGGTATAAAGTGAGTTAATTTGGGAGTCACCTAGCTTTTATAAGAACAAAAAGGAGTCAGTCTGGTTCTAGTAATGCTGGCTGTATAAGGAGGTTTTGCCCTCATTTCGTTCCACCAAACTTGGTAAGATTCCATGATAATTTAGGACACAAAAGCTGAAAAATATTTTAAGTTAAGGTTAGATAGCAGTTTTTATTATGCTGTTTTTTCAAATTCACAACCTTAGTGTTTTCAGGGCCACAGAACTGTTCTATGTAGAATTTGGCCTATAGAGTAGTCTTAACTCTGGACAATTAACTTTTGGATTTTAAAGTTCATCTTTCAGAAGCCAAAGTTGCTTGTTTCGTAAGAATGACTATTGTAGCCATTTAGAAGTTTAAGCAGTAGATGAAGAATAAATTGTTGGATAAAAGGGTTTTAAAACATTTCCTGTTTTGTAAGCATTCCCTCTTTTTCCAGCAGTTTTCGCAGTTTGATTTTAGAGTACTTTAGTGTGTCCCTTAAATGATTTAACCCCTACAATGTTAATATATTTAGCACCGTGATTTATTAATGGCTATCAGATACCAATTTGTCAGTGATAGCAATAGAAAAGATTTTGCTCATTAATGGGTTTTTATGTTTTAATCTAAGTTTAGAAATATGGTAGCCATAATCTGAATGGTAAAGCATACTGAATTTCCAAAGTTACCACCTCAAGACCTGCCCAAGTGTATATCAGGGTTATGGTAAGGCAAATCTTGTCTCTTCCCATGTAGGTAAAATTGTAAAACCACATAGCAATTAAAAAGAACTTTAAAGTGTGACTAATTGCTGAGCATAATGGATTTGGAGTATAACAGTAAAATCTAGCCTTTTGTTTTACTTATACTAAATGGTAAAGACAAAGTAGAAAAGATTACAATATTAGAAGTGTATAAAAAGAAAATGTTGGGAGATGGAGCCATAGAAGAGGTAAAGAAACTTTTCCCTTCTTTGCTTAACTTTAAAGTTGCCAGACTTTCTACAACAGAGAATATAATAACTAATATAATAATCTTGGTAAGATAATGGTATACCTACACTTACCGTGCAAGCACCTAGTAACATATAATTACCAAGTCACTATGTTGTACACCTGAAACCAATATAATACTATATCAACTTTATTCCAATAAAATTTTTTTGTTAATTACAAGCCAAATGTAAAAAAAAGTTGCCAGACTAGATTAGTGAGTTGAATGAATAGGAAATACATAGTACAGGTGAGATCAAAGAGGCAGAGCAGGTCTATAGAGGGGTTTGGAATGGCAATTGAAGTTGTTATTATATAAGTTAAAGTAATGGTAAACTTCCATGGATTTAGTCTATAAGAAACAGCTGCTTTTTGACCCTTTTTTCCCTTATTTAAAATGTTTTATGACTACTTGAAACAATTTAAAAACAAAAGTGTCTATCTTATCATTAAATACCTTTTCACTTACTAAATTATTTTGAGTATGTTTTTCCTCTGTAGTATTTGTTTTATAAATGTGAAGGTAAATTTATTTACTGAGAGCCTACTGATATGCCTGGCAATGTTCTTGATATAGAAGATACATCAGTGAAAAAAATCTGTCTTCAAGTACCTATATTGGTGGGTGGGGTGGGAGTGGCATGACAAAAATGATATGCTATGTACTATACAATATGTTATATATGTTTATGGGGGGACAGGTAGGAACTGTCTTAGGAGGTCTCATTGCAAAGGTGACATTTGAGCAAATACTTGAAGAAAAATTAATATTGTTGAAACTGACATGGTAACAAAAAGATATGTAAAGTGTAAAGCAGGAGTGGGGAGACTGATCAAGTGCAAATCTAGTGGCAGACTATTTTTATGAGGACTGAGCCAAGAATGGTTTTTATATTTTTAAAAGATTTTTAAAGATTATGAAAAAACAAGCATGCAAATAGGACAGAGACATTATTTAGCCTGGAAAACCCAAAATATTTTTACTATGTAACCCTTTATGAGAAATGTTTGTGGCCCCTGATCTAAAGCTCAACTTTTAAAATACTACCCAAATATATAGGAAATCTAACAATTTAAAAGACGATTGTTAAATGAATTAGAATAGTCAAAACTTTAGGGAACTTTAAGATCACATTTAGTGATCTTAGAGATTTGTTATTGATTAGACTAACCTGGATTTTTTTCCCCAAAATAAGCTAAAAAGTGTAAAATCAGTATTTTTTTTTTCAGTTTCATTTTTAGTTTTCTTTAAAATTTTATGAATCATTTCATTAAAAACATTTCCCTTCTTTTTATAGTAGTATTACTGGTCTTTATATGTTAAGTGTGCTTCTTTGTTAAAGTCCCCTCTCCTCCAGATAACCTAGATTAGCTTGGAGTAGGTTCAGATAACATCACTGAAATTTTATTTAGTTGGTATGACTGTAATCAAGTCCTGAGTCCAGTATTTTATATTGTGAAACATTGTAGGAGGAAGTAGTGTTTTATTGGAGACTAGTATGCTGTGTGGTATTTGGTTTCTTCTGTTATTCCTTTAGCCAGTATAAACTAGGAAAACTAATTCACTTCACATATGAATTATTTTTTGCCTACAGAGGTAGTATAGTAAGATGTGGGAATCTATATTTTAAAAGAGAAACAATCATTTAGCAGGAGTTATGGAAGTAAGCTTTATGGAGGACATTTATAAGTGGGTTTTAAAAAATAAATGTACTTATAGATCATAGATCTATGTGAAGCTGATAGATTCATGGCCATAAAAGCTGTTTCCCATTACAGCTGATAGACAGGCCTGAGAATGCATAGCATATGAGAGGGAAGAAAAAAACATTTGTTAAAGGAGTTACAGAAGCAGGGATTTGGATCTTTTGAGGTTTATTCTAATATGGCAAGCCAAGGTGCTTTCTCTCCATATCTTTCTATTTCTAAAAGTCTTGTGAGTAAGCTCCAGGTTGGAGCTAGGCCTGAAGAGATAGTTGGAAAACATTCTAAGAGTAATAGCATTTTTTGAATGTTTGCCATGTTTCCAGGCATTGTTCTAAGCATTTCATACATATTAATTCTCTTAGTAATCACAACTATCTTGGGAGAAATGGCTCCCATTTTATACTTGAGAAAACTGAGGCTCAAAGAGGTATATGTTAATAAGTAGCAGAGCCAGACTTTGGACTCAGGTAATCTGTACTATACTATTGAGTGTAACTGGTGAATCACTGGTCTAATACTGTACTTAATATTTCGTGTGTGTGTTAATGAGGTACTAAATATATTTTGTAAAAATATTTTACAAAAACTTATTTTGAGTAATATCCCAATTTTTTATTTTATCATCAACAGATTTTGAGTTCCTCTAATTTGAGTCTTCTGTATAATGGAGAACATGGGATTAGACTGAGAAATTTTTTTCTGTAAAAATCACACATGTGACTACTTGATGAACTGTGAATTTTACAGATCACTGTGAAAAATAGGAAAAGTAATAGTTTTCACTGAGTTGATTATTTGCATGCTTATTTACATACAGGCTCCTTTTGAGTTAAGAAAAAAGTTTTAGGAAACTTAGAGGGCACAATTTACATTGTGTATCTAATCCATTTATAACCACAGACATTTCAGGTATTGCCAACAAGTGAATAGCTTGCTTTTTAGATCCCATTACAGCTCACTTTTTACAAGTGAGATCTACTTAAAGAGCACTCACTATACACCCCTCTCAGCAAGAGCCTGGAGTCTAGGGTTAGCTAGAATGCTTTCATCATGTAATTTGGAGTTTAAGCTGGTACTTAAGAGTAAAAATTGATAATTTTAGAAAGAAAAAATGCCTTATTTAAAAATCCTATTTTATTGTCAGTAATTTCTATATGAGGTAGAAACTTTAGGCTAGGTAAGACATACACATGAAATGTTCAAAGTAAGCAATCAAGTACTCTATCAAATGCTAAACAGAGGAGACAGAGATTATATTGTGGGCTGGGATGAGCTAGAGAAGGCCAGGAGGAATTGAGTTGGACCCACAGTCAGGAATTATATTATTGCATGTTCATTGTGTGCTAGGTATTGTTGTAAGTGCATTAGATGCATTAACTCATTTAAACTGTGTAAACAGGTGCAAGGGTAGTGATCTACATATAGTATTTGGGAGATAGAAGATAGGTTTGCCAAATTCAACAAATAAAAATACAGGGTGCCCAGTTAAATTTCAATTTCACATTAACAGTAGTTTTTAGTACAAGTATTACACAAGTAACATAGTAGAATTAGATACTAAAAATCGTTGTTTATCTGAAATTCAAATTTAATGGTGTGGATGATATCTGCAATCCTGTGTTTGACTTGAAGGTTAGAGAAGTAGATAAGGTTCAAAAAGGAAGTAAAAAAGATTCTTAGAATAAAAAAAAAAAGATTCTTAGAAGGCCTCAAGAGCTAGACCAAATAGTTTGGATATTGTTTTGTGTGTAATGGGAGCCACCAAATTTTTTAAGTATTGCTATTGTAGGAGAGAATCACATGTTTAGGGATATTAGTTTAGTAGCTTTGTATAGAATCATGCATCAGGGATAGAGGCTGGAAGAAAGAAGTCCCTTCAAGAGATTTAATTCAGGTGAGAAAATGAGGATCAAGTATAACAGACAAAATGAAAACAAGTAAGATAAAATAAGTTGGTAGACATATATTACTTGTGGAGGAAGAAAGAATTAAAGATTTTGATCTTTAATTTGTATGTAAAAGATAATGATAGCATCTTTGATGGAAAGGAACCAGGATATACAGTAGATATGAATACAGACACTTTGTAAGTGGGTAAAGTATCTCATTTGCCATCTTCAAAACTTGAATCTGTTAGGCACACTCTCTTTGCTAACTATTCTTTCTTAGAGCAGTGCTGTCCAAAATAAATATAATGCAAGCCACATGGGCTGTGTAATTTAAAATACTTTAGTAAGTCACACTTTAAAAGTAAAAAAAAAAAAACAGGTGAAATCAATTTTAATAATATATTTTATTTAACCCAATATATCAAATACATTATGTTACCAGTATAAATAATTTTAATGAGATATTATATATTCTTTACTTCACACAAAATCTTCAAAATCCAAGTGTATATTTTATACTTAAAGCACATTACACTCTGGACTAGCCATATTCCAGCGCTTAAAGCCAAATGTGGTTAGTGGCTATCAAAGTACACACAGTTCATTCTTAGAGGATGGTCATTTCTTCCTAATACCATGCCCACAATTTCAGTGCCTGAATGGAAAAGTACCAGTTACGATCATTGAGGTATCAGGACCTTTCTAGGCCAGGGACTGGCAAACTATGGTCTTTGAGCTAAATGTTGTCCACTGCCTGTTTTTTGTAAACAAAATTTTATTGGAACATAGCCTTGCACATTTATCTGTGCATTGTCTATGGCTGCTTTTGTGCCACAACAGCACAGCCTAAAACATTTACTATTTGGTCCTCTGTAGAAGAAATTTGCCAATACCTTTCTAGACCCCAAACTAAAGTTTCAGGTATAAAACACATACTTTATACATTTAAATGAGTTTTTGGAAAGATTAATATTGAAATGATTAACAGGTAATGTATATATTGATTCATTTGTTCACCAATCATTTACTAGGTTTCAGGCACTGTACCAGGCACCATAAGCATGAATAAACTAATGTTCTTAATCTTGAAGAAGTTCAAAGCTAGTAGCAAAATAGAGATGTGTGTGCAGATAATTACAAAGATATGCTGTAATAGTGCACTGAGTATACACCACTGAGGCACCTTCCCCTGTCTAGGAAATGGGAGGTAGTCTGAAAAATGGAAGGCTTTGGAAGAATCTGAATTTTGAAGGATAAGTAGGAGTTATTCAGATAACTAAGAGGTGGGTGACATTTTAGGCAGCAGAACAGTTATGTGCAAAAGTCAGAAAGTAGTAATGTGACACCATCGAAAATAGCATATTATACCTAGACTGCTGTGAGATAGAGATGGAAAGACAGTCAGGGGCTGGATCATGAAGTGCCTTTTTGAGGAACTTTGGATTTTATAATTTGGGTGCTGGGAAAATCTTGTGGGATTTGTAAGTACAAAATTTCATTAGATTTACATTTTATGAGAGCTTACTGACTACTCTGTAAAGGATGAGTAAAGATCTTAGGCAGAAAACCTATTGCAGATTAGGTGAGAGAGAATTCCCTAATTGAATGGCTGTGGTGGTGAAGAGGAGAGAAGACATTTGAGAAATACTTGAATTACCATTTTTCAAAGTATGTTCTATATAACTGATCACAGAAGAAAATTCTTAGAAAAAAGGCTTCTGAGCTATGTGGAAAACACTTAATATTATATCTGCATTTGAGGTTCACAAGGCACTTGAGCAATATATTGAAGGTTCTTAAAGTCCTGCTTTAACCCAGCATTTCCCAAGTCATTTGATCACAGAACAAGTACCCATCACTATCCATATTTCTGGAACAATGTTCCAAGGACTATAGTTTGGGAAACCCTATTTCAAAGACAGAACCAACAAGGTTTGGGTAACTGAATGAGAGGAAACAAGGGGTGAAGTCAATGTGAGTGACTGCTAATGAAGGTTACATTTATAAAGATTATAAATCAGAAGGAAATAAGCAAGTTTAAGGGGAGGAAAGAGATTACATGCCCAATTTTCACCACAAGTTTTAGTGTGTATGGCATAGACATCCACATGGAAATATCCAGTAGATAGGTCAGGAGGCATCTAGTCTACAGATACAGATTTAGGACTTAGCTTGTAAAGAGCTTTTGAAACTAGATGCTAATGAATTTCCTGGGAGTGAGAAGAATAAAGGATAGAGGATGGAATATCTCCCTGGGGTACACCAATGTTTAAGCGGTGGATAGAAGATGAGGGTGCTAACAGAGAAGCCTCAGAAGAAATGGGAGAGAATATCAATGATGTGATATCTTACAGGGAGATCAAGAAGGATGAAGTTCAAAATAAATTCTTTAGAATTGACATTAGAAGTTCATTGGAACCTGCCTTGGGTAGGTTGAGTGAATTGGTCACAAACTAGTTTGCAATGAAAAAGGTGAGACAGTAAAGAAGCTGCTATTAGCAGTGTTCGAAAAAGCTGGAGATGAAAAAATGACCATAGATGTTAAAGTTGTGGTAGTCAGAAGGAGATGCATGTGGAATTTACACAGGCATACCTTCTTTCATTGCATTTCAATTTATTGGGCTTTGCAGATCTTGCATTTTTTACAAATTGAAGTTTTGTGGCAACCCTTCATAGAGCAAGTCTGTAGGTGCCGTTTTTTCTGAAACATTTGCTCACTTTGTGTCTTCCTGTCACATTTTGTGGTAATTCTTACAACCAATCAAACTTCTTCATTATTATTCTATTTATTATGATGATCTGTGACCAGTGATCTTTGTTATTACTATTGTAATTGTCTTGAGGTGCCATGAACCATGCCCATGTAAAACTGTGAACTTAATTCATAAATGTGTTTGTTCTGACTACTTTACTACCTGGCCATTCTCCTCTCTCTCACCCTTTCCTCAGGCCTCCCTATGCCCTGAGACAGAACAATATGAAAATTAGGACAGTTAATAACTTTACAATGACTTCTGTGTATTGAAGCAAAGAGTCACACATCTCTCACTTTAAATCAAAAGCTAGAAATGGTTAAGCTTAGTGAGGAAGACATATCAAAAGCTAAGACAGGCCAAAAGTTAGGCCTCCTGTACCAGTTAGCCAAGTTGTAAATGCAAAGGTAATGTCCTTGAAGGAAGTTAAAAGCACTGCTCCAGTGAATGCACAAATGATAAGAAAGTGAAACACCCTATTGTTGATATGGAGAAATTTTCACTAGTCTGGATAGAAGAGCAAACCAACCACATTCCCTTTAACTAAAGCCTAATCCAGAGCAAGGCCCTAACTCTCTTCAGTTCTAGAAGGTTGAGAGGTGAGGAAGCTGCAGAAGAAGAGCTGGGAGCTAGCTGAAGTTGTTCATGAGGTTTAGGGAAATAAGCTCTCTTTATAACATAAAAATGCAAGGTGAAGCAGCAAGTGCTGATGGAGAAGCTCAGCAAGTTATCCAGAAGATCTAGCTCAGATAGTGAAGGTGGCTACACTAAGCAACAGATGTCGGTGTAGACACAGCTTCTGTTAGAAGAAGATGCCATCTAGGACTTTCATAGCTAGAAAGAAGAGGTCAATGTCTGGCTTCAAAGCTGTAAAGGACAGGCTGACTCTCTTCTTGGGAGCTAAAGCATCTGGTGACTTTAATTTGAAGTCAATGCTTATGACCATTCTGAAAATCCTAGGACCCTTAAGAATTACTCTAAAATTACTCTGCCAGTACTCTATAAATCAAACAACAAAGCCTGGATGACAGCACATCCATTTACAACATAATTTACTGAATAGTTTAAGCCCACTGTTGAGACCTATTGCTCAGGAGAAAGATTCCTTTCAAAATATTACTGCTCATTGACAATTCATTTGGTCACTCAGGAGCTCTGATGAACACGTAAAAGGAGATTAATGTTGTTTTCATGCCCACTAACACAACATCCATTCTGCAGCCCATAGATCAGGGAGTCATTTCTACTTTCAAGTCTAACTGTTTAAGAAATATATTTGGTAAAGCTATAGCTACCATAGATAAGTGATTCTTCTGATGAATCTGGACAAAGTAAATTGAAAACCTTCTGGAAAGGATTCGCCACTCTCGATACCATTAAGAATACTAGTGATTCATGGGAATAAGTCAAAATACAAACATTTACAGGAGTTTGGAAGAAGTTGACTTCAACCCTTGTGGATGACTTTGAGGGATTAAATCAAGACTTCAGTAGAGGAAGTAACTGCCAATGTGGTGGAAACAGCAAGAAAACCAAAATTAGAAGTGGAGCCTGAAGGTGTGACTGAATTGCTGCAATCTGATCAATCTCATGAATGGATGAAGAACTGCTTCTTACAGATAAGCAAAGAAAGTGTTTTTTTTGAGATAGACTCTACTCTTGTGAAGATTGTTGAAATCACAACAAAAGATTTAGAATATTGCATAAGCTTTGTTGATAAAGCAGCTTCAGGGTTTGAGAGGACTGATTCCAATTTTTGAAGGAAGTTCTTCTATGGGCAAAATGCTATCAAACAGCATCACATGCCACTTGTTTGTGAAAGGAAGAATCAGTTGATGAAGCAAACTTCAACTTCACTGCTGTCTTATTTTAAGAAATTGCTGCAGCCATCCCAACCTTCAGCAGCCACCACCCTGACCAGTCAGCAGCCATCAACATTGAGGCATGACCCTCCACCAGCAAAAAGATGAACTCACTGAAACTCAGATGATGGTTAGCATTTTTCAGCAATAAAGTACTTTTAAATTATGGTATGTACATTTTTTTTTTAGAAACTGCTATTGCACACTTACTAGACTGCAGTACAGGGTAAACGTAACTTTTATAAGCAATGGGAAACCAAAAAATTCATTTGACTGCCTTTATTTGCTTTACTTGCAGGGATCTGGAACTGAACAAGACACATCTCCAGGGTATGCCTGAAAAACCACTTTAATATAAAAAGGCTGCTTAATTTCCAAAACATTGTTTAGGTAAGTATTGTAGGTATTGATTATTGAGGGTGGAGTGGGAAATGAAGAACATGTACTCCCTACCATCCGTTTCCTAGGGCTAAAGGAATGTTGAAAAAATAATCCATTTGGAAAATATTAACCTTAATTCCTTTAAGGTACCTTTTTTTTTGCATAGTTAGGGCCCTCCTGTTGGAAATGGCTGCAATGACCATGCCCAAGTAATTCTAGTCCCACTATAATTACAGATGTAGCTGGTGGCATTCCTATCTCAGAAATGTAGAAAGTAAGCCATGATGGCTATGCCTTGTCCAGTAAATCATAGCAGTTAGTGTATAGGTGAGATTAGACTCAAAATTATTTTTATCACTTAAATAACCATGGAGTGAAAATTAAAAATTTTTTATATATAGGCATCTTGCTGATTAACCTAATCTGCATTTTAAAATACAGTTACCAATTTACTATGAAACTTCTCTTTTAAGATTTGAAAAATTGAGGTTTCATACTTTCAGCATCAGTTCTGAATTTTAGGATATTTTCTTCCACAATGATTTAGGAGTAAGGAAGGGAAAATCTACAGAATGGCAAAATGGAGCATAGAATGAAATAATAGTATAAACTATTGAATAATTATTCTGTGCCTCCCAGTGTTATATTATGCGATGTTATGCTTTGTTATGTTATGTTATATTAAAGCTGTGGGCTTTAGATACAATGCTCACAACAGATGTGCAAAAGAGGTGATACTATCTCACATTTTACAAATAAGAAACTTAAATGCACAAAAAGATAAGTAATTTGTGCATAACTACAGCTAGTGAATGAGACAGCCTATATTCAATCATGAGTCTTGTTGACTCTGGTGCAATAGCCTTTAGAAAGGAAAGATTCTAACAAACTGCAGTAATTTTTTGTTTTTATAATACTGAATCCAACAAGGGATGGTGCATGTGATCCCACAGATCTGTCATCAATCCAACTTAGCAGGTGCCTGTGGTGCTGGAGACAAAGCAACATTTTAGAGGGGCAGAAACTTATTGGAAGTGTATGAGGAAAGTGCTTTGCTCCAATGAGTGAAAGAGTTGGCAATTTAAAATAACTCCCAAACATTTTTCTTCATCTATGCACTATATGTAGAGAGAGTCATATACATATCTCCACTAGCACCTGAGGGCCTGGTTGACAAGAAAGGCTTTGGGGTAAGGGGTGGGGCATAGATGGTGAGAAGGAAGAGGCATTCCTCTCCTATATCCTGTGTTAAATAAGGTGACATCAACTTAGTTTGAACTACACTTCTGTATGGTCTCAATTAGGCAATGGTTTGCAAGTAGCTACAGCATGAGCATGCATGGCTTCGGAGCGTTTTATAGCTGGCTAGATCTCGTCTTTCCTTACTTGGAAAGGAGGAGCCCCATGTATTCTGTTCCTGTCGTGCATTTGGCTGGGAGTTCCGGGCATGTGTAGACATGCCTTTAGTGTATTTGTGTTTAATTCTCTGCATTTGTCTTTGTGAGTCTGGACTTTGCATTAGGTAGTCTCATGAACTTATTCATAAGTAACTCAGCATTTGTGGCATATAAATACTTAAAGAATACATGGAAAAACAAGATGAAGCACAGACTTATCTCCAAAGGTTTGTGCAGAGTAGCAGAAAAATACACATTTTCATGAAATCATCTTTGTGCTAGTGACAATCTGACTTCATTTCCAAGAGGTGGAAAAAAAATCCCTGGGTTTTTTCAGTAACTTTTAGAAAAATCCACATAGAGTATTTGAGTCTGATCCTCTGTTAATCAAACTGTATAATAGGACTTCAAAAGTGTATAAAACCTTGTAGAAAGATTTAGTTTATTTAAAAGACTGTGATGCGGTAGCACAGGAAAGCTAGCTCTGTAGTACCAACGGTTCATTTCCCCCTGTACTGAATTAAAATTGGAAGGGGGAGGGGGAGGCAAGGCAGTACTAAAGCCAGGAGGTTGAATCATCTAAGGAAATGAGTCAGTGGCTCTGAACCATAACTTTCCTTTTTCTGAGGCTTTGACTTTGAGAACTTCTTGTTGAATTATTTAAAAAATCTTGCTTGCTATCAGTAAGTTAAAAATAAAGGTGTTTTTTTGTTTTTGTTTTTAGAAATCTTTTAATATTAGTATTTGGGGTTCATCTATTCTTTCAATAAATATTTAGTAGAAATATGGAGATATTGAAAGTAGTAATTGCATGTTTCAAACTAAGAAAACATTTAGTGATTTGGTAATAGGGTGTTATGTCAGTATTATTCTACATACATTAACTCTAGGTAACCAATAGTGATTCTTAATCAGCTTTTGAAACAAAATTTTTGAGGTTAATAACTGATGACTCATTTATGGACTTAACAGGACAAACCCAGGATGCTGGTAGCTATTGACACATCATATTTCTATTTGATATACTTGAGGTTTTTTCCTAAGCCATGAACTGTTTCTTAGGAACTATGGGCCCATATGACCACATTGCGTTATGGCCTATTTTTGAAACTTTAAAGATCTGAACTGTAATTATCAAGTTTGAGGGTAAAGATAGGTGTCTCAAAGTAAACACTAGTACTATTTTATGCAAAATTCTCAGCCTTTCATGGTTAATTGCTTACCTTTATGATTTGAACTTTTTTATAAGACTAGATTGCATTTTTTTATTCTCTCCAATTCATGAATGATACTTGATTTAAGATAGTGAATGCATTGCACAAAAAATAGTGAATGTATGTCCTGGCATTTAGAGACCTACTTGAGGAAACTTACTCCTATTTTTTTCCCCCATTTTTTTTTAAATTTTGGTATCATTAATCTACAATTACATGAGGAACATTATGTTTACTAGACTCCCCCCATCACCAAGTCCCCGCCACATACCCCATTAAAGTCACTGTCCATCAGCGTGGTAAGATGCTACAGAATCACTACTTGTCTTCTCTGTGTTGCACAGCCCTCCCCATGCCCCCACCTACTTTATGTCTGCTAATAGTAATGCCCCCTTTTTTTCCCCCTTATCCATCCCTTCCCACCCATCCTCCCCAGTCCCCTTCCCTTTGGTAACTGTTAGTCCTTTCTTGGGTTCTGTCAGTCTGCTGCTGTTTTGTTCCATCAGTTTTTTTTCTTTGTTCTTATACTCCACAGATGAGTGAAATCATTTAATACTTGTCTTTTTCCACCTGGCTTATTTCACTGAGCATAATACCCTCTAGCTCCATCCATGTTGCAAATAGTAGGAGTTGTTTACTTCTTATGGTTGAATAATATTCCATTGTGTATATGTACCACATCTTCTTTAACCATTTATCTACTGATGGACACTTAGGTTGCTTCCATGTCTTGGCTATTGTAAATAGTGCTGCAATAAACATAGGGGTGCATATGTCTTTTTCAAACTGGGCTGCTGCATTCTTAGGGTAAATTCCTAGGAGTGGAATTCTTGGGTCAAATGGTATTTCTATTTTTAGTTTTTTGAGGAACCACCATACTGTTTTCCACAATGGTTGAACTAGTTTACATTCCCACCAGCAGTGTAGGAGGGTTCCCCTTTCTCCACAACCTCGCCAACATTTGTTGTTGTTTGTCTTTTGGATGGTGGTGATCATTACTGGTGTGAGGTGATATCTCATTGTGGTTTTAATTTGCATTTCTCTTATGATTAGCTATGTGGAGCATCTTTTCATGTGTCTGTTGGCCATCCGAATTTCTTCTTTGGAGAAGTATCTGTTCAGCTCCTCTGCCCATTTTTTAATTGGATTATTTGCTCTTTGTTTGTTGAGGTGTGTGAGCTCTTTATATATTTTGGATGTCAACCCTTTATTGGATCTGTCATTTATGAATATATTCTCCCATACTGTAGGATGCCTTTTTGTTCTATTGGCAGTGTCCTTTGCTGTACAGAAGCTTTTCAGCTTGATATAGTCCCACTTGTTCATTTTTGCTTTTGTTTCCCTTGCCCGGGGAGATATGTTCATGAAGAAGTTGTTCATGTTTATGTCCAAGAGATTTTTGCCTATGTGTTTTTCTAAGAGTTTTATGGTTTCATGACTTTCATTCAGGTCTTTGATCCATTTTGAATTTACTTTTGTGTATGGGGTTAGACAATAGTCCATTTTCATTCTCTTACATGTAGCTGTCCAGTTTTGCCAACACCAGCTGTTGAAGAGGCTGTCATTTCCCCATTGTATATCCATGGCTCCTTTATTGTATATTAATTGACCATATATGTTTTGGTTAATATCTGGACTCTGTATTCTGTTCCACTGGTCTGTGGGTCTGTTCTTGTGCCAGTACCAAATTGTCTTAATTACTGTGGCTTTGTAGTAGAGCTTGAAGTTGGGAAGCGAGATCCCCCCACTTTATTCTTCCTTCTCAGGATTGCTTTGGCTATTTGAGGTCTTTTGTGGTTCCATATGAATTTTTGAACTATTTGTTCCAGTTCGTTGAAGAATTCTGTTGGTATTTTGATAGAGATTGCATTGAATCTGTATATTGTTTTGGGCAGGATGGCCATTTTGACAGTATTAATTCTTCCTAGCCAAGAGCATGGGATGAGTTTCCATTTGTTAGAGTCCTCTTTAATTTCTCTTAAGAGTGTCTTGTAGTTTTCAGGGTATAGGTCTTTTACTTTTAAGTCCTATTTTTATCATCGAGACAAACTTGAATTATAGGACAATACATTACATTTTTATTCTTTTTTTTAATTAGTGTAATATGGTAGTGGCATCTTGAAGAAAGTATTTTAAATAAATGCTAATAAGTACTCTTTTTTTGTTATTTGTTGGCTATCTTGTGGAATAGAGTACAGATTTTAAACTGGCATCACAAATTTTTAAATTACATCCTAGGTAACTAATCTGCCTATCAGTATGGTTTGGGCTATTGCTTCCATATATTTAGACATAATGATTTTTCTCTTTTCACATTTATGGTGATTTCTAGACTATTTTTGTGTTTGTTTGTTTCTTGTTTTCTCACTGAATGTGCCATCCTAATAAAACCTAAAGTGTGTTGCCTATTAGCATACTTCAGAGTCCATGTTACTTTAATGAGTATCAAAATAGTGACCTAGGAAACTGTGACATACGGATTCTGGGTTACAGCATTAGGAATACTAGTGGGAATTAGGATCTGGAAACATCCTTTGTATGATGTTGTGCCATTGATAGTATGGAGGGAGGACTGAAGATGGAAGAGATCTCCCTTTCCTTAAATATAAGACACTTCCTACTTTTTCTCAGGCATTTTTATTTCCATGCCTGATGAAGCTGATCTGGGGAAAGAACCTAGGGTTTTGAGTCAGACATACCTAAGTTTGAATCCCAGTCATGCTACTCAGTAGCTAAATGATATTGGAAAGTTGGTCTCTTCGTCCTTTTCCTTTTCTAAAAAGGGGAATGGTAGTGCTCATCCAACAGTGTGTCATCATTAACAAGAGTAATTTAGGAGAAAGTCTCTACATAACATCTGGCATGGTAAGCATTCATAAGAGTTAGTTCTATTTTCCTTCTTCCCTCTAACTTAATAATTAAAAAAAATTAAAACAAGTAAAATCCAAGATTTTTGTTAGTATCATTGAAATACTTAAAGGGGAAATTATATGATTAGGATTTGTATTAAAATAATCTGGGAGTGGGGAGTGGGATTACAGATGAAACAACACTGACCAGCAGTTGATAATTATTATTGGAGTTGAGTGAATGGGTGCCTGGATGTTCATCATTTGTATGTTTGAAATTGTCCATAATAAAAAGTTTTAAAAGTTATGCTGTACATAAAAAAAATTCAGTGAACAGACTTTCTCAAGGTGATCAGGAACCAATATTTGCTGTATTGTACCTTTTTGAAGATGATGAGTGAGTACAGGCATTGCTGATTTATGAACTGTGATAGTTGTTACTCTTCAACTACAGAAAATGTGTAGTCACCAATTCTTTGACTAAGAGGAAAGAATGTCAAGAGGGAAGCCTGAAAAAATCCTAAACAGTTTTTAATGCCTTTGTTTAATTATCTGAGTCATTCCTCAGGGTGGAGGTTCTCTGGCATGGCTCCCAGCCAACATAATTTTCTGCTGGAAAAAGAGAGCAGTTGGGCCAAGAAACACAGTAATCAAAATAACTACTATGACACTGGAACCAGCTTTGCATACAGACTTTTTCTGTCTTTCCTCAGGATAATAATGAGGATGTACCAGTGTTTCCTTTTCTGAACCATATTAATTTTCTAAGAATGATTGTATATTGAGTTACAAACATAATTGAAAGTATTCCAGAAAGTAAACAAATGTGGACCATTTACTCATAGTGATATGGCTGTTCTCTACAGCATGGAGATGCAGAAGAAAAAAAATGAATGAATTTCTTGTGTTTAATGATTGATTAAAGAAACATTAATTACTACAGAAAGCTAAAGATGGCTTTGTAAAAATCCCTCCAAATCTTACTGAGGTGAATTCTAGAGACTAACATATTTGAGAAATGTTCCTGGAAAGAATTTCCCATGATATATTTGAGCAATTGGTATTCAAAGCATGGGACTATAACCAGATTTATGTGCTGAGTATTTCTATCAAGCTTGATGTTGTTGATCATTAATTAAAGACTTATTTTTAAAGGACAAAATTAGAAGTCAAGTGTCAATTTAGAGAGGGCAGGGCCTTTCACTTTCCTGTGCTGCATTTACAAAGTAATTGTGTATTTCTTAAAGCTTTCCCTGAGGATGTTGGTACCCACCATGACCTGGTATATTAAATTGATATTTAAATAACTTTTCTTAAAAGTCCAATTGAGGAATTCTGATCATTCTACAGTGGCACCCACCTGGAGAATATTACTATGAAAGAGGTATAAACCAAGTGCTATGGGCACCTAAAGTGTTGATTTAACTCTAATGGGGTTGGAGGGTAGTGAGGTAAGGAGGAGACCCAGAAGGGAACTACTAACATTTATTGGTCATTTGCTACTGAGAGTGCCAGATCCTTTTATCTCTGTTATTTGTCTTGCAAGAACTGCCTGAAGTTAGTTGAAATTAATGGCAGTTGTTCCAGTCAAGCTGCCTAGATTCCCATCCTGGCATAGAATAGCATATGCTACTATGAGACCTCCAGCAAAGACTGCATAGAACATAATCTTACTAAAAATTATTTGTGCACGGGGAAAGCAGTATAACACAGAGAAGACAAGTAGTGACTCTATAGCAACTTACTATGCTGATGGGCAGTGACTGTAATGGGGTATGTGGTGGGGACTTGATAATGGGGGGAATACAGTAACCACAATGTTGCTCATGTGATTGTATATTAATGATACCAAAATAAAAAAATAGTATCTATAAAAAAAGTATTTGTGCTTTTAATCTGAAATTTTAATTTAACTGAGTGTCCTTTATTTTATCTGACAACCCTACCATAGGGGATTCAATTAGTAAAATCTTAGAAATTACCCAGAACAGCACTGGTGCATGTTAAGTGTTCAATAAATGTTAGTCTTTACTTTCAGAATTATCCCATTTTATAAATGATGGAAAACTCAGGTTCAATAATTTGCATTTTGTTTTACAGATTAAAAGTAGTTTATCTGGATTGTAAAATGCTGTAGTCACTTTAGAAAAGCAGTTTGACAGTTCCTCAAAATGGTAAACAGAGAGTTATCAAATGATCTGGCAACTAAATCCAGCCCACACCCTAGGGCAGCAGATTAAACAGAGGCAGCAACACCAGGAGGTGGAGAACACCAAGGCCATCTTAGATGTCTACCCTTGCATGGAATGGTCATCTGGCTGAATCAGGATGGAGGATTCTTCATTACTCCACTCTTGATGGGTTGCCCATCTCTTTTTAGAGGGAAAGCAAAAAGTTAACATAAAAATTTGACAACTTCAAACTCTCTTTTTAGTTGCAGTAAAGGAGAACTAAATCTTACAGAATAACTTAAACATATTGCTATTGAAGAACTGAAACTATCCCTTTAACTAATACAAGTTAAATATTTTCACTGTTGGCTTTCCTAGACTCTGACCTTCAGAGAGAGAATAGCTGCTGCAAAAAGCCATCATTGGTGGAATACATTTGTGTCAACATACCTAGCTGGTTTTTTTATTAGATACATGTTTGAGCTTTCAAGTGAATGTTTATTTTGGTGCATAAAGATTCACCTGAATTTGCTGGCTATATGATATGTTACCGTTTGAAAATATATAACTTGAGCATGCCTTGTATATCAACTTGGAATTTTTCCTGCAGCAAATAACAACAAACAAGACAGGCAACTGTAGCCTAAACAAGTAGGGACTTTTTTCTCACATAGTTTAAGTCCAGAGGCAAGCAGTCCTGGCCTGGTGTGGCCTAGGGATATATCAAGGACCTGTAATCCTTAGTGTGCTGACTAGTTGATCTATGATCCCACGATGGCATTGCCGCTCCAGGCACCCGTACCCATATTGAAGGCAGGGAGGAAGGAATGGCACACCGCTGGCCTGGGCACCACACGGCCTCTCCCCGTTCCAGAAGGGACACAGGAAACCAACACAGCACTGAACTTTCCCCACCTCTCTTGTGCAAGAGGATAAGGATTAATGGGTTTTGAGTCAACTTTAGCAAAGGGAATTATGGTCAGAAAGTTTAAAAAATACTGCTCTAAATGTTTAACAGAAGTTGGATAAACTGAGAGGAGGGAATTACTAATCAGGGTACAACATGAACAGGATGGAATGAGCACTGTGGGTTGGTTCACAGGACTTCGTGGAGCCCAACCATATTAGGTGGAGAATAATGTTGAGAAGAGATGGAAATTGAGTGTGGGGCTTAGCTTACCTGTAGTAATTAAAAGGGAACCCCTACAGGGTTTTGAGCAGGGGAATAATATACGAAGAAAGGGATGAGAAATATTTGGCAATATGAATTATGAGGAGCTGAGTGGGGGAAGTAAGGGAGCCAGGAAACAGCTGTAATAATGCAGTTGTGAAAGGCTAGTTATTAAGACTGAAACATATGTAATTCCAATATCCAATCATTTTGACCTACAATAGTAGTACACTCATTTATGTTTGAGGAAATGGTAGGATGTTCAAATGGAAAAGTCTGGTAAGTAAGTGAATACAGAGGACACAGGCTTCTTGAACATAGAGAATTAGAGAAAATTTTAAGTATCTAGATAAAAGTAGATACTTTCCGTGCTGTATTTCCTGAATGATTTCATTTCCTTTCAACCTGAAGCTTCACTGCTGATGGCTTTAACCACACATTTATTTCTAATCTCTACACTCTTGTGTTCAACTGTTCACAGGACATCTGCCCTGAGATATCCCAGTGGACTCTTCCAGATCACCATGTCTAAATAGATACCACTTTTCTTCCATCACTTTGCCTCATTTCTCTTATGCTTGCTTCATATTCTCTGTCCCATTCAGTGATAGTGACATCAAACTAGTCGGGATGACTATACTAACAACTTTGAACTTGTCTTTGATTTCTCTTGCCCCTTGCCCCCTACATCCTTTTGCTCATACATCTGAAAGGATCTCTAGCAAATGAAGAAAAATATCTCCAAATAAAAAAAAGGATTTCCTATGATTTACCCAGTGTCATAGGCAGATAATGATAGAGTTGGTGGTCAAGTACAGGTTTCATGAGATGTGGTTCATTTTTCCCATTCTGTTCTTTAAACTGGTACTGAAATTAACCTCATTTTGTATTAGATATTGCCTTGAGTACAGTAGGAGAATGAATAAATATACTGGGGTGTAGCAGAATACAACTCAACAATAAAAAATAAATTACTGACACATAAAACACCATGGATGAATCTCAAAAACATTATGCTGAACAAAAGAAACCTCATACAAAAGGATACGTATTTTATGATTTCATTTATATAAACTTCCAAAACAAACATAACTTATCTATAGTAGACAAAATCAGAAGAGTGATAGTTTCGAAGGGTATCAAAATATGGATTAATTGGGAAGATGCATGAGGGAACTTTTTGGGGTAATGGTAATGTTTTATATTTTGATAGGGGTTTGAATTACCCAGATGTACACATGTGTTAAAACTAGTAAATATATGTATTGGTCAAAATTCAGCAAACATTAAAGCGTATTCATTGCATATACACTTTACATAAAATTATAAACAAATATTAAATTTTCGGTCAGGAAGTACTTTGGGGAATGTATACAGATGTCTATAGCTTTCTTTGAAATGCACCAAAAAAAATGGATTAATGATGGTGGTGGAAAGGATAGAGTGATTAAGAATAATTCAGTGAAAATGGTTTATGAAGGCTGTAGGTACAGAGGTGTTCACAAAATTCTTTCAACTTTGCTGTTTTAAAAAATTTTTCATAGTAAGGTACTGGGGAGAAATGTCCTAAGACTTTCTTTAATTTGCTGTAGCTGTATTCTTTCCTATTAATATCTCACATGAATGTTGAATCATTTCCTCTTGGGGGAACTTGGGTCACACTTTTCAGAATTTATATAATGTCTAAACTATTTCATTGGTAATCAGTCAATGGTCCTCAATCTAGATATAACTCACTTTAAAGATTAGGTGAATGGTGGTATGTTTTGATACATTTTGCTTTGATGCACTGTGTTCATGGTGGGATAGTCCCATGGTGTGTTTTTTCACGTCTCTTATGGTCTCCTAAATAAAGTTAGCCTTAGTGACTTTTAAAAAGATTAAGTTCCTGTTATGTTAGCAGAAGACAGGGTATATCAATAATCTGTTGTCAAGACACATTTCACTATCTAGTTTGCCCTCTTTTCACTTAAGTGGTTTGGAATTCAATAGCCTAATAGACCAAGAGTGGGATTACAGGACATTTTTATCCCAGAAAAGGCCAACTTAAGCCAGGGCCATTCTAGTTTGTTAGGTCTCTGAGGTTTTGTGTTGATTAGCACATAAGGACCACCAAGATCGGCAAACAGAAAGTTGGTCAGGTGGGATGGCTGAGGTGCCAATTGACTGGATCTGGGAGGAAATGGAGGGTGGAGAAGAGCAACTAACTGATGATGGTGTGAGTAAGGCAGGCATTTTTCTAAATCAAGTGTAAACTCCTGTTATGGCTACTTCCAAGAAGAATAAAAGTAGCTGATGAACATCATATGCTTCAAAACTGGTAGACTTAGCTAAAAGAAAGAAATGCTTGAGTAATGGAGCCATAATTAATAATAAAGAAATGCTTTAAAAAGCAGAATATTGCATTGTCTGATTTTCAAAATTAAAAAAAAAACTCACAAACCACAAGTATTTCATTTTTCACAAATAGGCCTTTGTGTTGCACACCACTAGCCTATGCTTTGGGTTTAGTATTGCAGAATATATTTTCCCCCCATTGCACCACATCCTCTATTGAATGCCTATTACAAGCCAGGCACCGACCCAGGCATGGAGAATGTGGTGATGCCAAAACAGGCCAAATCCTGCTTGTCTGGGGTTTGTAATCTAATAAAGAAGACAGTGAATAAGAAAATGAACAAATGGGTACTTTGAAAGAGTGAAATGCTCTTACTGAATGGTCATGGGAGGCCTTTCAGAGGAGGTACCCTTTGAACTGAGACCTAAAAATGGAGGAGAATCAGCCTTGGGAAGATCTGGGAGCAAAGTATTTAATGAGCACCCAGTGAATGTGAAGATCCTGAGTAGGGAAAAAGCCACTGTACCCGCATTATTCAGAATTCTAGGTTTGGGATTCGGAGAGAGATCATTTTTGTCACATTAAGGAAGTATTCATCTATTCCTACTTTAGTGAGAGCTTTTAATCAAGAGGTGATACAACATTTTTATCAAATCCTTTTTTAGCATCTATAGAAATGATCATACATATGATTTTTCTCCCTGAGTCTATTAATATGGTGGGTAACATTAATAGATTTCTAATATTAAGCCAAACCTGCATTCCTAGAAGGAAACCCACATCGTGTATTATTATTTTAGTGTTTTGCCTGATTCTGACACTCAGTTTAGGCTGTTTGCTGACATTCAATTTAGGTTTTTTGGCATTGGTAATCATTACTGATACTGGTCAGTGGTTTGCTTTTTTGGTGTTACTTTTTCATATTTTGGTGTCAGTGTTACATTCATTGTTATTATTACAAAGTAACATTATTGATAATAACATTATTATAAAGTAATTATTAATTACACTTAACCTAAATAATTAATACAGCTGCATATTGGAATCACCTAGGGAGCTTAAAAACTGATACCTCTCTGAGATGCTGATTTAATTGGTCTGGGGTACAGCCTGGGCTTCTATATTTTTCAAAAGTTTCCCAGGTGACTGTAATATGTAGCCAAATTTGAGAGACATTGGTTTAATAGAAATTTCCCCCAAGAAACCATCTGGGTTGTTTGCTTTTTGAGTGGGAGAGCTGTTTTGGCCACTTTTTATGTTTCTTCTCTATAGTTGATCTAGTTGGAGTTTCTGTCTGTTCTTGGAAAGTTTAGTTAAATTACACTTTCTTGGATAAATATATGTAATCACTAAGATTTTCAAATTTATTTGAAAGCTTAAGCAAAGTCAACTTTTATGAGTGTTTGTTTTAATTTCTTCTATATCTGTGACTGTTTTTCCTTATGTTTCACTTACTTTGCATGTTCAAGATTTCTTTCCTTTTCCCCTTGATTTGTTAGATAATATTTTATTTGCCTTTTTTGATTTTAAAGCACCAGGTCTTGGGATTTATTTTGACTTTTTCTCTGCTTTTTAAATTAATCTCTAGTTTTATCTTTACTACTTTATTATACTTTTCCTTAGAAAAGAAACAAACAAGAATAAATAAAACTAACATACTGAGTTGTCCAAGCTTAAAGCTTTCATTTTTTCTTTCCTTTTTTCACTTACACATAACTGTAATCTAAGCTATGAGATTTCCTGGGACTACTATGTTAGTAGTCTTATTAGTAATTTTTTTATTACTGCTATATTTCAGATATTCTGAAATGTCATCTTTTATTTCCTCTTTGATCCAAGAGTTGTCTATTAGAAATAGCTGATACTGTCCTTAATTTTCTATTTCTTTAGTCAGTATCCATTAATTCTCTACCATAAACAGTAATGAGATTACTATAGTTCCTCTTTATCTCTCATCTCTTTCTTTTGCCACCTAATTTTAGTTATATTACCTATTATATATATTATATTATTAAAAAAGATTATTTGTCAATGGGGTTTGTGGGGGGGACTTGGTGATAGGGAGAGTCTAGTAAACATAATGTTCTTCATGTAATTTTAGATTAATGATACCAAAAAAAAAGATTATTTGTCTTTTTTTGGTAACTGTTAATTGTGCCTACACACTCATTAATTGATTTCTCAGTTTAAAGAAAATGTTTGGTCCCCAGCTATAAAAAAATAGAGGAATCAGTATTTTTTAACTACCTCCTATCTTTTCCCCATTCCTCTCTCAACTTTCTTATTCAAATTGTTTCCACTTTGTCAGAGTTTATAACATTTATGTTCAGTTTGGTAACTGTATTTCCCACTTTGTTTTAGTTCTAGTCCTAGTCCTTTGCTGCAGATTTTCTATTTATGTCTTGGTTGGCTGAAATTTGATATTTTTGTCTCAAAAATGTGTCCCTGAAACAGCTCATGGGAATGATTTTTCCTGAGTTTTTGCATATTTGAAATTTCTTATTGCCTTTAGAAATGAATGACAGTTTAGGATATATACTTTCTTTCTGGGAGAATTTTCTAGATAGTGCTACACTCTCTAATATTGAAGGTTATCATGGAGAAATCTGAGGCTAATCTTTTTTTTTCTCCCTTATAAATGTCTTGAGTTTTCCCCTCCCTCCTTTTACCTTGACTGTTCAAAGAATTTTTATTTTTAAATAATCTTTTATCTTCAAAGTCTAGTAAACTTACTATGACCGTTCTGAGTCAGGATTTTAGTTAGATAATGGTATGCCATTTCAATTTGTGAATTCAAGTCTTTTATTTCTGGAAAGTTTTCTTGAAATATATCTCCAAATGTTCTCTTCCATTATTTTTGCTATGTTATTCAGGTCCTCTTATTCTGTGAACACCAAATTGCCTACTCTTGCTTTCCTATTTATAAATTTCTCTCTGAACATTTTTTGTCTGTATTTACAATTCATTTTGTATCTTTTCCTCATTTCCCTGTGTTCCATACTGCATTTTTACCCTTGCCCTGGTTCCAATTTTTCATATCTACTATGGCATTCTTTTTTCTTTCTCATTCACTTCTTTCCTGAGCTTTGTCAACTTGTGTTTTGTCTCCTTTATTCAACTCACCCTCCTTTTTCTGAGTTGTTGTTTCTGTGTTTCATCCTTTTTTCCCTGGAAACAATTGCTTCATTACATTTTTTTTTAATTTAAGGAAAAATATATATTCAAAATTTTCATCTACTCTGAGGTACATTTTCATGGTGACTATTCATCTACATTTGTTTTTCTGTTCATTTTTCATTTTTTTTCTTATATATTTGTTGGTTCCTTTTTTATTCCTTATCTTTGAGTGAGGAGAGATTTTCCTAGATTAACTACTTATTTAAGAAAGTATATGTTATGAAGGGGCCAAGGACACCTTCTATGCCAGTGAGAATTTTTCTTTTGATCCAGGGTTTTGCATATGAGATATTTTAGCCTTCTCTTCTCCCCCGCCAGTGAAGACAGGCAGCTACAGAGATATTCACAGTGTAGCCTCTTTTCTCTCCTCATGAACATTTGACTTCCTGTGAATATGGCTTGTTTGTGGGATTATAGTTTAGTCCCACCCGCTCTGTTACTTAAAACCAAATCAGGTCCAGGGAAATGCATGCTACCAGCCTACCTGTCTATCTTAGACAGTGAGGGCTGCCATAACAAAGGACCACAGAATAGATGGCTTAAAACAGTGGGGATCTATTCTCCCACAGTTTCGGAGGCTAGAACTTTGAAATCAAGTATTGGCAGGATTGGAAGTTGAAAGATCTAGAGGATCTGAGGGAGAATCCATTCCATGCCTCCATCCTAGCTCCTTGAGGCTGCTGGCAACCCTGATGTTTTTGGCTGGTAACTCCAATCTCTGTTTCTATCTTCTCCTAGCATTCTCCTCTCTGTGCCTATGTGCTTCCGTGTCCATATTTCTGTCTTATAAGGACATCAGTCATTGGATAGGACCACTCTAATCCACTATAACCTTATTTTATCTTGATTACATCTGCAAACTGTTTCCAAATAAGACCTCATTCACAGGTACAGGGGTTAGAACTTTAATATATCTTTTGGGTTGGGGGAGCACACAATTCTATCTATAACAGCACCTTATTCCCATTGTAGAAATGAAACTATTGATGTCTCATCTTGGTATGTGCATCTCATTGGTTGAACTATTGAGCTTTTTCTGAGACATGTAGCCCCTTTGCTCAAATCCCACTGCTTTTGATACTCTTTCCATCTATTTGATGGTTAGAACCTCACCTATTGAAAATTTTTTATTGAAAATCGAATTTTTATTGCTGTCTCTTGTTTCCTGTGTCTTTTGTTGGGTGGTTTTAGAAAGATGATGGAAATGCCAATTTTATGTGACATCTTCAAATTGGAAATGCCTTGGGTCTCCCTCATTCTTTAAGGGTCCCTGACATACTACATTGAACATGAAAGGAATGTACACTGTTTTTTACTACTTATTCAGTAAAAGTTTCTGGTATCTTGGTCTCAGCCTGGCATGCCAGATCTACCAACACCATCGCATAGGTAGGAATTAATAAATTTGCTTATATCGAGACTTAAAAATTGTTCATAAGGATCATATTGCAATTGTAATTATTTTTTACTTTTATCTGAAAAATGGTGCACACTTGAATCATGAGATGGTTAGAAAGTTAACATTTATTTTCATCAATGTATGAAAAGTCTGTATTGTATCTTTAGAACTATGAAGTGTTGAAAAATATTTTTAAAGTTTAAATCATTTTTGCTCTACTTGAACCTTTCTAAAAACAACCATTTTAAGAAACCTAAAACTGTTCTGTCCATTTAAGGGATTCATTTCCAGGAATAGCCATCACTCTCATATAAAGACTACTTAACAAATCCTTAGCCCCAAAATGTTCCTGGAATATGCTGATTTATTGAGATTTATTCTTTAATACTTTCTACTATAGTCTACTAAATACTTGATTCCATTAAATGCTAATAACAGTTCTGACTTTTCAAATGTCTCCAAGATTGTCAGTTTTGAACTATTACCATTTCAGCTTTAATATGATTCTTCTGAATGGCAGAGTCAGCAATTATATTCTACTAAGTAATGGATGCATTCAACATACAGAAGTGCTCAGAATAACAGAACACATGGAGCAGCTCATTTTAACCATTTCTTTGTGCAGTCCTATTAGAGGTAAAGTGCAGTTACATAAATGATTATGTCAGGGTTGGCATCTGGAGAAAACATCTGTCAGCTTTTTGAAGAACATTTTGTGCTGCCATTAGCCTCATCACGTGAAAGCCAATGTAGCTCAGTGTTTACGAATGTGACTTGGAGCCCAACTGCCTGGGTTCAGATCTTGGCTCTACAAGCTTGTGAGCTTGAACAAGTTTCTTAAACTCTTTGTGCCTCAGTTTCTTCATCTGTAATATAAGGGTTGGTGCTGCATTAAGTGAATTAATGTATGAAAAGCACTTTGAACTGTGCTGGCCCCCTTTAACCTTCACCTCAATATCTGCCAGGCAGAAAGCTGCATTAAAGATAAAGCATAAAGCACCTCAGATCCTCAGAAATGGTATCTGGTGCATGGGTGCTCTGTAGCTGTCAGTGGAATCTGAGAACTTAATGACACTACTTCAGAGTGGGAATATTTTAAACTCCTCATTCATTTAAACCACAGAGAAGGAAGGGTAAGGAACTGAATGCTAGGAAGTGAATAATTTCTAACAGCAAGAAATCAACTTAAGACTCTGTAAGCCTATAAAAATCACTGGCCCAAGAAATAAGCATCCGAATAAAATGAGAGATTAAGCAATAAGGTTAAGTTATTGTATCTGGTCTGTTCTGTGATCGTTTTTTTTTTTTTTAACTCTTGTGAGTAAAACTTTCCCTTTCTTTTTCAGGAAGAACTTACGAATTTTTAACAATTAAAAGTTCTGGTCAAGGTGTTTGGCTTCCATTTCTGTCTGTGTGGAAAAGGCTGAGGAATGCAGCCATGATTGTCCATCCCCTCTACGTCCCCAGTTCCTCCCCCAGACCTCAACTCCCTGCTCCTCATGAGATAATTTCAGTCTTCTTGCCAGAGGACAAAGACCTGTAAAGCTATTTTGGTGCAGGTAAAAGGAGGACTGGGAACCAGATGGAAAATAAGAGCGTTGTTTAATAGGTTGATGGTGCTATGAAAAGAACAAAGGCTTTGGAGTTACAGACTGAGCTTTCTATCCAGTCTGCTTGATTGAGAAGCTGGGTGATCTTAGGAGAGTTACTTAACCTCTTTGAACCACATTTTCCCTATCTGTAAAATGGTATTAATATTACCTTCTGAAGCTGTTGTGAGGATTAAAGATAATCTATGTAAAATGCTAGATACAGAGTAGGCCCTCAACTAATAGCAGCTTTTCTCATTAACTTATTAACTGATGCAGTCTTATTAACTGAAGACAGAAGCATCTGACCTGATTCTATTTAAGCCAGCTTGGTATTTCCTGTCTCCAGCAGCGAAGTGAAAGCTAGAAATAAATTTTAAAAGCATACATAGAGATTCTATTCGAGGTCTCTATGCATTACAGAATAATGGAGGATCTAAATTTTTAGACAGTCATCTATTATATCAAATGATCAGAACAATACAGCTACTTGCTTACAGTGAAACAATAGAGTTTTGATGTTAGCTGAGCAGTACTGTAAAGTAAGATTTAGGCTTTAAGGGTGGAAACTATCTTCTTTAAGATTCCCGGAAACAGCTGCTCTGGTGTGGCATACACAGGAAGTGCTGAAAAATGCTTGTTAAGTATTTTACTAATGTGAACTTTATACATATTTATCTACACATACAATTTAAAAACTCATTTCTGTACCTTTAAGAATGAATCTTAAATGAAAAATGTAGCTGATGAAGCTTTTGCTGGGATTGTCAAAGCTAGGCTTAAATATCGATTCATTCTCCATCATTGTCAAGAATGCCTAGTGCTGTACAAAATGAGTAAGTCTGGGTAGGCCAAAAGATGCAAAGGAAATAAACAACAACATGAATGGTGATTCTATTAGTACCTAGACTTCAAGCGATTTTTTCCCACCTATGTTTTAATTTCTTTAGTGAACATACTACTTTCATAGTTCAAAATCCTGATCTTTCTCCCTTCAGTCATGGACATTCAAGCATATATGTGTTCCCCTCTTAACCCTCACCACCCACTGCCCCTGCACCCTTTTATAGATTAGTTAGGCTAAAGCTAAACTAAAACATTAGAAACAGGACTGAAGAATGGAATGGAAGGGTTCTCTTTCCTTGTTTCCTTGGGATTTAAGTACTGATATGTCAGAACAAGATCTAAAGAGGTTTGGTTCTTGTACAAAAGGCAAACCTTATAACCCACTGTTTTGTCTGTAGCCTTAAAATTTGATATTGGTTGAGGATTCCAGAAAATATGTGAAAATATGACCCTAGAACAGATTTGACATTTTAAAATCAAAATTACTTGAGCATATATATAGTATAAATAGTTTTTGTATTGGTTGTCTATTGTTGCATAACAAATTGCCCTAAAACTCAATGGCTTAAAACAATGGTAAGTATTTATTATTTCATAGTCTGTGGCCCAGGAATTTTGGACAAGCTTTGTTGGATGCTTCTGGGGTCCTTCAGGGTCTTTCATGAGGTTGCAATCAAGATGTTGGCTGAGGCTGCAAACATCTCAAGGCTTGTCTGAGGCTGGAGGATCCACTTCCAAAGTGACTCATTCTTGCGGTTGGCAAGTTGGTGCTGGATGTGGGCAGAAGGCCTCAGTTCCTCACCTCTTGGGCTTCTCCACAGGGCTTGTGTATCTTCACGTCATGGCAACAGGCTTCCCTCAGGTCAGCTAATGCATGAGAGAGCAGTGTGGAAGCTGCAGTGTTTTTTATGACAGCCTCAGCAGCCACATTCTATCATTTCTACCATATCCTACTGGCTAGATAAGTCAGGGCTATTTATTTGGGGGAGGATTACACAAGTGTGTGAATACCATGAGACAAGAATCATCAGGAGGCTGGCTACCAGAATTTTACAAAGTTTGATACATAAAATAATCACTCTTTCACACCTGTGGAAAGGAGATGGGGGTGGGGTGCATGTACAGGGTGGGGAGATTTCTTTCTCTCCTGAGATAACCATTTTCAATTTTTGGTTGATTCTTTTGGTATGCTCACTTTTGATACAGATTTTCTCTTTCCTTCACTTTTTCTCATTGCTTGCCTCAGCCAATGTGCCTGTTTCTAAAATGCTCTCCCTACTTTTTTTATTCCCATTCTAGTCTGCTTGGACTGGCAAAGTATGGGGTGCTGATAAAGGACTGATGGGCCCATCTCTAAGTAAACCATTTAATTTTCAGGGAATGATTTCTCTGGAATGATATTTAAAACAAAGTGTTTACAAATTGGACAGTGTTTAAAATAAGGATGTACAATTGGTTCAGAGCAGAAATAAAGAGAATTCATTATGTATATAATAAAGACATTGAGGCATCAAGTGCTAATGCGACACATTATAAAGTTAGATTTATTAGATGTGATTCCTGGCCTCAAAACCACTATGCAAAGAAGAGCCAAGATTAATTTACATATTTGTAAAGACAGTTTGACGACTGCACATTCATAAGAATACCTAGTTAGTTACATGCATGCTGTTTAGTGGAGTCACATTTGCCAACTCTACAGGGCTACATGCTGCCCCCAGTGCCCTGGAGGACCCACTTCATGTGATGGTGTCCTGAGTCCACAGAAGGGATGGGCTCCTTGCTCTGAGTGTCTGTGAATGAGGCAGTGAAGAGCCGGGGGAAGGGTAGACTCTGGGCACATTTACAGGTCCTGTGTCTTCCCTTCACAGTTCTTCAGGCTCCTTCTAATTCTATGTGTCACCTACCACTGTTTTCTGGGATCAGCCTCCATCTCACATCATTTCTGTTCTTATTCCTTTAAAATTGCTGTGAACCAGGAAGCAAAGAAACCAAGCATATTTCATTTAAGTCTACAAATGGATATTAATACAATTAATTAAAATGAGTGATTTGATGCAGCTCAGGCAGTATTAAATGAATGCAGCTACTGAGCCTACCTGGGATCTGGCTGCAGGTTGGAGGGAGTCCAGTGTTGGGTAGGTTACAGTAGAAGTTTTAATCCAGTTAAAGCACTGACCTGCTAGTACCGAGTAACTCCAAAAGAAGTTTGGAGCATCCTCTTTGGGGCATTCCAAGAAGACAAATGCCTGGTCCCTAGTGTGCTGGTGGGGGGTAAGGGATGTTAAGAAGGGTCTTTGGATTCAGTCAGTTCAGTTACTTCATTTTACCAGCTGTGTGACCTTGAGCAGATCATTTAACCTCTCAAAGCCGCAATGCATCTTCTTTCAAGTGGGAGATAAACGCACCTAGCATATAAGGTTGTTTTAAGGATTAATGAAAAATGTGTGTAAGGTGTTCAGCACACTGCCTAGCATATATTAAGCTTTCAAATACTAGCATTTATTTAAAAACACATACACACACGTTGGATCCTCACTGTATTTCACCATTGGAGCCCATTTTTAATATGTAGGACACTTTAAAATGACAATCCTCTTTTATTTTTTTTCCTAGCAATTAAAGCCTCTTGGTTAAAGAATAGAGTAACAGCAAGAATGGGTCTTATGGACTAGCATTTAGGACGATTATGGGTGGGAATGTACCCATGTATGCATACACTGAAGACTCTAAGAGTTTGGAAGGAATGGGTTAATGTAGGAAGTGTCTCTTTAAAAGTTAGGTTTTGACCTGAGTTTATAGGGCTGGAGGGGGTGAAATGGAGAGTTTTAGGCAAAGACCACAAAAGGAAGGAAGATAATCATCTAAATAAGTTAGGCAGAAGCTGGGGAGGGGATGAGGTTAGGTGTTTATTAGTAGGAGAGCTTTTGGGGAAAGAACTGCATCCTATGCAGCTTAAGCAAAAATGGGTCTCAATGAGTTTGTGGAAGTGAAATACAGCCTGATCTTGGCTCCAGGCAGGGCTGGATCCGGGACTCAAATAGTGTGGTAGGAGAAGGCCCCTGACTGCACCTGGTCAACGGTTTCTTTCCAAATGGTGAGCAAGACTTGCATTTGTTTAGCTCGGTGACCAGGGAGAAAGCCTTTTCTGAGAAGTCAGATTTCCAAGGTCTCTGGCCTAACCTGGGTTAGAGGTGCAACTTTCTCCCAGTCACTGGGCCTTGGAGGAGGAGCGGTATGCTGGGGGAGGGTCAGCTGGCTGAACCACATGGATAGGCTCAACACCACCCAGAGGAGATTCACTCCCAGCACAAAGGGCAAAGGATGCTGGGCAGGTAAGAGGAACAAAGCCACCGCGGGCAGTGCCCTGCTTAACCTCCCCATACCATCTGCTGCTGCCCAGGGGCTTCTATTCCAGCTCCATGCCAGACCCTGGAGACAACAGGAGCCCAGAGGTGATTGGGGGTCATGTGATCACATGGGTTCCTGGAAACTCCATCTTACCACAGATAGTTATCAAGAGGACTAAGAGTAGCTAGTTCTTTTGTTCTAAGAGATTTGGAGCAATGACATAATTCATTGAATACAAGGTCAGGACAAATGGCGTGAGGGTATTTCTCAGGCACTATTAAATCAGTGCAGCTTTTGGGACGTTTGGGGATCCAGCGGCAGGTTGGAGGAGTCTGATCTGGGTAGGTCATAGAAGAGCTGTGAGTTGACCCAGGTAAAATGCTGACCTAGTATCGCATTACTTGTGCAACTTCATGTCCGGGTGTCTTCCCATTTACCACATGCGGTCTTCAATTCAATGCAAGATTATTCTTTATCCCTCATGAAAAAATCTCATGAACATTTTTAGAGAACTGTTTATTTACAGTAAAATGAACACCCATCCTGAGCTTGGTGTGCATGCTTCAGAGACTTCTGGGGGAGGAGGCACATGGGCCTGGGGCATGGACCAGTGGTGAGAACAGTACAGATTACTAGAATGCTTTAGAAATCCTTTCTGCTTCAGATAAGTGGCTAATTAAATTTGGGGTTAGCTATTGGAAAAGTGCCAATTATGGGAACGAGCATCTGTTGATCATGCTTTGCTTCAGATGCTTGGTTCCTTACTGGAGCTGTGTTGGAAAGAAAGCAGGGAACCGTTGTGAGCACCACCACAAGCAGGCCTGGTAGGAGGCATGATTCATCATATTTACTTGCAGGCTTTCTTCTTGTAACAAGATTAATTCAGTACAATTCAACTTCCAGAGAAAAATGGATCATTTATTGTTTTAGATTCAGGCTTAGGCACAGCAGGTGCATTTTCCAAATTACCTCATCTGACATTTCCTAGAAATGTAAGCTAACATTATTCCATTTTTTGGCAACTGGGAAGTTATATTTGAACATGCTACAAGTCAGTTGGCAGCACTGGGAATTTCGAACACTTAACAGTCTCTCTTGAGCCTGAGTTTGATTTTGTTGAGTGACTTTTAACTGTGAGACGGTCCTTTTTTAGAGGTGGAAATCATCTCAGAAAATTTAAATAATTTGCCAAAGGTCACTGAATAACATACACATTAAAGCTGGCAACTGACAAACATTGATTAGAATCTGGCTTTCTTGTATCTCAGAGTCATTTGGAGAAAGTAATTATAATTTGTGCTGTGTGTGTAACTTTGTTCCAAATGTGGAATTAGTGAAGATTTTGACATCCATCTTCTCCTGGCTTTTTCCCCTGTACTTCCTGGGTTTGCTTACTTGTGCCTTCCGCTCTTACCATAAGTAAGCATAGAAAGCCGCAAATCACATTTACTCTTCTTCCAGAAGCAAACTTTCCTGATGTGTTGGGCAGATCCAACAGGCAAACCACTTTCCCAACAGTCCTAACGCAGCCCAGGTATGATGTCCTCTATCCTCTGATCTTTTCGCTGGACAATGGTGGGCTGAGGCAAGTGACATCCAAGCAGGTGCTGTCAGTTAACAGCTTCTTGATTGTTAGACGTGTGATCTTCACCGGTTGTCTCTAAGACACCACTTTAACTCACTGTTTTAATATATTTTTCTACTCCTTTGGGGTTTCTCTGTTCAATAATCTTTTAGGGTTTTTTTTTTTAGGAGCAGACCCCACAGTAAGCAAAAAAACAAGTGGTTTTTGCCCCTTTTTAAAATGGTGTTACAGATTTCTCCTGTATTACTCTATATCTTTGGGATTATTTAGGGTGACTGTAGTTTTTTTCTTGTTCATAGAATTTCTGATATTGGAAAATAACTCTAAGGTTGATAATGTGGGCATGTCCTGGGGAATGGGTGTTCAAATTTGAGTTGATGGGTTCGGATTTAGACTTGCTTAGGTGCCTCTGGTACACACAGGTAGATATGACCAGAATGCACTTAGAAATGGTTTAGGGCTCAGAAGACAGTTCAGGACTAAAAGATAGATGCTCGGAATGATAAGTTTATAAATAATATGTGAAACCATGAGAATAGATGTAAACACTCAAAGGAGAAGGCTTAAGTTGAAAAAAGGCTATTGTAAAGGGCAGTCAGGAGGAGTGTGAATGTTGGCCAGAGAGAGGACAGAGCTCCCAAAGGGACCGGCAGTGAGGAGGCAAGACATATAGAACTGAGAGGTTTTTCAAAGGGAGAAGAGGAAAATGGGGGATTTCGGGGCAAAGGAGAACTGGAGAGAGAAGAGAGTGGGGCATGTTGAGGGTCCGAGTTGGTGCAGGGTTATGTGGTGGTATCAAGAGCGCGCTGGTGAGCCTGGACATGGGTGCACGCTCATTCAGCAGGAAGGAAGGAGGTGAGTGCAGACGTAAGTTAGGACGTAGACAGGAGAGAGACTGGGGACTTATCAGTCCTGCTGCCTTTTCCCTTCTCACCAAGGCAGAAGGTGGGGTTGTCTGCTGAGCATGAAATGAGTGTTGGTGGAGTGTGGGAGCATCTTTATACATTCAAACATGAGGTGCACCTAGATTTTGGGAAACACATGTATTACATTGCCATTTTGGAATCTAAGCCATATTTCATTTACTTCTGAGCCTTGAAACATTATGACTGAGTGCCAATAATTATACCAAAAGCCATGGAAGTGTGAGGGTCTCCATCACCACTTGTAAAACTCCTCCTGGGAATCTCCGACCCACTGAAGACTTGCCTTCAGGTGCCACTTGGTATTGAATGGCAAATCTATGCAGATCTATGCAGGTCTGATAGGATGGAAAGACTGATGGCTGAGTAATTTGTGCCTGAACTAACCTGATAAATTGACTCACTCTTTGAGAATGTTATATCTTCTTTGGAGATAGAGTAAAAACTCCTCAGGGTAGGGAGGTCGCCTGAGAAATGTTAGTGTTCCTGAAGTAATGAGGCTAGAAAGCCGTCTATTATGGGATGAGTGTGACAGCTAAGAAACGGAAAGAAATAAATGTGAGTCATACAGAAGCCTCATTCCATGGCCTTCAGCCATTGTCATATTTAGGAAAATGTTGTGAGGAATTCGGTATCTTATATTTTACATAATACTTACAGATGCCATATACTTACACTTCATCTCTGATGAACCATGAGACAAATATGTAGCTTCACTTTCTTCCTCTAGTGTTTTAACATTCTTGCTGCTACAGGAGGTAGAAACTCCAAGTGCTCAGGCAGGCAGGAAGGGACAAGGAGGAGATAAAGAATTCTACATCTCAGCAAAGCCCTCAGAATTTTAAAATTTGCTCTTTTCCTTTGGGACTTCCTTCCTTTGCCCCAGGTTTCCCCTTTTGGAGCCTAACTTGGAGCGAGCCCAGATCAGGCTCACCCCACACATGCACAAAACTCAGCAGAAGCTTGCTGCTTCTTGCCCAGGCTTCACACCCCACCTCAGGGTTGGGTACAAAGTAGCTTTCAAAACCTCAGGTATGGCCCCGGCCAGAACCTGTTTATCGCTGGCCAGGGGCCAGCACCGCAGCCACCGCTGCCCTTGGCTCTCAAGGTCCTGCTGATGGGCATGTTTAGTTACACGTGGGTTGGGGACAGGGGAGCAGGGCACAGCCTAGGGAAGACTTAACCCTTCCTTTGGCCAAACCAACAACATGAGACCTTTAAATAAAGAGTGAACTAAGTGAAGAAGTTAAGGGAAAATTAGAACAAGAAGCATTGGAAAGATTTTGCCTTTAACATTTCCCAACTTTTTCTTTGTCAAGGAAAATTAACTAATAAGCAGTATTGAGCATTGGTCATTTGTGGCTTGTAAATACTTTCTGAGATTTTGTAGCACTCACTGTGGCCCAGCTGTAGGTTTGAACGTGCCCTCAGACCTCATTTAGTTTTCTCTTTGCTGGAGTGTTTGTCTCCTCTGTTATTTCCTGGATCCTGAGAAACCTCTAGAAAAAAGGAGATTCTTTTGTTAGATGCAAATCTTGACGCTTTTCCCCTTCAGTACTGTTGGATAGAAAAGAGGATGCTCTTCTGCCTTGACCTAAAACACAGGCACTGACTGCTCACTACGTCCATCACCCAAAGCAGAAGCCACAAGAGCCCGCACAGACGTGGGAGTGAAATCTGCCCGGCCATTATCACGGCCCTTTGGACCTCTTCTTCCTCCCGCGCATGTGAACAGATTTGGAGACAGTCTATGAGCATCTTTTTTCCTGTTTTTGTCAAGAATTCTCTGTTTTCTACTGAATCTTCAAGCACAGCTTGTGTCTTATTTATTGTTGAATATATCAAGGATGGTGTTTTCCTGCTTCTGAAGATCTTAGAAAATAGATCATATTCCTATTTTTCTGAGAATTTAGTTCTTCCTATAAGTAGGGATATGAAAATCACCTTCTAAATCTATGGTCCTTGCATTTTTCTTCCCTCTTAACATTACCTGGAAGCCAACAGGACCGATGTGCATCAGGGCAGAAGTAAGAGGTGAAAGGTGAAGTGGAGACGTTGTATGCTTGGCAAGTGTTTCAGTCTCTGAGTCCAGGGAATTGCTACGCTAATCTAAAATCAACAGAAGAAGCAATCCAGGGCCAATTATATGGCAGGAACCAGGGTCATGGGTTACAAATGGATTTGGGAGTGAAATTATGAGCCTGCATAAAGCTTTTACAGGGCTTGATTCCAGGAAACAAGGCAAATACAGTTCCAAGGTAGCTGATTTAAGGCTGGAGCTTTCATTTAAAATCCTTTTGTTCTCCCTAAGTGGTTGGGACATAGTCTAGTTTGTTTATTTTCTGCTCAGCCTCCCTCTTTCCCACCTGGAGGGAACCCCCCCTGGTGTGTAGGGCTGGGGAGGCCCAGCACTGTTCACATTGCATTAAGCGTGACATCTTCTTCCTGCCCCAGACATCCAGGTAGGGGGCAGGACCCAGGCTCAGCCAGTCAGATCCTCTCCTCTGGGACTTTGAATATCAAGAGAGTGAAGCAAAGATTCAAGAACACTTCAGAAGCCACTGGTGATGACAGAGTCCTCCTGTGGTCAGCAAGGGGGTACGACCAGCAGGAGCAGACTGTCCTGTGACATGCCCCCCGCTGTGGTTCTTGTTGCAGTTCTTTCTTGATTGACAGCACATTTCCTGAGCCTGCTTCTCTAGCCATCTCATCATTCCTGTGAACTAGCCAACACCCTTCCCGTGCGTCCTAGCTCAGGTGAAGGTAGCCAGGGCTACTCCTGTTGCCTGACTGGGCCACCTGGTGTTTTCTGTCCTCAAATCAAAAAAGGTGTTTCCAGTGCTGCTCACTGGTCTCTATTTAGAATGGTCTGGAAGCAAGCATGGTATGCCGCTTCACATTAGAGCAGCTGGACTTAGAGATTTTAAGACAGATCTAGAGTCAAGGGTTTGGGCATGTTCCCAAAGTGGACACAACTAACTTAATGTAGAGAATAATAGGGTGGGAGGGGTCATCCCATTTAAAACAAAATATTTTAGAATGAACCCCTTACTAATCTAAGTCTTACTTACTCAGTTGTTTAATTTTTTTAAAAGTCTTGTCAATAACATTTAAAATTAATCAGGGGAAAAATAAAATAGAAGTGCTGAGACATGATCAGCTGCCGAAGAGAAGGGTTAATTGGATTTGTATTTGGTGTCACTATCTTCTGTGATTCCTCAAAGTTTCCTAAAAGATGCAATTTCATCTCTAAGCTATTCTGGGTGAATAATATCACCCCCTTACTTCCCACCCTAACTTTTTAGAGTCAGGAATGGGGAGTGTTTCTTGTTTACATTCTGAGAACCACGTCAGCAATTCTACTAATTAATGTGGGACTTCTACTCCAGCTGGAGCCAAATATTTGTGCTTCAAATGAAATAGCATATAACTCACAGTCAAGCTTCTTATTGAGTCCCATGTTCCAGGTGCTTCTTTGAATGAAATCCACTTACTATAGATTTTCCAATCTTGGGTAGCAAGGTGGCTTAGGTGAAGTATCTCTGCTGGCATGAGTCTTGTAATTCACTGATACATTTGAAATAAACATATGCAAAATGTTTTTATTCATTGTAGATGCTCATTCCGAGAAGCCGATAATCCACATTTTTGGGAATTTACAGATCTGGTTCATTTCACACATGTAAAAGCTGGATCCTGGAAAAATTGATGAACCACCAGTAGAGGGAAGGTCATGTCTTCATAAACCCATAATCACTGTTGACTTCAAGTCACAGAAACTGATTCAAATGAACTTGAACAATGGGATTTATTGTTGCCCCGAACAAACCCAAAGGCAGGTTTGTTCTAGGACTGGTTAATCCAGGGGCTTGGTGACATCATGCAAGACCCAGATTCTATCAGTCTCTTCTCTATGTCACCCTATGTGTACTGGCTCCTCCCGTTATGGTCCCAAAACAGCCAGGACACTTCCAAGCATCAGATCATAGCAAGATTTCCAGAGTCAGAGGAAAGGAATGGTTTATTCTTGCCCATCACTTCTTAATAGCAAGAGGTTTTTTTCCCCAGAACTATGCCCCTACCCCAGCAGATTTCATCTCATGTCTCATTGGCTAGAAGTGAATCAAGAACACTGCCTCAGGGCTTAACCCAGGGTGCCCTTTCCATGGCACATGGTCATTGGGACCAAATCTGGGCTTTCCCAAGGAAGGAAGGGATAGATTTGGACAGGGAACCAGCAGTGTATATCATGCCAACTGATCCACATGAGCTAATAAGTGGCTTGAAGATGTGTTTTCTGGAGTTTAATTAGAGGGAAATATATGATGTTAAATATATTCTGTTAACTGCTAATGTTTCATTTGAACTTTCATCAGGTTTTGGAAGAAACAAAATATTTTAGAATGAGCTCCTTACTGATGTAAGTCTTAATACCATTTTTCACTTATTTCAGAGATATGTATCTTAGGTATCACGGAGATGTTAAATGATTTAGAGGCTAGGACTTCTTGAGAATTGTCCTGAATTTGCAAATGTCTTCCTTAGCCCCTCTTCAGACTCATCCAACAGTCACGGGCTCCATATCTTGGTCCTTTGCTCTTTGCTTCTCTCTGTACCCACATTGTCCCTGGACAGGGCCTCTGCTTGGGTTATGTTCCTATCACAACCATGTGAATTACACTTTGGTTCTGGCTGTCTTCCAGGTGCTAATCTCACATTTCCATATGATTGTTGGATATTCCAATTGGATATAACTCTAGTAACTCCAACTCAGCACACCTGAAGCCATCATACCTTCCCTCATCATCTCCAATTTTATTAGTATTATTTAATCCAGGCCAACCAATTCAAATTCCATCTTCCCTGGAAGCACTTTCTGATTATTGTTCATCCAATAAAACAATATGCATCAAATGCCTGCCGTGGGACTTGACCAGAGGATGCTGTGGTGAGCAAGCAGTCGAGTTCTAGCTGCCACGGAAAGTATGTTCCTGTGGGGTGATATATCAGCTAATGAGTGACCAACCATCTCAGCTGAAGCTGATCTTGTGTCTCTGATCTTTGAAAACTCCCATGCCTATATAATAAAGATACAGCAGTAACACAGACTTACCTTGAAAATAGTTTGCTACAGGTGAGTGGGGCACTGGTCTAAATGAATAGCACTTACTAACTCAGTTAATCTTCACAACCCTGTGAGTTAGCACTCTTTCCTCTACCCTTTTTACAGAAGAGGGAACTAAGACACAGAGAGGTTAAGGAACTCACCCAAACTTATAAAGCTAGTAACTGATGGGTTGTTTCCTTAAAGCCAGGAAAGTAAAATTATAACAAATTATGTTTGGAGTAAAAATAAAATATTTAAACTTAAAATAACATAAATTTTAATATAACTACTTTTCAATTTTCAATATTTTCTCAACAGCATTAATATCCTGTAAAAAATTTACTGTTAAAAAATACACTGAGTCACCTATAAAGGAAAACCCATCAGGCTAACATCAGACTTCTCGACAGAAACCCTACAGGTCAGAAGAGAATGGCATGATATACTTAATGCAATGAAACAGAAGGGCCTTGAACCAAGGATACTGTATCCAGCACGACTATCATTTAAATATGATGGCGGGATTAAACAATTCCCAGACAAGCAAAAGCTGAGGGAATTTGCTTCCCACAAACCACCTCTACAGGGCATCCTACAGGGACTGCTCTAGATGGCAGCACCCCTAAAAAGAGCACAGAACAAAACATACAACATATGAAGAATGGAGGAGGAATAAGAAGGGAGAGAAGAAAAGAATCTCCAGACAGTGTATATAACAGCTCAATAAGCGAGCTAAGTTAGGCAGTAAGATACTAAAGAAGCTAACCTTGAACCTTTGGTAACCACGAATCTAAAGCCTGCAATGGCAATAAGTACATATCTCTCAATAGTCACCCTAAATGTAAATGGACTTAATGCACCAATCAAAAGACATAGAGTAATAGAATGGATAAAAAAGCAAGACCCATCTATATGCTGCTTACAAGAAACTCACCTTAAACCCAAAGATAAGCATAGACTAAAAGTCAAGGGATGGAAAAACATATTTCAGGCAAATAACAGTGAGAAGAAAGCAGGGGTTGCAGTACTAATATCAGACAAAATAGACTTCAAAACAAAGAAAGTAACAAGAGATAAAGAAGGACACTACATAATGATAAAGGGCTCAGTCCAACAAGAGGATATAACAATTCTAAATATATATGCACCCAATACAGGAGCACCAGCATATGTGAAGCAAATACTAACAGAACTAAAGAGGGAAATAGACTGCAATGTATTCATTCTAGGAGACTTCAACACACCACTCACCCCAAAGGATAGATCCACCGGGCAGAAAATAAGTAAGGACACACAGGCACTGAACAACACACTAGAACAGATGGACCTAATAGACATCTATAGAACTCTACATCCAAAAGCAACAGGATATACATTCTTCTCAAGTGCACAGGGAACATTCTCCAGAATAGACCACATACTAGCTCACAAAAAGAGCCTCAGTAAATTCCAAAATATTGAAATTCTACCAACCAATTTTTCAGACCACAAAGACATAAAACTAGAAATAAATTCTACAAAGAAAACAAAAAGGCTCACAAACACATGGAGGCTTAACAACATGCTACTAAATAATCAATGGATCAATGAACAAATCAAAATAGAGATCAAGGAATATATAGAAACAAATGACAGCAACAACACTAAGCCCCAACTTCTGTGGGATGCAGCGAAAGCAGTCTTAAGAGGAAAGTATATAGCAATCCAGGCACACTTGAAGAAGGAAGAACAATCCCAAATGAATAGTCTAACATCACAATTATCAAAACTGGAAAAAGAAGAACAAATGAGGCCTAAAGTCAGCAGAAGGAGGGACATAATAAAGATCAGAGAAGAAATAAACAAAATTGAGAAGAATAAAACAATAGCAAAAATCAACGAAACCAAGAGCTGATTCTTTGAGAAAATAAACAAAATAGATAAGCCTCTAGCCCAACTTATTAAGAGAAAAAGAGAATCAACACAAATCAACATAATCAGAAATGAGAATGGAAAAATCACAACAGACTCCACAGAAATACAAAGAATTATTAAAGACTACTATGAAAACCTATATGCCAACAAGCTGGAAAACCTAGAAGAAATGGACAACTTCCTAGAAAAATACAACCTCCCAAGACTGACCAAGGAAGAAACACAAAAGTTAAACAAACCAATTACGAGCAAAGAAATTGAAACAGTAATCAAAAAACTACCCAAGAACAAAACCCCGGGGCCGGATGGATTTACCTTGGAATTTTATCAGACACACAGAGAAGACATAATACCCATTCTCCTTAAAGTGTTCCACAAAATAGAAGAAGAGGGAATACTCCCAAACTCATTCTATGAAGCCAACATCACCCTAATACCAAAACCAGGCAAAGACCCCACCAAAAAAGAAAATTACAGACCAATATCCCTGATGAATGTAGATGCAAAAATACTCAATAAAATATTAGCAAACAGAATTCAACAGTATATCAAAAGGATCATACACCATGACCAAGTGGGGTTCATCCCAGGGATGCAAGGATGGTACAACATTCGAAAATCCATCAACATCATCCACCACATCAACAAAAAGAAAGACAAAAACCACATGATCATCTCCATAGATGCTGAAAAAGCATTTGACAAAATTCAACATCCATTCATGATAAAAACTCTCAGCAAAATGGGAATAGAGGGCAAGTACCTCAACATAATAAAGGCCATATATGATAAACCCACAGCCAGCATTATACTGAACAGCGAGAAGCTGAAAGCATTTCCTCTGAGATCGGGAACCAGACAGGGATGCCCACTCTCCCCACTGTTATTTAACATAGTACTGGAGGTCCTAGCCATGGCAATCAGACAAAACAAAGAAATACAAGGAATCCAGATTGGTAAAGAAGAAGTTAAACTGTCACTATTTGCAGATGATATGATACTGTACATAAAAAACCCTAAAGACTCCACTCCAAAACTACTAGAACTGATATCGGAATACAGCAAAGTTGCAGGATACAAAATTAACACACAGAAATCTGTAGCTTTCCTATACACTAACAATGAATCAATAGAAAGAGAAATCAGGAAAACAATTCCCTTCACCATTGCATCAAAAAGAATAAAATACCTAGGAATAAACCTAACCAAAGAAGTGAAAGACCTATACTCTGAAAACTACAAGTCACTCTTAAGAGAAATTAAAGGGGACACTAATAAATGGAAACTCATCCCATACTCATGGCTAGGAAGAATTAATATCGTCAAAATGGCCATCCTGCCCAAAGCAATATACAGATTTGATGCAGTCCCTCTCAAATTACCAGCAACATTCTTCAATGAATTGGAACAAATAATTCAAAAATTCATATGGAAACACCAAAGACCCCGAATAGCCAAAGCAATCCTGAAAAAGAAGAATAAAGTAGGGGGGATCTCACTCCCCAACTTCAAGCTCTACTACAAAGCCATAGTAATCAAGACAATTTGGTACTGGCACAAGAACAGAGCCACAGACCAGTGGAACAGATTAGAGACTCCAGACATTAACCCAAACATATATGGTCAATTAATATTTGATAAAGGAGCCATGGACAAACAATGGCAAAAAGACAGTCTCTTCAACAGATGGTGCTGGCAAAACTGGACAGCTACATGTAGGAGAATGAAACTGGACCATTGTCTAACCCCATATACAAAGGTAAACTCAAAATGGATCAAAGACCTGAATGTAAGTCATGAAACCATTAAACTCTTGGAAAAAAACATAGGCAAAAACCTCTTAGACATAAACATGAGTGACCTCTTCTTGAACATATCTCCCCGGGCAAGGAAAACAACAGCAAAAATGAGCAAGTGGGACTACATTAAGCTGAAAAGCTTCTGTACAGCGAAAGACACCATCAATAGAACAAAAAGGAACCCTATAGTATGGGAGAATATATTTGAAAATGACACATCCGATAAAGGCTTGACATCCAGAATAAATAAAGAGCTCACACGCCTCAACAAACAAAAAACAAATAACCCAATTAAAAAATGGGCAGAGGAACTGAACAGACAGTTCTCTAAAAAAGAAATACAGATGGCCAACAGACACATGAAAAGATGCTCCACATCGCTAATTATCAGAGAAATGCAAATTAAAACTACAATGAGGTATCACCTCACACCAGTAAGGATAGCTGCCATCCAAAAGACAAACAACAACAAATGTTGGCGAGGCTGTGGAGAAAGGGGAACCCTCCTACACTGCTGGTGGGAATGTAAATTAGTTCAACCATTGTGGAAAGCAGTATGGAGGTTCATCAAAATGCTCAAAACAGACCTACCATTTGACCCAGGAATTCCACTCCTAGGAATTTACCCTAAGAACGCAGCAATGAAGTTTGAGAAAGACAGATGCACCCCTATGTTTATCGCAGCACTATTTACAATAGCCAAAAATTGGAAGCAACCTAAATGTCCATCGGCAGATGAATGGATAAAGAAGATGTGGTACATATACACAATGGAATACTACTCAGCCATAAGAAGTGGAAAAATCCAACCATTTGCAGCAACATGGATGGAGCTGGAGAGTATTATGCTCAGTGAAATAAGCCAAGTGGAGAAAGAGAAATACCAAATGATTTCACTCATCTGAGGAGTATAGGAACAAAGGAAAAACTGAAGGAACAAAACAGCAGCAGAATTACAGAACCCAAAAATGGACTAACAGGTACCAAAGGGAAAGGAACTGGGGAGGATGGGTGGGCAGGGAGGGATAAGGGGGGGGGAAGGAGAAGGGGGGTATTAAGATTAGCATGCATGGGGGGGAGGGAGAAAGGGGAGGGTGGGCTGCACAACACAGAGAGGACAAGTAGTGACTCTACAACATTTTGCTAAGCTGATGGACAGTAACCGTAATGTGGTTGTTAGGGGGGACCTGATATAGGGGAGAGCATAGTAAACATAGTATTCTTCATGTAAGTGTAGATTAAAAATTAAAAAAAAAAAAAGAAAGAAAGAAAGAAAGAAAGAAAAGGGGGATTACTCCTTGATAGGATAAAACTGTTGGTAAATCAAAGATCAACGCATGCTTTAAATATCCTTAATGTTGATCACTTAAAGGGTGTCAGATGATCAGCTATGGAGGTACTCTTTTCTGATAATATTCCTTTCTCTTAATAAAAAAAAAAAAGCAGTTACTGTGTGCTGACCTCCAATGAGTTCTGCACAGTGGTATAGAGGGCATGTCAAAGTGTGGGCAAAGGGTCTGTTCGTTTCTATGCAGAAGATCAAGGCCTAGCTTGGATACCCAGAAAATAAACTAAGATACGATATGAGGAGGAGCTTCCGGCATCAGCACTCTCTGGAGGACTTGTGCCGGGGTATGATCATCAACAAGCCTCCACAGGGATCCGGACGATGCTGCGGTTGTGGCTGCATCCACCCCACCATCTCCTGGACTTGCCATAGGAATGAGGAGGGAGATGTCTAGGCTGGCATGTGCATACAGTGAGACAACGAATTTGACCGGATCTGTACTGTAGGAACTCAACCAGGAGTTGGGAGGGGTGCAAGTTGTAGCACTCCAAAATCTCATGACTATAGACTATCTATGGTTAAAAGAACATATGGGATGTGAACAGATCCCAGAAATGGGCTGCTTTAATTTGTCTGATTTCTCTCAGACTGTTCAAGTACAGTTGGACAATATCCATCATATCATAGACAAATTTTCACAAATGCCTAGGGTGCCTAAATGGTTTTCTTGGCTTCACTGGAGATGGATGGTAATTATAGATTTGCTTTGTTTATGTCACCGTATTCCTATTATGTTAATATGTGTGTGCAAATTAGTTAGTAGTTTAAAACCTATACATACTTAAGGTACTCTACAAGAAGATATGTCAAAGAAATAATCAATCCTCCCATGTTTCCTTCCATATGCTACATCTATAGCTTTTCTTCTTCCTTCCTAATTACAACCCTTAAATAGAATTCGTGCCTCATATCGAATTTACCGAGTATCATAATTCCTCCAGGTGGTAAAGATACCTCGAGACAAGTGCTGGGCATAGAAGCCACAGGGCATAAATCTGCAAAGAAGTAAAAAGCTAACCTTTGCAAACAATATGGCTTCTCTCTCACTTACCAACTTTACATCTCCCTGTATGGCCCCGGAAGATGACTGGTTAGCCAGAGACGGGTAAGATTCCTCAAGGGAGGAACAACCTAAGACAGGCACAGTCACAGGGGGGCCATCAGGTGAGAATTTGGGGATCAACAGAGGTGAGGCTCAGAACCTCACCCCCTCTGCTTTGAGAGAAATCTTCTGCATCCGTGAATGTTTTGCTACCCTTGTCTAGCCTGGATTAATACTTAGTCCATAGGCACACACCTGATCATCTGATCATCTACATTTGCCCTCTTACAGCACTAAACTATGTTTTCTACCTTTATCTTGCATCTACCTACCACTTCAGCATTTTATTAAAAATAAAAATAATAATAATAATAGAGGGAGAAATGTGGGATCAACATACAAATCAAGTACAAAAATCAAACAAATATTCATATTTGACCTGATTGTTTATAGGTCATAATGCATGATCAAAACCGAAAGTTTCTGTGATGAATGCCCTTGTACTGTTCACCATGTAAGAACTTATTCACTATGTAAGAATTCGTTCACCATGTAAGAACTTGTTCGTTATGCTTCAGAAGATTGGAGACTGATGAGAATTAGGCTTGAGATGGATTAATGATTGTACATTGAGCATTGACCCCCCTATACTGAATTTTATTGTTGTTAACAACCATTTGATCAATAAATATGAGAGATGCCCTCTCAAAAAAACAAAAAAACTGAGTAAGAACGGCATACGTGTTATGCAAGTGCAGTTAATAAATGACCCCTAGCCCAGGCCCTTCCTCCTGATTTACGGCCACCGATTTCTTTTATAAAGAAATCAGGGGCTGCCTCTGGTGCTTGGCATGAGGTTCACCACTGGGGAGACTGGAAGGCCCAGACTCTGGCCCCCTCTAAGGCCCTGTGATAACTGCTGCCCCAGAGACATGTGACCTCAGGGCTCGTGTGATGACTCCTGCCTTGGGGAGAGGGGTGCTTAAATTCTAAACCAGAATTAAGCTCTGTAAAGGGCATGGATTGAGTCTGTTTTGTTTACTGCTGTACCCCTGCCTCCTGGAAGAGTACTGGCCATATAATAAAGACTTAAGAAATATTAAAAAAAAAAAAAAACACTGAAACATGTATATAGGGGCACATTTTTTTTCTTTTGCCTTGGGCTCCAGTATGTTTTGGCACAGTGTTTTTGAAACCTGTATGTATTTAAACTTTTGCTATTTTGTGCATGACGAATTTTTGCATTCATTTTGATTTTTTTAAAAGGTATTGTATTTAAAAATTTACCTTGATTACTAGGTTTTTTTGGTATCCTCTTAAATTTTGTGCTCAAGGTGAGTGCCTTACTCTAACCCTGGTTTTGAGTGGTAGGGTTGGGATTCAAACTGAGGCAAAATGCCTTCAGGTCTGTCCTCTTGACCATTATACTACTCATGTACCAGGATTGTTGATTTTTATATCTATATCTACTTATCACTGCTCTTTCCAATTAAACTAAAAATGCATTAGATGTAGACCATTTATTACACTGTATTCTTGTATTCCCAAAGCATCTAGCATGGTATCTTGTACATAAGGGTGCTTGATAAAGGTTGACTGAAAGGGAACCAGAAAAGGCTTTTCTATGGTGTTAAAACTTGCCATCATCACCTTCTTTTACCACAACTAGTAGTTTTGCTTTCTTTATTGAAATTTTTCTTTTACATGCTGCATTTTAATTTTATAAAAATAATTAACTGAATAATCTAAATCATATAAATGATGAATGGAGACATATTAATAAAATAATATTGTTCTAATGTGTAATTCAACCTTGTGTTTTCTTCTTAATGCTTTTTTTGGGGGAGGGGAAATATATGGCCTTTGGGAAGAAATCCTAGCAGTTTTGTAAGTGAACAGCTCAACGTAGTAAAGAGAAGGTAGAGTGTTCATTGACATAATTATCAGCTCTTTGGTTACAGTATGGTAGGTTTCTGAAGTACAGCAGTTCTGTAATGTGTGCTTCCCTACAAGTCCTGAGCTCTGCGCATCACCTCCTACGCCCTGCTGTGAGATCCTCTTCGCTGGGTTGTGGGAGTACCCAGCTCGGTGCAGATGCCGCGTCTAGTTGGTTATGTTTTCTCCAGCACTACTTCTGGGAATGACAGGAGGGGGTGAGTATTTTCTCTCCTGCCACTGAACTACTAGACATGTGGCTTTTTATGGAAGTGGGGTCAATGATGAATGCAGCAGTTTCTTTGGCCTACATCTCTCCTGCCAGTCCACTCTTGGGCTAGACTGAAAAATACACAAGCCACTTTGATTTTTTGGTCTGTATGTTAAAATCCGCTATGCAGGTTTTAATGTCTCTTGAATTTTATTTTTGAGCATTCTATTTTTATTAGTTTATTTACTAATTTTTAAAAAGAGCCTTGAAGAACATGGCCAGGCACCCTGTCACCTGACTGAAATTTGGGCATCTTATGGATACTCCCTATGCTCCTGGGATCTGCAGGGAATAAAGTGCTGCAACTAAGCCTAGCTTGGAAGTCTTATGACGCAGTATGAAGCATTGTGTAACCATCAAGACTCTGCAGCTACTAAAAATTTCCTGTGGTTTGTCTATGAAGAACTGAGGTATGAGGAACATTGGACAGAATTGTTAGTTTGCTCTAAAGACAGTTTTGCTGAACATCACCCTTCCCATCAGATCTGTGCCCTGAAAATCCTGCTCTATCCCTGAGGTAAACACGACCTCATATATTGTGGAGGAAGAAATACTCCTGGAGAGTATGTTATTTTCTCAGTGCCGCTGTTAGCTACTCTGGTGCCACATCCATATTCATCACCTGGACCACTGTAGGTAGTAATGGGGTGGCAAAAACCTTAAAACTAACCAAGACTCAAATCCATTGTAACTTCTATTTTAATAATCCAAGCAGAGAAAATAGTTTAGTAGGTCATCTGAGTTAGAATAAACTGGCAGGAACAGTCTCCAGAAATGTAAAGGAGAGCAGCAAGAAGAGTCGGTACAAAGTGAGAAAAAACATTGCAGTGGGTGGCAGGTCCCATTTCTGAAGTCCTGGTGCTGTGTATTACCTCCCTGAGTTCTCAGGGAAGACAGGAGCATTTTGACAATAAGGCTGCCAGGACTTCATCTGACGCAAGCTAGATGCAGGCGAGGGCACAGCAGAAGTTAACGGGCACCCTTTCCAGCCCTTTCGCATCCAGGCTAGCTCCATGTACAATGACAGAGAGCTTGAAATTTGGAGACAAGGGCTTAAAGTTGATGTCTAGCCTTAGAGTTAGATGCCAGATGGTTAATAAAGTAACAAATGGGGAGGTCTGGAAGGATGTGACTCAAGAAACACGAACTGAGAGCCTATTATGGTGCCAGGTGCTGGCCCTGTGGCTGGAGACACAGACATGATTAGAGATAATGCTGCCTTCACGGAGGGCAAATTATGATCTGTCCAGGATCATGTGTCTTCCATTCCAGCCCATTACAGGTTTCCAAGACTGAATGGTGTTAGATAAATTTCAAGGATACTTTCAGAACCACATGCTAGTATGTATGGAAATTATTAACTAGGAAAGTCTGAAGTGAAAGGACTTCCCTTCCCTCCCCTACTTCAGTGGTATTGCCCACACTTCCAAATACTTTGAGTTACACATCTTCTATGCAGTGTTTCTCCAATATCTGCCTCACCTTTTCTCCTGCTGGGCTCTGCTCTACCACATACTTGCCTCCTCTGAGAGCTAATTATGAGCCTCTGTTTTAGTGCTTACTTACAAAGAAAGCTTTTGTCAAAAGCAGTACATACCTGTATAGAAATTTCAAAGAGTATAATTCCAGAACAGTGATGAAGCAATATTCTCAGGTATGTTCGCCAATCCAAGTGATGGTTCAGAGAAGTTAGAATAGGTCTAGTTAGGTTGGTGCTGGGCAAGCAGATGCCTAATGAGTATTTATTGATAATAAACATCATGATAATGATGAAATGACCTAGTGCAAGTTTATCTGGGACATTTTCTATTTATATAAAGAGGCAGAAGAACCTCTATGTTCATCAAGTTCCGAGCTGGAGCTACAACAGTCCTGTAGGTAAGTTTACACCTCTGCAGGCCCATAAGGTGTTTCACTTGTCTTTCTCTTGAGAAATAATATTTTTGATGAAACAATCGCTTAGACTATTTGAGCTTTGTGTCTTAAGTTTTGGATTTTTAATCATGTCCATTCTTGCTAATGTTACAGTCTTAGTGTCTGGTTTGCCAGGATACTATTATCATTTCTCTGTTCCATTTCAGAGGTGTAATATGGAAGTGGAGGTAAAGTAGAAATAGAAACAGTGTAAGTGTTTATTCACTTATATCTTGGATTTTGAAGAAGAAACTCAGAACTTCCAAAATGTCTTTTACCATCTATTCAAGGTCTAGAGCTCTACTGAAATGTTTTGCCCCTTAATGCAAAACAAACAAACCTCATGTACAGAGCTTCTATGCATTTTTGAGTTAATAGATGGAATTACCTGTGGGACTAAGAAGCTTCAAGCCTTACTGCAAATCCCTAGTTTCTGTGGGATTATATAAAACCTTATGTTGCTGAAAACCCTCTTACTGTCTGTCTTCCTTCCATCTTGAAGTAGGGTTGGGCATTTTATCAATTGACAGCAGGGGAATGTTTTACCTGCTTGACTTGCTCTTACTATTTTATTTGGGTTTCAGTCAAATGTTTCTACACTCTGCCAGGTGTGGGAGGCTGTGACTCACCAGAAGAGAGGATATCATTCTAAATGTGTGTCCAGGGTGTTGCAGGATGATTGAGGAACTTCTCATTTGGGCTTGGTGCCATTTTCTCCTTCCCTTGTTCTCTTTTGGATATTTACTTGGCCACTTGCTCCCAAGGAGAACCAGTCAGTTGAGTATTCAAATATTAAATTAATTCCTCTTTGCACAAGTGGCCAAGCAAGTTTTTACTGGAAACATAGACTAGAGCCTGCAGGAAAATGGGGGTGGGGAGAAGAGAGACTAAGTTTAAAAGGCAAAGGAAAATTGCTTTTCTCTTTAATTGTAAGTTTTATAACACTTTTCCATAGTCCGTGATCTTTGTGCATAAATAGATTAAGAACATATTTTAGTGAGAATAGCCTCATATTAATCAATTTGTGCTCAGAATTTTCCTCCTTCCTGTTGCAGCACCATCTACATGGCCCTTTAGACCTCAGAGAGGGACCTGATCCCTGACCATCAGACTCACAAGTCACATTTTGCACATAACACCTCCTCCCTTCACCCTCTTTCAGAGCCTGCCTAGAACTATAGTGTCTACAGACCTCATTTGACTGTAGGGAAAAGCTAGCTGAATGGAAACAGCTGTAGTCAGGTGAAGGCTTGCACACCAGGGCACCCTGGTTCCTCCTGAGGCTATCAATGTTCACAACCTCAGAGGCTGCTGGCTCACCCCCATGTCCTTCAGTTTCCTTCTTGAAGGCACTTCTGGGGCCGGGTGGCTTGGATATATTTTTTTACTGAAAGCTTTCTCTCTCTTTTAAAAAACTTAATGTCATTTGTTTATCAAGAGTTATACTCAAGGGTGTTCAAATCAGATATTTTGGGCAGTTAGTCCTAAACCCAAGTCTATATCAGAATCATGGGAGGGAGGCAGAGAAGTTAGAAATACTTAGAAATACTTAGAAATATTCATTCCAACACTGATGGCTTTACTGGTGCATTCTACCAAAAATTTAAAGAATAATTAACACCAATCCTTCTAAAATTCTCCCCAACAACTGAAGATGAGGGAACACTTCCTAATTCATTCTTTAGGTCAGCATGACTCTGATACCAAAGCCATAAAGAGATACTATATGAAAATTATAGAACAAAGGCCATTATGAATATAGTTTTAAAATCCTCAACAGAATATTAGTAAATCAGATTTAGCAACAAATTATAAGGATTATATACTATAAGCAAATGGGATTTAGTCCCAGAATGCAAGGATAGCTCAACATATGAAAATCAAACAATGTAATATATACCACATTAATAAAATGAGAAATACATGATCATCTTAATTGATGCAGAAAAAACATTTGACAAAATTTAACACTCAAGAAACAAGGAAAAGAAGGAAACTTCCTCAACATAATGACCACATATAAAAAAACTATAGCTAACATTGCATTCAGTGGTAAAAGAGTGAAAGCTTTTCACCTAAGGTCAGTAACAAAACAAGGATGCCCATTTCTATTCATCGTAATATTGGGAATTCTAGCCAGCGTGATTAGGCCATAGGAAGAAATCAAACACATCCTAATTGGAGAGGAAGAAATAAAAATATCTCTGTTCACAAATAACATTATCTTATATGTAGGAAATACTAAGGACTACACACACACACACAAAGACACACAAACAACTAGAGCTGTTAAACAAAGCCAGTGGTTGCAGGATACAAAATAATACACAAAATCAGTTGCATTCCTATGCACAAGCAATGAAAAATCTGAAATGGAAATTCAAGAAAATAATTTCATTTACTGTGGTATCAAAAAGAATAAAATGCTTAAAAATAGATTTTTAACCAAGGAGGCTAAAGACTTATACATTGAAAATTACAAAACATTGCTGAAATAAACTAAAGAAGACATAAATAAATGGGAAGATATCCTGTGTTCATGTATTGGGAGACTTAATATTATTAAGATGAAAATAATACCCAAATTGCTCTACATATTTCTATCAAAATCCCAACAGTATTTTTTTAGAATAGAAAAATATTATAAAATTCATATGAAATTTCAAAGAACCCTGAATAGCCAAAATAATCTTGGCAAAAGAACAAAATTGGAGGTCTCATACCTTCCAATTTCAAAACTTAGTATAGTAATCAAAGCAGCATGGTACTGGCATAAGGACAGGAATATAGACCAATAAAATAGAATGGAGAGCCCAGAAAGAAGCCCTCACATATATGATGAAAAGATTTTTGACAAGGTTGACAAGACCATTCAAGGGGAAAAGGACAATCTCTTCAACAAGTGATGCTGGGAAAACTGGATGTCCACATGCAAAAGAATGAAATCGGACTCTTCCCTTTTACCATATGTAAAAATTAACTCAAAATGGATCAAAGACCTAAATTTAAGAGTGACATTATAAAACTCTTAGAAGAAAGCAGGACAAAATCTTCAGCATATTGGATTTGGCAATAATTTTTGGATATGACACCAAAAGCACAAACAAGAAAAGAAAAAGAACAGACTAATCAGACTTCTGCAAAATTAAAAGCTTTAGTGCATTGAAAGACACTATCAAGAGAGTAAAAAGACAAGCCACATAATGGGAGAAAATACTTGCAAATCATATATCTAGTAAGGGATTAATAGCCAGAATATATTAAAAACACCTATAACTCAATAATTTAAAAAAACAGCCCAATTAAAAAATGATAAAAGATAAAAATAAACATTTCTCTAAAGAAGATGTACATATGGCCTATAAGCACATGAAACATCATTAGTCACTTGGGAAAAGCAAATCAAAACCGGAATGAAATCACTGGTTCATACTCCTTAGAATGGCTATTACAACAAAAACAACAAAACAAATCAAAACAAAACCAGAAAACAAATGTTGGTGAAGATGCAGAGAAATTGGAAGTCTTGTGCCTTGCTGGTGGGAATGTAAAATGGCGCAACTGTTGAGGAAAACAGTTTGCTATTTAAAATTACCATACAATCCAGCAATTCTACCCAAAAGAATTGAAAGCAGAAAGTGAACACTGTACACCAGTGTTCATAGCAGCATTATTCACAATAGCCAAAAGGTAGGAACAACCCAACTGTTCACCAACAGATGAATGAATAAAATGTATACATACAGTGGAGTATTACTTAGCTATAAAAAGGAATGAAACTCTAGTATGTGTTATGACATGGACGAATCTTGAAAACATTGTGAAATAAGTCAAACACAAAAGGACAAATATTGTGTAATTCCATTTTTATGAAGTACTTAGCAGTATAGAGGTTACAAGAGATGGGGAGAGAGGATCTGGGGAGTTATTGTTAAACAGGTGCAGAATTTCTGTTCGGGATGATGAAAAGTTCTGGAAATGGATAGTGGCGATGATGGTGCAATATTGTGAATGTATTTAATGCTACTGAGTTGTACACTTAAAAATGGTTAAAATGGTAAATTCATATTATGTCTATTTTACCACAGTAAAAAAAAGAATATTTTTTTAAATAGACATATGAGTTCCCTACTCTTAAGTTAAGAGGTTGATGCAGTAAATACGGGCTGGAAATCTCAAATCTGTATTTTTTGAAAAAGTCTTCCTGTATTTCTCAGGCATAACCAGGTTTGGAAACTTACGATTTAATGTCTGCCAGTTCTTTCCAAGGGGACTGGTGCCAGTCTGTGAGGAAATGTTCATCAGTGAAATACATGCATATTTTTTGTAGATGTAAGTGTATTAAATTTAAGGTGCTTTTTTTCAAATCTGAGAATGTCCTGACCACATTGTTTTGGTTAAGGTGCCCACCATCTATGAAGTCATGGTGACAATCACTTCACCATCAGGTTGTTTTTTAAATGTCCATCCTTGGCAAAATAAAAACGAGCAATCCTATGTTGGTCTCCCAAAATTTTTGTGAAATTTTAATGGCTCATTAAATTCCCAAGTCTGGGAACCTTTGCTCCAGATGCCAACTATTTGAAAATATATTAACAGAAATTGCTCCTGCTATTTATTTTATTTATAGAGTAAGACACTGAAAGGATCTATACATTTTTTCTGTTGTTCATAGGATCCTTGAGGAAGGAACCATAGGAGCGTGAAGAAGTTGTCTTGTCCTGGGTGGTGCCTCAAAGGCCTTTCTCACCTGCCTGAGTTCAGGGCTCCGGTAGGCTAAGGGCTGAGCAACAGCCATTTCTAGGGGATGCCACTGCATTCCAGAGGAGGGCAGCTGGCAGAAGGGAGTGCCCAGTCTGTGGGAGCCCCGCCTGCCCCGCCCTGTTAGGCGGATTAGTTCATTATCGAAAAGTGCTTGGGAAGCACAAAGGTCTGGAGAGCCTCCACGCGCTGCTGCGCAGGCCTGCTGCCGAGCTCGCGGAGGCCAGTCTCCGAGCCTGCGGACCCAGGACGGTTCTCTCCTGCTGTGGTGAGGTCCTTCAGGGTGCGTCTAGGATGCAGAGAGACAGCTCCAGAGAGTTCTTACACACGGCATTCTATCTCAAGACAGAAGTTAAGTGTATTTTGTGATAGGATTTGTAAGACATTTAGATAAATGAACCAACCAGATTTTAATTTTGTTTTCTTCCCTTAATTTTTTTGGTGATTTTTAAGCTTTACATTCAGTTCATTATACATAAACAAGATCATATCACATGTTCTCTTCTGTGACTTACATTTTTTTAATTTAACAATGATCCTTGGAGCTCCTTCTGTGTTAGTACACGGAGGCTTCCCCCATTATCTTTTTTTTATTTTTTAAATTTTGGTATCATTAATCTACAATTACATGAAGAACATCATGTTTATTAGGCTCTCCCCTTCACCAAGTCCCCCCCACAGTCACTGTCCATCTGTGTAGTAAGATGCTGAAAATCACTACTTGTCTTCTCTGTGTTGCACAGCCCTCCCCGTACCCCCCATGCACTATACATGCTAATCGTAATGCCCTCTTTCTTTTTCCCCACCCTTATCCCTCCCTTCCCTCCCATCCTCCCCAGTCCCTTTCCCTTTGGTAACTATTAGTCCATTCTTGAGTTCTGTGATTCTGCTGCTGTTTTGTTCCTTCAGTTTTCTTTTGTTCTTATACTCCACATATGAGTGAAATAATTTGGTACTTGTCTTTCTCTGCCTGGCTTATTTCACTGAGCATAATACCCTCTAGCTCCATCCATGTTGTTGCAAATGGTAGGATCTGTTTTTTTCTTATGGCTGAGTAACATTCCATTGTGTATATGTACCACATCTTCTTTATCCATTCATCTACTGATGGACATTTAGGCGCTTCCATATCTTGGCTATTGTAAATAGTGCAGCGATAAAGATAGGGGTGCATCTGTCTTTTTCAAACTGGAGTGCTGCATTTTTAGGGTAAATTCCTAGAAGTGGAATTCCTGGGTCAAATGGTATTTCTATTTTGAGCATTCTGAGGAACCTCCATACTGCTTTCCACAATGGTTGAACTAATTTACGTTCCCACCAGCAGTGTAGGAGGGTTCCCCTTTCTCCACAACCTCGCCAACATTTGTTGTTGTTTGTCTTTTGGATGGTGGCGATCCTTACTGGTGTGAGGTGATATCTCATTGTGGTTAATTTGCATTTCTCTGATGATTAGCGATGTGGAGCATCTTTTCATGTGCCTGTTGGCCATCTGGATTTCTTCTTTAGAGAACTGTCTATTCAGCTCCTCTGCCCATTTTTTAATTGGGTTATTTGCTTTTTGTTTGTTGAGGCGTGTGAGCTCTTTATATATTTTGGATGTCAATCCTTTATCGGATCTGTCATTTATGAATATATTCTCCCATACCGTAGGATACCTTTTTGTTCTATTGATGGTGTTCTTTGCTGTACAGAAGCTTTAGCTTGATATAGTCCCACTTGTTCATTTTTGCCTTTGTTTCCCTTGCCTGGGGAGATATGTTCATGAAGAAGTCACTCATGTTTATGTCCATGAGATTTTTGCCTATGTTTTTTTCTAAGAGTTTTATGGTTTCATGACTTACATTCAGGTCTTTGATCCATTTCAAATTTACTTTTGTGTATGGGGTTAGACAGTGATCCAGTTTCATTCTCTTACATGTAGCTGTCCAGTTTGGCCAGCACCATCTGTTGAAGAGACTGTCATTTCCCCATTGTATGTCCATGACTCCTTTATCGTATATTAATCGGCCATATATGTTTGGGTTAATGTCTGGAGTCTCTATTTTGTTCCACTGGTCTGTGGCTCTGTTCTTGTGCCAGTACCAAATTGTCTTGATTACTGTTGCTTTGTAGTAGAGCTTGAAGTTGGAGAGCGAGATCCCTCCAACTGTATTCTTCCTTCTCAGAACTGCTTTGGCTATTCGGGGTCTTTGACGGTTCCATCCATTTTCTTTAACAGTTACATTCCTTCCAGACTGTATGACTGTATTAATAGGTTTTTATCTACTGTTCTAACGAAGGACTCATTGGTGGTTTGCCATTTTTCACCATTACAAACAATACTACAGCAAATATTCCTGTACACAAATTTGTGTGCTTATAATATAAATATTTCTGAAGGATGTACTCCTGGAAGTGGGATTTCTGGACCAAATGGCATGCACATTTAAGTTTTTGGTAAATACCACAGATCTCTTAAAAAATATAATTTATCTATCCCCCATCATACCCATCAACACTGGACATTATCGATTTTTTAAAAAATTGCTAGCATCATGTGCAGAAAAAGCTGTATCATTTACAATTGCATTTCTCTGATTTACCAGTTGAGATGTATATCTTTTCATATGCCTATTGGCCCTTTGGATTTTTCTGAACTTTTTCCTTGAAGTATAAAAATACAGAAAAGGTACACAAACCTTAAGAGTACTGCTGAATGAATACAAGGCGAACACTTCTCGTAACCACCACCCAGGTCAAGAAATAGAATGCTGTCCGACCTTTCCCCACCTCCCCAAAAGTTATCACTATCCTGACATCTAGTTCCTATGAATTAGTCATGCCTGTTTTTGAACTTCATACAAATGAAATCATACAACATGAGCTCTTTTGCATCTGGTTTCTTTCATTCAACATTAAGTTTATGAGTCATTCATGTACTTGTCTGTAGTTGTAACATATTCATTTACATTGCTGATTATGTTTCATTTTGTGAATATACCACACTTTATTTAATAATGGACATTTGGATTATTTCCAACATTTAGCCATTAGCAAATAATGATGCTATGAACATTCTTGTGCATGTCTTTTAGAGTACATGTGCATACATTTCTGTTGGGCATATGTCTAGGAATGAAATTTTGAAGTCATGAGCAATGTTCTTCATCCAGGCCCACTATATTTGTGAATTTCCTATGAAAATTCCTTGCACATTAATTATTGGGTGGTTTGTGTTTTATTATTGATTAGTGTGTGTTCTATTTATTCTTGATGTTAATTCTGTATTATATCTTTTGGAAATATTTTGACTAGTCTTTATTTATATTACCTTTTATTTCACAAAGTTTAAAATTTGGGGGCAGTAAAATCTGTAAATCTTTTTCTTTATTTGGTTTATTCCATTTCTGGGTTTGATGTCTTGCTTAGAAAGTCCTTCCCTATCTCAATTTTGTAAATATTCTCTTGTGTTTCCTTTAATATTCATTTTATTTTTATTTTCACTTTAGGCTTTTTAATCAGTCTGGAATTTATTGTGTGAGGGTGAGAGACAGAGGCTAATTCATTAGCACTTAGGGGATGAATAAAATTATAGCATTTGCTGCCTTGATTTTTTTAACGCTTATTTTTTAAAATCTCAATACAGGTGATAACATCAATGAGCTAAGAAACTGTCAAAATTTTATTATTTTTATTTAAACTTCAGAATGGTCTCCTCTAAGTTAAACCTGAGTTAGATTCTAAATGGGGTAAGTTTTCTATATCAGTGCTTGCCACCCAAAAGGCCATGCATATAAATGGTCAATGGTTATTTAGTCATTTACTATGTATTTATGGAACTTAATGTGCAGTTCTCATGGACTCATGTGTCTAATGAGGAAAAAGAGCCTATTCTGGAATCCTTGAGGGAGCTTGACTGCACCATGCATCTGAGCTCTCCAGTCAGGAAAATCACAGCTGCTTGCTCTTAAGGCCCCAGCTCCTCCCAATCTGAGTTGATGTCCCCAAATGGATTATATACTAAGTCTATCCTCAATTAGACAAAAGTCCAGTTCGAACTTCATAGCAAATCCCCAGGGCCAGTTTTTGGTTATAGACATGATTTCCTCAGGCAAAACTGCCCACTTAAGGAAAACTATTTTCTTGGCAGGCTGGTGATCAACGTAGGGTCACATATGGCAGAAGTATGTCTGAACTCAGTCTGTTCTTCCCCTTTGTCTGAAATGGAGCCGGCTTTTTGTGCCTGTTAAGCATCAGTGCTCACTGAGGAATACTTGTATGCAGACTCTCCAGTCGCTCACAGCATGAAGCAGTTTTGTTCTGCTCACCCCTCCTCTTTCCTTTTGCTTTACACATTTTTGGGAAGGCCAGATTACTTGCGATTTAGTTAATGTGTTATGGGACTGGAGCCTGAGCTAGGGTGGAGGGAAGACACAACCCTTTTAGAATGACAAAGAGCATGGTTTTAGACTGGTGAGCTGCACGTGCAACTGTGAACTGTCTGGGCTGATTTGCTTGGAAATTGCTGTGCTGGCCAAGCTCCAGAAATGTAATCCACAGTGGCCTGAAATCACAAGTTTTGCTGCTTGCATTCTTAGTTTCACAATTTAAGGATTTGGCTGGTGCCTGTCCTGAAAGCATGGGATTTTCTACTGTTTGTGCACACATGCCATTGAGTGTGTGTGTGTGCATGTGTGTGTGTGTGTGCAGTGCACACGGGCTTGTCTGCACAGGCATATTTTACAGCTGAACTCTTTATACCTATGGGGAGGCAGTAATTAAAGAACATAGTATATGGCAGATTTTCTTTGATTTCAAGAATAGCATGTGTGGATTTGTAAGTTCCTGTCTTGGGAGAAATGTGATGGAGAATCTTACGTGTAAGTGCAATTGATTCACTAGCTAAAAGACCTTGCCTCAAAATATCTGAGGATAATTTACTTAGGAGAATTCAACATGCCATTTTTTTTTTGAGGAACAGGTGTAATGACCACATTTTGGGGGAAGTGAAGACCTGAGCTTTGAGGAAGTTAAGCCTGAGGCCACGAGCAGCAGTTATTTATATCACTGTGATGTGTATTGAAAGCCTGTGACTTTCATTCCACCACAGTCACGGAAGTAGTTTAGAGAAGAGGATGGGTGTGCATTTTGCCTTGTTAATCATCTACCACACTAAGAGCTTCTGGTGTGGTTCAGATTTCTGGTAATCTGTACCCTGGCTCTACTGCCAACAAAAGGGTGCTTACTTGCTCTTCCTCAGCCTACTCTGTGGAGAAAATGGCTCACTTCCGAATGGTTGATAGATGTGTGAAATGATTCTTGCTTCCTTTCCCAAGATGCCCCCTGTGTGAGCATCCTGGTGTGTGTGTTTGAGGGGAGGGAGAGAATTTTCATTGTCTCTAAGCTCAAAATAAAGACACTGGACTCTAACAACCAACAAAAACAGAACATTAGGAACTCTTGTGTTTGCTATTATAATAAATGAAGCCTCATGTAACTAGCTTCCATTTTTCTCTCTTGAGTTGTAAAGCTACTCCCCACCCCCACCAACACTCACAGCCCCAGGCTCTTTTGGTTGTGGGAAATGAGTGTGTTTGGGGACAAACATGTCAGAATTATGAGGGAGAAACTTGGCAGGGAAACGAACTATGCAATATGCTTGACAAGAATTGAGAAACAATACATCTCAGATTTTCTGAGAATGTCTCAATTTTTGGTTAGAAATATGACCCAGAGGCTACAGAAAGGGAATTACTGTTGCAGCTCCATTCGGGACATGAACAGGCAGTCTTAACTGAGGAGCCAGCACCGGGTATTTCAGCACAGAAAGATGAGGTGTCTGTAGGTGAGGGACTTGGTCCTGCTTCCACCAGGGGTAGGTGGAAATTGAAAAGAGAGAACTTGTGGACTTTTGCTTTAAATAAGAAAACCAGGAGGTAGATGTCCACAAAGCAAAATACCCAGAATGGTAGAGCAGTAAGGAAATGCTAGGTGGCGGGAAACACGTGCATGTTTGCCTAAATGTTGAGATTTTTCTGGGCTCACCTAATCTCAGTCCTTTGGAGTTTTCCTTTTATGAGGGTAAACATGGTTTAATAGTGAGCAAATATTAGTTCAGATAATTAAAACCATTCGAGTTGGACAGGAAACATTCAAGGGAAATGTGCAGGTGCCTGCAAGCAAGGGTGGCACCAGGAGGGTCTTGGTATGTTGGCTCCCTCTCCCCCAGGAGGAGCGTCCCTGGAGTGAAGCCACACACAGCCAGAGAGGAAACAGACGACTTGTAAAAAACAGGAGCAGGGTGGAAACATTCTGAACGTATTTATACGCTGTGAGCCCTGGGGAGAGTGTAAGAGGCATCTGGGGTATTTGCATTTTTGTTTGTTGGAGGCGTCTCACAACTCTCTCTCTCATTCATTCAGGACACGGGATTTCCAAGACTGTTGCCATCTTAGAGTTTGTGTTTTCAGCTTCACTACAGGTGTCATCACACATATTAAAGAAAGACAGTTCTAGGATGACTTAAAACAGAGAAGCCAGCCTGAAATTCAATTTTGGACCATAGATGCATTTTCCTTCCGGAGGGAGCCATGTGATTTCTCCCGTCCTCACCATCCTGCATTCTTTTCATTCCAAGGGCTGGTCACATCAGGACAGAAGCCCTCATCCTCAGGCCCTTGTTGATGAATGGGAGGCATGCCCTGCTTAAGTTTTTTCCAAACCAGAGCAGCGACTAATGGATGTGTAACTCACCATAATCCATGGCAAGGTATGATACAAACCATGAGAGAAAAATAACAAAGTGCTGATGGAAACTTATTCTCGTTAGGGAGATTTGTTTGTGGTGACATTTGAAATGAGCCTGAAAAATGAGTAGGATTTTGACAGACGGAAAAGAATGTTATCTTTTTAACCAAATTACTATGGTATTAATGTTCAGTAATATCTAAATGAATCTGAATCCATACAATATACCTGGGGTTTCTGAGAGGTCCCGCCTCAGCCTGGTGTGCGGCTGGCAGGGGCAGCGCCCACACTATTCTTTTGAGGACACCTTCCTGCCACTCAGCCTAAGTGGCTCAAATGGGGCTGGCCCTGCCCCTGGCTGTAGGCCGAGGCTGTGACCCAGACTAACTAATAAGAGCACCAAGTCCCTGTAGCACGGTGATTGGTTCTGGGGGAACCATGTGACCCAGCTGGCCCAGTCCTGGGGCTTTATTTGGAACCACTGGGGAAAAAGCATCCACTTTCTGCTGGGTTGTTAAGCTGGTGGGTTGTTGTTGAGGAGCAGGAAGGGCCTGCTCTGTTACCACACAGGGAGAACCTGAGAGATGGCAAGATTCCTGAGCACCTGGATCCAGTTGTGCCAGGAACTCTACTGTTGGATTTTTTAGCCCCTTACTCCCACTTTTGAATAATCCATTATTTGCTTTTCCCTTGCAAACAAAAAAAGTCCTAACCAGTACAGAACTTTTAAATAACCTGCTTAAACAAACAAGCAAACAAACTGTGGGGGTAAGAAGGTTGCAGATTCATAGAGGAGGTTCCTAGCAAAAGGAAATCTCCCTGTGGCTAACATTTTCCAGATCAGCTTCTTAGGCCCTGGTGACTAAGACACTGGGACTGTATGCTTTAACTCGCTGGTCTGAGGCTTCTCACCAATCTAGTTGACTCCTGAGTGCAGGATACTTTTCCATGAATCAGAAATGCAATATGCAGTCATGTTGTCACAAAGCAATGAAAAAGGCTCATTTGCCTTCTGTGTCTCTCCGAGTTTGTTTTTTCTGGGTTACACATTGTAAGTGAGGAGTCGTAACAACAATGCTGTTGGGATTTATTAGTAGTTGAAGAGAGAGACTAATGAGAAAAGACCTGTTCATCATCAGAATCAAATTCTCTGCAGAAGAATTGTAGACTGTGGGACAATTGCCTTGAGCCAACTAATTTTCTGTCCCTTCAGGGAAAACTTTTGGGTGTTTGAATGAAGTGCCATATCTGGAAATGCAGAAGATAATTGCTCTTACTGAGTGCTTACTATGTCCTTGATATTAAGAACAATATTTCGCCTATATTCTCTCTTAATGTCATCAGCTTTACAAGGTAAGTCCCAATCCTGTTTTACAGGCATGGGGAATGAGGCAGACACTACCAGTTGCTATCCTACATCCATTCTCTCCTTGTTCCGTGAAGAGAGCCCCAAGCAATTACTACTTCTAGTTCAAAGTTTAGGCCCTCTGAGTGATTGCTGCAGACATTTATCATTTTGCAAGCATTTCATCATTTCTTGCCTGCAGCTAGAAGTCTTCTTGGGATTTCTGGGAAAGTGTTGCTTTCCTGATGTGGATGTTGTCCCTTCCTTCTTGTCCTTCCTTCTCCCTGCCTGGAATCTGGATAGGAGGTTGGTGGTGGCATAGCCAAGTTTTGACCTTGGTGCAACCCCAAGAAGAACCATATTCTGAATCCATATAGGACAATTCGAGGTTTTGAGTGGAGCAGGAAGATAGAAGGAAACTGCGATATTCTGACATTGCAAAGCCACTGTTCCTGCCCTGGACAGCTTACTTTCAGACTAGTTATGTAAAAAATTAAAAAGGAAACTATTAACACAGTGAGGCTGGGTTTCTGTTACTGGCAACAGAATGCACTCCCCAACAGACACAGGGAAACAGCTAATGGAGCATGAGGGGCTTCTTGCATTTTCATCTAAAGTAATGCTTCAAAGCTGAATAAGAGGTAGTACCCACCCTTAAAGAGTTCTAGCCTAGTTTTGGAGGTGGATACATAAAGAAACAATTGCAATATAATGTCATTAGTGCAATGATAGTAATTTGCCTAGGGCATCAAGGATTCCTAGGAAAATAAAGAAAATGAGACAAAAATGGAACAGTAGTTAGCCATGCAGAGAAGAGAGGTGCAAAAAGAGGTTATAGCTTGAAAAAGGTATCAGAGTGAGACACTGTGCACCATATGTGGAGAGCCACAAGCTGGTGTGAGTTGTTGAAGCATAGAATTGCAGCAGGAGAGGTTTTTCATTTAGCCCTTGCTACATAAGAAGCCACCCTCAAAGCTTAGTGGCTTAAAGCTATATCTTTTTTCATAATTCTTCAGTCTGAGCTGAATTCAACTAGGCAGTTTTTCTGTTCATAAAATATCTGTTGGGGTTGGAACTTTCAAGAGAACTTAACTCTTGCAAAATGATAAATGTTTAGTGCCTCAGCTGGGATAAATGGAATCACAGAGGCTGGCTGGGCATTTCTTTCTCTCTCTGTGTGTCTCTCCCTCTCTCTCTCATTCTCTCGGTCTCTCCTCTCTGTGTGCATAGCTAGGACTTCCTCATAGGGCAGTTGACTTCTTACAAGGTATATGGCTTCCAGTAGGGTGGAAGACGAAGCTGCCCGCGCATTTAAGGCCTGGGCTCAGAAGTACCAGACCATCACTTCCACTGAACTCTGTTGATTAAAGCAAGTGACAGGCCTGCCCTGCATCAGGGAGAGGAAGTAGCTTCTACTTCTTGATGGGAGGAGCATTATGCACATAAAGGGAGAGATGAATTAACAGGGTCATCTTTGGAGAGTACCGACCACAGAGGTAAAGGTTGCAGATGAAAGACAACCTGGTCTGCTTGTTAGGTAGGTCAGTGTAAACGCCAGACCTGGGGGTGTGCTATGCTACATAGTTGGGATCTGAAAGGAGAATGCTACTCAGACTTCCCTAACCCATCAGAGTAAAACAGACAGAGTAGTGTGATTAGGCAGAGGAAGGGCTGGAGTTTGGCTTTGAATCCCCTTCAGTTTCCATGTGACTGGACTCAGAGGCCCCCTTATGTCATGGGAGATGGGTGAGTGGCGAGTCAGAGTGGCTACTCTGGAATCCACAGTGGTGAAGGTCATGGGGGAGCCTACTGCAAAGGCCAGATAGGCCTCTCAGGTCACGGGCTGGGGGGAGCCTGGCAGAGAACCTGTAGTGTCAGAGTGGCAGGGGAAGCTGAGCAGGCTGAGTCTACCTGGGAGGATGGTAAGTCCTGGCAAAGCCAAGAGACCAGAGGAGGAGTTCCCAGCCATCCCATAGCACAAATCAGCAAACATCTGAAGAATATGTTATGGTTTTGAGCACTTTGTCTTCTACCCAGTCAACTCTTACCCATCAAGTCACAAAGATAACACCCCTCTGTGACATAATGAGTTATAAGAAATATATATTTGGTCAATCAGAAGATGAAAGTATATCTCCCAGATATTTTTGGTCTTCATCTACAGTTCCTAAGAAAGCTCCAGAGCTGTAAAGATCAAATGGGTGTCTTGTTACGTTGAGAGTCTTTTGGACCCCACCCAAGAGTAGGAGCTGGTTGCCATGGGAACCAACAGTGTGATCAGAGGGTGGGAACTCTCAGCCTCCAGCCCCCAACCCTTGGGTGGGAAGTTGGCTGAGGAAGGTTGAATCAGCCAATGGCCAATGATTTAGTCAATCATGACTGTAATGAAGCCCTCACAAAAACCCAAGAAAGGAGGATCCAGCTCTCCCACTTATGCATTCTGTTTCTCACGATGGAGCTTCCACATGTGAGGACCCAGATGCCTACACAAGCCACCCAGCTAGGCCCCAAGCTCTGAGAGGGTAGAAGCTCCTTTATTGGAGACTTTGCCCTATGTGTCTCTTCATCTGGCTGTTAACTTGTATCCTTTACAGTATCCTTTATTAGACTGGTAAAAGTAAATTTAGAGTTCCGTGAGCTGCTCTAGCAAATTAATCAAACCTAAGGGGAAGGTTGGAGGCCAGAAGCACAGGTAACAGCCTGGTGCTTGCACAGGCATGGAGTGTGGGGGTGGAGGTGGTCTTGAAGGATGGAGCCTGTCACCTGGGGAATCTAGTGCTGTCTCTGGGCAGACAGTATCAGAATTCAGTTGAATTCTTGGACACTCTGCTGTGTTTGAGCACTGCTTGGTGTCATGTGTGGGAACCACGCTCCCCCCACAACCACACACACACACACACACACACACACATTGGAATAAGGTTGGGAACCCAAAAGAATAAAAATTAAAGAGACTCACAGAAATACAAATAATTATTAGAGAATACTATGAGAATCTATATGTCAACAAGCTGTAAAACAGAAGAAATGAACAACTTCCTAGAAAAATACAACCTTCTAAGACTGACCAAGGAAGAAACAGAAAATCTAAACAGACCAAGCAAGGAAATTGAATCGGTAATCAAAAAACTACCCAAGAACAAAACCCCCAGGCCAGATGGATTCACTGCTGAATTTTATCAGACATATAGAGAAGACATAATACCCATTCTCCTTAAAGTTTTCCAAAAAAATAGAAGAGAAAGGAATACTTCCAAACTCATTCTATGAAGCCAGCATCACTCTAATACCAAAGCCAGGCAAAGACCCCACCAAAAAAGAAAATTACACACCAATATCCCTGATGAACATAGATGCAAAAATACTCAACAAAATATTAGCAAACTGAATCCAAAAATACGTCAAGAGGATCACACACCATGATCAAGTGGGATTCATCTCAGGGATGCAAGGATGGTACAACATTAAAAAATCCATCAACATCATCCACCACATCAACAAAAAGGACAAAAACCACATGATCATCTCCATAGACGCTGAAAAAGTATTCAACAAAATTCAACATCCAACAAAATTCAACATCCATCCATGATAAAAACTCTAAAAAAAATGGGTATAGAGGGCAAGTACCTCAACATAATAAAGGCTGTATATGACAAACCCACAGCCAATATCATACTTAACAGTGAGAAGCTGAAAGCTTTTCACCTAAGATCGGGAACAAGACAGGGATGCCCCCTCTCCCCACTGTTATTCAACATAGTACTGGAGGTCCTAGCCATGGCAATCAGACAAAACAAAGACATACAAGGCATCCAGATTGGTAAAGAAGAAGTCAAACTGTCACTATTTGCAGATGACATGATATTGTACATAAAAAACCCTAAAAACTCCACTCCAAAACTACTAGAACAATATCTGAATTCAGCAAAGTTCAAGGATACAAAATTAATACACAGAAATCTGTTGATTTTCTATACACTAATGATGAACTAGCAGAAAGAGAAATCAGGAAAACAATTCCATTCACAATTGCATCAGAAAGAATAAAATACCTAGGAATAAACCTAACCAAGGAAGTGAAAGACCTATACCCTGAAAACTACAAGACACTCTTAAGAGAAATTAAAGAGATACTAACAAATGGAAATTCATCCCATGCTCTTGGCTAGGAAGAGTTAATATTGTCAAAATGGTCATCCTGCGCAAAGCAATCTACAGATTCAATGCAATCCCTATCAAAATACCAACAGCATTCTTCAACAAACTGGAAAAAAATAGTTTTAAAATTCATATGGAACTACAAAAGACCTCGAATAGCCAAAGCAATCCTAAGAAGGAAGAATAAAGTTGGGGGGGATCTTACTTCCCCTCTACTACAAAGCTACAGTAATTAAGACAATTTGGTACTGGCACAAGAACAGACCCAGAGACCAGTGGAACAGAATAGAGAGTCCAGATATTAACCCAAACATGTATGGTCAATTAATATATGATAAAGGAGCCATGGACATACAAAGGGGAATTGACAGCCTCTTCAACAGCTGGTGTTGGCAAAACTGGACAGCTACATGTAAGAGAATGAAACTGGATCATTGTCTAACCCCATACACAAAAGTAAATTCAAAATGGATCAAAGGTCTGAATGTAAGTCATGAAACCATAAAACTCTTAGAAAAAAACATAGGCAAAAATCTCATGGACATAAACATGAGTGACTTCTTCATGAACATATTTCCCCGGGCAAGGGAAACAAAAGCATAAATGAACAAGTGGGACTATATCAATCTGAAAAGCTTTTGTACAGCAAAGGACACCACCAATAGAACAAAAAGGCATACAGTATGGGAGAATATATTCATAAATGACAGATCCAATAAAGAGTTGACATCCAAAATATATAAAGAGCTCATGCACCTCAACAAACAAAAAGCAAACAATCCAATTAAAAAATGGGCAGAGGAGCTGAACAGACAGCTCTCCAAAGAAGAAATTCAGATGGCCAACAGACACATGAAAAGATGCTCCACATCATTAGTAATCAGAGAAATGCAAATTAAAACCACGAGATATCACCTCACACCAGTAAGGATCGCCACCATGCAAAAGACAAACAACAACAAATGTTGACAAGGTTGTGGAGAAAGGGGAACCCTCCTGCACTGCTGGTGGGAATGTAAATAAGTTCAACCATTATAGAAAGCAGTATTTAAGTTCCTCAAAAAACTCAAAATAGAGATACCATTTGACCCAGGAATTCCACTTCTAGGAATTTACCCTAAGAATGCAGCAGCCCAGTTTGAAAAAGACATATGCACACGTATGTTTATTGCAGCACTATTTACTATAGCCAAGAAATGGAAGCAACCTAAGTATCCATCAGCAGATGAATGGATAAAGAAGATGTGGTACATATACACAATGGAATATTATTCAGCCATAAGAGGAAAACAAATCCTACCATTTGCAACAACATGGATGGAGCTAGAGGGTATTATGCTCAGTGAAATAAGCCAGGTGGAAAAAGACAAGTATCAAATGACTTCACTCATCTGTGGAGTGTAAGAACAAAGAAAAAAACTGAAGGAACAAAACAGCAGCAGAATCACAGAACCCAAGAATGGACTGACAGTTACCAAAGGGAAGAGGACTGGGAAGGATGGGTGAGAAGGGAGGAATAAGGAGGGGCAAAAAGGAAAGGGGGCATTATGATTAGCATGTATAAGGTGGCGGGGGGATATGGGGAGGGCTGTACAACACAGAAAAGACAAGTAGTGATTCTACACATCTTGCAATGCTGATGGACAGTGACTGTGGTGGGGTATGTGGAGGGGGGACTTGGTGATGGGGGGCATCTAGTAAACATAATGTTCCTCATGTAATGGTAGATTAATGATACCAAAAAAGAAAAAATTAAAGAGACTGAGTGGATTATGCAGGTGCCATGTCTTCCCCAGACAAACCTTTAGGTGTTCATACTGCACTGCCATGGCACCTTTGATTTGTATTTGTAAACACTGGGTTCTGTGGAAACCTCACAGGCCTGGGTAGTTGACATCTGCTGGGTATTATTTTCCCCTGAACCTTTCCTCTTCTGATGAAGGAATATAAGATTATTTCCTTTAAGATGAGTTCATTGGCAATAACAAGACACACAGAAGCTGGTCAGAGCAGTTTTGGTTGATGGAGGTTAGAGGAAGTATATATAGTGGGAATTATAGCCTGGCCAGCCCTTCCCTTCAGCCTCCTACCTCCCTTCAATTTTTGTTACAATAAATGCAAATGGCGTCAGCTTTTGTTTGTCCCTGTTGACAACCTGGGTATCCTCTCCTATCCAGACCCTGGAAATCTCTTTATTTCTTAAAACCTGTATTCTGTTGTAAAGTTTAGATTCTGAGTTGGATAGGGAACTGCTCTAAGTTCTAGAGAAAATGTGTTTCTGTCCCAAATTGGAATTGAGAGGATTTGGGAAAAGCCAAAACAACAAAGTTGCAATTCAGAATTGCGCTTCTCCAAAAAGGAGCTTTCAGACATGGTAAGACAATGCATTAGAGGGTTTTGGTTTCCTTTAAACCAGCCCTATAGTCAAAGGTAATATAGCTACATAATTAGATATTCAAGAAAGGGAAGTTTTCATATTGAAAACATGCTAATGAATCATACCAAACTGTTGTGGCATCTACTCTGAGATCTTAGAATTGCTTTCAGAGTCATTTACTTACCAGCACTTGGGAATTCAATTTGTATAAACTGTAACCTTCTGGTATATAACATATGCCAGGAAGAATGCATATTTGCAAATAAGCAATTTCCATTCTCGTAATCTTCCTTTTCACCCAACCAGCAAACTTCCCTGGAACTGTGAAGGAAATATCAAAAGGCCCATCAGTTTGTTCCTCTGCCTCCAGACTTTGGATACAAGCAGGACAACCATTCCCTTTCAAGGACCCCTCTGGAAACCAGACCACTGCTTTGGATTTGGTGTTCTTATTGTGAGCATCTGATAGTTTTCCTGTGCCTTCTAGCTCTTGAGAGCCCTGCTGCTTCCACTCTCATTTTGGGCTTGCCCTTCTGGGACTGCAGCCCTGCCCCAGCTGTTAACAGCGAGCTGATTGGATCAATAACCTAAAAGGGGGGTGCGCTAGTGAGGTCCAGGAGTTGAATGTGATACTTTTCACTTAGATTACATGGGATTGTGGGTCTGGTGTTAATTTAAAAGGATTTCCAGTCATTTGAACAAACTGGTGTCTATGTAAGTTACTGGAGTGAGAGAGAGAAAAAGAAGAGGAGGACAAGGAGGAAGAGGAGGATAGTGGCAGCCATTTTCAAGAGGAACATAGAAAACACCCTTTGTCCCTCCCTTCCAGAAATAACACTGGTAATATCTTGGTATGTGTCCTCCAAGCACCTAGTGTCATGGATATGAACGACCACCTTTATCTCTAGTAATCAAATAGAGACACTTTTTTTTTTCTTTGAGAGGGCATCTCTCATTTATTAATCAAATGGTTGTTAACAATAAAATTCAGTATATGGGGGTCAGTGCTCAATGTACAATCATTAATCCATCTCAAGCCTAATTCTCATCAGTCTCCAATCTTCTGAAGCATAACGAACAAGTTCTTACATGGTGAACGAATTCTTACATGGTGAACAGTACAAGGGCATTCATCACAGAAACTTTCGGTTTTGATCACACATTATGACCTATAAACAATGAGGTCAAATATGAATATTCGTTTGATTTTTGTACTTGATTTATATGTTGATCCCACATTTCTCCCTCTATTATTATTATTATTTTTATTTTTAATAAAATGCTGAAGTGGTAGGTAGATGCAAGATAAAGGTAGAAAACATAGTTTAGTGCTGTAAGAGGGCAAATGTAGATGATCAGATGATCAGGTGTGTGCCTATGGACTAAGTATTAATCCAGGCTAGACAAGGGTAGCAAAACATCCACGGATGCAGAAGATTTCTCTCAAAGCAGGGGGGGTGAGGTTCTGAGCCTCACCTCTGTTGATCCCTAAATTCTCACCTGATGACCCCCCTGCGACTGTGCCTGTCTTAGGTTGTTCCTCCCTTGAGGAATCTTACCCGTCTCTGGCTAACCAGTCATCTTCCGGGGCCATACAGGGAAATGTAAAGTTGGTAAGTGAGAGAGAAGCCATATTGTTTGAAAAGGTTAGCTTTTTACTTCTTTGCAGATTTATGCCCTGTGGCTTCTATGCCCAGCACTTGTCTCGAGGTATCTTTACCACCTGGAGGAATTATGATACTCGGTAAATTCGATATGAGGCACGAATTCTATTTAAGGGTTGTAATTAGGAAGGAAGAAGAAAAGCTATAGATGTAGCATATGGAAGGAAACATGGGAGGATTGATTATTTCTTTGACATATCTTCTTGTAGAGTACCTTAAGTATGTATAGGTTTTAAACTACTAACTAATTTGCACACACATATTAACATAATAGGAATACGGTGACATAAACAAAGCAAATCTATAATTACCATCCATCTCCAGTGAAGCCAAGAAAACCATTTAGGCACTCTAGGCATTTGTGAAAATTTGTCTATGATATGATGGATATTGTCCAACTGTACTTGAACAGTCTGAGAGAAATCAGACAAATTAAAGCAGCCCATTTCTGGGATCTGTTCACATCCCATATGTTCTTTTAACCGTAGATAGTCTATAGTCATAAGATTTTGGAGTGCTACACCTTGCACCCCTCCCAACTCCTGGTTGAGTTCCAACAGTACAGATCCGGTCAAATTCATTGTCTCACTGTATGCACATGCCAGCCTAGACATCTCCCTCCTCATTCCTATGGCAAGTCCAGGAGACGGTGGGGTGGACGCAGCCACAACCGCAGCATCGCCCGGATCCCTGTGGAGGCTTTTTGATGATCATCCCCTGGCACAAGTCCTCCAGAGAGTGCTGATGCCGGAAGCTCCTCCTCATATCGTATCTTAGTTCATTTCCTGGGTATCCAAGCTAGGCCTTGATCTTCTGCATAGAAATAAACAGACCCTTTGCCCACACTTTGACATGCCCTCTATGCCACTGTGCAGAACTCACTGGAGGTCGGCACACAGTAACTGCTTTTTTTTTTTTTTTTTTTATTAAGAGAAAGGAATATTATCAGAAAAGAGTACCTCCATAGCTGATCATCTGACACCCTTTAAGTGATCAACATTAAGGATATTTAAAGCATGCGTTGATCTTTGATTTACCAACAGTTTTATCCTATCAAGGAGTAATCCCCCTTTTCTTTCTTTCTTTCGTTCTTTTTTTTTTTTAATTTTTAATCTACACTTACATGAAGAATACTATGTTTACTATGCTCTCCCCTATATCAGGTCCCCCCTAACAACCACATTACGGTTACTGTCCATCAGCTTAGCAAAATGTTGTAGAGTCACTACTTGTCCTCTCTATGTTGTGCAGCCCACCCTCCCCTTTCTCCCTCCCCCCCATGCATGCTAATCTTAATACCCCCTTCTTCTTCTCCCCCCTTATCCCTCCCTGCCCACCCATCCTCCCCAGTTCCTTTCCCTTTGGTACCTGTTAGTCCATTTTTGGGTTCTGTAATTCCGCTGCTGTTTTGTTCCTTCAGTTTTTCCTTTGTTCCTATACTCCTCAGATGAGTGAAATCATTTGGTATTTCTCTTTCTCCGCTTGACTTATTTCACTGAGCATAATACTCTCCAGCTCCATCCATGTTGCTGCAAATGGTTGGATTTTTCCACTTCTTATGGCTGAGTAGTATTCCATTGTGTATATGTACCACATCTTCTTTATCCATTCATCTGCCGATGGACATTTAGGTTGCTTCCAATTTTTGGCTATTGTAAATAGTGCTGCGATAAACATAGGGGTGCATCTGTCTTTCTCAAACTTCATTGCTGCGTTCTTAGGGTAAATTCCTAGGAGTGGAATTCCTGGGTCAAATGGTAGGTCTGTTTTGAGCATTTTGATGAACCTCCATACTGCTTTCCACAATGGTTGAACTAATTTACATTCCCACCAGCAGTGTAGGAGGGTTCCCCTTTCTCCACAGCCTCGCCAACATTTGTTGTTGTTTGTCTTTTGGATGGCAGCTATCCTTACTGGTGTGAGGTGATACCTCATTGTAGTTTTAATTTGCATTTCTCTGATAATTAGCGATGTGGAGCATCTTTTCATGTGTCTGTTGGCCATCTGTATTTCTTTTTTAGAGAACTGTCTGTTCAGTTCCTCTGCCCATTTTTTAATTGGGTTATTTGTTTTTTGTTTGTTGAGGCGTGTGAGCTCTTTATATATTCTGGATGTCAAGCCTTTATCGAATGTGTCATTTTCAAATATATTCTCCCATACTATAGGGTTCCTTTTTGTTCTATTGATGGTGTCTTTCGCTGTACAGAAGCTTTTCAGCTTAATGTAGTCCCACTTGCTCATTTTTGCTGTTGTTTTCCTTGCCCGGGGAGATATGTTCAAGAAGAGGTCACTCATGTTTATGTCTAAGAGGTTTTTGCCTATGTTTTTTTCCAAGAGTTTAATGGTTTCATGACTTACATTCAGGTCTTTGATCCATTTTGAGTTTACCTTTGTATATGGGGTTAGACAATGGTCCAGTTTCATTCTCCTACATGTAGCTGTCCAGTTTTGCCAGCACCATCTGTTGAAGAGACTGTCTTTTTGCCATTGTTTGTCCATGGCTCCTTTATCAAATATTAATTGACCATATATGTTTGGGTTAATTTCTGGAGTCTCTAATCTGTTCCACTGGTCTGTGGCTCTGTTCTTGTGCCAGTACCAAATTGTCTTGATTACTATGGCTTTGTAGTAGAGCTTGAAGTTGGGGAGTGAGATCCCCCCTACTTTATTCTTATTTTTCAGGATTGCTTTGGCTATTCGGGGTCTTTAGTGTTTCCATATGAATTTTTGAATTATTTGTTCCAATTCATTGAAGAATGTTGCTGGTATTTTGATAGGGATTGCATCAAATATGTATATTGCTTTGGGCAGGATGGCCATTTTGACGATATTAATTCTTCCTAGCCATGAGCATGGGATGAGTTTCCATTTATTAGTGTCCCCTTTAATTTCTCTTAAGAGTGACTTGTAGTTTTCAGAGTATAAGTCTTTCACTTCTTTGGTTAGGTTTATTCCTAGGTATTTTATTCTTTTTGATGCAATGGTGAAGGGAATTGTTTTCCTGATTTCTCTTTCTATTGATTCATTGTTAGTGTATAGGAAAGCTACAGATTTCTGTGTGTTAATTTTGTATCCTGCAGCTTTGCTGTATTCCGATATCAGTTCTAGTAGTTTTGGAGTGGAGTCTTTAGGGTTTTTTATGTACAGTATCATATCATCTGCAAATAGTGACAGTTTAACTTCTTCTTTACCAATCTGGATTCCTTGTATTTCTTTGTTTTGTCTGATTGCCGTGGCTAGGACCTCCAGTACTATGTTAAATAACAGTGGGGAGAGTGGGCATCCCTGTCTGGTTCCCGATCTCAGAGGAAATGCTTTCAGCTTCTCGCTGTTCAGTATAATGCTGGCTGTGGGTTTATCATATATGGCCTTTATTATGTTGAGGTACTTGCCCTGTATTCCCATTTTGCTGAGAGTTTTTATCATGAATGGATGTTGAATTTTGTCAAATGCTTTTTCAGCATCTATGGAGATGATCATGTGGTTTTTGTCTTTCTTTTTGTTGATGTGGTGGATGATGTTGATGGATTTTCGAATGTTGTACCATCCTTGCATCCCTGGGATGAACCCCACTTGGTCATGGTGTATGATCCTTTTGATATACTGTTGAATTCTGTTTGCTAATATTTTATTGAGTATTTTTGCATCTACATTCATTGGGGATATTGGTCTGTAATTTTCTTTTTTGGTGGGGTCTTTGCCTGGTTTTGGTATTAGGGTGATGTTGGCTTTATAGAATGAGTTTGGGAGTATTCCCTCTTCTTCTATTTTGTGGAACACTTTAAGGAGAATGGGTATTATGTCTTCTCTGTGTGTCTGATAAAATTCAGAGGTAAATCCGTCTGGCCCCGGGGTTTTGTTCTTGGGTAGGTTTTTGATTACCGTTTCAATTTCTTTGCTCGTAATTGGTTTGTTTAACTTTTGTGTGTCTTCCTTGGTCAGTCTTGGGAGGTTGTATTTTTCTAGGAAGTTGTCTATTTCTTCTAGGTTTTCCAGCTTGTTGGCATATAGGTTTTCATAGTAGTCTTTAATAATTCTTTGTATTTCTGTGGAGTCTGTTGTGATTTTTCCATTCTTATTTCTGATTATGTTGATTTGTGTTGATTCTCTTTTTCTCTTAATAAGTTGGGCTAGAGGCTTATCTATTTTGTTTATTTTCTCAAAGAACCAGCGTTTGGTTTCATTGATTTTTGCTATTGTTTTATTCTTCTCAATTTTGTTTATTTCTTCTCTGATCTTTATTATGTCCCTCCTTCTGCTGACTTTAGGCCTCATTTGTTCTTCTTTTTCCAGTTTTGATAATTGTGATGTTAGACTATTCATTTGGGATTGTTCTGCCTTCTTCAAGTGTGCCTGGATTGCTATATACTTTCCTCTTAAGACTGCTTTCGCTGCATCCCACAGAAGTTGGGGCTTAGTGTTGTTGTTGTCATTTGTTTCTATATATTCCTTGATCTCTATTTTGATTTGTTCATTGATCCATTGATTATTTAGTAGCATGTTGTTAAGCCTCCATGTGTTTGTGAGCCTTCTTGTTTTCTTTGTAGAATTTATTTCTACTTTTATACCTTTGTGGTCTGAAAAATTGGTTGGTAGAGTTTCAATATTTTGGAGTTTACTGAGGCTCTTTTTGTGAGCTAGTATGTGGTCTATTCTGGAGAATGTTCCATGTGCACTTGAGAAGAATGTATATCCTGTTGCTTTTGGATGTAGAGTTCTATAGATGTCTATTAGGTCCATCTGTTCTAGGGTGTTGTTCAGTGCCTCTGTGTCCTTACTTATTTTCTGCCTGGTGGATCTATCCTTCGGGGTGAGTGGTGTGTTGAAGTCTCCTAAAATGAATGCATTGCAGTCTATTTCCCTCTTTAGTTCTGTTAGTATTTGCTTCACATATGCTGGTGCTCCTGTATTGGGTGCATATATATTTAGAATGGTTATATCCTCTTGTTGGACTGAGCCCTTTATCATTATGTAGTGTCCTTCTTTATCTCTTGTTACTTTCTTTGTTTTGAAGTCTATTTTGTCTGATATTAGTACTGCAACCCCTGCTTTCTTCTCACTGTTGTTTGCCTGAAATATGTTTTTCCATCCCTTGACTTTTAGTTTATGCTTATCTTTGGGTTTGAGGTGAGTTTCTTGTAAGCAGCATATAGATGGGTCTTGCTTTTTTATCCATTCTATTTCTCTGTGTCTTTTGATTGGTGCATTAAGTCCATTTACATTTAGGGTGACTATTGAGAGATATGTACTTATTGCCATTGCAGGCTTTAGATTTGTGGTTACCAAAGGTTCAAGGTTAGGTTCTTTAGTATCTTACTGCCTAACTTAGCTCACTTATTGAGCTGTTATATACACTGTCTGGAGATTCTTTTCTTCTCTCCCTTCTTATTCCTCCTCCTCCATTCTTCATATGTTGTGTGTTTTGTTCTGTGCTCTTTTTAGGGGTGCTCCCATTTAGAGCAGTCCCTGTGGGATGCCCTGTAGAGATGGTTTGTGGGAAGCAATTTCCCTCAGCTTTTGCTTGTCTGGGAATTGTTTAATCCAGCCATCATATTTAAATGATAGTTGTGCTGGATACAGTATCCTTGGTTCAAGGCCCTTCTGTTTCATTGCATTAAGTATATCATGCCATTCTCTTCTGGCCTGTAGGGTTTCTGTCGAGAAGTCTGATGTTAGCCTGATGGGTTTTCCTTTATAGGTGACCTTTTTCTCTCTAGCTGCCTTTAAAACTCTTTCCTTGTCCTTGATCTTTGCCATTTTAATTACTATGTGTCTTGGTGTTGTTCTCCTTGGATCCTTTCTGTTGGGGGTTCTGTGTAATTCCATGGTCTGTTCGATTATTTCCTCCGCCAGTTTGGTGAAGTTTTCAGCAATTATTTCTTCAAAGAGACTTTCTATCCCTTTTCCTGTTTCTTCTTCTTCTGGTATCCCTATAATACGAATATTATTCCTTTTGGCTTGGTCACATAGTTCTCTTAGTGTTGTTTCATTCCTGGAGATCCTTTTATCTCTCTCTATGTCAGCTTCTACACGTTCCTGTTCTCTGGCTTCTATTCCTTCAATGGCCTCTTGCATCTTATCCATTCTGCTTATAAATCCTTCCAGGGATTGTTTCACTTCTGTGATCTCCTTCCTGACATCTGTGATCTCCCTCCGGACTTCATTCCACTGCTCTTGCATTTTTCTCTGCATCTCATCCCATTGCTCTTGCATTTTTCTCTGCATCTCTGTCAGCATGTTCATGATTTTTATTTTGAATTCTTTTTAAGGAGGACTGGTTAGGTCTGTCTCCTTCTCAGGTGTTGTCTCTGTGATCTTTGTCTGCCTGTAGTTTTGTCGTTTCATGGTGATAGAGATAGTGTGCAGAGCTGGTACAAGTGACCGCTGGAAGAGCTTCCCTTCTTGTTGGTTTGTGGTCTTCCTCTCCTGGGAGAATAGCGACCTCTAGTGGCTTGTGCTGGGCAGCTGTGTGCAGACAGGGCTTCTGCTTCCTGCCCGGTTGCTATGGGGTTTATCTCCGCTGTTGCTGTGGGCGTGGCCTGGCTGGGGCTGCTCCTCCAAAATGGTGGAGCCCCGTTGGAGGGGGAGCTGCCGGGAGGCTATTTATCTCCGTATGGGGCCTCTGTGCTCCCTGCTGCCCAGGGGGTTAGAGTGCCCAGAGATCCCCAGATTCCCTGCCTCTGGTCTAAGTGACCTGTCCTGCCCCTTTAAGACTTCCAAAAAGCACTCTCCAAACCAAAACAACAACAGCAGCAATGAGAGAGGGAACAGAAAAAAAAAAAAAAAAAAAGGAAAAAACACTTGATTTTTTTTTTGTCCTCAGGCGCCGGTCCCAGGCACCTGCTCACTGGTCCTGCTGCCCTGCCTCCCTAGCACCAGGGTCCCTGTCCCTTCAAGGCTTCCAAAAAGCACCCACCCACTGGTCCCGCACAGAAAAACGCGCGATATTCTTTGTCCTCAGGTGCTGGTCCCAGGCACCCGCTCACCAGTCCCGCCGCCCTGCCTCCCTAGCACCAGGGTCCCTGTCCCTTCAAGGCTTCCAAAAAGCACCCACCCACTGGTCCTGCACAGAAAAACGCGCGATATTCTTTGTCCTCAGGTGCCGGTCCCAGGTACCCGCTCACCAGTCCCACCGCCCTGCCTCCCTAGCACCAGGGTCCCTGTCCCTTTAAGGCTTCCAAAAAGCACTCGCCAAAAAGAGAAAAAAAAAGGGGGGGAAACGCGCGATTTCCTCCGTCCTCAGGTGCCAATCTCAGGCACCCGCCCACCGGTCCCACAGGGAAAAACGCGGGATATTCTTTCTCCTCAGGCGCCGGTCCCAGGCACCTGCTCACCAGTCCCGCCGCCTTGCCTCCCTAGCACCAGGGTTCCTGTCCCTTTAAGGCTTCCAAAAAGCACTTGCCAAAAAGAGAAAAAAAAAAGGGGAAAAATGCACAATTTCCTCTGTCCTCAAGTGCCGGTCCCAGGCACCCGTTCACCGGTCCCGCCACCCTGCCTCCCTAGCAATGGGGTCCCTGTCCCTTTAAGGCTTCCAAAAAGTACTCGCCAAAAAAAAAAAAAAAAAACGCTCCGGTTTCTTTCCACCCACCGGGAGCCCGGGGGTGGGGCGCTCAGGTCCCGCCGGGCCGGGGCTTGTATCTTACCCCCTTCGCAAGGTGCTGGGTTCTTGCAGGTGTGGATGTGGTCTGGATGTTGTCCTGTGTCCTGTGGTCTCTATTTTAGGAAGATTTTTCTTTGTTATATTTTCATAGCTCTTTATGTTTTGGGGAGGAGATTTCCACTGCTCTACTCACGCCGCCATCTTGGCTCCGCCCCCGAGACACTTTTATAAAACTTAAAAGTTGCCTACAGTTTCTATGTGTACCATTTAGTAATACTTATACACATTGTTCCAGTATTCCTACTTCTAGGAATTTATCCTAAAGAAAAATCTAGAATTAGTAAGACTAACATTAGCTATCAATTATCGAATTTTAATTGTGTATCAAGAGTTTCACAGACATTGGTTCATTTAATTCTTAGACCAAGCCTGCAGAGTAGTTAACAGAGAAAGGAGTGTTCCCCCTTGTCCCAGTCTCCTGTCCCCCCAAATGCTCCAAAGGCCCTGGGAGGAAGGAGTGGTTATCCTCACTCAGGGGTCTGGGGTGGGTGGCGGGCAGCAAGGTCCAGTGCCGGCTGTGACTCCTACCTACCTAGTTCAGCTCTTCTTTGAAAGCTCTTTTGACCTGAAGTCTTCCCTCATCCTCTCAGACCTGTTCTGACTCCCCATCCTCTGTTCTCTCAAGGTGCTGGAGCTACCTCAGGAGAGCCCAGAAATACTCCACTGCCTGCCAGTGCTTCTCAAAATGTGTTCTCAGCATCCCAATCAGAAATGTCTAGGGAGCTGTTAGAAGGTACAGACCAACTGAATCAGAGTTTCCAGTGGTGGGGCCTAGGAATCTGTGTCTCACAAGCATTACTGGTGCTGGTAACCACACAGCCAAGTGAGAGAGAAACTGCACTGACATGTATACCTCTTCAGAGCAGGGATCCTGTGGAATCGCCCTCTGTTAGCCCCGGGACACCTGGCACAGTGATGTACAGCAGACATAGGTGTTTGGTGAGTTCAATGCAGAAATGTATTTCTTAGGAAGGAAGTGAGAGCGGGGAAGGTAGGAAAAGAAAGATAATGGGTGTGGAAGACAGGGTGGCTTGAGGGCTTTTGCAGGAAGTGGGAAATCTCAGGCTGACTTGAGATGCCCACTCTTGAGGTCCTTTGAGTGCTACCAATAGATATTAAGGTGATGTCTTTCCTTTTTTCTTTTTTCCCCCACAGATGTGTACTTTAGTCCCAGGAATTTTTTTTGAAACCTAATCTTTCAATTCCAGAATGAGTAATTGTGTATAAAGTGGGTCACAAGGAAGTGATAACTAATGCGCAGACTATTTTAACTGCTGAATCAGAAATCTCTGTGCTGCATTTTGAAATATGCAGGAAGGAAAATACACAGATGATAGCAGTGGAAGGAGTCCTAAAATAATATTTTCACAAATTCTGGCCCAACATACCCCTTGGGGTTTGGGGTGCTCCAATGATAACACACTCCTGAGAGGTGAAGAATTGGAATAAAACTGCCAAACCAGAAATCTTTCCAAAGGACACAGGACCACTCAGCCTGACAGGCTGAAAGCTGCCACAATGCCGTGGGGGCATCTGAGTCACTCTGCTTTATAGCACAGGCAGGGCTTCAGGAAAGCAAAGGTAAACAAAACCCACAAACAAAACTTTAAAATCTGTTTTATTTGCTCTTCCTAAAACAAAGAAACAAAATGCACTTTTTTGGTTTAATTTGTTTCACAGATTTTTTTCATTTGGTAAACTATACACAATATTAAAATTACCATTTTAACCATGATTGGCATTAAGTGCCTTCACAATGTTGTGCAACTGTCACCACTATCTATTTCCAGAACTTTTTCATCATCCCAAACAGAAACTCTATACCTAATAAGCAATAATTTCCCATGTCCCCAGTCTCTGGTAACCATCATTCTACTTTATGTCTCTATGAATTTCCTATTCTAGGTGCTTTATATAAATGGAATAATACGGTATTTGTCCTAGTTCACTTAGCATAACATTTTCAAGGTGCATTCAAGTTGTGGCATGTATCAGAGCTACATTCCTCTGTATGGCTGCATAATAATTCCATCACATGTATGACTACATTTACTGACAGACAGTGGGTTGTTTCCACCTTTGGCCAGTGTAAGTAACGCTGCTGTGAACATTGGTATGTAAGTATCTGGTTCAGTCCCTATTTTCAATTCTTTGAGTAGATACCCTGGAGTGAAATTGCTGAATCCTATGATAATTCTATGTTTAATTTCTGAGGAAACAAGAACTGTTTTCCATACTGACTGCACTGTTTCACTGTCCCATCAGCCACGGGTGAGAGTTCCAGTTCCTCTACATCCTCACCACACTTGCTATGTTTTTTTAATTAATAGCCATCCTAAAGGTGTGAATTGGTATTTCATTGTGGTTTTGATAGATTTTTAAATGAAAATCGTACTGAGGATGTATAGGTAATTTCACAAAATGTAGGCTTTAAACAGAGACTAGGAATCATAACGTGCTGAAAATAATACTAAGAATGTTTGTAATTCATTGTGCACAGTATTTTTTTGTTATTCATATTTTTGGTGTAAATTTCTAAATTTATTTCCTGTATTCTCATCTTGTGTATCAATTAAGTTTTCTTCTTGATACAAGGTTCAAATTTTATCCAATGTTCTAAAAACAATTTTTGTCCATGACATTTAAAAGTGGTTTAATATTTGATGACAGTTGTTATTCTGGTACCCACTGAACCAGCCTTTGAGGTCCAGTAGATGGTTTTGATTCCATTGTTAAGCTATGCAGCATTTTGTAATCATTAGGAACAAACATAAAGTTGTTTCTTTGAGGTTGAGCTGCGGTCATTTCTTAAAATAATTACTGTAGCCAAATGACAGATCTAATGTATTCAGATTAAATCTTAATTTTTTCTTTGGCTGTAACCAACACATTGATAAAGAGAAACCTTACATTAACACTTGGTCAATAAATACTTGAGGGCCGCTATTAGCCTGCCTTTGTGCTGGATGCGGAGTACACATTGGTGACTGAACAGATCACATCTTACGGGATAACTTATAAAAGTTCAGGGTTAAATTTGACCTAGGACCAAATTGTACTTACTGAATTGATTTTTACACGCCTTTCCCAAAATTCTTTCCCAAAAGGATTAGCTTATGAGAGGTACACACCGTAATGTTAACATGCAAAAAGGTAGAGTCCAAATCAGGAAGGGAGCTAGCAACGTGCTAGAGCCCTGACTTGCATATGTTTGATACAATTACTGTCGTGTAATTACTATGTTACTCTTTTTGGCACAAACTTTAGGGATGTGTTTGCTTAGAGAAAAACAAGTAACACTGACTTAATTAAGAAGAGGTTCATTTAACTCACATAACAAGAAGCCTGAAAATATGTAATGCATGGCTAGAGCAGTAACTATCAGGGACCCGGGTTCTTTGTCTTTCTGCTGTGCCATCCTTAAATGTATCTCATGAGCATCTCATGCTCTTACCTCATGGTCCCAAAATGATTGCTTCACCTCAGGGCAGGAAGAAAGAAGGGCAAAGGGGCAAGAGCTTTCTCCTACCTTCCTTTTTTTCCTCCAAAAGGAATATCCTGTCAAGAACTAGAAAGGGTCTGAGATTTCAACTTACTTACAAGCTAACAAATTAGCCTGCCATGGCTTCATGGATGCTGGCAGAACACACAAGGCTCCTGGATCAGAGACAACAGACTTGTTACAACATAGCAAGCAGTATAAGCATCAGCAAATTTGTGGTAGTTCTCATTGCCTTTCAGTCCCACTGAGGCAATACAGATTGGCCCCCAGGAATGCTTGCCCACTTGGTGGGTTGTCTTACAGGAGAGGAACCTGAGCTTAGGTGCCCGAAATCTTCTATAATGGGCAGTAGGAAGGCCTGCCCTTTGCTCTAGAGTGAAACATTGTTTTTCTGTCTTCCAAGGCTCTAGGCAAGCCTCCCCATTGCTCTGGAGAGACAGTACCTCAATCTTCCAAGGTTGTATGCCATTCACACATCCTTGGGAAGATACTTGGAAACAAAAGATAGTCAATGTCTCTGCTTGTAAGATATACAGAAATGAAAGGGACCATGGAGAATTGTCTTCTAACAATATCCTCCTCAGGGCCTTCTGCTTATATATTACTGGCCAGAACTACATCATACGGCCACCTCTAACTCCAAGGGAGGCTATGAAATTGAGTATTTTTAGCGGGGTACATTGCTGCTGTAAATAAAACTGTGGTTCTGTTAGTAAGGAAAGGCAAGCAAGGGATGAGGCTTTGCAAGAACAAGGCAAAACTGTGCCGAAGTGTTTTTATCTATATGACCAAAGCCTTTTCTCCATTGCATAACAAATGTTATGACACTTAACTTACTGATCCTGCAAGAAATAATTTGTACAACTTAGACATAAGAAAACTCCCAGTCAAGTACCATTTTACAAATTTCAGATGAGCTATTGGTAGTTTAGTATAGAATTTTAATGTCACAACTGCATAATATCTCAGTGTAAAAAGCCAGTAATTCCTCAGAACTCTCCCCATTTATAAAATCTGTATTCGTTATTTTTACAGACCATTTTTGGGGCATGAGAATTAAAAAGTCTTCTGAGAAAACATTTATGGCATGAAATTTCCCCCAATCTCAGTGTCTATAGCATAAAGAACATGTTCTACTTTGTGAACAGATAGGTGTTTGGTAAGAGGTTTATAAATATACCTTTGCTGCTTTCATTTATTTTAAGAGGATTTTTTCACCTCATGACAGTCATTTGAGACTGGAAATGTTACCATGGAAACCCTGCTCCAAAATGCTGATTGCCAGTGAATATTGATCTGTAAGCATCTTGGCAGCTTTCACCAGTGTACTTACCTGCCTAACATGAAGGAGGCTTTGCTCAGAGCACATTTAGGTCAAGGAGTCCACACCCAGTGGTGGTTAGGTACTACAAAGGACATCTACTGAACTTTCCCAGGAACCAATCTAAGGATCCCACTGAAAATCCTGGCCCAACCCTGGCTTACATTTCCACTGAAAAAGAGAGGGGTAAACCTTTGTTTGTTCCCATTTCAGCTGCACTGGGAGAGTTCAGAAGCTCAGTCAAGGTGATACATGGGGCATGGAGGGAAAATTCTGGATGTGAATGGGCATGCCTTGCCCAGAGGCAAAGAAATTTGCAAACTACTTTTCAAAGCCCTTACTCTATGATTTTGAAATAAAAATGCTTCTCTCCCAAAAGAGAAGGAGAGATTTTAATCTGGGCAGTGCACTGGGAACTTAATGATTGATCCAAACCAGAGTCCTGGGGGATGGTGAAGATAATGATTATCAGGGCTGGAGCAAGGTGAATCACAGATGGAGTCCACTCCTCTTCTCCATAAACCTGGAGAGCCTTTCCCCTTCAGTGGGGTTTTGTGTATGAGCAAGGGGAAGCTTGTTGGGGAAAGCAGCTTTGAAAACTGAATTCTCCTTGCCAAGAACTAATGGACTGTCTTCAACATGCATGAAAATATGTTCTGCCTGGTGACCAGAGAAGCCAAAATGAGGCCTCCACAGATGTAATCTGCCATCACTCTCTCTCCATGTGGGACGATCTGGATGCACTTATTTTACTCTTTGCTGTAACTAAGAAGAAAACAAACAAAAACCCTTGCAAAAGTCCATTGAGACAACAGTCGGTCCCAAAAGAGGAATTTGAACCAAGATAACATGAGTTACCTTTTATCCACGTGTTCCTGAAGCCTGACCACTAACTGTTGAACAAATATGCTCTACCCTTTCACCATTGCATTAAAACTTAACCAAGTCAGAATAGACATTGTATAATTAAAAGAATCTACACTTGTACACACACACGTCTTTTAATATGTTGAGAACTACAGACAGAACTAAAGAATCCCAAGAGCAGGTGCGACATTTCACTTTCTTCTATCTTTGTCCTGTGTTTGGAGAGGCCACCATGTGTTGTGGTGAGGTGGAAATTTAGGGAGAAAGTGTAACAGAAGAAATTGCTCACCCATTACTTGCAGCTATTGCTGCCTTTATGGAGCCTGAGTATGAGCAAGACACTGTTCTTCAGTGCTTTACAGGAGGATTTCATTGAATGCTCGTTAACTGGCCTATCAGGTGAATGTGATTATAATCCCCATTTTACACTTGTGGGAAATTAGACACGGAGAAGTTGAGTGACTCACCCAATACCACAGAGCTAGGACCTATGCCTCTTGAGTAAAATAATAGACATGTCCCCACTTGCTTAGTGGCTCTGGGTACTCTGAGTAAAATGCTATGGTAGGAAGGGCAGAGGAGATAGAGCTGCAGTGTGCTGGAGGGGACAAAAAAAGGGAGGCTCTGAAGGTCAAGGCAAAGGCAGTATCTCCAAGGATAGCGCAATCTCTCATTGGTGAGGTGTTGGTCAAGTTCCCCAGCCTCAGAGGCCTGTCCAGGGTTTCTTGCTTTCAGGGTCACGTTGCTCAACTGCCCGTAGGGTGCTGCAGACCTGGAAGGAAGCCCAGGCTGTAAGGCTGCCAGCACCTGGCTGGTCTTCTACTCAAAGACAGAGGAGAATGTCATTCCTCGGTAAATTCTCCTTCAAATGACCTTCCTGAGATAAGCCCTGTCAGTTTCAGAGTCTGCCCTCCTCAGTTTATCCTCTCTGGCTCCTCTGATATCCAGCCAGTTCCCCTGATGTCCTTGGATACTGGGAGCTGTGTTCCATGGGGAGTGGAGTCACGTGCACTACTCCTTTCCCACAGGAGGCTCGCATGCCAGCAGTGCGGAGACACGGCGCCTGAGCACACTCAGCTTGTCAGAAAAATGCACCTCTTCTTAGTATATGATGCCTGTTTTCCCCAGAGAATAAAGCTCTGTATAATCCAGACAAAAATGGGAAATGTTTAGAATTGTGATGTCACTGTCTCTTGTTGGAAATTAAAAAACACAGAGGACATATGCCAACACCTTTCTTTGGAATTTCTTCACCTGCCCTGTCAGTATGGTAAGAGAGCCTCTTAGCTCTCAAAACCTTTCAACATTTATCATTTGGTTGTTAAGATGATGGTCATCTCTAGCCTAAAATACACATTATTACAATCATCTGCTTTGAGAATACACAGGTAGCTCTAATAAAAGAGATGACTAGATCAGTTAACAAGCTTTCTAAATCCAAAATCAAGCCCTCTTGTTTAAACCTAAAATATCAGGTCTCAGAGGTTAATTTAGTGGATTAGTGTGTCCATTTTTCAGCATGAGGCATCCTTTAGAATGGTGAATTTGATAATACACAGTCCTGGAGTGGAATCTCAGCCACTGAGCCACATGAAGCCATCTGAAAAGGAGCAGCATACACCCAGCCTCATGTCACACCTACACTCACACCAGTACTGACCACCACATATCTTCCTGAGGCTTGGCCCACCCACCAGTTCAGCCAAGAACTATCCCATTGTCTTCCCAATGGGTTTCAGCCCTGGGCAAGTTCTCTGTGGATTCAATGTGACCAAAGAAAATGACAGCAAAACGTTCTTGGAGTGAAAGGGTTATACCCAATTTTATTTCCACAGTGGCAGGTCAATCACTAAAATCCTGTTCACTCAGACCGAGTCTGTATGGGGCAAGCCAGTCTCTGCCTCTGGGCCTCTCTGCCCACACAGCTGTCCTCTGGGGCCTCTCTGCCTGCACAGTCATCCCACACAGCCATCCTCTGGGCCTCTGTCCTAGGTGCTGCCACCACTCCAACCTCTCCTCTCCTGCAGCCTTGCAGCTCTGCCACCGTGTCACCCAGAGCACTGGGCGGAGCTCCTTACATAGAGTCAATAGCAATGCATTGCCCACACGTGCATAGTGAGCTAGCCAACCAGGGCCAGGTGAGAATCCTGGTCACAGGAACTTTCGTTTTATCCACACTCCACCCCTCCAGGATTCTCTCCTCTCAATCTGTGTGCCCTCAGTCCTCTGCAGTGGTCCCTGGGCAAGAAAGCTGGAACATTGTAATCAAACTCCACAACAACATAATACAATATACAAACAGCAGAAACTATAAATTATAATAACCCTCAAGCCTGAGCAGATCCATTGCCACTAAGCGGTCATCCCGGCTGTATTCAAACCAGTTCTATTCAAATGAATTAACCAAAAGAACCATGGGTGGGCCTTACAATACCTTCTTTCTCCAGTCTCTCCAGCAAAAAGTCTTGCAGGCACACAGGCCAGAGTTGTGACTCTGTCTTTGATCTCTGCCTCTTTGGTCTTAATGGCTGGAGCTGCTGCTCTGGTTTCAGTTGTTGCCACAGCTCTAGTAAGATCCTATTTGACTTCCCATCTAATTTCCTTCCATCTTCTCCTGCCCATATTAAATCAACCCATATCTGGGTCCTCATAACCTTCATGGAGCCCTTTAAATTCCTCTTGTGAGTAGCAGACCTTATTTCTTTCTGTGTTCTCATTGCTTCAGCCTCTCCTAAGTCTGCTACTGTACGTGTCACCTCACTTATGGGATGCCCTAAGTGAGGGGAAAGAATAGCCACCAGAGACCCAAAGAGGGATGTGGGAGCCATTTGAAGCACAATATTTCTCATCCCATTAGTGAAAATCTCTTCATCTGGGCCATAATTCTCTGGACTATAGATGGCATTTTTTATGCCTAGCTCTCATAACACCTGTTGGACCTCAGCATATGTCTGCCATCTAACAGGAGAGGATGGCCACTCACCCAGATTGGGCCACACAGCATGAAGTGCAGCCATAAGCCAATTGAGGAGGGAGTGATTCCCTGGGGTCTGATGTGCATTTTGTAACTGCTGCCTCAAGGCAGGCTGAACCATCAGGGAAGCCATCTTTCCCATCTCTGATCCAAACAGAACAATTCCATCCACCCCTAAGTCCCACAGACGCAGGAGCCAAGCTGATATTGACTCCGGGGGCTTCTGCCTAAACCGGGAGTGCAAATCCACCAGCTCAGCCTGAGTATAGGGGTGGACCATAGAGTGCTCCATGACCTGTGGAGGGGGCTGCACCTCTCCTTGGGGAACTTTCAGAGCTGCTGGGTCTTTATTTTCTTTACAACCACTGGGTGTGCTTTCAACACAGGAGGGGTCAGTGCCTCGGGCATCATCCCTTCATCCTTCCCCAGCTCCTCCATTTCCGGGGCTGATGGCACCTTTCTCTCCCCTTCCCCAAGTGCTTCCTCTGCTACAACCTTTACCTTTTCTACTGTGCCTCGCAGCAATGCTCGCTCAGTCTTCAGCTCTTTTACCTTCACCTCAATGCTTTGCAGCTGATGTTCTCATGCCACCTCCATCTGTGCTTCCCTCAGGAGTTTGTTTTTTTCCTTGATGGCCTTTTCCTCCTTCAGAGCACCTGGCAGCACTGCTGTCTCATTCTGTAAGGAATCTTTTACTTCTTCACCTTGCTGCCGGTGTTCTCATGCTGCCTCCTCTTGCATCAGTGCCATTTCCTTCTTCAGGGAATACACAGAAGTTTGCAGCTCACTTTCTTGTGCCACCATTTCTTGAGTATTTTTCAGAAGCATGTCCTTCTCTTCTGTAGACTTTTTTAATACTGTGAGAAGCAGCCAACCCACAGTCCCCACTGCCTCACGGGCACTCTGTCTCTCAAAAGACCTACTTATTATACCAAGGGCCACCCCTACTGCCTCAGGTATCACCTCCACTTGCCTCCATTCCTGGGTGGGGCCCAGTCCTCTAGGAGGCAAGCAACCTCAGACCACGTACCCATCTGGGGACAAACCACTGTCTTCCCATTCATAGGGGCAGCCTGCTGAAGCACCCCACCCATAAAGGCAGCCTGTCTTTTTCCTTGGTCAACAATGAACCCTGCCAACTTTGCCAATTGTCTTGCCAGTGGGTTTCAGACCTGGGCAAGTTCACTATGGATTCAATGTGACCAAAGAAAATGACAGTAAAACGTTCTTGGGGTGAAAGGGTTGCACCCAGTTTGTACCCAACTTTATTTCCATGGTGGCAGGTCAATCACTAAAATCCCGTTCGTTCAGAGTGAGTCTGCATGCAGCAAGCCAGTCTCTGCTTCTGGGCCCCTCTGCCCATACAGCTGTCCTCTGGGCCTTTCTGTTCACACAGCCATCCTCTGGGCCTCTGTCCTCGGCACTGCCACCACTTCAGCCTCTGCTCTGCTCTCCTGCAGCCTTGCAGCCCTGCCACTGTGTGGCCCAGAGCACTGGGCGGAGCTCCTTATGTAGAGTCAATAGCAATGTATTGCCCATAGGTGTGTAGTGAGCTGGCCAACCAGGGCCAGGCGAGAATCCTGGCCCCAGGAACTTTCATTTATCCACACCCATTTTCAGTCATTAATGATAAAATGCACCATAAGACAGGGCAGTGCAACAGTCCCTTTTCAGTCACGATAGATATGGATGTCCCAACTCTGATGAGAAACATTTGTCTGACTTCTCTTACAAGGACCAGAGAGAGAGAACTTTCTCTAATTGATCTGTTGAAATATTTATGTTTACTTAAAACAAACAAACAAACAGCAATAGTCCATTCTGTATGCTTTGTTTCTCTGGAAGATTTCTCACGATCACCCTTCCCATAGCTACAGGAGTCATGTGTCAGGGAACAGAGAAGTAATGCACTTCAAAGTGAGCAATAAAAATCTAGTGCAACACTCGGAAGCAGATGGTGGGCTCCAGGGGCTGGAGGGGAAGGGGAGCAGGGGCTCTATTCAGGGAAGGGGTGCAGCCTTTGGGAAACCCAAGTGGCCCACAGATGGAAGCATCCGCTAGCAGGAGACACTCGACTGTCTCCTGCGCTCTCTCCCGGAGCAAGGAATGTCACATCTCCTGCACTTTGACCCCTCAGGGCTGAGGACCCTACCAGTCACCCGGTCACCCTTTCAGGTGACCTGCTTGCTATGTTGGGTGGTCTAACTGAAACGGGTTCAGGCCAAGAATTGGGACCCAACTCCAGAGGACCCAGGTAGATCCCCTCAGCCTATTCCTAACAAGAAGTACCTGGGAAGCGCAGGAGCTGAGAGGCATGGAGGGAAAAGGCAAGGAAAGGACCAGCTTTGAAGGCGGAAGGTGAAGCACAGTGGCTTTGGAACTGGCTTGGCCTTGTGGGGAAGCCAGCTTCCTCAGCCCCCTAATCCCTGGGCTGGGGACAGACGGTGATGGGTCTTAGCAGCCAGTAGCAGCCTGAACAGATTCCATGTTCCTTTCATATGTACATACAGATATTTGTTATTTCTACCTGAACTCATTGTAACAAACTCAGTTTCACTCCCTTTGCTGTCAGCTGCCCTGATGGGTTCACGCCTTTGGGCCTGCAGCCAGGCTCACCCCATCCCACCTGCCCCACTCACTGGCATGGGAAAGTGACCCCAGAAGTGCAGAGAGGACACAGCATCATAGGGGACCTGGCAGAGGCCTACCTCAGAGACTTCTGTTTCTAACCCTGAGAACCTAAGGAATTGTAAAGGTCTGGGGGCAGGAGCTGGAGTTAAAGGTCACTGGGACAGCCCCACGATCAGGGAAGCCTCATCCCAGAAGCCCTGTCCGCAGGCCCAGCAGTGGTGCTTGCGAGGGCCGATGCTGAACTCTGGGCAGCTGTGCCAGTGCAGGGTCTTGTGGGTGGGCTCCCAGGACACCTCCAGCTCCAGTCTTTCCCAGGCGCAGGGGATGTCCACAGCTGTTGCCAGAGCTCCTAAAGTTCTGCCGGCCTAGCGCACTTTCCGAGCAATCAGCATCCTGCCTTCATTGTCTGCCTGTACCTCGAAACATCCACCCAGACATTCGTGGCTTCCCGCACAGGCACAGGGCCCCAGCCCCACTTGGGCATGGTACCTATGCTGCAGGTCGGGATCTGGGAGCGGGGACCCCAGTAGTCAGGGATGGTCTGGGCTGTTGCCCAGGACCCCACAGGCCTGATGCACCCCAGGCTAAGCTCAGACACAACTGAGCCGTGAAGTTCATCCCACCCAAGAGGTGCTGGGCAACATTTCTCCTTCACAAATCCAACATTTCCAAGCCACACACGCACACTCTCTGTTCACACCACTATACACCACTATATCCACAGCATCTTGTTCTCAAACCGGCCCTGCTGGCTACAGTGGGCCATGCTGCAGTCAGGGTATTGGTCACATGCCCAGAGAAGTCTGGGAGGGTTGTAAGTCCTTGTTCCCTTGTAGAGAATAGAACTGAAGGCTTCAGGGGAGCAGCCCAGCTTCTAGAATGGTCCTGGGGGAGTTGCTTTGGTACCTCTGAGGGGTGATCAGAGCCCAGCAGTAAAGGGTGCCCAGTCTCATGGAAAATGATAACAGTAGGACCCAGGGTGGACAAGGGAACATCCAGGCTGCATCAGGCAGTGGTGGCCTTGAGCTGGTTGGTAAAGTGCTTCAGGTAAGTTCTGAGGCATTCCCAAGGAACTTGAAGGGGTCACTGTGCAGCCGTTCTGCATGAGTTTGATAGATGACGAGGTCTGAGATGGTCAGGACCTTAAGCAGGAGTGTTCCCTGGCTTACATGCGCCATAGCCCCCAAAGCCCCCCATGTCTCTCACCACTGCTTTGTGGGCATGTATACACTGTGCAGGACTCTGGACAAGGGAGGTTTTGAAGATTTCACACCCATAAAAAAAAGTGTGGTTGAGAGTCTGAGACTTTCCATCACCAGTATTTTCTGAAAAGGGAATCACCTCCACTGATCATGTCTGCAGTCCAATTTCCTAAAAATCCTCTTCATTCATTACCTGAACTTCATTGTCATCTACGAGGAGGCAGCTCACAACCTTCTCAGTCACCTTCCTCTTGGTCTCCTCATCTATCTCTTCCTCCTCCATTAACTCCTGGACCTTAGTGACATGGTATATAGTAACAGGCGTATTTTCTGTTCTCCCCAGAGTGAGTCCTCTTCTGGCACTCCAAGCATGAGCCAGTTTTACAGGTCTGGCACTTCCTGGCTTCCCTCTGCCTAACACCTGGGGAGTGCCCCCTGGAGCCCTTGCCAGGGCCACAGTAAGAGATGTGGGCAGCTTTGAGTTCCATCATTCATCCGCAGACTGCAGCCCGTACCACGCTCCAAGCCCACAGCCTCAGTCCAGCTGCAGGCCTAACTCTCCTGGCCCTTCTCTGCCAGGGACACCTGGGCACTCAGAACCAGGTTGGTAAGGAAATCAACCACCATGTAACGGTCACTGGGCTTTCCCCAGGAGTGAAACAAAGGCTTTGAGTCTGAAGACTGCACAGAATTTCCACAGGGTTCTGAACATCTTCAACAGACAAACAAAACCTTTGTTGTTCTATTAGTTGTGAGTTGTTGTTCACACACTCACAAATGTTCAAATTTTGAATTTTCTCCCTCTAAGACTCCTGTATCAGCAGCAATGTTGATTCAGTTTGATGGTTTCATTTTCATCCTCCATAAAGCGCAGGCAAATATGTGGTCAAAATTAACTTGAAAGGGTCTTTTACAGCTGAGAGAGATGTGATGGTTCACTGAGGTGGGCTCATGGGCTGGGGTTTTGGTAATGAAAGAAAGTGGTCAGGAGCTTTTCAATATACTCCAACCTCAAGTCAGTCTCATTTCCGGGGATACCCTGGAGTGGCCCTGCCACGGGCAGATGGCATTGGGGAACCAGGGCTCTGGGCACCAGCAAATGCACCCTTATCTCCATCCTGGTCCCTCCTCTTTGCTGGGAGCCACCTCCCTCCCCTCCTGCTGTCAGCTGGGATCAGTTCAGAGGTTTAATTCCAAACCAATGATTTAAAGTACAAGTTAGCTGCTTCTTTGAAGACTTGAACTTAAAAAAAAAAACCCAGCTGGGAATAATTGTTCACATCTGCCTAATGATGTTTTTATTTGAAGAGACAATAGAACGTAAAATTTTGAGTTACATTAGCTTTTAGTCTATAAAATCAAAGTGAGAGAAAATTTAAGTGAAAGAACTAGATATTTCTGAAAGATATTCTTTCTATGAAGACTCAAGGTTATTCATTTTGTTAGCATTATCAGACATTAATTTTTTTTCTCTTTTCTGCTTTTGCACAGGTGAGGTAGGGAAGAGCCACTGTTTTGTCTCTAGTGACACAATAATTCACTTCATTACTGTTGTTTGACTTGGCCTTATTTGTGCTGTTCATTGCTAACGGAGGCTTGCTATGCTGTCTTGGGGGTCAGAAATGTGCAATAACGGGCCAGAGATCTTGGGAGAACTGAAAAACATTGCCCGAGCCTCACTCAGTCACCTGTCCCCAGGTAAACTCATATTCTGTCATCCATGAGGATTTGGAGAAAACCAACTCGGATTTACCTGTGGTTGCTGACCACAGTCATTGCGACCCTAAGCCCACAAGGGCCTTTTCCATGGGACTGAGAATGCTAATGCCACAAAGAGGTTAGAAACTGTCGCACAGCAGACCTGTGCTGGAAAGAACATAGTTCTAGAGAAAGACTGGTGAATGAAGAAGGGTAGGTATGAATGGGTCTGACTGGAGCATGACAGAGAAGGAGCTCAAGGATACTCTGAGTTAAACTGAAGCCAAGATTCTAATGAAAGACTAATGCAGTCTAATAAAAGAGAGTAGATGCTCATCTTACAACACTGATGGACAGTGACTGCAATGCGATATGGGGGGTGTGTGACTTGATAATAAGGGTGAATGTAATAACCACATTGTTTTTCATGGGAAACCTTCATAAGAGTGTATATCAATGATACCTTAATAATAAAAAAAAAGACAGTAGATACTCAATGAATGCTTCTTAACTGGGTAAGTCAGAAAATGCTGATTAGAGGATCCCAGGTGGGGATAGGTGGGGAACCAGCTTGGGATGTTAAGGGTCTGTGGAGAGAGAAACTGTAGCTTGAACCAGGAGGTCTCCTTGGAGGAGCAGGCACCAAGCAGCAGAACTGAACACAGAAGCCAGGCTTGTTGGATAAGCAGGGTGGGGCAGAAACTGCAAGCTGCCTACTCAGGATCTATTCTCCCCTTTTTCTTTAGTAACACAACCTACATTTTAATCTGGGTTGCAATGTGCCCAGCTGGAAGACTACATTTATCAGCCACATTAGCAGCTGGCATGACCACTGAGGTATAAGCAGGGTTGTTGGGTGGGTCTTCTGTGAAGACTCCTTAAGAGGGGTTAGACTACGGATGTGTTGATGTTTTCCCCTTCTCCCTTCCTTCTGTGCCTCCTGGAGCAAGAAAATCAATGTGATGGCTGCCACCTCGGACCAGGAAGTGGGTTTGGGGATGGAAGTCATATGCTAAGAAGGGCTGAACAAAAACAGAGCAAACCTGGAACCTTGGTGATATGTAGCTCCTATACTGACCAGACTCTACTCACATGAGAAAGAAACAAGCGTCTGTCTTGCTGGAGCCATTGTTATTTCCTCATTCATATGGGACGTCACAAGAGTAGGGATCTTGGGAAGGCTTTGAAGAGTGAAAAATTAGGGATTTTATTTGTTTTTTGGTATGTTTATTTAAGTTAAATAAGCTGTAAGATAAAGGTGACTTAAAATGACAAAATATAGTCTCTGAGCTCAGTAATAAAAAGGAATCAAGGAGTTACATATTATTGTGTTTTGTATTTATTTGGCTTAAATAAAAAAAGGCTTTGTTCTCTCATGTGATTAAAAAGTCCAGAGGTCAGGTGGGCTTCAGATAAGGTCCAATAAATTAGCGGGACAAATCAACGATGACAACGACAGATCTTTTGGTCTCTTCTTAGTCTCCCATGGTACTGGCTTTATTCTTAGATGGTCTCATCTGATGATCACAAGATCCCGGAAGCCCTTGGCAAAGTCTTCTTGCGTTTGAATCAGCTGGCCATCCCCAAGTCAATCGCTGGTTAGGGTGCTAGGACAATGGAGCCCACTGGCTTAAGCCCACCAAGGTCCACCCAGAGAGTTGCAATGGGGTCAATCCCTCTCAACTGCATGGCTGGGATCCTGCTAGGAATGGGGAAAAAGAGAAGGCCTGTGGGGAGGCCACCCTATGTTCTATCTCTCCTGGCCATCTTCATCAGCCTGCATTATTTAAAGCACTTCAGTTTTGTAAAAGGCAAAGGTCTCTTGCTCTTAAATGAATTTTTTTTTGCCTGAAAGCCAATATTAGTTTGGGTTAAGGCATGAGGTTTCCAGAGAACTTTTGTTAGTCTTATTTTCATTTCTTAATTCAACACTAAACATTTCTTGGGTGCTGGTTGTGTGTTGTAAGATCAGCAGGTCTTGCCTGAGAGGATGGGCACATATGAAACACATACTAGGCTCAGTGGTACTAGCACTTGGGGGCACACATCCTCTTTAGGAAGGTCAGGAACCAAGCACAAGGACATGGGAAATAGGGCAGGTAAGTCTTGCTAGTGATAAGGGAATGGGACCAGCAGATGGGCCCGGGAAACTGCATCTGTGTGAGGCCCTGGCAGGTTTTCAGTTCCATGAACCTGAGGAAGGCAGAGTGGGGTAGGGAGTGCATATGGGGGCTTCATGTGATGCCTGTTCTGCAGGCTGACCAGGGCTGGCTTTGGGGTTCTGACTCTCTGGTTAGAAAGTCTCTGGGGAGAGGATGGGTAGAGTTAGTGGTTTTTTATTTGGGCTTTAGGAGTGTTTGGGGGATAAAATTCTAGGAAGTAAGAGTGAAATGCCTGAAAGTCTCAGGAAGAATCTTTTGCAGTCCAGCTAGCTGGCTGCTCTCCTCAACCTGCAACAGCTTCTTTGGGGGTGGCTGGGGTGGGGATGGGGTTCAATGTCTCATGATGCAATTCTTTTTCCTGCAACAGTCAGAGAATAAGAGTTTTATAACCCAAATCATTCACAGCATGGTATTTGTCTATTTAAAGTCATCTCCCACGGGGTTCAATTAACAATGTACATGTCAAATTATGTCACACCCATTACTTGCTCCAATTTGGTTAGGCTGGGTCAGGCAGTCCCTGAACTGATGCGGCTGTTACCTCTCAGCAGGCAGTCACAGCTGTGTGACCCTAGCTGTCCTTGGCAGAAGCTGCATCACAGTATAGCACCCACTAAAAAATGCACGGCTGCTACATGAAAGGTCCAGCTCATGACGACAGTGGCCTGTCATCCACCCACTTTGCCCCTAGAGACTGAAATACGTGGATTTGAATCCTGGCTCTGTCATTTAGCAGCATGTGATCTTGGGGACATTCTTTAACTTTTCCGAGCCTCATTTCCTACATATGTAAAATGGGAATAGTCATAACACTACAGTTACAGGGCAGTAGCAAGGATTAAATTCAATAATGCATGTAAAGTGTTCGGCAGGATGCCTGGCACTTAATAAGAATTCAAAGCTAACTATTTATTAATTTTTAAATCTTGTTCAGTCCTTCAAAACTGAGGATCTTCCCAAGATCCCCCACAGGAAATATTTCACCAGCCCTCCTGAAACCAGGAGAGCCAGGCAGCCTTTCCTGGGGGGCATGCAGTGTAGCCAGAGGAACCACCACCACAGCACTGTGACACCAGAATTATTCCAAATGTGGCAAGAGCAGCCTTGACTTTAAGAATAGCTCTGTGTGAGTCCGGAGAGCCTTTTTCTCTGCCTGGGGAGGAATTACCACTGGGTGCCTTTGCGTGGCCATCCAAACAGCCGACAGAGCTCCAAAGAAGCAGGCATAAGGGTGCCAGCTCTTCTCCCCTTTTAAATAGAGGTAAACAGAGGCACAGAGAAACCTATAGACGCACACGCAGTTCTTTCCTCACCTCTCAAAGGACAAATGAAACTGTGATAATTATAAAGCTGGAAGCAGAAGCTCCTGCCTAGATGACCTGAGACTGAGGCATCTGGGTCATAAACCACCATAGAAGCCAATACTGGGGAAATTATCTGGGTTACTTTACGTGCGCAAAGACCATGCTTCGTAGCCTCTTCCACATCCAAAATCCCTGGGGTAGTCTGGTGGGCCATTTGTGGGTACCTCTGGGACACATGTTGCAGAAAAAACTCAGAATTATACTCAAAAGACATGTACTGTTACCCAAGTCTTGCCAAACCAGCTGTGCAGCCTTGGAAAAGTTACTTAACCTGGGACTATACCTCCGAGTGGGAGTGAAGGCTTTGGATGACATCAGTGTTTCCCAAATCTGATTCCTTGTGAGAATCACTGCATGTGTCTGTTGGGAGCTGAGGGAAGGGGGGTTGTTGGGGAGGAGAGCTGGAGCCTGGGAATCAGTATTTTGAAAGTGTTCTAAGTGATTCTGAAGAGTAGTGACTGTTGGGAACCCTGGACAGATGCTGTCTGTGGAATCCCAGTTCCTTGGAGCTCCAAGGCACCTTTCAGCACATCCCACACAATTCCACACAGTCCAGCCCCAAGGAGAGGGCAGCCCTCACACTGAACACCCATGCAGAAGTTGGTGTGTAATCCAGGGAGCAGCCAGCACAGCCACACATTGGTTGGTGCCATGCACGTGAGCTCCAGCTCTGGGTCCTGCCTGCTCTGGCCAGCTTGGCTCTGGAGCCAGCGAACTGAACTTGTGTGGGGCCAGTGGGGCCCTGGCGCTGCCTGTGGCCATCCACTGTGCGCTCTGCCACCTGGGCCTCCTCTCCACTGTGCTGCAGTCAGGACACCCAATACACCTGCCCTGAGTCTGGAAAGCACAGGAGTCCCACAAGCCTGCCTTTGCACCCTTGAGGCTGGCATCCTTCATGTGAGCTTTTGAATTCAGTCATGTGTCTCCCTTCCTTCAGTCTTAAAGAAGTCCCTGTTTGAATGAGGAACTACGGAGTGCTGAGGCTAAAGCTGCCTTTAGCTTTTTCAACAGTTTCCATTAGGGGTTAATCCTGACATTCTTTGGCCTTAGTACATGGGCAGGAGACTTTTGTGTTTAGGTGGGAGTCAAACTAGGAATAAATCATGGCTCCTAGGGTTGACTTTGATCCAGGAAGTGTGTGTCTAGACTCCCTCGGAGTGGCAGAGAGAACAGGGGAGCGGGGCTCCATGGGGGAGCTTCCTCGTGGCCCCTCCCGCCTACAGGGCCCCAACTGGGGGGCGGCTGCGTGCCTGTGTGCTGGCTTATGGGGCCGGCCACTACTTGCCCTTGCCCATTGTCGCCACACACCACTGAGTGTTGCCAACACTTCTGATTCTTGAAAGAAGTCAGAAATCTGAATTTACCCGAATTTGCCCAATAGTAAAATGCTGACACATTTAATTAGAAAATTCATCAGACCAAGCAAATCACACCTTGGGGTCACAGAGAGCCTGGCCTCAGGGCCTGGCCTGGGAGTGCTCTCAGAGTCTGCTCCCAAATAAGCAGAATCTGCAAGGGAGGTTCTTAAGTCTCCAGGGCTAAATGCACCTCTACATGGTGTTTTCCTTTGTTGGAGGGAAAGGAAGGCTCTGGCTTTCTTGAGCCCTAGAAATCCCCTTTCTTTGCTGCTGTGTAACCCCCGCTGCAGCGCCATGGCCCTGCAGTTCCCTCCATTCCCTCTCCCTCCATCTGCCCCCCAGACAGACAGCAGCCCTGAGGTGTGACACCCCAGGACACACACCATGCCACCACCTCCTCTTCCATGCCAGAAAACACTCAACCCAAGTTGCAGAGGGGCACGTTATGACATGAACAACCCTGTGCTATCATTTATTTTTTAAAGGTAAATCACTTATATACTTTGGTACTCTATCAGGAATAATTTATTCATAACACATGTCATAGTAGATGAACAGTGGCTCCAGAATTTCTATGTAGAAAAACCTTGTGGGTGACATTTTATTTCGAAGCAAGGACTTGCTGAAGGACTTCTCCTACAAGGTATATTAAATTATCTTTTTACTTAAATTGTACATTTATTTAAGACCAAAAGCCAAGCCTTTATGATTGGTCAAGACACAAGCAAGGACAGTGAGATGGGTAGAGACCCCCTCCTTCTGGATGGGGAGGCAGGTGAGCAGGATGAGGTCCCAGAACAATCCAGGTGAAGTGTAGGTCCTACAGCTCAAGAAAATGTTCAGTTTGGAGACTGAGGGTTTTAAGCCTAATCCCTGAAAATGTTCTAAGGAACATTTACCTTTCTTACCGCCAGACTGGCCATTCTGGATAAAATCAAACCTGCTCCTTGGCAAAGGTCAGGGATGATGGCAGCAATGTCTCAGACACCAGTTCCGAAGGGCTCTTTTCCCCAGGCAGCCAGATGGCTCATCATGACCAACACATAGTCCTCCTGGCTGAGGGCCCTGGTTCCTTGGCAGCACGTGCCCTGGGGGACAGGGACTTAACCCCCAGAGTGTGTGTTAGGGGATCTGCCCATGGTCCCCGTCTTAGGATCAGCAAACCCAAGGGATACCAGGGAAGATTTCTTTAGAGTTCACTTCAAAGTGACTTCTAAACTCTGGAAAAGTAGAATAAAATGAAACCCTCATTACTGGCCAGGAAGTGGCTGAATTCTCTCTCACCATAATGCTACCATTTGGTAGTATTTCAAGTAGGTGATCTGTGTATAAACCAGAGGCTTTCAAATATTTTAAAATAAATGAATAGACAAACAAACCAAGTAAACAAACAAGACCCTTCACCAAAGTGGTGGTTCTCATCCTCATCCCAATACTGGCCTCTCTCGCCCAGCATTCCCTTCTGGAAAATGGTCATCAGCTGCTGGCAGGACCTTGCACTGGTCTCACTTAAATGTAGCTGGTAATAGAGGGTTTGATGACACTTTTTTCTTTAACTTCTTAAGTAGTAGTGATTCAACACTGAAAGGCAACATTATGTTTGTGGCTTATATTTCTCCCCAGGAACAAAAATCTGGTGGGACTTACATACAGTTATGGACATACACACAGGAATGCTAGACTTGCCTTCAGAGCTATGCACAATTATTACTATTTTCTAATTGGAATGTGTTTGGGGGACAGCAGGGAGAAGAAAGCCACTGCCACAGCAGAGGTAGTCCACTCTGCGGCTTCCTCTGTCCTAAGCCACCTCCCTGCAGTCGCCCCTGGTGTGCACTGTGCTCACTGTCACCACTGCTTCTGCCTGCCTCGCTGAGCTCACCCCCAGTGACTGCTTCCTCTTCCTCCCTGGCCAGGACGTCCAGAGCGGATATGCCCGAGCATCTTCAACACCCTGCCACAAGGCCAGAGGCGGGTGGTAACACCTAGGGCAGGTCTGAGGTTGGGGGCCACTTCACAGGATGACCATCTTTCTACTTCTCATCTTTGTTTAGAACTCCATTGGATTTCTTTGTCTCAAACGTCTTCATTGGTCTCCAGATCTCCTGGTTTGCTATGTCTTAGTCTGCTAATCACAGATGATAAGGTGGTAGATGAGACAAGAGGTTTGGTAACATTCATTCCTGATTATATGAGATGTGTGCAATTTCTCAAGATGTATTTAACCTGTGAAAGAACAAAAATTTCACCAGGTATATTTAAAGATCTAATCATTTATTCAATGATTCATGAATTAGGCAACATCTGAGCTTTTATAAGCAGAAAATGGGTGGGACAAGGAAGTTATTAGTGGAAGAAAAGATGGTGTCATACAAAGTCACCTTAGGGGGAAGGGAAGGGGGTCTTAGGCCAGTTACTCACTAGTGCTGATCAGAAAATGTCAGAGTGATTGGTTTAAAATTTCACTTCTGTGAGAGACTGAAATTACAGTTGGTTTAGGTATTTAAATCTTAGTGGGGCTTAACATAAGTGACACCATTATGGACCTGTTTCTTTTTAACAAGCCTAAATACTTGCGTATACAGCATCCTGAGAACAGAGAGTGACTTTTTAGTTTTTATTTTGAAAGAGTAACAGTAATCCAACAAACACATATCGCCTGAGAACATTTACTATGTTCCAGGCATTCTGGCAAAGACCATGGAAGTCAGTGTCAAAAAGTCCCCGCCCTCTAGAGTTCTACAGTATAGTGGAAAGAGATTCTTGCTAAAAGTAGAAACCCAAAATACTGTTGCTTCTCGTGTTAAGGTCCTTATGTTCAGGGGTAAGTAACAGCCTGTCAAGGTGGGTAAGCAGCATGGAGCCATGGGCTAAATATCGTCCACACCTTTTTGGAATCAGAGGCCCTCAAAGATTTGGAGGGAACAGTTTTTCTTTTTTTAATTAAAATAACCACAAACCTATTCTGGAATAGTGTGCAAAAATCATATAATCTACCCCACCCCCAATTGCAGCCCCTCCTCACCGTAGTCTCTTCAGTGCAAAGGGGGCTGCTGCTTAAGACCAGGGATGGAGGATGGAGAGAGGACCCAGGGATGGAGGATGGAGAGAGGACGGAGGACGTGGTGATGGACAGGAGGGAGCAAGCAGGGGCCAGAGCGTGGGCTGGAGAGCCGGCAGAGGCACCAAGAGGTGAAAACCACAGAAAGCATCCTGCTGAAGAGAGGTTAGGTGTATTGCTGTGGAGGCCACAGGCCCTAGGTTAGAGGCAGAAATACAGAAATACCTTTGGGGACACTGTCAACTTCAGTAGCTCTTCACCCTGTGTCGGAAATGGGAGACAGACATTCACCAAGAACCTCAGACTGGCAGGAGAACCAGTCTTTGAAGTAACAGAATTCCTCTCAGCTCAGCCTTGTCTGCTCTGAAGTTCTTGTCCGCTCTCCTCAGGAAGTGGGGAGGCTCTCAAGTGACTGAAACAGAGAAATTTCATAGACCAGAAAGAGCCAAGGGTAGCATGCTATGCACTCCAGCCTGTCAGCCTGGCAGGAAGCTCTGCTGAGTAACTTTGGTTTTAGTTGGAAACCTTCTGTCATGTTCCTGTTGAGGCAGCAGTCAGGGGAATGTGGTTAGATTTTCTCCGTCCTTGTAATGGATGAGGACAGTGGGGTGGGGAGATGAAGAAATGGACAAGTGGAGAAGTGACCTCACGAGGCGGTTGAGTCATGCAGAGGGTTTTATATTCACAAAAGCTTTTGTGCTGTGGGGAGAACAAGGGGCATTCGCCTACTGATCAGGCCACTAGAGATTCCAGAGGAGGGACTTGCCCACGCCTCCTGACTTGTGGCTTTAATTATCAGTTAGTCTTTGGTTTACTGTCATCCCAGTTTAATAAGCTTGACTATGACCTGTGAGCAAGAGCAAAAACAGAAACACCACTCTGGGCTGTCCAGCATGGTGAGGCTGGATCCTCAGAGCCACTAGCCCTGGAGAGGTGGGGACTGCTGACCTTTTCTTTTCTTTCTTTGAAGCTGTGATCTGGAACATGGCCTTAGGCACTGGCCCAGCCAGTTAAACTGGAAAAATTTAGGAGCCAACTGTTTCTAACTGCTCAGAGAAAATTTTCACAGAGCAAAGCAGAGCCCAATTTACAAGCCAGGGAGGGTGTGGGACCTGGACAGCACTGGGCTGCTCACCCCACTGGGAAGCGGCAGATCTCCAGAACCCTGGCCCCCTGCTCAGGCCCTGGGAGGAATGGGTGTGTTGCTGCCGCACCCCCTTGGAGGCGAAGAGTCAGGTTTTTGTCCCCTGACCTTGTAGCAAAGCCTGAGGCTCAGTGGGCACAGCTCATGCTTCCATTTTGAGAAACCTGGTGATTTGCCATGAACACTCCGCTCTTTGTGTTTTGTACAACAGGATGGCCCTGCTGCTTACTCAGTGCAGTGGACAGTCTGGCTTCCAATTTCCCTCCAGAGCTCCTGACGGCTGTCAGTTTACTGTGACTCGCTGCCATTACATCTGCCTGGGTTTATATTCCCAGAATCATACAGAGCTGCTGAGATCCATCGCCCAGGCAAGGCTTTCAATAAAGAAGCTGCCAGGCCAGCAGGAGGGGAGCCCGCCAGTCCATCTGTCAGCATTTGAATACTTTCATCCACACACACTTCTTTTCTAACCACCCAGGCTATTTTAGTTCACCTCAACCAAGCAAGCCAAGGCGCCTGTTGACCTGCCCCTCTAGGGAGAACGCCCCCGTGAGCACTCCAGGAGCCCCACCACACTGGTTTCTTTGTGAGGTCATCTCCGTGGTGGTTTCTGGGTACTCGGACCTCCTTCCTGGTAGCTTCACACAATCCGGTTTGCAGAGTTCTGAAAGTTCTTCAGTTCAGGAAAAATAGAAGGGCCTTCTGAGCTCTCTCCCTTGTGCTTCAGGTGCTGGAGGATTCCAAATCCCCAGGGGCTGCTCTGGGGATGCAGTATGGATGAGAGTTATTCAGGGTGGGCCCACCCAACTGGAGTCCTGAAGAGAAAGAATACCATTGTCAATTAGATCGGGGAATCCTGATGATTCAAAACACATATTTATATGTTAAACATTCTGAAAAGTCCTGTCAGAAAGACACTGTTTCCTTTTTTAAACCTACAGTTTCCCAAACCCAGGATGATACTGACCATGGAATCCTTTTCATATCATAACGACTTACATAACAAGGAATTTATTTATGCTTTTGAAATATATTTTAGGAAATGATCTAACAGTGGTTTTCAACCTAAGGAAGCACCTCAATCCTCAAAGAGCATTTGGATATAGGTGGGAGCATTTCTGGTTGTCACAAAGACGGGGAAGTGCTCCTGGTACCAAAGGTGGGGGGGGGCGGCGGCGGCTGGGGATGCTAAACTCCCGGCAACGTAACAGGTCCTCAGTGAGCCCTAAGAATCGTCCTACCCCAAATGTCCCATGGAGAAGCAGTGGTTGCACAAATGCTCAGCATCGTTCTAAAACCCTCTTGTCAGGTTCAAACACCTGGTTGCTGTCTTCTCGGTCCCCTGGTTCCTTTCTTCCTCTTGCTGGGACGCCTGCATGGCGCTCCTGGGGAGAGTTCACTCTCGGTCGTCCGTGCGTCTGGCACGATTTGGAGCTGACACGAGCAACCAGAGGGCAGCGCTCCATGGTTCCAGCTGCTCTGGAGAGAGAGAAGGGTGTGCCCAAGTGGTCCCTGGGGCATAAAGAAGCTGCTCACCCTCCTGAAAATGCTTGCACGTCACCTGGCAGGGGGAAAGGACGCCGCGTGGCTCAGGCTTACACAGACACTGTTGTTTAGCCAAAGTCAGGCGACCTGAGAAGGAAAGTGAGTATGGCGGGGGCAGCCCTCCACCCTTCCTTCCGGGATAAAGCAGTGAGGCACCCACATCCACAATCTGCAACTCAAATCAAAGGGTTCGGTGTGTCTCTGTTTCTGTCAACACAGAAACGCCACGGCAACCGGCAGGTGTTGCCTGAAACTGCAGAGTGTGTGTTTAACAAAACAAGGTGGCTCGTTGATACAGTCACCCCAAGCGACTCTGGCCTGGGCCCCGTGGCAGCAGGTCGTCCGTGGGGCGGCGGAGACTTCTGCAGGGCCGGCTGGGGTTCCGGGCCGCCACCCCCACAGGGAGGAGCGCGGGCGATTCCCGCCGCGGGAGGGGCCGCCCAGCCGCCCGCTATCCGCCACCAGCCGCCGCTGCAGCGCCGCCGCTGCAGCGCGGGTGGAAGAAGTGAGTAGTTTGACTTTCGATAGAGAAATGTGATCACCATCAGCCTCCTATCCCACACAGCTGAAGAGTCAGAGCCTGTAAACTTGCTCCTTGCAGGCCCAGCCCCATTTCTGTTGTCCTGGCTGGCCTGTTAACATGCAAGACTGGAGGGTGTTTTCTGGAGCAGTCAAAATGATCCTCTCCCAGCCCAGAAAGTTACACATAAATTTCTTCCGCGCAGTTTGTGTTAACCCCTTACTCTTTTTCTCTCAGGATTAGTGTGGATAAAGGGAGTGGTGCATTTTTTAATTTTGAAAATGACCTTTAGGGCAAAGTCTTGTCAAGCATGCAGTCCAAGGCCCTAACTGACAGAGGAGGCAACCGAGGTCCAGTGAGATCATATTTAAAGTCACACTATTGGTGAGCTGCCAAGCCAGGCAAGAATCCCAGTACCCCAACTCCTTGGGTACTATGCTGCTCACATTCACTGTTGTTTTCCCTTCTATAATACCCACTGATGCAAAACGTTGTTGATTTTTTTCTGTGTTAAGAAGAATATTAAAACTTGGGGGAAGAAAAGCAAAAAGGCCTTTCAATATTCAATTAAAGCTATGTCTAACAAGCCTGTCTGGGGATTAACTGGTTCCCTATGGGAAGGTAACTTTGACTTATTAGTTACTGTTAGAGTCCAGACACGCATAACTCTTTAAAATTAGATGATACTATATAGAGACTTAAAATGTAAATGACTTTTCTGTTCAGTAGTGATGCAAATGATTTCTATCTGTTGGAAAGAATAACCTCAAAGGTCATAGTCTTGTTGCCCTGTAGGACATTAACCAGTTTTGTGTCTGACTTTGTGGTCTTTCCTCAGTGTTACTTTTTATTCCCAGTGCACAAAACCTTTGTTCTTTTATCTTCTTTTAAACCACTTTGTCACCCTACAGCTTCTCTCATTAATGAATTAATAAATCATTGGCACATACTCACCATCTCTTGTCTTCCTCTATCGTCCCCACCAATCCACTACCAGCTGAAATGCACACTAGCCTCCAACTGCTGATTCTCTGACCCAAGTGGAGCACATACATGCCATCAGGAGGACCTAGGGATATGTGCTCCCTAACTGTGCAGAATAAAAGCAGTCTCTAAGATGGTTAGACACAGACTAGAACTGTCAAAAGTGTAACCTATTCCCCTCCCCTCTTATCTTTCAATCATGCCATGTCTATGAGCAGGGGCTGGGGGCCTGGGCCTTCAGGCCACCAGCTGTACCCTCAGGCCCTCCTCAGAACCTTTGTCCACACACAGTCATACCTACAACCCCACCCCTAGGCCATGCACCTGGTCCAAGTAGCAGCCCACTCACTGGTTGGTCGCCTTGACAAGGAGATGTAGAAGGGACAGCTGGTAGAAAAGGAGACAGAGACAAGGCAGGCATTTCAGGTCCTGAAGCAGCAGGCACTTAAACAAGCAGCAGGAAGAGCAGAGGCAGAAATGGAATACCCAAGTTGTCCCAGTGGCAGAGCATTAAGGCAAGGATGGATGAAGCCTGCTGTTGAGCTGACCAGGAGATGGAATGTCTCTTTTTCAGAGCTGTGATTGATCTTGAAGTACTCTTGGTTCCACTGCTTTTAATTCCTCCCAACAGGTTGAGCCATGTGGCTTCTCCTGGGTTGCCATTAAACCCATCATTTATTGGGGCCCTTACTTTATTATCTGTGTGTGGCCTTAAAATCAAACCACAGTGCTGGAGGCAACTTAGTGGGTCTCTGCTCCTTCCAATCAAAACAGTTTGACTCACCTTCTCACCTTTTCCAATAATATGTTACATAATAATACAAGGGTCTTTATTGCCTTTTGTTCAGCCAGTTTCTGTCCAGGATCATCAATGATTTTCTAGGAAAAAGCAAGCTTCAATGGCAAGAACTTCCCTTCTCTCCTCCTTTCCTCCATTCATGTATGTCTGGTCATTCACTCATTCTCTCCTCAAGCACACCATGAATTCTGAAATGAGTAAGGCAACATTCATGCTTTGAAGAAAATCACAGTCTTAAGAGTGGGGTCAGTGCAGGAGTGAAGAGGGAGGATGGGTGCTGCATGCACCCAGGGTCAGGGCTCTGCAAATAGGGTGTCAAAGTGGGGTGGGGAAGGGCACACCCCCACCACGTGGCCTGCTCCAGCAGCTTTCTTCCTGCTTTCCCAGGAATGCTGGCTTTCATGCCTCTGGCCTGGAACCACATGTAAGCAAAGCCATATGTGCAACTTGGATTAATTAAATGGTGGCCTCAGCAAATTTCTGGGGCTGCTTCTGATACTATTCCTTTATAATATCTTTAGCATTTGTTACTGTGCAATATGTCTAACCCTGAGGCTCAAATTCTATTAGTCTGTAAAGCTTAAATGGTGAGAGACTTCTGGTTTTGAATTTTAAAAGTAAGGAGTATATTTTGGTTTACTCCATGAGAACACATCTTTTCTCTTCCCAGTTGGACCTGAGAGGGTCCACAGTTCTGATTTTTCTGGGAGATGGCTGTAATCTTAACTGAGTTTAGTAAATGGTGGAAGAAAAGGCTGTGCTGTAACCCCAAAGTTCTGATCCTCAGTTCTTAGCACCAAACTGTAGAAAAAATTAAATTTCGAATCTGGTTTCCAACCTCAGGGGTCTAAGCACCCAAGATGACAAGAGAGGAGGGAAAAGGTGGCGCCTTACCTAGGGCGGCACCTCAGGCTTGACCCCGCCCTATGTGGGCGGGTGAGGCCAGCATCCCTCGCCCAGCGAGCATGTGCACAGGGAAGGTGCCTGTGGGCCGGGGAGGCAGGGCGGTGCAGAGGCCCTACATGGTGCCTCCGCCCGGGCCATCCTGACACTCACCGGCAGGGACCCACACCAGCACTGCTGCGATATTGGCAGGTTAGGTCACTTTTATTTGGGGCAAGGTTGTCACCGTAGCAGAAGGTCCCAGCACCTTTTACAAGTCCCCTAAGCTGCAGGCCTAAGTCTCAACTTCCTCTTCTACAGTACACCACAGGGGACATGGTGGGGGGAGGGGGCCACTGTGCACACTAGTGGTAACTTTGGGGATGGTTTGAGGATGATTTGGGGTAGCGGGCAGAGATTACTTTCAGATCCTCAAATCTATGCATTTGGGCAGGGGCAACTTCCAGACAGAAACAGGGCACTCCTGGCTGTGAGGCCCAGATTTTCCTAAAGAGGGCACCTCCAGGTTTTGCCTGAGGCCCCCAGTCCCTGGGGGCAGGGGAGAGGCAGGTGCAGACTGCTATGCTCCCCGCCCAGTGGACTGCAGTGAGACCTGCCTGCACGCCTTGTTGGGCTGGATCTGCAGGACCTGGGGTTCCCCATGGGCAAACCCAGCATGGGCCCCTCATCCACAGCCTAACTGCTGTGTACATCCAGCTCCTGTGTCTGGGGAGATCTGGACATGATCCCAAATAATTGGCTCCAGGAGATAGCGCCTGTATGGTTAGTTCCAAGGCCCTGCCCCATTGTACAGCAAGTGGCCACATCCTTAGCATCTCCCCTACCTAACTTGGACCCGTCTAGCTTTCAGCTTGGAAAAAAATGAATTCCTAACCTTATAGGCTCCATCTCCTTCTCTCCCTTCTAGTCTCTTTTCCTATGTCTCTCCCATGTGTGTGTCTCTAGTGATGACCACTGAAATTAATAAACCAGGTTTGCTTCTTGGGCAGGATTTAGGAAGTCCAGGTTCCCCTGGATGCAACAGATTTAAAAACTTTGTTTTGGCTGCTCAGCGTTGCCCTGATTTTAATTGGAGCATTGCCCCTCCCCTTCCCACTGTGCATGTGGTTCTGGTGAGGGGACCCCCACCCCACCTGGGCTCAGGACTGACAAGACACAGACCTGGCCAGTCAACATAGACAGGCCATACCTGACTAGTCAGCAGTGCATTCAGAGAGAGGCCCAGGTAAAAGTCAGGCAAGGAAGGGTCAATCCCAGGGTTTTTGCTGGACCATTTGGAAAAGTGGCCCTGGTTTTGCACAGGACTTGCTAAGCCGGAGCAATGTGACCCTAAGGTTCCTGGTGGCCATCTTGCTACCACTTAGGAAGGTGAGCCAGACAGAGGAAAGTGAAGCTGAGAGACAGTCCTGAGGACACTGTTTAAGCTCCTAAATCCAGCAGGGTATGAGGCCCCTGGACTTCCCAGTTATTTGAGCTGTTAACATATTTTTTTGCTTAAGTCCATTTAAACTGGAATTTATATCACTTCCAATTTAAAGAGACCTGACTGCTAGCTGTCCAAGGTGTAAACTGATTTCTAGCAATCAAGACCAAGTATTTCTTCAGGGAAAGAAGAGAAAAAAAAGGCAGGGGGAGCAACCACAGAGAAACCTGAGGAAGAGGCTTGAGCCTATAAAATGCTGCTCTCTATTTTCTTGTTGTTTGTTAACACTATTCCCCTTCCTCCCTCATTACCATGTAATCTGCCTCTACTGCGCTTTCAGCCACATGCCCCTGAAAAGGTGTCCTAGTCATGCAGAATCTTTAGACCACAGTGAGGTTTCCCCCGCTGAGGATCCTTTCCCTGAGAATCCCTCCAGAGACTGTTCAGAATCCCTGAGCTGAGTGGCACTGGCCCTGGGGAATGGTGATCTGGATTCCCCACCCACACTTGGAAAATAGCTCTTGATATAAGTACTCCAGTTCCAGACATCTTCAAACCTTCAGTGGGACAAGCAGCCTCATGCCCTATTCATGTGCCAGGGAGGATTAAATTAGGTTTTTAACGGCCCCACCCTCCACCCCCAAATGGTTTAAACAAGATAGAAATCTATTTACTTCTTCTGTAAATGAAGTCTAGACTTGGGCTTCTTGAAGTTGTCGAGAAGCCAGTATCTCTTCATGTTGTCTTCTCACCATCCTCACTCAGCCGTTGGCATCTACATCCCACTAGCACCTCTCACCCAACCTGCTGCTCTCACTTCCATCATTGGGCAGAGACACTACTGGTATGGGAGGCTGGAAAGACACCATTTACTCTGTGTGCCAGCTAAATATTGGGGGGTCCATTACCAAGGAAGAAAAAATGGATTTGGGGAGACCCTATGAGCCATGTAGGCTACCCCAGAAGCAGCCACAGCAAAACTCCTCTTGGGACCAGCTCTGCTGCTGGGGATGCCAGGGAGGGCCACTGGGGAGAACCGTATTCAACTCCAGACACATCAAATGCAGACCCCCTCCTATTACAAACATTAAGAGAATGACTGGGGCCACCTGGGAAAACCTTCCCCATCTTTATCTGTCCTTTTCTTTCAGGGATCAGTGCCCTTAGGGAGTAAGGCCTCAAACTCCATCTCAGTTCCTCAAGGATAGCTGGATTTACAATGGCTTTAGAGCTGCAGGAAGTCTTTGGAAACTTCCAGGCATCCAGAGAGCAGGCAAATGGGCCATGTCCCGACCTGACCCTGTCTCAGCTGAGATTAGACAGTAGCAGCTTTCTCAGTGGAAAAATAAAGTAGGGTGTGTTTCTCAATATATTTCGTTACCATTTGATATTGAGGATCTGTTTGTGAAGAAGTGAACTGTGGAATTCTACACAAAGTTGTTTGATTCCAGAACTCCTTCTGCAGCTCAGGAGAATTGGAGTCCCATCAGTAGGCCATTCACAAACTATCCTTGGGAAAGGACTTCCCCACTCACTCCTTAACATTTGCGAAGTGCTTAAAATATTGGTTGTCACTTGGTAGGGCCTTAGTTAATATTAGTGGAACATGGGTCTTAGTGTTCTGGGAGAGAAAAGCACCTTCTGTCATTATCATTATTTTATGAAATATTTATTACACATCCATTATGTATGAAGGACCTATGTATGTTTGCACTCTAAGCACAGTAAAGGGTCACAGAGATGGAAAAAACACCATCCTTACCCTCAAGGAGTTTACAATTCTAAGAGGAATAGTTTCAAAAAACTGTTTATTTCATATCAATTACCAAAACAAAACAAAAAATGAGGGGAGAAGCTGGGGGCTGCTTCTGGCATTTATAATGGTAGGTGCCTTTGAAGAGGCTGGTTTCTAAATCCCCATGTCTGGATCCTGGAAGAGCTGGTGCAGGTCACATGGGCCAGGGCTCCGGGAGCACTGTCCTTGGAAACAGGACTGGTGGCACCTTGATCCTGCCCCGTCTCACTCTCCAGCTGAGCCTTTGCCTTAGTTTACCCCTCTCCAAGGTGAGAGCGACTGTATTTGTTTCTTCCCAGCTCCCTTCTATGTTGTACACTGTGTTGATGGAAGCAATGATGTCTATGAAACATATGGAGCTTCCTGAAAACTGGTTTTAAGTCAGATCTTTCTTGGCAATGCAGGAGTGAAATAGCTGGCTTTCCAAAATGGCTGTTTTGTTTTGAATTAGTCTTCAAACGAGCTCCTCCCAGGGAGAAGGATGGAAGAGGGGACAGAACGCAGGATAAAATGCCCAAGGGAGAGTTAAATGAGATACCAGATTACCTGGGGGAAGATCAAAGATTTCCAGGGCCCTCCTCTGCCACAAGACAGAGAGCAGCTCTTTGATCTCAGAGCACCTGCATCCTGCAGGTCTGCGCTGTGGGCAGCCACTGTCCCCACTCCAGGGTCGCTCTCCTCCCTGCCACACAGCATGTTTGCTATGGCCTAGATCAACGGGGCTTCACAGTCACCCACATTTATGTTTCTTCCACTCGATGAGGAGACTGCTTTATTCATTCTATAGTCATTCAACATTGATTGAGCACTAGTAGCTGCCATCTGGAAATCTTGCTTCCATTTGCTACAAGGAAGGGTAAGTATTTGCATCAACCTTTCTGCACAATTAGTTTCATTTCCCAAGAGTGGTGTTGAACTTGAAAGTAGATGTTACTCCAGATCTTTTCTGAAAGCTATGCCTCTTGTTGTCAGGGCAGAGCCTGCTTCTCGCCCACACGGGCTTGGCTCCAGTGATCACCCATCTCCTGGTGCATCCTCGTGGGTATTTAAAACCAGAAGAATTTTTCACAGTCCTGAGTTGTCCCAGGGAAATCAGAGGCTCTGGCTGTAACTAACAAAGGCTCTCTATGTTGATGGGGCTGAGTCACCTGACAGGTTTGAAATGTAACTTCCTCTTCTGGGCCCCGGGAAACTGAATCTGAAAGAGTAGAAGGATGGGTCAAATGGAGATAAAATTTAAAGGAATAAAAGTAGAGTTTCATATCTAGTGCTTAAAAGAAAGAAAAACGATGAAAGAAGAAGAAACCCCCGTCTAGACGGTGATGTATGTGAAACTGACTTACGGATTTTAGAAGACTGCAAGCTCAGTATGAACCAAGGGCCAATCTGGCAGCTGCAACCCTGAACGACGTGTGACTGTGTTGGCAGTCATGAGTGTCCAGAGAGGGGTAGGGGAGCCCCCTGAGCTTGTCACAGGGTAGGCCAGATCCAAAATGTTTAGGCTGCATTCTGGGTCCACATTGAAGAGGCACTTTAACATACTGGAAGGATACCTTAGGAGGATGGTATTAGTTTAGAAACCACACCACAGGAGAAATCACTGACGTCCAGTCTATAAAAACAGTTTATGAACCTGACAATTTTCTTCAAATATTTGGTTGGTTGGATGGAAAAGGGAGCCTGGTGGGTGAAGGCCAAGAAGGACTTCCTCATTCCTGGAGCCTTGTGCAGACCTTCCGAGTGACTTCTAGCTTCCAGCCCCTTCCAGCCCGGCATCTTCCGCTACCCTTTCACTGCCTCCCATCTCAAGAGGCCCTAGTGCCTCCCCCTTCTGGAGACTGACCTCATGCTCCCCCATCTGCTTTAGGTTGTAACCCACCAATTACCACCCCTCCAGAATCCTTCATTTTTCCTTCCCACTGGCTCCCTCCCAAGAGCCTGCCTAGATGAGGAAGATGGTGTCTTGGGTACTTACTGTGTGCCAGGTGCACAGCGATTTACCTGCCTTGCCGTGGTCAATCCCACAGTAACCCAGTGAAGCAGGTCATGTCCTCTCTGTGTATGGATGAGAAGACTGAGGCTTTGAGGCATTCAGTGATGTTCTCAGCCCACGCAGTTGCTAAGTGGTGAACCTAGGACTCACTCCAGGCCCATGTGCCTCTAATGCTTTGAACTTCACTTGCATTCAGGCTGTTAAGCCCTCTGCTCCCTTTCGCAGCCAAATTCCCTTCAGGAAGTCTCTTCTCAGGTGTCTTCTTCCTCATCCCTCACTCACCCCTCAGCCCACTGCGTTTTCTTTCTTCACTCACCCTCTGGAGAAGTAGCTCCCCCAAAGGCACCAGTGGCCCAACTGTTAATCCCCGCAGCCCTCCCTCAGTTCTCATGCCTGGCCCTTCTGTAGCATCTGATATTGCTTACCATGTACCCCTTTCACCCTCATTCACTCCCACCATTTCACCTCTCCTCCTGCCAATCCTCATCTTAGGTGCCACCTGCCAAGTGTCAGCAGTCATGTTAAAGGATCTGAGGGCTCAGCTGAACTTGGAAACGAGGAGTCCGCTTGTGAGCTTTCCTCAGTCTCTGTGGGGGTACAATATGTGTGCAAAGTTGAGTGTGCTGGAGAGCACAGTTCCAAGGATCCAATTGTCCTACACTCAAATTGGGAGCAATGATAGCATGTGGGGAAGAATTATGGGGCAGAAACAGAAGGGCCAGGAATGGTGATTGGTTTAGTCTAAAAAAGCAGAGAAAGCCGCCAGGGTGGAAGGCAGTGCAATGGTAAAGCTCCAGGAGGAAGCAGGCTGAGACCTGGGAAGGGCTGACCATGACACAGAGCAAGGGAATATTGCCACAATTATTGGTGCCAAGGAATTAAGAGTCTAGATTGCTGGCAGGCTCAACCACCTAGACTCTGAAATGCCCCAAAATCATGGCAAAAGATGGCTTTAACTTCCCTGATTCATGCCTGCATCTCACATGAAGCTGCGTCCTCAGCAGCAACAAGATTTTGTATCCCTTGGGCCCATCTTCAATTTTCTAGTTTGCCCAGAGCTCAGCATTCTTGCTCTGGTTAAGCAGGGCCACAAATCCTGAGGGGCATAACTCCAGGGGAGCCTTTCACACAGCAAATCCACTGGGAGCCCTGAAACGACTCCAACAGCACGGTGCCAAGTGCCATAAGCACTGCTGAACAAGCAGATGAATGAGTGGATTCATTTCCTGCGTGTCTTAATCCAATACAGTTCAGCAGTATTCTTGGAACACTTACTGGTGTCAGGCTCGGTGTGAGGGATTGAGACAGATCGAGATGAGGGATGGGAGCAAAGAAACAGCCTGCTGCCCAGGTGCTAATATCCTTGCTGATTCAAAATTAGGGCAGAACCTTAGGGGTTTCCAGATGCAGTCTTAAGCTCTCTTTCCTGGGCTCAGCATTTGCAAATCTCCTCTAGACTCCAGAAACTCTTTAGTTCAATGAGCAACAGGAAGATAGTCAGGGTGAGGCCATGCAAAAATATTTGGCCTGTCTCAGGGACTGGGCCACTCCCCCCAGAGTCACCAGGTGAATGAAGTCCAAATGTGCATGCCTTGGACAGGGCTCCCCTGGGTCCTCACGGGAACACTCTGGAGGCTGCCTCCAAGAGACCCCCTCTGGATTCCCTCTACATGTTCTCCCAACTGGGAGGGGGACATTTACTGCCGATCCCCTTTACTTCATCTCATTTCATTTTATTCTGAAAGGAGTCTGAGGATCTCTTTTCATTCTAACAGAGAAACCACACCTGCCTCCAAAGCCCTTGGCATATTTCTCAGAGAACTACCTCTGGGCTGGTTCTGTATGCACCAACAAGAGCTAGAGCATCACAAGGGGCTTCTCCCCCTAATTTCCAGATGAAGAGTGCCAGAAAAGAGCCTTCCAAGGAGAGCCCTAAATCTCTACTTGCTGCTCCCACATTAAAATGGCTGTTTCCCCCTGATGCTCCTAAGGGGAGACATCAGCATCATCTCAGCAGTGATGCTTCGGTATAGCAGGGCTGAAGACTCAGCTAGACAGAAGCATGGGGGTTGGCTGGCTGCCGCCATGGGTCTGTCCTCAGAGACTTGCAGAAGAGCTTCTCTCTCTGTTACTTGCCTGGCTGACCATTTATGTTCCAGCTGCAGACCCTGGGCACTCGGGTTCCTGCTACCCAAACTATAAAAAACACAAAGAAAACTGGAGTATCCGACTGCTGTGGGGTCACTTGTGGCTGGTGGGCCTCCTCTGTCAGCACTCCCCTCCTCCCCCACTTGAATGCAGAGAAATATCAGCCTGGGAAGAGCCAAAGAGAGGCTTAGGACACTGGCGAGGAGGGGACTGGTCCACTAGACAATGGGGAGTCCCTTCACATGAGGCCAGCTTTGATGTGGGGGTAAAGCAGGGGAATCCAGACGCCTCTTGTCAGAGGTTGAACTCCAGACTTGGAATCCCAGGACTCTGGTTCTATGTCGACTCCCACGTTAGTCCACCCACAGGGAAACCCTGGAACTGAATGGGCTGCTGTGATAACTGGCCCTGGAGACACATTTGTCTGCAGATGTGTTGCATAATGTAAACAACTTTGATCCAGTATTTATAGAATGAGAGAGTCACATATTTATGGCTTCTTTAGGAGAAAAAAAAAATCAGAAGATACTGCTGAACTGCACTTTCAAGGCAAAATGGACTGCCGTTCAGACCGAGTAAAGGCAGGCAGCCGAGGGCTATTGATCTTGCCCTTGAACTGCTGCTTCCTTGGGGAGACATTTCTCAATATGCCCTTTGCCACCAAAAGCGATTCCCCCACACTCAACCTCCTGGCTCCCATTGCCATTTGAACTTGCAGCCCCGGATCCTAGGTACCCAGATTAGCAAAGATAGTTTCAGTTGTCAGGGACAGAAAATAAACTCACCTAATTGAAACAAAAATAAGAGGGAGAGAACACCTGGGTAGCTACAGAAGCCCAGGAAGGATTTCAGGAATCACAGTGGCCATGCAGCCTTGCCAGGACCCTGCAGCTCTCTGTTCTGCTTGTCTCTGCGCATCTTTGCACATTGTGCTCCTTCTCTTTCATCAGCAATGCCTTTGCCACATGGTGAGGAGCATGGCCACTAGAAGTCCCAGTTTAGAAATTGTGGCAGAAAAAAAAAGCTTCCTTTCTCCACTTCTGAAAATCAATCCCAGGGAAGGACACTGGCCTCACTTGGGTCATGTGACTTAGAGCTGCTGGATGGTTTCTTTTTAAATCCAACGCTTAAGTAGCTGGTCACTGGGCTAAGCAGGTCACAAATATTAACTTATTTAATCCTTATTTCTAAAAAAAACCTATGAGTTTGGTCCCATTATTACTGCTATTGCAAATGAAGAAACTGAGGCACAGATAAGTTGAGTGACCTTCCCAAGGCCACATAACTATTAACCGGTGGATCTGGAATTTGAACCCAGGTGGTCTGGCCCCAGAATCCATTTCTATACCCCAGGCTATGGCTGTGCCCTCCTGCCATGGTTGTGCAGGTTTGCACCACGTAACTCGAGGGGAGCAAGCCCTGGACTTACACAGAGCATGACCTGCAGAGGCAGCATGGAGGGCCAGCAGGTGCCACCCACTGGGCCAGTCCCTCTTGTCAGGGTGGATGGCAGACTGCTGGTGGCTCACGCCTGGTAGGTGTGGGAGGTGGGTACATGACTGATAGCTCCACCTGTCCCACATCTGCTGGGGAAGAGTGGTTGCCAGAGAAAGAAACCCAGGCACACATTGGCAACATGTGACCACCTCATGAGCATCTTGGGTCACCATGGCTATAGCATCCATCTGTCTTCCTATTCCCTAAAGGTGTCTGAGATCTGAAGTCGTCTCTGGGAAAGGTAATGTGGCTCAGGGTCTCTTAAGGGAAAAAATTACATATATAGTTAACTAAATAATATAAGAAAAACAAATAGCTCAATGTCAATAACACAAAAAAAAGGCTTAAAAGAAAAATCTCAGAATCACTGTTTGTACACTCTGACCCTTTTTAACTCTACTTTGTAGTTCAGAGACCCCTAAAGTTACCTAACCTTTCTGAATATGTTTCTTCAGCTGTGAAAGTCAGGGGATAAAGCCTATCTTCCAGGGCTGTTAGCATTTGGTGAGATAAGTAACCTCTGACATGGCTCATGGCACATGAAAGACTGTAGCCACTAAAGTGCTGATTTTCACTCTGCCTGTCTGGCAAATGTCATTCAGAACCGCCTGCTCTCACTTTCGACCATCTCTAATGTGTTGCTCTGAGGATTACACAGCCACCTCTTTTAATTTAGCCTTGGTTTGTCAGGATAAACCACAAGCCCCACTCCCTGTCAAGGAGGCTTGCAAAGGCAGAGAGAGGGTTGTATGCTGAGTAGGGGGGAGGCAGACTGGGGGGACTTGGTGCAAGTGACTGAAGGGAAATCAAGTGTTCTCACAATGAAACTTAAGGGCAGGACATGAGATGATATGAGAAGGAACAGGAAGGGGGTGGGGGATGCAACTTCAAACTAGGTAAAATTCTATGACTGGTTACCATCATCACATTTAGAGTTAAAGGTAACTTAGAGATCAACCAGGTGAGTGGTTATATAACTTTTTCTACAAAATGAAATCTCATGTAGAATAAAATCTGCAAAATAAATAAAGGCAAGCTGCACTGGCTAAAGTGAGGGTAGGAGCTTGGGGAGCAGTGAGCTTGGCCTCTCTGTTGCCCTCCACACAGGGCTCCTAGGAGCAAAGTTTGAAAACCAGATCTGAGTCAATACAGGAGTCCAGCGACACCACAGATACCCACTCTGCTTGCATTCCACAAATGAATTATGTGTGTTTTATACATAGTGTCTCAAAACAGAAACCATTTTATTTGCTCTTGATCCTGTGGGTCAGCCACTCGGGCTGAGCTCTGTGGGACCTTCCTGGGGTACCTATGCAGCTGCCGTTGTCTAGAGGCTTGAGTGGGGCTGGATGGCCCCAGATGCAAGCACACACACGTGTGGTAGTCAGTGCTGGCTGCCGGCGGGCCTTCTCTGTGGCCTCTCATCTGGGAGAGCTATGCTGAGCCTCCTCGCATGTTGTGCTGAGTTCTCAGAGGGCATGAAGAGATGCTTAATAGTTCTTGAGAAGTGAGCTTGGGAGCCACATAACAGCACTCTTGTTACACTCTACTGGTTCAAAGCAAGTCACAGGACCAGCTCAGATTCAAATTCAAGGGGTGGAGAAGTAGACTTATGATGGGAGAAATGTCAGAGTCACATCGAAAAGAGTTATTTATACAGGAATGGGAGGAATTTTTGGCACTTTCTGCCATCTATCACAGCTCCTCATTTTCTATAACCTTCTTTCAAAAAACTTGGCATGTGTCTGGTATACAAAGATGACAACTTATAGTACGTGTGGGGGAATGTGGCAAACCCAGCTGATTCCCTGCTCATTATTCATTCTCCATGTCTGTCTTATTTACAGAACTTCAGTTCTTTTTTTGAGAGTGGCAGTATGCCCAGTTAGAAATATCGCCTTCTCAGATTCCCTAATAGTTGAGGTGACAACGTGACCCAATTCTGGCCAATGAAGGAAACGGAAAGTCTCCCAGGTGGGGCCTCCCAGAGAGCTGTTGCTTTCCTGATAAGAAGAAGCAGGATGTGTGGCACTGGCTTTTTGCCTTTTTCCATTCTCCCTCTCAGTCTCATTCCTGCCAGGGTCCCATATCCCACTCAGGGGTGGAGCAGCCATCTTGAATCCATGAGGATGTTGATAAGGATGGCAGAACAGAAGCACCGAAGAAGCCTGATCTCCAATGGCATCATGGGACTCTGCTCTGGTCTGAGCGCCCTACCTCTGAACTTCTTGTTGCCTGAGAAGATAAACCCTACTTGGTTAAGTTACAGTTAGAGCTGTGGTTTCTGCTACAAAAACAGGAAGCAAGGACGAGATGAGCCAAAGGAGGGCAGAGGGCTGACTGTGCAGGGCCATGACCACTGGGAAGACGCCGTAGTTGCTGAGAACACTGAAATGAGTTTCTGTCTTTGTTATATGCCTGTGCGTTTATGTTTATTTGGATGTACACAAATCTAGATAAATGTGCGTTTGGGTATAGGGGCAATGTTTGCATGTAAGGAAATGCTATAGTTGTAGCAAAACTTAAAATCAAATTGGAGTCCAGATTTTGAAAGGCTGAAATAATAAGTTGAAAGTAGAAAGAGAAGTTCAATAATGATGACTATAAACCCTTGTAGTTAGATTTTTTTAAAAGGTGTCAGGATGGGGGAGCTTAGTTTCACAGCCTAGGGTTTTGCGTTGACTGCAAAGGCTTAGAATGAGCTCACAGAGGGAGCCAGGAGTTCCAAAATCTCTGGCTCATCCTTTGACTGTGATGATTATCTAGGATCCAGAACACACAGAGTAAACGTCCCTCAGCCTCTGCATGGTCAGAGCACTAGGAGTGACCACCGAGTCCATCCCAGGGCTGGTGAATGGAGCCCAGCCAGGGGAACACCAGGCTGCTGTCCTGGAATCTGGGAAAGTTTAACTTGGACAAGAGAAGACATGGAGAGGCCTGATACAATAACAACCATAGTAATTCATCTATCACTGTGTACAAACCACACCTAAAACTGTCTCAAACCAACAATAATCATTCATTGGCTCACCATTCTGCAATCTGGGCTGGGGAGATTTTCTCTGCCCTGTGTGGTGGAGTGCTGTGGGCTGGGCTCACTGGTACGTGCGCTGCCAGCTGGCAGTCCGCCTGGGGCTGGAGGAGCTGGATGCCCACAACGTCCGTGACACAGGGCTTTGCCTGCGTGTCCATCACCTCAGCTGGGAGGCTGGGAATGGCTGTAGACTGTATGCACCTCTCTGCTAGTGCTTCCATCTCCTTCTCCACATGGCCCCTCATCCTCCAGGAGGCTAGCGCTGGCATCATGGCCTCCCAGGACAGCAGGACAGTGAAAGTGGATGCTGCAAGGCTCTTCATGCCCAGGACTAGAATTTTTGTCACATTCTACTGGGCCAAGCAAGTCATAAGACCAGCCCAGACATAATGTGGAAAGGGACCACACAGAAGTGAATTTAGGAGTGTGATTCATTAGGAACTATTTTGCAGCAGTCTTTCAAGATCACTAATATCTATTTTTCTATAGTCCAGTTCACAGAGGACATTTGCTTGCACTGTCTTATTCAATCCTTACAACTAAGTTGAGATATGGTCAAGGATATAACAAAAATTAACAAACAAAAAGCCTGAATTTATAACATTTGCCACTTTCCATGGTGTGACTACTCCTACTGTGGCTCATCTGAAGTGACCAACATGAGATCACTGCATGCCAAGGTGAGAGGAGATGCAGTCCATAGCTGGCCCCAGCACACCACCGTATGCGGTGGGGATAATCTCCAGTCAGATACTGAAGAGATACGGGACTTCCTCATGATCACGCACAGCCAACAGTGGAAGATCTGGGACTCAACCCAGATGCAAATTGTATGCTTTGGTTATGACACCACCCTGCCCCACAGCAATTTTCTTCAGACATCTGAAGGGCTTCTGTGGAGAACAGCTGCCGTCTAGGGTGCCCCAGAAGACAACATAAGAGTCAATGCGGGTAAGTTTCAGAGAGGCAGATTTCAGTGTAAGAAAGTCAGTATGAGAATGGATTCTGCAATAATACAGTCATCCTCAGAGGATGAATTACTTTGTACCATAGTGTTGTCCCTATCATAAAGTATCTTTCAGAGGCCAGACCTTGAATATTTCTGAATTAGGGGAAAGATTGAACTACATAACCTCTAAGACCCTATCTATCTCTTAGATTCTGGTTGTAAGGATGTTTTGAATTCCCAAACCTAGAATCACTTGATGTCCTTTTGAGACCAAAGAAGGCAAGAGAAGGGAAGAGAAGAGGAGAGAATAAAGAGAAAGAAAAGGTGAGTATTAAATCCTGGCTGGAGCTTGGCCAGAAGTCCCAGTCCAGTCTGGGAGAGCTAAGTCTCCAGAATATACTCAGGTCCGGGAAATGGTTCTTCACAGCAGTAGCTCTGGTCCAAGTGACAGAGCCCTATGACTCATGATATGGAAGCACGACTTACATTTTATCTAAAGTCAATTCAAATGTCAGCAGACAGCCTCAGACCTTATGTCTGAAATGTTAGGAAGTGCTCAGTGTAGTGTAACTGATATCACCTGGTTGTTTAGATAAGGCTCTTTCTTTCCAATTGGTCTACTTTAATTTTTCTCAGAAGGAAACCTTGCTGTGAATTTAGCATTTAGTCTCTTTGGGTCAACCAGAGCCCAACTGCTCCTCCCCTGGTTGTGCTGCACCAGCCCTGCAAGAGTACAGACCTGCTTGAGGGGCTGGCAGTCTTGGGCACATCCCCCTCAGCCCTCGGGGCTTCCTGAGGCACTTTAAGTTTCTGGTTTTATTATGAGAACCGCAAAACTGGAAGCTTTCCCAAAGGAACAGCTCAAAACCTGAGCAGTAAATCTCAGCGTTTGGGAATAAACTGGCCAGGATGTTTCCTGGGATGACTCAGGCGTCGCCCACTGTGCCAAAGGATGACGCGGGGAGTCATAAAGCCTGGGAGCTTCCGGGGAGCGGCGCAAGACAGGTGCCGAAGCAGATAACTCATCTCTGAGAATAAGTCTCTCCACTCGAAAGTTACAGAAGTCCATGTCTCCGTGGTTCTGAGAGCTGCTCCCTCAGGCAAGTAGACCGAGGGGAGCTGGGTCCTGCGCTCTCAGGCGGCAGCTCCCCCGAGCAGACCAGCCCCAGAAAGACATCCCAGGATGCTCGCACACCAAGGCTCCCAGGTGCCCCCTGAGCAGCGTGCTCCCCGAAGTCTAGCGGATCCATCACCCGTGAGAGGAGCGGCCTGGAATCGCTGGGCAGGACGTCAAATGGGAAGCGATGATGGTCCCAGCAGGCACTCCTCTGGAGGCAGGTGCTGGGGTGGCTGTACTCCACTCAGAAAAAGTTAGTGAGGAACTCTTGCTGATTTACACACAAACCCGCACCAGCTCTGGAAACCAGGGGACCCCTTTCCCTAGGCTTGGTGTAACCTTGGTTATCTCTGTTTTGCTCTTGCACAGAAATAGGTCTAAAGACCTCAGGGAAACAGGGCATAAGCTGTTAAATGAGAGCTCCTCTTCTTATTTCCTCACTTGGCAAATGCTAAGACTTGGGTGTCTGCTGATCCTGGAACTGCAGGACACCCCGGGCCTGGGGCCTGGGCTTGGGGCCGGCTCAGGGCTCCGGTGCTGGGGCTACCTCAGGAGACCCAAGTTCCTTTCTCTCCCTACTCCTTTCCTTCTTCACTCCTCTCCTCACCAACCTCAATTTCCTAGAATTACAGACTTTAGGGGATCTAAAGTTCATGCTAATTTGAACACCTGACTTTACAGGAAAGGCCCAGAGATAAGAAGCAGAGATGCTGACTTTTGAAGGACACTCAACCACTTAATCAAAGAGTTGCTCATTAGCCAGTTCAAACCACTAACCTTTTCAGTGCATGACCCTCTTCCCCACTTCCCTCTCCCAGTGGTAACCAGCCTCCCAGGTGGCTCCTAAGATGCCTGTCTCCTGGCATCCATACCCTTGCATAGTCCTCTCTCCCATTGTATCAAGTTGGTCTATGTGACTGACAGAACACAGGAGGTGTGGTGGTACGACACTCCTGAGATCAGGTTATAAAAGACCGTGGCTTCTGCCTCTGGATCTTACTTGCTCTCTTGTTCTCTTGGATTAGTTGCTCTGGAGAAAACCAGCTACCACATCCTGAGGCACTCATACAGGCTGTGAGAGGGTCATGCTGTAAGGGACTCGGCCAACAGTAAAGCCTGCTGAAACCACATGACTGAGCTTGCAAGCAGAGCCCGCCCCGCTGAGCCTTCAGATGACTGCAGCCCTGGCAAAGAGCTTAACTGCAACCTCGGGAGGGACTGTGAGTCAGAATTGCCATCTGAGCCACACCCAGGTTACTGACTCACAGAACCTGTGAGATGAAAAATGTTTTTTGTTTTAAGCTATTAAGTTTAAGAGTAATTTGTTACACAGGAGTAGATTAAAAACACGGGTTTTACTTGGAGGGAAAAAAAAGAGGTAGAGAGATGAAGGCAAATTCCAGGGCTCCAGTCAATGAGGCCTTGTCCTATGCCACTTTAGGAGAGGAGACTGTGGCAGATTAGAAAAAAAGGAAGCTTCCCTGGAGGCCTGGGGCAACAGCCTCATTAGCACAGGACTAAGGGTCTTTCCTTGTCTAAACGAAAGAATTCCAGTTGGTGGGCTGCTAGAAGGTACCAGCCAACCACATAGATGCATAATGTGTAGCCCTTACAAAGGTTTAGAAAGAGAGTTCCTCATTGATGGCTATTCTGTAATTTAAGGGTGTGCTCTCAAGCTAAAGGTAATTTCCTGCGATTCTGACACCCCAGTTGGGATGGAGTTTCCATGTGATGTTTTCAGAAGCCTCCACAAAGGCAGAGCCACACTCAGTATGTCCTCCGCACCCCTAGTCACTCCCGCAGTGGACCAGCCCAGCCCTGGCTGCCATATACACACCTCCAGAGAACAAGCTCTCTGAAAGGGGCCCAAGCAAAAAGCTTCCTACTAATGCACACACTTGATAGATTATGGTCACAACTGCTTTTTCTGACAGACTTACTCATTGGAGGGTCAAAACTACTGGGTCCTCAGACAACAGGCTCTATCCTACATGCTGAAAATGAGCTCTGTCTTGTTTTCTCTCCAGAAAACTTATAGCATAATAGGTGCTTTGTGGTGCCCAGCATTTGTTTCCTAAAATATAACGAAACTAGGTTAATGCTTTTTTTTTTGCCCTTGAAGTGTAGATTGAGAGCCTCTGGGAAACTTCTTAACTTATTTTACAGATCCATCAAGAATGTAGCTGTTGCCTTCCTTTCAGAAGCGATTTCCGTTGACTAGCCTAGAGAGAGGTGAACCGGAGGGGTGGGGGTCCCCCTGGCAGTCTCAGGTCAGTGACAGAGGGTGAGCGCGGCCTGGTGCTCGCTCCACAGCACCGCGCTGCCCTCCTGTGCAAAACGAGGCCTTTGGGAGAGCAGGGGGAGGGCCGGAGGTGCTTCCTCGACCTACTGTATCCGAGCCCCTGGCCTCGTCTCTCCCACTGTTCTTTGGCCCCTGAAAGGAGACTAGGACGTCCAGGAAGAAAATGAAGAAGTCGGAGCCAGCAGTCGTTTCTGCCCCTAGGAACAACGGGTGCAGCTGTGCTCCTCCCGAGACAACGACCGCTCTCAAGGGGGATTAAATGAAACTGTGCCCACGCTGCTACCTTCACAAGAGCCTCACCCTGGGAACTTCCGCATTTACTCTTTTGGAATATTAAAGATCTGGGAAGACCATTCCAGGCAAAGAGAGATTCCATAGAAAAAGCAGGGCACGGCCAGTTCTTGGGTGACTTCTCCAAGGGAGAGAGAAAATGCAGATCTGTGCTTTAGGGATTTCCTCCAACCCAAGGCAGCAGAGTGATGCAGCTGGAAGGTCTTCGTTTTCTTCCCTTTTCTTCTTTCTGTCCATCCAGTATTGCTTTCTCTCTTTAAATGTGCTGTATTCCATTCCTCACAACCTTGTTCACAGAAGAGTTTCCAAAAATTACTGACCCGCTCTGCCCCCTCTGCTCATGCCTCTCCAATCTCTATCTCCAGCCCAGACAGCAATCCCAAGTGCCTACCAGAAATCACTAGACCCCAGGATACATTTCCGGGTCTCAGATTTGGCTTTTTAAAATAGGGTTAATGTCTAGTTATGAAGAGGGATAAATAGTACAAGTGAAGAACTACCAGCAGAACAAGAAGGGACATAGATGCTTAGTAGCAGCAAGTCCTCACTCTGCCTCACAAATGCCCCAGGAGCTCAAAGCAGCCTCAGCCTAGACTGTATGATGAGACAGGAGAATGAGCAGATGAGCCTTTGGATGTCCTTTGTCCCTCTTCCCCCATCCCTTCTGCTTTCCAAGCCCCCAGGTGGAAACAAGTGGTGGGGACAGGGGCAGAAGAGACTGCATATGGTTTTTTCGTGTGTGTGTTCGTGCATACACTATAATTGTTCAATAAAGGCTTAGTTGCGGTCTGGAAAGACTGTGCACCACTTTTAGCACCCATCTAGACACTGATTTTCTGCCAAGAAAAGGAGAAAAAATAGATTGAAAGATAATGAGTTAGATAGATGATAGATAGATAGATAGATAGATAGATAGATAGATAGATAGATAGATAGATAAATAGATATAGACAGATTCACAGGCAGACCTTGCCAGTTAGCATCAGCCCTTTGCTCTTGGGAAGTGTCCTTGTTTAACATGAGTCCCAGGAGGTGCACAGACAGGACCCCTTCTGCAGGACTTGACCCCACTCGGTATGCCACTGGTTGTTTGCCTCCAGGTGGAGAGAGGACTCCCTGGGGCCCTCGGTTAAGTGGAATGTCCAAGAGAGACTCCAGCTGTTCTCAGCGTCTTCATATCCCGAAGTGAAGCAGCAGGGAAACCATGCGAGAGCAGCGGCTGTCTGCAAACTCCTGCCAGCTGGCACTACCGCGACCTCATATTAGTTTGCTAGGGCTGCCCTAATGAAGGTCCACAAACTGTGGCTTAAGCAACAGAAATTTCTTGTCTTGCAATTCTGGAAGCTAGAAGTGTGAGATAAAGGCATCCCCAGGACTGGGTTCCTCGGTGGCTGTGAGGGAGAACCTTCCCCAAGCCTCTCCCCAGCTTCTGGGACTTTACGGACAATCTTCAGCATACCTCACTTTGTAGGAACATCAGCCCCTCTCTACCTTCATGTATCCAAATTTCCCCTTTTTATAAGGTCACAGATACATTGGATAAGGGCCCACCCTAAGGACCTTGTTTTAACTCGATTACCTCTATAGAAGCCCTGTCTTCCCATGAGGTCACCTTCTGAGCACTGAGGACTAGGGCTTCACTGTATTTTTGTTGTTGTGGGGGATGGTGCACAATTCAGTTCACACCAGGCCTCATCTCATCTGGCCCAGTGTGCTGAGGTCTGAGTTTCATAACCAAACACACTGACCTTCTTGTTTTCAGTCTTGACCTCCTGAACTCAGTCAGGGGCTGGGGAAACAGACAAACTCATGCCTATACAGCTTAAAAAGCCCAATTTGGGGAGGTTCCATTAAACAGCTCCCATCATTTTTGTGGTCTATCTAAATTAGAGCAGATTCTCAACTTTGTCTGATTATTCAAACTTTTCATACCTCCTTGGGAAGGGCAAGGAGGAGTGTGAAAGGCTGGCTGTCCCCCCAGACTTTGTGTCATTCTCTGCATCAGGGCTCTGACCAGGCAGCTCTGCAGGGAAGGTAGTGGGAGCTCAAGAACCTTTGGGCTGGGGCCTGTCATCCATAGAGGCAGAAACACGGGTCAGGCCTAGCCTGGATGTGGGAGTAAGGAAAGAGGGGAGGTGCAGGGGGAAGGGGAGGGCAAGGAGGCCAGGGAAGGAATGAAAGGGCTGGGAGAAGAGATACTATTATTATTATTATTATTACAGAATAGGGAATACAAAATAGGGAATTTGTGGGTAGTAGAGATAAATGATCTTGTCATTAGGCTGAAAGGAAGTTCTGTGTAATGGCTGGGATTATATTTGGCTTTGCATAATAGAAAATCCCAAAATAATAGAGGCTTTGTAAAGGCTGATCTTTATTTTTCTCTCACATAAAAGAAATCTGAGGATAGGCAATCTAGGGCTGGTAGGGCAGTTGTGTGATTTCCAGGGAACTTCATATACTGCTCCCCTAAGCTTAGCATGTCTCCTCATGGCCCCTAATAACTGCTTAGCCTCCAGCCATCATATCCAGGTACCAGGTAGCAGAAAAGAGGCTTCTCTGAGACCCCCCCAACACATTACTTCTGCCTACATTTCAGTGGCCAGCACTTAGTAAGATGGCCAAGTAATCTTTTCTCTGGGTAGCTGTGTACCTAGCAAAAACAGGGGATTTGTTATTAAGAACAGAAGAATGAATGTTGGAAGGCAAGCAGTGGTCTCCACCACCACATTGCATGTGAACGAAAGACAGTTACTATCTAAATTTGCAAGCTCAATCTTGCGAAGACAATGTTTCTGAAGCATAAATTTTTTGTGTCTGGAGGATCTCATACTCCACTGGATTTGAACCATCCCTCAGGTCTCAGCTTCTATCTCAGTTCCTCCAGGAACCGTTCTGGGTCCCTCAGCCTGAATTAGCCTCCCTATCTTATGCTCCCCTGGTGTCTTATGCTTCTCTGTCAAACACTTTGTACCCTAGTCATTATTCAATTATTTGTACAAGGCCTGCCTGCCCTGTAAAGGAGACTGTGTGCTTCATGAAGGAGGGACTCTGCCTTGCTCACCATTATCTCCGTAGTTGATACAGGGGAGGAAAACCTTCCTCTTACCCTTTTAGGCTCTCTAGCTGAACCTAAGAATTAAACTGACACAAGACAGATTCAGGAGAAAAGCATACAAGTTTTATTTCATATTTTTAAGTGTACACAAGAGTCTTCAAAAATGAAATCATTAGGCCCAAAAGTTCATATGACTTTTAAACAAAGGACAATACACTGTGGGGGATGTGACAAGACACAGGGGCTCAGCCTAGGGTAAGTAAATGTGGGCCCATGACTAGGAAATACATGGGGGAAACTGATGGGAGCCAAGTGTTATTTTAGTAGGTTTGGCCCGTTTGGGCATCTTCTCTCCGTCTCTGGTGAGGAGAATGCCCTGTTCTTCCTGGCGTGTAGAAGGGCACCTTTCTCAGGGGCAATTTTATGACCTGCTTTTAGGTAGAAAGGGGCAAGTCAGAGACTTTCCTGCATCTGCTGTTTCTCATGTGACGTCAGCTCAAAATAATAAAAGTGGGATATTTTTGGATGGTATGTTCTGAACCCCTCTGTAGATCCTCAGTAAAAATTTGTTAACTGACTTGGAGTGATTAGAGTACTAGAGAGGCCCCAGATTCAAGGCTCTTTCCAGTGAGACTTTTCTTTAAGGTGCTTCCCTGGCCGAGCCTGGGACAAAATTGGATTCTCCTGTGCCCACACCTGCAGGGATCTGGGCAGCCCCGCACCCATGCTGATGTACGGGAGGCACGTGGGCTGGGGCTGTCAGGCCGGCGTCTCTCAGGAGGACTCCCAGACAAACTCCACTTTACAAGACCAGCTCTAGCCAGAAGCACACCCAGGAGTGCTGGAGAACAGAAACCACAGCTGTGTGGGTGAGTTTTAAATCTGAAAATGCAACCGGCTGCCCAATGTTTGGGGAAGAAAAGTAGGTCACCGTTTTCCCCTGTGCAACGTCATCCCTAAAGGGGAAGGAAAAGCTGTGTGATTGCTGGCGTCACAGGCTTGTGGGTAAATTCAGTCATGCTCAGCTTTATGACAACTACCTGCCCACCCCTGTCATTTTCAAGACTCCCTAAAAATCTAGAAAAGGTCAGTCTGGGCTGTTCAGCCTTTAGGTCTTGGATAGAGAATCTTCTTGAGGCCAGCTTTTTAAGAAAGAATCTATTTTAGCACCACCCCAGCCACAGGGCAGGACCCAGAATCCATTCAGAGTAGCTCCCAAACCCTCCATTTTAAACTTGTCCGATTAAAGGAGGAGCATTCTGTTCTCTGGCATGGATGGGATCACAGGGTTTTAAAGGAGAGAGTGAGCTGCTGGAGCCCCGGGAGGGTGCTAAGAGGCCTTGGAGGTGAAGCGGTGCCAGACTCTGATGGGAAGTGCCCCCCAGCCCCAGGAGAGAGGAGCCCAAGAGAAAGGAAGACTCTTCTCCAATTTAGCAGACAAAAAAAAAAAAAATCTCCCCCCTGCCCCCTGTCCTTCCACATTCACCATTATGATATTTAGTCATAACCATCTGGGAAAATTTCAACCACTTCTTCTGACTGAGAAGCTGAAAATGATGTTCCCCTTGGTAGGCTTCGGGGACTTTTGGAGGCACGGCCAAGAGAAGATCAGGTGCTAGAGCTGTCGCCTTCTGATTTGCAACAACCAATCATTAAATATTCAAGAATTTTGTGAATCAGTTGTTAAACCACTGGTAATTTGAAATCTGCACTGGTGGGAGTATTTATACTGTGGAAACTGGCAAATACTACAAATGAGGGTTTTTTTCTTTTTCTTTTTTTTCCACGGAGAGCTGATTTACCAGCACAAACTGCATTGCTCTCTGCAATGAGGAGAGTGAGAACCACAGGCTGAGCAGAGCTAAGGGTGCTTGGGGCTTTCCTGCACATCTCTGTCATGTCATCTGTCACTGTGCCTTGTACCTTTCCTTGGGGTCAGTGTTGTCTCTGTGGAAACACCTGTGGATCTCACTCCTGCCTCACCGGGGTATGTGAAGAAGTTTATTTTCACGTACTACTCTGCTAAAGCACTCAGAGAGCACCACTTCCAGGAGCAGGGGGCCCATATCCTTGCAGAAAGAGGAGAGAAGGGAAAGCTGGGGAGGCTCCTTTAATGGCGACAAGTCAACAGTAAAGCAGATAGTGGTCACCTGATAACCAAAGATTGGCTTCCTTCAAATCCCCTGATAGAATCAGCAGCCCAAACTTGTTGATTAAAGCCCCAGTGACATTTCTTATGTAAGTGGATCCCTGTGCTTCCGATTTCATTTTCAAAAGGTTGAAAAGGAAACAAATTATTTTCATGAAAGGGATAATAAACTTGACCAGGATTGGTATAGAGGAAGGCTGTAAAATTGACTGTACTGGCCAACTGGGGAAGGGGGTACTTGCAGAAACCCAAATTTCTAGGACCTTCTCAGAGAAATTTAGATTCTGGAGCTAGACAGAGGAGGCCAAGAACCAGCCTCTATGACAGCCCTATTCTCACCCCATCATTCTGCTGCTGGCAGCCTGGGACTACACCTTGAGAAACTGGGCTGCAGAGGGTCCTCAGGAGGCATTTTTTAGAAGGTGGACTGACCCCCAAGTAGGACCCTCCTCAGAGACCAGGCCCGGCCCTGCTAGGTTGTCAAGAGTCACCCACTGAGATCTGTGGGCCCAGCATTGTCCTGGGAGTTATGGGCCCATGAAACACTAAAGAGCATCCCATTTCTGTGGGTGAGGGCTGGGGCGGAGCCTGGGGAGGTAGTCCCAAGGCTCTCGAGGAGCGGCTGAGATGCTGTTGAGGACCCGGCCACCTCCAAGAGAAGTGGGAATGGCCCAGGTCTGAGCCTCCATCTGGCCCTGCACTGGCAGCCCCGCGGCTCTAGGAGAGCCAAGAGGAGCCTGGGGAAGCCCTGGGAGGTGGCCTTCATGCATCAGGGGCCAGCCCTCCAAGCTCCTGTCCACCCACAGCAGCTGCCCCCTGTAGCCAGAACCCCCTGGCCATGCCCACTGCAGGGAAGCCACCCCATCCAGCACCCCACGCTGAGAATCTCAGGATGGCAGTGAACTTCTGTATCTTAGAATTGGTGCGAGGAAGTCCTTCCCCCACGGGCTCAGGGAACCTTCTAGAAACCACCAAAAGCCACCAGAAATCTGTTTTCCTTGTGGAAAGCACCTCTTGAGAGTTTACATTTATAACAACTGGCAAAACTCATTTCCAAGAACCCAAACTGACTTACAAAGATGAAGTGGAAAGGGGCTTTGGCATCCCGCAGGTGGGTTCACTCTGGAGAGAACCTACTGATGCACAGTGGTCCCCCCTCCAGCACCCCCAGATGCCATACCCAGGAAGACATCCCACTCCCTATTCAGATGGCCAGCCCTCCCAGAGGGCATCGTGGTAACAGAGAGAAAAAAAGATGTCAAGCTTCACCTCTGCCCATTGTATCCTGTGTCGTTTGAGGAGAATTCTACTACAGCCCTTTCTTGGCTGTGCTCTTTGTATTTATTTCTAAGCCACTTCCTCTTTCTATTTCTAGATCCTAAACCAGGATTACAGTTGGTGTGATTCACTCACCAAGAGGCCCAGCTATTAATCTCCCCTCAGAGACCATGGCTGCCTCTCAGGACGGATGAGAGGGTGCAACCTGAAAGGATAAGGCATCGATTCATTCTTCAGAAAACGCAAGAACCATCCTAGCTTTGGGAAGGCTGCATGCCTAGGACCAGAAGTTTGGCCTGGAAAGTCTGTGACTTGCTCAGTTTGCATTCCTCTGCTGTGCTGATGCCCAGGCCCTCAGTTCCCCAGAGGGAATGAACAAGGACACTTTTTGAAGACTTTCTGCAAATACCTCACTGGAAACCTTACTTTTCCAGGGGCCAGGCTTGCCAGACAATCGTCAAGCAACAGTTGGCCTCCCTTGAGGAAGATATGAACAAGAAGCCATTCAAAAGCATTATCTTATAGAAACTAAATTTCAAAACAAGCAGGAAACCACAGCTCAGGCATGAGCTGTGTTCAGCAACCTGGGTTCACACAAAGACAGACAAGAATAGGCTTTGCACAATCCTATCACCTCCCGTTTATGATTTCTAAGCAGTTTATTTATCCTGATTGCATTGGGGGAAGATTATGCTGGTGGAACGCTGAGCACTAAGGACAAGGCACCAGATGATTTGATCGAGATCAAGTCAGCATTGAGTTGCTATTTTTGACTCCCAATTTCATTTTCTGCCCTTTCTTCTGTGAAAATGTAAGCTGGAACACACCTGAGACAGCACAGAAAATGCAGAGCTTCAATCTTTTCCTTTGTCTCTGAAGGAGCCATGCATTCAGAGGTGTGCCGGGGCTGGGGGCTTGGGGCAGAGTCCCTGCAAGGGTCACCTGTGTCGCGGACTCCTGCATATCACATCTTCTTCTGCAGCAGGGAAGGGAAGGAGAGCAGGAAGAACAGGCAGAGGAAAGCCCAGAAACTCAGGCCAGCCTAGGAGACAGCAGCGAGGACTGCTGTTCTGAAACAGCCAGGAATGCAGAATCCTGGCTCCACAGAGGTATGGTCCCTATCTCAGGGAGATTAACTCCAAGAGAGAAACAGGTATTCTGAGTCTAGTCATGCAGAGAAGCAACAACACCACATGCAGATCAACAGAAAACACAAAAAATGTCATCTTCTTAATTATTGAGTGTGTTGGGAAAAAGGAATTCTCATACCCTGTTGATAGGAAATAAACTGGAAAAACTTTGTCGGTTGACAACTTAGTAATGTATGTTTGAGGCACAGACAATGCTCTGTGTTCACCAAACTGTTTTCTTTCTGGACACACAAGATGACTACATTTCTCAGACTCCCTTGCAGTTAGAAGTGGTCATGTGACTGAGCTCTGGACAATTGGAAGGTAGGCAGAGGTGATGTGGGTCACTTCCAAGCCTGGCCCTAAAGCCAGTGGTGCAATTCTCCATTCCCTCTTTCTCTTTTCTCTTTCTCTTTCTCCCTTTGCTTATCATCTGAAATCAGAGGATTCAGTGGAAAACTCCAGTGTTCTGGCCAATGGGAAGTAATCATATGAACAAATCCTGGTTCCAGATGACTGTGCAGAGTTCCTTCCACCCCCAACCAGGTAATCTACATTGAACTATTAACATTAGAGAAAAATAAATCTTTATTGTGTTAGGACCTGAGATTTGGGGGTGCTTGTTACAACATTTAGCCTGTCCTAATTGATGTAGAATCAAAATCCTTAAAAATGTCCATTAAGCTTTGACCTAGCAATTACATTCTTTGGAACATATCTTAGGGAAATAATTAAGAATAGTCACTATAGTATAGCAAAAAACAATTGTAAACAATATTAATATCTAATAGTAGAAGATTTATTAAATAATACAACTCTTCAATGAAAATTGGACAATGTCATTGAAATGTACTTATTGACATAAAAAACTTTCATGATATAGTGGTAGCTGAAAAAGAGCAAGTAACAAAACAACATGGTATACCCTGAAAACTATAAGACACTCAAGAGAAATTAAAGAGGACACTAACAAATGGAAACTCATCCCATGCTCCTGGCTAGGAAAAATTAATATTATCAAAATGGCCATCCTAACCAAAGCCATATACAGATTTGATGCAATCCCTATCAAATTACCAACAGCATTCTTCAATGAACTGGAACAAATAGTTCAAAAATTCATATGGAAACACCAAAGACCCCGAATAGCCAAAGCAATCCTGAGAAAGAAGAATAAAGTGGGGGAGATCTTGCTTTCCAACTTCAAGCTCTACTACAAAGCCACAGTAATCAAGACAATTTGGTACTGGCACAAGAACAGAGCCACAGACCAATGGAAAAGAGTAGAGACTCCAAACATTAACCCAAATATATATGGTCAACTAATATTCGATAAAAGGGGCCATGAACATACAATGGGGAAATGACAGTCTCTTCAACAGATGGTGCTGGCAAAACTGGACAGCTACATGTAAGAGAATGAAACTGGATCACTGTCTAACCCCATACACAAAAGTAAATTTGAAATGGATCAAAGACCTGAATGTAAGTCATGAAACCATAAAACTCTCAGATAAAAACATAGGCAAAAATCTCTTAGGCATAAACATGAGTGACTTCTTCATGAACACATCTCCCCGGGCAAGGGAAACAAAAGCAAAAATGAACAAGTGGGACTATATCAAGTTGAAAAGCTTCTGTACAGCAAAGGACACCATCAACAGAACAACAAGGTATCCTACATTATGGGAGAATATATTCATAAATGACAGATCTGATAAAGGGTTGACATCCAAAATATATAAAAGAGCTCACACACCTCAACAAACAAAAAGCAAATAATCCAATTAAAAAATGGGCAGAGGAGCTGAATAGACAGTTCTCTAAAGAAGAAATTCAGATGGCCAACAGGTACATGAAAAGATGCTCCACATTGCTAATTATAAGGATATTCAAATTAAAACGACAATGAGATATCACCTCACACCAGTAAGGATCGCCACCATCCAAAAGACAAACAACAACAAATGTTGGCAAGGTTGTGGAGAAAGGGGAACCTTCCTACACTGCTGGTGGGAATGTAAATTAGTTCAACCATTGTGGAAAGCAGTATGGAGGTTCCTCAAAATGCTCAAAATAGAAATACCATTTGATCCAGGAATTCCACTTCTAGGAATTTACCCTAAGAATGCAGCAGCCCAGTTTGAAAAAGACAGATGCACACCTATGTTTATTGCAGCACTATTTGCAATAGCCAAGAAATGGAAGCAACCTAAGTATCCATCAGTAGATGAATGGATAAAGAAGATGTGGTACATATACACAATGGAATATTATTCAGCCATAAGAAGAAAACAAATCCTACCATTTGCAGCAACATGGGTGGAGCTAGAGGGTATTATGCTCAGTGAAATAAGCCAGGCAGAGAAAGACAAGAACCAAATGATTTCACTCATATATGGAGTATAAGAACAAAGAAAAACTGAAGGAACAAAACAGCAGCAGAATGGACTAACAGTTACCAAAAGGAAAGGGACTGGGGAGGATGGATGGGAAGGGAGGGATAAGGGTGGGAAAAAGAAAGGGGGCATTACGATTAGCATGTATAATGTGTGTGGGGGGCACAGGACACAGGTACAACACAGAGAAGACAAGTAGTGACTCTACAGCATCTTACTATGGGGATGGACAGTGACTGTAATGGGGTTTGTAGGGAGGGACTTGGTGAAGGGGGGGGCCTAGTAAACATAATGTTCTTCATGTAAATGTAGATTAATGATACCAAAATAAAAATTAAAAAAGAAATAAAATTTTAAAAAACCAACATGGTAGTTGTGAGCCTCTAACCATTTATACATATATGTATATGCATAAAAAAAGGTCTGGAAACATATCAAAATAATAGTGATTATTTCTGATAATAGGATTACAGGTGGCTTTTTAAAAAATTGACTCTGCAGTTTATGATTTTCTACAATAAGTATGTATTTCTTGAATTCAAAAATGTTTTTCTAAGTAGCCTGCAGGAATTGGGTAGTTCTCCTCTGAAGTTGAGGGCTGGCCTTGCTCTCTCTGGGTATAAGTGCATTGGGTGCAAAGGAAACCCAGGTCCCTTGGATTATCTACTGGTCAGGAGCTAAAACTCCACCATTCATAAGGTCAAATATCTATTTGATCTTCTCCACAGGGAGCAGCTCTCAAGTTACTCACGTAGCTTCCAGTCTCAGTTCCACCAACAAACTGCCCTGGCTTGGAAGAAAGAAGTATTTTTTCCATCACAGTGTTCTCCAGGCCTTCCTTGGAGAGTTGATGGGCCTCAGAACTCTATCCTTTTTGAGACCTAATTTGGATGATTTTGGAAAACTGTGGCCACAGATCTCCCTCCTCCAAGACTAGCTGAGTGATACAGACGGTGCCTGTGCTGCAGACAGGAGGGCAGGAAATTACACCCTAACTATAGGTCTTCATTCAGAAACCCAACAGCCTCACCACAAAATAAACTTGAGAGCCCTGAAGCGTCAGAACACTGACTTACAAGATCAAAGAGCAATCTTGCAATCTCTCCAAGTGAACTTTAAACAAAAAACAATCCTGCAGGGTTTTGTTTTGGCCTTCCAACCATGTGACCAGGCCAGACTTAAGCCTGATAGTTCTTCCAAATTACTCCCTGCCCTTTTCAATAGACCCTTGCACAGAGAAGTAGCCACTGAGGTTTCCTGTTGAGAAAAGTTATTCGTGTTCTGTGAGGGGACCACGTATTAACAGAACTCATGTGTAAGTTTTGCATGTAGTAGGACAAAGCTACTTTAGTCGAACTTTAAGTGTTTTTGGCAAAGCACATGTCCCCAAGATGAAGACACATAAGGAAGGAGCTTATATTTGACATGAGCTCCTGATGTATTGCATCATGAAAAAGGGTTAGTGGAACAAATGGAGGCCAAAGCCTGAGGACTTGAGAGAACCTACCAGAAAACCTTAGTGGTTCCTTTCCATTCCTCTCCACAGCTCAGATCCTGCCTGCCCTTTAAGGCCCATCCAAATAAACTATCCAAAAAAGCCTCCAGTCAAGTCAGCCCACACCAGCGTTTTTCCTATTTCCAAACCCTTCTACGGAGGAAAGGTTGTATCATGGGATATATCACCTGGGCTCTGTGGGCTCTGAGTGGATACTTCCTGGACCAATGCAGTCACATTTACATTAGTGCCCAGCTTAGGACTGCTAAGGGTTCCCACCCACTCAGTGGCTCAGCCCCTTGAAGATTCCTCTTTCCCCAAGTATTGGGAATGCAGTGAAGAGCCGTGGCTAAGCACAAGGCCATTGGAGCTGGAGTTCTGTGAGATCCTGAGCAAGTTCTCAGCTTTCTCTGAGTCTTAAGTTTCCTCTGTATCTAGTTCCTCATTTGTAAACTGGTCTTAATACTTGTGGTGAGAATTAAATGACAGAATTCTTGTAGGGCACTTCACACCAAAAAAACTTAGTGGTTTCATTTTTCAAAGTGGCCTTCAGATTCTTCGACCCATTTCCCATCAAGAGGTCGTGCTCTGTGTCACCTCTCCTTGAATCTAACCTCTGAAACTGCCTGACCAGTAAGTAGAACAGAGGTAAGAGATGCCACACCAGTTTCTGGCTCCAAGCTTTCAGACGCTGTCAGCTTCCAGGTCCTGCCTTGCTCTGCAACCTAGACACACTGCAAGGGAACCTGGTCACACAGAGAGATATGTTCCGGCAGAAAGCCTCAGCTAGGTATAAGCCAACAGTCAGCATAAAGGGCTTTAAGATGACTCCAACTGCTACCAGATGGGGGCTGCCATGTGACTGTGACCACAGAAATCAGAGATCCGAAGCCCTGAGCAAGAACCACCTCGCTGATCCTTGTCAACCCCAGAGCCACGAGCAATAATAATAAAATGATTGTTGTTGCTGTAAGGCATGGAGTTTTCCGGGGACCTATTACTTTACCACAGACACGTGAGGCCTTTCCTCGCCGCTGTAAGAAGGCCTTGTGGTGGCCCAGGGGGTGGGGGGATGGGGGTCCTGGCCCTCCAGCACCGTTCCTCCCTTGGCAGGTGGACACCAAGTCATGTTTTTTCACCCCCAGCTATTACCCACCCCAACATGCTTTAGGCATCTGAATCCAGGTGTGGACTAGATTCATATTTTCTCTCCAGAACAAATTTTGTAGCCCCCATGAAAATAAAGCACTGCAATTCAAAGGATTGTTTGGGAGGGAGGCTATCGCCCGCCTGAGACAAGCAGCCTCTTCACCGGCAAGCTGCCTTGCTCTATTCACCGTATTTCCCACGGACCTTAGATCGTTTTTTCCCATAAAGAATATAAGATTTTTGAGGGCAGGGACCCTGCTCTAATTTTATTTTTTGAGTAAATTGTAATTTTTTGAGAAAACAGTGATCATAGCTAATTAGGCAAGTTGAATCTGTGAAAAGCCTAGGTCCATGCTAGTAATCAAAAGAGTCAAAGAGTGAAAACGTGCCAGTGACATCTTACTATGCGGATGGACAGTGACTGCACTGGGGTGTAGGGGGACTTGATAATATGGGTGAATGTAGTAACTGCAATGTTGCTCATGCGAAACCTTGATAAGATTGTATATCAATGACACCTTACCAAAAAAAAAAGAAAATTCACTCTGCCCAATATGCATCTATTGATGTGCAAATGCAACAACAATAAAGAGTGTATGGAATAAATCATTCTTTTGTTAAAACAGGGTAAGATGGTTCATATAAATGAAAAGTCCAGGGGTTGGAAGCTTTTGTCAAATTGTTGCAATGCTGTATCTTTACTGGGTGATTCAGGTAGTTACTATAGTCTGCCCAATATGTAAGAAATACTTTACCTGCTGAGATGATAATTGCAAAAATCTTGACACTTAGGTCCAGTGCTGGATTGCAGGAACATTCAGGCCGGAGGCATATTCAGTGGCTGGGTTGGGGTCTTGAGGGTTGTGGTGCTCCCGAGGAGTGTCGTGCACTCCACACAGTGGCTCATACACAAGCCTCTCCTTGCGGAGCATGTTACATGATGTCTCCTGCCCTGTGGAACCATCTCCCTAAGTTCCCTACCAGTTGCCAGCTAAGAAGCTCACCATGCATTATGCCTGTCGGCTTCATTAGCCGATCACGTGCATCCCCCACTGGGACAACACTGCACTGTACCCGCATCGGGCTGGGTGGTGGTGTCCTCTCTATGCTGCACAACTTCCAGGGCTTGTCTCTGTTCCAACCCTTACTCTGCTGTGCTGTGTCTGTGTATATACCTCTTTCCAACAGACAAGGAGCTTCTTGAGGATCTTAACAGTCATCTGTTTTTCTCTTTCTGTTCCGTTGAAATAGTAGGACCTCCCTTAAAAAAGTTTTTAATGAATAAGTAAGTGAATGAATGAAGTTTCAACTCTTTCCTTACAGGTTTCAACCAGCAGTGACTACCTGCTTTTTCCCAGATGTGCCCTTGTCCCGAGGGGACTATGCTAAGGTTTCTAGACATCTTCCCATTGCACATGGTAGTGTAGCAGCAAGATGGACTGCATAATTCAGTGAAAATGAGCAGTTCCAGCCTCTGCAGGGTCCCTACTTCAAAACTTACCAAGACGCTCAGTGACAGCAGAGCATTAAGCCAAGCACAGGACCCTTCCAAGCACTGTGTCCTGTGTGACTACACAGGTCACAGGTCTATGCAGCTGGCCTGTATAGCAGCTACCTGCTGTTTGCATCAGCCTGCATGCCACAGCCCTCCTTCTGGTCACTGCAGCTTTATTTGGGAAAGCACCCGTCCCTTTCTATGTGGCTTGTATGGGACTCAGGCCACTGTGCTCTCCCAGGGGTTGGCAAGTGATCCTGGTCTAGCCAATGAGAGCCCTGCATCCTTCTGGTCATGATTAGTTCAGGGATGGGCATGTGACCCAAGCACAACCAGTGAGAGCCACACCTCAGAATTCTGCCTTGGAAAAACCCAGTATCTTTTTGCTGGGCTGCCTATGTTGGCAGGAAGTAAACCTAGAACCCTTGGGGTTACCAATTGGGGAAATTCTGCCTGAGATACAGCTGATACTGAAAAATCAGAGCTGAATAGACAGGACAGTTAAAGGACAGATTCTGCCAGCATCATTTAAGCAGCTGATGGGGCTGACCCTCTGGACTTATCTTTTTATTTGTATAAAACAATAAATTTCCTTCTTGGCCTAAGCCAGATTACCATGGGTTTCAGTCACTTGTAATCAAAACAGACCTAATGGGTTGGAGCTTAATAAACACTTTTCTGTTTGAATAATAGACTGTCAGGGCTTGAAGGAATTCATTGTTTACTTCTACCACACATCTTTTGCTTGATTACATTTGACTTGAGAATCAGGGCAAGAAATAGAATAGCCCAGAGACTGACTCCATTATTACAGTGAGAATCTAATAGCATGTTAAGGACTTAGCTCTTATTCATGCTCACTTTTTTGTATGTAGAGAGAGATAGGGACAGGGAACATGGGGTGGGAGGTCCTTTTGCTTTGCAGATTTGTAAAAAAAGTTTTTATGTTAAACATGTTTTAATTTTATAATAAAAAATAATAATAAAGTTTGTTGTTTGAAAGTATTTGAAAAGATGTGACTCAAGCCAGTTTATTTTTCCACAGCCTGCTAGGATACCAGTGCCATATAGTTAACTCTGCCCAGCCATGCCAGCACTTCATCTAAAGCCAAGCTTTGTGGAGCACACAAGTGCAGGGGAGCCCCCTTAAGCTCAGCCTGCCCATTGCTCCCTTCTCTGCTAGGGGAGCAAGGCCAGCCGGCCAGTTGGGTACTAACTGGTAAGGGCCTAACCATGCTCCACCTGCATCCTTTCCTTTCTTTCAGAATCCTGAGCAAAGGTCTCAAATTGCTGATTCTACTGCCAACAATAAATATTATCTATCTTCTGCATGTGTTGGCAAGAAAACTAAATTTTTATACCTCCAGGCTGGCCAAAATCTTGAGGCCAGTTAACTTCCCTCATGATCTCATCTGACTCATTCTTGACTCTGCCCAGCCCCACTCTTCATCTGTGTGGAGCTCCCTGACACATTCCCTGCCCCCACATCCAGCTCCTCTCCCCCTGCTATCTTTCCTGGCACCCCCTGCCTTTGGGTCACCCTCCTCTGTGGCAGCTGTGGACCACTGTGACCCTCTCTCCATTGATTCCTGCAGACTCTTCACTGGATCCTTTTTGCCTTGGCTGAAGCTAGATCTTTCTAAGGACACCACCTTCCCCCATGGGCCTCTCACAGTTTTTAAGTGGAAACTTCCAGTGTCTGCCCCTCCTCTAGTCCTGCCATCATCCTGGGAAAGTTTAATTTTCTTATGAGTGTCTCAGCGTATACCCTAGCCTCAAATTTGTCCACCTCCTTAACTTCAGTTAACTTTGACCTCTCTCCAGTTCAGTCATGTCCATATCCTGTATGTTCTCAAAACTCAAAACTCAAATGTTAAAATCCAATATCTGTAAACTTATTAAAGAAAAAAAACCCTCAAATATCCCACTTTTCTTATATCAATTCCTTGGTTACCAGCATCCGCAATGTCAAACACTGGCATGTTTGCTTTATTGAGACTTCTGGTCAATGGTTAACTCCTTCTTCCCCCAATTTACACATTCGACAAATATCTGCTGAGTCTATGTATGTGCCAGGTACTGCCAGGTGAAGCTTGCAAAGCTGCATTCTGAAGGGAGGAAGTTTCAGTCACCTCCTGCTGCATAACCAGCTTCCAAAATTTGGTGACTTCAAACAACAAGGATTTATGTCTCACAATTCTCTGGTCAGGAATTAGGTGTCAGGGCAGCTCAGGAAGCTCTTCTGTGGCCCTGCATGTCAGCTGGGATCACTCACCAACCGATACTCAGGCATCCCTCCATACCTGTCACGTCAGTGCTGCCCCACGTGGAAGCCTGAGCTTCCTCACAGTGGAGGAAGCTCAGATCTAGGGAGATCAGACTTGTCACATGGCAGCTGGCTTCTAAGAGTAAAAGTGGAAGCTAACAAGCCCCTTAAAGTTAAACCCAGAACTCAGACATCATCTCTTCTGACACTTTCTGCCAGTCAAATCATGTATGTGCAATGAGAAGAAATTGATGGTGGTTATTTTTGGTAGAGGAGGGAGACATTTTTCATTACAGAGGAGGGAGACAGTAATACATAAACAAATAAATGGGAAAATAGCAGCCACTAGTAAGAGCTGTTCAGGTAGTTGAAACAGTGTGATTTGATAGAGAACCGCTGAGTAGCCTTGTAGATTGAAGGGATTGTTAGGTAGTCTTTCTAAGGAGGTGCTATTAATCACTACTTGAATGGCAAGAATTGCCAGCTGTGTGAGGATCAGGCAGGAGGGCCAGCTAACACAGAAGCTCTAAGTGGGAATGAGTTGGGCACGTCTAAGGAATAGAAAGGATCACGTGTTAGGAGTGTAGACAAGGACAGTGTGACTGGAAACCAGGCCACTTAAGTAGGAGGGGCCAGATCAAATGCACTGGGGTGAGGAGGTTGGATTTTATTCCAAGAGCAGTCAATGGAAAGTCATTGAAGGATTTTAAGCAGAGAAGGAACATGATACAACTTATATTATTAAACGGTCACTCTGGCTATCCTGTGGGGAACAGGCCGTGAAGCACAACCGCAGAAGCAGAAAGACAACTGGGTCTCCTGCAGAAGCTGAGAACCCAGGAGAAGATGGCTTTGTCCGCTGCGGGCTGCTGCGAGAAGCCTGAAAACGTGATGCGTTTAGGCCGTCAGGAAGTGCTGAGGAGGAGGATCCTGTCTGGCCTCGGTCAAGCCCCCTTCACGCCCTGGCGAGCATGGCAAAGCGTCCGCGGTGCCTCTCCAACGCACCGCACACCCAGCGGGCCAGTGCCCTCCTGAAACGACACCTTAGAGTCTTCACGACGAGATTCTAAATTCCGCATCTCTGCACACAGCGTGGCTCTTCATGATAGGCTCTGCACACCCATCCCACCCTTATGCCTATTTCCAGTCCCTTTCTGTTGTATATCGATTTGATATCGTTTCAGATCCACTTGTTTATGACAAAAATGATATTGTTTTTAGGAATAAATTTGTTCTGATACAAGAGGGTAGTAAGCTGTGACAGCATGCTGTCGTCTCATCTGTTGTTACTGAAAACTACTCAGCTCCGCTGCTGAGGGACCTGTTGGGGGCTCAACAATACAACACAGGGAAGCAACTATGGCAAGAGGACATTTAGCGATAAATACGAAAGCTTGGGGGGATTACCCAAGACTCCAGCCTGGGCAAGGAGACACTTGGCTCATCTAAATCTCTCTGCCAGGACTTTCAGGGAATCAGCTGCTGCCGGTGAAGGCAACTCTTTTCCTGGCAGGGGCGGAGGCTGTACACGCCCTCTCTGCCGGCAGCACCGGCTCCTTGTTCCCCGGCAACGGCCTCTAACAGCAGGGTCTTCTACGTTCGCGCTGCGGCCAGCAGTTAGCGCTCTGCGGGCTGAGCCGTCTCTCCCGAGCGCCGCCGGTGTATTAAGGTGCACTCAACTAAATTTGGACTCTATTCTTTTCATCTCCCCTTGCCTGGAACAACAGTATGATGAATCACCGTTGGTGTGGAACTATGCTATCTCCTTATTGGCTTGTTAAGAGTAACCACTATACCGAATGCTATTGACTTGTGAAACTCCTGCAGTAAAACTGTGTTAAATTGCTGACAAAGACAAACTCAGTATCTGAGCATTAATTTGTCCCTTCAGACAAAACTGTCCCACACGTGCCCCCTTTCTCCAGCCAGATCTAATTATTTGATGTTGTAGGATCTGAAAAATCAAAAGTTAGCATAAGTGCATAAGTACAGCCATCTTAAAGGCTTAAACACCACCCTCTAAGCTAGGAGAAGGAAAATTATTAGAATCTTGAAAAACAAGTTAGCCAGCCAGTGTTAAATGTAGTGACCTTCAGTTAGCTAACCTCAAATCAGTTAATCATGAACACCAGGTGGTGGGCAGCTGCGGCCTTCAGACTGCTAACCTTGGTCGGATAGTCATGCATACCAAGCTTATCTTGCTGAAACACTGTGTAAGAAAATACTGTCTTTTTGAAAATGCTATGCTATAAAAACCTTTGGCTTTAGCTGCTCAGAGTCCTTGTTGAGACCCACTGCGTCGGGCTAACTTGGACCCCTGCTAGCTGGTTCCTGAATAAATTCCTCTTGCTTATTGCATCAAGAGACGCCTTTCGTGAGTGATTTGGGGCGGCATCCTCCTCTGGGAAAATCCAACAATGTTCCCTCACCCAGTCCTCCTTCATGATCCTGTGCCTGGCACGTGCTGTTTCTTCTTCCTAGAATGCTGCTGCTTCTTCACCTTCATTTGTCATCCACCCAGCTTTACTCCTCCTTCAAAATCTAGCAGGTGTCACCTCTTCCACGAAGCCTTCCCTGAAACCCCAGTTTTATTTAGATTTCACTCAACACCTGGCACCACAGACACCAGCTCCCCGTCTGTCTCTTCCAGTTTACTATGCGTTCCTCAAGGACCAGCACAGTGCTCTGTAAGTACAGAAAGTGAGGTATTTATAAAGCTGTTGCTATCATGACAGGCATGATTTGCCCTTGGAGTCTGAAAATGTGTGTTACAAGGTCAAATCACAGCAGAAAGATGGATTTGACAGATCCCTTTACTAAGTTCCTCCCTTCTCCCAGGCCAATTCTGGGAGGCTAGACTGATCACTTAAAGACCAGAGAGCCTCCAGGTGCATAGGATATATGTCCCTCTGTGCTTCAGACTCTCCAGAAAGGGTCTGGCCTACACACAAGTATCAACCTCATTGTTATTCATGATACTGACTTCCGGCAGAATTTGTACTCAGATTTGCCACCCTCCCCCAACCCTGATATGGTCTCTGGGAAAATCTGAAAAGTCTACTGCTTCCAACATGAATCTCACTGTTATTTTAATTGTAAATACAAGCTGATGACTTTCAAATCTATATCCAGACCTTGTCCTTGCACTGAACTTCAGACACTCAAATTCAATTGCCAGATGGACTTCTCTACCTGGATGTCCCCCAAACTTGGCAGGTCTAAAACTGAATTCATTATCTCTCTGGTCCCCATATATCCATGACTAGGGGTCTGCTAGTAACTCACCAGTGAGTCACTGTGTTTCTTGGGTTCACCCTTCATTTCCATGGCCAAGATCCTGAACCAAACCCTCAGTTCTCTGGCTCGCACAACCATGTGAGCTCCTCACCAGCCTTCCAGCTCCCAGCCTGTCCTCCTCCAGCTCCCAGGAGATCCACCTGAAATGCAGGCTTGCTCTCTCCCTCCCCTGTCTTGGTGCCTCTGCCCCCTTTCTTCTATGCTGGTGTTCAGCCCCACAGGAGGTGCTCCCACCATGCAGAGCCCCCTGCCATCGCCTCTTGGGCACTGGAGTTCTTCAGCCCCCACTGCTCTTCTCCTAAAAACCTGGCCACGTGGCATGGTCTCTTTGCCCTTGAGTGAGGCAGGCCTAATGCTCTCAGTGGGTCTGGAGCCCCAGACTACTATGGAGCATCTTCTTTAGGTATCTGCCTCCCCCATCCCCAAAGGGCAAGTGTTCTGCTCATTGCAAACAACCAATGTGCTCCTCACAATGTGGGAAGAGTATGGCCTGGGAGCCGGAAGCCTGTTCTCACAGCAGCTCTGCCACTGACTGGTATTGCCACCCTGGGCAGGTCTGTGCACCTCTCTGAACCTCCAGTGATTGGTTTGTAAAGAGGAATACTACTTTCTGGTCTACCTCATTCCTTCCATAAGGTGTCTCCACTGAGCTGTGACTGTGCCTGGGGGCAGCGTGCACAGCCATACACACTCACAGCCACTCCCTCTCTGTGCCATTCATCAGCCCAAACAGAACAAAGCCAAGCCCCAGTCTTTCCATCATCTTTCCCTGCCGCCATATTGGTGCACATGAACATCCTAGGCCGATGCTCTCAAGAGTATCAGCTATGTCAACAAGAAAGGCAAACACCAGGTTCTTACTAGGTCATGCTACACAGTTATCATCTGATTTCTAACCTTGATGATGAAGCATGGTTACACTGGCAAATTTGAAATCACTGTTGATCACAGAGCTGGGGAAACTTTTGTGAACCTCACAGGCAGGTTAAATAAGTGCAAGCCCCAGATTTGATGTGCAACTCAAACACCTAGAAAAATGGCAGAGCAATCTGCTCCCATCCCTTCAGTTTTGTTTCATTGCACTGATGACCTCAGCTGGCATCATGGAGGAAAACATACAGGAGGGAAAATCCTGTATGTTTTTTCTAGGGATGTAATACATACAAAGAAAATGTTTCAATGGACAAGAGAGACTGAGAGAGAAAGAACAAAGCCCTGGGTCAGCTGCCTGACAGCTGCCACCGAATCCCAGCCAGAGCTCCAGACGAGGAGGAGCTCAATCCTTTGGCATCTACAGGGGCGTCTAGACTAGAGATTGTCCTTCTGGGGCAGGCTGGGCATCTGGCACATAAAGAATTCTCACTGAGGAAGTCTGGAGCAGTTAGTGTGCAATGAGGGACACAGGTGGTCTGTGGAGCTCCACCCAGCAGAACCACAGGCTAATGTTAGCAGAAGAGTCAGGGACTGTGCGCCCTAGAGCCAATGTGCCTGCCAAGGGCATCTACGATATCTTTATTTTATCTTTTACCTGCTGAGTGGAGGGCTAGAGGGTGCTACAAACTAATATGGGACTAGAGATTTTTAGAATAGTTAAAATTATTGTGCAGAAGTGAGATTTGAAACTGGACTATTCCTCTCCTCCTATACCTCCCCCATTCTATTAACAATGATTTATGACACTCTTATTGTGTGCCATGTGTAGTATTGAGTGCTTGATTTACATTTAGCATACTCTTTTCACAGAACTGAATTGAAGTCCTGGAACTCATGTGACTTTTAGAACCTAAAGCAGAACCTAGAGCTTCTGATTCCCAACACCATGTCCCTCTGGCCATTGGCTTTCCTGAAGGTAAAGTGCAGTCCAAGGGACCCTCTGTGGTGAAATGAATTTGGGGATGTTTGCATGTTGTGTCCTCTTTGATTTCAGGATGCTATTAGCTAAAAAACACAGAACACCCCATTGTCTGAACAACCGAGAAACACAACCAAAAAGTTTGCAACAGCTTAACATCAGGGATAGAGATCAACTTCCTTGAGGTGTTTGTGGCTTTTCCCTCATGATTCTAACATGACTGCATAAAAAAGACCCAGAGTTAATAAGTTAATCAGTTAAAGCTCAAAAAAGTCAGGAGCAACTTGGCCTAGAAGTTTGAATACTCCCCAGATAAGGAAAAGTATCTCAGCATAGCCTATGTCTTCACTATATCTATTAGAACATACCATTGTACGATTTACTTTAGCCTGCTCAAAGGCCCAGCTTATTCAGGGAGAATTCTATCTTAAAGCTAAGATTGCATTTTAATCAGATGGACAGTGGCTCAGCCCACCTTGGAGGCAGGGCAGACAGTCTTGATTGATATGCTTTCAGACAGAAGCTGATTTCCTGGAAAGGAATCAAAGCGGCATATTTCTTGTGTTGAGTTAAAAAAGAAAAAAAGAAACTTAATGTCTCAGGAGTTCAGGACTTTTGGAATCCAAGAACCCCAAAAAAGAATTCAGGATTTTCCCTCCCCTGTGTTTTTCTCTATGCCGCCAGCTGAGGTCACCAGTACAATGAAACCAAAACAAAGCGATGGGAGCAGATTGCTCTGCCATTTTCTGGGCGTTTGAGTTGCACATGAGATCTGGGGGTTGCACTTATTTAACTTGCCTGTGAGGTGCACAAAAGTTTATCCAGTTCTGTGACCAACAATGATTTCAAATTTTCCAGTGTAATCACACTTCATCATCAAAGTTAGAAATCATATAACTGTGCAGCATGAAGCTCATGTCTTCACATGATAATGTCCAAAAATTGAAAGAGGCTTTGGTGAAGAGAACCTTTCTAGAAGTCCCCATGCCTGATTTGCCTAACATCCTTTGAGCAGGTTTGCCTCACATGCCCATAGCTAAAGTAGTCACTGTCAAGAGAGATGGCTTAGACCAACTCACATGCCTTCTGTAAGTCCAGGGAAAGGAAATCCTGGGGCAAAATACCTCTAAAACCAAAAGCAGTCAAAGGGAGAAATAATAAAACCCAGTTACTGCTTACAAACTGCAGTCCAGGCCCTTCTCTCTTTCCTGCTCCAGCAGAAGCAAAACTGGCCCTCTCCTTCACCTCTCAGGTACAGATAAGCCCTCCTTACCCAGGTAATTACCCATTGATATGGAGATGAACTTCTCTCCACCCCTGAGGAATGATGCAAATGCACCAAAGCCATACTTCTCTCCACCCTTGAGCACCTGTTGATATGCAGATGTACTAAAGCCAGGTGAGATATTCTGGAAATATTACAATTTTACCCACAGGCCACCCCTCCAGAAATCTCGTCTTACAATTTACTCGTTCTCCCTCTTCTGACCAAACTAATGACATACAATAGCAACAACAATAAAATCAAACCAGAGGATTCAGCCTATGCAGAGTAAGTAAATGTACTTAACAGCACAATCTCTCACTAGACACAAAATATGTTTCTACACTTGTTTACTCATTCCTAACACCCATGCTAAATTACTCACAAAACTTTTACCAAACTTTAGACAAAGCCAAGCCTCTCTTTAAGCATGTTTTTTCTTGACAACAGCAACACAATCATGATTCTCAAGCCAGAGGACTCAGTTAGGTTCAAAGTCCAATGCAGATTAAGTCCAAAGCTCATCCATTCCAGCCAGGGGGTGCATCCAGGACACAAGGACTGTAGAAGCAAATAACCATGATTTTGGGGGGTCACTTTGCTGTTATTCCAGGAATACACAGGAGGCTAGCTTCCAGGCCTTTCCCCTAAGGTGCCAGAAGAGCCAGCCATTGCCAGTCCATGTGTCAAAATGTCCAGGGCCACGTCGTTTTATTCCTAATTGCTGCACCCATCCTTGCAACACATGTCCAATAAAGTGGGTGCCTTGATTGCTCTCAATCACCGGTGATGGGCCATGGGCTGCAAAGAGAAGCTCTAGGCCCCTCTTGGTGGTTTGCGGATCTGCACAATGTGCAGGGCACTCCTTCCTGGCTTGGCTGACTCTTCAAAGGTCAAAGGCAAGCCCCACCCACAGGCCCACATTGTCTTTTGCCCCATGTGCAATAAATGTTGATGTAGCTATTGGACCACATCAGAGGCAGGCTTTCCTTCTAGCCAGCACACCTGGGCCAATGCATCTGCTTCATTTTTCCCTGGGGATGTCAAAGGCCAGTCACATGATATACAATAGATGTCTGTGCCACACCACTCCATGGCCTTTCGGTCCAGGCAGAAGCAGCAGCAGTGGCAGAAGCAGTAGACTTAAGCTCAGGCCACAGGTGTGCCTCCCCTCAGGCTACCCTCCTCCTCCTCTCTATCAAGATCTTTCCCCAGTTTGTCCCAGCTCACCCTGAACAAATGAACCAGGGGGGCCACACGGTCTATCTCCTTCACAAAAGATCCTAAGACTTTGCTGGAGACCTTCACCCACATGAGTGTAGACACACTTCCCTTGGTGCAGGGGCCACTTTTCCCCATCATTTCTTGGGGCAGCCCTCCCAAAGATCGCACCCATTATGACAGATTTTGGGTTCAGAGGAATCCTGCCAACTGCGTCAGATGTAAGTCCGGGGAAAGGAAATCCTGGGGCAAAATACCTCTAAAAACCAAAATCAGTCAAAGGGAGAAATAAAGTTTAAAACCCGTTTATTGTTTACAAACTGTAGTCCAGGCCCTTCTCTCTCTCCTGCTCTAGCAGAAACAAAACCTGCCCTCCCCCTCACCTCTCAGGTACAGATAAGCTCTTGGTTGCCCAGGGAATTACCCATTGACAGGGAGATGAACTTCTCTCCCCGCCTGAGGATATGCAAATGCACTAAAGCCATACTTCTTTCCACCTCTTAATGCCTATTGATATGCAGATGCACTAAAGCCAGGCAAGATATTCTGGAAATTTTACAATTTTACCCACACCTCCCCATCATGGGGAAGAGCTCTAAAGTGCACAGGTATCCTGACCAAACAAAATTCAAGTTATTGGAGCAAAGAAGTGGGGCAAAGAATGTTGAGAAGGAAATCAAAAAGGTCTTCCACACTCTTAGAGATTCACACACCACATTAGTATATTTAAAGCTCTCTAGTGTACAGAAACCCATTTGACTTCTTTGAACCCAATGCTTCTCAAAACTTATTTTTTCCTGGAGTTCTTATTAACTTCCTGCAGGCACAGTGAGAAGAGCTGGATCCCACCATGCTTTCTGTCCTCAGTGAAATAACCATCCTGAGAGCTCTTGAGCACAGCCCTGGAGCCAGATAGCAGTCGGTGCAAACTCCAGAGAACAATGAGAAATTTCAGTAATTTGAAGGAGATATTTCTTTGGCCCAATTAACAGGAAGTAAAGGCAGGAGTTTTCTTTCTTCTGCAGGCTCCTTTTCTTTTTGGCCATTTGAAATTAATAGGTTTAAGATATTCCTTTTAGTTAGATTTCTTTTTCTGACCTTGTCCCCACAGAAGGAGAAAATGATGGCTTTTAATAACGATTAAAGAGGGACTGATGTTTAGGTCAAACCAGGATTGCACTTCCCTTGTGCATGTGAATCAGCATTAGCAAAGCCTCTAAGAATGTTCTCCTTGACTCATTACCTCCCTGGCCACTTCTCCAAAGCCAACAGTTCGCCAGCAGCCCAGACAGCTGGCAGTCGGCTCTCACAAAGGGCTCATCCCTGCAAACCTCTCCCTGTCTCTCCTTCTCTCCTTCTCATTAGTCTTCCTGTCTTCCTCATCCTGACCCCTCTTCTCCTCTGTGCCTCTTCCATTGTTGGAAATTTCTTACCAGTTTACAAAAAGGAGACCTTGAGTTTATTTGACATTGATTTGAAGAAAATAGAATCCCAGCTGTAGTCCTCTGCTTAGGAAAGCAGCTGGGTAACCTTACTCCTGAAGGTCCTCAGAACCACTGAGAAGAAAAAAGGGTTTGAGCTGGCAGGAAGGCCACATTTTGCATCAAGAAAACCAAGGTTCAACTCAGTTTCACAAACATAACCATTGTTTTCTCTCCTGTTTATCCCTGGGTCCTCCTGTGGGATGATCATTGTTACTATTCTTGTATGTGGGCTTCAAGAGGCCAAGCCATCCTTCCAGGCATAGCAGGGAAGAACAGGCACCCTCAGCCTTCACTGTCTTCCTCAGACAGCAGTCCCGCAAGCTGACAAACCAAGTTTTCTGGGCTAGTGTCTGGAGGAGAAGATTGGGTGGGTGAGTCACAACTTGTTAGATGACAAAGGAGCTCAGCTCAGCTCACCTAGCTTACCCAGGCATGGGAACGATGCAGCAAACAAGGACTATTTGCAAAGCGGAGGTTCCCAGGCCCTGGGGTCCAGGCAGGCCTGGGATGGGCCCTACCCAGGCTTGAGCTCCCCATCTTGTGGTCATCTGCTCACTCTGTGTGTCTTCCTGCTCCCTGACTGCCGCAGCTGCCTGGTCAAACCTTCCTACTCCCTAGACTCTCACTTCCTTGATCTCTTCCTCTCCCATTTCCTTTACTCTATGTCCCAAAATGTCTCCCATCCATCTGCTTCTCTCCATATCCATGGCCTCTACCACAGTTTAAGTCACTGTCATCTCTTGCCCAGACTGGTGAGCCACATTTCCACTCTTCATGGCCCAATCCACTCTCCACACCACAGTCAGCATGGCCTTAAAAGGTCACTCATCTACTTGAAACCTTTTGGTGGTTTCCCACTGAGTGAAGAACAAAATCCAAAACCTTTACAGTGACCCACAGATCCCAGCATTGTCTGGCCCCTGCCCCTCAGCTCCTGTGATCGGCCATGCTGGCCCCTCTCAGTTCTGAGCAGGGTTAGCTTCAAGGGCCTGAAATCAGTGCAACCACATAGGGCCCTGTGCTCAAAGTGAGACAAGGACAGTGAGTGTAGTCAGAGTAGAGTGAGGGCCTCCGGGAAAAGCAGGGCGGAATATTTACAGTCAGAGCAATGTAACAATAGGCAAAGAAGTCCCCATTGAAACTGTTAAGCATTATGCAAAGTCAAAGTAACACTAATTCTCTAAAGAAAGATACCTAAGAATACAGACATCTTCAGTGAGATCAGTTAAAAGTCAAAAAGCCGAGAGCAACTTGGCCTGGAATGTTTGAGTGTTCTGCAAGAGTATCAACATAACCCGTGACTCCACTGCCAGCCCTAGCAATCAGACTATGACCCAGCCCACCTTGAAGACAGAGCAAGTGATACAAGCCCACACCCCTAAGTTTTATCATGTTCTCTAAAAATCCTCAACAGCCTATAAAACCCCCTAGACAACACACCACTACAGATGTTAGGGTCCAGGCTTCCGAGGCTTCCCCAGAGAACAAACTACACAGGCATAGAGATGTAAATTCAAGCAAAGTCTTTATTCAGCTAGCTAGCTGAGGTCCAAGTCAGCCCGATGCAGCGGGTCTCAACAAGGACCCCGAGCACTCAGAGCCAAGGGTTTATATAGCAATTTCAAAGCACTTAACTCATAGCAATTTTCTATAACTATACATTATTCTTGCAAGACATATATCCTGGGGTTAAGCAAGGGCAGGGTAAGACTACTCCTCAATGGTTAGGGAGGTTCTGCATGATAAGCTTGGTATGTAAGATTTACTGACCAAGGTTAGCTGACCAAGGGTCACAGCTGCCCACCACCCGGTGCTCATGATTAACTTGTTTTTCAAGGCCTTACCCAGGCCCAGGGTTTGTTTTTTTTTCTTTTTTTTTTTTTTTTTCCCTGAGTCACACTCTCAGAAAATGGTTTCTAGGTTTCTAAGATGGCTATGCTTATGCTAATTTACTAATCTTACTAATGCTTAGATTCTACATTTCCCCACTTTCCTTTGACCATTCCAATCATGGAATGTTTGTTTCTTCCTGCTGTGTGAGTGAATGATACTGCGGTCTCAGCATTAGCACCTGAACAGCACTCACTCTTTCCCTAACAAAGGCTATTAGCCAGGTTTAAGATACAGGGACCTAAAGTGAGAAGCAGTATAAAAATAAGCAAGGGCCCTGCCATGGTGGATATCAGGGTTGTAAACCATGGGGATTTAGTAAACTAGGATTCAAATAGCCCTTGGCTGGCCTCTCGCTCTCTCTTCCTTTGATCTGGTCTCTCTCTAAGTTTAGACATTGAATCTCTTACTATTCCAGAATGGTCTGCTGTTAAGGTTTAGCTAAGTTTTATTAGTTCTTTTTCCTGACTCTTAATGCTCTCTGCACTCCTTTACATTTCCCCCCTTTTCTTGATTAGACTGTGGAATCTTCCACAGCGGCATCTGGGTCCTGATACCTTTGACGAAGGACTAAGAGTTGGACAGTGTCAATTCTTTCCTGCACAAACTTAACAAGCCTGTTAATTATGCACGGGCCAATCGTAAACAGCAACAGCAGGATGACGAGCGGCCCCGCAACGGCCGAGAGAAGGGTAGCAAACCAAGGCTTGTATTTGAACCAAGACTCAAACCAGCCTTCGCTACTTTCATATTCTTTACGCCTCTTCTCTAAATCTTTTTTCAGTTTGGCCAAGGAATCTCTGACTGCACCTGTTTTGTCTACATAGAAACAGCACTCTTCTCTTAAGGCTGCGCATAACCCACCTTCCTTTAAGAACAAGAGGTCCAGGCCTCTTCGGTTCTGTAGGACCACCTCGGACAAGGAGGTGAGGGATTGCTCTAGGTCTGATATTGTCTGTCGGAGTTGTTCTAGGTCTCTGTCAATTGCCAGCCTCAGGGCTGTGAGCCCCTTTTCTCGAGTTACAAGGGCTGCAACCCCCGTGCTTGCCCCTGCCATTCCTAGGGTGAAGAGGGTTCCAATGGTCAGGGCGGTAACAACCTCCCTCTTGCTCTGGTGGGGGCTCAGCCTTTCTTCCCAATAAGAAAGGAGAGATTCATGAGAATGATACATTAGGCGAGGTAGAAGGGCCACCAGCACACAAAACTCACTGTTAGCATTGAACACAGAGGTGGATAGGGCCAGAGTGAGGCCTGTCTTTGAGCAGAGCCACCAGCCCGAGGAGGGTATAATCCACTTTCCCTGCTCCCACGTAGTGTTATTATAGGAGGAGCATAACTGGCTCTGGGTCGTCGGGACTGTGCCTACACACGTACCAACGACTGAGACTTGAGTGATTGTAAGTCCCCACAGTCTCCCGTCCCAGTAAGTGGGATGGGAGTTGTTGATAGTGTAGGAGCCATTTATCCCGATTGCCTCATAGAAGGGGGGTGAACCTCGGTAGCATAGCCAACAGGGATCAGTGAGGGAGGAAGTGGTGTGGTTAAGAGTCTCTACAACTGCCTGCACCATTTCCCACATGGGATTATCTAACCCGGAGGGGGTGTGCTGGGCCCATAACCCAGAGGTTGATGGACTCGGTCCTCTCGTGGGCTCTGGAGCAAGCGTTCTGGTCGGCATTTTCTCATCTTTTTTGCTCAGGCCCTTGTCCTGGATTGAAGGTTTCTGGGGATTTATAACCGAGTTGGGACTTACGGCAGCGGTGGGAGTTGACACAGTTAATTTAATGATGAGGGTCGAGCCAGCATGCCCCCCATATTTATAATACACTATTCCCCACGCTAGTCCATTTATCCAGCGCGATACCTCAGTGTTTTTGCCCGTCTCGGTGAATTGAACTCTTACCCAATCCTGGTCCGTTTTGTCACAAGCGTTGGTTTTGTAAAGGGTCATAGGCTGGTGACGAGGGATGCCCTTGTTGACATAAGTAAATTTGACAGAATCGATTTTTGTAACTGTCCATCTCCAATCCCCATCGTTCGAGGTTACACAGTCCCAGCTGGCACAAAAGAAGTCATGCCCCCCCCACAGTGCCTTCCTTTACCTGTTCCTGGGCAAGCATAAAACCCATGGGAGTGAGCCAAATTTGGAGGGATGGATCGGTAAACGGGGTTGATCTGTCGAAAGCAGAAATACAGGTCAGGCCACCAGGTTCCGATTGGCGCACTGTGTTGTGTGGAGTTGATGACTTCCCCATTGTCACTATCAATCAGCATCCAGGTCAGGTTCCTTGGTTGATGGGGGTTGGTGCCTCTGATCCCCACAGATGTGGCTCCCATGAAGATCCATACTAAGGAGCTTATTAGCAGGATCTCTTTCATCTTCGGCTTAAGTGTAGTTTTAGGGGATTGGCAGGATGCTGCTGCACCTTCCACTTTTCCTTACGGGCCCCTGGGTCTTTATGAGGCAGGACTTTCTGAACGTGGGTGTGGTGTACCCAGGGAGCGATACCATCAACCTTGAGAGCAGTGGGGGTGGTAAACAATACAACATAAGGTCCTTTCCACCTGGGCTCGAGAGTCTTCACTTGATGTCTTTTGACCCATACTATATCCCCTGGGACTATGCCATGTTCCGGGCTCGGAATTTTCCCGCCCTCATAATATGCTCTGATCAGGGGCCAGATTTCTTGCTGCACTTCAGCAAGAACTTGCAACACATTCAGATAGTCAGGGGCCGGGTCCTCTGCATCGGGAAGCTGCACTTGTCGAGTTATAGGTGGAGGGGCCCCATACATTATCTCAAATGGAGTTAAACCATGTACATAGGGGGAGTTCCGAGCGCAGAAGATGGCTAAGGGAAGGAGAGTCACCCAGTCCCCACCAGTCTCCAATACCAATTTAGAAAGGGTCTCTTTCAAGGTCCGATTCATTCTCTCTACCTGCCTAGAGCTTTGTGGGTTATAAGCACAATGTAACTTCCAATCTACTCCCAAAGCTAGGGCTAGTCCTTGCAGGACTTTGCTAATGAAAGCCGGGCCGTTATCGGAACCTATTGCTTCAGGGACCCCATATCTGGGGATGATTTCTTCAATTAATCTTTTTGCTACTACCTGGCTAGTCTCATGCTTGGTTGGAAAGGCCTCCACCCACTAGCAATACCTGTATCCATACTTCCCTGGTTTTATTTCGGTGAAGTCTATTTCCCAGTTCCTCCCTGGAGCCCTCCCCCTTTCCCGGGTACCTGCTGGGTGCAGCCCTCTTGGGGCTGGTCTTAGCATTGCACAGCTACTGCATTCTTTCATGATCTGGCGAGTCACCTCATTCTGGTAGGGAAACACCAACTGCGCAGACTGGAAAAGGCTGAGCAGTTTTTTTCCACCTAGATGGGTGGACTTATGCAGATTAGCAAGCAGGTACTGTCCTAATGCTTCTGGCAAGATCAATCTACCCTCCTGGTCCCTACCCCAATGTCCCTCTCCAAACACTTCCCCCGGGACTTGTTTCCTAATCCACTCAAGATCTTGAGGGGAATACTCAGGTTTGGGCGGCAGTGCGGGCAGTTCAGGTATGGGTATTTCGAGGGCCGCAAGCACAAGAGAGTCCGAGAGGGCTGCCCTTTTAGCTTCTGCATCTGCATGGCTGTTGCCGATGGCCTCGGGTGTCTTCTTTGATTGGTGGCCCGGTACATGTATAACTGCTACCGCTTTAGGTTTTTCAACAGCAGCTAATAGTCTTTGGACTTCTTGCAGATTCCTCAGTCCCTTCCCTTCCGCGGAACGGAATCCTCTTTCTCGGTAGATGGCACCATGGACATGGACAGTGCCAAAGGCGTATCTGCTATCTGTGTAAATGTTGGCCCACTTTCCTTCTGCTCTTTCCAGGGCCTCAGCGAGAGCAATAAGTTCCGCCTTCTGTGCTGAGGTGCCAGGGGGCAGAGCTGTGCTCCAGACAACTTCCCCATTGTGGGTTACTACTGCTGCCCCTGCTCTCCTGACCCCCTCCTGCACAAAGCTGCTCCCATCCGTATACCAATTTAGCTCACAGTTCAGTAACGGTGTGTCTTTCAGGTCTGCTCACACCTGGATAATTTCAGAAAGGATATCTCTACAGTCATGGATGGGGGTCGTCAGATCTGGGTCCGGCAGAAGGGTGGCAGGATTTAGGGTTACCGGGTCAGAGAAGGCGATTCGGGGAGAATCTAGTAGGAGCCCTTGATAGTGGGTGAGTCTTGCGTTCGTCATCCATTTTCCTGGAGGATGCTTGAGGATCCCCTCCACGGTATGTGGGGCTGTTATTCTCAGATTTTGGCCAAAAGTCAGCTTGTCTGCCTCTTTTACCAGTAGAGCGATGGCTGCTAGGATACGCAGACAAGGTGGCCACCCGGAGGCCACTGGGTCTAGCCGCTTGGACAAATAAGCCACAGGTCTCTTCCATAGGCCCAGCTGCTGAGCCAGAACTCCTTTAGCCACTCCCTTCTTTTCATCTACAAACAGGATAAAGGGTTTTTCTGGGTCTGGCAGAAATAGGGCGGGGGCCTGGAGGAGAGCTTCTTTTAGTCTGTCAAACGCCTCTTGTTGTTCCTGCATCCATTGCCAGCCCGGCCCTTCTTTGGTTGCTTCATATAGTGGTCGGGCAATTTCTGCGTACCCTGGAATCCAGAGCCTGCAAAACCCGGCTGAGCCAAGAAATTCTCTCACTCCCCGGGGTGAGGAAGGGATGGGGATAGCCAGGACAGTTTGCTTCATGGCCTGTGTTAGCCACCTGGCCCCATTAGATATTGTGTACCCCAAGTAGACTACTGACCTCTGACAGATGTGGGCTTTCTTGGCGCTGGCTCGATATCCCAGTTCACCTAGTTCAGCCAGCAAGTTCCCCGTGGCTTCTTCGCACTCTTCACGGGTTTCTGTGGCCAGCAACAGGTCATCTACATACTGCAACAATGTCACGTGGGGGTGGCTCCTGCGAAAGGGCTCCAAGTCCTGGCTTAGGGCTTCATTGAATAAGGTGGGAGAGTTCTTGAAGCCCTGAGGCAGTCTAGTCCAGGTAAGCTGCCCTTTTCTTCCTCCCCCTGGCTCTTGCCACTCAAAGGCAAACAAAGGCTGACTAACTTCAGAGAGTGGAATACTAAAGAAGGCATCTTTCAGGTCCAGAGTAGTATACCACACATGCGTGGGTGGCAGGTGGCTGAGTAAGGTGTAAGGGTTAGGCACTGTAGGATGGATGTCTTCTACCCTCTCATTGACTTTCCGCAAGTCTTGCACTGGCCTATAATCTTTACTGCCAGGCTTCCTCACTGGAAGCAGAGGCGTATTCCATGCAGATTGGCAGGTCTTAAGGATTCCTGTCTCTAACAGTCTATGGATATGGGGTGCTATCCCTTTCCTAGCCTCTTCTGGCATTGGATATTGCCGGACCCGGATGGGTAGAGCTGCGGCTTTGAGTTGAACAACAACTGGGGATAGGTGTTTAGCGAGACCAATTCCTCCGGTCTCGGCCCATGCGGAAGGGAACTTCTGTACCCAAGAGTCTATCTCTCCCTGGCCCCCCTTTTCTTGATCCGCCTGAAACAGACGATGTTCATCGGCCAGGGAAAGAGTTAACACATGCGCCGGTTGTAGGGGCTGCCCTTCTTTGTCCATGATTTTTATCCCTTCGGGTTCAAAATGAATGCGAGCCCCGACCTTGGTTAATAAGTCTCTGCCCAGCAATGGTGCGGGGCTTTCGGGTACGACCAGGAATGAGTGAGAGACCTGATGCCTTCCTAGGTCCACTTTTCTGTTAGTAGTCCAGGCACATTTCCTGGACCCTGTCGCTCCCTGGACTATACTTGTGCGTCCTGGGTTTAGGGGGCCGTGGGCCTGGTTGAGAACTGAATACTGTGCCCCAGTATCTACCATAAACCCAATGGGAGTCCCCTCCACGCACAGGGTTACCCAGGACTCGGGGAGGGGTGCCGAGCCCCGTCCCCGTCAATCCTCCTCTCCTAGGTGCAGGGTCTTAACAGGGTTCCCTCTCCCTTGTTCCCTCCTTTGGGGGCACTCCCTCTTCCAATGTCCATATTTCTTACACAGGGCGCACTGATCTTGTCCTAGTCGGGATTGACGGGGTCCTGTTCCTTGAGGTGGCCTAGGGCCCTCCTTCACCCCGGCCAGGAATATCCTGGCCATCTCTTCTCTCTGCTTCTTGTTCTCCCTTTTCTGAAATTCTCTGTCTTCCTTCCTATTTTTCTCCTGCATTACCCATTTCTCTTTCCTCAGCCTTTCTTCTCTATCTTCCGGAGTTTCTCTAGCATTGAAGACCTTCTCTGCCTGCTGCAGCAGCTCTCTAATAGAGATCTCCCCTAGGTCCTCCCGCTTGTGGAGTTTTCTCCGGATATCGGGGGCTGCCTGGTTGATGAATGAGAGGACTACAGCTGACCTATGTTCCTCTGCTTCCGGGTTTATGGGGGTATACTGCCGGTAAGCATCAAACAGCCTTTCCAGATACGTGGCTGGGCTTTCCATATCCCCCTGAACAATAGTTTTTACCTTAGCCAAGTTAGTGGGCCGTCTGGCGGCCGCCCGGAGACCGGTCATCAGAGTCTGGCGGTAGACCCGGAGACACTCCCTACCTTCTGCAGTTCCGAAGTCCCAATCTGGGCGCGTAAGTGGGAACGCCTCGTCGATGATGGGCGATGGGCTGGAGGGTAGTGGGTCTTCCATTTTCTCCGAGGACATTTTTCCTGGCTTCATTGAGGATACGCTCTCGTTCTTCCGTTGTGAAGAGAGTGCGGAGTAATTGCTGGCAATCGTCCCATGTGGGACGATGGGTAAACATAATGGACTCCACTAAACCTATAAGACACTTGGGGTCCTCTGAGAAGGGAGGATCCCGAGTCCTCCAATTATAAAGGTCACTAGATGAAAAGGGCCAATATTGATATTGCTGAGCAATGCCGGTACCGATGGCACGCACAGGCAGAACTGGCACTGCTCCTTCTGAGGTGGAGGAGGGAGCCTCCCCTTCTTGTTCCCTGGCCCCTCGAGACCTTAGCTGCATTCCTCCAGTTCTACCTGGCACCCAGCATGGGGCCAGGGCGGGGGAGTGTGAGGAAGCTCTTTCCGGCCTCCCGCCTCCCTCTGCTGAAGAATCTGGGGAAGCTGCAGCCGCCTGGTTCCTGCTGGGTTCCCTAGCCGCATTTTCTATCCCCCCGGCAGCTTCACCCCTCTCCTCTGCATACGGGGGTGGCTGCTCAATCGGCGGGAGGGGGTAAAGAGGAGAACTGTCGGGGAGGACAGGCGGCACACTTGGGCGCACAGAATTTCTGGCCCTGCGATCAGAGGGCTTTGATTTTTCCTGGGCAACTAGGACGGAGGTCTTTTGTGGGTCAGTATGAGGTTTCTCCACCAAAAAGGGCTCCAACCAGGAAGGGGGATTCTCGGCCAATTTTTCCCAGACAAGAATATAGGGAAGTTGGTCAGGGTGGCCCTCAGGACCTGGCCGGGAGATAATGGCTTTGATCTTGCCAATAAGGTCCAAAGAAAGAGACCCCTGGGCCGGCCAGCCTACTCCGAAGGAAGGCCACTCGACTGAGCAAAAGGTGTCGAGCTTACCCTTCTTGATGCCAAGGCTCATACTTAAGGCCTGTTCCTTGACCTTGGGGAAATGGGAGAGGATCAGACTCTTAGGAGTAGCCTGAGTCTGACCCATGGTGAGAAAGAAGAAGGAAAAAGAATATGAGGGAGACAAAGGCGAAGGATGAAGATGCCACTTCAAACAAAATGACTGTTGTATGTGCTTATAAACGAGTGCCTGTCGTTGCACAGTTTTTCTTCCGCGGGGGGACGCGAATTTATCTGGGATTCGCGGCTGTGACCCCCTTATCCTGTCACGGGAGTCTTCTAGTGGCGGGCGCCCTAATGGCTCTTAATTGCCCGACCCGTGCCCGCAGGGAATGATGTAGTGGCAGAAAGGAGGAACAGACAAACAAAATGACTGTTGTATGTGCTTGTGAACGAGTGCCTGTCGTTGCACAGTTTTTCTTCCGCGGGGGATGCGAATTTATCTGGGATTCGCGGCTGTGACCCCCTTATCCTGTCACGGGAGTCTTCTAGCGGTGGGCGCCCTAATGGCTCTTAATTGCCCAACCCTTGCCCGCGGGGAAAGATGTAGTGGCAGAAAGGAGGAACGGAGAGAGCAGGAGAACCTTAGAACAAGGAAACTTAAAATGAGAAGTGCAAAAAGAAATATAAACCAAAACCAAAACACAGTAAAACAATCAATGATAACACCAAACATACACACCACATCTGATCGCACTCGTTCGGACTGGTCCTTCTCTCACTCTGGTGCGCACCACACTCACCACTTTCAGGGTCCTCAAAAACTCTCGTAATTCTCCCGAAGGGCGTCCACTCGGACTGCCGCAGGGTGACGAGCTCGATCTTTTCCTCCTCGGGTGCCAGTTTTCTGCCGATCGGATTTGCCTTCCTAAGGCCGAGTCACTCGGACCCTAGGGCCAGGATTGGTTACCTGGACTTTTACCCAGGATCACTAACCTGGGGGCCGGGACTACCAGCCCAGACTTCCTCACTCGGGACCACTAACCCGAGACCATACACGGGATGGCGACTCCCGCTTTATAATGGATTTATGCAGACACGAGGGGGCGACCCTCGAATTACACTGCCCCGTCTGGACAATTAGACCTTGCCTCCAGCTGTCCTTTGTTCTCAGGGAAGCCGCTCGAATCCCGGATGAGCCCCCAAATGTTAGGGTACAGGCTTCCGAGGCTTCCCCAGAGAACAAACTACACAGGCATAGAGATGTAAATTCAAGCAAAGTCTTTATTCAGCTAGCTAGCTGAGGTCCAAGTCAGCCCGATGCAGCGGGTCTCAAGGACCCCAAGCACTCAGAGCCAAAGGTTTATATAGCAATTTCAAAGCACTTAACTCATAGCAATTTTCTATAACTATACATTATTCTTGCAAGACATATATCCTGGGGTTAAGCAAGGGCAGGGTAATACTACTCCTCAATGGTTAGGGAGGTTCTGCACGATAAGCTTGGTATGTAAGATTTACTGACCAAGGTTAGCTGACCAAGGGTCACAGCTGCCCACCACCCGGTGCTCATGATTAACTTGTTTTTCAAGGCCTTACCCAGGCCCAGGGTTTGTTTTTTTTGTTTTGTTTTGTTTTTTTTCCCTGAGTCACACTCTCAGAAAATGGTTTCTAGGTTTCTAAGATGGCTATGCTTATGCTAATTTACTAATCTTACTAATGCTTAGATTCTACACAGACTCTCTTGTTCCCTCCTGGCGTAAGCAGGGAGCTCTGTCCTTTCACTGTATCTCTAAATAAAAGCCTGTACCTTGCTCTCCTACCTTGACTGTTTGTGAAGCTCATTCTTTGCCCGGCATCAAAAGGAGGACCCTGAGCCTGGGGTTTAGTACTCTGCAGTCGCCATCCTGAATTTCTTAATTATCTTTGAATTTGTGTTTGCTCATAAAGTCTGATGAGACAGTGGAGCACACCATTTGCCCTGGGCCTGGGGCCTCAGCTCACACACGGTCCTGCCTGCTGCCCCCTCCCTGCTCCCTGGGGCCCAGGTCCCAACCGGCCTCCCCTTCATCCTTCTCTCCACCTCCTCCCTATGACCACTGCCACCCTCAGCCCAGTGACCAGGCACATTGGCAGGGGAAGGCCCACATTCTGCTCTCACTCTTCACCCCTGGTGGGAGCTGAACAGGGTTGTAAGTCTGGCACCTGATGTGACATCTCACAACCAGGCACAGCAGCAGCTAAATCCACCCATGGTTGGCAGCCCCACAGTGCATTTAGCAGATGACAATTGGGGTCTATCACCCAACCTGGGTCCAGGTATCCAACACCTCCTGGGACATAAGTTACAATCCTTTGGGGTCTCCAGTCTGCTTTGGAGTGTGGCTGTGAGCCCTTGGGGTGGGGACACTGGCCTTCTCACCCCTGGCTGGGGGAGCCCTGGCTGTATCTCCATTTGCACTGGGCTTAGTTAACTAACTATATAGTCAGCCCTGGTTCTGAATGTCTTGGCCCCTCTGCCCAGACCGCTCTTTCGATGGTTAACATCTCATCCTTCATGTCACAGCTCCCAGATCATCCTGCCCTGCTCCTCCTATCTAAGTAGATCAAACCTCTTATCCTCTATTTGTTTTCTTCATATCATTTATCATAATTCATAATAATGCATCTGTTTTACTGCTTGTTTTCTGTATGCCCAGGAAATACAAGCCCATGAGGGCAGGCTGCTTGTCTGTCTTGTCCACAGTTATGTCCACAAAACTTTGCATGACCTTTAATGTTAGGCAGGAAAATAGATATGAGTGGGGTGGAAAGAGAATGAGGCCAGGAAAGCCCAGTAAAAAAGACCCAGAGTTAATAAGTTAATCAGTTAAAGCTCAAAAAAGTCAGGATCAACTTGGCCTAGAAGTTTGAATACTCCCCAGATAAGGAAAAGTATCTCAGCATAGCCTATGTCTTCACTATATCTATTAGAACATACCATTGTACGATTTACTTTAGCCTGCTCAAAGGCCCAGCTTATTCAGGGAAAATTCTATCTTAAAGCTAAGATTGCATTTTAATCAGATGGACAGTGCCTCAGCCCACCTTGCAGGCAGGGCAGACAGTCTTGATTGATATGCTTCCAGACAGAAGCTGATTTCCTGGAAAGGAATCAAAGCGGCATATTTCTTGTGTTAAGTTAAAAAAGAAAAAAAGAAACTTAATGTCTTATCAAAGAACATTCTGACACCATTTGGCAGGTCCACACCTGGCCCTTTGTCACTTTCCTGAAAATCTTCAACCGCCTATAAAACCCCAGACCCTAAACCTCTCAGTGTGCTCCTCTCTCTGAGGTTGCCAGCACTTTCTAAGTGCATAGCATTAAAAATTTATCTCAACGTTTCAATGCACCTCTTCTGTGAGGTAGCTCACACTCCCCTCTCTCCAAGTGTGCACCTGCTCTCTTTAAATAAAGTTTAAATTTTTCAGAAGTAGCTTTAAATAAAACTTTTACTCTGCCTCACTACTGTGTCTCTCCCCTTCAATTCTTTGTTGTGGTGGGGACAAGAACCGAGGAAAATACACAGCGCTCCCCAACCCAGCATTTAATACAAGTCTGGCGTGTCGAATATGCTCAACATATATTCACTGAATGAATAAACAAATTTATTTCAGATGCTGCATGACGAAGATGTTTCCTATTTAAAAAGCAAACCTGGGGGGGCTGAAGCCAAGATGGCAGCATGAGTAGAGCAGTGGAAATCTCCTCACAAAACCACATATATTTATGAAAATATAACAAATTCAACTTTTCCTAGAATAGAGACCAGAGGACACAGGAAAATATCCAGACCACATTCACACCTGCGAGAACCCAGCGCCTCGCAAAAGGGGTAAGATACAAGCCCCAGCCTGGCGGGACCTGAGCCCCCTTCACCCCAGCTCCCGGTGGGAGGAGAGGAGTCAGAGCGGGGAGGGAGCCCAGGTCTGCTAAACACCCAGCCCTAGCCATCCGCACCAGAGCACAGACACAGTGCATGTGTAGGGTCCTGGATACTAGGGAAACAGGACAGCAAGACCTGTGAGCAGGTACCTGAGGCCAGTGCCCAGGGACAAAGAAAAGCAAGTAACTTTTTTTTTTTTGTGAGTGCTTTTTGGAAGTCTTAAAGGGACAGGGACCCCAAAACCGGACAGAAGTCTCCCAGGACACTTAGTGCGGCAGTAGGGAATCTGGGGGTCTCTGGGCACTCTAACCCCCTGGGCAGCAGGGGAGCATGGAGGCCACTCAGGGAGATAAATAGCTTCCTGGCCGCTCCCCCTCCAACGCGGCTCCATCCATATTGGAGCAGCAGCCCAAGGCAAGCCACGCACACAGCAACAGCAGAGATAAACTCCATAACACACGGGCAGGAAGCAGAAGCCCTGTCTGCACACAGCTGCCCAGCACAAGCCACTAGAGGTCGCTGTTCTCCCAGGAGAGGAAGGCCACAAACCAACAAGAAGGAAAGTTCTTTCAGCCATCACTCGTGCCAGCCCTGCAAACTATCTCTATCACCATTAAAAGGCAAAATTACAGGCAGACAAAGATCACAGAGTCAACACCTGAGGAGACAGACCTAACTAGTCTTCCTGAAAAAGAATTCAAAATAAAAATCATAAACATGCTGACGGAGATGCAGAGAAATATATAAGAGCTAAGGGATAAGTCCAGAGGGAGATTACAGATGCCCGGAAAGAGATTACAGAAGTGAAACAAACTCTGGAAGGATTTATGAGCAGAATGGATAAGATGCAAGAGGCCATTGAAGGAATAGAAACCAGAGAACAGGAATGCATAGAAGTTGACATAGAGAGAGATAAAAGGATCTCCAGGAATGAAACAATATTAAGAGAACTGTGTGACCAATCCAAAAGGAACAATATCCGTATGATAGGGGTACCAGGAGAATAAGAGAGAGAAAAATGGATAGAAAGTGTCTTTGAAGAAATAATTCCTGAAAACTTCCCCAAACTGGGAGAGGAAATAATTGAACAGACCACGGAAATACACAGAACTCCCAACAGAAAGGACCCAAGGAGGACAACACCAAGACACATAATAATTAAAATGGCAAAGATCAAGGACAAGGAAAGAGTTTTAAAGGCAGCTAGAGAGAAAAAGGTCACCTATAAAGGAAAACCCATCAGGCTATCATCAGACTTCTCTACAGAAACCTTACAGGCCAGAAGAGAATGGCATGATATATTTAATGCAATGAAACAGAAGGGCCTTGAACCAAGGATACTGTATCCAGCATGATTATCATTTAAATATGATGGCAGGATTAAATAATTCCCAGACAAGCAAAAGTTGAGGGAATTTGTCTCCCACAAACCACCTCTACAGGGTATTTTAGAGGGACTGTTCTAGAAGGGAGCACTTCTAAAACTAAACAGATGTCACCAGAGAAAATAAAATCACAGAAAAGAAAGCAGACCAACCAAATACTAACTAAAGGGAAAAACATAAAATCAACTACCCACTAAAAGCAGTTAAAGAAAACATGAAAGAGCACAGAATAAAACAACCAACATATAAAGAAGGGAGGAGGAGGAATAAGAATGTAGAGAAGAAAAGAATCTCCAGACAGTGTATATAACAGCTCAATAAGTGAGCTAAGTTAGGCAGTAAGATACTAAAGAGGCTAACCTTGAATCTTTGGTAATCACAAATCTAAAGCCTGCAATGGCAATAAGTACATATCTTTCAATAGTCACCCTAAATGTAAATGGACTGAATGCACGAATCAAAAGACACAGAATAATAGAATGGATAAAAAAGAAAGACCCATCTATATGCTGCTTACAAGAAACTCACCTCAAACCCAAAGACATGCACAGACTAAAAGTCAAGGGATGGAAAAACATATTTCAGGCAAACAACAGCGAGAAGAAAGCAGGGGTATGCAGTACTAATATCAGACAAAATAGACTTCAAAACAAAGAAAGTAACAAGAGATAAAGAAGGACATTACATAATGATAAAGGGCTCAGTCCAACAAGAGGTTATAACCATTCTAAATATATATGCACCCAACACAGGAGCACCAGCATATGTGAAACAAATACTAACAGAACTAAAGGGGGAAATAGACTGCAATGTATTCATTTTAGGAGACTTCAACATGCCACTCACCCCAAAGGATAGATCCACTGCGCAGAAAATAAGTAAGGACACAGAGGCACTGAACAACACACTAGAACAGATGGACCTAATAGACATCTATAGAACTCTACATCCAAAAGCAACAGGATAGACATTCTTCTCAAGTGCACATGGAACTTTCCCCAGAATAGACCACATACTAGCTCACAAAAAGAGCCTGAGTAAATTCCAAAATATTGAAATTCTACCAACCAACTTTTCAGACCACAAAGGTATAAAACTAGAAATAAATTCTACAAAGAAAACAAAAAGGCTCACAAACACATGGAGGCTTAACAACATGCTCCTAAATAATCAATGGATCAATGAACAAATTAAAATAGAGATCAAGGAATATATGGAAACAAATGACGACAACAACATAAAGCCCCAACTTCTGTGGGACGCAGGGAAAGCAGTCTTAATAGGAAAGTATATAGCGATCCAGGCACACTTGAAGAAGGAAGAACAATCCCAAATGAATAGTCTAACATCACAATTATTGAAACTGGAAAAAGAAGAACAAATGAGGCCTAAAGTCAGCAGAAGGAGGGACATAATAAAGATCAGAGAAGAAATAAACAAAATTGAGAAGAATCAAACAACAGAAAAAATCAGTGAAACCAAGAGCTGGTTCTTTGAGAAAATAAACAAAATAGATAAGCCTCTAGCCAAACTTATTAAGAGAAAAAGAGAATCAACACAAATCTCAGAAATGAGAACAGAAATATCACGACAGACTCCACAGAAATACAAAGAATTATTAAAGACTACTATGAAAACCTATATGCCAACAAGCTGGAAAACCTAGAAGAAATGGACAACTTCCTAGAAAAATACAACCTCCCAAGACTGACCAAGGAAGAAACACAAAAGTTAAACAAACCAATTACGAGCAAAGAAATTGAAACGGTAATCAAAAAACTACCCAAGAACAAAACCCCCAGGCTGGATGGATTTACCTCGGAATTTTATCAGACACCCAGAGAAGACATAATACCTATTCTCCTTAAAGTCTTCCAAAAAATAGAAGAGGAGAGAATACTCCCAAACTCATTCTATGAAGCCAACATCACCCTAATACCAAAACCAGGCAAAGACCCCACCAAAAAAGAAAATTACAGACCAATATCCCTGATGAATGTAGATGCGAAAATACTCAATAAAATATTAGCAAACCGAATTCAAAAATATATCAAAAGGATCATACACCATGACCAAGTGGGATTCATCCCAGGGAGGCAAGGATGGTACAACATTAGAAAATCCATCAACATCATCCACCACATCAACAAAAAGAAAGACAAAAACCACATGTTCATCTCCATAGATGCTGAAAAAGCATTTGACAAAATTCAACATCCATTCATGATAAAAACTCTCAGCAAAATGGGTATAGAGGGCAAGTACCTCAACATAATAAAGGCCGTATATGATAAACATTATACTTAACAGCGAGAAGCTGAATGCTTTTTCTCTGAGATCGGGAACAAGACAGGGATGCCCACTCTCCCCACTATTATTCAACATAGTACTGGAGGTCCTAACCACGGCAATCAGACAAAACAAAGAAATACAAGGAATCCAGATTGGTAAAGAAGAAGTTAAACTGTCACTATTTGCAGATGACATGATATTGTACATAAAAAAACCAAAAGATACCACTCCAAAACTACTAGAACTGATATCGAAATACAACAAAGTTCAGGATACAAAATTAACACACGGAAATCTGTGGCTTTCCTATACACTAACAATGAACCAATAGAAAGAGAAATCAGGAAAACAACTTCATTCACAATTGCATCAAAAAGAATAAAATACCTAGGAATAAACCTAACCAAAGAAGTGAAAGACCTACACCCTAAAAACTACAAGTCACTCTTAAGAGAAATTAAAGGGGACACTAACAGATGGAAACTCATCCCATGCTCCTGGCTAGGAAGAATTAATACCGTCAAAATGGCCATCCTGCCCAAAGCAATATACAGATTTGATGCAATCCCTATCAAATTACCAGCAACATTCTTCAACGAACTGGAACAAATACTTCAAAAATTCATATGGAAACATGAAAGACCCCAAATAGCCAAAGCAATTCTGAGAAAGAAGAATAAAGTAGGGGGTATCTCACTCCCCAACTTCAAGCTCTACTACAAAGCCATAGTAATCAAGACAATTTGGTACTGGCACAAGAACAGAGCCACAGACCAGTGGAACAGATTAGAGACTCCAGACATTAACCCAAACATATATGATCAATTAATATTTGATAAAGGAGCCATGGACATACAGTGGTGAAATAACAGTCTCTTCAACAGATGGTGCTGGCAAAACTGGACAGCTACATGTAGGAGAATGAAACTGGACCATTGTCTAACCCCATATACAAAAGTAAACTCAGAATGGATCAAAGACCTGAATGTAAGTCATGAAACCATTAAACTCTTAGAAAAAAAATAGGCAAAAACCTCTTAGACATAAACATGAGTGACTTCTTCTTGAACATATCTCCCTGGGCAAGGAAAACAACAGCAAAAATGAAAAAGTGGGACTATATTAAGCTGAAAAGCTTCTGTACAGCAAAAGACACCATCAATAGAACAAAAAGGAACCCTACAGTATGGGAGAATATATTTGAAAATGACAGATCCAATAAAGGCTTGACGTCCAAAATATATAAAGAGCTCCCACGCCTCAACAAACAAAAAACAAATAACCCAATTAAAAAATGGGCAGAGGAACTGAACAGACAGTTCTCCAAAAAAGAAATACAGATGGCCAACAGACACATGAAAAGATGCTCCACATCGCTAATTATCAGAAAAATGCAAATTAAAACTACAGTGAGGTATCACCTCACACCAGTAAGGATAGCTGCTATCCAAAAGACAAACAACAACAAATGTTGGCGAGGCTGTGGAGAAAGGGGAACCCTCCTACACTGCTGGTGGGAATGTAAATTAGTTCAACCATTGTGGAAAGCAGTATGGAGGTATATCAAAATGCTCTAAACAGACTTACCGTTTGACCCAGGAATTCCACTCCTAGGAATTTACCCTAAGAACGCAGCAATCAAGTTTGAGAAAGACAGATGCACCCCTATGTTTATCACAGCACTATTTACAATAGCCAAGAATTGGAAGCAACCTAAATGTCCATCAATAGATGAATGGATAAAGAAGATGTGTACATATACACAATGGAATACTACTCAGCCATAAGAAAAGGGCAAATCCTACCATTTGCAGCAACATGGATGAAGCTGGAGGGTATTATGCTCAGTGAAATAAGCCAAGCGGAGAGAGAGAAATACTAAATGATTTCACTCATCTGTGGAGTATAAGAACAAAGGAAAAACTGAAGGAACAAAACAGCAGCAGAATCACAGAACTCAAGAATGGACTAATAGGTACCAAAGGGAAAGGGACTGGGGAGGATGGGTGGGTAGGGAGGGATAAGGGGGGGGGAACAAGAAGGGGGGTACTAAGATTAGCATGCATGGGGGGGTGGGAGAAAGGGGAGGGCTGTATAACACAGAGAAGACAAGTAGTGATTCTACAATATTTTGCTATGCTGATGGACAGTGATAAAGGGGTTTATAGGGGGAACCTGGTATAGGGGAGAGCCTAGTAAACATAATATTCATCACGTAAGTGTAGATTAATGATAACAAGAAAAAAACAAAAACAAAAGCAGTTCCTGTGTGGTGACCTCCAATGAGTTCTACACAATGGTATAAAGGGCATATAAAAGTGTAGGCAAAGGGTCTGTTTGTGTTTATACAGAGGATCAAAGCCTAATTTGGCTACCCAGAAAATGAACTAAGATACGATATGAAAAAGAATTTCCAACATCAGCACTCTCTGGAAGACTCATACCAGAAGATGATCATCAAAAAACCCCAACAAAGATTCACGCGCTGCTACAGCTGTAGATGCACTCATCCCACCAGTTCCTGGACTTGCCTGTAATTTCTAGCCACTGGGCTGTGACCTGTGTTGTTTCAGTCCAGCTGTTATGTCCCTGTCCCTTTAAGACTTTCAAAAAGCACTTGCTTTTCTTTGTCACAGGGGCATCAGCTTCGGAACCCGCTCAGAGGTCTTGCTGCCCTGTTTCCCTAGTTTCCAGCCCTCCACGCATGCACTGTGTCTGCGCTCTGGTGCGGGTGGCTGGGGCTGGGTGTTTAGCAGTCCTGGGCTCCCTCGCCCTCCCACCAGGAGTGGGGGGAGGCGTGTTTGCGTCCCGCCATGCCGGGGGTTGTATCTTACCCCTTTCACCAGGCGCTGGGCTCTCGCACATGTGGATTAGTCTGGCTGTTGTCCTGTGTCTTCTGGTCTCTCTTTTAGGATTAGTTGTATTTGTTGTATTTTCAAAAATATATATGTTTTTGGGAGGAGATTCCCACTGTCCTACTCATGCCACCATGTTGGCTCCACCACAAGAACCCATAATGTTCTTAATGTACAATGAATGCATGCTTTAAATATCCTTAATTTTGATCATTTAAATGGTGTCAGATGATCAGCTATGAAGTACATTTTTCTGATAATATTCCTTTCTCTTAAAAAAAAAAAAAGCAGTTCCTGTGTGGTGACTTCCAGTGAGTTCTACACAATGGTATAAAGGGCATATCAAAGTGTGGACAAAGGGTTTGTTTGTGTTTAAACAGAGGATCAAAGCCTAATTTGCCTACCCAGAAAATGAATTAAGATACGATATGAAGAACTTCCAACATCAACATTCTCTAGAAGAGTCATTCCAGAAGATGATCATCAAAAAACTTCAACAACGATCCTGGTGCTGTTGCAGTTGTAGCTGCATTCATCCCACTGGTTCCTGGACTTGCCATTGGAATGAGGAAGGAGATATCTAAGCTGGCCTGTGCATACAGTAAAACAACAAATTTAACTGGATCTATACTGTCCGAACTCAACCAAGAATTAGGAGAAGTGCAAGTTGCAGCGCTCCAAAATCTTGCGACTATAGACTATCTACTGTTAAAAGAACATATGGGATGTGAACAGTTCCCAGGAATGTGTTGTTTTAACTTGTCTGATTTTTCTCAAACTATTCAAATTCAGTTAGACAATATCCATCATATCATTGATAAGTTTTCACAAATGCCTAGGGTGCCTAACTGGTTTTCTTGGTTTCACTGGATATGGCTGGTAATTGTAGGTCTGCTTTGGTTATGTAGCTGTATTCCTATTATGTTAATGTGTGCATGCAATTTAATTAGTAGTTTCAAACCTATACATGCTTATATTACACTACAAGAAGATATGTCAAAGAAATAATCAATCTTCCCATGTTTTCTTCCATCTGCTACTTCTATAGCTTTTCTTCTTCCTTCCTAATTACAATCCTTAAGTAGAATTCATGCCTCATATCGACATTACCGAGTATCATAATTCTTCCAAGTGGTAAAGATAACTCAAGACAAATGCTGGGCATAGAAGCCACAGGGCATAAATCTGCAAAGAAGTAAAAAGCTAACCTTCTCAAACAATATTGCTTCCTCTCACTTACCAACTTTACATTTCCCTGTATGGCCCCAGAAGATGACTGGTTAGCCAGAGACGGGTAAGATTCCTCAAGGGAGGAACAACCTAAGACAGGCACAGTTGCAGGTGGGCCATCAGGTGAGAAATTGGGGATCAACAGAGGTGAGGCTTAGAACCTCACCCCCCCTGTTTTGAGAGAAATCTTCTGCATCCGTGGATGTCTTGTTGCCCTTGTATAGCTTGGATTAATACTTAGTCTATAGGCACACACCTGATCATCTACATTTGCCCTCTTACAGCACTAAACTATGTTTTCTACCTTTATCTTGCATCTACCTACCACTTCGCATTTTATTAAAAATAATAATTAGGGAGAAATGTGGGGTTCACATACAAATCAAGGAAGAAAATCAAACAAATAATCATAATGGACCTGATTGTTTATAGTTCACGATGCGTGATCAAAACCGAAAGTTTCTATGATGACTGCACTTGCACAGTTCACCATGTAAGAACTTATTCACTATGTAAGAACTTGTTCACCATGTAAAAACTTGTTCATTATGCTTCAGAAGATTGGAGACTGTTGAGAATTAAGCTTGGGGTTGATTAATGATTGTGCACTGTGTCCTCTATACAGAATTTTATTGTTGTTAACAACCATATGATCAATAAAATGAGAGATGCCCTCTCAAAAAAAAAAAAAAAAAAGCAAACCTGGCCAAAAAACTGCATGGTGGGGGTGGATCCACAAGTGTTTGTTATTTTATTCTCTAAACTTTGCTGTATGCTTAAAGTGATAACATTTCAGGGAAGTTTTAAAAAGAAAACAAAGTATTTGGGAGGTTTTATATACAAATCCTGTAGGTATTATATTCAAAATGCTCTTTTCTTCTCAGCAGCAAATGTGCGAGGATCTTTCCACATCAGTCTGCATAGTTCAATTCATGGTTTTCAAAGTGCTAAATGGTTTTCCACTATGTGCTGAAGCAGTGACACAATTTATTTAGCTGCTTCCCTATTGCTAGACAACTAGATTATTTAAACGTCTTTTTGCTATTATAAGCAAGACCTCTCTGGAAGTGTGTGTGAGCATTTCTCTATAGTGGATACCAGAGCGAGGAAGTGCTGGGTTTATAGGGCTTGCACATTTTTAATGTAACAGATACTTGTGTTTAAACCACTCATCTCTGGCCCAGAAAGGACTTCCTGAGAGGTAAGGTAAGAGAGAAGATGCTGTGTGGGCTCTGCCAACTCACTAACAGACTTCAGTTCCTTCCCAGCCTCGCATGGTGCTGCTGCCTCTTCATCCTCCCTGATTCCTCACCATTAACGTAGCGAAGGTCCTGGCAATTACTTATCTCAAGGAAAAAAGAGATTCACCCTCTATATTTCTACTTAGAGTTACTCATCTTCCCCATGGGGTGGGTTGGGAGCAGGAAGGCCTGGAGAAAGGGTATGAGAAGTCCTATGCTTAAAAATAGCAGGGAATTGCCATTCAGTATTTTTCCTGACTTTTGTGTATTGAAAAACCTTACTCCACCTCCTCTTTTCAAGATAGACAATGGAAAAGCTTGAAGCCATCCTAGAATCTAGCATACACACATTCATTCATCAAGTCTTCACTGTACACTTCAGGGCTGTGGCATGGGCACTGATTAATCAGGACACCACAGGCCCTAATGTCCAAGTAGGACCCTGGAAGCCCCCTACTGCATGAACCAATGCCTGCTTAATTGGTGTTAAGGACTGAATGTTTGTATTGCCCCCAAATTCATAGACTGAAGCCATAATCTCCAATGTGATGGTTTTTGGAGATGAGGCACTTGGGAGACAATCATTTCCTTCATTCATATGACCAAATATATATATTTCCCAGGTATATTTGGTCTTCATCTACAGTTCCTGAAAACACTGCAGAGTCTTAAAGGTGAAATGGGTGTTTTGTCATGTTAATGAGAGACTTTTGAATCCCCCAAGGGTGGGAGCTGGAGTTTGGATCAGCCAATGGCCAATAATTTAGTCAATCATGACTATGCAATGAAGTCCTTACAAAAAACCCTTGAGAAGAGCTTATCTCTCTCTCTTTGCTCTCTCTGCTCTGCTCTCTTGGATCCTGCATCTTGGTCAGAGAGAGCTTCGGGAACCAGAACACCTCCATGTGCCACTGAGCCAGGCCCCGAGCTCCACGAGGGTAGAAGCTCCTTTATTTGGGATCCTGCCCTACATACCTCTTTACCTGGCTGTTAACTTGTATCCTTTATGGTATCCTTTATTAAACTGGTAAATGTGTTTTCCTGAGGTCTGTTAGCCTCTCTAGCAAATTAACCAAACCTAAGGGGGAGGTTGTGGGAACCAGTAGGTCAGAAGCACAGGGAACTAATCTGCCTGGGGTTTGCGACCTGCATCTGCAATGGGGAATGGAGGGCATTTTTGTAGGATGGAGGCCTTAATCTGGGGATCTGGTGCTGTGTCCAGGCAGATAGCATTAGAATAGAGTTGAGTTCTCGGATACCCTGCTGGTGTTCGAGAATTGCTGATGTAAGCTGTAAGATAAATTCCAATAAATTCCAACCAAAATAAGCAGGTGAAGAGAGGCAACAAAGGGCCAGGCAGTTTATTTGAACACAAACCCAGGTGATGTTACTCGGTCTGAAACACAGGCCGGGGAAATCACACCCAGCAGGGAAGGCAGCAAGTTTTTAAAGAAGGCAGGGGGAGGGAGAGCAAAGGTGTACAGTGGCATGAGGATTGGCTCATCTAGAGTAAATGGGGGTCTCTCATTGGCCTTTAGCCAGGTACTGGAAAGTTACCACTAATCTTTTAGCTTGGGGGAAGGGCTCTAGTCGGGAGTGTTATCCGATCAGGCTCTGGAATGTTGTCAGACCGGAACCTGTTGGTCTCTTCACCTTGTTTGGTGAGGCCTGAGCTTGTCCATCAGGCTCACCCCTTACCCTGATGCCTCCAGCCTTATGTTCCAGCCTTTTGGTCATAATGGGCTACGACTCGATCTGGCTACTTTGGGCTGACAAGGGACATAGTGGGGGGGGGGCAGTTTAAGGCTGGTTGATGGCCAGAGGAGGCTCGGGGGGGGGGCATACTTGTGCAGGAGCAGTTTATTAACTTTTATGTGTGAAATTTCTGCCGTGCGCTGTTGAAGGAACTTGAAAACACATGGGGCAATTAAGAGTAAACCACAAACTGCTATTAAGGGGCCTAGCAGAGGCATTAGCCAGGCCATTATGGGAGACTGAAGCCACCCATAAGGGCCGCCTTCAGGTAGTTGTGTTTTGTGGAGGTCTTTTTGTAGTTCTTGTAGTTTTTCTATGCTTTGTTCTAAGACCACAGACTCATTGATATAGTAGCAGCATTCTTCCTGCAAGAAAATACAGGTTCCACCCTTTTCTGCGGTAAGCAGATCTAAGGCCTGCCAATTTTGAAGGGTGACCTGGGCAAGGGAAGTAAGTTGTTGCTGAGGGAAATAAGGGAGGTAGAGGTTTCTCCCAAGGTTAGGCTCACTCTATCATCTAATGCCGCCAATTGACTTGCTAGACCCTGAGAGCTGACTAAGCTATGGCCTAACACTCCTGCCCCTGTGGCGGCCACGGCCACTGCAGTAACTAAGCTCACTCCCACTACCACAGGTAGAAAACCCCCGCCCTCTTCTGTCTAGTGTTTTGATATATAGACCATTCATCTAGTGCCTGTCTTACCTCAGGTTTGCTGTACAATGTTAGTTGGGGCACCAGCATCACCGAAAAGCAGGGTCCTACCGTGGTGCAGTTGATGCATTGGGTAAGCATATTATTGCACCAGAAGAACCCGCCCCCTTGAAGGGAGATTGGAGTGTCTATGGTTACTCATCATCGGCATTGGCTTTCCATTGACAATTCTGAGATGGTGGAATGCTGGGTCAGGTAGCAGGTCAGTGGGGATGATGGTTCTTTGTGCTGTTTTCTGGTGGCCCCAGGCCTATGTTGAGCTTCGGACTTAAGGCTCGTTTTTCACATCGGTACCTCACTTAAAGGGAGGCCTCAGTCTTTCTCAGAGTTTACTGGTTGAGCCTGAAAAAAACTAACAGGAACTGCCGCCTCCGGGGGGCATTGGAGGGAGGCACAGAGGAAACAGACACATTGCTGAGGATATGTGAAGCATTAAGAAACTGCACTGTTTCTCTAATGACTCTGGCCCAGGAAAGTGGTGCTCCTGCTGGATGTAGAGAGTAGGGGTAGGGGTCCGACTGAATCTTCTGTTTTAGAATATTCTGTTCTGTTTTTAGAATATTACTTGATACCTGTGCCTGGGTGTTCAGAACTTCCATGAGAGTGGGATTTACAGTGGTCCATTCCCTCCTGATGTATACTGTGCCCTGTGGGGCCCATTGGTAACTATCATATAGCTTGCCCTGTACTTCTTTTTCCCAGCGTGGATCCCATGGGTCACTAATGGTAATGTATAGTTTATCTTGTATTCTGAAGAACATGTCAGAGACTCCTGTTGCTGTTTTTTCTACTGCATGAACTCTACATGTATCTAATTCAGAATGACATCCCCCATACATGTCAGACTGGAAAATACATGTATGAGAGATTTGGTCATACGGAAAGCACAGTGTAGGGTTTGACAAAGTGTTTGAGATGTCTATGTGTACTGGTATTTGAATCAGTGCCTTGACAATCTACATGTGGGCAACTTTGAGTGCCTACTTCTCGGTTGATTCCATAAAGCGTTAGTTGGAACTTAAACTTCCATACAGAATAACTCTGCCTAGAGACCACCGGGCTATTCATCTCGCTGGTTGTACTTGACACGACTAACCCACAGCTTAAGAGGACTCACCTCAAAAGACACCCACTCATCATGTCTGGGTACCCGTTTGAACCTAGAAAGGTGATACCAGGAAGAATGCCCGTGTAGTTTGACTGCTGAGGGTGTAGTGAGGATTACTGAATAAGGCCCTGTCCAGCAGGGTTGGAGAGATTTTGGCTGGAGTTCTCTTAGGAGTACGTCATCTCCTGGCTGAAGGATCGCTACGTCTCCTGGGTTGTTGGATGATGTACGTTGGGGTAGGAGCTGGTCTGCTTGTTCCCTAAGAAGATGTCTTAACAGTGTAAAGTAAGGAAGGTAGGAGGCCAAAGGAGGAGAGGTAGCGGGCAGGCCTGTGTTTAATAAGAAGAGCCTGCCGTACAACAGCTCAAATGCACTTAGTCCAGCTGGTCCCCAGGAGGCAGCACGCAGCCAAGCGAGAGCGATGGGGAGAAGATAGGGCCACGAGAGCTTTACCTCTAGAGACAGCTTAGCTAGTTGGTCTTTTAAGAGACCATTAGCCCTTTTGACCTTACCCAACGATTGGGGGTGGTAGGGTATATGGAGGTTCCAGGTGATATTGAGAGCCTTGGCTGTTAGCTGAGTGACCCGAGAGATGAAAGCAGGCCCGTTGTCTGACTGAAGCGAGGCAGGCAGGCCAAAGTGGGGGATGATATGCACCACCAATATCTGTGCCACTACTGAAGCTGTCTCGTGGCTGGTGGGGAAGGCTTTGATCCACCCTGAAAAGGTATCAACAAGAACTAGTAAATACCTGAGCTTTTTATGCTTAAGCATATGAGTGAAATCGACCTGCCAGTCCTGTCCAGGGATGGTTCCTCTCATCTGGTGGAGGGCCATCCGGATCTTCAGAGCACCTTGAGATGAGATGCGATGACAAGTAGTGCAGGCTTGGTGCACCTGATCTATGGCCTTGCAGAGACCATAAGGGCAAATGGGGGAGAGAAACTGGTGCATGGCTTCCAGCCCAATGTGTAGAAACTGATGAATTTTGGATATGACATCTCTGCCTTGGGCTTGGGGGAGGGCAATTCATCCCCCGAGATATATCCATCCCTGATCTCCCAATGTCCCCCCTTGATGTAGAAGCAGTCGCTGTTTGTCATTGGGGTATTGGGGCAATAGAGAGGGGGAAAGAAACAGCACAGAGGGTTGCCCCGACCCAGATGTTAATTTTTGGACTGTGGCATCTGCCAACACATTACCTCTGGTTACTGGATCATTTCTAGTCTGATGTCCCTTACAATGCATGATGGCCACTTCTTTGGATCATTTCTAGTCTGATGTCCCTTACAATGCATGATGGCCACTTCTTTGGGGTCTTGTAGGGCCTGTAGCAGGTGGCTGATAGCCCTACTATTGATGCTCAGGGTTCCTTAGTGGTAAGGAAGCCCCTTTCTTTCCAAATTACAGCATGAGTGTGTGTAATTAGGAAGGCATATTTAGAGTCAGTATAAATTGTGGCCCTCTTCCTGGCTGCCGCTGTAATGCCCGGGTAAGAGCCACTAATTTGGCTTTCTGGGAGGTGGTCCCAGATGGGAGTAGGTTTGCTTCTGTCACCTGCGGAAGAGTCACCACTGCATAGGCTGCCCTTTGCACCCCATCACTCCCCTTCACCGAGCTTCCGTCCATGAAAAAAGTCAAGTCAGGGTCTTTGAGGGGCACATCCTGTAGGTCCTCTCTAGGTTCCCTAAGAGCCTCTACAACTTCCACACAGGAATGAGTGGGCTGATCTGCCTGATTGCTGATGGGAAGCAAGGAGGCTAGGTTGAGGGGTGGAGAGACTTATAGGGTTACCTGCGGATGTTCAATGAACAGAAGATGGAATTCTTGTACTCTTGAAGGACTCAAGGAGGCCAGGGATTTATGACTCAGAAGATCCTGTAACCAGTGTGGGGAATACACAGTAATGGGCTGTTGGAGGGTTAATTTCAGGGCTTCTCGGGCCAGACTTCCCGCAGCTGCCAGGGCTCGGAGGCAAGGTTGCCACCCCCTGGCAGTGGTATCTAACTGTTTGAAGAGAAAGGCAATGGGACGGTACCCTGGCCCCACTGGCTGTACCAGCACTCCAGTTGCCACTCCTGCCCTCTCTGCTGTATATAGAGTAAAGGGCTTAGTTAAGTCAGGGAGCATCAATGCAGGGGATGAAAGCAACGCATCCCGCAACTGATTGAAAGCAGAAGCCACCTTGGTGGGTGAAGTCAGTGGCCCAGTAGGAGTCTCTGTGGCAGCCGCATAAAGCGGTCTGGCCAGAAAGGCAAAGTTAGGCACCCAGTGTCTGAAAAACCCCACCAATCCTAGAAAGGATAGTATCTCAGCTCCTGAAGTAGGTGGCAAAAGAGCTTTAATTGCAGCCGCTCAGTCCACCATCAGGGCTTTGGTGGTGGGAGTTAGAGTTAACCCAAGGTATGTAACCTGAGGTAGAGATAGCTGTGCCTTGGCAGGGGATACCCTGTGTCCCATGTCTGCCAGGAAATTAATAAGGAATGTGGTGTCCAGAACTGAGGCCTCCTTTGAGGGGCTGCAAAGTAAAAGATCATCCATGTATTGGAGGAGAGTACTCTTGCCCATTGAATGTCATGAGAAGTCCTCTGCCAGGGCCTGTCCAAAAAGATGGGGGCTATCTCTAAAACCTTGAGGTAGAACCGCCTAGGTCAACTGTCTAGATCGACAGGTGTCAGGGTCTTCCCATGTAAAGGCAAATAGCGGCTGTGAGTCTGAGTGGAGAGGTATAGTGAAAAAGGCATCTTTAAGGTCCAGTACAGTAAAATGAGAGGTACCGGAAGGGACTCGAGACAGAAGAGTATATGGATTAGGCACTACTGGGTGTAAGAGAATAACAGCCTCGTTAATTATTCAGAGGTCTTGAACGAGGCGATACACTCCAGAAGGCTTTTTTACCGGCAAGGTGGGAGTATTGCATGGAGAGTTAGTCGGTACTAAAAGCCCCTGTGAGAGTAGACAATTAACAATAGGCTGTAGTTCCCTTCGATGAGCCTGTGAAATAGGAAATTGAGGCTGAGAAGGGAAGCAGGATGGGTCTTTAAGGTGTATTAAAACTGGGGTGTGGTGGGTTGCCACCACAGGGGTGGAGATGTCCCACACGACCAGATTGACAGCAGTCCAGGAAGTTGGGAGACTCAGGTTACTGTCATCTAACTCTCCTTTGCCAACCAAAGCAATGAGGGAGTTTCTGGTGTCCTGTAAGCATTTAAAAGGTGGGAGGAAAATAGAGGCTCCTAACTTATAGAGCAAATCCCATCCTAACAGAGGGGTAGGACAGGAAGGCATGACTAGAAAGGAATGGGTAAATGGGATGCCTTGGAAGGTGCAGGCCACTGGGCCCATCTCTAAAGGCTTGGAGAGGGTTCCCATGACCCCAACTACAGAGACCTTGTTCTCCTTTAAAGGCCCTTTAAAGGAGGGGAGAACAGAGTAGGTAGCCCCTGTATCCACCAAGAAGGAGATAGGCTTACCCGCTACCCACAGCTTGGCCCTGGGCTCGGCAAGGGTGATCGGAGTGTCCGAGTCCAGGCATCTTCAGTCTTTGAGGATGCCCAGCAGGTCTGAAGGGTAGTCATTCGAGGAAATCTACCCCCCGTGGGGCTCTGCCACCAGAGGAGGACCACCCCTGAGTGCACAGTCTACTTTCCAATGATCTCACTTACCGCAGCTGGGGCATGGTCTGGTCGGTCTGCGTGGTTGGTTGGGGCACTTCCATGCCCAGTGCCCTTCTTTGCCGCACCAAAAGCAAGGACCCAGAGGTTTGAGTTGATCTTCAGGGACACCCTGACGATCTCCACGAGCTGGCTGCGGAGCATCTGTTATGGTGCGAGTCTGTTCTGCCATTCAGGCACCTGACCTCCTCTCATTCTCGTCCTCTCAGGCATGAAAAACTTTAAATGCCATATCTACCAGGTCTCCTAGAGGGGTCTGGGGACCATCCTCAGCTTTTTTAAGCTTGTGCTTGATATCAGGAGCTGACTGAGTTATAAAATGCATGGCTAGGAGAGAGGAACCTAACACTGAGGCCAGGTCAATTTTTGTAAAAGCTCCTAGAGTTTCTTTTAGGTGCTTGAGGAATTCTGACAGGTTTGTGTCAGGCTTCTGGGTAATCTCTCTAAGCTTATCATAATTGATAGCCTTTTGGGCAGTTGAGTTCATACCTGCCAATAAGTAGCAAACCATGCGATCCTGGCATGCCTCATCCTCGGGAGTATTATAATCCCACATGGGTTCCTGTAGAGGAACGGCTTCCCTGCCCATAGGTTCCATTTATCTGTGGTGTGGGCTTCATTGGCACAGTGCTGTGCTACTGCTGTGACATGGTCATATTCCTCCAGGGTTAGAGTGGATTGGAGGACTACATGCACATTGTGCCAGGTGAGCTTGTAAGCTCAAGTGAGATATTTAAACTGCTTAGTGAACATTACGGGGTTGGAGGAAAAGGACCCCAATTGCTGTTCTACTTGGGATGTTTGCCAGAGAAAAAGGAACATGAACCTGCACTACCCCTTCAGCCCCTGCTACCTCCCTCAGAGGAGCCATCACGTGAGCTTGAGACCGCTGTGACTTAGAGCGGGTTACAGGAGGGCTAGACCATTTGGGCGCCAGCCATGGCAAGTAAGATGGCGGCAGGTTCAAAGGAGGGAACTGAGGGGGCGACCTTGGCAGTGGGGGGATACAACTTGGGAATCGATGTGGAGCTTGAAGGCAGGGGACCAGGATATGGGGGAGTTTTATCTGTTTTATCCAAAGTGGAGTCGGCACCTGTGGAGCAAGATGGAGGCATGACTGGAAGAGAAGGGGAACAAGATGGTGGAGAAACCAGAAGAGAAGGAGAACAAAGTGGTGGAGAAACCAGAAGAGAAGAACAAGATGGAGGAGAAGCCGGAAGAGAAGAACGAGATGGTGGAGAAACCAGAAGAGAAGGAGAAAAGGAGGAAGGAAGAAAGAGGAGGAAAATGGTATGTTCCCCATCCTTTAAGGACACTCTCTAGAAGTTGCACATCACACTTAAAGCCTATTGCTCAAAACTTAGTCACACAGCCACACTTTGCTGCAAGAGGAGATGGGAAATGCAGCCTTGATTCTGAGAAGCCATGTGCACAGCTCTTGTGAGGGAGGGGGGTTCTATTGCTGCAGATGCAGAGAATGGATACTGGGGAACAATCAGCCACGCTAGGGAAATACCATGACTGAATTGTGTTGTAGAGAAATAATTTTCACACATCTGCTGGGAGACAGCTCTCTGTGGGTCTCTCACATTTGTGGATGTCCTAAGAGCAGTGGCACTGGCTGCCTTTGTTCTGGACTATCTTTCCAAGATATATAGCAAATAGTCTTGGAAGACAGAGATAGTATCTCCCCCTGGAACAAAGTACAGGCAGGCTAAATGTCCACTAAAATAAGATAATGTTTCCTTCTGCAGATAATGTCTCCTCTGCTTAAGAGGAGATCTATGGCCTATTATAAAATGCTTGGGTTCCCTAGCCTTGGGGTTCCTTCCCTGTAATATAACCTACTGCATGCTCAGGGGTCACCTGGATGTCTTTGCATTGATATGTGGGAACTGGGGTTCAGGAAACTGGCAAAATAATATATATTCATTTAATTATTCTCAGGTATCAGAGGAAAATGACACCTTTCCAACAGAGAAATCTGGCAGATACACTCTTTACAAAGTGATCAAACACCACCACCCACAATGGGACAAATTGATATCATGTATCTCTTAATGTCATGCCCTGAGAAGAACCCACTTGGTATTTTCCCTGATTTCTATTTATTGAAAAACCTAACTCCAGCTCTTCTTGAGCTCAAGATGGACAATAAAAATATATAGTATGTTATTGTATTATATGCATTACAAAATGGTGAACATTTTGTAATGCATATAAATGTCAAATAACTATGCTGTACACCTGAATCTATTTATGTCAACTATACTTCAATCATATATATGGCATGAGAAGAAATAAATCATGAGGAAAAATAAATCCAATTAAGGGATATGTTGTTAAAATATTAACATTATGGAATACAAAAAAAGAATAGGGGAACTTTTCTAAACTGCAGGGGACTAAACAGGAGAACTAAATGCAATCTGTCACCCTTGATTAGATCTTGAATTGAAAAAGGAAAGAACAACTATAATATTACCTAACATACATCCATATTCACAGCTCCCTTAGAATAATTGAACATGGATTATATATTAGTTAATATTATGTCATTGTTAAACTTCTTGAATGTGATCATGGTATTATAATTATGTAATAAAATGTTCAAGTTTTTAGGAGATACACACCAAAATATTTAGAAGAGAAGTGTCATGGTATCAACAACTTACCTCCAAATGGTTCAGGAAAAAAACACGTAGAAGTATATAGAGAGAGCACAAATGTGGCCAAATTGCTAACTGGTGAATCAAAATGAAGGATTATGGGTGAGTTTGACATTCTTCAAAACAAAAACTTGGAAAACATGGTACAGGATCTGGGTGATCCTGTGGAGGATGGAGTGGAAGGAGGCTAGAGCCAGGCTCAGGGATGGCTGAAGGAGGAGCTCCAGCCACTGAGGAGTTCTCTCTATCATTCTTCAGAGCTTTTCTCGGCAGCACAGTCTCCTCTCCTGCTGCAGACAGGCTGCTTCCCGGCAGCAGGGCTCATGATCATACTCCCTCTGAATTCCCAGGCTTCCGGCTGGTAACCAGAGAGAAAAAAAAGTGCCTAGCTCCCTGCTTTTGCTAGAAAACTCCCAGGGGAAGGGCTCTGATTAGCTCAGCTTGGGTCATGCACCCATCCCAGGTCAGGAAAAGGCAGGGGAGGGATCCATGTGGCCCGACCCAGTATGGGCTCTGTACTCCAGGCGGTGAGGGGGAGACAGACACCAAGAGGGAGGGTCAATTACACAGGGGGAGCGGGAGGAATTAAGGATGATTCAACATTTTCTAACTAGGGTGACTAGGAGGTGAGGCTATTAACTTAGAGAATATAGGAAGACAAGGTTGGAGTGCTCTATCTTTAACTTAATGAATTCAGAAGCTTTTGGGGCATCTAAGAGGAGAAAGTTGGACAGAGTTCTGTAGCAGAAACACATTGGCAGTTCTAGCCGCTCGATGAAGGCATGGGTGTGCTGGCTCCATCCCAAGAATGTGGAAAGTGCCCCCTTGTCCAGAAGCCTAGTGGCAGAGACTTCTTGTAATTGGGTCCCTTGGTGAGAGACCCTGGCTAATTAATGGGGAGTAAACATTGAGAGCCGCTAAAAGACACTGCATCACATTTCTGTTTAAAGCTTTGGCATTCAGCGACTCAGCACGGCTGCTCCTGCTGGTTGTGCCAAAGCACACTGGCAGCTGCAACATTTGAACAGCATTTAAGTCCCAAACCTGCAGTGGTCTGAGTCCCTAGCTGAAGAGCCTCTGCAGCCCTCTCAGCTTCTCCCTCAAAGCCAGCTTCAGCAGGGGCCAGGCAGCCACTCAAGCTTGAGTCTGGCTTTCCAGACACAGCCTCCTGCCAAGAAATGTGTCATTGGGGGAAAGAAGGAAAAGGAGTTATCACCCAGGGTACTGGCATCTTCCCCTTTCTGTCTCTCTGGAAAAGACAGCTTTCCTTTCTTTACTGTGATCCTGTTACTTTCTTATTCTGAGTTCAGCAAAATTGAGTCTGGTTAGTCCTTGAGATCCAGAATGAGTCACGGATGGGTTTGTATTCCAGTTTCTCCATCCTCCAAAAGGGAGTAACAACGTGCCTTCCTCCTGAGAGCAAGTGAAAGCCAATGAGATGGCCCTGGTGAGGAGCTCGGCACAGTGCTGGCGTGGGGAGCAGAGATGAGTGTCAGCTCCTCTCCGTGGTGAGTGTGCGAGCAGGGCTGGGGGTGGACACCTCCACTCCTTGTGCCTCTCAAGCCTCCCCTGAGGCTTCCAGTGATCGAGCAGAAGAGACGGGCCTCAAATCAGATGCCCAAGGATGCAGCAGGGAGAGATTGCAGGAGGGTGGCTGGGACCTCACTGGTGGACACTGCACACCTAAAATAAGCCCAGGCAGAGGGCTCGGAGTTTCCTATATTCTCCATGGTAAATGTCCTATTTATAAAGCTGAGTCAGTGCAAGCCATTGTTTCTTAGCCACTCAGCGTATGGCGACAGGCTGGAACAGGAAGCAAGGAGAACACCCGTGTGTCTAACGGGTCCCCCACGCTCACAGAGACGCCCTAGTTCTGGCCTGGTCTGGCTCACCAGCTCTTGACAGCACCGTGACAGGTGCAGGGCATTCATGTGACTGGACCAGGCTTACTCTCTCTCATCCCACTGACCCTTTTCCTCACTTCTTCGCTCCCAAACAGCCTCCTCTGCTTTGAGGTTATAAATGTATGCAGAAAGTCTGGCTTCCAGGCAGTGCCAATCCCATCTCCCACTGAGACCCAAGGAGTCTGGCTTCTGAGTGGGCTCTGCAGGCATCTGAGTGTTTCCTGGCATGACCAGACCTGCCTGGACGCCTCTGCTCATCCCAATCTCTATTAAAATAAATGAATTCTCCTAGGAGAGTTTCCCTAAATTCAGGACTCTGAGTGCCTGGGGGCAGAAAGAGGCAAAGGGGAGCAGAGGTCACAGCAGCTGCACTTAACATGCTCCTCCAGCCGAACAGGGTAGGCCTTGGGCAGAGGGCCGGGGGCATACCCTCCGACTTCCCGACTTCACAGCCGCTCAGCCAGCCACTGAAACCAGCGGCAGCAGCAGGCTGCTAAGCAGGCCTCCCCACCTGCCCCCAGCCGCCCCAGCAAATGCTGCACAGAGGGGAGGGCAGCCCTTTTTCACCATCTCTCAGGCATGCGGGGGTCATTCAACAAGGTGAACAAGCTGCCTGGCTCCAACATTCTCAAGTCCTGACCCTCATCAGTGAACTTCTCTTCAGGGCCCAGTGTGGGACCCCAGCGTGGCCTTGTGGAGTCAGCTCTGACTTGAGGGAGCTCTGGGGACGGAGGACATTCAGAGCCTAGGAAGTTCCCAGGCCACCAGTCTTTGGGCTCTAGGGCCACAGCAGCCCATGGTGACAAGGCTGTCACGGGGCAGGGCCTTTGGGGTGGGCGGTTGGCGCCGGCTGCCTGCTGCTGGGAGGAGGCCAGCTGCCAATGCCTGCCTCCCACCTGCTTGAGTCCCACAGCCGTCCCAACTTGGCTGCCCTAAGGTTTCTCCCTGCCCCCGGGGCTTCTTTGGGTGGCACTACTGGATGGCAGGCCTCTGATCCAGCTACTCTTCTGAAAGCAGAGACTCTTACCATCTACTGTCTCTGATGCTTCCCAGGCCCTCAACTGACTCCCCCATTTCATCAAAGTCCCCCTCAAAAGAGCCTTCCCCTTTTCTCTGTCTTCCTCCTCTCTATCCTTTCTTCTCTCTTTTTGGTGACATCCCTCCCTTCCCTTCCCCATTATCCAGAACTTTAGGCTGCCCTCTCTTCCCCTGCAGTGATGGGTGGCCTGCCCAGCAGGTCCCCGAAGCCATGGAGAGCCTAGCTGTCGGTGTCACAGGGCGCCAGACCCCTGCCTGGGCTAGGGGGAGGAAGAAACATTTTCCACTCCTTCCTAGTGACTCATTGCTCCCAACTGCCCCCCAAACCTGCCACATAAATTAAGTGGGGGGTGTTGTTAATGCAGCAATGGAAAAGCTAAATGTTAAGTTAGAGAAAACAAAGATTCAAACAAATTAGAACTGATAAGGTTCAGCAAACTTGCCAGATACAGGATGAACCTGCAGAAATCAACAGCATTTCTCCTCATCCACAATAGGTCTTAGAAAATATTACTAAAAAGACACTATTCACAATAGCAACAAGAATTACAAAATGTTTAGACATTAACCAAGAATATACAAAACTTCCATATACATTCAAAAAATTCTTCTAGAGGAAACAGAAAATGATCTGAATAGATAAGAGCTCTATGCTTCTGGACTGGATGGTCTAATACAGATACAGAAGGACCTGCCTTGGAAGACCCTGTGAAGACCTAATAAATTAACGATTAACCTATAAATTTGGCATACTCCTACTCAAAATTCCAGTTGGATTTCTTTTTGAAGAACTCAACAGATAAATAATTAACTTTAAACAAGAAGTGCAAAGAAGGGAGACTTGTTCAATGAAATACACCATCAAACCACAGCATAGCAGTGTGACACTGGCTTGCTAATGGCAGCTATACCTGGGGAACAGAACAGAAAGCTTGGCGGCACACCCCTGTACTGCACACACATGAGCACACCTCCGTGGGTTAAGCCACAAGTTAAGGTTTTGTTGGGAAATACTGCTTACCACTCGCGTTGTACAAAGTATATCTAAGTAATAACAAAACATGCACCCTGAGGTCCTTGTGTGACTTGACATGAGCTACATAAAACTGGCTCTATAGAGAGAATAGCACTTAGTGTTCTACAGGCCTAACTTTTCAGAGCTACCTCCTACAGTCAGCAGCCACACTTCCCCACTGCACAAGACGTAAGGAGCCCAGGCACAGAAAGCTGAGGCAGGTCGGTGCGCGAGGCCACAGGGTATCCATCTCTGCGTCGGAAGGAAAATGGCTGCAATGGAAGGGCTGGCGAGTGAGCCAGAGGGGGCAGATTTAGGCTGAGACAAAACGACAAGACTCCACAAGGCCACCTCACTGTGAGTGTCCAGCAACTTTAACTTCAACAAATCCATGCAAATGTTCAGTTCTGACTTCCTAAAAGCATGAACAACTTAAGAAAAGTATGGCATAAAATTCAAATCTCATAAATTTTGTCTTCATTCTCTTTACCTGATTTATTGATCACCCATCCTTTCCCCTTTATAAAATAACATCCTTTCCCCTTGTTTTAGTCTAGGTTGTGTTGTAGTAACAAATAAACCCCAAGTAACAGAGGTTTGTATCTTGATAATTGCTGAATCTAAGTAATGGTTATAACAGGTCTGATACACTATGTCTCTGCTTTCATATGTTTGAAAACTTCCATAATAAGTTTTTTTAAAATCCCATGGTTCAAAACAACAAAAATTTGTTTCTTGTTCCTACTACATGTCCACCATGGATCAGCTGGGTCCCTACTCCCACTTTGTCTTCAAGGAGAGGCACAGGCAGGCATGCTCCCACATCTGGAGCATGGATGGCTATGTTGCAGAGGAAAGAACCATGGGAGAGTCATGTGATGGTTCTGAAGGCTTTTGCCTGGAGTGGAACCTATCATGCTATTCACATTTCATTGACAAAGCAAGTCACGTGGCCACACATAACTTCAGTGGCTCAAGAAAATATGATCCTATATGTGCTCGGTTGAAGGCAAATTGAAACTATTTGGTGACCAGCACTAATGATTACCACAGCCCTAAAGACAGGTGAAATTAGGAATTAAAGGCAAAAAGGTGCTCTGTTACAGTATAGTTTTTCCCAGTGGATTTCACCCCAAAACAAAGAACACTCAGCTTTCTGCCTTGTGATAAAACACTCAAAATCATCCGAGTTTGACTGTTCCACAATGTCAGGAAAGTTTACCTGCCCAATACAGATCACCCTGTCTTATTTTTAACAGGTGTCAAGTGAAGCTTTGCTGAACTAAAGAGACACTGGAAGCAGTGTGAATGTCCAGGCATCCCCTTACAGAACCCTTTTCTCGGCTTTCTTCTCATTTTTACCACACTCTGTCTTAGGACATTTCCAGGCAAAGCAGGGAGGAAGCTGTGTCTTCTAGGGTATTGGTTATTAAGGCTGTCCTATGTAGTCAGTCCTTCTCAGCCAAGAGTCCTGAGCTTGAACCACCAATGTCAGGGCTGCAGAAGGGGGCCTCAGGGTCATCCATCCCAGAAGCATGCATCTCACAGGTGAGGGCCCAGAACCCTAGAGTCATGACTTCTGTTTAAGAGTCAGTGGCCTCCGATGTCCCTTTGCCTTACCATTCTTCAAAATGCTTGTAGCTGAACTAACTTTGCAACCTGGGTATCCTGGTCCCCAGTCCAGTGCTCTGTCTGCCATATTGTATTGAGTCATGCTATAAACTGCCATGCGTTCAGTAAACTGAAATTAACCAAATGGGGCAGAGAGAGAGAGAGTTATTTAAATAGTGAAGGCAACTCTGCCTGCTATTCCACTCAGGAAAGGATATGAATCAGCTGTTCCCACTAGGTCTTGGTTCTTGCCTCCTTATCATTGTTTAAGAAGGAAATAGCAAGGCTGTGTGTAGTTCTAGCACAGCTCCTAAATACTGTCCAACCCTTCACTTGGGGCACCACTGAAGAGACAATATTCTGTTCCAACACTGGAGGGAAAGTTGGTCTTTTTGACTTAGTGAGGAACGGTGTGATGGTCTCCAACATGGCGACTTCTGACAGGATTCCCAAGGGTCATTTAGACCTTCCTCACTGTCTCTGGAAGCTAAGCCTATGATTTGCCAGCACAGGAGATGGGCTGCCAAGAAAGAACCCACTCAGAACAATGCCATGTGTTCAATTACCCTTTGGTGAACTCTTGCTGGAGCATCTTGTGGGCAAGGGAGCATGGAGAGAATGGAAATGAACAAACCTATACATCACTGGACTATAAAAATAATTAAAATATTGAAGAACTTAAAGACTTAATGACCCAGCAAAGATGGAAACTACATTTAAATGCAGAGCTCAGTCATTAAAAATACATTCTGCATGCCACATTTACCTCCCATGAAAATGGGAGGAAATCCAGTGAAGGCAAGATCTCCACAGCTCCCCAAGAGGGCAGGTTAGAAAATCAAGTGACAGTCCTCATTGAGCGACTAATGAGGCAAATGCTCCGATGCAAGGGTTGTCTTTCTGTGGGGGCTGGTGACTCTCTAACCATTTAAAACTGTAGGCAGTTCACCTCTCCAGAGACTTCCAAACTGCTCAAGATGCAGGGAGCATTTTTCAGAGAGAAATGCTCTCATAGGGGAAGTTGCCAGAAAGAGTATGGCTTGGCAGAAGCATCAAGAAGTAAAGCAGCTGGAGAAATGCATATGGCGAGAAACACCGAGGGAAGCAGCTTATCAGACAGACCAAATTAGTCTCTTACCAGTGCATGTTTGTTTTTTCTTACCAGACTTTCATCTCTGTGTTAGTTTACTAGGGCTTCCATAACAAAGTAGCAGAGACGGGGTGACTTAAACAACAGAAATTTACTTCCTCACAAATGTGGAGGCAACAAGTCCTAAATGAAGGTGTTGGCAAATCTGCTTTCTCCTGAGGCCTCGCTCCTTGGCTTGCAGATGGCTGCCTTCTCTGTGTCTTCACATCATCATCTCTCTGCGCCTGTTTGTGCCCTAATCGCCTCTTCCTATGAGAACACCAGTCATATTGATTAGGGCCCACTCTAATGTCCTCAGTTTAACTTAATTACATCTTTAAAGACCCTATTTCCAAATGGGTCACATTCTAAGGTACTGGGGATTAAGACTTCAACATAAGAATTTGTGAGGGGGCATGACTTAGTCCATAATGGTTATTAAATGATTATAATAGATCTAAAAGGTCTTGGGGGGTTTATTTGTTTTATAGAGAAATTAAAAGTTCAGGTGGGTGAAGTGTTTTCTGTCTTTCTAAGGTGTTTGACTCAATGAAATTCCAACTTGCAAGGACTCCTATTGGCACAGACAGTGGGGGAGCAAATGCTGGGGCTGTTAGCCATGAACCAGTTCTGTGATCTTCAACAAATAACATACCTCTCTCAAGCCATCATTTCCTCATTTGTGGAACAAAGGAATTAAGTCAGTGAGCTGGATGTGGTGATTGACACTCCAACCCGCTTCTTCAAGCTTTGCTGTGTGGCAGAGACAAGAAAACTGTAAACTGTACTTCTCAGATTCCTTTCCAGCTAGAGTTCTGGTTATGAATTAGGTCCCCCAACAAGATTCACTGTGGATGGGGGACAGAAGCAGAGGCTGCCTTCCAGTTGCCACTGGTGCTGGCCATGCCAACCGTATGGCAAGCAGGCACAGAGGCAGGCCTTGTACCCTAGAGCCACACAACCAGGCTGAGGGAGCACTCAGGGCGAGCAGGCAGTGGCAGGGTCATGCCCTAGGAATCTCTCCCAACAGTATGCTGGCAAAATATGAAAAACAGGCACAAGTTGAACATAAGTGTGAGCAATTTTTTTTCTGGACACATCTTCTCAGGCAAGGGAAACAAAATAAAAAATGAACAAGTGGGGCTACATCAAACTAAAAAGCTCCTGTACAGCAAAAGATATCATCAGCAGAACAAAAAGGCAATCCACAGTATGGGAGAATACATTTGCAAACGATTTATCCAATAAGGGGTTAACACCCAAAATATATGAAGAACTCATATGTCTCAACACCCAAAAAGCAAATAATCCAATTAAAAAATGGGTGGAGGACCTAAAGAGACATTTTTCCAAAAAAGAAATACAGATGGCCGATAGGCACATGCAAAGAAACTCCACATCACTAATCATCAGGGAAATGCAAAGCAAAACCACAATGAGATATCACCTCACACCAGTTTAGGATGGCCACTATCCAAAGACAAGAAATAACAAGTGTCAGCAAGGATGCAGAGAAAGGGGAACCCTCCTACACTGTTGGTGGGAATGTAAATTAGTTCAACAATGTGGAAAGCAATACGGAAGTTCCTCCAAAAACTAAAAATAGAAATAACATTTGATCCAGTAATTCTACTTCTAGGAATTTAGCTGAAGAAAACAAAATCACTGATTAGAAAAGATGCATGCACCCCTATGTTTATTGCCACATTATTTAAAATAGCCAAGTTATGGAAGCAATGTAAATGTCCATAAAGAGATGAATGGATAAAGAAGCTGTGGTACATATACACAACAGAATATTATTCAGCCATAAAAAGAAGAGAAATCCTTCCATTTTCAACAACGTGGGTGGACTTAGAGTGTATTATGCTCAGTGAAGTAAGCCAGGTGGATAAAGACAAATACCATGAGATTTCACTTATTTGTGGAATATAAAAACAAAGCAAAACAAAATGAACAAAACAGCAGAAGACTCAGAAACTGAGAGTGACTAGTGGTTACCATAGGGAAAGAGCTGGGTGGATGGGTGGGGAGGGTGAGGGGCATAAAGGGGCACAAAAATGTCAATCTTAATATAAGCTGGTCGTGGGGATGGTAGTAGAATACTCTACCCCAGCAGGGAACATGTTTGATATACAAGTTAAATACACCTATTTCCAGGACTTAACAATCTAGGGGGCACACAGACACACTGTAAGGTACACTGAAAGCAGGAGCAGTGGGTTCTGACACCAGTCCTCTTGCTCTTGTCAACTCAAAAATGAAAGAAAACCTGTCACTGAGCAGCCAGGACACTGGTGTGGGTGCTGTTACCTCCAGGTGGGTGTCTGATTTTCCATGGGCTCCAGGTGGTCTGATCAGTGATGTGGTCTTTGTTACTGAGCCCATAGATCTCAGTTCGCTTGTTCACCACAGGATTCCCACCTCTCTGTTCTCTGCCACCAGTTCCCTGCCCTTGGGTTCCCAGCCACGAGCATGACAAGCTCATCACCACTCCAACTCAAATCAGCCCTATCTTCTCCTTCCAAATAGGTTTCCTCTCTAACTTTTTCCGTCTGCTTGATGGTATCATCTAGAAAACAGATGTTATTGTTTGGCTTTCTCCTCTTCTCTTCTCTATATGCAATCTCTTACTGCAAGATGGGGCTCAGGGGGAACAGAGATTGGTCTCCTCCCCTGCGTTGCCTGAGGGTTTCAGCCCTGAGTAAGGTCACTGTGGAATCGGTGAGACTGAGAAATGGCAAGGGAGTATTCTTGGGGTAAAAAGGATTCTGCCCAGCTTTATTCTCAAGGCTGTAGGTTGAGCACTAGAGTCACATCTGCATCCAGCAGTCTGCAGGTCCATAAGCTACCTCCATCTCTGCCTCTGCCCAGAGCACTGGGCAGAGCTCTTTATATAGTGATTCAGTCAATAACAGCTTATTGCCTGTGTGTGTGGAAGCATTAGCAGTTACATCACCAAGCAGTTTAGGGTCAGGTGAGGACCCTGGCCATGTTGACTTCCATTTTCCATACACAGTATTACTGTCCTAATTTTACAGGTGAAAAACAGAGGCTCAGAGCGATTCAGGGCCTTGAGACCATGCAGCTATGAGGTGGAGGTCGAAATCCAGCCTGTGCTTTTGCATTCCACAGTAATATTCAGCCTGATTTATTCTTCCTTTGGTAACTGCCAAATATACAGCTTCTCTTCTGCCTTTGCCAACACTACCCTCATCCAGGCCTTCAGCACTTCCTTCCTGAACTGCTGTAACAGCTTCCCAGCTATTCTCTGTATCTATTCTTTTCTGCCCCAATTTGTCTGTGTCCAACTGTTTTACATTTCTTTTATGTTTCCTGTAGTGCCTGGCCCAGGATTGGACCTGGGGTAGACCTTTAGCACATTCTGTCAACAGAATGATATGGGCCTGGCAGAGCAGGAAATTTACTTTCTAGCATCTAACTATGACTTCTGACTGGGCTAGGTGTCACCTGCTTGTGCCTCAAGAGGATACAGTAAAATCATACCAGGTACACATTAGGTTAGTAATGCAGTTGACTTGTTCCCATTGTCAGTCATGAAGGATGAGGATGAACCTTTGATGGGAAGTTAATAGCTGCTCTATAGCACTTTGTGTGGCTGACAGCTTTACTCCTCTCCTCTGACAAATCTGCAACCAGTCCTGTTTCTCTACCACTGTACAACTTCAGGTGAGGACAAAAAGCCCCAGGGTGTTCATTACCTACACATCAAACCTCCAGCCTTGGTAGGAGTCTGCAGAAACCACAAGTCAATGGAATTGCTGGATTATCAGGTGACTTGGATGAAGAAAGTTAAATAATTTGACTTAACCTGACCCAGGAATGCACACCTTAAGAGGGGAAGGTGGATTTCATAGAGATGAGTTCTATGTATCTGATGCAATCAGGAAAGCATATATGTTTGAATCATAAATATTCCCCTTGACCAACATGGGTGTAGATTAGAAAAGTATGGTGTTAGGATGTCCCAGTGAAATGTATTAAATATCCTACATATTTACCAGTTGCCAGATATGAAACCACACCTGACTCTTCTCTTTGGCTGTGAGAGTAAATGAAATAAATTCTGATCCAACCAAACAATGAAATTCTATGAAGTTATGAAAAAGAATGAGGTAAATCTTTATGTGATCACACTGAATATGGAATGTGCTACAATATATGTTAAGTAAAAAAATAAAGGCTCAGAGGAGTGGGTATAGTGATAGCATGTGTACCATGTGTAGTGTGTAGCAGGCTTATTGTGTATAAAAAGGGGATTGAAACATTCATTCATTTATTCAAACTTAATTGCCAGAAAGAGCCTCTTCTCCATGTATTTACTTGCTATTGAGTTTATTGTAGATTTCAGAAAACTCATTATATGATTTAACTGATTCTAAGAAGCAAAGGTGCCATCATTTCTGAATCAAACAAGGAGAAAGGAGATTAAGGAACTAGGTACCTCATTATATAACCTCAGGAGAAAAATGCAATAGATTTGCTGCTTTGCATCCCTTTGCTATTCTCCTAAGTAAAATATCCTGCTCTCTTTAAGCTGATATTGGTGGGTTCTTGGGGATTGATTCATGTAATATCCTTTCAAAAAATCCATAATACAGAGCCTGGCTAGCTCCTTAGGCCGTTTGTGGACTGAAGAGTAGAGCTGGGTCCTGATTTTCACCCAGCAGCATTAAGTAAGGGGTGAATACTGGAGATTATAAAAGATCCCACCTATGTTTCCAGGGAATTTTCAGACCAAGTTTGATAGGGGCAGCTAGACTAGGGCATTAGGGATCATGAGATTCGGTTCCATATGCCTAACTTTGGAATGGTAATGCGATATGTGTACATGAGGAATGTCTAAATAGTTCCTATATTCTCAAGTTTGGCACCTTTACTCTCTCCAGGTGGTAGAGCATAGTGGGTAAAAACAAGGCTCTGTAGTCAGATTCCAAGGTTCAGTCCTGGTGATGCTATTTATTAGCAATCTGTCCATGAATTGGTTACTCTCTGGTCTTAGTTTTCTTATCTGTAAAATGGGAATAATTCTATCTCCTAAGGTTGTAGTGAAGACTAAACAAGTAAATATAAGTAAAATACATACCAAATACTTAGCAATGCTACTACATCCTTAAAAGCTAATCTATTTCAGAAAGTCATATTTCTGTACAGTAAGCATTAAAAGCCTCAACTGCCTCACTGCCCCTCCTCTCTCCAAGCTCCCTGGGGCTATGAGTTAAAACAACAGACATGATCTTTGTCTGCTAAGTTCAACACAGCAGTTTTTCTTAAGCGATGTTGTCTAGTATAATGCAATCAATGTAAACTATTCATTTTATCTCAGTCATTTCAGAATTCCACAGTCATTAATTTCAAAACCAGACCCACCTTTGTACTTAATTATTATTTCTTTCAGGAGTTGAGAATATAGCACTTTTTATTAAATTACCATGGTGGTGGTATCAGCAAAGATTCAACGGAGCACCTGGGTTGGTGTGCTAGAAACTCTCACTGCTGCTTCAGAAAGACCCAGATGGAGTTTTGAGGCTAAAAGCATGGCAGTTTCCCTGCTGTGTAGGCTGGACATCAGATTACAGAAAAGGAGGTAGTTGTGGGATCCTGAGCAAGCCCTCACCTGTCTGCACCTAAGTTCCATCAGGTCTAAAACAAAGGGATTGAATTAAATGGTCTAGTAGGTTCTTCCCAGTCCAAAGAACTTTAAATTGATATGAACCCTGTTGCAGGAAGCTGGGTTTTTTGTTTTTTTAACTACAATGAATCACTCTCCTCTGCCCCCAACATTGCCAACCACATACCTAAACACAGAGATGGTGAGATAATAACAACTCCCATTTATTAGGGGCTAAGTGCCAGGTGCTTTACATACATCATCGCACTAAATGCTCACAGTAAACCTTTAAGGTAGCTAATAAAATATCATACCCAGTGAGGCCAAGGTGAAGGTCAAAGTAGGAATCTAGATTCTTCTCTGTAAAAGAGGAACTGGGACTGGATGGCTGAGGCCCCTCCCAGCTCTATATCATTCTATAAATCTAGAGCCACTGGGTCTCAAGCTTCCGCCTCAGCCATTTTGGGGGTGGGGGTCTCGGAACTGGGCGATTCCTGTGGGATCCTTCCTGACGTAAATGGTATAAAATTGCACCATCATTCTTGGATTTCTACTTTTTCTATTTGTTTTGTTTTAGTTTTGTTTTAGCTGCACTGATTTTATGAAGCAGCATCCAAGGAGTTCTCCTAGAGCCCCTGAGAACCTCCTTGGCAGACAGAGATTCTATACTTTTGATTCCCAACCTCCTTCTCAAAAACTCAGACCCCTCCACAGTTTCACTCAGGAGAGAGATTCAGCTGAGTTCTCCCGTGGGTTTGCAGCTTGCATCAGGCAGCTGGGCAAAGCTGAACCAGAATGCGGAGTGATGTGACCTCACTTTCCGTGTCTGGTTTCAAAGCACGTGTTTAAGTCTGATCCTCCTGCAGAGGTACATCTTCTGGACTCTCATCTTCCATCCCCACCTTAAGCATTTCAGTCTACCCAGCCAGTCTCTTTCTTTCCCTCTATCACTCTTACTCACACACACACACACACACACACACACTCACTCACTCACTCACTCACTCCTGTTCTCCTTCATTCTCCATCTCTTTGAAGATATTTCATAGTTGAAAATAAACACATCAAGATTAAGATTGTTCCCCATGACAAGAAAGCACATACGAAAAAAGTGAAAGCCAGGGCTGAAAACCTCAGCCATTAAGGAATGTCTTTGGAGCTATCCTCTTTTACAGGTCTGAGAGCTGTAATAAATAGCTCATCAGAGACTCAGACATATTCAGAATGAGAAATGCACACATTGATTATGAGCAGCTGCATTCGTTTCCCTTGAGGGATGTGGGAGAAGACTGGCATTCATTCACTCTGGAAAAGGCTGACACCAACTGCACCCAAAGCAAGTTCCCAGAGTTGTGGGTGGTGCCCACTAGGTGGCAGGGTCCACCAGGCAACCCCTTGCCCAGCAGCTCCACCACCAGGGGCCCAGTCTCTGGTCTCCTGAGGGCAGGGTGGGGCTGCGTGGGAGGACTGTCCGAGCCCTCCCTAAGCCTTTTTCTGAGGCCTGCCTGTAGTGCCGGAGAGGGGCAGGACCCAGCCCAGCAGCCTGCAGGCCCCTCATCATCCCTTCAGGGATGAAAATCCCTCCATCTGCAAAAGAGAGGCACCACCTGACTGCTGGCTGGGTCTTCACTGTCAGGGTTTTAGCCAATAAGAATACAGAAAACCCAGTTAAATTTGAATTTCAAGGTAAGAAATGTGTCAGTATAATATGTTTCAAATACTGCAGGGAGTATACTTATTCTAAAACATTTTTTCGTTATTTCTCTGAAATTCAAATATAACTGGGTGTCCTGTATATTATTTGGCACCATACCCCCCTTACTGTGTTCCCTGGGGCTAGGCCTTTCCAGGGGGTGTTTATTCTAGCTTTGTGCTCTCAAGCAGAAAGTTGTTCAGATCTGATTCTCCTAGGATTCCTGGTAAAAAGGCAGACTGCAGTCCACATCTACTGAATAAAATCTCCAGGGGTGGGGCTCAGAAATACATATTCCATCAAGTTGTTATCTAGTGATTCTGATGCACATTTGTATTAGTTATCATTGCTTCTAAACAAATTACCCTAAAACACAGAGGATGAAAATAACCAATATTTATTATCTCAGTTAGTACAGGTCAGGAATTAGGGACTGATTTAGCTTTGAGTTCTGGCTCTTGGTCTTGTGATGTTGCAGTGATTTGGTTTAAGCTGCAATGATTTCAAGACGCCATGGGTGCTTGAGAATCTGCTCCCAAGCATTCAGCACTCACTCATATGGTGGTTAGTCGGCTTCAGGTCCTTGCTAGCTATTAGCTGGAAATATCAATTCCTTACCATATGGGCCATTGGCTTTTCCCAGAGCTAGAGTTCTGAGAGACTGGGAGAGTTGGGGCAGGAATCATTGGGGGCCATCTTAGAGGCTACTTACCACACTATTCAAGTTTGAGAATTACTACTGCAGATCTGTCCTCAACATACTGCAATCAAGACCATATTTTGGAAATGCGAGCCAATGTCTTTTTTTTCCTGTTTCCATCTCTCCTCCCCATCCATCCCTTAGAGATTTGAGACAATAAAGAAGTAAGAAGAAACAAAGAAGAAAAAATAGTAAAAAATGACAATCTTAGGAGAATAGCAAAGTGTTAAAATTTAACATGCCTGCAAATATTGCTTTAGTAGAAGGAAATTATAGGCAAATCCTATGCATATATAGCTGTGTCCTCCCAAAAAATTTTAGCACTCAGTGTGGCTCTTGATGAATTTCCTATGAGGACTCCAGGAAGCATAAGTAGGGTGACCAGTGGTCTCAGTTTGCCCAGGAGTCTCCCATGTCCTGGAAAACCCTTTAATCCCAGGCAAAATGAGATTGTTGGACCCCTTCTTAACAAGGAGTGAACGAGAAATCATAACAGCCACTCTGCCTGTATCTATAAATGGAATGGGTCCACCTGGTGATGACGTGGAGTGTGGGCTTTGAGCTAGAAGCCTACCAATGAGTATGCTTAGCTGTGGGACTAATGCTATCTCATCTGCAGTAGGGCCCACAAACCTGCTTTAGTGAAGCTTAAATAAAATAATGGTGCATATGCAAGTGCCTTGTAAACCTAGTGGTGCCTATAGATACCCTTTGCTGTCATTTTGAAAAGAAGGGCCACTCCTAGCATGAAAGGTGGGACCAAAAATGTCACCCCTTCATACTTTTGCAACCATCTGACATTTTCTCTTTCAAAGAGGCTGGCTGTGCTGATCCCCTGAAAAGATGAACATGGCTCACATCACACACCTTTAATTTTTATTTTAATTTGCAATTTAATCCCCAATTGACTTACACTCTTTCCCTCCAGAAAAATACTAAACTACCGAAAAAGGACAGTCATCTCTACTGTATCCTCAATGACAAATTTCCCCAAAAATCTGTATGAAGTCTTGATGGAAAAAACATGACTCACTTTTCACAGCTCTGATGGTGTGGCTGCCGCCCCAGGGAGAACACGGGCCGCAGCAGCACTCCTTCCCTGGCCCGCCTCCATTTCCGTTCCTCAAGGTTTGGGAGGCTTTTTGGTTGGTGAGAAAGGCAGAAATTGTGTTAAGGTGCTCATCCCCCTTTTATCCCCTTCTGCCTTTACTAGTTCTGGGTAGACCTGCACATTTATATGATGCACAAAACTCTAATTCAAAATAAACAGAGCCATTTTGAACTGACTCTTATTTTCCTTTGCAGTGGGCCAATCAGCAAGAATGGCCATGATTTGCTTTTTGTCCATAGTTCTCCTCCAACCACCCCTGTACCCTGACTGTGAGTCCCAGGCACCCAACAAAGACACTGGGTGGATTATGAGGCAGGAAAAGATGATCTCAGCCTGTTCTGTTCCTGCCATTTTGCAGTCATAGAACATAGAACCTCTGTGAATCTCAGTGAGAAGAGTCACATCTGACTCTCCTGCAGCATGGGGTGGTTTGCAAGGATCAAACCAGATTGATGTAAATGAAAGATCATTTAAAATCTTAGCGTGCCATATAAATATAAGGTGCTTATTTTTTACTACAGTTCTTCCTTTTGAAGTGCTTCAGATATCTGGCCAGTTGAGTATTCTTGCAGTATTATTATTTGCATTGTTTACTAGGTGAGACTTTCTACTTACTGTCCTTAGCAAGCTTACCTAATAGCTATGATAATCTTAATACACAAAGCTGTTGCCTGTTTTATACTTTTTCACTGACTTCTGTTTTGGAGTTTTAAAACTTAAGAGGCTGATTTTTGCCCCTGAACTTTAGACCAGTCCCCAAACTGTGTCTTTTTCCTGACATTCAAGATGGTGATTTATGCAGAATTTAGCTTTTAGTTTAACACCATTTATACCTAAGATGTTATAAAAAAATCTATTTTTGAAGTTAGCAGTTCTATCTCAATGATTTTTTTAAAAATGAGCAATGCTTAAGCTAACCTTAAACAAGTACCATAATTTAAGAGAACATTGTAACATATTTTCCCTACTAGTTCATTAAGTTGCATGCAAGTGTATAGTTATCATATAATTAAAACACTATAACCATATCAAAGGAAATGGGAGAGGTAAAAAAAAAATGCTCATCTACAACCCTATCAGCCTCATACAACAAATGAATAAACTGAAAATGAAACACAGTAAATTGTTTCATTACAGCATTTTTCTCCTGAAGGAGAAAGGATAGGTGAGTAGGGCTCAAAGACTCAACCTTGTACCACAGCCCTTTGTCACCTTATCAGGGCATGTGGGGAGTAGAGGCCTAGGTCAGGGCCACACTTAAGCTCTCAGAAAATTCTTGATGGAGAGGGGCAAAGACATTGCGATGGCTAATTTTATGTGTCAACTTCACTGGGCCACAGTGCCCAGATATTTGGTCAAACACTGTTCTGATGTTTCTGTGTGGGTGCTTCGGGATGAGATTAAAGTGTAAACTGGAGGACTTTGAGTAAAGCAGATTGCCCTCCCTAACGTGGGTCCGTCTCAACAAATCAGCGGGAAGACCTAAATAGAACAAAAGACTGGATGGGTCCCAAATGAGTCCCTCAACTTCTCTGTCTTTATTTCCTCATTTGAAAGCACTTTGTGAACACTGCTATATAATGTCTAGTGTTATATTTATTTGTCATAGTTTCTAAATGAATAGTAATTGCCTATATGTGAGGACTTTGTATGTGCCAGGCTTTGTGCCAAACATAGTTTCATTTAATCCACCCAACAACCCCATGTAGCATTGTCCCCATTTTACAAATGAAGAAAATGAAGCACAGAGAAGTTAAGCCACTTGCATCAGGTCAGCAGCTGGGAATGCAGCAGAGCTGGGACCTATACCCAGCTCTGTTAGACTGAGAGAATGTTCTCCCTAATGAGTAGCTCTGTGAACATGGGGAATTATTTAACTGCTTTAAGTTCTGATATTCTTGTTTGTACCATGGAGTATCTTGCAAGTTTGTTGTGAGAATTCAGGGAATCTCATTTGGGAAGTCATCTTATGCAGTGCCTGGTATGCATTCAAAGAGTGAAAAGAGAACTCTACTATAGGCCGCCTATGTCCCACACCACCAGCTCCTTTGCACAGAGGACATCTAATCACATGTGTGAACAGGGGAGGAAGCCAGATTTGCTGGAAATCAATGACTAATCTGCCACATTTATCAAAATTTTAAGAAATATTCTTCTGAAAAGAGTCAATGAGTTTGAACAGTGTTTTATGTTGACTTTTAATATGTTAAGTGAATATCTTCTGGAATATATTTATGAGAAGTCTAAACTACTCTAACTCAAATCTTTTGACAAATTAAACATTCCTGAAAATACTGATGAAATATATCTCATATTTTAAAATGTAGTTATGAGATTATTGTGTTAGTTTGCTGGCTGCCATAACAAAGTTTACACACTGGGTGGTTTAAGCACCATAAGTCATTTTCTCATGGAAATGGAGATCAGAAGTCTGAGATGACAGTGTCGGCAGGGTTGCTTTCTTCTGCGGCCTGGCTTCTTGGCCTGGAAGATGGCTGCCTTGTCTGTATCTTCCTCTGTGTCTGCCTGTGTCTTAACCCTCTCTTCTTAAAAGCATACCAGTCATACAAGGTTAGGGGTCCCTCTAATCATCTCATTTTAACTTGATCACCTCTTGAAAGACCCTATCTCTAAATTCAGTCACACTCTGAGATACTGGGGGTTAGGACTTCAACATATGAATTTTGGAGGGACACAATGCAGCCACAACAAATTATATTAACTATATTCACAATAAAAATATATTTCTATTTGTTGGACATCTACAGAATTCTGACTATGCATAAAGAATATATTTATATTCACTGACTATATTTGAGAACATTATATGCATGAATATATTCATACAGAGAGTACTCCTTGAAACAAGCTTTTGGTAAATTGGATATTTTGGTATATTTGGCAAGGTGGCCACATGGTGAATTGATACGTTGTCATCTTTCTGAGAATTAACAATGTAGCATATTGAGCCAGAGTTGATGTAAAATCTGTGAGCCAAAATCTAATGAGACCTCCCCACCCCTTACCCTCAAGATCATCACAGTTACCTGAGAGAGAAAAAGTACCCAAAGCCATGAGCATCTACTGAAATGGCAGCGGTTAGTTGACAGGAAGCCGGAAAGGGGCATTCTGAGGGAAGGGAGTGGGGGCGTCCAGACCCGGAGAAGGCCAGCTCAGGGGTGTGTACCCCTGCGAGCATCCAGGTCCTAGTACGTTGGGGGGAGGAAGGGAAAGATGACCCTAGGGGTAGCTCCTGTTTTCCAACTTTGCATTTCCTTTTCCCTGATCTCCAGCCAGGCCACATAGCCTTTTCTGTGTCACAGATGCCACTTCCAAGTCACCCCAGCAACAGCCTAAGCTCCCTAATGTCTGGGGCCCATGTCTTCTTCATTCATTTAACAGTGAAGCTCAAGGACATTGATGACAGACTCTTTTCCCCTCCACATTGTCCAAATTTAGCTCCATCTTCTGCCCTGCCTCCTTCCTCCCAACAGTCCTCCCTAAGAGGGGACCCTCTTCTTTCCTGAATGGACTCACCTGCCTGTGCTCTGGATCTCATTCCTTCTCTCCGGTCTCCTGCACACCTCACTGCATCCGTCATCTAGACCCCCGGCAACCTCTCCTTTGTCTTCAGCCGCGATCTCTCCCCTTTCATCTTCTCCACGTGCTTTCTCACACCCCCCCACCCTCATTCCCACTAAACTCCGGTGAAACATGTTACTACTCTTTCTCTACTTTATTGTCTAACTTTTCATTCACATTACTCATGTTTATTCCCTACAGGACCTACCAACACATCGCAGAAGCTCAAGAAAAGGTAGCTGGATTAATTATAACCTGGATAATGGCATATTCCTCGAGCAGTAAATGCAAGGATCATGTGGGATGCAGAGACTGTTCTTGTCCTCAAGGAGGGGGCCATGAAGTTAGTGAGACAAGATAGAAACACGAAAAAAACGTCACCAGAGCCACACAAGACAAACAGCTGACTCTGAGGAACGGAGGTCTGGGAGAGGCCTGGGCGAGGCGAACAGCTTCCTGTTTCCACCCAGCGTTGATGTGGGTGCGAATGAATGGTCATACTGAGGTGCAAGGACCAAAGGGGAACCCCATCCATTGTGCCACAGCTGGCAGAGGGGGCACAGAGGCGTGTAATAAGCCTTCGGGTCCTCTTGTGTTGGATGGGTAGTGTCCTTGGAAGGAGGAAGTCGGCGGTGGACAAACGGCTCTGAGCCATGCTCCGCTGTGTAAGGGGCGCGGGATGGCCCCTTGGGAAGATTGTGGCTGAGGACTGAAGCTGAACGTGGTCCTGACTTCCCTGGGAGGTGCGCCTGCAGTTTCTTCAGCTGCAAACCCAGGGATGCTGCTCTCAAGACACGGAGGGTGTGCAGCAATCTCAGGGTGGTTTCCGCACTGCTGTCACTGCGTCCTCTGCCACCTGTATTCACCCTCCCAGGCTGCCCCAGAATTTCCTCTCTGCGCAAAGGTGGCAGCCGAGAGTAAACACCAGGGTCCTGCAGCTGAGCCTCGCCCTGAGGTTCATCCCTGCGGAGAGCCCTGCCCTATAAGCCGGGCCCTCGGGGCCTTGGCACCCCTGGAAACCCAGTGTCCAAGCCTTAGTCTCCACAGCAGGGCTTCCCATGATCTGGGCGGCTTCAAATCGGGCCCTGGAACGCCCACAAACCAAAGCAGCATTGACAGTCTGCCTAGGAAGACCTGCACCCCTGAATTCCCTCAGGATCAATGAAATGAGACATAGATGAGGAGACACGGTAACTCTGTCTGGACATTCCAAGAAGACAAAGAGTGAGGGGGAAGATTGGTAAGGTCTGGCCTAAGGCCAACTCAGGAAGGAAGAATGCCTGAAGGGGACCTGAGCCACAATTTGTCTCCACTCCCTTCCACGGACCTTCACCTAAGAACCCTTGCTCATTCAGAGAGGAATAGATCCGCAGACAGCTGCCAGAAAAGAGAGAGCCAGCACTCCTGGAGAATGAACTGTTTATTCTCTACTGGAGCACAATAGGCTGAGAAGGGCGAAGGAGAAATCAAGCCTTTTGTCCAGCATAAGCACCAAACACAGTAACTCACATTTCCATCCAACTTTCAACTTGACATCTGGGTCTCACATCCATTTTCCTGCTTCAACATCCTAATGAAGTCTGTGGGTGGACAAAACAAATGTCACCACCACCACCATCATCCCCATCTTGCAGAAGGAGAAACAAACTCAGACGGAGGAGCCTGCCCAAGGACTCACAGATGGTCGGCAGGAGAGGTAGGAGGGCAGCCTTCACCCTCTGGCTTCCGTCCAGCCTTGGGAAGTTTCCACCAGATGTGCAGAGGCAAATCTTAAAACCAGGAGAGGTGACCTGAAGGGAGTCTGCATGGCCACTCTTCGAATTGGAATCTGTACTTGGCATTGATGATTGGCAAGATGGTAGCAAACTGCCCTGGGAACTCATGGATGATTCAGAGTTGTGGGAACTCTCCTATGGCTGGAGAAGAGTTTCTGGGCAGATTTCGCCCTCCTCCCGACCAGGGGAGGCTGTGAACACCAAAGTCCTGGGCTCTCTCTTTACAGACTTGCACTCCCTTCCCAGGGTCCTCCTGAAGGACAGCAAACAATGTTCTTCTTTTTTGCTGCTGAGCAACACATTTTTTCAAGGCTATTTGGCAAGTTATGCCTGTGCTGTAGAGACACTGTTAGGAACAATAAAGCTATAGAATCTTTCCAGACTTTTATCAATGACACATCTACTTACAGCCTTCTCCCTCCCTGCCCCTTCTCTCACACACACACCATTCTCTGTGTGCACATTTCACAGGTCTGGGCAGAAATCTTTATTTCAAAGCAACACTCTGAATTGCTAAGTGGCAATATTAGCTTGGGTTGCATGCTATACCTGATCTCATTAAGCAAGATCACATATGGTAGTGCTTATATCTATTCTGACAGTCCTGAGCCCATCCACAGCCCCCTCAACATTCAATCTGGTTTCCTATTGGTTGGTAATTTAATTCTCTTACAAGTGCAATCATCACCTGTCAACCATCAAAGCTGCCTTTAAAATCAACCCAGGACTATCATGGGAACAGTAAGTGAATGGTTGTTTTATGTCTTTCATAAATTGGCCCTTGTGAGAGTCAAGGATCATTTCAAAAACTTTTGAAATTCATGGTCTTTATATTTTTTTCTCAGTTTGGTTTCAGAATGCTGTATGGTTACAATATAAGGACCTAAGGCACCCCAAAAAGAAATTAGTTTTTAAAACTACCTTACCAATTTGTTTGGAATAATATGATGTGAGTATAGACTGTATTGACAGTTTCCAATCTGGTGATATAAAAAGATGTTAATCTTTCCAAATCATCTTGACTTTTCTGGATTGTTACATCTAAAGTCCAGTAAAATGTGTATTGTATTTATAAAATATGCACCACTAAGGGCCCGCTCCATTACAGAGCACCCCTCTGATACATACCAGGATAGGTGAGTTTTATCTTGCAGCTCTGAATGGTCCAGCCAGTGTGGGTGCCCTCCCTGGCTCTTCCAGCTCTGCCCCGTCCATCTGGTGGGGCCCTTCCAGAGATGTCCCTATATGCAGATGCTGCTGCTCTCTGTGGGAACTCCCAGAGGGTGAATGTGGGGCAAGATATTTTTTAATCCTTACCTCCTCACTTTTTGTCACATGGAGGCTATACCCAGGTGTCTGACTTTCCTGAAAGCTTTGTAACTAAAGGGAATTACAATAAAAGAGGTAAAAAACTGAAACTCCAAACTAAATGTGGGCTTAACCCAAGAGAAAAGCAGTAAAGAAGTTTAACCTTTCTTAGATGACGCCTAAGATTCCTAATCTTGCTTTGCAAATCATTTTCTGATGCAAAGGTGGTAGATTTGTTCTTTTGTTAACACAGGAAAATTAAACCACTCCCACAATGGTTTTTTTATTTTTTATTATTGTAGTATCGTTAATGTACAATTACATGAGCAACATTATGGTTACTCATTATGGTTACTAGACTCCCCCTATTATCAAGTCCCCACCACATAGCCCATTATAGTCACTGTCCATCAGTGTATAAGATGCTACAGAATCACTACTCATCTTCTTTGCATTATACTGACTTCCCCGTGTCCCCCCAACCACATTATGTGTGCTAATCGTTATGCACCTTTTCCCCTCTTATCCCTCCGTTCTCACCCATCCTCCCCAGTCCCTTTCCCTTTGGGAACTGTTAGTCCATTCTAGAGTTCTGTGAGTCTGCTGCTGTTTTGTTCCTTCAGTTTTTGCTTTGTTTTTATACTCCACAGATGAGTGAAATCGTTTGATACTTGGCTTTCTCCACCTGGCTTATTTCACTGAGCATAATACCCTCTAGCTCCATCCATGTTGCTGCAAACGGTAGGATTTGTTTTCTTCTTATGGCTGAATAATACTCCATTGCGTATATGTACCACATCTTCTTTATCCATTCATCTACTGATGGACACTTAGGTTGCTTCCATTTCTTGGCTATTGTAAATAGTGCTGCGATAAACATAGGGGCGCATACGTCTTTTTCAAACTGGGCTTCTGCATTCTTAGGGTAAATTCCTACGAGTGGAATTCCTGGGTCAAATGGTATTTCTATTTTGAGTTTTCTGAGGAACCTCCATACTGCTTTCCACAATGGTAGAACTAATTGACATTCCTACCAGCAGTGTAGTAGAGTTCCCCTTTCTCCACAACCTCGCCAACATGTTGTTGTCTATCTTTTCGATGGTGGCCATCCTAACTGGTGTGAGGTGAAATCTCATTGTGGTTTTAATTTGTACTTCTCTGATAACTAACGATGTGGAGCATCTTTTCATGTGTCTGTTGGCCATCTGAATTTCTTCTTTGGAGAAGTGTCTATTCAGTCCCTCTGCCCATTTTTTAATTGGCTTATTTGCTTTTTGTTTGTTGAGGTGTGTGAGCTCTTTATATAATTTGGATGTCAACCCCTTATCGGATGTCATTTATGGATATATTATCACATACTCTAGGATGCCTTTTTGTTCTACTGATGGTGTCCTTTGCTGTACAGAAGCTTTTTAGTTTGACATAGTTCCACTTGTTCATTTTGCCTTTGTTTTCCTTGCCCGGGGAGATATGATCATGAAAAAGTTGCTCGTGTTTATGTCCAAGAGATTTTTGCCTATGTTTTCTTCTAAGAGTTTTATGATTTTGTAACTTACATTCAGGTCTTTGATCCATTTTGACTTTACTTATGTATGGGGTTAGACAATAATCGTTTCATTCTCTTACATGTAGCTGTCCATTTCTGCCAATACCAGTGTTGAAGAGGCCGTCATTTCCCCATTGGAAATCCATGGCTCCTTTATAATATATTAATTGACCATATGTGCTTGGGTTTATATCTGTGCTCTCTAGTCTGTTCCATTGGTCTATGGGTCTGTTCCTGTGCCAGTACCAAATTGTCCTGATTACTGTGGCTTTGTAGCAGAGCTTGAAGTCACAGAGAGTAATTCCACCCGCCCCCCCCCCCCACTTTATTCTTCCTTCTCAGTATTGCTTTGGCTATTTGAGGTCTTTTGTGGTTCCATATGAATTTCAGAACTATTTGCTCTAGTTCATTGAAGAATGCTGTTGGCATTTTGATAGGGATTGCACTGAATCTGTAGATTGCTTTAGGCAGGATGGCCATTTTGACAATATTAATTTTTCCTATCCATGAACACGGGATATGTTTCCATTTATTGGTATCCTCCTTAATTTCTCTCATGAGTGTCTTGTAGTTTTCAAGGTATAGGTCTTTCACTTCCTTGGTTAGGTTTATTCCTAGGTATTTTATTCTTTTTGATGCAATTGTGAATGGAATTATTTTCCTGATTTCTCTTTCTGCTGGTTCATTGTTAGTATATAGGAATGCCACAGAAGTTTTGGAGTGGATTCTTTAGGGTTTTTAATGTACAGTATCATGTCATCTGTAAACCAACAGTTTGACTTCTTCCTTGCCAATCTGGATGCCTTTTATTTCTTTGTGTTGTCTGATTGCTGTGGCTAGGACCTCCAGATCTATGTTGAATAAAAGTGGGGAGAGTGGGCATCCATGTCTTGTTCTCAATCTTAAAGTAAAAGCTTTCAGCCTCTCACTGTTAAGTATAATGTTGGCTGTGGGTTTGTCATACATGGCCTTTATTATGTTGAGGTACTTGCCTTCTATACCCATTTTGTTGAGAGTTTTTATGGATGAATGGATGTTGAATTTTGTCAAATGCTTTTTCAGCATCTATGGAGATGATCATGTGGTTTTTGTCCTTTTTGTTGATGTGGTGGATGATGTTGATTTTCAAATGTTGTACCATCCTTGCATCCGTGGGATGAATCCCACTTGATCATGATGGATGATCTTTTTGATGTATTTTTGAATTCAGTTTGCTAATATTTTGTTGAGTATTTTTGCATCTATGTTCATCAGGGATATTGGTCTGTAATTTTCTTTTTTTGTGGTGTCTTTGCTTGATTTGGTATTAAGAGTGATGTTGGCCTCGTAGATGAGTTTAGGAGTATTTTCTCCTCTTCTACTTTTTGGATAACTTTAAGGAGGATGGGTATTAGGCCTTCATTAAATGTTTGATTAAATTCAGCAATGAAACCATCTGGTCCAGCCGTTTTGTTCTTAGGTAGTTTTTTTGATTACCAATTCAATTTCCTTGCTGGTAATTGGTCTATTCAGATTTTCTGTTTCTTCCTGGGTCAGCCTTGGAAGGTTGTATTTTTCTAGAAAGTTGTCCATTTCTTCAAGGTTATCCAGTTTGTTAACATATAATTTTTCATAGTATTCTCTAATAATTCTTTGTATTTCTGTGATGTCTGCAGTGAGTTTTCCTTTCTCATTTCTGATTCTGTTTCTGTGTGTAGACTCTCTTTTTTTCTTGATTAGTTTGGCTAGGCATTTATCTATTTTGTTTATTTTCTCTAAGAACCAGCTCCTGCTTTCATTGATTCTATTGTTTTATTCTTCTCAATTTTATTTATTTGTGCTTTAATCTTTATTATGGCCCTCCTTCTACTGACTTTGGGCCTCATTTGTTCTTCCATTTCTAGTTTCATTGTGAGTTTAGACTGTTCTTTTGGGATTGTTCTTCTTTCCTGAGGTAGGCCTGTATTGCAACATAGTTCCCTCTTAGCACGACCTTCGCTTCATCCCACAGATTGTGTTGTTGAACTATTGTTGTCATTTGTCTCCGTATATTGCTTGATTTCTGCTTTTATTTGGTCATTCATCCATTGATTATTTAGGAACTAAGCCTCCATGTGTTTGTGGGCTTTTTTCATTTTCTTCTGTGTAATTTGTTTCTAGTTTCATACCTCTGTGATCTGAGAACCTGGTTGGTACAATTTCAATCCTTTTGAATTTACTGAGGGTCTTTTTGTGGCCTAGTGTATGATCTATTCTTGAAAATGTTCCATGTGCACTTGAGAATGTGTATCCTGTTGCTTTTGGATGGAGTGTTCTGTAGATGTCCGTTAGGTCCATCTGTTCTAATATGTTGTTCAGTGCCTCTGCCTCTTTATTTTCTGTCTGGTTGATCTGTCCTTTGGAGGAGTGGTGTGTTGAAGTCTCCTAAAATGAATGCATTGCATTCTATTTCCTCCTTTAATTCTGTTTCTATCTATTTTGCAAATGTAGGTGATCCTTTGTTGGGTGCATAGATGTTTATAACAGTTATATCCTCTTGTTGGACTGACCCCTTTATCATTATGTAATGTCCTTGTCTCTTGTTACTTTGTTTTGAAGTCTATTTTGTCTGATACAAGTACCACAACTCCTGCTTTTTTCTCCCTACTAGTTGCATGAAATATCTTTTTCCATCCGTTTACTTTCAGTCTGTTTATGTCTTTGGGTTTGAAGTCTCTTGTAGGCAGCATATAGATGGGTCTTGTTTTTTTATCCATTCAGTGACTCTATGTTTTTTGATTGGTGCATTCTGACCATTTACATTTGATAATTGGGTAATTATTGATAGGTATGTACTTACTGCCATTGCAGGCTTTAGATTCGTGGTTACGAAAGGTTCAAGGGTAATTCCATTACTATCTAACAGTCCAATTTAACTCACTTAGTATGCTATTACAGAGACTAAAGGTTCTTTTTTTTCCCCTCCTTTTTCTTCCTCCTCCATTCTTTATATGTTAGGTATCATATTCTGTACTGTTTTTTCTATCCCTTGGATGACATCTATTTAGCCTCAAGAATACTTCCATCTATAGCAGTCCCTCCAAAATGCACTGTAGAGGTGGTTTGTGGGAGGTAAATTCTCTTAGCTTTTGCTTATCTGAAAATTGTTTAATCCCTCCTTCAAATTTAAATGATAACCTTGCTGGGTAGAGTATTCTTGTTCGAGGCCCTTCTGCTTCATATCATTAAATATATCATGCCACTCCCTTCCAGCTTGTAAGGTTTCTGTTGAGAAATCTGATGAAAGCCTGATGGTTTTCCTTTGTATGTGATCCCCAATGGGTTTTTATTTCACTTCTGCTTTCTAATTTTATGTTTACTTTTGTAGTTTGATGGGTGGTTAAGACTTCCACAGTGTGATCAACAATCAACACTACTCTAGGAAGCTAGTGAATCAACTACTTAGATGATTAGATTGATATTACGGACAAAATGAAGACTTTAAAAGCAGATTACTTCCTGGCATAGTCAGTAGATCAAAAGGAACTTAAGAAAAGAGTAGGGTTTGAGGAGCAGAAAAGTCAAAGTCTCTACCAGTCAGAATCTGCTCCACTGCAGGGAATAGAAGCCCAATCCCAAACCAGCAGAACAAAGTTAACTATGCTATGTTAACTGGGGTCTAGGAGTACAGCTGGCTTTGGGCATGGCTGGTTTCAGAAGTTCAAACTCAACCATCAGGACAGTGTCCCAATTTCTCTTTGCTTCTTAACTCTGCTTTCCTCTGTGTTTTTATTTTTGAGCAGCTCAAGGCTTATTTTATCCTTCATTAGCTACCCCAGAAAAGAGGAAGTGCCTTTTATCCAGGAGTCTGTGGGGTAGCTTGGATCATGTGATACCAACCCTAAACTGTGATTGAGGACATGAGGCAGTTTGGCTGGGCTTGGCTGAGGCAGGCAGAGGGTCATGCAGGTTCTTAGGAATCTGGTCTTTATCAGATGGTTGGGAGAAGGTCTGACAGAGGACAGAAGTCATAGCCACAACTGTCTGCTACATGAAAAGATCATGAGCAAGACAGAAACAAGAGGAGATACACTGAGGTGGTAATGAATAACCAGTGTGGAAGTTTCTATTACTTGACAGGCTGTGGTGAGGTTTCTGAGCAGGATGACAAACTGCCTGGAACTCCAAGTTAGGACAGTGTTTTGTCACCATTGTTTGCACAGATGTTATGTGGAGAGATAACAGGTGAGACTCACAAGAGCATAAATCAGAGGTAATGAAGCCCAGTCGGAGGTGATGGCAGTAAAAACAGAAAGGGGAGTTAGTCCTTCCAATGTGATACACTGATTCTACATAGAGGCAGGAGTCAACGATGGTAACAGCATTATGTCACCATTAGTAAAACCATAAAGTGAGGCAGAAGAGTCTATTTGGCAAAAATTTTGCTCAGAAATAGATATGCTGCTAAAAGGAGAGAAAGAAGGCAGGCAGCTGAAGAGGTGAGGTGAGAGCTTAAGAGAGAGGTCAGAGAAGAGGAATCTACCAAAGCTTGTAGTTGGTATCATGAGACTGCAGATCTATGAAGGTGAGTACATACAGGTGAGCAGTCAAAGGACAGAACTCTGGGGAACTGTGAAGTAGGCAACAGAGAAGGAAAAGGAACTTAGGATGATGACCTAGGAGGAGCAACTGGACACTGGGCAGAGGGAGAAGGCTGAACTCTCAAAAGGCAAACAGGAGGGAGTTCCATTCCCAAAGAGAAAATGAATTAGATCTCCATGTTCAACACTAACATTTTCAGTGGTCTCGGTATTCTCAGTTGAACTCACATCACAAACTAAGTTCAATGAGCAGCATTGAGGCTGAAGACTTGCAGCCTTCTGAGCATCAGTTATTTCTAACCTGCTCTATGTGCTATTAATTCAAGACCTGAGCTTCTTAGCATTAGTAACATTTTTGGGGGGTCCTCTCTCATTTTTCTAGAATAAGGACCAAGTATTAAACGTACAAGCACTGTTGTGTGGTAGACAACTAAACTGCTGACTGGAAGGCAGCATCACTATGATTTGGGGGCAGATGTACAAAATCTGAACTTGGCTCTTGAAAGGCTAGTTGGAGGTCTCCGTACAAAGTACACAAGTAGGAGCTGTATGATCATCAACATATTTAAGTTTGAAGCCAAAAGAGAAGACATTTTCAAGGTTTCTCCTTTATTCCAATTATTCCTTGAATTTTGGTAATTCCCAGGGTCTTATCTTCAATCCATTTTCAATGTATGCATTTAGGGTGATCTGTATGATCTCATCTTTGACTACATTATTTTCTGCCCCCAAACTACATATTTAGCTGCTAATTACATTATACCTCACAGGACTATAGTGTGTGGCTGTTCAGGCTGTTCTGCAGAATGTCACTGAAAGGGTATACAATAACATTGTAGATATCATTATTGTTTTGAAGTTAATGCAGAAATTAAAACTATTACAAAGTGTACAATCTGTATACATGGCAATCTTCTACCAGGTGGTAGTAAAGTCTGTCATTCTAATAAAAGTAGTGTATTACACTTACCCAACAGGAAGTGTTTTAAAGAAAAGGGACCCTTTCTGATGTGCACAAGAGCACATCACGTGTACTGTGGAGGCTCGACTCCACCAGGATGCTCCACGTGCATCTATACGACTATTTTCTGTTCAGTCTAGGTTCACAACAGGCCTCAAATCCATCCCTTCTTGTCCATTCTACTGCTACTCCCTGACTGCAGACACCCATCCTAATCTATTTTGTGTAGGCCATTGTTCATGCTTCCTAATCTCTGTCTCATGTTTTGCCCCACTCCAGTCCACTCTCCAGACTGCTGTCAGAATGATCTAAAATGACATGACACAGTGAATTTCCCTTTTTAATATCCTCTCATTGCCTACAGAATCAACTCACACTCCTGAATATGGCACCCTAGACTCTCCATGTCCTTCCCTCTGGCCAACCAGCCATTTACTACATACACCCTGTGTTCCAATAACACCAAAACCAGTGTCTGACGCAGCTGCAGGTGCTTGTCTAGAACCTAACAGATTATCCAATGGGCTCCAAATCATCCTTTAAAAATCAACTCAATGGTCCCCTCATGAAATCTTCCCTATCAACCCAGGCAGAGTTAACCATAATCTCCTCTGTGCAGTGCTGAGCTAATTTTTACCTTTATTATTGTACTTCTCCCAGAGTTGCAACTACTTTTGCATGTCTATTATATTATGAATGAGTAGGCAGCTTAAGAGTATGGATTGCATTTTATCAGTTTATTTGCCCCTGGTACCTAACAGAGAACCAATGTGTTTTCATGACACTTAGCATAGTACCTTTTTGTCGACAGAATTGCAAGAGTAAATAAATGTGTCTAATGTTTCAGAGAAACCATGGAGGGTATATTTGATAATGGGAGAACGGAAGAGAAATTTAAATGTACTGAGAATATTTTCTATGTTGTTCTAGGCACTTTCTGTATGAGACCTTCACTTTTTAAGTGGAAAAACTTAAAACAGCGATAAGCCATATCTCATTTACTGTCCCCTTTACAGTATTGAGGAGTCTCCAAGAACACCTCTGCTAAGTTCTGCTCTTGCCCTCTGAGGCCTCTGCCAGTCTGCTGTGTTGGGACCTTTGTGGTTTCAAAGGGGGGTATTTCTGTGTTTTTGTTTTGTTTTGTTTTGCTTTGGTATTATATCCTCTGGGGAAGTAACAAACCAGTAATGCCTTAGATCTTAATAACATCTTAAAGGATTTTTTTGGTAAGAGCAACCTCTTTCTTCTCCCCTGTGACTTCTTAGTGCCTTCCTGTGATGAAGGTGGAGTCTAAAGAGGAGGTGAAGAAGTCAGACTGTGACATAAAAGTGAATGATTGGCACACTCCCAGCCTCGGAATCCCTCCTTATTGGCAATCGAGGCTTTGGCTTCTTTTCTCTGGACCACATTATATGTCTTATGCCTTCTTTTGCACCTCTGGTTTAGGAGAACTTACCAGTCTGAATTCTCGGAGTGAGCAGTTGAAGCTTATCCTGGGAGATGCCTTTCTTCCTTACCCTTGTCCCTGTGTAATATCTAGTTTAACCATCACTACAGTGTTATCCAGTAAATAGCATTCATATTTTACAGAAAGGAACACTAACTTTCAGAGAGGTTAACTTGCCCAAGGACATACAGCTAGATTTGGTGGTAATCAAGTGAACAATTTTCTCCTGAAGTAAAAAACAATGTTCAAGGTGGATGCATAAAAGGAAGGTGACTGGATTTCGAACTCAACTGGGGCTGTCTTCCAGAGCTAGTTGGGAATTTTGTTGCTAGCAGTCATACTAAGTCTCTACTGTTCTCTCCTCTTCCTTGAAATCTCAGGTTAACAACCAGATACTTACTTCACACAGAGAGTAACAGACCATATATGAGTATCAGATATATGCTTCAGGGTGAAAAAAGAGTTTTGAACAAAATAATTTTTAAAAATCTACTTGTGACAGATTCAGAAAGAAGACAGCTATTTTAAAAGCACATTATTGTATCTACATTCATAAATGTCACTGAAATCTGAAGATATTCTCTCATTAAACATTTATTATTTGTGGGAGTATAAAACTTGTTTTTCCTGTTTTTAAGTTTCAAGAAACCAGGCCTATATTCAATATAAATTGTATGTCATGAGATTATTCTTTACACTCATGATGAATCTAAATGTAAAGCTTCTCATCTAAGTTTTGGATAAAATATGTTATTTATATTTGAAGAACCCCAATATGCAGCTATACTGTACATGCCGTACAAGCAGGTTTCAGGAAACATTCCTGAAAGAACAAGGTCAAGTACTGAATGTAGATACATGGGATTGTTTGTATTTTTGTATACAGAAAACTGCCAGTGATTTACCAAAGCAATGAGGAGCCAATATGTGGACCTAGAACTTAGATAGTTAATGACTGTATTTCAGTAGGTAAACAAATCAGAATAAAACTTTAAAAGAATTACCAAAGAGTGCTGAAAAGCAGTGACCCATCAAGGACTTAACACACTCCAGTGATACTTCATCAGAACTAACAACAAGAAGGAAATCTGTTAACTACTCAAACTTTTAAGCCTACAAGAACTGTATCTTCAATAGCTTTAATTTTGTTTTGCAAGTAAGAAATATTGTGTTTAACCTTGCTTATATTAAGAAGCGTGAACTTATTCTTCATCAAATTAAACGTAGCAAGCATTTCTAAAAATTAAAATCAGCTATTTAGTGTTATAATTTTTTCCATCAACTGAAAAAAAGGTCTTGAAAGTTTAACATAATGCAACTAAGCACATGTGCCACATTACACTGGCTATGGAGCGGCAGATACAACCAAGGCTCTGACTCTCATTCCTGTCTACTGGTACAGACATGGTCAGACAACCTGAGGGATTAGGTAAACTAAGCTCCTGCCCATATAAATTATATGGTAAAAGATCATATGCCCAGGAGGCAACTATTGCAGAAGTATTTTAGAGTTAATACATCTAAACTCTGAAAATAGTTATGCAGATAAGTCAAGTCCCAGATTTCAGAAAAATGACAATGCTGATGTGTTTTAATTACCTGCTACCTAACTGGTCTCAGTTTAACAGAGATAAGAATGTAGAAGAATTATTTACTATGGGTCCAGGGCACTTGAATATTAATCTTGGAGCTCCAGCAAGCAAGCCCAGGCTCCCCTATTTAGAAATGAGGATTTACTGTTTCTACTGGCCTTTCAATGCACTTGCTTTAGAATCATAAAAATGAAAAGCAAAGATTTGCTTATTTGCTCAAATAGCAATACTGTGGAACATTGCTCTCAATCTCCTCCCACCCCAGGTACCATTTCCATCATGAGGGAATAATGTTTACATGGGTCCGATGCTCTCAAAAAGCCCAGATTTCACACTGCAACAAGATACAAATCAACTTGCATTATACACATTTTCTCAGTCCCCGTGTAAAGTAATTCCATCCCTAGAATAATCACATTTACTGGACACTTACTAATGGCCAGGTACCTAAGTGCATGGCATCTTTAAATTCATTTAATCCCCCAAGGCATACTCTGAAGTAGATTAATTACTATGATCTTCACTTTATATATGATGAAACAGGCACACAAGGTTTAACTTCTCAAGGTTACACAGTCAGTAAATGGCAGAACTGTGATTTGAATGTAGGTAATCTGGTCTCAGGGCCCTTAACATACTGTTTTGAGAATGCACAGGAGAAAACATTATGTTAAAAAATTCATTATGAACCATTATGAAAATATTGTAAAAAAATCATGGAGATAATTTGCTCTAACATACTAAGTCTATTATTTGAAAACAATCTTGTTATTGAAATGCATCTCACATTGATGGACTCACTAGATCTTCACAGAACTCCAGTAATACCTAAGAACCTAAGACAATGTCTTAAATGACCCCAATAACCAATTGGTGAAAATGGCTTGAAAACTTACTGTTTCCTATGCAAAATTATGTAAAGTGAAAACTTTGCTTTTCCATTAATTTTCAGTAAAATTTTATTGCCAATTTTTTTCTGTATTACTAGCCTGAAGGTCTTTATGTTATGACAACTGATTATTGTACATTACAATGTTACCAACAAATCAAAAATTCAAATCCTGAAGTTCCTTGATGAAAAAGAAAAACTGAAAAGTCAAACAGCTGGCCTAAGCTTACAGGACTGTGGTAAAGCCAGACATAGCTTCAGCTTTTGATGGAAAAGCTACTTACTACTCTAGTGAGTAAGGTACACTGGTTTGAAAAACTAATTAAAATTAATTAGAAGTTTCAAGTACCTCAGATATAAAATCATTCATTATGTAAGAGGTACTTTCAAGGTGAATTAAATTTTTAGTACCTGAACTAATTTAGCCTCTTAAATGTCTGCCTTTTCTCACAGAATGTATCAACAGCAGAGAAATAGTTTATGAATTGCAATTTATATAGCTTTATGAGTGACATTAAAAAATTCAAAAAAGCCATTTTCACCAATTGGGTATTTGGAGTCATTTAAGACATTATTTTAGGTTTTTAGGTATTACTGGAGTTCTGTGAAAATCTAGTGAGTCCATCAATGTTCTATTAAAAGGTGTATCAGAATGCAATGGATAGAAAGATACATCAAATACAACTTTATAAAAAAATGGTCTGAGTGTTTGTGTCCCCCTGAAGTTCCTATGTTGAATCCTGCTACCCCAATGTGGTGGTGTTTGGAGGTGGAGCACTTGGGAGGTGAGTCAATCATGAGGACGAACCTATCATAAATGGGATTAGTGCATTTATAAGAGAGACCTAAGGGAGATCCCTTGCTCTTTCTGCCATGTGAGGTTAGTGAGAAAACAGCTGACTTTGAAGAAGCAGGCACCTTGATCTTGGACTTCCCAGCCTCCAGAACTGTGATAGTCTGCTATTTATAAGCCACCCAGTCTATGGTATATTGTTACAGCAGCCTGAACAGACTAAACCAACTGTTATATTCTGAGAGCAACTATGACAGGCAGCTTTATTCCTCAAAATGTAATTTAGTTCACCTTTGAAATACACAAGTATGATTCCATTTCAAAATACCCTGTTTTAAAAACATCCTCTCTATAAATGGTTTAAAGTCAAGCAAGCAATGCCATCTGCAGGGAACCTTCAGAACAACAGTCATATGTCTATGACCCACTCTCTTCTTTAAATGAATACAGTATTGATATTCTGAGTTAATATCATTTGGCAGCATTTAACAAGGAAATTTTCAAGGAGAAGGGTTAAGAAAAATTTAAAATACATGCTGTGTAAAAAAATCCCACTAACAATCATTCTGTATTATTAATATTTCTTGACATAATTAAAAATAACCTAACTTCACTCCCAACTTCACCAAATATATGATCCACAGGCCCTTCATTATGAACTATATAGCAAGTTAAGCTTCAAAGCTATGCAACCTCAAAGACCTTTAAAGTTATAACTCACATCACTGAGGACTAATTTGTTAACAATTTTTCCAGCTGTTGAATTTGCCTTTCCTTTTGAGTAGCGTCACTTGTGCCTTCTCAGCCCAATTCTCTAAAACAGTCAGTTTCTGTCCTGTTTATTTTGAAATCTCTTACATCATAGAAGATTCCACATTGGATTCACAGCTCTTTCCCTCCCTATGTAGTTACAGGTCCATTCTAATCACAATTTGTTTTTATTTCTCCTCCCTTTGCTCTCTTCCCCTTGAAACATAGATGCTAGAAGTTGCTTATTGCAATGGTACTCAATTTAGGTTAAACATTAAAACCTTGTGGAGCCCTTTAACAAAAACGCCAAGTTTCTGATTTAATTGGAACTGGGATAGGGCCTGAATATGGCTTTCATATGCTTTTAATTTTCTAGGCAACCCTATGTGCAGCCTAGTTTGAGAAATACCACCTTACAGTGGGGACTGATTGGCTGTAACTGTATTTTTCTAAGTGGCCTATGGGTTTCATTGTGCAGAAGTAATGCCCCAACTTGCCTGGAAGACCAGAGGCTTGTTCTTGAGCATCCCCTGTAACTGGCAGTCTCTTAGGATTTGAGAATTGACCATATTCTGGTTGGCCTTTAGCTTGTGGCGTCACACTTGACTCATCTTTTTGTTCCTGCCTTTTAACCTCCCCATGTTACTGCAGAAGTCTTCTAGCCCCCAACTCTCAGGGTGGCAGGATCCATCTTCCTTACCTGACACTCCACACCTCTCCAATTCCATTCCCATGCTCTGGAATAAAACAACAGATGTACGTCTTTGCTGGGTAAATACAAATCCACCTAGGTGGAAAAAACGCTGGTCTTTCCTTCTTGGAATCATGGCCTCCCTACCATGTTTTCTGGGTGCAAATGCATCCTTTTCCCTCCCTCATGAGAGCCCAAAGAACTAAATTCCATTCCCCAACACTGCACTCCTCCAAATGGAAACCTCGCCCAGATTCCCCCAGCAGTCTGTGGAATGGTGGTGACAGGACATGTAATATGAACTGCCATCCCTCAGTAAGCCCTGCAGTGCTCATCAGTCCTAACCACCTGTGGTTGTCTGATCTTAAAATGTGAGGGCCTTTGAACCTTCAGTTCGGCCTTATTCCAGAATAGGAAAAAAAAAAGCCCACTTGACTCTTACAAATATGTTAATTCTACAGTCACTTAGGTCAGTTCCCCAGAAGAAGATGATGAATGTATATAAGTAACGTCTTCAAGCAAGTGTTAAGGAGTGGGCCTAGGACAGGGGAGGGGAGGAAGCACACACAAACAAGGGTATGATTTTGGTGAAGTTGCACAGCAGTAGACCTCAGCCTGACCCCCCAGGGATTTCTGGAGTATAAGATGCACCTACCTGTCCAAGGTAAAGGAGCTGGGCTTTCATACAGGAATGCCAAGGGGCACTTCAGGCCAAAGACCCACAGGTACTGTATATTAAAAGTACAGTGAAAAGGGAAAGAGGGTGAAAAGGGATCTGAGGAATATGGGTGGACTACCACAGCTGGTCAATGTCAAACTTTTTTATAAGTTTCACTTTACAGAACATGCTAGAAATTGGTTGTTTGTCCTAAGACTTCACTAGTAATAGCTGGTGCTACCTTAAACGAAGTATTATCTATCTAGGTTACATTAACTGCTTAATGAAATGCTAAAGGCAGTGTGAACAAGTATTTTGAAAAAGAACAGCAAAACTAACTAAAGATCGAAGGAAGCCTGAAGGAAAGAATGGTTCTTTTGACTTTGATACTTGATTTCTCTATATGGGGCTGCTTTTGCTCTTGCTGGAAAGCAGTCACCTATATTATGTTATCTCTCAAATATCTCTGAAAAAAGTCCTAATAAGATCTCAAAAACAATGTTTAACACATAAAATGTGCCACCTAGCACAATGTCTGTAAGTACCAGAATTCCATCCAGTTACTATTACTCTTTGGAACTGGTGTGACTAAAGTCCTTGACAGATCACTCTGTGAGCATATGATTATCATAACACAAAACAGCAACAACACAGAATCAGAACCATTTGTTAAATGTATGCAGAAACTACATTTGTAGTTACTTAATAATCTTTCTGTTTCACGTGAACAAGTTAATGCCAGTGATTTTAGAAACATCTTCCTGGAAGATATATATGAGAAAAAGTACATGAGCCTAAAACTGGGTTTTTTATTCTCCATCCTTAAGTGCTAAATTTTGTAAAGAAACTGTTCCCCCTCCCAATTTCCTGACTTCTTACTTTCATTCCTACCAACTCACTACAGTGTAACTCACATAGAACTACGTGCTAACTCACATAGACATGATGAAGGAAAAGAATAATAGTTTGGCAGATGTGAGTATACAAAATAGTATTTTCAGTTTTTTTTTAAGTAAAAGAACATTTAAGTATGAAAGTTGTTTTAAAATTAATGAATTGGAGGATACGTATGATAAAAACCATTGCATAATTATGTTAAAATGAAAACCTTTTAAATTTACCTATCTTGAAGACAAACTATAATTTACTGGTTTGATATTAAACATTATTATATAGTACTAGATATCTCCCTCTAGAAATTAGAACAATTTATCTCTAGTTTCCAGAAAACACACCGAGTTAACCATGCTGCTTCACTGTTTTTATAGTGAATACCTGTTTTTATTGGAGAAGTGACTGATACACGTGTTTCTTTTAAGCAGAACTTGATGCTGACTTAAAATAAACTAAATTGGATTTCAGGCCCATTGGAAGGCAGGCAGGTAGTCAATCATTTTTCAAGTTGCAGGTGGCCAGCCCATGGTAGTTGTCATTTGTATATTGGATCTCTAAGGACATGCTGGAAAATTTGTGAACACAATCTTCCTGTGCTGTATTCACATGCTCCATTTACATCTTTGGCTTACCCATTTTGTTAGAGGCTTGGGTAAGATGACTAAAGATTTCATGATGGAAATTTCTATAAGAAAAAAAATGGTAACTTTAAAGGTTGACTTTTTATCACAAATTAAGTATTTACTGAGTACTTAATACTAGGTTATATGCCTAGTAATGGCTAAATGCCATTTAAATGAACAACCATGCATAACAGTTAGAGGTTGTTCTTTGCTGATACCTAAAGCACAAAGAAAAAAGATACACTGGACATCATAAAAATTAAAAACCTTTGTGATTCAAAGGACATACTACCAAAAAAAAAAAAAAAAAGACAATGCACAGAATGGGACCAAGTATTTGGAGGTCATATATCTGGTAAGGGTCTACTATCCAGAATATATTAAAAAAACTCATACAAATCAACAGGAAAAAGACACAATTTAAAAACAGGCAAAGTATTTCTGTAAAGATATACAAATGGCCAATAAGTATATGAAAAGATATTCAACATCACTAGTCATTAGAGAAATGAAAATATAAACCACAATGAAATACCACTTTGCACCTAAGGTGGCTATTATCAAAAAGATAGACAATGGCAAGTGTTGGTAAGGATATGGAGAAATTGAAACTCTTAGCCATAGCTGGCAGGAATGTAAAATGGTATAGTAGTTTTGGAATACAGTTTGGGAATTCCTCAAGAAGTTACACACAGAGTTCCTGTATGACCTAAACTCTACTCTAGGTAAATACCGAAGAGATTTGAAAACATATCACACAAAAATATTTACATAAATCTTCATGGTAGCATTATTCATTCAGTAAAAAGTAAAAACAACTAAATACCCATCAAATGACTAATGGATGGACAAGGAGTATTATTCAAATACAGAAGGAATAAAGTACTGATGCATGCTATGACATGAACCTTGAAAACACTGCTGAATGAAAGCCAGACACAGGAAACCACATAGTATGTAATTTCATTCATATGAAATATTCAGAATAGACAAATTCAGAGAGAACTAGATTGGTGGTAGCCAGGGGTTGCAGGAGGCAGCAATAGGAAGTGACTGCTAATGGGTATGGGATTTCTTTTTGGGGTGATGAAAATGTTTAAAAGCAGAGAGTGGTGATGGTTGTGCAACTTGGTGAATATACTAAAAACCACGTAATTGTAAACTTTAAAGGGTGAATTTTATGGTATGTGAATATTAATTTAAAAAAAAGAAATGAATCTTACCAAAAAAAAGTCCTAATTGCTAGGAAACATAAAGTCTTTATATCTCAAAAAGAATTCTACTTTTCAAACTATATAACAGCTTCAGCTAATACTGGATCCCTTAAAGCATAAAACATTTTTTTATTTATCTTTGTGTCTCGCACCATGCCACATAAAATTTAGTTAATCTGAATTAGTAATCCCACCACTCATCTTTCCTTACAGTCCTAACACCTAGTCTCGTCCCAAATACACAAATTATTTGTTTTTGGCTAGAATTTACATAATCAGAGAACTTCATCATGAGCAATTTCAATCAAAGCAAAGAATATAGACACAAGTGGGGCTTGTTAAATTTAGCATCCTTAATTTCTAAAACTGAACATGTCCTTGCCTTATACCAGTCACACACAAAAAAGGTACTGGGATACAAAAATGGATGAGATATAATTTTTTGCTCCTACAGGCTCAAACTCTAGGCATCACAGAGGTAACTTGTGTAAAATTTAATTGTTACTAACAGTTAAAGGAAGCAATCAAAAGGGAATGTATATAAATTCTATTTAACTGAGTGCATTTTTCTTCACTGGACAGATTTGCCTTGTTCTAGTTTACTTTGACTGTTAAAAACAATCTGAATGGTTGTGGAATGTTCAGAAAGGCTGGAAAATGCATTTTAAAATCTGTAAGTGATAACAGAAACATAAATAGCTGAGTTACTTGTCTGAGGTACTGCCCAATTATAAAGCTATATAACTGGCAACTGAAGAGGACATTTGTAAAAGAAGCCTGCTTTATTTCAGAGGAAGAACCCAAGACCAAATAGTTAAGTGATCTTAACACTGAGAGTTAGCGCCTGAGTCTAGTGAATCATCATACCTGTTTCTCCACAACAAAATCAACATCTACACCACACATTAGCTTAGAAACCATGCCTAGGTAATGAAATCTCAGGATGAAGATTTGGTAGGTATTTACCGATTTTTTCTTTTTGATGTATAGAATATGAATATCTTCACTTCGATATTCTTCATCATGCTTTTCCAAAGGAATTTTTTCAAAGTCAAAGTCTAATTGAAGGAGCTATAAATTGAAAAGAGATACATCTTCAAATTCAATTAATATGAACTGTTTTATGGTGACAGAAGTCTGAAAGTCTGAATGATGAAGTAGTACAGACTGGGAAGGGGCACAGGAGGCCTCTGAGGTCCTAAAAATGTTCTTTATCTTTATGTTGGGTAGTGATTACTTTGGTGTCTACACATGAAAAATTGAGCTGAGCACTTGATATGTGTGCATTTTACATAAGTTGTAACTCAACTGACACTGTTTAACAGTAAAAAAAATTTCAATTATAGTTTCAAAAGTTCAGTAACATTCTTCATATTCAAGAAAAACTGTAAAAAAACATTTTAGTATATGTATGAGGCAGTGTCATATATTTGCTTTCTCATTTAATCAATGTCATTTTTGGTAGTTTTGTAGTTTTATCAGTGGATAAATTTCAGGGCTATATATATGTGAGGAGTCATTTGTAATTTTCATGGACTTATGAACATAAAAATGGTTTGGCTGACCACTGGTGGAAGATGGGTGAAGGATACATTGGATACTATGTGCTACTTTTGAAACTTTGAGTTTTTATTTCAAAATAAAAGGTTAAAGAAAACCCTGAAAATAGTTATCTTGGTCTAACTTCCATAAAAATGTAGAGGAAAACACAGACGTAAAACCTATCACAAATCATGTTTGTATGATATATTCTCCAAGAGTAATATATACATCATTAAGATAGTCCCCAAAGCTATCATGTTTAATGAAGAAATGTTCTCAGAAAAGACAAAGTTGTCACCATTAACTACTTTCTGTTTTTCTCTAGCTACTAGATCATATAAAAAGGAGGGGTGAGTTTAGTAGAAAGGTGGGCTATAAAGGATCCTATCTGGGGTTCACACAGGCAGAATGCTTTCCCCACTCAGTTACCATAATATACCTGAATACAGTCATACAGAGCCTCCCTGAAGGGTAATCACTACAGAAGAGTACTCACCTCAAAATATTTTTTCTCAATTTCTGGATTTTTTCCCATTGTTCGTTGTTCATAACAACATATAATACAAGTCTCAAATCCACTAAGATCTTTTAGGGTTTTCAATAATGGCTCCAAAGACTGTTCAAAAAGGAATACAGTATTTATGACTTTTTAAATTTTTGTATTTTTACTATAAAAGGGAGTAGGGGAAATGGGAAGGGGCAATTATTACTCCCCTCCAATTTATCCATCTTTGAATCAATCCAACAAAATACATGTAGTTACAGCTCATTAACTAATGACTGGCAAACTCCTCAACAAAACACTGTTTTGACTTCAGTTTCCAGAGAAAGGATTCAAGTGACTGCATTTCAGTTCCCCACAGGAAAACAAATGGAACTGACTTCACTCTTAAAAATTCTATTTAATCTAATTTACTTGGGATTTAAACAATTAGCAAGTCACCTACAAAAGCAAGTCTGACCCTAACCTGAACATAAACTGGCTCAATGATCATTATTACAAAGTGAATGATGCCCACAATGCTATCTATATAAAGTCATATCTAAAAAAAACTCATTCTGAGTCAATCCTTCCACAGAACAAATAACTTCTTGCAATGCAACTCAATTCTCAATGTCATGGTTAATATGTTCACTAGGAACATTTAAGTAAAAAAATGTAATTTTTGGTTTTCATAACAGATCTGAATGGCAAAATCCTTTAAAAATTTTACAGAAATCTCTAGTAAAATGCTCATAACACTTTTTCTCAACAGGCTTCACAGGCCTATACGTTAATCATGAGTGTATATGTATATAGGTAGTCCTCGGTGGCTTTTATTTTCTCTTCACTGTGTTATCAACTGTAGGACAAATATCCCGTATTCAGAGATGTTAAAATGTAAAAAAACGTGTGCTTTGGGACCCACCAAATACAGTATATCTTCTAAAGAAAGAGACCTCACTCGCTGAATACTTACCTCTTCATAGTATATGCAGTCAGCCATCAGTATGTAGTCTGGCGGAGAAGTAAAGTCCTCTATTTCTTCCCCCCTTAAAAATGTCAATCAAATATTTTATCTGTTGCTTTAATGACTTAAAAATTTTACCAACAAGACTAATAAAGTCCCCTTCGTATTAAACATGCTTTCAGTGAAACGAAATTTAAAGCAAAATACAAATCATTATCTTAAAACAAGCTTAAAGGCCATACAAACCATTTCAGTACCTTGGCTTGAACAGAACCAGTGACAAGATGCTTGTTCATATTAATATTCATCTTCAGCAAGTCTTGTAATTCCTCAAGATCGGTGACTACAACATCTGCCCTATAAAATAACATCAACTGAAGTGTAGGCACACGGGTGGGTAGCCTGTGATCCAGGTTTCTCGAACAAAGCGGCGCCCCATCCCGCCAGCTCTTACCCGAGGGTAGCAGCCATGAGCCCCACTGCCCCGGTACCGGAGCCCAGCTCCAGCACCGACCGCCGGCAAAGAACGTGGGTCCCATCGCCGGAAAACCCGGGCGTTTCCAGGTATTTAGAAAGTACAATAGCAGCGTCCCAAACAACACAACCTACGCCTCCGGAGCCATACTGTTGCAGTCGTAATACTGTGCCATCTCGCTTCTCCAAAATTCGCACAAAGTTCTGCAGAGGGTCCTCCACGGAGGACTCCGGGGCTGTCGCCATCGCTGCCCGGCAACAGAATGCGGCGCACGCAATGACGTCACTACCAAGCGCACCGCCCTGCGGCCCCGCCTTGCGAGGGGCCCGGCACCTCCGGGGGGCGGAGTTGGCACCACGGCGCGTGCGCGAAGGCCGAAGGCCGGAAGGCAGTGTTACCTGGGCGTAGCCAGGAGTAGGGCCGCCGGCTTCCGCTAAACGGTGGATATACACGCTCCTCTAAATTTAAAGTCTGGTTTAACAAACAGTTTTAAGTCACTCTTACACAGAGAACTAATATCATGATCTGTTCTTTAAAAATAAAGCCATCCTTACCTGGTTGTGGAGATCGCTTGTCACAGTAATTAGCCTTAAATCCAGGCAGCTTCCAAGGTCCTACCCAAGGAAGGCTATAATCCTTTCCTGGCATGTTCCTAATTTTTCATCTGGATTTATAAAAGCAATTGCTGGAAGCTTGATAACTGCGTTTAACTGAAGACAAAGTTATCCCTCAAATTTACATTAAATTCTTTGGGATTGTGTAATTTGCACAAAATGCTGAAAATAATGTGTACATATATATATTTCTACATAACAATCTCCCCCCTTGTTCCTTACAATGAACACCCGTATTTTAAAAGTCTTTTAAAAATTAAGACTGGGGTGATTTATTAATCTTGTTAAGAACTCTGATACAAAGCACAGTAAAAGGCCACAGACCAGTCAATAGATAACGTGGCTTTTAGCTTCTTTACAATTGCTGCTACAGCACTATCAGCAAAACACTTTCCATCAATTTCAACGAATGAGTCCAAATGGCTAAAGTTTTACTTCTCTGATTAAAAAGTTTAATAAAGCTTTAAGTATTTGCTGGTTTAAATATTACCAATTTAAAAAAATATTTTAAAAAAATTTTAGTTAACACAAGATTTATAAAGTTACTAGGTTTTGAAGGCAAGGTAGTTGGTTCCTATGCCATAAGAAACTTTTCCTCTTAATTTTTTAATTAGTAAATAAAATAGCAGATTGTATTATAGGCCTCAAGTCACTTAAATCTCTATAGGGTATTAGCAGTTATCTTTAAATATACAATATAAACAAAACTGTACATACATGGCATATTAACTTTTTTTTCCAAAATAATAATCAACTCATTAGCTAAAGACACCTAGTCTGCAAAAACAAAAAGGCACATCTGAATGAGATACATGCCCTTTTTCCCTCTTATGATTAGGTTAGGTAGTCTTTGTTTACATTTTGACAAACAATGCATTCTATTATTTTCATTCTATTTTTCATTTTTGTCTTCAGCAGCAAATTCTGACATTTAAGACATGGCATTAAAGAGTTTAAGAACAATGGGTATTATTCATAATTTTAAATGTAAAAACTAAAAGTAAAAACTAGAAGATAGGTTTAAATAGGTTTAAAAATCCCTAACACCATACACCCCCAATTGTGTAAATTCATTGCCTTAAAAAGGCATCTATTACTCAAATTTGAAAAATTCCACAATGCACTATCCCTTTTCAGTGCAATCAATGTCGCTTTAAACCATTATTTTAGCAGATTCTACAGTGCAAATATAAATTCTTTATACTGGCCTTTTGGCAGCACTGAAGATCCAAGACAAAGCAATGCTACTGATCACCTGAGGAGAACAGTAAAAGACTTGTATTTTTATTTTCCAATTTTTAAAAGCTTATTTGATCAGTAGCATTTTTGTAAGAGCATTATTTGTAAAAAGTACTAAAATATTATGCCTTTTCTTGAATAAATTAAAAAAAAAACCTTTACAAATACCATTCCAGTGTCAATGACTACATATGGCTAAAGTCATTGAGGAGTTTCTGCATTTTCCAGCAAAGGCAGTCTATACGATGGGGGGTGCGAAAGCTCCCGTTTGTAAGTCTTTGGTGGCAGTTTTGGTAGGTGAGGGCTTGAATTCTGCCTTGGTGGAACAGGAGGAGCTTGAGGATGAGCAAGATTATTGTGACTAGAACTGAGCACATAGCATCGACGTGGTATCCTAGGAGAGGGTGTGCTAGGAGGAGTATTTGGCGAATTTGGACATGTACTGATATCTCTGAACCAATCTGGATCTCTGTGAAGATGTCCCAGTGGAGGCAGCTGAAGATTAAACGGACAGTTTATAAAGTGTTCTGGAGGCCGAAGGGGAACCGGTGGAGGGGTATCCGGAAGAGGATCTCTTGGTGGTGGTGGAGGTGGACTGTGCAGAGATGCATCAAATGAACCAGTAGGAGCAGGAACTCTGGGTTTTACCTTTGGAGGGGGAGGTTGTCTTGGTGGAATAGCTGGGGGATCATCATCAGATTTCAGATTTCCCTCAAAAAAAAAAAAAAACCACACAATTCAATTATACCTCTGTTCTCATGAAAGATCTGTAAGAAAAAGTTTTGAAAAAACTGAAAAATTCTTATATGTCAAGTTAAATCTAGAGACTCAATTGATTAAAATAGGTTAATTTGGTTTAATGATCAGGTTAATGAATAAATTGTTTCCAGTTTAATTCAAAGCCCAGTTATGATTTTTATATGTGAGATGTTTTCATGGAAATCTTAGAACATAATGTCTCAGATTTCAAAATTTCAAAAATTTATGCATTTTAATCCTAATAGGCAAGTGAGTGAAAAGGATATATATGTAGCTCTGTAGATACTAAAGGACATGATGTCAAGGGGACTTAATGCTTTCTGGTCTCCACTTTCTCCAGGGAGGCTTAGAATGGTGGTTCTCAAAGTGTGATCCAGGGACCCGTAGCATTGACACCAGTAGGGACCTTGACAGAAATGCAAATTCTTAGGCCCCACCCAGACCTACAGAATCAGAAACCCACAATCTGGTTTTAACAAGCCTTCTACAGGATTCTGATGCAGCCTAAAGCTTAAGAAGCACCGGCTGAAAGTCTGAAAAATGGTTTGAATACTAAAGTTCTTTCTACGTCTACCAGAAACAAAATGTGCTTCTGAGTATCTGTGAATCTGACCAGTATGTTTTTTAGAAAAAGTGTTATGAGTATTAAACAGTTATTTAAAGTATTTTTCAAATAAAACAACACAAATGTTTAAAAACAATAAAGGATAGCCAAAATATAAATGACAGACTCTTTGTAAGAACAAGCATCATTTCAAAGATTCACAACTTTGAATAAGTTAAGTTGAGGCAAACATAAGTCCTGTTGACTACCTTGGAATTTGAAGCATCATGATCAAACTTTTTTCGAGGTGGCAGTGGAGGAGGAATCAGTGGCTCTTCACTTAGTTTATGTAAACTACCACAGGAACTGAAGAAAGACTCTACAGGTAAGAAAGATCAAACACAATTCATGGTACTATTATAAGACATAACTATGTTTCAATCTGTGATGACCTCTGCTAAAGCATCTATCAGGTTGAACTGTAGCTTGGTACTAGTTTATCTATCCTCTCCACTAAATGTAAATTTCTACAGGGCAGTGTATATTTATTTTTGTATCCCTGGCACCTGGCACAGTGACAGTGCCTAGAATAGGGTACGAACTAGAGCTAAATGAGGACATACTATTTAATTAAGATTAAAATGAGATTCAGCTCCCTGAAAAAGCCTTTTTAAAATCTAAAACAGACAAAAATATATCTGTATAAACTGAAGTAACTTCCAGTGAAAGATCACCCATTTATCAGAGACCATGCATTTTTGAAGCAGCTAGTATCAGATACATTTCTACACATAAAACCTCCATATAAGAGGACTGTTAAGGTGGGGTTGTATCACATAACTCTCTCTCTTTGCAAGTCTCTCACTGATAATGCACATGTTATATAACCACATTAAAGGAAATGTAAAAAATAATAAAGTACTAGGGGAGAAATTACCCCTAAATATGCCAACCAGACATAGAATAAGAACTACTTTCATTTCATTCATCTTCTTCATATGATTAAAAAAGACCTGTAATTACGGACCAACTCCCTATTTGATCTCTCTCTCCACACACTACCTTTATAAAGGTAGTGACCATGTCTTGTTCATCATTGTACTGAGATTGGGTTCACAAGAGCTAGCTGGGAAAGAAACTGATGAGTTTAATTCTAAACACACTGTGAACTATTTATGGGATTTCCAAGTAAAGATATCAAACTCATTACTCCATGTCAAAAATCGCTATCCTGAACCTGTCACTCTGCAGTCACCTCAAGGAGTGTTTGCCTCAGAGCACCAATAGTATAAACAAAAAGTATGTCTATGGGTGTTGGCAGATGGTATAGGAACGTTAGGCACAGTACTATGTGCTGCGGATATGTTGCTTTTGCCTGCCTAAGCTTCTTTTGCCGTGTCTTTGGGAGAACTCCTCTTGGTGATGATGAATCCATCCTATGTGGCTTAATCAGCCAATTCTGCCCAGTGCCCCAATTCCAGTCAAGAAGTGGGCATGAAATGAGCACCTTCTCACCTTCTTAACATGGCCAGATTTTTATCTACATCTCTTTCATGCATGCAGCCATGTGCTTCAGAGAAAGCTAACTTCAGCCCTTATCTCCAGAGATGGGCCTGATCTGGTTAGACCAAGTCAACCAGAGTAATCCCATTCCTTCAGCCAGAGTGATCAGTTTAGCTGTAGGCATATGACCTAATTCACACAAGTGAAATCTGAAAGATCTGCAGAGGCTACTGAAAAGGAAGTTCCTTGTTCTCTTGGAAAAGCATTGGATCAATCTGTCTGTGTACCTCTCTTTCTTTCTTGCTTAACTGAACAAAAAAGCATATAACCTCTACTGTGTCTGCCACCATAATTATGACCTGGAGGGAAAACAGCCTTAGATAAACTTCTAAACAGCAAGTAGGAAAGCAAGATAAAATGGGAAAATGCCTTCAATATTCCAAGTGAAAATTATTTAAAATTCTATATCCAGCCAAAATTTTAACAATAAAATGTATAAATATTACAGAAATGGAAGAACTTAAAAACTTTAATATCCTACATATCCTTTCTCAGGTAGCTACTAGAGGATGTGCCCCTTCCAAAACAAGGAAGCATATCAAGAAAGAAGACAAGGAATCCAAAAAATAAGGATCCAGCATAGAAGAAAGGTGAAGGAATTTCTAGGATGACAACAAAAGAATGTTCTAGGATGGCAACCAGTCCAAACTGGAGGAGGACAAAAGGGCACGAGGAAGGAAGTTACCAAGTTAAAAAGCAACTAATATCTCAATAGCTTCCTTGAATGGTCTGACCTTATGGAAAACTGCTGTGAAAGAGCACAGGAAAGCAAAAGACCTAAGCATTAATGAGATTATTATTAACTTCAGAGACTAGAGCTAGCTGTACAAGAAAGGAAGCATAATCATAGTATATACTACCTGACTTAACAGTGAATAATATTCTCCCCAAATGTGGTAAGTATATTAGGCAGAGTAAAGGGTGAAAATCATTATTTACCATAATAGTAAATCACCAAACACTCTCTAAAATTAATTGTTCAAAAGAGAAAAATTAAAAAAACATCATTTATAAATGTGGAAGTGTCACTGGGGAAGAAAACAAGGGGTAGGGATACATGGAGTGAGGAACAGCTGCTTATTTCATTTTAAGTGTTTTAGCAATATTTGCCCTTTAGACTCTATGCATATGTCACTTTGATAAAAATTTAAAAATTAAAATTAAATATAGAATTAAATATTTAAAAGACTAAAGCTACTTTTCTCATAAGACAGGGACTCTCTTGCTACTATCTAAATCATATACATTTTACTATGATGCAAGCAGAAGTCCTCTAGTTGGGAGACTTATTCCCTAAACCACAGTGTTCTTTTTGGGTTATTTTGTTTTAAACAAAATGACCATAGAAAGAAAGGTGGCAGCATATGTCATAAATTATGGAAATAATCAAGAATGGCAGAATAGGGTGTTACTTAAAATACGGCTTTAATTAAATACGATCATGTGAAGAAATAAGTGATCAAGGGCTAGCCTGGGAGCCTGATTAACATTTAGTATATTATTCCTACGGGACAATGAAATAGTACCCAGTTGAAGCAAACAATTTATTTATACGAACTTCATTTACTTGTTTTTTAAAAAGTTGCTAAAACTCAAAATACTCATATAAAAATTTAATCAACTCAATTATTTTTACAGTCATGTCTTCAGAATTAATTCAAATACTTACTTGAATGTGGCAAGAGGACTGGAGCAAAGATGCTATTGCTGCCTATTGGAATGAGAAAAATTAATTTGAAAAGAAAGGTGGTATGTATGGTTTTATTTCTAAAGTATGTTTGCATAAAGTAACATATGTAATAATATATAGAGCACAGATTTTCTCATTGTTTGCCATGTTAGTTTTAAAAGAAATCAACCCAGTACTCTTTGTACCTGGAATGTTTTTCCTTTCTTAATATAAGTTAGTTTCCTCTCTATCACATTATCTTTTAAAAGTTCCTTCATAGAACTCATCTGCTTGTTTTCTTATTCATTGTCTATTGCTCTCTTTAGAGTAGACGTGGGGCCCAAAAGGTAGTAAATAAATCTTTGTTGAATGAATAAATTAGAAAATGATACGTATAAACCACAAATGATGCTTTACTCCCCTGTGTTAAACATTATTTTCACATTTAAATGCCACTTTCCATAGTAACATAGTTTGCATAGTTTGCACATGATTCTGCAGCCCCCTAATTAAAATGATGAGAATCATCTGAAACACAAAATATCTTTTTTATCAAATACATACCACAGGAACTGTTGAGATCCACATCTAAAAACACACTAAGGTCTGAAGAAGCAGATACAGGTGGAGTAGATGGTGTATTTGGAGAGGTTGGGGCTGACACTGTTGATTCAACCTCAGTTTCAGCAATCCTGCTAAAGCTTATTTTACATGGTTCTCTTTCTAATGGTGTTGGATGACCTCGCAAAGTGCCTGACGTAGAGCCATGTCGGCCTGTATTAGGCCTTATTCCAGGAGATTTTAAAGAAAAAGTTGATTTTCTAGGCTAGGAAAAGCAAACATAATTATCATTACTAACTTGTATACACTTTATTTTTATGACTTACGCTTATTAATTTACTTCTTAGCATATAATTAAGAGAGTACAACAAAATCCCATTATGCAAGGACAGCTGTACAGTCTGGTAGAGAATGCTTTGGGATTTGATTGCCTTAATTTTAATATGTACTTGAATATAAGTAAACCTCTTTTCATACTGCAGAAATAAAATTCTTAAAAATCTGTGTGAGAAAAACATTTTGCTCCCAAAACACTTGAACCTAAACTGCTCCTTCAAATCATCTATATCAATTTCACAAATATTTACTGTGGACATAATGTATACAATGTATTATGCCAGGTGCTTCAGACATTTTTTTTTCCTTCCTGATAGTAAATGACCAACCTCTACAATGGCCTTTAAAGTCTTGGGAGAAAATTGTTATCAGTGTCCTCCACCCTCAACCTCCAGTCCCTTTTTTAAACTCTCACAGTGGTCACCTAATGAAAAATCACAGAACCTACTCAGATAACCTGAATTACAATCTCAATTTTACCAATATGTAGCTATGCAGCCTTAAAAAAGTTATTAGCTCTTTTGAGTCTCAGTTTTTATGTCTGAAAAATGAGACTAAGACCCATATCATACAAATGTTGAAATGTCATAAAACTACCTAGCTTACTGCTTGGCCCAAAGTTGGTATACTATAAACATTTTTACTTTCTTCCACATCTTGCTTCCCTTTCAGATAGAATTGGTGTCCTACTTAGTTAGAACTGGTCTTGCATTGTTTCTGTTATCACTGCAAACAGGACAACTAGGAATTGAGCAGCAAATTCTAGCAAGAGAGGTGGGTTCCAGTGGCAACTATGGACCATGGTGCTCTAATGACAGGAGTTACGGTCAAGCCAGAAGAACCATGGTACTTTTTACAGGTCTTTTCATTTCCTGCCATTTCTGCATCTTTTCATTTCCTGTTCCATGCAGCTACCTGCCATTTTAGGTTCTCACTTTCTCATAGCTTTTCCCCTTAAACTAGGAAGGAATAAAAGTGGAAAGATAAGACTGACGAGAATTAGACTTGAGATGGATTAATGATTGTACATTGAGCATTGACCCCCCTATACTGAATTTTATTGTCGTTAACAACCATTTGATCAATAAATATGAGAGATGCCCTCTCAAAAAAAAAAAAAGTGGAAAGATAAGTACTAAAATAAAGGATAAGCCAGATTTTTAGCAAAAGGCTGAGCATTCCCTTCATAGTATACATAATTTTAGAAATAGTCCAGTAGTACAAAACACTTAAAAACAGCTATTGAAGTATATTATAATTTTAATGAAATAGGATGTTAAACACTGAAGATAATATTGTCTTAAAAAAGAGGTTTTCCAAAATTGTAATGAACTTACAAATCGAGGTGGCTGTTTGCAGTTTCGGGGTTCAATTTCTAGTGACTTGTTGAACAAATAATCTGTAAATTCCTTTTCAGAAGCACTTCCCATGGGGTTAAGGTTTTCAAAGAATCTCTAGAGTTAAATTTCCGTAAGTACATGTTTTATTTTAATATGTCTTATTATAACATTCATTTCATCAGTTTAATACAAAAAATTATCAACAAAGTAATAGATCATGTCTGAAAGTCCACAAGAATTGCTGATTCCAATCTCTCTACTTGAATAAAACTACAGTTTCTGTGGAAATCGTATATTCTAGTTTTAAACTTCTATTAAGGTGAACAGATTTTCACTTATTACGATCTTTATGGTTTGATATCTCTCAGTGACATTATTCCTACTCACTATACCACTAAAATGAGCATTATCAGTAAGCTATCAAAAGTATTTAGAACATAACTATAGTTATAATCCAAAATGAAACTATAATTAGAAAAAGATAAACTGGATTAAGGTCTATTCAAAAGTAATTCAATGACAGTTATAAATTTAATCTTAACTGTGCTAACGTTTTTGTCTTTATCAAAAAAAAATTTCCTAAGCTTAAATTTAAATTTTTAGGTAGAAATTCAGATGATTTAGCAAAGTGCAAAAAGGGAAATAAACAGAAATCTCACTAATCAAAGAGCGTTAACATTTTATTATTAGAATATCTTTGTTAACATTTAATTATTAGAATATCCTTCCAATGGTTTTATTGTATATGAATATATGCATGTATATATACTGTTTAGTCTTACTTTTTCTCCCACAAAATTAGGATCATACCATAGTTATTTTTAACTTATTAAAGTTTATATTCAGTTAATTTTTTCCCATGTGGCTTACTTACTTTATAAAATACAAATTTTAACTCTATAGTATCTCATCAGATGGATATTCCAGAATTTATTTCACCAATCTCTATATAGGTAGTTATCCATATAGGTGCTTTCTAATTATTTACTATCATAATAATTATTATTATTAACTGTGCATAAGTGGTTCTGTACATTTCTGATGATTTCCTTAGAAAAGTTTCTTGAAGCAAATTATTGGATACAGCTTTACTTAACTACAAAGTGGTTTAGAAGCATATGTAAAAATAAATTCAGCAGTAAGCAAAATGAGCTTTAGAATTTCAAGAACATCCTACTATTCCCTTAAAAATACTGAAACTATTTTGTACTTATATTCAGATTAGCTAAATGAAATTATATGAACCATCGATAATTTAAAGACTTTTATAAAGTTATAACAATGGTATACTTGATTTTCTGATCCTTTGTTCCATTTTTAAATACTATTTAGCTTGGTTACTGTGGTTTGAAAAGTGAATAGCTATTTTGTCTACACCTGAAATTTGTTTTCAATCAACTGTAAAGAAAGCATTCTCCATTCTTCTCCCTGGCTCCCAAAAGAATGCTTTAAATGATGTTAGGAAGTATAGACCAGATCACAAAAACTTAGTAGGAATTACTGAGATATGAATGTTAAATGTACTCTTTAAAGTAAAGTACGATTAGCACACATACATAGGGGGGAGCATGGGGAAGGCAGTATAGCACAGAGAACACAAGTAGTGACTCTATAGCATCTTACTACACTGATGGACAGTGACTATAACGGGGTAGGTGGTGGGGACTTGATAATGGGGGGAATCTAGTAACCACAATGTTGCTCATGAGATTATATATTAATGATACCGAAATAACAAATAAAAAAATAAAGTACTATAAAGTATATACAACATAGTATTATTTTTGTGGGAAAATATACTGTGAACTCTAATCTGGGCTTCAAGAACGTATTTCTTTAGTCCTATGAAGCTCCACATCACAGAGGTTTGGCCCAATGGTGAGAGAATAGAATGAAATAGGTAGTTTATCACCACTTTCTTTAGAGCAGGTATCTGTCTATATTTTCATAATGATGTACTTTAGGTCATTCTTTCTCAGGGCCTCAGGGTATTTTATTTTGAACTAAGAACAAAGAATAGTTACCACCTTACAACATAGGAGAGTGGGAGGGACTGTGGCCAATTTCACTCAATATGCCCAACCTGCATACCACATCTGAAAGTTTAGCATGATTTTTAATATGACAGATGAACTTACTCTGATCCATAGTTATTACATGTTCTAAATTTCAAGTAAGTATAATACAATAAAATTAATTTAACATAAACATATCATAATTCACTCTAATTTAGAAGCATCCACATCTTTTGTACCATATTATCAATATTATTAACTATTGCTCAAAACAGAACATCAATGACAGACTGTTAAAAAAATTAATTTTTGCTACACATCTACCTATCTATCTATCTACCTCTACCAACCCTTTCCCCTATGTAGACCCAGTGCTCTTCTGAAGGGATTACTTACTGCTATCTTGGCACATGTAAACATCTAAGACGTCCATCAATCAATGATAGTGCTAGTTAGAGAAGTGTCTTTTTACTGCATGGCCATGAGAAAGCTGCTTTCATTCCATTTTGTCATTCATTTTTTAAAAATATTATTTGAATCAGTTGTACAAAGAAGCAATACTTTTGAGAGTAAGTATCTAACAATATTAATAACTTCAGATTGTTAGTGCATAATATCTAATATTTACCACTTCCATCTGTTCATTAATAATTAACTTACTATGTTATTTTCACAGCAATAGAAGTAGCATAATTTGTGGTTATGATATTTGTTAGAGTTTAACATGTTCTCTTTTAAAGATAAGGAAAGAAAATATTTACCCTCATTTCTGGTTCTATCCGTAAACAGTAAGGTTGATTCTGATACTGTTGAATTTCTCCAGTAATTTCAGCTACTTTCCTCCTCTTACTGAAATTGATTAAATCTTTCCCTTTCTTTTTTAAAAAATCGTTATTCCCTTCTTCAGTCTTCAGAATATTTGTTAAGTATATTCCTAGTAAAAAAAGTATTTGAAGAAAAGATAAAATTGCTGACTTAACCACCCATTTGGGAAAACAAGTGATCTAGTAAAGTTGATAGACATCTATAATATAGCAATTCAACTCCTAAAATGTTGTCTCTGATAGACTTAATAATTAATTCTATATTAATACTTTTTTTGAAATAGGCAGAATTTAAAAAGAAAATTAGGGTTTAGGAAAGCTTAATCTGTCATTTTTTAGTCTAAAATCAAAGGGAACATTCATTCACAAAGTCTAAATTGCAAATATTAAATCTATTCTAGCCATTTTAATATTTGATTATAAATACTTAATGCCAGTGATCTCAAGCCAATTCTGGTTAGTAAAGACTACAGATTTAGAAACGAACTTTGTTTTCTCAAAGCCTGTAATTCAGGAAGAAAAATGATTGTTCCTTACTCTTGGACTGAAAGTTTTTATTTCCTTTTCACACATGGTCACTGATTTGTTTAAATTAGTGGTTCTCAACTGGGGGAATCTTGTGCCTCAGAGGTATTTGAGAATGTCTGGAGACATTTTTTGCTAGCATGACCAGGTGTGTGTGCATTATACATACATGCACATGTGTGGGATCTATGGTTTGAATGCTCAAAATTCATATGTTGAAATCCTAATGCCCAATGTGATGGTATTTTAAGGTGGTACCTTTGGGAGGTGCTTCAGAAGGATGGAGACCTCATGAATGGGATTAGTGCTTTTAGAAGAGACCCCATGGAGCTCCTTATAACAACTCTATAATTGTCATAATTTTCATTTTTTTAGATAAGCAAATAGTGAGTTTAAGCTTCATTTATCAATATAAACAGCTAATAAAAGTTGTTGCATTCAGATATAATTAGGACAAGCTGCCTCTAAAGGCTGATCCATTTTGGCTACAACACACTCTCCCTCAAAATATGAATCCACATTCAGTAACTTACCAAAAAAAGGCACACAAGGTGGATTGATAGACTTAAGTTTTACTAAGTATTTTTTAAAGTGATCTTGACTTAATTCCACAGCTTCATCCAAAATTCTCCTTTTTCTTTCCTGCAATGCCTTTAAAATATATAAATTGAGTATAATTTTTTACAACTTAGTATTTTATGGATGCAGAGATTTCAATTTTATAACATTTTGCAAATATGTGAAGAAGGAATTTTTAAATCAAGAGATGAATAGTATTCCTTTCTGCACTTGCCTGAAATTTCTCCTCTCTATAAATATGAAACTTAAAAACTTATTTCTTCTAATATAAATTAGAGCATTAAGTGATAAATTCTCTCTTAGGATCTCATTAATTATAATTCTATTCAGTCAGAGTTCCAAGTTACAGCTATAGGAGAGAAATATAATCCCTCAGTATTCAAATATTTTTCCATCAAAAGGCCTTTTGGAGCTCAAGAGTAAGGTTTTGGTAGGGAGGAGAAAGGTTTTGGTGGGAGGGAGAGAAGAATTGAACAAAAATTTAGTAAACCAAGTAAGCAGAGTTACTTCTATTGCATCATTACATTTTCTTATTTAAAATTATTTAATTACTTTATTTTTAATCTGATATGTACATATATATACAAGACCACAGCAAACATTATACTTGATGGAGAACCATTCAACACATTTCCTTTAACACAAGGAGTAAGCAAAGGTGATTACATTGTAACTTTTATTCGATACTTTACAGAAGTCCTAACTAGCATGCGCAAGAAAAATTAAGATCTAGGGAATGAAAAGAAAAACTGTCAGTATTCACAGAGGATATGACTGTGAAGAAGCCCAATAAATCTACATGGAGTATTAATGAGAGAATTTAGCAACGTCGCTGGGTAAAAAACCAGTAGACAAAAATCAACTGCATTTCCAGATATCATCAATAAAGAAACAAAATTCTAAAAATATTCTAACATAAATCTAACAAAAGAGGTGTGAGATCTTTATCAAGAAAACCATATAACTTTATTAAATGAATAAATGAAGAGCTATACCTTGCTCATGGTTGGGAAGACTCATTATTAGAAAAATGGCAGTTCTTTACTAATTGATTTATAGAGCCAATGCAATTCCTCTCAAAATACCAACTTTAAAAAAATTGAAACTTAAACCAATTCTAAAATTTATATAGAAGAGAAAAGGGTCAAGAGTAAGTCACTCTTGAAAAAGAAAAACATTGGTGGGGACTTGCCCTACTATATCAAGAACTAATATAAAGATATGGTAATTTAGACATGTGGCACTGGCACAAGAATAATCAAACATCAAAGGAACAGAACAGAAAGACTGGAAATAGTCCCACACATTTATGGACACCCAATTTATGACATAGCTAGCAATACAGATCAATGGGTTAAAGATGGACTTTCAATAAAGGTGCAGGAGCGGGCAATTGGCTACCTCTATGCAACAAAAAAATGAAGTCACACTCCAAACCTCACTCCACACTCAAAACTCATTTCCACCTGGATTAAGGAATTAATGTGAAAGATGAAACATTAAGATAATAAAGGGACGTTAAACAAGACATGGAAAGCACACATTACAAAGGAAAAAATAAGTAAACTTGACTACATTAAGAACTTTTGTTTATCAAGACATCACAAAAAAAGGCAAAAATGAAAGCTTCAACTGGGGAATGATATTTACAACATAACTGACAAAGAATTAAAATAATCCACTATTTAAGAAAACTCATACAAATTCATAACAAAAACTCAACGAACAAAAACTAAAAAAAATTTGCACAAGAAAAAATACAAACAGCTAATGAACATTTGAAAAGAAGTTTAAGCTCATTAGAAATCAAGGTTATAAACCAAAAACTACAAGAATGGAAAAATTAAAAGAATGACAATTCTAGTTGTTTCACATTCTCACCAACACTTGATATTTTACTTAATATTTCAAGTGTTGGTGAGAATGTTAAACTAGAATTTCATAAATTTCTGGTGAGAGTATAAACTGGTACAATTACATGTGAAAATAATTTGGTATTATCTAGTAAAGCTGAAGATATTCTATCATTCAGTACTTCTATTTCTAGGTATATAACTTAGAGCATAAATTTGTATGTGTATATACCAGGATATATGTAGAAAATGTTCAGAGTGAAATTACTGATACTAACCCTACACTGGAAATAGTCCAAATGACCATTAACTAATGAATCAATAAGTAAGTTTTGATAAGTTTCTTTAATATGATACAGTTATGGAAAAGAATGAACTATAGCTAAAAGAAACAACATGGATGAAGTTTAGAAATATAATGTTGAGTGAAATAAGTATTTGCATAACTATATATGATTAAGAAACATGTATCTTAACACCAAAAAAACAACCTGATTAAAAAATGGACAGAGGACCTGAACAGTCATTTATCCAAAGAAGAAATACAGTGGTCATCAGGAACATGAAAAAATGCTCCACATCCCTAACCAGGGAAATGCAAACCAAAACCATAATGAGATATCACCTCACACCAGTTAGAATGGCCACCACCCAAAAGACAATAAATAACAGACAATAAATAACAAGTGTTGGTAAGGATATGGAGAAAAGGGAACCCTCTTACACTGCTGGTGAGTATGTAGATTGGTACAGCCCCATGGAAAGCTGTATGGAAGTTCCTCAAAAAAATAAAAATTGAAACACATACAACCCACAAAATTCCACTTCTGTTAATTTACCCAAAGAAAACAAAATCACCAATTTCAAATTACATATGCATTCCTATGGTTATCGCAGCATTATTTACAATAGCCAAGGTATAGATGTAACCTAAGTGTCCACTGAAAGATGAATGGATAATGATGATGTGGTGTGTGTATATACATATACATATACAGTGCAATATTATGCAGCCATAAAAAAGAATGAAATCTTGCCATTGGTAAGAACATAAATGAACCAGAGGGTATTTTGCTAAGTGAAATAAGTCAGATGGAGAAAGACAAATACCATATGATTTCACTTATATGTGGAATTTAAAAATCAAAACATATGAACAAACAAACTGAACAGAAACAGACTCAGACTCAGAGAACAGAATGGTGGTTGCCATAGGGAAGGGGGATGGGGGAATGGATAAAATAGGTGAAGGGGAAAAAAATTAGTGAGAATGATATCTTGATCTGGGTGATGGTTACATATCAAAATTCATCAAGCTGTATACTAAGATTTGTGCATTATATGCACTTCAAATAAAGTAAAATAAAATAAAATAAATGTATGTGAAACATCCTTCTATACTTTGTTCTCTGTAACAAACACTAAATATATACTACTTTATAATTTAAAAAAACAAATTTAAGTTTTAGAAAGGTTTCTTCTCCCCATCTCTTTGACTAGACACTAAAGATGATTAAAGTAATTTATATATTTATATTTAAAATCTTTCATCATCTATTTGAAATAATCAATGTACATTGAAAAAATCCACTTGGAACTTCATGACATTTAAGTAAGCATATTAAACAGAGTAACAAGTTCCATATTCTTTGATGTATCCTAGGCTTACTAGTGTGTATCAATGTATTTTCTAATGTCTTACTATCACTGTATTTAAGGGACTAAAATGGATTTACAAAGGATTTACTCAAAAAGATCAGTGATAGAAGCAATCTCTTTTACATTAATTTTATGTTTCCCCCAAAAGGATGAAATATTTAAGCCTAAAACTTACCTCAAACGTATGATCTAATCTGTATACTGACACTGAATTTACTGCACTGACTATCTCCAGTACACCATTGAAATTATTCAAATCTTGAAAAACTTGCAGAATCTCTATAATTCTACTTAGTACTGCCACACGTTCCTCAAAATTTTCTGCTTCCACAATGCATCTAACAAAAAAGAAAAAATGGCACAGCTTAGAAAGTCATCTCCTCACTTCAAATAGAAAAGAGGAAATACATTTTCAGCCAAAATTTTAGCTTGTAGGTGACTTAATATTATGATTATTAAGAAGTAGTAAGACAGTAAGTAAAGACTTACTTTTCAAACCAAAGGGTGAGATTTGTAGTATGGCGAATCATTTTTAATAAATTTGGAGAATTTATTTCTTTATCTTCTTTGGTCCACACACTCCCTACGAGTTCAGAAGGTTGAACTTTCCTGTGGAATCAAAAAATCAATGCAATTTAACCTATAAATGGTTAGTATCAAAATTATTTAAAGGTCTCCTAAAACTTAATAAGAAAAAGACAATAACCCAAAAGATAAATGAACAAAGATACAAGTAACTCACAGAATAGAATTGAAAAGCCACAAATATGAAAGAAAAAAACTTTTATCTTTTTATTTTAGTCAGTAAGAACATTAAACCACAATGAAATCCCATTTTATTCCCGTCAGACTAACAAGTCTGGTAATATCAAATAGGTACAAATGTGAAAAGATAAGAACTCCCCAACGCTGATGTGCAAGCAAAAACTGATACAACCACCTTATAAGGTAATTTGGCAATATCTTAAAATACTCAAAATATACATTCTAGGTCACCTATCAATTCTACATCTACAGATATACTCTAGATACATCAGGTTATAAGAAAACATTTATAAGAATGTTCAGTGAAGCACTGGTTGAAGAGTGAGAAATCCCAAACAACCTAGAGGTCATCATCATAAATTTATGGAGTATTTATACAATGGAGCACTATAACACAACAATTAGAATAGCGAACTAAAACTATATTCATCAACTCAAACAAATACCATAAATAGTTTAAGTAAAAAACAAGTTGAAGAATAATACATAAGTATCAACTGTTTTACAATGTGAAAAACAATGCTAAATATTGTTTATGAATGTGTATATGCATATAATTATAAAGACATACATAGGAATAGTAAACACCAAATACAGGAGAGTGGTTATTTCTTGGGAGAAAGAAAAGGAATAAGGTTGGGAATAATTACACAAAAAAGTTCAATTTTATTGGCAATGCTTTTATTGTTTATGGGCCCTTATTATATTATTTTCCACATTTTTGGAATACCTGAAATACTTAAAAAAATTAGACAGAAGAGTAGATTAAATACTCATTGTATCCAGTGAGTCAGGATTACATAATTTAAAAAATTGACCAGTAACACTGCCATCAATGTTCCTACAGACTTGGCAACTTAATAAAAAAAAGTTTTTAACCAGTAGATTTGAATACAGATAGGTACTTGCTAACAGTTTTTGGAATGTTTCCTTAGGTGGCTCTATTATTTCACCATAAATTTAGTTTAGTGTCACTGCTTTATGTATATTACCCTTCTTCCATAATACAAATATCACTTATCAAAGGTTATTTCCATATGCTGAAAGCAGGTCCACATAGAACTAAATGTGCTTTTCTCCCCCTGATGACAATTCATGTAACAGACAGTCTATGAGGAAAAACTTGATTCAGTACTCTTTGCTTAGTTATCTCAAGTAACAAGTTCCTTCATTCCTACCTATCAAAATTCCACAATATAAAACAAAATCACCTGAACTCCAAATTGCTTAAAAATATAACATGACACTATGAGTCAGATATTGGTATCTCTGACATTTGTGCTAAATTCTAAAAGGTACAGCCAAGGTAAACCAGAGGCCCAATGGCAAAGTTTTATCTTGGGTGCCTTCCCACATTCTCCATTAGCACTAAACTTTATTCTTGCTTTTCCCTGTATAATCCCTACTTTTAAAAAACTGGCTTCTAATCAGATAACTTCTTAAAGAGTATTTGTATTTTAAAAGGGGCTCCTGAATGCAGAAAAGTTTTTGATGGAGGAAAAATGGAGGGGGGTTATTTTTCAACAGCAGGGGGAGAGGGCTGTTACCTGCAAGGCCTGTACTCTTCACAGGAGCCCATGTTGTAAATGTAAGAAGAAAGCTTAAATTAGGAGGTGGTGGGAGTGGCTAATGCACTGGGAAAGGAGAGTGGTTTAAAAAAAGATGACAGAGGAAGAAGCTGATAAAGCAAGCTGAAAGACTGTGTGATTAGAAAGGAATGAGATGCTTGAATTAGTAATTTTGGAAAAAGAATAATACAAAGTGATAAGATTCAAAATATGACCATGGGAAGAGTCTGATTTGGAGTAGAGAATGACATTGGAAGTGATGAAGCCATGAAACTAAAAGGTTAGGTTATAAATGAGTATAAAAGAGTACTGTAGATATAGGGAAATGGCAGTTATTGCCTTATATATAAAGACAGATGAAGGGATACAGATAAAAATAGACAGCCACGCACATTACTAGTGATCCTTATAAATGAAAAAAATGGTTCAGAAGTTTTAAGAATGGTTCTTCAATCACACTACTTCAGAAATAACTTTTCTTTAAAGTTAATATTAGCTTAAAATAGCTAAAGTACTTGAGACTCCTTTTAAGGAGTTAAGAACTTTTTATTCCTCTAAGAATTTTGTTATTCATTTGCCAGCAAACCTAATAGTCAAGCCCTAAATTAAAGTTTTGATTATTAAATTAATTTTAATTTAAAAAAAGAAGAAAGCTTGTCTTACTCACTATTCTATTTATTTAGCTGCCAAGAGCCTAGTATGCACACTGATGGACTTAGCTGAGCCAACTCAAACTAAAACACTCTGAGCAAGTATTGGGAGTAGGAGCTGGGTGACTGTCTTGAAAGTGTTTGCTGTTGTATTGCATTAGGCTTCTCTCTGACACTCCTCTTGCAAAGGATTGCTACTAGCTATTCTGGGCCTAAAGAGCAATGTTGTAAGACTTTTACCTAAAGAACAGACTGTAATTAAAACCTGTACTTGAGCTTTCCTCTAAGCCCACAAGTACAGCAGTTATTTTTAAGTGCTTGTGAATAGCTGGTAAAATGTTCTGAAAGTAGAGCTATGGTTCAAGGTTTTTGAATACAGAGCAGCAAATATTGTCTACCTGTAGAGGTCAGATTCCAAAAGTGTCAGCTGACGTGCAATTTCTATGGGATGAAGTGTCATGATATCAAATGTTTCAAACTGTCCTGGTCTGCTGATATGCCATTCAATTGGTGGAGGAGGACTTTCAAAGGTAATATTATGGCTTATTCCATTTGCCTGAGCTTGTTTTTTCCTCTTGATAATCTTAGCAATTGACTCTACCCATTTCTTCATTGTTTTCCCTAGGAAAAGAACACAAAAATGCCTTTTACTTGATGGACATTAACTGCAAATCTTTGTATAATCTTTAACCCTCACGGAGCTTCAACAATTAACAACTCATGGGCAATTTCTGTTGCGTCTAACCCCACTCATCCTCTCCCTCTACTCCCTATGTTATTTTGAAGTAAATCTAAGGCCATGTAATTTCATTCATATTTATGTATCTATCTAAAGACTTTAAAAAATAACCACAATACCATTATCACATATAAAAAAATGACAACTTCATAACATCAAATATCTAGTCAGTGTTCAGATTTCCCTGATTGTCTCATAAATGTTTTCTAACAGTTAGTTTGTTTGAAATTAGGATCTGAACAAGATCCACACATTGCACTGAGTCAATGTCTTAAGTGTCCTTAACTCTACAGACCCCCCCCTTTTATCTCTTTTTCGCTTGCAATTTATTGTTGAAACTGAATTGCTTGTCTGTGTGTTTCCCAAGTCTGAATTCTGCCAATTCTGCCTCTGTGGTTATCATATGCCATGTTTCTCTGCCCCTGAATTTTCTGTAAATCAGATATAGAGGCTTGATTTGACTCAGGATCAATGCTTTGACATGGATACTTGCAAAAATATTTCCACAAGGGGGCATATAATGTCCGGTTACCTCTCTTTTCGTGATGTTACCAGGAGCTGAGAAATGGTAATATTCTATCATTCCTTCACTTATTAGTTGAAATACTTTCATAAAAAGAAAATTTCCCTCATCAATTATGTGATTACACTGAGATGTAACTTGTACAGCAAAGGCCTCTAGACATTAACTGTAACAAAATCATTTACTTGCTTTATTCTGATGTTGTGTGTATTTTAGAAGCTTCTTAGATCACATATAATCTAGTATCTTTGTTAAGAATGTAATGTGAAAATTAGTACCATAAACAATTTTAAGGCACACATGATAAAAATGTATCTTAGACATCTCAAAATTGAAACAAAGGAATTATATTCTTTATTTTAATTAAATTCCCCTTAAAGAACAAGTAGGAAATGAAATAAACTAGACTTCATTATGGTATTTTTTTTTCCTTTTCCTTTTTTTATTATGGTATTCTTAATTAATATCTTATACTGTCAGATAAATGTTCTTGATTGGACCTAGAGTTCCATATCACGGGGCTGCTCTCTGAAACTTCACCTCTCTTTCAGGTGCTAAAAATACAGCAAGACCTTTTCTAGAAGTATTATTTTAAAAAGCTGTTAACCATTCAAAACTAAAGAGTAAGATTAAGTAGAATAAGAAAACAGATAAAATTACACATATTTAATTAGTTGAAGGAATGGCAACCTTGAGATAAAATTAAATGGCTCAGGCTTATTAAAGAGATCTTGTGACTTCTTTTAAAGAATTTCCTAAAAAACTTGAAACCATAAGATTTAAGATATTAGGTAGTTCTAAACACATGTGAGCTCCTTAGAGTCTATAAAAATCATTCCAAATGTTATTTCAACTTTTTAAAAATGAAAAATAGTTTAGCTTCTTTAATTAGAAGTCACACAAGTTTAAAAATAAATTCACGTGCGACGTAAGATTCAATTAAACCTTTAAATAATATACCTCTTACACTTGAAATGAAGGATTCTAGTCTTTCAAGCAACTCCAAATCTCTTTCAAAGTCATAAAAATGGTGTTCAACCCAGTGCCGAAAAACATTTAAGACCCTGATAGAATGAAAGAATGAAAGAAACACAGTTTAGTGACTTAACATTCAATTACATTTTTATAACATTCAGAGTCTCTAATTTGTATTTAATTAACACCATGTTTCAATGATATGAAGACAGGTCTCCAGACTATAACTTAAAAATTATACTTTAAAAATATTTATAAGCATAAAAATTGTGATTCCTGGATTTAATTAGCCCTTTATATAGGAAAAGTACCTTTCTTTTATTCATATGTAGGAAATTCATACTCTGTATAATACAAAAACTACTTTTAAATTTCTAAATTTAAAAAAGATTCCTAAAAGCTTTAAATCAATATATTTTTCACATAAAATGGAAAACCAACAAAGATTTAGTATATGGTTTTAAGTTATGTCCACATTTTCTTCAAAAGACAAAAATCCTTCTGACAGAGAGCTATTCTGTTTTGCAGCACCACAAAAATGATTACTTATAACTTTGCAAATACAGATTTAATCAATCCACACAAAAACAACATTCCACTCCCTAGACTTAATGTCTTATACTGTCAGATAAATGTTCTTGATTGGACCTAGAGTTTCATATCAAAGGGCTGCACTCTGAAACTTCACCTATCTTTCAGGTGCTAAAAATACAGCAAGAACTTTTCTAGAAGTATTATTTTAAATACTTAAAATAACTTTTAGTTATTTTTAGAAAGTGTAAACTAGTTAATTAGCATTTTAAAAATTATTTCAATGCATGACTATTTCTAGGTTAGCTTTTTTCCCCTAGTAACTAGTTAAGTGACACTAGTTTTTCTCCCAAGCTAAGAAAACATTTTAAATTCCCAATCTCCGTCATCCTATCTCCATCAATGTTGTATGTAATACAACAACCTTGCCATTGTGTGCCCAGCTTTCTCAGTGACTTATAGAGAATATTTCAAGAGATCACAAAATTACTAGCTTGTAGTTTACACTGAGGTTAATTCAAGTAACTCTGCTTCCATTTTCTCTCCCTCCTAGTTTCTACAGCATCTAATATAAACCATCACTATCATGTAAAAGAAAAAAAAATCTCATCTCATAATTAGACATCATCAAAATTAAAAGCTTCTGCTCATCAAAAGACACTATCAAAAAAAGTAATAGGCAAGCCACAAACTTGGGGAAATTTTTTTCTACAACTTTTTGTCTGACAAAAGACTGGCATCCAATCCTATACACTTTACTCCTACAACTCCATAATAAAAAGGCAACTCCATAGAAAATAGGCATAAGATTTTAACAGATTCTTCCCCAATAAGTATGAACAGCCAATAAGGGACAATAAAAACTTCTCTACATCATTAGTCATCAGAAAAATACAAATTAAAATCACAGAGAGATACCACTATACTCTAAAGTTTAGTTATAAAGACTGACATCACTAAATGTTAGGATATGGAGCAACTGATAAGTTCATACACTGGTGATGAGAGTGTAATACAGTACAATCACTTTGGAAAAAGGTTTGGCAGTTTCTTTTAAAACTAAATATATATATATACCCTACAACAGCCATTCCACTCTGAGTTATTTACCCAAGATACATGAAAAAATATATTCACAAAAGACTTGTAAAATAAAATTCATAGCATCTTTATTCATAATATTAAAAAACTGAAAAGAATCTGGGTGTCCTTCAATGGGGAAAACAAACTGTTGTAGGTTCATGTAACAGAATACTTCAGCAATAAAATAGAAGAAACTACTGATATAAGCAGCAAGACTCTCAAAAGTATGTTGATTGAAAGAAGACATAAAAAGATATAAGAATCCACTTATATGAGATTCCAAAACAGAGAAAACTAATCTTGGAGGAACAGGAATACTACTTTGGACAATGAGAACAAAAATTGATTAGAATGGACATGAGGGACTTTCTGGGGTGATGGTAGCATTTTACATCTTGAAAAGAGTTTGGATTGTAGAGATGTATGCGTTTGTTAAAATTCAACCAAATTACAGTCAAGATATGTGTATCATTTATATACATTATAGAAAAAACATAAAACAAATACTTAACTGTTAATGATAAACAAGGTGAAATATTTAAAAACTTTACTTTGAAATACATTCCCAAACTTAGATGATTAATGGACCAAAAACCATAAATGAATAGATATGTGATGAACTCAAGAATAGTAAACTATTAGCAGTACATCTAAGGTAGTGGGTTTATGGTGTTCACTGCAAAATTCTCTCAATTTTGCTTTATGTAAAAAATTTTATAATGCAATATTGTTAAATGTTACTATCATAAAAATCACTATCATTGCTAAAGTGCTTCAATGTTTACAGGACAGACTGAACAACTTGGCTTGGCTTTCAAGGCAATCTTCAGCTACACCCCTTTCCATATAGCTAATCTCATCTACTACTACTTGCAATACAATGTCTTCATTTCTCTCAAGTCAATTTCCTTACCTATTTCCTCTGTACACCATTCTGACTACTGCCTTCTTGACTTTATTTATACTATTTCCCAAGACCTTCAATGCCTATAGTCATATTTGTGCCTACCTAAGTCCTACACCTTCTTAGGGACAATCACAGATTTTACCTCTTTTAAGATGACTTCTGACATCAAAAAATATATTAAGAACTCATATGCCTCAAGATAAAAAAAAATAATAATAACCTTATGAAAAAATGGGCAAAGGACCTCAACAGACATTTCTCCAAAGAAGAAATACAGATGGCCAACAGGCATATGAAAAGATGCCCCACATTGCTAATCATCAGGGAAATGCAAACTAAAACCCCACAATAAAATATCACCTCACAACCAGTTAGTATGGCCACTATCCAAAAGACAAGAAATAACAAGTGTTGGTGAAGATGTGGAGAAAAGGGAACCCTTCAACACTGTTGGTGAGAATGTCAGTTGGTACAGCCACTATAGAAAGCACTATGGAGGTTCCTCAAAAAACTAAAAAAAGAAATACCATACATCCCAGTAATTCTACTTCTAGGAATTTACCTGAAGAAAACAAAATCCCTGATTTGGAAATATGTATCACCCATATGTTTACTGCCACATTATTTACAACAGCCAAAATATGGAAGCAACCTTAGTGTTCATAAACAGATGAATGGATAAAGAAGAGGAGGTACATATATATACAATGGAATATTATTCAGCCATAATAAAAGAATAAAATCCTCCCATTTGTGATAACATGAATGGACTAGAGGATATTATGCTAAGTGAAATAAGCCAGGTGGAGAAAGACAAATACCATATGATTTCACTTATTTGTGGAATATAAAAACAAAACAAAATGAACAAAACAGCCATAGATTCATAGACACTGAGAAGTGACTGGTGGTTACTATGGGGAGGGGTTGGGTGGGTGGATGGGTGGGGAGAGTGAGGGAGATAAAGGGGCACAAAAATTCTCAATCATAATATAAGCTGGTCACAGGGATAATAGTACAGCATGGAGAATACAATCAATGATTCTGTAACATCTTCCTATGTTAACAGATAGTAACCACACTAGTGGGGTGAGGAGTTAATAATAATTCCACAAATTATTATTATAACAATTATTTATATTATATAATATTATTATAATAATTTCATAAATAAGTAAAATCATATGGTATTTGTCTTTCTCCACCTGACTTATTTCACTTAGCATAATACCCTCTAGGTCCATCCATGTTGTCACAAATGGGAGGATTTTATTCTTTTTTATGGCTGAATAATATTCCACTATTGAACCACTGTGTTGTATTCTTAAAACCAATGTAAGATTGTACATCAATGATACTTCAATAAAGAAAAAAGTTCTGGGAAAAAAAACCAAAGAACAAATGGTAAGGCATTAGGAAACTAATTTTTAAAAAAAAGAAAAGATGCCTTTCCTAATTTTTCCAGACTAATTTTTGCTACTCCTGAAATTTTATAGGGAAATTTCTAAGCTACTTAAAACATTTTTTTTTCAGATTTTTTTTTATTAAGGTATCATTGATATACACTCTTAGGAAGGTTTCACAGGAAAAACAATGTGGTTACTACATTCACCCCCATTATCGAGTCCACCCACACCCCACTGCAGCCACTGTCCATCAGTATAGCAAGATGCCACAGAGTCCCCACTTGTCTTCTCTGTGCTACACTGTCTTCCCCATGACCCCATAGACACCATGTACACTAATCATGATTCCCCATAATCTTCCCTCTCCCTCCCTCCCCAACTGCCTTTCCTCACCCTTCCCCTTTGGTAACTGCTAGTCTCCTCTTGGAGTTTGTTGAGTCTCATGCTATTTTGTTCCTTCAGCTAAGCTACTTAAACATTTAAGGTAGAATATTATGTAACTGTTTCATGTATCCTTTTCCCCTGGTAAAATCATAATATCACAGTGGCAAAGATGATATTCTATGTTATTACTCACCCAGTTAAAAGTACAGGACTGACAACACAAAAAATCCTTAGTAATAAATACTTAAGGAATGTACATGACTAAGAGTCTAAGACTATAGTCTGCCCCTATACAGTAACCTCATAAATATGTGCCTCATGTCAAGGGGCTTGAGTGTGGGTTAATACAAATGCACTGTAGCTAGTAAAAAAAGAAAAAGTAATTACTTCTTTATTGCTGATGGGTAAATCATATTACAGTCTTGTACAAAGAATGATATGTTAAATGTTTTGGCTGAGAGACAGATAGCTGGGAGCTCTATCACTTTTCTAAAAACTGCATTTATTTGTGGCAATTGTCCTGGAATATAATTAACTCACGAAAATAACACTCAGGTCCAAAGGTGCAATTTATTCATCAGTGGTAATCAAGGAATCTTAGTATTTACAGCAAAATATATATAGATTATGTACACTTAGTAAGATAACTCAGTTTTCCCATGGAAAGGGGTAGATAATAGTTTGGGATTATAAAGAAGGCTAATCAAAGGACTTTCCAATTTTGAATGCTCAGTGGTTAAAGAAAAAAAACACTGGCTTAGGAAGTCAGACAGGTATAAGTTTGACTCCTGTCCTGTCACTCTCTTTATATGACCTATCTCAAACTTACTTTACCCTCACAAGTCTCAATATTGGTATATATAAGATGGAAATAGTAATTGTGTTGTAAAGGTAAGACAAAAAATGATAAAGCACTCAGGCACACAGTAAGTACCTAACAACTGGCAGTTGCTACTATCAAATTTATTTTTAGAAATGAAATTATTTCTTAGATTCAGTAATAAATATCTATATATTTTGCACAGTAGGAGTAGGGAAAGAGCTAGAACTTTCATGATTATAAACCGTAAAAAGGCTCAGGATTACTAGATGATCATATGGGACATGAAGAGAAAAAAAGCAGTGGGGGAATTGACAGTAGCCAAACTCATAAGAAATTTCTTAATTTTTACTTAATAGATACCCTGGTCTTTAAGCACAATACATCACATGCCAGAGGTATCTGATGCAAGTAACACAGTATACTTTAATAATTACATTTCTTTGTCTAGCTTCACATAGAACTTTGGAAGTTTAACTTAACTTCTATGAAGTGAACGACAACACCTCTATCTGAATTAAGATGTAAGAACTATGTGCTAAACTATATATTGAAAATTGAATGATACATAAAAAGTATAATATTCAGGCCAAACCTAAGTTGTACGGGTTGGACGTATTCCTTGCGAAATCTTTTAAGGTCTGCACTGATTGGCTGTTCACCTTTCTCTACTGCCAATTTATCTGCTTCAGTAGGTTCTGGCTCTGGAATTTCAAATCTAAGAAGAAAAGCAAAGTGAGAGAAACTTTGTTGTTCATGTATACATGAAACGGATTTCAAATACAGCAGGTAAAATATTTTAACTATGCAACTTTCTTTCTTACCATTTATGTGAAAAGCGTAATTACTGATAAACTTCCCTTGAAGTATTACATACTACAAAAAATTGCCCTTCAGCAGTACTAAGTACTAAGGTCTTATATTCCTACTTTCATCAAAAATTTCAATAACTAGCACTGATCGACATAGAAAAAGTCAGTGGAAAAGATTCAAGAAACAATCTATAGGGCACATAACCCCTTTAAAGAACATAACAGCGATGACTTAGACATAAATTTCTTTGAATAAAACGAGCATAAATACAAAGAGAAGGCCCCAATTGATTTTTAAGCAATACTTAAGGAACATAAATGGATAAGGTAAAAATCAAAGTTCAAAAAGGAAAAATGAGAAATGTTACCCAATCATAGGAAATACAGCTAAAATATAAGTCTAAGAAGTGTGCTTTCCTTATTTTGGACATGGAAATACAACTAAGTAGATTTTCATAGCACATTATACTGATTTAGTCAGGCAAACTTAGAACAACATAATGATAAATGTCACATAAAATTCTGGCCTTAAGTTTTTATTTATTTATTTTTTTGGCCCTAAGTTTTTAAATGTGAAATAAAAATTATTTTGGGGGGATACTTTTAGCCTATTGAAGCGCCACTAATATACTCAGGGAAAAGGAAAAATTCAACCCAAAACTTAACTTTTAAAAACTAATCATAATAATGGAACTATTAACATTTTTACGTCTAATAATGGTATTGTGATTATGTTTTTAATAAAAGTACTTTTTTTTAGAAATATGAAGAGAAATATTTACAGATGAAATATGTTGTCTAAGATTTACTACAAAATGAATCCTGCTGAAGTTGATAGAGAAACAGATGAAACGCTGAGTTGATAATTATTGTACTTGGATGGTTGATAAATGGGGTTTATTATAATCTATTTATTATTGTATATGTTTTATAATTTTCCTTAATAAAACTTTGTTTAAAAGTGAGAAGTAATGGACAGTGATTGCAATGCGGTGGGGTGGAGGGACTTGATAATATGGGTGAATGTTGAAGTCACAATGTTGCTCACGTGAAATCTTCATAAGACTGTCTATCAATGATACCTTAATTTTTTTAAAAAAGTGAGAAGTAAAGAAGTCTCTTTTAATTGAGTACTGTTTTATTGCACAGAAAACTGTTCATTAAAATATAAAGTTTTTTTATCCTCTAATGTTGGGTCTTTTTGATTACTACTATTAATATTTGGTAAGATCTAAAAAGATCTCTGTTGTAATAAACAGAGATATCAGTGAGCATGCTGTTTGAAGAGAACAGTAAAATACTGCTAATTTAATGCTAAACAGACCATGTGCAAAAACTACTTGAGTATATATTATGTACCAGCACTTCACAAGATATAAAATAGTTAACTTTTTACAAAGTGTTAGTGTAAATGAAATAAATATTTTTCTTACCGTTCAATCAGTAAGCTTAGCAATTCCTGTGGTTTACAAAATGAACGATATGTAGTAAGAAAAGTACGAACAAAATTGGGATCTGAAAAGGTAGAGCATAAAACAGGTTACATGTTCAATTTATTGTTTAATTAATTCAAAGCAGTATATTTTAGAGGCCTTCCTTCCTTTTTCTTTTTATTCTGGTTCTTCCCACTGCGGCTCTTCCTGCCAATTGTGGTATTCTTGATAAATGAGGGTTATTTTCAAATTCAAGATTCATGAATCTACAATTTTTATAAATATTTAATAATAATGAAGTCAACAATATTATATTTTAGACATTTAATTAGTTATTTATGCCTTTTGATTCTATAGAATTCTTTTTATATTTTGGAGGCAATCCCTTTTTCCAGGCCTCAAGCATTTCTGAATATCCTTGAAAAGCTTTTAGATTCTCAGCCCTTTGCAAGCACTTATGAGTTTCACTTACCTGCATACATATGATATGTTAACCTCTCAATTAATTTCACCACGGTTCCTCCTTTAATAATGGGGATTACACTTCTACTCTGCAAGTTGTCTTCAAAAACAATGTTTTCCTCAGAGTCTTTTACCACAAAGCGATACACTTCAGGACTTGGTAATCTCAGTGGTTGCTCATTTTCTTCTTTCAATAATACTGAATCTAGCATTCGATCTAGAGTACTACGATAATGAAGAGAAATAAGTGCTGCCATCCAATTATTTTTCTCTTCAGCAGACTTTGCAGCAAATATTATGTTGTTTTCATCTTTGGATACTAATTCAAAAGCATGTTTGCACTCACATGTATCTTCTTTATCACAAATTTGTATTTTCCTCATGACAAATTTTTCTTTTAATCTGTATTCTGCACTACTGCAACCTGGAAGGCGAGACTGGCTATGATTGGGTTTACAGCTAATCATTAAGCCATCAAAGAGAAAAATATGCCGTTCATGTTTAGCACCAATTCTTGTCAATGGACCTTCCATAATGAATTCATTACAACACTGTCCAATATCTTTGCCTTCCCATCCATCTATGTTTTTCTGAATTTCATTCATTTTTTTAATAGCCAGGTGCTTGCTTCTTAATTGACGATTATAAAAAGGGCAAACAGGATCCCTAAAAAAAAATCAGCAAAATAAATTTAGCTCATTCAATGACTAAGCAACCCTAATTGCTTTAAGTATAAACTTCCTCAAATCAAGTGATAAAAATACTAAATAACCAAACCAGAGACTTTTACACATGGCATTTACTTTCTTCTACTTTGTCACTAGATGATATATATGCTTTTATTTCATTATTGTGAAGGAGAAGTACTAGAAGCTAAAATTACAAAGAATCTTAAATTTTATATATAAATTACACAAAAAAATCATTAAACATATATTTTTAAATTTCATTAAATATATCTTAGCAATATGACAAAGTCAATTAAAAAAAAATAAAAGACCATAAAGAAAAATGTGAAACAAAGTATCGTTTTCAAAAATGCAACTATCACTATAAATTAAACTTCTTTAGAAAACCAGGCATCATATATAAGTGAAGTATGCAAAAGCATTCATATTTTCAATAGTTTGGAATTACCCAGGTCGGCGTCTAGGTGAATACTGCTTGTAAATTCGATCCATACTACCTTGGAGATTCAAGAGAGCAGTAATAGCTTGGTTCAAACATTCTCTGTCTTCTTGCTCTTCACTACATGCTTTCAGTTGCTAAGAATCAAAAAGAAAAATTAAACCTGCATTGTTCAATTCTTTGTTTCTCATAATTAGAGGAATCAGCAACAAAAATTATTAACTCTAAATGAACTCTAAATATACTTAGTCAAAACTTCTATAATTAAAAAAAAATTATGTATTCCCCCTGATCCCTCAAACCAACCCTCTTTCTACATATATAAACTTAATATACATATAAAGTACTACTGCCATAGCAATCAGAAAAAGACACCTGTGAAAGTCATTTGGACATTTTCTAGATACATAAAAATAGATTAAAATAGGTAAAACATGAAGCTTACTAGTTACTTTCATTAGTAACTATGAATAGAGGAAATAAATTATTTCATATTCTTTAATGATTAAATTCTTAAGTTTCAGAGGTTTCTAAAAGCTTGCATATCTTTGTTATACAACATAATCAAGTATGCTAACTTTAGCACTTCAATCCATCATAAAGATTTTTGCAAACAGCATCTCACTAAGGATTCAACTCACAATTTTTACAATTTATAAAATTCAGACACTGTGGTACATATCATGAAACCATGGAACTTAATATTCTATCCTATTAACCCTTAGAAATAAAATTCATAAACTGCATTATTAATTCTAACAACTCTGGTTTTGTTTTATTTATCCCAATATTTCTCTTAGATCTTAGTCTCAAAATGGAAGAAAATTTACCTTACAATTAATAATTCAGATTGGACGATGCTCCAATGTTTTGTTTGACAGAAGAATTTAAAGTGGAGCATTATATAGATATGATATAGAGGTTGTATGGATACAAATATACACTAATGCAAGAATATGGAAAAGTTATAATTACTTACAGAAAATTTTTAAAAATTTAGATCTATTTTATGATTTTAAGCTACCTTACCAGAAATTCTGTGATAAATCTTCTTATATTCCTTAATCTCTAGATTAAGAAATAAAAAGCTGAATGAAGAAAGAAAACACAACAGGAAGTTTGAAGAAGAATCAGCATTTAGTCATTATAACTTCCAAAGGTGAAAATTACTAGCAAAATCATTTTACTGTGTTAAAGATTTCTTACAAATATGATTCTTCACAGCTCTACTTTAAAATATTTCCTTAGCAAATCTGGATATTGATGACATAAAATACTTAATTACAAGGTTTTTATTCTCACTGCTTTTGTTGATTCCAATTTCCAAATTATCTCTAATAATGAGACTATCAAAAGTATAACTACTTTTCAATTTAGGTGTATAAGGATACTAAATTTCTACTGTCCACTTGGTGTTTAGGCTGTTCACTCTTCCACGTAACTAGTCTTGTCATTTCTAAATATACATTAATAACTACAGGCTGTCAAGGAAAAAAAAAACTTTAAAGCACAGGACTTCCTAGTGACTGAAGTATATAAAGCAGCAGCTCTGTTTGCTATGATCCTAGTCCAATAATTCATTAAACATTTCTTGACTTTTAATAAAGATCAGTGATATTTAATAAACAAAAGATAAATGAATATCCAATCTAATTTTCAATAATGCATTCCAAATATCTCAACATAGAAATTATCTTGCCAAACTATTTGCCAGTATGGTTGACCCCTGAACAACACATGGGTTCACTACACAAAGATTTTTCTCAATATATTGGGAAATTTTTTGGAGATATGCAACAATTTGAAAGACATTTTCCTTTTTATAAGAGTACAGTATATAATACATATAACATACTAAATGTGTGTTAATCAAATATTTGTGTTATCAGTGAGGCTTCTTGTCAGTAGTAGGCTATTAGTAGTTAAGTTTTGGGGGAGTCAAAAGTTATGAGCAGATTTTTGACTATGCAGTGGTTTGGGGCCCCTAACCACAGTGTTGTTCAAGGGTCAACTGTAGTTTGGGGTGCCATCCTTTCAGTTCCTTGCTGAGGAAGGGGAAGCATTGCTAAAGAATCCTGAGATTGTTTTGGAATACAAGGAAACCTCAAGTGTACCACACATTACTCTCAAATAGTATCATTCCCCTTTAGTCAGCATTGTTAGCAATACACTTAGAACAAAGATATTCTTTTACAGTATAGTGACCAATTTAACACTGATGAAGTTCTATTATCTCATTTTGTGCATATCCAACTTCATCAATAACATCCTTTAGGGTAATTTTCCATCCAATACAAGATGTAAGTCAGTGCTGAACTTAGCAGTCGCATTTCTACTATCTTTTTTACTGACTTTTATTGACATGTAACCAACACACAGCACTGCATGAGTTTAATGATTGGATTTCTGTATATTGTGACTTACTATCTCTCTTGATCTGCAGTAGTGCCTTGGGATTTGTCTGTCACAACTCCCCCAAAAAAGTAACACACACAGACCAGAACAATAGGATAAAGCTTTATATACCTAACACCCATAGGAGTTTTTCTAACCTTTCCTAGACAGTTAGTTACTCCTGCCTCAGTGATCCTATAGTACTACTTCCATTAGGCACTTACTGCATTGCAATTATTTGTTTGATTTCATCTTCTTCACTAAGCCATGAACTCCTTAAAGCCAGAGGATATGTTTTATTCATTTTTAGTACAGTACCTGAACATAGTAGGCACCCAAAAGGTAATCAGAATTAGTGAATACCATATAAATACTTAAAATTTTATTGTTTAGATAAGAACAAGGATGAACATTTATTGAGTAAACTCTGTGTATGCTATTTTATGCATTAACTTAATCTTTCTCATGCAATTCTGTAGGATAAGTACTATTATATACACATATAACAGATGAAGAAACCGTAGGTTTCAGAGAGATTAAGTAATTTACCCAAGATGAGTAGAAGAGTCTATATTCAAACCCTGGAATTCTTACTTCAGCGCCTGTGCTTTTTTGCCACACTACTACACCAACCTCTCTCAATGACAGAGCCATACCTCTGCAAAACACTGGTCTATGCCTAAATCTGATGACCACGAATTGACGGGGACCCCTGTATGTTAAAAGAAACCAGATAATTACACAGTTTAAGAAATAAAATGAAGTTACTGTGCTTTGGAAAAGCAGTCAAAGAGAATAAATGCTTTGCAATATATGCCTAAACAAGGTAATAAAGTGGAAGTGGTCTTTCATTAATGTGTAATATTGTATGAACTTGACTGAAGAATATATTCCTTGCTTACCTGATAATCATTACTCTCTTTGGTTGTCTATAAGTGTATCCTGCCCAAGATTTTACACTTCATGTAAGTTTTTTCTTAACTCTGTAAGATTTTACTGAAATTCTTATCATGCTTCTCTTAAATTCCTATAAAAAGCTATATCTAGGAAAACAATTCCATTCACAATTGCATCAAAAAGAATAAAATACCTAGGAATAAACCTAACCAAGGAAGTGAAAAACCTATACCATGAAAACTACAGGACCCTCTTAAGAGAAATTAAGGAGGACATTAATAAATGGAAATTCTTCCCATGCTCTTGGAAAGGAAGAATTAATATTGTCAAAATGGCCATCCTGCCTAAAGCAATCTATAGATTCCATGCAAACCCTATCAAAATACCAACAGCATTCTTCAATGAACTGGAACAAATAGTTCTAAAATTCATATGGAACCACAAAAGATGCCAAATAGCAACAAAGCAACCCTGAGAAGGAAGAATAAAGCACGGGGCATCTCGCTTCCCAACTTCAAGCTCTACTACAAAGAAACAGTAATCAAGACAATTTGGTACTGGCACAAGAACAGATCCATAGACGAGTGGAACAGAATAGAGAGTCCAGATATTAACCCAAGCATATATGGTCAATTAATATATGATAAAGGAGCCATGAATATACAATGGGGAAATGACAGGCTCTTCAACAGCTGGTGTTGGCAAAACTAGACAGCTACATGTAAGAGAATGAAACTGGATTACTGTCTAACCCCATACACAAAAGTAACCTTGAAATGGATCAAAGACCTGAATGTAAGTCACGAAACCATAAAACTCTTAGAAGAAAATAAAGGCAAAACTCTCTTGAATATAAACATGAGCAGCTTCTTCATGAACATAGCTCTACGGGCAAGGGAAACAAAAGTAAAAATGAGCAAGTGGGACTATATCAAACTAAAAAGCTTCTGCACAGCAAAGGACACCATTAGTAGAACAAAAAGGCATCCTACAGTATGTGAGAATATACTCATAAATGACATATCCAATAAGGGGTTAACATCCAAAATATACAAAGAGCTCATATAACTCAACAAACAAAAAGCAAATAATCCAATTAAAAAATAGGCAGGGGAGCTGAACAGACACTTCTCCAAAGAAGAAATTCAGATGGCCAACAGGCATGTGAAAAGATGCTCCACATCACTAGTCATCAGAGAAATGCAAATGAAAAAAACCACAATGAGATTTCACCTCACACCAGTTAGGGTGACCACCATCCAAAAGATAAACAACAACAAATGTTGGTGAGGATGTGGAGAAAGAGGAACCCTCCTACACTGCTGGTGGGAATGTAAATTAGTTCAACCATTGTGGAAAGCAGTATGGAGGTTCCTCAAAAAAAATAAAAATAGAAGTACCATTTGACCCAGGAATTCTACTCTTAGGAATTTACCTCAAGAATGCAAGAGCCCTGTTTGAAAAAGACATATGCACCCCTACGTTTATCATAGCACTATTTACAATAGCCAAGAAATGAAAGCAACCTAAGTGTCCATCAGTAGGTGAATGGATAAAGAAGATGTGGTACATACACACCATGGAATATTATTCAGCCATAAGAAGAAAACAAATCCTACCATTTGCAGCAACATGGATAGAGCTAGAGGGTATTATGCTCAGTGAAATAAGCAAGGCGGAGAAAGATAAGTACCAAGTGATTTCACTCATCTGTGGAGCATAAGAACAAAGCAAAAACTGAAGGAACAAAACAGCAGCAGACTCACAGAACCCAAGAATGGACTAACAGTTGCCAAAGGGAAAGGGACTGGGGAGGATGGGTGGGAAGGGAGAGATAAGGGGAAAAGGGGCATTACCATTAGCACACATAATGTAGGGGTGGGGGTACGGGGAAGGCAGTATAGCACAGAGAAGACAAGTAGTGATTTTATAACATCTTACTATGCTGTTGGACAATAACTGTAATTGGGTATGTGGTGGGGACTTGATAATGGGGGGAATCTAGTAACCACAATTTTGCTCATGTCATTGTATTTTTTTTACATGATATCACTTTATTGGCAGATCAGAATTAGCAACATGACCCAACTATCCCATCACATCCTGGAGCAGGGTACCTCCTTGGAAAATTCTTTTATTTTTTATTAAGGTATGATTGATATACACTCTTATGAAGGTTTCACATGAAAAAAAAATGTGGTTACTACATTTACCTACATCATCAAGTCCCCACCCACACCCCAATGCAGTCACTGTCTATCAGTGCAGCAAGATGCCAGAGATCCACTATGTCCCTTCTCTGTGATACAGTGCTTGTACATTAATGATACCAAAAAAAAAAAAATAAAGGTAAAGAATGTGAAAGTAGGCAAAAATCCTCAGATGTTAGCTGGAGTCGATGAAGATCAGTAGCTCTGACATAGAGAAATGAGAATGGATGAACACCAGAAAATCTCCATCTCTCTACATCCCACTAAATATAAAGGGAAAGTGTACATGGAACCTGAAGTGGAAAAAGAAACACTCACTGATGAATTCTGAGGCTTGTCCCAAAGGCAACAGATACCTTATACAATTAATCAATATTAGTAGTGATTTAAGGCTTCAAAGAATGAAAACTAAAGAGAAACCATCCATATCTCATCATTGAAACTATAGTCCTTAGAATAAATATGGAATATACTCAGGAAGCCTTTATCTTACCTTTAATAATTCAAAATAGTGCCAACAATGATATACTGGCACCAGCAAAAGGCGTGGAAGGACGTAACGAACTGCCTCTTTAAAACCATCAGCAATGGACTGCAAGGCAAAAAGATATAATAGTGTATCTTTGATATCAAAAATATATAATAATAGCAATGCCTAATGGAAATGGCTTTTATACAAGATACAGACTTAAGCTATAATGGAAACTATGTTCTACATTGAAATTGAAGTGCTAAAAACCAAGCTTTTTTCTCCTTTCACCCTTTAAACTGTTAGATAGATAAATAATACATTTCTGTATCTCTGATACAGCTAAAATGACTTTTACAATAGTTCTCAACAGCTTTTCTTAAAATGTTTTGCCTTTGCAAATCCTAAAGGAATTTTGAAAGCTAAGTACCCTCTTGTGCATTTTTATGTCTTCATTTGAAATGTTTTAAGTAGTTACAAAGGATGTAGTTTTTGGATGTTATATATTATAGATGTGATTCAAATATATTTCACCAAAGATTAAATAAATTTTGTATTCAGCTCATTTAATTTATGAAAGATGTCTGTCATATAACAAAGTTGACAAAGCCAATCTTCACTGTCCAAATCAACAGCCAGACCCAATTTAATTTCTATAGAAAGTCTGACTTCCTTCTTAAGTTCAAATACACATGTTAATGTCATAGCCTTAAATATAAGAAACATCTGGAAAACCCTAAAATTGCTTCGAACACAGTATATCCAGGTATGAGAACTTTACAAGCCTCCCCTCTCCATTATTCCAATGTCCAAATAGTAATGAAGTACTTAAAAGAAGTTAGTATTAATCCTTATAATAACTATCTCACTTCTTAATTCTTAGATAAGACAAGACATAGCTAGATATGACATAACATTTTAGTTACCAAAAGTTTTTAACACAATTACTCCACCCCCTTCTTTTGGAAACTCTGTTGCTTTACATTCAATGAACTCTCCTTCATGAGTACTACTTCTATTTTCCCCCACTGGTTCCCTGCAAGTTTTTACATCTCATTTCAATGCATAATGGGAAATTCAATATGACAAGAGGTAAAGTGTAAGAGAAGTTGGAAGAGAATGCCATAACACAAACAAGGTGGCAGGCAGACTAGAAACTGATTCTCTTAAAGCTGTCTGTGCCCTTATATCACCTAAAAAATCTTAGTATATCTGGTTTTAGACATATCCCAGTTTTGAAAGCTACTAGTCTGTAAGGTAAATGATTTTCTCAAGTTTGTAAGGGATTTACAATTCACTCATGTTGGTTTTAAATGTCATTAACATTAACTTATTTAAACTGGTATATCTCTTCATCACATAAATACAAACAGCAATATATAACGTAAAGAATCTGATAAACTATTTTTAACAAATATCCTCATAAGTAAAAACTCCCATGATTCTCATACATTGTTAACTGAAGTTAAATTATAATTTATTCAATGGACTTGCTACCAGGATACACACTCTGTCAACTTATTTTCCTAAAGATTAATTTATCACTTAATTAAAGATAATATGAATTACTCTAGATATATTCATATGTATTTTATATATAGTGGTTGAACTGGAACTAAAATGAAACTTTAAAGTTAGTCCATGAAGATAATCTGTACTGTTAACTAACACTGAATGGCTACTAAAGTGCATTCTGAAATGTCAATGTAATGTGTATTGACAGTGTAAGGAATATAAATAACAAATGCTAACGTTTCAGTATTTAATATGTGCCAGACATGCTTAGTGTACTCCTGTTTAACCTTCATAATAACTATAAGACATTATCCTCACCATTTTACAAATGAGCAAACCGAGTCTGAGGTAAGTGACTTGCTCAAGGTAGCACAATTACTGATTGGCCCAAAGCCAGAAGTTCTGACGCCAAATTCCTATTCTTAAAGTGTGCTACCCATCTTCTAAAGAAGTTCTTTGTTTGCTTTTAGTGAACCATTACTTCTTCAACTTACACTGAATGATTTTGTTTTAGTTAATACTGTGCATGTGAGTGTTTGGCCTGAAAAAGTTTTATCTAAGTCTTTCAATTTCACTGAATATCTGGGGCAATAGCTTGAATAACTGGGTCCTAAACATTCAAATCCCACAGTAAGAATTCCTAATAGAAATGAAACTACACATGCTATGAGTGCTTTTATTAAGTATGCAAAGAACTTATAGGTAGACTGTCTCATTTAATGTTTACTTTATGGTTTATATGAATATATAAGATATAACTTTAAAAATTACGCCTTCATTGAAGTAAATTGTGAGAATTAGGTGTAATTTTTATTTTAAGTTGACAAGTTTTTGAGTAAGGTAGAAAATAATAGGAATTCACAGTAAAGAAGGCAAGAAGATGGTAAATTCAGTTTGAATGCTATATTTGAAGTACCTGTTGGAATCTTCAAGTGAATTAAAGGGCAGCTTTATACAACACTGTACATACATACACACACATGCACACACATCCAGTGCCCAGAAGAAAGTTATGGTTTGAAAACACAAATAGGAAGTCACCAACATATAGGCAGTAGCTAAAGCAAAGGGTATTAATAAAGTCACCCACAGAGAGCACAGAGGGACAGAAAAGGAGGGTCTGACAATAGAAGTTGATTAACACCTGCAATTAAGGAGACTGGAAAGAAGAAATCAGAGAAGCTGTAAACTAGAGAAAGTAGTATCATGGGAGTCAAAAAGACAAGAGGGGGATTAACAAATACTATAGACACATAAATATAAATCAAAATATCTACTTGATTTGGCAATTTAGCTCATTGTCAAGGGCAGTTTTTTAGTGTTACATCTTGATTAGAACACAGATGGCAGCAGTTTGGGAAAAAGTGGTAAAAATATGAAGACAACTGGCTACACATAGAAAAACTGAAAGGGAGGCAAAGCTAGAGTAAAGAGAGGTTTCTTTATATATTTGCTTGTTTTAGGATAATAAAGGTTTGACTATATTCATACGCTAAAGGAGAAGAGCCAGTCTAGACACAGGAAGTTTCTACAGCAGTAAGTAGTCAAGAATGAACACCAATGCAACCTTTGTTATGTTTGAAAGAGTACAATAAAATTTTATTTGTCTCCCCACTTACCTTCATTTTATCTAACTGCATTACTAAACCAATTAACTTGCAAACTTCCTGTTAATATATTTATTTTAAATTATAGGCTTAATAAAGAAATTGGTATGAGTATATATGAGGATATTCTCCATTCTTTTAAGATTTCAGTTCTAGCTCCTTAGGGAGTAAGATCCTGAAATAGTTCTCCATATTCATCTCTATATCCCAGATCTAGAATGTGCCAGATTCTTCTGGTCAATCAGTATTTGTGATTGTAGTCTACAAAAGATTTCTACATTAAGGACAGATTAAAAGAACTCAAGACAGAACATAGAAGGCAATCTAAAACAGGCTTAGATTTAACAGATTTTGAATGATTGGTGAAATAGTTTCTTACCTGCTTCATAAAAGCATTCAAGAATTATAATATTTGAAGAGGAAGATAATGAAATATTTCCTTAGTTGCTTTATAAAAAAAATAATAACATTCAATTTAAGTTCACCTGAAAGTGTAGAGTCACTGCAGGTCTGGCCATCAACTTACTGAAATGTTCATTAAATTTTGGTGAAAGAATGTCCTGTGATAATGTTTCATAAGGATCAAATGCTTGCTCCTATTTTTTTTTAAAAAAAGGAAAATATGTTAGATTTTAAAGAACATAATGGCACAGATAACTAAATGGCAAACTTTTATTCAAGTCTTCAAATAGGTTTCAGAACTTTTGCTCTCTACTTTTCAAAGCTAAACAGTAACTATGGCTGTAACTGGGAAATTTTTTAAAATGTAAGTAGTGATCTTGAAGTGATAGATGACAAGAAGGTTCCTTCTTAAAATGGTCACTGACTATGTGGTCACAAGTATCAAACTGTTAAAGCTTATGCATATTTATCCCCAGTAAATGGAAACAGTATTAGTAAAAGAAGGCTGGGATTTGAAATTTCAGTTAGGCTAACTAAGTCAATATGAATTTATACAAGCAAAAAGTGTTATCACTGTTTTATCCACTTTTCACACTTCTCAAAATTAGAAGAGTAATATACAGAAACTGCCCATATTTTGTCCAATGTAATTTTTAAATAAAATTTAAATAATAATCAATATCCTCCAAAGTTTAAGCTAGAACTAAGAGATCTGACTCATTTTTTTATTTTAAAAATATAGTATGGTTTTCAGAAAATAATGATTGATGAGAATAGAGAGAATTGAAACTCATATCCACTGCCAGTAGAAATATAAAATGGCTTATTTCCTGTGGAAAACAGTTTGGCAGTTCCTCAAAAAGGTAAACAAAAAATTAACGTATGACCCAGCAATTTCATGCTTAGGTATATACCCAAAGGAATTGAAAACAGGGACTCAAAGATATACTTGTATACCAATGTTGACTGCAGCATTATTCACAATAACTTAAAGATGGAAACAACATAACTATCCATATAAATGGATAAACAAAACATGATATACCCATACAATGGAATATTATTCAGCCATAGAAAGTAATGGAGCTCTGGCACATGCTATAATATGGATGAACCTTGAAAACATGTTAAGTGAAATAAGCAGATACAAAAGAATATATATGATTCCATTTATATCATATATCTAGAATCAGCAAATTCAGAGACAGAAAATAGATTAGAGGGGTCAGGTGAGGGAATAATAGTTATTGCTTTAATGAATACAGAGTTTCTGTTTGGGGTGATGAAATAATTTTGTAAATAGACAGCAGTAATGGCTATATAAAATTTAATTAATGCCACTGAGTTACACACTTAAAACACTTAAAAATTATTAAGAAGGCAAATTTTATATCTATTTTACAACACTTAAAAACAAAATAAAAATTAGAAAATACATTATGTTTCTGAACCATGGTATCCTTCAGAGTACAGCAAGCAACCAGACTACAAATTAATATGCTAAGGTTCATAACAAAAAAGTTACTAGGAAAACTTTCTAATAGGAACAAAGGCTGAATATTTTGTTTAGGTATCAGTAACTGAATACTTCTATACTACCAGTTTCGTTGTCTACAAAGTGGATGTAATAACAGTGATCTATAATTTTAGAAAAATAGGCAAAATTTAGAAAATGGGGAATTTTTTTACATAAAGAAAACTAAAGCACTTTTAAAGCCCTGTTTCCACCCCACCCAAAAAAAAGCCAATAAGTATGAAAAGATGTTCAACATCATTAATTTTTTTAAAAAGGCAGAAATGAAAAACAATGACATGCTTTTTTTTCCCATTTGACTGGCAACAATGAATGGAATAATACCCAGAGTTAGTGAAACTGGGAAAAGAGAGGGCCTGCACATACTGTAATTTAGCTGGAAGTAAATTTGGCAAAATCTTTCAAAGTACCTAGTCTTTAGTACTATAGTTCCACTTCTGGGAATATACCCTAAAATAATTATTAGACTATGAAGGCAGAGTATAAATACATTTGTTGCAGTATTGTTTACAATAAAAAAACAATGGAAACAACCTACATGTTTATTTGTAGTAAATAGTTAAAACATGTTATGGTGTCTCCATATAACATGGTACTAATTCAGACTTTAAAAACTGTGTTGAATTATGTTTGTTAATATGGAAAATATTCATGATATATTGAGTGAAAAAAGCAGGTTATAGAAAGTAATATTCTATTTCTGTAAATACACATAGGTTGGTATGTTTGCAGAGAAAAATATTTGTCAGGATAAATAATAAATGTAAAGTTAAGTCATTTCTGGGTGTTACAAAATGGAGTAATTTTCATTTTATTTATATTTGTCTCCATTTTTCTTAGTATTTTTACAATGAGCTGCATTACTTTTATTTATTTATTTTTTTTGAGGGAAAACAACTTTGAGTTTATTTTACTAAGTTATTGTTGCTTTTTAATTGAAAGAGTAATACATACCATGGTAAAATTCAAACAGTACTAAAGATACACAGTGAAAAACTACGTCTCCTTAACCAGAGTGAACCACTGTTAATAGTTCTTGTATATTCGAGAATTTTTTTGTGCCATTGTAAGCTTATATATTTAATATTTCTACTTTTTTTTATATAGTTAATATACAATTACTTGAACAACATTATGGTTACTAGACTCCCCCTATTATCAAGTCCCCCCCACATACCCCATTACAGTCACTGTCCATCAGCGTAGTAAGATGCTATAGAATCATTACTTGTCTTCTCTGTATATACTGCCTTCCCCATGTCCCCCCTGCCATGTTATGTATGCTAATCGTAATGCCCCATTTTCCCCCTTATCCCTCCCTTCCCACCCATCCTCCCCAGTCCCTTTCCCTTTGGTAACTGTTAGTCCATTCTTGGGTTCTGTGAGTCTGCTGCTGTTTTGTTCCTTCAGTTTTTTCTTTGTTGTTATACCCCACAGATGAGTGAAATCATTTGACACTTGTCTTTCTCCATCTGGCTTATTTCACTGAGCATTAATACCCTCTAGCTCCATCCATGTTGTTTGCATTACTTTTATAATTACTTAAAAGACAACAAAATGATTTTTACTTTGGGAAAATATTAAAATATAAACCTCCTTTTCAATTTTTGGAAATTAAGACTAAAAAAAGCTAAACAGCTATAGTGAATAAAATTCCCCTTTTTTTTACCTTAAATGTATGTGCCATTAAAAAAGAAAAACCTATAAACATTACTACTCTAGTGTATCAACTTCCACTATAAATATTATAAATACACTATAAGTGTCACTATGAATACAGACAATGTAATTTTTGTTTACTATTGGTTAAATCTTAAATTTCTTACCATAGCCAGCAAAGTCTTTTAATTGGTACAGAGATATCTTACTAAATTTCTTAATACAGCACTTAGAATTTAATGAGAACATAAAATAGTTTTGCAAACTTACCTCTGCCAGATCCTCAAAACAGCTGCCAGCTAAGGGATGAGGACTGCTTTCATCAGTCATTTCAACTGTGTCTTCAATCAAACCTAAGAGTTTCACAGTCAATTCATGTATGTCTGAGATGTTACTGAAAATCTTTTCAATATCCTAAAAAAAGAAAAAGAAAGATTAAGACATGTGAGACTGAGAATTTTGTTTAAAAATTATTAAATATAAGAAATGTAAGTGTTAAGGGTATATTCTCACCCAATGGCATACTAATAAATTCCAAGGTATCTAATATATTCCAAAACATAGCAAAAATCCATCACGAATAAGGAAAGGAAATAAAGAAAACCTTGGATTGATTACACACAGTAAATTTACTGGAAAATACAGATTCTAGATAGTTTTTCAATAATTCTAAAATATATTGTAGATGATCCTAAGCAACTCTTCTCTTAAAAATCCTAGCATTTGAGTATTTTAAAACTGGCTAAGACACCAAAAGTCTTAATCAGAGTCTTATAGAGCTGGTTAATGATGAGAGCTGGGATCGAAATGAAGATCTAGCTCCTAATCCAGATACAAACCAGCTTCACAATTTGTGGCCTGTCTCCTGGATTTGAGTAGGAATTAAAGATTTCATTCAAACTCCCATGTATGAATTATACCTGGATTAAGACATGCTAAATCCTCTAGACACAAACAAACCATATGGCTCATTTTCCAGGTTATGACCAACTGTTATTCACTCTGGTATCTTACAATGGAAAGATTTCAGACTACGCAAGCTAACAGACCTGAGCTTGGATCATGGTCCCTAGTAACCCTGGAGTAGGTCACTTACCATGTTCTGGGTACTGTTGTAAGTACTTGACATGTAATCTCCTAACAGCCTTATTAGAAGGTACTACATCATCCTCATTTTATGAATGAGGAAACAGGCAGAGAAGTTAAGCAACTTGCTGAAGGTCACACAGTTGGAATACTAATACCTACCTCATAAGGTTCTCAGAAAGAACCTTACATGAGACAATTTCTACAAAATTCTCCTGGCACATAACAGGCCCTTCACAAACTTGAGCTTTCTAAAGACATAGGAGTAGGACCCAAAGGAGTAAATTAAGATCAATCTTAAATCATTCATTCCTTTATCAAGTATTTGTTGAGTACTATGTTCTGATCTCAGAAAATCTTTATTTTAAAAGTTTAAGCTAAAAAAGTCTATGTTAGTCCATGCTTTAAAAAAATTAGATATATAGAGAAGAGATTCTTTCTTTCTCTTGACCCTTTAGTTTTATAATAGAAATTTTTTTATCAAATCAGCACTGATTTAGTGAAATGAGCCATAGCATTAATTCCTGAGGAATGAAAACTAATGGGACACAGAAAAAGTAAAGAACATATTATTCATTACCAGCATTTCTTAGGTTTTTATTCTTCATACTACCAAAGGTAAAACCCAATTATACTATGGTATAAAATTCAAGTTCAACCTCTATAACTAGCTTATCAAGTCATAACCATTTTGTGTCAATTTCCTCTCCAGTAAAGTAGAGATGATAGTACCTGCCCTACCTATCTCGGAGGATTGTTATAAGGTCACTTAAAATAGGACACTACTTTAAAAAACATAAAATGTTGACTACTTAAGGCAGTATGTCCAGTGGAAGGGACTTATCATCAAATGTTAAATGTTAAACATACATACAAAAGAAAAACAACAGAAGCCAATTAAAATACCTTAAATTATCACTGAAGCTCACTCTTTTGGAATAGTATGAAAAAAGCTAAATCATTTCCAGATCTTAAGTACTGAGCCAGCTGTGTCTGCACATCACTTCTATTCACTCATGTAATAGTTATTTGGGGCAGGAAGTAGGGAGGTAGAAAAAAGGCTGATTATAGAGAAGGGCAGACATACAGACATCTAAGGAAAAATAAACCAAAAAGGGTAACTTTAGAAAAAGTTGACTTTAGAAGCTAGAAAGGGAAGCAAAATAAGGACAAGGATCCCTGGATCCTCATCATGTTCATTCCAACGCCATCTTCCAAGAAACTAGCTCTACTTTTGTTTGTTTATGTGACATTCTGCATAAACTTTTATTCTTAGAAAGCTCCACTATCAACTTTTTAAACTACTGCCTTAAAGCACTTACCAAAAAACAGGAAAAAGCAGAAGCCTTTCTTTTCTACACCAAACCTCTTTTTCACCCCCTTCAGATGAATGACTATAAGTCTCAGACACTGCATAGCAGAAAAAAATTTCATTATAGTGCAATCACTCTGTAATTTTTTTGTGTGTCTAATTTTCACTGCCATCACAATGTAGCATAACAATGTATGTATTTTAAAAACCCACAAATACTACATAAAAGAATACTTTTGTTTTAGATATTTAGAAAGTATACAAAGTTACTATTTATGACTTTAAGCTGCTATTTGACTTTTGGGATACATGGAATTTCAAACCAAAAAGGTACTTACAGAAGGTTTAAACAGCTTTCTGTCAGAAAGAAAGGTTTCTCGAAACACTTTTATGATCATATTTAGTTCCCGCAGATACTGTCTTTCTTCTGCAATTTCAGTTCTGACAAGGTCATAATAGTTTAGTTCACCTGAAGAACTAGGTTCATCTTCACAGAGAGAAACCAAACCTATGTCATCCTGATCAAACATGTCCATCAAAACCTGAGAAAAAGAAATCAATAATGTATAAACTTATTTTATTTACTTTTATAAAACTTTCTCAAAGTACTTGGAATTAAAACATTAAACAATGAGTTGTATCACAGGCTAATTTATATGAGAAAATTCCAAGTAAGAGAAATAGAAAAGTTAAAGGGAGAAAACATTCCAATAAAACTGGATATGGAAAAATAGATATTTCTGGAAGGCAGACCTAAGTGAAAAAATATGTGTGTACATACACATATATGTGTTTAATACATATATATATACATACATACACACACACACACACACACATATATATATATATAAAATAGCAAAAAAGAGCACATCTTTGGAAAACAATAACTGGAGCCAAAATCCCAGTTCAACCACTTACTCCTCATGTAAAATATTAACTGATGAGAAAGCCAATGAGGTAATATACCTAAAATACATATTACTATGTCTGACAAATAACAGATATTCAAAATGGTAGTTCTTTGTCTCATTGTAAGGATGGTTATTATACTTAGAGAGAAATGAAATGACACTATTGTAGAGGTACATGATAGAGGCACTGTGATGCTTCTGGTGGATACTTACTAGACCAACAGCTGCCATTAAGCAATTAAGGATGCTTACACCTATTTGGGGAAAGACAACTGCTAGAAGATCAGTTACACACAGAAGGATTGATCAAATAAGAAAATACATTAAGAAAAATGGAAGCAGGTTGCTCACCATCAGGGAAGGGAGTTAAAAAAGGGGAGACTAAAATGAACGCTGAGTTGTGGTACTGAGTTTGAACTGGAGAGATTGGCGAATTCATGTAAAGACAGGTAACTCTTTTTCAGTAGGTACAGGGATGTTGAGCTTAGGCTTGAGAGAAGAAAAAAGCAGCAAATTTTCCAGAATTCTTCTACCCACTCAGAATTAGGTAAATGAAGTAATATCTTCTAAGCAAAACTGAATTACCACCTGTCCTATAGGTTCACCCCACCTAAAGGTAAGTTAGTGCAAACATATCACCTATCTTGAAAAATACACAACTTGCGAAAGTACACATGTGTATTAGCTTCCTCAGGCTGCCATCACAAAACAGAGAGATAAGAAATAAGTATATAGATGTGATATACACACACATACACATGCACATATTCCCTAACTCTGGCCTCTAAGAGACCAGAGAAATGACATTCCATAGCCATGAGCTCATTTAGCACCCAGATCTTGGTTTCTACATGTAATTTTCCACTGTAAAGAAGCAGTATTTTTTAGAAGTGACTAATTCTAGGTTTGAGCAACAGGTAAAGAATGAGTTAAAACTGAAACCTCTTGTGATAAAACGAAATGCTCAAAGAAGAACAGGGACAGAGAAGCCAACCTGAGGGAGCTCCAGCAGCCAAATCTGGGAAAATCTGAGTATCAAAATAAGTACTGAAATAACAGATATGGCCCACTGAATAAAACAAGAACCCATGAGTCCTGTTAAAATAAACAAATGATTAAAGTGAGGAACAAGATATTTACAGTCTCAAAATACTCGACAAAATATGTATTAATTACAAAAGGGAAAAGAGTACTTCGAAGTAGAGAAGCCTAGCAGACAACCCCTTGATCAAGGGATCAAAGAGAGCATCATCAATAATAGGACGACACATCAGAATGGCCCATGCCATGTGAGCAAATGCAACAAGAACACAGCATTACCTCTATGACATTCTTGCCAAAAAGTTCTATAATCTGAATCTAATCAAGAGAAAACATGAGAAAAAACTAAAGGGAAGTTTTAAATGATACCTGGTTAATCCTTGTGTCAAAGTCATAAAAGTTAAGGGAAGAATGAGGAACTATTCCAGACTGAAGAAGGATAAATGACTGATTCTGGAATCAACATGACTGATTTTAAATCAACATTCTGCTATAAAACAGGGCATCATTGGGACAACTGAAAAAACTTGATTGGGGTCTCAGGATCAGATTGTATAATGTATCAGTGTTAATTTCCTGTATTTTGACTGTCATACTACGGTTATGTAGGAGAACCCTTTTGTTTGTAGGACACACTAAACTATATTGACTTACCAGTGGTTCAGGGTACAGGGGAGTACCTTTTATTGTACTTGCAACTTTTGAAAACTCTGAGATAAAATACTTTTCTATATTACTTTGCATGTAATCATAATTTTAGAAGTCAAAATAGATATAACAAGGAATTCCTACCATGATATTTAAGTGAAAAATCATTTTTGAGACTATGGCATGGTACAGTGGATCGCCACCATAAGTGTACATCAGAATCACATGGGATGCTTTCAAAAAAATACTGAGGCTTGGAGGCTGAACCCAGGCCAAGTCAAAGGGAATTGCAATATTCTTTAAAAGCTTTCTGATATGCAAAGGAGAGAACCACTGGCATGTGACAGGCCCTGGGAATCATTTACCCTCAGAGGTCTACTTTAGGCATCTTCTGTAGGAACTGTTTCTGATCTTCCCATGCCAGAGTGATCATTTTCTCCATTGCAGCTTTGACTTATTTGTATAATAGTATTAATCACATTGTGCTGCAATTACATTTGTTCACAATAATTTTTATTTCCCACTAAAATAAATTTCTCCTAATACAGGGACTGCTAAGTGTTTTATCTTTAATGTTCAGCACCTGGGCACACAGGTACTCAAAAATGTTGATTGATTTAAAAGGTAAGAAAAAAAGGAGGAAAAGTAGAAAGGGATGAAAAGGAGAGGAAAATAAAGAAAAGACTCAATTTCTTCCTTTAGTAGCTTACAGCCAGGAAAGAAGGAGGTAACAAAAAAATTACCAGAAGGAAGTAACTTCAGCTTGCAAACTCTTTTCCTCTCCACCTGTACCCACTAAACTATTCTGTGAAACTAAGCATATTTTTCAAAATTACTTCTTATAATTCAAAGTACCCGAATACTCTGTATATATTCTCTAAAAATATATAATTCAAACCACTTTTCTTAAACTGGTTTGAGGCTTTGGATATTTTCTCCTGTTGGTAAGAGATTCTTAATGGAAAAAAAAGAGATTCCCATCCTGTCATGTGCTGAAAAACCTGGAAATATTATGGCTGGTCTGTAACCAGCATTTTTCTGTCTCCCAATGCCAGGAATTATAAAAATTACTAATATAATCATTTATAAAAAAAAGACAGGTATAAGTGACATATAGTCACTATTATTCAAGTTAAGCTTCAATACCTTTTAATACTTACCTTATCTGCACACATTGACACTTTAATGTCCTGCTGAGATATTTCATAATGTCGGATATTAAAAACATAATTACCAGCCAATTTCAGAATATCAGCTGAGATATACTCCAGTACAGCCACAATATATAGGGACACATGGTAGTCCACTTTATATCCTAAGACTTCCTGTGGAAAAAATAAACAATTTAAAAAAATATCACTATCAAATATCAGTTAAACACTTAACATTTTTCCTTTCTATAAACTTCCTATAAGACAAATATAATATCTAAACTTACGGGCACCACAGAATATAAAATGAATCACTTGTCCCATTATCAGGTGTTTTTTATTTTTTTTAGAGACATCTAATCTAACAAATTTGCCTTTGGAGTCAAGCAAGAAGAGACAGTTGATTCTACTACAGAAATCTTAGACTGGATTTCAGTGAAATCCTCTTAAGTAATACATTATCCAAAACCCATTTGACAATTATCTGCTATCTTCAAGGACCTTGCTTTAACCAATATCCCTACATTAACAATGGTTTCTACGGAGGATGTGTGTATGGGAGTGGGGGAGGGAGGAAGGGATTGCTATGATCAAAGGGATAGTCAAATCTACATATACCAAATGTTTTCTATAGACTAAATAATATTCCCTAGCCTACTTTTCCAATGTATATAAAAATATCTGTGATAAATACAGATTAATTTAAAAAGTTCTGAACTCACAGCTTTTGATTTTATATATTTTCTTAATCAACAGAAGGTTGAGAATCACTCAGGAGTAGCAATCATGAGAATATGCCACAAAGATGAATTATTGCTTATCATTAACTTTTAATATTATTTTAAAGGCAATCTGACTTTATCAGAGTATATTTATTTTTACCCTGTACACATATTAAGAAATACATATATATATACTTATGCAAGTGCACACACATACTAACATAGGTCCTGCTAAACACTATATAAATACTATAAAAAGAATTGTTACAAATAACTTTCCAATTTTTAATTTTTTTTTTATACCTTCAATGAAGGATGGATTTTGTCCACAGGCAATAAAAGAGGATTTCTTCGTTTTCGTTTCTCTATGGCAGATTGTGCATCAGCAATAGCCCACTTATCAATTGGATGAGGAAAGGTCTTTTGAACTCGTTCCTGTTCAGATCACACAAGTACTAATATTAACAGAAGTGCCCATAAATAGAAAATTAACACAAAATTAAACTTTATCATCCTTCATGTTAGCAGATAATAGTGACATACCATGTTCTGATTCCTGTAGTAAGTGAATTTTTGTTTTTAAAAAATCAACAGGACTTACCAAGATTTTTCCATATAGTTCCCATGGGTAAAGAAAAAGGTGAAGTTTAAACAGAAAGCTTTAAGCATAAGCCTAATTAAGATGGAACTGGAAATGGGAAAAGTAATATTATTAGAAGAGATTAAAGCTAACATGAAAAACTCTATCAGTTATTTTACAATAAGGTTCCTAGGGTTAAAATTTACTTGGCTGAAGTTTTAAGATCATTATTATTAATTATTATGTAATCACTCTCCTTTTGCTAATCTCACAGTTTCAAATATAGAGAAAAATTTTAGACAGAATTGGTATCATGTGCCTCTTAGAGCATCAAGTGGGTTGTGAGCTCAGAATGGCCTAAGGAAATACATCTCTTGGCAAAAACAATCCCACCAAGTCTTTCAGGTTGGCATGAATAATGAGAATTAATGATAACTGAATCCAACTTTAACTGAGCAGGATTTCCTATTTTTAAAATTATATTCTCAGCTATTAGCATATTTAGCTATTGAGAAGTTTGCTTTCATTACATTTATTTAATATCCAAATCTTATAGGAGAGAATAAGGAAACAAATGCTTCAACTCCCAAAGTCCCTGAAAATCTTAAAAGCTCAATCACTCCAAATTAAGATTTTCCTTTATACTGTTGCCTTATTATGGAAACAATTTTCAAAACAAAGGTGATGTAAACAGTATAGTACAAAGTAATTTTTATAAGTTATACTGATAGATATTTCTAAAAATATAAAAATACTCCCATGTAACCAAGCCAAAACAAATATTTGAGCACTAATTCATATATAATCTTTAGGGGTATATATATGTGTATATTTTTAATCAATGAGTAAATACCCTTAAGATTTATTGAATTCCTTTATTAAGGTACTATTTACATGCAGTAAAATGCACAGCTCTTAAGTGCACAATTCAATGACTTTTTAAAAATGCTTACATCTGTGTAACCATCACCCTAGTCAAGATAAAGAACATTTCTATCACCTCAGTGTCCATCCTTCATACACAGTCACCAACTTGATTATATGGCATCATTAATTTTATCTGTTTCTGAACTTCATATTAATGTATCATACAATATGTACTCTCTGGAGTCTGGCTTTTTTTTGCTTTATATAATGTCTGTGAATTGCATCTTTGTTATTGTTCATATTAATAGTTCATTCTTTTATTAATGAGTAGTATTACATTTTATGAATCTAGGGGTATACAATGCTTACCCATTTTCTTGTTGATGAAAATTTGAATTGTTTCCAATATTTGACTACTATGAATAAAACTGCTTCAATATTCATGCATAAGTCTCTTTGTGAACATATATTTTCATTTCTCTAGGGTTAAATATCTAGGAGGAAAATTGCTGGGTCATAGGCTAGATACATATTTAATTTTACAAGAAAATGCCAATCTTCCAAAGTGTTATATACCATTTAGACTCCCACTAGTAATGTGTAAGTTGCTCTACATCTCATGAACATTTGGTGTTATCAGTCTTTAATTTTATGCCTTTTATGGGTGTGAAATGGTATTGTGGTTTTTAATTTCTAGTTCCTTGATGACTTACAAGCTTGAGCACCTTTTCAGGTGCTTATTGGCCATTAGTATATCTTACTTTATTAAGTGTCTGTCAAGACTTTTGCCCATCTAGGGAAAGGAGTATCTTTTTATTATTGATTTGTAGTTTTTAACATATTCTGGATACAAATGCTGTGTAAGGAATATATAGTGGAAATGTTTTCTCCTAGTCTGTGACTTGCATCTTTTTTATTTCTCATCAACTTTATTCCTTAGTACTTACTGTGTTTTGAGTCCTCTGCAAAAATGTATTTGCTTAACCCCAAGTTATGAAGATATTCTCCAGTAATTTTTCTTCTAGGAACTTTATAGTTTAGCTTTTTATGTTTAAGACTATGATCCACCTAGAATTCATTTTTGTGTGAGTTAGATTTCAAGAGTTTTCCTCCCACAAATTTATTCACTTTTTTAGCACTGCTTTTGCTGAAACACCTTCCTTTACACATTGATTTGCCTTGATATCTTTGTTGAAAATGAACTGACCATATATTCCACATATGATTTCAAGGGTTTTACTTTCTACAGTAATTTAGAATGATACAGATTTAGATAGAAGAGTTAATTTGTACAGTGGTTCAGTGACTTTTTTAAATAACAAAATAGTTTTTACCTCCACATCTTGAACAGTCCTTGGTTGGGCCATGCATAATTTATTAAGCAGCTGAAAAATCAGTTCTTCAATATAATAGAGAGATTCTTCATTAGCTGAGAGATTAGGATGTACTTGCTCCTGAACCTTTAAATAAAAAAGTTCTCAGTTACATTACAGTCCAAATAATATTTATTGAACAACAGTCAGAGAATATTACATATAATTCAGAACATTATTCAAACAGACATAAAACACAAAAAGTATGGGAAAATAGCCCTGTATTTGTTGGTCTCTTAAATTTTTCTTAACTCATAGACCAGTGTCTTTTAAATTTTTTTGTACCCTTTGAAAATCTACTGAAAGCCATTCCTCCTTACCACCAAAGAAGCATATACACATAAATATTCTATACAATTTCAGAGGAATCATGAATACCCTGAAGTTAACTAATAGGTCTACTAGAAGTCTATGAATACTAACTAGGTCATGAATCCCAGCAATAGAAGTATCTCTGAAGGACCGTACTACTTAACAATTATAGAGCTGCTCTGCCAAGTAGGTGCTAGTCAGCTTTCTTTTACAATGGCATATGCTCCTTATTGTCAACAGATAGCTGGGCTGAGCCTTGTTAAATTTCCTAAAGTTAGAACCTAGAAATCTGTCCTAAAAAATAACCTAGTTGTACTGGATATGAGGAGTGAAGTAAAAGACAGTGCCTAGCATATAGCAGATGTCATGTAAATATTTGTTGAAAGAATGATTGGAGTAGTAAGTATTGCTCTAACTTTATATGCCATGGTATTAGAAGGATATCAGTGCCACTGACATAAAAAGTTAATAGAAAATTTAAATAGTTTCATAGTTATTTTTAAAAACTTATTAATTAAAAACCTTCCCACAAAGAAAATAGCATGAAGTTGACTACTTCATCTAAATTCTCAAAATTCAGTATGAAATTATTCATTATAGCCTCTTGTTTTTTGTAAGATCATAGGATCTCTAGTAAAGTCCCTTCCTTCATTCCTAATATTAGTTGTCTGTATGTTCATTCTTTTTCTTATCGGTCTCCCAAGAAATTTATCAATTTTATTAATCTTTTCAAGGACCAACAATTGACTTTGTTGATTCTTTCTATTTTGTTAGTTTTATATTTATTTATATGTTTCATCTTCATTTTTCTTCTGCTTTTTACTTAGTTCCTTTTTCTAACTTCTTGAGATACATACTTAGTTCATTATTTACCAACCTTTCTTCTTTTGTAGTATGTATGTTTCCTCTAAGTTTTTCTAAGACTACTTTTGTAAAAAAACCCACAGATTTTCATATGGGATTTTAAAAAATCATCAGTTCAAAACAGCTTCTAATTTCCATTATGGTTTCTTCTTTGAGCTTTAGAATTTAGAAGTATATTTCTTAATGTGTAAACATATGGTATTTTTTTAAGTTATCTTTTTATTGATTTCTAGAATAACCACATTGTGGTCAGAAAACATACTTTCTCTGATTTCTATTTTTTTTAATTTCTTGAGACTTGCTTTTATAGCTCACCATATGGGCTAAGATGACTGCATCAACCAACCTATTAAACACTTAAGGAAGAAATGCAATAATCTTAAGCAAACTTTCCCAGAAAATAGAAAAATAACAAAATAAGACTTCCCAACTTATTCTGAGGTTAGCCCTGACATAAACACTAAAAGAGAGGGCTGCATGCCCCTGGCTTGTTGGTACTGTCATGGTGGGTTTGCTGAAGGCCACAGGCCTTGTGGAATCAGCTGTATGTGAGAGTCCACACAAGAGGCTAAAAATATTGTACACAAAGATTCTTGATGTTCTTCAGTAGATTCCTAAAAATGCAGCATATGGGAAGTATACAGAACAGATTACAAATGAGAAGCTGGAAATGGTTAAAGTGGAACCAGATGTTAAAAAATTAGAAGACAACTTCAGAGTGGCCAAATAGAAGGGGTGATTCTTCAGGCTGAACAGGAACTAAGTCTGGTGAGAAAAATGACACAGTGGAAACCATAGGAGCCTTTAGTGGAAGTCTCCTGCCAGCCAGGAAATGGAAATGGCCAATATAATCATCATTAAATGACTTGTGTGCTGATGGGAAACTGATCTATTTAAATGCTCTGTTAATATTAAAAATGTATCCATACTGTTAACAACCTATAACCAAGAAAATTAATGCAGAACATATTTAGGAGACTTGTTAAAATTGGTAATTATGGTAAAAGGGATGCTGAATCAGTTTTTGTTTTGGAAAGCATTCATTAAAATTACTTCAAAGATGGTATTTTTTTAAATAGAGAGGTTGTGGGAAGATTTGAAAATTAACTAGAAAAATTCTTATAGATTTTCAATGCAGAGGCCTTATTTGCAAAGTGAAGTATTTTTAGTAGTACCTTCAACACACCATTTAATTTTTTTTATTCTGAAAATACAGAAAAATTACTTATTACTGTTATTTAAACAAACTTTTATAGGTCACTGTTTGAAGTGAAGTAGTAGGAGTAAAAAACCATCAAATTAGAACTGTACAGTTAAGGAAGGTATCTGAAAGATTCCTTATTTTCAGTGGTAATTGGAAAATCTTTTCCTTTTCCTTTACATCAGGACAGAGATATAATTTCTGTGAAAGAAGAGAGAAGAATTCCTGAAGTATATTCATCATATGGATAGGCTTATATTCAAAACATGTTAGTTGTACGGTTATAACTTCAAAGTAGAATCACTAAGTAGTTTCCACAGAGTTTCCAGTCTAAGTGCCACTGGGTATCAAACAGAAGATAACTGTTGCTCAAGGCAAGAAGCAGTTGGCAAATTTCAGGTTAAACAAAGTAAAATTATTTTTCAGACATCCTCACCTTTCTTCCTAGCCCCTTATCTTTTCTGAGTACTTAGTTGAACTTGATAGTTTTTACCTTCAGAGGCAGTACTTTGGGTTTTTGTGTTGCTGTATGTGTGCACGGGCATGTGTGTTTCTTTTTTCTAATATATTTCACCCCTTAGAGAGGTGTAAATTGGATGCTAAATAAATACTAAAAGAAAAAAAAAACCTCAAGAAGAAAAATGAAAAGTATAGCCCATCGCTAATGAACGTACAAACAAAAGCCTAAATAAAATACCAACTAACTGAAGTCCATAATTAATTTAAAAAACTATATAACATGACCAAGTTGGTTTATCCCAGCAATGTAAAGTTGGTTTAATGTTGGAAAATCAAGTGATAACAGATTAAAAAAAACACTAGTAATCTCAAAAACAGTATGACAATGATAAACTCAAAGATCTGAAAAAATTTAACATCCATTCATGATAAACTCTCCTACAGAACTTATAATTTGGTAAATGAAATCTACAAAAAAGCTACAATAAACATCATAGTGGTGAAATACTGAAAGGCTTCCTTTTGAGATCAGGAAAAAGGCAAGGATACTAGCTATTATCATTTCCATTCCACATTGTACTGGAGGTCCCGGCTGATGGAGTAGACCAAGAAAAAAGAAAAGTGTAAGAATTAGAAAGGAAGAAACACATTTACAGATGATTCGATTTCCATTGTGATAGTTAATTTATGTGTCAACTTGCCTGGGCCATAGGGTGCCCAGGTATTTGATTAAACATTATTCCTAAGCCTCCCTAAAGGTGTTTCTGGGTGAAATTAACATTTGACTTGGTAGAGTGAGTAAAGCAGATTGCCCTCCTCCATGTAGGTGGACCTCATGCAATCTGTTGAAGGCCTGAATATAAAAAAGAACCTGAGTAAGAAAGAATTCTTTCTTTGTCTGTCTTAGAGACAGTTCTGCTTTGGAGTAAAACTTGGACTACAATTATACCATCAAATCTCTGGGTATTCAGATTACTGACTGCAGATTTTGAACTTCTCTGCTTATAAGTATGTGTGTGTGTGTGTGTGTGTGTGTGTGTGTGTGTGTGTGTGTGAGAGAGAGAGAGAGAGATAGAGAGAGAGAGAGAGAGAGAGAGAGAGAGAGAGAGAGAGAGAGAGAGACAGAGAGTGAGAGAGAGTGTGTGTGTGTGTGTGTGTGTGTGTTTCTGTTTCTCTGGAGACCTCAGACTAATACACCCATGAAGGAAAAGTGGAAAATGTGTAGATAAATTTTAATTTACAAAAAAATAAAGTTTTATTTCTATGTGACACCAATGAAGTTAGAAAACAAAATTTTTAAACATAATTATTTACAATAGAATAAAAAATATATCATGCACCTCAGAATAAATTTTACAATTAGATGTACAAAACCCATAAGGGAAAAACTATAAACTCTTAGAGAAATTAAAGATCTAAATAAACTTAGTATAAAATACTCTGTTCATGAATTCTTAGACTTAATATTATAAATCTGTTCTTCTCAAACTGAGCCATGGAGTTAATAAAATGAAAAACAAAAGGCTTGTTTTGCTGAAATTGACAAGATAATTTCAAAATTTATATGGAAAATTCAAAAGGGTAAGAAAATTAGATATACTCTTTAAGTAGTATAAGGACCTGCTCCAGTTGTTGCTGGAATTTATAACAAAGCTGTAGTAATTATGTATGTGATATTGGTATAATGACAAACAAATGAATTAAACAGGAGAGAGTACAGACATAAGCCTACAGATGTACAGACCCTTGATTTACAATAAAACTGGCACCTCAGAGCTGGGGGAAAGTGTTGGTTTATGGGAAGGCAGAGGAAGTAGGTGAATAGCAAATAATTGGATACCCATATGGCAAAAAATGAAACTCAACTCTATTCACATTTCACACAAAAACCAATTCTAGTTGGATTTTTTAGACCTATTAAATGAATAGAGACCTAATAAAATTCTGATAATATAAAACAAGATAACCTCTTCATGACCTCAGGATAGGAAAGGATTTCCTCAACAGGACACAAAAATTACTACCCATAAAGGAAAGGATTGATAAACTTAATTGCATTAAAATTTAAAACTTATGTTCCCCAAGACACCTTTAAAAAAGTGAAAAGGCAAGTTACAGAGTTGGAGAAGATCTATGTGATAATAAAACAAAAGGGTTCATATTCAGAATACACAAAGAACTCCTAAAAATTCAGTAGAAAGAAAATTTTAGAATCCCTACAGAAAAATTGGGCAAAAATTACTTAAACCAGCACATCACAAAAGAAATTCAAATGACCGATAAACATGAAAGGTGCTCTAGCTCTCTAGCAATCAGGGAAGTGCAAACTAAAACCACAATGAAAATTATTACCCACTCACCAGACAGCAAAAGTAAAAGGTTTGATAATAACAAGTGTTAGTGATTGTATGGAACAGTCGGAACTCTCACACACCCACCAGAGTGCAAAATGACTCAATCACTTTAGAAAACTTAGCCATTATCTATAAAGTTCAAGATATGCATACCCTATAGTCAACAATATTGTAAAAACTTTGTATGGTGACAGATGATTACTAGACTTATCATGATCAAATCATAATGTAGATAAATATCAAATCACTATGTTGTATACCTGAAACTAATATGATATTGTATGTCAATTACACTTCAATAAACTTTTTTCTAAAACAAAGATATCCATACCCTCTACCTAGCAATTCTCCTACTGGACATATAAATATATTCAGATCTAAGTTATTCAGGATAAATATATATCCTTTAGAGCTATGCATTACTATATAGCAGGTACTAGCCACATATGGCTATTGAGCACCTGAAATGTAGCTCCACTGAATTGATATAGGCTGCAAATGTAAAACACATACCAAGTATCAAAGATTTAATGAAGAAAAAAGAATCTCATATATCTTAATTTTTATACTGATTACATGCTAAAATGATTAGATTGTATTGAATAAAATATATTATTAAAATCAATTTTATCTGTTTCTTCTCACTTTTTTAATGTGGCCATGAGAAAATTTAAAAATACATATATGCCTTATATTTCTCTTGGATAGTACTGTTTTAGAGAAATAAGTAAGTTTACTAGAAGATGTACACAAGGCAGCTTATAAGTAACATTAGTATTATTTCCAACCTAGAAAGAAATTCAAATATCTATCTAGAGTTGAATAGAAAAACTATAGCATATTCATACAATGGAATACAGAAGAAAAAAAAGAATAACCATAGTTATATAAAATGTGGATATATATTCAAAATAATGTTGGCAGAAAGAAGTCAGATAAAAAAGGATACATACAATGGAAATCCATTCACAAAGTTCAAGATCAGACCAAGTTAAACTGTAACGTTAGGGACACATGCTTAGATAGTAAAACTATAAAGAGTAAGGTAGTATTATCATAAAAACGATGACCTTCTGGAAAGATCTATACGGAAAAGTGCTAAATAGGTGTACCTTAAATAATATATTTATGTTCTGTGCATTTTTTGGATATATATTGTATTTTACTATAGATAAGTTTTTTAAAAAGTTAGAGAATCATCTAATAAACAGAAAATTAAGAAATTTGACTTATCAATAAAATAAGTCTAAAGGGCCCTCCTAGTCCCCAGCTCGATGAATGAAATTAAAATGTCAGAACACTGGAGACAAAGAGAGTGTTCCTTCACCAGTCTTAGGGTGAAGGGAGGAAGCAGGTCCTCTATAAAGAAGTAGATATAAGACTAGTTTTAGACTTTAACAGCACTAGAAGCTAGAAGGCAAAGATTTCCAACCTGGAAAAAGATACTAACAAACCATTAATCAAACATCATGGTAAAAATGAAGACATGCTTAACATAACAAGGTCAAATATTTTATCTCCCATGCACTCTTTCTCATTAAGTTTGTATTGTTGGTACTACACTACAAGAGTATAAATCAAGGTAGAGGAAAATATAGGGTGAAGAAATGAAAGAACCAATACAGAAAAAAGGCCAAATGAATGCCCAGGATGAGGTGAAGGGAAATTGTGAGGGCTGTACAAAGAACATAAGGGTCACCAGCCCAGATATGAGTAGATAAGAAGGCTCTGGGAAAAACTGTTGAGTATGGATCTAAAAATCTTAATAAGGTATTTAGACACTGGTAACAAATTTGAGCTTGAATTAGTAAGTACACAGAAACTATGTAAATAAGAAAACAAGACAATCATTAACTCCAGTAAAAATAAAAGGTTAAGTAGAAAAGGAAAAGTAGTTTAACTATAAATAGCTTTTAGAGTCATAATAAAATGAACTTTGAATACTGATTCAACCAAAAGTAAGATGTAACCAAGGCAGAGCAGGAGGGGAGTATAAGGAGAAGGATGTATGTGAGGTTGGAGGAGGAAAGGAAATGTGTATGTGCATTAAAGAACTTCTCTTTCACATTAAAAAGTCAACACATAATGCCGAAAACAGAAAAACCAAGAATAAGCAAAATAAACATTATTTTTCCTTAGAGACATAGAATACTGAAATGAATCACTTTGAAAAGTTAAGTTATTGTCCTTAGAAAGCAAAATATTTTGTGACTAAGGAGATACTGCAATTTTTCTTAGCAAGCCTTATAGAGCTAGTTATCTTTTTATTTGAATGAATAACTTTGATAAAATATAAATTACTTTATAAAGAAACATGATTTTGAAGAGGGTAAGTGGTAAAAAGGAAGGACACATGAAACTGGAGACAGTAAATAAAGACTACTTTTTGAAGAGGTTTGGATAGAAATTTAACTAAGGCAGAAATTCATATAGGACCAACATCCAAAAAGCTAGGCTTTATATTTTTTTTAATAAATTCAAAATAGATTTGGGAAAAATAAGCATCTCCTCTTACATCCTGCACTTCCTTAACACAACAAGTGGAAACTTAATTACATCTTGCCATATATTTCTATTAGATCAATAGAATAAAAAAAGACTTTCCTTTTTTAATATAAAACATTTATATTGGAAGTTAAGCGGTGAAATTCATAATGCTGTTTCTTATAACATCCTTACATAAAAGCCAGGTGCCAAAGAACACTCCTATACTATTGGTGGGAATGGAAATTGGTGCAGCCACTGTGCAAAGCAGTATGGAGATTCCTCAAATAACTAAAAATAGAAATACCATACAAACCAGTAATTCCACTTCTAGGAATTTAACCGAAGAAAACAAAATCTCTGATTCGAAAAGGTATGTGCACCCCTATGTTTATCACCACTGTTTGCAATAGCCAAGATATGGAAGCAACCTAAGTGTCCATCAGTAGATAAATAGATAAAAAAGATGTAGTACATACACCCAATGGAATATTATTCAGCCATATAAAAAAGAAACCCTTCCATTTGCAACAACATGGATGGACCTACAGAGTATTATGCTAAGTGAAATAAGCCAGGTTGAGAAAGACAAATACCATAGGATTTCACTTATTTGTGAAATATAAAAACAATACAACACAAATGAACAAAATAGCAGTAGACTCACAGACACTGAGAAGCGACTGATGGTCACAATGGGGAGGGATTGGGGTGGGGGGGTGGAGAGGGTGAGGGGCATAAAGGGGCACAAAAATTCTCAATCATAATATAAGTTGGTCACAGGGATGGTAGTACAGCATAGAGAATATAGCCAAAGATTCTGTAACATCTTTCTATGTTGACAGATAGTAACTGCACTGATGGGAGTGAGGATTTATTAATGTGGGTAACTGATAAACCACTATGTTGAATACCTGAAACAAATATAAGATTTGCACATCAATGATACTTCATTTAAAAAAAAAAGCTGGAGGAGCCAAGATGGTGGCATGAGTAGCTCGGCAGAAATCTCCTCCCAAAAACATATATATTTTTGAAAATACAACAAATAACTATTCCTAAAAGAGACACCAGTGGATACAGTACAACAGCCAGGCTACATCTACATCTGAAAGAACTCACCATCACACAAAGGGGGTAAGATACAAGCTGCGGCCTGGCAGGAACCGAGTGCTCCGCACCCCCCAGCCCCCAACAGGAAGAAAGGAGTCGGAGCGGGGAGGGAGTGAAAGCCCAGGACTGCTAAACAACCAGCTCTAGAAATCCACACCAGGAGCGCAGACACACGGTGCACGGTGTGCTGGATATTAGAGAAACGGAAAAGTAAAATCTGGGAGCAGGTCCCCACAACCAGCATCCCTGGGACAAAAGAAAAGGGAGTGCTTTTAGCAAGTCTTAAAGGGACAGGGACCTCACAGATGGACGAAGTCATCCTGGCACACTCATCCAAGCATCTGGGAATCCTGGGGAACTCTAGGCGACCTAACCCCTGTGTTGGCAGCGCAGCTCTGAAGCCCCTCACGGCAATAAGCAGCCTGCCAGTCATTCCTCCAACTGGCGCGGACCCCAACACACTGGCCCAGTAGTGGGGGAGTGGCCGCACACGCTGATGGTGGCAGCACTAGAGCAGCCCAGGAGTGGTCTGTGCGAGCCAGCAGCAGCAGCATCAGAGAGGCCTGGGAGTGGCCCACGCAAAGCAGCAGAGGTGCCAGAGGGGCCCGGGAGTGGGCCACGGGAGCCTGTGGTGGTGGCGGCAGCAGTGCCAGAGAGGCCAGCCAGGGAGCAGCCCACAGGAGCCGGCAGCAGTGGTTGAGGAGTGGCCCAGGAGCAGCCGCACCCCAAGCAGCCACCCAGAATCTCACCCTGGCACACAGCCTCTGGGGCCAGACCCAAAGGCCACCGCCAGTACACAGCTGCCTGGCAGAGGTGCCGCTTTCATAGGAGAGCACACCCAGCAGGCCTGCCACTCCCCACAGGGCTCTGCACTAGTCTGACTGAGATCCCACCCACAGCATCTTAGAGAATTAACCCAGAGGCTGCTCCAGGATTGCGGGTAAGCAACACAGGCAGCGGAGAAGGGCAAGGTGACTAGCAAGCAGGAATGGACTTTGTTCTCCCAGCTGACACACACGCTACCTGCATACAGCTACCTTTATCACCATGAAAAAGGCAGAAGAATTTGGTCCAGTTCAAAATTACCGAGACAACCCCTGAGAGAGAGCCTGGGGAGATAGACTTAACCAATCTCCCTGAAAAAGAATTCAAAATAAAGGTCATAACCATGCTGATGGATCTAGAGAAATATGCAAGAGCTAAAGGAGCAAGTACAGAGGGAGAACACAGAAATATAACAATCTCTGGAAGGACTTAAGAGCAGACTGGATGAGGTGCAAGAGGCCGTTAATGGAATAGAAATCAGAGAACAGGAACACAGAGAAGCTGATGCAGAGAGAGATAAAAGGATCTCCAGGAATGAAAGAATATTAAGAGAACTGTGTGACCAATCCAAATGGAACAATATTCACATAATAGGGGTAACAGAAGAAGAGAGAGAAAAAGGGATAGAAAGTGTATTTGAAGAAATAATTGCTGAAAACTTCCCCAAACTGGGGGAGGAAATAGTCTCTCAGACCATGCAGGCCCACAGAAATCCCACCACAAGGGACCCAAGGAGGACAACACAAGACATATAATAAGTAAAATGGCAAAGATCAAAGACAAAGACAGAGTATTAAAGGCTGCCAGAGAGAGAAAAAAGGTCACCTACAAAGGAAAACCCATCAGGCTATCATCAGACTTCTCAACAGAAACCTTACAGGCCAGAAGAAAATGGCATGATATATTTAATGCAATGAAACAGAAGGGGCATGAACCAAGAATACTGTGTCCAGCATGATTATCATTTAAATATGAAGGAGGGATTAAACAATTGCCAGACAAGCAAAAGTTGAGGGAATTTGCCTCCCACAAACCACCTCTACTGGGTATTTTAGAGGGACTGCTCTAGATGGAAGCACTCCTAAGGCTAAATAGATGTCACCAGAGAAAATCAAATCACAGCAAAGAAAGCAGACCAACCAAATACTAACTAAACGTAAAAAAATAAAATCAACTACTCACAAAAGGAGTCAAAGGAAACACAAATTTATATTGGAGGAGGAGAAATAAGAAGGGAGGAAAAGAATCATCAGACTGTGCTTACAATACTTTATTAAGTGAGTTAAGTTAGACAGATAGTAAAGTAGCTAACCTTGAACCTTTGGTAACCACAAATCTAAAGCCTGCAATGGCAATAAGTACATATCTCTCAATAATTACTCTAAATGTAAATGGCCTGAATACACCAATCAAAAGACACAGAGTAACAGAATGGATAAAAAAGCAGTACCCATCTATATGCTGCTTACAAGAGACTCAACTCAAACCCAAAGACATATGCAGACTAAAAGTCAAGGGATAGAAAAAGGTATTTCATGCAAACAATAGGGAGTCCTGTATCAAAAGCAGGTGTAGCAGTACTATATCAGATGAAATAGACTTCAAAAGAAAGAAAGTAACAAGAGATAAAGAAGGGCACTACATAATGATAAAGGGGTCAGCCCTACAAGAGGAAATAACCATTATAAATATATATGCAACCAATACAGGGGCACCAATATATATGAAACAAATAATAACAGAATTAAAGGAGGAAATAGAATGCAATGCATTTGTTCTAGGAGACTTCAACACACCACTCACTCCAAAGGACAGATCCACCAGACAGAAAATAAGTAAGGACATGGTGGCACTGAACAACACACTAGAACAGATGGACTTAACAGACATCTACAGAACCCTACACCCAAAAGCAGCAAGATACACAATCTTCTCAAGTGCACATGGAACATTCTCCAGAATAGATCACATACTAGGCCACAAAAAGAGCCTTAGTAAATTCAAAAAGACTGAAATTCTACCAACCAACTTCTCAGACCACAAAGGCATATAACTAGAAATTAATTGTACAGAGAAAACAAAAAGGCTCATAAATACATGGAGGCTTAACAACATGCTTCTAAATAACCAATGGATCAATGACCAAATAAAAACAGAGATCAAGCAATATATGGAGAGAAATGATACCGACAACATAAAGTCCCAGCTTCTGTGGGACACAGCAATAAAAACAGAGATCAAGCAATATATGGAGACAAATGACACAGACAGCATAAAGCCCCAGCTTCTATGGGACACAGCGAAGGCAATTCTAAGAGGACAGTACATAGCAATCCAGGCCTATCTAAAGAAGGAAGAACATTCCCAAATGAATAGTTTAAAGTCATAATTACTGAAACTGGAAAAAGAAGAACAAATGAAGTCCAAAGTCAGCAGAAGGAGAGACATAATAAAGATCAGAGAAAAAATAAATAAATTGAGAACAATAAAATAATAGAAATAAATCAATGAAACCAAGAGTCGATTCTTTGAGAAAACAAAATAAATGAGCCCCTAGCCAGACATATTAAGAGAAAAAGAGAATCTACACACATTAACAGAATCAGAAATGAGAAAGGAAAAATCACATTGGACCCCACAGAAATACAAAGAATTATTAGAGAATACTATGAAAATCTTTATCCTAACAAGCTGGAAAACCTAGAAGAAATTGACAACTTCCTAGAAAAATAGAACCTTCCAAGACTGACCAAGAAAGAAACAGAAAATCTAAACAGACCAATTACCAGCAAAGAAATTGAAGCGGTAATCAAAAAACTACCCAAGAACAAACCTCTGGACCAGATGGATTCACCGCTGAATTTAATCAGACATACAGAGAAGACATAACACACATTCTCCTTAAAGTTTTCCAAAATATAGAAGAGGAGGGAATACTTCCAAACTCATTCTATGAAGCCAGCATCACTCTAATACCAAAATGAGGCAAAGACTCCACCAAAAAAGAAAATTACAGACCAATATCCCTGATGAACATAGATGCAAAAATACTCAACAAAATATTAGCAAACCGAATTCAAAAATACATCAAGAGGATCATACACCATGATCAAGTGGGATTCATCGCAGGGATGAAAGGATGCTACAACATTTGAAAATCCATCAATATCATCCACCATATTAACAAAAAGAAGGACATAAACCAAATGATCATTTCCATAGATGCTGAAAAAGCATTTGACAAAATTCAACATCAATTCATGATAAAAACCCTCAGCAAAATAGGAATAGAGGGCAAGTATCTCAACATAATAAAGGCCATATATGATAAACCCACAGCCAACATTATACTGAACAGCAAGAAGCTGAAAGCTTTTCCTCTGAGATCGGGAACTAGACAGGGATGCCCACTCTCCCCACTGTTATTTAACATAGTACTGGAGGTCCTAGCCACGGCAATCAGACAAAATAAAGAAATACAAGGAATCCAGATTGGTAAGAAGAAATTAAACTGTCACTATTTGCAGATAACATGATATTGTATATAAAAAACCCTAAAGACTCCACTCCAAAACTATTAGAACTAGTATCTGAATTCAGCAAAGTTGCAGGATACAAAATTAATACACAGAAATCTGTTGATTTCCTATACTCTAATGATTACCTAGCAGACAGAGAAATCAGGAAAACAATTCCATTCACAATTGCATCAAAAAGAATAAAATACCTATGAATAAACCTAACCAAGAAAGTTAAAGACCTATACCCTGAAAACTACAAGACATTCTTAAGAGAAATTAAAGGGGACACTAACAGATGGAAATTCATCCCATGCTCTTGGCTAGGAAGAATTAATATTGTCAAAATGGCCATCCTGCCTAAAGCAATCTACAGATTCGATGCAATGCCTATCAAAATACCAATAACATTCTTCAAGGAACTGGAACAAAGAGTTTTAAAATTCATATTGAACCACAAAAGACCCCGAACAGCCAAAGTAATCCTGAGGAAGAAGAATAAAGCAGGGGGCATCTCGCTTCCCAACTTCAAGCTGTACTACAAAGCCACAGTAATCAAGACAATTTGGTACTGACACAAGAACAGACCCACCTACCAGTGGAACAGAATAGAGAGTCCAGACATTAACCCAAGCAAATACGGTCAATTAATATATGATAAAGGACCCATGGACATACAATGGAGAAATGACAGCGTCTTCAACAGTTGTTGTTGGCAAAACTGGACAGCTACATGTAAGAGAATGAAACTGGATCACTGTCTAACCCCATACACAAAAGTAAATTCAAAATGGATCAAAGACCTGAATGTAAGTCATGAAACCATAAAACTCTTGGAGGAAAACATGGGCAAAAATCTCTTGGACATAAACATGAGTGACTTCTTCATGAACATATCTCCACAGGCAAGGGAAACAAACGCAAAAATGAACAAGTGGGACTATATCAAGCTGAAAAGCTTCTGTACAGCAAAGGACACCACCAAGAGAACAAAAAGGCATCCTACAGTATGGGAAAGTATATTCATAAATGAAAGATCCAATAAAGGGTTGACACCCAAAGCATATAAAGAGCTCACGCACCTCTACAAACAAAAAGCAAATAGTACAATTAAAAAATGGGCAGAGAAGCTGAACAGACAGTTCTCCAAAGAAGAAATTCATATGGCCAACAGGCACATGAAAAGATACTCCACATCGCTAATCATAAGAGAAATGCAAATTAAAACCACAATGAAATATCACCTCACACCAGTAAGGATCACCACCATCCAAAAGACAAACAACAACAAATGTTGGCTAGGTTGTGGAGAAACTGGAACCCTCCTACACTGCTGTTGGGAATGTAAACTCATTGAACCACTGTGGAAAGCAGTATGGAGGTTCCTCAAAAAAACTAAAAATAGAAATACCATTTGACCCAGGAATTCCACTTCTAGGAATTTACCTTAAGAATGCAGCACTCCAGTTTGAAAAAGACAGATGCACCCCTATGTTTATTGCAGCACTATTTACAATAGCCAAGAAATGGAAGCAACCTAAGTGTCCATCAGTAGATGAATGGATAAAGAAGATGTGGTACTTATACACAATGGAGTATTATTCAGCCATAAGAATAAAACAAATCCTACCATTTGCAACAACATGGATGGAGCTAGAGGGTATTATGCTCAGTGAAATAAGCCAGGCAGAGAAAGACAAATACCAAATGATTTCACTCATATGTGGAGTATAAGAACAAAGAGAAAACTGAAGGAACAAAACAACAACAGAAACACAGAACCCAAGAATGGACTAACAGTTACCAAAGGGAAAGGGACTGGGAGGATGGGTGGGAAGGGAGGGATAAGGGGGAGGAAAAAGAAAGGGGGTATTACGAATAGCATGTATAACGTGAGGGGGGCATGGGGAGGGCTGTGCAACACAGAGAAGACAAGTAGTGATTCTACAGCATCTTACTACACTGATGGACAGTGACTGTAATGGGGTTAGTGAGTTGGACTTGGTGATGGAGGGAGTCTAGTAAACATAATGTTCCTCATGTAACTGCAGATTAATTATACCAAAAAAAGAAAAAAAAGCCAAGTGCCCTACTCAGTAAATGTGATTGTGCATCAGAATTAGGATAATATCTAACTAGACTGGTTGTTTTTACTAAACAACATGGCAAAGCAACTTTAACACTGAATATCAAAGTTTCTTATGCCAAACTTCTTAAAGTAATTGCAAATATGAAAAGTCATAAAAACAAATAAATGCAGACTATTAAAGTCCCACCCATAAATACTAACAGGATATCAAGATGACAGTGAAAGTTAACCATACTTTGCACTTTTAGAGTATTTACTATCTCAGCACTCTGAGACAGCAAATACAAAATTACCACATCAGAACAAACTGATGTATCATGTTTTCCTGAAAGACAAGTCAGAAAAAGAGCAATTAAAATAATTTTCAGTCTTTAACAGGAGATTAACAAGTCAGACCTGTATTTTAGTTACAGCATATTTTCAAGTTGCCAGAGTATTTCCTTGCACATACACTGTAAGCAGAAGAGTCATAATAGTATACATAGATCCATGCACATGCACATATAAAAGCATTAAACATTAAATTATTTTTACTCTGATAAACACTAGATTTGACAAGTTTCAGAAATGTGGTATTTCCTAATTTATATTTTTCAATTGTGCATATTCACAATCAAGTAAAAAATCTTGCTAGTGCACTTGTTCAATCAACTAACATTTGAGTTTCTGGTACAATGTAGAAATTAATCCCTTTGGCTACACAGTCTGACATTTATTTATGACAAATTCTTCATTCTGTTGCCAAGATTTCTGCAAGGATGCAAAGATCTCAAACATCAATTAAGAATACTGGAGGTTTTTTTATTTATGAGAGTTAAAATTCAACTTGAAGAAAAGCAACAGATTTCATTCTAAAGATATACATTGACAACCATGAAATACTGCTGATAGAAGTTTTAAAACTATATAAATGAAAAGAGAAATTTTATATATTGGAAGACTCAATGCTGTCAAGATGTCAATACCTCTCAAATAATCAATACATTCCCAATAAAAATTCTAGCTGGTTTTCCTGTAGAAATTGATAGGGTGATTTAAAAATTCTTATGGAAACACAAAGGTCCTAGAATAACCAAAAAAACTCTGAAAAAGAACAAAATTGAAGAGCTAAAACTATCTGATTTCAGGAATTTTTATAAAGCTACAATAATCAAAACAGCATGGTACTGATGTAAGGACAGGCAAAAAAATCAATGGAACAGAATAGAGAATTCAGAAATAAAACCACACATATATACATGAATTTTGCTAAAGGCGAAGGAAACTTTACACTTTATTTATTTCAATAATATTTCAATAAATAAATATTTGGTGGTGGTAGAACAACCAAATATACATACACAAAAAACTTACACAAAATTATCTCATCATAAATAAAAATTAACTCAGATCATAGATCTAAATGTAAAACCTAGAACTATGAAACTTCTAGAAGAAAAAACAGAAAATTTTTGTAACTCAGCTAAACAAAGATTTCTTAGATACGACACTAAAGGCAGTCTCTAAAAAAGGCATGTGGATAAATTAGACTTCATAAAAATGTAAAACTTTTGCTCTCCAAAAGATAAACTGATAATTAAAAGACAAGCTACACACTGAAAATCTTCGTGGAGCATATATCTGATAAAGGATTTTAATTTAGACATATAAAGAATACTCAAAACTCAACAGTAAGAAAAGAAACAACAAAAATGGGCAAACATCTAAATAAACACTTCATCAAAGAAGAATGGCATGGATAGCAAATAATATGAAAGATGCTCAATATCATTAATCACTAGGGAATGCAAATTAAAACCACAAGATACTAGTACACACCTATTAGAATGGTTAAATTAAATTAAATGCTAAGTGTTGGCAGGGAGAACTGAAACTCTCCTACAATGCTGGTGAGAATGTAAAACTGTACAGCAGTTTGAATGGAGAACAGTTTGTTAGTTACTTTTACTTAAAAAGTTAAACATATATCTTACTATCTGATCCAACTACTCTTTGGTAATTAGCTAAGAGAAAAGGAAATATATGGTAATACAAAGACCAGTACACAAATGTTCACAGCAGCTTTATTTGTAATAGCCAAGATCTGAAAATAAAATGTACATCAATAGGTGAATGGATAAACAAACAGTGGTATATCTACACAATGGAACACTACAGGGCAATAAAAAGGAATGAACTATTGGTGGATGCAGCAACATGGATGAATCTCAAAATAATTATGCTTAGTGAAAGAAGCTAGACCAAAAAAAAGAGAACTATATCCTATATGAGTCCATTACTATAAGACTCTAGGAAATGCCATCGATAGTAATGGAAAGCTTATCAGTGATTGCTTGAGAATAAGAAATGGGGAGGGATGGGAGGAAAAAGAACAGAGTCAAGAAGAAATTTATGGTGCTGAAGGGATATACTCAGTATCTTTATTGTGATGGTTTCAATGTTGAAGTTATACATAAAAAGTTATCAAATTGTACACTTTAATTATGTGGTTTATTGTATGTCATACTCCCCAAAAGTTAAAAGTAATATGAAAAACATAATATTTTAAGGTAGTTTTTTTCTGATAGGATATTTAATCAAGAATTTAATGCAGAACTGTATACTATCAACTCATTATGGTCAGGACCACTTTTTTATATTTTTGTTTTCTTCCTACTTCCCCATCTCTCTAATTCCTAATACACAGGTAACCTATTATGCCTTGCATAAAAAAAGTACTTAGTAAATACTTGTTAAATAAGTTCATAGTAGCAAACATTTCTTTGTCTCGCTGAAATCTGGGGACTGGAAAAATTTTAAAATCCCATAAAATCTGTTTTTATTTCACTGGATATGTTCCTGGAGACTCAGTTATCCCATATAACATTACAAATAAGAGGATTCCCACTCTATGTTCTCTATTTCTACTGTCTATTAATATTCACTTCTCACTTAGATTCAGTGCTCTTTATCAGGTACTTTCTTGGCAGGTTTTCAATTAGGTTTATTTAAAATGCAGATAAGTACAGGCCAGGAATCTTACTCTATTTAGCTTAATATTAGGTGAGTGATTACCATGTAATAATCAAAACATGTAGGGAAGACTATTAGTTGAGGCTAAAATGTCTGTCATTAAAATTTTTCTAAATTGAAAAGAAATGGCATATGATCTGTAAGTACCTTCCCATACAGGCACACCATTAGAAAGTACAGGCTAGATCGATGGTTCCCAACTTGTTCAGCGGCTGAGCATCTGGAATTACAGTGCTCATGGCAGAACATGAAATATTAAGATACTTATATCTCATCATAGTAAGCAGGAATAATGTTAGAAAAACTGACTAGAAAACTAAATATAAGCAGATGTTCATAAGAAAAAAGTTATCATAAATTGTTTGCCCTGTAAAACCTCTAGATCTCTTATTCATTGAGTTTTACAATCTTCCATTATTCACTAGTAAGTAAACTGCTGCAGGCACCAAAGATTGAAAAAAAATTTACGAGAGAAAAATAAAACTGGAAAACTAATTGGCTTTTTATCTGTGAACTAGGAAAAGATCACTATTATTAATTGTGTTTTACTCAAGTTTAAGATTCCTTGGGTGAAATACCCATGTCCTACAGTATACTACCAAAACTACCACATGCACTCTTCTTAAAGATCTAACTGTCTGGCAAGGTATCTGTAGTCAAGGAGTAAAGCAGGTTTTCCTCTCACCTCCTTCACAAAGGCCCTCTTTCCACTAACTGAAGAAAGGCAGATCTCTCACTTATCTGGAGTCTCAGTATGGTGTGTAGCCATAAAAAAAATTTTTAAAAATAAATCCTAGAATACTAAAGAAAGAGATAATTATAAATGTTTTTCATTTAGATGAGTACCTCACTTCTTCCATTTCCTAGCCTTTTTTTTTTTTTTGAGGGCATCTCTCATATTTATTGATCAAATGGTAGTTAACAACAATAAAATTCTGTATAGGGGAGTCAATGCTCAATGCACAATCAATACACCCCAAGCCTAATTCTCGTCAGTCTCCAATCTTCTGAAGCATAACGAACAAGTTCTTACATGGTGAACAAATTCTTACATAGTGAATAAGTTCTTACATGGTGAACAGTACAAGGGCAGTCATCACAGAAAATTTTGGTTTTGATCACGCATTATGAACTATAAACAATCAGGTCAAATATGAATATTCATTTGATTTTTATACTTCATTTATATGTGGATCCCACATTTCTCCCTTTATTATTATTATTTTTATTTGTAATAAAATGCTGAAGTGGTAGGTAGATGCAAGATAAAGGTAGAAACCATAGTTTAGTGCTGTAAGAGACCAAATGTAGATGATCAGGTGTGTGCCTGTAGACTATGTGTTAATCCAAGCTAGACAGGGCATTAAAACATCCACAGATGCACAAGATTTCTCTCAAAACAGGGAGGGTGAGGTTCTAAGCCTCACCATTGTTGATCCCCAATTTCTCACCTGATGGCCCCCCTGCGACTGTGTCTTAGGTTGTTCCTCCCTTGAGGAATCTTACCCATCTCTGGCTAACCAGTCATCTTCCGGGGCCATACAGGGAAATGTAAAGTTGGTAAGTGAGAGAGAAGCCATATTGTTTGAAAACGTTAGCTTTTTACTTCTTTGCAGATTTATGCCCTGTGGCTTCTATGACCAGCATTTGTCTTGAGGTATCTTCACCACTTGGAGGAATTGTGATACTCGGTTAATTCGATATGAGGCACGAATTCTATTTAAGGGTTGTAATTAGGAAGGAAGAAGAAAAGCTATAGAGGTAGCAGACGGAAGAAAACATGGGAAGATTGATTATTTCTTTGACATATCTTCTTGTAGAGTAACTTAAGCATGTATAGGTTTTAAACTACTAATTAAATTGTGAACACACATTAACATAATAAGAATACAGTTACATAACCAAAGCAGATCCATAATTACCAGCCATCTCCAGTGAAGCCAAGAAAACCAGTTAGGCACCCTAGGCATTTGTGAAAATTTATCTATGATATGATGGATATTGTCCAACTGTACTTGAACAGTCTGAGAGAAATCAGACAAATTAAAACAACCCATTCCTGGGAACTGTTCACATCCCATATGTTCTTTTAACAGTAGATAGTCTGTAGTTGTAAGATTTTGGAGCACTACAACTTGCACTTCTCCTAATTCTTGGTTGAGTTCCAACAGTATAGATCCAGTCAAATTTGTTATTTTGCTGAAAGCACAGGCCAGCTTAGATATCTCCTTCTTCATTCCAATGGCAAGTCCAGGAACCGGTGGGATGGATGCAGCTACAACTGCAGCATCGCCTGGATCTTTGTTGAGGTTTTTTGATAATCATCTTCTGGTATGACTCTTCCAGAGAGTGCTGATGTTGGAAGTTCTTCTTCATATCATATCTTAGTTCATTTTCTGGGTAGCCAAATTAGGCTTTGATCCTCTGTATAAACACAAACAGACCCTTTGCCCACACTTTGATATGCCCTTTATACCATTGTGTAGAACTCATTGGAAGTCACCACACAAGAACTGCTTCTTTTTTTTTTTTAAGAGAAAGGAATATTGTCAGAAAAGTGTACCTCCATAGCTGATCATCTGACACCCTTTAAGTGATCAAAATTAAGGATATTTAAAGCATGCATTAATCATTGACTTACAGTTAGTTTTATCCTATCAAGGAGTAATACCCCTTTTCTTTCTTTCTTTATTTTTTCTTTAATCTACACTTACATGAAGAATATTATGTTTACTAGGCTCACCCTTATACCAGGTCCCCCCTATAAACCACTTTACAGACACTGTCCATAAGCACAGCAAAATGTTGTAGAATCACTACTTGTCTTCTCTGTGTTGTACAGCCCTCCCCTTTCTCCCTCCCCACCCATGCATGCTAATCTTAATACCCCCTTTCTTCTCCACCCCCTTATCCCTACCCACCCATCCTCCCCAGTCCCTTTCCCTTTGGTACCTGTTAGTCCATTTTTGGGTTCTGTAATTCCACTGCTGTTTTGTTCCTTCAGTTTTTCCTTTGTTCTTATACTCCAAAGACGAGTGAAATCATTTGGTATTTCTCTTTCTCCGCTTGGCTTATTTCACTGAGCATAATACCCTCCAGCTCCATCCATGCTGCTGCAAATGGTAGGATTTCCCCTCTTCTTATGGCTGAGTAGTATTCCATTGTGTATATGTACCACATCTTCTTTATCCATTCATCTACTGATGGACATTTAGGTTGCTTCCAGTTCTTGGCTATTGTAAACAGTGCTGCGATAAACATAGGGGTGCATCTGTCTTTCTCAAACTTGATTGCTGCATTCTTAGGGTAAATTCCTAGGAGTGGAATTCCTGGGTCAAATGGTAGGTCTGTTTTGAGCATTTTGATGAACCTCCATACTGTTTTCCACAATGGTTGAACTAATTTACATTCCCACCAGCAGTGTAGGAGGGTTCCCCTTTCTCCACAGCCTCGCCAACATTTGTTGTTGTTTGTCCTTTGGATGGCAGCTATCCTTACTGGTGTGAGGTGATGTCTCATTGTAGTTTTAATTTGCATTTCTCTGATAATTAGCGATGTGGAACATCTTTTCATGTGTCTGTTGGCCATCTGTATTTCTTTTTTGGAGAACTGTTCAGTTCCTCTGCCCATTTTTTAATTGGATTATTTGTTTTTGTTTGTTGAGGTGTGTGAGCTCTTTATATATTTTGGACGTCAAGCCTTTATCGGATCTGTCATTTACAAATATATTCTCCCGTACTGTAGGGTTCCTTTTTGTTCTATTGATGGTGTCTTTTGCTGTACAGAAGCTTTTCAGCTTAATATAGTCCCACTTGTTCATTTTTGCTGCTGTTTTCCTTGCCTGGGGGAGATATGTTCAAGAAGAGGTCACTCATGTTTATGTCTAAAAAAACTTTGCCTATGTTTTTTTCTAAGAGTTTTATGGTTTCATGACTTACATTTAGGTCTTTGATCCATTTTGAATTTACTTTTGTGTATGGGGTTAGACAATGGTCCAGTTTCATTCTCCTACATGTAGCTGTCCAGTTTTGCCAGCACCATCTGTTGAAGAGACTGTCATTTCGCCATTGTATGTCCATGGCTCCTTTATCAAATATTAATTGACCATATATGTTTGGGTTAATGTCTGGAGTCTCTAATCTGTTCCACTGGTCTGTGGCTCTGTTCTTGTGCCAGTACCAAATTGTCTTGATTACTAAGGCTTTGTAGTAGAGCTTGAAGTTGGGGAGTGAGATCCCCCCTACTTTATTCTTCTTTCTCAGGATTGCTTTGGCTATTCGGGGTCTTTGGTATTTCCATATGAATTTTTGAACTATTTGTTTCAGTACGTTGAAGAATGTTACTGGTAATTTGATAGGGATTGCATCAAATCTGTATATTGCTTTAGGCAGGATGGATATTTTGACAATATTAATTCTTCCTAGCCAGGAGCATGGGATGAGTTTCCATCTGTTAGTGTCCCCTTTAATTTCTCTTAAGAGTGACTTGTAGTTTTCAGGGTATAGGTCTTTCACTTCTTTGGTTAGGTTTATTCCTAGGTATTTTATTCTTTTTGATGCAATTGTGAATGGAATTGTTTTCCTGATTTCTCTTTTTATTGGTTCATTGTTAGTATATAGGAAAGCTACAGATTTCTGTGTGTTAATTTCGTATCCTGGAACTTTGCTGTATTCTGATATCAGTTCTAGTAGTTTTAGAGTGGAGTCTTTAGGGTTTTTTATATACAATATCATGTCATCTGCAAATAGTGACAGTTTAACTTCTTCTTTACCAATCTGGATTCCTTGTATTTCTTTATTCTGTCTGATTGCCGTGGCTAGGACCTCCAGTACTATGTTAAATAACAGTGGGGAGAGTGGGCATCCCTGTCTAGTTCCCGATCTCAGAGGAAAAGCTTTCACCTTCTCGCTGTTCAGTATAATGTTGGCTGTGAGTTTATCATATATGGCCTTTATTATGTTGAGGTACTTGCCCTCTATTCCCATTTTGCTGAGGGTTTTTATCATGAATGGATGTTGAATTTTGTCCAATGCTTTTTCAGCATCTATGGAAATGATCATGTGGTTTTTGTCTTTCTTTTTGTTGATGTGGTGGATGATGTTTATGGATTTTCGAATGTTGTGCCATCCTTGCATCCCTGGGATGAATCCCACTTGGTCATGGTGTATGATCCTTTTGATATGCTGTTGAATTGTTTGCTAATATTTTATTGAGTATTTTTGCATCTACATTCATCAGGGATATTGGTCTGTAATTTTCTTTTTTGGTAGGGTCTTTGCCTGGTTTTGGTATTAGGGTGATGTTGGCTTTATAGAATGAGTTTGGGAGTATTCCCTCCTCTTCTATTTTTTTGAAAACTTTAAGAAGAATGGGTATTATGTCTTCTCTGTGTGTCTGATAAAATTCCGAGGTAAATCCGTCCGGCCCCGGGGTTTTGTTCTTGGGTAGTTTTTTGATTACTGTTTCAATTTCTTTGCTTGTAATTGGTTTGTTTAACTTCTGTGTTTCTTCCTTTGTCAGTCTTGGAAGGTTGTTGTATTTTTCTAGGAAGTTGTCCATTTCTTCTAGGTTTTCCAGCTTGTTGGCATATAGGTTTTCATACTCATCTTTAATAATTCTTTGTATTTCTGTGGAGTCTGTCATGATTTTTCCATTCTCATTTCTGATTCTGTTGATTTGTGTTGATTCTCTTTTTCTCTTAATAAGTTTGGCTGGAGGCTTATCTATTTTGTTTATTTTCTCAAAGAACCAGCTCTTGGTTTCATTGACTTTTTCTATTGTTTTATTCTTCTCAATTTTGTTTATTTCTTCTCTGATCTTTATTATGTCCCTCCTTCTGCTAACTTCAGCCCTCATTTGTTCTTCTTTTTCCAGTTTCAATAATTGTGATGTTTGACTATTCATTTGGGATTGTTCTTCCTTCTTCAAGTGTGCCTGGATCGCTATATACTTTCCTCTTGACTGCTTTCGCTGCGTCCCACAGAAGTTGGGGCTTTGTGTTGTTGTTGTCATTTGTTTCTATATAGTCCTTGATCTCTATTTTGATTTATTCGTTGATCCATTGATTATTTAGAAGCATGTTGTTAAGCCTCCATGTGTTTGTGAGCCTTTTTGTTTTCTTTGTAGAATTTACTTCTAGTTTTATACATTTGTGGTCTGAAAAATTGGTTGGTAGATTTTCAATATTTTGGAATTTACTGAGGCTCTTTTTGTGAGCTAGTATGTGATCTATTCTGGAGAATGTTCCATGTGCACTTGAGAAGAATGTATATCCTGTTGCTTTTGGACGTAGAGTTCTATAGATGTCTATTAGGTCCATCTGTTCTAGTGTGTTGTTCAGTGCCTCTGTGTCCTTATTTTCTGCCCAGTGGATCTATCCTTTGGGGTGAGTGGTGTGTTGAAGTCTCCTAAAATGAATGCATCTATTTCCCTCTTTAGTTCTGTTAGTATTTGTTTCACATATGCTGGTGCTCCTGTGTTGGGAGCATATATATTTAGAATGGTTATATCCTCTTGTTGGATGGAGCCCTTTATCATTATGTAGTGTCCTTCTTTATCTCTTGTTACTTTCTTTGTTTTGAAGTCTATTTTGTCTTATATTAGTACTGCAACCCCTGCTTTCTTCTCACTGTTATTTGCCTGATATATGTTTTTCCATCCCTTGACTTTTAGTCTGTGCATGTCTTTGGGTTTGAGGTGAGTTTCTTGTAAGCAGCATATAGATGGGTCTTACTTTTTTATCCATTCTATTACTCTGTGTCTTTTGATTGGTGCATTAAGTCCATTTACATTTAGGGTGACTATTGAGAGATACGTACTTATTGCCATTGCAGGCTTTAAATTCATGGTTACCAAAGGTTCAAGGTTAGCCTCTTTAGTATCTTACTGCCTAACTTAGCTCAGTTATTGAGCTGTTATATACACTGTCTGGAGATTCTTTTCTTCTCTCCCTTCTTATTCCTCCTCCTCCATTCTTCATATGTTGTGTGTTTTGTTCTGCACTCTTTTTAGGAGTGCTCCCATCTAGAGCAGTCCCTGTCAGATGCCCTGTAGGGGTGGTTTGTGGGGAGCAAATTCCTTCAGCTTTTTCTTGTCTGGGAATTGTTTAATCCCACCATCATATTTAAATAATAGTTGTGCTGGATACAGTATCCTTGGTTCAAGGCCCTTCTGTTTCATTGTATTAAATATATCATGCCATTCTCTTCTGGCCTGTAGCGTTTCTCTCGAGAAGTCTGATGTTAGCCTGATGGGTTTTCCTTTATAGGTGACCTTTTTCTCTCTAGCTGCCTTTAAAACTCTTTCCTTGTCCTTGATCCTTGCCATTTTAATTATTATGTGTCTTGGTGTTGTCCTCCTTGGATCCTTTCTGTTGGGGGTTCTGTGTATTTCCATGGTCCGTTCAATTATTTCCTCTCCCCAGTTTGGGGAAGTTTTCAGCAATTATTTCTTCAAAGACACTTTCTATCCCTTTTCCTCTCTCTTCTTCTTCTGGTACCCCTATAATACGGATATTGTTCCTTTTGGATTGGTCACATAGTTCTCTTAGTATTGTTTCATTCCTGGAGATCCTTTTATCTCTCTCTATGTCAGCTTCTATATGTTCCTGTTCTCTGGTTTCTATTCCTTCAAAGGCCTCTTGCATCTTTTCCATTCTGCTTATAAATCCTTCCAGGGTTTGTTTCACTTCTGTCATCTCCTTCCTGACATCTGTGATCTCCCTCCGGACTTCATCCCATTGCTCTTCCATTTTTCTCTGCATCTCCGTCAGCATGTTCATGATTTTTATTTTGAATTCTTTTTCAGGAAGACTGGTTAGGTCTGTCTCCTTCTCAGGTGTTGACTCTGTGATCTTTGTCTGCCTGTAGTTTTGCCTTTTCATGGTGATAGAGATAGTTTGCAGAGCTGGTACGAGTGACGGCTGGAAGAGCTTTCCTTCTTGTTGGTTTGTGGTCTTCCTCTCCTGGGAGAATAGTGACCTCTAGTGGCTTGTGCTGGGCAGCTGTGCACAGACAGGGCTTCTGCTTCCTGCCTGGGTGTTATGGAGTTTATCTCCGCTGTTTCTGTGGGCGTGGCCTGTCTCCGGCTGCTGCTCCAAAATGGTGGAGCCCTGTTGGATGGGGAGCAGCCGGGAGGCTATTTATTTCCATAAGGGGCCTCTGTGCTCCCTGCTGCCCAGGGGGTTAGAGTGCCCAGAGATCCCCAGATTCCCTGCCTCTGGACTAAGTGTCCTGCCCTGCCCCTTTAAGACTTCCAAAAGGCACTCTCCAAACGAAAACAACAACAGCAACAATAAATAATTTAAAAAAAAAAAAAGAAAAATGCACGATTTTCTTTGTCCTCAGGCGCCGGTCTCAGGCACCCGCTCACCAGTCTTGCTGCCCTGTTTCTCTAGTATTGGGGTCCCTGTCCCTTTAAGAGTTCCAACAAGCACTCACCAAAAAGAAAAAAAAAAACGGGGGGGGGAATGGCCACTCCCGTTTCTTTGTTCTCCGGCGTTGGCCTCAGGCACCCACTCACTGGTCCTGCCGCCCTGTTTCCCTAGTATCCAGGACCCCGCGCACGCACTGTGTCTGCACTCTGGTCCCAATGGCTGGGGCTGGGTGTTCAGCTGTCCTGGGCTCCTTCTCCCTCCTGCTCAGATCTCTCTCTTCCCCCTGTGAGTTGGGGGGAGGGGCGCTCGGGACCCGCCGGGCCGGGGTTTGTGTCTTACCCCCTTCGTAAGGCACTGGGTTCTCACAGGTGTGGATGTGGTCTGGATGTTGTCCTGTGTCCTCTGATCTCTATTTTAGGAAGAGTCGTCTTTGTTATATTTTCATAGATATATGTGGTTTTGGGTGGAGATTTCTGCTGCTCTACTCACACCGCCATCTTGGCTCCAGTCCCATTTCCTAGCCTTTTGTCAAAAAATTCATCCTTACTGAAGGGAAAAGCTCATGAGAACAAAGAAAGGAAAGCATCTTTAAGAAATACTAAAGTAAATGCAACATTACCTTATTTCATTTAGGAAAAAAATTCAAAGTAAGTTTTCACACTCTACCTATCTTTCTATCTTACAATTAGAATTTAGAAGTGAGATGGTTGGCATGTGACATGTATTAACACGTTTATTTGAACTGAAAAATTAAGTCAGACTTCGTCTGAAAGAAGATAGATATGACTAGGCTGGTTGGCTTGGCAATTAAAACTGACCTTACCAATTAGGTTATGTGGTAGATATTTACCGTAAAATGAATGAGTGTGCTGCAGATTTCTCAGATGGCCCCACGAGTCCCACTGATACATAAGACTTTAATGTAAGTAGGACCTATGAATATGATAGGATATCACTCCTGTGACCAGGTTACTGTGGCAAAGGTCCCTAATCAGTTGACCTTGAATGAATCAAAAAGGAGATTATCCTGAGTGGGCCTGACCTCTATCAGGTGAGTCCCTTAAAGGAAGGCCTAGAAGCGTGAGACAAGAAATAGCAGCAGATACATTCCTGTTGGTCCTGAAGAAGCAAACTGAAGTGTTACAGGGAGGGTCATGTGGCAAGGAATGGCAGCAGCCTCCAGGAGCTGAGGGCATCAGACATTCAACTGCAAGGCAATGAACTATGCCAATAACTACATGAGCTTGGAAGAGGACCCCAAACCTCAGAGAGGACCATAGCCCTAGTTAAAACCTTGATTCCAGCCTTCTGAGACCCTAAGCAGAGAGCCCAGCTAAGCCCTGACTAGACATCCAACTCACAGAAACTGTGAGATAATATATTTGTGTTATATTAAGCCACTAAGGTTTTGATAATCTGTTATGCAGCAACAGAAAACCAATACAATGAGCTACATCTACAGCTCCAAGGATTCAGTGAAAATATGTTTAAAGAATGTAATAAAGTAAAATACATTTTATCAGTAAAGGCTGGCACAGCTAAAGTGTACTGAAGTTAGTACCATTTTCATTTTCCCAATCTTTCTTGGATATATTGAACTAAACAAAGTATCTCTAAGTAAAAAATTTTTAAGTAACAGTTATTACTCATTCAGCAAGTCCTGGAAAAGCTAAAAAATGGAAAAGTGAGTAATTATAAAGACCAGGTAACAAATCATTTTGCAAGTCAGGTAGTCTCCCAACTTTTTGCTTTAAACAAAATAGGAGAACCTAAATGAGTTGCTGACTGATCATTAAGAATACTTTTTTGAGGAGCTGCAATACAGTTCTGGCATATAGTTTGAAAGAAGTTTAAAATATGAGTTTGACTGCTTTAAATTTTCTTCCACTTATGTTAACAAGGGTCCTCGAGGCCCATGTCTACACAAATGGAAACAGAAACAGAACTGATGCTAAATCCTCATTTACTCCAGAAACACCCTGTGTCGTCTAGCAACAATATTCTCCCATGAAACATGAACTAATTTAAAAGCAATGCAAAAACAAGTGGGATATCCAAGTTCAGGAGAGAGGTCTGGGTCAAAAATAAAACTTTGCAAATCATCAGATACAGAATGATATGGGATGTCAGAGTCATGACAGAAAGGTGACATGACACAAAGAAGTCATGATGTAAAGATGTCAAAGCTTTTTCATTTTTTCAAAATTCATTGCATTTATGTTCTTTTGATCAACTATGTCCTATTTAATAATTCAACCCAAAAGACAGGTTTTAAAGCTTTATGGCCATTGGCAAAATTTGTAACAATTCAATATATATACTTTATTGTTGCAAAAAAGTATAAATACAAAGGAGGGATCAAAGACTTTAAACATAAAAATATATTAGAATGTAATTATGTGGAGGAAGTGGCATAAGTTCACAGAGAAAAGAGAAAAAAGAACAATGTAAAAATTCCAACTGTTAAAAAGTACTTTGTCATGTATAGTTTAAAAGGATGAATGGTGGGTATCAAATTTAATGGTGTTTAGATCTCATTGGATACATTTAAAAGGCTGATAGAACTATTTTATTTTAAAACATCAGTACTTAGAACTTAAAAAATTGTGTCTTTTCCAACTATTTGAACTACAACTTTTTTGTAGATGTCTACAAAAAAGTGCAAATTTTAAAAATTCTTTTGGGGATACATAGCAAAATAGTTTAGAAAACTCTAGATTGAGGAGAAAGATGACTCAGTGTTGATTAGATGTGAGCCTAATGTAAGAAAGAATAGGGAAGGATGACGACTAGGTTTCTGGCTTGAGAACTGAATATATCATTTATACTGAAGAAGTAGGTTTATAGAAGATAATAAGCTTGGATTGGGTTATGTTGTGAACATCTACATAGGATTGTCCAGCAAGCAGGGGATATAGCAGTTTTAAACAGGCCAGAGGAAAAGGCCTCTTCAAGATGATGATGTTTGTCTGAAGACTTGGAGGTAAGAGGATGTGTAATGTTTTTACCTGAAGGAAGATTGTTCTAGGCAATAGAAACAGCCATTGCAAAAACCCTAAGACTAGAGAGCTATGAGTTGTAGGTACAGGGAAGCCAGTGTGAGGCAGGAGTATAGCAAAAAAGGGACATTACATGAAGTCAAAGAGGTAAAGCATGGTTGGGGGCAGCAAGAGACTGTAGCAAGTCTTAGACTTACTCTGAAAAGCAATGATAGAGTTTCGAACAAAGGAATGGCATGACCTCACTTATCTCTATTGTGTTGAGAAAAGACTGAATGGGGAAAGGACAGACCCAGATGAGACCAGTTAGAGTTGTTTTTAATATTCCAGAGGATTGGTGATAATGACTTGGTCCCAAGTGGTAGAAGTCAGAGTTAAGAAATGATGACTGAAGTTAGCTAGTATGAAGTAGAGCTAAAAGGATTTGCTGACAGATTAGATGTGGATTATGGAAGCTAAAATACAAGAATAACTCAAGATTTTTATTTTGAGCAACTAGGAGTAATCATTTATTGATATGGGAAATACTACAAAAGAAACAAGTTTTGTGGGGAAGAGGAGCTCAGTATTAGTTGAGATGCCTATCATACATATACGTGGAAGTATTAAGAAAGAAGTGGGATATCCAAGTTCAGGAGAAAGGTCTGGGCCAAACACAAAACTTCGGAAATCATCAGATACAGAATGATATGGGAAGCAAAGAGGCTGGTGGGATCTCTAAGTCTAAGCGATCCGTAGTCTAAGAAGTGACTGTCAGAAGTCCAAAGACTAAGCTCTGCAGAGGTCAGGATGATACAGTTAGAGAGATGAGGAGAAATCAACAAAGACCTACAAGGAATAGCCAGAGAGGAAGAAAACCTGCAGTTTGGTGTCTTGGAAGCCAAATGAGAAAAGGATTCCAAGGCAGAGAAAGAGACGAACTGTCAAACGCTGCTAATGGGTCAATTAAGAAAGAAGTACAAAGTTCTATGTAAATAAGAGGTAGCATTTGAGTTTACAAAGTAATTTATGAAGAAAATAGGGTACTGAAACTTTACTAGAGATAGTGCAAGTGCTGGTCCCTACATCTTGATGTTATTTTCATTGTGCTGTCTCCTCTCTACACATTAATGTGAAGCGTATAATACTTAATACATTTCAAAAGCTTTCTACTTACTATTATACGTTCTTATGTAAAAGAAGAAAATAATTTTGGGTTGTTAATTTTTAACATGACGTGAGATAATGCTAAACCATTAGTTCCATTAAAATTCCTTCCTGATTCAAACATGCAGGTTAACATAAAAGACATACACTTGATTTATGTCAAGTAGCAACACAGGTAAGGTTCTGGGTACTCAGCATAAGACTCTTTAATGGAATATTATTGCTCCAAATATACCATACCAGAATTAACTGAAAATAGAAGACTACTAAATCATGGCTGACAGGGAGCTAAATACAGCAAGTTAAAATGCATTCCTAATGGTCTGTCTGGTTCTGGCTGAAACCCTTGGGTCAGTTTGGGTCATGATTAGTTTGGAATAATTCCAAATGACTCCCTAGAGTTCTACTGTTACATTCAGTGGCTTTAGGAAATCCAGAACAGGCCTCATGTCACAAAAATCATTGTATGTCCTATTAGTTTCTAGCTTCCAGTTGGAGTGATTTTTTCAAAAAGCAATTCTGATCAAGTCAATCTAATTACTTTGTTACATAAATAATCCTACAGGACTTCCTATTTTCAGGCAGAGAGCTTAACTGGCCTTATCTTTTCACAGGGTCTTGGTTCTAAAACAAGTCATGTTCCTACCTCTACCTATGCCTTAAATACTTTCTCCCCCTTTCTTTGTTCTGTTAATTCCTATTGATCTGTCAGGTAATTGTTTACTTCTTTATGGTCCTCTCTTCCAGGCCTCTCTACCAGCCTTAAAATGGAAGCTTTATGAGAGGCAAGAGGACTTGCTACAACCTCAGTATCAAGAATATTGCCTGGCACATAAGAGGCACTCAATAAATATTTGAATATACCCTCCAGAACGCAGCACAAATATTCCTTCCCTGAAAAAGCCTTCCTTGACCCTCTTATGTCAGTGATACCAATTTTATTTTCTTAAAGCACCCTTTACATTTTTTCTGGGCCCCAGAAAGATCCAGTGCTATCTTCTTCTAAAAGCAGTTTCATAATATAAACACTAGAATCTTTTAGATTTCACAAAATCATTTCTAAATCAAATCCCTCTGCTTCTTTTTCCTTTCCATAGACTGCTATTAAGTAACTCACATTCTTTCACACCTCTTTGCATTGTAGACAGAAATCTAAAAGCCAACTGTAATGTTGGGGTTGGGAGTTGATATTTAGCCTGAATCAAATGTGACTCAGGAACAGAGTAATTCAACCAAATCTACCTTGCTCTCTGTCATTTGTAACTACAAGTAGTAAGACGACAGCCATTTTCTCTTTCATGGCTAGCCTGGTAAAGAACACCTTACAGCAAAGGCATCTACAGGGGAAATAGCAAGGACTAAAAACCCTGATAAGATTATTTTAAGGCATGTTTCCCATATGTTAAATGCTTACACTGATTTTTCTCAGCACACAATCAAATTGCCCATGTACAAAGTATCAAACGTATTTCAAAGGCACAGGTAACAAGCTTCATTTACAAATACATCTCTTGCTCTTTTTTCCAAGTAATATGATAGCTTCAATGTTCTTGGGGAGTAGTGGTGAAGGCATTTACACTTCTGGCTCTTTTAGGAAAAAAACATAATTTAGCAGTAATGTTAACATTCCATGTATTATCCATTAGTAATGTCATTTAGCTCTGCTTTACCCTTTATAGTTTCGTATATATTTAAATGCCCTAGGTGAAGTTCTGTTTTAAAAGTTAGAGAACAAAATAAAAAATTAAAGAACAATGCATTTTTACTTCCAGAATTATTTCCCCATCAATCTATTTTTCAATGTTTGTGTTGCTATGTAGTGAAATGAGTATTTAATGTTGGTTTAAAAAATCCTTTGTTTTCAACATCAAAAATGGTGACTCTGCCAAATACATGTACATTTTTTTTTATTTTCATAAAAATTAGCCAAAACTTGAAAATAAGCAAAAGAGATTACTAGATAATCAGCAGTGCTGTGCTTAAATCTTTGATTACTGTCTATTCACAGGACTATTTTACAAACCTGTAAGATTAGATTTTTGTCTGGTACAGATACAAATATTTCTAATTAGTAGAAAAGATAATCCAAAACTTACTGTTTATGTTACCTGTAAGATATTAACTAATTGTGCATCTAACTCAACAATTTTATCTTTATATTCCTTTATTAAATTGCCTATAAATACCTACCTCCTCAAATTTTCATATGAAGTGGCTTCAACATCTTATGAGTTCCCTCACTAAGTAATGAGTTGAATCAAAATCACTGACACATGTTCACTTACAGTTTTATAAGTCATGATTTTACCTTTCTGAAAATTATATTTTAAGTTTTGTAAGTTCCACCTAGATGCCCAAGTAAGACCTGACTGAAGCAATTAAACTACATTAATCCTTTCACACACGTTATATAGATATTCCTTACATAATTCTGAGCTCATAATTGCTATCTCATTTATATAAATCAAACCTCAAAGTTTAGAATTTTCAGTCTAAATGGTAAACACCTTTAGAGCAGAGCTTCTGCTTTTATTCATCTTCTTATTCTTAGTATCCAGCATGATGCCAAGTATCTAAAATGTGTTCAATAAATGTTAACTGAAGCTTAGAGCATGATGCCAAGTATCTAAAATGTGTTCAATAAATGTTAACTGAAGCTTAGAGAGTATACCACAGGTTCAGTGGAGGAGAAAATCAATTTAAGGAGAAAAATCCTAGTAGTCTGTCTGCTACAACTAGTGCTACTACTAATCCTAATAGTAGTCTTTGTAATTATCTGGTCAGCTGGAGGAAGGGAGCCAAGTCCTAGAAGCTTTGAATGTGAAAACAGATCCTCCCTAGAAATGGCAGGAATCCTCATTGTACAAACCATGGGTGGCAGGTATATAACAGAATTTGAGAAAGAGTGAACCTTGAGCTCCTTAAGAGCTACAACTCTTAGCAGGCACTACAACCCTGTACATTGCAATACCACAAAGACTCAAATACCATGAAACTGGATATAATTGAAATTACTAACATCAGACATTTTCCAAAAATACAAGAATGTCTTCCATGGACTATACCTCAATTGAATAATAACAATAAATTAATAAATTAAATAGAAATTGCTTTTTTGATTCAGTTCACCTCAGAAGACCAAATTTTCTTAGATGTATTTGTTCTATAAACAGAGAATATATGAAAATTGTGGAATAAGACAACACAAACCTACAAGGCACCTGAGTTCAAGGGAAAAAAAGCACAACAAAATAATAGTCTCAATTCAATGGACTAGGATTGGATGCCAGTCCTGCCTTAATTTCCAGCCTAACCTAAAGAAATAAATATCTGTGCATGAAGGATTATTAGAGTCAAAGCTACCTAAGTAAATTGTGCACATATACTCGATTACTATTTGCTACCAGAAAGTACTAATAGATAGATACTTGCATCACAATGCCAACAATACAAGCCCACCTTAAAACTGCACTGAGATTCTGTGAGTGCAATTACTCACAAAAGGGTCAATTGTATCTAAGCATTTCCTCTTTTGCTTTCAACTCAGGCCAGTGTTCATTAACACCTATCAGCATACACGGCATTTCTCTCCCTCACCTTGTAGAATGCGCTGCCCATGGAAGTCAAGTCAATTTAATACTTTAACACCTAGTATGCCAGTGAAATAACTAACTAGCTGCCCTTAGTCACCTCCACTAAGTTCTTTACAAAGACATGGCATGGTGTTTGGCCCAAGGGAGGCAGTATCTCCTTGTATGAAGTATGAAAATGGAAAATTTGAAACTGAATGAAAAGGAAAATGTTTTGACCTGTAAAACACACTTCTTCCTTTCATTTATAGAAATTTATTGAGGATTTATTTTCCAAGTGCAGTCTTTTAAGTTAATGTTTTTTCTTTATTATTTAAAAATGTATTCTTCGTTATTCGTCATAAAAGGCAGAAGGGACTAAGTTTGCACCAATGGCAAGGGAAGCCCATGTTCAGCACCCGTTTACAGTCTTTAAAATTTGTCTTGACCTTACAAAAGGGCTTATTATGAAAATTATAGTACGATTATTACCTAAATTCGCAAAGACTGACACCATCTACAGGAGAGATGCATCCAAACTCAAAAGACGGATTTTTATAAGCTGCACCTTTTTTATCCCCTTAAAACGATTTCAAGTTCTTAATTGCAGTGAAGAAACCAAATTCATAGGGGAAATCTCTTGTAAACAGGGCAGCTTCTGCAGGAAGTGAGGAAGCACTTTAAGTTTACCTCAAGAATTGTAAAAGGAGCGGTATGGCGCACTGACACTTCACACATGACAATAACATCCACATTACAAAAAAGCACTGCCTCTTTTGTGAGTGGGCACCCTTGACAAGCAAACTGCCTAGGGGAACATCCCTAAAGAACTTAATTAAAAGTAATTGCCGAGCCTGGAAATGTGCTTTTGTTTTAGAAACTGTAAATACCAGCAAGACTTTCTCTTGCCCGAATCCAGCCTGAGGACAACAAATTGGCCAACGGCGGAAGTTGCCTGACGAAATGACTACAACATGAAATCCAGTTTTATGATCATAACAAAACCTTCCTTCCGGGGCCAGGCAAAAACTTGAGAAAACGTCCTTTTGAATGCAACAGCCAATTATGAGCGCCCCGTCACCGGCGAGAGAGCTCGGCCCGCAGGGCCGGATCACTGGGAGGCTGTGCAGCTCCAGGTTAGAACCTTAGACGGGTCCCGAGCCGGGCCCCCACCGACGCAGCCCGCGGCCGCCCCGGCACCTCCCTCGGCCCCCGCGGGCGCCCGGGCAGCAGCACTGACCTTCCGCAGGGCCGAGACTAGCAGCCCCCGCCATTTCGGACTGTTTTCTTCGCTGAAGAACTCGTACGGCTGCGGTGCCTGCTGCATGGCCCCGGCGGCAGCGCCTCTGCATCGGGGGCGGTCCGCGGGCCGAGCCGGGCCGGGCCGGTGGCCTGACAGGCAGGGCGCGGGCCGCCTTGCCTCGCCGGCCGCCGCCGCCTCCCGCCCGGGCCGCGGCTACGGCCGAGGCGGCTCGGAGGCGGCGCCGGCGGGCGAGCGGTGGCTCCGGGGCAGCTTCTTCGGCCGCGACGGCCTCGCGCGGAGTCCGCAGAGGAAGCGCAGCTGCCCGGGAGCCCAGGCGACCCCGGGCTGCGACCGAGGCGGTGGCCTTCTTTCCCCGGGGCGCTGGCCCGCTCCTCGGGAGGCTCCTCCTCCTTTGTCTGGGTTCGCAGCCCAGCAGGGGTACAGCTGGCCTCGCCCCTGCTCTGACTCCCGCTACAGCCGCGACCGGCGGAGAGCAGCGGCGGCGGCTGCGGCTGGTCTTCTCATCGCCTCATCCCCGCCCTCCCAACTTGCAACGTTGCCCGGCCCACCCGAGTCGCCTCCAAAGGCCCTGGGGACAGACCCGGCGTGCGCGTCGGGCGAGCGAGCCACCGCCGCCGCCCCTTCAGCCGCGCACTGCGCCGCGGGGCGGCCGCCGAGCTCCGGGTTCCAGCAGTCGCGGCTCGGCCCGCCCCCTCGGCCCGGCGCTCAGTATCCCAGGTCGCTCGAGCAGCCTGGGGCGGAGCATGCGCGCCGAGGAGCCGGCAGAGGCGCCAGCCCGGCGCTGGGGTGCAGAGGCGCGCGGGCCAGCACCGCGACTCTGCCTTTCCCGAGCACTTGCTGTTCTCCCGAGGACTGCCTGTTCCAGACAGACACTCCCTCCTCTTGACCTTCCCAAACAGTCCCGACTCTGGGTGACTGAGCGTCTCGAGCCCCAGGACTGCAGTAGTGGGAAACAGTATAGGGGTGTGGAAAGGGATAGACAACATTGTAACGTATTTGTGTTCTCCGTGGTTATTCTGTGTGTAGGAGATAGTAACTGTTTCACAGAGTGGTGTTCTGGGGACTGGAGGTGAGGCGTGGAAAGGCCTTAGCACACAACGGCCAGAAAAGCCCCAAGACAGTGTTAATAAGCTTTAACTTAAAGGTCCTTCACTTGCACAAACCCCTGTGTGTACACTAAATCATGTTATTTTTGTAAAACATTCCAAAGATATTTTTGAATTGTTTTCCTAATGGTGTCTCAAACTTGTAGGCATCAGGTCCCACGAAACCTGGATCTGCCCTTTTGGGGCCCAGCCATACTCATTAGCAGCCCCAAAAACATCCCCATACCTAACCTTCCCTGACCTGAAGAGGCATAGACTCTTTCTTACTAGCAAAAATTTCATCCCTCTAAAGATACTAGGCACATGAATTACAACAGATTGTTACCAGCCACCAGCAGTGAGAAAGGGAAAAGAAAAACGGTGCAAAAAAATAAGTCTGCACCATACTTCAGTTCAGGATCAGCAGTTGAGCAATTATCCTTTTCCAAAGCATGCACCATTTTGTCATTTTGGCAAAACCATAATGGCAGAGTTGAAAAGAGATACCATATTTCTAATGCAAGTATTCACTGAATCAAGAATTTCTTCTAATAAATGGTCACATCCACATTCCCACATACTCAAGATAAAAGATAGTGAAATGCTTGTATTTCTCATATTAATTTTTCAATGATGGCAAAGACTTTGGCTTATTTAGTCAATGTTTATTTTTCTCTCCTCTTCCAACTCCAGATATAAACTACTAGGATGTCAAACTACTAGACTGTGACTATATTTTCTTACGGGAGAATAAAGTTGTTGGTGGGAAGTTTCATTCTTGGTGGATATTGGAAGCCTTTTCTGGGTCCAGTCTGGCCTGAAGACATTTTTATTTAGCCAAGCTGTACTTAAAATTTTAAATTGTTAACATTTTAAAATCAAGGAATTTCATATAAAAATCTGGATTTCCAGCTCCTTTTAACAAAGATCTGGCAACAGTGGGCCCTGCTGCATTCCTGCAAGGGAATAACCAGCAGGTGGTGGGTAGTGGCTGCCTTCTTTAGAAAAGTATGCCATCCCATTTCCAGTTGGCTATACTCACCACCTGGCACTCTTCACCCTTTTATGTAACCTGCCTAGTCTCTGCAGGCATGAGTTGTGATCACTGGGGCAGGCAAACAGAAACGTGATCCACGTGCATATGGAGGATAATCCAAGAATGACACCAGTAAAGTTTTCCCAACCAAATGGGCCACCCTAGAAAAAAAATGGATTGATAACCCACCCTTTATACTAGGTTAAATTTCAGATGTGTCAAAATTTAATTGGAAAAAAAAACATAAAACATAATTATAATTTCAGAGCTCAAAAGACCTTTCTACTATGATATAAAATCTAGATTGATAAATTCTATTGTTAAAAAGGGATGAAAAAAAACACAAGCTAAGCAAAAAGGCAATGACAAAATGATAAAAATATTTGCAACTCATTTCAAGAGTTAATTTCTCTAATACCCAATATCTAAAAGAGTTCCTACAAATTAAAAAGACTAAAACTCAATGAGAAAAAAAAAGGATAAAGGATCTGAAAAGATAGTTCATGGAAAAGGGAATGTAAATGCCTCTTAAACAGTAAAGATGTTCAACTTTACTCATATTACAAAAAGTGCAAATTTAAATTATATTTTTCACCTATAAGGATATCAAAGATATCATTTTTCACCTTTTAGGATAGCAAAAATCAAGTTTGATTATACACTATGATACAGTATAGGGAAACTGGTACTCTATCTAGTATTAGTGAGAATGTAAATTGATTAACCTCCATCAAGGCAACTTGAAAATATCACAATTTCGATCCAACCAGCAAATTCTAGGAATATGTCTTGTAGGTATATTTGCTCTTATGTGAAATGACTTAGCAAAGGTTATTCACTGCAGTATTGTTACAGCAAAAACAAAACAAAAAACACTCTGGAAATAAACAATTTAAATACTCATCATTAAGAATAAGGGAGTACATCAACAGATAACTTTAAATCCAGAGGATGGAAACTATAAAGTCATTTAAAGAGTACCAGGCTACTTGAACATTCTCTAATATACATTGCAAATTGAAAAGAACAAGATGTATGATATAATATGAAGAGTATTCTATTACTTGTTTTAAAAAGAATGTAGGCCATTATTTGCCATATATAAATACAATCTCTCTGTAAGACCGCCTAAGACATTGACAATTTTTGTTGCCTCAAGAATGAGAACTGGGTGGATGGAGGGATGACTTTTCACTGTGTACCTTTTTGTAGCTTTTGAATTTCCAACCATATGAATATTATACTTATTCAAAACACTGATTAAAAGTCATTTTTAATGAAAAATTTCCAACCTCATTATAAACACTTGCTTCAAGTGTTAAAAAATGCAAATATTAAACAAACTGATACTGTAAGAGGGCCTATATATATATAAAAGCTCAATAATAAATCTGAGAATATGCTGTATTAATAATTTAACACAGTAATTTTATTTTTTGGACTTTAGAATAGCTTGTAAGAGATAACTTGAATGATCTGAGCACATCTCAAAATTTAAAAGGCAGTTAAAATTTTACCACTAATACTCTCCCACTGGAAAACATTTCAAGAGGCTTATTTAACATTCCTCCCATTTATCCTCTCCTACTTCCTCAATTTATTTCAAGCTACAAGGGCTGCCAGTCAGTAGCAAACCAAAGCAATGCCACAGGAAACAATAAATGTCATTGTCACTCACTTTCATGATTTGTTGTTGTAGCTAACTTTGGTCCTCCTAACAGTCCACCTGCTGAAAGGAAGTTGAAGCAGAAAGCACTCCACAGATTTTTATCAAATTTCTTTGATTCTTATCAAAGAAAAAAATGATATCTTTCATATCCTAAAACCCTTATGGGAGGTTCATGTCCAAAACCCTAACCCCCTGGTAAGAGACAGTATGTCAAAATGTCTTCCTAAGAGAAACTAGAATTTTGTATGAAATTCTAAAAGATCATTTATTGGATCCTCCTCCCTTCAAAAAAGCACTGTGTATGTATATGTTATATGCATTTTGACATGGAACAGAAATAATGTTTCCTGGTGCTTTGGGATATGAAGATGACAAGGAGGTGAGCCAGATATTGCCACCACTACCAGACGGAAAGCCATTTTTGTAAGTGGGGAAGTGCTCCACTTTTTACCCCAAATATGAACTACTCTACCTCATTTTTGTGTTATACACACACAGATACAGAAGGGCTTTTTTTTTTATGATTGGGTCCTACTTAAAGCTATGATAGTTCATGTTTTACACAAAAAAATTTGAGTCAGTTTTTATGAAACTAGAAATTATATTCACAACACCAAGGGTCATTAAAATATTTTTAATTATTAATACACATTTTCTTCTCTCAGAAATACACAAAATGTTTAAATATTATATCATTACACAACAAAACCCTACTGATATAAAATGTTTTACACACAGAATAGCTTACACATTCAAAACACTTACAGTAACTTTTTTCACTTATATTTTTGGAGGTATAGTACAGACCCAAACGAAATGAACTTTGCTTTAATTAGGACAGTTATATTTGTAATTTCAGTCTTTCACAGCTTTGTGTATATGTAATCTTACTGTTGACAAAATAGAGAATTGTAACATTTTCCGTCTCTTAATAGTCTTGTAATGATCTTGTGTGTCACATTATCTTGGAGGAATTAGTTGTTATAAAGAACCATTAGGGCTTGTTTCTTCTGTGAATGGTTTCTAAATGCTTTCAATATGCTCATCCCAAATGTCAAATAATTGCCTAATCTATTTACCTGGGATGTGCTACTTCTTGAACATGAGCTGATGATGTGTAGCCTTCCAAATTAATGGATGAGGTAGCTCAAACAGTGTAATCACTGAGGCTTGAAGTGAAAAGAAAGAAAACAGAAAGGATTTTCCAGTCAACCAAAATGCATATCCTTCTTATTCATCCATTACACATCTTTGGAGAGATAAGAGGAAAGAAAAAATGGAAAGGGGGAGATTAATCCTGAGATAGTGTTATGAGGGAATGGATGACAATACCTCACCTAAATGGTGGTTCTACAACAAAAGTTTCCCCAATCAGTAGGCTGCCATAGTCTCATTTATATTTCTATTTTCCAACTATCTGAACTGCAAGAATAATTTCAACAGATATTACACACATATACAGTATATACAGTATGGCACTGGGCAACAATTTAAAATACTCATGAAGTACACATGAACATAAGGCACTTCTGCGGTTTACGAAAGTGAATGCCTTGAAGTTAGGTATTTCCTACAAAAGAAATATTATAATAGTTCACAGGATCCCTGAAAAACCAAGTGGGCATGAATCATTAGTGATCTTGGCCAACATCTGAGAACCTTGGTGTGACTGAAGAACAGAGATATAAGGTATTTATGATTTTTTAAACTGCATATTAGTGGCAGGATTCTAAAACTGCTCTCATAAAAACCTATCAGTTTGAAGTTCTTTCAGTTTCCCAACCACAGAAGACTGAAAAGTTGGCAACAACCACTCATACCGTATGTACTATTTGGATTTAGTGGTGATACCACACCACATCAGTTACAAAGACACTGGGAATAATAAAGGCTTTGCATTTCTTTTGCAAAGCTATTTCCTACAAATATTATATAGCTAATTTAGAACCTTATGCCAACTACTTAAAAATGTGAAATGTCTTGGACTTTCTTTAAGTCAAGAATTTAAAATTCTCACATACAAATATAGTTGCTCTAAGTAATGAGATATTTTCTATGACTCTTTAAAATTAAAAGGAAGTTTGCAATCTACAATATACTGTATTTTCTTGTCTAGGAGAGACAAAAAAGCTTAGATATCATAAAACCAAAAAGTTAAGAGAATAACCAATTCTTTATACTATCATATCCAGAAATTTTTTAAAAGCCAGGTCTCTAGATCATGGTTGATAAGGACAGATTATTAACAAACTCAGGGATTCAAGACAGATACAACTTTACTTTGTCTCTTCATTCAGAAAGTAAAAGAACATGGACTCTAAAAAATTATTTCTATGTTCATCATTTTAACAATTCAGTGGTTATCTAAATGGGACACCTAAAATTGAGATTTTCAAATCATTTTTCTTAAAATTAAAGGAAGTAATTAGTACATTCTTGTTGCTGAATGTGGAGATTAAAATGCATACCTATCTCCTTTCATTATTTATAATTTAAATCTTTGTTGGACTTCATCTGCAATCATTCCAGAAATTGCAAGGCAAGAAGTGGCAGCAGGGGAAGGTGCATTTCTCACATGAAGAATGCGATTCCCAATATCCCCAACTCCTCCATCAAAAACAAAATCTTCCACCAGATTCCCCTCTCTGTCCAGCGCTTGAGCTCTTACTCCAGCTGGACCTCTGCAAAAGCAAGTGTGGTAGTCAACTAACTGGAACAGATAAGACACTCTATAAGTCAGTGGTTTCAAAGTATTCTTAAAGCAATAGAGTCTTTCTTCTTCTAAATTAACAATTATGTGGAAACCCAACGGGTCTGTATTTAGCCAAAGGCTCTCAGTTATAACATGTTAAACTTATATCCTTAGCCTGGAGCATAATACTTGACACAACTGTGTCAATAAATACTTGTCAAATGAACACACAAATGGACAAGTTACTTATAAATATCTATTCTTTCTAAAAGTAGAGGATAAAGCCACATTTAATTAGAATAAATGCATTTTTATTTAAATTTGTAGAATGAATTTATTTTAAAAAATCAGTGGAATTAATAAAGCTTTTCTGACTAATATAAAACAATAAAAGCAGGAGATACATGCCAGTCATATTCTCATATCCACTATAGAATTCTATCTACTTTTGCACTCTGTTTTGATTGTACACTATTAAAATTTATGGAGAAAAATATTTGCCAATGGCAACAAGTTCTTGTTCTGTAGTTTGCTTTTATTTTTAACAGTTTAGTCTCCACTGTCAGGATAACTTTTTTTTGTAATTGAAGTATCATTAATATACAATATTATATTGATTTCAAGTATACAACACAGTGATTCAACAGTGACATACATTACTGAATCCTCATCCTAAGTAGTGCAGTTACTCTCTGTCAGAAAGATATTTTGGAAGTACTGACTGTATTTTCCATCCCTGTGCCCACCTTATAAATGAGAAGGATAACTTTCAATTAATAAAACAGAGATGACAGGAAAAGCACAAAAATTAATTAACTTGGCATGTTAATACAGTAAGGACCTTTACTACTTATAGTTCTGTTTTATAACAGAAGCTCACAAATTAGGTCTTTGTCTTAGTTTTTAAAATAAGATGAAATTTGATGAAATTTAAAAACAGATGAAATTTGAAAAAAACATTTTTGGAATTCAGAAGTACCTCCTTTGTAACTGTTCAAGAAAACTCAGTTTGAAAAGAGCTGCCTACACACACCACCAAAACTCAAGAAATAAGGCAATGATACTAAACATTTTTATTGATTTGGACCAATACAGATAAGCACTTGAAGATACAAAGAAAATATACTGTCCTCTAAGACTTTAGCCTGGCTGAGGAGAGATAATGATAAGAGCTATTATTTACTAAGTGCTTCCTCTGTACTAGGATTTCCAATTCTTAGGCTGATACAGCTTATATTTAATAGCAAAGAAACACAGAGAGATTAAGTAACTTGCCGGATGTTACACAGCTTTACTGTTCATTTGTAAAGACGTAAATAAGAAGTGAAAGCTTCTTTAACAAAGGTAAGTTATCTGCCCCAAAGAAGCTTCAGGGAATCTGCACAGACTTTTGAGCTATAAAAATTTCCAAGTATGAATTAGGTACAACACTTACAACACAACAAAGATGGAATGGACTGAAACTGAAATTTCTTTGGGTACATATCAGTGTATCAGCCGATGTGGTCCATTTTGGTACATGATGTATTTGTAGCTTACCTTCTACACTCATCAAAGCAGCATTCCTCCCACTTTTCTTGAACAATGCTGCTGTTGCTATTGAGAGCATCTCTCTTGAGTTTTCCCGTTCCTCTTATCTGGTAGAAGGCCAACATGTAGGAGACATACAGTGGCATAACTAGCCACTGATGCTGTGTTCAAAGTAACTTCCTCTCTACCCAGGTTTAATTAGCACATCCCCCACCTTCCTCCTTCTACAAACAGAAGCTAATACTGATTAACTAGTTACGAATATGTCTATACTTAATTCTCTTACAAACACCAACTATGTTCTCAATGTCCTCTATGCTCCTGCACAAGTATTCAAAACCTATAATTCAAACTTTAAGAAAGTTTTTCACAATATACAATATTGATTTTTTTCTAAGGATATCACTTTAGTTCAAACTAAAGTAATTATTTAACATGAAATATTTAAATTACCAAATTCTTTATGTTCCCTATTCAGCACTCAATGCAACTTCAGGGTTTTTCTTTGCATGTTTACATATAGGCATTCCCCTTAAGAATACCTCAGCTTGAGATGAGTATTATCATTTATAATTTGAAATTTCAGGTAAGATAAACCATAAATGTCTTGAGGACCACGACAGCATCTTTGTGCAACACCAGTAATTCACCCCTATGTCTAGATTTGTGCCTTGTACATAGTAAGTATTTGGTACGGCTAGAAACTTCTCATTTTTAACTTCTAATTCTTTAAAATTCTATTGTAATAGCTGAAATAATAAACAATTCAGCAAACTTACTATTTGTGAATTCAGCTACATTTAATTGTTTAGTGCCATCTGTAGTCATGTATTTTGCTATATTTGTAGCTAAACTTAGTGGGAATATATATCCTAGACCTTCACTATGTCCACAAACAGGTGAGTATATAAGCAATGGCATTCATTCAACTGAGAAAGCTGTATTCATTGCTCTATTGTTCTGTGCCAGGCATTATCCTTTGTGCTGGAAAACATCTACTAAACGCTACAACTGACCTCCTTGGCCAATTCCAAATAGGGCAGTTTAGTATTTCATAAAACTCATCAGGGGATCTACTGTTAATCTAAAAATAGAGGCTCATATGAGCATATTTAAACTGGAAGTGCTGGTATGGGGAAAGTAAGCCACTCCATCTTAATTTCCAAAGATGAAGAAGGGGTCTATTTGTTACAAATCTTCAACCTAACTGGATTGTGACAATAGAACATGGTTTTCTCTACCCAGTTTTCAAATTCTGCTGATAATCTGATTTAGGGCTTAGAACATTTTGAACCTTTGTAAAATCTTTTGTGAGAGCTTGAATAATACATGCATGTTCTATACATCCATTAAATCAAGTGTTTTAATTGTACTATTCAAATCTAATATTTAATGTTTGATCTATTTTCTAGCAACGGACATATCTTAAAAATCATCCACCACAATTGTGATTGCCTTCATCCTGCAGTTATGTCAGTTTCTGCTTTCTGTATTTCATAGCTCTGTTATAATATGCAGAAGTTTTTGTGACTCTTAATCTCTAATAATTTTTGCCTTAAAGTGCATTTTATCTGAAATGAAGCCCCAAACTCACCTTTCTTCTAATAACCATTTGTCTATCACACAGATGGATTTTTAAAATCCAACCTGACAACCACTGTCTTAACAATTAAGTACATTTACATACGTTGTAATCACGATATTTTTTATTTCTACCATGTTTTCTATGCTATTAAACCTGATTTTTCTGGGGTTTTCCCATCTCATTTCTTGACCTACTGGGTTTGCTAGTCTTTTTTCCTTCTCTATTGGTTTAGAAATTATATAATCTAATTCCATTCTTTTATTTCACTTGTTTATTCATATGGGACCCATTATGCATACTGAATTTTATGGCTTTTTATCAATTCTAGGAAATTCTCAAATACTCCTCTCCAATACTGTCTCTTCTTAATTTCTCTAGAACTCCTATTAGACATAGGCTGGAATCTTCTTGTTTTCTTCTCCATGTTTTTAAATTTCCACATGATGCATCTTTATCTTGTAACACTGTTCTTTAAAATCTTCAGATTTATCCTCCAAATTACTCATTTTCTTTTTAAGTAGGTCTAACCAGCAGTCAACCTAGTCATTTGAATTTTAAAATCTAAGAACTATATTTTTCATTCCTAGAAATTCTAATTAGTTGGTTTCCAAATTTGCCTAGTCTTTTTTTGTCTCATTCTTTTCTGATATTTTCCATTCCCTTTTATTTTTAATTCATTGGGTTATTTTACAATTTCTAATTTTACTATTACCCAAAGTTATTAGGGGTCCAAATCAAGTATTAATTCTCCTTACTCTTATTATGGTGCTTTGTGACTTTTGACTGTGAATTCCTACTCAGCAGGGCATTATCTTCGGGAACACTGAAAGGGTGGGGTTGAGGCTATGTCCCTCTACAGGGGTTTTACATTTGTTTCTGTCAGGAGCTCCAGGGGTATTACCATCCTGAGAGCACTTTGTTTTTAATGGAAAATTTTTAACATGTACACAAGTAAAGTGAGCAGTACAATGAACTGCCATATATATGTATTTAGGGTCAACAATAATCAACACACAGCCAGTCTTGGTCATCTGTATCTCCATCTACTGTCCACATCTCCCCACTAGATTACTTTAGAGCAAACCCCAGATGGCATATAATTTCCCTTCAATGTATATTTCTTTTAAAGGATTCTTAAAAATAATAACAACACGTAATAATTGCTTAGTATCAACAATACTAAGTCTGTGGTCAAATTACCCTGATTTTTACTCTCTCTAATTTGCTTAGAGTGCAAGAGAAAGGGAGAAATGGTTAGTTTGAAGTAGGATCCAAACAAGTCTGGATCTACTTTTTAAGTTAATTTCTCAGCTTAAGGTTGCTAGATCAAGGTAGTGGCATAAATTCAAACACCAAGCACTTGTGAAAGTGGGCCCAGGGTTCTACATTTTTAGGACAGACAGAATTCTTTAACATTTCTAGCACCAAGGGTAATTTTTTTTTCTAGACTTCTTTCTCACTGAAGATGTAGTGCTTCAAAAGTCCCTACCTTTATATAGGGGTGTCAGTTCCAACTTTTTACCTTTTACAGACCCAAGGTCTCCTTTCTACCACTTGAGTGGCAGTTAAAATACAGCTTCCTAAAATTTTATATCTTGTTTTATGTGGTGGACACATGTTTATACAATTACCAAAGTTCACTGAGCACTTATGACCTGCACATTATTATATGTAAATCAGTTAAAAATAAAAACACCAATTAAAAATAAAACTCAATTGTATTTATAACAAAACCAGCAAATCCTTGCTACCCCTCCAGGATAGCATCAGTGCCAAATCCTCTTAATACCTGGGTTTTCACTTTCCTCCTTATTTTTGCTTCTTGGATGTCTTTTACTTTCTTACACTCTCAGCTCTATATATTTCAAAAGATTTTTATTATATTTTCTATAGACAGTATTTTTTTTTTAGATAATTATTTTTATTGAAGGGTAGTTGACATTAGTTTCAGGTGTAAGACACAGTGATTGAACATTTATATACATGATAATTCTAGGTACCAGCTATCACCATACCAAGTTGTTACAATATTTTGACTATATTCCTTATGCTATACATTACATCCCGGTTATACTTATTTATTTTACAATTGGAAGTGTGTGTGTATGTGTGTGTGTATATATATATATATATTGTGTGTGAGGGCATCTCTCATTTTTATTGATCAAATGGTTGTTAACAACAATAAAATTCTGTATAGGAGGGTCAATGCTCAATGCACAATCCTTAATCCACCCCATATAGACAGTATTTTGTAGTGTGAGGGTTACCAAATTATCTAGACTAGTGGTTTTCAACCAAGGGAGATATTTGCCCCCTAGAGGACATTTGACAATGTCTGGAGGCATTCTTGGTTATCTTAACTAGGGGAGTACTACTGGCTTCTGGTTGGCATGGGCCAGGGGTGCTGCTAAGTACCCTGCAATGAACGGGATAGTCTCCCACAACAAAACATTACTTGACCCTAAATTTCAATAATGCCAATATTGAGATAACTGATCTAGATCACTTTTATTGTAGGAATGTTTGGCGTTCACCTTTGCATTTCACAGTGACATAGTGTAGTCTTTAGCTATCATTCATGATGAAACCATCTTGCCTGAAAATTTATTCTAGAATTCTACAAAAATGAAATTTTTCAGAATGAACTGTAGGAAAAAAGAGGTGATCTTGACATATATGTCTTCAACTTTTACACCCTTTTAATGTTAACAGACACCCACTACTGCTAGATTACCATGTCAAAATTAATCACAGAAAAAATTAAAGGGATTTTAGTAAATTAAGAACCTTAGAGATGATCATTTAACAATGAGAAGTTCGTACTCCTAATGCATATATTTAAAAGATTATAACTTTACATTCCAATCTTGTCACTAGCAAGTTAGGCCCAAAATGTTCTGGCTAGGCAATGAGGAGTCAAGCTGAATGCCCTTTGGTGGTTACTACAATTTAAAGATACCATCCGGAGCTAAACATCTAACTGAAAGTGCTGCTTCGGTCCTCTTTTACTATCTAAAACTGCTTAATGCTTCTGTTTCAGTTTAATGATAGAGCACTTATGGTTTTACTATACAGGACTTGCTCTTCAAAATGAGGGAAAGTCTATTTAACTTAATTATTATTATCACTTAATATTTCAGGCATATAACAGAGTACAGAGGACAACATAATGGACACTTATTTTCTTGCCAAACAGCTTAAGAAATAAAGCATGATAGATATCACAGAAGCCCCCTGTGGAATTCTCTAGATACTATTCCCTTTTCTCACAGAGATAACCACTTTCCTGAATTAAATTTCTTCATTTCCATGCTTATTACATGTGCAATCCATAAACAATATATGGTATTAAGTTTATATAAATGGTATAAAACATATCTTCTACAACTTCCTTTTTGTTACTGATTATTTCCTTCCCTTAATAGCTATAGGAATCAAGGGAAGGAGTAAATGGAATTGCTGACTATGTTCACCTTCTCTATCTCCATTATCCGTGATGGGGTTGAATTTATCACCAAATGCACTGGCCTACAGTGCTGTATGCCCTTTCTTCTACATGATAATGAAACTGATAACTGAAATTCACGCCCTTACACCCGCAGACAGGAGTATTCACCAAAATCCACAAGCCCATAGTCTAGTTCTATCATATAAAATCTACTGGTCTAATGAGTTTTCCTCAGGTTCTAGGAAAGGGTGGTGATTATGGGTAGTTAATTCACTGCAACTCTTCACACACAGAATTCACTATGTCCACCTATTGTGTTTTCCAAGGAATATTAATAGCAGTAATAGACACCAGATTTAACCAATCTATTTTCAGATATAAAACATAACAAGTCTACTAAAGCAGACCACTGAAAGCATAAAAGCCTTTATTTATATGTGAGTAAAAGAAAATAAAGCCTAGATATTTTTATCCCTTCCATTCTAGAAGGTGAATAGAGGGGTAAGGGAGAGAGTATAAAAACATTAACTGGGTTTTAATAGTTCTTCTAAGGATTCAAAGAGGCTGGCCTGATAATGATACATTAGAGTCAGATTTAGGCCAGTCCACTCCCCTAAGGGAGACAGCTGACATGATTATTGCTCTCTTCTTGGACATAGAATCAAGCCTGCTGACATTTTATACCAGGCAAGCTGAGCAGCTGTTACTGAGCAGATAGACACTTAGTGCCCTAGAGACTCATGGAGGGAGAGATTCATGGAAGTTGAGTACCTCTAAGTACACTGCTGATTAGGCCTAACAAATGGCTTGTTCAGAGAGGAAGGTGAATAAGAAATATCACCAAAGAAAAGAGAAAATAGGCTTGGGTGGTATTTAGGACAATCTACGGATCAAGTTCAGAAAGCCTTGTACGTGTAAAAGAAAAAAAAATTTAAGTTGTCCTTCTTTTGCCCCACATCTCTGCAGCAAGGACTTAGAGTCGTACCACACTACTTCCCACTTCTGTCTCTCAAGTAGACTCCGAGTGGAGTTGGACCCAAGAAAAAAGCAAAAAAGGTAGAGAGGAAGCAAGGTAAGATACCAGGTATAGGAGTGTGTTTCTAAAAGGTTGTAGGATTAATCAAAATATAAAGTTTTATGTATTTATTACCTAATTAGTTAAACATAGTGATCAATGATCTTATGTACAATTAAAGTCAGAAGGCTTTGGAATCACAAGAGTAAATGGCCAAGGAGATTAAAAATTACAGGCAAGATGTTTTTATCATGAGTTTTATCACAAAGGCAAACGTGGCCCCACAATACAGCTGCAACGGAGACTGCAGTGTAATGCCATAAGGTAGTCTAGGTAACTATACATGGACCTAGCTCAGGCACTAAGGGCCATGATGCCGCAGTGCCTAATACATGCACTGCAAAGGGAACTCAGCAACTTCTTGTGCAAAAGAGAGCACACACAGACTCGGTGAACACGCTCACTGCCTCTGGAAGTGTGCTTCCAAATCACCATGTCAGAACCACCTCCCATGTTCACCTAGGCCATGACTATATTTTATCCTTATGGCTTTTCCTTACCTAAGTATATCACTGATAGTAATTTCAGGGATAAACTTTTGAAGGTGCTTCACTGTTGCACTGAGGAAACAGGCTTTATACATTTCATTAACACCATAGGAGAAATTCTGGAACACCAGTTTAATCAAGCCACTGAAAGTAAAGCAAAGACAATATTTATGAGAGAAAGGAATTCTTTATTACTATAAAACACATTTACAGTTATTAGGGTTTTTTTTGGGGGGGTTGTGTTTTTTTTTTGTGTTTTTTTTTTTTGGTGGTGGAGTGGCACCACAGAAATCTGAGCAAAGTCAGGAAAACCACACAATAAAGGAAAACCAACTTTTGGGCAATACAGGAAGGAAACTTCATCAAAGGAAAACCTCCCAAACTCCAAATGTAAAGAAACACCTTCCAAACTCAAATTCCCAGGGAATGCTGGTTTCAAACTGGGATCCTAGAAAGCCTGCCAACAGCAATTGTTAACATGCTTTCAGAACACAACTAAAAGGTATTAACAGATCTTTAAACCAGGGCATAAAACAAGTAGGACATTTACCTTATTTTTCTTTAGTCAGCCAGAGGTGAGATACTCTAGTAGTGATTCTTAAGTGAGACTCTGCAGAGCCTATATACATATGTATTTTTACAAGCACACAAGCTGGGAAGCCCCATTCTAAAACTTCTGTTTTAGAATTTGTGGAGGGTGAAACTCAAGTATAGATTAAAAAGCTTTCTAGTAATTTTGATGTGAAACCCTCTAGAAAGCAATACTGCTAAAAGGACCAAATCACCTCATTGAATTGTTTCTTAAAACAGTAAAGAATCTGTGATCCAGGTCAAAGCTATGTGTTTTTAGTTTTTCACAAAAGGAAACAACTTTGAGTATCAGGAATTTTTCTAGTGGTTTTCGAAATGATGGTGACTGGCTTGAATGATCTTATCACAGTAAGTCATAAAAGGATTTTGCTGGAAACTTTTTTTTCAGACTCAATTAGGAGGTTAGCAAAACAAGATTGAAATTGTCAGATATGCTCTTGGTCTTGGCATTTTTAACTAAGACATCACCCTGGCTCAGTAGAATTTTCTTGAAGTAGTTAAAACATTATGCTTACTCTACAATGCTCTTAATTTGGAACAGTAAAAAAATCAATATACCAATCACAAATATGAGGATTTACCCATGATCAGAATGTTTAAAAAAAAATTTTCTCACATCAAAAATATAAGCACATAAAATCATTTTTTAAGTAAATCAGGTTACCTCTTGATAATTATATCCATAACATCTGTGGTACTGAAGTCAAAGGGTCTGTAGCCCTCTCTTTTAAAGGCAAGAACTGCATTGGGCCCTAGCCAAATACTGCCATCCATCCTTGGTGTGAAGTGAACTCCTAGGAAAGGAAACCTGCTATCTGGGACCTATGGATTTAATACAGCAAATAACTATTAGCCCTATTTTGTACTGCATTTTATTATGCCTGCAAATATTCAACTGATAGTATAAAACATTTTATTCCCATATATTTCTTCTGTATTACTTTTGATCTGTACAGAGATATACTTTTCTTTGTACATGCTTCTGCCTAGAAATGCCACACAGGAAACAATGATGCTATTGACATTAGCACACATTGCCCCATCTATTCCTCTTTCTGGGTAAAGAAAAAATAAAAAGAACTTTCCTACTTTAGGTTATTCTCTGCCGCCACCCCACCCCTGCCCCCAACTAGGGATGTATGTGGTTGGCAAGTAAAATCACTTTCATGGCACAGGCTTTTGTAAAGTGGTAATGTATCAGGTTGAAGCAGATGAAAAGGACATTCTGGTAATGTCAAAAACATTAAATAGCTGAATACTGGCACTTTCATCTGGCTCAGCCTAGTAGTTCTAGACAGAAGAATGAACATTTCATTTAAACAGCTCTGTCTTCTACACCAAGAAACTACAGAGCGGCCACATCCCTTTTCTGCACCTATAGATAGTGAACTGAGAAAGAAGGAGGGGAAAGTGTCTACACATGCTTAAGGGAAAGCTCTCTTCTGAGTGCTCCTTCCACCAAAGACGAGGAAGAATCTGGTTCTTTCTTGATAACCCTTCCCATGGTACATGCATGCTTTCTGGAGCCATGTACTTGTGGGCAATTCATTATAATAACTATGATACCAGAATAAAGATTTAGGGATTTAACCACAAAAGAAATAGGTAAAATGCTTGTACAAAAAGCTCTTCAAAGTATCTCTTACTTCTGACCCAGGTAAAAGTTTTTGTTTTATTCCATTTTTGCCCATAACCATCTTGAGAAAGGTAAGAAGGCCTACCGGATAAATATTTCCTTTTACAAGATAGCTTTTTTCCGGCTTCAAGAGCAGGTAATCTCCCCGGAATGGTACAATTCGAGGATCGGGATTACAGCCACTCAACTCTGAAATGCGGTCTGAGTAAAGTCCCGCACATGTCACAACGTACTGACACTGAACTTCCTCTCCCTAATACAAAAGAAAAGAACAGTGGTTTGTAGGAAATAGACAGGAGAATAGGTCAGGGGTGGGGAGAATCGGGTGATAAAAAAGACAGTAAGGGTACAGAAATGAAATTTTTTCTTTTTATTCCTTTTAAAGAGGAAATTAAATACAATTATTAGCAAAGTAAGTTCCTCAGCATTTAGGTAGCAGCTAGAAACAGGGTAGCAGCATGCAAGAGAATGTCACCTTAAATTTTGTACTTTAATTTATAGATACAACAGTTGACCTAGTGAGGACACTTACCAAGCTACACACGCACACACACACACACATACTGCTATTTTAGTAGACCTAGCATGGAACTTCTTAACTGTTTGTTGCAATAAGAAACAAACTTCCTTTATATGGTCCACACCAATTTGGCAACCTCTTTATTTTGGACAGCTTCTCCTATTTTATCTATGAATAACTACCCTGTTACTTTCAGGTTGCTTCACACTCAATAACCTTACTCAGTTCCAACTGTAACCTATTCACTGACCAATTTCTCCTTCCCAATCGATACCTACTTTGCAAACTGAGGCTACTTTCAAAACCTCATTCATTCAATCCACATTTACTGAGAACACACACTATAGTCAAAGTTTACTTTAATGACTAAGAGACTGATAATCTTAAAGGGCTGTTGTATTTTCCCATAAATTTTGTGATTATCATCTGCATATTTTTAGCCTTACCCTGTCAGAGTTAGCCATTTGCCACCCTACTTCCTAAATGATTTCATTTAACTTGGATTCACCATACTGTAAGTCCCATATCTTTACTTCTTACAGAATAAACATGTAGCACCTCCTTTGCTCCAGATAATTTCTTGTTCCTAGATTTCACTCCCAGATGACCTGTTTCTGAAGTCTTGGTGTTCTCAACTGCTCAATCTTCTCTTTCTTTCCAGCCCTTACTGATTCAGCCTTATTCTATCTCTGAATCCTATTTCTGCCTGCCGACAAAGGTAAGCCTCTTTTCAAGACTTATACAAGTCACACTTCTGACAAATATCAGATGAAACTTCTTTTAGTGAATTCAAATTAACTAGACTACAGATAGAGAACTTTAAGCCTCTTAAAGCCAAAAGGGCAGTCAACAAAAACAAAAAAATGCTTCTTCTAAATAGGCTGGTATCTCTCCTGTTCATCTAAATTTATATACCAGAAGTACAAGAAATACTTTTATGTGATATAAATCTAGTAGTTCCCACTTGAAAGGTCAGCAATTCTTTTATTCTTGGAACATAAGATGTAAATAAATTAGCTTTATGATAAACGCAAAAATAAGAGAATTTGTAGAATGGTACCAGCATGCAATAACTTACAAGTTCTCTTTAAAAACTCAAAGAACGGTTCCAAAGAAATAAATGATTAAAAACTGTCAAAGTTTTATGAAGTAATTTTATGTCATACATGAAACAATCATTAAATTCAGCAATATATTAACTTCACAATCCAAAATGGGAATTTAGGTAAACATTGAATGATACTTTGCTCAAATACAAATTCCTTTAAAAAATAAGTGGTGCATCTCTATTACTATTTAATAGTAAAACAGAATTGTTCCCCATATGTAATCTATAAACCTTTAGCTTGCAAATTCTCTCCCTAAAAACTTATATTTAAAATTCCTTTTAACCTCTCATAGAAGCATAGATATTCAATTTACTAAGTTGACACAAAATTTTTAGTTATATTATTTAACTATACTAAAGGTAAATGCCAAAATAAAAAGCAACAACTATAGCAGCTGTGGATGAAATGCAAGTCCATGGTATCCCACTGGCCCTGTATATATCTTCTATCACATGATGTAACATTCTAGTGAAAATGTTCTTTAGATGAGGACAGGGGCAGAAACAGACTTTTAATCCTTTGAGTGGAGACCTGGGTGCTCTGTCACATGGGCCACATGACCCAGCAGATCTGATGGTAATATAAGTGTCTGTGGCGGACAGTAAGCGACGTTTTATGGAGACTTTGGTAGACTCCTACAGGCAATCACAGCACAGAACCTTAGGATTTAGAAGGGAAGTTATACCATCCTCTATAGATAACTACCCTCCTTTTGAGAAAGTGTTTTTGGCTTTGACTCAATACTTGACCACAGGTCACTAAGTTAACATGTGAACATTATTAACTGAGTGTTCCCTGACTCACCAAGCCACAAAATTGGGTGTGTACAGCAGCACTCTGCCATCAAGAGGAAATAGAATATTCAAGATCAGAATTGTCATTGAGGATGCTCTACATGCTCTCAGTGACTGGTATATGTTTCTCCCATAGCCAGGATTCACAGGTCTGTAAATCAAGAGGTAAAAATGGGAGTAACTCTTACTATTAAAATATATTCCACTAGAGATTATTTTTGCTTCCTGTCCCCACAATTTTGGGCTCTGAAGGTCTAGAAGTCTTAGTTCCCAAGGGAGAGAAGCTTTCATTAGAGAATAAGCAATGACCCCATTAAGCTAGAAGTTGATGCTCCCATACCTGACCTTTTTGGGTTCCTTGATCGAGCAAATCAACAGGCGGGGGCGATTACTGTACTGAATGGGACCACTGGTCATGACTCTCAAGGAGAAAAAGAATGTTACCAGAGAACCAGGGAAGATAAAGAGGAATTCTAGAACACAGATCCCCTGGGGTATATTTTAGTATTCCCATGTGTTGTTATAAAAGTTAATGGGGAGGAGGAGCCAAGATGGTGGCATGAATAGGGCAGCAGAAATCTCCTCCCAAAACCATATATATTTTTGAAAATATAACAAATACAACTATTCCTAAAAGAGAGACCAGAAGATACAGTACAACAGCCAGGCTACATCTACACCTGCAAGAACCCAGCGCTTCATGAAGGGGGTAAGACACAAGCTGCAGCCCAGCGGGATCTGAGCGCCCCTCACCCCAGCTCCCAGCGGAAGGAGAGGAGTTGGAGCAGGGAGGGAGTGGAAGCCCAGGACTGCTAAACACCCAGCCCTAGTCATTTGCACCGGGAGCACAGACACACAGTGCATGGTGTGCTGGATACTAGGGAAATGGAACAGTAAAACCTGCAAGCAGGTTACCACAGCCGGTACCCCTGGGACAAAAGAAAAGCAAGTGCTTTTTGAAAGTCTTAAAGGGACAGGAGCCTCACAGCTGGAAGGAAGCGTCCCGGCACTCAGCCCAGAAGCTAAGAATCCTGGGGAACTCCAGGTGCCCTAACCCCCTGGGTGGCAACGTAGCTCTGAGGCCCCTCACAGCGATAAACAGCCTCCCACCTGTTCCCCCTCTAGCATGGCCCATAGCAGAGCAGCAGCCTGAGACCAGCCACGCCCACAGCAGCCGCGAAGAGCATCCTCCACAGCTGCCCGGGCCAGACTCAGAGGCCCCATTGGCATGCAGCTGCCCAGCATAAGCCGGTAGGGGTCACCATTCTCAAAGAAAGGGTAGATGACAGGAAAGCAGGAAGGGACTTTGTTCTCCCAGCTGACACATGCACCAACTGCCTGCGACTACCTCTATCTACATGAAAAGGGAGAAGAATTTGATACAGAAAAGAATAACCCAGACATCCCCTGAGAGGGAACCTGGGGAGATAGATTTAACCATTCTTCCTGAAAAAGAATTCAAAATAAAGGTCATAACCATGCTGATGGAGCTTCAGAGAAAAATGCAAGAGCTAATGGGTAAAGTTGGGAGGAAGAATACAGAAATAAAACAATCTCTGGAAGAACTTAAAAGCAGAATGGACAAGGTGCAAGAGGCTGTTAATGGAACAGAAATCAGAGAAGCTGACGCAAAGAGAGATAAAAGGATCTCCAGGAAGGAAACAATATTAAGAGAACTGTGAGACCAATCCAAAAGGAACAACATTCGCATTATAGGGGTACCAGAAGAAGAAGAAGAAAGGGAAAAAGAGAAAGTGTATTTAAAGAAATAATTGCTGAAAACTTCCCCAGACTGGGGAAGGAAATAGTCTCTCAGACCACGGAAGCACACACAACTCCCAACACAAGGGACCCAAGAACAACAACACCAAGACACATAATAATTAAAATGGCAAAGATCAAGGACAAGGACAGAGCATTAAAGGCAGTCAGAGAGAGGAAAAAAGGTCACCTACAAAGGAAAACCCATCAGGCTATCATCAGACTTCTCAACAGAAACCTTACAGACCAGAAGAGAATGGCATGATATATTTAATGCAATGAAACAGAAGGGCCATGAACCAAGAATACTGTATACAGCACGATTATCATTTAAATATGAAAGAGGGATTAAACAATTCCCAGACAAGCAAAAGTTGAAGGAATTTGCCTCCCACAAACCACCTCTACTGGGTATTCTAGAGGGACTGCTCTAGATGGAAGCACTCTCCTAAGGCTAAATAGATGTCACCAGAGAAAATAAAACCACAGCAAAGAAAGCAGACCAACCAAATACTAACTAAAGGAAAAAAATAAAATCAACTTTTCACAAAAGCAGTCAAAAGAAAGACAAAAGAGCACAGAATAAAACAACCAACATATAAAGAATGGAGGAGGAGGAATAAGAAGGAGAGATATAAAGAATCATCAGACTGTGTTTATAATAGCTAAATAAATGAGTTAAATTAGGCAGTAAGATAGTAAAGAAGCTAACCTTGAACCTTTGGTAACCATAAACGTAAAGCCTGCAATGGCAATAAGTATATACCTTTCAATAATCACCCAAAATGTAAATGGACTGAATGCACCAATCAAAAGACACAGAGTAACAGAATGGATAAAAAAGCAAGACCCATCTATATGCTGCTTACAAGAGACTCACCTCAAACCCAAAGACATGCACAGACTAAAAGTCAAGGGATGTTAAAAGATATTACATGCAAACAACAGGAAGAAAAAAGCAGGTGTGGCAGTACTAGTATCAGACAAAATAGACTTCAAAACAAAGAAAGTAACAAGAGATAAAGAAGGACATTACATAATGATAAAGGGGTCAGTCCAACAAGAGGCTATAACCATTATAAATACATATGCACCCAATACAGAAGCACCAACATATGTGAAACAAATGTTAACAGAATTAAAGGAGGAAATAGAATGCAATGCATTCATTATGGGAGACTTCAACACACCACTCACTCCAAAGGAAAGATCCACCAGACAGAAAATAAGTAAGGACACGGCGGCACTGAACAGCACACTAGAACAGATGGACCTAATAGACATCTATAGAACTATACACCCAAATGCAACAGGATACACATTCTTCTCAAGTGCACATGGAACATTTTCCAGAATAGACGACATACTAGGCCACAAAAAGAGCCTTAGTAAATTGAAGAAGATTGAAATTCTACCAACCAACTTCTCAGACCACAAAGGTATAAAACTAGAAATAAATTGTACAAAGAAAGCAAAAAGGCTCACAAACACCTAGAGGCTTAACAACATGCTCCTAAATAATCAGTGGATCAATGACCAAATTAAAATAGAGATCAAGCAATATATGGAAACAAATGACAACAACAACACAAAGCCCCAACCTCTGTGGGACGCAGTGAAAGCTGTTTTAAGAGGAAAGTATATGGCCATCCAGGCATATTTAAAGAAGGAAGAAGAATCCAAATGAATAGTCTAAAGTCACAATTATCGAAATTGGAAAAAGAAGAACAAATGAGGCCTAAAGTCAGCAGAAGGAGGGACATAATTAAGATCAGAGAAGAAATAAATAAAATTGAGAAGAATAAAACAATAGAAAAAATCAATGAAACCAAGATCCAATTCTTTGAGAAAATAAACAAAATAGATAAGCCTCTAGCCAGACTTATTAAAAGAAAAAGAGAATCAACACACAACAGCAGAATCAGAAACAAGAAAGGAAAAATCATGACGGACCCCACAGAAATACAAAAATTTATGAGAGAATACTATGAAAAGCTATATGCTAACAAGCTGGAAAACCTAGAAGAAATGGACAACTTCCTAGAAAAATACAACTGTCCAAGACTAACCAAGGAAGAAACAGAAAATCGAAACAGACCAAATACCAGCAAAGAAATTGAAGCAGTAATTAAAAAACTACCCAAGAGCAAAACCCCCGGGCCAGATGGATTTACCTCGGAATTTTATCAGACATACAGAGAAGACATAATACCCATTCTCCTTAAAGTTTTCCAAAAAATAGAAGAGGAGGGAATACTCCCAAACTCATTGTATGAAGCCAACATGACCCTAATACCAAAACCAGGCAAAGACTCCACCAAAAGAGAAAATTACACACCAATATCCCTGATGAACATAGATGCAAAAATACTCAACAAAATATTAGCAAACCAAATTCAAAAATACATCATGAGGATCATACACCATGACCAAGTGGGATTCATCTCAGGGATGCAAGGATGTTACAACGTTCGAAAATCCATCAACATCATCCACCACATCAACAAAAAGAAAGACAAAAATCACAAGATCATTTCCATAGACGCTGAAAAAGCATTCGACAAAATTCAACATCTATTCATGATAAAAACTCTCAAAAAAATGGGTACAGAGGGCAAGTACCTCAACATAATACATGCCATATATGATAAACCCACAGCCAACATCATACTGAACAGCAAGAAGCTGAAAGCTTTTCCTCTAAGATCAGGAACAAGACAGGGATGCCCACTCTCCCCACTGTTATTCAACATAGTACTGGAGGTCCTAGCCACAGCAATTAGACAAAACAAAGGAATACAAGGAATCCAGATTGGTAAAGAAGAAGTCAAACTGTCACTATTTGCAGATGACATGATGTTGTACATAAAAAATCCTAAAGACTCCTCTCCAAAACTACTAGAACTAATATCGGAATTCAGCAAAGATGCAGGATACAAAATTAACACACAGAAATTAGTGGCTATCCTATACACTAACAATGAACTAATAGAAAGAGAAATCAGGAAAACAATTCCATTCACAATTGCATCAAAAAGAATAAAATACCTAGGAATAAACCTAACCAAGGAAGTGAAAAACCTATACCCTGAAAACTACAAGAAACTCTTAAGAGAAATTAAAGAGGACACTAACAAATGGAAACTCATCCCATGCTCTTGGCTAGGAAGAATTAATATTGTCAAAATGGCCATCCCGCCCAAAGCAATCTACAGATTCAATGCAATACCTATTAAATTACCAGCATTCTTCAAAGAACTGGAACAAATAGTTCAAAAATTCATATGGAACCACAAAAGACCCCAAATAGCCAACGGAATCCTGAGAAAGAAGAATAAAGTAGGGGGATCTCACTCCCCAACTTCAAGCTCTACTATAAAGCCATAGTAATCAAGACAATTTGGTACTGGCACAAGGACAGAGCCACAGACCAATGGAACAGACTAGAGAATCCAGACATTAACCCAGACATATATGGTCAATTAATATTTGATAAAGGAGCCATGGACATACAATGGTGAAATGACAGTCTCTTCAACAGATGGTGCTGGCAAAACTGGACAGCTACATGTAGGAGAATGAAACTGGACCATTGTCTAACCCCATATACAAAAGTAAACTCAAAATGGATCAAAGACCTGAATGTAAGTCATGAAACCATTAAACTCTTGGAAAAAAACATAGGCAAAAATCTGTTGGACATAAACATGAGCGACTTCTTCATGAACATATCTCCCTGGGCAAGGGAAACAAAAGCAAAAATGAACAAGTGGGACTATATCAAGCTGAAAAGCTTCTGTACAGCAAAGGACACCATCAATAGAACAAAAATGCATCCTACAGTATGGGAGAACATATTCATAAATGATAGATACAATAAAGGGTTGACTTCCAAAATATATAAAGAGCTCATGCACCTCTACAAACAAAAAGTGAACAATCCAATTAAAAAATGGGCAGAGGAGCTGAACAGACACTTCTCCAAAGAAAAATTTCAGATGGCCAACAGACACATGAAAAGATGCTCCACATCGCTAGTCATCAGAGAAATGCAAATTAAAACCACAATGAGATATCATCTCACACCAGTAAGGATCACCACCACTCAAAAGACAAACAACAAATGTTGGCGAGGTTGTGGAGAAAGGGGAGCCCTCCTACACTGCTGGTGGGAATGTAAATTAGTTCAACCATTGTGGAAAGCAGTGTGGAGGTTCCTCAAAAAGCTCAAAATAGAAATACTATTTGACCCAGGAATCCCACTTCAAGGAATTTACCCTAAGAATGCAGCAGCCCAATTTGAAAAAGACAGATGCACCCCTATGTTTATTGCAGCACGATTTACAATAGCCAAGAAATGGAAGCAACCTAAGTGTCCATCAGTAGATGAATGGATAAAGAAGACGTGGTACATATACACAATGGAATATTATTCAGCCATCAGAAGAAAACAAATCCTACCATTTGCAACAACATGGATGGAACTAGAGGGTATTATGCTCAGTGAAATAAGCCAGACAGAGAACGACAAGTACCAAATGAGTTCACTCATCTATGGAGCATAAGAACAAAGCAAAAACTGAAGGAACAAAATAGCAGCAGAATCACAGAACCCAAGAATGGACTAACAGTTACCAAAGGGAAAGGGACTCGGGAGGATGGGTGGGAAGGGAGGGATAAGGGGTGGGAAAAAGAAAGGGGGCACTACAATTAGCATGTATAATGTGGGGGGAGGCATGGGGAAGGCTGTGCAACACAGAGAAGCCAAGTAGTGACTCTACAGCATCTTACTACGGGGATGGACAGTGACTGTAATGGGGTTTGTGGGGGGGACTTGGTGAAGCAGGGAGTCTAGTAAACATAATGTTTCTCATGTAACTGTAGAGTAATGATACCAAAAAAAAAAAAAAAAGTTAATGGAAACTACCACAACCCATATGGGCAGGGCTGCTAATGGTACAGATACTTCAGGAATGAAAGTCTTCAGTTACCCACCAAACTAGGAACCAAGGACAAAGAACTATGGAATTGGTAGTGGAGAAAGGAAATTATAAACATCAGCTATGACTACATGACTGGTGACAGAAATGAGGAATGTAGTAGTTATGAGTATTTCTTTCTAACTTTGAAATAAATCTATTTGTCTCTGTATCACCCAATTCTTTCTTTATCCTCATCACTATGAACTGAACTGTGACCCCCATCATACATAGAAGCTCCAGCTCCCAATGTGACTATATTTGGCAACAGAACCTTTATGGAAGTAATTAAGGTTAAATTTAGTCACAAGAGTGGGGCCCTAATCTGATGGTCTGGTACCCTCATAAGAAGAAGAGACCCTAGAGGTTGCCCTCTTTCTCACATGTGCATGCACAGAGGCGATGTGAGAGCACAGTGGGCAGTAGGCCCTCTACAAGCCTGGAAGGCAGATCTCATCAGAAACCATCCCTGAGGGCACCTGATCTTAAGACTTCTAGACTCCAGAATTGTGAAAAAAGAATAATTTCTGTTGTTTAACCCACTCAGACTGCAGTATTGTTATGGTAGCCCAAGAAGACTAATAGACCTGCCTCTTCCATTTCCCCATTATCTAACAGTTTCTCAGGTTCAGTCCTACTGACATTTGGGGCCAGATACTCTTTACAGTGGAGCCTGTCCCTCACACTCTCAGATGTTTAGCAGTATCCCTGGCCTCTACCCACTGAGCACCAGTGCACTTCCCTCCCTTCACCACTTGTGACAACCAAAAATGTCCCCAGATGTTGCAAAATGTCTCCTGGGGGAGGGCAAAGCTTCTTCCAATTGGGAACCACTGATCTATTATAAGATATTTAAATAGTGGTAAACCTTCTACCTTAAGTTCCAGGATCTCAAAGAGGAAGTGTGACTCGACTAGAAAAGAACATCACCCAAAGATGGATAAAGTGGACTTCGTATCTTTTTTGGAGAGTTAGCCGGTCTTCATTTATATCAAAGATAGTTGCAAGGTGGAAGCATAATTTTACTACTGTCTTTACTTGGAAGTTAAATGTGGTTATAGGGAGTATGAATGGAGTTGAGGGGATGGAGTGCAGGGGTTTATACGCATCACTTTGGTCAGGCTGGGAACTGCTTGATAGAATCCCCCTCCTTGTAGGGGAACTCAAAGTTGAAAGGAATTGCACATGATTTGGCAGACAGCAGCTATTTAGAGCAGCAGCTATTACAGACTATTACAGAATAGAAGATTATTCTCTGAAGGTCATTCTAGTTTAATGTAGTGAAAAAACCCACTGCCAAGTGAATTATAACTCCATATCCAGCTTTGCTTCCCAACTGCTGATCCTACTGACCAAGAACTGCCCCAGCCCAATACTGGAGTGTAGACATAGACATAGAGATAAGAGCTTCCTCAGACTGTCTCATGGCTTCTATTTGCAGTCCCACTTCAGCAGCTTGACATATTTGGCTTCTCAAATTGGTTGGAGATGCCTCTAATCTACCAACTCCTCTTCTGAACCTTTGCTTCCCCAGATCCTTTCACAATTTTATAAGGCCTAATTCCTGTAATAAATCATAAAACACCCATTATGATTCTGCTCTCCTGACTGAATTCTGGTCATAGAGTGAACATCAGTGAATGCATGCTGCTATGCCATTCAATAGCTCTTGCTTTAGACTATGTGAAGATGCAAGAAAGCAGTCCATCCCCTCTATACAACCTGGCCCTCACAAAGTTTTCTAATTAATAGAGAGTTAATAACTTAATGTAAATAAGTAAGCAAAGCAATAAAATATTTATTAGTTTTGCCTTAAAATTAAACACTCCAAGTGCTTATAATCCTAGTCTTTGCCAGCACAACCACTTTATGAAGCCATCTCCAAGTTAAAATTCTTCTTAGAATAAAAGCCATTACATTAATCTCATAAGAATTTATCTCGGAAAAACTTCTACATTAGACAAATTTCATTCAATGACAAAAAATACAGCAGTGTGATTAATGCAATTTTTTTTAGAAAGCAGAGGGGATGAAAGTAGATGAAAGCAGTTTTGCTTATGAATCTTTACCTTTGTATTCCTTATAACAATAGGATATTTCATCCCTGGGAGAGAGAAAAAAAGAGTTAGTGAAAGATTTATGTTTAGCAAAATAAAGCCTACATTATTTGCAATACTATACTAGTAACTAATTTAAGTGATTTTCTTCTGTCATAACTATGACTGCTCCCATCCCAACTTTTCATTCTGAAGCTTTCTACCAAGTAATAAGATTAAACTACTTCATATTTGACAATATATAAATCTCTGGCACTTTTTTTTTTTACTATAATTCATTTAACTTATGTTTAGAAGCCATTTCCACCTCAGCTCCAATATAGGTTAGTTCCAGCTTTTCTCTGAACTATAATCCTAGAAACCAACCTGGAAAATAGACCATCATAAATCAGCACATATATTCCCAAAGGACTAGTGATAAACTATGCTTGTTGACACATGTTGGTAATCTGAGTCTCTGCAGATTCTAAGTAGTGTAGGAGGTGAGGGACTGGGGCAGGGGGTGTTTCAGAAGGGCTGAGTCATGCGTTATCTGCAGACAGTCTACTTCAGTAAGACTGGGTGATGCTAAAATCATTTTAAACAAGCAACACTCAAGGGATTCTGACTAAAATCTACAAAATAGGGAAGGGTTTGGGGGCTAACTTTCCACAAACAGCATTGGCAATTCAGGATTTAGCCCTAGTCGTAAGTATCTGATTAGTGTCTAGTTCTATCAGCACAACACTCACCAAAAGTCCCAGTCTCCCACGTCCAGTCTCACCTTCACCCCTTCTGTACCTGCCCCAGCCCTGCACCCTACTTTAGCCTAGCTCCTGGTGGCTCTCCCTCCAGCACCACTCCAGCCAAAAATATTTTCAAGTTTGTTTAGAAGTCCATACAAGTATTCAAAAGACAAGGATGGCTTACCATCTTTACTTCTTGAAGGACTTTCTTTAGCCATTTCAATATCTTTTACTTCAAAATTGGTCAAGACAGAGCCACCTGCTTCTTGGAAATCCTGGGCAAATGACAAAGCCACCTGTCGATAGTCCACAATGCCAGTATGTGGGCAATCAATAGCCATTAGACCCTGAGACAGGATTATGAGAAAATCAAGACAATATTTGTGGATGGAATTTTTTATTGTTTATTTCAATGGATAACATACATTATCCTTTCCTGGCAAAGTCTGATACTCTCCAAAAAAATAAAAGAAAAGCTTGTTCTGTTCAGTGCCTATGTTCAGTACATATATAGTAAGTCTAACAGATAAAAGAAATCATACTAGCTAAACAGAAAAATCTCTATAACCTGGAAATAACTCTCCTCCTTAGGAGTTAATTTTGCCAGGCTCTTCCAGCTACTTCAATGAGTTTTTTCAGTTTTATTCATCCCTCACCATATATGATTCCAATTCATATGTGATTCTGAGTCAAATTCTGTATCACCAAACTGTTTTAAACAAACTTCACTGAGATTTTCCCAGTAGTATATCATATGTCATGCACACTCAGTGAGAACTCAGAGCTGTTCTAGCTATTTACAATGTTTACAGAGCATTGATTTGATTTGCCGCAGACTCTTCAAGACTATAAATATTGAATGGAGATTTTATGTGGTTAACTCAAACTTTCTCTTTAGATAATGTAAGAAATTAATAGCCTGAGTATTTGTTGTTGTGTTGTTGTTGTTTTGTGAAGTTTTTTTCCCCCTTTTTTGCCACTCAAGACATGTCCAAATTACAGATCAATGAATTACAACCATACTTCTTAAGTTTTTGGAATAAATGTTGACTATGCACGGGCCTTTCTAATTCTTAAGAATGAGAGTAGAATTTCAAACACTAAGTATACATTTTAGTGAATTCTTGGTAATGGCACCAATTTCTTTTGCCTTATTGTGCATGAGTATATCAGTTCTCCCAATCAGTTTCCCTTAATTGGGTAGCCTGTCTCCTAGGGGAACTAATGCCCAGAAACTAAGTGTGACTGGTAAATGCTGCTGTCCTCCTTGTGGCCAGCATAGCACTGTCATTGTTGTAGTTTTAAAATATTATCTCATATTATTTTCAATATGTCATTCTTGTATTCACTGCCCCTACCCTACCCTAATACATTTACCTGCTTAGCCTTTAAAAGCTTTGCCTTTACTGACCTCTCTGAACAATGCTTCCAAATGGCCAGATTACACTGAGGGTAAAGGCTCACAAAACACCCATGGTCTCTTTTCACAAACTGAAAGCAACATTTGGCAAACTTCATCATTTTCCTAATCATCTTGCTTCTAGAATATGTGAGCATTTGCCAAGTATAGGAATTCATTCCTTCTGTCTCAAAATAATAGATACACGTAAGATTTTACATTAGACCTTACACTGTCTGATAATCTCTAAATGCAAAAATCAATAATTATAATTTAATTTCTATCTACAAATAGTATTTTGGTCATAATAACCTTGGAAACTCACTAAGGATAATACCAAGAGTTTAGTCACAAAAACTTCCTTACCTAGCATAAAACTATATGACAAGTATGATAAGAGAGGGATAAAAACATGCTGTAAAAGTGCTTAATATATCAACAGGTTTTTGTAATCCCAAATATTCTCCTTTTTCATCTTATTCTATTACCCAGTACAATGCCTGACACACAGAAACACTCAAATATGTACTGAATGAGTGAACTTTTGAGGACGGTCTTAAAACACTTAGATTATTTTCCCTCAAGACCTTCCCTAAAAGGTCTCCTTTCTTTGCTTTCATTTTTTAGTCTCAGCTTTGTCCCTCCTCAGGAGAGGCTGGTATGTCCCACCTCTAATGTGTGTTGGGGTAAGACAGACCAAGTCACTGCTGCCAAGCAATTCACTGCCCTGGCCCAGGAGGGGCTGGTGGAAAAGCTGGCTGTCAGCCAGGAGACTGGGCATGCACTGTCCAGGTAAGTAGGTCAGAGCTTGAAATCTGAGGCCATGGTGGGTCAGTTGGCTGGAAAAGAACCAGGCAAGCAGGACAGGGCAAGCTGGGAGTTAGAAGTCAGTCAGGAAGACAGAGGAACAGATGAATGTGCGGTTGACCAACAGAATTACAGAAAAGGCAGACAGATCAGCACAGCTAAGTGCAGAGGAAGCAGTCAGGATTTGCCCAGAGAGAGAACTGTCAAGAGGTATGCTCCAAAGTCAAAGTTTACAGGGGCAGTTTGAAATTTTCCAAGATGCTTCTTGTGGGGGTACTTAATCTTCTTCTTAAAAGGATCTGATCCAAGAAGTCCTTTAGAGCTGCCCTGATAACCTTTTTCAGGAGGGCCAAGAAGAAACAGAAGTGACTGTACCATGGAAATTCTGCCCACCATGCAAAATGGATAAGGGAGAAATTTATTCAAGGTATCTTTATGAAATAACATACTATATTTTCCACTATATATTGCCACCCTTAAATACATCTAGGCATTGATATTATAATGTGGCATTATATAAAGTAGATCATTTCTGTAGAGGCCTCCAAAGAAAGAAGTGTATGCCTCTTTCATAAGTTCACTACTTACTATCTTTCAAGTGCAGGTTCACCTCTGAGAAGGCTGTCTTAAATTATCAAAGTAAGATAACAGCTCTCCCTTATATTGGCACAAGACAGAGTATCAGTTTGATCAGAATGCTTATCTGATTAAAATTAAAATTCTATCTTCTACTGCACATTCCTTCAAGCTGACCATCATGTCTTACTCATCTTCGTATCTGCAGTGGCTAACATAGTTTCACAACCACATTCCATCAAAATCACAGTTTTAAAACAGCAACAGATAGAGCACATTTTCAGGAAGCACTCAATAGTTTCTGTAAATACTTTGCAGATAATGGACAGGAAGTGAGTTTAATATTTTTTTAGTAGACTATTTTTTAGAGCAATTTTAGGTTCACAGCAAAATTGATCAGAAGATACAGAGATTTCCCATATACTTCCTGTTCCTACATATGTACAGCCTCCTAATCTCTTAATACTAGCATTTTTTCCCTTTAAGTATGGTATCAGTCTAAATAACCAGCTCTGCTATAAACTGAGTGTTTATATGCCCCCAAAATTCATATGTTGAAACCTAATCCCCAATGTGATGATATTTGGAGATAGGGCCTTTGTGAAGTGATTAGGTCATAAGAATGGAGCCCCATGAGTGGAATTAATGCCTTTACAAAAAAGACCCCAGAAAGCTTCCTCGCCCCTTTTGCCATGTGAGAACATAGCTAGAAGACAGTCGCCTATGATCCAGGACAATCTGCCACAACCTTGATCTTGGACATCCAGCTTCCAGAAATGTGAAAAATAAATTTCTGTTATTTATAAGCTACCTAGTCTATGGTACTTTGATATAGCAGAACGAGGTAAGACAAACTCTAATACGGATTTTATGATATGGCAGGAATTTTATGATATCCTAAGATCTCTCTGCAATGTTTTAAAATAGCCTATTTTACTCTACAAAGGAATTAATATGGCTTAAAGGAAATAAACAGAATAAAATAATGAGTTACAAGTAAAGAAACAGGAAAGGGGGAAATAAAAACCAGGGGAAATGAACACACATAACCAAGTATCCCTAATTATCTTAACAGATATCATAAAAATCCCCAATCATTCAAACAAAACCAATTTAAATTCACTCTAATTGCTTAAATAAGCATATAATATCTACCACCACTTGAGGATTAACGTATGTGAATGCCTTATGCATATCATTTCAATTAGTTCTCAGAACAACTTCCATTTCATAAATGGAATCTGAGGCTCAGAATAACAGCTGTTAAAGAGACAAGTGTCAGATTTGAATTATGTCTGTCTGACTTCTCAGTCACCACATTGCTCTGATAACCTTGTTAGATTCCAGTTTATGGGTGAAAAAAGGAGATATAGTGAGATAAAATAAAGGATAATATGTCAAAATTCCCTGAAGTCTGGGAATTACTGACCTATGACATACCAAAGATATCAGATAGGAATCATATACTCCAAACATAGCTATAAATAAGTAGTTTTGGTAGTACAGTGGTCAGCATAGCTACCTTCCAAAAATAACTAATAACCTCCCACTTCAAGGCTCCCCTTTCCCAGGTCCAATCTAAATCCATTGTATGAACCAGAACTTGATTAACTTGCCTAAATTATATTTTACATGTCATTCTCCTGCCAAATCCCTCAGTGGCTCCCTACTACTTAGATCAGAGGTTAGTAATATTTTCTGTAAAGGATCAGGTGGTAAATATTTTTGTCTATGTGAGACTTAGGATCTCTCTTGGCTGTTTGGTACAAAAGCAGCCACAGACTATACTATATAAATGAAAAAAGGTGGTTGTATTCCAAAAAAACTTTATTTATGAACATTGAAATTTACATTTCATGTAATTTTCATATGTCACAAAATATTGTTCTTTTTTTCCCAACCATTTAAAAATGCAAATGGTTAGAAATGAGCTATTCTTAGCTCACTGCCCATAAAAAAGCAGGTGGAGGGCTAGATTTGACCCATGGCTATAATTTGCCAACTCTGGTTTAGATTATGTAGCATTTGCCCAAAGACTGAAAGAAATATACAGCCAAAATAAGATATTCAATGAACGTATCTTTTTAAAAAGTCAGTCATTAATTCACCATCTCAGAGAGACAAGAAATACATAGGGGGGATAGAGGATATCCCCCCTATACAAGAGGAATAGAATACCTAGTATATCTCACAAGTAAAATACTTTGATTATAGTGACTGAGTCCCAGGGAAGGGAAAGATGAGGTTTACTGAAGCTGAAGATGCTATGACCTTCTTTGCAGGAAGAACTCATTCAACATTATTTGGAATCCTAGGTACTATCAGCCTATTGGGAACGTTACACTAATTAAGAAAATACATTTTCATATATTTTGACCCAACTTTATACAATTAAAGATAACTTAAGGGAAAGTAATCTATTTCTATCTTATCTTTTTACAAAAGGGATTTGGAACATTTTGTAAAAACAAACACATACAAAACAATAGATACTAGCATTAAACATTGAGCTAGCCAAGTATATTGATTGGAAAAGAAGAAATATTTATTGCAGATAACATGACTGTACACAGAAAATCTAAAAGGGTTTAGAGACAAGCTATTAGAATCAATAAGTGAATGTAACAACCAAAATGGATACAAGATCAAAAACCAATTATATTTCCATATATTTGCAATGTACAAGTAGGAAATGAACTTTAAATATAATACTATTTATCAAAGTATCAAAAACATTAAAACCTAGAAATAAACCTGAGAGGCATGCAAGACTACCACACTGAAGAATGTAATACCTTTTTTTGCAATAAATTAAAACTGATACAGATAAATGGAGGATCTACCATGTTTATGGACTGGAAGAGTCAATACTGTAAAGGTGTAAATTGTCTTCAAATGGACTTACAGATCCCTTGCAACCCAATCAAAATCACAAAAGGTTACCTTACAGAGTTTAGCAAGTTAACTCTAAAATGTATATAGAAATGTGAAGATCCGAGAATAGCGAAGATCATGTTGAAGAACAAAACTGAAGGGCCTACTCTATCAGATCTTTAGACCTACTAAAAAGCTATAGCAATTAAGACATTATAGTAGTGGTACAGAAGAGAGAAGGGAACAGAACAGAATCCATACATAGAGCCCAATATCACAAAGGCAACACTGCTGTGCAGTAGGGAAATAATGTTTTTTTTGTTAAATGGTGCTGGAACAATTAGATATCCATATGGGGAAAAAAATGTACCTTGACCTCTACCTCATATCATATACAGATATCAATTCCAAATAGACTGGTGATTTAAATGTGAAAGGCCAAACTATAAAGCTTTTAGAAAAAAAACTTCTTCATTCTGGTTTCATCAGAATACATTTCTGATGTTGGAATAGGCAAAAATTTCTCAGAGCACAGAAGCACCAAGCATAAAAGAGAAATACATGCACAAATCGAGTACATTAAGAACCATTGTTCATCTAAAGACACTATTAAGAAAGTAAAAAAACAAGACAGAGTGGTATAAAATATGTGCAATATATATATATACACACACACACACAACAGAAGACCCATATTCAGACTATGTAATGAACTTATAAAATTAATAAGACATGGGGTATCAAGTTAATAACATTTTATTGCATATTTGAAAGTTGCTAAAAGAGATCTTACAAGTTTTCATCATAAGAAAAGTTTTTTTTAACTATTATGGTGGTACATGTTAACCAGACTTATTGCTCTCATTTTGCAATATATACAAGTATCAAATCATTATACTGTAAACGTAAAACTGATGTAATACTATGTCAATTATACTTCAGCTTTTTAAAAACAGGAACACTGCCTCCAAAAATTAATAAGAATTAATTATTGACAAGAAAACAGTCAACTCAACAGAAAAATGGGCAAAAGACTTAATAGGTACTTCCCACACACAGAAAAAATATCCAAATGTCCAGTAAACGTATGAAAAGGCATACAATTTTATGAGTCATCAGGGAAATGCAAATGAAAACAATAAGATTGTACTACTGCATTACCCACCAGAATGGCTAAAATGAAAACAAACAATACCAAGTGTTGATAAGGATATGGAACATCTGGAACTCTCATACAGGTCTGATGAGAATATAATTAGAACAAAAACTGTGAAAAACTCTTTGGCAATACCTGCAAAAGTTCAACATATATATAAATTATGACTTGACAATTGCTGTCTAGATACATACCCAACAGAAATGGGTACATGTGTTCACCAAAATATATGTGCTAGTATGTTCACATAAGCGCTATTTGGAATTGCTCCAAACTAGAAACTACCCAAATGCCCATTAACAGCAGAAAGAATCATGCTACATGCATAAACCTGTTATCACAAAGGCAACTTTGCATGCAGTGGGGAAATAATGGTTTTTTTGATTAATGGTGCTGGGTCAAATGGAAAAAAAAAAATGTACCTTAACCTTTACCTTTATACAAAGGACTATTACACAGCTATAACAGCAACCTACAACTATATATAACAATATGAATGAATTTGATATATACTGAATAAAATTAAGTACAGACACAAATGAGCACATCCTATATGATTTCACTTACATAAAATTCAAAAACGAATGATGTAAGAAGTCAGGATAGTAGTTACCCTTAAGGGATACTGGGAGGCTGGTAATGTTCTGTTGTTAATCTGGGTGGTCACACTTTATGCAAATACATCAAACTATGAATTTATAATTTCTGTTATATGTTAAGATTCAAGAAAAGTTCCAAAAAATTGGAGCAGATAGTAAATGGGGGTAGACAGATAAGATGAAATGAAGAGGGAAGTTAATGACATAAAAATTAAAATGTATGTTTAAAGCCCAAGATATCTGGCGTGAGTGTGGCACAAACATCTCTGAGCTTCCTCATGGCCAAGGCAAACAAGACAACAGAATCACTTAAATGATTTGCAGTGTCCATAAGATAAAAACAAGCCAATTGTGCTCAGGAAGAACAAAATCCTTCTCAGAACTGAGGTCTGAGAGGAAGTTCTCCTGAAGGTTCTGAGAGACAGATGTCATATAACATAGTGAACAACCTATGTCCTCAACCACATACTCAGAGCAGAGGCTGCAGTGACACAATGACTGCCTCCACTGGCCAATGCCAGGAAACTGAAGAACAATTCACAGGAAATAATTTGGAGTCAAGAAGTAGGATGGGGAGAACACAAGACTGTAGTGGAGGTGTGCTACTCTGATGGTCTAGAGATGTAGAGGAGTGAATGGTTTACATATCCTCCAGGTCATCTCCCATAATAGTGTTTTTATCTCCTATAAAACAAGCTTTTGATATGCACCTGCCTGACAGTGAGTCCAAGGTCACACTCTCTAAGACAGATACCTGGAGTCCAGCTATTGTATATTAAAAAGGTGGAGGAGGGGAAACAGGAGATACAGCCATTCACTGGGATAGTCAGTGGAACTAGGGTTGGACTGAGGACAGCCTCTGAAAGGCTATCAAAGAAAGCTGATATGCAGAATTAACTATAATATTATTATTCCTGTTTCTTTCACAAATAAAAGAAAAAAGATCTGCTTTTACCCATATCATATTTTAAGCAAGATTGTCTACAACCCATCCTTCACACTCATGTCAGCCTTACCTTCCTGAAATACAGACTAGATACTGTAGCCATTTTCTTAAAAATTTTCAATGGCTTCCCATGCCTACTGGAAACATTTCAAAGTTGTTAGCATGAATATCAGGCCCTTTATGCAGGCCTAATCCTGCCTTTCCCATCTCATCTATTATCTCTCCCTATTCTCCCTATGATCTAACCACATCTCACTCAGTGCTTTCCAAACATGCCATGTGGTCTTAGAATTCCTCTTGCCTTTGCTCAAGTTCTTCAAACCTGGTACTTTCTCATACAGAAAAGAAGAAATCAGGTGTCCAGAGTTTATGGCAATGCCTTCTTATGTCTGTCACCTTCTGTGACAGAACTACCAAACAGTTTTTATGTGACTCCTGCCTCCTATAAATTCAGCCCTCATGTCACAGGACTGAACCCAAAATGACAGTGTCCCTGCAAGCATGTGCGCTGGGTTTGTAAATCACCTACCCTACAATATGGCTCCTTCTTTTTTATATCCTCCGGCTGGATCAGCCTCAGACCCTGGACACCATTCTGCAAGCCTCTCTCATACAGAGCCTGAAGTCTGGGAATTTCTTCTTGTTCAACAGCTACTATAAGCTTCAAAAAAAAAGATAAAGAAAAAGAATATGATAGAATTAAATATATCATCAGCTATGAAAGATAAAGTCAATATAAAATCATAAGTTATCACATGACTAAAACTGGGTTGATTTTTAAAAATTGAGGAAAGACCCCCTGGCCGCTGTTGGAATAAAAAAATCTGGCAAAAAAACAAGCTGTTCCTTGTGCCAAAGGCAATGTTAATCCTTAGTTCCATTCTTGTTTAAATTTTTGGATTCCCTGCCATAATTATCTGTTGACACTTACAGCTAGAGAATGAGGTGTTTGGAGCCTGTTATCCATTTAAGGATAAATTTTTTTTTTCAATTTTTTATTAACGTATCATTGAAATACAATTTTCCAAATACACAGTGCTTCAACAGTTACCCGTATTATCAAATCCTCACCCCCTCATGTGGTCACTATCCATTAATGCAGTAAGATGTTATAGAATTATTAATTGTAGAATAAACGTATTTTTTTAAAAAATCAAGCATTGGCTCATCTTTTTTTCACTTAGCCTTTTCTACTTTAGCTGTGAGGTCAGAGTAAACCCAGCCCAGAATCCTGCACAAAGTCTGCTCTTCAGTTTTTATTCTACCCTAAATTCTGTACCACCTGGAATTAAACCAACTCATTTGGGGGGGAAAAAGTCATCAGAGATTTAAATGTCAGAGTTAAGGCTATAGTAAAACACTTAGAAGAAAACATAGGAGAAATTTTTTGTGATCTAAGGTTAGGCAATGATTTCTTAGGTATGACACTAAAGGTACAAGCAACAAAAGAAAAAAAAACTGGACTTCATCAAAATTAAAAGCTTCTACACTTCAAAGGATGCCATCAATAAAGTAAAAAAGGAAAATGTATGAATGGGAGAAAATAATTGGTAATGTTTAAAATATTACTATTATTATTACCATTACTATTATTTTACTTTAAAAATAAAACTATTTTAATATTTAATAATAAATATGATATGATAAGTGACTTTATCTGGAATATATAAAGAACATGTACAACTCAACAACAAAAAGACAAATAACCCAATTTTAAAATGGGCAAAAGATTTGAATAGGTATTTCTCCTAAGAAGATAAATGAATGGCCAATAAGTATATAAACAGATGCTCAACATCATTAAATGCAAATCAAATCCACAATCGTATTCCATTCACATCCACTTAGATGGCTAAAATAAAAGAGACAGACAAAATAGGTGCTTGGAGGAAACGAAGGTACTGAAATCCTCATTAATTACTGATGGTAATGTAAAGTAATGCAGCACTTTGGAAAACAGTTAGGAATTCCTCAAAATGTTAAGCAGGAAGTTACATATGACCCAACAATTCTACTTGTAGGTAGATACCCAAGAGTAATAAAAGCATAACTCCACACAAAAACGTGTACATGAATATCCATAGCAGCATTATTCATAGTAGCTAAAAAGTACAAACAGCCTAAATGTCCATCAATTCATAAATGGAAACACCAAATGTGCTATACCTATACAATGGACTATAAAAAGAAATGAAGTACTAATTCACACTACAAGATGAACAAACCTGGAAAACATTATGCTAACTGAAAGAAGCCAGTTACAAAAGGTAACATACTACATGATTCCATTTACATGAAATGTCCAGAATAGGCAAATCCAGCAAAAGTATACTAGTGGTTTCCAAGGGCTATAAGGATGTAGGAATTAGGAAGTAGGGAAATGGGGAGTGACTGTTAATAAGTACAGGATCTCTTTTTGTGATGGTGAATATATTCTAAAAGTAGATGGTAGTGATACTTGCAAAATTCTGTGAATACACTAAAAACTGAACTGTATACTTTAAAAGGGTGAATTATATGGTATATAAATTATATGTCAATAAAGCTGTTATTTTTTAAATGACATAGAGTTAGTCACACAGACTTTTTTTTTTCAAGCTCTTCCCTAACATTTTACAAATTACAGAGATATAAAGAAAGAAAAGCCAAGTATTTTTTCTTCAACATTAAACATCACTAAGAAATGCTAATTATAAATATGTCAAAGGTCTAGGAAAATACCATACCTTGCCACATTGCTTGTAGGAAATTCCCCTTTGGTTACAATACTCATAGATGAGGGCTGAGCCTTGTACACATAATTTAGCTTTCAGAGATTCAGGTTTATAATAAATTCCACTATGTATGACACCACTGTTATGTCCAGTCTGGTGAATAGCTACCGAACAAGAGAAACAGGGTAAGAGTGGAGGAACTCCATATAAATCCTAAGAAGTGGAGGAACAAACATAGTTGAGGCTATCAGAGACCACTATTATTTAAAATTCTGCCTAAGTTTGCTCTTAGAGTCAGAGCAACTTTCTCTAGTAGCTATCCCTGGTCTCCACATCACAACCCTCCAGTCCATTTCTGCTTTCAGTTACAACTCTGGTGCACAAACTCACCCCTCAATACCAGCAAAACACTTCAAGGGCTTACTACAGCTCTACTCATTCTGTCCTCAGGGTCTTTCCTAATTCAGGATAAGGAGGACCTCAAAATCACTAGTGGCATTCCTCAACCAATAGGAATAGGAGCTGATCCTGGGAGCAAAATCCTGGGAAATGTTTACATAGCTCCTCAGAGGTCCCTGTGGAATCATGCTCACAACAGGACAGCGCACCTCCATGTGGCTTTTCCTCCTTTCCTCAATACTCTCTTCACCCCCTCACTCTTGCCTTCTAGATAAACTCTCAAATAAAACACCTACACCCAAGTCCTTGTCCCAGATTCTACTTTACGGAAAACCCAAACGAGGGTTCTAATGTTGACATTTGGCACGGAAGATGCAGAACTGACAAAATGAGCAGGTGCTCAGGTTAAGACCAAAGAGCAACACTGATAACATACATACCTAAATCTTTCTCCTTTTCCAGAACACCAATGGAAAGTGCTTGATGTTGCAGGATGAGTGCTCTGGCAGAGGCAAGCCCCACAATTCCGCCACCGATAACCACTACATCAAATGAGCTTTAAGAGAAAGTCACCTTTAAAGTAATACATGTCTACAGTAGACCCTATCAAACTTCACATGTGTAATTTTCATCACCAGTGGACTAATAATTTGTAATCATTAAAATCAAATATGTATTAGACTTTGTGCTATATGGCTTTATGCTCATGAAGAAACCTTTAAGAGTTACATGCATTCCTAGTCACTAGTATAATCAGCTACACCCAGCAGGCAGGGTGGCTAGTTGCCCAGGCTGCTCTAATCTCCACAGTACTCTGCCTGGGCTGGCTACATGAGTGATTACTTCGTGTTAGGCATCACACTCTTTCTTCTCTACCATCTATTTTTTTTAAACTCAAGTGCAATATCCTTGAGGATAAGCTAACATATTAAAGTCTTTAATGTCACAGTGTACAAGAATTTACCAATTTTTTTTCTGTTGAGAAGGAAACAGCCAGTGAGAACATCAAACATTTGGGAAATAAGTCGTCCAGAAATAGGTTCAGAATCATAGTTAAAGCTATGACAAACTCTGATTATACAACCATTCCAAAAATTAGAAAGGGCATGTATAGTCTATCCAAATCTACAAGTGTAAAAGATTACCTTTAGCACTGACCTCCTACTCAACAAATCTAGGTTTTATAGGAACATAGCCAATCTTGCTTCTTCCACAAGCCACCCGTTTCACATCCTCCTGCTACGTTATTTTGATGCAAACCCCAAACATCATCTGTAAATATTTTAATATTTCTTTCCAAAGGGCATCAATAAAACATGCACAATACCATTATTTAAACTCATAAAATTAACAACAAATGTTTTATATCACATATTCACTGTAAAACTTTTAGAAGAAAACACAAGAGAAAATTTTGGGGATTTAGGGCTAGGCAAAGTGCTAACACCAAAAGCATAATCCATGAAAGAAAAAAATTGATCAACTAGGCTTCACTGAAATTAAAAACTTTTGGTCTGCAAAAGACCCATTAAAAAGATAAGACAACCAACAAACTGGGAGAAAATACTTGCAAACCACATTATCTGACAAAGGAAGGCTCACATCTAAAATATATAAAGAACTCTCAAATAAGCCATCTAGAAAATGGGCAAGAGATATGGACAAACATTTCATCAAAGAGGATAGATATGTACCTCAACATAATTAAAGGCCATATATGACAAACCCACAACCAACATCACACTTAACAGCAAGAAGCTGAAAGCTTTTCCTTTAAGATGAGGAAGAACAAGACAAGGATGTCCACTCTCCCCACTTTTATTCAACATAGTCCTGAAGGTCCTAACCACAGCAATAAGACAACACAAAGAAATAAAAGGCATCCAGATTGGCAAGGAAGAAGTTAAAATGTCCCTGTTTGCAGATGACATGATATTGTACATAAAAAACCCTAAAGAATCTACTCCAAAACTACTAGATCTAATATCTGAATTCAGTAAAGTTGCAGGATACAAAATTAATACACAGAAATCTGTTGCATTCCTATACACTAATGATGAACTAGCAAAAAGAGAAATCAGGAAAACAATTCCATTCACAATTGCATCAAAAAGAATAAAATACCTAGGAATAAACCTAACCAAGGAAGTGAAAGACCTACACTCTGAAAACTACAAGACACTCATGAGAGAAATTAAAGAAGATACCAATAAATCGAAACATCCCGTGCTCATGGATAGGAAGAATTAATACTGTCAAAATGGCCATCCTGTTGCCTAAAGCAATCTACAGATTCAATGCAATTCCTATCAAAATACCAACAGTATTCTTCAATGAACTAGAGCAAATAGCTCTAAAATTCATATGAAACCACAAAAGGCCCCAAATAGCCAAAGCAATTATGAGAAGGAAAAATAAAGTGGAGGGGATTATGCTCCCTGACTTCAAGCTCTACTACAAAGTCACAGTAATCAAGACAATTTGGTACTGGCATAAGAACAGACCCATAGACCAATGGAACAGACTAGAGAGCCCAGATATAAATCCAAGCATATATGCTCAATTAATATATGATAAAGGAGCCATGGATATACAATGGGGAAATGATAGCCTCTTCAACAGCTGGTGTTAGCAAAACTGGACAGCTACATGCAAGAGAATAAAACTGGATTACTGTCTAACCTCATACACAAAAGTAAATTCAAAATGGATCAAAGACCTGAATGTAAGTCATGAAACCATAAAACTCATAGAAAACATAGGCAAAAATCTCTTGAATATAAACATGAGCAACTTTTTCCTGGATGCATCTCCTTGGGCAAGGAAACCAAATAACAAATGAACAAATGGGACTACATCATGCTAAAAAGCTTCTGTACAGCAAAGGACACCACCAGCAGAAAAAAAAAAGCATTCTACAGTATGGAAGAATATATTTGTAAATGACATACCCGACAAGGGGTTAACATCCAAAATATATAAAGAACTCACATGTCTCAACACCTGAAGAGCAAATAACCCTATTAAAAAATGGGCAGAGGATATGAACAGCACTTCTCCAAAGAAGAAATTCAGATGGCCAACAGGCACATGAAAAGATGCTCCACATCGCTAATTATCAGGGAAATGCAAATTAAAACCACAGTGAGATATCACCTCACACCAGTTAGGATGACCAACATAGAAAAGACTAGGAACAACAAATGCTGGCGAGGATGCAGAGAAAGGGGAACCCTCCTACACTGCTGGTGGGAATGTAAACTAGTTCAACTATTGTGGAAAGCAGTATGGAGGTTCCTCAAAAAACTCAAAATAGAAATACCATTTGACCCAGGAATTCCACTCCTAAGAATTTACCTCAAGAATGCAGGAGCCCAGTTTCAAAAAGACATATTCACCCCTATGTTTATTGCAGCACTATTTACAATAGCCAAGAAATGGAAGCAACCTAAGTGTCCATCAGTAGATGAATGGATAAAGAAGACGTGGTACATATACACAATGGAATATTATTCAGCCATCAGAATAAAACAAATCCTACCATTTGCAACAACATGGATGGAGCTAGAGGGTATTATGCTCAGTGAAATAAGCCAGACAGAGAACGACAAGTACCAAATGATTTCACTCACCTATGGAGCATAAGAACAAAGCAAAAACTGAAAAAACAAAACAGCAGCAGAATCACAGAACCCAAGAATGGACTAACAGTTACCAAAGAGAAAGGGACTGGGGAAGGTGGGTGGGAAGGGAGGGAGAAGGGGAATAAGGGGCATTATGATTAGCACACATAATGTAGGGGGCGGCACATGGGCAAGGCAGTATAGCACAGAGAAGACAGGTAGTGACTCTACAGCATCTTACTATGCTGATAGACAGTGACTGTAATGGGGTATGTGGTGGGGGACCTGATAACGGGGGGAATCTAGTAATAACCACAGTGTTGCTTATGTGATTGTTTATTAATAATACCAAAAAAAATCGAAACAAACTGAAAAGAAAAAGAGCACAGATATACAGAAAGCAAATAAGCACATGAAAAGATGTGTAATACCACTGGTCATTAGGGAAATGTAAATTATAACTACAATGAGGTATCACTACACCCCTATCAGAATGGCTAGAATTTTTTAGAAGTGTCAACACCAAATGCAGTGACTATGAGGAGGAACATGGCTGGTAGACCCACTCTGGAAAAGAGTAGTTTCTCAGAAAACTGAGCATATATCTTTGCCATAATATAACACACTGCACTCAAGTCACTGTTTTAGGCCTTGGTGTTGGCAAACTTCCCTTGTAGGTCTCTTCTATTCTAACTCATACCTAGGAAAAACAGGTCTTGGGGCTTTCATCTAACCCAACTGGGGCCAGATCATTGACTTCCCCGTATTTCTCAGGCCATTCTTTGGATTGCTGAAGATGTGAAAAGATAAAGTTATCTCTTTTGCATCCCAAATATGGATTCCACTTACCCCAAGTCTTTCTATAAGGAAATTCTAATATTTAGAACCTGAATCCCAGGGTGCATAACTTCCATGTTTTTTATACTTCCTTGGGAACTCTGTTGTACTTTTCTTTTATATACTGATACTTAATATTTCTCAATGGATAGTCCTCTTATGACCCTACATTTAAAAATATGACTTAGGCAGGAAAACTAAATACATGCTTACTACATGTCTTAGCAACTGCACTCTTAGGCATTTACACAAGAGAAATGAAAACTTATGTTCACGCAAAAATCTGTTCATAATGTTCACAGCAGCTCTACTCATAATAGCCCAAAACTGGGAAAAGCCTAGATATCCTTCAACTGGTAAACAGTTAAGCTATTATACACCCATACCTTGGAATGCCACTCAACAATTAAAAATACACTATCAGTACAGGTAATACCTGGGTTAGAGCTCAAGGACATTATACTGTGTGAAAAAAATATCTCAAAAGGTTACACACCGTGTCATTCCACTTATTTAACACTTTCCAGATGACACAATTATAGAGCTGGAGAACAGATAGGGTGCCAAGAGTTAGGAAGGGTGGAGAGAGATTGGCTGTGAAAATAAAGGAGTAGAAACACAAGGGATATCTTTGTGGTGATGCAAAATTTCTGTATCTTAATTTGGTGGTAGTTACAGAAATTAACACAATTAAATTGCACACAAAACACACACACACACACACACTGATGAGTGCCTGCAAAACTGATGAAATATGAATAAGGTCTGTGAATTGTGCCAATGTCAATTTCCTAGTTTTGATATTGTACTATAGTTATGTAAAATGTTACCATTGGGGTAAATTGGGTGAAGGGTACATCAGATTTTTTTTTTCAACTTCTTATGGGCCTATCATATTTTCAAAATAAAATATAAACAAAACCTTCACCAACCCTGATTTTCTTGCCTTAGGAAAAACTTCCTAAGAGTTGTCTCCACATTTCCACCAGGAATCACAAATCCTATCCCATTCTAATCCTCCTCCAATCCAGTAACACACAGCAGCCAGAGTCAACTTTTGAAACACCAACATTTAATTACTCCCCCTTCTTAAAAACTCTTTAAAAGCCTCCAAATCCTCTTAGAATAAAATTTAATGTGTAGTTTAAATAAAATTCCTGCTGTGATGTAGCCCTTCTCCGGTGTCATTCCACACCATCTCTGTTCCGCCAAAGTCCAGTCACACTCATCTTCACCGCTTTCTAGTTCCTGAAATAGCCAAGAGTTTTCCAGCTTTAAACACTTCGCATAAACCATTCTCTACAGAGAGCAGAGAAAGTGGTTTCGAATGGGACCTCCGAACTTCAAATCACAGGACACTGAATTCTTCAGGCTTTGATTAGCGCATGAGCTGCTTCTCACAGGAACAACTCTACAGTGTTTGCTGACAGCTGACTGACTTTAAGAACGTTTCAGATCTTCCAAGCAACACCAGGAATGCATATTTGATTGCTTACAGCGCGGTAGTTCCTTTAATCCTTAAAACGACCGCCTACGGGAGAGACTAGCACCCAGTTCACAACTGAGCCTTTAAGGAGCTTAAGTAACCCGCCCAGAGTTGAAAAGGAAGTGGAGAGCTTGTAATCAAAGCCAGAACTGCTTCTGACCTCTACGCAATACTGCGTGTCTTATCCTCTTCCTCCAGCCCACGAACACAACCAGTGAATCCTGCAGGTAGCTAGCTCCCTTGGATCCTGGGATCCAAGACTACAGACGGGCTCCACAGTATCCCAACCTTCTCTCACGCCCGAGACGGGAAGACCAGCAGGGGCAGGCCAGCGCGAGGCGCCTCTGAAAGAAGCAGCATTGCAGGCGGCGAGCGCACGTCAGCGGCTACTCACCTGGTGCTGGCACGGCGGCCACCTTGGCACAGTGGCCAGGGCCTCCCCAGTGCCCGCCAGACTGCCGCGGAGAAGCCCCCCGGGAGAGCCCCCCGGGCGGATCCGCAGGTACTGCCCAGGTAACGCAGCACCGGTACCATCGCCTGCGCCCGTACCCTGCCTCAGCCCCAGAGGTCGCCCCTAGGGCCGGACAGAACCAGGCTCCCGGCGCTCTCTGGGCCCGCCTCCCACGCGGGAGCCAATGAAGCGCGCGCCTCCGCCCCACGTGGGAGCGGACCAGTGACCAATGGACGGGCGCGGAGGAGGATGAAGGGGAGGTCGGCGACGCTGTAGACGCGAGGGACTGCTGCTCGCTCGCTCCCGCCCTCGGACGCTGTGAGTAGGAGTTAGGCCCCGAGCGGGGCAGGACTACGGTGGTGGTTACGCTCTGCCCTTTCCCTACTCGCATTGCTAGTCTGACTGAAAACCCGGCTCGCGCACTCGCGCGTCTTCGTCTTCACCGCCAATCCTATTCGGGGCGGTGGGAGAAAGTGTGGGCTCGGTTACGGTGAAAACTCTCCTTTGGGCGAACCCAGCTGCCTCCCTTCGCCCCGGCCCCGCCCCGGCCCCTGGAGGCCGGGGCGGACGTGCCCAGAGAAGGGGCCGGAGCGATCCCTGGATCCAAGGGAGCTTGCTTCCGCCCCTCCACTGCCTCTCCGGGCCGAGACCCTTGCGCGCCGCAACGCCTGACAGCCTGCTGTCTCTGCGCCGCCTCTGTGAGCTCCCGAGGTGTCTTTCATAGTCGCTTATTGGGCCTGGGAACACCGACCGCCTACATGAACCACACCATCCTGCCGTCATTTAGCAGTCTCTCTTAAATACTGGGCCGAGGTACAGTTTTACATATGCTGTGCGTGCCTCGAATAGCGACTCACCTGTACAGGTCACTTCACCCATTTGTTTATCTGTAATATGCGGGAGTTGGGCAGTGTAATCTCTGAAGGACCTAATTCTGTAAAATTACGTGATTCCCCTGCACCGTGCCAGTTTAACACCCATTCTCTGTGCTCGATGATGGATTTTGATTTTTAGGGTCAGGACAGCTGAACAATAAAAGTAAAATGATTTAACTTTATTGCTGGAAGGACTAATTTGGCTTCAGTCTTTAATCAGGTGGCTTGGGCAAGTGATTTCACCTCTTCGCCTCAGACCCTCTGTGAACTAGGAATAATAGCAGAGCTTTTTTCGTAGGGCTCTTATGTTGATTACATACATAAGGCGTTGAGCACAGTGAAGTACTTAATAAATGACTGCTTTTATTATGTTTAAATGGTTTTACCCCCCTGGACAGCTGTACATAATTTGCTTTTTTTTGAAAACTGTGTAGAATGTTACCTGCTTATTCCATCACAAATGAAAAAAAAAGTAAGAGATGGGTTTTTTTTAATTCAATGTCTTATTTTGAGATAATTTCAGATTCCCATGTAGTTGTATGAAACAATAGAGATCCTGTGTACCCTTTACCCAATCTCCTCCAATGATAACATCTTGCAAAGCTATAGAACAATCAGAACCCGGATATTGACATGGACACAATCCATTGATCTATTTCAGATTTTCCCAGTTTTACATCTGTGTGTCTGTTTAGTTCTATGTAGTTTTTAGTATAGTATAGCGTATGTATTTAGTTCTGTACAATGTGATTTATTATAAATTCTTGCATACCACAGTCAAGCTACAGCACAGTTCCATCACCACAAGGATCCCTCCCTTCTGAGGGCACCCCCTTCCCTAATCTGTTTTCCCTTTATAAAATCTTGTCACTTTTTCATTTTAAGAATATTACATAAACAGAATTATACAATATGTTGCTTTCCAGACTTATTGCTGAGTAAGCAGTATATCATGGTATGGATATATCCCAGTAGGTTTAACCATTCATCCATTTAAAGGACATCTGAGTGGTTTCCAGTTTTTAGCTATTTTTAATAAAGCTGCTGTAGACATTAATGTATTGCTTTTTGTATGAACCTATTTTTGTTTCTCTGAAGTAAATGCCAGAGAATCCAGTTGCTGGGTCATATGATAAATAAATGTTTAGTTTTGTAAGAAACTGCAAATGGTTTTCCAAAGTGGCGTTACCTTTTTACTTTCCCACCTGCGATGTTTCAGCGATCCAGTTCCTCCTCATTGTCACCAACATTTGTTATTGTCACTACTATTTATTTTAACCACTCTGACAGGTATACAGTAGAGGTATGTTATTTTTAAGTTTGTACAGGATGTAGTGGATTTATTACTAGGTTGAATAGAGGATCATGTATTTCTAGGATCATGGTCAGACTTTCATGGAAAAACTGGGCCCATAGTAGGAACCCTTTTTACTACTCTGTGACTTTGTGTATGTGCTTCTTAGTTTAGCAAGAGCTAAGTGAAAAATGCATGCTCTCTTTATAAATTTTCTGCTTACCATCTCCCATAGGTTTGCGTATACTTTACTTTCAAATCAAGAGCTCGCCTTACACTTACACACCCTATAATGTCTTTGGCTAGACAATTATATTCATGACACCACCCTCCTCACCTGAAAGTTTATGTTCATCTTCTTTCATCTATGTCAGAACTTAGAAGACGTTAGTTCAATGAATGCCAAGTGATACTGGCCTAGGAATGAAAGGCTTTAGGACCTTTGTTTCTAATTCCTATAGAACTGCTCTGTTGTTCTATTTCACTAGATTGTACACATCTCAGGAATAAGAACTGGCATCAGTAATGGGTGATTTGCAGTGAGTTGGGGTTGTAATTGGGAAACAACTCTCCAGTTCTGATACCACTGTACCCCTCTCCCCACATTTTATCCCTTTCAAGAACTGGTTTGATAGTTCACTCCTTTTTGACACTAAATTAGCCATAACTGAGTAGTGCTCGTCCCTACCCCCCACCCTGCACCAACCCAATTACTTACACTTAATACATAAAAACAGAACTTCTACTTAAAAAAAAAAAATCATTGTTTCAATGCAATTGGGAGCTCTCAGTCAACCTAGTCAGATGCTTGTTGTATATCCTCTTTTGAGTAACATCAGAGGTCTGCGCTCTAAGACACCAACATAATTGCGACTTCTAGAAACATCTGGTACAAATTTTTGGCTCAACACCATGTTGTGATAGTAGGAAGTTTGATATGTGGGGTTTTTTTTAATGAATTTAATTCCTAAATTATCAAAGCAGTAATTTAGTGGTGGTTATTTTTTAACCTATTTTTAACTGGTTTAATTCATTAGAGCTAAATTCACCAATTCACCACTAGAGGTCTCCTCTTTCACTGTAGTAAGCATTCCCAGAGGTAGCTGCTTGAATTAATTTGAAACTCAATTAGCAAAGTCCAAGTTGAGAATGTAAAAACCTACCATTTTTTTTTCTAACCTTTGCAGGCAAACCTAGGTGATGTCCCAGGTTCAGGGCCAGACCACCACAATAAAGCAAATATCTCGTTAAAGCTAGTCAAATGAATTTTTTGGTTTCCTAATGCATATAAAAGTTATGTTTATACTGTAGTGTAGTAAGTGTGCAATAGCATTATGTCTTTAAAAAAACTATGGATAGCATACTTAAAAATACTACACTGCTAAAAAAAAAAAGTGCTAACCTTCATCTGAACTTTCAGCAAGTCAGTCTTTTTGCTTGCAGAGGGTCTTGACTCAGTGTTGCAGTCAGGGTAGTGGTTGACGGTTGGGGTGATCAGGGTAGTAGTTGATGGTTGGGGTGGCTGTGGAAATTTCTTAAAGTAAGACAACAATGAAGTTTGCCACATCCCTTTCACCAACAATTTCTCTATAGCATGTGATGTTGTTTGATAGCATTTTACCCACAGCAGAACTTCTTTCAAAATTGGAGTCAGTCCTCTCAAACCCTGATGCTGCTTTATTGACTAAGTTTATGCAGTATTCTAAATACTTGGTTGTCATTTCAACAATCTTCACAGCATCTTCACCAGGAGTAGATTCCATCTCAAGAAATCACTTTTGCATTGATACAGTCACATCATCAGGCTCCATTTCTGATTCTAGTTCTCTTGCTATTTTCCCCTCATCTGCAGTTAACTTCCTCCACTGAAGTCTTGAACCCCTCAAAGACATCCATGAAAGCTGGAATCAGCTTCTTCTAAACTCCTGTGAATGTTACTATTTTGACCTCCACCCATGAATCGCAAATGTTCTTAATGGCATCTAGAATGGTGAATCCTTTCCAGAAGGTCTTCAAATGACTTTACCAGATCCATCAGATGAATCACTATCAATGACAGCCTTAGCCTTATGAAATGTATTTCTTAAATGATAAGACTTGAAAATCAAAATTACTCCTTGATCCATATGGACTGCAAAATGGATGTTGTGTTAGCAGGCATGAAAACAACATTCATCTCATTGTACATTTCCATCAGAGCTCCTGGGTGACTACTCAATGAGTAGTGCTATTTTGAAAGGAATCTTTTCTTCTGAGCAGTAGGTCTCAATAGTAGTCTTAACATATTCACTAAACTATGTTGTAAATATATGTGCTGTCTTCCAAGCTTTGTTGTGCCATTTAGAGAGCACAGGTGGAGTAGATTTAGCATAATTTTTAAGGCCCTGGGATTTTCTGAATGGTCAAGAGCACTGGCTTCAACTTAAGGTCACAAGCTGCATTAACACCTAACTAGCACTTCAGCCTATCGTTTGAAGCTTTGAAGCCAGGCATTGATTTCTCTCTAGCTATGAAAGTCCTAGATGACATCTTTTTCTAATAGAAGGCTGTATTGTCTACATTGAAAATCTCCTTAGTGTAGCCACCATCATTAATGAGTTTAGCTAGACCTTCTGGATAATTTACTGCAGCTTCTACATGAGCTCTTGTTGCTTCCCCTTGCCCTTTTATGTTTCGTAGATGGCTTCTTTCCTTAAACATCATAAGTGAACCTCCACTAGCTTCCATCTTTTCTTCTGCAACTTCTTCACCTCTCTCAGCCTTCATAAAATTGAAGAGAGTTCAGAGAGAGGGCCTTGCCCTGGATTAGGCTTTGCTTAAGGGAATGTTGCGGTCAGTTTAATCTCTCCAGACCACAAAAACTTTTTCCATATCAGCAATAAAGCTGTTTCACTTGCTTATGTTTCATATGTTCACTGGAGTAGCACTTTTAATTTCTTAAAGAACTTTTCCTTTGTATTCAGCACTTGGCTCTTTGGCACAAGAGGCGTAGCTTTGGACTTGGCTCTTTGGCACAAGAGGCGTAGCTTTGGACCTGTCTCAGCTTTTGACATGCCTTCTGCACTAAGCTTAATCATTTCTAGTTTTTTATTTCAACTGAAAGACATGCAACTCTTACTTTCACTTGAATACCTAGAAGCCATTGGAGGGTTATTAATTGGCCTAATTTCAATATTCTCTCTCAGGGACTAGGGAGGCCTGAGGAGAGGGAGAGAGTGGGGGAATGGCTGGTCAGTGGAGCAGTTGAACACTCAGTTTATTGATTAAGTCCCATCTTATGAGAGTGTGGTTCATGGCTCCCAGAACAATTACAATAGTAACATCAAAGATCACTGATCACAGTTCACCATAACCAATATAGTAACATTTGAAAAAATTTGGAATATTTCAAGAATTACTGAAATATAACACAGAGTTACAAAGTGAGTAAAGCTGTTGGAAAAATGGTGCCAAAAGACTTGCTTGATGCAGGGTGCCACAAACCTTCAGTTTGCAAAAATCGTATCTGTGAAGTGCAGTAAAGCAAAGCACAATAAAATAAGGTATGTCTATATTGCCAAATAAAAATTTGATTTTCATGTTTAAATTATTTTAAATATAATATCTAGTATTCTTAGAGATCATAGCTGAAGTAAATTTGACCTTTAAGCTGAATTGTAAGGTGGGCCAAAATGAATCAAGTGAAAACACTTCAGTTTTCATAGTTCACTCAAATTTACCTGCTTAAAAAGAGCTTGCCTAGTTTTACCTTTCCGTATGAAAATATGTCAAACATTGAAAACTATTGGTACATTTTCACTGAAGTCTTAAATTAGGGATGGCACTGTGGTAGGTGCTAGGAAAAATGGAAATATGTAAGATGTGTTCTTTGCTTTTCCTTTTCCTCTGCATACCTTTTTTTCTGCCTAACCAGAAACACTTAGTCATCCTTTGAGACCCATCTCAAAAGACTCCTCTAAGGTGAAGCCTTCCTTTCCCTCCCTCCTCTAGGCTTTCACAGAACTTGTTCATACCTTTATTAAGATACAATAGGGCATGTTACTTGTTTATGTGTCATATGTCTCCTTCACTGAACTATACATTCTATGAGGACAGGAACCATCTTTCTGTCTTTGTATCTTCTTTGTTCTGTTTATCTTACCATTGTATCTCCCTCCCCTAAGTATAGTGGATATTCAATAAATATTTATTGCATGAAAGAATGAGTGGATGGATGAAGATGACATTTGAATAAGGTCTTGAGGTTGGTTACGATTTCCAGACAGGAAGAAGGAACTGTGAAATTAGACCAGGGGCCAGCGTTACTCAGGGCCACCAGTGTAGTGTGATGGCCTCAACAACCTGAAAAAAACAAGGAAACAAGTTCTTTCCTAGAACTTCCAAAAGGAATGCAACCCATCTTATCGATGTTAGGTGTCTGGACTCCAGAAAAAGTTGCAGTAAAAGATCAACCCAAACATAAAAATATGTAACTTTGTTTATGAAATTTCAGGATTAGAGAAATTATTTCCTAAATCCAAGTGATGATAAATTGACATGTGATCTACTTATGAAGAAAATACACATACTAGAGGACAATATTATGATTAAAAAATATATTTTAGCCTTATGAGATATACCTAGTGTCTCTCCAACAGATATTATCAGAAGAATTGCAAGAAAAACTATATATTACAAAGCCCAGTAACACCATGGTGGGGACGTAATTGTCTCAGATCTCTCCAAAACTCAGATTAACTGCATGACAGAGCAGCCTCCACAATAAGTGCTTACTACTGGTGAGGATATACATCATCTGAGGAGAAAATGGAGATGGGAAACCTGCGGCCCATAGAGAATAAGTTTCCCAAAGTCACAAAGCTGGAAAGTGGATTCAAACATGGTCAGTCTGATTCTAGACTCCATGCTTGCTATGAATTGAATTGTGCCTCCCCAAAAGATATGTTGAAGTCTTGATCCCTGGTGCTTGTGGTTGTAAAACTAATATAATACTCTGAACACCTGTGCTATAGTGCTTACTCAGAGTGAATAAGAAAAAAAGTAGAAATAAGAAGTGCTGGCAGGGATGTGGAGAAAGGGGAACATATCTGCACTGTTGGTGGGAATGTAAATTGGTGCAACTACAGAAAAAAGTATGGAATTTCCTCAAAAAATTAAAAAGGGAAATATTGTTTAATCCAGCAATTCCATTTTTAGGTATTCATCCAAACAAAACAAAAACACTAACTTCAAATATATGCACCCCCATGTTCACTGCAGCATTATTTGCAATAGCCAAGATACTAAAACAACCTACATGTTCACCAGTGAATGAGTGGATAAAGAAATTGCGGTATGTATATATACAATGGAATATTCAGCCATGAAAAAGAATAAAATCTTGACATGGATGGATCTCAGGGGCATTATGTTAAATGAAGACAAATACTATATGGTCTCATATGAAATATATATACACACACACATATGCATACCAAGCTAATAGATACAGAAAACACATTGGTGGTTGCCAAAGTTGGGGATGGAGGGTGGGAGAAATGGGTGAACTGTTTTTGTCTAAATAAATTGAATTTTTAAAAAAGATAAAAAAATTCCAGACAGGATTGGGAGGGCAAGGAGGGATGGCAATAGAGGGAACAGTCTGAGGAAGCTGGAGAGCCCAGATTTCTAATGAGATTGGCAGCCCATGGAGTTACAAGAAATGGGCATAGGTGGAGAGAGTTTTAACAAAAAGCTGGGGAGGTCTGAGAAGATGACACTGATTACAGGGGAAAAGGTTTGCAGCAATAAAGGCAGAGTGATGGTGGAAGAGGGATGAATACGGTAGATAACCCAAGGGTCTGCCCTCAGACCTCACTTCTCACTATTTCATAACCTCAGGGTCCTCAGTCACTTCCTCAGCTCTGTGGTGGTTCCCACTCAGGTCTCTTTCTAGTCCTCTTTTTTCCTGGGTTCTAGAACCATTCAATGACTCAGGAAAGAGCCCTTGACTGGTATGAGAGAATTAAGTTCAAGTTTCAGCGCTGGCCCCATTTAGCCATGAAACATTGGGCAAATCCTTTTAAACACGTGCATTTTTAATACCCCGCCTTGTTCCAGAAAGGATTTAGGGTGTCAGCAGGTTACTTAATATCAGGGCTTCAGTTTCCTCATCTCTAAATGAGAGGTTTGGTCTACATAATCTTAAATTGCTTCCAGCTCTACCATTTTGTGACTCTAATGACTCGGTCATCTCCACCTAGAAGTTCTGTGAGCACTTCACATTTAGAACATGAAAAATTGGGGGAAAAACCTGAACCCATAACCCTGTCCTCCTGACATTGGTATCTGTTAATAGCATCAGCATCCTACCAGTGACCCAGGACCAAAACTTGGTGTCGTCTTCGACTCCTCTGGGCCTTGCCCCAGCGTCTCACTTACTGAATCATGTGGAATCCACTCTGTAATGTCATTCCCCATTCTTGCCCCACTTGGCCCTTTCTTGTGGCCCCGTGTACTTGAAGTTCTTATTAGCTGTCTCTCTGTCATGCTGTGTTGACCCTCAGTCTTTAAGCTGTTGTCTTAGTAATAGTCCTTCAGCATAGGTCTTCCAGTGCCATTGCTCTGTGCTAAAACCTCAGTGACTCCCTCCTGCCTACAGAAGACAGTCCAAATTCCATGGCTGAACTGGCTGATCATACGAGACCCTTCCTTTTGGGACTGTGTAAATTGCCTCCTCTTCTCATGACAATCATGTGCTAACCAAAGTAGACAAAACATGCCTTAAATGTACCTGCCTCAGCTAATTACCTGATGTACCTTTTCCTGGCATCTTTGGCTGTTGAAATGCCAGTATGTCCTCATTTTAACTCTTTGAGATATTCATTAGGTTCTGTCATTGATTTTTAAATACTTGGTAATTTGTTTTACCCTGCATTAAATTGTCAGCTCCTCAAAAGCTGAAACCAAGTATCATTTATCTTTGTTTTCTCCTCACTTGGCACACTTCTAGAGAAACTTGAGATAAATCAAATTGGACCCAGCTCAGAAATCACTTTCCTAATTCATGGTTATAGATTTGTATAGCTGGAAATTCTCTGTACAAATCATCCATTTCATTTTACAGATGTTACCAAAGGTCAGGGAGGTGAAGTTACTGCCCAGTCTTTCCCAGCCGCCCTTGCACAGTTCTTTGCACTGTTCTGATGACAGTACTCGCAGCCTTGTCATAAGATTTGTTTTCATGTCTCCTCTTCCTTCCTGGATGTACGTTCTTAACCCCAACACATGCTCCCTAGGTGATTTTTCGCTTGTCATTTCCATACTGGAAATGTAGATTAGTAGTGGAGCTGGTTTCAGCGGATTCGCTGGTGCACTGCCTGCATGGACACCAGGGGGGGGCAGCACTGCAGGCAGATTCCAGCTGAGGACTTGAATGGTGGAAATCAATGTCAAGGCTGGAACTTCATAGACTATCCAATCCAGCTCTTTTTTTTTGCAGCAAAAGAAACCAAGAAAGAGACCGGACTGACTTGCTTAATAACCGTTGAATGGAAGTGAGTCATCAGCTTTACCGGCATAGGAACATTGACCTTGCAGTTAAAGTAAACCAAGTTACTATATGTGCAGGACTCTGATTGCCAGCTGATGACCTAATATGAATACTGTTTTGTTTGTCTAGATAAAATTATGCTGTTTGGAAAAATTTCTGGACAGTTGTGTGGCTTAAAGAAACTCCCATGGTCATGTGACTCCAGACACTTCTGGGGCTGGTTGAACGCAGTGTTCAATAAGTAAGTTACTCTTAACTATAGTGAAGAAATGTGGGGATTATCCCAGCTAGATGAGTTCCCAAGAGCTATTTTGGTTATTCCTTGTATTTCAGATGTTTTCTGTACAGGGTGTGCAGTATGATAACTAATGTTGTTTAAAAACAAATAAAACACACACAAGCATTGAATGAAGACCAGAAAAATAGATTACAACATATTAACTGTCTGGGTTGCAGGATTTCAGTGATTTTTCGTATTGTCCTTTTAACACCTTTCAAATTTTCTACAATGAACATTTATTATTATTATGATCAGAAAAGCTCAGTAAATGTAATTTTATAGTATTTTATTTTATGGCTTCCTAAGGGATATAGTTAGCTTTTTGAATACTATCAAGGGAACTCAAGTTCTTAAAAACATAGTAGGTAGCATGCTTAGAGATACCACTTTTGAAACAAATAAACCTCCTTGTTGCTTAATATAAAATTAACACTAGAAAAAAAGGTATATGTAGAAATTAGTATCACTTAATGAGATTGAGCATAGGCTCAAAATTATTCCATCATTTATAAAAATAAGTATAATCATTTATTCAATACATAATTACTGAGTACCTCCTGATGTCAAGCATTGTGCTACATATGAATCAATGAAGACTTGTGTCTGCCTGATAAATTCAAATAAAAATAATATGCCTTAACAGAGTTTACATGGAAATAAAAATAAAGGCAGAAAAGGTAGCAGGTAGAGCCATTGTATGTTTTTTTCACATGATTCTCACCAATATCTCCCTCCTCAGTCATTGAAATGAAAAGTTGCTTTTCTGTATTTATGTTGGTGATTAAAGTTAAAGCTAGTGAATACAGCTGCTTTTGTTCCCTTGCCAACAGAGTGGATCATGAACGCATCAGGGCTGTTGGCCCTGACAGGGCAGCGTCTGAGTGGCTGCTGCGCTGCGGGGCCATCGTGCGCTACCACGGTCAGGAGAGGTGGCAGAAGGACTACAACCACCTCCCAACAGGCCCTCTGGACAAATATAAGATTCAGGCAATTGATGCCACTGACTCTTGTATCATGAGTATTGGATTTGATCACATGGGTAACTACCCAGTCATTTGCTTTAGGAAATGAAGGTTATTTGCAGTGACATTTTGATGCAGTTGACTCACTATCATAGTCATAGGTGGGTCCTTTTTGCCCTTTTTGGTGCAGTCCAGCTTGTTTGTTCCTGTATATAACATTTATTTTTAAATTAAATAGAGGTTACAGTCACCTTCCTTTCCTCCCTCCTTCACTAAGTTTGTCTCTATACCTTTATTTTGTGGTTTATTGACTTAAAATTCAATGCCTTGTTTGTCAGATTATCTCGGTAAACTTCTGTCACTAAGAAACCTTCAGTAATATAAGTATAATTATATCCTCACAATTTCTGCTTGTGTGGTCATTTCCTTCCTCCAGTGCATGGGCCTCTGACTGCAGAATGGCTCCGTCTGTCAGAACAATAAGGGTAGTGAATACCTTGTATGGTTAATAGTGTAAATAATTGTCCCCATTTTCCTGGGACTGAGGTTTCCAAAGACATAGGACTTTCAATCCTAAAGCTAGAACTATCCTGGGTAAACTAGGATATTTAGTCATCTTAGTGGTAAAGTGGATTCTTCAACTGTGCTTTTTTTATCCTCCAGAGGGCCTACAGCATGTTGAAAAAATAAGGCTATGCAAGTGTCATTATATAGAGGATGGCTGTTTGGAGAGACTTAGTAAACTTGAAAACTTACAAAAAAGCATGTTGGAAATGGAAATAATTTCATGTGGGAATATCACAGACAAAGGCATCATTGCTCTGCATCACTTAAGGTAGGTGGTCATTTCCACCAAAATGGAAACTTGATAATGATGATAAGGTGAATAATTAGAATTTAAAACAGCTGAGTGATTCTTCAAGTTCTTTTTTTTAGGTCTTTTTAGTTCTGATAAGTATAAAGAAAATAACTTTCATCTGTAATAGTTTAAAACAGCTACAATTATCAACCTTGATATATTGAAGTTTTACTTCAATTTTTTTTAGGTGGCATCTTTTAAAAAATTAAATCTACATAAAGCACTTAGCATGGTGCCTGCTACAGTAAGCTGCCAGTAAGCATAGCTATTTTGCTGCTTCTCCACTTTTAAAAGCAATTTTTCCCATGTTCTGTCAATAACCTCAGTATCACAGGAAGTTTGGGAGGTTTTAAACCTAAGAACCAAAAGTACTAGATTGTTTTCTATTACACTAGTTGAGGCTTCAAGGCTTCATCTTTTAATAGAAACTTGGTTTAAGAACTTTACCAATTTTTTTCCCTTTCTGGGTAAGATTCATATTTCATATTTCACATGCAAAGGAGTTCTATGCTATAATATACACGTAGTATTTGGAAAGACTCAGCTAGAATTGTTGGTGTAATTCAGAACTAAACTTTTCAAAGTCTGGCTTAGTTAAAGTAGTATGGTAAGACTACTGTTCTAAAAGTTATTTTAAAAATGTAGGGTGATAGAAACATTCTGTGTGTAATTTTTTCTAAAAGTCAAATTGAGTTTGGTTTTAATGCTTTAAGAGCAAATTGAAGTAACTTTTTTCTTTCTTTTTTCAGAAATCTCAAGTATTTGTTGTTAAGTGATCTTCCTGGAATAAGAGAAAAAGAAAACCTTGTCCAAACCTTTAAAATAGCACTGCCTTCTCTGGAACTAAAGTTAGACTTGAAGTAAAATAATAATATTCAATAAGTGTCTTATTTTGTATCATTTGAAATTGTTGGTCCTAAACAGAAACAAATATATAATCATCAGAACTATAAGGATGTCATATCATGACATTTCAGAAGCAGAGAGTCCATCATGTAGAAAATAAATATTCAGGCATAACTCAACTGAAGTTACTAAGTTAGAAGTGAGAATTTATGTACATTAAATCATTTTAAGAAAAATGCAAACCAAGTAGCAATTTTAATATATTCATTTTTTTGTAGGTATCTCTTGATATAGAGTTCTTTAAAGTGATTTAAATGTACAAGTTATTCTTTATTGTATTTTAATAGTAATGTTATATTTTCAGGTTATTGAAGCATGTTACTATATATGAAAACTTGTAAGCTAAATTTCATACTGATTGATGGAGTCAGTTATGCAAAGTAGTCAGTGGTTTTCGAGACATTCATATTGCTTCCCAGGATTTGTATGCATTTCTCATGATTCTGAATTTCTGTGTTCTTTTTAACATACATATTTTATCTGAATGAATAGTTTCTAGCTGATTTGTCTACTTTGTAAACTTAGTCTGGTGTTTTATTAAATCTAGACATACATACTTGGCTGAATTCACATAGTTTTGCTGACTCCAGTAAAATCAGAAACAATAATGAAGACTAGCACAGGTATACTGATTTTTTGCTTGAGTTAAAAAATTGCTTTTGGCAGAAAATTTTAACATCAATTAGAAACTAATTTTTATTCCCTCACCTATGTTGGATACTACTTCCTATGAGCTCAAGGGACATCAAAAAGAAGTATAGGCACAAAATTCAATGTGTATCTAGAAGGCAGTGATAAAGAATATCACAAATACATAAAAACAGATCTTTACTTTTACCTGCTTAAAATGGCCCTAATTCTATTATTGTTAGTTATATGCTCACTGTTCATAGATTCCTGTATATTTGGTCTGAATTAAGCTGTTGAACATAACCTTGACTGGAAACAGTTTTAAAATAAGCACTAAGATGCAGCATTCAAGTAGAAAAATGAATTTTAGTTGTGTTTAGAAAACAGCTTATGTAAATAGCACATATCATAAATGATATACTATTTACTAACATAATTGCCACTGTCATTTTAAAAAACCAAATAAACAAAAAACAAGGATGTACAACAGTCTCATATGAAACAGTAGTGACTCCATGCCAAAGAAAGGATTACAAGTATAATTAAATTAAGCGTAAGTATATATTTAATAAAACTCATTAGAAAAAAATTAGTACTTCTATCTCAGGTTTGTTTGATTGCTGTGTGGTGAGGCAACTGATTGAAAATTTAGTCTGGAGCTACTTTTTCTATTCTGAATGGTCTTCTGTAAAACTACTGAATGAATTAGACAGTTATAGTCATCTGCCTTGTCAAGTGCATTGTTTTGGTTAAGGGAAAAAGAAAACAACAATGTATAAACTATTCACAGAAGTCAGATGTCCTTCCTTGTCATTTGAATCAAAGCTGCATAACAAGATTTTGATAATAGTGGGACTAGTTTTAAACCCACTATCAGCTCTATGCAAGAAGTTACATATATCAGGATGCCTTAGGATACCATTAAACTGGCTGGGGTAGTCAAAATTATTGAACAGATGCCAGAATTTGGTGGATTACTTAGCAGTAAGAGAATAAAGTCAAATGCTCTCATGAAGAAAATTACCACAGCAGTAAACTAAGAGTGCAATAGAAATGTTCTGAAGTAAAATACAACTTCAAACAGTGCTGAGAGTTGCTAGGAAATATAAGCAGCAAGTCAACCAAAAATGGTGTTAAGCTATAAAAGAACAGACATGAGCTTCAGATTGCCCTCATGTTGAGGGGACAAGATGAAAAAGCTATTTGAATCAGAGCAACAGGCCACTTCAAAGCTAATTTAATGTTACCAATTTAAGTATCACTGTGTAAAGCCAGGAATCTTCAGTAATAACCATTTTGGACTACTTTCTTGTTATCAGTTGTTCACATAGTATACACACACATATGTAGATATATGTGCGTGTGTATATGTGTGTGTGTACATATATATATGTACACACATACATACATACAGTATAAAAAGATACTTCAGAGGAAATATGAGTTTACAACTTAATATCTTTGATGACCAAACAAAAGCTCACAAGTAATTTCTTCCAAAAACCCAGATCACTATATACAGTTCTGTCTGTAGGTCTTCCTGCAAGACAGGGGCTGAGCTGGGGAGAATGAAGTACTAATTATTTGCAGCCCAACAGGCTCAGTTCCTGCAGATCCTGTAGGTCCTGTTCTACCCCTTGATCACCTTGGTCAGCTTCAAGCTTCACGCCACAAGGGGAGTTGGGTGAACAAGTGTAGACAGATTACAGTAAATTCATCTTGCCTGCAAAAATGACTAAGATGCATCCTTTACTAAAAGTAAAGTATATGTAAGAAATTTCTATAAACATCATTAAATATATAAGCAGATAAAATAGTCTTTTAATCCACATATTTTAAATATTCTGAACTCTTAAATATTCCAACAAATGTTTTAAAATATAAAAACCAAGCAATAAATGGAATTTTAAGCATTCTGATTTCAAGAACCAAAACCCCTTACATATGATGGTGAGAGAATCTGAAAAGGCAGAAGATAGGACTTGAGGTAACAGAGATCTGAGGAAATACACCAGGGCAGTTTGTAATCCATTTTTCACTTGTTCTGTGTGGCATGACTGAAGTATAAATCTTTTTTACATCTCTGATTTTGCCAGAGATATGGGCAGTAGACACAGTTTATATTCTGTCCATGAGCTCAGATACTTAGATGCCACAAAAATACAAGTGAAAATGCAAGTGGGCTTTTCCTTCCTGTTCTGGACACCATGGTCAAGCATGGAAAGCTCCCTCCCAAATTTCCCTTCATACCTTGCCAAGTGGCCTACCCCAGTTTGTCACTTGTTTTCTATCTTGATGTTTTTTCAACACTGTGATTGCTTTCAAATGCTTTATTTTCTTCAAATTATGGATCAATTCCTTTTTAATCATCAATCTCTAAGCTCCTTAAATATTTGGAAAATGGTAGTTAAGTTTCTTCATATTACAGTAGTACTTCTTATTATCCAAAGCTGGAAGGATGCTGCTGCTCGTCAGCTGAGGTAGGCACTGCAACTGAAAATACACAACACAGAATTAGGTTCCATACTGTGCACTCTTCATTATTGATTACACATCAGGGAAGAGGTACTAAGTAACCTTTTCAGCACAAAAACACTTTCTCTGCAAAGAATCTCTGCACTTTCTCAGCACAGAAACACTTTCTCTGCACAGAACTTGAGAGAAGACAAATGCTTAAATTTCATCTCTGCTTTTCCTTGCTAAGGTTTATTTTATATTAAAAAGCAAAACATGTACATTAAAATTTAGAGAGTATGACAAAAGGAAAAATCTACATATTAACATTCTTGGAAAAAAGCATGGATTCTCAGGAATTTAGAACTTGTAGGAACCTTAGGAATCATTTAAGCCAATGGTTTGTCTTAGAGCAAAGAAAACTCATGTCTGGAGCACTTAGGAAATAAGGCAAAACTGCTCAGTTCATGCTCCCAGAAGGAAAATGTCAAGTAAAATGAGAACATACACATATTTTTGGCTTGTACTGTAGAGCCTTAGATATCTGAAAAGCAGGTACTTTTTAATATTTATAAATAAGTTGAATCCTTCAGGAACTATAAGCAATACACCAGTTGGTGGGGTTCCCCTCTTCGTGTAGAAATATTTCTATCAAGACCCTGGACTCCTGCACACAAACAGCAAGCTAAGGGGTTACTGGAGGGAAGTCTTATCTCCAGTCTCCTTTGCTACCTGGGTCGTATATGACAGAATATAATAAGCCATTCTTAATTCTATAATTGCTCTATCTTGGGACCCTGGAGTTCACACTGTCTCTGTTCCTAATGGACTATCCACCCACTTCTGTCCCCCACACTACCTAGATGCCATTCAGCCTGCCGGGAAGAGGCAGCAAAGGCCAAGGTATGATAACTTACAGCTGATGGGCCACCTAGGCGGATAAAGAAGTGACCAGGAGTAGCACACCCATCTTGGTTGTGGTTCTAACTAGCCCATTCTAAACTATTACAGCTTTTAACTTAACAACAAAACACTTAATGTAAGGCCATCTTGCCACTCTACATCAATCACATTGTTCTTAGGCTCCCTACAGGATAGATGCTATTGTCTGGTTAAATGTGCTGTTCTGCTTATATCACGGTACTTAGCCCAGCCAACTCTGACCACTGAAGGATCAGGGAGGAAAAAGTTCCTTTTCTGGATAAACCTGGAACATCAATCAATACTGAAGGGAACCATGATGACAGAGCTACCTGGGATAAATGAGAATTCATTTTCCAAAGCATAAGCTGCATACTGAGCAGGACTCTTGTACTTGGCTGAGACCGGTGCTCATGCATGCCAAAAGCCCTTTCTCCTGTGTGGCAGCAGGGAACTGCAGGGAAAGGCCACCTTTAGAATAAAGGGAGAAGGGGCCCATGGAGGCAGACATCCCTAAGCTCCCTGGTTGGTGGGTCATATGATCTGTCTCCTTGGCTGGAATGACGGTTTTGGAGCTGCAAGCCGCAACCGCCACCTGAGTGTAGGTGCAGATGCTCTGCACAAGGTGGCAGGCATGAGATCATTTGCAACCGCAATCTTGGATGTTCCTGTAAAGCAGTGCCCCATTTTTACCCCAGGCAGGTGCTTTCGGCTCTGTCTGAGAGTCTTCCTCAATGGTCTGTAATGCTCTTTCGGTGAATCCCCTATTTCTCTGATGCTGTCAAAATATGTGTGCCGCAGCAGCTGTTCACACGTCAGTCTCTCAGCTGGGTTCATGTGGAGACAGCCCTAAAAGGACAGAAAATTCCCTCTGCTTACTTAAATAACATTTTATTAACTTATTATCATTTTTTTCTTCTTTGAAAGATTAAACTCTTCAGTTGGGAACTGAGTGGAGTGGGGCAGGGGAGCAGCGAGGGGGTAGGAAAAACACACACCAATCATGATTTTAGTTCTTTCCACAATCATTCCTAAATGGCCAACCACATAATAAAGTTTCTAAAAATAGTAACAAAAAATCATTTTCTCCACCTTGTTCTGTTCTGGAGGCAATTGATGCTCTGTCCTGAAGAGGTAGGATATGATTTGAGAGTTCATCTCAGTGCCCACCTAGAACAAACCACTTAACCAAACCAGTTTGGGCCATTGTATATACTTTGTAAAAACTAGTTTATTTAAAAAATACCTACCTATGGTAAAAATAAAATTCATATAGGATATAGCAAAATCTCTCTGCCACTCTAATTCTGCCATTTCCCATCTAGTATCGGCTACTTTTGGGGTGGGGTTGCATATTCTTCCAGAAATAGCCTTTGCATTACAAGCATATATGTGTATGTATATAAATGCCTATATATTACATCATTCTTAACTATTTGCTTTGCCACTGAGTAAGCAATGAGTCATACTTGGATAGATTAAATCTCACAGCTACATACCCCAAGGAACTGTCTTAATTTTTTTTATTACAAATGCATCAGTAAATGTACTAAATGCTTTTTGAAATGGGTGGGACATTGACTGTAACTTGCAAATATTTTAATTGTAACTCATTTTACACAAGAGCTATAAAGTTTTGAAAATCAAGTTTCAAAACCAAAACATGTTTCAAAGATACTAGGATTTGGCTATTAAAGTGGTTCCTATGGCCAAACATTTGGAAAAAAATGATTCCCTTCATAAATAAATACCATCCCTCTGAAATATCCTTTTGTGTAAATTTAGATTTCAAATACAATGTTAGGTTTACTTGAAGTGAAAAACACAGATGTTTCCACTGTAACAGAATGTGACCCATTTTAAAAATTTGTATTTTTCAAAGGAGAACAATTCTAAAAGGAACACTTCAATTCATGGATTGACAAAAATCATTCAGATTCCCTGATGGTGAACTGCTGTTGTGAGCTGCCTGGTCTGTTGGAAGCCATGCCTTTACCTTTAAGAGCCCCAGGGCAGGATAAGAGATGTTTGGAAATTTTAATTCAAGTGGTTCCTGTTTAAAAAAGAAAAAGAAAAGGGGAATTTTATTTACAGTATGTATTCAAAGATAAGTTTACCTCAGATTGAATTTCTTTAGAGTCAGAGAAGCATCTTATGGGCACTTTTCTTGCTTCCTCTGCCCTCTGCCCACCCCACCTGAACCCCCCACCCCCATCCCATGCTTGTTTCACAAGCTCCTCTGACCTGGAGTCGAAATTGCTTTCCCAGATTTTCTTCTTAACCACTCCCTGTCTCCTGAAGAACTGAGCAATTTAACAAATTATGAAGGAACACTAATGCAAGGGAAAAAACCCACTTGGGCAACACTCCCCCGCTTCAATTTCTGTAACTTGCTTTCCTCAGAATAATTTTCGGCATTTACATTGGCATTTATGTAAAAGGCAGCCGTAATTATTGCATTTATTGACATTTACATAAAGGGACCTTCAAAATGAATTTTTTTTTTCTAGTTAGGTAAACAGCTGCTTCTTGGTTTTCTGGAATAAACACTATTTTCTCCCCTGACAAGAGTCTGCTGTTTCCCAGCTCATCCTACTGGTTACAGTCTCTCGAGCAGACATTCATCAATCTGCCTTTGGCCCTATAAGGCTGTTTTGCTCCAGTTGCAGGCTGGAGACAATCAGGAATAACAAACACTATAAAGTGGGAGGAATGCTGAATGTCAGGCAGACACAGCCAGTTAAAGAGATATACCACTGGCAAAGAGGCAAATCAAGGAGGGAAGCGGAGAAAATAAGGGCCAGGCACACTGAGCAAAATGAGTGTCCAGGGTGCGTAGTGTGTATAAAGATGGCAGTGTGCAAGTGGAGGCTGGGTGACCTGCCAGACTCATTCTAAAACACAATCCTGAGAGCTGTGGTCAAGCTTAAGAGCACAGTGTTATTTTGGACTGGGAATCAACCCTTAAGAATCAATTTCCAAGTGTGTACTTACTAAGCACTGTTAAAAGTAAGAGCCTCGGTTTTGAAGTTCCCAAAGATCACCAGGAAAAAAGAAAATCCGAAAGCAGATTTGTATTAGCCCTTGAGAAGTGCCTCTTCCCCCATGCCACCCATATCTTCGATATTTCTCTTGTTATTCCTGTGTGTTGAATCTGAACACAGCTGGGGATTGACATGACACTGCTGACACTGAGCTCTGCTGTCTCAGCCACAATGCCGGGATGAGGCCGGCTGCTTGGCTGTGATATGAGGGGCCCATCCTGTCTGCTTAGCTGGTTTCCTGGCCCCAGAAGCAAGCAGGCCTCCCTCCCGCAGGGTTACTGACCAGCAGAGGGACTTGGGCAAAGATGTTAGCCAGCTGCAGCCTCTACGCTGCTTCTTCCGGTGTTCTGTCAACAGGAAATCCCCTGCAGGACAACCTCTGGGAAACCATGGGAAGCTCTCACACTGATGAAACCCGGTTGTTTCTGAGGCTTCACTGGCAGACCAAGCAAACAGGACATCGCTACGGGATAGTCAGTGTGGCACTGGAAGTACCCAGGTCAGAAGGGAGTCAGTCATCTGGGCCACCTCCCATATGCCAGGTGTCAATCCTGCCTCTCTGTCCCAGCCTAACCCACTTTTCCTCTTCCTAGTGCAGCAGGAGGGAGAGTGGGGATGTGGAAGGTGGAAGCCTTCACTGGGCAAAAGCCAAGAGGTGGAGGGAACACAGCTCAAATGCAAGCCAATGGAACGTCCATCTGGATCCTGAGCAACTGGAGGGTTAGTCTCAGTCTCAAAGTACCTTCCTTAGTATAAATGTGGGATCTCACAAACCTTAACTGTGCTATGAAATGTTTTTGATTATAATACAGGCTCATTAGAAGACATTCAAAAATAGAAGAAAAAAACCAAAGAATAAAAAAATCACCTGACCACAAAAGCTATCTACTGTTAATATTTTGGTTAATATCTTTGTAGCCATTTATTTCTCAGATGTAAAAAGCTTTGTGTGACTTTCCAGAGGTTGTCATATTATTTTATATTTACATATGTAAATGTATGTATATATATATAGTTTATTTATTAAATATTTTTATAATTATGTCAAATAATTTATACTGTTTTAGAACCTTTTTTATCATTTAATAATATGCTGACATTTTCTATTATTTTTCCCGGCTATATGGTATTTCTTTTGTAAGGATATACCATCATTTATTTAATTAATCCTCTGCTGGTGGAACACTAAAGAAAGATTATTTTTAAAGAATGCTACATATTGATGCATTTTTCTAATGGTTTCATTGTAATAAATTCTTAAAAGTGGGTTAAGGGTTTGCAAATATTTCAGTTTTTTTTTAAATGAGTGTTTTCCCTACATTGGCCACAGAGAACAGGTACCAGAATGAGGCTGGCTAAGCAAGTTCATTATCGTTTTCCCCCATGGTCTGGGAAGTGAAGGCACAGTAGAGTAGGCTATTTGGACCATGTTGGATTTTCCTGGGCGAGTCATTGCCTAAAAGTTGATTGGCTCTGAGCTACCAGGTTTCAAGTGCTGAAAATGATGAAGCACAGGTGAGGCTGGGAGGGCTGCTCCACACTCCTGTCCAACTTGCTGGCTAACCTCTGCTTGCAGCAGCCTCTAGACCACTATTCAAGGCCAGGGTCTCCCTAGCCAACTTGCCCCAACTTGCTTTGTACCCTTAGACTGACTTTGCAGTGCAGTCATGGGGCTCAGGCAGATGAGTACTTACCAGAACCTAGCTATCCTGCAACTCCCCACATAAACAGAATGATCACGACTTGAATGCCCTGGTAGCCTTAGCCCTGATGTACAGAGCTCTTTCCAAAATGGGCCACTCACCATATCTTCAGGGTCTGGAATTTTCACTCCACTGAAGTACTGATTTGTGCTAAATACTTGCTGGTGCCTAGGAATGAGATCTCCTTTGGACAAGAAGAAAGAGGGGGTAAAATGAGATCAGTTAGCAAGCACTGACTAATGCTTTTCCTCCATCAGAGCTGTGTCTGTCTGCACCTATGCCTATGAAGGCTACAGTTGGCTCTTCTAATCAGGGGGAGAGGCATGTAGGCAGCCCTCAACAACCTATACATACTGTGACCTGTGGTGGATGAAGCCCTGTGTCAGGTAGAGGAGGCAAGCACAGAAAGCTCTTGCCCCTGTAAGGCTCACAGTGCATTGGAGGAATCCAGACCAAACAATTCAGGAGCACACATACCAACAGATAATATAATGCCTTTCTTTTTATAACAAAGTATGACTGCAAATCAAAATCATAAACTGAATCCTGATGGGTGGAGATAAAAGTGTGCTGGTCTACCACTTAGAACAGTGCTGACACACAGCAAACAGTCAACATGTATTTGAGGGAGAAAGGGAGGGAAAGAGGAGAGAGGAAGGAAGGAAGAGGGATGGAAGGAGGGAAGAAAACAAATGATGGAAGATCTTCTAGAAAAGAATATGTTTCCAATCTGGGACCGCATTTTGTTGTTCCACCAAACAGCCATCACTTGGAAATCCCATTTTATCTACTGTTTAGAACCACTTAACAATGTGAAGCAATGAAACAGGAGCATTTCTGTCTCCTGCAGCATTATGTGCAACTCGCACTGCCTACGTTTCAGCCAAATCAGTTAAAATCAACCTCTGTAAAATTCCAGGGGTGATACACTTGAAGAGGAATTTTGTTAGGAGAATATGAAGAGATACTTGGAAGGGTGCTGCTGGGGCAAGCTATGCTCACTCCCAGAGCAGAGTGAGCAACAAAAACCTCCCAACCAGGACCACAGAAATGCTGCCATTGAACTGGGCTGGAGTTCCTACCCCAGGATATCAAATCTAATTTTACCAATTTGTTCTGGAACTTTACCTCTCACTCAAACCCAAAAGCTGCCATCCCACCCCATTTTGGACCAGCAGACAAAATACACTCTCTGGATGCCTTGCCCCATATCTCAGTGAGCTTCCTCATGAGCATCCTGTATCTTGATAACCTTCGTCCATCAGAAAGTTGAAAGTGGGGACATGAAGAGGGTGCCTTAAATCATCAGGAGAAGCACTGCAAAGGAAGGCTGAGTGCCCATGGAAGGGCTCCAAGGTGACTTACATGTCACCCCAAAAAAAGCTATCAGCAAATGTTCATTGCCTACTACGTACAGATGTTGGTAGGATATAAATAGAAATATAAGACATGATCTCACCCTCAAATAGCTTATGGTATCTTTGGGAAGATAAAAATACAAGACATGGTGACAGCAGATGCTATAAGAGTTTAGAGAAGGAAAGCTTGCTTTAAATTGGGATAAACAGGGGACTAGTACTCAAGCCCCTGAGTTTTGAAAAGGGCAATCACTGCTTATAGATCTGCTCATCTGCCCCTCTCCTTTCCTCTTACAGCCCCACCCCAAGAGGAGAAAGAAAGGAAAAAGCATTGGGATGGGAAAGCAAGACAAGAGGAGTGACATAAGAAAGAGCCTTCCTTCCTGATGCTTAGGTTTAGAATCTTCCTCTGTAACATCTGAATAATCCAAACTAGCTTGGCAGGCTGGAGTCAAGGACATCCAAAGAATGAATGACCACATGAAAATAAATGAAATAAAACACAACAGCATTCTGTAAACTGTTAGGACCTTACAGAAATGTAAGCCTTTATTTATACTATGGTCATTATTCAGAGTTTAACTTAACCCAAACTATACTGAAGAGAGACTCTTGTATCTTTGTGGACAATTAGTATATACTCAAAATTGCTCATTCTTTTTATTATTATTTATTTAACAAATGTGGACACTTTACATAGATATTTTGATGGAGTTATTTAAATGAGGCTTTGAGAGTTCCCCTCTTTCATAACTGCAAAGGGCATTTGAGGAGACAAGGGACTCGGCTCTGCCCTGTACTGACCTGGGTGAAACTATCTAGTTTCCTAAAAGGTGAGACAAAGTACTACTTACCCAAGGTTTTCCTAATCAGATAGAGCTGATCCACATCTGACTGTCCTGGCCACAGAGGCACCCCTGACAGCAGCTCAGCAAAGACACAGCCAATTGCCCAAACATCTACTGGAGGGCCATATTGTGTATCCCCCACCAAAAGCTCTGGGGAGCGGTACCACCTGGTAGCCACATAGTCTGTGTAGTAGGCATCTGGTCCAGCTGGCCAGTGACAGGACATGGAAAACAAGAACAGTGGAAGCCTGGAATCAATACTGGGGTGGGTAGTGGGCTAAGAAATCAAGCTTGTGCCCCATCATGTGGCTTTTCTAGATCAGTACTTCTCAGTACTGCTATACATTAAAATCACTTGGAACATGGTATTTGTTAAATGACTACTGCTTGGGCCCCACCTCAGTCCAATTAAACCAGAAATTCTGGGGGAGAGCCTAGAGTTATTAGTATAGTTCTTATAGTTTTAGCTTGTAGTTCCCCCAGAAGATTCTAATCTGCAAAGTTGAAAACCACTCTTCTAAAATAGTACTTCTGAAAAGTACTATTTTAGTAAAAAATAGTAGACACCAGGAGGGTAATTTACTTTTTAGGAAGCACTTTCATGTGGTATGATTCACATGTAGCATAAAGTTTTAAACCACTGTATGTGTCTACATGTTTTTAGTAATTACAGAATTGTGCTTTATAGCAAGCTTATGCCCTAAATATAAAAGAACTAGCTTTCTATAGCATTTAGTTCCTTTATCATATAAAAAAACTTTTCATCTTTTATATTTAACTAAAGAAAACATCAATACTCACTCAAAAGCCGAGCAAACCCAAAGTCACAAAGCTTAATCACTGAATGTTTTGTGATGAGGATATTTTCTGGCTTCACGTCTCTATGTATGCACTAGTCACAAAAATCAAAACAAACAAAAAAAAGATTACTAAGGGGTAACTATATGAGATAAATAAAAGCAAATATTTTGAGAAGTAATTTAAACCTCTCACTGGCTTTTGGGTAATAGGCTGCAAAACAGCACCCTAAAATAAATCTAGCGCCATACCTGTCACAGCCTGAATCATTCCAAATTCCTGAAGGGCCAGAAGGACCAATGAGGGTGAAAGGAAAAATGAAAGTAGGGTAGCCAGATGCACAACAGACACATTTCTTTAGTATGAGTATATCCCCTGCTGTATTTGAGACATACTTCTACTAAAAAGTGATGATTGTTCATCTGAAAATCACATATACCTGGGTGTCTTATATTAAATCTGGTAACCCTAGGTGAAAGGGAAAATGTTAAAGCTTCCCAGTGAGGCCTGCATCACGGTTGCAGAAGCTGCAAGCTGGTGCATCAGCAGAATTCACAATTCAGTTGTTTAAGTGAGAACAGAACATAGGCCGCCTGATAAACAGGACAAGCCCTGGGTCTCCTGAGATAAGCTAGGGAAGAAAAGGGTGGAACCATGAGTTTGCCAAGAGACCTCCCTTCCAGCTCTGACATTTGTCCTGATAAGATAAACAAGAGTAGGCAGCGTTTACCCTCTGGAGACAGTCGCTAGATGTCAGCTCGGTCCCACATCAAGCATTCTTAGTGCGGTATCCACCCCACGGGATGTAGACCCATGCTAGTTTAGACACAAATCACCTGAGTTTCCAGACCACAGCTGACATTGTTTAACAGGGTGATGTTAGAATGGCTAAGACTCTTCACATGATTTTCTTATTGAATAACAATTTTCTTGGCAAAGAACAAATCAACAACCTAATTTACAGTTACCTCAAAACAGTTGGGTCAAAATCTTGTTCAAGTTTCCCAATAATCTTCCCTTCCTCCAAGTGTTTTCCTCTCTGGAGAAGAATGTTGGAGCCTCCTGTAACCCTCTATGGCTTGCAGCTGAAACCCTCAGGGATTCTTTACTTTCTAGACTAGAATTTGGAGAGAGGACAAAGGTTCTTCTTGGTTCTGACCTAGTTTTCATTTCCAAGGACCTTCAGGGTGAGGGATCGGTGTCATTGTTTCCCCTTGGGTATTCATTATTCTGGAAACATTTGGGGGAGATAATTTCCAAATAATTTTATTACAACTTATTTGGCTCTTAGCAGTTAACGGCCCTGAGATCTCCACTCTTTTACCACTGGCTTCACATATTGCTGTAAATGGGTACACCCACGAATATCATGATGACAGATGGGCAGTACTTTAAACAAGAATGTGCTCCTATTCTATTCTGGGAATTCTTTACAAGTTTCTACGCCCTCCCCCAGTCAGTACATGTGACCAAACAGAGCTGCAGCAGCTCCCCAGAGAACTGTGGTATGCAGTATATTTATCTTTAGTGTCTCTGCTTTTCCCCACCAGTGCCTTTATGCAGCCTCTCTTGTTCTTGCATTCTAAAACCTGCCCTCTGAAAGTGCTAACCCTCACTCTGAGTAAATAGCAATATAAGGTGTCCATGCTCCTGGCATGCATACATTTTGACAAGGATTGTAGCCTTCAGCTACCATCAGCTACAAAGTGGGGAGACTCAGTAGAGAGAAGTGCTGGCTACTTGGAGATTTTCTCCTTCTGGAAAGGCAGCTTCAGGAAAAATCATTTAGAACAGCACAAGGAAAGGGATTCAGCCCTGTTAGCTAAACTGACCCTGGCAGTTGGCAGGATGACATATTACAGTCAAATTGCCTTTGTGGCCAAAATGAAGCTCCAATACTGAATCTGGCTTCTGCAAGCAGGGATGGGCAGTGCTGTTATTGGAGGGAGTGCAGGTTTCCCAGCATCTGTGAAGTCACACCACCTGGGCAGCAGCCTGCTGTGCCTCCCTGCAGGCCTGGTCATGGCCAGAGTGTCGAGGGTTTTCACGGGGCTGCTATGTTCCTGACATGGCACTCATGCCTCACCAATGCAGAAACTAGCACTTGGGCATCATGCCTGGGACTCCACCGACTGCAGCTGAAGAGGTGGGAGTCACCTGGGTCCCCTCCCCAGCCTCAGAGCATTGTAAGGCACCAGACCAATAGAGCCTCCCCATGAATGGGATTTTGCCTTAAATCTGAGTAGTTTCTAATCAAAATAAATATGTAATTACTTCATTAAAATCACAAAAATGCATCTTATATTAACCTGAAAGAGAAGAAATGGCTAGGTTGGCATTTTTAGCATCTATTTACTCCAGGCTTAAAGAAGATTTGGATGAAATATTATATCCACAGAGTAGGATATAAACTTTGTACAAAGGCTCTACCTCAGCTTAAGGGCAGCCTTCTGATTTCTCAAGGGAGATCATGAGACTTACGTCATGTTTATGGCAAAAATTTACTGCTTGCAATGTCTGCCAAGTTATGCTCTTCACGAGATATTCTGGTACCCTAATAAAAATAAAGAAGCAACACAAACACATTCTTTAGTGTAGCCATGAAATTCAGCTCAGAAAAAAAAAAAGTAAACCAAGACAGGCTTAAGTAAAAATTAAGGAAAACTCCTAGGTGACACATACAGTCAGCTAAGCCACGGAGCAATCAGTCCATAGGTCCCAAGTGTAAAGAACATGTGATTAGCACACTGCTGGATTCTAGGAACAGCAAGATAAGAACACTGCTAGTATCTACTTCTACAGGGAGAGATCTCAAAACCCACAGGAATTTCAACAAGTATTTATGACCACCGACCAGCCTCAAACATCTGTGACACCATCGGGAACCTGCCAGGCAACCTGAACTCCCTTTCTATAAGGAGCTTTGGTTAATAGAAACTCAGTTAACATAAAGCGTAAAGGACGTTTACTTTTTCAAGCTGCCCCAAACTGATGGCTTTGAAGCAGAACTCACTCTTCGTGTGTTAGCACATTATTTCTCTAGACTCCCTGAAGAGCCTTTTTTTTAAGGTAACGAAGATTTCACGGAAGACAGGGAAGAGGTTTACATTGTATACCAGGTAAAAAAGTTAATGATAATTAAAAACCCATGTGGCCAGCTTGGCTTTTCCCACACTGCTTCTCTCTGGCAGCTAGCTGCACCCTCACATCCTTCTGCCCTGTCCTCTGTCACAGCATCTAAACTTCATGCTACTGTTCTCAGCACTTCCTCCCTGACCCAAAGCTTCTACATACAACCAGGGCAGCCAGTAGCCCCAGCAGGTCCTTTGTGCAAGTCAGAAAAAGGTACCTCCTCTGGGAGCATTTAAAAGAACATATTAGGCATGAATGAAGTGGGCTACAGAGAAAGTACATTTCTTTTCAGAGAACCCCACCCACCAACTGGACACACTGTTTTTATGAATAAAATATTAAATGATATTGTGGCCCACAACCAGAACTAATGAGTAAACCAGGGAGGAAACTCTTGGGTAATTGTGTTAAGGGGAACAAAAAAAGTCACTTCTAGCCTTGGGGATGGGCGTGGTAGGGCCTACAAGGCCACTGCTGTCACAGACCAGATGTTCAGGAAATCCTTTTAGGCGAAACAGAGGATGCTGTGCCATGTGGAGGAAATGAAGAGGCCACTTCAAGGAAGAAGAGCAGGGACATTTCTGGCCCAGAACCCTGTTCCTGGGCTTGAAGTAGCATCCCTTCAAAGTCTCTTCCTTGTTCTCCTGACATACAGGCACAGACACTAGAAAAACTCACCTGTCTAGAAAAGACCTAGAAGAATACAACCAAGAAGGGGACATTTCAAGAGAAATTCTTTTTCCAGGCTCCACTTTTTATCCAAGAAAAAACTGGAATGCATTTGGATTACTTAATGAATTAAGTATTAACATAAGGTCATCAGTACCAGGCCACTTTAGTCTAGAAGAACATTTCCCAAAAGAAATTATGTCAAAGAAGCATTTAAAAGTAAATTACAATAGCAAATCATTAATGCTCCTCTAAGGCTGAGCACATTATTACAGATTCTCAAATGTAAACACTCTGTACAAACTACCTGGTGTTGTCTTTAGTCAGCTACTTACTTGCTTCTTTTTCAGTCCATTTCTTCTCTGAAATACCAGGCCCTCAGACTCTACTTCTAATAAATAGTTTTTTGTTGATGGTGATAGGAGCCAGGTTTTTCACTGTTGGAGAAGGGAGTTAACAAATATGGAAAGGAAAAAAACCAGAATCTATTTTGTGGTGCTGGATTAGAATTGGATATACACATCTGCACAAAGGATGCTGTGCTCCTTTGGAAGGGCTCTGTCTTCTGTAGGGTACTCCAGAGAGCTTCTGGGCTTAAGACAACATCTGAAGTGGTGGTTAAGGTAGTGAGAAGTGGCTAGACTTGAGCTATATTTTAAAAAGAGTCTTTAGGATTTTCTGAGAGAGTGAATGTGAGAGACAGAGAGGAATCAGAAATGACACCAAGGTTTTAGCTTGAGTAGCTGGTTCACGGTGGGGCCTTATACTGAGGAGAATGCTGGGGAAAGAGCTGGTTTTGAGGAAGGAAAGGTGGATAAGTTGAGATCCTTATTGGGCATCCCAGGGAAGACTGAGGGTAGGCAGTTCTGGATTTAAAAGGAATGTCAGGCTGAAAATGCAAATTTGGGAAGCATAAGCATATTGATGGTATTTAGAGCCATAGAATTGAATGAAGCCTCTTAAAGAGTGAAGAAAGAAAAAGAAGAGAAGGTCAAAATCCTGAGGCCCTACAACATGTAGAGCTCAGGAAGCACAGGGGATCCAGCAAGAGGCGAGCTGAGCACAGAGTGATGACACCCAAGAGAACAAGACAGCGTCACCAAGGCCAACTGAAGGGAGCGTTCCAGGGGACTTCTGGATTAACATGGTGGATTGAAAAAAACACTCAATTCTGTTCTCTCCCCAAACCTGACTATAAACTACACTGAGAGATTTTTTTTTAAAGACAGAAACCCACATGGTCAAAGAGAACAGGAGATAATAGCCACATATTTTGGAATGGAAAGCAGGTGGGTGAATGCTAATTGACAACAGCTTTTAGAAAGCTGTAACCTAACCCAGGAGAAGGGGAAGTGGGAGACCAACCAATTTACCCCAAAGAATCCTCAGAAGCCTCAGGAACCAGCAGCCAAGAGCTCTATGTAAGTGGAAGAGAAGGAGCAGTGTGGAAAATCTGTCTGGGAAGCAATTAAACCCCTAGACCCTACCCTATTCTAGTCCAACAGGGAGCACTTTCCCCTGTCTTGTAGAAGGCTGGAGTTTTGTTTTCTGGAGAGGATAAAAGAGGGGATGTTTGATTCAGTTGCTATCATGGATACTGTTCCAAAAACAGGAGATTATGTGATTGTATACAGACTAACTGCTGAATGTTGAGACTCCCCACCCTCTTCCTCACTAGGTTCTGAAAAAACTGGTTGCCTGACTCCACTCTTCAAGGAACATACTGGAAGGTATTTTGGGGAGAAGCTCAAGAAGAAAGATTAAGATTCTGACACTGGGGATCCCATTTAGAAAATGGCCCAGCCAGATAACCCCACAGTGAAGCTCCGAACTTCCAGTAGTTCCCTAACCTTAACCAAGGGCATACACCAGAGGTTACATGACACTCCAGATAAGCCTCAAATAAGAAAGAGGTAAAAACAAACAGAAAAGCAACTTAAAGAAACAGAAACTCTGGAGAGTGAAGAGAGATTTAAAAAAGTTAGTAACCACAGAAAGAAAAGGAACCCTATTAGATCCATGAAGTAAGAACAGGACACTATGCCATCAATAGATGAATGGATAAAGAAGATGTGGTACATATACACACTGAAATATTATTCAGCTATAAAATAAAAGAAATCCTCCCATTTGTAACAACATGGATAGATCTAGAGGGCATTATGCTCAGTGAAATAAGCCTGGCAGAGAAATACCAAATGATTTCACTTATTTGTGGAGTATAAAAACAAAGCACAACAGAAGGAACAAAATAGCAGTAGACTCATAGACATACCGAGAAGGGACTAGTGGTTACTAAAGGGGAGGGGTTGGGGAGGATGGGAAGGTAGGGGGAAGGGGACTAAAGGGCACAATAATTCAGTCACAATATAGGACAGTAGTACAGCATGTAGAATACAGTTAATGATTCTGTAACATTTTACTACGTTGATGGACAGTGACCACACTGAAGGGGGTGAGGACTTGATAATACGGGTCAATGTTGAACGACTGTGTTGTGTATTTGAAATCAACATAAGATTGTGTATCAATCATACTTTAATAAAAAAAAAAAAAGAACAGAATACTATAAGAAAACAAGAACACCAGTCAGAGTCCAACAACCAGATAACAGAAAGCCCAGAAAAAGAAAATAGAGAAAACAAAGCGTAGGAAATCAATAGCAAAACAGCTTGAAATTTTTTTCTCAGAAAGGGCCCACCCCCTGCCAGCATACTGCATGAAAAACAAGGCCCATGATTTTCATACCTCAGAATTCTGTGAACAAAGAGAGGATTCTGCATGCATCCAGAAATGAAAAAGAAACAGGACTCACAAATGAACAGAAGGTAGGAATGACAACAGACTTCTTAATGGCACTAAAAGAGGAGGCACTTTAAATCGCCTTCAAACATTTTAAGGAATATTATTTTCCACCAAAAACAAACATAGAAACCTATACCCAAACAAAATAATTAATCAAGCATGAGGAGAGAATAAAGACATTTTAAACATGTCAAGGCCAAGGTCTCAATCTCTCCGTCTTATTTATGCTCTCACACGCTCCTCAGGGAGCCTCCAGAGGATGCATTCTCCCCAGAAGGAGGGAACTGTAGACATGACATGAAACAGAGGGACACCTAATGAGAGGGAAGCAACAGGCATCTCCAGGACGGTGAGGGGAGATGACAAGATGATAGCTGTATTCCGGGCAGAGAAAGCGACCACTCCAGATTGGAAGAACATTACTCCAGAGCCAGGCATGTTGGGGGTTGTGATCACCATGCCCTCTGCCTTATACCCTATTAAATTAAGTATGAAAATATTTAACAAACAAAAGCTTTGGAAGAGGCTGGGTGACTGGCAAGACCCTTCGGGCTAAGGTAGATGTTCTTAAAGTGGTAGCTGTGCTGGCAAGGCTAAGAATTCACTCCACGTCACAGTATGTGTTTCCATCCTAGTGGTAAATGCTGGTCATGGCTGAGCTCTGGGACAGAGTTGGAACGGACTGAACAGGGAAAAGGGAAGGGACCCAGTTCTCTCTCACTCTTTACCGCCTTTAAGAGCCCTATTGGGATTCCAGCTCAAAGACAAGCTGTCCATTTAGAGGAATCATGCTTAAGCTCAACCTTAACCTGTAAGGGAAGGTATCTGAGCTTTTCTTCTGCGCCTGGTTTTTCTGCTACACCTAGAGATTAGGCAATTGAACTTTAGACAAACCATATCTCCAGTAAATTGTGCTCGGAAGGAGCTGGACAGGATCCAACCTGAAACTTGTACTGCCAGCCAGCTGGGCAGGTTTGGTGGAATTTGTACTCCTGAAGATGTCCGCTCCCCAGACCTGGGGGTCTAGGCAAGGTATGAGAAAACTGAGCAAGGACACTCCCTTTATTCTCTGTCCCAAAGCAGAAGGGGTAGTCAGGGTAGTCTTCATCCCAGGGTAGTCAGGGGTCCTCCCTGGGGTCTTCAGCTGCCTCTCTGAGAGCAATAGTATGTTCCTCTGGAGCCCACTGGCCTGTCGCTTGGCTCAGCAGAGGCACTCCTGAGTCCTCCACCAGCATGGCCTCCCAGCATTCTTCCTGTCTGCTTTGGGGATTTGCTTTGCCAGGAACATAAAGGGTTCACAACTGATTGACTCCAAGGAGGGTTGAGATTTGGGGGAGGGGCATCACTAGAAATGTCTGTAGTCTAGATTTGTGTGTAACTGTACCATCTTTTTAATTGGAGATGGGTGTGCTTGGCCAAAATAAGCAAGTAAACTCAGAAATAGGAAGACAGGAGGTCCAGGAAGTAATGAATCCAACCTTAGAGAAATGCAGAGGGAATTCTAAGGAAGAGAGCAAAGGGAAGTCCCAGGAAGACAGGTGGACAACAGGCTTTGAGTATAAGATAGACGGATGGCAGATGGGGGTCTAAAAGCAAGATGTCATCAAGAGAGAAATGGAACTAATGGATTACCTGACGTGATGATCCTGTGAAAAAAGTATACTGAGAGGCTATTAAAAAGAGTGGGCAAAGTTACAATAGAGTTAAAGATTATCAAGCACATTTAAAAAGTAAGGCTATGGGATAAATGTAAGTTTTCACCCAGCATTTCCTACCTGGACTTAGCCTATTTCCATAGCAATGGGCCATCGTAGGGCTGCTACCACAGGCATTCTCTCCTCCCCGCCACTTCGTGGTAGATAATTGGTCTGGTGCCCATCAGTCACCAGGGGCCCACCCATGGAGTTCCTTCCAGAAGGGGCAGGTGGGGCAAGTGAGCAGCGCACCTCAGCCACAGGCCCTGACAGGGAGCTGTCTTGCGGAGCCAAGTTTGAGGGGGCAGAAAGCACTCAGAGAAAGACAAGCTGTGAGCAATAAAACCTTTCCTCCCCCACCTGGCCTTTCCTTGTCTTCTTTTGGTTTCATCAGATTTATATGGAACTTACCCCAGGCAGGGAACCCCCTTACTCCTGGAGCAACAAAGGCAAATTTAATTTGTGGAAAAGCTACAAAAAGAAACCCTAGTCTGGTAAAATACTCACCTATCAGTACTATTCACATAGGCATAATAATGGGAACAGTGAATACTGATTTAATAAAATTTTAACATAACTATTTTGGGAGATTAGAAAGGAAAAAAAGAAGGGACAATGGTTTAAGGCAGCAAAATCCTCACCTATTATAAAAGAAAGTCTATAGATAATGTCTAAAACTGGTAAAACAAGAAACAGCAGTATATCACTCTTTTGATACTATATTACATCCTGTGCTTGGTTTGCTGATAACTTTGCTGCGTTCATGAGGGATGTTCATCTGTCGTCTTCTTTTCCTGAAATGTCCTTGTCTAGTTTTGGTAACAGGGCATAGAGGCCTCATAAAATTATTTGAGAAATGTTTCCTCCTCCTGTATTTTCTGAAAGAGTTTGTATAGGATTGTTATCATTTCTTCCTGATATGTCTGATGGAGTTCATTCATCAAATATTTTAACAATAGAACCCAAGGTAGCATAACTATAAAAATATATAAATCCACCTCACTGGTGGTAAGGTAAATTTATTCAGTTTGACAAATCCTGACTCAACAACCTCATTTTGAGATTATTTCTCAAATGAGAAACCTCATATATATGATTATTATCTCATATATGTGTGTATAAATAATATAAATATAAAACAGTGCCATGTTGTATGGCAAACTGGTGGAAAATAGGGCTGTGCAGAAGAGAGAGGTATTGTATCCCATGCTAGGACCATGTCAGTAAGCTTTGGGGAACTCTAAAGGATTTTATGTAGGAGGAATGGCATGATCCACTTGGTATTTTAGAAATCTGTACTAAGAAATATAATAAGTGATCACAGGACATTCTTAGGGTAAACCTAAGGTGTAAATCTAAGAAGGACCCACCCTAGCCCCAGGTAGGGAAAGCACAGCCTTAACACACTATTCTTCACTGATACTGTCTAACAGATCAAATATGCAACTAAAGGAGAACTGCAGTCTTCTGACATCTAGGGAACTGGATCATCAATTCAGAGTTAGAGAGCTGGAAGTCCCTTAAATGTCACCTAGTATCATACTCTCATTTTCACAAATGTCCTCACACCTGTGAGCAACTTGCTGGCAGTCACACAGATGATGCTGACTCACTTTTACTGGGAATGCTTAAATGTTTTATTTTATAGTATGAGATCACTAAATTGAAAAAAAAGGTTTCCTATGAATTTCAAAATCTTTGGTTGACACAATTTAATGACACTTACTCCTTAATGATAATAAACAAAAGTTTGGAAATGAAGTTACTTGTACATAACCACACACGTATCTACTGGTCTTTCCCTTCTCTAACCTACCTCTGTACTGAAGCATTTTCTATTTCCTGGAACATACATATTTTGGCCAGTAGAGTTTAAAATAATCTGCTTTCAAAACTCTAATCATTTCCCATGTCCTTTTTTCTTTCTGTTCAAACTATATGCCAAAAAATAACTAACTCCCAGTTATTTTCAACCCCCCATGTGTTCAACCCATAATCATTGTTTCCAGGTGACTCAATCTAACATGATTAGTCAAACTCCTGGCAACATCTCCCTAGCACCATGAGGAACTTATACTAGTAAGTTTAATTGAAGTGTCACTTGCAAGCTGTCAAAAGAGCAAATATCAACATACCAATTCTTTTGTTCCTTGAACACATTTCTCTGCCTCAATGACTTTCTGAATGGAGGTGTCTGTTCTCTTGGCTCTCTGGCTGTGTAAACTGGCATGAAAACCTATGCATGGTCACCAACAGACCACGAGCAACTTTAATCTCATTTGCCTGAAGGTTATGGCAGACCATACATAATTACCAAGATGTGGCAGAGCATGGTCTTGGCCAACCCTTGAATAAAAAGAGCCTCAGCCTCCAGCCACCAGAGTGAAAGGGAGCCAGGATGAGACACCATTCCACCACTCTGAGCTGCAAGGCACTGTGCACTGTCCCTAGTCAATGTTGGGCTCCCCTAAACAGAATAAAAGGAGACAATGGGTTCCTTGCTCGCTTCTTAAAATCTCACCTTTCAACTTAAAGGCCACCTCCTCTAGGAAGTCTGCTTTGACTGACCCATTTTGAATCTTATCTCTCAGGGCTTTCAAATCATTCTACTCTCTCCTTCTGGACAGTGACTGGCTCCAGAGATAATTGCATCACTGAAGTTGAGCCAATTTAATTTCTCCTGCTATCAACAGATATGATAGATACATTCCAAAGATGATAAACAGGACTTTATATGCAGATGATACCTTCTTCTAGAACTTTCTTTCTTCTAGAATGGCTACATAGGTTGATAAAAGCCTGTGGCATGCTTCCTATTTCATATTTTTCCCTTCCTAATTCTTTCTGTTCCATGCCACACACATACCCTCCAAAATCCACCTTATAAAGGATATGCAACCTTGAGGCATGATGAAGCCAACACAGTGAAGAGTTGTAAGTAAGGAGGAGGGGGCAGGGGGGAAGCCACCACCTCTGCCACTCTGCCTGAAGTCACCCAGCTGAGGAATGGGTGTTCTGCTCACCCTGGCAAGGTGCCACCTCAACCAGAGGAGAGAACCCCCTGCTTTTCAAACAGAGGCCCTGTCTGCTCACCAATCCTTCTTTTAATGCACATGCTAGAACCAGATATGTGACAAGATCAGCAGAGCCCCCAGAATCACCCCCATCCCTCCCAGTTTACAGCCATCCCACATTCCTTTTCCACCTATGCTTGCTTGCTTCAGTTGTGCTTTGTCACTTGCAACTAAAGAAGTCCTGACTAATACCAGACTGCTTCAGATGAAACACCACGTTGGCTTTAGCCTTAAGCTTCCTATTTACCATCATCTTTGGACTCTCCATTTCAATCTGCAAGCCTATAGACTTCCCTAGTCAGACACAGAATAATATTCTTCCTTTTCTTTGCATAGATAGCGTAACAAAGAAATCAAGTTCAAGCTGATAATGCTGTTGCCTTCTCCCCGAGAATGAGTAGTCATAATCCCTTTCCTCACGTTCTTGGTAACTGCTCCACTGCCAACCCCAGCCGCAGAGGTGCTGTCCAAACACTCGCTGTCTTGCCTAATCTGAAGAAGGGTCATTGCTGATTCTTCCTCCCAAATTCTGGTGAGTTGTTGTGTTTTGTTTGTAAGAGATGGACCACTCACCCTCTCTGGTATCTGTCCAGCTCATGGAGGACCGTGTGGGCACAGTACTCGAACACCAGGTGAAGCCTCCGCTTTCTCCTGAAGACTTCAATAAGGTTGACAAGGTTGGGGTGCTTGAGTTGCTGGAAACAAAAAAAGCAAAGGTGCTGAAGTGGGCTGTGAACCCAGCTTTCTCTGATTTGATACAATAAAAAGAAAGCTGTTCATCCTCTAAGATGGTTCTGGCCTTGGACTGAAGGAGGCTGTACACAGTATTATCTTACTTGTCTTTATAAGCTGTTTGTTAGCAGCTTGTAAGTGCAAAGTGATTATAACCCAGCTGGTCAGTGAAGACAAAGAGAGATTTGAGGAGGCTGGAAAAGAAAGGACAGTGACAAAGAGGTGGTGAGTTTTAGCTAATACAAACCCATTTTTTAAGGTTCAGATCAAATGTCCCCTCCTAAAGAGGTTGCTCCTGATGTCCCCTGACTGGTTCAGTGTCCCTGTATGTCTTGTCACCCCCCCTGAAGTATATCTCCTTTGGAATCCTTCAGAAATGCTATATGATTGTTCAATCAATTATTTAATTTCTCCTGCTATCAATAGATATGATAGATACATTCCAAGACAATAAGAACCATGACATCAGGGTCTGTGTCCTCCTTTACTCAAAATGATGTTACCATACCCCGAGCACGGGGCCTTGCACATAATAGGCATTCAATAATGATTTGTCAATGAAAGAGCAAACATGTTTCCTAGTCTGATAGTACATTGTAAAACAGAAAAATAAGGAAGACTAGAATCAGACGTGTCTGAAGGTGTGTATCCAGAAAAAAAGGGCAGGCATAAATGCTGGTGTTGGCAGAGATAAACCTCATACTTAGCTTTCTGGTCCCTTCTGTCCATAATCCTACCAGAAACACTACAACTAAGCAAACTAATCACTGTGAAGAGAGCAAAGTGGTTAACTTTCTTCAGGCTGCGAAGGCCTCCAGGCACGCGGTGTGAGGGAGAAAGAGAGGAAGCATGACGCTTCTTAAAACCAAGTCTCAGAGCTGAAGTGACACTGCTTCTGCCTCATCCTCGGGGTCAGAGCAAGTCCCAAGACCCACCCTGATTTAGCGTGGAAGAAGCCCAGGATGAAATAAGAACCACAGGAGAGAGGCCCCCAGTCGACCCCCCACCTAAATTCAGCTGCATGAGTGGACCCAGGCGACACCAGCCATGGGAACATTCAGCCAGGCCACAGAATTGTGAGAAAGGGGAAATTCCTGTTTTCAGCTACCAAATTTTGGGGAGGTTGGTCATGTATCAATAGATAACCCTAGAACCACTGGGAGAGCTTTTAAAAACTACAAATACCTGGCCTATCCCCAGAGATCCTGAATTGGTCTTCGGTGGTGGGGAGCACAGGGGTTGGGGAGGGCAGGCATGTGGTTTTTCCCAAAATTCGCCAAGTGACTGAATATAGAGCCAGAAGAATCATCACAGGCTGGTGGATACTTCATAAATGATAAAAGGCGGAAGGAGGGAAACTGAAGTCCTTGACTGCCCTCAAGTCCTTGAACTTCATGCTACAGCACATTGTATGGACAGCGAGACGAGAAGCAGCCAGCAAGAATACTAAAGAAGACAGTTCGCATTTTCTTTGTAAAATTCCTCTGTATCCTCAAGGTATGAAATTCCTCCTCCAGACATTACACTTGATTAAACAAACATAAAATAGCCAAAATATTGTAAAGCCCATTATGTGACTACGTTTGGGCACTCCAAGCTATAAAACACCACATACATGTTATTGTACCTGGAAACTTTTAGCCTGAGCTAACATTTTCCAGGCATAGCAGGACAGAACTCACTACTGTCTTACACTAAAGCACTGCATTGGCTCAGTGCCTCAAATGGAAACCCAGAAATTCAGTTCAAAGGGGCTAAAAAGCAGCATTCTGACAGACTTAGTGGAAAGCAGAGGTTTTCTTTCAGACTCTGTGTAGGTCCGGGGAAAGGAAATCCCAGGGCAAAATACCCCTAAAAACTAAAATCAGTCAAAGGGAGAAATAAAGTTTAAAACTTGTTTATTGCTCACAAACTGCAGTCTCAGGCCGTCTTTCTTCTCTGCTTACCCACACTCTGAAAAATCATTGTTCATGGGCCCAGACTTTGAATCTTAAGAGTCTTTCAATTTTCCATGTCCCTTATATAATCCTCACTTACATCTGTAACTCTGGAGGGAAAATATTTTCCCAGCCTGGGGCCAAATTCCTTTGAAACCAGAATTAAAGGGAGAAATAAAGTGGGAAAAACCCATTTATTGCTTACAAGCAGTCGTCCACTTCTGCTCACCTGTGTCTCTTACAACCCTACTGCAAAAAGTGGCCCCACCCAACCTCTCTGGTTCAGATATGCTCTCCCTCCCCCTTGTAATTACCTATTGATATGGAGACGGACTACTTCTCTATACCTTTGGGAAATACCTATTGGTATGGAGATGTACTAAGGCCAGGCAAGAGATTCCGGAAATATTGCAATTTTACCCATAACATCTCTAGCCAACTTTTTTCACAAAAATACAAATATATCAGTTCTACCAAAACAAATACCTGGACCTTCTCTGGATGCCAAGTCTGGTGCCTTCAACTTGTCATGCACACACCTGCAGGGCACCACTACCTCAGAATAAAACCCAGAGGTCCTCTCAGTTTGAACTCTGCTTCTCTCCAGCCTCTTAGAACTCCCCCAAGACAAGCTGGATTTCTCTCCCTTCCTTGGAGGTTGGCACTCCTGCTCATCTCAGGACCTATCCGCCTGGTTCTCCTGAAGCGCTCCCACCCTGTAGATGTTGCTTTCTCTGTCTGGCCTCTCCTGCCCCACTGACACATGTGGTAGGAACTGAAAGAGCTATAATGCTGAGGTACAAGTGTGGGCCCCTGGGGCAGGTTAGGGGCACTTTCACAGTCTGGGTGGGACTGTCAATATTCTACTCTACCCATCTTCCTGTTACTACACACCTTTTGAAAACCTAGATTCTGACAGCTATAAGATATTCTTTTCAAATAACATGTAGATTCTTAACACATTTTGGGCTACTTATAAACAAAGTTTTGATGAACAACTTGCTGGCTGGTTAACCTTAACTTTGAAACTTAACTTCTCAAGGCCTCAGTTTTCCATCTGGGAGGGTAAGAAGCTCAGACTGCTATGACAATTGGCAATTAGGGCACAGACAGTGGTGTCAGGAACAGAGTAACCTCTCCATGAAGGTTAACTGTTAATATTATTATTTGGGGTTATACTTATTTTTATTTAGGATGATTTTCTCTATTGTTTTTATTCAACAATTACTTCTTTATCTTAATGTGCATAGTCCTAAGGATACACAGACAAATTAAGCAAGTCCTGCTCTACTCCCATAGAGCTTACAGTCTAAGGGGGCAGACAGATGTTGAAAAGTAAGTATAGATACAGTAAAGGTTACAGCAAGGGCCTCCCATGTACAGGAGATTTGGCTGCTTCAGAGAAACCATCCCCAAGGAAGTGGCCTCGAGCTGAGGCCTGGAGAGTGAGAGGGATCTGCCCAGACCAAGGGCAGGGGTGGCAGTGGAGGGATCGGGGCTTTCCAGGCAGAGTGACTGGCCCTGTGCCAGGAGGAAGCCCAGGCCACTTAAGGAACTGAAAGAGTGTGTCTTGAGGGTCAAGGGCATGGAACAGGGGTCAGTAAGGTGAGTCCTGCAGGACCTTGCAGGCCACGATAAGAAATTTACACTTTATCCTAAGTACAGTGGGAAGCTACTAGAAGAATATGATATGATACCATTAGGGTTTTTAAAAGCTCACTATTGCAGCAGCATCCAGAATGGGTTGGAGGAGGCAATATGGGGAGAGAAGACCAGTGAAGGGCCTGTTAAGATGATGGCGGCTTGGACCAGGGCAGAGACAGGGAGATGGCGAGAAAGGCAGAGTGTGGAGACATATTTAGTTACTAGAAAAGTCAGGCTGTGGGGATGGACTGGAGGTGAGGGGTGAGGGAGAGGGAGGTGTTAAGAATGACCAAAGGTTTGTACAATGGGGCAGACGGGGGTGCCGTCCCTGGGTGGAGGAGCAGGTCTGGGAGGGAAACTGCTGTTTTTGGCATGTTGGCTTGGCAGGGCCTCTGAGATATCAAAGTGACCTGTCAGGCTGGCAAGAATTTGAACTGAAGATGAAAACTGAGGCGTCAGCATGAGTGTAGGTGAAGCTGTGGAGTGATGTGATTGCCCAGAAGAGCAAGTGAGAAGGGAAGAGTCCCAAGGAACCCCAGCACCCGGAAGTGTGGTGGATGAGGACACAGAGGAGAAAGGGGAGAAGGTCCCCCAAGATAAGTGAGAAGACAGCAGAGCATGACACCGTGGCACACCATGGACCGAGGAAGTGGGCCAGGGGGCCAGGTGCTGCTGATGGGCCAAGTGAACAAAGACCTGAGTCCCTGGTGGACTTCCCCAGGTGGGGCTCATGTGACCTTGCCAGATACAGTGTCAGTGCCCTTGCGAGACCAGGAGCCAGATGGTGTGGATTTGGCATTTCAAACCACTTTACTCCTCTCTCTCTGCTAACTCCCATGACCTCCAGGCCAGAACGCAGAGGGACTCCTCTGGCCCCAAACCTAGTTTGCATTTGATAGCCTGGAGGTTTCTATCAGAGCCCAATATTGTGAATGTCCGCATTCGCAAGGGTTTGGATGTTCCTACTTTAACACGGAATGGGCTTCACAGAGGAATCAGATGAGAGGAACCAAGCAACATGCTGGATAGACTATCCACAGGCTTACTCAACATGCTTGTTATGCAAATAAGTAATCTTAATAAAACAAACTGAATTACCATATACATTACAAAGATGTGGTTCAGGGTTTATTTCATTACAATTCCCTCCTGTTTGTGTGTATGTGAAGCCAAAGCCTCATGCCTGGTCTTACTCCTCAGCATTACGATCAGTGCTGGTCAAACCTTGAGGATCTCAATGGTTCTTACCAGACCAGTGACCCTCCTTCGGGTATGCTGTATAGAGAAGCCTGGGTCTGCTCAGACTTAAATTCAGTTTTTTGTGTATAAAGTTTCTGCCTTTGCTGCTGCTATTCTATTTTGGTCTCCCCTTTATTTTCTCTCTGTATTTTGAATACTGACATTTCATATTATGCTGCCAAGTGAAGACTATCTCTGACTTTAAAAAAAGGGCTCCATTTCTATCAGCTGAATTTAACCTGAGCTCTGCTTGGTTTCCCCTGCAGAGCTGAGAACGCTACAGATCCTTCATGAGCAGCACCTCCATCTCGTCCTTGGCCCTGTCTCTGCTGACTGCCACTGTGATAAGCTTGGGCTTCTACATCCTCTAAGGTCAAATGTTCGGCCTGACTAGCCTACAGCATTTTGAAGAATTTTGTACTAGCTGCCAGCATTGTAGCTTTTTAACCCTGGCTTTTAAACCCTGGCTACCAGGATTCTTTTGAAAACTTTGGGGACTGGTCATACTAGGCTTGCAGTCTCTGTGGTATCAATGAGCTGGGGCTGAAAAGCAGCTGTTCACTTTAGATAAGGCCTGTATGCTTTAGTTCATCACAGTCCCTACCAGTCTCTGACACAAGTGAAAGCTGTCCTCTACCATCACTCTTACATTATTTATTTTCTTACGTTTAAGTTAAAAGTGATATTTAAAGTATCCATGTTTTTATCAAAAGTGGGGAAATGACTGGAATAGAGATGAAGAAGACAAATAAGAAAACACGTATTTATTTGTGAAAGTGAGTCTTTTCTCCCGTAAATGCCTGGGCCCTGTTGGCACTGGGTTTGTGACCTCTACCCAAGGAAGACCTCACAGGTCCATGTTTCTGGATCTACCAGAGTACAAACCGTTATATCTGTGGTCTCTCTTATCCTTCAAGAGTCAAGGATTCTCTGGTCTATGTTCTTTGTGGGGAGAGTAGGAGGATATTTATCCTGTCTGTGTTTTAGAGAAACAACAGACTTTTTTCTCAGTGATCATATGCTGTTTTCCTTTCAAAAACATTCCTTTTCTCACACAACTGTGGTAAATAACAAAAGATCAGAGATTAAAGTTTAGAGAATGAGACCTGTCTTAATGAAATGGTATTTTATAAGCCTTTACAATTTTTGAGCTTGACTCTAGGTCTTGGTTACACACACACACCTTTGCAGGAATCTTTTATCAGTTAACATTAATCCAGAAAGAAGAAAAGCGATGCCTCCCTCCTTTCTCAGGGGCTTGAGATTCCTCAGGGTTTAGAGCTTGTCTGAACTAAGAAGCAGAAAGAGAAGAAGAGAGAACCTTGATTCATATTTCCTCTCAATCTTTCTTTTCATCAGCATGAATGCTCTCAATTAAATCATGCAACTCATTGTAAGAATTAATGGCAGCAGTACCTACTTCTGCTTTTGATTCAGAAAGAAAGCTCTAAAGTTTACCTTTACTCCACCTAAGGAGTTTGGAAATGCAGATATGGTCCTGATAAAATGCCACTGAAAAACTCATATCATGAAAAGGTCAGTTCTTCTAAAAATAATATGTAGATGTAATATAATTAAAATCAGAAGCCAAAAAGGATTTCTTTTGAACTATATAAAATGGTTTTTAAGTTCATATAGAACTATAACTGTTTTAAAACCACCAAGGAAAAAACAGGTTAGGGCAACCTGCTTTATCAGACAGCAAAATTTTTGATAAACTGCCTAAAATCGCCATCAGCATTAGAAGGTGGGGGCAGCAGGCTATTAACAAAGACATGAACAAACAGAAACCCATAGAGTTTAGAATCAGGTCCAAGTATTTAAGGGAAATTAACACATAACCAAGGTAGTACTGCAATATATATATTTTTAAGGCTTTATTTAATAATCCTTCTGGGAAAATTAGCTACCCATTAGGAAAATTATCTCTCACCACCCCACATACAAAGATAAATTTCAGATATATTAAAATTTTTAATATTAGATACTATAAATATTTAAAATAACTTTAGGAGAACCTGTGTATTATCTTAGGATGGGAGAAAGCATCCTAAAAAACAGCACAAGAGATCCAGAAGAAAAAAGACCAGTTTGTAAGTTTGGCTACATAAAAATAAAATAATGTTTGGAAGATGATGAAAATTACAGAGATGAATGCTGGTGATGGTTACACACCAATGGGAATGCACTTAATGTCACTGAACCATACACTTATGAATGTTTAAAATGTAAGTTTTATGTTATATATATTTTACCATAATAAAATATTAATAAAATAATGTTGGTTTGTTTAAAAAAATGCAACAAAACCACTACAAACAATATCAAAAGACAAATAATTGCAGGGAAATATTTGTTAAAGTTATGACAAATAAAGGGTTATAGCCCTAATATTACAAAGAAGCTTTATGTGTTATGAAGAAAAAGACAATCCAGTAGAAAAATGGGCAAAAGATAAAATCAGAAGAATAAATATAAGTGATGGAGAGACATGTGAAGATAACTCAATCTCAAAAGCAATAAGAGAAAGGCCCATTAAAGCAAAAACATGATCAGAGTTTTTTTCCTAACAGGCAAAAGCTTTATTTATAATTGCCAAAAATCAGAAGCTCACAAATTGCTTTGCTATAGGTAAATGGATACACTAAGTGTGCTACATCCATAGAAAGGAATGTTATTGTGATAAAAAGAAATGAACTATCAAGCCATGAAAAGACACCTATGAAACTAAAGTACATATTGTTAAGTGAATGAGGCCAGAGTGAAAAGATTACATAGTGTATGAGTCCAGTTGTATGTCCTCCTGGAAAAGGCAAAACTACAGAGACCCTAAAAAGATCAGTGATTGCCAGAGGTTCAGAGGAAATGTGGGAGAGTAGAACAGGTGAAATACACAGGCTATGAAACTGTTCTGTAATGGTGGCTATGTGACATTATGCATTTGTCAAAACCCACAGAACTTTACAGAACAAAGTGTGAACCTTAATGTATGTAAATTTAAAAAAATTATTTAGGAGGCTGGGGAATCCTATGATAGAATGCAGAATGTGACAGAAGAAGCTAACTATCACAAATATATGAAAGCACCTCACTAAAGGGGGTTAGGAGAAAAAGTGCTGACTTACATAACTTTGGAAATGGGTACAGTTCATAACTAAAACCAAAAGCAACTACACATAAGCATTGTACTGTAGCTGATAAAGTTGTTTCTCATGGAAGTGGAAGCTGGCCATTCTGATAATGCTATGTATGTATAGTGGAATTGAACAATTAAATAAGTGAATGTCAGATAATGGGAGCCAGGTTTCTCCCTGTTAAGAATGGGAGTTTACAGGTAAGCAAAGAGAGGAGGCTAGTATAAACCAAGATGTAATCTATACCTGAATTAGAGCTGGAGACATCAGCATGAACTCATGTTTAGTTTAGTCAAGATACACATGGTTGCATGTAGGAATAACTATAGGTATGTGTATATACACAGGTTAGTATACACACATCTATGACCTTGCTCTGTCAGCTGAGAGGGCCTGGAAGCAACCACAGCCCAGCAGTAACATACACACCTACTCTCAGATCTTGGTCTCTAACACCATTCTCTAATGAAAGGAACCAGGGCTCCCTGTAGAAAATGGATTATTTTAGGTGGGACAGGAGAAATACAAGATGAGGCTGCACTGATGGGGTTATGCCAAAGGGACACAAACATCCCAAGTTCAAACTGATATAAATAAATGATTGAATGAAGGAAAGAAGGGAAAAACAGAGGAGAATAAACAAATCTATGTAGAAGAATTCCAAATAATTTATGTAGCTACTCCGCCTTCAAGGAGGAGAGCCTAATCCCCCACTTCTTAAGTGTGAAGTGCACATAGTGACTTTCTTCCAAAAGAGAATAGGATGAAGAGGCAGAAAAAATTATAGTAGAGAAACCTGACAAACATCTCAGGCAGGTGAAGGTCAACATCAGTATTAACAGTATGTCCACTTGATATGATGTGATGTGGTCTTCCTCCTCCAAAACTTGTAACTCCAGTCTAACCATGAAAAAACACCAAGTTCCAATGAGGGGTATTCTACAAAATTCCTGACTCTTCAAAACTGTCACAGCCATCAAAAACATGGAAAGCCTGAAACTGTCACAGCCACGAGAAGCCTAGGGTCACATGACAACTAAATGTAATGTGGTATGTTCGATGGCATCCTGGAACAGAAAAATGACATTAGGTAAAAACTAAGGCAATCTAAATAACTTATCAATGACAATGTATCAATATTAGTTCATTAATTATAATAAATGTACCACACTAATGTAATGTAAGATGTTAATAATAGGTGAAACTGGATGCAGAGTATATGGAAACTCTATGTATGATTTTCTCAATTTTTCTGTAAATCCAAAACTGTTCTAAAAATAAAGCTTAATGACACACTCACACACACACATGCACACACATGCACATACACACACCCTCTTAACCCAGCACACCACTTCTGGAAATACACCTTGTGTAAATAAACACCATTGCATCAAGATATATGTACAAGAATATTTATTGCAGAATTGTTTGTGGAAGCAAAACATTGGAAACAACACAAACATCCTTAAATAAAGGAGGATGGCTAAAGAAACTGTAGCAAATTCAAACATGAAATAATATGCAGTTATTAAAAGTAAGTAAATTATTAGAGTTCTATCTATTGACCTGAAGACAATGATGTATTGTTGAGTGAAGAAGATAAGCTACTGAGAAATTTTATAAAAACATATTAAAATAGAAGCTATTGAGTATTGTAAAAATATATGAAGATAAAAATTATATGGAAAAATATGAAAAGTGCTTCCATTTTCATGTATTCATTATTATTATTATTCAAAAACATACTGAGCCCTACTCTGTGCCAGATATTATTCTAAGCTCTGAGGTTATATTTAACAAAGTTGACACAAACCTCTGTTCTCAGGGAGCTTACCTTTGATCACGTTAGACGGCAATAAGTCTTAGAGAAAGAAATAAAGAAGGTAGGGGGCATGGCAGCATGGTGGGGGGTGCAATTTAAAACAGGTCATCAGGGAAGACTGCACTGAAAAGGTAACAAGGAAAAAAAGATCTGAAGATGTAAACATATGAGGATGTCCAGGAAAACGTTTCAGGCACAAGGAACTACTTACTATTCCAAAGGCTCTCCTGTGGGAACTGCCTGGAGTGTCTGGGGAACAGCAAGCAGCTCCGTGTTTTAGTCACCTCTCCTGTCCCGCTTCCCACCCTTTCTGCCCATCTTTTTAACTGTTGCTGCAGAGACCAGCTTTGTGCAGATGTAACTGAGAGCCCCTTGCTTCGGCTGCATTCTGTATCTTTTGCTTTCTGCCCAGGGCCTCTGGAATGCTGAGGTATGGAACACTGGTGGGACAGTTCCAATGTACAGGAGCTACCACTCCCCGGGGGGAACCCTGAACCCATGGGAGACCAGAAGTAGCAGGCAAATACTCCTCTCCTCTGGTCCTCAGGCTCCTCAGACCCGGCAGGACGAGTCCCTGGTGTCTCCTTGCAGTGGCTTTTCCTCTTCCCCTATCTCCCTCTCTCCTGCCCACTACTGCAGCTCCCTGGTGTCGCCTCCCAAAATGAACTCCTACATGCAATCCCCCGTCTCACGCTCTCCCCTCTGGGAGGCACACAGGCCAAGACAGTTGGTGCCAGATGTGGCCCTAGCTCTTGGACCTGCAGGATGGGATTTTGTAAGAAGAACCCCACTGCTGGTGGCAAGTGGGGCAAAAGGGAGCTCTGGGGAACTGCAGCAACAGAAATACTGAGCCTGTCACCAGTGGTGGTTTTGAATGAGGTGTAGGCTGGCTTATGCAATAGCTGTCGCCCGTGAGCAGTATGGGCAGTGGTAATTATAAGGACTTGAATGAGCTGGCTTTTGTTAACACCTTTAGGTTGTTGAAAAAAGAAAAGAGAAAATGACAGGTTTAGGTTAGCCACCAGTCAACTGTGGGAGTCACAAGGCCTCTAGGCAGTATTTAAAAAGACATTTACCTCCTATAGATGCAAGACAGACCATGCTAAAATCAGGCTCAGAACTTAACTTTAAGGTAGCAGAGATGCAGAGGACACAAGGCACAGCCTCAGTGGGGCTCTGAGGCCACAGTCAGGGCTCTGGAGACAAAAGAGAGGGACGCTGAGATGCAGAACAAGGACATTCAGGGGGATGAGCTTGAGAATTGGAAACTCTCAAATTTCCCTGAAACGTCTGGGCTGAAAGAAGCAGCTTCTGCCTTTGCCCAAAGTAAAATGCTTCCTCTTACACGGACCTGAAACTACCTCACTGAGGCAGGTGCCAGATGTGGTGTCTCTACTGGAACAAGTACTCTGAGTGTCCAGTTAAGACACATGTATGTCAGAGGGTGGGAGGAAGTGCTCTTGGGCATGGCATATGGGTACTGTGCTCGGAGTCCAATGGCCTGAGGCATGCTGAGACATTCCCTCTGAAGGACGTATTGCACCTTGTACTCCCACCACTAAAAAAGAGGCATTGTGCTTGGGGGGGTGGGTCTCTTTAGATTTTGGAGGCAGCATGTATAGCCCTTGGGAATACTTGTCTAATAGACCATGATCTGGACACTGAGCAGGATCCAAAGCAAGAGAGAACCTTACAGCAGGTCAAAGCTGCCCTACCACTCAGGTTCATCCAGTCATGCTGGAGGTGACCAGCTCCTGGTGTGTCCTAACAGAGACCGAGCAGCTGCCCTTGATATCAGTGATTAAGCGACCCAGAACTTCCCACTGAGAAATGGGTAACAGAGATCCACTGCCATAAGACTGCGTGGAGGCACCAGTCCACTATACCATGAAAACTATATACCAGGGCTCAAGCAGTCTGAAGAGAACAAAAAAGTTTAAAAAGAAGTGGCCTATTCTCCCATGTCATCAATTTTTATTGTTGTCTCTCCTTCAACTTACACGTATAGTGTAATGGGAGTTTCCACGTAATGGAAGAGAAAAAATTTCAGGTCCTGCTCACAGATAGACCAGCCCATTATGTTGGCACTAACTGAAAATGGACTGCCATCATCCTAAAGACCCACTAGCAGAAGCCTTGAAGTTCAAGGGCGGAAGGGAATCCTCCACTAAGCAGAGCTTCAAGTGGTACACTTGATGGTTCCCCTTATGCAGAGGAAGAAAGGACCTGAGATATGCATGGACCTGTGGGTGGTGGCAAACAGCTTGTTCAGTGATAAAGAGTCTGGAAGGAACAGGACTGAAAGATCACTGGGTGAAGAGGCATAAACTGTACTTGTGGCGGTGAGCCCAGAGCTTGAGGATCTCCGGGCCTCCCATATTAATGCCCACCAGAGAGGATCCACTGCAGGGGAAGCACTTAGCAACCAGGCAGAGGATGTCTTCTCTGGTGGGTGTCAGCCTGCTCTGTCCTTGGCCACGCCAGTGCTTGTGTAAGTGACCCATGAACAGAGTGGCCCTGGCTCAGGGATGGTGGTTATGCAGGCCCAACGGCACTGGCTCCCTGTCTCTGAGGCTCACTGGCTCCTGCTGCTGCTGAGTATCCAACCTGCCAGTAGCAAAAACAGTACTGAGGTGCTCATCTGCAATGTCCTCTAAGAAGACCAGCTGCTATGTGGAAGGGGTAGTGATGTCCTTACTGCAATTTATACTAACTCTAGATAGGGGTTTTGCCTTTCCTGCCTTCACAATCCAAGGCTTAGAGAATGCCTGTGTTGCATGGGGGTCCACCCAATATCAGACCAAGGGGTCTATTTTACAGCAAAGAAGGTATGACAACTAGCACATGGAATGGGATCCATAGGTTCTATCATATACCTCCTCACCTACACCAGCCAGCCTAACAGAACCATGGAATTTGTACCACAGCCCCTTGAGGGTGCATGCATTATACCAGCGGCCATATGGTGCTGTGTTATCAGGAGCGAATTCATAGGTTTGGGGACAAGGAGGAAAGTAGGACTTGACTCTCATCATCATTCCCAATGACCTACTTGTGGAAATCATGCTTTCTGTCCCCCAAATTCTCTCATATTTGCAGAGCTTTATGTATACATAATAGGCCATTGGAAAAACACAAATGTCCATCAATAGGTAATTACTTAAATATAGGACTTCATAGTACATTTAAATGATAAAATAGTATGCAACTGTTAAAAAAGAATAAGGCATATCTATATGTGTTGACTTAAAAATATGTCCAAGATACAGTACCAAGTGTAAAAAACCAGAGTAATATGGATTTGATACAATATGATAGCATTTGTATCTGTTTTTTAAAAAGGAAATATGTGCTTTTGCACAAGCACAGAAATCTTCTGGAACAGCACACGAGACTGTGTTTGGGCAATGAGAATAGCTGGTGAAGGGCAAGGTCGATGTACTTTTCACTTTACAATCTTCTATACCTTCAGGGTTTCTTCTTACATAAGCAAAACTTATTTTACAAATGATTTGCATATGTCTACCTGCTATACTATAAAACCAAGATAAATATTTTGAAGTTCATTTCAGTGAACTAGTTAATACATCAGTTATAGGAGGAATAACTGTTTTCATTATTTAAAAAGCTATTTAATTATTACTACCATCTCCAATCTACAGGAAAATATTCCGCACCCCTCATGGTGGTGCTGAGCAATCATTCTTTAACCCTCTTTTGCGAAAGGAAAGCTGAATTGATCCCACATTTCCTCCAAATGCCAAGAGCCTCATGTAGACACCCAGGCTAATATTTTTTTTTCCAGGGATGGCTAGAGAAGGAGATGGTGTGACATATGGTCAGAAGTATTGGAAAAGCTGGAATTCCAATTGGAGTTCCAAGTGGAGAGGGGCATGAAGTTTATTTATTTTAGATTTGCCGTAGGCAACATAGATGAAACAGAATGTGCCAGGCTGGTCGTCTGGCCAGGGACCTTCACCAAGGTCTCTTCTGGGTTCCTCTCAAGGCCCAGCACAGGCTAAGTATTTGCATAGTAGGCGCTCCATCTTTTTCATTGATTAAAAAAGTATATGAAAAGTACCAGGAAAGAAGCAGTAAAAATGTGATCAAAATGAAAATTAACAATGCTAGCCAAAAATTAATGCAGCAATGCACTGACAGTTATAAAACAAACTGTTTGGTTTTTATGTATGGTTGTTAGCATAAGGTGGCTTAGAAACTCACTTCTCATTATTCTAACAAAAAGAGTAATTGAGTTCAAAGATTTTCAACTAGGCAATTTTATCCAACAGCATTTTCAGTACAGAGCTTTTAAAGTTAATAAGTAATAAAGAAGGTTAATAATTAGCAAGCAAATATGCCTGTGGAGGCAAATTTGTGACCTGAAACATCGATCCCACCAAACAGGTAAATTAAAACATGAAAAAAGTTTAAAGTGAAAAGCACAAGACTGGACCACTTAGAAAATTTTCCATTCCACATAAAAAGTACTATCTTCTAGTATGGTCTGACTTTTTTATAATTACTATATGTAACACAGTTTGTCTATAACTTTTATTTGCTGGAAATAAAAATAGGGGGCAAAAAAAGCAATGTGCATTATAAAATCTCTTACTCTGCCTCCTCCTGATCTGTAATATTTTTTTTTCTAGAGTCTAATGGCAGGATGTGTGTAGGAGCCTTTTGGGCACTGACAGATGGCAGTATGTGCTTAATCTCCTTACAAACTGGGTGTCTGTATAAAGGTAAGGAGCCAGCCTGTTGATTTTTGCTTCTTTTGTTCTTGAAGTATTTGTGTGGCAGCTTTATTACTTAGGAGTTCACTACACAGCAGGAATACAATCTTTTTAGATAAACACATTGTGAACTAAGCCAAAAGATCTTCTAACAAACAAACAGAACAGTCTGTTACTATTTACAGTTAGTATGTTATGTTTAAAAAAAAATTCAACAGGTCTCCACTTGTTGAACAAGTAGGGAGAGATGATGATAAGGAGGATTTGTTTGGTTTCTATCATTGTGGGCAAGGAAATGCTCTGCTCTGTCTTCTATGCTACTGACAGCCAGTTTCTGTAAGGTCCGACATCTATCAATATGTTAGTAATGAACATCGCCCGTCTCTAAGAAAAACGTCTGCCTATGACTGAAGTTGTATAACCCAAAGGCCCAAAACAGCCTGCAGGCCAACAATTAGTGGCAGATGTGTTCTGTTTGGCCTGAATGGTGTTTAATTTTTTATAAAATTACTTGTCAGCATTTTAAAGTCAGATTTCATTCTCACTAAAAGGAACCAGGGCTCTTTGGAAAAATGACTGATTCCAGAGCTGGGGCAAGAAAAGCCTGGGACATTCTGTTGTGATACACAATAAGGAAGTGTGGGCAGGAATGGGGGGCATGTGTCAGGACAAAGGAGCTGGATCCATGGGGCCCCACAGGACCAAAGACATGACAACTGGAAAGCCAAAAGGAGAGTGGCAGTGATGGTTTGTGATGTGTTGGGAAAAAGCCCATAAATTCACAGTGATACTAAAAAGTGTGTGTCTGAGGTGTGAGTGAAGGAAAGGTTTTTTTCAATATAAAAATTATAAAGAGACTAAAGTGATATGGCAACTAAATGCAAACATTTGCTCATTGATTAGATTCTTTAATTTATTTAAAATGTTTTAAATTAAATTTGATACAGCCTATATTAGATGATAATATTGAGTCAGTGATAAATTTCTGCAGTGTGAAAATCATATTGTACATATACAGAAAAATGCCTTTTGTTCAAGAAGATAATGCTGCATACTCAGGGAAATGATTCAGTTAAAGAATTGTGTGTGTGTGTGAAAGAGAGAGAGAGAAGGAGGCAGGGAGAGAGACAGAAAGGAAATAGAGCAGAATTCTAAAAACTGACTAATCTAGTGGAAAGGACTCAGGCATTCATTGGGTTCTTTCCACTTTATGTTTTGTAATATTTTTCAAAACAGTTGTGCAGAAAAACCCAGATTTTACATAAAATTCTTATTTCTAGCTTTTTAAAAAAAGATTCTGAAAATCAAGCACCCTGGGCTTGTGGTAGTTACCCAGTTCACATGAGACAGGAAGTCTCCAGCTTGCCCTAGTTCCACCTCTCCATCTTGTCTGACTTTTGGCCTGCTCCATTCATTTATGTTACCAGTTTATCCCCACAGAGACTTGAGTTTGTAATCTCATATAAACCATAATAGGGAATGCTGAACATAGCTAAAACAATTTATAGAAATAAATTATGGACTCATTTCAACAATCAAACAATTTGAAGAGAAGACACCTAGAAAATGGCACCTACTAGCAACAGCAGGACTCAATTCTTAAAGATGTCACAGGATTTCCCACTGAGACTCAGTATTAAGTTGGGAGATAATTCAACTAATATTGGGAGTGCAGAAGGCTTAACAGCTGTGAAAGCTCTGACTAGGTTCTAGTACTAGGGAGCATCTACTGCATCTACTCTAACGTTATATTCAGTGCTGAGTGTGGCCTTGACACAAGAGCACCTGGAATTAAGCACTTAATAAATGCTTTGGATAACAGCACACCCTGATATTAGTACTTCCCACAGCACCTACCATCTGCGGGATGGTAATTTGCCCAGTCTGGTCTGGTATTTAGAAACAGTGAACCTCTTGGGAGAGACCACATGAAATGCTTCACCTCTAGCGCCACCCATGTTTAAATCCCACCTTTCTGCCTCCCCACCTGGGTGGTTTTCCCTCCTATGCCACTGCTCTTCATGACCCTCTACTTTCCTGCCCTTGCTTGGCTACTGTTAGATGTGCGGTCCGAGATCCCTGCTCCCCTCAGCAAAACGTCAGCAAAGCAATGCCAAACAGGCATAAAGCAGGGCAATGGGTGGCCGGGCCTCTGGAGCTTGCCCAAGGGCACCCAACAGCTCTGAGCCAGATGTGAAACTGCTATCCCTAACTGTGACTCCGGTCCGCATGAAATCACTCGGCCCCACAGCCTCACTGGAAGGTTACTGAAAGTGAAGAGGCAGTAGGAAAAAAAGGGAACACTCCAGAGACACTGTCTAGGTTTTTACTATTCATGGTTCATTGACATCAAAGGAAAGCACATTTCTGGCACATGGTACACATCACCTTCCCAAACCCCGTGGACCCTTGTTTGTCATATTTGTCCCCCAAAGGAGCCTTTCTGCACTGTTTCCTAATCGCCTCTGAGTGAAATTTTAATTCCACAAATACACTGTGTATCTGTATGTGCACTTTGTGTATAATTGTGCATTCTGCAATAAAAAAGCTAGGTTCCTTCCACCTCCCCAGAACAAATTTTCATCTTCTGGGATGTGATACTGGTCTAAGAATGCATATAATATTTATAGTAAAGTTTTAAATGGACATTTCCCCCCATACTTATTATCTCTGTTGGTGACAAACCGTAACTTTTTGACTTTTAAAATCATCTACATGCTTATGGAAGGAGAGTTGGAAGGAGCTGCTGTTCCTGTAAGAATCTGCACTCAGGTTCCATGGCAGCCCTGGGTCCCACAGCAAAGTCCCTGCCAGTGTGAGGGCGGAGTCAGTCCTGAGGCTCAGTCCCTGGGAGCTGGTATAGCATGGCGGGAGCAGCAGGGCATGGGCTTGGGGACTGACAGAGCCCGTCTGCATTCAGCTTACTAACCAGAGGCAAATCATTAGCCATCCTAAATCCATCTGTAAGTGAGGGTAACAATACTTACCTTCTAAGGTTGTTATAAATGTAATTTGTACATCCTAGGTAACAATATTGGCCCTTGCCCAAGTCTACTGGGTCGCCAAATGTCAATATGTGATTCCTTCTCCTTTCTTGTCTCTCGTTTTTCTTATCTTCTGGAGGGTGGCTTGTCACAGACAATGTCCTTTAGCTGCTGCTTTTAGCCCTTGGCTGATGTTGGTCTGATCTACTCTAAGGCCCCGGTACCATCTGCCACACTGTTGAAGGTCCACCCAGGCAGCTCAAGGTGCCTCTGTCCTGTCCTTCATCTCAACTCTGCTGGGGGCATCTACTCCTACCATTGCTGGTTGAATTCTTTGCTTCCTCCCACGAGAGTTCTACCATTATCATTCCACAGAGAGAAGATACAGCATCATAAAGGCTTGGAACCTTAGTAATACAATTATTTTGGGTCAGTTGGTTCATGTTTGTTTTGAACCAGTAGTCCTTTTCTTTCTGGACACATTGACACTCCCCAGGGAGCTGGGCTGGGTTCAGTAACAGCCACCTGCGTTAGCAGAGCCAGTGCTCACTTCCCCCTACAGGGCTTGTGATGACTACCACCTATTGTGTCAGATTTCTGGATTTAAGGTGATTTTCTCATAGGGATCTTGCCTCTCTGTAATCTGGCTTCTGTCATGACCACTCCACTTCCCATTCAAAGTATTTTCATATGTTTGAACCCTAGTTATGGAAAGGAGTTAGATTTTTTCCCAAAGAGTTCATGGGCAATATGCAAATCAGAAGCTGTTGTCCGTCCCGGGGGAAGAGGTTCTGCACCCTCACCCTGGAGACAACTGTGAATCCTGCTACGTAAAGATTAAGGCCAGTATAATAAAGAACCTAGCAACATTCCAGATAAAATCTCCTAGCTAGTCCATGAATTGGTCTTTTATTATGCTGTTACAGCTATTTTTGGTCAAGATTCAGGTGGGTAACTCCAGGTCCTAGCTCCAGGAATCCTCTCCAATAACATCAAGTTTTCTCTCTACTGGACTGATACCATTAGCACAAAAATATACTTAGTTCTCCCATATTAAAAGCAACGACTACAAAAATTCTCTGTTGATCTTACCATCCTATCAAGCTCCTACTATCCCATTTCTCAGCTTCCTTTTATAATAAAATTCCTCAGAACAGTTGCTTATAGTACCATCCCCACTTTGTTCTTCTCATTCTCTCCTGAAACCTCTCTGGAAAAGCTTTCTTCCTACCACTCCACCCAAATAGCTCCTATCCAGATCTCAAAAGATTCTCAGGTTTCCAAAGCCAATGGCTAATTCTAAGTCTGTACTGATGGTGATCTTAGACACTAGGACCATCCCCTCCTTCTTAGAATATTGTCTTCACCAACCTTTTAATAACATTGCCCCTGGGATTTTCCTCACCCTTCTTGTCTCCTTTGCTGGTTCCTCCTCACCTTCCTGATCTCTAAGTGCTGGAGTGACAGGGGTCAGTCTTTGGTACCTGTCTCTCCATTCCCCCAGGAGAACCGGTCTCACTGCTTTAAGTGCCACTGGCATGCTGATGGCACCCAACTTTATATGTCCATCCTGGACTTTCTCCTGAAAGCCAGACTTGTGTATTTAATTACCTGCCTTATAGTCTCTTTAGATTTGCATCTCAAACTTAACATATCCAAAAAAGAACTCTTGATTTCCTTTCTCCCAAACTTGCCCCTTGGTCTCCCTATCACAATGGATGATCTCTGTTCTTCCAGTTATTCAGAAACTTTGGAGTCTTGATTCCTCATCCAACCATCAGATCCCTAAGTGTTCTTCTCTCAAAATAAGTCTTGAATCCAACCACCTCCACTGCTACCACTCTGACCCCATCACCTCAGACTTGGATTACTCCAGCAGTCTTCTAACTGTTATTCCTGTTTTTGGAGTTGGAAAAACTGGCAACTAGAGGAATCCTTCTAGAATGTAAGTCATGACAAAGCACCCCTCTGCTCAAAACCCTCTAACGGCCCCTATTTCATTCAGTGTAAAATCCACAGTCCCTATCATGGACCACAAGGTCCTCATGTCTGACCCCCTTACCTCTCTAACTCCATCTCCTATGATCCTCACCCTCACTTACTCTGCTACAGGCACACTGATCTCTTTGCTCCTCCTAGAACATACCGGAACATGCCTAGAATACACCGGGTGATCCTGCCTTGGGGTCACTGAACTTACTATTCCCTCTGCTTGCAATGCTTTTCCCCCTCCGGAGTCATATCTTCCCATTTTGTTTATTTCAAACATCATTCATTAGAAAGGCTTTTCCTAATTACCCTATATAAAAAAAAGCAAGCTCCACCATCTCTCTATACCCCCTTATTCTGATTATTTTTCATTTTTATACTTGACATGTAATTATTTGTTTACTGCCAGTCTCTCCTTAGTTGGGAGGGCAGGACCCACAGCAGGGTCTGGTACATAACAGGGGTTCGTAAAAACTCGCCAAATGAACACATGTCAACTATATTACACATGGGCACCTCATCAAAAACACTGAATGAGAATACTGAATTCTTTTTTTCCCCCCCACAATGGAAGGTGAGTTTGAGAAAGGGTGGGATAGTTGTTGTGAGCTCAGGTACTGCAGTATAATTTATTATGGTCAATTTATACTTAATTTGTTCTTGGACTATGAGCTGATTTTAACTAAAGCAATTGTTTATTTTTTAAATCCTAATTATGTAACCTAGAAACAACATGATTCAAAATTAAAACATTAAAGGATTGACTGCAGTAGGACTTCTAGCTGAATGGTGAATTTTATTTAGCTTAGGAAATAATTTATTAGTACAAATACTGAATTTGTCTCATAAAAATGTGTCACTCTTCAAATGGCATGAAAGAATGCTATTTGAAATGTATTTCAATTTTTCAGGAAAAAATATTTCCTAAAAATATTAGTAAAATAGGTTTTTAAAAAAATAATAATTATCATCCGTGAAAGAAGATACCAATGGAGACTTACAATACAATATATGCTTCTACACCAGGAATGGGATGCATTATAAATGTGCTGCCTTGAAAATTGCACAACTCGTTGCTGGACAATTCAGTCCCATGATCTTAACTGCTTGAGAGGAAACAATTACAATTTTTAAAAGACTCCAATAGCAACTACTGGGAGTTGCTTTAAGTCACTAAATAAACAGTTTAGAAAACATACACACAAGGAATTCTCTGAGGATAGACACAGGACAAATTCTATTATAAAATCCAAGGGACTATTCAGCTCTTCTGTATGCTAGTATTTTGTTGTATCAGAATTAGATCCTATAAGCGTGACATCATCTGATCTGGGGAATATTTGTGTTCCCAGACATAGTGTTAACTTTCACAAAATTTCGGCTGCACAAAACAAATGGTGTCACCATTTCCATCAATGGATAGTGAAATGAGAAAGATAAGGGCAACAGTACACACACATATACATTCATATACACCAGAGAAGTGTATATACATAGATGTTAGTTTTTTTCTAAAATTTTGTCTTCCCTAGTTTTTAAAAAGTATTAAGATGGCCTTTCTTATTAACAAAATTGGGACTTTTCATGATTCCAAATACCCAAATAAATTTCTCTTGTTAATGTAGCTTTAAAAAATGCCCTTTCTTTTATGAAGTGATGGTGATTATAGTTGGTTGTTGGTTTTAAAAATGCTCACAACCCTATCTCAATCTGCAAAAAAAGAAAAAAAAAAGTGTGTGTGTGAAATTTTTCTGGTCCATGAAATTCAAAACTCTGAAAATCACAACTTTTTAATAAAAAAATCTTGGCTGGCTTCCTTCTTTTCAGGAGAAAGCTAAACTCTTTAGCGTAGAATTCAAAACCTTGTGTATTTGGTCTTAATCTACTGCTCTTGTTTTTCTTATTGTTTTTCTTACAGTGATACGAGCAGTCAGGGGTCTGCCCCTGCCTGGCCTCACCTCCATTGGCTAAGATCACCAGGCACCTTCAGCTTCAGGCCTCCTAGGTCCTCGTTAGACTCCCTAGCAGGGCTCATTAAGGCCCAGCTCTCTGGTGGGTATGCAAGAAAAACCCTAGGAGTGCCAACTCACTGAGCCACTGGGCTGCCACCTTCCCCTGAGCCTGCGATGCTTTGCTCAGTTTAGTATCCCTCTTCCTGTTGCCACATTCCAGCTCATATGGGGCTCTAACACACTTGCCCTAGACCTCACCAGTTTCCTGTTCTCAGGGACTACAACATGTCCCCTGGAGTCAGGTGTCAAACCTCCAAGGCCTCCCTGGGACCAAGATGCAGCTATGTGCTAATCATGACATATCCCAGGCCAGACCTGTTTCCCAGGAAGTATCTCCCAGCCCTCCTAGTGGACCTGACTTCCTTTCCTTCCATTCTCCCCCTAGCATGTTAGCACCCAGCAGGCTTCTTGGCTAATACTTTGGGGTTAACACCTGTGTTCCCCCAATATACTGCTTTCTATTTATGCACCTTCTCCTAGGAGAGGGTGCCTGAATGCCATAGCTCTCATTTCACACCTCCCTAAGTATTTCAAAGTCTAGTTCAAATATGCCTCCAAACATTTTATTTAGAGGGTTCATACTAGGCATGGGGACACAAGGTGAATGAACAGGCCCTGTCTATTAGGAACCCAGTCTGCCAGGAGTGAGAGCAGAGAGGAAGTCCATCTTACTTCCCTTCCACAAGTTAACTGTCTGAAAGGCAAGGTGAAAACATTCTTTAATGTGCAATGGGGCTGTGTAAATATTTACTGAACAAATAAATGGGGGAAACAGTACTTCATTTAAAAGACCCTCAATTCATTTATTCAGCAAATATCTAAAAACCCATCATGTGGTAGGAACATCACAGAATTCTGAAGGGACAGACTCTACCAATAATCTAATCCCAGCATCTCACATAGATTAGGGGAGTGTACACCTGTGCACTTCATTTTGGGGAATGGGGTGTTATGTGCTTTGAAATAAGACTCCTGTGCATGCATCTCCAGCCTTCTGAGCACATCAATATTAAGTTATTTAAGAGAATACATCTGACTTCCTATTTATGGCAACACCTACCCTTTCTAAGTGCTAATTTAGTAACATTTTTTTCAACCCAACAATAACATTTATTGGAGGCCTACTATGTGCCATGTAGTTGATACAGAGATACAGAGGCAAGCTCCCCATCTTAACTCAGGAAGCTACACCTGTAAACACAGTATTGCTAATGAACGGTGAGAGGTTTCAGAGGCATTCACAGTTGACCTTACAAGTCAGAGAAACAGTATTTTCCACCAGAAACAGATCATCTTTATAAATAAATCCAAATCCAATTCACTTTCTCCTCTAGGAAATGACAGAGACAGTGAAAAATGCCCATCAGCCCAAGAGAAATGCTGAGCATCTGTCCCTCTGTAGAGAGCAGGGCAGAGCACTGCTTTTCTGACCCCTTTCTTGTGCAGCACTAGTGAGGGAAGGGAGCTTTAGAAGTGTCTTTTCAGAACAGATAACATCCTGCTGCTAAAGAACATCCTAAACCCAAATAGAGAAAGGTTTCCTATTATCCACCCATTTTAATTTATCCAAAGCCTGCCACTTCCCATTCAGGGTCCTTATCAAGAGATCACCCCACACACTCAATTCATGGTGAACATAAGACTTTGAGGGTGGTCTTGTGGAGAAGCAAGGATAAGAGAAAATCCCCTGGATGTCCCACTCATCTCCCACTTGGCTGCTCTTTTCTTCTCATAGAGTTAGTTATACACGTCACAACGCAGAAGGCCAAACTGTCTGAAACCAAGGTAACCCCACTGTGTTCATTACATGTCATATTTACATTCGGATTCGGGTTTCATCTTCACAGAAATTCAGAAAAGAAACCTCTTCCACTACAGGAAAAAATACTTTCAACTTGGAGTAAACAACCTGTCCACTCCACTGTATAATAGTCTCCTAGGGTTAACTAATAAATATTTTTTAAGTGATCATTTCACCTAGTTAAGAAAGGTCCATCTACAGACAGGGCATTATGATGCTTAGCAGTAGACAAATGCAAGTGGGAATGAAAACCCAGCATGTCAGCTTCCTAGCATGTTGAAAACAGGTGAATGATTAATTCTCTGAATGGACTGAGACTTTCAACAGAACATAACCTACATGTTTAAAAATAATGAATTCTACTTGAATTGTGCTGTTCCTGTTCTCTCCAGGTTGATGGCTCTTGAGGAACCAGATCTACAGAGGACATGGGAAAGAAGCGACTAGCAAAGAAAAGAAAATGCCCCACAGCATCTCTGAAGGTGACCACCACCTTTCCCTGCACCTCCGGCTCTGCTTTCTAGCTTATTATATAATTGGGAACTTGTGCATTGACATCCCGCTTGTGTCACTGAGAGCAAAAGTCTATGACTACATCTCAAGGCATTTCTTTAATATGACACACCTTACTTTAATTTTTTATCTCAGAAAATTCACTTCAAAGAATCCATTACCTTGAGCATGCGAATTTCTCGAAGGGCGATTTTCTTTATGACAGGGTCATCTTCTGATTCCAGAAACCTCTTGATGGCCACAATCTGACCCGTGTCCCTGTTTCTGCATTTGAAAACCACCCCATAGGATCCTTCGCCAATTTTCCCAATTTTTTCATACTTCTCCATCACAGAAGAATAAGTCTTCTTCACATAGTTTGAAAATGTCGCTTATAAGTTATTGGCAGGACAGCCCGCACTAGAGCCCCGCTCAACGATGGGTCTTTGCCAAGGACCTAAAACAGAACAAGGGCATTTGTTAGAGAATTAGGAATCGACTCACATCTAAAGCCTTGCTCCTCAGCAATGGCAATGTGATCGAGGATGACGGCTTGGAGCGAGCTGCTTTCAATAACCCAGCTGTAATCGCTACCTACGCCGCAAGTTAAAATGTAACCCGTTATCCTTAAACGAACCCAGTTATAAGACAATCTATCTTTTAAAATGTTATGGTTCATCCGATCTGAGACACATGAGCTGGCTGCAGGACGGGGAAGGCTGAAGGCTTTCCCGGTTCTAATTTTGGGTCTCATTTCCCACAGGCAAGAAGACACCTCCCGGCTCCCCGCGGGCCAGGTGGGCGGGGAGCCGTGCCCTGCAGTGCGCGCCCCGGCTCCGCCGCGCCCCGCCGTCCCGCGAGGGCAGGCAGCAGAGCCGCGCGCGCGGGCCCACCTCTCCCTCCCGCGGCGGCTGCGCCCTCCTTCCCGCCCGCGCGCTGCGCAGCCTCGAGCGGCGCCACGTGGCAGCCCCGCCTGCCGGCCCGGCCCGCGCCTCCTTCCCCGCCCGAGACCCGCTCGCCGCGGCTGCTGGGCCTGGCGGAGCTCCCGCCTGGCTCACCCTCGCCCGGCCCCGCCCCCGCCGGCCCGGCCCGCGATCGCTAAGGGAACGGCCCCCGCTCCGGGCCGGCCTGGGAGGGGTCGTCGCGCCCGGCTTCCCCCCAGACCCCGGCTGCGCCGCCGTCCTTGCTGTGGAGAACGGCCCTGGCGGGCGGCCCCTCAAGTCCCAGCAGAAGCTGTTCTCACAGGGGCCGGGTCCCTGCGCGTTCTTCCGCCGAGAGAGGCGGCTGCAGGCCTGCAACCCGCAGATCGTAGAAAACGCAGGGATAGGAGAGTGCTGGGAAGACGCCGGCGCCAGGAGCCCCTTCTCCGCCTTCCGCTTGCAGGCCGTGCCTCACGGGCAGGGCCTTTCCCACACCGTGCTGTAACTCCCCCGTACTCTGTGCTCGACTGTAAACGCCTTGAGGGCAGCTTGTATGTCTGTCCCAATCAGTGTTGTAGCATCCAGTCAATGAATGAATGAATGACAGAGAAGAAAAGAGGAAGGTATGGTGACTGGAACTGATTAAAGTCAGAATTTCCCTCCACAAACTGGGTTGGGGAGGGTTTCCGTGACCAACGACTTCACTGTCGCCAGGCTCCTGATGTGGGAGATGGAAGCTTAAGTACCTGCCTTGTTTTGGGCTCCTTATCGCATCCTTCTCCCAAATGGCTCTTGCTCAGGTCTGAGCACAATGGTGAAGTTAATGGACCCGGGGAAATCACGGAGTAAGGCAATCTGCCACTCTCCCTACGCCAAAATTTCAGATGGATGTTTCCCCTGGAAGCAGTATCTGAGGAGAGAAAATAAACATTCTGCCCATGAAGTACGGTCCAATACTGTTTCAAGAACCATAGCACTAAATATAAATCGGGATAGGGCACAGGAAGGAGCTGGAGGTAGGAGGAAAGAGACTGATTGGTGGCTGCCTTGAAAACAGAGTAGTATGCAGGCAGGGTCGAGGGCCAGAGGTGGTCTGTGAACCTCCTAGAAATTGTTTGCAATTACAAATGTTTGCAAACCACTGATAGGTTTTCTGGCCCTATAGTTTTGCTTTTCCCAGAATGTCATATAAATAGAATTACACATTATGTAGCCTTTTGAGCTTAAGCTTGTTTTACTTATTATAATGTATTTGAGATATATCCAAATTGTTGCATTTATCCTTCCTTTTTATTACTCATTTTAGTTCATTCCTTTTTATTTCTCAGTAGTATTCCATTGTATGGATACAAAACAATTTTTTTAAATCCATTCCTATTTGAAGAACATTTGACTTATTTCCAGTTTTTGTGAGTATAAACCAAGCTACTATAAACATTCTTGCATTGTCTTTCATGTGAACGTATGTTTTCATTTTTTGGGGGAAAAATAATATGTAAGAGGAGTACTGCTGGATCATATAAGTATGTGTTACTGTAACCGCTAAGATGTCTTCCAGAGTGACATTCCTGCCAGAGATAATTCCAGTCACTCTGCACCTATGCCATCACTTGGTTTTGTTTTGATTTTAGTAATTCTAATACGTGGGTGAGGGTCTCTTGTGGTTTTAATTTGCTTTCCTTAATCTCTCATGTTGAGCATTTTGTTGTTGTTTATTTTTTGTATTTTTTTCCCCATCTGGATGTTTTCTCCCTTCTAAGTCCTTTGGGGTTTTCTATGTAGACAATCATGTCATCTGCAAATAGAGGCAGTTTTAGTTCTTTCTAACTGGTAATCCTTTTGGCACTTGTCTTTCTCCGCCTGGCTTATTTCACTGAGCATAATGTCCTCCAGCTCCATCCATGTTGTTGCAAATGGTAGGATTTGTTTCTTCTTATGGCTGAATAGTATTTCATTGTGTATATGTACCACATCTTCTTTATGCATTCATCTACTTACGGACATTTAAGTTGCTTCCATATCTTGGCTATTGTAAAAAGTACCGCAATAAACACAGGGATGCATATGTCTTTTTGAGTCTGAGAAGTTGTATTCTTTGGGTAAATTCCAAAGAGTGGAATTCCCAGGTCAAATGGTATTTCTATTTTGAGCTTTTTGAGGAACCTCCATACTGCTTTCCACAATGGTTGAACTAGCTTACATTCCCACCAGCAGTGTAGGAGGGTTCCCCTTTCTCTGCATCCTCACCAGCAATTGTTGTTCTTAGTCTTTTCAATGCTGGCCACCCTTACTGGTGTGAGGTGAAATCTCATTGTGGTTTTAATTTGCATTTCCCTGATGATTAATGATGTGGAGCATCTTTTCATGTGTCTGTTGGCCATCTGAATTTCTTCTTTGGAGAACTGTCTCTTCATATCCTCTGCCCATTTGTTAATCGGGTTATTTGCTTTTTGGGTGTTGAGGTGTGTGAGTTCTTTATATATTTTGAACGTTAACCCCTTGTCAGATACGTCATTTACAAATATATTCTCCCATACTGTAGGATGCCTTTTTGTTCTGTTGATGGTGTCCTTTGCTGTACAGAAACTTTTTAGTTTGATGTAGTCCCATGAGTTCATTTTTGCTTTTGTTTCCCTTGCTCAAGAGATGCATTCAGGAAGAAGTTGCTCATGCTTATATTCAGGAGATTTTTGCCTATGTTGTCTTCTAGGAGTTTTATGGTTTCATGACTTACATTCAGGTCTTTGATTCATTTTCAGGTTACTTTTGTTTATAGGGTTAAACAATAATCCAGTTTCATTCTCTTTCATGTAGCTGTCCAGTTTTGCCAACACCAGCTGTTGAAGAAGCTGTCATTTCCCTATTGTATGTCCATGGCTCCTTTATCATATATGAATTGACCATATGGTTGGGTTTATATCAGGGCTCTCTAGTCTGTTCCATTGGTCTATGGGTCTTTTCTTGTACCAGTACCAAATTGTCTTGATTACTGTGGCTTTGTAGTAGAGCTTGAAGTTGGGGAGCATAATCCCCCCAGCTTTATTCTTCCTTCTCAGGATTGCTTTGGCTATTCGAGGTCTTTTGTGGTTCCATATGAATTTTAGCTTGGGTGCTTTCTTGTACTCTGATTCACTGTCTGAAGAATCCAGATGCCATATTGTGAGCTGCTCTATGGCAGGAACTGAGGAGGCCAACGTCCAAGAAGGACTTACGCACTCGGTCCAGTATTCTGTGAGGAACTAAATCCTGCCAACAGCCACGTGAGTGGGCTTAGAAGTGGACCTCCCCATGCCTACCCCAACTCCAGTGTGCCTTCAATGAGACTGTAGCCCCAGCTGACAATGTAAATTCAATCTTGTGAAAGACTTTGATTCAGAGGCACCTAGCTAAGTCATTCCTGGATTCTCAGTTTCCAGAAACTGTAATCTTTGGTATTTATGTTTTAGGGTTATTTGTTATACAGCAATATAGAACTAACACAGAAGCCTCTTATTAGATTAAGAAAGTTCACTTTAATTCCAATTTGTGTTTTTTTTTTTAAAAATAGTGAATGGATGTTGAATTTTGTGAAATACTTTTCTGCATCTGCTGAAATGATCATGTGATTTTCCTTATTTAGTCTGTTGGTATAATGAATTACATTGATTTAAAAATGCTGTACCGACCTTGCAGTCCTGGGATAAAACCAATCTGGTTATGATATCCTATCATTTTGATAACATTGCTGGAGTCTTTTAGTAATATTTTTTCGAGGATTTTTGCACTGTTTCTGAGAGACAGTGATCTATAGTTTTCTTATTTTGTAATGGTTCTCTCTGGTTTTGATAGTAAGTAATGCTGATCTCACAAAATGAAATGGGAAGTGTTTCCTTCTCTTCTATTTTATAGAGAAGTTCACATTAAATTGGTATTATTTATTCCTTAAAATGTTTTATAGAATTTCCAGTAGAGTCACCTGAGCCTGGAATTTTTGTTGTTGAAGTAGGTTTAATTACAAGTTCTATTTAATAAAATAAAGAACTATTCATGATACTGTTTCCTCTTGAATGAGCTTTAGTGTTTGGGTCTTTCAAGGAGTTTGCCTATTCCACCTAGATTTATGGGCATAAAGTTGTTTGTATATAACAACATTATGTTATTATCCCTTTAATGTTCATATATAATAATACCTTATTATCCTTTTAATGTCCATAGGATATATATAATAGTGTTCCCTGTGTCATTCTTGATATTAGTGATTTTTTTTCCTTTTGCCTTATCAGTTTTACTAAGGCTTATCAATTTTATTGATCTTTTAGAGAAACCTTTTGATTGAATTTATTTTCTCTCTGGTGTTTTGTTTTTCACTTTCACTGATTTCATCTCCATTATTTTTTTCCTTCTTCTTGCTTTATTTTTAGCTGCTTTTTCTACTTTTAGATGGAAGCTTAGATCATTCCTTTTTTATCTTTCTCCTTTTCTAATATAGGCATTTAATGCCATAAATTTTCCTCTAAGTCCAACATTAAATGCATCCCAGAAATCTTGATATGTTGTATTTTCATTTTGATTCATTTCAAAATATTTTCTCATTTCCATTGTGACTTCCTAGTTGATGCCTATGTTATTTTGCTTAACTTCTGACTATTTGGTGTTTTTCCAGATATCTGTCTGTTATTGAGTTCTAGTTTAATTCCATTATTTTTCAGTGAAGTCCCTTTGTGTGATTTAAATTCTTTGAAATGTGTTGATTTTTGTCTTATGGCTCAGAATATGGTCTATGTTGGTGAATGTTTCTTTTTGATAATTAAAAAAAACTATTTTAAAATGAGGTGGGAAAGTCAGTGTGACTTTCTCCGGAAGTTCATACCAGGCTAAAGTCAGTCTGGAAAATAACTCTATAGACTCCACAAAGTTCAGTGCCCAGGGCACCTGGACCTATGCCAAGCCCAGTGATAGTTAATGTAGGGAGCAAGGGCACCAGTTATTTATGCCTTAGTAGGCAGTGGACCAGAAAGCTAGCGTGACTTCTACCTGCACCAGTTGTTTTGTTTGGAGGAAGTAAGAGCAATATACTAGGAAAAAACTTTGCAAGGGAGACAAACCATTGATGTCACCATTTAGCACAAGAGAAGATATGATGGCCTTTATACTGTCAGATCACAGGCAGTCCTTTCAGTTGGTGGGACAGAAATTGGTTTTGATATCAAATATTTATAACTCCTGGGAAGGATAGTTCTTCAGAAGCTGAGCAATGGTCTGATATGTGGCTCTTCTTCACAAACAAGTGCAAAGAACAGTGAAACAATATTATTTTCCGCTTACAGTGACCTTTAGTTTGCAGCTCTGCATAATAGAATACATTGGCGTCCCTGGATAACAAACAGTACTGTGGTATTTAATCATTTAAGAAAGTAATAAACATTCAATAGAGTAACACATGGTAAGAGAAAGAGCCTGGAATTTGGAATCAAAAGACCAGGATTATGCCTTCTTGCCAGTGTTCAATCTTGTACAAGATAATTACTATTGCCTAAACAACAACAATAACTAACTGGATCTTACTTCATGGCAGGCATTATCCTAAGAATATTTTATGCATAAGCCTCATAACAACTCTAGGAGATGGACTTCAATGTTGTCCTGCGGTTTCAGATGAGGAAAGTGAGTTTTGGGAGGGATAGGTAATTCATCTAAGGGATTCGTCACAAAGCCAGTGAGCTGTGAAGAGGGGATTGGAATGGAGGCTGTCTGACAGAACCTTTGTCCCAAAACATTTTGCTAATGCCTAGGGTGGTTGCCAGGACTTTGGAGCTGATGTTTAGGACATTGGGGGTTGAACCAAAATACTTATAATACGCAGTGTGGCACCCGCTCTTTTTTAAGCTGCCAGGAAGAGGGTCTTGCCATTATCTTCCCTCTCACAGTAGCTCAGCAGCTTCATCTGCAGGCGGCCCCCGTGCTCTGGAGCACATGCTGCCACGCAGCTGGTCAGCACACTGACGCCCCAGCTGAGGGTGAGCCAGCGGACAGGGCTGGAAGCATTCTGTCCCCACCCCCACCTGTTATGTTTCCTGTGAGGAAAAGGGAGTTGAGTCACTATGATCTTAAATTGACACTATGCAGGCACTTGAGGAAATACTTGACTATGCTTTCCCTGATTTAAGTGGATTTGGAAAGGAAATTATTTCCAGGGCAAATACAGAAAATACTTAATAACAACCATCAGGGCAGTTATGTTTCAGGCTTAATAACTACATTATCTCTAATCATTATAACAATCCTACATGGTTGGATTTATTAACTGGTTGGAATTATTAACTGCCCCCATATTATAAAAGAAAAAGCGAGGCTCTGAGAGGTTGGTCAGCATAGACATGGCCACCCAGCTGTCCAGGGTGGGAGGCAAGTTTCAAACCCAACTCCACCTATTGGGAAGGCCATGCTCGGGTGGTGAGGGATGGGGTTTGACATCTAAGAACACCTGGGGGCAACCTACCAGGAAGCCAGGTGTCAGCCAAGTCTGTCTTGACCAGTCACTGTTAAATGTTACAAACCCAGGCATAGGAATAATTATTCCCTTAGCTGGGACTGATGAATCAATGTAAATATTGGAAACTAAATTCAAGTAATATAAGAGCCAATGTAAATATTGGGGGAAAAAGTAAATAAGAGCCAATTTCTACGTGGGCACAGCCAGTAGTGAAATAAAGTGTATTTATCCCTAATTAACATACCTTTAGTCATCTTGTGTGGGCTTTTCCCTTTAAATACTTATTTCATGTTATATACAGCAAGCATCCTTTTAAAGCACCTCTTCTAAAAGCTTTCTTTGTTTCTGGATCTTCCTTTAACAAGCTCAACACTTTTTGGCAGTTCCAGATTTTAAAACAACCACCCAGTAATTTTGCCAGCGAACCCAAATGCCCGTAAGAACTCAGCAGTGTTAACACTAAAACCCTGGAGGGTTTCCATTCCTGGCCCTGGGCTTCAGTGGGTGAATCGATGTATACGGTGATCCTTCAGGTAATAATTTTCAAAACCTCGAGATGTACACCTCTTTGTCATTGTGGATAGCTGTTTGCTAACCATGCTTAATCTTAAGAAAATCTATGAATATTTCTGTTTTATGATTTTTGAATCATTCTAGGAAAAAGGCACATTTCTGAGACTAAAGAAATAGGAAAGAATATTTACTTTCTGAGCTTCAGCTGTAAGCTATGACACAGAAAGAGCTGTTTGGAAAGCAGAATTTTTCGGAGTGTTGACATGTGTCAGACACCATGATGAGCCCCGGAGCTGAGGGAGTGGCTCCCAGCTGCAAGCACGGGATCCCTGCACCTGTCGAGTTCTGCTGCCTCCTCGCCCGGAGGAGGAAGCCAGAGGGGAGAACATGGGTGGGCTCGTGTTCACGGTGTACTGTTTGCTGTTCAAAATACTTCATGAGGATCTGTGAAGGAGAGAGGGTGCATCTGGCATTTGAGGAAACAGATGCAGAAAATTTAAATCACTTGTTCAAAGTCAAAAAATTTGTTCTGGGCAAAAAACAGACCTAGAACCTGCATCTCCATCTGATTTGCATTCTTTCCACCTGCTGTGCTATGTTGCACCTTCAAATGATATAGCACTTATTATGTGCTTAAAGAAATAGAAATCTGCCTTAAGAAAACCCAATGGAAATATTCATCTATGGGACAAGGTGGGGTAGGTGGAAGGGGAAGACAGGGGTTATGAATTATTTGCATTTGAAAAATATTTTTCACTTAAAGTGAGATTTCTTTTCATACAGTTTTAGGAATGCATCCATTGCTTTGTGGAGTTAATACTCTAAGTCCTCTCAACTTTCTCTCCCTTGTAGAAACTTTGTGAGGCTTATTCATTGCTATCGAAATAACCTTGTACAAACAGAAACCACTGTCACCCTAGATACATTTCCCATGTCAACCATTGAATTTTAGGCGTCTGTTGATCCAGAACATCTAAATAGTTTCATAAGATCACCTTGAAGCTGCGTGCATGCCCAGGATTGAATGAAGATCATAGTTAACGACCACATACAGAAATCCTCATTGTAAATAGCTCTCACGGGAATGGCGCATCACCAAATATTCGTAGTGAGATGTTATCGTGAGACATCTAAGACAAATCCATGTGCCGTCCCTTGAAAACAATATGCATTTAAACAATCTCCACCCAAACAATAAGAAATCCTTCACCTTAAACAGCAACACACTTCTTTTTCTAAGTATCATCTGACCTGGTTTCCCAGTGAAAGCATGCACTCTGTAGCCAGACTGCCTGGGATCAAACCCAGCTCTGCTCTGCACTATCTGTGAGGACTCAGGCAAGTCACTCAACCTCCTCATGCTTCATCTGTGTCATCTGCAACATAGAAACTAGCCATCTCTTAAAGTTGCTGGGAGGACTAAATGAGTGCTATATCCACATTAGCTTTTATTGTTGTTATCGTCAAGATAGTAACAACCTCTGGATACTATTTTCTGTTTGGGGAGGGAATTTCATTTACAAAAGCATATTCCCTACTTTACTGAAAACATAGGTAAAATTTATAGATTCACTTAAGACCTAGGAAAAACATCTTTTTAGTCACTCAGAGTCCTAAGCAACACTCCTAACTTCATTCTGGAAGTCAGTGCGTCCTGCTGCCAGGGCCGCCCTCTTTCTACCACATCATGCTCTGCTCCTGGGATGAAGTCTCAGAAAGGAGACCACATGTTAGAGGGCAAGCCAGGCCCAGATTCCTATTTGGGTTCCACCCTTCTTTTGGCTTTGTGAAATCAGTAAAACTACCTCATGCATTGGTCTGGGATTTTTCTTTTTTAGTTTTTAAAAAATTAACCTGTTTGAGGTAATTGTAGATTGATTTGCAGTTGTAAGAAATAACAATAGAGATCCCATAAACTCTTTGCCCAGTTTTCCCCAATCGTAACATCTTGCAAAACCATAGTACAGTATCACAACTGGATATTCCCATTGACAAAAGCAAGCTATCCAACAGTTCTGCCATTAGTATCCTTCATGTTACCCTTTCTCCCATCCCTGATGCCTGATTGTGAATAAGTTCCTCTGTGGGTGTATGTCTGTGTTCATTTCTCTTGGGTAAATAGAACTGGAATGGCCAGATTGTATGGTAAATGTATGCCTAACTTTCTAAGTTACTGCCATATGGTTTTCCAAAATGGCTGTAATACTTTGCATTCCTGTCAGCGATGTATGAGAGTTCCAGTTGCCCCACATCCTGGACAGCATTTGGTATCGTCAGTCTTTTCTTTGTTTTAAAATTGTGGTAGAAACACATCACATAAAATTTACTATCTAACCATTTTAAATGGACAGTTCAGTGGTCAATTAAGCAATTCCATGTTGCTGTGCAACTATCACCATCCTTGATGTCAGAACTCTTCAAAAGCTTGCAAAATGGAAACTCTGTACCCATTAAAGAATAACTTCTCATTCCTTCCCCTTCCCCAATGCCCCCCGCCTCTGGCCACCAGCATTCTACTTTCTGTCTCTATGATTCTGACTACTCCAGGTGCCTTTCCCATTTTAGCTATTGTGAATAACGTTATGAATCTGGGTTTACAAATCTCCTTGAGACCCTTTGGATCATTTGGGAATATGCCCAGAAGTGGGACTGCTGAATCATACAGTAGTTCTATTTTTAATTTTTTGAGGAAGCACCGTTCTCTTTTCCACAGCAGCTGTACCATTTTTACATTCCCAACAGGGCACAAGAGTTCCAGTTTCTCCACATTCTTGCCATAACTTGTTTTCTTTTTCTTCCTTTCTTTTCTTGATAGTAGGCATCCAAATGGCTGTGAGCTGATATCTCATTGTGGTTTTTCTTTCTGGACTGGGATCTTAGTTGCCAACCAGAGAAGCCACTTCAGCTAGTATAAACAGTAAGGGATTTGTGAAGGGATATGAAGTTGTTTGTGGAATCTGCAGGGGAGTCAGAGGGTCAGACCTGGAGGCTCCACAGCCAGAAGCTATACCAAGACCACTCTGCAGGGCTGCTCGGGCCAGCGGAGCGCAGCTGCTGGGGCACTGCAGGTGGCCAGACACGGCACACAGACCTTCCGTCATTCAGGCCTCTGAACACCACATGCCTCCTGACAAACCAAGCCAAAAAATGGATTCAGGACACAACTTGCTTCCTCATGATGCTCTCTCTTCGACAGACTGGAGTGAGTAGGTCTGGCCGGGAGAGCCTGCACCCTAGCTGCTCTGGTGCTGGGGAAGGGAGGTTGAGCTTTTGCCTTGGAGAGTCCAGATTCATAGGTGGAAAATAACTCCAAAGCAGGAGACATTTTCAAAGACAGCCACAAAGCATGAGAAACATCTACTGTATTTTTCCACCCTATTTACAAAGATATAATAGCTACCTCACTGACTTGTTTTAAAGATGAAATGAGATCCCACATGTAAATGTCTAACAGTATCTGGCACATTGCAGGAACCCATAATGTTGTCCTTTCTCTCAATAAAATGTAAGCTGTGAGCTACTTCCTGTGTGACATAGACTGTTAGTAAGCAACTATAGATACAATTATAGGAATCTCAGAAGAGCTCTATGACCCCCCCTTATATCCTTTCCAACAAAAATTGCCACGTTACTGTTTTACTTAAGTTCTGATCTTGTGAAAATGCAAATATATCTGAAAAGGGAGTGAGTGGTATTTTCAGCTACAAATGACATTAATGGAAGGCCACGTCATATGTTAGAACACTCACTCACTTGGACATTTAAGATGACTGAGTTCAAATCCCATCTCCTCATCACTAACTGTATGATCCTGAGCAATTGGTTACTCTGTCAGCCTCTGCCCTCTACCAAAAGGAGGGAGGTACTGATTCACTTCTAGCTCTGTAGTGTCACATTGCTAAAAGTGGAGACTCTTGAGAGCAGGTTTTGGGGTGAGCAGAAAGGAGAAATCAGGAATGACCTGGCCATTGAAGGACTCACACTGCTAACTGAAATGTAATTTCCTTTGCATATTCCATTCATTGGTTTTATAATCTACTTTACCTTTATCTTTGATCTACATACCATGAGTGTCATAATTTTACGTGTGACAGAAATAGTTTAAAAATATACTGTCTGGTGCTGGGTAGCAGTTACCTAATTAAAATTTGTTGAATAAAAATGCCAATAGAGGAGAGCTTTAGTGCATTGTTCCCTCACTGCTATTTATTTCCCTAACTCAGTCCCAAGATGTTCATAAGTCATAAAATAGGTGCTTTACATGACACTTATCAGGACATCAGTCTCTCAAATAAAAATTCCACAAGTCAGGTATGAATTGATGGGAAAAAGAGTCTTTGTCCCTGTTTGCATGCAATGATAGTGATAGTAATGGAAGCTGATTACTTATTTTTCAGGTAACTATTTCCTGTAACATACTGTAGACCCAAAGTCTAATCAACCTACAGTCTTTGTTCTCAGGCATTAATTCCAGAGGGATGACAGAAATATAAATAATTAGAATACAGTGTGGCAAATCTTAACAGAAGAGAGTACAAAGTGTGGTATTATATTAAGTTTATTTGCATTTTGGAGAGTTAGATATGGGAAGGCCAATAATTTAAAAATTTTCTTCAAGTTTTCTATGGTCTGGAAGTTACCAACATTACTATCTTAAGATCAAGTAGAGACAATTTGATAAAGGAGAATGCAGATTGAACATAAATACATATACATTGTTTCAAGTTGGGAAGACAAAATTTAACTTTTAATATAATGCAGACTATTGTATGCCTGATAAATATTAAGGCTGTTCAGATGACATTGGCAAAACATTCTTCAACTTGTCTCAAAAGAAAAGTGAAACTATCTTTAACATAAAGGTCAAACTCTATGTTGTACAAAAAGTCTTACCAGATCCTCTAGCTGAAATCCATCTTTCTCCACCATGCTGCCAGTTGGCCTGGTATTAAAGCTACTCTGCCTATGGCCATGTCAGATTAGACTGCATGTTCACTGAGAGCAGTGACTTCTTGTTACCCATGTTTGCACCCCTCCCAGTCTGCAGTACATTGCCACACCCATAGTAGGTGATTGGTATGCATGTGCTGAGTTAAGCTGAATGTTGAGGGCTCAAAGAAGGATATGGTATATGTTAGAAATTAGAATCCATGTGCATTTTCAAAGGCTGAGAACAGTTTAAGCTTACCATTCAAATAAATGAAACCACAATGAGAAAGCAGGCTGAGTTACTATATTTTGGATAATTACAATAGACTAGATGACATTTTATTAATTTTAAGATATATGTTAAGAATATCATTGTTTCTTTACCAGGTACTTACATTTTCTGTTCTAAGTTGCTCTTGCTAAAACATAGTGGTATAGAAGTTCAGAGAATTATGTGGAAATACAAAGAAAAAGTAGTATGCAGGTTTGTTTAGACATCAGTTGCTAATAAATATCACATGAGTCTCCCCTTATTAAATCTTCCTAAAAAGCCCTGTCTAGATAAAGGGTACAGTAAAATGGATGTAAAGCAGTTATACATCCATTTAGTGCCTTTAAAATTCTAACTTCCCTGTACAAATATTAGAAAATAAATTAGGGGAAAGTGACACAGATATAATTTAACAGGTGACAGCCTTGCCAGTTGTATTGTTTTAGATGACATATTAGCCCCTTTTTTGGGCATCATATTTAAAGTAGCCCCTGTATAAACATCTAGGTCAAATATATTGCACCTATATACTATTTGCCAATTTATTGTCTCTCAGCTCCAAATTAACCCTTCTGTATTCTGTTCTGTTATCCTGGCGCTTCAACTCCATAAACTATATTTTCCATAATTCATTCCAGTCCAGTTGGACCAACTGGAGACACTAGAAAGAGAATGGATAGTAGAAAAAGCAGAAAAAAACTTTTCAATTTCTTCCTATTTCTTAACTGTGGAAGTTCTCCCTAACTCCAGTTTCTTTCAGCCTTTCCAGTAGCAGCCTTATTAGGCACCTTCAGAGGAGCCAGCACCAGCCAGGCAGCTCCTTTTGTCAAGGTGTGAGTCCCAACTTCACAGGACATTTTCTCTGAGCCCCAGATGAGCTCAAACAGCAGCCCCTCCACAGAGGTCAGAGCAACAATATTGTGCGTCTTCTCCAAGCCCCTAGAATCTAATAATCCTAAAGTGTTTCCTTTTGCTCCTCCAACCCTATTAGTGGTAACTGCTTCTTGTAGTTATCTTTGCATTATCTTAATGTCATATTTTTGCTCTTTTCATTCCTCCAACATCTGTATGAACATTTCCTACATTAATTCTCCTTTAGTAAAATAGTGTGGCTTCTTATTTGGTTGCTTAGATTGTGATGTAACTGAGCTCCATATTTTTTTTATTAAGGTATCATTGATATACACTCTTATGAAGGTTTCACATGAGCAACATTATGGTTTCAACATTCACCCATATTATCAAGTCTTCCCCCAAACCCTACTGCAGTCATTGTCCATCAATGTAGTAAGATGCTAGAGTCACTACTTGTCTTCTCTGTGCTACACTTGTCTTCCCTGTGCCCACCCCCCCACGTTATGTGTGCTAATCATAATGCCCCTTAGTCCCCTTCTCCCTCCCTCCCTACCCACCCTTTCCACCCCTTTCTCTTTAATAACCAGTAGTCCCTTCTTGGAGTCTGTGAGTCTGCTGCTGTTTTGTTCCTTCAGTTTTGCTTTGTTGTTATACTCCACAAATGAGTGAAATCATTTGGTACTTGGCTTTCTCCGCCTGGCTAATTTCACTGCTGAGCTCAGTATTTTTAAATAATTTACTCACACTACTTTCCTAATTTTCAGAAAACTGGCAGGTACTTGTAATGTGTATTTTACAGGAGTCAGACTCCAGAGTCAACGAAAATGTTTCTTAGTTATACCCATGAATGAGTTACTCCATTACTGACTCTCCATGTTCATACTATTGTAGTTTGATACACCTACTATGATATGTGTCAGGAGCTGTTAGGTACTGGGTATGCAAATATAAGAGAGAAAAAATATCTACCTACTATAGAGTAGCAGAAGCTTTAATAAAGGAGTACAGGAGGTTGTGGGATCCTGGAGACAGGGACACTGGAACTGGGCTTTTAGGAGTTTAAGCGGATTTTCAGAAACCATAAACTGAAAAATCATTACATGCTTGAAAGCTTGATACAGCGTCAGTGCTTTATATGGAGCATTTACATATCAAATGGCTGGGGTCCTCTGGCAAGTGCTCAATGACTACCAGATCTTTGGATTCTGTGTGACCTTTAGTAATCACATGACATCACAGTGAAGTGACTAATCCAGGAAGACTCAAGATTTGAGAAACATGACCATAATGGTCATATACCCCTAAATTAAATGTCATATTTAAAGCATGCTAAATCTTATACTTACCAAAATTACTGAGGAAAGAACTTGTGGCTGAAAATCATATGATTTAATGAGCCATTTTGCTCACATGTGGTGAGTGGTTTTGTTTGTTTAAGCTTCACAAAGTGATGTTTTCTAACTGTACAGGATGTGAATATAGGACATGGTTTTTACCAGCCCAACATCTATTGTTGCTGCTGCTTTGGTATCTGTCTCAGTGAGATTATCATTCAAAGTACCTCACTATTGCCAAGAGGTAACCAAACCAAGGCCAGACTCTCTTCCCTCGGACCTGCATCTTGCATGAAAGGATACAGTGTAGAAGGCTTTTGGAGTGGATTTGTCATGAGGGCACAAGGGACAATCTACTGGCTCCTGCTCCTAGGTCTTCTCTGAGCTGTTTCTTCAGCTTCTTCTTTAATCCATAAGGACCAAAGAACACCCCAAAAACCCTGACACTTAACTGTCAATTATGTTTATTTTGGATACAATTTCCTCTGCCTGGAATGCCCTTTACTTTTCTATTTGTTTCTGAACAGTATCTTTAGAGATATGGACTAATTTAATGTTTTTCTTAGGTATTTGAGCTACACTTGATAGGTCTCCATTTAAGCACTCATAAAGGGACTGTCTGGATTCAGACGACAGATGGACCTGGGATTCATCCCAACTTTCTAACTAATTTAATGTGTGAGTGTGGCAGCTGTAGATATGCACTGACCAGATCTCTTTTCAAGAGAGAACCAGCTGCAAAAAATTAGTTCTCCAGCACTCACCTCAGCCTTGGTAAGCTCTGCGTCAACTGCTCCCAGCTAATGTGTTTGGTATGAAAGCTGAGCCATTCCTTTCCAATACTGGGTTCCTCTTGCTCTGGGGGCTCCTGCTGACTGGCCCAGTCGTTCTCAGAGATGCACTTCAGTCTATGGCTGCACATCTGTGTTCCTCCCCTCCTTATTTCACGTGTGTCAGATCTGCACTGAGAGTCTCCTGACTTACCCTGGTTACATTCCCTTTTACTCTTCACCCAGGTGTTTTCCCAGATAAATCTCCTGCACTTTTAATTCCATCTTGATGTGTGCTTCTACAGAACACCATCTGTAATGGCGACTAACCTCTTTAATTATCTCATTTACAAAATAGGAACCCCACTGCCTATGTCATAATTATTGTGAAAATTTAATATTTTCCCCCGGTACAGGTGTTGGCACAGAATCTAATAAAATTTTTATTGAGGTATAAGTACATACAGAAAAAAGTGCAGAAATAAGTACATACAGAAAAAAGTATAGTTTGCTGAGAAGTGAAAAATGGATTTCCAGCACCTCAGATTCAGCCCCTCATGCCCTGTCTAAATCATTAGCCCCTCACTCCTCCTCTACGGTAACCATTATCCTGACTTCTACACTAGAGTTTGTTTTTGAACTTCATTTAAGTGATATCATACAGTATACTTTTGATGTCTGGATTTACATGGAACCTTAAATTTCTTGGGGATTGAAATCCATCTTCTTGTTGGTAGTTCACTTTTTTATTGTTCTGCAGTATTTTGAGTTGTGAATATACCACAACTTATTTATCCTTTCTACTGTAGATGGACATTTGGGTTGTTTCCAATTTTTGGCAACTATTAATAATGCTATGAACAGTCTTGGTGAATGTGACTTTTAGGTATAGACCTAGGCTTAGAAGTGTGCTGAAATAAAAAAGCTGTGTATATTCAGCTTTCATTTTTCAAGTTGTTTCATTTTTCAAACAATTTATACTTCTACCAACAGTATATGAGTTCCAGTTGCTCCATATTCTCCTTTTTCATTTTAGTCATTCTGGAAGACTTCTAACAGTATTGCTCTTTGGTTTTAGTTTGTAATGGCGTCATTGTTTTAATTTGTATTTCCCTGGTAACTAATGAAGTTGGATACCTTTTCAAGTACTTATTGACCCATTGGATGTTCCCCTTCTCCCTGGTTAGCTTTATTGACATATACTTTATATACAAAATTATTGTTCAGTATGCAAGTAAATGCTTTTTAGCAAGTTTAGAGTTGGACAACTATCATCACAATGTAAGTTTAGAACATTTTCATCATCTCAAAAAGAAACCTCATACCCATTCTAGTCCCTCTCTATTCTCAACCCCTGCCCCCATTAGTCAACTTTCTCTATAGGTATAGATTTATCTGGACATTTTACATAATAGTTATTACAATATGTGGGTTCTTTTGTGACAGGTTTCTTTCACTTAACATGTTTTTGAGGTTCACCCACATTGTAGCATGTACTTTGTTCCTATTCAAACAACTTACAATTTGGCTATCCATTTACTGCAAATAAAATTGGTTTATCTATTTACTACTTGGTGGATATTTGGATTGCTTCCACTTTTTGACTATTATGAATATTGCTGCTACAGACATTTGCTTATGAGTCTTTGTGTGGATATGTTGTTGTTGGGTTATATGGTAAATCTGCTTAACATTATTAAGAAACTGCCAAACTGTTTTCCAGTGTTGCACTGTTTTACATTCCCACTATGTGCAAGCACTCCATTTTCTCCACAGTCTCATTAATTTTATCTTTTTTATTTTAGCCATTTTGTTGGGTGTGTAAAAGTATTGCATTGTTGTTTTGATTTGCATTTCTCTGATAACCAAGGAAGTTGGATACATTTCCCCATATTTTTCAACTAACTACTCGGATGTCACCATTTGCCAAGTGCCGGTTTAAAATCTTTCGCCCATTTTTCTATTGGGTTGTCTGCCTTTTTATTGATTTGTGGAAGTGTTTTACGTCTTCTGGGTAGGTCATTTATGGATACATGTAACATAAGCCTCTTTTTCATTTTGTGGCTTTTAAAAAAATTCTTGTAAATGTGTACTTATATAAACAGTATCTTAATTTTAATTACATTCATTTTACCAACTTCTTTTATAATCAAAGTCTTACTGTTCTGTTTAGGAAATCTTTATTTACCCCAAGTTCATGAAGATATTGTTTTATTTTAAAATCATTAGTTTTATATATTTTTATTTACAATTATTTATTCTTGTTTACTGTGTGAAGTAAGTCAAGATTAACTTGCTTTTCCATTATTGTTTTCAATATAATTTATTCAACATAATTATATTGAAAATAATTTTTCAGTATAATTTATTGAAAAGGTTATCCTTTCCTTCACTCCAGTAGTGTATCTGTCATACATACAGTACCAAGTATGGGTCTGTTTCTGGAGTCTTGATTATATTTCATCATCTACCTTCATGCCAGTGTCACCCTATCTTAGCTCTTACAGTATCTTTATCACAGATCTTGAAATCTAAGCCTCCTGGGTTTTTCTTCTTCAAGTTGCCTTGAGTATTACTACCCTTTGCATTTTATGTAATTTAGAATCAACTTGCCAATTTCCATAAAATATCTGTTGGGATCACATACAAATCTTTAAATCAACTGACATCTTTACAATATTAAATCTAATTCATTAGTGTGGCATAAGATGCCATTTATTTAGGTCGTCTTTCTTTCAGGTATGTTTTATAATTTTAAGTACAGATATTGTGACATGATAAAGGAAACGTCATTTGAAATGGAGTCAGGAAGCCCTGAAGGACGAGCTCTCACCCACTACACTAGTTGTTAGTTACAGACCCCTGAGGAAGAAGTGTATGTTATTCTCCAACAAGCTTGTTTTATTACCCCAGCATTGTCTTCTCACCCAGCAACAGCTCCAGCCAATGAGAAGCTGTATTACTCAGCAAATGAAAAGCCACCACTTTTGGTGTCCTCCAATGTACTCTTGTCCAAAACAGCCCCTCCTAACTCCTTTTTTCCCTTTATACAAGCAAGCTCTTCTCCTTTGGTCTCTGGGCTTGCCTATGATTCCCCATAGTTTGCCTATTCTGCCCACTATGCCAGTTTGCCAGCTAATGCCCACTATGGGATCAAGACAACGAGGGTTGGAGTGGGAGCCTGAGTGGAGGGAGGTCCAGTCTCGCGCTGTCTCCGTGGTGGCTGTGTGACCACCAGGTGTTACTCTTGGTTCTCTGTCACCTCCGTATCTCTACATAGGGCCATAGAGTTTGTAAAAAAAAATTATGGTAGTTTCCCCTGCCTCAGACAGGAGAGAGGGAAGACCAGGACCCAACTCACACAGGAGTAGGTCGGTGACGGACTCAACCATAGGGCTGTCCTCTCCCTGCCTCCTCACCCCTTCTGTCTGTGTCCTCCTCTTTAAAGTCAGTGGACATTTACGGAGTGCCTGCTGTGTGCCAAGTGTCCCATACAGCCTTCTTCTCCTGTGTTGTTTGCTTCCTTTTTCTTCTTTTTCTGTCTCATTCATCGTCCAGTGAGTACTTACATGGAGGCAGCTCTATTCCAAATTCCATGGCAAAAGTTGGGAGCACAACACTGAAGCTTGTCCGAATCCCAGGCTTCCAAGACCTTTGCTATTCTTGAATAAACCAGCTATTTTAAAGGTTAACAGTATCTTGCATCTCATTTTATTTCTTCTTAGATATTTAGTTTTTCTATATTGTAAACGGTATCCTTTTAAAATTTCATTTCCTGTTTATTGCAGGTATATGTATATATATTTTTATCTTGACAGTGCATCTAGCTGCTTTTCCAAATTTATGATTTCTAAGTTATCTTGCACATAATGGTATTTTTATTCCTTTCTAAATCTTTAATTTTTTTCTTAGTTTTCTTGGTTTATTCAACTGACTAGGACCTCTAGTACAAGTGATGAGAGTGAGGATATTTATTTCCTGATGTCAATGTAGATTTTTAACAAATGTTTCTTGCTTTTCTCCTGTGTAAGATCCATTGGGAACAGTCAGAAATTTTCAGTAAAACCCCAAATGATCCCTTCTGCTAGGATTAGTATAGGAGTTTTTTGACCTTTGATATAAGATATCAACTATTTCTCTGAGAAAACATATAAGGAATTTAAGAAAAGCAGAATTAAAAAAGCTACATAGGTTTATAAATGTGACATACATACTGAAAGGAACTAAAGAATGAAAATGCCCTTAATGAACTTGGTGAATAATAAAGGAGACTTTTTTCCCCCTATCAATCACAAGCAATAAACTTTTAATACACATGATCTCACTTAATTCTAACAACCATTATTTCCAATCAACAGATAAGGAGATGGGGACCTAGACAGGTTAAGTAAGTTTTGTAAGCAAAGTGGTAATTCAGCTGGTAAGTGACAACTAAGCGTCACCATATGATAATCTAAATAGGCACTGTGGAAAGTATGAAAAACAGAAAATAGTCTGGCATTAAGAAGTAAGAGCTCTTAAAAGCTATGGTTTGAACTGAGTGCCTTAAGTGAAGTAAAGGACTCACTCACTCTGAAGTGAAAAATCAGAATTTCAGGTTGGGAGAACCATTGTAGGTTAAGCAATGAAGCTGGAATGATCATGGCTTCTATGTGCCAGCTCCACGGTGCTTGGTATGGAGTGGTGGGGAAGAAGGCTGCACAGGAGGCTTAGCCAAAAAGAAAAGTAGTTTGATGAAAATTCTTTCTCTCAGAAGACCTTCTGGCTTTACTTAACCCAGTCCCATCCTCTCCCCCCATTATTATGCCTCCTTCCACATTATGCATACTTTAGCTATAATCAATTAATATTTATTGAACATTTACTATGTGTAAGATGCAATGTAAAAAGCTGGATGTTACATTGTTCATACTATCATGTAACAGTGGTTCATGCATTTAAAACTTGTACATTAAAAAAATCAAATTTATGTATGCACATAAATAAGCAAATATTTTAAGGTTTGTCATCAAAAAAGCATGCCCCTTGCCCATCTGTCCTCAAAACCAATTTTTTCTTCTTTTACCGGATTATTTTATTTCCATGTCATTAAATAAGCCATTTTTAAAAAATTTTAACTTTTAGGTATTATCCACTGATTTCCCACTGTGGAAGATGAGGGTTTAAATAACTTTTCTACCCCACCTCCAGAATACATTGACCTCTCTCAGTATGTTGTGATTTTGATTAAGATTTACTGTTAACACGATGATGCTATTCAACCACTGGTCACATCTTTTCTAGACAACATTTTGCTTTCCTGAAGTTATTAACTGCCAATTTTTTTATTTCAACTTCAAGCAAGTTTTTACTTAGAAATATCATTACTGATGAAACTTGGGGCCTTGCAAAGTATCACCTCCACTCACCTCTGATTTCAGCCCCAGAGACAGAGCATAGTTCTAGATGAGCTCAGATTTATCTCATTCATACTCTTTCAGCTTTCTGCCTCAGGGCCTTCTCTGACACTTAGCCTACTTAATCTGAGTAAAGCTGCAACTTGGTACTTTAGGAAATGACTCCCCTGGCCAGCAACTCAACCACGAAGAGTGAGAGTCTGTAGAGAAATGCTCCAACCACTTGTCTTGTAGGAGACAATTGTGGGAGCTACAGATTCTTACAGACCTGGTGGAATCAAGCTGCCATTGTCTATACAGCAATGACTTTAGAAAACTTACTTAACCTTACAGTGACCTCATTAATTCATCCTTATATTGACCTTTCCCCCTTTTCCCTTTCAATATCCCAAGTCCCTCACTATTTTCTGGGGTCTCTAAAAGTAAGTGACCTTACCCGTGTTCTTTTCTCCGGCTGTTTTAGGAGGAACCTCTCTCTCTCTATGGTAACGCCTAAGATACTGGGATGCATCAGAGGTTTTTTCTTAGCTTCGTCTTTCTGAAAGTCTCTCCAGGAGCTTCTAATATGCTTCAGTAGTTCTCCCCTGGTGTAGTAGCAAACTTGCATAGCCCATCACCATCATCTGGGCATTTTCTTAATCTCTCCCTTTGCTGAATCACATTTTCTGTATCTTATGTCTTCATTTTGCTTGGTTTATGCTTTTACTTTTAGGAAGGCACATCCTCGAGTAGATTGAGAAAAACTATACGGGAGGTAAGGTTTCTGAGAACTTGTACTACTAAAAATGTCTTCATTTTACCCTTAGATTAATGGTTTGTTTGGATCCAGAATTTTAGGTTGGAAATTTCCTTCAGAATTTTGAAGGCACTGCTTCTGTTAAAATTTAAAGCTATTCTGACTCCTCTTTGGTATTTGACCTACCCTTTTTCTTTGGAAACATAGACGATCTTCTCTTTGGCCCTTGTGTCCCTGAAATTTCATAATGATGTGCTTTGGTATTGGTATCTAAATCTAGAATCTGAAGTTCCTTAGTAATGGAACATTTCTCAAAATACTCTACTGATTTCTTCTGTTCTTTCTTTTTGGAACTCTGGAAGATTGTATAATGGGCTTCCCGAGTTAATTTTCTTAACTTTTTTTCTTCCAGTATTTTCATTTCTTTTTATTCTAATATTCTGAGAAATTTCTTCAACTTTGTATTTTAATCTTTCATTGAACTATTCAGCTATGCTATATTATTTTGCAAGAGCTTTTTGTTTTTTAAAGCTCCTTTCGGATCTTGGCTTATAGTTGCAGTATCTTTCCAAAGATTATTTTTCTTTTGACATTGTCTTCATCCTGCCTAATCTAAAACTGTCTAGTCTAAAAAGCACTTTCCCCTAAGTGCTTTTCCCTTCAGTTATTTTTTCCTCTTTCTGTTAGAGGCCTTTCTCAGATATTTTATACCTCTTAGTTGTTTAATCATTTTTAATAGCATAGGAGTAAAAGACTAACTGCAAGCTCTGGATGTACGGGGTGTTGGGAATGTCAACTATGATTTTTCATTGCAGAGAGTTATCTAGCTGGGCAATTGAGGCAGGATACCCCTTAAATCAGGATCTATTTAGGTCTTTAAACTTGTACTGGCCAAACTGCATACAGAACGCTTCCAATATTGTTAGGATGGGAAAATCTGGCTGCCAGGGTTCAGTGAGAGAAGGACGACAATGGTTTTTGCATCCAGTATGTAAAAATTTCCTGTTTTTGAATTTAGTCCCCTGCTAACTTGTATCCAGTGTCCTCCATTCCACCCAGAGGCCCCATTTCCATGCCCCAGCTGAACATCCACACACTGACTGAAATCATATCATATGTGTATATAAGGACAATACTTTATATTTCATTTGTGTAACATTTTATTGTTTGAATATTGCATAGTGAAAACAGAGTCACAAGACTCATGGTCTGGCTCAACCATTAATTTGCTGTGTGAATTGGGTTCTTTTAACCTTGCTAAACCCTTTATTTCCTCATTTGAAAATGGAGATGATAATACCTATTTTATAGAATTGCTAATGACTGAACAAGAGTTACATTGGTTTTCTCTCAAGTAATTGCTCAAAATAATTTACAATTTGTTCTTGCAAACCCCTTGTTCATCACCTCACCACTAACTGTTCTCAGTAAGTGTGCTACAACAGAAGGTACCAATGTGATACTTTAATTTTGAATACTAACAATAGCCAAAGAGACAAAAACTCAAAAATGGCCCTACCCTTTCTTATTTTTAGAATACTGGTTTTAATAATGCTTATTTATACTATCCCATCAGAAATTCAGTTTCACTTAAGGATTTTTTTTTTCTTGAACCTACTCAAAATGAACACCCACATATGTGAAAAGCCCAAGATTACACATGTTGCTGCTTTAGTTTCCCCTCTGGTATAGTATAATTAAAATACATGTCATGGGCAGTTAAATACTACCCCCCTCCACATTAGGGATGATAATATATATGAAGATTAATTTTTTATGCATTATCCCTAATGTAAAAAAAAATCACAGGTATATTATACTGCTTGTCAAGAATACATACACATGGTAGTCACATCTAGGCATACACACCTTTTCTAACAATATTTTAACCATCATCAGTTATCTTCTGTATGACTCCGCACCTCTACTTCCAAATTATTTATAGTTGAAAACACAAAACTCCTTTTAAGGCAATTCTGGATGATGATGTATTACAAAATACTTGTGTTAAGACAAAACTGCATGTATGTACTGAACTTCTAAACACACTGCCTTTAACCCCTCAAAGTATTACTCTTAAAAGGTAAACAAAATTTTTACACATTATAAAAAAATTTAAGCTGCTCTGTAACCCCCCCTTTGCTAAAAGTTAGATACATTACACCACTCCAGCAAGAGATTAATAAATAAGGATTAAATATTCTATTTTACAAAAACATACAGAATGGCCAATGTAAAAGTGAAAGTCTTATTTGATAATTTCTTTATCAAATCATATTCATTAAGAAGGAATAAAACATGGTATAAAATGAGAAAATTGTTACTAAATTTATCTCTTTGAGGGTAATCACATGAGTTGTTATCTAAAAATATCACGGCACCCTTGTTACAAACATTACTTTTTTAAAAAAGACTGTGTTTCCTGGAACTAGAGGACTATTCGTCTCATAGCTTTTATTAAGCAAATGTGATATAACCACCACACAGTGGCAAGAGATAGAACAGCTGTTTCCAGCTACAGAAAATATTGAATTCTCCCTTAAAGTACAGATCATTTGAGATAACCCATAATAAAGCAAATCACTGCGTAGTTTGTATTGAATTTCCTTAAGATATTTTGCTTTCAACAGAGTATATTCATTTTTCTGTCATCTGAGGCCTCTTAGTAACTATTTTCATGTCCAGCCAAGATATAAAGATTGCTGTGTGCAGTAGGATTTTCTGTTGGCCTACTTTCCAAAACGACAACCCTGCAATTAAACCAAAACAAATGATTTGTTTAAAAGTAAAACAGAAATTGCATTCTTCAAATACAAACATCAAACTAGGAAAGAATATTCATTGTTCACATTCTCATAAGATTACATAAAGATCATACACACACAAATTCAGCTTTGCATTTTATAGCTTAAAATGAAAACTGAGTAAGAATTGATGATTTTAGGAATACAGAATATTTAAAATATTCCCAGATAGTTTCATTATCTCAGTACAACTGAAGCCAAATTTGCTTACTTATATATGCCAACAGAAGGTATAATAAAGCTTCAGAATATACACTAACAAGAAAGGGGTGGAAGAAGGGCTGTCAGGAGGAAGTCAAAGAGATGCCCAAGAAATAATCCAAACAAGGCTACCATCTGAAAAATAGTGATAAACAATGCAGAAACAATACAAAGAGGGGAAGAGTGAAGGAGAAAATTCTGGGGAAAGAGTGTGGAAAGAAACAAGTAACTAAGAAAAATGGCTGTTGATACCTATCCTCTGTTAAGCAGAATTCTCTCATACCACATGTCATTAAGGTGTAGTGTGCACCAGGACCACTGGATGATCCACAATTCTTTCATAAGCCCTTCCAGAGAAGCAAGAGCTTTCCATTCTATAGTCACATACCAGGTGGTCCCCAAATTCTTTCTCTGCTGTTTGCAGGACTAGTTACTAAGTTGCCATACTCTGTGGGCTTACCTTTTCTACTAATTAAGATACTTGCTATTTTTCAAAAAATCCATTTGCTTCTTAGAAAAGTCACTAAAATTTTTATGGAGTCATAACTCCATTTTCCCCACCCACCCTTTCCTTAAGCAACCAATATTTAAGTAATGATTTTGTGACTAGACTGCACTTGGAAGACTAAAGGCTCTCAATACTTGCCTCAGGACGAATGCCATTCTGTTGCAGTAACAAATTTTGGTGGGAAAATAGGAAGGAATGGGCATTTTATTAGTTGTAGAGGTAGATAATATAGATTTTGGAGAGCAGCACCTACTAAACTTTTTTTTGCAAGATGGCACAGTTTTGGAATTTGTCTCTCATTTGATTCTTTTATTTTGATCATAGAGACCACACAATTCCTTCTAATTTAGATTGATCTCAAAAATGGAGCTGAATACTTTCTGATATCATGGCAAATGTCAAGAGGCACATATTCTGTGGGATTTATAAAGCAATAATTAATAGACAGTAATGTGCAAGGAAGATATGATGAAGACAAAGGAGCCTGAACTATGTCATGGTACTGGGGACATAAATACCCTATTAACAGATTTTGTTTTGGCTGAATATAACTTATTTCTCAAATCAAGATCTTCACACTTTAAGAAGAGTGCTTAGTCAACTAATTGAAATATTAGTATTTCAATAAAGATAAGGAGAAATTTATCTAAGGTGCTGGGTCCACTAAGAGTTTTGTTTGAAAAACAATTATAGGCTTACAATATAATTAAGAGTACAACCATTGAACTCCACTGGTAATTAAAACAACCAAACTATTACCTGTCTGATCCTAATAAGCGGAAAACTCTTGTTTCATCAGAAATCTCCTGGGTAACCTAAGAAAGAAAATACCTATCAGCAATACCTTAGTCCCCATATTATTTAAAGAATATTTAAAAATCATTTAGATAGCATAATTATTAAACAGAATAACTTTTGATAGACTTAATTCCTCAAATGAAATAAATTCCAGTAAGTTTTTTTGGCTATTAGTCAAAATAAACCAACATTTTATGGAACATCTGCTTATGGGTCAGGCACTTTCTTAGAACTCTTTGTGATATGTACTGAAATTCCCATATTATTTAAGAAACAACTAAAGTTCATTGAGGTTAAGTAACTTGCCTAAGGTCATATAACTGGTACACCCAAGATACGGATACAGGTTTATTGGGCTGCAGAGTCCCTGCTCTTTGCTTTACAGTGCAGATGCTTGAGGTGGCAACCTGAGGCCCACCTGAGTTCAGCAGAGATGTGGTGGACACCCCCACGTACCAGTGTCTTGCATCAGTGTATCTACGGTGTTTCTCTGCTGTTTTCTCCAAATCTGTAGAAGATATTCAGCCATGCACAGGTACTACTCCGAAGTATGGGAAGCTTATATCCATGAGAGCAATGCTTAGCCAATGGGGATAGCAGCTGGTGTATAAATAAATGCCCCAGCCTCTCCACCTTCAAATGGGTCAACTCTGAGGTATATTCTGCACCATTCCTCAGTGGTCCTTATAGGACTAAGCCCTGGTTGCCCACAGTGGAAACCAGTTTGTTACTCTGCTCTTATTGGCTTTTGGCTGCAGTAACAGAATCTATAGTCCTCATTCCTTTTCTTGTTTTCTGGGATCTGCTCCCAAATAAACTACCTGCACTTGAGTACTTGTCATGGGTTCAGCTTTTGGAGGAACCCAATCCATGACAGTATGATAAAAAGTAAGTATAAAAATAGTTTGTTATCAATGAATTTACAGGCTAGCTGCTAAGACAGAATTAATGAACTTGAATCAGAACATAAATTAGATGCTATACTAGGTGTTGCTGATTTTCAGAATATGAAGCAGGTATGCTCCAATCATTATGGACTGGAATAGCTGAATAGTACTTTATGAATATTATAGATATAGGCCCAAATTAAGGATGAGAACATAAGCAGAAAGAAAGAGGTAAGCAAGATGAGTAAAAATAAGAAATAGTATTTGTATTTGATACAGTGAACAACAGTTACCGTCTATAGATTTCTGGAGTGACACAATGAAAAGCACACCTAAGGACAATCTTATGGCAGTAAGTAGAACTGCAGGCTTCCTTAAATGCAGGGACCTGGTGACATTTAGTGACATGGGTCAGTAGCTAGACAAACTGACATAATTAAAAAGCTGATTTATGTCATTCCTTGGAAATATTCCACATTGATTTAAGAGGTGGAAATATGCAATTATATATAAATAAGAGTGTGGATAAAACAAAAGGTAATTCAAACAGAAGATTTTAAGCTTTAAAATAAGTGCACAAATTTGAGAGGCCACGGTGCATAAGAATTACACAAGTATTCATACAAATGGGAATAGTCTCAGTATTATCTTAACTATTAGGATTTATTTCTCAAGATAGGAGCCTAAGGCCCACCTCCTGCATGAAATGTATCCTGATTATCTCAGCCAGAAGTGATTTTTGGAGACCCTTCAAATCCAGGCTCTGCCACTTAGTTAGCTATGTAATTGGGCAAGTTACTTAACCACTCTGCCTAGAAATGTGGGAATATGAATAGTACCTAACCCCACTGGATTATTAGCCGTAAGTAAGCTAATATGTATAAAGTACTTAGAACACAGATGTTATAAGGGCTTGGTATTTATAATTATGCCTCATTATGCCTTACAGTACTATAATAGTGTCTTGCATGTAGTTGATACACAGTATTTATTGAGTTAATTTTCTTAGATTTTCCTTAGTACTGTGATCTGATATGAATTAATTTAGGATTTTTGTATTTGAAAAAAACTATAAACTTAGAGATTACAGAGAAGACATTCAATTTAGAAAAGCTTAACAAGTTAGCAACCATATTTACAAATTACAAATTAACAATTTGTAATAGACTGAAATTGTGTACTCATGTTTACAATTCTTTGTGGTCACTGAGAGTTATACAATAAATACAAAACTGAATGCTATTTGAAGGGAAAATACTGACAGTTTTGCTCTACCGTTCATAGTATTAAAAGCACTAAATATAGTTATAAGGGTTCAGAAAGAATATGCACAAAATGACTTTCAATATTTAAAATCTTTAGGGGAATCATGGAGGAATTTCAAAAACCTTACCTCATCTGATTTGAAGCTTTTACCTTGCATTCCATGTTTCCAGAAAGCCAATACACTATCTTGAAGGCATACTAAAAAATAGAAAAGGGATAACTGCAACTAAGATAAGGCACAGAGTAATGCATTATACATTTTCCTGAACTGTTTTTAGTAGCTGATAATGTAAGGCCATTCAAGTGGTTGGTGTTACATTCTACTGTCTAGACCATTAGTTCCCAACATTTTTGTGGCTAAGCCATACCTAAGCTCAAATAATTTATTGAGGTAAGGTCATGCAAAATTTCAGACATATGTAACAGGCATTTATTTAAACATGGGCTAACTTCTGATGAACTGGATATCAGCATATTAATTTCCCTTAATATACTATTTTTGACACAGGTAAATAAAACATGTATTTTTAAAAATAAAAAACATTGTTTTTTAAGTACTGTCATATATTTTGAAGTAGCTATTAAGGAAGCATCTTTTATTTCTATTCATATTTTCCCTATTGCAAAATACTTTTTAAAATTACCCTGTTTCACAATCCAAAACTTAACTCCACATTGAATATTTATGATCTGTGAGCCAGTTCTTATTTGGAGGGGTTCTAACACTCAGTTATAACACTCACTGCTGCAGCCCCCAGCCCCAAGCCTCCTCAGGTCTCCAGAGCGCTGGCTTTGCAGTCCCACATCCCACATGAGGGTTCACAGATTTGGGCCAAACTTACTGCCTTCCCATTGGCTTTGGATTTAGGAGCAACCATGACCCCAAAGTGTGGCCATCACATGGACTGTTATAGCCCATCCTGCCCCCTACCCAACCTCCGTACTCCTCCCAGATGCCCTGAAAGTCTCCGAGGGAAACCTCAGTGTCTTGTTCTTCTCTGTGTCCTTCTTAATGCCAACTGAGGTACCCAGATAAGGTCACTTAGTGATTCAGAAACACAGCAGGTAGGTCTCCCAATTGGGAGGGACAGCAGGGCCTCTGGGCTCTTCTGACAGGGGGCTGGAGTCATTAAAGCACAGTAAGGGAGGGAAAAAGAGTGAGGGAGAGAACATTTTTGATTGTTGGAGAATTAAGTCATATATCTTACACTAGTAAAGCTGAGAAAGTGATTGGAACTTACATTTCTTAATAGAATACTGTCTTTGTAAAGAGTTGATTTAAGAATGGCGGAGGGTTCAAGATAGCATCATAGGAAGATCTTTAATTCACCCTTTCCCATGAACACAACAAATCTACAGCTACATATATATTCTATATACTCCCTCTGAAAAGGACCTGAGAACTAGCTGAACAGCTATTCCACAACAAAGGATAAAAGGGCTACATCAAGATATGCAGAAGGAGCAGAGATAATGGTCTTGCCAAAAATCCCACACCCAGCAGGGTGCCCCACCACTGAGAGAGGTCTCACAAATATGGAACTTTTCCAAGTACTAAGAGGTTTAAACCACATCAGGCATTCCAATCCTTGGGACCTGCTCTGGAGACGAACTCCCCACATTTTTGGCTTTGAAAACCAACAGGGTACACAGCCCGGGGCCATAGTGCTGTAGGGAATGGACATTCCACTGTTAAATAACTCTTGTGCAGACTCACTTGCCTTGACCCAGTGCAAAAGCTGCAGTTTGAAAAGGGCCTCAGCCATGCATGATGGAGATTCATTGGCAAATCTCACAGCATCTGAGAGGCAAAAGCCTGTTGGGACTCTCTAGGATGGATGTGCTGGTGGGCACCATTTTTATGGTGCACTCACTCCAACCTGCTAGTGTTCACCCCACCCTTCCTGCACCACTGCTGTAGCCCTCCCCAGATACAGCAGGCTAGCATCCCATTCCCACACTGCTTCTGTGATTCCCCCAAAAACAGTGGGCATGTACAACCCACAGAAGAATGCCCCTTGAATGCCAGCTCTGGGGCTCAGAGAGGATTGCCTTTCTGGGCCCTCTAGGTGTGAAACAGTTGGAGAGACAGTTCAGGTGACAACTAAGAACTAGGGCAATGTTAAATGACAAAGTTTATCACCTACAAAGGGCCATCCCTTCAATCCCTTCAAGATTGGGACAGACAGATGTTTCACGTGACACATGGAAACAAGCATGGACAGTCACGCAAAATGAGGAAACAAAGGAATATGTTCCAATTGAAAGAACAAGATAAAAACCCAGAAAAAAACCTTAATGAAGTAGAGTTAACTAAATTACTTGATAAGGAGTTCAAAGAAATGGTCATACAGATGCTTACTGAACTCAGGAGAAAATGGATATACACAGGGAGAACTTCAACAAAGAGATAGAAAATAAAAGAAAGTACCAAATAAAAGTCACAGAGTTGAGGAATATAATAACTGAACTGAGGGTTTCAACAACACACTAGCTGAAACAGAATAAAGAATCAGTGATCTGGAAGACAGAGCAAGGGAACTCACCCAAACAAAGCAGAAAAAAGACTTTAAAAAATGGAGAGAGCTTAAGAAACCTATAAAAATAACATCAAGGAGAATAACATTTACATTATAGGGCTCCCAGAAGAGAAGGGGGCAGAAAACTTGTCTTAAGAAATAATAGCTGAACACTAACCTAGCTTGAGCAAACAGACAGACCACTAGATCCAGGAAGCTCACAGAGACCCAAACGAGGAAACCAGAGACCCACACCAAGGCACATTATAATTAAAATGCCAAAAGTTAAGAGAGAGAACCAGAAAAACAGCAAAAGACAACTTACTACATACAAGAGAACCCCTATAAGACTATCAGCAGATTTCTCAGCAGAAACTCTGCAGGTCAGAAGGGAGTGGCATGATATATGCAAATTGCTGAAAGGAAAAAACTTCCAGCCAAGAATCCTCCACCCTTGCAAGTTTATCATTCAGAATTGAAGGAAAGAGAGAGTTTTCCAGACAAGGGAAAGCTGAATGAGTTTATCACTACTGAACTAGGTCTACAGAAATTTAAAGAGATTTCTTTAAGCTGAAAAGAAAGGGTACTAATTAGTAATAAGAAAACACATGAGAGTAAAAATCTCACTGGTAAAGGCAAATATATAGTAAAGGAAGTAGATTAACAACTTACAAAGTTAGTATTAAAGTTAAAAGACAAAAGAAGTAAAAATAACTGTAACCACAATAATTAGGGGTTACAAAAGTAAGATATAAAATGTGACACTAAAAATATAAACATTGTGGAGGGATTAAAAGTACAGGGTTTTAGAATGCATTCAAACTTATCTTGCTATCCACTTAAAAAAGACATATATATAATATATGAGCTGTTGTGTGTGAGCCTCATGGTAACCACAAAGCTAACATCTATAATAGACACGTAAGAGATAATAATAAAGGGATCTAAGTATAACACAACAGAAAACCATCAAATCACAAGGGAAGAAAGGAACATAGCCAGAAAACAATTAGCAAAATGGCAATAAATACATACCTATCAATAATTTCTTCAAAATGTAAAAGGACCTAATTCTCTGACCAAATAACGCAGAGTGGCTGAATTGATAAAAAAAAACAAGACCTAGCTATATGTTGCATACAAGAGATTCACCTCAGATGTAAGCATACACTCAGACTTAAAGTGAAGGGAAAGAAAGAGGTGCTTCAAGCAAATGGAAACCAAAAGAAAGCTGGGGTAGCTATACTCATATCAGACAGAATACTCCTTCAAGCAAATACTTTAATAAAAGCCAAGGATGGACATTACACAATGATAAAAGGGTCAATATAACAAGAAGATATAACATTTGGAAAAATTCTTATATTCCACATAGGAGCATCTAAAAATAAAGAGTTAATATTAACAGACTGAGAGGGAGAAATTCACAGCAATACAGTAATAGTAGGGGATTTTATTACCCCACTTACATCAATGGATTGATCATCCAGACAACAATTCATTATGGAAACATTGGCTTTAAATGACAAGACCAGATTTTAAAAAAATTTTTTAATTTAAGTATTATTGACACACTCTTATGAAGGTTTCACATGAAAAAACAGTATGGTTACTACATTTACTCATATTATCAAATCCCCATCCATACCCCAGTGAAGTCACTGGCCATCAGTGCAGCAAGACACCACAGATTCACTATTTGCCTTCTCTGTGCTACACTGTTTTCCCCATGGTCCCCCACACCATGTGTACTAAACATAATACCCCTCAGTCCCCTTCTCCATCCCTCCCCACTCGCCCTCCCACACCCCTCCCCTTTGGTAACCACTAGTCCCTTCTTGGAGTCTCTGAGTCTGCTGCTATTTTGTTCCTTCAGTTTTGCTTCATTGTTATACTCCATAAATGAGGGAAATCATTTGGCACTTGTCTTTCTCCGCCTGGCTTATTTCACTGAGCAAAATGTCCTCCAGCTCCATCCATCTTGTTGCAAATGGTAGGATTTGTTTCTTCTTATGGCTGAATAGTATTTCATTGTGTATATATACCACATCTTCTTTATCCATTCATCTACTTACGGACATTTAAGTTGCTTCCATATCTTGGCTATTGTAAAAAGTACCGCAATAAACACAGGGATGCATATGTCTTTTTGAGTCTGAGAAGTTGTATTCTTTGGGTAAATTCCAAGCAGTGGAATTCCCAGGTCAAATGGTATTTCTATTTTGAGCTTTTTGAGGAACCTCCATACTGCTTTCCACAATGTTTGAACTAGCTTACATTCCCACCAGCAGTGTAGGAGGGTTCCCCTTTCTCCGCATCCTCACCAGCATTTGTTGTTCTTAGTCTTTTCGATGCTGGCCACCCTTACTGGTGTGAGGTGAAATCTCATTGTGGTTTTAATTTGCATTTCCCTGATGATTAGTGATGTGGAACATCTTTTCATGTGTCTGTTGGCCATCTGAATTTTTTCTTTGGAGAACTGTCTCTTCATATCCTCTGCCCATTTGTTAATTGGGTTATTTGCTTTTTGGTGTTGAGGGATGTGAGTTCTTTATATATTTTGAATGTTAACCCCTTGTCAGATATGTCATTTACAAATATATTCTCCCATACTGTAGGATGCCTTTTTGTTCTGTTGATGGTGGCCTTTGCTGTACAGAAACTTTTTTAGTTTGATGTAGTCCCATGAGTTCATTTTTGCTTTTGTTTCCCTTGCTCGAGGAGATGCATTCAGGAAGAAGTTGCTCATGCTTATATTCAGGAGACATTTGCCTATGTTGACTTCTAAGAGCTTTATGGTTTCATGACTTACATTCAAGTCTTTGATCCATTTCTAGTTTACTTTTATATATGGGGTTAAACAATAATCCAGCTGTTTCATTCTTTTTCATGTAGCTGTCCAGTTTTCCAACATCACCTGTGGAAGAGGCTGTCATTTCCCCATTGTATATACATGGCTCCTTTTATCATATATTAATTGACCATATATGGTTGGGTTCATATCAGGGCTCTCTAGTCTGTTCCATTAGTCTATGGGTCTCTTCTTGAGCCAATACCAAATTGTCTTGATTACTGTGGCTTTGTAGTAGAGCTTGAAGTTGGGGAGCCTACTCCTCCCAGCTTTATTCTTCCTTCTCAGGAGTGCTTTGGCTATTCGGGGTCTTTTGTGGTTCCATATGAATTTTAGAAAGATTTTCTCTAGTTCACTGAAGAATGCTGTTGATATTTTGATATGGATTGCACTGAATCTGTAGATTGCTTTAGGCAGGATGGCCATTTAGACAATATTAATTCTTCCTATCCATGAGCACGGGATGTGTTTCCATTTATTGATATCTTCTTTAATTTCTCTCATGAGTGTCTTATAGTTTGCAGAGTATAGGTCTTTCACTTCCTTGGTTAGGTTTATTCCTAGGTATTTTATTCTTTTTGATGCAACTGTGAATGGAATTTTTTCTTGATTTCTCTCCCTGCTAGTTCATTGTTAGTATATAGGAATGCTACAGATTTCTGCATATTAATTTTGTATCCTGCAACTTTGCTGAATTCAGATAATAGATCTAGTAGTTTTGGAGTGGATTCTTTAGGGTTTTTTATGTACAATATCATGTCATTTGCAAACAGGGACAGTTTGACTTCTTCCTTGCCAATCTAGATGCCTTTTATTTCTTTGTGTTGTCTGATTGCCATGGCTAGGACCTCCAGAACTATGCTGAATAGAAGTGGGGAGAGTGGGCATCCTTGTCTTGTTTCTGATCTTAAAGGAAAAGCTTTCAGCTTCTCACTGTTAAGTATAATGTTGGCTGTGGGTCTGTCATATATGGCCTTTATTATGTTGAGATACTTGCCCTTTATACCCATTTTGTTGAGAGTTTTTATCATGAATGGATATTGAATTTTGTCAAATGCTTTTTCAGCATCTACGGACATGATCATGTGTTTTTTTTCCTTCTTTTTATTGATGTGGTGGATGATGTTGATGGATTTTCGAATGTTCTACCATCCTTACATCCCTGGGATGAATCCCACTTGATCATGGTGGATGATCTTTTTGATGTATTTTTGAATTTGGTTTGCTAATATTTTGTTGAGTATTTTTGCATCTATGTTCATCAGGGATGATGGTCTGTAATTTTCTATTTTTGTGGTGTCTTTGCCTGGTTTTGGTATTAGAGTGATGTTGGCCTCATAGAATGAGTTTGGAAGTGTTCCCTCTCTCCTCTTCTACTCTCGGAAAACTTTTAGGAGGATGGTATTAGGTCTTCACTAAATGTTTGATAAAATTCAGCGGTGAAGCCATCTGGTCTAGGGATTTTGTTAGGTAGGTGTTTGATTACCAGTTCAATTTTGTTGCTGGTAATTGGTCTGTTCAGATTTTCTGTTCCTTTCTGGTCAGCCTTGGAAGGTTGTATTTTTCTAGAAAGTTGTCCATGTCTTCTAGGTCATCCAGTTTTTAACCATATAATTTTTCATAGTATTCTCTCCTAATTCTTTGTATTTCTGTGGTGTCCATTGTGACTTTTCCTTTCTCATTTCTGATTCTGTTTATGTGAGTAGACTCGCTTTTTTTCTTGTTAAGTCTGGCTAGGGGTTCATCTATTTTATTTATTTTCTTAAAGAACCAGCTCTTGCTTTCACTTATTCTTTCTATTGTTGTATTCTTCTCGATTTTATTTAATTCTGCTCTAATCTTTATTATGTCCCTCCTACTGACTTTGGACCTCATTTGCTCTTCTATTTCTAGTTTCATTAATTGTGAGTTTAGACTGCTCATATGGGATTGTTCTTCTTTCCTGAGGTAGGCCTGTATTGCAATATAGTTCCCTCTTAGCACAGCCTTTGCTGCATCCCAGATTTTTTGTTGTTGAATTATTGTTTTTCATTTGTCTCCATATATTGCTTGATCTCTGTTTTTATTTGGGCATTGATCCATTGGTTATTTAGGAGCATGTTGTGAAGCCTCCATGTGTTTGTGGGATTTTTCATATTGTGTAATTTGTTTCTAGTTTCATACCTTTGTGGTCTGAGAAACTGGTTGGTATAATTTCAATCCTTTTGAATTTACCAAGGCTCTTTTTGTGGCCTAGTATATGATCTATTCTTGAAAATATTCCAAGGCACTTGATAAGAATGTGTATTCCTCTGCTTTTGGGTGTAGAGTTCTGTAGATGTCTGTTAGGTCCATCTGTTCTAACTTGTTGTTCAGTGCCTCTGTCTCCTTCCTTATCTTCCATGTGGTTGATCTGTCCTTCAGAGTGAGTGGAGTGTTGAAGTCTCCTAGAATGAATGCACTGCATTCTATTTCCCCTTTTAATTCTTTTAGTATTTGTTTCACATATGTAGGTGCACCTGTGTTCGGTGCATAGGTATTTATAATGGTTATATCTTCTTGTTGGATTGACCCCTTTATCATTATGTGATGACCTTCTTTGTCTCTTGTGATTTTCTTTGTTTTGAAGTCTATTTTTTCTGGTACAAGTACTGCAATTGCTTCTTTTCTCTCACTATTAGTTGCATGAAATATCTTTTTCCATCCCTTCACTTTTAGTCTGTGTATGTCTGTGTTTAAAGGGAGTCTCTTGTAGGTAGCATATAGATGGGTCTTATTTTTTTATCCATTTAGTGACTATGTCTTTTGATTGGTTCATTTAGTCCATTTACATTTAGGGTGATTATCAATAGGTATGTACTTGTTGCCACTGTAGGCTTTAGATTCGTGGTTACCAAAGGTTCAAGGTTAATTTCCTTACTATCTAAGAGTCTAACTTAACTCACTTAATATGCTATTACAAACACAATCTTAAAGGTTCTTTTTTTCTCCTCCTTTTTCTTCCTCCTCCATTCTTTATATATTAGATATCACATTCTGTGCTCTTTGTCCATCCCTTGATTGCCTTTGGGGATAGTTAATTTAATTTTGCATTTGCTTAGTAATTTACTGTTCTACTTTCTTTACTGTGGTTTTATTACCTCTGGTGACAGCTATTAAACCTTAGGAACACTTCCACCTATAGCAGTCCCTCCAAAATACACTGTAGAGACAGTTTGTGGGAGGTAAATTCTCTTAGCTTTTGCTTATCTGTAAATTGCTTAATCCCTCCTTCAAATTTAAATGATAATCTTGCCGGATAAAGTATTCTTGGTTCCAGGCCCTTCTGCTTCATTGCATTAAATACATCATGCCACTCCCTTCTGGCCTGTAAGGTTTATGCTGAGAAATGTGATGATAGCCTGATGGGCTTTCCTTTGTATGTGATCTTATTTCTGTCTGTGGCTGCTTTTAGTAGTCTGTCCTTATCCTTGATCTTTCCCATTTTAATCACAATAGGTCTTGGTGCTGTCTTCCTTGGGTCCCTTGTGTTGGGAAATATGTGCATCTCCATGGCCTGAGAGACTATCTCCTTCCCCAGACTGGGGAAGTTTTCAGCAATTACCTACTCAAACACACTTTCTATCCCTTTTTCTCTCCTTTCTTCTTCTGTTACCTCATAATGTGAATATTGATCCGTCTGGATTGATCACACAGTTCTCTCAATATTCTTTCATTCTTAGAGATCTTTTTTTCTGTCTGTGCCTCAGCTTCTTTGTATTCTTCTTCTCTAGTTTCTATTTCATTTATCTTCTCCTCCACTGCATCTAATCTGCTTTTAATACCCTCCCCATTGTGCTCTTCAACAATTGGATCTCCAACTAGAATTCATTCCTGAGTTTTTGAGTGTTTTTCTGTACCTCCATGAGCATGTTAATGATTTTTATTTTGAACTTCCTTTCAGGAAGATTCATGAGGTGGATGTCATTTAAATCTTTCTCAGGAGTTGTATTCATAATTTTACTTTGAACCAGGTTCCTTTGGCGTTTCATCTTTGTATTTGGTGCTCTACTCTCTGGAATTGCTTAGCCCCTGAAGCAATGTCAGGGGTCGCAGGGGAGTGGTATTGGTGCCTGGGGGGAGGAAAGAGCTGTTTCCTGCTTCCCAGCTGCTATGCCTATCTCCACTGCCTGAACCAGTGGGCTGAACATACAGGTATAAGCCTCTATGCTTTGTGTTTGTAGTTGCTGTAGACACGTCTTCCCTCTGGCTGGCCTAACACCAGGGTAGGGTTTACCGGTTTGCAAGCCAGGTGGGGTTGGCCAGGAGAAAGGTGCAGTAAGCTGTGTATCATGGAGGGGGTGGTCCTTGGAGCTGTGTAGCCAGCCAGGGAGCTGGAGAACCTGAAGATGGTGAAAGCTCCCAACTTGCTGGGCAGAGTGCACCTGGACAATTTTGTCTATCTGTCCTTTCTCCTAAGCAGTAAGCTCTGTGCAATCCTTGCCCCTAACAGCCCTCTTGCTGTTACGAAGTCCCTCAGACTGCCTGCCTTTCTTTTGTCCCAGAGCAGCTGGATATGGATCCCTGCTTTCCACAAGCAGCTGGAATCTAAGTCTCTCCAGAAATTCTGCCTGTCTTGCTTTCCAACGCCTTAATCATGAGAGTACCATGTAAGCACCATGAAATGTAGGTTTGTGCTCCCAAAGCAGATCTCTGGAGGTAGGTATTCAGCAGTCCCAGGCCTCCTCTCCCTCCCCACTCCATTTCTCTTACACCTGCTGGAGAGCTGGGGTGGAGGAAGGGCTTGGGTCCCACCGAGCCATGGCTTTGGTACGTTACCCTGTTCCATGAGGTTTATTCTTTTCTCCAGGTGTATGCAGTTTGGCACAGTACTCTTTCCTGTTGCTCTTTCAGGATTAGTTGTATTAATTATATATGTAATTAATTATATTAGTTGTATTAATTGTATTAATATAATATATTAATTATATTATATAGTTGTATAATTATATCTATTTAATGTATTAAATAATTAATTATGTATACAATATTTTAATTGTATAAATATATTTATAATTAATGCATGTAAAACCGTATTACATGTGGTTTTAGGAGGACGCCTCTGTCTCACCTCTCACACCGCCATCTTTAATCCCTCTCCCAAGACCAGATATTCTTAATAGGTATTACAGAACATTCCATCCCAAAACAGTAGAATACACATTCTTTACAAGTGCACAGGAACATTCTTGTTATAGATCGTATTTTAAAACACAAAAGAAGTCTGAAAAATTTAATAAGATCAAAATTATATCAAGCATCTTTCCAAAAACAACGGTATGAAACTAGAAATCAACTACAAGAAGAAAACTATAAAAATCACAAATATGTGGAAATTAAGCAACATGTTATTGAACAATTCAATGGGCCAATGAAGAACTCAAAGGAGAAAAAAATGCTTTGGGACAAATGAAAATGTAATATACCACAATGTTTGGGATGCAGTCAAAGGTAAGTTCTAAGGATGAAGTTTATAGTGATATAGGCCTACCTCAAGAAACAAGAAAAATCTCATTCTAGCTTACACCTCAAGGAAGTAGAAAAAGAAAAAAAAATGAAGCCCAAAGTTAGTAGAAGGAAGGAAATAATAAAGGTCAGAGTGAAAATAAATGAAATGAGGACTAAAAACAATATAAGAAAGATCAAAGAAACCAAGAGCTGGTTCTTTTAAAAGATACAACTGACATACCCTAGGCTAGAATCACTAAGAAATAAAAAAAGAATAAATAAATATCAGAAATGAAAGAGGAGAAATTACAACCAATACTACAGAAATCAAAAAGATCATAGGAGATGACAACAAACAATTATATGCCAAAAAATTGGGCAATCTAGAAGAAATGTATTCCTAGAAACACACAATTTTCCAAGACATTATAAGAAAGAGCAAATATAAAGACCAATTACTAGGAACAAAACTGAGTTAGTAAGCAAAAATTCTCAACTAAAAAAATGCCAGGACAAGATGGTTTTCCTGGGATTCTACCAAAATTCAAAGATTTATTACCTATCCTTTTTAAGCTCTTCCAAAAAATTGAAGAGGAGGGAACTTCCCAAACTTATGAGGCCAGCATTACTCTGATACCAAAGCCAGACAAAGAGACCAAAAAAAAAAAAAAAAAGAAAATTACAGGCTAATATCCTTGATGAGATGCAAAAATCCTAACAAAATATTAGCAAGCCAAATTCAATAATATATTAAAATGATCATATACCATGATCAAGTGGGATTTATTTTAGGGATGCAAGGATGGTTCAACATGTTCAAATCAGTTGTGATACATGACATTAATAAAAGGATAAAAATCATATGCTCATCTCAATAGAAGCAAAAAAGCATGTGACAACATTCAACATCCATTTATCATAAAAACTCAACAAAATAGCTATCGAGGGAATGCACCTCAACTTAATAAAAGCCATATATGACAAGCCCACAGCTAATATCATACTCAATGAGAAAAAGCTGAAAGCTTTTCCCTTAAGATCAGGAACAAAACAAGGATACCTATCCTTGCCACTTTTATTTAACATAGTATTGGAAGTCCTAGCCAGAGTTAACAAGGCAGGAAAAAAATAAAAGCCATCCAAATTGGACTGCAAGAAGTAAAACTATCACTATTTGCAGACAACATGATTTTATATATAAAATCCTAAAGACTCCAGCAAAAAACTTAGAACTAATAAATGAACTCAGTAAAGTTGCAGTATACAAAATCAATATACAAACTATAAGTAAGAGAAATTAAGGAAATAATCCCATTTACAATTACATCAAAAAAGAATAAAATACCTAGGAATAAATCTAACCAAGAAGTTAAAGGCCTGTACTCTGAAAATTATAAAACACTGACGAAAGAAACTCAAGGAGACATGGATAAATGGAAAGATATCCCATGCTCATGGACTGGAAGAATAGTGTAAAAATGTCCATTTTTACCACCCAAAGCAATCTATAAATTCAATGCAATCCCTATCAAAATTCTAATGGCATTTTTCACAGATATAGAACAAACAATTCTAAAGTTTGTGTGGAACTACAAAAGACCCTGAATAGCCAAAGCATTCTTGAGAAAGAAGAAAAAAACTGAAGACATCACATGCCCTGATTTCAAACTATATTATACAGCTATGCTAAAACAGTATGATATTGGCATAGGAACAGATATACAGATCCGTGCAACAGAACAGAGAGCCTAGAAATAAACCCAAGCATATATGGTCAATTAATTTACAACAAAGGAGGCAAGAATATACAATGTGGTAAGGATTGTAAATGCTGTTGGGAAAACTGGACACCACATTCATAAGATTGAAACTGGACCATTATTTTATACCATACACAAAAATTAACTCAAAATGGATTAAAGACTTAAATTTAAATGTAAGACCAAAAACCATAAAACTCCTAGAAAAAAATGTAGGCAGTAAGCTCCATGGCACTGCTCTTGACAGTATTTTTTGCATTTGACTCCAAAGGCAATTGCAATAAAAGCAAAATAAACATATGGAATTATATCAAACTAAAAAGCTTCTGCACAGTGAAGGAAACCATCAACAAGGCAACCTACTGAATGGGAGAAGATAGTTGCAAATCATGTATCTGACAAGGGGTCAATACCAAATACATAAAAAAATTCAAACAGCTCAATAACAAAAAACAAATAATATGATTAAAAAATGGGCAGAAGATCTAAACAGACATTTGTCCAAAAAAGACATAGAGATGGACAATGGAAAAGAGGCATATGAAAAGATTCTCAGTATCACTTATCTTTAGGGAAATACAAATCAAAATCACAATAACAAATCACCTCACACCTGTCAGAGCAGCAATTATCAAAATCAAAAGCACAAGAAATAACCAGTGTTGGGGAGGATGTGGCAAAAAGAATTCTTGTGTACTGTTGGTGAGAATGTACATTGGTGTAACCACCAGGTAGATAGTAGGGAGTTTCCTCAAAAAATTAAAAATAGAACTACTGTATGATCCAGCAATCCCACTACTGGTTATTTATCTGAAAAGATACATGCATTTCTATGTTCACTGCAGCATTATTTACAATAACCAAGATAAGAAAATAACCTAAGTGTCTACTGATGGATGAGTGGATAAGAAAATCATCACACACACACACACAGGACTATTACTAGGCCATGAAATCATTCCATTTGTGACAACATGAATGGACCTAGAGGGTATTATGCTACGTGAAATAAGTCCAACTGAGACAAATACTATAAGATTTCACTTACATGTAGAATCTTAAAAAACAAATTAACAAACAAAACTAAACTAAACCAAACTCATAGCTACAGAGAAAAGATTGGTGGTTGGTTGCTGTAGGAGTTGGAGGAGGGTGGATGAAATGGGTGGAGGGGATCAGGAGGCAAAAAACTTCCAATTATAAATAAATAAGTCATGGGGATGTAATGTACAGCATGATGACTACAGTCATCATACTGTACTGCAAATTTGAAAGTTGCTAAGTAAAAAACAAATTGGGGATATTATCATGAAGGCTAGTGTAATTACTGTAAACATACTTAGAACATCTTTATAAGCATTTCTTCATTAAATTACTTCAAATTGTTTTATATAAATCACAGATTAGTTGCATGACACAAAAAACAACTATATCAATAATGTCCACATTTTACAGGTTAAAAAATAAAACAAAGAGCTTTGTTTATTCCTTACATAAAGGCACTTTGATTACCAGAAAAAGTTAATGTAAGAATATCCTAAGAATGTAATTTAACTCAATGAAATAAAAGTATCTTACATAACAAATCATACAAGTTTCACTAATTGTGAAAAATAAAATTGTTGACAAATAAGCTTTTATTTTTAAAAGGTGATTTAAAGGGACTCTGTTTTGCGCAGGAGGATCCTTGTAATTACTCCAAGGTTCAATGGCAAGGAGAGATGGTAGCTTAAAAGGAACAAACTTTTGAGTAACAATTAATATTCCTTAAAAAATCTGGCACATATGAAAAGCTGAGGTATCAACTTTGAAGTAGTAAAGATGTATATGCCAGAATCTTTATTGAAAATATTAAATCTTAGAAACTGGCATACAATATACAGTACATGAAAGAGTAAAAGAAGAAACTGGTTCCAAAATTTCTTTTGTCTTGGCATCTACAGAAAATGTAGATTTTGTGTTAAATTTTCCAGTCATAAGGAAACTGCTTTCATCTAAGATGTTTATAAAGAAGATTAATGTACTTTGTGGTAGGATAAAACTCCAGTTGAAAAACTATTACAATATTAAAAATAAACAAAAAATTTTCTAAATAACAAGAAACCCATTTTTAAAAGTGTATATATTTACAGTTGACCCTTGAAGAACACAGGGGTTAGGGGTTCCAATCCCCTCACAGTAAAATATCCAGATATAATTTTGGCTCCCCTAAAACTTAAATACTAATAGCCTACTGTTGACCAGAAGCTTTACTAGTAACAGAACAATTAACAAATATTTTGTGTATGTATTGTATATTTCATTCTTATAATAAAACTAGAGAAAAGAAAATGCTTTTCAAACTGTTGCAAATCTCCAAAATACTTTCTAATATATTGAAAAAAATCTGCATGTAAGTGGACCCACACAGTTGAAACCCATGTTATTCAGCTGTAATTACAGAATATATTACTATTTTATGGCCCAAATGAAAATTGACAAGTTTGTTTTACTATTTTTGACTTACGGTGGAACTGTATTATAAATTGGTTAAAATATTCCCAGCCATGGTATTTCTTTTTCACAGTTTCTATCACCCCTGGGGAGAATACTTACTGACATAATCAATGAGGATACAAACAATTACAGTAATTTTTATCATAAAACCAATGAGATTTACACCATAACACACTCACTGATAAGGAAACAAGTTAAAATGGCATATTGGTTTCCAAGTCCTCTGGGAAACTTGTTATTTATATATATAAATAGACCTAAAAGTAATAACCATCAATACACACCAAGCAGAATCTTATACAGCAAAGAATTACAGTATATCTGACACTGTTAATCACAACACACAAATACCTTCATGATTTGAAAAGAATTGGGAGAAGGATAATTCACTTGAGGCAGCAAAGGGAACAACAGATAGAAATTTAAAAAATGATTTCACATTTTAAATAGGAAACAACAATAAAAGACTTACTATGTTCTAGACCTGCACTGTCCAATATGACAGCAACTAGCCACATGTGGCTATTTACATTAAAATTTTAAAAAGTAAAATTAAAATGTAGCACTAGGTGTGTTTCAAATACTTAACAGATGTGGTTAATGACTACTGTATTTAAGGGCACAGAGAATATTTCTGTATTACAGAAAATTCCATGAGATAGACAGTGCTTGGTCTAGACAACCCTAAGTACAGAATGGACAAAAAAAATCAAGTATTCTAAATGCATTATTTTAAAAAGGAGACTTACCTACAGATTCAATGCGAAAATCAAAACTTAGCTCAGAGGCCAGTTTCTTACTTGATTTAAGTATTCCTTGTAGATTTACAATTTTTACAAATTCTAAAAAAGGAAAAAAAAAGTCAAGACTGGGAAAGCCAATCTGCTAAAATAAATGTAACCTGATATGTGCATTTTACATGGACATAGAATAATTTTTACTAAAGTTTAATTGTTTATCCTCATTCAAGCATGCCCAGTAAGGTCATTAAAATGTTTTATAAGATACACTGTAAGAGTGCCTCCTTTGGTAAATGGCAATTCCACTGCTATTTTTCCCATTTTTATGTCATATATATTAAACATTTATATTCTCATTTTTTTAAGAAGTACAATGTTTCCTTCAACGTGCTGTATTTAGCAGTAAGTTTTTTTTCTTATAAACAATATATAGTTAAGTAATATTTACAGTAATTCATTACTTGAGCATATGATTGTCTACGAAAGTACATGGGGGCAACAAATAGTACTCTAAATTTCTTTATAACAAAACTCTGGGATGGGAAGTATACATAAATAATCCTATTTCTCTTTCATCTATTTGCTTTTGCATTTAACTATCTTAGCTCTGACTTGGAGATGCCTTCGCTTTGCATTGCTTTGTCATCTATTTACCATGATTTGTGATTATAGGCCTAACTCTGATGTTGCTTACTAAAACCAATTTATATTGTGTAGTTGATGGCTCATTTTTGGTCTTACACTGTTCCCTTAAAAAGAAAAAACTCTGAAGAAAGTTATCTTTCAATTTACCTTGAATAACTGGGACATGAAATGACTAGTTAATCAAAGGTTTTAAACAATTTTAAAAATAAGGTAGATTTTAAGAACTACAGTGCTTTGTTTGCAAAGCTTTGCAATAATAACCTGTTGTTAAAGGGTTATTTTTGCTTCTCTACTGCTTACAGTACAGCACACTTGTATTAATAACATCTCTCCCTGCATCAAAAGAATCACAGCCATCAAGTGAAGGTGTCAAATCTATCTGTACATTAGAATCTTTCTCTGATATGGTAACAAAAGTACATAAGTACTATACAACTAAAAGTGACCATACTAGTAATACTACTAGTTTTCAGTAACAATGAATTAATGAAAAAAACTTTCAGAATAGCTTTATACAGAATTTTACCCCAAGCTTACAGCAAACTGTTCTAATATAATGTTTCTAAGTAGGCAAAACAGAATAAAGGAAAAAGTCACAGAGGCTAGTATTGACAAACTAATTACTGCATCTGTAACCAATTTAGGTTTTACATCAGTAAAACAAGGCCTCTTAAGATGAAAAAGTAAAAATACTGAATTATAGTTGAAAATCAATACCATGAAAGTACCTGTTCTATCAAGTTATATATTCAGAATAAATTTTAAAATAGTACTTACTATCTAAACACACTAAAACAGTATCTCTCTCCAACTGTGTTACATGAATGGAATCTAACTGTTGGCTGCCTTAGGAGAAAAAAAACAAGGTTATGGTTAGTCATACAAACTGATTTCAAAACTAGAACTTAGAAAAGAAACACAAATTTTGGCTTTTTCTGTGATTGAAAACTAGTCTTTGAAATTTAACACAGAAATTATATTTTTCAATGATACATTATCTTTTCAGGAAATGTATGTAGGTCAACTTAGCTGAATAAATGTAAACCCTAAGCATGGAGTTGAGAAAAGTTGACTATTACATTTAATTAATACCTGAGCTAGTTTTATAAAGGCAAGATACAAAAATAAAATGAGCAAGAGATAAATATGGGGAAGAAACTAAGATGTATGCTTTTGCTCTGCATTTTACAGGAGCCAAGGGGAAGATGGAAACAATATCAGGTGAATCAAAGTGCCTCTGAGATTAAAAAAACCAGTACTTCAGAAAAAGCAAAAGGATTAATGAAACGATGATCAGAGAGAAATTTTCCTAGTCTTAGGTGTGTGTGTGTGTGTGTGTCCTCTTTATTAAGAGGACACCCAGTAATATAATGAACAGTATTAATAGTCAACATCTTGGCAGGAAGCAACTCTCATCACTTTGTTGGTATTTACAGGGCTGCTTTTTTAGCATCTGCTAATCAGATGATGGCTTTTTTGCGAACATTTTTGGTAAAACAATTCAATTTAGGCACTCAGACTGCTTTAACAGACTAGTTGAATCTAAGAAAAGATTTTAGATTATTTAGAGCAGTCATTCTTAACTCTTGGGGAGCCCATAGATCCTCTCCCTTAAAAACTAAACGTTTGAACATAAACACAAAATTCTATGTATTATTTTGGGGTGTTTCCTTATACATAGTAAAGAATCCAGATCAACAGAATTACTACCTGTTGGTCCCTCAGGGAACACTCCAAAAAGTGGTTTTTTCCTCTGTAAAATCAGCATTAATGCATTACTAAACAAGTATTTATTGAGTCCTGATCATATGCTAAGCACCAACCTTGGAAATAAAGATATTGTAATAACAAATCAGACTAAGACTAAAAGAATCTTGGAATAGGAGTTCACCTGAATTGTTACTGTTTGCCAAATCAAGATATGGTCTCAACAATGATTGACACAAGTGGGAAGTGGATTAACAATCATTTGTGAAAATGGAGAAGCCTAATAAGGATAACTTCTGCTTGCCCCTGATGTGAATGGTTACCTTCAGGCAGAGACTTGGCTCTCAGGAAGTAATTTTGGATCTGATTTAATTTTCAACTAGACAATGTGTTAAAAGTGGATAGGACAGTATACCTTTGGCATTATATGAAAACAAAACAAAAAACACCCTCTAGCCCCACCTCTCAAATTTGAGAGGACAAAATGAATATCTAGCCTTGAACAATGTAACTTCCTAATGTATCATACAGAAGAAAATGGTTGCAAGGACACATTAGATAAATGTATGAAAAAAGGACTTGCTCTGTACTATAATTATATACTGCCAGTTAAAAAAAGTTGGGACAGCCTGCCAAAAATCATCTAAGTGTTTGAATAACCCTTCTTTTTTAGCAGTAATGACATAAAAGGATCATGTTTGTATTTGGGCTGTTTATATTTCATGATAATAAAACAATGTCATTTGCACCTTTCTGTTAACTAGATCAAGAGGGTATGCATCTCACTCAACCAAAAGCATTAAACAATAAATTTAAAAGGCAGGGTGCAGGTGGGACTGGGAGGGTACCGAATACATTACTATTTTATTCTACTGGAAATTATGATTTGATCAATAAAGAAAGTAATCATAGTCCAGTGAATAATGAAACTGGCTTAAACTGGGCTGTTAAATTTTCAGGAATTTTGTGAGCCAGATGACATCAGGTTAGTATTTGAAATTAGCTGTGGTAGAAGTATTTGTACCACAGGAATAGGCAACTGTAAAAACTTAAGGCTTCTCTGAAGCTGTAACAGCCTTTTGTTCAACATTTACCAGGACACCACTGGTTAAGAATCATACTGATTCTTAATCTGAAAGTGACATTAGTGTGGTTCTATATTAACTTCAATAGTTGGACTGTATAAAGAATTCTTATAATTTAGCCTATATATGATCAAAGAACCATTAAACTTATGATACTTGTAACAGATTTCTCTACAAGGTGATAAAGAATTTAACAGTGGCCAGTAACAAAATAGCTATAAGTAAAGCTTCTTTACTTCCTAAGTAAAAATGGCTTGATAAACCTGGGGTTACAAATGATCATATACACTTGCACAATGAATAGTAAACTGGTAAAATGAAGACTCCATTTCATTTATTATGTAGATTTTAAAAGTGAGTTATTGAATGAATTTGTTCCAATTTTTAAGTTTGAGAATAGACCTCCTAACCTTTTCAGAGCTTTCACTAAGATATGTTTGATAAAATCCTAAGCTAATGAATCATTCTCAGCAAGTTCAAGAGATATATTTCCTTGGAAGCCACACATGATAAGTTTTATGCAGAAAAGTACTCAAACTCAATAATTCTACAAAGTGTGGAGGAAAAGAACTGATAGAAAAAACAGTAAATCTCTGCTTAGAAATTGATAAAACTTGAAATGTATCTTAGAAAACTTAATTATTTGGTAAATCTGAAGATTATCTGACAACTAAGACCTTTAATGTTAGGAATCATTAAAATTTTCCTTGGTAAAATAATTTGTATCAAACTTCCTGGAGCAAACAGGGATCATAAATTGTATGTACATGATACTTTGGGTTTTTACTTAGGAAACTACATTCTGAATTCTGCTTCTTTTGTATACAAAAACATCAATACTTCAACGTAAGGTAAAAAACACTTACCTGCACCGATTTCTGTAAACCATGAAGATGCAGAGTTCAAATTGATTGTCTCAAACTGAACTACTTGATTTGACTCAGTGCCCTTGCTAATAGCTACACAGACCATAGGGTATTCCTGTTCTGGTATTACCAGCATTTCAAAAACATTCAAAGGACTTGGCAAAGGAAAATCAAAGTGCTGCAAAAAAACCCAAAGAAGTTTAATTTAGAAACAATCTCCTCATTCATACTGTTATTGAATAAAGTCAATAGAAAGGCTTTCATTTTCTTGATTGATTTAATTCTAAAAAAGGACTACCTCTAAAATGATCATTATAAGGATGAGTGTTCTATAAAAATATGTTTTAGAGAATTGGCCACATTCATCTTTATGGCTGTGATGCAGCTGGAAGTTTATTAACAAATTAAAGAGAAAATCTTAATAAGAACTCAAAAACTCCTAAACCAAATAAATGCATGTAAATAACTATAAAATGCTGACCCTAGATAGTATCAATGGTTTCTTATAATTTTAGCTTCAGTTATACGTTAGTGATTTCTAAAGAAGAGAAATGTAAACAAAGTAATATATACCTTTATCAACATGAATTTTTGCATTGGCTCATACCACTGAAGTAAAACAATTCCAGACTGTAAAGCTCCACAGAGGTATTTATGTCCTGTGTAAGGGTTTCTGACTGGAAAGAAACAAAACAAGACAGACACTGAAAACATCAAATATCTTTACATGAAAACATAAAAAGCAACAACTGAGCTATACTCATCTAAAAGGTAACTTAGGTTTCTTTATAAAGGCAGTCCTGATATATGGGGAAAAGGCACTGAAATGTGCCTTGTGATTGAACCAAAATGTGGATGGAAGAAGAAACTACTGAGGTGATTATTTAGCTGATAAAGGAAAATTGTTGTTTCTGTTCATTAGGATTTTAAGGGTGGGCAGAAAGGAAAAAAAAAGATGTGCTTGTTTCCCTTTCCTTTTCACTTTCTTATTTTAGTTTTAAATTACATACATTAAATTACAAACATCTTTACAATACTAGGTTCTTAAATATAGGAATTTTTTACATGAACAATAGTTTAAGCACTAAAACATCTAAAATAGTATGCAACCTGAAGAGCGGCTTAAATACACAGAAAGAGTGAATTCTGACAAGAAGGTCTAGGGAGCATGTGAAATCTGATTTAATTTTTGGTACAGTAGTTGACAGCTGTCTACTTAAGACAAGAGAAAAATAATTATTTTATATTTTATCCTTGACTCAAATTTATAAAAACTCATTGGTCTTTCCTTCTCCCCAATTTGACTCTTATCAACAATAATATATACTGATATGAGTAGTTATTTGTAATAAGCTCTACCTTAAAACACTTAATAAGTGTGTATCATAGACTGTAAGCTTCTAGAACTTTCTTGAGGCACAGATCGTGGGAATCTGATAAGAGATACGGGCCTGATTCCCCCTAGAAAAATGCTCTTGAAATTTGCTTGTAACCTGAAAGCATGCTGTGGAATTCTGCAGCATGAAGATCAATGTGTAAACTCAGTGATTAAACAAAAACAATTAACAGGAAGCTAGGATCTGAGGTCATGCACCAGGTCTGATCCCAGGTTCTGTTACTTACTACTGACATAACAAGTATCATGGGGTTGTTTGATGGTTTAAATGAGAGAGTTACACAGTATAGAATTTAACCTTGCCCCCAAAGAGGTCTAGCCTTTGTCTTGTCCATTGAGAGGTAATCTCTAAGTTTCAGGAAGGTCGTGCCTGATTGCAGTGTCTTTTGTTTGCCTGGAGCCATGAGTTTACTGGATAGCTTAACAGTATGATTCAGAGTGGGAACTGGCAACACTGGATAGTCTTAGGATGAGTGATGGTCATGCCAGAAAGACCAACAATGTGATTTGGGGTAGGGGCTTTGGGTCATACAGTATCAGTTGACCTCCAGTGGGAGTGGATACTAAGATCAGCCTTGTGGACAGTCAATCATGCCTATGTTATGGTGCCCTAATAAGAACTCTGGATGCTGAGGCTTGAGTAAGCTCCCTTGGGTGGCAATACTCCATGTGTATCATCACACATCATTGCCAGAAAAGTAATGCTGCCAATTCCTCCACGGAGAGAGGGCAATAGAAGCTCTACATTTAGTACTATTTCTGGACTCTGCTCTATGTATTCTTCCCTTGGCTGATTTTAATCTATATCCTTTTCCTATATTAAACCATAACCATAATTATAACCACTTTCACTGAGTAGTTCTGTGATTTTTCTGGCAAATTTCTGAACATGAGGATGGTTTTGGGAACTCCCAGAACTTGCAATTGGTATCAGAAGTGAGGGTGGTTTTGTGTGGACTGTTCCCTCTAACACCATAGTTGGCTAAATTCCTGTAATAATAATGTTCAAAAAGCACTAAGCAGTAACTATTAAATAAGTAAAAGTATTAAATAAATGAAAGCTAGGATCTCAGCAGAAATACAACCTCAGGGACTGTGGTTAAAAAACCTTACAGTTTCCTTTGAGAAAGCATTAGGGTTACTATCTCCAAGCATTTTTATGCCATGTTCTGCTATACATTTTTATACTTCAATTAATGGCCCCTTAACTCCTTATTAAAAGCAAACATAAAGCCTACCTTCCTTTCTATTGATAATACAAGACTCTTCAGATAATTTTAAAGATATTAAAAGTTGTAACTATCCAGTTGAGAAATAGCATTTACTTACCTATGCAACATTTGTGGCAGCCTTTTGTATCTGGAATCTTTGTTGTTAAAGCGAACTTTCTGAAAACACAGGACAATGTAAATGTACTCTACTGTACTACAGTGGTTCCCAGTGATCTGTGAATCAGTTGCATTAGAACCAGTCAAGGAGCTTTAAAAACACTGTCTTGGACTCTGACCCCAAACTATTTGATTTTATAGGACTGAGGCAGGGTCTGGGGAATCTGTATTATAAAACTTCTACAGGTGATTCTTATGGACAGTCAATTTTAGGAAACAGTGATCTGCTGAATTCTAGAGGGCATGTACTTTAGTACACACTATCTTTCAAAATTAAGACCAAGGAAGCTTATGAGGAACATCAGCTGTTTTAAAAATAGATGTTAATTCCTTTCATCCCCAAAAGAATCAAAATATTTTGTACCTTGGTAGTATGCGGTCTGGAAACCTATGAGTTTGAATATGGGCAGCCAATCCTGGTTTTTTGGCTTGTTCAAACAAAGCTATAAGATTATGAGAGTAGAGTTGAAAGGTTTTTCCTATAAAGGAGAAACATGTTACTTTTATTAGAATCATTTACAGCAGAGAAATACAATTTCAAGAAAAAGAAAACACAAATTACCTTCTAAAATGGAGTCCAGAAATATTCAAAAGCCAAGCAAAATCAAAAAACACATACAAAACAAACAAAAAACCCAGTTAATACCATTTTGAAAGATAGGTAAATGAGTTTTAAGAAAGTAGATAACTGTGTTACCTACTATACAAATTAGGTATAATACAACTAATAGGTGATCTGGGCAGAATATATGTAAACCTTAAGGAAGCCAGAATAGAAACGAAAATTGTTAAACATCGTTGTGCAATGGATTGAGTTACAAAGATACACATGTGATTATTTTAGTATAACATGGAAAATTCTATAAAAAATATTATATTATCTTTCTGGGATAGACCTATTTATCAATAATTTATCAAATTACCTTGGATTAAAACTGATTGTGAATGAAGTCTTAAGTATAGCAGACAGATATCCTAAGAAAACTAATATACATGCCATTATATAAGGAAAACAGGGCTACAACTTTCATATAATCAAAACCACAGCTGGGTTAAGCAGGGAGAAATTTAGTAAACATCTTCTCCTGATACTTTAATGTAAATGGTATGCTATTATAACAACACAAAGACAGTATTTGTCATTTTACTGTTAGAAAGAAAAGAAGTATATTTTCCTAATCCTCAACAAAATTCTCTATATTTTCTCATAATGCAAACATTCTGCCTGATACTATACTACCTTTCCTCTCTCTATTCACCCTATATACATAGCTACCTACCTACCCAGCTAGGCAGCTAAGCACACATGTGCACATCCACACAAACGCAGACTCTAAAGAATAACAATAGTTTCTCCTATTTCTCTTTAGCTGCTACCAATCTTCATTCAGTTTTATGAGTCATTTTAAATAGATACTGGAAAGTACTAATTTATAGGCTAACTTTTCCTGGTTTTCCTGTAGTTATTTAATACATACATAAGGTGTATTTATGTGGTTTTAAGCTTCTTTTCAAAGACAGGTATGAGTAGGGATAAAAGCAGTAAAAGAGTTAGAGGAAAATGATTTTTATATGTACATAATTCAGAATTGTTAACTCAAACAGAATTCAGTTTATTTTCATAATAGTAATGTAGTATACTAATGTTTTGTTAAAAGAACATTGGGGGAAGCACAATTAAAATCAAAGAGATTAAGTACTCTTTTGAGGACCCTAGCTTTTTAGAAGCCATTAATGCATAATCAAATATAAACACTGTCATCAGCTCAAATATACAAATTCCTGAAGAATCTCTGTTAGGCAATAGTTAGTAGAAGAGTTCAAATTATATATACATACACACACACAAACACACACACACTTAAAATTATGAAAATGACATTTTAAAAATTATGCAATTCATAATGACATACCTATCATATACATACCTGATAGTGACATTAAAGTATTATTGATAACATAGAGCCAAGTACATTTCCGTGGAAATAACTATAAAGAAAAAAATAAGCTAATTAAAACTGTCTAATTTTCATTCCATTACCCCTTAACCTCCAAATTCTAAGTCTGAAATAGTATAAAAATAACTATTTTCTATTTTTCAGTAAATCACCCAAGCTTACAGAAAAAAATGTTTCAATGTGAATATGTAAATACAATTTCACCCCTTTACCTATTTAACTCATAAAAGTTAAAACTGAGGTCCACATAAATTGATTTATGATACTTCTTTTATTATTCAATTTACCCAACTAATTTCTTAAGTTAAAACTCCTAAATTACCTGTTCCATTGTTGCCTCATGTAACTCGTTGAGATTCAATGTGTAAATACCATCTTCAGTTCCAAAAATAATGTACTGATCTAAAATAGTTGAGATAAATCACCAGAATTTACTATCATTTTCTGAAATCATTCACTAAAATAATGGCTATATGCTTTAATGGCATTTAAGAGTTAAAGAGCCACTCACCCTTATAGAAAAATTATTTTCTAAAATTCTTGCCTTCTTCATTTTTTCCCAATTCTTTTCTTTATTTTTAAAAGCAAATAATACTAACTCACTCTGGATTTATCTTACTAGAGAATCCTTCCTTTTAAAACACAATTTTCATATCTTAAGATTTTTAATTATAGCTATGTATTTTTGCCAGATATCTCAATACTCACTGAACAAGAAAACTAAAGGTAGAAATTATAAATCATGACACTCTAAAAACAATAAGCACATTTCTAAATACTATTTTTGACTAAAAAGAACCAGGGCTTCTTAGAGAAAAGAATGATTCCAGTTCTGGGGCAAGGAAAGTGTAAGATGATCCTAGAAATTTTGCTATGCCAAAAGTAAGGAAGTACTCAGAACATGGAGAGGGCATACCAAACAAAAGAACATAGGAGCTCCCACTCCTCAAAAATTCTGGGCCAATTTAAGTGTTACAATAAATAATAATAGTAATAGATCACATCACACTGAATTAAAAAATAATTCATAAGTCCAAATGATCTAAATACATAAATAAATGGGGCAGAAGGGAAATTGTCAATAGATAATGAATTGTCAACACATGGCAAAACCAGTCAGTGAAAGTCTGATGAGCAGGAGAATAATAATATAGTCTCAACTCAAGGTATGTGCACCCTAACTACATATTAGTTTAGGAAATTAATTAATTAATAATTAGCAAGTGGAGTTAACTGATAATGGAAAAAGCTAGTGAACATTAAGGGACACTCTATCAAGTACGTATCCTCAAAAATGTCGCATTAAGAGAGACAAAGAAAGGCTGAAGAACTGTTCCAGACTAAAAGAGACTCAAGAGACATGGTTGTTAAATGCAACATGTGATCCTGAACTGGATACTGGACTGGGGGAAAAAAGGAGGGGCGAGACAATAAAGGATACTATTGGGATAATTAATGAAATTTAAATATGGATTGTGGATTAAAAAATAGTATTATATTAGTAATAAATTTCCTGATCTTTATAATTGTATTGTGGTTATGTAAGAGATGATTCTTGTTCCTAGGAAATACAAACTAAAATGTAAGGGAAGAGGAGCATGTCTCCAACTCAGTCTCAAGTGATTCAGAAAAAAATGCACATATAGGGAATAGCAAAACAGATGGGGCAAAATAGAAACAATTGATAATTCTGAGTATATATGAGTTTCATGCACTATTTTTCTTACTTTCTGTAAATTTGAAATTACGTCAAAATAAAAAGTTATAAACACACACACAAAAATTTCCTTACTGTTAAAAACACTTTTATTCTGTTATACTATGTAATAGTGGCATTCAAAGCAGAAAATTATATGATATATATTTATTACCATGTTGAAGTGGAAACAAACATTTCCTAAATACTCTCTATTGTCTGATTTGTTTGCTAATTGCCAGATATCCAGGGACGCTCTTTACTTCCTTGCAACAAGGTGGGTATTAAGATAAATGAAAAACTGAGATAAACGGTAACACTGAGAACCAGAGGTGTTAAGTATCTTTCCTAAGTCACCAAGTAATGACAAAGTAGGAATTCAAACCCAGATCTATTTGATTCCAAATTTTTTGCCTCTATGTATTATGCTTCCTCACTTAAAAAATATAGTCTAAATTTTTACAAAAAGTTATTTTGCCAGCTGAATTTCAGACTTACATAAAACTTGTAATAGTAAAAAGAATTCCTGACTATCCTTCACACAGATTCCATAAATGTTAACATTTACTACTTTTGCTTTATCCTTCTTTCTCTCTTCATACACACACATTTTTGTTTTCTTTACTATTTAAGATAAGCTACCAGCATGATGCCCCCTTACTCCTAAATATTTCAGCATACATTTCTTAAGAAAAAAAAAAGGCCGGATATAACCACGATACAGTGATCAAAATCAGGAAATTTAACACTGAAACAACACTGTATTAATTTTATTGACTGACCCAGTGTTCTCCTCTTATACAAAAGAAAAACCCAAACTATGGTTGCAGTTCTAGTCTCCTTTAATATGGAACAATTTCTGTACACTTTTAAATTCTAATACAGTAAGCCAAAACTCTATTTACCTATTTAGGTTGCTGCAGGTACCTGCACTATTCAGTCTCTAAAGTTGTATTTTTAAAGTAAACAACCTCAGTTCACTGATCATAAAGAACCTTTCCCATAATAAATATTTTATCAAAGATACATATAAAGTTAAGAAATTTTACCTTTTGTATCAGGATGTATCCAGGATGTTGCACAATTAATTTTCAAAGGGCAGCCATCAAAAACTTTGGAAAAACATGCTCCCATCTTAAAGAAAGAAAGGCTGACTTGATTAATTCTATATATTCTTAGAAAATCCTAGTATTATTATGAAATGCTAAACTGATTCTTATTTACTTATGGTTCCATTACAAAACAAAACTACTATTTTGATATGATTTATATTTTTTACCAAGAGACTCTCATATTTTTCCTTGTGTGATCCACTATTTTAGGGCAAAGATATCAAGTTTATCAAAACATCTATACAGTCTAGGAATTTTAAGTCACTACATATGTTTAGGACTAACATTTAATAATGTGAAACAATGGAAGATTTTATTAAGTAATACGATAGTGATTATAACTGCAGTGTAACTCAATAGTGGTAACAAAGACTAATATTTATACAGCATTCCAGTCATATGATTCACTAACCCACCTTACTGATAGGTTCTACTGAAGGGCCAGAGAACTAAGAGTTAACATAAGCTTCCCTGTTCCTTTTCATTGTGTATAGTTCACATGGCTTTAGAGGTAGAAAAATATTTAATCCACATAATGGAGATGACATAGTACTATTAAATTATCACATTAAAATTAAATTTGCCTTTGTAGAACCTGAAAACCCAACTACCCATATCTATAAAAAATGAAACTCTCCAAATACTAACCAACTCAAATTCAGGTACATGATTTGATCCATAGTATATCTAAATGCATTTAATGCCTTTGTATTTTATGAATCCTTCCTTTCAATTGCTCAACATACTTGAGAGCAATCTTCTGCTATTTCTGAGGAGATAAAAATTGGCAAGTAGTTCACATAAAAATTACTTCTTACCAGCACTTTTGGGGTAGGTGGAAGGCCATTGATAACTGGTTTCTGTGGGAAAAATAATTATAATACTGTAAGACCTCTTAAACTGTAAAAAAAAAAAACTTCATACATTTAGAAATTCAGTTACTTAGATTTGTGAATTAACTAGCTATACCCCTTAAATGATAAATACAATATTAGTTACAACTAATTACCAAATGCCTGTGATACCTACAGGGAAATCTCGTTTGTCCTTTTTTCGTGGTAACTGTGGTGCTTGTGCTGATCCTTCTGTATTTTCACTAATCAGTTTTGAAATACCATCACCATTTCCTAAAGAGAATCATGGTTACAAGTTGAATGACCATATAAGTAAGTACTTTCCTTGAAAAATAATTATCCCTTCTTCCCAATACTTGTTTTTCACTTGAATGATCCTTTACTGAGAAATATTCTCTACTGCCAGATGAGTGAAAATACATTTCGTGCCTTCTTCTAGATTTTGTAGAGGCAGCACTGCATCTTTAGCAGTGGTCTTAATCCATGAAGACAACATAGGTCTTTCCCTATTGTGAGAAAAATGAAATCTGACCTACTGCTACTGATACTCAGGGCCTTTGATAATCGAACTTCAATTTACCTATTTAGTCCTATCTCCCAGTATACACATTCGAAAAGCTTACACTTCTACCATACTAGACTGTATTTCCAACATGATTTATATTTCTGTGCTTCAGTGTATTTGTTCATTCTTTTTCTGTTCTCTAAGAATCCCAGTCACCACTGGCTCTACCTACTGAAGGCTCACCAAGCCCTTTAATACTCTATAAGGGCCTTCCTCCTCTATTCCTATCCTTCCCTCCTTCAGAAATCTCTCATCTTTTATTACATATAATTATTGTAGGAGACATTATACAGGTGGTCTTGTGTAATGTTATGTGTATATAAGTATAACTTCTGCTAGACCCTGAACTTCTGGAGGGCAAGAACATCTATTTATTTTAGATCCCACAATATTTACTAAAGGAACAAATTAGGGTTGAACTGGACTCTATTTATAGCTTATCCATGTGGAATTTTAAAGAAGCTTCATGAAGCTTTAAACAGTAAAAAGATTAGCTAAAGAAAAAAAGACATTCTTTAAAATATGAACAAAATGGCTTTTTTTCAGTTTTCACTTTGATTTCTTTACCCAGATCACACTATCTAGCTGTATGTAGTCCAGGGCTAGCCATACCAATAGAGGAAGTCTCAGCTGCAGGACCACAAATTGGGCTACTCTGTCTTCTCAGAACCTGGGGAGCTCTGGTCTCCAAATCAGGGCAACGTTTTATAGTTGATGACTTTTCTTCATCTAGGAGGTTGTCATCAGGGTAACTGTTTAGCCTTGGCTAGTGGTAACAAAACACAAAAGTACTTTAACAAATTTGGATATAAAACAGTAACACTTCATTACTATTATGCATCAAAGACTTTAGGGGGAGAAGGATGTGCCCCTTTGCCTTTTGTTCTTTCTTCTATCTCATACAATTCACTGGGCTAAGCAAGCAGAGTAAGCAAGATTTGAGTTACTGTCCCAACACAAGTATGAACTTGCTGTATGGTTTTTCATCAGCTCTTACCCAAAAGCACGATTCTACAAAAAGTCAAAATGTAATAATAAATGAGGACTGTAAGTGATCCTCTCCATGTGATCAAGTATTTTCTCAAGTGAGTAATAACCTATTTTTGCCTTTTTCTAATAACTATTAAAATATTGTATTTCTCCTGAAATCTTCTTTAATATATATTTTATACCTTTGTAATCCCCTCTTGAAAACTTTCTATCTAAAATACATTCAAGAGAATTTTGAACAAATTCAATAAAATTATTTAAAAATTCTATTTTATTATTTTAAAAAGGATTTATTGTCTAAAATCTTTAAGTAGCTCACCTTAGGAGGTAAGGGAGGTGGTACTGCACGTTTTGAGGTTGACCTAATATAAACAGAAAAATGTAGTTTAGATGGTGATGAATGATAACATAAAACAGAGACTATTAAATATACATTGAAGTCTGTTTATATTTGGGGGATATGAAAGAAAGTTAGATAACGGTGCAGTATATTTTTAAAACGTAAAGGCAGGAGAGATTCAAGATGGGGGCATGAGAGGTGAGGTGGAGAATTCCTCCCAAAACCACAAATAGTATGAAAATATAGTTAATTGCTACAACTAACCCTAAAACAGCAACAGGAAAGAAGGCTGAACCAGATGGCATGCAGACCTCAGGAACAGAGCAGACCTTACAAACACAGGGTAATGTACGAAAGAAAGTCTGTATCAGGCAGGACCTGAGCCCTTCCCCTACCCCAGCTCACGGGAGGGAGGAAGAGAAACAAAGTGGGGGAGGGGGTGGAAGCCTAGAACTGCTGAACACTGAACCCTGGAGATCTGCTTTGGGGGCAGAAACCTACACTGTGTGGTGCTCTGGACATTGGGGAGCTCAGACAGGTGGAGTGCTTGAGAGACAGACTGTGGCCATTTGCGGAGGAGGGGATCCACACCCGGCTGTTCTGGGACAAGGGAAAGACAGGCGGTTTGAGAGGCTTCCTAGCAGCGAGAGGGCTGCTGAAGGGGTGGGGTTTGCATGGAATTTGCTGCGCAGGGGAGGGGAGAGCTGGACAAGGTTGTCTGGGCGCACTCTGCCCAGCTGGTTGGGAGATTTGACGAGCTTCAGGCACCCCATCCCCCTGGCTGCCAACTCAGCTCCGAGGTCCCCCACTGTGACACGCAGCCTGCTTCACCTTCCTCCTGGCCTGCCGGCACTGGTTCGCAAACTAGCAATCACTGTGCTGGTGTCAGGCCAGCCAGAAGGAGGCTTAGCCTACAACAGCTATAGATGCAAAGCACAGAGGCTTACACCTGAGTACTTGGCCCACTGACTCTGACACTTGAGACAGGCACCCCAGATGGGAATCAGGAACAGATCTTTCCTGCCCCCAGGCACCAGCTTCGCTCCCCTACGGCCCCCCAACCTCATTCTAGGGGCTGAGCAGCTCCAGAGACTGGAGCTTCTGGGCACTAGTGGGCACCACACAGATATATAAAACGTCAAAAGAACATGATTCAGACCAAAATCTCACAAAACCCAGAAAAACGGCCTAATGAAACTGAAATCACCAATCTGCATGAAAGAGAGTTCAAATAAAAATCATAAACTCTTATGGAGGTACAGAAAAATATTCAAGAACTCAGGAATGAATTTAAGTCGGATTTTCAATCACTAAGAAATTCCATATCTGAAATGAAACATACAATGGAGGGATTAAAAGCAGATTAGATATAGTAGAAGAGACGGTAAATGGAACAGAAATTAGAGAAGAGGAATACAAAGAAGCTGAGGCAAAGAGAGAAAAAAGAATATCTAAGAATGAAAGAATATTGAGAGAACTGTGACCAATCCAAATGGAACAATATTCATATTATAGGGTTACCGGAAGAAGTGAGAGAAAAAGGTATAGAAAGTGTCATTGAGGAGGTAATTACTGAAAACTTCCCCAATCTGGGGAAGGAGATAGTCTCTCAGGCCCTGGAGGCACACAGATCTCCCAACACAAGGGACCTAAGGAAGACAACATCAAGCCACATAATAATTAAAATGGCAAAGATCAAAGATAAAGACAGACTTTCAAAAGCAGCTAGAGAGAAAAAAAAAGATCACATACAAAGGAAAACACATCAGGCTATCATCACACTTCTCAAAAGAAACCTTACAGAACACAAGGGAGTGGCATGATATATTTAATGCAATGAAGCAAAAGGGCCTTGAACCAAGAATACTATAAATGGCAAGGTTATCATTTAAATTTGAAGGAGGGTTTAAACAATTTTCAGATAAGAAAAAGTTGAGAGAATTTACCTCCCACAAACCACATCTACAGTGCATTTTGGAGGGACTCTTATAGATGGAAGTATTCCTAAGGCTAAATAGATGTCACCCAAGGGATAGACAAAGAGCACATAATATGATTCATAACATACAAAGAATGGAGGAGGAAGTAAAAGGAGGAAAAATAAATAAGAAGAACTTTTAGGTTGTGATTGTAATAGCACATGAAGTGAGTTAAATTAGACTGTTGGATAGTAAGGGAATTACCCTTGAACCATTAGAAACCATGAATCTAAAGCCTGTAATGGCAATAAGGACATGCCTGTCGATAACCACGCTAAATGTAAATGGTCTGAATGCACCAATCAAAAGACATAGAGTCACTGAATATATTAAAAAACAAGACCCGTCTATATGCTGCCTACAAGAGACTCACTTCAAACCCAAAGACATACATAGACTGAATGTAAAGGAATGGAAAAAGATATTTCATGCAACTAACAGGGAGAAAAAAGCAGGATTTGCAGTACTTGTATGAGACAAAATAGACTTCAAAACAAAGAAGGTCACAAGAGACAAAGAAGGACATTACATAACGATAAAGGGGTCAATCCAACAAGAGGATATAACTGTTATAAATATCTATGCACCCAACACAGGATCACCTACATATGTGAAACAACTACTAACAGAATTAACGGGGGAAATAGAATGCAATGCATTCATTTTAGAAGACTTCAACACACCACTCACTCCAAAAGAAAGATCAACCAGACAGAAAATAAGTAGAGACAGAGGCACTGAACAACATATTAGAAAGATGGACCTAATGGACATCTAGAGAACACTCCATCCAAAAGCAACAGGATACACATTCTTCTCAAGTGCACATGGAACACTTTGAAGAATAGATCATATACTAAGCCACAAAAAGAAACTCAGTAAATTCAAAAAGATTGAAATTGAACCAACCAGTTTCTCAGATCACTGGGTATGAAACTAGAAATAAATTACACAAAGAAAATGAAAAATCCCACAAACACATGGAAGCTTCACAACATGCTCCTAAATAATCAATGGATCAATGACGAAATAAAAACAGCGATCAGGTAATATATGGAGACAAATGACAACAATGCTTCAACAACAAAATCTGTGGGATGCAGCAAAGGCCATGCTAAGAGGGAAATATACTGCAATACAGGCATACCTCGGGAAAGAAGAACACTCCCAAATGAACAGTCTAAACTCACAATGAATGAAACTAGAAAAGGAAGAATAAATGAGGCCTAAAGTCAGTAGAAGGAGGGACATAATAAAGATTAAAGCAGAAATAAATAAAATTGAGAAGAATAAAACAACAGAAAGAATAAATGAAAGCAGGAGGTGGTTCTTAGAGAAAATAAACAAAATAGATAAACCCCTAGCCAGACTAATCAAGAAAAAAAGAGTCTACACACATAAACAGAATCAGAAATGAAAAAGGAAAACTCATGACGGACACCACAGAAATACAAGGAATTATGAGAGAATACTATGAAGGATTATATGGTAACAAACTGGAAAACCTAGAAGAAATGGACAACTTTCTAGAAAAATAAAACCTTCCAAAGCTGACCAAGGAAGAAACAGAAAATCTGAATAGACCAATTATCAGCAAGGAAATTGAACTGGCAATAAAAAAACTACCGAAGACCAAAACCCCTGGACCAGATGGTTTCACTGGTGAATTTTATCAAACATTTAGTAAAGATTTAATACCATCCTCCTAAAAGTTTTCCAAAAAGTAGAAGAGGAGGGAATACTCCCAAAGCCAGGCAAAGACACCACAAAAATAGAAAATTACAGACCAATATCTCTGATGAACATAGATGCAAAAATCCACAACAAAATATTAGCAAACTGAATTCAAAAACACATCAAAAAGTTCACCCATCATGATCAAGTGGGATTCATCCCAGGGATGCAAGGAGTATAAAACATTCGAAAAACCATCAACATCATCTACTATATCAACAAAAAGAAGGACAAAAACCACATGACCATCTCCATAGATGCTGAAAAAGCATTTGACAAAATTCAAAATCCATTCATGATAAAAACTCTCAACAAAATGGGTATAGAGGGCAAGTACTTCAACATAATAAAGGCCATATATGACAAACCCACAGCCAACATTATACTTAACAGCAAGAAGATGAAAACTTTTCCTTTCAGATCAGGAACAAGACAGGGATGCCCACTCTCCCCACTTTTATTCAACATAGTTCTGGAGGTCCTAGCCATGGCAGTCAGACAACACAAAGAAATAAAAAGCATCCAGATTGGCAAGGATGAAGTCAAATTGTCCCTGTTTGAGATGACATGATACTGTACACAAAAAACACTAAAGAATACTCCAAAACTATTAGATCTAATATCTGAATTCAGCAAAGTTGCAGGATACAAAATTAATACACAGAAATCCATTGCATTCCTATACACTAATGATGAACTAGCAGAAAGAGAAATCAGGAAAACAATTCCATTCACAATTGCATCAAAAAGAATAAAATACCTAGGAATAAACCTAACCAATGAAGTGAAAGACCTATACCCTGACAACTACAGGACACTCTGGAAAGAAATTAAAGAGGACACTAGTAAATGGAAATTCATCCCATGCTCTTGGCTAGGAAGAATTAATGTTGTCAAAATGGCCATCTTGCCTAAAGCAATCTACAGATTCAATGCAATCCCTATCAAAATACCTACAGCATTCTTCAATGAACTAGAGCAAATAGTTCTAAAATTCATATGGAACCACAAAAGTCCCCGAATAGCCAAAGCAATCCTGAGAATGAAGAATAAAGCAGGGGGAATTACGCTCCCTGAATTCAAGCTCTACTACAAAGCCACAGTAATCAAGACAATTTGGTACTGGCACAAGAACAGACCCATAGACAGTGGTACAGAATAGAGAGTCCAGATATTAACCCAAGCATATATGGTCAATTAATATATGATAAATGGGGAAATGACAGCCTCTTCAACAGCTTTTGTTGGCAAAACCGGACAGCTACATGTAAGAGAATGAAATTGGATTATTGTCTTACCCTATACACAAAAGTAAACTCAAAATGGATCAAAGACCTGAATGTAAGTCATAAAACCATAAAACTCAGAAAAAAATATAGGCAAAAATCTCTTGGACATAAACATGAGAGACTTCTTAATGAACCTATTTCCCTGGGCAAGGGAAACAAAAGCAAAAATGAACAAGTGGGACTGTAGCAAACTAAAAGCTTCTGTACAGCAAAGGATACCATCAGTAGAACAAAAAGACATCCTACAGTATGGGAGAATATATTCATAAATGACAGATCTGATAAAGGGCTGACGTCCAAAATAATGTAAAGAGCTCACACACCTCAACAAACAAAAAGCAAATAAGTCAATTAAAAAATGGGCAGAGGAGCTGAATAGACACTTCTCCAAAGAAGAAATTCAGATGGCCAACAGACACATCAACAGATGCTCCACATCACTAATCATCAGGGAAATGCAAATTAAAACCACAATGACATATTACCACACACCAGTTAGGATGGCCAACATCCAAAAGACAAACAACAAGAAATGTTGGCGAGGATGTGGAGGAAGGTGAACCATCCTACACTGATGGTGGGAATGTAAACTAGCTCAACAATTGTGGAAAGCAGTATGGAGGTTCCTCAAAATGCTCAAAATAGAAATACCATTTGACCCAGGAATTCCACTTCTAGGAATTTACCCCAAGAATGCAGCACTCCAGTTTGAAAAAGACAGATGCACCCCTATGTTTATCACAGCACTATTTACAATAGCCAAGAAATGGAAGCAACCTAAGTGTTCATCCGTGGATGAATGGAAAAAGAAGATGTGGTACATATACACAATGGAATATTATTCAACCATAAGAAGAAAACAAATCCTACCATTTGCAACAACATGGATGGAGCTAGAAGGTATTATGCTCAGTGAAATAAGCCAGGCAGAGAAAGACAAGTACCAAACGATTTCACTCATCTGTGGAGTATAAGAACAAAGAAAAAAGTGAAGGAACAAAACAGCAGCAGACTGACAGAACCCAATAATGGACTAACAGTTACAAAGGGAAAGGGACCAGGGGGGATGATTGGGAAGGGAGGGATAAGGGGGAAAACGGGGTATTACAGTTAACACAGATAATGTAGGGGGTTGGAGACATGAGGAAGGCAGTATATACAGAGAAGACAAGTAATGATTCTATAGCATCTTACTACATTGATGGACAGTGACTGTAAAGGGGTATGTGGGGGGAACTTGATAATGGGGGGAGTCTAGTAGCCACAATGTTGTTCAAGTAATTGTACATTAATGATATCAAAAAAAAAAAAACAAAGCTAAAGGAAGGCCTAAGACCTAATTTTGTTAAATTGTATTAGTATGACTATAAGGTGAACATAGTCTTTATAGTCTTTTTTTACCTTATGGTTATGCTTTGCTACATTTTATATATAATAAAAGCTAAATTTAACTTAGTAGTAAAAAACAGATTGAGAATTTTAGAGTTGGAACATACAGTGAATCACAGATTTAAATAGCTGTGTCATCAAACCGTTTGCTACTCCAGGTGGGGTCCATAAAACAACAACATTGGATTCATCTGGAAACTTATCCGTGTACCCTTTAGACCTACTGATTGAGAATCTGCATTTTAATAAGATCTTCCTGTGATCCTCCAGGTACATCAAGCTTGAAAGGCACTTGATGTAGCCCATTGGTTCCATACATGTGTCAACAGTCATTGTAATCAATTGGGAAGCTTTTTAGGGATTCTTCAGATTCTAACCCCAAAGACTGTTTTCTATAGCAGGGGTTGTCAAACTTCTTCTGTAAAGGGTCAGAGAGTTAATATTGTAGGCTTTACAACCATACAGTGGTCACAACTACTTAACTCTTCTGTTGTAGCATGAAAGCAGCTGTAGAGAATATACTAATGAGCATAGCTGTACTCCAACCAACTCTCATTTATGGACACTGAAATGTAAACGTCACATAATTTTACATGTAACAAAATAGCAACTCTTCTTTTGATTTTTTTCAACCATTAAAAATTGTAAATACCATTCGAGTTTGCAGGTTGGACAAAAAACAGGCTGTCGGCCCAGGAATCTTTATTTCCAAAGAGCTCTCTACGCACTGCAGTGAACAAACAGATTTGGAACACCTCATTTAGGCCAGCCCTGTCACTTAACTGTTGAGGGAAGACAGGTCTAGAATGTGAAATAACTGCACTGCAGAGATGGACCTGGAGCTTTCTGACTCTCGCTGCAGTATTTTTCCCCATGACGTTATGTGGCTAATCTTTCAGTATAGTAACATTACACAACACTATATTCTGACTTAAAGAACAAAAAACAAACACCTTAATGATCAATACATGATTACAATGTCTTTCGGTAATAAAAAAAGTCAGAAGCTGTGCACTGACAAAGGACATAATATGACATTTTTATAAATGAAAATTAAAGCTTATTAGAGGAAACCACTCCTTTCTAATACTGTTCTTATATAACCAAGTAAAATAGAGTTACTAAGTTAGAAAACAACTTACTTGCCAGTATTTGCACCATCAATAAAAGGATTCCACTGTAATACAAAGTTTGGGTCTGATGATACTCCCTGTGAAGGTAAAAAATTGAGTTTAAAATGTTACTTTACAACAGATATTAACCATTTTATTTGATTCAAGAAAATATTCAATGTCATGACTATGATTCATCTCGACTTTCAATCTCCAGCTAAATTTACTATCATATGACATATTTAGATCAATGACTCATTATCATTTGACTTAAACTTAAGAAATTCCATAAGCACACTAAATATAGTTTCAAATGTGACAAGCCCTCTTTACCAATATGCTACTATTCTCCAAAGGAAAACAGAACAACATAACTTCGAATTATTTGTATCACTACTCCATTAGCATGGAGAACTAAACCTATTATTAAATTATCATTAATTTCAGTGTTACCATTTTTTCCTACTAGCATGGAAATTGAAAATTTATTGAACAGCAATATATACAGTAGGAAGAGCAATACTTTCAGACATTAAGGATGAAGAGATCCACTAACAGAAAAAAATTACTCTAAAAAATATACTTTAACTTAAGCTTAAAAATAAAGTGACGCTAAAATGTCTAGGTTGACTCAGTCTTGTTCTGTTATTTCTTTCCTTTTATATAAGGAAAGGTTAACTGAATAATCTCAAAATAAGAACAATGTTTAAAAAAGAAGTTATTAAGAGTTAATATTAAAAACAGTTAAGGTGACACAGAAACTTACTACAAATATAACAGAATCAGTAATATAAAAGATACTGAGAGCTTAAAGCTGAGCATCAAATTCCACATATTTGATAACTTCAAACAAATTCTTCCAAGACTCAGAAGAGTCAAAATAAATGGTTACAAAATGGTTTATCACATATTGTACCCTACCCAAAATATACCTAACTATAAGATTTTTCAAACTTTAATTCATGAAATTTTCAAAATGCTTCGGAGTATATTATTTTCTTAGTCAAAGCATAACTAACTACAAATCTTAACGTGTAAAATACTTTAAAAGTCTTAATTCCTACCATCTCATCCCGTGCTTCTGTTTCTTTTCTCAGAGGAGGTTCAAATTGTAATTTGTCAACTGAAAAATATATAACAGGTATTTGCACTCTCAACCTTAAAGGGTTAATCTTGGAACTGTATGAGAAATATGCTTATGGGAGGGGGAAAGGAGAAAGAAGAAAGGAAATGAGAAAAGCCAGAATCTTACTTTTTTACTACAAGAGTATACTTTATGCTTACCCTAAGAAAGTAACAATTTAGTATCTTCTTAACAACCCTATTTAATTCTCAGTTGCCATTAGGAAATTAAATTCCACTTTTTAAATATAAGTTTTTAAAAATTAAGAGCAGATGATTAAGAAAACACTTTAAGATTTTCTCCATCTAGGCTGCAGGCTCTGAGACTAAGTACAACTTTAAGAACAAATTATATTTCTCAGCTTAAATGTTACAACACTATTCAGGAATTCACTACTGTACTTTGCTACATGTATATTTTATTTGCCCTAATCAGACTGATTTCAGAATGATTTCAAATATTCAGAGTGACTTTTTTTATATGAAATACTCTAAAACAGAGAAAAGGATACATTGTTATCTATTCACAAAGTACTCAAATTTTAAAATTATAAAATCTAATGTGGAGGATTGGCTTAAAGATGGCAGCATGAGAGGTGAGACAGAAACCTTCTCCCAAATCCACATATAATATGAAAATATAGCAAATACAACTAATCCTGATAGAGCAACAGGAAAGAAGGCTGCGGCAGACTGCCTAAACCTGGGGAAAAAAGCAGACCTCACAGAAAAGAGTTAAGTATTAAAGCCATGATTCAATGGAACTCAAGCCTTTCTGCACTCCAACTCACCAGCAGGAGGAAGAGAAATGAAGTGGAAAGTTGGTGGAAGCCTACTCTGGGAACACAAATCCACACTGCATGGTGCTCTGGAGATTAGTGTGGTTGGAAATCTAAGACAGGTGGAATACTTGGAGAGACTGAGATTCCAGCTGCTTGTGGAGAAAAGGTACCCACAATTGGCTGCTCTGAGACAAAGGAAAGGTGGGCACTCAGAGACACTTCCCAACAGCAAGAGGGCTGCTAAAGGGGCAAGGATTGCACAGAGCTTGCAACTCAGAAGAAAGTTCAGGTGGACAAAATTGTCCCAGTGCACTCAGCCCAGCAGGTTGGGCACTCCATCGTCCTGGCTGGTAATACAGCTGAGGCCCCCCAATGCGATACACAGCCTGAAGCCCCTTCCTCCTGGCAGGGACTGTCTTGGAAACTGACTGCCCCCACCATGGTGCCACGCCAGCCACACCTATGGCAACTACAAGTGCAAAGCATAGAGGATCTTCCCGCCATGCTTGGTAAACTGTCCCTGACAGTGGACGCGGGCCCTATGGCCCAAAAGAAGAAAAGTGCTCTTTCTTCCTGGCAGACGCCAGTGCCGCTTGCCTTTGCCCTCGCCATCACTTCAGGGGCTGAGAAGCTACAGAGAGTAGAGTTTCTGGGTACTACAGGGTGCTGCGTACACCAAGTTATTTTTACAAATACAAAACACCAAAAGAACATGATACAAACCAAAATCCGACAACACCAGAAAGAGGGCTAAGTGAAACTGAAATCACCAATCTCCTGATAAACATTTAAAAATAAAAATCATAAACATGCTCACAGAGCTACAGAAAAATACTCAAGACCTCAAGGGGGAATTCAAGAAAAAGAAACTTTGAAAAATACAATATCTGAAATCAAACATACAATGGAGGAATTTAAAAGCAGATTAGATGAAACAGAGGAAATGGTAAATAAAATAGAAATTAGAGAAGAAGAATACAAAGAAGCTGAGGCATAGGGAGTAAAAAGGATCTCAAAGAATGAAAGAATATAGAGAGAACTGTGTGACCAATCAAAACAGAACAATATTCGCATTATAGGGATACCAGAAGGAGAAGAAAGATTAAAAGGGATAGAAAGTATCTTTGAGGAGGTATTTGCTAAAAACATCCCAGTCTGGGGAAGGAGATAGTCTCTCAGGCCATGGAGGTGCACAGATCTCCCAATACAAGGTACCCAAGGAAGACAAAACCAAGACATATAATAATTAAAATGGCAAAGATAAAGGATAAGAACAGACTATTAAAAGCAGCCAGAGAGAGAAATAAGATCACATACAAAGGAAAGCCTATCATCAGACTTCTCAGCAGAAATCTTACAGGCCAAAAGGTAGTGGCATGATGTATTTAATGCAATGAAGCAGAAGGGCCTCAAACCAAGAATACTTTATCCAGCAAGATTATCATTTAAATTTGAAGGAGGGATTAAACAATTTCCAGATAAGCAAAAGCTGAGAGAATTTATCTCCCACAAACCATCTATCTCTACAGCGTATTTTAGAGGGACTGCTATAAATGGAAGAGTTCCTAAAGCTAAATTGCTGTCACCAGAGAAAATAAAACCACAATAAAGGAAGTAGACCAATTAATTACTAACCAAATAAAAGATTAAATCAACTACCCATAATGTCAGCCAAGGGATATATAAAGAGTAAAGATTATGATACCTAATATATAAAGAATGGAAGAGGAAGAAAATGGAAGAAAAAAAAGAACCTTTAGATTATGTTTAAAATAGTGTAATAAGTGAGTTATGTCAGACTGTTAAGATAGTAATGAAGCTATCCTAGAACCTTTGGTAATCACGAATCTAAAGCCTGCAATGGCAATGAGTAAATATCTATCAATAATCATCCTAAATGTAAATGGTCTGAATGCATGAATCAAAAGACACAGAGTTTCAGAATGGATAAAAAAACAAGAACTCGTCTATATGCTGCCGACAAGAGAGTCACTTCAAACACAAAGACATACAGACTAAAAGTGAAGGAATGGAAAAAGATATTTCATGCAACTAATAGGGAGAAAAAAGTGAGAGATGCAGTACTTGTACCAGGCAAAATAGACTTCAAAAAAACCAAATAACAAGAGACAAAGAAGGACATTACATAATGATAAAGGGGTCAGTCCAACAAAAGCATATAACCATTATAAATATCTATGCACCCAACATAGAGGCAGCTACATATGTGAAACAAACATTAACAGAATTAAAGGGGGAAATAGAATACAATGCATTTATTTTAGAAGACTTCAACACACCACTCACTTCAAAGGACAGATCAACCAGAAAGAAGAAAAGTAAGGAGGAAGAGGCACTGTACAACACATTAGAACAGATGGACCTAGCAGACAGCTACAGAACAGTCCACCCAATAACAGCAGGATACACATTCTTCACAAGTACACATGGAACATTTTCAAGAATAGATCATATAGTAGGCCACAAAAAGAGCTTCAGTAAGTTCAGAAGGATTAAAATTGTACCAACCAGCCTCTCCTACCACAATGGTATGAAACTAGATATAAATTATGCAAAGAAAACAAAAGAGGCCACAAACACATGGAGGATTCACAACATGCTTCTAAATAATCAATAGATCAATGACCAAATAAAACCAGACTATCAAGCAATATATGGAGACAAATGAAAACAGTAACTCAACACTACAAAATCTGTGGGACACAGCGAAGGCCATGCTGAGAGGGAAGTATATTACAATACAGGCTTACCTCAGGAAAGAAGATCAATTCCATAAGATCATTCTACACTCACAATTATGAAACTAGAAAAAGTAACAAATGAGGCCCAAAGTCAGTTGAAGGAGGGACATGATAAAGATCAGAGAAGAAATAAATAAAACCGAGAAGAATAAATAGAAAGAATCAATGAAAGTAGGAACTGGTTCTTCAAGAAAATAAACAAAATAGATAAACCCCTAGCCAGACTTATCAAGAGTCAACACAAATCAATAGAATCAGAAATGAGAAAGGAAAAATCACTACAGACAGCACAGAAATACAAAGAATTATTAGAGAATACTATGAAAGATTATATGCTAACAAATTGGATAACATAGAAGAAATGGACAACTGCCTAGAAAAATACAACCTTCTAAGGCTAACCTAGGAAAAAACAGAAAATCTGAAAGGATTAATTACCAGCAATGAAATTGAAATGGTAATAAAAAACTACCTAAGAACAAAACTCCTGGACCAGAAGGCTTCACCACTGAATTTTATCAAACATTTAGTGAAGACCCAATACCATCCTCCTTCAAGTTTTCCAAAAAATAGAAGGGGAGGGAATACTTCCAAACTCATTCTATGAAGCCACCATTACTATAATACCAAAACCAGGCAAAGACACCACAAAAAAAGAAAACTACAGACCAATATCCCTGAACATAGATGCAAAAATACTCAACAAAATATTAGCAAACTGAATTCAAAAATACATCAAAAAGATCATACATCATAATCAAGTGGGATTTATTTCAGGGATGCAAAGATTGTACAATATTTGAAAATCTATCAACATCATCCACTACATCAATAAAAAGGACAAAAGTCATATGATCATCTCCATAGATGCTGAAAAAGCATCTGACAAAATTCAACATTCATTCATGATAAAAACTCTCAACAAAATGGGTATAGAGGGCAAGTACCTCAACATAATAAAGGCCATATACAACAAACCCATGGCCAACATCATACTTAACAGTGAGAAACTGAAAGTTTTTCCTCTGAGTTTGGGAACAAGACAAGGATGTCCACTCTGCCCACTTTTATTTAACATAGTACTGGAGGTACTAGCCACAGCAATCAGACAAGACAAAGAAATGAAAGGCATCCAGATTGGTAAGGAAGAAGTTAAACTGCCACTATTTGCAGATAACATATACTGTATACAGAAAACCCTAAAGACTCCACCAAAAAATATCAGAACTAATAACTGGATTTAGCAAAGCTGCATGACACAAAATTAATACATGGAAATCTGTTGCATTCCTATCTACTAACAATGAAGTATAGCAATAAGTAAAATCAGGGAAACAACTCCATTCACAATTGCATCAGAAAGAATAAAACACCTAGGAATAAACCTAACCAAGGAGGTGAAAGACCTGTACTCTGAAAACTATAAGACAATTATGAGAGAATTAAAGAGGACACAAATAAATGCAAATCTGTACCAGGCTCGTGATTAGGAAGAATTAATATTGTCAAAAAAGCCATTCTGTCCAAAGCAATTTCCAGGTTCAATGCAATCCCTACCAAAAATACCAATGGCGTTTTTTAATGAACTAGAGCAAATAATCCTAAAATTCTTATTGACCCACAAAGACCATGAATAGCCAATGCAATTTTGAGAAAGAAGGAGAAAGCTGGGGGTTTTGTGCTCCCTGACTTCAAGCTATACCATAAAGCAAAACAGTATGGTACTGGCACAAGAACACACCCACAGATCAATGGAACAGAATAGAGAGCCCAAGGATAAACTCATGCATAAATGGTCAATTAATATATGATAAAGGAACCATGAACATACAATGGTAAAAGTCTCTTCAATAAGTAGTGTGGGCAAAACTGGATAGCTACATGCAAGAGAATGAAACTGGATTCTTACTGTCTAAATCCATACAGAAAGTAAAACAAAATTGATTAAACACCTGACTCTAAGAGATGAAAGCATAAAACTCTTAGAATAAAACATAGGCAAAATCTCTTGAACATAGAATGAGCAATGTTTTTCTGGACACTTCTCCCCATGCAAGAGAAACAAAATAAAAAATGAACAAGTGGGACTACATCAAACTAAAAAGCTTCTGTGCAGCAACGGACACCATCAACAGAACAAAAAAGCAACCTACAGTAATTGGAGAATATATTTGTAAATGATTTTCCAGTAAGGGGTAAATGTATTTCAAAACAAAAAACACCCCCCAAGGAAAAATGCAAAATATATAAGGAACTCATACACCTCAACACCAAAAATACAAATAACCTAATTAAGAAATAGGCAGAAGATCTGAACAGACATTTTTCCAAAGAATAAATACATATGGCCAATAGGCATGTGAAAAGAACTCCACATTGCTAATCACCAGGGAAATGCAAGTCAAAACACAATGAGACACCACCTCATACCAGTTAGAATGGCCTCTATCCAAAAGACAAAAAGTAACAAGTGTTGAGGAGGATGAGGAGAAAAGGAAACCCTCCTACACTGTTGATGGGATTGCAAATTGGTACAGCCACTGTAGAAGGCAGTATGGAGGTTCCCCAAAAAAACTAAAAATAGAAATACCATATGACCTAGTAATTCCACTTTTAGGAATGTTTCAGAAAAAAACAAAATCCTTGATTCCAAAAAAGGTATGTACCCTATGTTTATTGCTGCATTATTTACAAAAGCAGCCATAGCATCCACCAAAAGATGAATGGATAAAGAGGATATGGTACATATCCCCAATGGAATACTATTAAGCCAAACAAAAGAAAGAAATGCTGCCATTTGCAACAACATGGATGTACCTAAAGGGTATTATGTTATGTGAAATAAGCCAGGTGGAGAAAGACTGATACTATATGATTTCACTTACATGTGGAATCTAAAAGAAAACAAAACAAAATGAACGAAGCAGCAGTAGACTCAGAGACACTGAGAAGTGACTGGTGGTTACCATGGGCAAGGAGTTGGGGTGAGTGGGTGGTGTGGATGAAGGAGATAAAGATGCAAAAAATCTCAGTCATAATGTATGTTGGTCATGGGAATGAAAGTGCAGCATCAAGAAAACTGCCAATGGTTCTGTAACATACTTCAGTGTTGACAGATAGATGATGCACTAGTTGCGGTGGATTTAATAATGTGTTTACCTGTTCAACCATTGTCTTGTATACTTGAATCCAGTATAATATTGTCTATCATCTATACTTCAATTAAAAAAATATTCACACTTACATCACAGAGATGCCAGATTGTGAAATATAATCTTAGCAAACTAAATACATTAAAAAAGCACTTTCAAAAAGAATCTGGTTTCCTTATCCCTAAAAATAAGATTTGTAAAGCAATACAATACTTTATAATTCATTACAATAAACAGAAACATTAAGTTATAAAGCATTCAATGAAAGATTGGAAGACATTCCATAAAATAAAGCATCTACTTTTGAAAAATAACACAAAATAAAAAGCCTTTATTAGTGACTTATTTCTTAACATAATTTAAAACAACTTAATTCAAGAACAAATATTATAATTGACAAAGAACCAGTTTACTCATTTGAGACAGAGATGAGCTAAAGTTTTTTTTTTGGTTACAACTAGAAATAGTGCCAAGCAGGTCTAGAGAAAAATTATGAAAGGCATAAATATGGAAAAGAAGGAAAGAAAATATTTAATAATTAGAACTATATATGAAGCAAATTTTATGACTTAAAAAAATTCCCAGAGAATGAATTCCATAAATTTGGGTTCAGGATACTGCAAAATTAAAATAGATCCCAACATACCAGTATCAGTGATTGAAAACAGAATGAGAAAAATTTAAATAAGCATAAACATTTCAGATATTTTAACACATAAGGAAAATACTCTTTAAGAAAAAAATTCTTATGACTAGACTAAAACTACTGCGGCATGGAATGACTTATGGCTCAGAATGCTAGAGCCTCAATATTACTGTTTTGTGTGATAGACTATTATTTTATTTTAAAGAAATATCCTGGCTGTACCTTTGGGTGTATCTTTGGTCTGTGAAAATACAAATGTAGGGACATCCTCTATTATCTAACCTCATTTACCTCCAAAAGATGCAAGTTCTAGCCATGATGAACTAACAGGAATTAGATTTACCTTTCTGCTATGAACAACTCAACAGACATGTAACACAAATGTGTATGTGTTATGTGAAAAAAATATATGAAACAACTATTTTGAGGTAATGGTTGACAGACTTGACAGACACCACAGGGTTGTAATCCTTGAAAGAAGAGTAATACATGGCAATTAGATCCACACTCACCCTGGCTTCCTGCCTCAGGATTCTTTCCAAACTAGAGTACAAGAAAGCGAAACCTGAAGAGAGAATAACAGTCTCACTCGGTACAGGAAATGAAGATTGGAGTTTGGGACTGCTTAGGCATTGGGAACTTGAAGGGCATAGTAACAGAAATTAGAGGGCTGCATAAAGAAGGAGTTCTAGAAATATACCAAGGAGTCTCCTTAAGCCTTTGGTTGAATACTAAATTTCCCATGAGCAAAGCAAGCAGACTTTGCAAGTAAATGCAAGCAAGGTATATCAGAAAACATCCAACAGAATGCTGTGAACCAAATACAAATTATAGTGATCAGTGATCACACAGTAGTAGGAAAATATCTGAGTTTTTAACCAGAGGAAAGAGCTCGAAAAATACTCTAGTAAAACCTGACCAAGCCTTGAAATAAGCAAGGTGACCTACTAGTTAATTCTTTAAACCCTTTACTTTTAAAATGAGGAGAACAAAATCCACTCAATGTTGTATCATAATGTCCAAGACACAAAAAAAACTATATAGAATTATTTAGACTGGAGAAAAAGCAGGAAAATAGAGAAGGATAACCAGATGAAAAATAAATAATAGAGATGAGACAGATGTTGAAATTGACAAAGACTTTAAAACAGCTAGATGTTTGTGGATTTAAGAGAAAAGATGGCCACAATAAATCAGCAGATGGAAATCTTAGTAGAGAAATATAGAAACTATGTATGGATTTATATGTGCATATATCTACATATATCAATGAAAGTCTAGATCCAAAAAATACAATATATGAAATACAATCCACTGATGTGCTTGAACAGGAGCATGAACACTACAGAAAATATCAGTGAACTTTAAGTCAGGGCACCAGAAACTAAACTGAAGTATAGAGAATAAGAACACCTTATGTGTGTATATAGATGTCAGGGAGAACAGTGACCTATGAAATGAAACATCAAGTGGTTTAACATGTAACTGGAGTTCCAGAAGGAGAAGGGACAATCTGGGGCAGAAAACCTGAAGAAACAGTGGCCCACAATTTTCCAAATTTGATGAAAAATATCAACTCAGATCTAAGCTCAGTGAACCCCAAATAGAACAAGCAAAAAACTAACCGAGTCAAATGCTAACAAACCAAACACACAAGTTTCATAATGCAGAACCTAGTAATAAGGATTCAAACGATGTACTTGGATATATTCTGTTTTGTGTCTTTTAAAATAAAAATCTGAATTAATGTCAAGGGTTGGGATGCCATCTGCAGTTAAGAAAAACACCAATGTAGAGGAAATGGATATGTTGTACTTCAAATAATTTTTCATAAACAGCTTTTCTGACAACAAAGGCTTGTTTAGGTTATTTTTTCTATGTCTAGGATGGATCAAAGTTGTTCAACAGCATCAACTTCAACAGCGGCAAAAAAAAGTTGCTTGAGTTTGTGTTTCATACCTGGGAAAACTCTGAGTACTCCTCTAGTGACATAAACACTCACTTTCCCAGAACTATTCCTGAGGAGATTCCTAAAACACTTTATTTCACTCAAAATCTTCACTGCCTTTATCACCCGCAGTATTCAGGTAAGAGAAAAAGGACAAATAGAATTTTCAAACTTAAGGTGGGTAAACTTTCAGGAATTCTTAGACTTCCTCAGCTTAAAAGTGTTTTTTGTTTGCTTTGGCCCTGAGTAACAGTGAGGTCAATTTCCTCAGGAGCCCACTAACTCTGTCCCAGTGAACTAAAACTAAGCATTTTATATATCTGGGACTACTACCCCCAACTCCAGTTTCTACATTTTTACAGGCTAATATAGCTGAGAATTGTACAGTACACACAGTTTTGCATTCAAACATGTTGAAGAAACAACCTTCTCATCATTTAAAACTCAGACTACATTCTGGAAACTGCCTTCTAATAAATAAAGGCACTGTGAACAACTAACAAAATGGTAAAATGGGGTGATGATCCCTATAATCACATCTCTCAAATATAGAGACACAGGCCAATCTGAAATCAATACAAGATTGTCACAACAGGACACCCTAGACTGGAGATAGCAAGGAAAATTCAGAAGCAAATGACTCCAAAAGGAAGACAGTTTCCCTACAGTCTGTTGGATCAACTGATGATGACATGAAATGTATCATCTGCCCAAGACCCATGGTGTAAGATGACCAGAGACACTGGCATTCTTTTTAATGTGCACACCATAGTTCTTTATTTTCTAACTATATTTTGTTCCCCTCTTTGCCAGTTTAATGTTTTGGATTTTTGACAGACACTTGTTACCTCTTCATTATGATACTTGCAGAATCCTCACTCTTAATATTGATCTTTGCAGCCTTAGTCAGTCCTTGGTATAAATCCAATACCTGGCTAAAATTTATTCATGAGTCAGCTAAAATAATGTTAATTAACTATTAATTAAACTGACTGTTGGGCTTGTACTTTGTGTATACCTGTCATCTTCCTTGGTGCCAATTCCTTGTAATTAGTTGGTTTCCTAGGTTATTGGACTCAACCCCCAAGTAACTTTTCAAATGACAATTTTTTTAAACAGGCAATTAAGCTAATACACTCATATCTGAACCAGACTAAACAATCTGCATTGCCATTCATCAGGCTGCAAGGACAGACACAAATCCAATTGTAAATCAACATGAAACAGTGTTTCTTCCAAGGATATGAGGCATATGTAAAGTATCACATGATGACTCCCCCTCTCTGAAATACCACTGCTTTCTTCCCGAAAAAAACATTTTCTAAATCATAAGTTGTCAAAAACTTTGCTGTATGAAATCATATTCATTAGAATGAATAATTCTATTCTTGCCTGGAAGATCTAAGTCACTGACAAAGAAAAGTTTCCTTAATTTCTAACTGAGATACAGAGCTCCATATAAAGAGGTTTCTGAATACAACATGCCAAGTTTCTGAGGAAACAGGCCTCTGGTGGAGTGAGGGGAAGAGGAGGAAGACTAGTCCTAACAGATTTTAACAGGTATTATAAACACATAAAAATCAAAAGTATGCTACTGGTACATAACTAAACATATTAATGCAACAGAATAGAATTTCCAAAAATATATGTGGAGTCCTAAAATATATGTGGCAATTTAGTACATAATAAAGGTGGCATATCAAATCCTTCAGTCAATATAAAGTTTTTAATAAATAGCATTCAGACAAATGAACAGTCATTTAGAAAGAAACTGAATTTGAATCCATATTCCATACCTTTTATCAATAAATTAATACCTTATATCAAGGATTTAAACATTTTTAAAAAAACAAAACTGTAAAAATATAAGAAACAATAGAATTCTTTTATAACTTAAAATCAGGAAGGTCTTGCTAAGTATGATACCACATCCAAAAGCTATACAAGAAAGAATAAATTAGACTCTATTAATTTAATAACTATACAGCTGCCTAAAATAAAGAAGATAGTTTTATAATGGAATAATAACTTTACTACTTTTCTGTCTAATATCTGAAGCCCAAAGAGTTCAGATTATATAAAAAACACAATTAGTCTCAGCAATCTGGTACTAACAAAAGGATAAACTCTTGCATTACTGGTTTAACTATGAAAAGGCCTCATTGAAACTGATAAAGGAAGGATACTCTAACTCTCCACTGACCTAGATTTCCAAGCTGTATCCAGAAAGCTAGAAATATTTGGGTTCAAGAAAACTCAGACTTAACAAAATGCTCATCTGCAATAATTCTAATCAGCCTAAATATTTAATCAATTATCTTCCTCCATTATGGCTTATAATTTCTATCTTATTTTACCATAAAGTATTTTAAATCTCTTTTGAAAGCAATATGCATTTAAGTCAATTTAACCACACCTAAAATTTCTTTGCAAATCTGTTCTTCTAAATTAATGTGGCTAAAATGACAAATAACTATTGATATAAAACTTTTATCTGTCAATGATTAACTGAATAACAATCAATTTCACCTCTTAATTATATATTTTAGAAAAGATTCATCTTAGTGTTAACCTGACTAAAAAAACTGAAACCAACCCAAATGTCCAAAAATTGAGAATGATTCAACTACAATAAACTAATGAAATAAGATGCAGTTATTAAATATACTGGTTATAAAAGGCTAGGCTAATATATGAAAAATACTTTTGACTATGTCAAATAAAATCTTATATATAGTATAAATTCAGCCATGTAAAAATATACATGCAAATACATGAAGACAATTCAACAAAATATTATCTGTGGGTTGGCACTGGTGTGATCATGAGTGATGTAAATTTTTTTTTCCTCTTGCAAATTTTCTGCAATGGACATATATTACCTTTACAATTAGAAAGTAAAAACTAATTATAAACCAAGAGAATTCCATTATAAACCAGAGAGCAACCTCTATTTTAGAGGTATTCTGATGTGTTGAAGTATGTAGTCTCAGTCTCATATTTTATTATTCCAAGAAAGCCCCACAAGAACACCCAGCTCAACCCTCCAAAACCACCAACTGAAAATGTATACCAAACACATACAATTTATCTCTGAGGCTGTCCGTTCAGCTCTGGCATTCCTGTTTGTAGATCTAATGGTATGACGAATGATTGCATGGGGCTGTGAATGTAAGCATAATAGACACACTTAAAAAAATTTCAGTAATAAACTTAAAAGGTCAAGCTTTCTCTTTAATAAGTGATCATTTTTTGACAAATATGGCTAACTACTAATAGAGTAAATTATAGGTTAAATGTAAAAAATACAATAAACACCAAGATACTTTAAGTTTATTCACTTATTCCATATCTATACTGTATAAAATACTGAAGAGATTCAAAGAAAGTCAGATATCTTATTTCAAAGAGCATAGTCTAGGAAAATAAGACACACAAATACTTAAAAGATTAGAAAATGGGAAGTGCCATTCATTAATAGATTACTATTAATGATCAGAGGAAGGGGAAATGACTTCCACCTGAAGAAGCAGAGAAGTTCTTCATGACAGAGCCATAATCTGGCCTGGAGCACTGATGGACAAGTAGGCACAGCATGTGCAGCAATGTGGGAAGAATTCTAGACAGCAGAAAGAATGTGAATGAAGTGATACTAGAAGAAATGGAAAATCTGGAGTGTTTAGGACTCAGAGTTGGTTATCATTAGGCTGCAGGAAAGATTAGGTGAAGAGATGACAAAGCTGGAAAGAGAAACTGTGGCTGAGTGAGATTATGAGAGTCTCTGAATGTCAGGCTAGGGCTCTCAATTTATTTTCTTGGCAAAGGAATTTTTTGAGATTTTAGAGAAGGGGAATGGCATTACCAGAGTTAGCTCTAAGAGCAATCAGATGGGGAGAAATACTGAATGCAGGGAGACTGAATTAGAATATTATAAATCAGGCAAGAAACTTACTATTTCAACACTTTTGTATAAGCTCCTGATCCTCTGAAACTACCTTCAGCTCAACCCTATCTACCAAATTTCTGATGACTCATACTCTTTCACTGATGACTAAGACATTGGCTCATATGCTTTTCTCTACATTAATGCACCCCATCAAACCAAGGGGCTTCAAAAGCCCATTGTTTTGGACTTAAGTTTTCTGACCTCATCTCTAAAGATACTCTCTCATACTTCAACGCAGTCTAATACTATTCCTAAGATCACACTCTGGACCCTGTCATCAGCTCTGATACACAAATTCACACTATCCTTTATGTGCTTTACTCTTTATGCTTACTCTCCCATTCACTCCCATTATATTTTTTTAATGTTCACATTAGAACCTCAAGTCCATCAATCCATTACCTTCTCACTCTCCAACAGCATTTCTCTTATCTTCACTTTTCTTTCCACCCAATTTGTATCTGGTGATCCACAACTGCAAGCAATCTCTTGCCAATATCCTTAATTCCCTTCGTCCCACTGTCCTTCAGTACACTGGCATGCCAAAATCACAACCTTGGATGAATTAAGCTAGCTACCTTTGTGTTTACATCTGAGACATCAATCACTGCTGGAGGAAGATTACACAGCAGAACACACTGAAAATTCAATACCTACTGCAAAGAACTGTTTTGAGTGTAAGATGAGTTAACATGGAAATTATCTGGCCTAACATTTGGTACACAATGATTACTAATGAGTGTTAGTAGTTATCCTGATACTTGTACGATATAATTAAAAAGTTAAGAACATGAAATAGAAAACTTCCTTCAACAAACAGTAACAGATAAAGTTTAGTTCTATAGTCCTGCCAGAAATGAAGACAGAGATAAAAGGCAAATAAAGGTATAAAAGTAATGAAGAGACAGATTCTAAGAGATACAGAAATAAAAAGGAATCATAAAAGGAGAAGATATATATATATATAAGAGGAGCTTCTACAAATACAACTGGTGAAAAAATACAGTTGTGTTACATATAAGCATAAATAGGTCACTGCCAGCGGGCAGGAAATTCTGTATTCCTGATTTACAAGTTCTGTTGCTAAATATATAATTGTTAAATATAAAATTATATTTTAAATAAATAAAATTATAAATTTATAAGTTAAGTAAAAATATGAATAAATATATATAATTGTTAAAAAATTCTACAGTATTTTCAGAGAAGGCTAGAATAGTTAGGAACAGTTATACATGTAATTATGTAACAAATAACAGTCTTGAGCAAGTACTGGAAAGGATAAAATTTCTATGAGAACTTCAACTTAATTTTCAAAAATTATTTGTATTGTATTAATGAACTGTGAAATACATAGACAACAAAAATGACCAACTGGATTTCTAGGAAGTTTCTATTGTGCAAAATAATGTATACATGTGCTCTGGCTAAACTTGATTATTCTCTTAGTGCAAAGTAATATTCCTACAACCTTTATTTCCTTGGAAATAGATATTCTTTTCCTTTAAATACAGATCTTCACTATAGAAATTGAGATCTAGGGAGAAGAAAAAGCACTCTTGGATTTATAGAAGAGGGAAAGGGACATTTTTGATACTAATCTTATACCTCTTAATAACTTCAGGCAAACTAAGAAAATAAAATGATACAGTGTTAGGAAGAAAAGTGTCAACTGGTTATGTTACACATGTAACACAACAATTTAAAAAATTTATCAACTAGTAAGTATATGCAGGACAAGTATAGTTTATGTTGCTAATTAACCTTTGTAGCTAAAATTGTTTTAACTAATTTAAAAGAGTGAATTAGAAAACAAACTTTAAGACCATATCAAACATTTATTTTCAAATATTAAATTGCAAACACTCCTTACTTCAAAGTCATCGTCGTCTCCTTCAGTGTAATGTGCATGGTTGTCTGGATTGTTCACTTTGTCCAACAGTTCAACTGCTAGGGCCCTAGAGAGACCTGGCTGCCCTACAAAAGCATGCTAAGTAAAAACAAAGCAAAACAAAATTTCATGAATATGCTTTTACATCTATGGTTTATAGAAAATGTTATTTTTATTTTTCCATTCAGTAACTATCAAAGACAAGCATATGGGAGCTTACTGATACAAATCAATTAGAGAATGTATTAGTAAAAATATTAATCAGAGAACTGTAATTATATATCATAAAACTAATTAACCTTTGTGGAGTAAATTTGACATAAATTATTTCTCTATGGAAAGTTATCTAATGTAAAATTACAACCTTGGCTATAAAAATGACATTTATTACTCATGTCATTATACTGACATGCAAATGAATACTGTGATACAGTGCATTTCACAATAAGAAAAAAGCATATGTATTCTGTATTTGCATACATTTAATTCAGTAGTTATGCTAATATAGACATGTTATTAAATTTTATGACATTTAATGTTTTCTTAGATTGCTGTAATTATTGATTTTTTCTAATATAAAATTATTTTACAAACGCATATACACACAGGTCATTCTATATATTTACATAAGAAGCCAAGAAAATCAATTAATTTTAGATGACAGCAATATTTTTCAGTTTTCTCTAAGGCAGGGGTTGGCAAACTATAGCCAATGGGCAAAATCTGGTATCCTGCCTCTTTTTATAAATAAAGTTTTATTAGGTATTAAAGCCATACCTATTTCAAGTGTACTGTCTATGACAGCTTTTGTGGTACAATGGCAAAGCTGAGTATTTGTGATAGAAACCATATGGCCTACAAAGCCTGATATTTGCTATTTGGCTCTTTACAGAATTTGTTGACCCCTCCTGTAAGAAATCACTAACATTTTTACATTAAAAAATACAAATACTTTTGTTTTAGTGATATGCCTAATTATTGCATGGCTAGAGAAAATTCCCGTATAATTTCAATGACTTACAGTCAGAAGTCTTTCAGCAGTTGGTCTTTTTTTGGGGTTTTTGGTTAGTGCTATTTTGACAAAATTATGGAATGTTGATGACCTTTAAATAAAAAGAGATATGTACAAATATTTCAACAATATTAGTTTTTTGGTGTTACTAGGTGAAATTAACTTACAAGCAGTTAGAAAGTTTGAAGCATGATGATTTTTTTTCTTAGGCCTCTTAGCTCTCTCTATGCCAAAAACTAAATCCATAGCACAGTAGATCCCATAAAAATATGTGTCAGTTTTATCTCTCAGGTAAAATGCAGTTAGTTAACAGAACAATAATATACAACCTCTAAGAAATATACCAAAAACTAGTTATCTACAGAATTTACAATGTTGTGTAACGGTACCATTTAGGAAACAAAATTACATTTTCTCATTGCCTAATTTATTCAGTATGTAAATGATTTGCTACATCAAAACAGTTGGAAAGCATGAAGGTAGGGTGGGTAATGTAAGAGATTATTTATGCCTTTAAAAGGTCATTGACTTTCTTAGAAACAAAGGCAAAAAAGAGGGAGTGATTTTAGCAACAAGAAGAGTTTTCCTGCTTTCGGCATGATGAAATGGGGAAAGGCAGACATGAATTAAAGGAATCATGTTTTGATAATTAATTAATGGCAACACTGCCAAGATTACACTGCAGGAGGGATTGGTAATGAACCCAAAAGAGGGAATATCACTGTCATTACCAATGACAGCGTACAGCAGTTCTCTAAACAGAAATCAAATCGCTGCATTACATTTGATAACTTGTGGCAGAGATAACATGCACTCAGACAGCATCCATCTGAGACTGGCAGAGGTACTGCACTGGAATCTGACCGTGAATTCAGTGGTTATAGCTAACATTCACTCATTCCTGAATGAATATTCAGTCATTCCTGCCATAAAGCCCTTCAATTACAGTTGCTTAGGAACTTAGGGTAACAAGGAATAGGAATAAACTGTCAATACAGAAGAATAGTTAGCTGTAGGATATAAACTCCTTTATTACCAGAGTGTAATCTGTCTTCCATCCTGGCATCATCCCCAAAATGGCCTTGCTCCTAAGTAATACTATGGACAGACAAGCTAATAAAACATAAAACAGTGGTACAGAAACTGTTTTGGGGATGGGCCTCTTAGAATCTGAAATAAGATATGCACTGTCTCTCCAGAAATAGGAATATACAGAGAATTTTGAGAGAGCATGGACCCCTCACCAGAGATCCATGTACTCTGTATGAAGGATTCCTGAATTTCTGAACTTGGAAATTTTTATTTGCATACTTTTATTAAATGTATGGGGAAGACATTTCCAGAAAAACAATTTTCAATTTTTATCATCCAACTGAAGCCATCCTTATGTACTACAAGAATAGGCAAAACTGCTTAACTTTGTAAGAGGAAGATGAGATTAGGATGAAAGTAAGTAATAATTTTTGTGAGTATTAGGGAAGGATGGTAAAAAAAGAAAATAGGGATTGATTTTAAGTATCATGGTAACTGAGAAACCTTTTCATATCACCTTATGAAATGTATTTCTTAAACAATATGTAATTAATGGAAGTAAAGGAATACAGGCCAAAAAAATGAATCCCCAAATTCTGAATGTATTCATTTCAAATCCTTTCCTCACCATACCTCTTAACTGACTTGCCAAACACGGAGAGCACTGAGAGTTTTATGAGAGCACAGATTATAAAAATCTTTTGTACTGACGTGGGTTTCTTCCTATGCCTTATTACCCTAAGTTCCTAAGTTCCTAAGCAACTGACCAGAAAATAAACCTAGCCCCGTGCCATAGCTCTCTAAATAACTGAGATGTGTGCCTTCTGGTAAACTAATGGCCCTGGGCTTTAGTTTCATCACCTATAGAAACTAGAGACACTCTTCAGTTGAAAATTGTATTAATTTATATATTCCTTAACTTACCATTTTGTTTTGTCCTTTAGTTTTGGAGGCTGAAAATTACTTTTGGACATTAAGAAGAGGGCCCTGAAACAAAAATTTCAGTTACAAAGTAACACCAAAATACCTTTATTACTACATCTAATAACCAGAATGAATATTCTGAAATGCATTTATATAAGATTACTACATATGCAGGTGCTGAAGAAAACTGTTATGGAATATGGAAATTAAATTTTTATACTTTGGATAACCTATGGAAAATCTCTCCTGGCTATAGAGAGGATATTTAAATTCAAACAAGCCCTTACTCACAAAGCAAAGGTATCAAATGTTAGAGATGGATTTTATTACCATTCTATTACATATATAACTAGAATTATATCTTAGGCACAAGTCTGTGCATAAATTGTGTATCAATCTGCAACACTGGTATTAGCTTGTCTAATGGAAGATTGGCCTCTACAATTATTTTGGGCATACAGGCAAGTTAATGGCTACTTTCTAAGTAAGTTTCCCATTAAGAAAATACTTTTCCACATTCTTTTTTATGAATGATACAGAAGTCAACATCCAAGGGTTTTCTTCCTCTATGAATTCACCCTTGACCCATTTTCTATAGACTATGGGGATAGAAGGATGGAGGAATTAAGTAGGAAGTTCTAAAATTATCTGTTTCAGTACAGGCATACCTAGTTTTATTGTACTTTGCTTTATTGCACTTCACAAATAATTATATATTTTACAAATTGAAGGTTTGCAATAACCCTGCATTGAGCAAATCAGCACCACTTTTCTAACAGCTTTGCTCACTTTGTGTCTCTGTCACATTATGACAATTCCCACAATATTTCAAACGTTTTCTGTATTATTATATTTGTTATGGTGATCTGTGATCAGTGATCTCTGATGTTACTTTTGTAATTAATTGCTTTGGGGGATGACAACTATGCCCATATAAAACAGCAAACTTAATAAATGCTGTGTGTTCTGACTGCTCCACCAATCAGCTGTTCACCTCTCTCTCTCTCTCTCTCTCCCTCCCTGTGGGCCTCCCTATTCCCTGAGACACAACAATATTGAATTAGATCAATTAATAACCCTACAGCGGCCACTATGTGTTCAAGTGAAAGAAAAGAGTCACACATCGTTCACTAGGAATCAAAAGCAAGAAACTCCTAAGCTTAGTAAGGAAGGCATGTAGAAAGGTGAGACAGGTTGTGAAAGCAAAGGAAAAGTTCTTGAAGGAAATCACAAGTGCTACTCCGGTGAACCCAGAAATGATAAACAGCCTTATTGCTGTTTGGAGAAAGTTTTAGTGGTCTGGATAGAAGATGAAACTGGCAGCAAGATTCTCTATTCAATTCTATGAAGGCTGAGAGAAGTGAGGAAGCTGCAGAAGAAAAGTTGGAAGCTAGCAGAGGTTGGTTCATGAGATTTAAGGAAAGAAGCCTCCTCCACAACATGAAAGTGCAAGGTGAAGTGCTGATGTAGAAGCTGCAGCAAGTTATTCAGAACTCACTACGAACATTAATGAAGGTGGCTACACTAAACACATATTTTCGATGTAGACAAACAGTCTTATATTAGAAGAAGATGACATCTAGAACTTTCATATCCAGAGAGAAGTCAATGCCTGGTTTAAAAGCTTCAAAAGATAGGCTGATTCTCTTGTTGGGGACTAATGCAGCTGGTGACTTAAGTTGATGTCAATGTTCACTTAACATTCTGAAAATTCTAGGGCCCTTAAGAATTATGCTAAATCTACTCTGCCTGTGCTCTATACCACCACAACAAAGACTGGATAATAGTACATCTGTTTAGAAACATGGTTTACTGAATATTTAAAGCCCGCTGTTGAGACCTACTGCTCAGGAGAAAAGATTCCTTCCAAAATACTTCACTCATGGACAATGATGATGCATCTGGTCACCCAAGAGCTCTGATGGAGATGTGCACTGAGATTATATGTACAGTGAGTGTTGTTTTCATGCCCGCTAACATAACACTCATTCTGCAGCCCATATGTATCAAGGAGTCATGTTGAATTTCAAGTCTTACTGTTTAAGTAATACACTTCATAAGGCTATAGCTGCCATAGACAGTGATGCCTCTGGTGGATTTGGGTAAAGCCAACCGAAGAGCTTTTGGAAAAGATTCATCATTCTGGATGCCATGAAGAATATTTGTGATTCATAAGAAGGGTCAAATATCAACATTTATAGGAGTTTAGGAGAAGTTGATTCCAACCCTCATGGATGACATGAAAGGGTTCAAAACCTCAGTGGAGGAAGTAACTGCTAATGGGGTAGTAACAGCAAGAAAACCAAAAGTGAAGCCTGAAGATGTGACTGAACTGCTGCCATCTCACGAAAACCTGAATGGATGAGGAGTTGTGTCTTATGGATGAGCAAAGAAAATGGTTTCTTGAGAGAATCTATTCCTGGTGAAAATGTGAAAATTGTTGAAATGACAACAAAGTATTTAGAATATTACACAAACTTAGTCGATAAAGCAGTGGCAGGGTTTGAGAGACTGATTTCAATTTTGAAAGGAGTTCTGCTGTGGGTATAAGTTATCAAGCAGCATTATATGCTACAGAGAAATAGCTCATGAAAGGAAGAGTCAATTGATGCAGCAAACTTTATCATGGTCTTACTTCAAGAAGTTGCCACAGCACCCCCGGCCTTCAGCAGCCACCACCCTGGTCAGTTGGCAGCCATCAACACTGAGGTAAGACCCATCTTCATCAGCAAAAAGATTATGACTTAGTGAAAGCACCAATGATGGCTAGCATTGTTTAGCAGTATTTTAAAATTAAGGTATGTATAATATTTTTTTTAGACATAATGTCATTACACACTCTTAAGAGACTATAGTATAATGTAAACATGACTTTTATATGTACTGGGAAGCCAAAAAATTCATTTGACTTGTTTCATTGCAATTTTTGCTTTATTGTAGAAGTCTGAAACCAAACCCACAGCATCTCTGAGGTATGCCTGTATTTCCTACAAACTACCTCCAGGTTTCTAGCAAACTTCTTAGTCTTTTTTTTTTTCAATACCAAAGATATTTTATCTTAAATTTAAAATAATTCATACATAAAGGAAAACTGGAAAACAAGTCTATATTCCTACCACCCTATGACATTATTTTAAATTTTCTCTCTTCTTAATTTAGTTTTTATCTAAATACTATCCAATTACTACATAATTATGTTAGGTAATATTGTGTTGTGTTTTTTCACTAATAATCAATTTTCCATGTTGTTTTGGTTTATACATATGTAACAGCTAAAGATTTCCTTAATAATTAACCAACTAACTATTAGATATTTAGATTTTTCCTGCTATCCTGAAATTGGTAAATCTTAGCTTTTTTTTTTCTTGGATTATTTCCTAAGTATAATTTTCCAGGCTGTTGAATCAGTGAAACAATTTTAGTGGCCATAAAAAATAATATTAAATTATTTTCCGAAAGGCATGTACTTATTGGCATTCCAGCTAAAAGTACATATCTTTTGTATTATATATCTTTAGTTCCTTATGAGGTCAAATAGTTTTCCAAGTTTGTTTACTATCTGGTACTTGCTCACAAACAATCCAGCTTTTGCCTATATAATCTCTGAATGGGTTCCTTACGTAATATATATTAATCTGTTGTATATCATATGTCAGAACGCTCCCCATTCTATTGATTTTCTTTTTTAACTTTACACTACTTACTTTAAGTTTAAATTTTAGCCCAATTTATATTTCTTTCAAAATACTAAAAACCCTTTCAAATATTTTTTTTTTGTGAGAGACAATACACTCTAAAATGTAAATAATAATTATACTAAGCATAGCTACATCTTCATTATCTCATTATCCAATGAACATAGAAAAAACTGTCACCTGCATTCTACTATTTGTTTATAATTCCACTTAGGACAAAAAAAAAAAAAACAACAAAAAACAAGTTTAATTAATTGAAGAATGAAGTAACAATTAAAAAGGCTTTTTAAATGATAACTGTTATATTCTAGTATGATGATTAAGGGAAATTTGTTTTACGGAAAAGCTTCAAATCATATAGACAATTTACTCCGTGTTGTCTTAGAAACAAAAATAGAAGGGAGCAGGTTTTAGGTGAGATTACCCCTAAGTCCCTTATGATACCTTTACTATTTTGACATATTTGAAAAAGGCTTAGAATTCCCAAGTTGCCAGTTATTTCACTCCCCCTGATGACTTTATTGGCAACTGCATAATTGTAAATAGTGAGAATACCTCATTGGATGAAGATCAAACATAGGTGGCTGAAGTTCTCCAAGTTCAATTGCTGTTATTCCTACTGCCCAGATATCACAGAGCTGGTTGTAGCCACCATTTTTTTCTACTGCTGCAACTTCTGGGGCCATCCTAGGGGGAATCAGTGAATATGACATTTTTATTTTTTAAAAAGAATATGAAATTTGCTTTTTGTTATATTTGCTACACTTTTGAAAGGAAAGAAGCTGAGGGGGCTTATTAACAAAGGACCTTTAGTAAGGAAGACTTCAAAATGAACACACAAACACACATATACACATAATAAAGTTATTATTTAGAAAATCTTGACTCTTCTCTGAATACTGCTACTCTGAGGAAAAGTCATGTTGTATTTTCATTTCTGTTTTGTGAGTCTTGTTATATAGTAGGAGAAAAGAAAAAGAACACCTAAATCCCTGTGAAGGCTGGAGAAAAGTTCCCAAACACATAGAGACTTAAAAAATTAATTGGCAGGGAGTGAAGGGGGTAAAAAGCCTTGACATTTTAGTCATAGGAAACAAGTACAAATGCAGGGAGAATGGGAGAAAGCACAGAATACTTGGGAGAGGTGACAGGACAATGCTGCCAGAGATTGGTATAGGACCATAAATTGCTTGTTATCAGTCTGTGATAAGGACAGAAATTGGGAGTAAGCATTTACACTCATCTAAATACATGATTATTTCAGTAATTCATTTTTAATTTATTTTATAACAGTTTGAGTCCTTGATGGACAGGAGATTTTAAAAAATCAGCCATTCATCACAGACAGTTTGAGAGGGTCTAGAAAGTATGTGGAAGTGAACCTTAGAGATAGGGACTAGATAATGGATGGCCTACTGATTATATAAAGAAGTTTAGATTTTATTGTGAAAATGAAAGATTTAATTATGGATGTAAAGTTGATCTGAAACTCATGACAACACAAAGGATAGTGTAGAGAAGATGAAACCAGAGTCAGGTAGCTGAGTTAAGAGGACTATTTGAAAAATACAAGATAAAAGATAAAGAACTTCTCAAAGGCAAGGGCAGAGGGATGAAAGGATTTACTAAAGAAACTAATTTGAGTATGAAATGCTTGTGGATAATAAAACTAAATGTATTTAAGACTGAAGGTCAACTGGGTAGGTGAGCTGGAGATACATAATTAGGGAATTGTAAGATAAATTCTAACTGAAATCAGCAGGCGATGAGAGGCAACAAAGGGCCAGGCAGTTTGAGTGCAATCCCGGGCGAGGTTCACCGGTCTGCACTGGGACAGGCTGGAGGAGTCGCACTGAGCAGGGCAGGCAGCAAGTTTTTAAAGAAGGTAGGGGGAGGCAGAGCTTAGACTTACAGTGGCGTGAGGACTGGTTAGCCTAAGGCACATTCTTCAGGTTGGGAGGGGGCAGCAGCCGGGGACTTTGGCATGTCATCAGTGTCTGACGTGCTCACCCCTCCCTCCGGTGCCTCCAACCTTACATTCCAGCCTTTTGGTTATAATGGGTGCCGACTCGATCTGGCTACTTCCGGCTGAGGAGGGGCAGTGCGGGTAGCGTTGAGGCTGGTGGGAGGCCAGAGGCAGCTTGGAGGAAAGGGGCGAGTACTGATGTACCTACATGGTCTTGTGCACTTCTACTGTCTGACCTCTCTATCGGAGGCCGTAGGTTTTAGCAGATATGTTGTCTTCGTCTCTCAGGACAGATATGTCTAGCATGATTACTCAGGCTTTGCCCCGTCTAGTACTGTAGTCTGGATGATGACAGACAGACTGAGGCTTGTTTGTAGCAGGCAGCCTGGACGAAAGAATGGGAAGACGAGATTGGGCAGGACAAGGGGGTATCTTTCTTAGGAGTGAGAAGTAAGGTAGGTAGGAGAGGTGTCTGGGGGAACTTGAGATAAGAGAGTATAAGGGTTAGGGATGACTGGGTGAAGAGGAACTACAGCTTCGTTGATTATCTACAGGTCTTGAACAAGCTGGTTGGCTCCTGATGGCTTACTGACTGGAAGGATTGGAGTGTTACAGGGAGAATTAGTTGGTACTAGAAGCCTTTGGGAAAGAAGATGGTTGATGATAGGTAGGATGTCCTTGTGATGGGCTTGGGAAATAGGAAATTGGGGTCTAGAAGGAGAGGAGGATGGGTCTTTGAGGCGGATGAGGACTGGAGCATGATGGCTCAACACTACAGGAGTAGAGGTGTTTCAGACTATTGGGTTAACACTGGTCAATGGTACAGGAGGGTCTGTGGAGGGCTCAGGGCTACTACAACTTCTATTGGCTAAGATGATGAGTGAGCTCGGTTGGGGATGACTAAGAGGCAGGGAGATAGAGGCACCAAGCTTGGAGAGGAGATTTCTCCCTAACAAAGGGAAGGGACAGGACCGGATGACTAGAAATGAGTGGGTAAGAAGATGGCTCTCAAATGTGTAGGCTACCAGACCTGTCTCTAGAGGCTTAGAGGGGGTTCCCGTGACACCCACGACCGAGACCTGGGAAGGAAGTAAACACCCGTGAAAGGAAGGTAAAACAGAGTAGGCAGTCTCCGTGTCCACCAAAAAGGAGATGGATTTACCCGCTACCCACAGCGTGGCCCTGCGCTTAGCAATGGTGATAGGGGTGTTCGAGTCTAGGCATCTTCAGTCTTTGAGTAGGCTCAGCAGGTCCAGAGGGGAGTCCCTCAGGGGGGGGCTGCTTCCCATGAGACTCTGTCGTGGAAGGATGACCTTCCCTAACTGGGCACTCTACTTTCCAATAACTTCTCTTACCGCAAACTGGGCAGGGTTTAGTCGGCTTGTTGGTTGGGTTGGGGCATCTCTTTGCCCAGTGGTCTTCTTGGCCACACTGGAAGCAGGGTCCCGGAGGCTCATGAGCTCTGGACTGGTCTTTGCTGTGATGAGACCCCTGTCCTGCCAGCCGCAGGGCTACTGCGAAGGCTTGGGTTTGGGACACTGTCCTCCTCTCATGTTCTTCATCACGGGTATTAAAGACTTTAAAGGCCATGGTTACCAGGTCACGGAGTGGAGTTTGGGGTCCCTCTTCTGCCCTTTTAACTTACTTCTTATGTAACTAATACTTGTTCTGGTGAAATCTAGTTCTTTACTAGTTTAGAAGTAATAAAACAGTGACTATAAATGACAAAAGACTTACAAATGACAATGGTTAAAGATCTGATGAGAGCTTACTGTAAGACAGTTGACATAAGGAAATTTGGATATTTCTTTAACACAAAACATTCAGTAATAAAGTTTAGCATTATTTTCTTTGACAGTGCTTTCTAGGTAATTAAGCAGGTAATTTTATATCAGATAAATAAACCAAACCAGCTAAATACTTTCTCTAATGAGAAAAAAATTCCTCTGACATGTTCTAGGGGCCATCTGGAAAACATCAGAGTTAACTAGAGGTAAAAGCACCTTTTTGAATTTGATTTTGGGAAGCTATTAAAGTTTTTTTTTAAGATGTTTGTTTAAATAGAATCATAAATTATGAAACAATACTTATCTATTTAACGAGAGTGACAAAAGATTTCAAAGGCAAATACAGAAGGTTACACAGTTATTAGCAAAGCTTAGCTTTTAGTTTTTTCATATTAAGATCTCATTATCCTAAGTATTCAGACAACTCATAGAGACTTTAAGCATGAGAAACTGTTTTGATTAAACAATTAGAGAACTTTTTGCAATCTTTTAACATTAAGAGCAGACTAACAGTTAAGAAAACTTTCTTTTTAACTGAAAACAAAATTCTAATTTTGCTGTGCTGTGTATTTGATACCAAGACTCATTTGCTTTAATTTTTTGTAGCATGACTATATTAAATTCTTCCACAAGCTTTTTACAACTTTCCTTTTACATTCAGTGTTCTCCCTCTGAAATAAACAGCTGTACTTTAGAACAATTACCTTCTTTTACCCTCAACAAAATGAATTTCCATTCTTTATACTTTCTCTTATTAAAACACACATCTTTTTAGCAAGTAGAGATGTTTTCTTATTTAAATAGCTTTAATTAGACCCCAAAACCATTAGGAATTTTAATTTTCAGTCAACACTGAGAGGTGGGCTATTGCAAACTATTGCACTAGCATTCTTTAGTTTAACAAATTCATGAACACACTTTATAATTCCTGACACCATGAGCTTTACAGCATAACATCTAAGCACAAAATGTCTACCTAACTTAGCAAAACTCCAAGATTCTAGGTCACTACAAAAATTTTCAGGCTGCAGGCAGGCACACACACTGCAATACACAATCACTAAGATGTTCACTTGCTATGCCTAGCTCACCCACTCTCAACAACCATGCCAGACCACTTACAAAATGGCAGGTGTGGGAGAGCTGTAGGGTCAGGAGAGAAAGGAGGCAGGTCTGTGTTGGGAGGAGTCTTGTCTGTGGCTTCCAGAACCAGAGGGTGGGAGGAGCGTGTTCTGGTGGGGGAAGAGGGGGGTGAAGGCGGAAGGAGAGGGGGAGGGGGTAGTGCAGCCACTGGAAGAGGAGAGCAGGAAGACAGCATGGTTGAGAAGGTAGGACTTTAAGATGGCAGTGACATGGGGGAGGACAAAGAACTTAAAGATGGTGGCGGAGAGGGGTGGGGGTAGCAAGCTGAGAGAGGTGGGAGACCAAGGTCCTCCAGCGGATCTGAAAAGGAAGAAGGACTGGGCAGAGTAAGAGGCTGACAATTCTTAACTGGAGATCATGCCAGGAGGACCTGAGTCATTGGACACTTTACATAAAGCTCTAGTCGGGAGCGCTAAGTCCAAAAAGCCTGCACATATGGGATTTCATCCCACTCTCCACTCCGGTGGCAATAATTAGTCAAGTTGGTGAGAAGGCCAAAATCAAAAGTTCCCTCAGGGGGCCAGCGAGATTGGTTGTCCAAGGGATACTGAGGCCTGGCCTGAGAGCAAAGTAAGACCAGCTTCCATTTGCGAACTTTCCGGGACAAATACAGAGTAGTCAAATTAGAAATGAGACACTGCAGCGGCATCTGTTTCGAGGGCTGGTTCCACATGTCTGCGCCACTTCCCAACTAATCTCGCTGAGAGGAGCACCCAGCGTCCCAAGTTGCCAAGTCAGGGGTGATGGCCTGGGAGCCTGGGTGAGGGATGTCTCCCCCACCACAGGGCCAGGGGTGGGTATCCCGGATGTCTGCAGCAGATGGGCTGGATGCCCAAACCTGGACATAGCTATGATTTCGGACAGACCAGGTGAAACGGAGTTAGGAAGAGAAACAGACCTGGGGAAACTGAGGGACTCACCAGAAAACAGTCTATGCAGCGGAGAGCAGGCTGAGGTCCTGGGTCGCGGAAGGAGGGGACGGGGCCACCAATGGCCAGTTGGGGCCCCGCGCTCATGCCCCTTTCTGGGTTTTTTTGGCACCAAATGTAAGATAAATTCTAACCGAAATAAGCAGGTGACGAGAAGCAACAAAGGGCCAGGCAGGCAGTTTATTTGAGCGCAATCCCGGGCAAGGTTCACCAGTATGCACTGGGACAGGCTGGAGGAGTCCTGCTCAGCAGGGCAGGCAGCAAGTTTTTAAAGAAGGTAGGGGGAGGCAGAGCTTAGACTTACAGTGGCGTGAGGACTGGTTAGCCTAAGGCACATTCTTCAGGTTGGGAGGGGGCAGCAGCTGGGGACTTTGGCATGTCATCAGTGTCCGAGTGCTCACCCCTCCCTCCAGTGCCTCCAACCTTACAGGAATCAGTGGTGTATAATTACGGCATCTTAAGTTATAAAACAGATGATATTGCTCAGGGGAATACTCTTATTTTTTTAAATGTTTAATATTTTTAAATTGTATTTATAGTGAATATCCACAAGGTAGAAGTTGATTTCATATACACTTAGGTTACCAAAAGTTATACATCTTTCAACTTAAGAGTGGTTAAGGATGTAATATGTATACTAAAAATAACAACATGTAGATGTACTTGCTATTTGCACGCACATACTGTACACATAATAAGAGGTGTAGAAGTAAAGAGAAGAAAATGATCACCACGGAACAAGATGAATGAAGGGCAAGCTTCATTGCAGAAAGAAGATGAGCTGGAACTCTAAAGAAAGCATATGGATTTCATCTCCTCGGCTCCCTGAAACGAGTTATTGGTGGTTAACTGGGGTGTCAAGCTGACTAGGACTGTCACACTTCCTGGCTCAGTGGAAAACAGAGCTGTGATTAGTATGCCAAGGGTGGGGGAAAAGCAACAGTGGGTGTCACTCTTAAGACAAAGCAAAATTTAAGATAAACACAGAAGACAGATATGCTAAGAAGGTAATAAACAATACCTAGTATAGTGAGTGTGGGTAAAATTGTAACATTTCCAGAATATCTCTCCTGGCTTTGGTGCATTTGCATATCCTCAGGGATGGAGAAAAGTTCATCTCCATTTCAATGGGTAATTACAGGGGCAACTGAGGGCGTCTGAACCTGAGAGGTTAAGGGGAGGGGGCAGGGCTGCTGGCTTCTTTCAGAGCTGAGGAGAAAGACCACCCGGGACTACAGTTTCTGAGCAATAAACGGGTTTTAAACTTTATTTCTCCCTTTGACTGATTCCGGTTTTTAGAGGTATTTTGTCCCGGGATTTTCCTCTCCCCGGACTTAGAGTTAAGATACAAAAAATTAAAATTTTGACTAGAGAGGAATGTTCATGGAGGAAGACAGTCACAGAAAGACTAAGGAGGGAAAAAGTCATTTTGAGGAAATTCTACAGGTAATTTAACTCACCCATGTCTTCTTTTAACTTTTATTTAAGTGCTATTAATTGGGGTTTTTTTTCTGCTGTTAAAATTGATACATATTGACAGTAAAGAATTTTGGAGTACTTGGGAGAAAAAATAAGTCAAACATTAACCTATGCATAGAGAGCCACTGTTTCACATATTCTCATCCACAAATTTTACTTAAACACACACATATTTTCTATAAAGTGGTATTATGCTAATCCTGCATATGCTATTTTTAATCTTTCTTTTGATATACAGTATATGATAAGCCTCTCCACTCATCATTCATCTTGTATAACAGGATTTTTAATACCAATTTATTACATTGACTTGAATGAATGTACCTAATTTCCTTAACTAGTTTCTGCTGTAAATACATCCTTTTCCTTAATTTTTCATTATTAAAGTACAATTGACCCTTGAACAATGCAAGGCTTAAGGGTGCCAACAGCTGTGCAGTCAAAATTCTGCATTTAATTTTTGACTTCCCAGAATCTTAACTACTAATAGTCTACTGTTGACCAGAAGCCTTACTGATAACATCAACAGTTGATTAACACATATTTTGTATGTTATATGTACTGAATACTGTATTCTTATAATAAAGTAAGCTACAGAAAAGACTTTTTTCAAATTGTTACAAATCTCAAAAAAATTTCACAATATATTTGTTGAAAAAAATCCACATAAAAATTTATGCAGTTCAAACTCATGTTGTTCAAAGGTCAACTGTATTGTGATAAAGCTCTTTACATATAAATCTGTATGCCTCTTTGATAAATTACCAGCAGAAATGAAACTAAGGAATATTAGCATTGTTTAAAGTTTCTGAATAACATTGTTGCCAAACTGTCTTTCAACTGTTTTAACAATTTCCACTTTTGTTGTCAAATATTTAGTGATAGGTATTACCCAATAATTTCAAATATTTTCCAGTTTGATAGAAAAGAATATCATTGTTTATTTAATTTGCATTTTTGTTCATCACTGGAAGAAATATTTTTCTTATTTTATGACACCTTATAAGTATTATTTTAATAACTGCTTCTAATGAAACACCACCTTTTTGTTGATTAATTAAGAACTTTAATATTAAAGATATTAAATTAAAACCTTGTCTGTTACATTTTAGCTAATATTTGCTGGTTTTTTACTTGTCTTCTACTTTTGATTAAGCTGGTAGACACTGAGAAGTTTTAAATTTTCAGGCAGTTCAAGTCTATCTATATTTCCCTTTGATGTTCTTTGCTTTTATGCCAAGAAAGGTTTACTCAACTCTTAAGATAGTCACTGATAGTTGAAGGGTCCCCACCAGTAAGATGGCGAACTTCCGGCTTCTTTTCGGGGTCCTCGGTTCCCGCCGGCGCCACCTGAAGCCCAATCACCTCTCGCCCCCCTCCCAATCCCAGCACCTAGCCAACAGCCACCAGCCCCGTAGAAGTAACACCACAATCACCCTATGCCCCCTCCTATATAACCCAGCACCTTTCCCTAATAAAGCGGAACTCTCCGGTAAATTGCTGTTGTGTGTCGCTCCTTTCCTTTCATTGGTGCCGAAACCCGGGAGACGGGACACCCCAACTGGGCCCCGTCTTCCCCCAACACCAGCAGCAGCTTGCCCTCGTCCTCTTTTTCCGGCGCTGGCTCATCACACTCACCACTCCTCTCTGGCCTTTAGGTAAGTCCCCCCCCTCCCCCCCCGGGGTGGGCCACTCTTCCCTGAGCTATCGCAGTGCCATTGACCGTGATCGTCCGGCAAGGCCCTGACGCTCGGGGACGAGGAGGGAACGCTCCCCGCCTCAGGCCTTCACGGCTGCGGCGGACTCTCAGGCCCCTCCTCCAAAAGCCATAAACCCCCACCTCAGCTGAGACTTTTTAAGCAAAATTTCCGCGGGGTGGGCCACTCTTCCCTGAGCTATCGCAGTGCCATTGACCGTGATCGTCCGGCAAGGCCCTGACGCTCGGGGACGAGGAGGGAACGCTCCCCGCCTCAGGCCTTCACGGCTGCGGCGGACCCTCAGGCCCCTCCCCCGACAGCCATAAATCCCTGCCTCAGGCCCTCACGGCTGCAGCGGACCCTCAGGCCCCTCCTCCAAAAGCCATAAACCCCCACCTCAGGCCTTCACAGCTGCAGCAGACTCTCAGCTACACCCCAACAGCCATAAATGAGGTGACTCCTTTGCGGATGAGAACGCTCCTTTTCCCGCTCCCTCCTCCTTCTGTTCCGTCCGCCGAAACCTGTTCGGCCTGCCGAAAACGCCTAGCGCTAGGTACCTCGTGACTCCGGCACTCTGCCTTCTTAGGGAAGTCTGGGTGACGACCCACACTTCCCAAGAAATTCCGACTCGTATACGAGTTTCCGCAGACCACCAAGGATCATTGGGGACGCCCTTTGTCTCCTTGTGGTCTGCCTCCAGTCCGAGGATCCCCGTTCGTCTTCCCCTGTTTGTCTCCTTCTCTGTCCTTTAGCCATTTTGTCTCCTTGTGGTCTGCCTCCAGTCTGAGGGTCTCCGTTTGTCTTCCCCTGTTTGTCTCCTTCTCTGTCCTTTAGCCATGGGAGCCTCCTCATCCCTCCCTGAAAGTTCACCTCTTGAATGCCTGCTTAAGCATCTAGCTACCCTCTCCCTGACGCCTGATATAAAACCAAAACTTCTCCGTAAATATTGCTCCCAAGATTGGCCGACGTACCCCCTAGACAATAACAACCAATGGCCCGCAGGGGGAACTCTTGATCCTAACATCACTCGCAATCTCTTTTAACTACTGCCAGCGCCTGAAAAAATGGAAGGAGATTCCCTATATCGAAGCATTTCGCCTCCTAGCTCAAAATCCCAGCCTCTGCACCACCTGCTCCCCGCCCCAAGTTCTCCTAGCCTGCAAGCCGTCTCCCTCCCCTCCACACACTCCCAGTCCCTCTTCAATTACCTTTGACCCGGCCGACGAGCCTCCGCCATACAGACTTCCCCCTTCAGCCCCTCCCCCTCCTACAACCCCTCCACACTCCGCCGCCACTGCCGCCTCTTTCCCCATGGCAGAAGCCTCCCGTCCTCTCCCTTCCCCTTCTTCTCCTACAACAGCCCCTCCCCCTTCCTCTACCGCCGCCACCGCTGCCGCTTTCCCCGCGGCAGAAGCTTCCCATCCTCTCCCTTCCCCTTCTCCTTCTACAACAGCCCCTCCCCCTTCCTCTACCGCCGCCACCGCTGCCGCTTTCCCCGCGGCAGAAGCTTCCCATCCTCTCCCTTCCCCTTCTCCTTCTACAACACCCCCTCCCCCTTCCTCTACCGCCGCCACCGCTGCCGCTTTCCCCGCGGCAGAAGCTTCCCATCCTCTCCCTTCCCCTTCTCCTTCTACAACAGCCCCTCCCCCTTCCTCTACCGCCGCCACCGCTGCCGCTTTCCCCGCGGCAGAAGCTTCCCATCCTCTCCCTTCCCCTTCTTCTCCTAAAACAGCCCCTCCCCCTTCCTCTATCGCCCCCGCCGCCTCCACCCCCGCAGAAGCCTCCCATCCTCTCCCTTCCCCCTCCTCCACCATCTCCTCCTGCACCTCACCACCTCCTCCCCCGTCCCCCTCACCTTCCCCCCTCCCGCAAATCAAGCCTGAGCCTTTCAGCCCCCCCTAACTAAGTTCCAAGAGCCTCATCCATCTTTGCCCCCTCAGATTCGGTCCCGAGAGCCTCCCAAAATTATCGCGGCTTTGCCCCCATTACCTGTTTCCCCTGCACAGACTGAGCCAGAACCCTTCAGTCCCCCTCAGACTCGGTCCCGAGGGCCTCCCAAAATTATCGCCCCGCTCCGGGAAGTAGCAGGATCCGAAGGCATCTTGCGTGTTCACGTCCCTTTCTCCTTAGGAGATTTAGCCCAACTAGAGAAACGCCTAGGTTCCTTTTCCACTGATCCCACGACCTACATCAGGGAGTTTCAATGGACCCTCCAGTCTTACAGCCTCACGCATCATGACATCTTCATGCTCCTGGCCAATACTCTCCTCCCTGAGGAGCGTAGACGAGCTTGGGACTTCGCCCAAATGCATGCTACCGAAACCCACAGGACTGACCCCACCTGTCCCCCTGGTCCCACTGCTGTCCCCGAACAAGACCCACACTGGGATTATAACACCGCTGTGGGTCTCCACTCTCGAGATATTTTTGCCTCCTGCTTAATAGCAGGTCTAAAAAAGGCAGCTCGTAAAGTAGTCAATTTTCAAAAGCTCCAAGACATAATTCAAAAGAGAGATGAAACCCCCTCCGAGTTCTTAGATAGACTCACTCAAGCCCTATTACAGTATACCAGCCTGGACCCAGAAACACCTGAAGGAAGACAGGTCCTTATGACATACTTCCTAGCTCAAAGCTACCCCGACATTAAAGCTAAACTCAAAAAGTTAGAACAGGGCCCCGCTACCCCACAGACTGAGATCCTAACAGTGGCCTTTAAAGTCTTCCATAACCGGGAGGAGGAGAAAGAACGCTGTAAACAAAAAGCTGATCAGGCCAATTTCCAGATGTTGGCCCAGCTGATAAAACCACAACCTGGGCGCCCCTCTACAGACAAGCCCCCCCAAGGAGCTTGTTTCAAGTGCGGAAAAGAGGGACATTGGTCAAGGGCGTGCCCCTCCCCCAGATCTCCTACCACCCCATGCCCCAGATGCCACAAAAAGGGCCACTGGGGGTCTGATTGCCCAACCACCCGAAGGGGAGGCTGGACGAACAACCCCCATCCTAAGCCCACCGTAGTGGGGCTGGCAGAAGAAGATTGACGGGGCCCGGGGGCTTCTCACCCAACCATTTCCATCACCAAACAGGAGCCCAGGGTTACTTTAACAGTAGACGGTCGCCCCATCTCCTTCCTCCTAGATACAGGAGCCACCTTCTCAGTCTTGCGAGAATACCGGGGCCCTACCACGCCAGCCATTACTCCTATAGTCGGGGTAGGAGGTAAACAGATTTTCCCATTAAAACCCCCCCCCCTTTTATGCACAATCCTAGACAGTCCCATACCTTTCTCCCACTCCTTCCTAGTTATGCCCCAGTGTCCCATCCCTTTACTAGGACGGGACATCCTTTCCCTCCTCCACGTTTCCATAACTATATCCAATCCCACAGCCCCCAGTACTCCCTTTCTGATGGTCCTCATAGCCGACAACCCCCCTCTACCCAATGAAAGCTCCGGTTCTGCCCTTATACACCCTGTAAATCCCAAAGTTTGGGACATTACAAGCCCCTCCATGGCCCTATGTCCCCCTGCCTCTATCAAATTACGTGACCCCTCTCAGTATATCTGTCAGGCCCAATACCCCCTAACCACTTCAGCCCTCATAGGCCTCCAACCCATCATTCAAGATCTCTTAAACAAAAACTACCTCAGACCCACTCACTCCCCATTTAATACCCCCATATTAGCTGTTAAAAAAAACAACGGATCTTTCCGCCTTGTCCAAGACCTTCGCCTCATCAACATAGCCGTTGTCCCTATCCATCCCTTAGTTCCAAATCCATACACCCTTTTATCGCAGATCCCTGCTTCCGCATCCCACTTCTCAGTCCTAGATCTCAAGGATGCATTTTTTTCTATCCCTCTAGACCCCTCCTCCCAAGATTTTTTTGCCTTCACCTGGACGGACCCATACACCAGACATTCTGTACAACTTACTTAGACAGTTTTACCACAAGGCTTCCGAGATAGTCCCCATATTTTTGGACAAGTCCTAGCTCAAGACCTCAAACAGTTTCACCATGATCACCCCGAGTCCACTTTATTACAATATGTAGATGATCTTCTGCTCTGCAGTCCCTCGTGGGAACAGTCTCAACTTGACACTGCGTCTCTACTTAACCTTCTAGCTTCCAGAGGTTACCGAGTATCCCCTGCCAAAGCTCAAATCTCTTCCCCTTCTGTCACTTACCTTGGATTCCTTCTGTCTCAGCAAAGAAAGTCCATTACCTTAGACAGAAAACGACTCCTCTCTGACCTGCCCGTTCCCAAAACCAAGACAGAAATCCTTTCCTTTCTAGGCTTGGCTGGGTATTTTAGAGCGTGGATCCCTAACTTCTCCCTGTTGGCAAGACCCCTATACGACCTCAGCAAGGGCCCCCCTGAAGAACCATTATCATCCTCACCCCGACACTCCTTCATTAAGCTCCGTCAAGCCCTTGTAAAAGCTCCAGCTCTCCATCTCCCTGATTTGTCAAAACCCTTCTCATTATACATTCATGAGAGGTCCAGTCAAGCTCTAGGAGTCCTAGGCCAATATTATGGCCCATCCTTTGCCCCAGTAGCTTATCTCTCCAAGCAATTAGACCCCACAGTTCGGGGATGGGCCCCCTGCCTACGGGCATTAGCCGCTGGACAGCTCTTGCAGAAAGAAGCTCATAAACTAACATTCGGAGCGACACTTACCATTCTGTCCCAACATCACCTAAAAGATCTCTTAACCTACAAAAGTTTACAGACTCTCCCCCCCTCCAGACTCCTCACCTTACTGTCCTCTTTCCTCCAAAATCCAAACATTTCTTTCCTCCCCTGCCCGCCCCTAAATCCGGCCACTCTTCTTCCTCTGCCCTACTCTCCTCATACTCCCTCGCATGATTGCCTAGAAGCCCTTCACAACTTCCTTCCATGCCACTCCAAGATCTCCGAAGGAGCCCTCTCACACTCCGACCTCATCTGGTTTACTGATGGGTCCTCCTTTAAACATGAGGGCATCCACTACTCAGGATATGCAGTAGTCTCCCTCGAAGATGTCATTGAAGCACGAGCCCTACCCCCTGGTACAACCAATCAGCAGGCCGAACTCATTGCAGCCACCAGAGCTTGCACTCTGGCCCGGGACACGTCTCTCACATTGTACACTGACTCCAAGTACGTATTCCACATTCTCTTGTCCCACGCGGCAGTATGGAAAGAACGAGGCCTCCTCACCACAAAAGGGAATTCCATAACTAATTCAGCCTTAATTACTAAACTTTTAGAGGCTTCACAACTCCCACACCGACTAGGCATAGTCCACTGCAAATCACATCAAAGAGATGACTCCCCCATTGCAAGAGGTAACAACAAGGCTGACAGAGTAGCCCGGTCAGTTGCCCTATCAGAAAACGCACCAGGCAACAATCCGTCTGCCCTTGCAGTTTTAGCCTTATCACAAGATGCCCTCTGCTCTCAGGACAAAGAGTCTCTCTTCCGCCTCTTACATGACCTGTTCCACCCCAGCCCCCAATCCTTAATCCATTTTTTACAATCTTTTTTTCCTCTCTCTCCTGAAGACAAAACCCTACTTAACCAAATCACCTGCAAGTGCACCATCTGCCAACGCACTAACCCTAATACCCCCCTCAAAGCCCGACCCTTCCCGGCTCATCAAGCAAGGGGTAATGTCCCCGCTGCAGATTGGCAAATAGACTTCACTAACATGCCCCCTGTACGACGTACCAGATATCTACTCGTGCTAGTAGATACATTTTCAGGATGGGTTGAAGCTTTCCCCACCACTAACAAACGAGCATCCGTAGTTGCCTCTATCCTCCTCACCCAGATCTTTCCTAGGTTCGGGATGCCCACTTCCCTCCAATCAGATAACGGCCCTGAGTTCACTGCCCAAATTATCCAGAACCTCTCCAAGTCGCTCTCGCTCCCCTGGCATTTACATTGTCCTTATCGACCACAAGCTTCAGGAAAAGTAGAAAGAGCCAATAGGACTCTAAAAGACATCCTGACCAAACTATCTCTAGAACTACACCTTGACTGGGTTCGCTTACTTCCCTTAGCTCTACTCCGCATTTGAGCCCTCCCAAAGAAACCTTCCTTCTTGTCACCCTTTGAGATCATGTACGGCCGCCCGATTCTACCCCCGGGGCTCCCTTCCCACAAAGGACCAATTCCTCCCAATATAGCCCTTCCACTACTCTCTCTCCTCCGCACTGAATTGTGGAAATATCAAGATTGGCTCCTTCCTGATCCATCCGCCTCCCAAAATCCTCCTGTCTTACAGCCCGGCCAACTAGTGTTTTATAAGCCACCAGAGGATCAGCCCTCTCTCACCCCGAAATGGGAAGGTCCACACCCAGTTATTCTCTGCACCCCCTCGGCTGCCAAGCTCTCACTGCCTGATAACTCTGTCACCCCTTGGATTCATATCTCCAGGTTGAAACCAAATACCCAAGACTCACCTTCTCTGGACACCCAAGACCCATCAGTCACAATCCAGAGTCCTTCGGACACAGCCCAAGACGCTGTCTACTCTACCACGCCTCATCCCTCTGATCCCTTGAAGCTCCGCATCTCCCGTGCACCCTCTTTGCCATCCATACCTGAATCATGACTTTTTCCTCCTTTACTGCTCTCTTGCTTTTTTCCCTCATTCCTATTGTCTTCCCTGCCGCCCCATCCTCCTTTGTATGGCGATTCAAAGTCAAGCAGACTTACACACAGCATCAAACAAAAGTTACTGCCCTCATTGCCACATCAGACTGCCCTCTGAAAGGCTGCTCTGAGCCTTTGTACCTCCACTTTCCTCCCTCCACCGAAGTATTCATTTACAGCTACCTTTATTCTCCCTACCTCTGCTTCCTCTATGACCAAAGACAAGCCTATTGCAGGCGATGGCCAGACACCTACGGGGGATGCCCCTACTGGTCTTGCACCATTCACTACATGGGTGACTTCCAGTACCCACAGTATTACTCCTCCAACCGTTTCATGAAATATCCCAACGGCTCATTCTCCTTATCAATCCCAGATCCCTGGGACTCTCGATGGGCTGCTGGAGTAACAGCCTCAGTTTACTACAAGGGGTCCTCGACCCCCCATGGTACCCTTCATATCTCTCGAGAGTATGTTCCCTCTCGCTCCCAGATCTCTCAAGTTGCATCAGATATCAGACATTCCGAAAAAGTCATTATCCAAACTCTTGACGGCGCCTCTTCATCTTCTTATTCCTCCTACTCTTGGTTACAGCTCATTCAAGACACCACCATCTTTCTCAACCACACCCTCAACACTGCCAATTGTTTCTTGTGCGCATCACTACAGCGCCCACTGCTGGCCGCCGTGCCCCTTAATATTTCCAACTACTCCTTCCATGTAGAAGGACAACCCCTCCGTCCCCTGGCAGACATACCCCTATGGGAGCCAGAATACCCAGATAATCTCACCATCCACCACTGTGTAGGCCCAACTCCACCCCCCTCCAGTGCACTTCACTGCATCTCTATCTACACCCCTACCTCCGGCTCTAAGACTTTTACACAACCGGGACACTTCTTTTGGTGTAATGGCAGCCTTTTCAACTCACTGCCTCTCAACTCCGATACACCCTGCATTCTCGTCACCCTAATCCCACAGCTTACACTTTACAGCATGGCAGAATTCCTTGAGCTCCAACCTCCCTTGCACTCGCGCACAAAAAGGGCTGCTTTCCTTCCCATCATGGTCGGTATCTCTTTAATCACCTCAGCCATTGGGGTGGGGTTTTCAGGAGGAGCCTTGGGTCACTCTCTATGGGCAGTTAGAGATCTCGACGCCAAACTTGAGGGAGCCCTGGCATCCACTGCCGATTCCCTAGCCTCTCTCCAAAGACAAGTCACTTCGCTAGCTAAAGTCACCCTTCAAAACCGGCGGGCCCTAGATCTGCTTACAGCCGAGAAGGGCGGCACCTGCGTCTTCCTCCAGGAAGAGTGCTGCTATTACATCAACGAATCCGGCATTGTAGAAACTGACATCACCAAACTCACTGACCTTGCCTCCAGCCTCCACTCTGCTTCCAATTCCAACCCATTCTCGTCAATACTAACAAACCCCCTCCTCACCTGGCTCTGGCCCATTGCAGGCCCCATAATAGTCATTCTTCTTGTCTGTCTCTTCTTACCCTGTATAATAAAGTTCATCAAATCCCAAGTCGGGAAAATCTCTAATCAAGCTTTCAACCAGCTTTTACTCAGGAACTACCAGCTTCTGGCCACGGAAGACCCCTCACCCTCACGTGACCTCCTCACCACATGCTGAGATGGACCCCTCTCTCCGCTGGAAACTGTTCCTGGAAACAATAGCCGCAGATGCCTGGCTCCTGACACCCATATCCTCTTGGCACCATTAGAATCAACAGGTCCTCAACCTATGGTTACAGGGAACCTTCATTGATTTCCAACCTGAAGAAGTCCACATCTACTCATCCTTACTGTGGGGAGTCCTATCAACCCTTTCCTCCCAATCCTCAAACCCTCAGTCCCTTCTCCGCCCCTGTTCAGCAGGAAGCAGTCAGAGAGAAAGCAACGTCCACAAACCCATAGAGGAGAAAGGGGGGAATGAAGGGTCCCCACCAGTAAGATGGCGAACTTCCGGCTTCTTTTCGGGGTCCTCGGTTCCCGCCGGCGCCACCTGAAGCCCAATCACCTCTCGCCCCCCTCCCAATCCCAGCACCTAGCCAACAGCCACCAGCCCCGTAGAAGTAACACCACAATCACCCTATGCCCCCTCCTATATAACCCAGCACCTTTCCCTAATAAAGCGGAACTCTCCGGTAAATTGCTGTTGTGTGTCGCTCCTTTCCTTTCAATAGTTCTTCTGTTTCACCTTTCTATTCATCTATTTTCATATCAATTTTATTTTGAGATTAGATATGAGGTAAGGAGCTACTTTAAATTTCTTTGAAAATAATAAATTATCCAAACACTGCATATTAAAGAATTCAAACACTTATAAACACTAAAGGTCACCTTTTATAATACTCACTAAATTACTTTACATATTAAGGTTTATTACTGGGCTTTCTATTATATTTCAATTATCTGTCTTCATTAATGAAAGCAGTGTTTTAGAAAGACTTATTTTGTCAGTAATTGGTAGGATGTATTAGGAGTAGGCGGCTTTTGAAGACTAATGGCAGGGTAGGCAGGAGTTTTAATAACCAGAAAGTGAGGTCCTCAATTAAAACAGAAGCAATACCCAAAGAGACAGTAAGAACATGATAAGAGATTATAATAAGAGTGTTTTTTTTTTCCAACTCTCATACCTATGAGGCTTCTCAATACAAAATCCCAGGGACAGTAGGAATTACTAAACACAGGGAAAGCTGGACAATGAAATGAGTATCAAAGCTCTCTAATCGGAACTATGCTAATAGTAGCAAGGAGCAGGAAAGTCTCCAGACTTTCAGTCAACTATCAATTGTACTATTAAGTATTAAGGCTGACCACTAACCTTGAAAAAATGAAAATGTACATAATTCAATCATAATAATGTCTTACCAATAAGGGGTGCCAATGAAAGATTTTCTCTTCGCAATGGTAGCTGTTATTTTTGCAGCCACACCAAAGTCAGCTGGTAGGCAAAAAATTTAAGAGAAAATTTTAGTTCTTTTCAACAAAACCACCACCATTTCTAAGTTTCACCCTTAAGCATGACACTATTAATAGTTCAGGTAGTAATGCTAGAGAAATGTATATAAATTGAATACCAAAATGTCTTGCTTATTTACGACATGGTGCTATTAAAAAAAATCCTTTATTCTGTATATAAACTTTTTTGTTACTGTTGTTACACTTGGTTGTCAAAAACTAAATACACTTATAGATCATTTTCACACACCACTGGATTGCTTCTTAACTATTAATTTTTATAATTGAATAATGTTTCACAAGTGAATTTATTACATACAATTTAAGTTTTTCTATAGCTAGACCTACTTTGCATTTTTTTCTATTATAAATGTTATGATTAATACTTCTGTGAAAATAGATTTTTTTATCTTTAAGATTAATTTCCTTAAACTGAGTCTCAGGAATAAAATTACTGGGTCAACAGATGAGCATTATCATGGCTCTTGATAATGAATATTAAGCATATAATATTAATTCTCATTTAAAATTTTGTTTTGGAAAAAAGGAATTTGAAATAACATACCTAATTTTACATCACCATGATCGGTCAGTAAAATATTTGCACCCTGAAACAAAAATACAATTAAATTAGAATCATGAAAGTCCTTTCAGTAAGATAATTAATTTGAACATATTAAAGGAACTTACTTTGATATCTCTATGCATTTTGCCTTTAGTATGCAAATAGGCAAGACCCTGAATTAAAAAAAGAAAAAAGTTTGCATTAGCAACCTACAAATTTGACACCTGAATTTTCTACTTAAATTCTTATTGCATAAGAAAAACCAGAATGTCTTCTTTTGAGGGGGAAAAACCTAAATGACTTTATTAATCAACGTTTACTGTATTTTAGGATTTCAAATTCACTTTCTGGTAAACATTAGAAATGTTTTACTTTAACACCATTACCACAATTGAGATAATAAATATTTCCACTGTTCCCCAAAAGTCCCTCCTACACATGAACACTGAACTGCTGTCACTGCAGATCAGTTTCAAGTTTTCTAGAGTTTTATGTAAATGGATCGTAGAGTATATTCTTTTTTGTTTGGCTTTTTTCATTTATAATAATTTGAGATTCCTTGTTAATGTGCATATATATAATGCATATACAAGAATACTTGATTCTTCTATTATTGAGTAGTATTCCAATGGTACAGATATGCCAGAACTTGTTTATTTTTCACCTGTGACAGACATTTGGGTTGCTGGGCTCTTTTCAGTTTTTAGCTATTATAAATAAAGATGCTATGAAGATTCATATATAAGTCTTCATATGTTTTTATTTTCCTCTGGGTAAATATCTAGGAGTATAACAGCTGAATAATATGGTGGTATACATTTAAACTTCGAGGCAATTACCACACTGCCTTCTAGAGCAGCTGTTCCATTTTACAATTAAACCAGTAGGGTATGAGAGTTCCAGTTAACCGGCATCCTCACCAACCTTCTTAAGGTCAGTCTTTTTAATTCTAGTCATTCTAATTGGTGTGTAGTGGCATTTCATTGTGATTGTAATTCACACTTTTTAAATAACTAATGACGTTGAGCATCTTTTCCATTTCATCATTTGCCATCCATACATCTTCTTTGGTGAAGTATCTGTTTAAATCTTTTGTCCATTTGTTCACTAGATTGTTGTTTGAGAGGTTCTTTATGTTCACAAAAAAAAAAGAACAGATACAAGTCCTTGATCAAATATATACTTCACAAGGCACTGAAAAAAGTAATAAATTGGAAGAAATGCTGAATCCTATATACCCCTATTGAAGAGTCACAACCTACTTTAACAAACTAAAAGCTCTCACAGGCTCTGAAATAAATGATAAAGAAGCTTCTGTTTAAAGTAATGCTTACCAAGCTTATAAAAAGGGATTTTGCTATTAGTGATACTAATATCACAGAGAATTAGGGTTTCTGGATAACATTCTGGATTCTTGCTATGCTAACTTACTCTCATTTTGAGAGAAATGGTAAAAGACCTCGTCTTGAGTAAAAGTTATCCTTTACTGCATAAAATTTGAAGCTTAGACAACTTGCTAGAGTTGACAGGTCTGGTGATTCACTCATGAAAACCACACCTATGGTTTTCTTTAGCTATATAGCAATTGAGGGCCAAGTGTGACAAAGCAGAACACCACTGTATATACCAGCATCAGTTTAAATGAATTCCTGCGACTCATTCATGAAAAAATGACCAGGTTTAAAGAATTCCAATATGAGAGATTAACAGAAAAATCACTTGGTTCACTCTTTATCTTTGGGGCAGATTACCATTTTATAGTTCTCAATTGTGAGACTGTAACTTCCTTTCTATTTATATAAAGAAATCTAAATTGCTGTACCTGTAAAGTTTCTCTGCATACATAGGCTATTTGCAATTCTGATAATGGTCCAGTAACTAGAAAGAAAAAAGAAAGACCACATTGTTGCATATTTGAATACAATACATTAAAAACTGTCTACTTTCAAAATGACAAACCATTCTAAAACTTCTGTATATATAGTTGGGTGACTTTTCCTCATGAGCATATATTATTCTTGTAATTAAGAAAAAAAATTCAAGTTGTGAATTTTTAAATGAATTTTAAAATTGGAAGATTTACTCAATAACAACTGTGGTCAGCAAAAATATTAAACACCTATATTAGGTGCAAAGCAAGAGTACTAGAAATCACATAATATTCTATAGAAACCAGTGGACATTATCTCAATCCTGAACAATTTTTCAAAAATAAAGCCAGGAAATGAAATAAGTATATATATAACTTATTACAATTATATAGAGGTAGAAAACCACAGAGAGATCAACTGTTAAAATATACTGAATGGTATCATATACTTTTTCAAAGGTCAAGATATTATTTCTTTAGTGTAATTCTTTACTATGTCTATCAAAATGGAGGCTTTTGATCCAGTTCCTTATCTAAGAATTTAAAAAGTAATCAGGTCACTTCTGACCACCAGATCTCTACTATAAAATCCTTCTGTAAGTACTCAGCTAGATGCTTTGGAAATACACCTTCCAACACCAAGAGAGAATCTTTGAAATCAGGGGTGGCATTTGCTGACAATGAAACCACATCATGTACTTAACAGAAATATTTTACTGCATATTTTAATCACTGGCTCTCTACACTTACTCAGGAACATAAAATTCTGATTCTTAGTAACTTGATAGGGTAGTAAAAAAAGAAGGGAAAACACTTAATTAGCAGTTTATTATAAATGTAGATGTTCTTAATTACTATGCTATCTAGTTTACTATTTACAGGGATGGATACTTCTTAGATTCAATTTAATTAAACAAATTATCAAGTTTTAATAATGGAAAATAGAAATTTCATGAAGTGAAATTAATGTCTCAAAATGATTAAGTTGTAAGGGAAAGTAGTAAAAATGCCAGCTATATAGTTTTATTTATTCATATTCTTGAGTTCTCATTCTGTAAAAATGTATCTAGATAAAAATTATAATTATTGTATAAAAACTTCAAATAATTGTAATTCTTCATTAAATCATAGAAAAGAATTTTAAATCAAGTAGCTTAGGGCTGCTCAATAACAGTATTTTTTTTGAATTAATAATGGTAAAAAAGAGAACGGTCATTCTAGAATGGTAATAATGTGTAAGAAAATGACAGATTACTATATAAGTAAATAAAACTTTGCTCCTTTAAAAAAACAGTATTCATTCTTGTTTTTAAAGCTGTAATATTTTGTATGTGTAGTATTTATGTTATTTATATATTATGGCATTAAATGTTATTTTAAGTAAAAAGAGGCAGTGACCAGAGTTTATCAGTCATAACTATTTTTTATCTGTTGTGATACAATTAGATAATTATTACATTTATTAATTTATAATTAAATACATCAATACATTTTCATTGTAATTCAAAATTTTGAGTCCCACTTTTCTTCCCCCTAAAAGTAATGACTTATCAATTTGTTATGAATCCTTTCATTTTGCTGTACATTTACATTCTTATGTATACTTTCAAAAATATAATTAAAAAAAAACCTAAGTGTGATTGATTATGCTACACATATTTTTTCATGACTCAGTTTTTCCACTTAAAAAGAGGCCTTAGAGGGGTATAGTTAGGTCAATATAAATGGAACTGTTCATTTTTGAGTGCTGCATAGTATTCCATATTATAAGTGCAGTGTTTAAATAAATAGAACCATTATTCTATTCATTGACATTTTAAAAACTGGACCTCAACAAGCTATGAGTATTATTTAAAATGGAAAAGCACTTGTTTTTGTATCTACTATGGTTGCATTTGTAAACTGCATGACTGAAATTTGATGAGGCTTTCAATATCAGGATTTCAACAAAGAAATGTTTAAAACTACTTCACATAATTCTTAAATTATACAACGTAAACAGTTGCAGTGGGAGTTTTACTATATCATATCCAACTAATGAAAAGAAAAATTTTATAAGGATCTATGCTTAATCTCATAAATTCTAGAAATTCAGGAAATTGTCAACAACAAAACAAACTGGAAGCTAAACTGTACAGACAAAACAAAGACTATTTCTCATTAGTATTATAAGGCAAAACTTATCACAACTCAGAAAACTGTCAAAAGTGAAGAATGCTAAATATACCCCGATTTTTAAAACATACATTTTTAATGCAAAAATATTGCAGCAACAACTAAACTGCTTTCCTAGTTAGCAGGTTAAATTATTATTAAGATATATAATTTCCTTTATGTGAGAATTACACTTTGCATTTCAATTCTTATTTACAAGAAAGTTTAGGCAGTTTTAGCTATAGATAAAATACTTTCCTAGAGACTATACAACATTTCCTAGAGACTACATCTAAAAAGTAAAATTAGGATTGTGTAAGAACTCTTGGATTTCCCAGTTCAGGCTTCAACAAATTTAACTTCAGAATAACAAAAATAAAATAAAATTTAGATTTCTTTTATGTAATACTGCAGGAGCAGAGTGGAAGAATGTAAAGCAGTATATCTACCTGTTAATAATCCTGATTAACTAGAAATGTCAAATAGCAATCACTAAAGTCAAAGTCAGTTTTAAATGTAAAGTCAAATTAACAGTACCATGGTAAATATCTTGAAGGGATCCACCACCACAGTATTCCATGCAAATCCACAGTTTTTCCCGACTAATATGAAAGAGAAAGAAAAGTACGTTAGCTAGCAATTCTCAATCATTAACATACTCTGAAGGCTTTCACTCTTTAGTAGTTCAAAGTTTAGGAAATAACCCTGGCAGTCTCTCTTCCAAAAAGCTAAATACTAATTTCAGCTTTGTTTCCATCTTAAATGGTTTAGAATATGATGGTCAGCTGTACAAGCTAAAACACTTACCTGCAATCATTTGTAATATTTTATTAAGATTTGCAGGTAAGGTATAACTGCATAAATGGAGGTGTCATTGTTAATATAACACGGAGACAATGAGAAAACCTGAGAAATTTTAGAAATTGAGACAATTTATTTATATTGCCTGTATTTATATAAATTATATATAATATAAATATATTCACACACATACACAAACAGCACTTACATGAAAGGGAGAGGGGTTGGTAGCAAATAAGAACAAAACAAAGAGGAAAGATGCTATTTTCTTCCTTCCTTTTTTTTTTTTTACCTGAGATAGCTCCCAAAGTAGGCAACGATGTTGCAATGTTTACATTCTTTAACCATAAATATTTCTTGTTGAATCAAAGAAAAATCATCTCCTGAAAAACAAAATAATAGTAACTTGGCCATCTTGTTACATTTTGAATCTCTATATAAGGGAAGAAGGAAGAAAAACTTTACAGTATTAGAGATAAGGAATTAAGACATTTTTAATACTTTAATGGAAATATAAACTGGTACATTTTTCTAAACATCAGAAGCCTTAAAAATGTACCAAATCTTTGAACTCATAATTTCATGTTTTTATCTGAAAAGGATGTGCAAGAGACAGATGTTCTCTACAGTGTGACTTAATAAAGAATGGTTAAATAATTTGTGGTACAATTATATATGTGATACAGTTAAAACATGTTTTTATTATGGAAATATGTTCTTGATATATTAAGTAAAAAAGGGATATGTACATAGTTTATATGTATAAATGTATATATATTGTCTCACAAACAATGTTTATATCTAGGTGATAAAAGTAATTTTGCTTTCTTTTTTGATTTCTGTTTTCTAATTTGTCTATCACCAATCTGTTTGGAGTTGTTGTAGGGAAAATGGATGTTCCATGGCCAGGGTCCTCACCTGATCTTAATCCACCTACTGTGTACATGCAATGATATAATACTTAGCCTACTGTGCAGGCATATGCTTGCATACCTACTAGCGATAATCAATTACTGCCTGTGTTGACAAAAAAAGAAATCCCTGGGTGCTAAGAGCAGAGCCTAGAGAAGAGAGCAAGAGAGGAGAGAGGAGAGCAGAGGCTGGAGCAGAAACAGAGCCTGAGGCAGAGGCTGAGCCAGAGGTAGAGATGGAGGTGGACAGGATTCTAGCGCTCAAACTACTGCCATGAGACTAGAGCTTGGTATAAACACCTTTCTACCCACAATGTTCTGTTATCATTTTTTGGTCTCACCAAATCCAGAGTGAACTTGCCCGGGGCTGAAACCCTCAGGCAAGACAGTTGTTTAACTAAAAAAAAGTTATATTAAGATGAAATATTGGTTACTTATGGGAATTTTAGGATTATTATAGGAATAATGCCTAGAATAGTATTGTCACTGCCAAACTTCACTTTGCAAATAGTCTTTATTTCAGCAAAAAGAGTTTATGAGTTGATAAAATGAGTCCATGTGTATTATGTAAAGGCAATAGAATATAGAGATTAAGAGCTAGAGCTCTAATCAATTCTGACTCAAATACTGACTGGGGCATTCACTGGCAATGTAACCTTAGTCAACTCAGTGCTTCTAGGCCACAATTTCATTTGTTAAGTAGCATCTGGATTCATTCAACCTACTTAGCTTCTGTATCTGCCACTTTCTTAAATATTCCCTATATTTTATATATCAAGGTGCTGGCCATTTTTGTAACAGATTCTTACACCCCAGTGTTTCTGTTTATGGGATTCCCTCAGTTGGGAATGTTGTGAGAAAGAGATAATGTATGTAGTGTAGTTAATACAATGTTTGACACAGAATAAATGCAATAGCAACATTACCATATACTGGAGACAAGAAAGGTACAAACAAAATATTTCCTTGTTAGGATATCACTGTTAGACATTTTTCATTAGTGTTTTGTAGTGGTCTTGGGTAAAGCAACTTTAGGTTTAAAATCAGTGGTATCCAGATAAACTTAAAGTCATCTTAGAAAACATACAAAGCTAAGAAGGAAGAACTTTGAAATTAGGTCTTAGATAAGTAAGCAAATAAAATCCTTACACAAATCGGAGATATTTTCCCCTTTGTACTTCCAACTTTAAATTCAGAGCCAAAACAAAGCTTTAAATATTTTTGCCATGCCTTAATGTACCTTTTAAAGACTCAATCATTACTGATGATTTAGACACATATTTAATTTAGCTATTATGGATCAACTTTATTTATAACCATTATGGTGCTCTTCTCAAAACAGTCCCTTCACGTAAATGTTAACTGATGATTCAGTTAAAGGATTTAGTGTTAACTTTAAAGAATTGGATAAACCAAACAAGGGTATATAATCTTTCTTACTGGAAAGGGGAGAATTTATTTATTTAAAAATTTTTTTCTTTTATTAAAGTATATAGTTGATATACAATATTATATGGATTTCAGGTGAACATGGTAATTTGACAATTAAATATAGTGAACATCTGTCACTACACAAAAATATTACAATATTATTGACTATGCTGTGCTTTCATCCCTGTGATTAATTATTTTATAGTTGGAAGCCTGCACCTCTTTATCCCCTTCACCAACTTTACCCACCCCATCAAACCTTTCCCCCATAGCAACCACCAGTCTCTTCTCTTTGTCCACAAGTCTATTTCTGTTTTGTTTGTTCATTTGTTTTGTTTTAGATACCACATATAAGTGAAATCATATGGTATTTGTCTTTCTCTGCCTGGTTTATTTCACTTAGCATAATATCCTGTAGGTTCATTTATTTTTTACTGTATTGTAAGTGACATACAATATTATATTAGTTTCAGTTATACAAGATAGTGATTTGATATTTTTACACATTCCAAAATAATTATCATGATAGGGCTAGTTACCATGTTACCATAAAAAGGGTAAAATCTTTTAACCATAAGAATCTGACTCAAAATCTTTAAAGAAAATCTACCTTTTATTTGTAAACCGGTAAAACATTTATTACATAAATGGTTACATATACCTTAAGTGCACAATGACAACATTTCACAATTAAAAGTTTATTTCAGCATGCATAAAATAGAGTTTCTAAAGAGTGAGGAAAACAAGAAAAGAGTAATTTCTGTACAGTCTGCCAATGGAAGGGAATCAATGGAGACAATCCAAAATAGATGATGATTTCATGTTGTCCATTATCAGTTTAGGTAGAAGGAGGAAGGTGACAATAAAAAGCCTGCCCACCTAGGGGTAGAGGCTTTCTTTGTCCACTCATGAGCATCTGAATACTGTTTCTCCTTTAATCTCACTCCACTGGAGCCTTTTCCATTAATAGTATTAAAACTGATTCTTTACACATGCTAATTTCCAACAACTAGATAGATTCTAACCCACCCTTTTTATTAAGAAGCTCCAAATTACAAAGGAAAAGAAAAACACTGCCTGACTTTAATAATGTTATTCTTTGGATTTCTGCCTATCCACTTATAAATGCCACAAATTTTGTATATGAGTTGTGCTGAAAAGTCTTCTATTAAGTACAGGATTTAGAATATATTTTCTCACAGCAGTAACTTCAAAACTGGTGCATAACTTCTTAATATTTCAATCATCAAACTGATCTGTAAAAGTCAGTAACATAGCTTCCTTCCTTGTTGCATCTCAGACTTACCATCTGAAATCACATTCCTTTTGCTTGATGTTTATCATTTAGGATTTCCTTTTGTGCAGTACTATTGGTGCCAAACACTATTAAGTTGCCGTCTGAAAATGCCTTTATTTTGCATTATTAAAAGATGCTTTCACTGGATGCACAATTCTAGATTGATAGTCCTTTTCTTTCAGCTCTTTGAAGGTACCTATCATTTTCTTCCTTCATTGTTTTGATGTCACTGTTAGTCTTAATATTTCTTCCTCTGTATTGTCTTCCTTCTCTCGTTGATTTAAAGATCTTTCTGTCTTTAATATTTTGCAGTTTCAGTATGATATATGCACACAGGCATTTCTTTTTATTCTGGTTGGAATTCTGAAATATTTGATGTTTTCTACCACTCTGGAAAAAATTTCAATATAAATGCTTCAAATATCACCTTTGCTAAATTGTACCCCTTTACTCTGATTAGATCTAAGTTATTTCTTTTTATTCCATCTTCCATCTAGTTTATATTATTTCATATTTTTCATCTCTTGGCTTCTCTGTGCTGTATTTTACATAGTTTCTTCATTTCATATTGTGGGGTAAATGTAAGTTTTCACTCAGGATTTCCATGATCTCCTGTCTAGCCTTAGTCCATTTACATACCAATTGATGTTTCAGAGCCTCCAGTGGATGGGGCAAGGGATGGAGAGAAAATGGCCATTCTCACCTCCCCTCCATTCCTGATAGATAATTGTTCTGGCATTTGCCAGTCACCAAGAACCCAAACATGGGGTTCCTCCCAGAAGGGGCAGGCACGGGGAGGAGAGTGGTGCCCTGGCTGGAAGAAACTGAGGGGAACAAGGTGAGACACCTGTCCTCCTCCTGGTCTTACTTCGGTTTCACCGGATTCACAGGAAATTTGTTCTGCGAGGGGAGTTCCCTTCCTCCCAAAGCTACATGTAGTCAGCTATGTCTAATTTGTTATATCTATTGAATTTTAAATCTGTAATTACTTTTCATTTCTGTAAGATCCATTTGGTTATTTAAAAAAGCTATCTGTCATTCATGCCTCATATCAAAAATTACCGAGTATCATAATTCTTCCAAGTGGTAAAGATACCTCAAGACAAATGCTGGGCATAGAAGCCACAGGGCATAAATCTGCAAAAAGTAAAAAGCTAACCTTTTCAAACAATATTGCTTCTCTCTCACTTACCAACTTTACATTTCTCTGTAAGGCCCCGAAGATGACTGGTTAGCCAGAGACGGGTAAGATTCCTCAAGGTAGGAACAACCTAAGACAGGCACAGTCGCAGGCGGGCCATCAGGAGAGAAATTGGGGATCAACAGAGGGGAGGCTTAGAACCTCACCCCCCGTTTTGAGAGAAATCTTCTGCATCCGTGGATGTTTTGTTGCCCTTGTATAGCTTGGACAGACCTGATCATCTACATTTGCCCTCTTATAGCACTAAATTATGTTTTCTACCTTTATCTTGCATCTACCTACCACTTCAGCATTCTATTAAAATAATAATAATAATAATAATAATAAGGGAGAAATGTGGGATTCACATATAAATCAAGTATAAAAATCAAATAATCATATCTGACTTGATTGTTTATAGTTCCTGATGCGTGATCAAAACCGAAAGTTTCTGTGATATGACTGCCCTTGCACTGTTCACCATGTAAGAACTTATTCACTATGTAAGAACTTGTTCACCATGTAAGAACTTGTTCGTTATGCTTTAGAAGACTGGAGACTATTGAGAAATAAGCTTGGGGTTGATTAATGACTGTGCAATGAGTCCCCTATACAGAATTTTATTGTTGTTAACAACCATTTGATCAATAAACATGAGAGATGCCCTCTCAAAAAAAAAAAAAGCTATCTTTCTTTTAACAGTTTATTAGTTTTTACTCATATTTTCAAACCATTGTTTTATTTATCTAATTATATCAATTACAGAGTATATAACTTCAAAATCTGACATCTTCAGGGTCTGTTCTGCTGTTTCTGCTGACTCTTGCTCAAGGCACCTTAATTCCTTCTGCTTACTGTGGTTTTTGATTCTGAATTCTTACTTCTTGGAACTTTACCTGTGAAAGAATATAAACTAGATGGAAGATGGAGTGAAAATAACAGATCTAATCAGAATAAAGGGGTACAATTTAGCAAAGGTGATATTTGAAGCAGGAGGAGGACAAGTATCTCACCTTGTACCCCTCAGTTTCCTCTAGATGTAATAAAGCCAAGCGAGATATTCTGAAAATACTACAAGTTAAAGTGGGAAACTACATTTCCTTCTGCTAGGTGGCTGGTTATGTCACTGCAGAAGACATTTGCAACTCAAAACCAAGGTTTTTATAGCCACACTGTAGTGTGACTCCAATTCAAGATAAGCAGTATTTTTTGTAATCCCTGGTTGGGGGATAGGCAAATTTATTTCTACTTTATCAATATGAAAAAGCCTTTATTGGTACCAGCTTTTTGTAAGGTGCTGACTCTTCATGTAAAGGGTCTTGAACTTTGTGTCCTGATATTAGTACAGGGAGAGGAAGTCCTGGAGCAAAATACCTCTAAAAACCGAAATCAGTCAAAGGGAGAAATAAAGTTTAAAATCTATTTATTGCTCACAAACTCCAGTCGGGTCCTTCTCTCTTTCCTGCTCCAGCAAAAGCAAAACCAGCCCTCCCCCTCACCTCTCCAGATAAGACCTCCAGTTGCCCAGGTAATTAATTACTCATTGATATGGGGATGAACTTCTCTCCAACCCTGAGGAATGATGCAAATGCACTAAAGCCACACTTCTTTACACCACTGAATGCCTATTGATATGCAGATGTACTAAAGCCAAGCGAGATATTCTGGAAACACTACAATTTTACCTACACCTCCCTCATGAAGGATGTAGATTAGATTTAAGTTATTTCTTAGGCAAACCACAATTTTATTTGATTCAAAAAAGTTTCCTCAGACTTAAATCAGCTCAATGTCCTGCCTATTTCTCTTAGGTTTTAGCATTTGATTATTTCTTTCCTATAAGATACTCAACCTCTTTGTATATCAGTTTCCTTATCTATAGATGATAAAATAAAATCACAGAGATTATTTTTAGAATTAAGTTAATATTTCTGGGATACATATTAACTACCATATAAGTACCTTATTATTTCTGCTGCATTAATATACTTCAAAAGATTATAAACCTTTTAATCCACCATTTTTTGTTTTTTCACCAACAGAAAGGTTATGTATGATAATTGCCTATGGATTAATTCAAAAGAACTTCAATTATTTTACTCTATAGTTTTTAACATCAATTCTGAAAATGAAGAAGTAGGCAAAGCAGTATGTTGCCACTTAATTTTACAAGAAATATTAAAACAAACTCATGACATCTAAATAACACTTTTTAATGAGAATTATCAACTATTAAGTAAAATTAAGGACGATGTGTTAGATTTGCTAGTGTTACCCATTAAAATTCTAATTGGATGTTCTAAAGCACCATTCTTGACAAATCATAAAATCAACTATTTATAAGAGATTCCTACTCACTCTATTCTTCTGAATCAGACTCTTCAAGGGATTCTTATGATCAGGCAAGTTTCAGAAACACTGTTTTAGGTAACTTTGTGTGACTAAGTACTTACTGAGTTTAAGTATCTGAACTTAACAACAGTTTGTAACAATGAATGTTTATATCCACACAACCCATTATGCACTCTCATTCTTGTTTTGAAGAACAACAAATCTGTCCGGCAACTTTAACATTTGACTACTGACTTAGAGAATTATTGATTTTTTTAAATTAATTTTATTTTGGTATCATTAATCTACAATTACATGAAGTACATTATGTTTACTAAGGGGGAGCCTAGTAAACATAGTCCTCCCACATACCCCTTCACAGTCACTGTCCATCAACATAGTAAGATGCTGTAAAATCACTACTTGTCTTCTCTGTGTTGCACAGCCCTCCCCGTGCACACGTTAATCGTAATGCCCCCTTTCTTTTATCCCGCCCGTATCCCTCCCTTCCCACACGTCCTCCCCAGTCCCTTTCCTTTTGGTAACTGTTAGTCCATTCTTGGTTTCTGTGCTTCTGCTGCTGTTTTGTTCCTTCAGTTTTCTTTTGTTCTTATACTCCACATATGAGTGAAATCATTTAGTACTTGTCTTTCTCCGCCTGGCTTATTTCACTGAGCATAATACCTTCTAGCTCCATCCATGTTGTTGCAAATGGTAGGATCTGTTTTTTTCTTATAGCTGAGTAATATTCCATTGTGTATATGTACCACATCTTCTTTATCCATTCATCTACTGATGGACATTTAGGTTGCTTCCATATCTTGGCTATTGTAAATAGTGCTGTGATAGACATTGGGGTGCATCTGTCTTTTTCAAACTGGAGTGCTGCATTCTTGGGGTAAATTCCTAGAAGTGGAATTCCTGGGTCAAATGGTATTTCTATTTTGAGCGTTTTGAGGCACCTCCATACTGCTTTCCACAATGGTTGAACTAATTTACATTCCCAACAGCAGTGTAGGAGGGTTCCCCTTTCTCCACAATCTCGCCAACATTTGTTGTTGTTTGTCTTTTGGATGGTAGCCATCCTTACTGGTATGAGATGATATCTCATTGTGGTTTGAATTTGCATTTCTCTGATGACAAGCGATGTGGAGCATCTTTTCATGTGTCTGTTGGCCATCTGAATTTCTTCTTTACAGAACTGTCTATTTAGCTCCTCTGCCCATTTCTTAATTGGATTACTTGCTTTTTGTTTGTTGAGGTGTGTGAGCTCTTTATATATTTTGGATGTCAACCCTTTACCAGATCTGTCATTTATGAATATATTCTCCCATACTGTAGGATACCTTTTTGTTCTATTGATGGTGTCCTTTGCTGTACAGAAGCTTTTCAGCTTGATATAGCCCCATTTGCTCATTTTTGCGTTTGTTTCCCTTGCCCGGGGAGATATGTTCAAGAAGAGGTCACTCATGTTTATGTCTAAGAGATTTTTGCCTATGTTTTTCTCTAAGAGTTTTATGGTTTCATGACTTACATTCAGGTCTTTGATCCATTTCGAATTTACTTTTGTGTATGGGGTTAGACAGTGATCCAGTTTCATTCTCTTACATGTAGCTGTCCAGTTTTGCCAGCACCATCTGTTGAAGAGACTGTCATTTCTCCATTGTATGTTCATGGCCCCTTTTATCGAATATTAGTTGACCATATATGTTTGGGTTAATGTTTGGAGTCTCTACTCTTTTCCATTGGTCTGTGGCTCTGTTTTTGTGCCAGTACCAAATTGTCTTGATTACTGTGGCTTTGGAGTAGAGCTTGAGGTTGGGGAGTGAGATCCCCTCCCACTTTATTCTTCCTTCTCAGGATTGCTTTAGCTATTTGGGGTCTTTGGTATCTCCATATGAATTTTTGAACTATTTGTTTCAGTTCATTGAAGAATGCTGTTGGTAGTTTGACAGGGATTGCATCAAATCTGTATATTGCTTTGGGCAGGATGGCCATTTTGACGATATTGATTCTTCCAAGCCAGGAGCATGGGATGAGTTTCCATTTGTTAGTGACCTCTTTAATTTCTCTTAAGAGTGTCTTATAGTTTTCAGGGTATGGGTCTTTCACTTCCTTGGTTAGGTCTATTCCTAGGAATTTTATTCTTTTTGATGCTATTGTGAATGGAACTGTCTTCCTGATTTTTCTTTCTATTAGTTTGTTGTTAGTGTATAGGAAAGCCACAGATTTCTGTGTTAATTTTGTATCCTGCAACTTTGCTGAATTCCGATATTAGCTCTAGCAGTTTCGGTGTGGAGCCCTTAGGGTTTTTTATGTACAATATCATGTCATCTGCAAATAGTGACAGTTTAACTTCTTCTTTACCAATCTAGATTCCTTGTATTTCTTTGTTTTGTCTAATTGCCATGGCTAGGACCTCCAGTACTATGTTGAATAACAGTGGGGAGAGTGGGCATCCCTGTCTTGTTCCCGATTGCAGAGGAAAAGCTTTCAGCTTCTCACTGTTCAGTATGATGTTGGCTGTGGGTTTATCATATACGGCCTTTATTATGTTGAGGTACTTGCCCTCTATACCCATTTTGCTGAGAGTTTTTATCATGAATGGATGTCGAATTTTGTCGAATGCTTTTTCAGCATCTATGGAGTTAATCATATGGTTTTTGTCTTTCTTTTTGTTGATGTGGTGGATGATGTTGATGGATTTTCGAATGTTGTACCATCCTTGCATCCCTGGGATGAATCCCTCTTGGTCATGGTGTATGATCCTTTTGATGTATTTTTTGAATTCGGTTTGCTAATATTTTGTTGAGTATTTTTGCATCTATGTTCATCAGGGATATTGGTCTGTAGTTTTCTTTTTTGGTGGGGTCTTTGCCTGGTTTTGGTATTAGGGTGATGTTGGCTTCATAGAATGAGTTTGGGAGTATTCCCTCCTCTTCTATTTTTTGGAAAACTTTAAGGAGAATGGGTATTATGTCTTCTCTGTATGTCTGATAAAATTCCGAGGTAAATCCATCTGGCCAGGGGGTTTTGTTCTTTGGTAGTTTTTTGATTACCGCTTCAATTTCATTGCTGGTAATTGTTCTGTTTAGATTTTGTTTCTTTCTGGGTCAGTCTTGGAAGGTTGTATTTTTCTAGGAAGTTGTTCATTTCTCCTAGGTTTCCCAGCTTGTTAGCATATAGGTTTTCATACTACTCTCTAATAATTCTTTGTATTTCTGTGGGGTCCGTCGTGATTTTTTTCCTTTCTCGTTTCTGATTCTGTTGATGTCTGTTGACTCTCTTTTCATCTTAATAAGTCTAGCTAGAGGCTTATCTATTTTGTTTATTTTCTCGAAGAACCAGCTCTTGATTTCATTGATTTTTGCTATTGTTTTATTCTTCTCAATTTTATTTATTTCTTCTCTGATATTTATTATGTCCCTCCTTCTGCTAACGTTAGGCCTCATTTGTTCTTCTTTTTCCAATTTCGATAATTGTGATATTAGACCATTCATTTTGGATTGTTCTTCCTTCTTTAAATATGCCTGGATTGCTATATACTTTCCTCTTAAGACTGCTTTTGCTGTATCCCACAGTAGTTGGAGCTTTGTGTTGTTGTTGTCGTTTGTTTCCTTATATTGCTGGATCTCCATTTTGATTTGGTCGATGATCCATTGATTATTTAGGAGCATGTTGTTAAGCCTCCATGTGTTTGTGAGCATTTTTGCTTTCTCTGTACAATTTATTTCTAGTTTTATGCCTTTTTGGTCTGAAAAGTTGGTTGGTAGCATTTCAATCTTTTGGAATTTACTGAGGCTCTTTTTGTGGCCTAGTATGTGGTCTATTCTGGAGAATGTTCCATGTGCACTTGAGAAGAATGTGCATCTTGCTGCTTTTGGGTGTAGGGTTCTGTAGATGTCTGTTAAGTCCATCTGTTCTAGTGTGTTGTTCAGTGCTGCCGTGTCCTTACTTATTTTCTGTCTGGTGGATCTGTCCTTTGGAGTGAGTGGTGTGTTGAAGTCTCCCAAAATGAATGCATTGCATTCTATTTCCTCCTTTAATTCTGTTAGTATTTGTTTCACATACGTTGGTGCTCCTGTATTGGGTGCATATATATTTATAATGATTATATCCTCTTGTTGGACTGAGCCCTTTATCATTATGTAATGTCCTTCTTTATCTTTTGTTACTTTCTTTATTTTGAAGTCTATTTTGTCTGATACTAGTATTGCAACACCTGCTTTTTTCTCTCTGTTGTTTGCATGAAATATCTTTTTCCATCCCTTGACTTTAAGTCTGTGCATGTCTTTGGGTTTGAGGTGAGTCTCTTGTAAGCAGCATATGGATGGGTCTTGCTTTTTTATCCATTCTATTACTCTGTGTCTTTTGATTGGTGCATTCAGTCCATTTACATTTAGGGTGATTACTGAAAGGTATGTACTTATTGCCATTGCAGGCTTTACGTTTATGGTTACCAAAGGTTCAAGGTTAGCTTCTTTACTATATTACTGTATAACTTAACTCACTTATTGAGCTATTATAAACATGGTCTGATGATTCTTTATTTCTCTCCCTTCTTATTCCTCCTCCTCCATTCTTCATATTTTGGGTGTTTTGTTCTGTGCTCTTTTTAGGAGTGCTCCCATCTAGAGCAGTCCCTGGAGGATGCCCTGTAGAGGTGGTTTGTGGGAGGCAAATTCCCTCAACTTTTGCTTGTCTGGGAATTGTTTAATCCCTCCTTCATATTTAAATGATATTCGTGCTGGATACAGTAGTCTTGGTTCGAGGCCCTTCTGTTTCATTGCATTAAGTATATCATGCCATTCTCTTCTGGCCTGTAAGGTTTCTGTTGAGAAGTCTGATGATAGCCTGATGAGTTTTCCTTTGTAGGTGACCTTTTTTTCTCTCTGGCTGCCTTTAATACTTTGTCCTTGTCTTTGATTTTTGCCATTTTAATTATTATGTGTTTTGGTGTTGCCCTCCTTGGATCTCTTGTTATGGGAGTTCTGTGTACCTCTGTGGTCTGAGAGGCCATTTCCTCCCCTAGTTTGGGGAAGTTTTCAGCAATTATTTCTTCAAAGACACTTTCTATCCCTTTTTTTCCCACCGGGAATCAATTTACATTCCCACCGACAGTGTAGGAGGGTTCCCCTTTCTCCACATCCTCACCAGCATTTGTTGTTTCTTCTCTTTTGGATGTTGGCCGTCCTAACCTGTGTGAGGTGCTATCTCATTGCAGTTTTAATTTGCATTTCTCTGATGATTAGCATTGTGGAGCATCTTTTCATGTGCCTGTTGGACCTCCAAATTTCTCCTCTGGAGAAGTGTCTGTTCAAACCCTCCACCCATTTTTTAATCAGGTTAACTTTTTGGCTGTTCAGGTGTGTGAATTCTTTAAATATTTTGGATGTTAATCCCTTATTGGATAAGTTATTTACAAATATATTCTCCCATACTGCAGGATGCCTTTCTGTTCTGCTGATGGTGTCCTTTGCTGTACAGAAGGTTTTTAGTTCAATATATTCACTTATTTACTTTTGATTTTGTTTCCCTTGTTGGAGATGTGTTCATGAATGTTACTCATGTTTATATTCAAAAGATTTTTGCCTGTTTTCTTATAAGAGTTTTGTTGTTTCATCTTTTACATTCAGGTTTTGGATCCATTTAGCGTTTACTTTTGTGTATGGAGTTAGGCACTAATCCAGTTTCATTCTCTTACATGTAGCTGTCCAGTTTTGCCAACACCAGTTGTTGAGGGGCTGTCTTTTCCCCATTGTATGTTCATAGATCCTTTATCATCTTTTAATTGACCATACATGTGTGGGTTTATATCTGGCTCTCTATTCTGTTCCACTGGTCTATGGTTCTGTTCCTGTGTCACTACCAAATTGTTTTGATTACTTTGCTCTGTAGTAGAGCTTGAAGTGGAAGCATAATCCCCCGCTTTCTCCTAGTTTCTCAGGATTGCTTTGGTTATTTGGGTTCTTTGATGCTCATATGAAGTTTAGAACTTTTTGTTCTAGTTGATTGAACAATGCTGATGGTATTTTGACAGGGATTGCATTTAATCTGTAGATTGCTTTATGTAGCATGGCCATTTTGAAAATATTAATTCTTCCTATCCATGAGCATGGGAAAGATTTCCATTTACTAGTGTCTTCTTTCATCTCTCTAATGAATGTCTTACAGTTTTCAGAGTGAAGGTCTTTCACCTCCTCAGCTACATTTATTCCTTGGTATTTTATTCTTTTTGAATATGTAAATGGAGTTGTTTTCCTGATTTCTCTTTCTGCTACTTTGTTGTTAGTATATAGGAATGCAACAGACTTGTGTGTTGATTTTGTATCCTGCAACTTTGCTGAATTCAAGTATTAGTTCTGATAGTTTTTGGTGGAGTCTTTTGGGCTTTCCATGCATAATATCATGCTGTCTGAAAACTCTCAAAGTTTAACTTCTTCCTTACCAATCCAGATGCCTTTTATTTCTTTGTGTTGTCTGATTGCCACGGCTAGGACCTCCAGTACTATGTTGAATAAAAGTGGTGAGAGTGGGCATCCTTGTCTGTTCCCACTCTTAAATGAAAAGCTTGCAGCTTCACTGTTAAGTATGATCTTGGCTGTGGGTTTGTTGTATATGGACTTTATTATGTTGAGGTACATACACTCTGTATCCATTTTGTTTTGTGTTTTATCATGAATGGATGTTGAATTTTGTCAAATGCTTTTTCAGCATCTATTGAGATGATCATGTGATTTTTGTCCTTTTTACTGATGTGGTGTACGGTGCTGACTGATTTTCAAATATTTTACCATCCTTCCATCCCTGGAATAAACCCCACTTTGTCATGATGATGATCTTTTTCATGTACTTTTGAATTTGGTTTGCTAATATTTTGTTGAGGATTTTTGCATCCATGTTCCATGAAAGTCTGTAACTTTCATTTTTGTGGTGTCTTTGTCTGTTTTTGGTATTAGAGTGATGCTGGCCTCACAGTATGAGTTTGGAAGTATTCCCTCCTCTTCTACTTTTTGGAACACTTTAAGAAGGATGGGTATGCAAAGGGAAGGGGTTGGAGAGGGTGGGTGTGGAGGGAGGGAGAAGGGGACTAAGGGGCACTATAATTAGCAATCACAATATAGGTAGGTCACAGGGAAGGCAGCCCAGCATGGAGAAGACAATGACTGTAATATCTTACTACACTGATAGACAATGACTGCAATGGGGGCAGGGTGAGGACTTGATAATATGGGTGAATGTTGAAGCTACAATGATGTTTTTGTGAAACCTTCATAAGACTGTATATCAATGATACTTTAAATAACAAAACAAAATCTGTTTAAATATATGCCAAACTACAGTAACTGTTAAGAGTCCTATTTTAAAAGGGAAAGTGTAATTAAGAATTCATGTGCTAGACTATTTGAGTGCTTTATCCTGGGTGATGCCTATTTTGGGGGATCACAAGACCATATTCTTGATGATGCTATCAACAGTCATTTGTATGAATTGCAAGATATCAGTTTTCAGATGCTTTCCACAGCCCAGTTTACAAAGTAAAAGCAAATTTATGAGTTAGTTTCCTCATGTGACTCCTATTATATAAATGGACAGTTCAAAGATCTTCAGTATCTGTGAGTTTTACTTGATAGTAAATCAGTTTTAAAAACTTTGGTTCATTAGAAAAAAAAAAGAAGAATGGGTTATTAACTCTTTTTTAAATGTTTGATAGAATTCAGCCATGAAGCCATGTGGACCAGGACTTTTGTTCTTAGTTTTTGATTACCCATTTGATTTCATTGCTGGTAACTGGTCTGGTCAGATTTTCTGTTTCCTCCTGGGTCAGTCTTGCAAAGTTGTATTTTTCTGGAAAGTCCATTTCTTCTAGGTTGTCTGATTTTTATTTGCATATAATTTTTCATAGTTATCTCTAATAATTCTTTGTATACCCATGGTATCCGTTGTGATTTTTCCTTTTTCAGTTCTGATTCTCTTTATGTGGGTATACTCTCTTTTTTTCATGATACATCTGGCGAGGGGTTTCTCTATATTCGTGTTTTCACAAAGAACCAGCTCAGGTTTCATTGACTTTTTTCCTATTGTTTTATTCTTCTCTATTTTATTTATTTCTGCTCTGACCTTTATTATGCCCCTCCTTCTACTGACTTGGGCTTCATTTGTTCTTTTTCTAGTTTCATTAATTGTGAGTTTAGACTGCTCATTTGGGATTTTTTTTGTTTCTTGAGGTAAGCCTGTATTGCTATATACTTTCCTCTGAGAACTGCCTTCGCTGTATCCCACAGGCTTTGGGCTATTGAGTTGTTACTTTCATTTGTCTCCATATACCGTTTGATCTCTGTTTTAATTTGGTCATCGATTCATTGATTATTTAGGAGCATGTTGTTAAGCCTCCACGTTTGTGGGCTTTTTGATTTTCTTTGCATAATTTGTTTCTAGTTTCATACCTTTGTGATATGAGATGCAGGTTAGTACAATTTTTACCTTTTTAAAATTTATTGAGGCTCTTTTTGTGGCCTAGTTTGTGATTTATTCTGGAAAATGTTTTATGTACACTTGAGAGGAATGTGTATCCTGCTGCTTTTGGAGTGTGTTCTAGATGTCTGTTAGGTCCACTGTACTAATGCATTTTTCAGTGCCTTCTGTCTCCTTACTTTCTGACTGGTCGATCTGTCTATTTCTGTGAGTGGTGTGTTAAAGTCTCCTGAAATGAATGCGTTGCATTCTACTTCTCTCTTTAATTCTGTTAGCATTTGTTTTAGTGATTTAGGTGGTTCTTTTTGGGTACATACATATTTTTAATGGTTATGTCCTCTTTTTGGACTGACCCCTTTATCACTATGTAATGTCTTTCTTTGCCTCTTATTTGTTTTGTTTTGAAATTTATTTTGTCTGATATAACTTTCCCTACTCCTACTTTTTTTCTTCCTGTTATTTGCATGAAGTATCTTTTTCCATCTCTTTACTTTTAGTCTGTGTATGTTTTTGTGTTTGAAATGAGTCTCTTTAAGGCAGCACATAGATGTGGTTTTTTTTTTCATTCTGCTACCCTGTGTCTTTTGGTACATTCAATCTATTTACATTTAAGCTGATTATCGATAGATATGTACTTATTGCCATTGTAGCCTTTAGATTTGTAATCACCAAAGGTTCAAGGATAGCTTCCTTACTATCTGATAGTCGTCTATCTTGAATCACTGATTACTCTATTTCAAACACAAGCTAAAGGTACTTTTATTTTTTTCTTCCCCTTCTTTTTCTTCCTCCTCCATACTTTATATATTAGATAACATATTCTTCACTCTTTGTATATCCATTGACTAACTTTGTGAGTAGTTGATTTAATTTCATATTTGCTTAGTAATTAATGGTCTATTAGCTTTACTGTGGGTTTACTTTCTCTGGTGACAGCTATTTAGCCTTAGGAGCATTTTCATCTAGAGCAGTCCCTTTAAGAGATCTTGTAGGAATGGTTTAGTGGTGATGAGTTCTGTCAACTTTTGCATATCTGGAAATTGTTTAATCTCTGCTTCCAATTTAAATCATAATTTTGCCCAGTTGAGTATTCTTGGTTGGAGGCCCTTCTGTCTCATTACATTAAATATATCATGCCACTCCCTGTGGCCTGTAAGGTTTCTGGTGAGAACTCTGCTGATAGCCTGATGGGGTATCCTTTATAAGTGATCTTTTTTCTCTCTCTGGCTGATTTCAGTACGTTCTCCTTGTCCTTGATCACTGCCATTTTAATTGTTATATGTCTTGATGTTGTTTTTCTAGAGTTGTATTGGGAGGTATCTGCATGTCCATGAACTGAGTGACTATTTCCTACCCCAAACTGGGCAAGTTTTCAACAATTATTTCCTCAAATAGACTTTCTATCCCTTTTATTTCTTTCTTCTTCTTCTGGTACCCATAGAATGTGAATACTTTTCCATATTGGAAGAGTGGTGATTGGTCACACAGCTCTCTTATTTTTCTTTCATTCTTAGAAATTCTTTTTTCTGTGTTTTTCAGCTTCTTTGTTTTCCTGTTCTCTAATTTGTTTCATTCACTGTCCCCTCTACCTCATCTAATCTACTTTTTTTTGTTATCATTAATCTACAATTACATACAGAACATTATGTTTACTAGGCTCCCCCCTTCACCAAGTCCCCCCGACAATCCCCATTACACTCACTGTACATCAGCATAGTAAGATGCTATAGAATCACTACTTGTCTTCTCTGTGTTGTACAGACCTCCCCATGCTCACCCCCACATTATACATGTTAATCGCAATGCCCCCTTTCTTTTTCCTTGACCTTATCCCTCCCTTCCCACCCATCCTCCCCAGACCCTTTCCATTTGGTAACTGTTAGTCCATTCTTGGGTTCTGTGAGTCTGCTGCTGTTTTGTTCCTTCAGTTTTTGCTTTGTTGTTATACTCCACAGATAAATTAAATCATTTGATACTTGTCTTTCTCTGCCTGGCTTATTTAACTGAGCATAATACCCTCTAGCTCCATCCTTGTTGTTGCAAATGGTAGGATTTGTTTTCTTCTTATGGCTGAATAATATTCCATTGTGTATATGTACCACATCTTCTTTATCTGTTCATCTACTGATGGACATTTAGGTTGGTTCCATTTCTTGACTATTGTAAATAGTGCTGCAATAAACATAGGGGTGTATATGTCTTTTTCAAACTGGGCTGCTGCATTCTTAGGTCAAATTCCTAGAAGTGGAATTCCTGGGTCAAATGGTATTTCTATTTTGAGCTTTTTGAGGAACCTCCATACTGTTTTCCACAATGGTTGAACTAATTTACATTCCCACCAGCAGTGTAGGAGGGTTCCCTTTTCTCCGCAACCTCGCCAACATTACTTGTTGTTTGTCTTTTGGATGGTGGCGATCCTTACTGGTGTGAGGTGATATCTCATTGTGGTTTTAACATCTAATCTACTTTTAAATAACTTCATTATGTTTCATTTCACACACTGTATTTTTCAAAATTTCTATCTCTTTGTTGAAGTCCTTCCTGAGATCTTGAATATTTTTCTGTAGCTCTGTAAGCATATTTATGATTTTTATTTTGATATCTTTATCAAGAAGATTGGTGATTTCAGTTTCACTAAGCCCTCTTTCTGATGTTTTTTCTTGAATTTTGGTTTGGACCAAATTCCTCTGTCTCTTCATTATTTTTTAGTATTTCTTATGGGATGCTAGATTTGTGTAGAAATCACCTTCTAGTGCCCAGAAGCTCAATTTTCTGTCAGGAGCCCCAGATGTTGCTGTGCAGTGGGTGTGGCACCTGTCTGCCTTGCCTGTGGTGTTCTGCTTTATCCTGCTAAAAAAGGTCGGGGTGCAGGCAATAGGGACAAATACCTGCCATGAGTATAGAGCTCCCAGAGCTGGGCCATATATGCAGCTCCTTGGCTGACCCAAAACAGGGCTGTGCAGGCTGGGGATTCTCCCCTGCATACCTGGGAGTAATGTTTGATTTCAATGTCAGCCAGCAGGGCATGGGCACTGTGAAAGGTCTCTGGGCTGTGTTGCCAGTAACTGGGATGGAGTGTCTGTAGCTCCCGAGGACTCCCAATCTATTGAGCTGAGGGTGGGCTGTGGAGGTACTGTCCACCTGACCTTTCTCCTAAACAGAGAACACTGTGTAATCCTTTCCCCTCTGACACCCCTTTCACTGCTGAGAAGTCTTTCAAACTGCCTATTCTGTGTTCTTTCTCAGGGGGGCCTGTAGAGTATGCCTGTTGTCCACAGGCAGCTGGACTCTCAGCCTCCCTGAGTGTTCTGCCAATCTCCATTGTCCAGCTCCACCATCACCAGGGCTCTGTGCAATATGGACTCATGTTCCCAGAGCAGATCTCAGGGCCAGGTGTTCACGGTCCTGGGCTTTTACTCCCTCTCCACTGCATTCCTCTCCCTCCTGCCTATGGGCTGGGGTTGGGCGAGGGCTTGGATTCTGACAGATGGTGGCTTTGTCACTTTACTGTTTTCTGTAGGGTCACCTCTTCCCCAGATGTAGGTGGTCCTTTCTGCAGTCTTCAGGCTGATTTCAGGCCTTGCTGTATTTGCTGTATTTTTGTGTTCCACGTGATTCTGCGAGGAGCTTTTTGCCTTGCCTTCCTACATTGCGATCTTTTTTTTCCTCCCCCACTCTCAGCACATTTATTCAACATAGTATTGGAGGGCCTAACTGTGGCAATCAGACAACACAAAGGAGTAAAAGGCATCCAGATTGGTAAAGAAGAAGTTAAACTGTCACTGTTTGCAGATAACATGATATCATACATAGAAAACCCTAAAGACTCCACCAAAGAACTATCAGACTAATAAATGAATTCAGCAAAGTTGGAGGATATAAAATTAATACCCAGAAGTCTGTTGCATTCCTATATACTAACAACAAAGTAGCCGAAAGAGAAATCAGGAAAACAATTCCATTTACAATTGCATCCAAAACAATAAAATACCTAGGAAGAAACCTAACCATGGAAGTGAAAGACCTGAACTTTAAAACCTGTAAGACAATCACACTCATGAGAGAAAGGAAAGAAGACATCAATAAATAAAAATCTATCTCATATTCATGGATATGAAGAATTAATATTGTCAAACTGATCATCCCACCCAAAGCAATCTACAGATTCAGTTCAATCCCTGTCAAAATACCAACAACATTCTTCAATGAACTAGAGCAAATAATCCTAAAATTAATATTGAACCACTGAAGACCCCAGCAATCCTGAAAAAGTAGAAGCAAGCTGAGGGGGATTACACTCCCTGATTTCAAGCTCTACTACAAAGCAACAGTAATCAAAACAATTTGGTACTGGCACAAGTACAGACCCACAGATTAATGGAACAGAATAGAGAACCCAGAAACAAACCAATACATATATGTTCAATTCATATACAAGAAAAGAACCATGAATATACAACGGGGAAAAGACAGCCTCTTCAATAACTGGTGTCAAAACTGTACAACTATATTTAAGAGAATGAGACTGGATTCTTACTGTCTAACTCCATATATAAAGTAAACTCAAAATGGATTAAAGACCTAATATAAGAAATGAAAGCATAAAACTCTTAGAGGAAAACATAGTAAAAATCTCTTGAACATAATAAGCATGAACAATTTTTTCCTGGACATATCTCCCCAGGCAAAGGAAATGAAAGCAAAAATGAACAAGTGGTACCACATCAAACTAAAAAGCATCTGTACAGCAAAGGATACAATCAATGAAAACAAAAATGAACAAGTGTTACTACATCAAACTAAAAAGCATCTGTAGTAGAGCAAAGGACATGATCAACAGAACCAAAAGGCAGCCTACACTATAAAAGAATATATTTATAAATGACTTATCTGATAAGGATTTATCAAAATATATGAAGAACTCAAGATATCTCAACACCAAAAAAAAAGAAAAAAAAAACAACTGGATTAAAAATGGGTAAAGACCCAAACAGACATTTTTTCAAAGAAGAAATACAAATGCCCAACAGGCACATGAAAAGATGTTCCACATCACTAATCATAAGGGCATTACAAATTAAAATCACAATGAGATATCACCTCACACCAGTCAGAATGGTCACTGTCCAAAAGACAAGAAATAAAAAGTGTTGGTGAAGATAGGAGAAAAGGGAAACCTCCTACACTGTTGGTGCAATTGTAAATTGGTATAGCCACTGTGGAAAGCAGTTTGGAGGTTTCTCAAAAAAGTAAAAGTATAATAAATACCACACAACCCAGTTAATTCCACTTACAGGAATTTACCTGAAGAAAACAAAATCCCTGACTCCAAAAGATACATGCACCCCTATGTTTACTGCTGCATTATTTACAATAACCAAGATACGGAAGCAACCAAGTATCCATAAATAGATGAATGGATAAAGATGTGGTACATGCACACAATGGAATATTATTCAGCCATACAAAAGAAAGAAATCCTGCCATTTGCAGCAACACGGAAGGACCTACAGGGCATTATGCTAAGTGAAATAAAACAGGTGGAGAAAGATAAATGCCATATGATTTCACCTACATGTGGTATCTTAAAAGAGTTTGATTTGTGTTTTAAAAATCTCACTCTGGTGGCTTTGTGGAAACTAGATAGTGGCAGATGGGAGGTGTGGTAGAGGAAATAGAGATTGAGAGGGTGAAGATAGCAATAAAAAGAGAGATTCAGGATAGGTTTTGGAGTGTGAGTTGAAGGAACTTGGTGACAGACTGACTCTGGAATGTAAATAAAAGAGAGAAATCAAGGACAATGCCTAGATTTTTGGCTTGGCTAACTGCTTATACAATGGGGAAGACTGAGGGAAGAGCAGGTTTGTGAAGAACAATCAATTTGTAAGTTTCAAATTACATTATTCCTTATACATATAGGAAAACGTATGTGATGTGATCTGTCCTAGCAACAGCAGATAAAAAGTGGCCAGAATGGCAAGGATATGGCATGAAAAGACCAATACAGGGCAATGAATCTATTTAAATATAAATTAAGGTCTAAATAACTGCTATATTATAATTATTAAAAGAAAAGATATGCAGATGAAGACCCACTCATGTCCCAGTAAAATCAAAAAGTTCTGAGGTTAAAGCCTCCAAATAAACTAACAAACGTTTTTTTAAAAAATTGGGAGATGAAAAGGCAGGATGGTATAAATATACAAAATTCATACCCTTGAACCTTTGGTAACCACGAATCTAAAGCCTGCAATGGCAATAAGTACATACCTACGGATAATCACCCTAAATGTAAATGGTCTGAATGCACCAATCAAAAGGCAGAGAGAGTCACTGAATAGATTAAAAAACAAGATCCACCTATGTGCTGCCTACTACAGACTCACTTCAAACCCAAAGACATACACAGACTGAAAGTAAAGAGATGGAAAAAGATATTTCATTCAACTAACAGGGAGAAAAAAGCAGGAGTTGCAGTACTTGTATCAGACAAAATAGACTTCAAAACAAAGAAAGTCACGAGACAAAGAAGGACATTACATAATGACAAAGGGGTCAGTCGAACAAGAGGATATAACTGTTATAAATATCTATGCACTCAACACACGATCACCTACATACGTGAAACAACTACTAACAGAATTAAAGGGGGAAATAGAATGCAATGCATTCATTTTAGGAAACTTCAACACACAACTCACACCAAAGGACAGATCAACCAGACAGAAAATAAAGAGACAGAGGCAATGAACAACATATTAGAACAGATGGACCTAATGGACATCTACAGAACACTTCATCCAAAAGCAACAGGATATACATTTTTCTCAAGTACACATGGAACATTTTCAAGAATAGATCATATACTAGGTCACAAAAAGAACCTCAGTAAATTCAAAAAGATTGAAATTGTACCAACCAGTTTCTCAGATCACAAAGGTATGAAACTAGAAATAAATTACACACAAAAAATGAAAAAGCCACAAACACATGGAGGTTTAATAACATGCTCCTAAATAATCAATGGATCAATGACCAAATAAAAACAGAGATCAAGCAATATATGGAGACAAATGACAACAATAATTCAACAGCAAAAAAATCTTTGGGATGTAACAAAGGCCATGCTTAGAGGGATATATACTGCAATGCAGGCCTACATCAGGAAAGAAGAACAATCCCAAATGAACAGTCTAAACTCACAATTAATGAAACTAGAAAAGTAAGAACAAATGAGGCCCAAAGTCAGTAGAAGGAGGAACATAATAAAGATTAGAGCAGAAATAAATAAAATTGAGAAGAATAAAACAATACAAAGAATTAATGAAAGCAAGAGCTAGTTCTTTGAGAAAATAAACAAAATAGATAAACCTCTAGCCAGACTTACCAAGAAAAAATAGAGAGTCTACACACATAAATAGAACCAGAAATGAGAAAGGAAAAAATCACTATGGACAACACAGAAATACAAAAAATTATGAAAGAATACTGTGAAAAATTATATGGTAACAAATGGGATAACCTAGAAGAAATGGACAACTTTCTAGAAAAATATAACCTTCCAAGGCTGACCCAGGAAGAAACAGAAAATCTGAATAGACCAATTACCAGTAAAGAAATTGAACAGGTAATCAAAAAACTACCTAAGACCAAAACCCATGGACCAGATGGTTTCACTGCTGAATTTTATCAAACATTTAGTGAGGACCTAATATTCATCCTCCACAAAGATTTCCAAAAAGTAGAAGAGGAGGGAATACTCCCAAACTCATTCTATGAGGCCAACATCATTCTAATACCAAAACCAGGCAAAGATACCACAAATAAGAAAATTACAGACCAATATCCCTGATGAACTTAGATGCAAAAATACTCAACAAAATATTAGCAAACTGAATTCAAAAATACATCAAAAAGATCATCCATCATGATCAAGTGGATTCATCCCAGGGATGCAAGGATGGTGCAACATTCAAAAATCCATCAACATCATCCACTACATCAACAAAAAGAAGGACAAAAAACACATGATCATCTGTATAGATGCTGAAAAAGCATTTGACAAAATTCAACATCCATTCATGATAAAATCTCTCAACAAAATGGGTACAGAGGGCAAGTACCTCAACATAATAAAGGCCATATATGACAAATCTACAGCCAACATTATACTTAACAGCGAGAAGCTGAAAGCTTTTCCTTTAAGATGGGGAACAAGACAAGGACGCCCACTTTCCCCACTTTTATTCAACATAGTTCTGGAGGTCCTAGCCATGGCAATCAGACAACACAAAGAAATAAAAGGCATCCAGATTGGCAAGGAAGAAATTAAATTGTCCCTGTTTACAGATGACATGATATTGTACATAAAAACCCCTAAAGAATCCACTCCAAAACTACTAGATCTAATATCTGAATTCAGCAAAGTTGCAGGATACAAAATTAATACACAGAAATCTGTTGCATTCCTATACACTAACAAGGAACTAGCAGAAAGAGAAATCAGGAAACAATTCCATTCACAATTGCATCAAAAAGAATAAAATACCTAGGAATAAACCTAGGCAAGGAAGTGAAAGACCTATACCCTGAAAACTATGGGACACTCTTAAGAGAATTAAAAAGGACACTAGTAAAGGGAAATTCATCCCATGTTCTTGGCTAGGAAGAATTAATACTGTCAAAAGGGCCATCCTGCCTAAAGCAATCTACAGATTCAATGCAATCCCTATCAAAATACCTATAGCATTCTTCAATGACCTAGAGCAATTAGTTCTAAAATGCATATGGAATGACAAAAGACCCCAAATAGCCAAAGCAATCCTGAGAAGGAAGAATAAAGCAAGGGGAATTACGCTCCCTGACTTCAAGCTCTACTACAAAGCCACAGTAATCAAGACAATTTGATACTGGTACAGGAACAGACCCACAGACCAGTGGAACAGAACAGAGAGTCAGATATAAACTCAAGCATATATGGTCAATTAACATACAATAAAGGAGCCATGGATATACAATGGGGAAATGACAGCCTCAACAACAACTGGTGTTGGCAAAACTGGACAGCTACATGTAAGAGAATGAAACTGGATTATTGTCTAATCCCGTAAACAAAAGTAAACTCAAAATGGATCAAAGACCTGAATGTAAGTCATGAAACCATAAAACTCTTAGAATAAAATACAGGCAAAAATCTCTTGGTCATAAACATGAGCAACTTCTTCATGAACATATCTCCCCAGGCAAGGGAAACAAAAGCAAAAATGAACAAGTGGGACTATATCAAACTAAAAAGCTTCTGTACAGCAAAGGAAACCATCAGTAGAACAAAAAGACATCCTATAGTATGGGAGAATATATTCATAAAGGACATATCTGATAAGGGGTTGACATCCAAATTATATAAAGAGCTCACACACCTCAACAAACAAAAAGCAAATAAGCCAATTAAAAAATGGGCAGAGCATCTGAACAGACACTTCTCCAAAGGAATTCACATGGCCAACAGGCACATGAAAAGGTGCTCCATATCGCTAATCATCAGAGAAATGCAAATTAAAACCACAATGAGATATCACCTAACACCAGTTAGGATGGCCAACACCCAAAAGACAAACAAGAACAAATGTTGGAGAGGATGTGGAGAAAGGGGAACCCTTCTACACTGCTGGTGGGAATGTAAACTAGTTCAACCATTGTGGAAAACAGTATGGAGGTTCCTCAAAAAGCTCAAAATAGAAATACCATTTGACCCAGGAATTCCACTTCTAGGAATTTGACCTAAGAATGCAGCAGCCCAGTTTGAAAAAGACATATACACCCCTATGTTTATTGCAGCACTATTTACAATAGTCAAGAAATGGAACCAACCTAAATGTCCATCAGTAGATGAACAGATAAAGAAGATGTGGTACATATACACAATGGAATATTATTCAGCCATAAGAAGAAAACAAATCCTACCATTTGCAACAACAAGGATGGAGCTAGAGGGTATTATGCTCAGTTAAATAAGCCAGGCAGAGAAAGACAAGTATCAAATGATTTAATTTATCTGTGGAGTATAACAACAAAGCAAAAACTGAAGGAACAAAACAGCAGCAGACTCACAGAACCCAAGAATGGACTAACAGTTACCAAATGGAAAGGGACTGGGGAGGGTGGGTGGGAAGGGAGAGATAAGGCGGAAAATGGGGGCATTACGATTAGCACACATAATGTAGAGGGGAGGTACATGGGAAAGGCAGTATATACAGAGAAGACAAGTAGTGATTCTATAGCATCTTACTACGCTGATTGACAGTGACTGTAATGGGGTATGAAGGGAGGACTTGGTAATGGGGGAGTGTAGTAACCATAATGTTGTTTAAATATTTGTACACTAATGATATCAAAATAAAAAAAAATTTTTTAAGTGCAAAATTCAGTATCTTTTAAGCTAGAGAGTCAATGACTTTCATTTCTCAAGCTGATAAATCAAACACACAAATTAAGTATATTAACAAGTCTTTTATAAATAAAATTAGACTATGTACCTTTCAAATTATCACCATAAAAAAAACCCCTCTAGCTACAGTTTTTTTAAAAGCTTCAATAAACATTAAAATAAAAAAACCACAATAGGAGATCAAACACGTCACTAAAGAGTAATATGGTTAATAGACTCATTCTCTTAAAAGGAGACTCAGACTGGATTATAAAATTATACTCAAATATTATTTTTTATGAGAGAAACACCTAAAAACTAACGACCCAGAAAGAATTAAAATAAAATGACAGGCCTAAGTACAGCAGCTCTATCAATGTTACAAACCACATGAATATAAACAAAAAGAGAGTAGACTTGACAATATCAATGCCTGACAAACTATACTGAAGGAAAAAAGGGTACCAAAAAGTCATAATCTTATCATTAAAACTATTAAAAAATCAGAAAATATATGAATTCTTTAAGAATGTCAGAGAGAAAGTAAACCCAGTAAGATTAATGACTTAGAAAAATATCACTTATTTCACTCATCTGTGGAATATAAGAAAAAAACAAAACTGAAGGAACAAAACAGCAGCAGGCTCACAGAAACCAAGAATGGACTAACAGTTACCAAAGGGAAATGAACTGGGGAGGATGGGTGGGAAAGGAGGGACAAGGGGGGAAAAGGGGCATTACAATTAGCACACATAATGTAGGGGGGACACGGGGAAGACAATATTGCACAGAGAAGACAAGTAGTAACTCCATAGCATCTTATTATGCTGATGGACAGTGACTATAATTGGGTATGTGGTGGGGACTTGATAATGGGGGGAAATCTAGTTACCAGTGTTGCTCATGTAATTGTATATTAATACCAAAAATAAAAAAGAATTTTAACAAATTCATACCTGAGCTGAAATTTTAAAAAAAAGCAAAAATATCACTGATCAACCACAAAGTGAGAGGGGAAAATGCTATTCACAATAGCAAGAAATACCATAAATATGAAGACTTCTGTGGCAAAAGCTATAATACTTTCCTTAAGACTTGAGTGAATAAGAAAAAATCCTTACTACTGTCAAAATTGTCTAAATTAATCTCACAAGCATTTTTCTGTTTCATAAAAATTATATTAAAGTTCTCCTGGGAAAAAAGTTATGAAAATAAAAAGGAAATAACTGAAAAATAAAATAAATGAAAATCATAAAATGCAAGGAAAAGTTAAGAGTCATCAAAATTAGTATTGAACTATAAATAGGAGGGGAAAGAAATCACTGGAACAGAAAACAAAACCCATGGTTACATAGAAATTCAGTTTATGACAATTGAGGCATTTCAAATCTGTGAATAAAAAACTGAGTCTGTAGTAAATGCCTCTGGCAAACTGCTTAGTTACTTGAAAAATAACAGACCTAGAGTTCTCCTTCACTTATTAGAACAAAATCATTTCTGATGGTGCAAATATTTAAATGTAGAAGGAAAAACTAGAAGAAATGAAAGTTAAATTGTTCCAAAACTGCCTAATAGAAAAACTCCAAGTCCAAAAAAGGGAGGAACAGAGAAAGAAGGGATGACAAATTGATCTAAGAAAAAATTACTTCCACATGGAAAAGTATCATAAGTAGAGCTCAAAAAAGAAATCTTTTACAACATGAAGAGTCACTTCATGTGTACATGGGATTTAATAAAAGACAAAAAACTGACAGAATTGGGTAAAGTAAAAGTAGAGGTCATTAACAGAATATAAAAGTGGTCAAACATTAAAATCACATTATTAAGTGTTTACTGAATTTCTGTTATTCTTTCTGCTGGGGGAAGTATTTAAATATTAGTCAATCATATATGAATGAACTCTAACATTAAATGAGCATCTTTTACAAAACAAGGTAGTAAGAAATTCCAACTTTTCAAACAGTCTTAATTTATCCTTTATTAAATAACATCCTTTGTTATTAACATCATATAATGATGTATTACATATCTGCAATAATATATAATATCCACAATTAATCTTTTGTTAAATAATATATAATGATATATTTTCCTTTTTTATGACTTACTGAGAAGTTAGAATTATAGGATTTAAAATATATACTCATTATTATATGAATTATAGTCAAAGTAAGCCATACCCTCAAGTCAAATGAAAGAAACTGCTATAAAGTCCAGTGCACTCACTGAAGGCCGTGAGGGATAAACATCTGTTTCCTGTGAGAACCCAGACCATTCATTATTTGGACTCTAATTATCCCTCCAACATAATTCAAGTATTTGCTCAAGTGACTCTTCCAGGAAAGGCAAATGCTTGCATAGTTCTGTTATATTCTCTTCTATTTGTTTTAGTGATATTTTGGAGGTCATTTTTATACTTATTAGGTAGAACTTAATAAGAGAAGTCTAAAACTATTATTATAACAATTTCTATTATCAAGGAAAAGAAGGATACTGTCCCTTTCCTGAAATCTAATTTTTAAAGTGTTCCAGCATATATGTTGCCTGAGTAATATCTAATGAATCATACACACAATGATCAAAATTTGAAATGCAAAATCACTGTAACTGCTCAAATTAAGAAATATGCATAATTATGGCTACACAATTACCCTACATGTCTAAGTTTATGAAGGAGAAAGTATATAGATCATCAAATATTCACCTACCTGGTCAAAAATCACTACCCCTCATCCCAATGACATTTTTTGTAGAAATAGAAAAAGCCACTCTAAAATTTATATGTAATCTCAAGGGCCCTCAGATAACCAAATCTTGAAAAAAAATAAAAAGGGATAACTCATACTTTCAGATTTCAAAACTTACTAAAAAGCTATACAATCAAAGTAATATGATACTGGTATGAAGATAGACATACATAACAATGGAATAGAATAAAAAGCCCAGAAACATGCTCTCATATATGTGGTCAAAAAAGACCATTCAATGTGAAAGGACAATCTTTTCAATAAATGGTCTGGGAAAACTGGATATCCATAAGCAAAAGAATAAAGTTGAACCCTTACCTAATACCAATATATATGCCAAAACTATACATAAAAATTATATATAATTTAACTAAAAATGGACCAAAGACTTAATAAAAGACAATCTAGAGGATATGGATAAATTCCTAGAAACATAAATCTTCCAACACAGAATCAGGAGTAGAACAGACCTACTACTACTAATGAACTCTCAACAAAAAAAAATCCAGGACAAGATGGCTTCAAGAGGAATTCTACCAAACATCTGAAGAGTTAATACATATCCTTCACAAACTATTCAAAAAAAAAAACTGAAGAGGAAGGAACTTCCAAATTCATTTTGCAAGGTCAACATTACCGATACCAAAACCAGCCAGACACTACAAAAGAAGAAAAATTCAGGCCAATATAATATCCCCAAGGAACAAAGATCCTAAAATACTCAACAATATATTAGCAAACTGAATTAAAAAATAGACTAAAAGCATCATTTACCATGATCAAGTAGGATTTAGTCTTGTGATGCAAGGATGGCTCAATATCTACAAATCAATATATACCACATTAACAAATGAAAATCATGTGATCATCTCAAAAGGTGCTAGAAAAGATTCTAACAGAATTCAACATTTACTCGTAATAAAGTCTCAACACATGGGTTTACAGGGAACATACTCAACATAATAAAGTCCATATATGACAAATACACCACTAACATCATACTCAGTAGTGAAAGCTGAGAACTTTTCCTGTAAAGTCAGGACAGACAATGATAGACAAGAAAAATAAATAAATTGGTAAGAAAGTAAAACTGCCACTATTTGCAGATGACATGATACTATATATATAGAAAACCCTAAAGACTTCACCAAAAATCAATTAGGATAAATGAATTCAGGATATATATATATCCTGAATTTTGGATATATTCCTCTAAGAAATTGGATATAAAAATATATTCCTCTAAGAAATTTTGGATATAAATTCCTCTAAGAAATATATATATATCCTGAATATACAGAAATCTGTTATAGTTCTGTAGTCAATAATATTGTAATAACTTTTTATGATGACAGATAGCGACTATACTTATTGTGGTGAACATTTTACCATGTGTATAAATGTCGAATCACCAAGCTCTATACACCCAAACCTAGTATAATACAGTATGTCAACTATACTTCAATTAATAAAAATTACGCAAAGGACTTGAACAGACATTTCCTCTAAGAAATATATATATATCCTGAATATACAGAAATCTGTTATAGTTCTGTATATGAATGATGTACTATCAGAAAGAGAAATTTAAAAAACAATCCTATTTACAACTGCATCAAAAAGAATAAAATATCTAGGAATAAATATAAGCAAGAAGGTGAAAAACCTGTACTCCAAAAGTATAAGACATTGATAAGAGAAACAGATGATGACATAAATAAATGGAAATCTATTCCATGCTCACAGATAAGAATTAACATTGGTAAAATCGCCATACTACCCAAAGCAATCTACAGATTCGATGCAATCCCTATCAAAATATCAACATCATTTTTCATAGAACAAATAATCACAAAATTTGTATGGAACCACAAAAGATCCTAAATAGCAAAAACAATTTTCAGCAAGAACAAAGCTAGATGTATCATGTGGCCAAATGTTGAAATGTATTACAAAGCTATAGTAATCAAAACAGTATGATATGGGCACAAAAAAAGATATACAGATCAATGGAACAGAATAGAGAGCCCAGAAATAAACTCACACTTACGTGGTCAATTAATCTACACAAAAGAAGCAAAAATATATGATGGGGAAAGAGAATCTCTTCAATAAATGGGTGTTGGGAAAACTGGACAGCCACACGCAAAAAACGAACTGGATCACTTTCTTACAACACGTATTTTGAGTTGTAAGAATTACAACATTAATTTTTTGAGTCACATCAAGAAACTTATTAAAAGTGGATTAAAGACCTAAAACTTGAAACCATGAAACTCTTAAAAGAAAACATAGGCAGTAAACTCCAGGACGTCAGTTTTAGCAATAATATTTTTTTGGATCTGTCTCCTCAGGCAAAGGCAACAAAAGTAAGAGAAAACAAGTGAGACTACATCAAAATAAAAAGCTTTTGCACAGCAAAGGAAACCATCAAGAAAATGAAAAGGAACCTATTGATTGGGGAAGATATTTGCAAATGATATAGCTGATAAAAATGATATATATAAAAACTCATATAACTCAACACCAAAAACACAAACACCTTGATTAAAATATACACAGAAAATCTGAATAGACATTTTTCCAAAGAAGACATACAGATGGACAAGACACATGAAAAGATACTCGACATCATTAATCATCAGGGAAATACAAATCAAAACCACAATGAGATATCACCTCACACCTGTCAGAATGGCTAGTATCAAAAAGACAAGAAATAGTAAGTGTTGGCAAGGATATGGAGAAAAGGGAACTCCTGTGAACTGCTGGTGGGAATATAAACTGGTGCAGCCACTACAGAAAACAGTATGGTGGTTCCTCAAAATATTAAAAACAATTACTATACAATCCAACAATACCACTCCTGGATATTTACATTAAGAAAACAAAAACCCTAATTCAAAAAGATATATGCACTCGTGTGTTCATTACAGCATTATTTATAACAGCCAAGATACAGAAGCAACTGAGGAATCCATCAATAGATGAATGGATAAAGAAGATGTGGTATATGTATGCAACAGGCTATATATTCCATTGCCATAAAAAAGAACTAAATCTTGCCATTTGTGACAACATGGATAGACCTAGTCGATATTATACTAAATGAAATATCAGACATAGACAAATACCATATGATGTCATTTATATGCGAATCTAAAAAACAAACAAAGGAACAAACAAAACAAACAGAAAATGACTCATAAATACTGAGAACAAACTTGGTTGCCAGTTGTGGGGGGATGGGGATGCATGATTAAGAGAGAAAAACTTGCAGTTATATAAAATAAATGTCACAGGGACATAACGTACAACATAGGGAATGTAGTCAATAATATTGTAATAACTTTTTATGATGACAGATAGCGACTATACTTATTGTGGTGAACATTTTACCATGTGTATAAATGTCGAATCACCAAGCTCTATACACCCAAACCTAGTATAATACAGTATGTCAACTATACTTCAATTAATAAAAATTACGCAAAGGACTTGAACAGACATTTCCTCTAAGAAGATAATCACATGGCTAATAAGCACATGAAATCAAGGTCAACATCGGTATCTTTAGGGAAATGTAAATAAACACTACAATGAGACACACCCTCATATCTATTAGGATGGCTGCTCTAATGAAACAAAAGTAAAGAGTGTTGGCAAGCATTGTGGAAAAATTGGAACTCTTGCACACTATTGGTAGGAATGTAAAAAATGTATAACCACTGTGGAAAACAGTATGGCCTTTCCTCAAAAAATTAAAAATAGAATTACCATATAATTCCACTTCTGGGTTAATATCCAAAAGACTGAAAGCAGGTCTTGAAGAAACATTGTTCATAGCATTATTCACAACAGCTAAAATGTGGAGGCAACCCAAGTGTCCACCAACCAATGAACTGGGTAAGTAAAATGTGGTATATACATTGAATGTAATGTTATTGGTTTGGAAGAGGAAGAAAATCCTGTCAACACAGAGGAACCTTGAGGATATCATTCTAAATGAATAAGCCAGTAACAAAAGGCCAAATATTGTATGATTCCACTTACACGAAGTACCTAGAGTAGTCAAAATCAGAGACAGAAAGGGAACCAGTGTTTGCCAGAAGCTGGAGGTAAGAGGAGAATGGTAAATTATTCTATAATGGATACAGAGTTTCAGTTTTACAGGATAAGAGTTAAGAGATGGGTGGTGGTGATTATAGCACATTACATATATATTTCATATCACTGAACTGTATACTTGAAACTATTTTAGATGTATGTTTTATGTTATGTGTACTTTGCCATAATAAAAAAACTGGAGGAAAAAAAGCTACTGCTCTCATTAGAAATTCTTAAGATAACAAAATAATAAAATTATTGCAGGCTTTATACAGTAGTTTTGTTTCCAAAGGAAATTACTCAGTATGTTCTAAAACAAACAGCCTTCTGACACACAAAGGTGTTAAAAAAAATAAGCATCAGGCTAAGACCAGAGTTATTAAACCTGAATCAATCAGCCAGGGAATAGCTGACATATAAAGTATCACTATACCCCAAATTACCAAATATCATCCCCCAAATCAGTGAATGCTTTCTTAATAAAATTTTCATAAAAGCTAATTGAAGTTCAAATATTTCACTACAACCTGAAAAGAAACTTACTTTAACACTATCAATGTATCTTCCAATTACTGAATGTGCACATTTCAAATTTTATTTAGTAACAAAACTATCACATCAAACTCACCTTTAAATGCCAACCTCCAATGGAATTTAATATAACCATATTGGAGGTATCCTACTGCCCTGACAACATAAAAAGAAGATGTCTTTTGGAGGAAAAGAAACAAGGAAGGAAATAAGGAAAATGATTTTTAAATCCTACCCAAGGAAAGTGTTCAAAGATTGTCTTGAGGGTTTTAATACATACCAGGCTCCAATTTGATAATTTTTACTGCAGCCAACTCTCCTGTATGTATATTTCTGGCCTAAAATGAAAATTAAAAAAATTTTTTAAGTTCATTAATTATATAAAAGTTACTTGGTACTATCTTAATTAGTTGCTGATCAATCATGCTTTTTAACAAAACTAAAAAAACCTTTATTTACAATAAAATGAGTATACTCACTAGAAAAGATACACAAAATTGCCTTTAGTTCCATCATTCAAAAACAATTACAGTTATCATTTTGACGTACTTCATTTAAGTCTTTTCTTTACACTTGAGCTAATATTTTTCTTAAATAAAAAACCTCGTTATATATTTTATAAATATAATCATAGGTCATTAAAGGAAAAAAATTAAATTATGTATCTTACTACCTAGAGGAAAAAAGTTAACATATAATATATATGCTTTCTTTTTTGCCCTGTGTACATATGTGTTGTAGAAGATGATGATGCCATCACAGTCTTCTATAACATGATTTGCAGTGCTGCCTAATTTTCCATTGATAGGCATATAATTTATTTAACTAATCTGTTATTGTTGGAAATTTAGGATTTTAATATTTTACAATGATAAATAGAAGAATAAACATATCTTAGCTTTATATCTATCTATGGCTTTCATTATTTCTTTCAGATAAGTTCCTGGAAGAGAAGCAATTTACCACTTAACAAAACATCATTGACTGACTTACTATAGTTAGTGCTGCAATGATTATCAATGCAAATATTTTAGTACACACCAGAATTTTTTAGTGAGACAACCTATAAGCATATTGTTGGATCAAAAGGTATGTGGGTTTCAGATGAATATATTGCCACATTGCTCTTAAAATTCTCTGAATTTATATACTCATCAACCTTGGATGTCAAATCTATGTCTGCCCAGTTCTATTGCAGATATAAATTTTTACTGTTTTTAAAATAATGTAATTTCTCCATGTCATATAATTTTAAATGGCTATATACACAGCCCATATAATCACTCTCCCTTACTGCTAAACCCTATGGATGTTACAGTCTTTTCATTATGTAGGACTATTTCTTTAAAATGGATCCTAAGGTGTGAAATTACTAGGTCAAACAGTATGAATATGAACATTTAAGGCCATCAACACATATTGCCCAAACTGTTTAAAAGCACTATACCATTATATTGTCATTGCTAATATGAGTGCTCAGTTTCATTGCACCCACTGGTACACCACATGTGGAAATGCAACTGAATAATTTACAACATCTTTCATTTATTATATTCAACTTAAATATAAACTTTCACACTTGGTATAAAAAATAAAGAGCATAGCCAGTTTGAAAAAGACAGATGCACCCCTATGTTTATTGTTGCACTATTTACAATAGGCAAGATATGGAAGCAACCTAAATGTCCATCAGTAGATGAATGGATAAAGAAGATGTGGTACATATACACAATGGAATATTACTCAGCCATAAGAAAAAAACAGATCCTATCATTTGCAACAACATGGATGGAGCTAGAGGGTATTATGCTCAGTGAATAAGCCAAGTGGAGAAAGACAAGTACCAAATGATTTCACTTATCTGTGGAGTGTAAGAACAAGGGAAAACTGAAGGAACAAAACAGCAGCAGAATCACAGAACCCAAGAATGGACTAACAGTTACCAAAGGAAAAGGGACTGGGGAAGATGGGTGGGAAGGGAGGGATAAGGGTGGGGAAAAAGAAAGGGGGCATTACGATTAGCATGTATAGTGTGGTGGGGGGCACAGGGAGGGCTGTGCAACACAGAGAAGACAAGTAGTGATTTTACAGCATCTTACTATGCTGATGGACAGTGACTGTGAAAGGGTATGTGGGGGGTGGGACTTGGTGAAGGGGGAAGCCTAGTAAACATAATGTTCTTCATGTAATTGTAGATTAATGATACCAAAATAAAAAAAAATAAGGAGCATAGGATAAAACAGGAAGGATGATTATACTAATTTGCTGGATTAAATAAGTCACATTATAAGAAGAGGAAAACAAAAAGTGAAAGGAAGAGAAGAATGACAAAGAATGTACGTAAGAAAGCCTCAGAAGGGATACTTTAAGAAAGGATGTACATATAGTGAGAAAAAGAATAGAATGGGGGAGAGGGATATAGGAAGAAAGTCACAAACAGAAAGGAAGAAAAGTATTTTCTACAGCATAAGTCTCAAATATTTTTTTGATAAGTTCACATTTTCCTCATCTACAGGGTAATGAGGGGTCTCGAGAAAGGAGGACACATTTAAAGTTTTCTCCATCTATAGTGACCCCCTCCTCAACTGCAAATACAGTTAGAGAAATGGGAGCAGGACAACATGAAGTCTCATACCATTCCTACCCTTTCCTCTTCTTGCCCTTGGACAAAAGAATTCTCTCATAGCCTCAGATCTTGTCCCAGTTCCTAAAATCTTTCAGCACTGTATGCTCACTTATGTTAAAGAAAGTTATGTGCATATAGATTTAGGCTGTCCACAGCTCAACATTTCACATGCTAGTGAGACTGAAGTATAGAGGACATGGCCAGAGGTTACAGAATAAATAATTGACATCCAGAGACTCTTGTTCAATGGCTATAAGATATGTGCTATAAGACAAATTCCATTAAAATGATGGAAATTATAATGCCTTATTAGCTTAACATGATTTTCATATTCATTACCAAGTTCTAGTTAAATACAAAAATATATATTTCAGTAAAGATAAGTGACTTGCCAAAGACTATCCTACTGGACAGAGGCAAGAGCCAAAAGTCAGAACTCAAGAACTTTATTCTAATGTTCAGATTTTACTGTTCTTTTCAATATATGAGAATTCTCTTTTTCCTTTTTAAATTCAATGAGTACTAGAGGAAGTATTAATTATAATAAAAGTATTTTTAACAGATCTGATCTCAGGGGTGACTTGTTGAAAATAAGTTAACAGACTCATCTCTATGCTGCATATAAGGGACTCATTTCAGACACAAAGACATACAGATTGAAAGTGATGGGATGGAAAAAGATAGTTCATGAAAATAATAGGGAGAAAAAGCAGGAGTTAGTAGTATTTATATCAGACAAAACTGATTTCAAAACAAGGAGAGTAACAAGAGACAAAGAAGGACATTCCATAATGATAAAGGGACAGTCGAACAAGAGGATATCACCATTATATCTATTACCCAATAAAAAGCACCTAAATATATAAAACAAATACTAACAGAATTAAAGGAAGAAATAGATTGCAAACACATTCATTTTAGGAGACTTTAACACACTACTCACTCCAAAAGACAGATCAACCAGACACAAAATAAATAAGGAGACAGAGGCACTGAACAATACATTAGAACAGTTGGACTTAACAGACATCTACAGAACATTCCACCCAAAAGCAGAAGGACACATATTCTTCTCATGTATACACAGAACATTTTCCAGAACAGATCACATACTAGGCCTCAAAAGGAGCCTCAATAAATTACAAAAGATACCAAGCAACTTCTCAGACCACAATGGTATGAAACTAGAAATAAATTATACAAAGAAAACAAAAAAGGCTACAAACACATGAAGGCTAAACAACACGCTTCTAAACAATCAGTGAAGCAATGAACAAATTAAAACAAGAGATTAAACAATATAGAGAGACAGATGAAAACAACAACCAAACAGCTCAAAACCTGTGGGATGCAGCAAAGACAGTTCTACAAGGAAAGTACATGGCAATACAGGCTTATGTCAAGAAACAAAAACAATCCCACATAAACGGTCTAAACTCACAACTAAAGAAATTAGAAAAAGAACAAATGAAGTCCAAAGTCAGTAGAAGGAGGGACATAATAAAGATCAGAGCAGAATGAAATAAAATAGAGAAGAATAAAACAATAGAAAAAAAATCAATGAAACCAGGAGCTGGTTCTTTGAGAAAATAAACAAAATAGATAAAACCCTATCCAGACTTATCAAGAAAAAAAGAGAGTGTACACACATAAACAGAATCAGAACTGAAAAGGGAAAAATCACAACAGACACCACAGGTATACAAAGAATTATAAGAATTATTAGAGAATACTATGAAAAATTGTATGCCAATAAATCAGACACCCTAGAAGAAATGGACAACTTCCTAGAAAAATAGGACAACCCTCCAAGCTTAACCAGGAAGAAACAGAAAATCTGAACAGACCAATTGAAAGCAATGAAATCAAAATGGTCATCAAAAAACTACCAAGAAAAAAATTCCCAAACCAGATGGCTTCACAGATGAATTTATCAAACATTTAAAGAGCCCATCCTTCTTAAAGTATTGCAAAAAGTAGGAGAGAAGGGAATACTTCCAAACTCATTCTATGACACCAGCATCACCAAAACCAGACAAAGATACCACAAAAAAGAAAATTACAGACCAATCTCCCTGATAAACATAGTTGCAAAAATACCCAACAAAATATTAGCAAACCAAATTCAAAACTACATCAAAATGATCATCCATCATGACCAAGTGGGATTTATTCCAGGGATGCAAGGATGGTACAATATTCTTAAATCAGTAAGTATCATACATCACATCAATAAAAAAAGGACAAAATCATATGATCATCTCAATAGATGCTGAAAAGCATTTGACAAAATTCAACATCCATTCATAATAAAACCTCAAAACAAAATGGATATAGAGGGTATACACCTCAATATAATAAAGCCCATATATACCACAAACCCACAGCCAACATTGCACTTAATAGCAAAAAGATGAAAACTTTTCCTCTAAGATCACGGACAAGACAAGGATGCCCACTCGCACCACTTTTATTCAGCATAGTACTGGAGGTCCTAGCCATGGCAATCAGACAACACAAAGAAATAAAAGGCATCCAGATTGGTAAGGAAGAACTTAAACTGTCACTGTGTGAAGATGACAGGATATTATACATAGAAAACCCAAAAGACACCACCAAAAAACTATCAGAACTAGGACCTGAATTCAGCAAAGTTGCAGGATACAAAATTAACAGAGAGAAGTCTGTTGCATTCCTATATACTAATAACAAAGTAGCAGAAAGAGAAATCAGGAAAACAACTCCATTTACAATTGCATCAAAAAGAATAAAATACCTAGGAATAAACCTACCCAAGGAAGACACCAATAAATGGAAATCTATCCCATTCTCATGGATAGGAAAAATTAATATTGTCGTAATTACCATCCTGCCTAAAGGAATCTACAGATTCAATGCAATCTCTATCAAAATACTAACAGCATTCTTCAATGAACCAGAACAAATAGTTTTAAAATTCATATGGAACCACAAAAGACCCCAAACAGCCAAAGCAATCCTGAGAAACTAGAAAAAAACAGCGGGGATTACGCTTCCACTGCAAGCTCTACTACAAAGCAACAGTAATCAAAACAATTTGGTACTGGCAAACAAACAGACCAATAGATCTGGAATAGAATAGGGAGCCCAGATATATACCCATACATATATGGTCAATTAATAGATGATAAAGTATCCATGAACATACACTGGGGAAAAGACAGCCTCTTCAACAACTGGTGTTAGCAAAACTGAACAGCTACATGTAAGAGAATGAAACTGGATTATTGACTAACTCTAAAACTAAACTCTAAATGGATGAAAGATCTGAATGTAAGTTATGAAACCATAAAACTCTTAGAAGAAAAGATAGGCAAATATCTATTGAATATTAACATAAGCAACTTTTTCCTGAACAAGTCTCCTCAGGCAAGGGAAACAAAATCAAAAGTGAATAAATGGGACTACATCAAACTAAAAAGCTTCTGTACAGCAAAGGACATCATCAGCAGAACAAAATGGTATCCTATAGTATGGGAGAATATATCTGTAAGTGATTTATCCAATAAGTGGTTAACATCCAAAATATATAAAGAACTCATACTCCTCAACACCCAAAAAACAAATAACCCTATTAAAAAATGGGGAGGACCTAAATAGACATTTCTCCAAGGAAGAAATACAGATGGCCAACAGGCACATGAATAGATGCTCCACATCATTAATCATCAGGGAAATGTAAGCCAAAGCCACAATGAGATAACACCTCACACCAGGTAGGATGTCCAGCATCAAAAAGACTAAGAACAACAAATCCTGGCGAGGATGTGGAGAAAGCAGAACCCTCCTACACTGTTGGTGGGAATATAAATTGTTGCAACCATTGTAGAAAGCAATATGGAGGTTCCTCAAAAAACTAAAAATAGAAACAGTATTTGACCCAGTAATTCTACTCCTAGGAATTTACCCAAAGAAAACAATATCCCTGATTTGAAAAGACATATGCACCACTATGTTTATCACTGCACTACTTAACAACAGTCAAGATACGGAAGCAACCTAACTGTCCATCAACAGATGAATGAATAAAGAAGATGTGGTACATATACACAATGGAGCATTATTCGGCTATAAAAAGAAATGAAATACTCCCATTCGCAACAACATAGACAGACAGAGGGTACTATGCTCAGTGAAATAAACCAGGCGGAGGAAGACAAATACCAAATGATTTCACTTATTTGTAGAGTATAAAAACAAAGAAAAACAGAAGGAACAAAATAGTAGCAGACTAACAGAAATGGAGAAGGGTCTAGTGGTTACCAAAGAGAAGGGGTTGGGGTAGGTGGGGTGGGGAGGAAGAAGGGAATTAAGGGGCACAATAATTCACAATTACAATATAGGTTGGTCATGGGGAAGGCAGTATAGCATGGAAAAGACAAGTAATGACTCTATAGCATCTTACTAAGTTAGTTAATGGACAGTGACCTCACGGGAGGGGGTGAGGACTTGATAATATGGGTGAATGTTGAACCACTGTTGTGTATTTGAAACCATCATAAGACTGTATATCAATGATACCTTAATAAAAAATAAAATAAACTAACAAAGGAATCATCTTTTACCTTATCTCCTATGATGATTTTCAATGTAACAGAATGTGGACTCTTACATATTTAATGTCTTAATGTAAAAATTTGAAAATTGAACTTGATCCAAGGAAAAATATTACTGATTAATTTAAGCATTCTGAAAAAAGTTAACACATAAAAATCAGTGGACTTCCAACATGTTTAAAATCTATCATATAGGTTGGGATAAATATCAAGTAACAAGACTCAGTCAATTCTTCTTTTAAGGCTATTACATCATAATCTAGCAAACATATCTACTTCTATCCCTAAATGTCAGTACATTTCCTGGTTTTCCTTCTTTCCCTATCCTCCTAAGTGATAATCCAAAAAATTTCACTGGAATCCTACAGAAAACAGAAAAACATCTATGAACACACAGTGGAAGTTTACATATTGGAAAGAAAGATTTAAATATAAGAGAGTGACAGTTGAACCATTCAAAGCTCTAAAATTCAATATTTAACTCATGTGACAATGATACATACTGATAAATCTCTAACAACAAAATATCTTCAGGCTATTCATTATTGCAGTTTTCCAAGCAGAACAGGCCTTAGGGGCAATGCATTCTGCCAGTAACTGGAAACCAAAAGAAAATATGAGTCTATACTTCCCAATTACAGGCAAACAAGTGCCAACAACATGAAAAGACCTCATGAGATTCTCTGAGATTTTATAACAATTAATTCTGGTTTTAGGCAGACTAATCAGAAGCAAATGACTTGGTCTCTAGTTTGAAGACATTGTTCTCATTCTGGTACATTCTCCTTCTGCTGTCCTTCTCCCCTCCCACATAGCCTAGTGAATTTAGACTTCTTTAGAATGCAATTTAGATATTACCTACTCCAGGAAGTCTTGCCTGGTTAAGTGTGACTGACTAGATTAAAGTGTGTTTTCTTCTTAGCTCTAGGCATAATTCTTTGAAGGTCTGTGCCACAAGCAGGTAGATGCTCTCTAAATTTGTTCAACGGACAGTTACGACTGTAGAAAGGTTATTACTCTCTTTACTTAAAAAAAAGGAGTAAAATATTAAAATCCTCTGTAACTAGGAGGTGCTATGAAATTGACAATATACTGCTTTAAATGGTCTTACTTTTTTCATTTATGCTGATTTATTTTCAATTTGTATTAATATGAATTCAATGAAGCATTTTGGAAAAATATTTTATTTGTAAAAAATTACTACAAAATAATTATTTTGTTTTTAAAAATTCAAATAATACAAAATAAACAAGAGATGATGGTCCCCCTCCATCAACCTCATCTGTCTTAGTTAACTACTGTTAATAGTTTAGAGTACATCCCTCCAGATTTTTAGTTAGGTTGATTCTTAAGAACACATACACTAACAGTTGGTCAATTTCTGACAAAGTTAAACATAGTCTTACCATATGATACAGCAATCCCCACTTCTAGGCATTTCCCCAATTAAGTTAAAAAATTATGTCCACACAAAACCTTAGAATATTATTTAGTAATAAAAAGAAATGAGCCATCAAGCCATGAAAAGATACAGAGGAACCTCAAATACATATTGCTAAGAGAAAGAAGTGAGACTGAAAGGCTATTATATCACAATCTAGCAAACATATCTACTTCAATGCCTAAATGTCAGTACATTTCCTGGTCTTCCTTCTTCCCCCATGCCATATGAGTTCAACTATATGATATTCTGGAAAAGGCAAAACCTGTAGAGAGAGTGAAAAGGTAATGGTTGCCAGGGGTTCGGGCAGAGAGCAATGAGTAGGTAAAGCATGGGATTTTTTTGGGTGACAAAACTATTTTGTATGAAACTGTAGTGGTGGATACATGTCATTATATCTCTGTCAAAACCCACAGAACTGTAGAACACAACAAATGAACCTTAAATATTGTTCAGTAATTGTAATTAATGTACCACACTAATGCAATACGTCAATATGAAGGGAAACTGTGGGGTAGGGGGATAGATGAATGTAACTCTATGTACTATCTGCTGTATTATTCTATAAATCTAAAACTGTACTAAAATTAAGTCTTAATTATTTTTAAAATAATACATATAAAATTATTTTTAAGCATATACTTTCAGACACATTTTTTAATCAATTTTATGATTAGAAACAACACAAATACGTTGTGCCTCAATTTCATAGAACCAAAATGAAGATGCAAGGACCAAGGACACGTGGGTTTTTTTTAGAGATTCTGAGGTACTCACAGAAAGAGGATTCATTGGAGGATCTGCACAACAATCACAGAGCCACATGAAATAAAGATGGTATTTTACAATTCAGCTGCACCAGACAGAAGCCAAAATACATTTTATGTAGTTTACAGAAGTAAAAAGTAAATGAGCTACAACTCTCACTTGATAGGATAAATTCTTAAATGTCAGTCTCCATTTTGAAGAAGTATTTGTTTTCTCTAAAGGAAGGAACTGATAGGCAAATGTTAATAGTCTGTAATCTTCCAGCTGGATTTTTAAAACAGAAAGCAGTACCAGGCTCTTTTATAATAAAAGGCAAAGAGGCTTTCAGAAAAAAAGATCTTCTAAACAGAGACTTTACAGATTCAATTTACTTTCAGAAATTTAGCTACACAATTTTCACACTATAATCCAGAAGAGTCGTACATGATACTGGTTTTTGTAACCTAACATTTCCCTCCAACAAGTTAAATATGATATTCTCAAATATTTTTGTTTTTAACTTTAACACACAAGAATTTGAACACCCTGAATTATGTTTACAAAAGGAATAGAAGTACCACAACACTTCCTCAAAAAGGATCTAAATACATTTTTGATTCCTATTCATTTGAGTAGCTTATTGGTATTCACTAATATTCAGATTTAGAAGTATACAAAATACCCAGAAAGCTAATAAAGTATTTAACTGTAATACATCTGTTACTTAACTCTTGTTAACTGGGAATTTACATTTAAATTATTAATCAGGAATTTTAATTTAAATTACTGGATGGAAAAAGACTAATAATAAATGGGATCAATGTTACTATAAAATCCAGAAAAAAAGTCTTTGCAGTTAAATTAAGTTTCTATTCTCATTGCCAGTGCATTTTCCTGTAATCTCTTCATTAATATTTCCAAGTCAATTTACTACTGGAAAACTATTTTAACTCAAACTCTCCTACCTTGCATTTTTAATTATTAGTAAAAAATTACCCTTAGATCTCCACTTACTCACAAAAAAAGTAAAGATGCTGCTCTTCCTCACTAAGCCATTTGTAATTCAAAAATACTGTGCAGGTGCCAGTTTTATCAGCCATGAACTTTCCCACGTGCTATGAAATTTTTCATGCAACTAAAATATAATGAAAGGAAAAGTCTTGTGTCTTGACATTTTACCTATTTATTTTCAATAAAGAATAGGAAGATATGATTTATTGCACAGTACATCTCAACAGCCATGAAGTTAAAAAAATTTTAAACCAGGGTTAAAAATAAAACTGGCAAGTAATGACAATTATCTAAAAGCTATTGACAACCCAGCCAGTCACCATGAAGATAAAAGAGGTCAGCTTTTGTATCCCACTTTACTGTTCTTCCAATCAGGCCCAGAGTCCTATCCCCAATTAACTTCCTTCCAGCATATTTTTGGAGTCACAAAACTTCCATGAAGCCAGGTGTGGGCATGGATTTTGAATATGCCCTTCCTCCAAAAATATTCTTAGTATAAAAACAGAAAATCCAGACATCTCAATATTTAACAAACTATCTCTAGTGGCCAAGTGGGTATTCCTCAGGGTCAGAATTATGCATCACAGATTTAAAGAGATAAACTGTAACACCCAAGTAGAAAGAAGGCATCTGTAAGTTTGAAGAATGCATTGTGGCTGGTTCATCCACTAATGAAGTTCATCCAGAAGAAAGAAGTAAACAGTCAATTATGTCATAGGCTATAAAATCTCCATACCTGATTCTTTACAGAACATTGTTTTTGACTGGTTCATTCATTCAAAAATATTACTGAACACTTACTATGTGCCAGGCACTGCTGCTGATACTGGAGATGTATGAAACAAAATGGTTCCTGTCTTAAGGGAACTTTCATCAGTTGGAAAGACAGAGAAGTGAATAGTAAATAAAATACAGTGTTAAGAAATGCTTTCAAAGATGATATAAAACAATATAGGAGCGTTCTGAGTCCAGTCAAAGCTGGCTGGAGAAAGGCTGAGACCTGCTGAGAGCCCTTCCTGGCTTGGGGGCAGGAGTGGGGAGGTCAGCAGCTGAGGAATATGGCAGGATTTTAGGCAGAGGTATAAAGACAGGAGAAAACATCATTTCAAACAAGTAAAATTATCTTGTATTAAGGAAACATGAGAACGTAAGCAAGGGATGGTTGAGAGATAAGATTCCTTTGAAGCTCAGGGCACCCACTACCCTCTTGTAGCTATTATTTATTAACTTCTTGGTCACCGTTCCATGTGCATTTAAGACTATGGCAAATAGTCTTTCTCTCCATCCTTTTCTCTCACCACTAAGAGAAGTCTTAGAGACTTCAACATCCAGATCTACTCTCTGACTTTTCTTTCCTTGGCCTCCTACCTGAATCTTGTTTTCAAACCCTGAACTTCCTATCCTTTCACTCACTTATTGTAGTCCTCCCATCCCAGCAATTCCTCCACCTCATCAACCCAAATCCTATGACTAGCAATTATTCTTTTTATTATTATTTTTTATTAGGTATCATTGATATACACTCTTATGAAGGTTTCACATGAAAAACACTGTGGTTACTACATTCACCCATATTATCAAGTATGACTAGCAATCATGTCTCTCAATTCCTCAACTCTTCCCTTAACTGTCAGGGTTCCATGGTTCATCATTCTGTTTATCACCACTCTCTTTCAAGGTTCCTTAACTACCTTTCTCTTCTTTTCCTCTATTATACTAGCCTGGCAAAATCCCAGTCTGACTAAACCCAATTATCTACAAATTCCATACTGGCACCAAATAGCTAAATGTTACTGGAAAAAAACCAAAATCATGCCAACTGGTCTTATTTTTAAATCAACACAAATCTTAAACTACAACTTTCCCACTAGGTTTGCTTTTTCTACTCTTTGTAAGTACTATTTTACTCCTCTCTCTTCAAACCTTCAGTGCCTCAGCCTCTCTGTTACTCCCTCTTCTCTTCCCTATACCTGACTGATGATGGAATTTCACCTTTTCTTCATCTAACATTCTTCCATGTAGTCAATCCTACAGCTTTAACAACCATCTCCAGGACACAACTCTCCTCACTCAGCTCCAGACTCCTAAATCCACTGAAAGCTGACAGGTATCTCAAGCTTATTACATCTAACACAGAATATTTGGTTATACCTGCTCCACAAACCATTTATCCTCACATCTTCCCAATCTAAATAAAATTTACTGCATCCACCCAGTTGCTTAAATCCAAAATCCAAGGTCATTCTTAATTTCTTTCCTTCACATCTTTACATCTGATATGTCAGCAAATCCTGATGGCTTAAAAATATAAACCAAATCCATTTACTTCCCTCTACCTCATCTGCTATACTCCAGTCCAGGACTGTCTCCATCAGGAATTGGTAAATTAATGTGAAATACAAAGAAATAGCAAGTTGAGTATAACCCTGTTGGCAGCCGCGCTCAGAAAATAGCGCCCAATGCAGGGCAGCCGGAAGGCCCCGAACTTCCTAATGACAAATCATCCCACACCACTAAACTACATGCTAATTGCGCCTTGGCATAAGGACCAATGAGACCCACCAAATGGTTATGCTAATAAGGCATATGGAGCCGCACCAACCAGGTCAGAGCATGAGAACTATATAAGCAAGCCTCTCCTTCCCCTCTGGGTCCTGCCCAACTCATTTGTTTCACAAAGAGCTGAAGAATAAAGCTTTCTGCAGAAGAATCCTGCTGTTGTTGCATGCTGTTCTTGCCGGCGAGGACAGGGCACGCGACAAGTGGTGCCGAAACCCGGGAACCAGAACATCACCGGCACAGGGAGGACCCTTCAGACATCTGGAGAGGATTCAGAACTGCAGGTCAGAAGAAAGCCCGGAGGGGTAAGTTCCGAGAGGCCCCTGCTTTTTAGGATGATGGTTGATGGTTCTCTGTAAATAAGGAGGCACCATGGGGAATGCACCGTCATTAGTCACGGCGCTGCAGACAGCTCTCAAAGAGCGAAACTTGAAGGTCTCCAGCAAAGTCTTAGGATCTTTTGTGAAGGAGATAGACCGTGTGGCCCCCTGGTTCATTTGTTCAGGGTCCCTCTCAATCCCGAGCTGGGACAAACTGGGGAAAGATCTTGATAGAGAGGAGGAGGAGGGTAGCCTGAGGGGAGGCACCAGGCCCCTCTGGAAACTGATTAGAGCTTGTCTGCAAGATGAGAGATGTGAAAAGGTAATAAAAGAAGGTCAGAGAGCATTGACAGATATCCAAGAGAGCATGTCAGAAACGGAACGGGAAACAGAGAGCGCGTGCGGCCGAAAAAAGGCCACAAAAACGAAAGTAAAGAAACCCCAGAGTGAGGGAGAAAGCCCGCCTAGGGCAAAAGCGAAAGAGCCCCGAGAAGCGAGTGACAATCGCCTCGGAGAAAATAGTAAATACCCCTGGAAAGAGTTGAGGGACCTCCAACTCTCCAATAGGGAATCTGAGGAGGAATTAACGTCTGCAGAGGAAGGGGAAGAAAATAAAACCGCAGAGTGCAGAAGTAAGGGAACCAGCAAAGTTGAAAAGCGGACCAAGGAAAAAATGAAAGCAGGGTGTCCCCCGACGCCCTTTGCCCCGCCACCTTATGTGAGTGGCGCACTCTCCTTTTGCCACCCAGATACTCTTCAGGCAATTAGACAAATGTTTCCTGTATTTGAGGATAATGGCGTACGCTCTTACCAGCCCCTGAGCCATAAACAAGTTAAGGAGTTAGCAGAATCCGTTCGGGCTTATGGAGTCAGTGCTAACTACACCATAGCACAAATTGAAAGACTAACAGAGACAGCCATGACACCCGCAGACTGGCAATATGTAACTAAGGCATGCCTTTCTAGTATGGGGCAATACATAGAATGGAAGGCATTGTGGCATGATATCAGCATGACCCAGGCACGCGCAAACGCGGCCGAAGGACAGCCTGCATGGTCATATGATATGCTGACGGGCCAAGGACAGTGGGTAGCCGACCAGACCGCCTTCCCCTTACAGGTATATGCACAAATAAACACGTGCGCCGCCAAGGCATGGAAAGCCCTCACCAACAAAGGAGAAGTATCAGGCAATTTGACAAAAATTATTCAGGGGCTGAGCGAGCCATTTTCTGACTTTGTCGCTCGTATGATAGAGGCCGCAGGCAGAATATTTGGAGATCAGGAACAAGCAATGCCCCTAGTGGAGCAATTAGTATTTGAACAATGTACCAAGGAATGCAGACAGGCGATAACACCCTGGAAACAAAAAGGGATACACGCCTGGTTGAAAGCCTGTAGAGAAATAGGAGGGCCACTCACCAATGCGGGACTAGCCGCGGCCATATTACAGAGCCACAAACAAGCCAGGATCACTAACAGAAGTATCAAATGCTTTCAATGCGGGAAATTAGGACATATAAAGAGAGAGTGTAGGAGCCCAGCTTCAGAACAAACAACCCAAAAGACCCCTGGGTTATGCCCTAAGTGTAAGAAAGGTAGGCATTGGGCCAATGAGTGCCGATCTACTAAAAACTTAGAGGGGAAGCCCTTAGAGTTGCCAAAAAACGCCCAGAGGGGCCCCCGTCACCAGGGCCCACAAATATATGGGGCAACCAGCACGCAAGTGTCATTCGGGAACAACCAGGCCCCCCAAGGAGAGCCACTTCAGGTTCCGCGGGATTGGACATCCGTGCCACCACCAGAATAGTGTTGACTCCACAGATGGGAGTTCAGCCTATCCCTTCAGACTTTAAAGGCCCCCTACCACCAAATACCATTGGGTTACTCCTAGGGCGCTCTTCTGCTGCATTGAAAGGCCTGGTAGTTCATCCCGGAGTCATAGATCAAGATTATGAAGGACAGGTAAAAATCATGTGTTCGGCTCCCAGAGGAATCTATCCTATATCCCCGGGAGACCGCATAGCCCAGCTCTTAGTTTTACCTAGTCTCCACGCCAATTATCCTGCTACCAACACGGAGAGGGGAGAAAGGGGCTTCGGCTCCTCTGACTGGGATTCAGCCTTCATAGTATTAGATTTAGCAGACAGACCAAAATTAACTCTTCAAATAGAGGGAAAGAGCTTTGAGGGAATCCTAGACACTGGAGCAGATAAAAGTATTATCTCTGCAACCTGGTGGCCCTCCAAGTGGCCTGTGACCCAATCCTCACATTCATTACAAGGTTTAGGATATGAGTCAAGCCCTTCAATTAGTGCCAAACCATTGAAATGGCGAGCCCCTGAAGGACAAGAGGGTACAGTCACCCCTTATGTACTCCCTCTACCGGTCAATTTATGGGGGAGGGATGTCATGAGAGACTTAGGCCTCAAATTCATTAATGAATACTCCACCCCCGCCCAAGGCATGATGATGGACATGGGATACATCCCTGGCAAGGGGCTGGGGAAACACCAACAGGGACGCATAGAGCCCATCCTGCCCAAAGTAAAGAATGACCGTCACGGCCTGGGATTTTCATAGGGGCCATTGAAGATGCCATGCCCATACCTTGGCTCACAGAGGAGGCCGTATGGGTTCCTCAGTGGCCCCTATCCTCTGAAAAATTAGAAGCAGCTCATTGCTTAGTGCAAGAGCAGCTCCAAGTGGGACACCTAGAACCCTCTGTGTCCCCATGGAACACACCCATATTTGTAATCAGGAAAAAGTCAGGATCATGGAGGTTGCTTCATGATCTGAGAGCAGTAAATGCTCAAATGAGAATGCTTGGACCTGTACAACGGGGACTGCCACTCCTCTCTGCCTTACCCAAAGAATGGAAAGTGCTCATAATAGATATTAAAGATTGTTTCTTTTCCATACCCCTAAGCTCCAAGGACAGAGAAAGATTTTCTTTCACTCTGCCAGCTATTAACCATGAACAACCTGACGCCAGATTTCAGTGGAAGGTCCTCCCTCAAGGAATGGCAAATAGTCCCACCATATGTCAACTGTACGTTCAGCGAGCGCTAGACCCAATTCGTAAGACCTATCCCGTGCTAAAGATCATCCATTACATGGATGACATCCTTCTTTGCTCCCCACAACCAGCGGAAATAGAAGAAGCATATATAGATCTCACTAGATCCCTAGAAAATTGGAGACTGAATATAGCAAGCGAGAAAGTCCAAAAATCTAGTGTTAGCAAATTCCTAGGAGCAACCATTTACACAGATGTAATTTGCCCCCAAAAGCTTGAGATAAGACATAATCAATTGCGAAATTTGAATGACTTCCAAAAACTCCTAGGGGATATTAATTGGTTGCGCCCATACTTAAAGATACCCACCACTGAATTGACTCCACTATTTAAAACCCTAGAAGGAGACCCACAACTAACGTCACCGCGCTCCCTCACACCTGAGGCATTACAAGCCATTCGCAAAGTAGAACAGGCTTTGATGACAGCACAATTAAATAGAGTGCAATCGAATGAACCCTTTGAGTTGTGTGTCCTTCCCACCCCAGAGCTGCCAACAGCAGTCTTATGGCAGCACGGCCCACTGATCTGGATTCATCCCCAAGCCTCTCAGGCTAGGACAATAGAGTACTATCCAGCAGCCGTGGCCAAACTTGCTTTGAGAGGAGTAAAAACCTCCATGACACATTTCGGAGAGGCTCCAGCTAAAATTATAACCCCTTACAGTGTAGAACAGATACAAGTATTATGTGCTATGAACGATGATTGGGCCATACTTGCTTACAGTTTCTCAGGAACCTTTGATAATCATTTCCCTAAACATCCCCTCATCAACTTCACCAAAAATCATCTCCTAGTATTTCCTCGGGTCACTAGCCTAACCCCGCTGCCTCATGGAAAAACAGTTTACACGGACGGGTCTAAGACAGGCACAGGTGCCTATGTCCATGATGGCAAAGTTGTGACGAAAGGCTACACGCCTGACACTCCACAAATAGTGGAATGTCGCATAGTCTTAGAGGTCTTACAAATCTTTCCTGAACCTTTAAATATTGTGTCTGACTCCTGTTATGTAGTTAATGCAGTCAAATCTCTAGAAGTGGCCGGGCTAATCAAAGCGTCCAGCCCAGCCCAGTAGCTACTTTGTTCAAACAGATACAATCAGCACTACTTCATAGGCAATCTCCTTTGTATATAACTCATATCAGAGCACATTCAGGCCTTCCCGGGCCTATGACCCAAGGCAACCACCTGGCAGACCTCGCAACCAGAAATATAGCTTTTCCCCTGCTAGACCCTATCACCACAGCTTCAAAATTCCATACACAATTTCATGTCACTGCCGAAACACTGCGCAAGCGGTTTAGCATAACCAGGGCCGAAGCTAGGAACATTGTCCTTAGCTGCCAACATTGCTGCAGCTTCCTTCCCGCACCTCATGTTGGGATCAACCCCAGAGGTATTAGGCCTTTACAAGTTTGGCAAATGGATGTGACGCATATTTCGTCTTTTGGGAAACTGAAATATGTACATGTATCCGTGGATACTTGTTCAGGAGTCATCTTTGCCTCCCCATTGTCAGGAGAGAAAGCTTCCCATGTCATCCAGCACTGCCTTGAAGCTTGGAGCGCATGGGGGTTACCACAGATTCTGAAAACAGACAATGGCCCAGCCTATACCTCTACAAAATTTGCTCAATTTTGTCATCACATGGGGATAAAACATATCACTGGCCTTCCCTACAACCCACAGGGTCAAGGGATTGTGGAACGCGCGAACCGCACGCTCAAATCCTATTTACTTAAACAAAAAGGGGGAATTGAAGATATACCCCCCACACCAAAAACTGCCATAGCCCTAGCACTTTTCACTATAAATTTTTTGAATCTGGATGCTCAAAGCCATACAGCAGCGGATCGCCATAATCAGTGGCCAAAAGACCCACAAGAACTAGTAAAATGGAAGGACGTGTTATCTAACCAATGGAAGGGCCCGGATCCAATCATAATCAGATCCAGGGGAGCTGTGTGTGTTTTCCCCCAGGGTGAAGAAAATCCCTTCTGGATCCCGGAGCGCCTAACGAGGAAAGTCCTAAACAAAGGAGATGACTTCGCTGTACCTCCTGACCCTGCTCCTGACACTGGAGACCCCGACTCAGGGAGTATTGAGATGGGGAATCCTGTCTGCCTTTCCTAAGCCTATGCCTGTCCGTTTCAATGCAGCCGTTTTTCCGCGCTTTTTCACTACCAATACTAGTATGAACTTGCCCTACTTAGTTAAAGACACCCTAGTAGCTCCCCTGGGAGAAAACCGATCCTTCGTAACTAATGGGTCATTATGCTTCACCACTCAGAATCTAGCTGGCTGTATCTCCCTGAAACGGAGGAAATACGGATGGTTCAGTGACATAATTCTAGAGGCCAGTAGCCTCCCCGTTATGTCAGCTAAATTTGAAGGGCCTAATAAGGAAGGGAGCCCGCCCTATAAGAACATGACTATCCACCAGATGGTTCTCTGGATCAATGGCACATTTGTACACTCTCCCAGGAACAATTCCACCGACAGGCCTCGTCAACCCAAATATGCCTCCCATTGTGTGGGCGACTATGAGGGAGAGCTGTGGCCCTGGACTGACTGTCAGTCAACTGTAGTAATGTGGGCAACTGAGAGGCAGGAGTTTACCATCTCCCCAGATATGGAGGGACGGCCAGCCAATGAGGCTTGGTGGCCAGTAAAGGTGCTCAAAGGCGAGTTTCGTCAGCAGCTGAGCATGAACCCCTTCCATAAATGGATGCTGTGTGGAGTCAATGGCTCGTGTACTGACCTCTCCCCCTTTTCCGCCCTCCAGGGTGGGGGAATCGGTGTAAAAAATATCACCTTTTGGTGCGAGAACAACCACACGCGCGCACACTGGAACATGACCATGACCCATAACAACGAGAACTACACGTGTTCAGCAAAATCAGGTCCAGAGTCACCTAATTCCCTTTTTCCACCTTCTCCAGTATGCGTATACCCCCCATTTCTGTTTATCTTATCCAATAGTAGCTTTGACTCCTGCTCCAATGAAACCTGCTTTCTGTCTCAGTGTTGGGATGCGCGTAACTTTACCAATGCTTTGGTAGTCCGCATCCCCCGTTGGGTCCCTGTTCCCGTAGACGCCCCTAACACCATGACTCTGTTTTGAGAAAGGCGCGATTTCGGCGTTACAGCCGCCATAGTGCTCCTGATCTCCGCGACCGCGGTCGCAGCCACCGCCGCTGGTATAGCTTTAGACACCTCCATCAAATCGGCTACAGAGCTCAATAACCTTGCAGCCTCAGTAGCTTCTGCCCTGGACCAACAGTCCACACTTGATGGCAAACTGAAAGGAGGAATAATGATCCTCAATCAACGCATAGATCTCGTGGAGGAACAAATGGAGGTGCTCTGGCAAATGGCCCAATTGGGATGTGAGCGGAAATATCGTGCCCTCTGCATCACTAGCATTCAATATAAAAATTTTACACGGGCAGCTAATCTGTCACGAGACCTGTCCCAGTATCTTTCAGGAAACTGGTCCCAAGACTTCGATGGGACACTAGAAGAGCTGCGGCGAGAAATAATCCACATCAACTCCACCCGTCTAGATATCTCCGTAGCAGAAGGACTCTCTTCCTGGTTCCTCAGAGCTCTCTCCCACGTCAAGGAGTGGGCGGGCATGGCTGGGATGGGCGTGTTCATGCTTGGAGGTCTCATGCTCCTACTCTGGTTGTTATGCAGACTCCGCAACCAACATAAGCAGGACAAGGTGATCCTTGCTCAAGCCCTAATGGCGCTAGACGTTGGCACCTCTCCCCAAGTGTGGCTCAACATGCTTAAGAAGGAAGCTCGGCTTTAGCTTGAGGTAGCTCTTGCACCCTGAGCCCATGTGGCACTGCACCAGGCCCGAGTACCTCATTGCTTAATCACAGCTTTCTCTAAGAAGCTCATGGTGCAAGAGGGTTGAGAAAAAAGGTCCAAACCCTTTGTACCAAGCGGTCCCAACGCCAGCCAGAGGATGCGAGGCAAAGCACTGCAAGAGGTCTTGGACCCCTCTGAGAGGCATGCCTGACTGCATAGGGGTAGATGCCCAGAACCCCTCTCCAAAAAGGGGGCATCAGGAAGTATGATGGAGGTCAGGCCTCTGTCTCCGCCTCTGCTGGCAAGTTCTGCCTTGAGCTTCTGTTAGACAAAAAAGGGGGAGATGTTGGCAGCCGCGCTCAGAAAATAGCGCCCAATGCAGGGCAGCCGGAAGGCCCCGAACTTCCTAATGACAAATCATCCCACACCACTAAACTACATGCTAATTGCGCCTTGGCATAAGGACCAATGAGACCCACCAAATGGTTATGCTAATAAGGCATATGGAGCCGCACCAACCAGGTCAGAGCATGAGAACTATATAAGCAAGCCTCTCCTTCCCCTCTGGGTCCTGCCCAACTCATTTGTTTCACAAAGAGCTGAAGAATAAAGCTTTCTGCAGAAGAATCCTGCTGTTGTTGCATGCTGTTCTTGCCGGCGAGGACAGGGCACGCGACATAACCCTTGGTTTCCAGATTGCATGACTGAATAGACAGTGTGGTCCTATTCACTAATATGACAAACAGGAAGATGTACACATTTTTTCGGGGAGCAGGGGAGAGCAGTGAATGGGAATAGATAAAGGGCTCAGATTTGAACATACTTAAATTTTAGGTTCCTAAGGAAAACTAGCAATACCCTGTAAGTTACTTAACAGACAGCTCCTGAAGCTCAAAAGCTAACCTGGATTGGAGACAGATTTGGGTATGATCAACATTACTGATTCCAGGCAGGTAAATTAGATTACTTAGGAAGAGTATGCAGTTAGAAGAAAAGAGAGTCAAGAACAGAATCCTGAAAAAATTGTAAGAAAAATTTCAGGTTTCTAAATTCATTAATTTATTCCATATTCATTGATTCCCTATAAAGTCAGAGGTCCTAGGTTCTAGTTTTAACCCTGCTCAGATAAAAATATAAAAGTTCCCTTCTAACTACAGATGAAACAAGCTAATTTCTTCATCATGCCACATACAGATTCCGCCCTTCCCATTATTCTGGTTATTATGTACTTTGACTGTGTGCTCAAAGTTTGAGGTCCAACAAAAATGATAGTAGTTATAATAGAATAGAATATTAGATTCATATTACAGGTGACTTTTCTCTTTTTAAATTTCTATAAAGTTGTGATATTTTTAAAATTTAAAAATAAATGTTGAAATGTTATATTCAAAACAGAATGCAATACTTTATCCTCTGACAAGAGCAAAGTGCTTCATTTTACTTCTATTACAAATTCTTTAGGGAAAAAGAGAGGTTATAACCACTATACATATTATATACAATATAAATTATTCTGCAAATTTCAAGGAAATCATTCCAATAAGATGATCAAATTTATGTGAGCAAAATATAAGGAAGGAGCCACTTAAACATATCATCCACATGAAAATTTAAAAACTAGTCATTCATTATTTTAACATTTATTCACTGAGCACTCTTGTGCATCAGGTACTGTGGGTATGAGGGCAGTATTGGTGGGGTGACAGCAAAGAATTACAAAGATATGCCTGCCCTGTTTGAGTTTCAATGAAACAGATTTTTAGATCAATACTGGAAAGTTTTCTATAGCACTTAAAAAGGAACCAATTACTTCTAAACACAGTATGTCATTATTATTTAAATAAGTTAAATAGCCATTTGTGAAGGATACACTAAGGGATATATACACTATGTGAGAGAACCCTGGTAGCTCCCAAATTCCTTAATTCTTTGTGGAGCAAGTTATTTCCAAGCTGCCTTCCACACACAGTTACACAGGTCTGGACAGGTGCTCCCTCTGGAAGGAAGCTGTGTTGCAGACATATTTAGAGCCTGAGGCCTTCCGGTTAGTTATCCCATACCTGTCTATATGACTTGTATCTCAGGACATGCTAAAGCCTTAGTCTATTAGAACACTTGTCTCTAAACTTTTCCTAAGACAGATTTCATTAAAAGGAGAGTTCCTTGCAGGGAGTTATGTGAATTGAACAAATTATCTAGAGGTCTTAATGGTGAACAAAAGGGAAGAAAGGTTAAGATTAAACGAGTTAGGAGGATGTGAACTCTCAATTACTGTTGATGAATACAATTTACTAGGGAAATAATCAGTCAAAACTCACTAAAACCTTAAAATAACCTAGAAATTTTAATCTAAAATTTACTTAAAGAAATAATTAAGGATGTATGAAAAGATTTGTTCTAGGATACTGATCAGAGCATTGCTATAATAGGAAAATACTGGAGATAATCTGCTTGTTCAACAATAATGGATTAAAAATTGCACAACAATACAAGGAAATAATACACAGATATTAAATGCATATATTTACTGACATAAAAAGCTGAGACATATTGTTGAATTTAAGGATATTATCAATTATATATACTATTTTGTATATAATATGATTATAAATATGTTTATATGTAATATATACAGTTAACCTTTTAACAATGCAGGAGTTAGGGGTAACAACCCCCTGTGCAGTTGAAAATTTGCATGTGACTTTTGACTACCCAAAAACTTAACTACTAATAGCCTAGTGTTGACAGAAATCTTACCAATAATATAAAGTTAATTAACACATATTTTGTATGTTGTATTTATTATATACTGTACTCCTACAATAAGTAAACTAGAAAAAAGAAAATATTTTTCAAATTGTCACAAACTCCAATACCTTTTGCACTATAGTTATTGAAAAAAATTCACATATAAGTGGATCTGTACCATTCTAACCTGTGTTGTTCAAGGGTGTCAGCTGTATTATGACTTACGCATATGTCCTTAATATAAGTTTCTAAAAGTCTAGAAAGATATATACAACAATGTTTATCTTTTGGTAAAGGAGGTACAGGTAAATTTTCATTTTTTGTACATTATCATTTTCTAAAATAAATACATTTTACTTAAAATGTATTTTAAAAATTAAAGGTAGGAAAGGTGGCTATTTATGCTGAGGCAAGGAAGAGAGAGGCAAAATAAGAAGGCAAGTCCTATACATGGATGTATGCTACTGGAGAAAGAATAACAGGAAATTATTCCTGGAAAAAAACTGGTACCCAAGCACTCCATGATCTATTACAATTAGGAGCTAAAAGCTTAAAGTGCAAAAGCTGTTAGTAAGTTTTTGAAATTTATGTCTATTAAAATGTATTAAGTCATGTTCACACTGAATTCCTCCTGATGTTGGTAAGAGGAAGAGTGTGCAGCATGTGAGAAGTAACACACTGGTTCACGAAGCTGAAAGCCACATCCTTCTTGGGCAGTCCTGTGTACCTTAAATTAGACAGAGGCACACACAAGGAACTTGGTTAATGATACCAAAGGCAGGCTATTCTATCTGCCTGAAATTATTAGCATTTTTAAAATTTCAATTTATAATAACATTACAGAATCTAGTCTATGGGACTCAGTTAATCTAGGTAACAATAAGTAACTATAATCTAGGTGACCATAAGTCTACAGTTTCAACAAAATGAGAGTGAGAGAAGGCACAGCAGGAAGGGTGTCCAACAATCAAGAAAAAAGACAGTTTCTCTTTTTAGTTATTTACACTGTAGGACAGCTATGAACTAAGTCATCACCATAGTGAATGCAAACCAAGCTGGGCTCCAATTTGGAAAATGTAAGGGTAAGAATAATGACTAGTGGGTAACTAGGAAAAACTTCCTCTGAAAATTGGTGCTGAGACCTAAGCTTAGATGCATATTTAAACCAGTTCAAAATTCTTCACCTCTCAGCAAGCAGAGGGGTGAGGCAGCCAATGACCATTTGACCACAACTTGTATAGAGTTTATTATGTGCTAGACAATGTGTTGAGGGCTGTGTCTACAGCAATGAATTTAAAGACGCAGTCCTAAGGCAGGTTGGTATAGTGGAAAAAACAGATAACAAAAGTCAGAAGATGTCAATTCAAATCCTCATAGTTCTACCTAACAGAAGATCTAGGGCAAATAGTAAATTTCTTCTTAGGTAAACCAGAGATGATAATCTGTCCCACCGACCTAACAGGATTATTGTAAGAAACAAATAATATACTGAATATGAAAGAGCTAAACAAATAGTAGTCACTCTCAGTCATTTTAATCCAATTTCATTTCTCTAAAAATTTTGGAAGGAGGTAAACAGTATGACTCAGGGGCTCAAACACTTACAAGGCTTTCAGCCTGGCTTGCCACACCATCTTCTCAAAACTCAATGAAGTATATTAGTGGGCTATTATGTCATTTAGGAGAAATAGTTACATTAGACCTAAATTTATCTTTCCCTCCTCAGAGTTATTTACCTCCTAACTTAAATACTACTTCACATAACTGGAAAGCAATAGCCTTCTAATAACACTTAATCATGCACTAGTACTCAAAATAGTCAAATACAGTCAAGTTAAAGTGCCCGTTCCAATTTATCTGATTTTGGACTAAGTCCTCAAATTAATACCAAAGCTCTGAAAGCACAAGTATCACTTATTAATAAGCTTCATGTTTCATTTCCTGTGTATTTCATCTGAAACCACAATTTGAAGTTTAAAAGTAAAACTTTTAAAAATTTTGAAAGCAAAACTAAAATAAGAAATCTAAGTCAATCCATTCCATCCCATTTGTCTTCATCCAAAACACTGGAAATGATAAAGTGAAAATGCTGAACCTATGAAAATAAAGTAAGAAAAATACTAGATGTATTATAAGCCTAAATCGGAAGCTGTGTCCATAAGTCAGTTCTAGAACTACAATTTATCAACCTGTACCAGTGATGGCACTGGTTATGGATATCTTCACCAAGTTGAAAGCATTTTAAAGACTTTTTTTACAGTTGTCACAACATTTGTATGAAAGTAGAAAGGAGTTTTTAAATAATGTGCCCCTAGCCATAGTCCAGAGCTTCACATCCACCATAAGAACCATATTGATTTTTTAGGCAGTTATTAAATAAGCCTACTTCTGCAGAGTAAGAAAAATAAATACTAAAAAGAATTTAATCAGATTTTTTATAAAGTAGTAAACATCTATAATACTATACTTCATCGTAGTAAGACATGTTTTCTTTTCCTTTTTTTTAATTTATTTTGTTATCATTAATATACAATTACATGAACAACACTGTGGTTACTAGATTCCCCATTATCATTAATATACAATTACATGAACAACATTGTGGTTACTAGATATCCCCATTCCCTACTATCAAGTACTCACCACATACCCCATTACACTCCCTGTCCATCACCATAGCAAGATGCTATAGAATCACTACTTGTCTTCTCTGTGCTATACTGCCTTCCCCATGTTCCCCCCCTCACATTATGTGTGCTAACCATAATGCCCCCTTTTGCCCTTATCCCTCCCTTCTCACCCATCCTCCCCAGTCCCTTTCCCTTTGGTACCTGTTAGTCCATTCTTGGGTTCTGTGATTCTGCTGCTGTTTTGTTCCTTCAGTTTTTTCTTTGTTCTTATACTCCACATATGAGTGAAATCATTTGAAACCTGTCTTTCTCCGCCTGGCTTATTTCACTGAGCATAATACCCTCTAGCTTCATCCATGTTGTTGCAAATGATGGGATTTGTTTTCTTCTTATGGCTGAATAATATTCCATTGTGTATATGTACCACATCTTCTTTATCTTCTTTATCCATTCATTGACTGATGGACACTTAGGTTGCTTCCATTTCTTGGCTATTGTAAATAGTGCTGCAATAAACATAGGGATGCATATGTCTTTTTCAAACTGGGCTGCTGCATTCTTAGGGTAAATTCCTAGGAGTGGAATTCCTGGGTCAAATGGTATTTCTAATTTGAGCATTTTGAGGAACCTCCATACTGCTTTCCACAGTGGTTGAACTAATTTACATTTCCACCATCAGTATAGGAGGGTTCCCCTTTCTCCACATCCTTGCCAACATTAGTTGTTAAAGTTCGTCTTTTGGATGGTGGCCATCCTAACTGGTGTGAGGTGATTATCTCATTGTGGTTTTAATTTGCATTTCTCTGATGATTAACTATGTGGAGCATCTTTTCATGTGCCTGTTGGCCATCTGAATTTCTTCTTTGGAGAAGTGTCTGTTCAGATGCTCTGCCCATTTTTTAATTGGATTATTTGCTTTTTGTTTGTTGAAGTGCATGAGCTCTTTGTGTATTTTGGATGTCAACCCTTATCAGATATGTCATTTATGAATACATTCTCCCATACTATTGGATGCCTTTTTATTCTGCTGATGGTATCCTTTGCTGTACAAAAGCTTTTTAGTTTGATATAGTCCCACTTGTTCATTTATGCTTTTGTTTCCCTTGCCCGGGGAGATATGTTCATGAAGAAGTTGCTCATGTTTATATTCAAGAGAGTTTTGCCTATGTTTTCTTCCAAGAGTTTTATGGTTTCATGACTTACATTCAGGTCTTTAACCCATTTCGAGTTTACTCTTGTGTATAGAGTTAGACAGTAATCCAGTTTCATTCTCTTAAATGTAGCTGTCCAGTTTTGCCAACATCAGCTGTTGAAGAGGCTGTCATTTCCCTATTATATATCCAGGGCTCCTTTATTGTATATTAATTGACCATATATGCTTGGGTTAACATCTGGACTCTCTATTCTGTTCCACTGTCTACGGGTCTGTTCTTGTGCCAGTACCAAATTGTCTTGATTACTGTGGCTTTGTAGTAGAGCTTGAAGTTGGGAAGCGAGATCCCCCCTGCTTTATTCTTCCTTCTCAAGATTGTTTTGGCTATTTGGGGTCTCTTGTGGTTCCATATGAATTTTAGAACTATTTGTTCCAGTTTGTTGAAGAATGCTTTTGGTATCTTGATAGGAATTGCATTGAATCTGTAGATTGCTTTGGGCAGGATGGCCATTTTGACGATATTAATTCTGCCTAGCCAAGAGCATGGGATGAATTTTCATTTGTTAGTGTTGTCTTTAATTTCTCTTAAGAGTGTCTTGTAGTTTTCAGGGTATAGGTCTCTCACTTCCTTGGTTATGTTTATTCCTAGGTATTTTATTCTTTCTGATGCAATTGTGAATGCAATTGTTTTCCTGATTTCTCTTTCTGTTAGTTCATCGTTAGTGTATAGGAATGCAACAGATTTCTGTGTATTAATTTTGTATCCTTCAACTTTGCTGAATTCATATTAGTTCTAGTGGTTTTGGAGTGGATTCTTTAGGGTTTTTTATGTACAATATCATGTCATCTGCAGTGATGGTTTGGCTTCTTCCTTATCAATGTGAATGCCTTTTATTTCTTTGTGTTGTCTGATTGCCATGGCTAGGACCTCCAGGACTATGATGAATAAAAGCAGGGAGAGTGGGCATCCTTGTCTTGTTTCAGTCTTAGGGGAAAAGCTTTCAGCTTCTCGCTCTTATGCATAATGTTGGCTGTGGGTTTGTCACATATGGCCTTTATTATGTTGAAGTACTTGCCCTCTATAGCCATTTTGTTGAGAGTTTTAAGACATGTTTTATTTTCATAGTAACCTTACACAATATTTAACAGAACATCAATTAAATAACTTTTAATAAGATATCTACTAGTTTAATAAAAATACAATTCTAAATAAAAAATTTGAAGCACAGTCCTACTTATTTTCTGTAGTTAATCTGTTTTTACAAGGTATTCACTAACATGAAAACCCAATTGTCTCTTATGTTAGATTATCAGGACAGGGAAAGGTTAGCATAGTCACAAAAAAGCTGTGTTACTATCAAAAAAAGAAAAAAGGAAGGTAATGTTTTGATATCAAATGTCAAAAAAATAACAAGCAGCATATACATCCATTCTCTATCACTTTCAGATTTGGGGTCATTAATCCTGAAATGCTAATAAAGTAGACATGCCTAGAGTATTGGTGGAGTGTGTCATAGTAGAAGCAGTTACATATCCTTCATTTACAAATCATGCTTTTAAAAATTGAGATGGTATTACAACTCATACCCTACTGCTAAACTCAACATAATTAAAGTCACAATGACCTGCACTCTTGCACCAGCCAATGACATGCAATGATGGTAAGGACTGGGTCTCAGATCTAATTCTTGGCTCTAAGCTTACAATTTAGCTATAGAGATAGGTTCAGATGATTCAATAAAATAGATATTTAAGGCATCCTCTGGTCACCCAGATACCCACTTGGCTGATTCCTTCACTTGCTCCAAATCTTTGCCCAAATATAACCTTCTCAATGAGGCCTGCCCTGACCGTCTTTACATAATTCCCCAACCTGCCTCCTTCATCCCACCCTGGCAAATTTAACCTATTCAAAATTTTCTTCATTTTTTATCTTTGATCACCTTTTAACATATTATACAACTTATTTATTGTATCTATTGTGTCTCTCCCCCTACTAGAATGTAAGTTCCATGAGGGCAAGAATTTTTGTCAACTTTGTTCACTGAAGTAGTATCCCCCAGAACAGGGTCTGGCATATAAGGGGCCTCTGTAAATACTGGCTGAATAAAAAATAGTCCTTTTCATCCTATGATTCCCCTGCTCCACCCCAGCTCTGCATTCATCAATCTGCTTTATCCTAACCATATTCAAAGAGGAACAACTGGGGCTAGAAATTAAAGGAGGCTCTACTTCAGAAAGGAAGAGAATGAAAGAGGGAGGGAGGGAGGGAGGAATATAAAGAGGGAAGGAGGCTTTAAATTAATCCCCTACCTTAGTCCCTAAAAATCCCAACCCAGGTTTTTGCCTTTTATCTCTCTAAATCCTCAATTCCTCCCAAATTCTTTGTCTTGATTTCCTTGACTGTGGAATTCTTTCTCTAAACTCAGCAACACTCTTGGTCACTGGGGTGGTAAGACAATATTAAAGAATAATAACTGAAAAGCTATAATCAATCAACCTCAATGAAAGGAAAAAAACAGAAACAGTGGAAGAAACATGTGTCTCACATTTCTTTTCCCCTTCATAGCTAAGTAGTCTATATTCCCTCTACTTCCTTACTTGCCATTCAACCTCAGCTCTTTTGTTCTTAATGAACCCTTTTGACTCCTTACATGACCACTACATTGCTCATGCCTTCAAAACATATTTATTGAGCACATACTATGTGCTAGGCACTATGCTATGCTAGCTGATTCAGTGGTAAACACAACACCCCTGTTCTCACGCAGTTTGAGGAAAGCAGGAAGATGGACAGCAACGATGAGTGACAAAGAATGAGTAGTATGGTTAAGAAACCATATGGCAGATAGACATGACTTCAGTTAAGCGACAGAAAAGGCCCCACTGAAAAGGCAATGTTTAAAAAGAAGTCCAAAGAATAGATGATAGATGAAAAAGAAGAAGAGTGTCCTAGGGAAAGGAAATAATACCTTCAAAAATGTCAAGGGCAGAGAGTAGAGTGCAAATAAAAAAAAGAAGGTTAGTATGGTTAGAGTGTCAGGATAGGCAGAACCTTCCTTAAAAGGCATATTATTCTAAGACTTTATTCTGTGGAAGTGGAGAATAAAGGGGAATGACAAAACCTCAGATTTTTTTTTTGTAAGATCAACACATTTTCCTTAGAGCAAAAGGGAACAAGAATGGATGCAGATGATAAAGATGAGCTCTTAGAACTCCTGAATTCTAGGAAAACAACTTCCTCATAATCTCTGTTTCTTCTCAGACACCTTCAACGTATTTTCTTCTGCTCCCACTTTAAGACTCAGCCTTTCCTCAGTTCTTCTACAAACTCTCCTGGGTGACCTCACCTATACTGGTATACCACGTCATAAAGTGATGATGACTCCCAAATTTGTGTCCCCAGTCCATCTCTCAAGGCCGGAGGTATACTTCCTACCATCTACTAGGCATATCCACCTATGCAATGCCGTATGTCCAAAACCAAACACAATTCCCAGACTGCACAAATTCGGGACTTCCTAATTCTCTCAATGGCACTAACATAGTCATCCTAGCCAGAAATTCTAAACGTTATTGATAAGCTGTTTTTTCCCCCCACTAATCACCAGGTGATTTTGATCATCTGCTAAATATAACTCAAATCCACCCCTTCACCTCCAGTACCAATGCCTAAATTTAGGCTTGCATAAACTCTGATCTGCGTTGTTCAGTAACTAGTTTCTATACTTTCAGCAACTTAGTCTAATCCAGCAACTGTGAGAGAGTCTCTCCTGCAGTGTTTCACCGGTTTACAGAAAGAGGTCCAAATTCTCTGACATGACATACAAAGTCCATTACCTGGTCCTTTTTTGCCAGAAAATAGCCTGTGTTCTCTGGCATCTCTGCCAGGTTTGGCCACATTAAACTTAGAGTGCAGATCCCTCAAAACCCATCATGTTTTGTCAGCTACAGATGTTTGCACACACGATTCCCACAGCCTGAAATAGCTTTCCCATCTTGTCCATCTGGAAATCACCCTGCACTCTGGTAAAATCCATTTAATACCCCCTCCTCTTCACATCATAGCTCTCTCTCCTCTCCTTTCCCTAACCCCCAATAAAGACAGAGTCAGGCATTTTTGCCAATCTACTACAGCATACTTTCTGTTTCTCATGTTTACAATCCCAGACCCTAACATGCAGTTTGCACTCAACAAATATTTCTTGAATAAGTGAATGCTTACAGAAGTGTTGTGATATAACAAGCTTTGTCTCTATACAATGAGATCCTAGGATATGTTTCCAAAGGGTGCCTCTAGCCATTTCCGGATTGTGTCCTCCCTCTGGCTTGGGGGAGTGAAAGGGAGGGTATATATAAAAGAGGGGTTCACTGCAGTAGACCTAGTTCACCTAACACCCAGAGGAACCTGCAGAAGTGATAAAGACTACATGACAAAGATTTCTTCACAATTATGTTATTTATAATTTCAAAAACATTTAAAAATTGGGAACATATATCAAACCTAGAATGAACACTAAATAAGCATTTGTTCAATGGACACTTTAAAAATGATATTTTGAAGAATATTTAATGACAAGGGACATGTTGGTTATTCCATTAAAGCAGAAAAGAGATACATCATGATCCCAATTTTAAAAACATATTGGTTTAAAAACATTTAGGAAAAAGCCTGAAATAAACTATATTAAATTATTAACAGTGTTTATCTCTGGGTAATTTTCTACAACAAATGTCATTCAACAGATATTTGTCGCATATCTGTCTGCTATTAAACAATGATTAACAAGAGACATCTGTTCCTGTCTTCTAGGGCTAAACATGTCATACCTTTATAATCGATCAGAGAAAGCAATACAGGTAAGAAAAAAAATTAATGGGACTGCCCAATCTAAATTTATATCCCATGAAAGGTAAAAAAGAGTTCTAGAACTCAGGAAGTCAGGCTGGAAATTGATATAAATATTTAGATAAAGATAACCCAAATGGCTTGTAATGTTAGTTGTGAACTGTATCATGACACTACAATCGTCTAGGTCATTGTGGACAGAAGGTAGTATTTCCAGACTTCTTCCTATTAGCAGATTTAAAAATAACAGTAATTACCAATAAAATTTGTTCAGTTGAAATTTCATCCATCTCTACCACATTTCTTTACTCTTTTATGTTTCTTTCTTCTCCATCATTTCCTCCTCTCATCTTCAATGATTTATCTAAAAGAATCTTTATATTCCTCTTCTTTTAATGAGGGAATAGCCAGTTTAAGATTGAGTTCTCCCCGCTTAAGGAGTTTCAGAGAGGCTCTGTGTTTTAAAAGAACATAAAAATAACTTGGAAAGAATCTCCGAGTTGTAGTCCTTTTAAAGCTCCTGCTTCATAAGATACCTCAGGTATAAAATAGGTAGGGATAATACCTGACTAGGACAGCAATTAATTTACCTTCACTATTCTTTGCTATACAATCTAATAGCATCCAACACTATGCAGTAATAATTATTTTACTAGTTTTATCACTGATTGAAAACATTTTTATTCTAATAGCACCCAACCCTATGCAATAATTATTTTACTAGTTTTATCACTGACTGAAAATATTTTTAAAACTTTCTAGGATTTTCCACTCATTAGAAACACAATGATAAATAGCAACATTAATTGCTCTGAGCTTAAAAACTTCAGCACTGTAGTCTGAATGTTACATGTTTTTAGGAATATTAAGGAGTAATTAAATGGACAAAATTTTGTAGGACTTTGAACACTGAAAATGGACATGCTATGAAATGGTTTTATATTTTTCTAGAGAACCAAGTAACTGAAATTTGTAATAAAAATACATATACAGAGTATCAAAATAGACATTACAAGAATACGTAAGAGTATTTATTACATGCTAACTTAGTGTTATGATGTCAAAAGCATATGCCCAGAGAATTGCGTGACAGAATTATGGGTAGTCATTATTTTTTTTAGACTAAATTTTTAGAGAGCACTTACTCTGTGCCAGCCATAATTCTAGGTGCTATCAGAGACAGGGCAGTGAATAAAACAGATTAAGACTGCTACCCTCACAGAATTCAGTAGTGGATTTAGACAGATAAGCGAGAAAATGTAAGTAACACGTTAGATTAGACGGCAGTATGTGCAAAGACAAAACTATAGGAAAAAAGAAGGTGTAAGAGCAAGGCGGGACAAGTGAAAGCCATGAGGCTAAGAAAAAACATTCTGAGCACAGGGAATAGTAAGAACAAAGGCCCAAAGGTGTTTATTATATTTAAGAGGAAGTAGGCCAGTGTGGCTAGAAAAAAAAGGAGGGGAAAAAGTAACAGATGAAGTTAAGAGAGATAATGGAGAAGGGCTAGGGCTTCAAGGGACAGGTACGATAACCACAGATGGAAATGGGAGTGGGCGGTGATTCAAGGCAATTAGAAGAAAGGAAAACAAAAGACAAGGAAGCAGGATTTTGAAGAATCAGAGGCTGACCTACTACGGTTTAAGTATATGTGTAAGTGTGGAGAAACGTGGATGTCAGGGAAGGGGACAGCGTCTGTTTGGTGGGGAGGTGGTCTGATTTTATTTTCTATTTTAGGAATTTTGGAAGAAAGACATGGATGGGACTAGGAGGCACCAGGGTGGAAGACAAGCATTAGCTGCCTCTTTAATATAGCTCTTCGCTTTCCTTAGCAAGAATAAAATACTGCTCCGGATAGTAACCTTGGTTGTTCTATTTCTAAAGAAAAAAGGTGGAGGTCTTGGAATTTTTGTGGGGAAAACACTTTAAATTTTTTTGTAGTAAGGAGGAAGGAAAACACAAGAATGAGAACTTAGACTACTGTTTATTAACATGAACTGAGTTGAACTGGTCTAATACATAGTCAGTCATAAGACAAAGATAACTAAAAGTGGAAATGATAAAGCAAATAGAAATTTCAATTTTTTAAAGGACATTTCAAAAAAATGGCTAGTCCACGGAAAAACAAGAGTTAACTACCTCTAATTCTACATAAAAAGGATTCTGTTATAATTCTCCACTAGTGCAGAAAGATTCAAATGCCAGTTTAACAAATAAAAAGCACCCCCATTACAGGCCTTCTCAGGAGAATCAAACAGTGCCAGAGATGTCATACCACCACCTTGAATTTTTACTATTAATAAGGAGGATATTCAACAAAAGCAGAAAAGTAGCAAGGGTTGTTTTCCTTGCATATTACCACCTGCGCAAAACAACATACCCGACCCCCCCCAACCCCCACAAGAGGAGTCTACTGGTTAATTATCCACGTGACACAGGTCATTTCATCTATATGCAGGTGTGTTGTTTGGAATATGGGGACATATAGCATGATTAAATCCAATAAACAAAGCTGTTGCAAAATCAAAGAAAATTTCCCTTCCTATAGCTTATGAGTTTCATTAATACTCTCTCCTTGCGAAACAGAAAACAAAAAGCATAAAGCAATTTGAAACGATCTCTTTCCTCATGATCCTTCAAGAACTCAGTGGATTTTAAGGAACTAGGTGTGCTTCTCTATGATTTTTTTTTAAACCCCAAATTAGGAGTAACCCACCCTTATCAATGATCTCAAATAATGCAAAAGAGCACAATTAAAATGACAGCAACTCTTATCCACTGCTGGTCACGGGATGTTGTAAATCCCAGAGAAACTACTAAAGTAGAAATAATAATAATAATAATAATAAGCAACCAGATACAAATGATAAAACTTCTGCCAGAAAAAAGAATCATTCTACATAGGATGTTAGGGCACACGTGATTTTGACCCATTATTAGACTGCTTAACAGTTAAAATTTGGAGGATAGGGTTTCATAGTTTTAAAATCAAGTTCATCTATTAAAAAAATTTTTTAATGCAATATCGGGATGTAGATAGATATTCCTTCCCGTCTACTGTCTTCAATGAGACATTTTTCCACGCTGACTAGCACATCTTCAAGTGCAACTCCATAAGCAGATTTAGTACCAGAAATACGCGTTAAAAAGCCTTTGTACCACACACACACACACACAAATATAATGGTTTGCAAAGGTCTAGTTAGTTCTGATTGTTGGTAGAGATTAGAGCATGCAATGACTACTAGACAGTGCTCTGAACAGAATAAACGGGACCCCGGCCGCTTTATCTCCAAGATGCAACAATAAAAGCATCCTCCTCCCCGCCTCATACTTCGCCGGAAAGTGGCTCTATGCCAAGGTGCCAGGAGACCGCAGGAAAAAAGCCCGGCGCGGCATCCGCGCCCGGCCTGCCTCACCTTATAGACGTCCCCGTAGGTGCCGCTGCCGACCCTCTGGACAAGTTCGTAGTCCTGCTGCGGGTTCCGTCTCAGGATGTCCGCGGCAGGCCGCGGCGGGGCCTCCATCTTCGCTCAGGGCTCTGCCCGCGGCGCCCCGGTTCCCACTAACGAGGACGATCCGCGCCGCTTCCCAACATGGAGCCTCGGCTCGCAGCTCCTCCTGCACGAAGAATAAGCAAAAGCTACCACCCCGAGCGGCCCAGCCCCTTCCCTTCCGCTCCGCCGGGGACCCCGGAGAAGCGGGCCTGGAGGGTCCCCGGTGCCCCGCAGCCCCGTTCCGTCCGCGGCCCTTCCTCCTCCCTGGCTTTCCGCGAACAGCCAGGCCCGGTCTCCCCGCCCACCGGAGCCCGGAGCCGCATCGGTACCCGAGGGGCCGGCCCCGCTCTTTGTTGAGCACTGCGCCCGGGACCCACTTCCTGGCCAGCGCCTGCGTCCTGCTTGCCGGCACTGGCCGGCCGATCCAGGGCTTGCGCCGGCGCCTCCAGCGGCACCACACGGAGGAGCGTACGGTCGCGCCGCCGCACCACGTTCCCCACCCGGGGCTGCGTCACCGGGAGAAACGTTCCCGGCCAGCGCGGGTCAGCGCCCAGCGGCCCGCCCGAGAGCGCCGGCCGCGCGACCAGAGTGCCGCCCTGAGGCCTGGTCGGGTCACGACATCCTCCGGGCCGGGCTGCCGCACCCCGGCAGGGCGAGTCCCTTCGAGTCCTTTCAGGCTCTGCTACCCACTCTCAGAGGTTAGGGACGCCCCTGGGCACACGTGGGCCGACGCGCCTCGGCTAAACTGCCCCCAGATTCGTCAGGTAAACTTGGAGGGTGACGGGTGAAGCGGGGTGGGGGCACGAGGGTGATGGGAACGCAGCCCTCCCAGATTAACACGGAAAAGGTACATTGAGGGCACTGGGCCAGAAGTAGCCTGGCACTGGGGCGCCGGGAAAGACGTCGGGGAGTGCCTGGTTAACTAAGCCGCGGCACACCCTACTGCACCTTCCTGTTTTGCAAACTATTCCCAGTGGTACCAGTTTGAGGCTGCCCTGCACACCTGCACAACCTGTCTTCTACGGAGTTTCTCCGAGACATTTCTGAAAACCTGATTTCTGAGGACGACTCAATGACCTTTTTCCTTTTTGGGCACGCGGTGTCTAACCGTAGATATTGCGCCTTTAATTGAATCAGGAGTTCTGCTGAAGCTGAAATAAAGTTAGGGACCACAAACTGGTTCTGGCTCTGGCCCTACTACTTACGATGTGATCTGTACTTGGCAGTATCTCAATATCCTTATCTGCAACTTGAAGAGGATAAGGTTTTGCATCTGACACCCAAGAAAGTGTTTATAAAGCATTTTACAGGATTATAAAGAGGGTTATCAAACATAAGAGGTTTTAAAATACTTCACAATGCACAGCACATGAAATAGAGTTCAGGGAAGTAATTTGGCTGATATTTCACAAGCTGTTCTGCAGTTTCAATTCCAGTCTTGTTCTGAATGTAGGAATAAAATTGCCCGATTTATACCTTCTGGAAAAGTTATTTCTAGAGCCCATTAAAGATTAAACAGAAAAAGACAGATAACCCTCAACCAATGTATTTAGTGACTGAAAAATCACAAAAGAGCAAGTTGCCGATGTTGGCTTGTGGCTTCCAATTCAATCTGAACTTCCAATGCAATTCTGTACTCAGGCAATATATTCCTTGTTGCTGATCATTGTAATCAGTTATATAATATAGAAATTAAATTCACACCTTAATAGGAAAAGGAATATATGTATTTTCTTGTGCTCCATGCACAAAGAGCACTTATTTGGGGAACATAAGTAAGTTCAGACTTACATGCTCTATGGACAAAGCCTATGTGTTTGCTGCATTGAAAAAATTATTGAAGAACAGTTCTTTCATTCAGAGCTTCTTGGCACTTGTTTTGGTGGGCACATACTTTTGGCTGCAATGACTCAAAATCTTTTCAAATGTTCTATTGGTATCCTAGTACTTGTTTACTGTCATGGATCCCCTTTTTTTTTCTCTTTGACCCTATAAGTATTGATCCTTTCTCTAGTCTGAAATTTATTATTTTTACTTATTTCTACCTGCATTACTCCACAGAGAGTTTGAGGCAATATACAGAAAACACATACTGTAACACAAGATAAAAATGAGTGAGTGAGGAAATAGGTATGATGTTAAAGAGAGGGGAAATAACCAGAACAGTGCAACAAATTAGCCAAAGCAGAGGGTCTTACAGTGTTTTTGAGATCACAATGAAACACTTGATCAAGAGAGACTCACATTTTTTTCTGATCCTAAAACTAGAAAAATTTATCACATGAGCCTTCATAAGGTGGAAATTCTGAATTCCCAGTTTGAAACAAATATAAATGTCTTTCTTCAAGCATGTTATTCTTGAAACACAATGTTTGATATAAGCTAAGCAATGAAAAATTTGAGGTCATAGGCTTCAACAAGACTCTGGGGTGCAAATATTTTATGTTGCCAGTAATGGCAGATCCATTTTCTTTGACCATCAACCCAGAAGTAGATAGCTTGGAAAAAGTGAAGATTCTATGCAGTGGTTAAAAAATGTGTCTGCTATAATCATTATTATGCTTCTACCACAACTGATGCAAAGAGGAAAACATTTGCTTTATACTAACTCCAAAAGAATCTTAAGGCTTTTTAAATACTGGTTAAGTTCATTTTAATAACATTGGTGGAGTGGTAGCTGGTGGATTCAATATTACATGGTTGGTAAAGAAATTCAAATTTTCCATAAAATAAATATACAGTGGGTAAATTTAATTTTATAACCCTAAACAGTTAAGCACATAGTTTCAAGGTTGTATGTTACATAATAATAAAAAGTTGTAGTTTACAGGAGAGTTTCCTACAAACTATCCAATTTTATAATGAAAAGGTAAGGAATAAGAATAAATATGGCTTGGTAGGCCCTTCATCCCAACATAATAATCATTCATTCTTTGTGTCTTCATAATTTCTGACATGTAAATGCTGCCAGGTTTACTCTTAACTACATAACAACCTATAATGACTTGCTCTATGCTTTGTAGTGTTTTCCCATCTTTCAAAGTTCTTTAGTAAAATGCTAATTGTAATCTGGCCCCTGGGTTAAACTTTAGCCAAGGCTGAATAAGAAAAAAAAAAAACTAGAGGCGTGAAATTTTTAACTTCTGTATATATAAGTTCACTACTTATTATCTAAGACAGAATGGCTGATTAAAACCCTCAAATGTGACAGAACAGAGCATGAGGACAATAATTTTAGTATATGGAACATACAGGCTTAAGCAATATAATCTGATGAATCTTCCAGCATAAACCAATTGCAAAATGTAACTGTGTGATTGAATATACTGCTCTACAGGTTTGTTAAATAGAAGTCAGTTAAATGTTGGAAGACATCTGCCACAATTATGATTTGGATTTTCAAATAACTAAACTATTCTTACTGTTACTAACTAGGTTTGCTGAGGCAAAAACCATGTTTTCAATTATAAGAGAATTGTTTTGTTCTGGATAGCAGTAGAACATGTATCTGAAAAATGAGTATCAGGTAATTATGATGGGATAGTTGAAGAAGGTAGTGCGCATCTATTTTTTTATCCAGCTTGAATTGGTATGTTAAAATGCTGTTTCTGTTAACCTGATCCCCAGCATGATTTTTTAAGGTTTTTTTGAGACTTTGTAGCAGGATTTTTTTATTCAGCTCACAAATTGGTCCTGTTGCAAACTCAATAACTGAGAAAATATACAAATTACAAATATTCTTAAGATGTTTCTTATTGATTTTCTCACAACGTAATAAGTGTAATGTTCAAAAGGAGTGCCTAAAGTTTACACATCATATAGACTAGTGTTGCAAAAAATCCTAATGTGCAAAAGAAGCCTGAATGCCTGGCTGTGGCTCTGTCTTACAGCTATATAATTCTTACAGGATTCTAATAAGCTCTCTTTTTCCTTGCTTCTTTAGGGCAAGGATGATAATGGCTTCCCACTGTTGTTTCACTATCCCTCATTGGTTTGCTTAATCCTGTCCTAAATTTTATAAACATTCCTTTCATTTGATTCTCTTTGTAGTATCCCCTTCTTGCCAGAACCTTGACTGATAGTTACAGGAATTGGAAGTAGCCTCAAGAAACCCTCACTTTCTTATATGGTGTTACCCACATATCTGATGATTACCTGCATAAACTACTTGCCATGCAAATGAAACTATGGTATTCCATACCATAGAAAACATCATAATTACTCAGGTAACCATTGATAGTAGCATGAGAAGGAGTGCTGATGGAGGGTACAGGATTGGGAGACCAATCTCTAGCATGTAAATGCTTTGACAATGAGGATTACTAAAATTGTGATGTTATCTGTTCTGATTGCTTCTCTGAGAATACATGGAGAAAAAAACCAAATAGAGAGCCTTGAATTCCAGACTTAAGGTATGAGTAGAAAATCCAAAAGCTTCTTTGATAGCTTTGAAGAAACCTATTTCTCTTGTAGCTGCAAAGCAGATATGGCTGAGGCTCAAGCCCAGGGCCTATATAGTAAAGGCTACAGAGTTGTGATGTCAACTAAATGTTAAGACCTAGATCTGTGATGTTGAGGTAAGAGCACTGGTAGAAAGGACTGGAACACTGCAACATGGAATGGGGGCATTTGGGCAGATATGAATGAGACTGAGAACTTTGAACAAGTGTTCTCTTTCAGCATAGTCCTTATGGAGAAGGGTAAGTCCTGTTCTTGGAGAGAGAGCTTATGCACTGAAGGAGTTAGAGGATCTTGCCAAACACTTACCTATGACCCAGATTTGATTTGTTGACTTGAGCAAGCTGATAGTCCTTCTAAACTGTTTACTTGGGGCTGGTAGTCCATATGCTGAGACAGACTGTAGAGGAAAGAATCTGAAGATTTAGGGCGATGGTAATATTGGATTTGTTCTATAGTGTGCATGCTGCTTGGTCATGCTCTACCCATACCATCCCTAGGAGGGCCCATAAAATTTACCCTTATCAAGACATTGAGTAAAGGACCACAGATATCCTTGAAAAATTCTTTGGTGACTTTCCTCAATTGGTTGGAGATGCTGGTGGAGATGCACAATGAAATTCGGATCCATTTCAGTGGGAAATTGAGATACTGGTAGAGGTAAGATAGGATTCCTAACTGTCAAAGACATGTTCAGCACAATTACCATGATAACCTTCAGGAAGAAGTGATAATCAGGATGTTTGACTGGTGTTGGCCTGTGATCATGAAATATCTAGGAATGAATGAAACCAGCAGCCTACTTAAGTGCTATTTAACATGTGTAAGCAGAAAAATTCTAGGTTTGATGAGCAGATCCCTAATTCAGGTCATTGTAATGGACATTGAAGACATATTACCCAATTTCTGGACTAAAGCCAGTTCACAAACCTGGGGTCCCTGAAATGAGGGAGAGGTCAGATTCTTTGAGGAAGGATCCTCAGTGCAGCCTGGTATAAACAGTGAATCTTCCCTGAGGCAATTCTCAGAGGGATATGTGGCTTTTTACCAGGGTGACTGTGAACTGAGGAATGGGAAATTCCCAGATCTTGAGGTTAATAAATATTGGTCCCAAATACTAATCCCTGCAGTCTCAAAGTGCCACCAAAATTCCCATAATCAGAGTGGAGGCTCAAGAAAGTCAAGTGTAGTCTTGGTTCAGGTCCATTTCATAGTGGATGCTGTGGGTCTGAAGACCCCTGTAGGGTTATTTTCCTGGTCCCAAAATGTATGTGGGAATAGCTATATCTAGTAACAGAATCCCTACCTTAGGTTTACATGGGGTCAGGTGAGTTATGATTCTAAGGGACAAGTGAACCTTCCCTAGCTAACTTGTCCCCTGTGCCAAAGTAGAAAATCAAATTTAAACTTTATCAGTGGAGGAATTACAGAAAGTAGTGCCACCAATAAAGATCTGAAAGATGTAAGTCCTTCCCTTTTAACTTATCTGTTTGGCTCATGCAAAGGTCAAATTAGTTTTGGAGAATGTCTTTGGATTATTAACAATTTAATCAGAGGTTACTGTCAATCATAGTTCCATATGTGGAGTGTTTACTAGAGCAAATAAATCCAAATCAATTAGCCCTTGGCACTCAGAATGCAATTATTGGCCTGAAACCTAAAATGTAATTTTTAATTCCCATCAACAGAAATAATCAGAAGCAGTTTGTCTTCACATGACTGGACAGCACTCTCATGTCTTATGTCAGCACTAAGTACTTCTGTTCTAATATGGTATCATTCCAGAGGGACCTTTATCTCCTTGATATCCAGTAGAAAACATGCTAGTCTATTATCTTGATGACATTTGCAAATAGGATCAGTGAGCAGGAAGTAGCAATCACCCTAGATAGACCCTTGTATCAGAGGATGGGAAATAAACCCCGTTCAGAGACCTGCACAACAGTGACATTTCTAACAATCCATTGGAGTTACAGTACTCCACCTTCATCACCTACCTCAAAGAAAATACACAGTGCTTGGTTCACCTGTTTGGATTTCAGAGCCACCATTATCACCTTGGCTGCTCTGTGATCCATTTACCATGTAACCTATATGACTGCTAGTTGTTCATGTGACTTGGAAAAACAGAATTCCCTACAGAAGGTTCGTGTTATGGCACTGATATTTAGACTTTAGGATTAAGTAGACTCAGTGGTAAATAAGGGATACCATATGGAGTTTCTTGCCTGCTCAGTAGAAGAATCCCAGTACAGGCCCAGGGTTTTGGAAGAAGAACATGCCCTCATCTGTTGACAAGTACTCTCCATTTGAAAGTCAACTCTTGGCTTGCTACCAGCCCGTGGCAGAGACAACACCTGACCACGGGATACTAAGTGACAGTGTGACGTGAACTGTTCTTTAGGAAGTGGGTAATACTTTAGGAATTAGGTAATTTACTAATTTACTGAATTACCTAATTTACTGAATCATAAATTGAACATGAGCAACAGAATTCCATTTCAATGGAAAAGGATATACTAGTGGTGGCCTGAGCTGATATGGAAGGTACAGGTAAATTAAATGGACAAACTTCCATTGTACCTGCCTCTGCTTCTTTGCCACTTTTTTTTTTAAACCTTATATATGGGCTTATGGTCATTTAGCAGAGGAAGAAAAAGCTTGGACATGGTTTATGAATGGTTCACATGATATACTGCTACAACTGGTAGTATACGTTCCCATCCAGGATGAGATATCCTGAAAAATAGTGATAAAAAATTCTCCCAATGGGCATGACCTTGTATAAAGCATCTGGTTTTCCTCTTTGTTAGGAAGTAGAGATGGCCTGAGGTATGGATGTATACTGATTTATGCACAGTAGCTAGTAGGTTGGCCAACAATTTGGAAAGAAGATCTGAGCTAAGGAAGTCAGTGGGGAGTTGTTATGGATTAATTCTCATAATCAGCCCAGAATGTGAAAGTATCTGTGAACCACGTAACTGTCCACAAGAGGGCATCCATGTCAGTCAGCCTCTACCCAGTCACCCTGGTGCTAGTTCAGAGGGCCCATGTGGCAGTAGGAATGGAGATTAAACATGGATTCAACAGTATGACTTCCATTTGCCAAGGATAATATAGTTACTGCCACCATGGAGTGTTTAACCTACTTATAGCAGAGGCCACTGCAGAGACCCCAGTATGGCACTGTTCCCTAGACAGACCAGTCGACCACCTAGTGGCAGTTTAATTACTCTAGATCCCTTCCATTATGGAGAGAAGAGTGGATTGTCCTTATTGGAATAGATATATATGCCAGATACAGGTTTACCTTCCCTGCCTGGAAAGCTTCTAGTAGTATCACAATTAATGGGCTTATAGAATGCCTTATTTCATCACCATGTATCACAACATGAAATTTTAGCAAGAAACTTATTATACTATGTGGGAAGTATGGTAATGGAGTCAATCCCAAAGAATTAAGTGATCTTACCTCAAATCCATCACTTAGAAGCTAGTGTGGTAGAATGAAGGAAAGGCCTACCAGAAGATCAGTTGTGTTGCTGGCTGACAAGATAATCCCTGTGAGGATATGATATAGGACTTAACCTAGTAGCCAATATATGTTGCCATCTACCCCATATTCAGAATCCATGGGCCAAGGAACCAAGGGGTGGAAATAGGAGTGGCTCTTCTATTATTCCTAATAACTCACTTGAAGAACTTTTGTCTCCACAATTTTGTCTTTAAAACATTGGGCTTGGTGGATCTGAAGGCCTTAGTGCCCATGGGACAGATACTTTGCCCATATAACACAGTCACAGTTCTATTAAATAGGAAGTTGAAACTACCACCTGGCTGATAGGAGGTCTTCAGACCACTGAGCAGCAGTTAGATAGGGGGTCATTATACTGGTTGGGGTGACTGGTCCTCATTATCAAGGTGAAATTGCTGCTTCACAAAGAGAACAAGGACTTTGTCTAGAACCCCAGATATGTACTAGGGTACCTTTTGGTATTCATATATCCAATATTACTGGACAATGGGAAACTGCGGTAACCCAGTGAAGATAAGACAGCTATAGCCTTGGAGCCTATGGGAGTAAAGTTTGAGTCACCTGTCTTGAGTAAGAAAAGACAGAAGCTATGTTTTTCACCTTAGGCCTTGTCCTCCTCTTTCCTTATTATTAGAACCATAATTTTGTTGACCTTTTCTGAGTGGTTATGTCCATCAGAGGAGACTGAGACCCTCCCCAAATTTAGAGGATATATCTTGATTGGCCTAGTCTCTTATTCTTGTGAAAGGGATGGTTTAGGTTTAGACAATTATGGACAATGACACATGTGGAAAAGTCTGTTGGAGTGTTTCTAGGGAGTTTTTCCTTGCTTTTAACAAGGTACACAAGACACAGGCATGCCTTTTTCTGGCTCTAGCTATGGCTGGCTGTCTCTGATGACAGGAATGACAAATGCCATTTTGGAACCATGAGAGGAGCCCATGTTAGAAAATAAGCTCAGAAACTGAGGATTGTAGAATCCAACTTTGGTCCTTCTATCAAAATCTGCTAGGATTTTCCAATATCCATTTCCTTTCTTTCTTTAGTATTAGACCCCCTAAATTTTAGTTGGATACATGGCACACTTGTCAATTAGGTGGGACATGTATTGGTCAATGGTATTTGAGTGGAGGTGATATGTGCAATGTCTATTGCTAGAATGGATAGATCCACTTCTTCCCTTTCTTCCTCTCTATCTGGCTAGAGTGAGGATGTGAATGCCCATGCAGCTGTCTTGGATCATATATGATGGAAGTCCCAAGTTAAGGATCTAAGAAAGTATAAAGAGCTTGGGTTCCTTGATATTTTAAAGCCACTACATTAGCCCTGGATGGCTAATGTAGGCAGCCATTAATCTACTTTATTTCTCTATAGATTTACCAATTCTGGACATTTCATGTACATGGAATCACAGTATGTGGTCTTTAGGTTTGGCTTCTTTCAGTTAGTATATTCTCAAAGTCCATCCATGACATAGAATATTTAAGTATTTCATTCTTTTTTATGGACAAATAATATTCCATTGTATAGATATACCACCTTTGTTTATCCATTCTTCAGTTATTTGGCATTTAGATTGTTTCTACCTTTTGGCTACTATGAGTAATGTTGTTATGAACATTCCTGTACAAGTTTTTGCATGAACATATGTTTTCATTTCTTTTGGGTACATATCTATGAGTGGAATTGTTGGACCATATGGCAACTCTAGCTTCTTGAGAAACTATCACACTGTTTTCCAAAGTGGCCACACCATTTTACATTCCAACCAGCAGTGTATGAGTGTGTCAATTTCTTCACATCCTCACCAACACTTATGATCTGTCTTTTTGATTATAGACATCCTAGTATTAAGTGTCACCTCATTATGGTTTTGATTTACATTTCTCTAGGGATTAAAGATGTTAATTGTCTTTTCATGTGCTTATTACCATTTGTGTGTCTTCTATGGAGAAATGTCTGTTAAAGCCTCTGCTCACTTAAAAAAATTGAGTTATTTGCATTTTTACTGTATCATACTGATACCTCAGATTCCAATACAACATCACAATGTTCATTCTATCCTTCCCCCTTTCCTTATTACAACTTTATTTCCAGTAGCAAGAAATCTGACTCTGATTATGCACTGTACATTTGTTCAATCTAGGGCATACATAATTTCAGATTTGCTAACCCATGTACATTCTGGGAGGAAAAAAATAAAGTAGAGTACCATACTTGTGTACAGTTTTTGTCTTCATTCTAATAGCATGTAGTCAAAATACTGTTTCTTAAAGTTCTTCAGGTTAGTTCTTTTCTTCCTACACCCTTCAGTTGTAGTTATTCACCTGTAGTACAGTTAGATTCACTTTTTAGCTGTTTGAAATTCCATTTTGAGTCCTACCCTGCCCCCATATCCTGGTTGATTTTAATTAGTTTTTTATTTTGGAAATGTGAAACATTACCAAAGAGTCAGAGCTATATAAAAAAAAGGTTACACTTAGGGAAGTATCAGTCCTCCTTACCCCTACTATCCTGTTCCCATTCTCTCCTTGCTCACACCCAATTCTCACTCATCTCTTACAGGTTTTTAGTTTGTCTTTCCTGTACTTCTTTTACACAGATAAGCACACATGTTTATTTTTTCATACCATTTTCTTTCTTAAGGATAAGTAAAGTATGCTTTGGGATTCCTCCCATCCCCCATTAACAGTAGATTCTGGAAATCAATCTGTATCACTTCATAATGATCTTTATTCTTTTTTTTACAGCTGCATATTATTCCATGGAGTAGATGTATGTATTATATTGTTTTCAATCACTCTCCCATATGTAGGCCTTTAGGTTATTTCCAGAATTTTGCAATTACAAAAAATGCTGCAATAAATAACCCTGTAATATATATGTTTTCATACTGTTGGAGGTATTTGTTTAGAGTACATTAAACTTACAGTTTAAAAAAATATGGGACTTCCAGCTGAAGGGCAGTGAAAATCTCCTCCCAAAACCATATATATTTTTGAAAATACAACAAATACAACTATTCCTAAAAGAGAGACCAGAGGATACAGTACAACAGCCAAGCTACATCTACATCTGTGAGAACTCAGCATCTCCCAAAGGGGATAAGATACACGCTGCGGCCTGGCAGGACCTGAGCACTCCCCACACCCCAGCTCACCATCAGGAGGAAAGGAGTCAGAGTGGGGAGGGAGTGGAAGCACAGGACTGCTAAATAACCAGCCCTAGTAAACTGCACTGGGAGCACAGACACACATTGCATGGTGTGCTGGATATCAGAGAAACGGAAGGCTAGGGTCTGAGATGGAGACTGCAAGTGGGTCCTCACAGCCAGCTCCCTTAGGACAAAAGAAAAGAGGGTGCTTTTTAAAAGTCTTAAAGGGACAAGGGCTCAACAGGTGAACAAAATCATCCCAGCACACTCAGCCCAGCAGGCTGGGAATCTTGAGAAACTTTGGGTCCCCTAACCCCCTGGGGGGTAAAGCAGACCAGACGGCTTTCACAGCGATAAGCAGCTGCCATTCCTTCCCCTCAGCCAGTGCTACAAGCAAACCGGCTGACCTGCCACAGCTGCGGAGCAGCCGGAAAGGGGCCCAACACACAGCAACCACCCAGAGACTCCTCCCAGTGCACAGCTAACCGGGACAGGCAGTGGAAGCTGGAGCAAAGTTCAGAAGACACAAAGGGGCATGGTTCTCTCAGGAGAACACACCTGGCACAGCTGTGACTCCCCATAGTGGTCTAGGCTAGCCTGAGGGCGACCTCGCTCATGGCAGCTCAGGAGATTGTCCAAGAGTCTGCTCCTGGTGTGTGGGTAACTGGCACAGGCAGCAGAAGCTGGAGCAAGGCGCGGAAGGCATGAAGGGGTGCCATTCTCACAGGAGAACACACCTGGCGTGGCTGCGACCCCCGCAGTGCTCTAGGCTAGCCTGAGGGTGGCCCTGCCCATGGCAGCTTAGGAGATTGTCCAAGAGTCTGCTCCCAGTGTGTGGGTAATGGGCACAGGCAGCAGAGAAGGGCAAGGCAACCAACAAGCAGGAAGGGACTTTGATCTTCCAGCTGACACATGTGCCACCTGGCTGTGACCACTTCTATCGCCATGAAAAGGCAGACGAATCTGGTCCACTCAAAAATCACTCAGACAACCCCAGAGAGAGGGCCTGCTGAGATAGATATAACCAATATTCCTGAAAAAGAATTCAAAATAAAAGTCATAACCATGCTTATGGACCTGCAGAGCAATATGCAAGAGCTAAGGGATTAAGTCAGGAGGGAGATAACAGAAATGAAACAATCGATAGACAGGCTTAAGAGCAGACTGGATGAGGTGCAAGAGACTGTTAATGGAATAGAAATCAGAGAACAGGAATACAGAGAAGCTGAGGCAGAGAGAGATAAAATGATCTCCAGGAATGAAAGAATATTAAGAGAATGGTGTGAGCAATCCAAGTGGAACAATATTCGTATTATAGGGGTACCAGAAGAAGAAGAGAGAGAAAAAGTGATAGAAAGTGTATTTGAATAAATAATTGCTGGAAATTTCTCCAAGCTAGGGAAGGAAATAGTCTCAAAGACCATGGAAGCCCACAGATCTCCCAACATGAGGGACCCAAGGAGGTCAACACCAAGACATGTAATAATTAAAATGGCAAAGATCAAAGAAAAGGACAGAGTATTAAAGGCAGCTAGAGAGAGAAAAAAGAATACCTACAAAGGAAAACCCACCAGGCTATCATCAGATATCTCAACAGAAACCTTACAGGCCAGAAGAGAATGGCATGATATATTTAATGCAATGAAACAGAGGGCCTTGAACCAAGAATACTATATCCAGCATGATTATCATTTAAATTTTATGGAGGGATTAAACAATTTCCAGACAAGCAAAAGTTGAGGGAATTTGTCTCCCAAAAACCACCTCTACAGGGTATTTTAAAGGGACTGCTCTAGATGGAAGCACTCCTAAGACTAAATAGATGTCACAAGAGAATACAAAATCACAGCAAAGAAAGCAGACCAACCAAATACTAACTAAAGGCAAAAAACAAAATCAACTATCCACAAAAACAATCAAAGGAAACACAAAAGAGTACAGAATAAAACACCTAACATATAAAGAATGGAGGAGGAAGAATAAGAAGTGAGAGAAATAAAGAATCATCAGACTGTGTTTATAATAGCTTAATAAGAGAGTTAAGTTAGATGGTTAGATAGTAAACAAGCTACCCTTGAACCTTTGGTAACTACTAATCCAAAGCCTGCAATGGCAATAAGTACATATCTTTTGACAATCACCCTAAATGTAAATGGACTGAATGCACCAATCAAAAGATACAGAGTAACAGAATGGATAAAAAAGCAAGACCCATCTATATGCTGCTTACAAGAGACTCACCTCAAACCCAAAGACATGCACAGACTAAAAGTCAAGGGATGTTAAAAGATATTACATGCAAACAATGGGGAGAAAAAAGCAGGTGTTGCAGTACTTATATCAGACAAAATAGACTTCAAAACAAAGAAAGTAACAAGAGATAAAGAACGACATTATATAATGATAAAGGGGGCGGTCCAACAAAAGGATATAACCATTATAAATACATATGCACCCAATAAAGGAGCACCAACATATGTGAAACAAATACTAGCAGAATTAAAGGGGGAAATAGAATGCAATGCATTCATTTCAGGAGACTTCAACACACCACTCACTCCAAAGGACAGATCAACCAGACAGAAAATAAGTAAGGACACAGAGGCACTGAACAATGCACTAGAACAGATGGACTTAACAGACATCTACAGAACTCTACACCCACAAGCAGAAGAATACACATTCTTCTGAACTGCATATGGAACATTTTCCAGAATAGACCACATGCTAGGCCACAAAAGAACCTCAGCAAATTCAAAAACATTGAAATTCAACCAACTTAGATCACAAAGGTATAAAACTAGAAATAAATTGTACAAAGGAAATAAAAAGGCTCACAAACATATGGAGGCTTAACAACATGCTCCTAAATAATCAATAGATCAATGACCAAATTAAAACAGAGATCAGCAATATATGGAGACAAATGACAACAGCAGCACAAAGCCCCAACTTCTGTGGGACACAGAGAAGGCAGATCTAAGAGGAAAATATATTGCAATCCAGGCCTATTTAAAGAAGGAAGAATAATCCCAAATGAATAGTCTAAAGTCACAATTATTGAAATTGGAAAAAGAAGAATAAATGAGGCCCAAAGTCAGCAGAAGGAGGGAAATAATAAAGACAGAGAAGAAATAAATAAAATTGAGAAGAATAAAACAATAGAAAAAACCAATGTAACCAAGAGCTGGTTCTTTGAGAAAATAAACAAAATAGATAAACCCCTAGCCAGACTTATTAAGAGAAAAAGAGAATCTACACACATAAACAGAATCAGAAATGAGAAAGGAAAAATCATGATGGACCTCACAGAAATACAAAGAATTATTAGAGAATACTATGAAAATCTGTATGCTAACAAGCTGAAAAACCTAGAAGAAATTGACAAGTCCTTAGAAAAATACAATCTTCCAAGACTGACCAAGGAAGAAACCAAAAATCTAAACAGACCAATTACCAGCAACAAAATTGAATCAGTAATCAAAAAACTACCCAAGAACAAAACCCTCAGGCCAGATAGATACACTGCTGAATTTTATCAGACATATAGAGAAGACATAATACCCATTCTCCTTAAAGTTTTCCAAAAAATACAAGAGGAGGGAATACTTCCATACTCATTCTATGAAGCCAGCATCACTCAAATACCAAAACCAGGCAAAGACCCCACCAAAAAAGTAAATTACAGATGAATATCCCTGATGAACATAGATGCAAAAATACTCAACAAAATATTAGCAAATCGAATTCAAAAATACAACAAGAGGATCATACACCATGATGAAGTGGGATACATCTCAGGGATGCAAGGATGGTACAACATTCAAAAATCCATCAATATCATCCACCACATCAACAAAAAGGACAAAAAACACATAATCATCTCCATAGATGCTATAAAAGCATTCAACAAAATTCAACATCCATTCGTGATAAGAACACTTAACAAAATGGGTATAGAGGGCAAGTACCTCAACATAATAAAGGCCATGTATGACAAATCTGCAGCCAACATCATACTTAACAGCAATAAGCTGAAAGCTTTTCACCTAAGATCAGGAACAAGACAGGGATGCCCACTCTCCCCATTGTTATTCAACATAGTACTGGAGCTCCTAGCCATGGCAATCAGACAACACAAAGAAATACAAGGCATCCAGACTGGCAAAGAAGAAGTCAAACTGTCACTATTTACAGATGACATGATATTGTACATAAAAAACCCTAAAGACTTCACTCCAAAACTATTAGAGCTAATATCTGAATTCAGCAAAGTTGCAGGATACAAAATTAATACATAGAAATCTGAGGCTTTCCTATATACTAACAATAAACTAGCAGAAAGAGAAATCAAGAAAACAAGTCCATTCACAGTTGCATCAGAAAGAATAAAATACCTAGAAATAAACATAACCAAGGAAGTGAAAGACCTATACCACAAAAACTACAAGACACTCCTAAGAGAAATTAAAGACAACACTAACAAATGAAAATTCATCCCATGCTCTTGGCTAGGAAGAATTAATATTGTCAAAAGGGCCATCCTGCCTAAAGCAATCTACATATTCAATGCAATCCCTATCAAAATACCAACAGCAATCTTCAACAAACTGTAACAAATAGTTCTAAAATTTATATGGAACCACAAAAGACCCTGAATAGTCAAAGCAATCCTGAGAAGGAAGAATAAAGTAGAGGGGATCTTGCTTCCTGACTTCAAGCTCTACTACAAAGCTACAGTAATCAAGACAATTTGGTACTGGCACAAGAACAGACCCATAGACCAGTGGAACAGAATAGAGAGTCCAGATATTAATACAAACATATATGGTCAATTAATATACAATATAGGAGCCATGGATATACACTGGGGAAATGACAGCCCCTTCAACAGCTGGTGTTGGCAAAACTGGACAGCTACATGTAAGAGAATGAAACTGGATCACTGTCAAACCCCATACACAAAAGTAAATTCAAAATGGATTGAAGATCTGAATATATGTCATAAAACCATAAAACTCTTAGAAAAAAACATAGGCAAAAGTCTCTTGTACATAAACATGAGCAATTTCTTCATGAACATATCTCCCCGGGCAAGGGAAACAAAAGCAAAAATGAACAAGTGGGATTATATCAAGCTGAAAAGCTTCTGTACAGTAAAGTACATCATCAATTGAACATAAAGACATCCTACAGTATGGGAGAATATATTCATGAATGAAATATCCGATAAAGGATTCACATCCAAAATATATAAAAAGCTCACACACCTCAATAAACAAACAATCCAATTAAAAAATGGGCAGAGGATCTGAATAGACACTTCTCCAAAGAAGAAATTCAGATGGCCAACAGACACATGAAAGGATGCTCCACATCACTAGTCATCAGAGAAATGCAAATTAAAATCACAATGAGATATCACCTCACACAAGGAAGAATGGCCGCCATCCTAAAGACAGACAACAACAAATTTGGCGAGGATGTGGAGAAAGGAGAACCCTCCTACACTGCTGGTGGAAATGTAAATTAGTTCAACTATTGTGGAAAGCAGTATGGAGGTTCCTCAAAATACTCAAAATAGAAATACCATTTGACCCAGGAATTTGACCTAAGACTGCAGCAGCCCAGGTTGAAGAAGACAGATGCACCCCTATGTTTATCGCAGCACTATTTACAATAGCCAAGAAATGGAAGCAACCTAAGTGTCCATCAGTCAATGAATGGATAAAGAAGATGTGGTACATATACACAATGGAATATTATTCAGCCATAAGAAGAAAACACATCCTACCATTTGCAACAACATGGATGGAGCTAGAGGGTATTATGCTTAGTGAAATAAGCCAGATGGAGAAAGACAAGTATCAAATGATTTCACTCATATGTGGAGTATAAGAACAAAGAAAAAAACAAAACAACAGCATACTCACAGAACCCAAGAATGTACTAACAGATACCAAAGGGAAAGGGATTGGGGAGGATGGGTGGGAAGGGAGAGACAAGGGGGAACAAGGGGCTTTACGATTAGCAGACATTAATGTAGTGGGTGGGGGGCATAGGGAGGGCTGTACAACACAGAGAAGACAAGTAGTGATTCTATAGCATCTTACTACACTTGTGGACAGTGACTCTAATGGGCTATGTGGTGGGGACTTGATGGAGGGAGTCTAGTAACCATAATGTCACTCATGTAATTCTAGATTAATGATACCAAAAAAAAATGTTCTAACAATGTCCACTGAAAGAGTCTAGAAATAGTGAAACTCCAGCCAGCAATGAGCACAACTAGCGTCCAGATGTTGGTGTCTAAATTCCTTTTCTCATTAAAAGGAGCCAGAGAAGTGATTGATTCTAGTTCTGAGGCAGGGAAAATGCAAGAGAAACTTGAAACATTTTCTTGTGCCAAAAAACTAGAAAGTGACCAAAGACAAATAGGATATGTTAAAAGGACACAGATGTTAACTCAAAGGGTCTCCAATTGGCCAAATTTAGGGCAATTTGAACATTAGAAAGAATAATTATGGTAATAACACAATTTTTTAAATATTTCATGAACCTATACTGGTACTCAACAAAGGTGGAAGAGCGAATGCCAGGTACAAAATGTAAAATTTAAAAGAACTATTATACTTGTTTAAAAATCACTGGCATAAAAAAAATCACTAATGTAAAGTTGATTCAGAAAAGGATATCAATGGATGCTAAAAGCCATTGGATTACAGGTTCTTGGGCAAAGTATTCATACAGTACAAGTATTTATCCCACAGATTACTTATTAATTACAAAGGAAAAGAGTTTTTTAAAAATAAGTTTCTTCTACAATTAGGAATAGATACTGAATTATATAGCATTCCTTTTTTGGTGCAATCTACTGGACTCTTTTTTAATGAGATTTGGCTGACAGGAATTATCAGGCTGGAATGTGAGCTGAGAATTACAGTGAAGAAATATAAGAAGAATAGAACACACCTTTGTCCTATGAATTTGATTTGTAGTTGTAGGGGTGAGATAATTTCTATCTTCCTATGTTGTTCCATTAGTGTTTGGGGATTGCAACTCTACTGAACCATAATGTAAATTTGGTTTACAGTGTTCACAGCTCTGAGGTCACTAGAACAATTAACTGAAATATGCAATATATAAGATTTGGCAGTAGTGGATGAGAGAGTTTGGTTTTTGAAATGTTGATTTCCAAGTGTCTGGAAAACAAGTGAAGGTGACCTCAGGCAGTTATAAATTCAGTTCTGGTATGTTGACTTCTAAGAGAGCTTAAGACTAGAAACTGAGATTTAAGAATTATCAGCTGGAAGTCCTGTCTGAAGCCATCATAGTAAATTACATTGAGGAACATAGAATGAGGAGTTGCTTATGATGAGGAATAAGCAGAGACCAAGGATCTTGTAATTTAGAGGCTAGTACTAATCTCCCAGGCAGAACCTATCTGTAGGGTGTGCACAACAACCAAATGCAAGAGTAAGCTTTTAGAGGAGATGAGGAATGGGATGATGATACCCTGAGGTAGCATGAAGGGACAGTGTTTCTAGAATGCTGAAAACTAAGTTTGTAGGTGGAGAGAAGAAACCAGTGGAAAGGAGAGATTGAGAATTTTTTAAGTATTTATTGCCTTCTGCTTTCCACTCAAAATTGTCTGAAACCTTTGTGACTGACAAGGCTCAGCCAGGCTGTGTAGTATTACTTTACTGAAAGTATTTGTTGATATAACTTCAGACTTTATCTCAGCAAATCTAGTGGGAAATTTGCCCACTAGACACTGAGTTAGTTAGCTTTCATTTATCTTGATCTTGATCTAAATTCGGTATCCTAATTTTAAAAGACAGGCCTGTTCAGTGTAAAGATACCAAAATGTACCATACCTTCTTTTCTAACATGGCCTTGCTTTAAAAATGGGGAGTGGGAGAGGGAGGATGGTGCCTGGTAAATAAATGCAGATTTTTTTTTAACTTCTTAGGCTCTGTAAATGATGCCTGCACTGCAGTGTAACTTCTAGAAAACGGGTGTTTGAACATTCAGAATGATGCAGTATATACTGGTTTGTGTATTTCTGTGACTGGATAATGCTGTTAAATTCTTCACAGTGTGAGTGACGAGGTGCTGTTTATTTGTGGGTGTGTTTTACATTGAAAATGTTGCGGTACATCGTCTGTCACTGTCTTCACGCTCTGGGGGTGGGCTGAGGCAGGGAGGGTGTGACGCTGGTATTTGTGTGAACTCGGGCTTGTGATGCTGAGCTTGGTTCATCCTCTTTCTCCTCCCTTCTCCTCCCCGCTCCTTCTCACCAGCGCCGCAGCGACATCCCCGAGTCTGAGCGAACTGCGTCCAGCGCGGGCACAGAGCCTCCCACCGCCAGCAACCTGCAGCCGGGGAGAGGAGCCCGCGCAGTGACAGCGCCTCACCGCCACCAGTCCCCCAACCACCATGGCCAAGAACCGCAGGGACAGGAACAGTTGGGGTGAGTAAGCCTGTCGTGACTTCTGCAGCCCGCCCCGGGACTGACCCTTCGCTTTCTGCTTCTGGAGATGAGGCGGGCCAAGGGCTGGGAGACGAGCCACATCCGAGCTGCTCGCTGTCCGGCGGGAGGAACCATGGCCGGGCGGTACCCGTGCAACCGGAATCGCGCGGTGGGGCGACTGTTGCAGCTTCGCGCAGGCCGGAGCCTCCCGCTCCCGCTCCGCGCCCCCGCGCGGGTCCTCCTCCTCCCAGCATTTGGACAGCACCCACCGCCTGTCTCCGGGGGACTTCTGGTTCCGCTTTAGCGATAGGTTGGCAGGAAGGCGAGGCGGGAGGGGCTGTCGTTACCTGGCTGAGGGGCGAGGAGTGAGGGGTCGGGGATGCCCAGCCGCCGCTTCCCCGGGAGCTGCGAGCTCGCGGGCCTGGCAGGGCGCGGGCTTCTGGCGGCGGGCGGCGCGCTGGAACAATGAGGCGGAGCGCGCCGGGCCCGGGTCGGAGCCCTGCAGACCCGAGCAACCGGGAGAAAGGGCGCCCGCTTGGGAGTCCCCCCCACCCCCACCCCGCGGCGCTGCAGTAGTCGTTTTAATTTGAGGGTTGGGTGGGGAATTGGAGGAGAAGGGAAGCATTAAGTTGTGGTTTTCAGTTTTCCTGCCCCACCCCGACCTGGTACCCCACTCAGGCGGCCCCGAGGGCGGCATTGTTCTTCGATTTTTACCTTTTGGAGATATTGGGCTCATGATTCAGCACCAGGCCAAGGGGAGGGGGAAGGAGAGGCTAGGCCCAGTGGGTTCACGTCTCGAGTGGGTGGGCGGCGCTCACGCAGGCGGAGAAGAGAGAGCGCAGTGATGCAGGAGAAATCGCGGCTCCGCCCGCTCTGCTGCTCCAGACGTGGTTCGGGACGGTTAGTGTGGGCAGGTTGGGCGTCTCTTTCTTCCTTGTCACAGTGCTAAGTTCCCAACCATCTTAGGAACTAGAACCCTGAAAGACATTTATTATCTGAACCAGAGCAGACCTCAGGCCACTGTAGCATGGTGGGTAGAGAAATATTTTATTCATTAGCTTTGAATTATTATTTGGAAAGTTTCCATTCACTAGGAGTTTGGAGCTTCCTGACTTTTTTCCGTGTCTCAGTAACATCTATAACTCTTCATCAGACCAAGAGGAATAAACTTAAAATTTAATTGGTTATTTCTGTTTACTTTAACCAAAAGATAAAATTCACCTTGCCTCTGATTGATCATAGGCCCAACCTAACTTCCAGTAGGCAAGGTTTATTTGAGAGATTATCCAAGGTTTGTAGTAGATGCCAGGAATTGGAGCACAGAGGTCAGTCTATAGTTGTCTGAGTTTAAGATAAATTGTTCCCATTTCCTGAGATCACCAAACCCCAATTTTAGTAAGCGTGACTATTGTAAAAACACCATTTTCTTTGCTGCTTCTGAAATATGGGTTAGCTTTTTGAGTCTCTCCTTTGTACCCTTTCCCTTGGCCTAAAATAGGAATTTCTTGAACACTCACAGTTAAGGTGTATATGTTCAAGTCAGTTTTGGTCTTCTCCTTTGTGAAGCTTTGTATCATTATTCTTTAGTATATCCTTTGGTTACAGATTTTTTATATAGTGGAGGTTTTTTTTTTTTCTTGGGAATGTGATTCTCAAATGGGATTTGCATAAAAATCACATTGGGAACTTACTAGAAATACAGACTCCCACATCTTCCAGCCAGAGCTTTTGAATCAATAGGTCTGAAATGGAGTCTAGGAATCTACCTGTTAATTAGCATTTTAGGTGATTAAAAATCAGGTGGTCTTTGGATGTTACTCTCAGAAACACTGTCTTAAATAATTGTATTTCATAGAAACATATCCCAAATAGTTTACCCAGAAGTCAACAAGAGAGTTTCAACTCAAGTGATAAATTAGGAAAAGAAACTAGAGTCGCTATCACTGGAAATTTTTACAGAAAAGAAATTGTGGAATTGTGGAGTCTTATTTTGATACTCTGTGGAAATGCTTTATTACTCAGATTTTTCTTTGCTGTAAAGTATGAATGATCTAAGGGACTTAGAAAATATAACATATGGAGTAGGAGACAGAGGTTTCTTTGGCAAAGATGTTAGCCAACTCCATCTTAACTCCATTTTATTACCAGCACCTGGTATAAGGCCTAACACATAGTAGGCATTTTACAATAGCAATGATAGCCAATGTCATTGAACTAATATCCCATGAGGTAGGTGCTATAAACCTCATTGTACATATTAAAAGGTAAATAATAGAGCCAGATTCCAATTCTGGTAGTTTGACTTCAGATTCTGTCTTCACCATTATGCTATATTGCCTCTTTGTTGAATGGGTAATACCTTCTGCACTGTATAGAACTACAATTTTCAAGGTACATTCATTAGCATTATTGCATTTGATCTTTAGCCTCTTAACTTGGCGGCACATATTCCCTATTAGGTAGGTGAAAAAGACTGAGTCTTGGGTAGGTTAAAAAACTTGGTAAAATTCACATATTTAGTAAGTTAGAGGACTGAGATTTTAATCAAGGGTTGTCTTCTGATTTATTTTCTGTAACATAATGCTGTGTGGTGTTTTCATAAGAAAATGGGGCGTGGTGTGAGGTTAATAGAGAAAACAAGCCTTCATAGTAGCCAAAGGTCTCTGATGAGAAAAAAACTCAGGTGATAAATGAAGACAGCAAATTGACCTTAACATTAAGCTAAATAAATGTTTTTCAGACAGGTTAGAAATCAAAGTGCAGAGGGCAAAGATACTATTCCAGAATTGGAAAACGGTGATTTCCCAAAAAAGGACAAGAGAGATATTTGCGAAATTTATACAGTAAACCTAAAATTCAGATAAGGACTCCATAGGACAGGTACTATTTTTATCTGTGTCATCAGAGACTGTTGCTTCTACTAGGGCTGAGGAAGCTAGAGAGCAGAAAAGCATCTCTTCTGACACCCAGAGTTGGGGACAGTGTTTGAAGGTACAACCGGGAAGGTCTGTGAGTAGAACTGGGAATCCCACCACCTGTACTGAAATCTACATTGAACTAGAAGTTTGAATAAATTTGAGCATTAAAAGTCAATTATTCAAAGGTTTTATGTTATTTTAATACATAAGAAATCTGAGACTAAGAGAGCATTAGCAACTTGCCAGAGGATCCATAATTTGTAACTTATAGATCTAGGATTTAAATTTAGGTTGTTTGCTTTCCCAGTCCATGTGATGAGGATGAAGAACTAAAATGGTGTGTCAAAACCTGCCAAAAGAAGCCTATTTAGGCTTAAACTGGTACAAGAAATCAGTTCTCTATGAACTTGATTGCTCTGACTAGAAAAAAAGGCAAAGAATATGCTGGTGTGCAAAATAAAGGAGGCAGATGAATATCAGAGACAGTAGTCCAGAAAGCACCCTTTCAATGTTGGACTTAGAGCTTATGTACTACAAGAAACAAAACAGAAGTGCACCCTTTTTATTTGTTTTTGTTAATTATAGTTGCTTAAAAACTTGGATATACCACATGGGAATTTGAGTTTTCTACAGTGTAACAGAAACTGTCAGTGCAATATTACTTTTGAAAAATAATACTTGCTTGAAAGTATAAGCTTTTCCTTTCCCTATCTTTAAAAAAAAACTCTTAGCTTCACAGTTAGTATAGAAAATGTCTATTTGTGGAAAAGGCATTTGTTGAAAATTAATTTTTAGGTCTCTGCTTTTGTTCTTTGAGGAATGAACAGTCTTAAGTATAGTTACTTTCTGGTCTTTCTTTTTAAATTAGATGTATTCTGTTTTTCTTGGAATGAAACCATTTGTCCCTTTTTACTTGCCTCAATTTCTGTATATCTATTATTCCTGAAACAAAATAAAATTTCTACTGGGTCATACATGTACTTCCCCTATAGATTCCCTTTCCCATATTTCTGTACATTTTTCCTATAGATATATTTTGTGTCTACTTACACCTTGTCTTGATGACTCCTAGGTTATATGTTTACTTCATTTCAACTCTGCAGCCTTTATGGACCAATGACTAGACTGTAAGTGAAACCTGTGATCATCAAAAAAATGATCTATTGGGAGATACTTTGATTTATAAAAGAAAGTTGTATTTTTAAATTTGGAGGCTCTTCTTTTACATGAAAATTCTTATGAAAAATATTTACTTGCTAAAGAACATATAAAGTGTAGATGTTAAGTTTTAAAAAGAATAATAAGCATCTATATCCTCCCTTCCCAGATGAAATAAACTTTATTAATATTTTGACACTGCTTATGTGCCCCTCCTTAACGGCAACTTCTCCTTACCCCCTCCAAAGATAATTACTTTAGTAAATTTGGTGTTTTTCATTTCCTGATCACTTAAACTATATTATTAAATATATATATGATACATTATTTATATATCATCATCACCTATATTTGCATATATTTAATATATTGCTAAATAATTAATATATAACACATATTACATATATATATATCCCTAAATGGTAAATTATTTAGTTTTACATTTTTAAGAAATGGAATTTAGAGTCTCCATTTTTCCACAGAGTATTTTGCTCACATCCTTAACCACACTTACAGTATGCTATTATAGTATTATAATAGGTATGAAATGATATCTCATTGTGGTTTAAATCTGCATTTTACTGATTATCAATGAGGTATGAGCATATTTTCATATCTTTATTAGCCATCATGTTTCCTACTCTGTGCCTCTTGGCCCTTTCCCAGTCTCTTATTAGGTTCCTTTCCTTCTTGGTTTGCACAAGTTCTTTGAATATTTCATATACATTCTTTGTTGATAATTTGTGTTATAGATATCTTTTGTCTCCTTGTGATACGACTCTTGATAATATACTTTAATAAACAGAAGTAGTAGTCAATTTATAATGGGGGGAATCTAGTAACCACAATGTTGCTCATGTGATTTTATATTAATGATACCAAAATAAGAAAATTAAAGAAATATGTTGCATATAGAAACCGATTTCAATTTAGTTCAGAAAAAAAATTATTGAGCATACAAAAAGACTAGAAATACTCTATGATGTTAATAAGTATAGTTAGATGATGGGACTATTAATAATTTCCCAATGTTCTCTAATAAAAGTATACATTTCAAATAAATTTAAAATATTTAAACTCTTAAAGGACACAATAAACTTTTTTAGAAACTTTAAAAAAATAAATAAAAAAAACAAAAGTAGTCAATTTAATATTTTACCTTATGATCTGTACTCTTTGTATTTTAGGAAATTCTTCCCCTACATCAAAGTTATAAAATGTTTTCCTATGATACTTGATTTTAAAGTTTTACATGTCTCCTTTTTTCATTGTTTTCATTGTGGTAAAATACACATAATATAAAATTTAACATCTTAATCATTTTTAAGTGCACAGTTCAGTGTATTAAGTACATCTATGTTTTTGAAAAACCATCACCACCATCCATCTCCAGAACTCTTTCCATCTTGCAAAACATCTACACCCATTAAAAACTAACTCCTCATTCCCTCCTTCTACCCAGCCCCTGGCAACCACCATTCTACTTTCTCTCTCTATGATGTTGATTACTCTCAGTGTCTAATATAAATAAAATCATACAGTATTTGTCTTTTTATGACTGGCTTATTTCATTAGCATAAGGGCTTCAAGGATCATCCGTATTGTAGCATATGTCAGAATTTTTTTGAAGGCTGAATAACATTCTATTGAATATATGTACTATATTTTGATTATCCATTCATCTGTCAGTAAGCATTTGGGTTGTTTCAATGTTTTAGCAATTGTGAATAATGCTGTTATGAACATGCATGTACACATATCTCTTTGAGACCCTGCTTTTAGTTTTTTGGGTATGTACCTAGAAGCAGAATTGCTAAATCATATGGTAATCCTATTTTCAATTATTTATATATTTATTGATTGGTTTTGGTATCATTAATCTACAATTACATAAAGAACATTATGTTTACTAGGCTCCCCCCTTCACCAAGTTCCCCCCACATCCCCCATTAGTCACTGTCCATCAGTGTAGTAAGATGCTGTAAAATCACTACTTGTCTTCTCTGTGTTGCACAGCCCTCCCTGTGCACCCACACACATTATACATGCTAATCCTAAGGCCCCCTTTCTTCTAACCCCCACTTCTCCCTCCCTTCCCACCCCTCCTTCCCAGTCCCTTTCCATTTGGTAACTGTTAGTCCATTCTTGGGTTCTGTGATTCTGCTGCTGTTTTGTTCCTTCAGTTATATTCCACATATGAGTGAAATCATTTGGTACTTGTCTTCCTCTGCCTGGCTTATTTCACTGAGCATAATACCCTCTAGCTCCATCCATGTTGTTGCAAATGGTAGGATTTGTTTTCTTCTTATGGCTGAATAATATTCCATTGTGTATATGTACCACATCTTCATTATCCATTCATCTACTGATGGACACTTAGGTTGCTTCCATTTCTTGGTTATTGTAAATAGTGCTACAATAAACATAGAGGTGCATCTGTCTTTTTCAAATTGGGCTGCTGCATTCTTAGGGTAAATTCCTAGAAGTGGAATTCCTGCGTCAAATGGTATTTCTATTTTTAGTTTTTTGAGGAACCTCCATACTGCTTTCCACAGTGGTTGAATTAATTTACATTCCCACCAGCAGTGTAGGAGGGTTCCCCTTTCTCCACATCCTCACCAACATTTGTTGTTGTCTTATGGATGGTGGCCATCCTTACTGGTGTGGGGTGATATCTCATTGTGGTTTTAATTTGCATTTCTCTGATGACAAGTGATGTGGAGCATCTTTTCATGTGTCTGTTGGCCATCTGAATTTCTTCTTTGGAGAGCTGTCTGTTCAGCTCCTCTGCCCATTTTTTAATTGGATTGTTTGCTTTTTGTTTGTTGAGGTGCATGAGCTCTTTATATATTTTGGATGTCAACCCTTTATCGGATCTGTCGTTTATGAATATATTCTCCCATACTGTAGGTTACCTTTTTGTTTTATTAATGGTGTCCTTTGCTGTACAGAAGCTTTTCAGCTTGATATAGTCCCACTTGTTCATTTTTGCTTTTGTTTCCCTTGCCCGGGGAGATATGTTCATGAAAAAGTTGCTCATGTTTAGGTACATGAGATTTTTGCCTATGTTTCTTTCTAAGGGTTTTATGGTTTCATGACTGACATATAGGTCTTTGATCCATTTCGAATTTACTGGTTTGACAGTGATCCAGTTTCATTCTCTTACGTGTAGCTGTCCAGTTTTGCCAGCACCATCTGTTGAAGAGACTGTCGTTTCCTCATTGTATGTCCATGGCTCCTTTATTGTAGATTAATTGACCATATATGCTTGAGTTAATATCTGGGGTCTCTATTCTGTTCCACTGGTCTGTGGCTCTGTTCTTGTGCCAGTACCAAACTGTCTTGATTACTGTGGCTTTGTAGTAGAGCTTGAAGTTGGGGAGCAAGATCCCCCCCCCACTTAATTCTTCTTTCTTAGGATTGCTTTGGCTATTAGGGGTCTTTGGTGTTTCCATATGAATTTTTGAACTATTTGTTCCAGTTCGTTGAAGAATGCTGTTGGTAATTCGATAGGTATTGCATTAAATCTGTAGATTGCTTTGGGCAGGATGGCCATTTTGACAATATTAATTCTTCCTAGCCAAGAGCATGGGATGAGTTTCCATTTGTTAGTGTCCTCTTTAATTTCTCTTAAGAATGTCTTGTAGTTTTCAGGGTATAGGTCTTTCACTTCCTTCGTTAGGGTTATTCCTAGGTATTTTATTCTTTTTGATGCAGTTGTGAATGGAATTGTTTTCCTGGTTTGTCTTTCTATTAGTTCATTGTTAGTGTATAGGAAAGCCTCAGATTTCTATGTATTAATTTTGTATACTGCAACTTTGCTGTATTCTGATATCAGTTCTAGTAGTTTAAGAGTGGAATCTTTAGGGTTTTTTTTATGTACAATATCATGTCATCTGCAAATAGTGACAGTTTGACTTCTTTACCAATCTGGATGCCTTGTATTTCTTTGTTTTGTCTTATTGCTGTGGCTAGGACCTCCAGTACTATGTTGAATAATAATGGGGAGAGTGGGCATCCGTGTCTTGTTCCCGATCTTAGATGAAAAGCTTTCAGCTTCTCGCTGTTCAATATGATGTTGGCTGTGGCTTTTTCATATATGGCCTTTATTATGTTGAGGTACTTGCCTTCTATACCCATTTTGCTGAGAGTTTTTATCATGAATGGATCTTGAATTTTGTCGAATGCTTTTTCAGCGTCTATGGAGATGATCATGTGATTTTTGTCTTTCTTTTTGTTGATGTGGTGGATGATGTTGATGGATTTTCGAATGTTGTAGCATCCTTGCATCCCACTTGATCATGGTATATGGTCCTCTTGATGTGTTTTTGAATTCGGTTTGCTAATATTTTGTTGAGTATTTTTGCATCTGTGTTCATCAGGGATATTGGTCTGTAATTTTCTTTTTTGGTGGGGTCTTTGCTTGGTTTTGGTATTAGGGTGATGCTGGCTTCATAGAATGAGTTTGAAAGTATCCCTTCTTCTTCTATTTTTTGGAAAACTTTAAGGAGAATGGGTATTTTGTCTTCTCTGTATGTCTGATAAAACTCCGCGGTAAATCCATCTGGCCGGAAGTTTTGCTCTTGGGTAGTTTTTTGATTACCGCTTCAATTTTGTTGCTGTTTAGATTTTCTGTTTCTTCCTTGGTCAGTCTTGGAAGGTTGTATTTTTCTAAGAAGTTGTCCATTTCTTCTAGGTTTTTCAGCTTGTTGGCATATAGTTTTTTGTAGTATTCTCTAATAATTCTTTGTATCTCTGTGGGGTCTGTCATGATTTTTCCTTTCTCATTTATGATTCTGTTGATGTGTGTAGATTCTCTGTTTCTTTTTATAAGTCTGGTTAGGGGCTTATATATTTTGTTTATTTTCTCAAAGAACCAGCTCTTGGTTTCATTGATTTTTTTGTATTGTTTTATTCTTCTCAATTTTACTTATTTCTTCTCTGATCGTCCCTCCTTCTGCTGATTTTAGGCCTCATTTGTTCTTCTTTTTCCAATTTTGATAATTGTGTCTTTAGACTATTCATTTGGGATTGTTCTTCCTTCTTTAAATATGCCTGGATTGCTATATACTTTCCTCTTAACACTGCTTTCACTGCGTCCCACAGAAGTTGGGGCTTTGTGTTGTTGTTGTCCTTTGTTTCCATATATTGCTTGATCTCTATTTTGATTTTGTCATTGATCCATTGATTATTTAGGAGCATGTTGTTAAGCCTCCATGTGTTTGTGAGCCTTCTACAAAGAAGAAATACGGATGGCCAACAGGCACATGAAATGATGCTCCACATTGTTAATCATCAGGGAAACAAAAATTAAAACCACAATGAGACACCACCTCACACAAGTTAGGATGGATGGTATCCAAAAGATAAGGGAAACAACAAATGCTGGTGAGGATGCAGAATAAGGTGAACCCTCCTACACTGTTGGTGGGAATATTAATTGGTTCAACTGTTGTGGAAAGCAATATGGAGGGTCCTTAAAAACTAAAAATAGAAATACCATTTGACTCAGAAATTCCAGTCTTAGGAATTTACCCAAAGAGAAAAAGATCCCTGATTTGAAAAGACATATGCACCCCTATGTTTATCACTGCACTATTAAAATAGCCAAGATATGGAAGCAACCTCAGTTTCCATCAGTAGATGAATGGATAAAGAAGAAGTGGTACATATACACAATGGAATATTATTCAGTCATAAAAAAGAAAAATACTCCCATTTACAACATGGATGGATCTAAAGAGTATTATGCTCAGTGAAATAAGCCAGGCAGAGGAAGACAAATACCAAATGACTTCAGTCATCTGTGGATTATAAAAACAAAGCAAAACTGAAAGAACAAAATAGCAGCAGACTCTCAGACACTGAGAAGGGACTAGTGGTTACCGAAGTGTGAATGGTTTGGAGAGGTTTGGTGGGGAGGGAGAAGGGGATTAAGGGGCACTCTAATTCTCAATCACAATATAGGTAGGTCATGGTGAAGGCAGTATAGCACAGAGAAGAATTAATGACTCTGTAATATCTTACTATGCTGATGGACAGTAACTGCAATAAAGGGGATGAGGACTTAAAAATATGGGTGAATGTTGAAAACACTATGTTGTTCATATGAAATCATCATAAGATTGTATATCAAGGATACTTTAATTAAAAAAATAGAATTTCTGAAATAAGACACAGAGACATGAAGTGAGCAAATGTTGGGAAAATGGTGCTGATAGACTTGGCTGACACCTGGTTGCTACAAACCTTCATTTTGTATAATATGCAGCATCTGCAAAGTGTAATACAGCAAGGCTCAATAGAATGAGGTATACCTGTTGTGTTTTTAACAGCATTATTGATACATGATTCATATACCATACAATTCACCCATTTGAAGTAAATAATAATTCAATGGCTTTTTAGTGTATCAGAGTTGTGTGTTAATCACCACAATTTAAAAATATTTCATTAATCCGAAAAAGAAAATCTGTACCTCTTAGCTATTACCCCATAATTCCCTCTCTTTCTGCAATCTTAGGCAACCACTAATCTACTTTCTGTCTCAATAGACCTGTCTGTTCTGGACATTTCACATAAGTGGAATCATACAGTATGTGTCCTTTGTGACTAGTTCCACTACTTAACATTGTGTTTTCAAGGCTCATCTGTTGTTGCATATTGGTTCTGCATTTCTTTTTGTTGATGAATATTATTTCATTGTATAGATGTACTACATTTCATCCATTTATCAGTTGATAGACATTTGGGTTGTGGCTTATCTAAATAGTTTTACATATAACTATTGATTACCATAAATATATGTATAGATTGGTGGTAATGATAGGTTTCAGATAGGGACCGTTTCTTAACTTAAGGTAAGATACAAACTAATAAGTGTATATTTATGAATATTCCATAGATTGCTTCTATTTTTTATTGGACTAATTAATAACAACTTATTTCTGTGTTTTTAAGTTTCCTTACCGAAAAGGAATATTTAATATGGTATTTTGCATATTTTGCATATATTGTAATAAGACTTCTTCCCATAAGCCATCTTAATATTTTATAGTCATGACTCAGATATTTGTTTTATTTCACAGCATGCTTATGTCCCACTTACTATATAATCTCCTCTTCATTAAGTCCATATGTAACTCTTCAAAGGCCTTCAACATGAACTGAAAGTTCAGTGTTAATCTATCTCATCCACACCTGGTATACAAAGGTAGAGTAGGCAAGGATACTCATATGCAAACATCAATTGAAGTCTTTTCTCTTTCTCTTATCCCCAGTACCCCCTCTGTCCCAAATCCTTTCAGATGCATGTCTGACTCTTCCTGATCTGGTTCCTCATAACCTTCCCAACATGTTCCATCCATACTGTACTCTTTGCTCTTCCTCAAACATATCAAAACATTCTCCTACACACGTTTTTTCCACTGAAGCCATATTATGCACACAGTTTTATACCTTGAGCTATTTTTCATAATATATATTGGTAATTGTTTCAAATAAGCTTCCTGGTTCTTTACAACTACCTTATATTTCATAGGTGGATGAACCATAGTTTATTAATCAGTCCCTTATTGATGGGCATTTATATTGCTTCTGATATTTTACATGTGTAGAGGGCAAATTCTTTGAAAGAGCATTGCTGGACCAAAGAGTACATGCATTTTTAAAAATAATTATTGCCAAATTGCTGCCCAAGAATGCTGTACCATTTTAATTTCTACCTGCAGTGCCCAAGGGCATAGTTTCCCATCCCAGCCTATGAAAGGAATGATTGTACTTCTCATCTTTGTAAATCTGACATATAAAAAAGTATTGATTGTTTTCATTTTTTATTTATATAAGAACTCGCTCTCTTTTTATATGTTTAGAATAATGTATAATGGGTTTTTCATCAATTATTTATTTGTATCCTTTGTCCTCGTTTCCTGTTTCACATTTAGGCCTAAGATTTATTTGGAATCAATTCTTATTTATATTGAGAGCTGGGGGTAAAGGTTCGTTTTTTCCACCATATGAATATCCAATTGATTTAACATCTTTTTTTAAAAGGTCATCCTTTTTTCACTTATTACAATGGTACCTCTATTATGAGTCAGATGATTGTATATATGTGTACCTGTTTCTTCAATCTTTTCTATTTTTCTGCTTGCTAACCTTATGACAATATCGCCCTGTCTTAATTACTGTAGATTTTAAACAGCTATTGGTGTTTGCTAGTATAAATTCCCCAACTTTGTTCTTCTTCAAGATTGTCTTTGTTTTTCTTGGTTTTTGCCTTTCCATTTGGGTTTAATCTGTATAGGAAGGATTTATACAAGAGAGAAATAAACTTGTTAATTTGCACAAAAATGATTTCTGAGAATTTGGTATTATAACCAGCCTATGGATCAATGGGGAGCATTGACATATTTATAATAGTCTTGTAAAATGAAAACATGTACATACTTTTCTAGTAATCATTAAATTTTTCCGTAGAGGTATTAAATATCTTTCATTAAATTTAATGGTACATTGGACCAGCTCATACTAGCTCATGAGAGGTGGTCAGGTGTGTTTCTTCCCAGCTCCCCATTCAGTGAGTCACGTTGGTATATTGAAAAGCACCACTGTGGTAGTATTGATATCACAGAAATTGGCACATGCTACAAATCAGACTTTTCCATATCCTCAGCCCACTGCTGAGGGCTGGTTGTTAAATATTTACCAGCAAGCATATCACTTAGCTTTATTACTGGATATATCAGGTTATATCATACTATGTAAGTAGCATTTTTATTATTAAAAATTATGGTTATAATATTCATACAGTAAAGTTCATATGCTTATCTTCCAGCCATATGTATTTCTTTAGTGAAGTGTTTTTTCAAGTCTTTTGCCCATTTTCTAATTGGTTTATTTACTTCATTATTATTGAGTTTGAGAGTTCTTTATAAGTTCTTATGCAAGTCCCTTATCAGGTATTTCATATGCAAGTATTTTCTCCAAGTCTATGGCTTGTCTTTCCATTTTCTTAACAGTGTCTTTTGAAGAGCAGATGTTCTTATTTTGATGGAGTCCAGTTTATCATCTTTTCTTTTTGGGTACTGTGGTCTGAATGTTTGTGTCTCCCCAAAATTCATATATTGAAATTCTAGTGCCCAATATAATGACATAAAGAACTGGGGCCTTTGGGAAGTGCTTAGGTCACCAGAATGGAGCGCTCATTAATGGTATTAATTCTCTTATAAAAGAGACCCCACAGAGCTCCCTTCCCTTCCATTGTGAAGATACATACAATGAGGAGTATGCAAACCAAAAGAGTGGCCTTACCTGACCATGCTGGCACCCTGATCTTGGACTTCCAGCATCCAGCACTGTGAAAAATAAATTTCTGTTGTTTATAAGAGAATCAGTTTGTGGTATTTTGTTATAGCAGCCTGAATGGATTGGGACAATGGGCCATGCTTTTGGCAACATATTTAAGAAATAACTATGTAATCCAAGCTCATAAAGATTTTCTTTTATATTTTCTTCCAAACATTTTGTAGTTTAGGTTTTACCTTTAGATTTATGATCCATTTGAGTTAATATTTTATATGGGACATATTATATTGAGATTTGGGAGGATATATAAATTTATCCAATTGTTCCAGCAGCATTTGTTGCAGACTATTCTTTCTGCAATGAATGAATTGCCTCAGCACCTTTGTCACAAATTAATTGACCATTCAAGAGAAATGAAAACATATGTCCACACAGAAATTCGTGCACAAATGTTATTCATTATAGCCAAAAAGTGTAAACAACTCTAACGCCCATCAACTAATCAATGGATAAACAAAATATGATATGTCCATATGATGGAATATTATTTGGCCATAAAAAGGAATGAAGTACTGATACATTTTGAAATGTACTGATGAATTTTGAAAACATATTAAGTAAAAGAAAAGTCACAAAAAACCCACATAGTGTATGAGTGCATTTATGTGAAGTATTCAGAATAGGCAAATCTTTAGTAAACTAATGGTTGCCTAGGATGGGAAGTGGATAGGAGAAAAAAGGGATGACTGCTAACGGGTATGTGTAATTTGGGGGGTAATCAAAATGTTACAAATTAGTCATGGTGATGGTTGCACAACTCTGAATTACTAAAAACTGTCATATGGATTTTTTACTTTAAATGGGTAAATTATATGGTATGTGAATTATATCTCAGTTAAGCTGTTAAAAAAATCTATTGACCAAGACAATAAATACATTGACTATTTGTATTTTTTAAGTTTCGTTTTGTATTTGTTTGCCACAAGTATATAAAAATAAAATATATTTAAAAAATCAACCTCATGTCCAAAAACTTTGTTAAATTTTCTTATTAATAGCCATCTGTATATTCTTTGGATTTTCTACATGTATGGTAGTCATCTGTGGATAATGATATTTGATTTTTATTCTCTAATCCTTTTGTTTTTGTTTTTTGCTTTATTGCACTGGCTAAGATTTCCAGAATACTGATTAGAAGTAGTGAGAGTTGACATCCTCATCAGGTTCCTGATTTTAGGGAAAACTTCAGCATTTCAACATAAAGTGTAATATTAGCTGTATTTGTGAATACTTTTTATCATATTAAGGAATTTTCCTTCTATTCCTAATTGTTTAGAGTTTTAATTTTTTTAATGAGAAATTAATGTTGCATTTTCATACTTTATGAATCTGTTGAAATTATCATATAGGTTTCTCTTTTTTTAATGTAATCACATTAATTGATTTTTTAAAATGTTAAACTAACCTTGAATTCCTTTAGTAAACACCATGTAGTTCTGATGTATTATATGTTTTATTATCTCTGGATTTTTTTCTCTATATTTTATTAGAACTTTTGAGTTTATCTTCATGAGAGAAACCAGCCTAGAATTTTCCTTTTTAAAATGTCCTTGTCAGAGTTTACCACCCTCCAGAAGATAGTGTTGCGTGAAGTGGAGGCTGATGTAGCTCAGGTTAGCTACAGAAACCCTCTTGTGGCTGGTGAGAGGTCTCAAATTTTTGAAGGAGTTTTTGATAGAAGTGAAAAATGGAGGAAAGGATATCTAGACAGCCCTGAATAATGCATATGGTAGAACATTATGACAACACCACAGCTGGGCTGTCAAGTGGTTTTTGCATTAGTTGAGAGAAGCTCCATCCTATGAAGATTTTGTGGCTGCATTATCCATAAAGGAAGGTGACCACAGAAAGCAGTTTTCAATGTTAGGATGCAGAGGGACCTCAGCTTTTACTTCCTTGCCATGGAAAAGCAGCTAATGGCCCTGGACACTTTATATGAGGTTCATGGTCTAGAGTTTGATGAGGTGGTATGATGTCTGCAGGAAAGTACTGCCTCCTAACTTCAGAGAATAAAACTTGCTAAAGTAAAAAAATAAGACATTTTTAATAAATAAATAAAATATAAAATGTCCTAGTCAGTTTTTAGTATCAGAGTTATTTTGATATCATAAAACAAGTTGAGAATGTTCCCTCATCTTCTGTTTTCTAGAAGAATATGTCTAAGATGACTTATTTTTTCTCCAAATGTTTGAAAGAATTCATCAGAGAAGCCATCTGAGCCTGGAGTGTTTGTGTTTGTTTTTTATGTAAGATTATTGATATGTTCTATTTATTCTTTGTGGCTTTTTATAAATGGTGTTTTTCTTTGAATTGTCCACTTCATCAATTCTCAAACTTAGTGGCATAAAATTATTCACAACAGCTTCATATTTCTTTAAAATTTTTCTTTTTCTAAATTGAATAAATTTAACATGTAACATTGTGTAAGTTTAAGGTAGACAGGATGTTACTTTGATTCATTTTTTATTATGATGGCTGATGTAATGATATTTATCACATTAAATAATTATAGTACATTATTGTCTATACTCATTATGCTGTGCATTAGATCTCTGACTTAGTTACTGTTTGTCACAGTTTGTACTCTTGAACACCATCAATCTTATTCCCTTTTCCTCCATCCACTGGTAAATACCATTTTACTCTATTTTTTACAGGTTTAGCTTTTTAGCTGATTTCGTACAGTATTTACCTTCTTCTGTCTGACTTACTTAACTTAGCATAATGTGCTCAAGGTCCACTCATATTGTTACAATGGAAGGATATCCTTTCTAATGGCTGAATAATATTCCATTGTATAAAAGCATGACATCTTTTTTATCCATTCATCCATTGATGGGAATTTGGTTTGTTTCAATATGTTGACTATTGTGGATCATGGGAGTGCATATATCTCATTGAAATCCTGTTTTCTTTTCTTTTGCATATATGCCCAGAAGTGGAATGGCTGGATTGTACAGTAGTTATTTTTTGAGGAACCTCCATTAAGTATTCCATGGTGATTAGACCAATTTACATTCCTATCAATAGTGCACAAGGGTTCTCTTTTCTCCACATCCTGGCTAGCACCTGATGTCTCTTGTCTTCTCCAGGATACCCATTCTAATAAAGTGCTATCTCATTGTGGTTTTGATTTGCATTTCTCTGATTAGTGAAATTGAGCATCTTTGCATGTTTCTGTTGGCCATTTTGATGTCCTCTTTGGAAAAATTCTAATTGTTTTATCTGACCAATTCTAAATCAGATTTTTTTTGTTATTAAGTTGACTGAATTCTTTATAGATCTTGGATATTAATACCTTATATGATATATGGTTGAAAAAATTTTCTCCCGTTCTGTAGTTTCTCTTTTTATTTTGTTAATTGTTTATTTTGCTTTGTAGAACCTTTTGAGTTTGATGTATTTCCATTTGTTGATTTTTGCTTTTGTTGTTTGTGCTTTTGACATCATGTTGAAAAATCATTGCCAAAATCAACATTGATGAGCTGCTTCCCTATGCTTTATTCTAGGAATTTTATGGTATCAAATCTTATGTTTAAGTATTTCATTCATTGTGAGTCAACTTTTGTGAATGGTGTCAGATAGGAGTCAAATTTCATTGTTTTCTATATGTTTCTCCAGTTTTCCTAACATCATTTGTTAAAGAGACTATCCTATCTCCATTGGGCATTCTTGGCTCCCTTGTCATTTATTAGCTGACCACATATATCAGGCTTTTATTCTGTTCCATTGATTGGTGTGTCTATTTTTGTGCCAGTATCGTACCATTTTTTTTTACTATGACTTTGTAGTATTGTTTGAAATCTGAAAGCATGATACTTCTGGCTTTCTTTTTTCTCAGGATTGCTTTGGCTATTTAGGGTCTTCTGTGGTTCCACACAAATTTTAGGATTGTTTCTTCTATTCCTGTGAAGAAAGCCTTTGGTATTGTGATGGGGATTGCATTGAATCTGTAGATAGCTTTGGATAGTAATAGCCATTTTAACAATACTAATTCTATTCCATGAACATGGGCTGTCTTTTCATTGGTTTGTGTTTTCAGTTTCTTTCAGGAACATCTTGTAGTTTTCACTGTACAGATCTTTCACCTCCTTAATTAAATTTATTCCTAACTATCCTGTTATTTTCAATGCTATTACAAATGGAATAGTTTTATTTTTTTCAGATGCATCATCGTTAGTGTAAAGGAATGCAATTGATTTCTGTATGTTGATTTTGTGTCCCGATACTTTAATGAAATTGCTGATTAATTCCAAGAGCTTTTTGACTGACTCTTTAGGGTACACTGTATATAAGATCATATCATCAGCAAATAACAACAATTTTACCTTTCCTTTTTTATTTAGATGCATTTTATTTCTTTATTTGGCCTAATTGCTCTAGCTGTGACTTCCAGTACTATATTGAATAACAGTGGTAAGAGTGAGCATCCTTGTTCCTGATCTTAGAGGAAACGCTTACACTTCTTCTCCATTGATTTTAATGCTACCTTGGTCTGTCATATATTGCCTTTATTATCTTGAGTTATATTTCTTCTATACCTAATCTAGTCAGGGTTTTCATCAAGAAAGAATGTTGTATTTTGTCAAATGCTTTTTCTGCATCAACTAGATGATAATGTGATTTTTATCTTTCATTTTATTGATGTGTATATTACATTTACTAATGTGTATATATTAAACCATCCTTGCATCCCAGGGATAAATCCCACTTGGTTGTGGTGCATAATCCTTTTAATGTGTTCTTGACTTAGGTTTGCTATTATTTTGTTGGGAATTTTTGCATGTATATTCATCAGGAATATTGGCTATAGTTTTCTTGTGGTATCCTTCTCTGGGTTTGGTATCAAAATCAAATGCTGACTTTAGAATGATGGCTTTATAGAATGCATTTAGAAGTGTTCCCTCTTCCTCAGTATTTCAGAAGTATTTGAGGAAGATGGGTGCTAACTCTTCTTGAAGTGTTTGGTAGAATTTGCAAGTGAAGCCATCTGGTTCTGGAATTTTCTGTTTTTTTATTACTCATTCAATCACTTTACCTGTTATTCATCTGTTTATTTTTTTAGTTGACTCAGTCTTGGTAAGATTGTGTTTCTAGAAATGTATCCATTTCTTCTAGGTTATAAAATTTGTTAACGTATAATTGTTCATAGTAGTCTCTTATGATTCTATGTATTTCTGTGGTATCTGCTGTAATGTCTCTGCTCTCATTTCTAATTGTATTTACTTGAATATTCTTTCTTTGAAGTGCAGCTAAGATTTGTCAATATTGTTTATCTTTTCAAAGAACCAGCTCTTGTTTTATTAGTTTTATTAATCCTTTCTATTGTTGTCTTATTTCTATTTTATTTATTTCCACTCTAATCTTTTTTCTAACTGAAGTGTTGTTGATATACAATCTTATATTGGTTTCAAATATACAACACAGTGGTTCAGCAGTTACTCATATCATTAAATCTTCACCCCCTCTAGTGCACTTAGTATCTATCAACATAGAAAGATGTTACAGAGTCATTTACTGTATTCTCTATGCTGTACTACTGTCCCTGTGTCCAGCTATGTTGTGATTGCAAATTATTGTGACCCTACACCCTCCCCCTGCTCTGCCCTAAACCTTCTCCCTTGGTAACCACTAATCACTTGCAGTATCTGTGAGTCTACTGCTGTTTTGTTCCTTCTGTTTTGCTTTGTTTTTCTATTCCACAATTAGGTGAAATCATATGTCATTTGTCATTTGGCTTATTTCACTTAGCATAATACCCTTTATATCCATCCATGTTATTGCAAATGGCAGGATTTCTTTTCCACTTATGGCTGAATAATATTCCATTGTGTATATGTGCCACACCTTCTTTATCCATTCGTCTACTGATGGACACTGAGGTTGCTTCAATATCTTGGCTATTGAAAATATTGTGGCAGTAAACATAGGGGTGCATATATCTTATTGAATCAGGGATTTAGTTTTCTTTGGGTGAATTCCTAAGAGTGGAATTACTGGATAAAATGATATTTCTATTTTTAGTTTTTTGAGGAAACTTCATACTGCTTCCCACAGTGGCTGTACCAATTAACATTCCCACCAACAATGTAGGAGGGTTCCCACTTCTCTGAATCCTGACCAGCACTTGTTGTTTGTTCTCCTTTGTATAGTGACCATTTTAATTGGTGTAAGGTGATACTGTGGTTTTAATTTGCGTTTCCCTGATGATTAGTGATGTGGGGCATCTTTTCATATGCCTGTTAGCCATTTGTATTCCTTCTTTGGAGAAATGTCTGTTCAGTTCCTCCACCCAATTTTTAATTGGGTTATTTGTTTTTTAGATATTGAGGAGTATGAGTTCTTTTTTTTTATTAAGGTATCATTGATATACAATCTTATGGTCAGGTTTCACATGAGCAACATTGTGGTTACTACATTCCCACCAATTATCAAGTCACCACCATATACCCCATTATAGTCACTGTCCATCAGCATAATAACATGCTATAGAGTCACTGCTTCTCTTCTCTGCTATAGTTCCTTCCCTATATTTTGTACATTAATCATAATACCCCTTTATCTCTTATCCCTCACTTCCCACCAGCCCTCCCTGACACCTTTCCCTGGGTAACTGCTAGTCTGTTCTTGGGTTCTGTGAGTCTGCTGCTGTTTTGTTCCTTCAGTTTTTACTTGCTGTTATACTCCTCAGATGAGTGAAATCATTTGGTACTTATCTTTCTCTGCCTGGTTTATTTCACTGAGCACAATACCCTCTCCATCCATCTATGTTGTTGCAAATGTAGGATTTGTTTTCTTCTAATAGCTGAATAATACTCCATTGTGTATATATACCACATCTTCTTTATCCATTCATCTACCGATGGACACTTAGGTTGCTTCCATGGCTTGGCTATTGTAAATAGTGCTGTGATAAACATAAGGGTGCATGTGTCTTTTTGAATCTGTGATATGGTTTTCTTAAGGAATGGAATTCCTGGGTCAAATAGTATTTCTATTTTTAGTTTTTTGAGGAACCTCCATATTGCTGTCCAAAATGGCTGACCTAATTTACAATCCTACCAACAGTGTAGGAGGATTCCCCTTTCTCCACATCCTTGCCAGCATTTGTGGTTGCTTCTCTTTTGGATGTTGGTCATCCTAACTGGTGTGAGATGATATTTCATTTGGGTTTTAATTTGCACTTTTGAATTTCTCTGATGACTACAAATGTGAAGCATCTTTTCATGTGCTTGTTGGTCATCTGAATTTCTTCTCTGAAGAAGTGTCTGTTCAGATCCTCTGCCCATTTTTCAATCAGGTTATTTGCTTTTAGGGTGTTGAGGCATGTGAACTCTTTATGTATTTTGGATGTTAACCCCTTATTGGATATGTCATTTATGAATATATTCACCTGTACTGTAGGATGCATTTTTGTTCTGCTGATGGTGTCCTTTGCTGTACAGAGCTTTTTAGGGTGATGTAGTACCATTCGTTCATTTATGCTTTTGTTTCCCTTGTCTGAGGAGATATGTTCATGACAAACTTGCTTATGTTTATATTCAAGAGAGTTTTTCCTGTGTTTTCTTCTAAGAGTTTTATGGTTTCATGACTTACATTCAGGTCTTTGATCAATTTTGAATTTACTTTGTGTATGGGGTTAGACAGTAATCCAGTTTCATTCACTTACATGTAGCTGTCCAGTTTTGCCAATACCAGTTATTGAAAAAGCTGTCATTTCCCCATTGTATGTCCATGGCTCTTTTATCATATATTAATTGGCCATATATATGTGGGTTTATATCTCGGCTGTCTCTTCAATTCCATTGATCTCTGGGTCTGTTCTTGTGCCAGTACCAAATTGTCTTGATTACTGTGGCTTTGTAGTAGAGCTTGAAATTGAGGAATGTAATTCCCCCCACTTATTCTTCCTTCTCAGGATTGTTTTGACTATTTGGGGTCTTTTGTGGTTCCATATTTTTTAAAACTATTTGTTATATTTCATTGAAGAATGCTGTCAGTATTTTGAAAGGCATTGCCCTGAATCTGTAGATTGCTTTAGGCAGGATGGCCAATTTGAAAATATTAATTCTTCATACCCATGAGCATCAAATGTATTTCCATTTATTAGTATCTTCTTTAATTTCCCTCAAAAGTGTCTTGTAGTTTTCAGGGTATAGGTCTTTCACTTCCTTGGTTAGATTTATTCCTAGGTATTTTATTCTTTTTGATGCAATTGTGAATGGAGTTGCTTTTCTGATTTCTCTCTCTGCTAGTTCATCGTTAGTGTATAGGAATGCAACAGACTTCTGTGTATTAATTTTGTACCCTTCAACTTTGCTGAATTCAGATATTAGTTCAAGTAGTTTGGGAGTAGATTCCTTAGGGTTTTTTTATGTACAATATCATGTCATCTGCAAACAGGGACAGTTTAACTTCTTCCTTGCCAATCTGGATGCCCTTTATTTCTTTGTGTTGTCTGATTGCCATGCTAGGACCTCCAGTACTATGTTGAATAACACTGGGGAGAGTGGGCATCCTTGTCTTATTCCTGATCTTAGAAGAAAAGCTTTCAGGTTTTTGCTGCTAAGTATAATATTGGCTGTGGGTTTGTCATATATGGCCTTTATTATGTTGAGGTACTTGCCCTCTATACCCATTTTGTTGAGAGTTTTTATATGAATGGGTGTTGAATTTTGTCAAATGCTTCTTCAGCATCTGTGGAGATGTTTATGTTATTTTTGTCCTTTTATTAATTTAGATGATGATGATGGATTTTTGAATATTGTACCATTCTTGCATCCCTGGGATAAATCCCTCTTGATCATGATATATGATCTCTTTGATGTATTTTTGAATTTGGTTTGATAATATTTTGTTGAGTATTATTGCATCTATGTTCATCAGGGATGCTGAACTGTAATTTTCTTTTTTTGTGGTGTCTGCCTGGTTTTGATATTAGAGTGATGCTGGCTTCAGAGAATGAGTTTAGAAGTATTCCCTCCTCTTCTAATTTTTGGAAAACTTTAAGGAGGTTGTGTATTAGGTCTTCTCTAAATGTCTGATACAATTCAGTAAAGAAGCTGTCTGGTCTGGGGGTTTTGTTCTTGGGTAGTTTTTTGATTATCAATTCAATTTCATTGCTGGTAATCGGCCTGTTCAAATTTTCTGTTTCTTCCTGGGTCAGCCTTGGAAGGTTGAATTTTTCTATAGAAAGTTGTCCATTTCTTCTAGATTCTCCAATTTGTTACCATATAATTTATCATAGTATTCTCTAATAAATATTTATGTTTTGGTGGTGTCTGTAATGACTTTTCCTTTCCCATTTCTGATTCTTCTTTATGTGAGTAGACTCTTTTTTTTCTTGGTAAGTCCATTGATTATTTAGGAGCATGTTGTGAAGCCTCCACGTGTTTATGGGCCTTTTTGTTTTCTTTGCACAATTTATTTCTAGTTTTATACCTTTGTGATCTGTGAAGTTGGTTGATACAATTTCAATCTTTTTTAATTTACTGAGGCCCTTTTTTGTGGCCTAGTATGCTATCTATTCTGGAAAATGTTCCATGGGCACTTGAGAAGAATGTGTATCCTGTTGCTTTTGGGTGGAGTGTTCTGTAAATGTCTTTTTTTTCCATCTGTTCTACTGTGTTGTTCTGTGCCTCTGTCTCCTTATTTATTTTCTGATTGGTTGATCTGTCTTTTGGAGTGAGTGGTGTGTTGAAGTCTCCTAAATGAATGCATTACATTCCATTTCCTCCTTTAATTCTGTTAGTATTTTTTGCACATATTTGGGTGTTCCTATGTTAGGTGCATAGATGTTCATAATAGTTATATCCTCTTGTTGTAGTGACCCCTTTATCATTATATAGTGTCCTTCTTTGTCTCTTGTTACTTTCTTTGTTTTGAAGTCTATTTTATCTGATACAAGTATTGCAACTCCTGCTTTTTTCTCCCTATTGTTTGCATGAAATATCTTTTTCCATCCCTTCACTTTTAGTCTATGTATGTCTGGGTTTGAAGTGAGTCTCTTGTAGGCAGCACATAGTTGCTTTTTTATCCATTCTGTAAACCTATGTCTTTCAATTGGTGCATTCAGGCCATTTACATTTAGGGTGACTATCAATAGATATGTACTTAGTACCATTGCAGGCCTTGGTTTCATGGTTACCAAAGGTTCAAGGGCAGCTTCTTTATTATCTAACAGTATAACTTAACTCACTCATTATGCTATTATAAACACAATGTGAAGATTCTTTTTTTTCTCTTTCTCCCTTCTTTTTCTTCCTCCTCCACTCTTTATGTGTTAGGTGTCATATTCTGTACTCTTTGTGTATCCCTTGACAGACTTTGTGCTTAGCTGATTTAATTTTGCATTTGGCTAGTAATTAATTGGTCTACTTCCTTTACTGTGGTTTTATTTTCTCTGGTGACAGATACTTAGCCTTAGGAGCACTTCCATTTAGAGCAGTCCCTTTAGATTACACTGTAGAGATGGTTTGTGGAAGGTAAATTCCCTCAACTTTTGCTTGTCTGGATATTGTTTAATCCTCCTTCAAATTTAAATGATAATTTTGCTGGATAGAGTATTCTTGCTTCGAGGTCTGCCTCATTGCATTAAATATATCATACCACTCCCTTCTGGCCTGTAAGGTTTTTGCTGAGAAGTCTGATTATAGCCTGATGGGTTTTCCTTTGTAGGGGATCTTTTTTCTCTCACTGGCTGCTTTTAATATTCTGTTCTTGTCCTTGATCTTTGCCATTTTAATTATTATATGTCTTGATGTTCATTTTCTTGGGTCCCTTGTGTTGGGAGATCTGTGTGCACTTCCATGGCCTGGAGACTATTTCCTTCCACAGATTGTTTTCAGCAATTATTTCTTCAAAGACCCTTTCCATGCTTTTTTCTCTCTCTTCTTCTGGTACCCCTATAATGTAAATATTGTTCCATTTGGATTACACCATTCTCTTAATATTCTTTCATTCCTAGAGATCCTTTTTTCTCTCTCTGCCTCAGCTTCTTTCTATTCTTATTCCATTTACCATCTCCTCTATTTCATCTAATCTGCTTTTAAAACCCTCCATTGTGTGTTTCATTTCAGCTTATGACTTTTATTTTGAATTCTGGTGTGTGAAGGATTTTGTATTGGACAAGGTCCTTCTGCCTTTTCATAAACCTATTGGATAGTGAGAAATGTTAGGTTTGTATAGGTGGTGCCCTCTAGTACCCAGAAGCTCTGCTCTTAGGAGCTGCCCAGTACCCAGCGTGAGCAGTGCCAGTGTCTACCCTAAGGACAGAGCTCTATATTGCCAATACCAGTTATTGAAAAAGCTTCCTGGCCACAGTGCCTGCCTACACTGCCAGGTCCAGTGAGCTGCATGCAGGGAGCAGCTTCTGCATTAATCCCCTAAGCTCTGGTAGGTGGGGCTGCCCTCCTGCTGGCCTCGAGCGATGGTGGTGGTTGCAGGCAAGTGGCACAGTGCCTGCAGGGAGGACAGAGCCATGTCCTGCTTCCTGGCCACACTACCTGCCTCCACTGTCAGGGCCAATGAGCTGCATGCTCAAGGACTACCCTCTGCATTAAGCTACTGTAGTTACTGTTGGCAGGGCTGCTCTCCGGCTGGCCTGAACCAGTGGTAGGTGCAGCAGGTTTGTGTGCAGGTGCCGACGGGCAGGAAGCACTGGTAGGCTGCTTATCACAGTGGGGGACCTCAGGGCTGTGTTGCCAGCTGGGAGGATGGAGTGCCTGAAGCTCCTGAAAGCCCCTAACCTGCTGGGCTGAGTGTGCTGGGACGATTTTGTTCACCTGTTCCTTATCCTGAATCATTGCCCCTTTAGCAGCCTCCTCACTTACTCATGTTTGATTTGCCAAAGAGGTATGTCCAGAGAAAAATTTCTCACACTTATATTCAAGTGATTTTTGCCTATGTTTTCTTCTGAGAGTTTTATGGTTTTATGACTTACATTCAGATCTTTGATTCATTTTGAGTTTACTTTTCTGTATGGAGTTAGAAAATAATCCAGTTTCATATTCTTACATGTAGCTGTTCAGTTTTGCCAACACCATTTGTTGAAGAAGCTGTCTTTTCCCCCATTGTATATTCATGGCTCTTTATTGTATGTTAATTAGTCATATATGTGTGGGTTTACATCTGGGCTCTCTATTCTGTTCCACTGATCTCTAGGTGATCTTGTGCCCATACCAATTGTTTTGATTACTTTCACTTTGTAGTAGAGCTTGAAGTCAGGGAGTGTAATCCCCCCAGCTTTGTTCTTTTTTCTCAGGACTGCTTTGGCTATTTGGGATCTTTTGTGGTTCTATATGTATTTTAGAACTATTTGTTCTAATTCATTGAAAAATGCTGCTAGTATCTTTAAGAAGGATGAGTATTAGCTCTTCTTTAAATATTTGGTAGAATTCAGCTATGAAGCCATCTGTACCTGGCATTTTGTTTTCTCAGAGTTTTTTATTACCAGTTTGATATCATTGCTGGTAATTTGTTCAGTTTTTCTGTTTCTTCCTTGGTCCATATTGGATGCTTTGAATATGTAAATTGCTTTAGGCAGGATGACCATTTTGACAATATTAATCCTTCCTATCCATGAGGACACAATAGATTTCCATTTTTTGATGTCTTTCATTTCTCTCATTAGTGTCTTACAGTTTTCAGAGTAAAGGTCTTCCCCTTGGTTAGGTTTATTCCTAGGTATTTTATTCTTTTTTGATGCAATTGTAAATGGAGTTGTTTTCCTGATTTCTCTTTCTGCTAATTCATTGTTAGTATATGGGAATGCAGTGGATTTCTGTGTATTAATTTTGTATCCTGGAACTTTGCTGAATTCAATTATTAGGTCTAGTAGTTTTTTGGTGGAGTCTTTAGGGTTTTCTATGTATTATATCATACTACCTGCAAATAGTGATGGTTTAATTTCTTCCTTACCAATTTGGATGCCTTTTTTCTCTTTGTATTGTTTGATTACCATGGCTAGGACTTCCAGTACTGTGTTGAATAAAAGTGGTAACAGTGGGCATTCTTGTCTTGTTACTGATCTTAGAGGAAAAGCTTTCAGGTTTTTGCTATTAAGTATAATATTGGCTGTGGGTTCATCATATAATGGCCTTTATTACTTTGATGTACATAACCTCTATACACATTTTATTAAGACTTTTTATCATGTAAGGATGTTGAGTTTTGTCAAATGCTTTTTCAGCTTCTATTTAGATGATAATATGGTTTTTATCCTTCTTTTTGTTAATGTGATATATTGTACTGATTGATTTACCAATATTGTACCATCCTTGCATCCTGGAATAAATCCCACTTGGTCCAGATGGATGGTATTTTTAATGTATTTTTTACTTCGGTTTGATAATATTTTGTTGAGGATTTTTGCATCCAAATTCATCAGAGATATTAGTCTATAATTTTCTTTTTTATGATTTCTTTGTCTGATTTTGATTATAGAGTGATGCTGGCCTCATTGCATCTTCTTCACTTTTTGGAATACTTTAAGAAGGATGAATATTAGCTCTTTAAATATTTGGTAGAATTCAGCTGTAGGGCCATCTGCACCTGGAATTTTGTTTTTTTGGGGAGTTTTTTTTACTACCAGTTTGATATCACTGCTGGTAATTTGTTCAGTTTTTCTGTTTCTTCCTTGGTCAGTCTTGGAAGGTTGTATTTTTCTAGATAGTTGTCCATTTCTTCTAGGTTGTCCAATTTATTGGCATATAACTTTTCACAGTATTCTCTAATAATTCTTTGTATTTCTGTGGTATCTGTTGTGATTATTCCTTTTCCAATTCTGATTTGTTTATGTGTGTACACTCTCTTCTTTATGTCTGCCCTGGGATTTATCTATTCTGTTCATTTTCTCAAAGAACCAGCTCCTGGTTTCATTAATTTTTTCTATTGTTTTGTTCTTCTCTATTTTATTTATTCTTCTCTGATCTTTAGTATGTCCTTGCTTCTACTAACCTTGGGATTCATTTATTCTTTTTTTCTAGTTTCTTTAATTGTGAGTTTAGACTATTTATTTGTGATTGCTCCTGTTTTTTGAGGTGAGCCTGTATTGCTATGTGTTTTCGTCTTACAATGTCTTCACCATGTCCCACAGATTTTTGTCTGTTGAGTTTTTGTTTTCATTTGTCCCCATGTATTGCTTGATTTCTGTTTTAAGTTGTTCTGTGATCCATTGATTATTTAGAAGCATGTTGTTTAGCCTCTATGTGTTTGTAAGGTTTTTTGTGTTCTTTGTGCAATTTATTTCTAGTTTCATACCATTGTGGTCTGAGAAGCTGCTTGATACTGTTTCAATCTTTTTTTAATTTATTGAAGCTCTTTTTGTGGCTTAGTACGTGATCTCTTCTGGAGAATGTTCCATGTACACTTGAGAAGAATGTGTATCCTGTTGCTTTTGGGTGGTATTTTCTGTAAATATGTCTGGTAAGTCTATCTGATCTAATGTATTGTTCAGTACCTCTGTTTCTTTATTTATTTTCTGTCTCTTTTATCTATTGGTATGAGTGGTGTGTTAAAGTCTCCTGAAATGAATGTGTTGCAGTCTGTTTCCCTCTTTTATTCTGTTATTATTTGTTTTGTATATTTAGGTGCTCCTATGTTGGATGCATAGACATTTCTAATGGCTATATCCTATTGTTGGATTGACCCCCTTATCATTATGAATGTCCTTCTTTGTATCTTGTTACTTTCTTTGAAATCTATTTTGTCTGATAGAAGTACTGCTACTCCTGCTTTTTTCCCAAAACTATTGCATTAAATACCTTTTTCGATCCTTTCACTTTTTTTCTGTGTGTGTTTTTGCATCTGAACTTAGTCTCTTATAGGCGGCATATAAATGGGTCTTGTTTTTTTGTCTATTCTACCACTCTATGTCTTTAGATTGATACATTCATTCCATTTATATTTAAGGTTATTATTGATAGATATGTACTTATTGCCATTTCATTAATTATTTTCTGGTTATTATTATAGCTCCTCTCTGTTCCTTTCTTCCTCTCTTATACTCTTCTCTTGTTATGTGATGGTTTTCTTTAGCTTTGTGATTGGATTTCTATTTACTTAACAAAGTTTCAAGGATGGCTTCCTTATTATATAACAGTCTATCTTAAATTGCTGATTACTCTATTTCAAATACAATCTAAAGGTAATTTTTGTCCTATCTTCTTTTTCTTCCTCCTTCTCCACACTTTATGTATGAGATGTCATAAACTGCACTTTTTAAGTATCCCTTGACTGATTTTGTGTATAGTTGACTTTACTTCTTTGTTTTGTTTTTATTTTGTACTTTCTTGATAATTAATTGGTCTTCCCCCTTTACTTTGGGTTTATTTTCACTGGAGAAAGCTATTCAGCCCTAGGAAATTTCCATCTAGAGCAGTTCCTTGAATGTATCTTTTGGGCTGGCTTAGTGGTGGTGAATTCCTTCAACTTTTGTTTATCTGGAAATTGCTTAATCCCTGCTTCAAATTTAAATGATAATCTTGCCAGGGAGAGGAGTCTTGGTTGGAGGTCCTTCTGTTTCATTACATTAAATATATCATGCCACTCCCTTATGGCCTCTGAAGTTTCTGCTGAGAAATATGCTGATTGGCTGATGGGTTTCCCTTTATAAGTAATCATTTTTCTCTCTCTAGCTACTCTGTACTCTCTCCTTATCCTTGATCTTTGCCATTTTAATTATTATATGTGTTGGTGTCCTCCTGGGACACTTTTGTTAGGGTCTCTCTGTACTTCCATGATCTGCGAGTCTATTTCCCTTTCCAGATTTGGGAAGTTTTCAACAATTATTTCCTTAAAGAGACTTTCTATCCCTTTGTTTCTCTCTTCTCTTTCTGGTATCCCTATTATGCAAACATTTTACTGTTTGGATTGGTCACACTTCTCTTTTATTATTATTTCATTCCTAGAGATCCTTTTTTCTCTCTGTTCTTCAGTTTCATTGTTTTCCTGTTCTGTAATTTCCATCTCATTTATAGTTTCTTCTACCTACACCAGTCTATTCTTTAATTCCTCCTTTGTATGTTTCATTTCAGATTCTCTGTTCTTCAGTTCTGAGTGGCTCTTTTTCAGTTATTGTATCTCTTTGTTGGAGTCCTCCCTGAAATCTTGAATATTTTTCTGTAAATACATGAGCATGTTTATGATTTTTACTTTGAAGTCTTAATCAAGAAGATTGGTGATCTCTGTTTCATCTAGCCCTCTTTCTGGGGTTCTGTCCTGTAGTTTTGTTTGGAATATATTCCTCTGCCTCCTCATTTTGTCAGGGTTTCTGTGTTTCTTCCCTTGTATTAGATGGCTCTGCTATGCTTCTTGGCCTATGGTGTAATTATATGGTCCTTAATACTTTATTAAGGAGGTGCCCATGGTGCCCACAAGCTCAAGACTCTGTTCTCTCCAATGCTGGAGCCTCAGCTGTTGGTGTGCCATGGGCAGGGCTGCCTTTTTGTCTGGCTTTTGTGGTGCTCTGAGTCTTGGCTGGCAGTTTGCTTCAGCCATGCCTTTGTGATCAGCACAGGAGTCTCTTCTGGAATTGCTGTGGGTGGTACCTCCCTCCTGTTTGTCTTCTGTATTGGTATGAGTTTGGGCTCTTTGCTTCAGCTGCACCTTTGTTATCAGCACAGAAGTCTCCACTGTAATTGCTGTGGGCAGAGTTGTCCTCTGCTTGCCTTGTAGCAAAGGCAGAGTTAATGGGTTGGATAGGCAGATGTGTGGGTCTGCTAGGCCCCAATGTGCCATACCAGTCTTGGACACCCATGGGTAGGAAGGAGCCCTCAGGGCTGGCTCCTGCAGGCACCTCCCCTGGTGGGCTGAAATGGAGACACAAAAGCTGAGAGTCTCCCTCTGCCTGCCAGGCAGAAAGTCTAATGCTGCTGCTGGGCCAGGTAGATTGTCTGGTAGTGCACACAGGGCAGAGCCTTGGGGCTGCTTGCCAGCAAGGGGGATGAAGCATCTGAGAGTCCTGAGAGTTCTCACCTTTTTGACCACATGAGTGTTGTGGTGGTATCATCCACCTGCCCTTTCTCCTGAGGAGGGAGTTCTGTCCAACCCTCACCCCTCTGGTACCCCTCCCACTGCTGTCAAGTCTTTCTTATTGCCCACTCTGCTTTTTTCTCAGGGGGACCAGTGGAGCTTCCCTGTTCTCCACAAGTGGCTGGAATCTCACCCTTCCCAAGGGTTCCACCTGTCCTTGGTGTCCAGCCCAGCTAATCACAAGAACCCAATGTAATGTGGTCTTATGCTCTCAGAGCAGATCTCCAGGGCCAGGTGTTTAGTGATCCTGGGCTTCTATCCCCTGGAGTTGGAGGATGGCTTGGGTCCTACTCCAAAGTGGCTCTGCCACTTTATTCTTTTCTGTGAGGTCTTCTCTTCTTCCCAGATGTAGGTAGCCTGTTCTGCAATCTTCAGGTCAATTTTAGGTTTAGTTGGGTTTACTGTATTTTCTTCTTTTATGTGTTTTTGGGAGGAGGTTTCTGCCTTGCCTTCCTACTCCACCATCTTTTTTTTTTCAGTCTCCACACAAATCTTTATTATTTCCTTTCTTCTGCTAACTTTGAACTTAATTTGTTCTTCTTCTTTTAGTTCTATGGTAGGTTGTTTTTTGAGACTCTCCAATTTCTTTAAAAATGCATTAATTGCTATAAACTTTCCTTTCAGAAATGTTTTTGCCGCATCTTACAAAATTTGATGTCTTTCCATTTTCATTTGTTTTGAAATAATTTTTTATTTTCCTTTAGATTTTTGCTTTGACCCAATGGTTAGTTAGAAGTATGTTGTTTAGTTTCCACATATTTGTAGATTTTCTCACTTTGATTTTGTTGATTTCTAGTTTCACACCATTGTGGTCAGAGAAGATAATTGTTATAGTTTCAATCTTCTTAAAGTTGCTAAGATTTGTTTTATAGCCTGTCATGATCTATCCTGGAGAGTGTTCCATGTGTACTTGAGAAGAGTGTATATTCTGTTGCTGTTGGATAGAATGTCTTATATATATTTGTCCTAACATATATTCCATTACATTTTCTTGTTGATTTCTATTGAATAATCTATTTATTGCTGATAGCAGTTATGGAAGTCCCCTACAATTATTGTATTATTATGTATTTCTCCCTTGAGATCTGTTATTATTTGCTTAATATATTTCAGTGCTTTGGTGTTGGGAGTATACATATTCACAATCATCGTATCTTCTTGAGGTACTGACCTCTTTATCATTATTTAATGACCTTTGTCTCTTGTCACTCTTTTTGGCTCAAAGTCTACTTTTTCTGATATAATTATGACTACACCCACCTCCTCTTGGTTTCCATTTGCCTGGAATCATCTTCTATCCTTTCACTTTGAGCCTATGTGTGCCCTTTAATCGCTGAGTTCAATCCATTTACATTTTGGATGATTATTTATATGTAAGGATTTATTTTTTTATCTTTTGCCTTCTGGTTATTTTGCCTTTTTTTTTGTTTCTCCTATTTTTTCTCTCCTTTTCTGTTTTTGTGTACCTTCGTAAGTTGGTGTTTTTCTATTGTGATTTGCTCAGTCTTCCCTTTTTTAATATTTCATGTCACTGCTCTAGATTTTTGCTTTGTGCTTACCATAAGATTTACATAAAACATCCCACAGATAAAACAGTGCTTTTTCTGATAATTTATCTTTATTTCCCTATAAAGTTTCAATCCTTTTATTCTTCCCCTTTCATATTTTTGATGTCAGAAATTATGACTTTTATACTATGATCATACCATTACCAGGTTGTAGTAGTTTTCCATTAACCTTTATGCTATAATTAAGAGGTTAATATGGTATCCTAAAAAAGAGTGACAGTTTTGCAATTCTGACTGATAATAATTCATCTTTATTTCCCTAAAAAGTTTCAATCCTTTTATTCTTCCCCTTTCATATTTTTGATGTCAGAAATTATGACTTTTAAACTATGATTATACCATTACCAGGTTGTAGTAGTTTTCCATTAACCTTTATGCTATAATGAAGAGGTTAATATGGTATCCTAAAAAAGAGTTACAGTTTTGCAATTCTGACTATTACCTTAATCAGAGTTTTATGTACTTTTATCTTTTTGTGTCAGCTTGAAGAACATCTTTGAAGATTTTTTGTAGGTAAGTCTAGTGGTGGTGAATTCCCTTAGCTTTTATTTGTCTGGGAAAGCCTTTATTTCTTCTTTGTATCTGAAGGATAATTTTGCCAAATAGAGTATTCTTGACTGGCAGTTTTATCTTTCAACATTTTGAATATATCATGCCACTCTCTCTTGACCTGTAGTGTTTCTGTTGAAAAGTCTAATAGATTAGTGGGTGTTACTTGGTAGGTAACTATCTTTTTTCCCCCTAGTTGCCTTTAAAATCCTTTCTTTTTATTGACTTTTTTTTTTTTTTTTGTGAGGGCATCTCTCATATTTATTGATCAAATGGTTGTTAACAACAATAAAATTCTGTATAGGGGGGTCAATGCTCAATGTACAATCATTAATCCATCTCAAGCCTAATTCTCATCAGTCTCCAATCTTCTGAAGCATAACGAACAAGTTCTTACATGGTGAACGAATTCTTACATAGTGAATAAATTCTTACATGGTGAACAGTACAAGGGCAGTCATCACAGAAACTTTCGGTTTTGATCATGCAATATGACCTATAAACAATCAGGTCAAATATGAATATTCGTTTGATTTTTGTACTTGATTTATATGTTGATCCCACATTTCTCCTATTATTATTATTATTTTTATTTTTAATAAAATGCTGAAGTGGTAGGTAGATGCAAGATAAAGGTAGAAAACAGTTTAGTGCTGTAAGAGGGCAAATGTAGATGATCAGGTGTGTGCCTATGGACTAAGTATTAATCCAAGCTAGACAAGGGCAGCAAAACATCCACGGATGCAGAAGATTTCTCTCAAAACAGTGGGGGTGAGGTTCTGAGCCTCACCTCTGTTGATCCCCAATTTCTCACCTGATGGCCCTCCTGCGACTGTGCCTGTCTTAGGTTGTTCCTCCCTTGAGGAATCTTACCCGTCTCTGGCTAACCAGTCATCTTCCGGGGCCATACAGGGAAATGTAAAGTTGGTAAGTGAGAGAGAAGCCATATTGTTTGAAAAGGTTAGCTTTTTACTTCTTTGCACATTTATGCCCTGTGGCTTCTATGCCCAGCACTTGTCTCGAGGTATCTTTACCACCTGGAGGAATTATGATACTCGGTAAATTCGATATGAGGCACGAATTCTATTTAAGGGTTGTAATTAGGAAGGAAGAAGAAAAGCTATAGATGTAGCATATGGAAGGAAACATGGGAGGATTGATTATTTCTTTGACATATCTTCTTGTAGAGTACCTTAAGTATGTATAGGTTTTAAACTACTAACTAATTTGTACACACATATTAACATAATAGGAATACGGTGACATAAACAAAGCAAATCTATAATTACCATCCATCTCCAGTGAAGCCAAGAAAACCATTTAGGCACCCTAGGCATTTGTGAAAATTTATCTATGATATGATGGATATTGTCCAACTGTACTTGAACCATCAGACAAATTAAAGCAGCCCATTTCTGGGATCTGTTCACATCCCATATGTTCTTTTAACCATAGATAGTCTATAGTCATGAGATTTTGGAGTGCTACAACTTGCACCCCTCCCAACTCCTGGTTGAGTTCCAACAGTACAGATCCGGTCAAATTCGTTGTCTCACTGTATGCACATGCCAGCCTAGACATCTCCCTCCTCATTCCTATGGCAAGTCCAGGAGACGGTGGGCTGGATGCAGCCACAACCGCAGCATCGCCCGGATCCCTGTGGAGGCTTTTTGATGATCATCCCCCGGCACAAGTCCTCCAGAGAGTGCTGATGCCGGAAGCTCCTCCTCATATCATATCTTAGTTCATTTTCTGGGTATCCAAGCTAGGCCTTGATCTTCTGCGTAGAAACAAACAGACCCTTTGCCCACACTTTGACATGCCCTCTATACCACTGTGCAGAATTCATTGGAGGTCAGCACACAGTAACTGCTTTTTTTTTTTTTTTTTTTAATTAAGAGAAAGGAATATTATCAGAAAAGAGTACCTCCATAGCTGATCATCTGACACCCTTTAAGTGATCAACATTAAGGATATTTAAAGCATGCGTTGATCTTTGATTTACCAAAGGTTTTATCCTGTTAAGGAGTAATCCCCCTTTTCTTTCTTTCTTCCTTTTTTTTTTTTTTTTTTTAATTTTTAATCTACACTTACATGAAGAATACTATGTTTACTATGCTCTCCCCTATATCAGGTCCCCCCTAACAACCACATTACGGTTACTGTCCATCAGCTTAGCAAAATGTTGTAGAGTCACTACTTGTCCTCTCTGTGTTGTGCAGCCCACCCTCCCCTTTCTCCCTCCCCCCCATGCATGCTAATCTTAATATCCCCCTTCTTCTTCCCCCCCCTTATCCCTCCCTGCCCACCCATCCTCCCCAGTTCCTTTCCCTTTGGTACCTGTTAGTCCATTTTTGGGTTCTGTAATTCCACTGCTGTTTTGTTCCTTCAGTTTTTCCTTTGTTCCTATACTCCTCAGATGAGTGAAATCATTTGGTATTTCTCTTTCTCCGCTTGGCTTATTTCACTGAGCATAATACTCTCCAGCTCCATCCATGTTGCTGCAAATGGTTGGATTTTTCCACTTCTTATGGCTGAGTACTATTCCATTGTGTATATGTACCACATCTTCTTTATCCATTCATCTACCGATGGACATTTAGGTTGCTTCCAATTCTTGGCTATTGTAAATAGTGCTGCGATAAACATAGGAGTGCATCTGTCTTTCTCAAACTTGATTGCTGCGTTCTTAGGGTAAATTCCTAGGAGTGGAATTCCTGGGTCAAATGGTAGGTCTGTTTTGAGCATTTTGATGCACCTCCATACTGCTTTCCACAATGGTTGAACTAATTTACATTCCCACCAGCAGTGTAGGAGGGTTCCCCTTTCTCCACAGCCTCGCCAACATTTGTTGTTGTTTGTCTTTTGGATGGCAGCTATCCTTACTGGTGTGAGGTGATACCTCATTGTAGTTTTAATTTGCATTTCTCTGATAATTAGCGATGTGGAGCATCTTTTCATGTGTCTCTTGGCCATCTGTATTTCTTTTTTGGAGAACTGTATGTTCAGTTCCTCTGCGCATTTTTTAATTGGGTTATTTGTTTTTTGTTTGTTGAGGCGTGTGAGCTCTTTATATATTCTGGATGTCAAGCCTTTATCGGATCTGTCATTTTCAAATATATTCTCCCATACTGTAGGGTTCCTTTTCATTCTATTGATGGTGTCTTTTGCTGTACAGAAGCTTTTCAGCTTAATGTAGTCCCACTTGCTCATTTTTGCTGTTGTTTTCCTTGCCCGGGGAGATATGTTCAAGAAGAGATCACTCATGTTTATGTCTAAGAGGTTTTTGCCTATGTTTTTTTCCAAGAGTTTAATGGTTTCATGACTTACATTCAGGTCTTTGATCCATTTTGAGTTTACCTTTGTATATGGGGTTAGACAATGGTCCAGTTTCATTCTCCTACATGTAGCTGTCCAGTTTTGCCAGCACCATCTGTTGAAGAGACTGTCATTTTGCCATTGTATGTCCATGGCTCCTTTATCAAATATTAATTGACCATATATGTTTGGGTTAATTTCTGGAGTCTCTAATCTGTTCCACTGGTCTGTGGCTCTGTTCTTGTGCCAGTACCAAAACCAAATTGTCTTGATTACTATGGCTTTGTAGTAGAGCTTGAAGTTGGGGAGTGAGATCCCCCCTACTTTATTCTTCTTTTTCAGGATTGCTTTGGCTATTCGGGGTCTTTGGTGTTTCCATATGAATTTTTGAATTATTTGTTCCAATTCATTGAAGAATGTTGCTGGTAATTTGAGAGGGATTGCATCAAATCTGTATATTGCTTTGGGCAGGATGGCCATTTTGACGATATTAATTCTTCCTAGCCACGAGCATGGGATGAGTTTCCATCTGTTAGTGTCCCCTTTAATTTCTCTTAAGAGTGACTTGTAGTTTTCAGAGTATAAGTCTTTCACTTCTTTGGTTAGGTTTATTCCTAGGTATTTTATTCTTTTTGATGCAATGGTGAATGGAATTGTTTTCCTGATTTCTCTTTCAATTGATTCGTTGTTAGTGTATAGGAAAGCTACAGATTTCTGTGTGTTAATTTTGTATCCTGCAACTTTGCTGTATTCCGATATCAGTTCTAGTAGTTTTGGAGTGGAGTCTTTAGGGTTTTTTATGTACAGTATCATATCATCTGCAAATAGTGACAATTTAACTTCTTCTTTACCAATCTGGATTCCTTGTATTTCTTTGTTTTGTCTGATTGCTGTGGCTAGGACCTCCAGTACTATGTTAAATAACAGTGGGGAGAGTGGGCATCCCTGTCTGGTTCCCGATCTCAGTGGAAATGCTTTCAGCTTCTCGCTGTTCAGTATAATGCTGGCTGTGGGTTTATCATATATGGCCTTTATTATGTTGAGGTACTTGCCCTCTATTCCCATTTTGCTGAGAGTTTTTATCATGAATGGATGTTGAATTTTGTCAAATGCTTTTTCAGCATCTATGGAGATGATCATGTGGTTTTTGTCTTTCTTTTTGTTGATGTGGTGGATGATGTTGATGGATTTTCGAATGTTGTACCATCCTTGCATCCCTGGGATGAACCCCACTTGGTCATGGTGTATGATCCTTTTGATATACTGTTGAATTCTGTTTGCTAATATTTTATTGAGTATTTTTGCATCTACATTCATCAGGGATATTGGTCTGTAATTTTCTTTTTTGGTGGGGTCTTTGCCTGGTTTTGGTATTAGGGTGATGTTGGCCTCATAGAATGAGTTTGGGAGTATTCCCTCTTCTTCTATTTTGTGGAACACTTTAAGGAGAATGGGTATTATGTCTTCTCTGTGTGTCTGATAAAATTCCGAGGTAAATCCGTCCGGCCCCGGGGTTTTGTTCTTGGGTAGTTTTTTGATTACTGTTTCAATTTCTTTGCTTGTAATTGGTTTGTTTAACTTTTGTGTTTCTTCCTTGGTCAGTCTTGGGAGGTTGTATTTTTCTAGGAAGTTGTCCATTTCTTCTAGGTTTTCCAGCTTGTTGGCATATAGGTTTTCATAGTAGTCTTTAATAATTCTTTGTATTTCTGTGGAGTCTGTCGTGATTTTTCCATTCTCATTTCTGATTATGTTGATTTGTGTTGACTCTCTTTTTCTCTTAATAAGTTGGGCTAGAGGCTTATCTATTTTGTTTATTTTCTCAAAGAACCAGCTCTTGGTTTCGTTGATTTTTGCTATTGTTTTATTCTTCTCAATTTTGTTTATTTCTTCTCTGATCTTTATTATGTCCCTCCTTCTGCTGACTTTAGGCCTCCTTTGTTCTTCTTTTTCCAGTTTTAATAATTGTGATGTTAGACTATTCATTTGGGATTGTTCTTCCTTCTTCAAGTGTGCCTGGATTGCTATATACTTTCCTCTTAAGACTGCTTTCGCTGCATCCCACAGAAGTTGGGGCTTAGTGTTGTTGTTGTCATTTGTTTCTATATATTCCTTGATCTCTATTTTGATTTGTTCATTGATCCATTGATTATTTAGTAGCATGTTGTTAAGCCTCCATGTGTTTGTGAGCCTTTTTGTTTTCTTTGTAGAATTTATTTCTACTTTCATACCTTTGTGGTCTGAAAAATTGGTTGGTAGAATTTCAATATTTTGGAATTTACTGAGGCTCTTTCTGTGAGCTAGTATGTGGTCTATTCTGGAGAATGTTCCATGTGCACTTGAGAAGAATGTATATCCTGTTGCTTTTGGATGTAGAGTTCTATAGATGTCTATTAGGTCCATCTGTTCTAGTGTGTTGTTCAGTGCCTGTGTGTCTTTACTTATTTTCTGCCCAGTGGATCTATCCTTTGGGGTGAGTGGTGTGTTGAAGTCTCCTACAATGAATGCATTGTAGTCTATTTCCCTCTTTAGTTCTGTTAGTATTTGCTTCACATATGCTGGTGCTCCTGTATTGGGTGCATATATATTTAGAATGGTTATATCCTCTTGTTGGACTGAGCCCTTTATCATTATGTAGTGGCCTTCTTTATCTCTTGTTACTTTCTTTGTTTTGAAGTCTATTTTGTCTGATATTAGTACTGCAACCCCTGCTTTCTTCTCACTGTTGTTTGCCTGAAATATGTTTTTCCATCCCTTGACTTTTAGTCTATGCTTATCTTTGGGTTTAAGGTGAGTTTCTTGTAAGCAGCATATAGATGGGTCTTGCTTTTTTATCCATTCTATTACTCTATGTCTTTTGATTGGTGCATTAAGTCCATTTACATTTAGGGTGACTATTGAGAGATATGTACTTATTGCCATTTCAGGCTTTAGATTCGTGGTTACCAAAGGTTCAAGGTTAGCTTCTTTAGTATCTTACTGCCTAACTTAGCTCGCTTATTGAGCTGTTATATACACTGTCTGGAGATTCTTTTCTTCTCTCCCTTCTTATTCCTCCTCCTCCATTCTTCATATGTTGTGTGTTTTGTTCTGTGCTCTTTTTAGGGGTGCTCCCATCTAGAGCAGTCCCTGTAGGATGCCCTGTAGAGGTGGTTTGTGGGAAGCAAATTCCCTCAGCTTTTGCTTGTCTGGGAATTGTTTAATCCCACCATCATATTTAAATGTTAGTCGTGCTGGATACAGTATCCTTGGTTCAAGGCCCTTCTGTTTCATTGCATTAAATATATCATGCCATTCTCTTCTGGCCTGTAGGGTTTCTGTTGAGAAGTCTGATGTTAGCCTGATTGGTTTTCCTTTATAGGTGACCTTTTTCTCTCTAGCTGCCTTTAAAACTCTTTCCTTTTCCTTGATCCTTGCCATTTTAATTACTATGTGTCTTGGTGTTGTCCTCCTTGGATCCTTTCTGTTGGGGGTTCTGTATAATTCCATGGTCTGTTCGATTATTTCCTCCCCCAGTTTGGGGAAGTTTTCAGCAATTATTTCTTCAAAGACACTTTCTATCCCTTTTCCTCTTTCTTCCTCTTCTGGTATCCCTATAATACGAATGTTATTCCTTTTGTATTGGTCACATATTTCTCTTAGTGTTGTTTCATTCCTGGAGATCCTTTTATCTCTCTCTATGTCAGCTTCTATACGTTCCTGTTCTCTGGCTTCTATTCCTTCAATGGCCTCTTGCATCTTATCCATTCTGCTTATAAATCCTTCCAGGGATTGTTTCACTTCTGTGATCTCTTTCCTGACATCTGTGATCTCCTTCCGGACTTCATCCCACTGCTCTTGCATTTTTCTCTGCATCTCATCCCACTGCTCTTGCACTTTTCTCTGCATCTCATCCCATTGCTCTTGCATTTTTCTCTGCATCACTGTCAGCATGTTCATGATTTTTATTTTGAATTCTTTTTCAGGAAGACTAGTTAGGTCTGTCTCCTTCTCAGGTGTTGTCTCTGTGATCTTTGTCTGCCTGTAGTTTTGTCTTTTCATGGTGATAGAGATAGTTTGCAGAGCTGGTACAAGTGACCGCTGGAAGAGCTTCCCTTCTTGTTGGTTTGTAGCCTTTTCCTGGGAGACTAGCAACCTCCAGTTGCTTGTGCTGGACAGCTGTGCGCAGACAGGGCTTCTGCTTCCTGCCTAGTTGCTTTGGGGTTTATCTCCGCTGTTGCTGTGGGCTTGGCCTGGCTGGGGCTGTTCCTCCAAAATGGTGGAGCCCCGTTGGAGGGGGAGCGGCCAGGAGGCTATTTATCTCCGTAATGGGCCTCTGTGCTCCCTGCTGCCCAGGGGGTTAGAGTGCCCAGAGATCCCCAGATTCCCTGCCTGTGGTCTAAGTGACCTGTCCTGCCCCTTTAAGACTTCCAAAAAGCACTCTCCAAACCAAAACAACAACAGCAACAATGAGAGAGGGAACAGAAAGAAAGAAAAAAAAAAAAAAAAAAGGAAAAAACAAGCGATTTTTTTTTTTTTTTTTTGTCCTCAGGTGCCGGTCCCAGGCACCCGCTCACTGGTCCTGCTGCCCTGTCTCCCTAGCACCAGGGTCCCTGTCCTTTCAAGGCTTCCAAAAAGCACCCACCCACCGGTCCCGCAGGGAAGGAACGCTCGATATTCTTTGTCCTCAGGCACTGGTCCCAGGCACCCGCTCACCAGTCCCGCCGCCCTGCCTCCCTAGCACCGGGGTCCCTGTCCCTTTAAGGCTTCCAAAAAGCACTCGCCAAAAAGAGAGAAAAAAAGGGGAAAAACGCGCGATTTCTTCCGTCCTCAGGTGCCGGTCTCAGGCACCCACCCACTGGTCCCACAGGGAAAAACGTGGGATATTCTTTGTCCTCAGGCGCCGGTCCCAGGCACCCACTCACCAGTCCCGCCACCCTGCCTCCCTAGCACTGGGGTCCCTGTCCCTTTAAGGCTTCCAAAAAGCGCTCGCCAAAAAGAGAAAAAAAAAAAAAAGGGGAAAAACGCGCGATTTCCTCTGTCCTCAGGCACTGGTCTCAGGCACCTTCCCGCCGGTCCCGCAGGGAGAAACGCGGGATATTCTTTGTCCTCAGGCGCCGTTCCCAGGCACCTGCTCACCGGTCCCGCCACCCTGCCTCCCTAGCAACGGGGGCCCGTCCCTTTAAGGCTTCCAAAAAGCGCTCGCCAAAAAAAATACCCCTCCGGTTTCTTTCCACCCGCCGGGAGCCGGGGGGAGGCGCACTCGGGTCCCGCCGGGCCGGGGCTTGTATCTTACCCCCTTCGCAAGGCGCTGGGTTCTTGCAGGTGTGGATGTGGTCTGGATGTTGTCCTGTGTCCTGTGGTCTCTATTTTAGGAAGATTTTTCTTTGTTATATTTTCATAGCTCTATGTGTTTTTGGGAGGAGATTTCCACTGCTCTACTCACGCCGCCATCCTGGCTCCGCCCCCCTTTATTGACTTTTGACAGTTTTAATATAACATATCTTGGAGAAAGTCTTTTTTGTTGATATAATATGGTATTGTTCTGCTAGCTCTATAGACTTGTATGTCTAATTCCTTCTCCAGGTTTGGGAAGATATCAGCTATTTCTTTAAATAAACTCTGCCCCATTTCTCCCTTTCTTTTCTTTCTGGAATATCCATTATTCTTATGTTGGCTTTTCTAATGGAAACTGATAGCTTTTATAGGGTTTCTTCACTTTTTAAAAATCTTAGTGCTCTCATCTCTTCCACCTAAATCATTTCTAGATTCCTGTCTTACAGCTTGCTTATTCTCTCTTCCATCTGATCTGATCTATTTCTGATGCATTCTAATACATTCTTTATCTCATTTATTGACTTTTTCAGCTCTAGAATTTCTGTTTGGTTCTTTGATAGAATTTCATTCTCTTTGGAAAAGTACTCCCGTTCATTAATTTTATTGTGTTTTTGCCTTTCTGAGTTTTCTTGTAGCTTATTGAATTTCTTCATGAGAACTGTTTTGAATATTTTATCAGTTAGATCCCAGTATTCCATGGTTTGGGGTTCAGTTGCTGGCAAGCTGTTACTTTCTTTGATGCCATATTACCATGATTTTTCATGGTATTTGATGAAAAGTACCTTTGCCACCACATTTGAAGTAGCAGACACTTTCTTATTTAGGCAAGTCTTTGTTTACTTTGATTCTAATTGTTCAACAGGTTGGTAATTAGGAGCTTTCCCTTTATTTTCCAAACGTTGCAATATAGCACAAGTTTTTGGTTTCTCAAGATTGAGAGTGCACACATTAAAAAAAAGGCTGGTAAGGAAATGAAAAGGTGGTGGTAGAATAGGGAGAGGTATATACTTAGTACCTGGGCTTTGGATGTGTCCACTGTTGGTAGGGGGATCCTTGAATAGGTGGTCCCTGAGGTCCACGGGCAGTCCTCTTGTCAGAATCCCAGGGAAGACAGTAGGAGATGCTTTCCTTCTGTTCCCTTTGTCAACCTACCCCTGGTCACTGTTGTCTCTCCTCAGAGAAAGTGATGGGTCCCTCCAGCTGCAGGACTCATGCCTGGGCAGATCCCCACTCACTACCTTCACCCTCCTCCTCCTCTGCCAGAAAGGTCATGCTGGCTCACTGTTGGACCTGCCACTGTCTTGTCTGCCACCTCCACTTCTGCTGCTGTCAGTTTTACAGTCACTCCCCTCTCTCCACAGCCTCTTTCACAGTCCAATCCACCCACTTTTGGGTGCACAAATGGATGGTTCTCTTGGGATCCTGGTATGCTGTGCAGAGGTGCTTTCTTGGGTTATGGATGTCCATTTAGTTGTAAATCATAGGGGAGAGAAAAAAGAAATGACTCACACCACCATGATGCTGATGTCACTTTCCTCATGTTATCTTTTAAATATCTGTAAGATCTGTAGTGATATCCTTTTCTTATATCTGATATTGGTAATTTGTGTTTTCTTCTCTTATTTTTTTATTAGTCTTAGATTATTAAATTAATCTTGTTGCTGGGTTATTGACTTCTGACATTACCTTTATTATTTCCTAATTTTTCTTTGCATTTAATTTGCTGTTATCTATCTCAGTTTTTGAGATGAACATTAGATTGATTTTTTCAAATATCTTTTCTACTAAAAGCATTGTAAGGTATAAATGTCCTTTAAGCAAATTTCTGATTTGTCATTTTTCACTATTTCTGTGTAAATAAGATACTGCACTCTAACATATTGATTCTAATATTTTCATGGGGAATGGCAGAAGTGAAAGAGCAAAATGGAAACACACAAATGCTTTTCTAAGCTCTGTTAGCATGTCTGCTAAAGTAAGTCACATGGCTGACCCCAGAATCAAAGTGGGAGGACATTAGAAAGTTACATTACAAAGGCAGTAGATATAAAAATGTGTGACTTGACACATTGATGTTGTTTTTAAATGTACAGCAAATACTAAGGTCTAGGTTTCTAAAATTCTTGTACATTTATAATGAATGCTTAAACTTGATCTCTGTCAAAAACAGCATCTCTGAAGAATAAAACTTTTTTCTCCATCTTACATATGAAGAAACGAAATATTCAAGCCTCAAAAGACTTGACAAGAGAGAATTTTTTCCTTTTCTTTTTTGCTCTCCTTCACCTATTTCTTACACTCCCCCAACCTGTTTGTCTAACACCAAAATTTCTGTGTATCTGTGAGCTAGTTCTTTTTTCAAATTTCACAAAAAAGAGAGATCATATGGTATTTGTCTTTTTCTTTCTGACTTATTTAAGTTAGCATAATGCCCATAGGTTGAACTATGGTTTGCAAATGGCATGATTCCATTCCTTTTATGGCTGAATAATATTCCATTGTATTCATATACCACAGTTTCTTTGTCCATTCATCCACTGATGGACACTTAGGTTGTTTCTATATCTTGACTACAGTAAATAATGCAGTAATGAACATTGGGGTGTGAATAAATCTTTTTAATTAGTGTTTTCATTTTCTTCATATAAATACCCACAAGTGGAATTGCTAGATTGTATTTTTAATTTTTATTCTTTTGAGGAACCTCCACACTGTTTTCCATAATGGCTATACCAACTTACATTTCTATCAACAGTGCACATCCCTGCCAGCACTTGTTATTTCTTGTCTTTTTGGTAATACCCATTCTAACAGGTGTGAAGTGATATCTCATTATGGTTTTGATTTGCATTTCCTGATGCTTTATGATGTTGAGCATCTTTTCATGTACTGGTTGACCATCTGTATGTCTTCTTTGGAAAAACATCTATTCATATCTTTTGCCCATTTTAAAATTGGATTTATTTTGCTGTTGACTTGTATGAGTTATTTATATTTTGGATGTTAACCCCTAGATATATAACTTTGAGAAAACAGTCACATGCTAGTACATGCATGCACACACATCCACACATAAATTTATAGATAATAGGCAGAAATTTCTTCTAGGAATACTTGGTTCAACCTAAAATACCAAAGTAGAGGTGGTGATGATGATGATGATAGCCAACCATTATAAGATTATTATGTGCCAACCCTGTTCTCAGCACTTTACACATAGTGACCCCCTTAATCTTTACAACAGCCCTATTTTAAGTAGATACTTCTAGTAGTTTCTGTTTTACAGATGAAGAAATTGGGGGAATTAGTAATTTCCCAGGGCCCCACAACCTTTTTTTTAAGTAAGATCTCCATTCAAAGTAACTTTCAAAAGTTTCTTTTTTTTAATTGAAATATGTCCAGACCTCTTTGCCATGGATTTGAAGGTCTTCTATAATCTAGCCCTACCCAGTTTCATTATCTGTAACTTCTGTTGCTATGAGATATAATTTTAGATAATTAAGAGTCTAGGATTTTGTAGATGAGAAGCATGCATTGGAGGGACCTAAACTAGGTACTTTTGAGGTTTATTCCAATTATAAGAATATGTGATTCTGAGCCCCTCTATGTATTTCCTTTATGTATGTCTATCTTTAAAAGTGTTGCATAGATCCTTCATGTGAATGATTAAACTTACTTCTAGGGGATGAAGAAAGGGTGAACTAAAGCCATTTTTATTCTTCTGCTCCAAAAGTAGAGTCCTTCGCTCTTATTTGCATTCTTATTCAGCAAACAGAAATCTCTACACTGACTTTGAACTTTTTGAAAATAAAATTCTATTTGATTTGGTCACATGGTCATATGTACTTACTTACACCATATGGAAGCATTTGTGAGATATGGTGTCATGGCATTAATATATGTCATTAAAATGAGCATTTCTAGTTCTACTGTGCTCCTGTTTCAGGTGTTTGAAAGTTGAGAGATACATACACATTTCTTGGCATTCTGAGATAATTAGCTGAATATATTGATATTTTTCAATAGGTGGGTTTTCAGAAAAGGCATATGAATGGAGCTCAGAAGAGGAGGAACCAGTCAAAAAGGCAGGACCAGTCCAAGTCCTCATTGTCAAAGATGACCATTCCTTTGAATTAGATGAAACTGCATTAAATCGAATTCTTCTCTCAGAAGCTGTCAGGGACAAGGAAGTCGTTGCTGTATCTGTTGCTGGAGCATTTAGAAAAGGAAAATCATTCTTGATGGACTTCATGTTGAGATACATGTACAACCAGGTGTGTAAGAGGTGCTTTAAAATGTTTTCTTGTTTCTGTGATTTTACCACTTTGTGTTTTCATTTAGTAATGTTCAGTATTTCCATTTCCATTATTATGTGCCCTAAATATGAACTAGTTAGAAAATGCTATGGTGTAACCATTCTAACTTCAGTGCTTTGGGCCATTTTTGTCTGAGGCCACTTTGCCACATTTCCCTTAGAATTTTTTTTTTTTTACTCCTTTAGAAATAGATACAACATAGCGATATTATAAACTTTACATGGTATAGTGTTTAAAATGTAAAATAACTTTTGTTACTAATTTTTAAATTGTAATCATTTTCCCCCAACATTTATTATGATATTTTTCAAGCATGCAGCAAAGTTAAAATAATTTTACAGTGAACATCTGGGAATCCACTACCTAGATTATATCATTAACGTTAATATTCTTGCTTTATCACATGTGTATCCAGCTATTCTCCCCTCTATTACTTCACCTTATTTTTTTTATTCATTTCAAAGTAAATTACAGACATCATACACTTACCATAAATATTTCAATGTATGTCACTATTACATATTTCAGTATTCACTTTGGTTTTTTCTTTTGTTACAAATTTACACAAAGTTACATTCACAAATCTTAAATGTACCTTTGCTCTTTTTTTTTTTGAAAATGCACATACCTGTGTCACTCAAATCCTATCAAATGCATCTTGCCATTACCCCAGAGAGTTCTCTCATCTCTTCCCACAGAGTTTTCACTTTTACCAATCCCCAGAGGCAACAACAGTGTCATAACATTTGAGGCAACAGTGTGACACAGAAATGAAACTTTAACGGACCTAGGATAAATCAAAAGCAAAAGGATAAACAGTAAATTAGAGTTAGGAAACAGAAGGTTGGGAATGGAGAACATACTAGTATTTTTTTACCCATAGCAATTCCAATGCAAATACAGTGTTGAGGCAGAATAGACCCACTACCCATAGAAACTTTGTGTTTTGTATTTAACCATAATTATCCATTTTGGATTGATCTTTTATAGTTGGGTGGTCTGGGTTTTTTTAAACAATTTTGTTTAAATGTCATATGTTAATTTTATATCTTATATCTCTCATCTCAGTTCAAACGAGTTAAGAACAGAACTACCAAAATACCCCAGTCTTTGAAAGCAGAACTTTTACTATTCTTTATTTCTAGCATACCAACTTTAGTATACTACCTAACACAGGTGAGAAAACTGAAAGAACAAAATTAGTATATTTTCCATTCTTTGGGATTATAGGTTTAGGCCATAGTTTTAACTGTGAAATAAACATTAGAATGAAATACACAACAAAGCTTGTCATGTTGTTTGTGTTAAATAGCATCTGCTCAGATTAAAGTGTAACATTTGTATTGTTTTTCTACATCTATTAATACGCACCCATTACTACGTGCCTCTTCTGCTATTCACGCATACCAAAGCATTTTTGTATATTATTGTGGTGTATATCCTGACAGAAAATGTTCTCTCATACCCTTCTTTGCTTCTGGAATGCCCTCCACAAGTTTGCTCACCTGGAAAAGTCCTAAATATCCTTCAAGTCTTAGCTCAAACATTACCTCTCCCATGAAGTCTTGCCTAGTCATAAATTTGTTATTTCTTTTCCTTTGTTTTCATTTATGCCTAACATACATTCCCATTTTGGCATAAAAATATTGCATCATAACGGTTTGTTAGCATGTCTGTTTCCCAGTTAGGTTGTGAGTTTCCTCTGGCCTGAATGGATTATCTTTTAATTCCCAGGACCTAGAATAAAATGTGGCAGACAATTGCTCTTTTAATTATTTTTTGGATGAATAAATAAAGTAACTGTATCAATACCATGGATGTGTGTATGTTGTTTTCTTTTGACTAAGAGTTGTAGAGTGATACAAACAGGAATGGATGAATGGAAAAAACAATACCACATTATCTAGTACTATATCATAGACTTTCTTCATTTATAGGAATCAGTTGATTGGGTTGGAGATTACAATGAACCATTGACTGGTTTTTCATGGAGAGGTGGGTCTGAACGAGAGACCACAGGAATCCAAATATGGAGTGAAGTCTTCCTTATCAATAAACCTGATGGTAAAAAGGTATGGTGTGAAATTCTTGAAGAAAACTGAGTTTTCACTTGCAACTGTTACCACTCTTCAGGATCCTTAGAAATGCTCATTTGAAAACCAATTTTGGACACTTAACATGCATATTCAAAGGGAAGTGGGTAGTATCCTATTGCATGTTCCCTGTTTCTAGTGATCAGGTCAGCAAAATCATAGAGAATAGAACGGCAGATCAGCAAGCTAACATCTGTACTTACTTTAATACTATTTCTGTTATATTGGATCACCAGTGAAAATTAATCATGATAGTATTGAGCAGCTAATATTTTTATTTTCTGTGGCATTCATGGTACATGTACAATAATTACCTATTAAATATTCATTGATAATGGTTTGCTTTACTTTTTATGGTATTAAGTTTGTGGGAACCCTAATACCATACATGTTCTATAAAATATCAATAATGTACTCTACTTGCCTATAGGTCGCGGTGTTATTGATGGATACTCAGGGAACCTTTGATAGTCAGTCAACTTTGAGAGATTCGGCCACAGTATTTGCCCTTAGCACAATGATCAGCTCAATACAGGTATGGAATAAGATAAATTCACTTTGACACCTGTTTCTTTAACTAAAATTTATGAATGTATGTATTTTTACATATGTGTGGTAGTGAGACAACAGAATGGTGAATGATATATGCTGTTTGGCTCAACTAGCATGGCAGTTCTTATGATTTCTATAAGAATAGATTTGTTTTTGTTAATGAATCTAATTTCTGATCAGTTTTTGAATTGCCTAGGTTAGTCAAAAAAGGTAATATTGGTAATTTTTTCCATTGGAAGCCTACAATAAACTCAGTAATATTAAATCTTATAATATGTGCAGTGCATGGGGACCACCTCTTATAAGTCATATTTACTGAAACAAGATTTATAAATGCATTTTGTCATACATAGCCACTAGAAACATTTCTAAATGTAAAAAAGTGTATGTATGTTCATAGCCTTATAAAACACCTCAATATCCATTTCAGAAAGTAAATGCTTCTAATAAAATTTTTTATTTTCTGTTTCTTTTTCTCTGTCCTTTTTGAGATTATTGTAGGCTTTATAAACTGTCCTGAAAGTCCTTAGAGAGTTTTCTAGAACCATAGAGCATAAAAGATTGTAAGACAATTTTTAGATATTTTCTGTTCACTGGAAAGAGTAAGAACAGTTAGTGGTCAAGGAACAGACCATCAAAGAAAAGTAAGACAATTTTAACAGGTAGGAAAGGCAGTGTGGTCAGAATGAGTAAGTCAAGGTGGAAATTATAAGTGAGAGAGAGAATGAACTAGTGAACTGGCACCCAGGGGTATCATGTGTGGTTAGGACAATGAGAGCGTGGAGAGAAGGAAGACTGATTTTTTAGTAAAGGATCTTAAAATAAAACTCATGATTATAACCTGTGATTGACTAGCTTTCAAAAATATACTTCTTAAATAGATGAGCCTTTAAAATACTGAATATCTAATTTCTTCATAATCAAAAGTATAAGCCATTTACAGAAGCCAATTAAAACCAGACTGACTTTGCATTTTTAATATTTATTATTTACTATTTATATTTTACCTGAAGACATTGCATATTTTTACTGGAAAATCTGCTAAGTCCTTAGTTATGACTATTTTTATTTTCTGAGACATGAGCTCTTATTTAAATAAGTACACGAAACACGTTCTTTACATAAATACATAAACATATAAACATCCTTAACTGTTCTTTGAAGTTACTGATATTTATATCCCTCAGAAAAAAAAAAAAAGGAAAAGGAATCTCACTTTAATGCTGTGATCTGTTCATGGAGCAATAATGCACGTGTAAGGACATGAGCATGATATTCAGAAGATAACTTTCATGTGATGGCACTTTCTGTAGACTTAACTAAATCAGTTGCAAAGAAGTCAACATGATTTTTCAAGACAAAATTTTATATATGGGCTCTTCAGATTTAGATTGCTATTATTTTGGTGTGCTTGTAACAATGATTATTTCATTGACTAATTGTTAAGTTAGGTTAATAAAATACTTTAATATTCTGTCTCCAGAGCAGGTGGCTATTGTATTTCTAGAACAACTTTATGATAATTGTACATTGTTTGTTGTCTCTCAAGTTTGCTTTACTCCTCTCTCAAAGTCTTATAAATGTCATTATATAAGAATATACATAAAAGAGCTTGATTTTATGATAATTGATATTTAGAAACATAGAGAATGATGAAATAAATGCTGAAGAGGATGCTAATTCTTTTCTCACTTTGACTTTACTTCTTAATCAAGGTGTATAACTTGTCCCAAAATGTCCAGGAGGATGATCTTCAGCACCTCCAGGTAACAATATTTACACTCTTTTTTTGTATATCTGGTAATCTTTTGAGCATCTAGAGCAGAACTTCAGAATTTTATTGGGCCTTCTACTTGGAAAATTTAACAATTCATAGAGATTTAGAAATATAACAAAATGGAGGTTGTTCTATTTCCAGGTTTCTTGTTCCAGGCTGTACAGTTATGTTTTCCAATTCATTTGTTTCTGTAAAGCTACTTGCTATTGCCCCTATATATGTGAAAATACATGGCAAATTAGAGTGAAGAAAGAATCTTTGATTTAGAAACAACCCAAAATGTGAAGTTGAAATCTTAAGGTCAGGGATTTAATAATTGTTAGTATGCTATCAGTTGTATGCCAGGTATTTTTTCTTGTGGGCCACTTTATTCCTAAGAACTATGAGGGGCCACCTGATGATAACTAATAGAATTTTATTTTAGAATTGAAACAGGCCTCAGTGATACCTAATTTATCTTTCATATTTTATAGATGAGGAAAATTTGGCTGAAAAAAGTAAATGACTTGCCTACACTCATGTAACTAATTAGCAGTAGAGTGGGAATAGAAATCTGGTCATCTGATGGCACCAAGCACTCCTTCCACTCTCCAAGCAGCATTTAAGTCTCAAATAAGTAAAAGATTAGATATTTCCTAAAGATAGTTCACACCTCTGTCACATTCTGCTCTCTTTCAGCTCATGTTAATCTTGGTTACATAGCAAAGCCTATTGTTTCTCTGAGTTTCCTTCTACATATTTTATAGAAAAATTTCTTTCAATATATTATTTTGTCTTGGCAATAAGAGCAATGTGACAGTTTAACAGATAACAAAGGATGATAGAGCAGGGTAATTTGTGATGTTGGAAATATCATTTGGAGTTCACATCCAGCATTATTCCCAAATATATTTCTTGTACATCACACTGACCATTTATAACAAATAGGAAATATGCCAAATAATTGTTAGAAGTTTCTTATAATAAGTCCAATTATTTCTTCAGGCATGTGTCACAACTTAGCTAGTTACTTTCCAAGTTAATGACATGGCACTGTCCAATACAAATTTAGGGATTTCTAAAAAAAAGAACTGATTTTGGACTTTGATATTGATTTTTCAAATCATTCACAATTTTTCCTGTAATGACAACATCTCGGCCTTCCTCAAAAATGATTGTGAATTCAAACTATGTTAGTAGATGATTCTAATGAGAGTGTCTAATCCCTGGACCAGCTGCTTTTTAAACATGATATTCCAGACTTGCATTTAATCCCTCTAATTAGTTGCCTAGTAATTACCCTTGGCTTTCTAGATTCCCATATCTCCCACAGGAGAGGCAGTGTGGTACTGTGGGAGCTATTTGGAGGGGCAAGGGATGGCAATCCTGTGTCAGCATTCTTCCCCAGCTCTGAGAAGTCACTGTGGCTTGTTTCTCTTGTGTATGAAGTGACATTTCCTATGTACATATGGGAAAACCCACTTGGCTTGTCTGGATGAAACCCTCACCAGAGGCCAAATGGGAGTTTTCACTTCCAGTCTGTGTTCTCCAAAAACTTACATTTCTGGCAACACAAAAACTGATACAGTGCCTCTCAATTAGTAACAATAAAAAGTAAGGAAAGGCAGTACATTTGGTTCTCTACTTTTTAAGCCAAATGCCTATATGCTTTTGTAGTAATCCAGGCCATGTGCCATTAATATCTTCTGGCAACAACTTTTGTAAATATGTGCAACCTAGTTATAGCTCTCTGGTCTAATCTATGCAAGTTTTGCTTTGAAAGGTTATTTAACACGATTGTTCCCCCACTGCCCCCATCTTCCCTATAAAAAAAATTCTCCTGTATTCTAGGTACAAAATGTGTTAATTTTAAAATTGAAACTCTATTTTAAAAATGCACTTTATGTTCTTACTTTTCAAATATCCAATTCCGGCTTTATCTAATACTTAGTATCTTAGTAGCTCTGCTTTACCTAATACTTAGTTCCTTAAAATGATTATTTTAATCTTAATAATGTAATGTTATATTACTACTAGGAAAAAAAATAAATGAAGAAAGCCAAGAGTAAAACTTTGTGGATACTGAAGTTTCTGTGTGTGTGTGTGTGTATGTTTGTGTGTGTGATTTTCCTTCTAGCTTTTCACTGAATATGGCAGATTGGCAATGGAGGAAATATTCCTGAAGCCATTCCAGGTGAGTAGGGATAAAATGATGGTAAATTAGATTTTCCTAAAGACTGTAACCAGGTATATTAATTGAGAGGGTTATGGGTTATGTTTATTTCTGTTTCTTTATTTCATTCAAGAAGCACTTTTGAAGACCTATTTAACATTTGATGCAATAAAAAGATAGATATGGGAAAATAAAACTTTAACAGATTATTTTTTTAAAGAAATGGAAAAATACAAAATGAATTAGATATTTTGGTTCCTACTAGAGTATCAGCTTTTTTCCACTGAACTCAACCCTAGAAGTTCAACCCTAGCAACCAAAGAAAATTGATCAATTTGTCAAACATAAAAGCTAAAAACAAGCAAGATGCCTGGGACAACAAAAGGTGGTTAACAAGCCACAGCAAAAGCTAACTGAGCACTAGGGACAAGATATTGAATAGGGGCAAGTTTTTTGGAGGTACCTTTTCTTTCTTGAATACACTGACTTGTGTGACCATTACCTGCTCCATTGCCCTGAGGATCAGAACAGTAACCAGCTCAGCCTCTACTGAGGACAGTAGGATAACACCAGGCAATATCTGAGCTTGGACTGGTTGGTGTAAGCAGACAATCTGGCCCTTTTGTATTCCCTTCTTCCCCAACCCATCTTTGTATACCAAGAAACGGGAGATTATAACTAAGTCAAACAGCCCATGAAAACAGTACCTAGGGGAGGTACAGATTTAAACACCAAAAACTACCCACCTCTGAAGCATGATGGCTTAAGTCTGAGTTTACCAAAGGGGCCTCAACCTAAGCCCTAGAACTTAGTCCTCCCTGTAAATACTCATCACTAGCCAAGATGGATCATACCCTAAAGGGAATGTCAGCATATAAGGAAACTGAAGAACTGACAAAAGTCAAAGTAAAATTGATGGCTCGGGAAACTGAACAACTGATAAAGTTCAAAGTAGAATCAACAGCTCAGGAAACTGAACAACTGATAAAGATCAAGTAGATTTGATGGCTCAGACGGCAAGTAATTTTAAATGTGCTATACTAGTTATCTATTGCTGCATAACAAATCATCCTAAAACCATAAACACTTACTATCTCACACATTTTTGAGGGTCAGGAATTTAGAGTGGTTTAGCCTGAGCAGTTTTAGCTCAGTCTCTCATGAAGTTATGCTCAAGATGTTGGCCAAGTTGATGTGCTATGAAAACTTGATTGTAGGATCCACTTCCAAGCTCACTCATGGCTGTTGGCAGGAAGCTTCAATTCCTCACCACATGGACCTTTCCATAGAGCTCCTCACAGTAGGCTTCCCCAAGAGCAAATGATCCCATTGCAACAGAGAGTAACCAAGCAATAAGCTCCTATCTTTTATAACCTAATCTTAGAATTGAACACACCATCAGTTCTGGCAAATTCTATAGGTTTGGTCATACAGACCAACTCTGCCATATTGTGGGAGAGGACTATACAAAAGTGGAGATACCAGGATCTTGGAACCTTCTTGGAGGTAGACTACCATATGAGAATATTCAGTATTCTTAAAGGAATAAGGGCTAAATGTCTTATGCTTCTAGTAATAGGAGTTTAGGTAATTTGGATTAATCTTTTTCCTGACAACAATAAAAAAAACAACATAAAATTAAAAATTTATTTGAATGAATGAGTATTAATAATACAGTAAAAAATTGTTAACCAAAGGAATATGGAGAATGATGAGGGGATAGGTATTATCATGTAAACACCAATCAAAAGAAAGCTAATGTGATGACATTAACATCAAATGAAGTAAACTTTGAGAGAAAAGCATTACTAGGGATAAAAAGGGTATTTCTTAATAATTCAAGAATGAGTTGTAAATAAATGAATTGGTAAATATAAGCAAATGTCAACAAACATTATCAATGAAATAATAATTTTTAATGTATAGTGGCTTAAAAAGACAGAACCAAACTGGACAAAATAACATTTAAGTTTTGGTTCTTATCTCCATCAGGAGGAGTGTTAAAATTACCTGGACTTTAAAAGATTATATGTGATAGTTAAGACTTCAAGGGTTACACAAGAATAAAAGAACTAGAGTATATTGTATGTAGGGCAGTAGAGGGAGGAAATGGTAACATAAAAAAATAAACAAAACAAGTGAATATTGCAATCACTCTTCTAAAGAGTCCAAAAAAGAAGGAAAGAGAACCAAGGAAAAAGAAGGAGAAAAAGGAAGCACACAGCAAGGTAGATAAGTCCAAATGTAGTCATAACTTCAATAAACATAAATAGATTTAAATCACAAATTAGATTATCAGCATCTATAAAAATGAAAAATTCAACTATGGTTACTTATAAGGAACATTAAAATATAAGAATGTGTTCATTTGAAAATAAAACTATGGGAAAAGATATATCATGCACATATTAAGTAAAAGAAAACGGGTAGCTATATTAATGTGAGACTTCAAGTCAATAAGAATTATTTAGAATGAAGTTCATAATGATAAAAGTTCACTTCATCAGGAAGGTATAAGAATAATAAATTTGAATGTCAAATAGCCTCAAAATATATAAATAAAAAGTCTATAAAATTGATAGACCCGAGAGTGAGGTTCAGCCTGCCCGAGGCCACTGCTGTGCGGAGACCCTAGGGGAAGCCACCATCACCATGTTTGACCAGGAGGCAAAAACCTTCAACTGAGGACTTGGGAGATAAGAAGGAAGGCGAATACATTAAACTCAAAGTCATTGGACAGCAGTGAAATTCACTTCAAAGTGAAAATGACAACACATCTCAAAAAACTCAAAGAATCATACTGTCAAAGACAGGGAGTTCCAATGAATTCACTCAGGTTTCTCTTTGAAGGTCAGGGAATTGCTGATAATCACACTCCAAAAGAACTGGGAATGGAGGAAGAAGATGTGATTGAAGTTTATCAGGAACAAATGGGGGGTCATTCAATGGTTTAGATATTGTTTTATTTTTTTAATCTTTTCCCTCAATCCTTTTTTATTTTTAAAAATAGTTTTTTTGTAATGTGGTGGTCAAAACTGAATTGAAACTGGCACCCCATCTCTTTAGAACATCTGATAATTTGAATTCTAGTGCCCATTACTCATTATCATTTGCTTTCATTGTGCTGATCTTTGGTGATCAAACTTCAGCCCCCTTCATATAGCCCTTCCTTTTTAAAAATTACACGTGTGCACACAAGAGAGGCCACCTTTTCCAGGACTGCATTTTCAGACTTGTGATACAAAAGATCAACCAATGTGAGTGTTGATAATGACTCTGAAGTTCTAGTATATGATTGCTTCACTCCTGGACTGACTTTCAGTGGGAGATGGAAGTTTTTCAGAGAGCTAAACTGTGGAAAAATGACCTTTCCTTAACTTGAAGCTACTTTACAAATCTGAGCGTCTGGACTAAAAGAAGAAGATAGGTTGGAGTCAAGATGACCGAGATGGTGAGAGTAATGACTAACTTCAAAAATGGCTCCCCTTGAAGAGAAAGCATTTTAAGATGAAAGAAAAATCTTGTCAGAAGATCCCAGAAAAGTTCTAATTTTCATTGCAGTTAATAGTTATTCATGCAGAGGTATATACAACAGAACACTGCTCTTTTTAATTTTATTTTTACTTTTTGGCCTGGGATATGGGTTTTAAATGGACATTGTGCCAGCTTCATTAAAATAAACAAAATATTTGTAAAAAAAAAAAACTGATAGACCCATAAGAGGAAAAAGGTAGTCATTCAAACACAGCTCTCCTAACTATTGATAGGTCAAACAAATAGAAAATTGGTAGAGTTAGAGAAGATACAAAACATAGGTTTAACAAACCTGCTCTATAGGACATATAGAAAATACTGTCCCTAATAAATAGAGAATACACATTACTTTTAAGCATACAGGGTGCAGTCATAAAAAGTTAAAACATACTAAGCCACAAAGCAGAATCTCCATAAATTTCAAAGGACTGAATTAATATTTACCTGATTCTGTGACCACAGGATAACTTAGTTAAAAGTTACTAAGAAAGTGCTCATTTTAAAAAGCATATTTTGGAAATTTAAATACACATTTCAAAAATAGTTCATAGACCCAGCCAAAGTCATAAAAATTTGAAAATACTGGGAACTAAATGCTTTTTAAAACTCAGGCATGTTGAAAATTAAATGCTGTAACAGTATTTGGAGGAAAAAATGTAGCCTTAAAACTATATATTAGAATAAAAGAAAGGCAGAAAATTAGTGATGTAGGCACAAACAAAGAGAAAAAACAGACAAACCCTAAAATAAAATAAAAATATAGATATGAATTACCTGTATGAATTACCTGTTACAGAATGGATCAATCTTATAATCATTCTATGGAGTGATAAAAGCTCATCTCTTAAAACCTATCTACATACTTCTGGAAAAAGATGGTGGAATAGAAAAGCAAGGTGGAAACCTCCTCCCAAAGATACATAAAAGAAGAAAATACAACAAATACAACTAAACCTGATAATGACCTGAAGACTACAGAATAGATCACCTATACATGAGGAAGAAGACAAGACCACACAGAGAAAGGTAAAGTGGCAGAGCCAAGATTGAGAGGGACCAGAATCCTCCCTAAATCTCAGCCTACAGGTGGGAAAAAAAAGGAATGCAGCAGGGAGGGGCTAAAGCCCAGGAGTGCTACACACCTGGCCCTGGAGATCTGCTTTGGGAGCACAAGCCCACATTACATTGCGTTCCAGTGTTAGTGGGGCTAAACATCAGGGACAGGCAGAATACTCTGGAAGGCTGAGACTCCAGCCAGTATGGAGTATGGGCACACTGCCAGTGCTGAGATTCAAAGCAGAGGTAGCAGTTTGAAAGACTTGCCAGCAGTGGGAGGGGTATCAGAGGGGTGAGGATTAAACAGAAGTCTTTCCTCAGGAAAAAGGGCAGATAGAGGATACCTCCCCAACAGATTGAGAAATCTTGGGAGCCCCAGATGCTCCATCCCCCTTGCTGGCAATGCAGCCCTGAGGCTCTCCTCACTGCATGTACTGCTGGGAGCCAACCCACTTGGTCCAGTGGCAGTGTCAGAGTTTGCTTCCTGGCAGGCAGAGGGAGACTCGCCTAGCTTCCCTGGCTCCATTTCAGCCCAACAAGTGAGGTGCCTTCAGGAGCCAGCCCCAGGAACTCTCTCCTTCCTGTGGGTGTCCAAACCTGGTGCTGTGCACCCAGCTGGGGCAGAGCCACATATCAGTCTGTTCACCCTATTATCCCTGCAGCCCTGCTATTGCTGCAGGTCAGGCAGATGGCGACTCTGCCCACACTGAACTCAAAAGAGACTCCTGAGCTGATCACAAAGGCAGAACTGAAACAAACTGCCTGCCCAGACTCAGACCACTAAAAAATCCAGACAGAAAGGCAGCCCTCCCCACTGCATGCCAGCAGCTGGGACCCCCCCACAAAATAGAACCAGGCACTACAGAGTAAAGAATATTTAGCTTGTGGACAACATGGACACCTCTTTCATAAAGCTATTACTCTATAGGCCAGAAAGGAAAGCAGAACCACCTAATACAAAGGAAGAAACACAGAAATCCTGACAAAATGAGGAGGTAGAGGAATATGTTCCAAACAAAACTACAGGAAAGAACCCCAGAAAGAGGGCTAAATGAAACAGAGATCACCAATCTTCTTGATAAAGATTTCAAAGTAAAAGTCATAAACATGTTCATGGATTTACAGAAAAGTATTTAAGATCTCAGGGAAGACTTCAACGAAGACATACAAGAACTAAAAAAAAGAGCAACTCAGAGCTGAAGGATACAGTAACTGAAATGAAATATATACAATGGAGGGAATGAATAATAGATTGCTGCAAGTAGAGGAGAAAATCAATGAGATGGAAATTAGAGAATAGGAAAACAAAGAAGCTGAGGAACAGAGAAAAAAAGATCTCTAGGCATGAAAAAAATGATGAGAGAGCTATGTGACAATCCAAACAAAATAATATTTGCATAAAAGAGGTACCAGAAAGAGAAGAGAGAAACAATGGGATAGAAAGTCTCTTTAAGGAAATAATTGTTGAAAACTTCCCAAACCTGGGGTAGGAAATAGACATTCAGGTAATGGAAGCACAGAGAGCTCCTAACAAAAGGAACCCCAGGAAGACAACACCAAGGCATTTTAAATAATTAAAATGGCAAAAAACAAGGATAAGGAGAGGCTGTTGAAAGCAGACAGAGAGAGAAAAAAGATTATTCATAAAAGAAATCCATCAGGCTATCAACAGACTTCTCAACAGAAACTCTACAGGCCAGAAGGAAGTGTCATGATATGTTTAATGTACTGAAATAGAAGGACCTTCAACCAAGAATCCTTTACCCAGCAGATTATCCTTTAAATTTGAAGCAAAGATTAAATAATTTCCAGATAAACAAAAGTTGAAGGAATTTACCACAACTAAGCCAGCCTTACAGGAAAAGTTAAAGAGACTACTGTAGATGGAAATGACCTTAAGGCTAAATAGCTTTCACCAGTGGAAATAAACCCACAGTAAAAGTAGTAGACCAACTAATTACCAAGCAAGTATGAAATTAAAACAAAAGAAGCAAAATCACCTATACACAAAATCAGTCAGGGATACACAAAAAGTGCAGATTATGATATCAAATATGAAAAATGTGAAGTAGAAAGAAGAAGAAAAAACAGTACCTTTAGATTGTGTTTGAAATAGAGTAATCAGTAATTTAGGATAGACTATTATATAGTAAGGAAGCTACCCTAGAATCTTTGGCAACCCAAAACTAAAGCCAATAATACACACACACACACACACACACACACACACACACACACACACACACAAATAAATGAAAAGATAAATCCAATTACAACACTAAAGAAAACCATCAATAAGAGACGTGTAAGAAAGGAACATAAATGAGCTATAAAAAACAGCCAGAACACAATTAATAAAATGGAATAAGTACATATCTATCAATATTCACCTTAAATGTAATTGGACTGAATGCACCAATCATAAGACAGTGGCAGAATGGACAAAAAAACAAGACCCATCTATATGCTGCCTACAATAAACTCCTTTCACACCCAAAGATGCACACAGACTAAAAGGGAAGGGATAGAAAAAGATATTCCATGCAAATAGGGAGAAAAAAGCAGGAGCAGAGTACTTGTATCATACAAAATAGATTTCAAAACAAAGAAAGTAACAAGAGATAAAGGACATTCCATAATGTAAAGTGGTCAATCCAACAAGAGGATATAACCATTTTAAATATCTATGCACCCAACATAGAAGCACCTAAATATATGCAACAAATACTAACAAAATTAAAGGGGGAAATAGACTGCAACACATCCATTTTAGGAGACTTTAACACACCACTCACATCAAAAGATGAATCAATGACACAGCGGCACTGAACAATACATTAAATCAAGTGGACTTAACAGATATATACAGAACACTCTACCCAAATGCAGCAGGATATACTTTTTCTCAAGTGTATATGGAATGTCCTCCAGAATAAATCACATACTTGGCCACAAAAAGAGCCTCAATAAATGCAAAAAGATTGAAATTGTATCAAGTAGCTTCTCAGAACACAATGGTATGAAACTAGAAATAAATTATACAAAGAAAACTAGAAACCTATAAACACATGGAGGCTAACCAACATGCTTCTAAATAATCAATGGATCCATGAGCAAATTAGAACAGAAATCAAGCAATACATGCAAAGAATGAAAACCAAAACACAATAGCTCAAAATTTGTGGGAGGCAGCAAAGGCACTTCTAAGAGGAAAGTATATAGCAATACAGGCTTACCTCAAAAACTAGAACAATCCCAAATAAACAACCTAAACTCACAAAGAAACTAAAAAAAAGAACAAATGATACCAAAATCCAGTAGAAGGAGGAACATAATAAATGTCAGAACAGAAATAAATAAAATAAAATAAAACAGAAAAAAAGCCAGTGAAACCAGGTGCTGGTTCTTTGAGAAAATAAACAAAATATATAAACCCTTAGCCAGACTTATCAAGAAAAAAAAGAGTATACACACATAAACAGATTCAGAAATGAAGAAGGAATATTCACAATGGATACCACAGATAAACAAAGAATTAACACAGAATACTATGAAAATTGTGCCAGTAAATTGAACAACCTAGAAGAAATGAACATTGGACAACCTAGAAGAAATGAACAACTTCCTAGAAAAATAGTTCCTTCCAAGACTGAACCAGGAAGAAACAGAAAATCTGAACAGACCAATTACCAGCAATGAAATTGAATTGGTAATCAAAACACTCCCCAAAAACAAAATACCAGATCCAGATGGCTTCACAGCTGAATTCTACCAAACACTTAAAGAAGCACTAATACCCATCCATCTTAAAGTATTCTGAAAGTAGAAGAGAAGGGAATACTTCCAAACTCATTCTATGAAACCAGCATCACTCTAATAACCAAAACCAGACAAAGACTTCACACACAAAAAATTACAGATAGCCTCTTCAACAACTGGTGTTGGGAAAACTGGACAACTACACATAAGAGAATTAAACTGGATTATTGTCTAACTCAACACACAAAAGTAAACTTGAAATGGATCAAAGACCTGAATGTAAGACATGAAACCATAAAACTCTTAGAAGAAAACAGAGGCAAAAATCTCTTGAACAGGAGTATCAGCAATTTTTTCCTGGACACATCTCCTTGGGCAAGGGAAACAAAATAAAAAATGAGCACGTGGAATTACATCAAACTAAAAAGCTTCTGTACAGCAAAGGATACCATCATCAGAATAGAAAGGCATCCTATAGTATGGGAGAATATATTTGTAAATGATTCACTTGATAAAGGGTTAACATCCGAAATATATAAAGAATTCATATACCTCAACCCCCCAAAATCAAATAACCCAATTAAAAAATGGGCAGAAAACCTGAACAAACATTTCTCCAATGAAGAAATACATTGTCCAACAAGCACCAGAGAAGATGCTCCACATCGCTAATCATCAGGAAAATGCAAATTAAGATCACAATGAGATATCACCTCACACCAGTTAGAATGGCCACTATCCAAAAGACAAGAAATAAGAGATGTTGGCAGCGATGCTGAGAAATGGGAACCCTCCTACACTGTTGGTGGATGTCAGTTGGTGTAACTGCTGTGAAAAGCAATATGGAGGTTCCTCAAGAAACTAAAAATAGAAATACCATTTGATCCAGTAAACTCACTTCTAGGAATTTACCCAAAGTAAACAATATCCCTGATTCAAAAAGATATGTGCACCCCTATATGCCGCACTATTTGTAATAGCCAAGATATGGAAGCAACCTAAGTGTCCACCAATAGATGAATGGGTAAAGAAAAGTGGTACATATACACAGTGGAATATTATTCGGCCTTAAAAAGAAAAGAAATCCTGCCATTTGCAACAACATGGATGGATCTAGAGGGTATTATGCTCAGTGAAATAAGCCAGATGGAGAAAGACAAAATACCGTATGATTTCACTTGTTTGTGGAATATAAAAACAAAGCAAAACAGAAGGAACAAAATATCAGTAGACTCATAGACACTGAGTGGTTACCAATGAGGAGGGGTTGGGGCAGGTGGGTGGGGAGGGTGAGGGAGAAAGAGGGACACAATCGTTCACAATCACAATATAAATGGGTCATGGGAACAGTAGTACAGCCTGAAGAAAATAGTGATTCTGTAACATCTTTCTATGTTGATAGATAGTAACTTCACTAGAGGGGGTGAGGATTTAATATGGGTAACTATTGAAACACTATATTATACATTTGAAACCAATATAAGATTGTATATCAATGATACTTCAATAAAAAAAGTCAACAAGGGATTAATATAGAGAATATACAATGAAGTTTTGCAAATAAGTAAGATTTGGGTGTCAAACAAAAATACACAAAGGAAACACTACACAGAATTACCAAATTCCAGAGCACTGACAAGAGCAGATGCTCCACAAATGAGGATGTACAGCAATAGCAACTCTTTTACATTGCTGGTAGGAATGCAAAGTGGTACAAAACTTGGAAGATATTTTGGAAGTTTTTTACAAAACTAAACATACTCTTAGCATGTGATCCAGTGATCATGTTCCTTGGTATTTACCCAAAGGAGTTTAAAACTTATGTCCACACAAAAACCTGCATACAGATTTGGCAGCTTTATTCATAATTGGCAAATCTTGGAAGCAACCAAGATGTCCTTCAGTAGGTGAATGCATAAGCTGTGGTACAACCAGAAATGGAATAGTATTCGGCGCTTAAAAAAGAAAAGAGCTATCAGGCATAAAAAGACATGGAGGAGCCTTACATGCATATTACTAAGAAGAAGAAGCCAATCTGAAAGGCTACATACTATATGATTCCAACTATATGGTATTCTATAAGAGGCACAAATATGGGGACAATAAAAAATTCAGTGGTTACTGGCAGGGTGGGAAGGCAGTGAGGAGCAGAGAAATGAATAGGCAGAGCACAGAGTATTTTTAGGGCAGTGAAAATACTCTGTATGATATGATGTATATATGTCATTATATAATGTCATTACACTACATTTGTCCAATCCAAGCCCATAGAATGTACAATGCTAAGAGTGAAACCTAAGGTAAACTGAATATTGAATGTTTATGATATGTCAACATAAGTTCATTCTTAGTAAAAAAAATGTACCATTCTGGTTAATAAGTGTTAATAAGAGGGGAGGCTGTGCATGTGTAGGGGCAGGCAGTATATGGCAAATCTCTGTATCTTTCTCTCAGTATTATTGTAAACTAAAACTGCTCTTAAAAAATAATGTCTTTAAAAAAACAAACAATATGAAAATGATAAACTGAACTTAATTTTTAAAAATAGGCAAAGGTTATACAGAAAATTCACAGAAAGGAAACTGAATAGCTAATAGGATGTCAAGTTTCAATGATAATCAAATAAAAATTTAATCAACAAGATACTACTTTATACTCATTGGATAAACAAAAAGTAGAACAGGGGAGTAATACCAAACGTCAGGTAGGGTTTGGATAAATGGGAATACTCAGTCCCTATTGATAAAAGTGCAGACTGGAATAACCATTCTGTGGAGCAGGGAAAATGTATAAGGATATTCATTGTGGCATTGATAGATAATAATAGCAGAAAGTTGGAGGCAACTTAGATGTCCATCACTAGAAGAAGGGATACACAAAACATGAAAAGCATTCTCTGAAATACTTCACAACATTCAAAGTCAACAAACCCAATGTCTGTAGAGTAGCTAGTGTCTTGCCTGAGGGTTTAAGCTCTGGGCAAGATCACTATGAATTCAGTGAGCCCGAAAAATGACAACAGAATGTTTTTGGGGTGAAAGGGTTTATACCTGGCTTTATTCCCACCATGGTAGGTCAAGCACTAGAATCATGTCTGCCTCCAGCTGTCTGCAGGTCTGTAACTCTCCTCCATCTCTGCCTACACCCAGGACACTGGGCAGAGCTCTTTATATAGTGACTCAGTCAACAATAGCTCAGCTAATGGGTGTGGAAGCATTAGTCTAGCAGTAGACCAATTACATCATCAAATAGTTTAGGGTCAGGTGAGGATCCTGACCATAGGAACTTCCATTTTCCCCACATGTGGATAGTGTTAAAACTCATCCTGAATTAAGTAGGAAAAGGTTATGAGATTTATAACATGATACCATTTATAATTATTTTAAATGCTCTACATACACAAAATAATATACATTAGACTGGATGTGGTTGAGAGCAGACAGTTGAAAAATGGGAGTGGGGATTGAGGAAAAATATAATGAAGTAAAGCAAGAAGAGGGCCTTTGCCTAGAGTGATGATGGTCTTTGCTGTGCGTGAAGGAGTATGAATCTCTCCTGAGGTCTGGCATAGGGGGTGGGGAGAGGAGGTGAAGGCTTACAATATCTGTTGTCTTTTTTTTTTAAAAGAAAAGCATTTGTCAGGTTGATAGTTGAAGTATATGATAATTAGGCTATTTGCTTTCATTTCTCTCTTTTCTGAACTTGCTACTATCAGGACCCATTGGCATAGACTGGGAACTCCATTGTAAATCTGGAAAGGAATGTAAGTCTTACCAGCAGGTGTCACTGCTTCTAATACTTTACCAGGTATACTAAAACCAAGAGACCAATCAGTGCTGATGATACAGATATGGATGGAGTTACTAACTTTGGTAAAAACAAATCAGAAACAAACAAACAAAAGACCCCAATAAACTGAACAATAGAAAAATCTAAGAGATCACTTGTTGGTAAGCTGTTAGCCTTATGAAGAGTCAGTGAAAAAAAAAAAGGTTTTGTCTGAATGAGTCAACAATGACTCCTAAACGGGGTTGGATTTGTAAATCTAAGTGTCTGAAATCGAAATGAGAAACTCATTAAATAGCAACAAAGCTATTTAATAATAAATTTAAGATTAAAGCAACCAAATATAGAACAAAAAATGCTATATGTCATGAAATTAAAAGATAAAATACAAATATACTCTAACATCAGAAGATTAAAGCTATCAGCAAAATAACTCACATTTAAATTAGCAAAGGCATGAGAGAAAAACACATTCCAAAATAAAGTAAGTTAAATAAAAGTTCAATTAATTCAGCAAGATTTTTTTTCTTTTTAGTAGGTTACTGCTATCCTCTTTCTCTCTCTGAGAAGATAGTGGCTTTATTTGAGTAAAATTGTGAAGAAAGTAAAGTGAGGGGTAATGAATTTTTTAAATAATTTTGACTAAAACTAAAATTAACAAACTTAAAATAGAAGAAGTCTTATTTCTGAAAAAGAGTGAAATTATATATAGTAAGTTCTATCTCAGGCAACAAAAGTGAGGACAATTGAGCCAATGAAATGAATAGCTGAACTAACAGATTAATTTGATTCTTCAAAGCCAATTTATATCAAGCAAGCAGAATATCTGTCATTGTATTTAAAAACTGTTTTTAAAGAGAGAAATAAAAGCTAGGTGAATTCAATTTAAAAGCAATTTTTGAAGAATAAAGTTTAGCTAATGGTGTGCTGGTAAATGTTTACAACTCACTGTGGAGAAGACAGGAGGTAGCCCTGATTTGTAGCATTTGCTGAGTTCTTTGGTGCAAATATTTCACCATGGCCAATATCAAGCTACCAACATGATGTCAACTGAATTGTAAAATTCCTCAAACTTTAACACCTGTTCCTTGCAAGCCCATTGTAAGAGCCAGCTCTAAACTATTAAGCACACTCAGAAAGCATAATCTGTATTAAGTCATAATATAACATTTTCTAAGTGGCATTACTTATTTTCTCACTTTGTTTTGTTCACTATGAGTACTTGAATCTTAAGTATAATAATCTAGCAGAAACTACCTCATCATATGACTTTTCTTTAGAAATAACTAGGTTCTTTAGCTTCTCTAACCTTAGGACTTCAAAAGGTTTGGATAAAAATGACTCAAAACATTTCTGTTGGGGGAGGAAAAGGATGACAACATGAGAAGTGAGGCAGAATCTCCTCCCAAAACCACATATAATATGAAAATTCAGCAAATACAACTAATCCTAAAAGAGCAACCAGGTATAAGATTGCAGCAGCCAGCCTACATCTGGGAAAAGAGAACATCTCACAGAAAAGGGTAAAGTAACAAAGCAGTGATCTAGCAAGACCCAAGCCCTCTCCCAATCCCAGCTCACTAGTGAGATGAAAAGAAACAGAGTGGGGAAGGAGTAGAAGCCCAGGGCTGCTAAATATACAGCCCTAGAGATCTACTCCAGGAAGACAAACCTACATTACATGGTGCTCTGGAGATAAGAGGAATTAGAAAGCAAAGACAGGAGGAATACTCAGAGACACTGAGATTCCAGCTGCTGGTGGAGAACAACAGTTCCCATATCCAGCTGCTCTGGGATAAAAGAAGGGTGGGCACTTTGAAAGACTTCCCAACAGTGAGAAGGCTGCTAAAGGGGGCAAGCATTATACAGAGCTTGCTGCTCAGAAGGAACAGGTGGAAAGAATTGTCCAAGCACACTCAGCCCAGCAGGTTGGGAACTTTCAGGAGCTTCAGGCGCTCCATCCCCCTGGCTGGCAATGCAGCCCCAAGGCCCCCCACCACAATAAGCAGCCTGCCACTCGTTCCCCCTGGCCAGCACCTAAGCACAAACCTGATGCACCCATCATCACTCCAGGCCAGCAGGAGGGCAGCTCTGTTTAACAGCAGCTACAGGTGCTTAAACCATGCATGCATGGCCCACTGGCCCTGACAGTGGAGTCAGGCCCTGTGGCCAGGAAGCAGGAAAGAGCTCTCTCCTGGTAGGCAATGGCACTGCTTGCCTGCGACCTCCACCATTGCTCCGGGATTATGAAAAGGCAGAAGAATTTTGTTCAATCCAAAAATCCCCCAAACACCAGAAAGAGGGCTCAGTGAAAATGAGATCACCAATCTTCCTGAAAAAGAATCCAAAATAAAAATCATAAAAGTGCTAATGGAGCTACAGAAAAATATTCAAGATCTAAGGGATGAATTCAAGAGAGAGACACTTTGAAAAATACAGTATCTGAAATGAAACCTACAATGGAGGCATTTAAAAGCAGACTAGAAAAGGTAGAGGAGTAGGTATATGGAATAGAAGTTACAGAACAGGAATACAAAGAAGCTGAGGCAGAGAGAGAAAAAAAGATCTCTAGGAATGAAAGAATATTAAGAGAACTGTGTGACCAATCCAAATGTAACAATATTTGTGTTATAGGGGTACCAGAAGAAGAAGAGAGAGAAAAAGAATATAAGGTGTCTTTAAGAAAGTAATTGCTGGAACTTTCCCCAATATGGGGAAGGAAGTAGTCTCTCAGGCCATGGAAGTACACAGATCTCCCAACACAAGGGACCCAAGGAAGACAACAGCAAGACATACAGTAATTAAAATGGCAAAGATTAAGGACAAGGACAGAGTATTCAAAGCAGCCAGAGAAAGAAAAAAGATCACCTACAAAGGAAAACCCACCAGGCTATCATCAGACTTCTCAGAAGAAACCTTACAGGCCAGAAGGGAGTGTTATGATATATTTAATGCAATGAGGCAGAAGGGCCTTGAACCAAGAATACTCTACTCAGCAAGATTATCATTTAAATTTGAAGGAGGGATTAAATAATATCCAAATAAGCAAAGGTTGAGGGAATTTACCTTCCACAAACCACCTCTACAGTGTAATTTAAAGGGACTGCTCTAGATGGAAGCACTCCTAAGGCTAAGTAGTTGTCACCAGAGAAAATAAAACTACAGTAAAGGAAGTAGACCAATTAATTACTAGCCAAATCCAAAATTAAATCAGCTAAGCACAAAGTCTGTCAAGGGATACACAAAGAGTACAAAATATGACACATAACATATAAAGAGTGAGGAGGAATAAAAAGGGAGAAAGAGAAAAAAAGAATCTTCACATTGTATTTATAATAGCTTAATGAGTGAGTTAAGTTAGACTGTTAGATAGTAAAGAAGCTGCCTTTGGTAACCACGAACCCAAGGCCTCCAATGGCACTAAGAACATATATATCAATAATCACCCTAAATGTAAATGGACTGAATGCACCAATCAGAAGACACAGAGTTACAGAATGGATAAAAAAGCAACACCCATCTATATGCTGCCTACAAGAGACTCACTTCAAACCCAAAGGCATACATAGACTAAAAGTGAAGGGATGGAAAAAGATACTTCATGAAAGCAATAGGGAGAAAAAAGCAGGAGTTGCAATACTTGTATCAGATAAAATAGACTTCAAAACAAAGAAAGTAACAAGAGACAAAGAAGGACATTATATAACGATAAAGGGGGCAGTCCAACAAGATGATATAACCATTATGAATATCTGTACACCCAACATAGAAGCACCCAAATATGTGTAACAAATACTAACAGAATTAAAGGGGGAAATAGAATGTTATGCATTCATTTAGGAGACTTCAACATACCACTCACTCCAAAAGACAGATGAACTGTCAGAAAATAAATAAGGAGACAGGCACTGAACAACACATTAGAACAGATGGACCTAACAGGCATCTATAGTACTGCACCCAAAAACAACAGGATACACATTCTTCTCAAGTGCACATGTAACATTTTCCAGAATAGAGTGCATATTAGGCCACAAAAAGAGCCTTAGTGTACCAACCAACTTCTCAGATCACAAAGGTATGAAACTAGAAATAAATTGTGCAAAGAAAACAAAAAGGCCCATAAACACCTGGAGGCTTCATAACATACTCCTAAATAATCAATAGATCAATGACCAAATTAAAACAGAGATCAAGCAACATATGGAGACAAATGAAAACAACAGCTCAATGCCCCAACTTTTGTGGGATGCAGCGAAGGCAGTTCTTAGAGGAAAGTATATAGCAATACAGGCCTATCTTAAGAAAGGAAAACAACCCAAATGAACAGTCTAAATTTACAATTAATGAAACTAGGAAAAGAAGAACAAATGAAGCCCAAAGTCAACAGAAGGAGGAACATAATAAAGATCAGAGCAGAAATAAATAAAATCAAGAAGAACAAAACAATAGAAGGAATCAATGAAAGCAGGAGCTGGTTCTTCAAGAAAATAAACAAAATAGATAAACCCCTAACCAGACTTAACAAGAAAAAAGAGAGTGTATGCACATAAACAGAATCAGAAATGAGAAAGGAAAAATCACTACGGACACCTCCTTAACACAGTTATTAGGGAATACTATGAAAAATTATATGGTAACAAATTGGAGAATCTAGAAGAAATGGACAACTTTCTAGAAAAATTCAATCTTCCAAGACTGACCCAGGAAGAAACAGAAAATTTGAACAGACCGATTACCAGCAATGAAATTGAATTGCTAATTTAAAAACTTCCCAAGAACAAAACCCCCAGACCAGATGGCTTCTTTACTGAATTGTATCAGACATTTAGAGAAGACCTAATACCCATCCTCCTTAAAGTTTCCAAAAAGTGGAAGAGGAGGGAATACTTCCAAACTCATTCTCTGAAGCCAGCATCACTCTAATACCAAAACCAGGCAGACACCACAAAAAAAGAAAATTACAGTTCAGTATCCCTGATGAATATAGATAGAAAAATACTCAACAGAATATTAGCAAATCGAATTCAAAAATATATCAAAAAGATCATACATTATGACCAAGTGGGATTTATGCCATGGATGCAAGGAAGGTACAGTATTTGAAAATCCATCAACATTATCCACTACATCAACAAAAAGGACAAAAATCACATGAGCATCTCTATAGATGCTGAAAAAGCATCTGACAAAATTCAACATTCATTCATGCACTGAAATGATTACATCCTTAGATCAACATCCTTATTATAAATTGTAGGAATTTTTCAGATTGTTAGACATTATTTGAAGTTCACTTTATATTAACTGTTTTATTTACAGACTGTTTTTCAATGCCAAGCAAGGCTGTCTTCCCCTATTGCTGTCTTCTACATGGTCAGCCATTAATTGTAATCCTGGGAAAGGCTCATTTTCCATTTGTGTGGCTCTACAGCTTTCTCTGTGGATGCTTGTCACTCACATCCTCTCAGTTCTTCTGTGCTGTGATGGTGGAACCCACATCACTCTAGTGGGCTTAAATACTAGCCATATGATTCCTGAGCCCTAAGTCCCTCTAAGGCAGAACCCTGAATATACTCAGTTATTCCTGGACCTCTCTGAGGCATTGAACCTGAAGATGGATGGGCATGCTGGCAGTTTTAGGTTGTGTGGCTCACAGAGAAGTGATGGGTTTTCACGAAATCCATAGCCTTGGTGATTGAAACAGAGCAAGGTTTCTTAAGCACCTGAATTATAAGGAGCTGGAGAGCTTATTAGACAGTTTAGCTTTCTGAGTTACACCCCTGTTCTGTTGAACTGAATCCCCAGTTGGGGGCAGGGAATTAGCACTCTCCAGATCATTCTTAAGCACATAACATTCGAGGATTGAATCAGGGACCAGGCACTCCCTGGCAGAGGGCATCTATGGTACGGGATGTTATGGCAGTAGTGAGATGGGGTGCCATTTCTATGTACAAGTGTTTAATAAATTAAAGTTTGCCATTAATAGGAAAATAAGAAGAATAACCCCTAAAAACTTTACTGCACACAAACTTGAATTCCCTTCTCTTAGAAGCCGTGTTTCATTCTGAAGCAAATGTTTTAGGACTATTTATTCTCTTTCATCTCCTCAGTATTAAGTACTCAACCTTCTGGTTTAGTTAATTCACCCCAGTTTTCTCCATACCATTTATTAACCATTTAAATTCACTTGAAAGCCCACCAACCTCCTAGGTCTTAGACATAGATGTGACTCACCATACATACACAACTGTAACTATGTGAGGTGATGGATATGTCAATCTAATTGTGGTAATCATTTCATAATATATGTATGTATCAAATCATCACGTTGTAGACTTTAAACATGGACAATGTTGTATACCAATAATACCTTAATAATGCTGGTGGGGGGGGGTGGAAATACTTGATTCCTGTGTGTGAAATAAAAGCAAAACTCAATTCTTCATGTTCCTTTTGGTGGAGATGTAATTATTAGTAAGCATATCAGTTCAAACCAGTTTAAGGTTAAACTGAAGATTTCTGGAAAATAATGGTAGAGCAAGCATATAATAATGTACTGTTATATTAGGATGAACCTGTTTGTCACAGTTTCTCATTAAAATTGGTCCTACAAATGGAAAATTAGGAATTATTTTACTCTAGTTTATGTAATTATATTTAAGGACCCTTTAGTTCCATGATTTAAGGATGTTCTCATCTACAGAATAAATTCATTGGTACTGATTTCAGCTACTTTGAAAGAAAACATTCTTGGTCAAATATTTATGATGACTGTTATTGCCAATTCATACCAGAGAAATCCCTAACTTCACCTAGAAAATGACAGGCTATTGTTTGCCTGCGCAGGCTGTAAATTAAAGGAAAATGTGTGATGGTAAGGACAGTTGTCAGGGAAAGCTTCCTTGTCCCATGTTCTATACAGAGAACAACGTGTGATCTGAGAGCTGTATGAATTAGAATGAATGTTCATCTGGCTACACAGAATTAGGTCCATGATATAAACCAGGATTCTCCCAATGTCCACATTTAGGTACATGAGCGTGATGTCTAGAAGACCTACATAACAATAACAATTTATTGAGCACTTATTTTGTGCCAGGCACTGTGCTAAATATGTTTCTCACATTATTCAAATTAGTGTTCATTATAGTTGGATAAAACAAGTAATGTTGTTACTCCATTTTAATCCTATTCTTTCTTTTGTTTGAACCAATGAGGAAACACTGAGGCTTCGAGTAGTTAAGAAACTTGTCCCCAGTATCTTTAAGATGAAGAGCTAGCTTCAAACTAGGCCCGAGGCTCAAAGCCCTAGTACTTAAACACCATCCTTTGGTGCCTGTGTTCTTCCTGCTAATCCTGTGCACCTAGTTAGCTACGTTCTGTGGTCTTAACATTTGATGTGCACATCAGCACCTCACTAACTAAATTATAAATACCTGAAGAGCAGGAACTTTGTAGTTTACTTTTTTTAGTCTAAAGCACTTTTCCTACAGCAGATGTTCAGTTAAAGTTTGCTAACTATGGTGTTGTATACATATTTGGATTTTATATAGTTGGCATATAAGAAACCCTGTTGTACTCAAATATGGAAGATCTGGATTCAAAGTCTGGTGTACCTATTACATAACCAACCTAGTACTACTTCTTTACATTTTTAAGATAAGACAATAATAATAAAATATGAAGTTGTAAGTTGGTGTGAGAGTGTCCAAAACATTTATACTGGACATGACCCCTTCTTTAACTGCAGAAACACAATCATCAAGTTCTCTTTCAGTGGATAAGGGTATTGAAAGGTATTGAAAATATTACATTGATGGGTCGTAATACAAAATGAATAAAATATTTCATTAGTTAAGACTAACAAAAAAATGTTAGGTGTTTTCAGTTAGCAATAGATTTTATGTGGTACTATCAGATTTATAGTTGATCCTAATAGTACACAGTTTGTAGAGGCTTCAAGTAATTAAACAAGGAGGATAAGCTTTGGCTACTGAATCAAAGGATAGGCCAAAAAAGGCAATGAAGTTTTGATGCTTGATTTAATACCTATTATGGCCTAATCTGTTTATATATTTTAAAATTTAGGATAATTTGGAAGGGTTTAATCTGGACTCCTATAGATTCTTCTCTAATTTGTCTGCCTAAGTCCTTGGAGACTTTTGCTCAAAGAGATTCACCAGCTTCTTTTTGAATCATACACACTGTAGTTTTTTTTTAGCCAATATGGGACAATTAATCTCTAAGAGAAAGTCTTCTGAAAGGCATTATGTGTGTTTTCCTATATTTATTGCCCTCTAAAGGCTATTAAAATTTTAATTTTAATTGTTAACATTTAAAAATATTATTATTACTTTTTTTTTAAACTGGGTTATTTAAATGTTCTTCTGGTTTTTCTTATCCTATACTGCTCTTAACTGTTTTTTTTTTCCCCACCTGAGGGACTAACAATTCAGTGAACTCATTAGAACAAAACTGATAGTGCAGGACAGTAAGCATCTAACAAAATCCTGAATTCTGAAACAAATTTCTATGTTCTTGGTTTAAAATAAATTCCTTAAAACTTGGTCCTAGACAGACAATTTTAAGTTGTGTGAGGCAACATGACCACTCTTTTTCTGCAAAAATCCCTAAGGAAACTGTTTAGGAGGTCAGGGGAAAAAGCAGAAAGAATTGAAGGGGTGAAGTGAGTGGGGAAGGTAACACTGAGTATAGAGAGAGAGAGATAAGGAGAGGAAGTTTCAAAAGTGAGTCAAATTGAGAGACACTATTTTGGAGTCAGTATTTTGTTTTGAGGTCTGTTTATGAATTAAAGAAGCTAACTAATGAGTGATATTTTATCTAAATTTTTATAGAGCTCCTTTTAATTGCATTGTTTGTTTATCCAAAATTCACCATAATGACCACTGTTATTCTAAGTTTTTTTAGAAAGTTCATTTATTACTGTAAGTGCACAAATTAAGATTATAGTGCCAGACAAATAAGGAGCAGAAATTCTTCCAGGAGAAGGCTGTAGCTTTGATGTATACAAACTGGTAACAAACAAGTTGGTCAAAAGTATGTGCTTATGAAAACCATCTGGTTCCTCAAGCAAGCAGAGGCTAGAATAGTGTTGTACCATCAGCAACCTGACAGTTACTGATCCTGTATTATGAACTCAACAAACCGATTTGCAAATTGACAAGATTGAAAGTGGCCTCTTCACAGTTTTGTAGGGGATCCAAAGCAAAGTTTGACTAATTACTTTTGCATAAATTGGTTGCCAGTTTAACAGATCTCCAACTATTAGTCTTGGGTCATCTGGATTGTTCTGGGGTCTTCTTAGGCCCATGTCTCTATCTACTTATAGAGCACTTCTTATACATCCAGGGACATGAAACAAGACTGTATGAATTGTCAAACAAAAGAAGAAAAAGCACGCAGCAAAAACATAAACAGAATAATGGCAAAAATATTTACTGAATGGTACACCCCTCCAAACCAAGAGTTCTAATACCTTACACAAAATTAGGTCTACTTATTTATCAATGACCGTACTTCCAAAACTAAAGGTTGAATTACCCTATACAAAGATTTGGAACCAATGACCTTATATGAAGACCACAAATTAATCAGCAAGAAGAGCTCAGTAAAACAAATCAGAATTCAAATCAGATAATTGTTGAGACAGATTTACCAGGAAGTGAAATATGAAGGACAAATGAAATTTGGAAACAAGGGGTGAGGAGAATGCACCCTTTAGCCTGAGGGTCACAGGGGATGCCACCAAATGAGAGTATTCTCAGTAGGACCATCACTCAAAACCTGATGCCAAAACCAAAGCTGGATTTATTGCTTAATTAAGTAAAAAAGCTATGCTGGTAAGGCATAGTTTCATTGAGCAAAGAAAATTAATGATGATATATAGGGTTTAGGGGTTGGCCTTGTTTTAGAGTTATGTGGTTTATAGAGGGAAGAATAAGTTGATATCAGTTTTAGAATTTTTTGTTAATGAATACAGAAGCATATTTTGTTTTGGTTATACAGATGAGAATTGGATTGACATCAGCCTCAGTGAATTTTCTGGAATGAGTCTTTCATTTCTTGACTGACTTTTAAAGTGTGAGGCTATCACTCATTGGTTGCCCTTCAGTAGGCTGTTGACTGAAATGAGTTCTTCCTTAGATGGATTTAAAACAAGTTCTAGTGCTTGTTACCTGAAACTGTAATTAGAACTGAAATTGATTTTAAAAAATTAGGTTAAAAAGCAGTTCTGGTATTTATTAGCTATATGGCTCTAGAACAGTTAGTCTTTTCCTGGGAGTTAGGGAATATTTTCACATATTTATAATGAGCACATAAGTTTAGTATTGTATTTCAAATAAGCTCTTTGTACTAGCATAATCAACACATATATTGATTGGTACATTCCACATATTTGTAATGGTAATAGCTATATATTATCATATTAATATACCATAATTTGTATAGCAAGTTCCCAATTATTGAGCATTTAGACTTTTATTTTGGCTTTTCACTATTACTCTAGTAGTGCTATAATAGAACACTTGTTGAATAATTACCTAAATGATATAGTCTCCAAAGGGAAGTTAACAAAGGCTATAATGGCTTTCATATTTAAAATAGATATATGATCATTTGTAGGATATCCCCAGCACAAGTCTATCATTTGTTCCAGTTGCCTTAACTCATTAGAAAAATGTATTTATGACTTCAAATATTTTTGTATGAGCAAATGAGGGTAATTTATATTATATTCTTGATTTTTATCCCTACCTATATACATAAACAAATCAAGGTTCAGTAGTGTGGAAAAACTGATGGCTTTTGAAATAAGGAATGAGATTCATAGAATTCTTTATATGTGATAAATGCAAAGCATACAAATAATCATGGGAGAAAATGGGGTCAGTGGAAGAGGCTCACAGCAGTTCATGAGAGCTGACTAGTAAATATTCAGAAATTTTATAAGATAATTATTGAATCATTAGTAGCTTGAAATCAGCTGTGGTGAGTGTATTTATACTACAGAAATTGTCAAATGCTACAAATCAAGGCACTGTTGTTGGAGAACCACCTTACCAGCACATCACTGGGTGGGAACATTAGGCAGGGAACTCTACTATAAATAGAAAGATGTAAAATAGATTGCTAATTTGAAAAAATAAGACTTCATCTTTGATTCTTTCCTACACATGGTCTTCATTATGTTGACTTGGGAAGACGCCCAGTGAAAAAGACCAAGAAATGAGATTAATATCTCCCAAGAAAAATGCAAAATAGAGCCAAATCCACATACTTGGTTTCATTTATTCTGGTTCGTGAACCTCTATTTTGCAAAAGTTGCTTCCTAGCTAACTTCTAATTTCAAAATTCATGTTTTAGGTAGAAATGTTCCTAATACAAATTATTGTATTTTATTTAGACAAAAATGTTGACACAAATGGGCATCTATTTAAAGAGAGTAGACTACTTAAAGGTAGTGGATATGGGTATTTTAAAAGTCTCCTCTCCACAAGAATCTCTCCTTTTCCTAGCATATTCCACAAAACAGAAAAAAGAGAGAGGAGAGGCTCTATCTTAGCTAAACAAGAAATATCGATAATGCAAATTAAGAAGTGCTCCTGGTCATGGAAAGAATATGTGAGTCAAGGACTTTATATCCAGAAAAACTGACTTTCAAGTATAAAGGGCACAACCTGCTTTCAACAATAATATTGTTCCCATGAGCTCTTAATGAAAAATCGGAAGAATGAGCTTCAGATAAATAAGGTGATATATAATTTCAACAAAGGAGAGATAATCTTAAACCATGCACCTCCTGACAAAAGAGGACTGTTTCTTATAGTCTTGTCAAATAAATAAAACCTGAGTCAGAGCAAGCCTCTATATCTAGCTAACAATTTGGAGGACATCCAGAGGACAAAAGAAAGTGTTGAACTGCCCCGTGAATATGCAATCAGCAATGTCCAGGTTATGGAAAACTCTCCAGGTCAAATTCCTAGGTTCAACAGATAAACTGTAAGGGAAAATAGTAGGGGGAAATTATAGATAACAAGAATTAAAAGACATATTGACAAATTTTAATGGGAAAGACTAAAGTAAAAATTCATTTAGAAATTCAGAAAATATAAACTTTTAGAAAAATAGCTGATTTCATAAAAATCATTTTTTTCTCAATTTCCTACATTTTTTTCAGAAACCAAAATTTCAAGTATCTCTTAATCTGACTTTATAAAAGCATGCTTTAGCCAGCCCTCAAACCATTAACTATATGTTTTATATTTAATGTTGAGGCAGTGCAGCAGGGATTTTGAAGTAAGGCCCAAGTTTTAATGTTAGCTCTTCCATATCTGGCTGTGACTTTTGGACAAGTTAATGTTAGGTGGGGGTGGAGGTGTTTTCATATATCTTTTTGAAAAGAATAATAAACTATAACCTATCTCTTGGGGCTGTTGCAGGAATGCATGAAATACATGTACAATTCCTGTGTTGGGGTTGATATGTAATAGGCATGGAATAAATGAAACCTACTATTACTTTGATTTCAGTAGATCTAGGACCGGGCCCAAGAACTCTACTTTTTTTGTTTGTTTGTTTTTTGTTTGTTTGTTTGTTTTATTTTATTTTATTTTTATTTTATTTTTGAGAGGGCATCTCTCATATTTATTGATCAAATGGTTGTTAACAACAATAAAATTCTGTATAGGGGGGTCAATGCTCAATGTACAATCATTAATCCATCTCAAGCCTAATTCTCGTCAGTCTCCAATCTTCTGAAGCATAACGAACAAGTTCTTAAATGGTGAACGAATTCTTACGTAGTGAATAAATTCTTACATGGTGAACAGTACAAGGGCAGTCATCACAGAAACTTTCGGTTTTGATCACGCATTATGAACTATAAACAATCAGGTCAAGTATGAATATTCGTTTGATTTTTATACTTGATTTATATGTGGATCCCACATTTCTCCCTTTATTATTATTATTATTTTTATTTTTAATAAAATGCTGAAGTGGTAGGTAGATGCAAGATAAAGGTAGAAAACAGTTTAGTGCTGTAAGAGGGCAAATGTAGATGATCAGGTGTGTGCCTATGGACTAAGTATTAATCCAAGCTAGACAAGGGCAGCAAAACATCCACGGATGCAGAAGATTTCTCTCAAAACAGTGGGGGTGAGGTTCTGAGCCTCACCTCTGTTGATCCCCAATTTCTCACCTGATGGCCCTCCTGCGACTGTGCCTGTCTTAGGTTGTTCCTCCCTTGAGGAATCTTACCCATCTCTGGCTAACCAGTCATCTTCCGGGGCCATACAGGGAAATGTAAAGTTGGTAAGTGAGAGAGAAGCCATATTGTTTGAAAAGGTTAGCTTTTTACTTCTTTGCAGATTTATGCCCTGTGGCTTCTATGCCCAGCACTTGTCTCGAGGTATCTTTACCACCTGGAGGAATTATGATACTCGGTAAATTCGATATGAGGCACGAATTCTATTTAAGGGTTGTAATTAGGAAGGAAGGAGAAAAGCTATAGAGGTAGCATATGAAAGAAAACATGGGAGGATTGATTATTTCTTTGACATATCTTCTTGTAGAGTACCTTAAGCATGTATAGGTTTTAAACTACCAACTAACTTGTGCTCACATGTTAACATAATAGGAATACGGTGACATAAACAAAGCAAATCTATAATTACCATCCATCTCCAGTGAAGCCAAGAAAACCATTTAGGCACCCTAGGCATTTGTGAAAATTTGTCTATGATATGATGGATATTGTCCAACTGTACTTGAACAGTCTGAGAGAAATCAGACAAATTAAAGCAACCCATTTCTGGGATCTGTTCACATCCCATATGTTCTTTTAACCGTAGATAGTCTATAGTCATAAGATTTTGGAGTGCTACAACTTGCACCCCTCCCAACTCCTGGTTGAGTTCCAACAGTACAGATCCGGTCAAATTCGTTGTCTCACTGTATGCACATGCCAGCCTAGACATCTCCCTCCTCATTCCTGGCAAGTCCAGGAAACGGTGGGGTGGATGCAGCCACAACCGCAGCATCGTCCGGATCCCTGTGGAGGCTTTTTGATGATCATCCCCTGGCACAAGTCCTCCAGAGGGTGCTGATGCCGGAAGCTCCTCCTCATATCGTATCTTAGTTCATTTTCTGGGTAGCCAAGCTAGGCCTTGATCTTCTGCATAGAAACAAACAGACCCTTTGCCCACACTTTGACATGCCCTCTATACCACTGTGCAGAACTCATTGGAGGTCAGCACACAGGAACTGCTTTTTTTTTTTTTTATTAAGAGAAAGGAATATTATCAGAAGAGAGTACCTCCATAGCTGATCATCTGACACCCTTTAAGTGATCAACATTAAGGATATTTAAAGCATGCGTTGATCTTTGATTTACCAATAGTTTTATCCTATCAAGGAGTAATCCCCCTTTTCTTTCTTTCTTTTTTTTTTTTAATCTTTAATCTACACTTACATGAAGAATACTATGTTTACTATGCTCTCCCCTATATCAGGTCCCCCCTAAAAACCACATTACGGTTACTGTCCATCAGCTTAGCAAAATGTTGTAGAATCACTACTTGTCCTCTCTGTGTTGTACAGCCCACCCTCCCCTTTCTCCCTCCCCCCCATGCATGCTAATCTTAATACCCCCCTTCTTCTTCCCCTCCCCTTGTCCCTCCCTGCCCACCCATCCTCCCCAGTTCCTTTCCCTTTGGTACCTGTTAGTCCATTTTTGGGTTCTGTAATTCCACTGGTGTTTTGTTCCTTCGGTTTTTCCTTTGTTCTTATACTCCTCAGATGAGTGAAATCATTTGGTATTTCTCTTTCTCCACTTGGCTTATTTCACTGAGCATAATACTCTCCAGCTCCATCCATGTTGCTGCAAATGATTGGATTTTTCCACTTCTTATGGCTAAGTAGTATTCCATTGTGTATATGTACCACATATCTTCTTTATCCATTCATCTACCAATGGACATTTAGGTTGCTTCCAATTCTTGGCTATTGTAAATAGTGCTGCAATAAACATAGGGGTGCATCTGTCTTTCTCAAACTGGGCTGCTGCGTTCTTAGGGTAAATTCCTAGGAGTGGAATTCCTGGGTCAAATGGTAGGTCTGTTTTGAGCATTTTGATGAACCTCCATACTGCTTTCCACAATGGTTGAACTAATTTACATTCCCACCAGCAGTATAGGAGGGTTCCCCTTTCTCCACAGCCTCGCCAACATTTGTTGTTGTTTGTCTTTTGGATGGCAGCTATCCTTACTGGTGTGAGGTGATACCTCATTGTAGTTTTAATTTGCATTTCTCTGATAATTAGCGATGTGGAGCATCTTTTCATGTGTCTCTTGGTCATCTGTATTTCTTTTTTAGAGAACTGTCTGTTCAGTTCCTCTGCCCATTTTTTAATTGGGTTATTTGTTTTTTGTTTGTTGAGGCGTGTGAGCTCTTTATATATTCTGGACGTCAAGCCTTTATCGGATCTGTCATTTTCAAATATATTCTCCCATACTGTAGGGTTCCTTTATGTTCTATTGATGGTGTCTTTCACTGTACAGAAGCTTTTCAGCTTAATGTAGTCCCACTTGCTCATTTTTGCTGTTGTTTTCCTTGCCCGGGGAGATATGTTCAAGAAGAGGTCACTCATGTTTATGTCTAAGAGGTTTTTGCCTATGTTTTTTTCCAAGAGTTTAATGGTTTCATGACTTACATTCAGGTCTTTGATCCATTTTGAGTTTACCTTTGTATATGGGGTTAGACAATGGTCCAGTTTCATTCTCCTACATGTAGCTGTCCAGTTTTGCCAGCACCATCTGTTGAAGAGACTGTCATTTCACCATTGTATGTCCATGGCTCCTTTATCAAATATTAATTGACCATATATGTTTGGGTTAATTTCTGGAGTCTCTAATCTGTTCCACTGGTCTGTGGCTCTGTTCTTGTGCCAGTACCAAATTGTGTTGATTACTATGGCTTTGTAGTAGAGCTTGACATTGGGGAGTGAGATCCCCCCTACTTTATTCTTCTTTTTCAGGATTGCTTTGGCTATTTGGGGTCTTTGGTGTTTCCATATGAATTTTTGAATTATTTGTTCCAATTCATTGAAGAATGTTGCTGTTAATTTGAGAGGGATTGCATCAAATCTGTGTATTGCTTTGGGCAGGATGGCCATTTTGATGATATTAATTCTTCCTAGCCATGAGCATGGGATGAGTTTCCATTTATTAGTGTCCCCTTTAATTTCTCTTACCAAGAACTCTACTTTTAAAAGCCTCCCAATGATTCTAATGATTGCTCTCATTTAGGAAACAGAGTCCCTGATAAAATCCTTCTGGATGTGAACAAATACTAAGTTTAAAGGATGTTTATCGATACATTTTTTGGAATATTAGAAAAACTGTAAAACATCTAGGAGAATGACAAACTATTGTCTATCCACTTGCTAAAATATTATGTCGCCATTAAAATAAAAATAAAATAGTTTATGCTTTTCCGCCCGCTATCCCCTCCGGCTGAGCACTTGGTCAGGCTGCACGCGCTCGCCCTGAGATCTGGGCTCCTGCTAAGCTAGTACCGCGTAGTCTCCATCCAGCTGCCCTATCATCTTCTGGGACTTCATCAGCCATGATAAGACGTTTTGCTACATCTACAAGATCCGGAACATTGCGGATGGGCTGTGCTTGGAGGTGGAGGGGAAGGTGGTCAGTAGGACGGAGGGTAACATTGATGACTCGCTCATTGGTGGAAATGCCTCTACTGAAGGTACGGAAAGCACAGCAATCGCTGGGGGAGTGATACTGTCATGAACCATCACTTGCAGGAAAACAGCTTCACAAAAGAAGGCTGCAAGAAGTATATCAAAGATTATATGAAATCGAAGGCAAACTTAACAGAGACCAGAAAGAGTAAAACCTTTTATTACAGGGGCTTCCAAACAAATCAAGCACATCCTTACTCATTTGGAACCCTATCAGTTCTTTATTGGTGAAAACATGAATCCAGATAGTTGCTCTGCTGGACCACTGTGAGGATGGTGTGACCCCACATAAGGTTTTCTTTAAGGATAGTTTAGAAATGGAAAAGTGTTAACAAATTTGACTATTTGTATCTGTCACCTGTCATTGTACCCGGCTGCTGCTTTTCATCCACACACCACCAGGATTTAAACAAATGGGACTGATGTGCTCTTGAGCTCATAATATATTTAAACCTTGGTTTATTTGGAATGGAGGAATTCTTTTAAAGAAAAAATGTGTCATGTGGGTTGTCTAAAAATAAAATGCATTTAAACTAAAAAAAAATCAGGTAACTAACATAACTATGTGCCAAGCACTGTTCTAAATGCCTTGTATATATTCTTAGTAGTCTCATGAGGCAGGTTCCATTATTATTCCTATGACAGATAAGGAAACTAAAAATGTATATAACATTACAAATAAGTTGTGAAGCTGAAACACTTCTAAACTATCAATAATAAAAAAAAGTTTTTATAATAAAAAAACTGACCTTGTTAAAGGAAAGACTCAATAAGCTTTCTAACAGAAAATATTTCAAAATCCTATTACAAAGAAGTGACCAAATCATTTGCAGCCAAACACTATAGAGAAAAAAGCATCATCTTAAGAGAAATTAAAGAGGACACTAACAAATGGAAACTCATCCCATGCTCTTGGCTAGGAAGAATTAATATAATCAAAATGGCCATCCTGCCAAAGCAATACACAGATTTGATGCAATCCTTATCAAATTACCAACAACATTCTTCAATGAACTAGAACAAATAGTTCAAAAATTCATATGGAAACACCAAAGACCCCGAATAGCCAAAGCAATCCTAAGAAAGAAGAATAAAGTGGGGGGGATCTCGCTCCCCAACTTCAAGCTCTACTACAAAGCCACAGTAATCAAGACAGTTTGGTACTGGCACAAGAACAGAGCCACAGACCAGTAGAACAGAATAAAGACCCCAGATATTAACTCAAGCATATATGGTCAATTAATCTACAATAAAGGAGCCATGGACATACAATGGGGAAATGACAGTCTCTTCAACAGATGGTGTTGGCAAAACTGGACAGCTACATGTAAGAGAATGAAACTGGATCACTGTCTAAACCCATACACAAAAGTAAATTCAAAATGGATCAAAGACCTGAATGTCAGTCATGAAACCATAAAACTCTTAGAAAAAAAACATAGGCAAAAATCTCTTGGACATAAACACGAGCGACTTCTTCATGAACATATCTCCCCGGGCAAGGGAAACAAAAGCAAAAATGAACAAGTGGGACTATATCAAGCTGAAAAGCTTCTGTACAGCAAAGGACACCATTAATAAAACAAAAAGGTAACCTACAGTATGGGAGAATATATTCATAAACGACAGATCCGATAAAGGGTTGACATCCAAAATATATAAAGAGCTCATGCACCTCAACAAACAAAAAGCAAACAATCCAATTAAAAAATGGGCAGAGGAGCTGAACAGACAGCTCTCCAAAGAAGAAATTCAGATGGCCAACAGACACATGACAAGATGCTCCACATCGCTTGTCATCAGAGAAATGCAAATTAAAACCACAATGAGATATCACTTCACACCAGTAAGGATGGCCAGCATCCAAAAGACAAACAACAACAAATGTTGGCAAGGTTGCAGAGAAAGGGGAACCCTCCTACACTGCTGGTGGGAATGTAAATTAGTTCAACCATTGTGGAAAGCAGTATGGAGGTTCCTCAAAAAGCTCAAAATAGAAATACCATTTGACGCAGGAATTCCACTTCTAGGAATTTACCCTAAGAATGCAACAGCCCAGTTTGAAAAAGACAGATGCACCCCTATGTTTATCACAGCACTATTTACAATAGCTAAGAAATGGAAGCAACCTAAGTGTCCATCAATAGATGGATGAATGGATAAAGAAGATGTGGTACATATACACAATGGAATACTACTCAGCCATAAGAAGAAAACAAATCCTACCATTTGCAACAACATGGATGGAGCTAGAGGGTATTATGCTCAGTGAAATAAGCTAGGCGGAGAAAGACAAGTACCAAATCATTTCACTCATATGTGGAGTATAAGAACAAAGAAAAACTGAAGGAACAAAACAGCAGCAGAATCACAGAACCCGAAAATGGACTAACGGTTACCAAAGGGAAAGGGACTGGGCAGGAGGGGTGGGAAGGGATAAGGGCGGGGAAAAAGAAAGGGGGCCTTACTATTAGCATGTATAATGTGGGGGAGGGGGCATAGGGTGGGATGTGCAACACAGAGAAGACACTTCTCTCTCCCCCCCACTTTATTCTTCTTTCTTAGGATTGCTTTGGCTATTCGGGGTCTTTGGTGTTTCCATATGAATTTTTGAACTATTTGTTCTAGTTCATTGAAGAATGTTGTTGGTAATTTGATAGGGATGTGCAACACAGAAGAAGTAGTGATTCTACAACATCTTACTACGCTGATGGACAGTGACTGTAATGGGGTTTGTGGGGGGGGACTTGGTGAAGGGGGGAGTCTAGTAACCATAATGTTCTTCATGTAATTATAGATTAATGATAATAAAAAGCATCAAAAAGGTATGTTATTTTTCTTGATCTGTACAGTGTGTGTGTTTGAAACATTTGTCAGCTGTTTTGCATTTGTTATTTGTTACTTTTCTCTTTCTAAATATTCACTCTCTAGCCCAGTATTGTATTCTTTTTCTTCCTGAACCCTCCCCACCCCACAGATTGTGTACGTTTCGGGCCCCACAAAACCTGCATACCATGTGTTAATGAGAGCCCCTGAGGGAGGGAATGGAACAAATGTAATAGAAGAATAATATTTAAAGAGATAGTAGAAGAAAACTGTCCTCAAATAAAACTTGAATCTTTATAAAAATCTGCCCAAAAACTGCCAAGATGAATGCACCCCTGCAAGAGAGTGAGATAAAGTTGCCTTCCAACTGGCTAAGTGGTACTAACAATTATCAGTTTCCGGCAGCTTTCTGTTTACACTTAGTGGAAACAGGTATGATGATCTCACACAGGAGAGATTGCTCAAAACTTTCAGAGGTTTTGTGTTTGCTTTTTAATTCCATAATGTGATAAAGAACAATATTCAAATAACAATGATATCATTTAATTAGCTTCAATAAAAACCAGAGGGAGGCAATTTAGAGTCCTCTTATCAATCCTTTCTTCTTATCATTTCTTAGAGTCTGATATTTCTTGTTCGAGACTGGAGTTTCCCATATGAATTTCCATATGGAGCTGATGGTGGCTCCAAATTCTTGGAAAAACGCCTCAAGGTTTGTTAGATATTTAGATGCATGAAATTTTACCAATAGTAATCTACAATTATTTTTGTTCAATGATTTGCTGGATACCCAATAGCCATATCTCATTTGACCCTCATAGTATCTCTATGAACAGATTAAGACTGATATATAATAAAATACTTTCAGGGTTGCCATTTTAAATACTATCAATAATTATGATACAGATAGTTATTTTATTCATATCTATAAAACAGTGATTTTTTTTCCCTAAAGATAAAACTTTTAATTTGAAGAATTAAATCAGTCCAAGACTGAGAGTGTAAGTATCTGGATTCATGTTTTACTAAAGGTTTGAAAGTCAATTTAGCAGAAATATTTAAATTGAAATCCCTGAAGTCCAATCTTAGAACATTATTAGTTCACAGAAAGTGAAATTAGGAGACTTCCCATTTTCTATATCATGATTGTTCATTATTGAATGAATTGAACATATATCACAAAAAATACCTAAAGATCCAGAAAAAAATTGAGAAGAAAAAAAAGTGCCTTCCAGAGAAGACAAGTAATGACTCTATAGCATCTTACTATGCTGCTGGACAGTGACTCTAACAGAGTGTGTGGGGGGGACTTGATAATATGGGTGAATGTTGAAATCACAATATTGCTCATGTGAAACCTTCATAATATTTTATATCAATGATCCCTTAATTTAAAAAATATATATATATAAAAGTACCTTCATAATTGGGATCTCTGAGCTTATCTTTTTAGGTCTATGGTTACTTTTAGAGTAGTTTTTACTAGTAACTGTCAAGTACATGTTTTTAAAAAATGACAATTTAGTTTGTAAGTAAACACAACTATTCAATGCTTTTCTAGAATTTAGATGTATACCTACAAAAGGCTATCTTGAGTATCTGCTGAGAAAAAGGTAGGAAAATTTTAGGATTCATTCATTTCTCTTGTGAACACTGTGAATTAAAATTTGAATTTGTAAGAATTAGCTAGAATAAACCCCTATTAATTTGTACTTAAAATGGAAATTCCCATCTGACAGCAGACATTTATCAATTGTAATAACAGTGCCATATTTATGCCGTACTTAGATGTGGCTACATGGCAAATTCACTGAACACTTTTTTTTCTTTAGTATCAACCCTGTCATGTCATTTTTATCATTGTGGTACCAGACAAATGTAGCAATATAAGATGCCACAGAATTCTTTTGGCGTGCAATTTATGTTGAAAGTAGTTTAAAGTTCAGAATGATTTACTTCAGGTCTCAGGGAACCAGCATGAAGAACTACAGAATGTTCGAAAACACATCCATTCCTGTTTCACCAAAATTTCCTGTTTTCTGCTACCTCATCCTGGCTTAAAAGTAGCTACCAACCCAAACTTTGATGGAAAACTGAAAGGTTTGTGTATCTTTTAATGAATGTTTACATCACTTAGTCTCATTGTAAAGACATCATTTTATCCTCTGGCTTACAGCTGTTAGTTTAGTTTATCCACTGATGTGAGGCTGATCAGAAATTGTCAGGAGAACTGGGAATCCTGGGCTGGTGCTCAGGCACCTCCTTGGTGAACTGTGGGGTTCTATGTGTGCTGAATATGTACACTGGCTGAAAAACTAGCCTCAATCTTGTGTTCACCTGGGAGGCAGCAACTGTCACCCTGTCACAGAGGTTCCTGCTCACCTCTGTGTATTGAGAAATGCTCCTTAATGTCTTCCTGTTTAATTTACCTCACTTAGATTAAAGGGGAAAATAGATGTCTATATCATTAGAATGCTGTATTAAGTCATATAATTAGAGATTGAAAGAAATACTGCATAACATTGAATTCAAGCTCTTTGAAACTGCTGCTGAAGAATTTAAATTACAGAAAGCTTCACTAAAAATCCTCTTCTGATAAGGGCCAATTTCTACAAAACCAAAAGCACTAGAGTGTTCTTCAAATCGTATATATTAATGGTATGTAATTATCTTTTAAACAGAAGCATTACTAATGTTTTATGATTCCAAAGCAACTCAACTTGTTAAATAAAAAAAGGAGGGTGGGGAGGGTAGAGATAGGAGTCTGGGGAAATGGAAATTAATCTTTCCTAATAGGTAATCATCAGGTTTATAGGTATTGCTTTGTAGTTAATGCAAGATAGCAGTAAGATTTGACTTTTTATTCATGAGCCTCACATTTAGTACATGGAGTTCAAATATTTGCTAATTTACTTGGCCTTTCTGCATTGTGCAAGGGATGGTGAGACAGTGGCATAATGAGCTTTTTAGAATGAATGTTCTCAAAGGGCCTTAAATTTACTTTTAAAAAAGGATAAGGTAACTTGTATCCAGTTTTATGGAACTGGCAGGTGTGAAAAGAATCCTATTATCAAGCCCCCTCCTGCATCATGATACCTTATATTTAATTATGGCAGTATCATAAATAGAATTCCAAATTTCTCAATCATCAGCATTATTTTTACATGTTTTAAAACTTACCTTTATAGAACAGAACCGACAGCAGTAGGCACAGATTAATTTAATGCATAGATTCCAGAATCCTGTAATTTCACCATCACTTACGAATTTCAACACGCTAATGGGCACACAGACCTTTGACACTGTAACTACCGAATGGCTTCAGTGTGTTTTGAATAAATTACATAAAGAGAGGGTTCCCATAGGCCTCTCTTCTCTGAAGCTGGGGAGCTGTAAACAGCAAGAGAAGGGGCAGGCCTACACCAACAGTACTTTTTGGGGACAAAAAAGTACTCTGGCTTGTTCCATTTCTGCAGTAGTACAGCTAAAATTTTCAAATTAACTGATACATTTTGTAATGAAAGGGCTCAGGGAGTTTAAGAATTTACAGGTATAGAATTCTACTTTTTACCAGATTTGTTCTCTATCAAATTTTAGTCACATGTCTAAACACATAGTGACCCACACAACTGGTTTACATGTACCCAAGGGTCACACGTTTTCCAAAGTGGCTAGCCTGAATGAAGTAAAGAGAAATAAAAGGAAGCTTCAGTTGCCCATCAAATGTTCCATTTTGATAAGGCTTTATAGGATTGCTGCTGAATCCCTGTGTGCCGAAATGTGCTGCTTAGCCTCAGTTTCTCCTTGGGCAGTTTTGAAAGTCTACTATTAAACATTGTTTTTCCTTCCCATCATAAATCTTGTAATTTGGGTTTTTTCAGTCCAAGCTGTTATTGTCTGTGTCCATGCTCTTCTCCAGAGAGCTAACATCTCAGTGGTTACCTCTGAGGAAGTATTCAAACAACTGTGCAAGAATTGTTCTTTGATAATAGCTTCTCTCAGAAAGACCAGCAGTAGAACTTTGGGCAAGGAGGATCATTTGCCCCTGAGAAAAGTGGGTTTCAAGGGTTGTTTAGAACATGGGACAGTGAGTGATGACTTTGTCACCAGGGAAGAAATGGAGGAAATCAAAGGCTGTTTTATTGTAGGGCATGGAGAATTGGATAGGATTTTTAAAATTATAATGAATTTGCTTTTACTTGTAGAAATAGATGATGAATTCATCAAAAACTTGAAAATACTCATTCCTTGGCTACTTAGTCCTGAAAGCCTAGATATTAAAGAGATCAATGGGAACAAAATCACCTGCCGAGGTCTGGTGGAGTACTTCAAGGTATTACTCTCATTTCTAGAGGATTTGTACTTAGATTTGACATGTTTTGGTATGCAGTTCCTACTAGGAACAAAAAATATTATAGATTCTGTAATATGGGGCAAAGGCATGAGGAATTTCTAAGAATGATTTTAAAAAATTACTAGACTCCCAAGGAGTTTGCTTTCTGAAGTTTCTTTTTTTGAGAAAACTCCTTGAAACAACTTTACTGTCCCCTTTTATCGTTAGGGAATATGTTTTGAAATACAAATACACCTAAGAGTTGGAAAAGTCTGTTTCTTTTTTGTGGGGAGAGATGTTTCCCAGGGTCCATACCATGTAGTCTTCAGTTACAATCTATACTGAATTTTACCTTCATTATGAAGATTTTCCCAAAGGGGCTATACTTTGCCTTCCTACTGGAGAAAATTCTTCCGCATTTCCTGCTGTCTGCATCAAGAACCAATTGACTGATTATTTTGTATTTGCATTTACCTGCCTTAGGTAGCACTGAATATACTTTTTTTATTAACCAAACCAACAAATAGAGTGGAGGATTTCAGTTACCAACCTAGTATGTGAATTGATGCTCCCAAGATTAAAATAACAGCTTTTTAAATTCATATTTTGTCATTTAAAATGCAGTTGTATATCTCCTGTGTGATAACTTACATTCATCACTCTCAGCAATAAATGACATGTTACTTATCGAAAATTTGAATTCTTACTGTGCATAATACTATGGAAGAGCTTAGAATTTAGGAGATTCAGGACCCTTAGGTAAATCTGTTCCATAAAGCATATGACATCAGGTACAAGTTCCTGTGGGTAGCCAAAAGAGAAAGATTATACTTGGCAGAAGGATCTGAGAAAGTTTTAAAGGAGGTGGCAGTGGGTTAGCCATTAGGAAAGGTCGTATGCAAGTGGAGATGTGTGAAAAGAGCATTTTAGGAAAATGAAGTAAGAACTAAGCAAGTGGGAATTAAAGTGTGAGAAAGATAGTTCCCGAAATTGTCAAGATCTTTTCTAGAATTTTCAAGACCTTAGACCTTAGAACACAATTTTAACAGAACTAGAGAAATACTGAATCAAATTACTTGAACATGTCTTTTTATTTCTTTTTTAGGCTTACATAAAGATCTATCAAGGTGAAGAATTACCACATCCCAAATCCATGTTACAGGTACTTATTAATCAGGAGGCATGACATTTTAAAACATACCTGTCATTAAAGCTAAGCTTTTCCTAGCGTTAAGCTATGCTAAGATAAAGGTATACTCCAATCTGTCAGAAATTACCAAATAAAAACAGTGGACAGAATGATACCCTTCTGTGTTCAGCTAACCATTTTCACATTCACATACAGTAGCCTCACTTAGGCTGAGAAACAGACACTTAATACCAAGAGCTGTCTTTCTCTTTGTACTAAATTTGTTTAGAAAACAGATTCAGTATGGTTTAGATTCACACATGTAACAAGAAGTAGAAAAGCAGGTCCTCTGGGTATTAACTGGTCTCTATAGACATAAAGGAGAAATTAACTTTTTCCTTATTTTAAAATTTTAAATTTGTAATAATTCCTTTTTGTTATCAATGATATACTTTTTATCAGTAGCAGTCTATAAACCTGACATATTTTTGTATGTATTAGTGTATATGAAATGTCTTATACATTATTTCCCATGTGTTTGGATTTATAGATTTCCCCCCCATATTTGGTGAGAGGTTTAAAAAAAATGAAGACAAATATTTCAAATGAAAATTCATTTTAGAACTATGATTTATTGAGTAAACTTGTTTTATGCATTTTGATTTTTTAATTTTACTAAATTTTTAAAATGTGAAAATACTGCAACACTTTCAAGTTATTTGATGACCTTGGGTTCTTGCACATGATGCTTATAATAAATGAGAATTGCCTGTAGAGCTTTGATAAATGAATTCCATTGTATCTCATATTTTGTACTTTGTCCAAAGGCCACAGCAGAAGCTAACAATTTAGCAGCCGTGGCAACTGCCAAGGATACATACAACAAAAAAATGGAAGAGGTAAGAATTAAATACTTTAAATGATCTTTTTTAAATACGTGCAGTATTTCTTCCATGAGCTTTCTTCTTTTTCTTCCAAGATACAGTGTAAACACATACAGAGGTGGCTTTGACTTATTCTTTCTCAGTCTGTGTGCATCACATTTCTATTTGTTGTATTCCTAAAATATTAAAAAAATAAAACAGGAACACTGCACAACTTTAAGTGACATTTCTATTGAGAATACTTTTTTTTTCTTGCTGTATCTACCTGCTATTTGTATCTAGTGGTTAAAATAACATGTGCTACCCTCTCCACTACTTCCCTACATTCCACAATTCCAATATTTCTATCTTAAATATTAAAAACCTGTTAGGAAAAAAAAGGAACTGCAACGGTCAGTATTTGATGTATTATATTGCTCTTTTTGTTGTAGCATTCTTTATTAGGATTCATCCAATAACTACCATATATATCTAATGTGATAAATTTTTTCCCCTGGAAATATTATAAGATAAAAATTACCTACAAAATTGATGGAGTTTTAGAATCAAGAGAAATACAGTATATGGAATGACATTTACAGCATACAAACGGGCATCCTTTATATAGTTAAATCTCAAATAACCAAAGTGAATGGTATGGATAACTGAGATTTCCTTTTTAACTTCTGAACAATTGAAAATGTGGTCCAACATTTAATATGCTTCCACTTAGTCTCTTCAAGAAAATACTGGATGGGCTCCACTCAAATAAGAATCAGTAAAACTGCCAAAGAAAATGTTTTTCACAATTTTACTTTAGAGCTTTATAACATTGCTGATGGTTTTAAACTTCATTGGTCAAAATTTCTTCAGTGTAATTAGGATAAATATTCTAGAGGGATTTAGATGTAAGTAGTTTTCTTGAATTCAGATTTATTCTGTGAATGAACTCAGTTTGCAGTTATCATGATTTTTCCTCTTGAGGAACTTAGATTACATCATGCGTATTTTCTCCATTCTTTTATTCTCAAAAAGAGGATAAAAACCAAGAATGACTTTATATTAAGTCACCTACAAAGTAGCAGTCCCACTTAGAGTCACAGCTGATAGATATGGAATATGGAAAGATAGGTTGAGAAAACATATTATGCAAGCTCCTGATTACTGTGTTCTAACAAACTAGCTAAATGCAAGTTTGATACAGTTGCTAATTTTACTCTGCATTGCATAAATACTTCTCTACCTGATACAGATTTGTGGTGGTGACAAACCATTTCTGGCCCCTAATGACCTGCAGACCAAACATCTGGAGCTTAAGGAAGACTCTGTGAAGCTATTCCGAGGGGTGAAGAAGATGGGTGGGGAGGAATTCAGCCGGCGTTACCTGCAGCAGTTGGAGAGTGAAATAGATGAACTTTACATCCAGTATATCAAGCACAATGATAGCAAAAATATCTTCCACGCAGCTCGTACCCCAGCCACACTGTTTGTTGTCATCTTTATCACATACGTGATTGCTGGTGTGACTGGGTTTATTGGTTTGGACATCATAGCTAGCCTATGCAATATGATAATGGGACTGACCCTTATCACCCTGTGCACCTGGGCATACATCCGGTACTCTGGAGAATACCGAGAGCTGGGAGCTGTAATAGACCAGGTGGCTGCAGCCTTGTGGGACCAGGTAGGAATGTTTTCTCTTCAACTAAATTCAGCACACATTTGAATGTATCTATGTACCAGACACTATGTTAGATGTTGGAAATATACAGATGAACATGACTTGGGCCCCACCCTTCAAGACTAACCAAGGTGGCCAAATACACCTAACTATAATACAGTATGTGAAGTCTGACACAAATTTTCCAATTAACACTTCAGTATTATTTAAAAATACATGATTAGGCAGTGTTTTTACTTTTTCTTATCCTAAGAGTTAGTTATTAAAAGTGTGAGAAAACACAATTGAGCTTTCACTTTGCTGGTTGTGGCTTGACTTGACACTTACAACCTACCATTTGACCAGCACTGGCTTTGTTAGGAGCATGTATAAACCACTATCATGAGTTGTATCACTGTCTTGTTTAGTATAAACTCCTAAAAGCAGTATCTGATTACTTCAGATTTCTTTTTGAACTAGGCTTGACACCAGGCCATAGAGTGAGCCCAGGCCAACCTTTTTATCAGCTGCTCATGGGTCAGTTGTCCAACTAACCATATTCTAAGGAGTCAGGGTCACCATCGTCATTTGTTCAATCAGTTGATTATGGATAGCAGAGACAATTATAAACACACACACCTAGAACAATAATCAACTCACTGCATCATTGTGGAAAAGTCTTAGTTACCACATGAAAATTTACAGAAATTTAGTGAAAATCAAATTGAAATTCTTCATAAAATTTTGGAATTAAGACTTGAATGTTTAAGGTCTGCAGGTAGCAATAGTTACAGTTCTCCTAGTAATCAAAGTATATATACTCTTTAAAATAGAACTGTAACTAATGGTTTTGCCATGTGCCTTTGAAGCATCTAGTTGAGAGAAACTAATGATAGCACTAAGGGGAAAAGAATGCATTTAAAACTGGATCCTCTGAGTCCCTGTCTCCAACAGCCTCTCAACCTCGAAAGACTGAAGGGGCTATTTGAGGCAAATTGCAAAGCCCTCCTAGAATGATGCTGAAACCTATGAGGAATAATATAGAATTGGATTCTTCAAAAGATTCAGATAAAATATGTAATTTAAACTGAAAAAATCTGCAAGAGTATTCTTAAATGCTTGCAAATTGACACTGTAAACAAAGTTAAATTATAATAATGCTATTGATGAAGCAGTATATATACTTTTCTCTTCTTCCTTTTAAACTGCCTTTGCCACAGGGAAGTACAAATGAGGTAAGTTAAATTTTTTTAATTAAGAGCTTTATATTTGTAAACATTATGATATTCTTGTCTTATAAACTAGTCATTAAAGGATATCTCAATGTACACTAGAACATCTTCAGTCTCTACTGTTCCTGTGTTCATCTAGCATTTACAATTCTGTGAATTTTTGACGTTGTTTTAAAATATTTATTCCAGACATCATGATTTCATATGCATATGAAACACAAGAATTATGATCATGAATATTTTGTTTTGTTTCCTATGTGTAGAAAATTTCAAAATTCTTAAGGTCTAACACTGTGCATTTTACTCAACTGCCGAGTTAAACAAGTACAATTAAGAATCTGGAGGAATCTTAACTAGTGGAAAGTATTTAAATGGAGCTATAATGTTTAAAAGTTGTTTTTAACTGGCTTTTGAATGACAGCTACCTATACCATTTCTCAGGTTCTAGGCTATTATGCAGTGTTAACTTTCTTGGCAGACTTCAGACCTAACCTGTAAACTGGAGTTCATTTCTCCTATTGCACATGTGTAAAACTATATTTGAGGAAAGAATCTAAGCTTTCAGGAAGGAATCATTTGTTACATAAGAAAAATGATCTCTTTGGAGTCATTTAGGTCATTATCTTCAAAGCAAACTGATCTGGAACAACTACAGAGATAGCACACAACTCTTTCCTCAGTTTCTGCTGTTACATGTAACTGGAGTTATGTTCTCTAATCAAATACCAATGATACACTTTACATTACTAGTCAAAAAGGAATTATTTTATGTAAAATTCAGTAAAACAAATTCACTACAAAAGCAAAAACAAATTTCAACTTTGTAAGTCCAATGTCAAGGAAAAAAACTAAGCCTAAGAGAACAGGGATTTAATTGCGTGTGTTAGACTAGGACAACACCATGTTGCACCAATATGCATTCATGGAACTGAAGATGGTACCAATTCAGACTTACTAGACATATACTTCAAAAAGGTAAAAATTAATGGTATTTCCTGAGAATTGATTACTATTTAAAGGATATCAAGCTTTTAGGCAGCTTTTAAAAATAGACTTTTTACAGACTCCAGAATTACAGCAGGTTAAGTTGGTTTTAACTGTTTACTATGTGAAAGGAGGCAATGACACTAGCTGAGGCAGTAAAAGAGAACATAAAAATATTTATGCACACTTATATAAAGCAATATATAAAAATTCTTATGATTCAAACAGACACAACAATCACAGAGGTAGTTTTTAACAAGAAAAGGCTGTGAGGTAATGTTTCTGAATAAAGTTTTTAAGTGTGAACTAATTAATGGGAACAAGGCAAGGGAGCATGTTTAAGTGACTGATCTCAGTATGGCAGGAGGAGGGCCAACATATGTAGCTTATTTGCAAGACCCTATCAGGAAATAATGGAAAATCAAAGTGGTTCCATTCTAAAAATCCTGTAAGAAAACCCTGATAGCAAGTGTCTAGCTATGTATAATAAAGTAGCTATTGGCAGCCAGAAGTTAGGAGCTCCTATAATTTTTCTAAAACTGTAATATTCACAGTATGAGTTCTCAACTCGCCCCTGGGGCATAGTGGTTAGGAAGGTCTGCTCCAGTGATGTGCAGGGTAATAGGAAATGCAGTCTGAGAAAACATTTACCACAAAGATCAGTCCACAAAGGTAATTATATATGCACTTAGGAGAGTGGAAAATACCTTTGAGTTCTAAGATATTAGTTATTAATTTATATCTTATATAATGACAGAAAGTTTCCAAATTTATCCTGCTGAATTTCATATAGTACTCTAAGTTAATGTGTGCACTAAAGAGGAAAAATTTTTACATCTGTGTGTTTAACAGAATGTCTTGTCATCTTGATTCTTGTATTTCCAGGCTTTATACAAGCTTTACAGTGCAGCAGCAACACACAGACACCTGTATCATCAAGCTTTTCCTGCACCAAAGTCAGAAACTACTGAACAATCAGATAAGAAGAAAATTTAATCCAAATGTAAAAAAATACAGGTGCATGATCAGTTCAATTAAATGTTCAGTTTTATGTCTCCATGCAAACATTCACAGTGCTTCCATCAGAGCAGAGTAAAATACCAAGCACCTCTGAAGACTGCAAAATGGTTTAGTTCTTTTACTTCAGTGTTTAATAAGCAAACCTATGTATGCATGGTTATATCATTTTGTTAATGTGCAGTTTCCTGATTTTGTCCTCAAATACGCTATTATAATTTACAATATTTGTCTATTTATGATAACAGTACATGTGTTCTGCTTGAATTTACTGAATTCTACTACTGGGTTATAATTAAACCATGTAGTAATATTACTCCATGTTTGGATATACTCATTTAATTTCTACAGAATTTAAAAATTTGTTCACAGTCATTTGTTAAAGCATAGCATCAGAACTCAACAGGCTTGATTCAATCTATATCATCCTACACATACCATGAACTCCTATTTTTAAAGATATTTAAGAGAGCCTTTTAGTTGCTTAATCAATCTATATATTGCTTCTTTTTTATGACAATATAGAATATAAACCTTTTAATCAAAAATGCACACAAAAATCACTTTGTATATGTATTCTGAGTTTCACTGCACTGTAGATTTTTTCATTTTGCACACAAAGAAATGTATTCTTCATAGGTTTATTCTTTTAATGTGGACTAGTATTAAAGTTTACTCTGGTTCGTAAGAATAAAAACATGCTTACTGAATTGGAAATGTTTGGAAGGTGTTGATATAGAATGAAGGTTTATCTCTCTTTTTAAAATTCAAAATGCATTTTCTCTAATATTGGCACCATTACAAATTAGGTTTCCATTTTAAAAAACATATGATAATCCCTTTAGGTATCTTCCAGTTCTTTTTAAATAAACCAGTGATTCTATATTGTATTTCTCATTACTAAATCTCTAGTGGAATTTCATTGAGCATGCCTTTTAGAGAAAAAAAACATGGTTATTAAAAAAGAAAATGCCTTGTGTGGCAGAGCTAAAACAGAGTCATTTCTAACTTTCTTAAAAATGGCTAACCCTTAATTAATGGTAATGCAAAGTAAGGAGTAACAGAGAAGAATGATTACGGCAGAACAGTGTGAGAGAATTCGTAAGATAGATAAGCTTATATCTTAGAAAAGTTTGATCACATGCCCTGCAAAATAACTTTCCACTGGTAAGATTCCACTAGCTTATTTTCATTTTTCAATACTGCTTCCTCTGCCTATGAGTCTTCTGAAAAGTCAAATATTTATAGCACTATATATAAAACATGGACTCAAACACAACACACTGTTTCCACAAAAATATATTTAATAAGCTTGTTATATAAAATCAAACATTTTAATATTTCCAACATTTTATCAGTAATTCAAACTCACTGATATCTAACTGGAGTGCCTTTTGTATTCTGGAGGATTACCTAAAAACGTATTTACATATTTATAATACATGTAAATATAACTGAAGAACTACTTCCACTAATGTGAAATTCACAGAATTCTAGAGATTTATAGGCTAGAAGTGCCATAAATCTGTCTGCAATCAAATGTACTGTACTAATTATGAACAATGTCTTCATAACTATTAAACCAAGAGGAGAAATATTGGTAGGAAATATTGGGTTTTAAAGTTCTGTGACAAACTCTCAGAAGATAAAAGATACATAAAAATCAATTTAATGGCCAAAATGTCTTAATCCCTGATTGTCAATTTTGGCAGCTCAACCCATTCTCTCAGGATGGCAGCCTGCTCTGATGTCGGTAACTGACCACTGTCTCATCAGAGCTGCGCTACTAAATGCCTAAGAGCCCTGGCTGAAAGTAAGGAAGCGATGTCAGCAATTCTGCATGCTTGCACACCTTCTCCACATGGGCTAAGGCCTTATGCTTCGATTTATTCCTGAAAGATTACAAGCCCTTCACCCTTTCATACCAAAAATTACTCCCTCAACATGTTTTAAAAGCATTCTTTACATTTTGTGGGGAGGGGAACCCCATGTTACATAGAAAAATTTATTATAATAAAGGACTCAAACCTCATTTAGTGTTTTGAACTACATAATAGTAATATCTAAACATCCAATTCCACATAATATTCCACACTAAAGCAGTAAACATTGTTTTAAAAATACTGCATAGGTTATCACTCTTTTGTAAAGAAAGGTATTGTTACTTAAGAGTTTACCAAGTGACCATTTCCTATTTAATAACCTGGCTATAATGACATTTCTTGCCACATTTGTCTCCAGGGAGAACATTCAAGCAGCTTCCTAATATACAGCATTTAGAATTGTTTACCATGTTGGCTCTTAAAATGATGAACTCTTTTTTTTGCTCAATAAAAGAATATTTTTAATAACAAAAAACATGTAAAATTAGAAATTTATAACTTCCAAAAAAAAGTAAGCTGCCTTCATTAATCAAAGTACTTGTTTGCAGTTTTTTTAATCTGTGAAAATATTTTAAAGCCCTTAGAAAACTTAAACATTATTTTAAAAAAATTAAAAATTCTTGCCATGTTGCTGGGCATACCACTGCTGTCTCTGCTTGCGGTTTTCCAACTCTGTGAGAAGAGCCTGTCTGTAGGCTTCATACATTTTAACAATCTGTTCCAGTTCTTTCATGAAAAGCAACTTTAGCATTCCCTGGTATGTATCCAGGTCAGCCAGCTGGAAGAGTTCCCATTTCAGAATGTGGTCATATCTATTTTAAAACACAATCATACATGTGTTCACAACACATAAATAAATACATATTTATAGCAATAAACTGGTCTATTTTTTATAAATATTAACTTTATCATGACTAAACAGATCATAAGCTTTAGTTAAAAATAACAGTTATTACCTGCTATTTAAATATACTGCAGGAGAGGAGAAATTGCTAATATTACTTCATTTCAATTTAAGTTCAAAAATACTCATTTCTTTTAAGCTTAAAGTATCAGTTATTCTAATATCATTATTAAACAACAATGAACACAGATTCAAACCACTGTGGTTCTATAATTTCTAAAGAACACATCCTAAGCTATTTTTAAGTTCATCCCAAGTTGTCAAGAACTAAAGAATACTTCAGACCACATTGTACCTGTAAACAACAATACTCAAAAATGGGCAAGATCATTTGTGTCATTAGTGTTTAGAGCTTTTTGAGGAATGCTGTTCATTCCAGCAAATAAGAAACTAAAAAGAAGAATGGGGCTGAGTTCATCTGTGGCTAAGTTTTCCTGAGGCTGAGTATACAGTATTAAAAACAAAAACAAAAACAGGAAAACTCAGGAGAAAGGAAAGAAAGCTCTTTTCAAAATGACAGAGTAAGGACACTGCAGAAGACTCCATAATGTGGGGAAGAAGATTACATTTATGTATATAATTTTTATTTTATTATGTAAGATTAGATTTATATGTATCTCAGAAGCCTTTAATCTTTCTTCAATGGTAAGTAGATCAAATACTGAGGTGGGAGTATGCAACAAACTACTAAAGCAGTATATACACTTTGAGTTGAAAGAGACTAAGAAGACATCACTAATCCAATTTGCTTCTTTCACAGATGAAATAACTAAAACCTAAAGAGGCTACAATCTCTTGCAAAATTTTTTAGTGACTCACAGAACAGAAAGGTAGAGAATTACAGACTAGGATTTTTCAGAAAAATAGTTTTGAATGTTAATACCTACTAAGACTAGACAAAGAACTTGAACTAGAGCAAGGCAAGTACCTATATGATACTGAAGTTATACTTTTCAAATCATGCTGCAGAGCAGACATAATAGGAAACTTTAATTGTAAATTCTATTAAATTTATTTTTAAAAGTAATTTATAATGTTTCCTACTCAATGGCCCTTTATTTGGTAATTCATTGACCATCTTATTCCAAAAGGATCATCTACATTTTTTAAGGGATTTTTTAGAAAAAGGGAAACAATAAGCAGTAAATACTGATCTCCACTATGAGTCACAAACTGTGCCTGGCACAGTGACATACATTCTGTACACCTGGGGTATGTGTACCAGGAACACCAGAAGCACAGTGTGCAAAACCACGAAGTTCACATATTTTGTTGGTTCCCAGTTTTACTCATTTAATTCCTTAATAAGCACTGCAAATTTACCAACAGATGTACTTTGTAGGAAGCTTTATATTCTCTATAGTGGGAAATTCCAACTACTTGCCAACATAAATTGGAGAAATAGTCTAAGAAATATTCATTGAGCTTCCTGAAGGAAGAGTTTTAAATTGTTTCCTGGAACCTCTGCCATTCATGTAGCTTAAGATTTTACTTACATGTTTGAAACAAATTCATAATTCCTAACAAAAAAACCTCAATTTTCCAGAGTCTGAATTCTGTAGCTAAGAGACATTCCATTAATGTCTAACTGATTCCAGATGCTTAGGTTTATGCAGGGTAAACTATGATAATGTTAAAAAGCTCACTTATCATCTGTGTTCTTTCTAACAAGGAAAAAAAAGGGAAGAGAATAAAATGATAAATCTCAAACTTATTTTTAAGACAAAAATATTCTGTATAAGCATTCAAGTTTTTAAAAATGGAAGAAAAAAAAAGCTTCAGACAAAACTGAGGCTTTTAGATTATAACCCTCAAAGATCATCTTGTTTCTCTGTATCAGGCCACAGATCAACAGCTGTCAATTTATAGACTGAAAAAAGAATGGAGGGAAATATAAGGGAATGTTTATTTTGGCTACAAATTAATTATTCTGAGTAAATGACCAATAACTTTATGAGAACATTAAACTGACCTAAATTAGTAGAATCATGGTCAAATAATGAGAAAGAGCCAGCTACTCAAAAGCCTGAAAAAAAAGCTAATAACGAATGGTCCCAAGCTAGAAAAAGTAAAATCTCTAGGCTAAAGGAATACACATATGCATTCAGACACACACACACACACACACACACACACACACACACACACACACCTGTAAATGGTTGGTAAATATATAATAAGATGGCAAAAATGTAGATTAGAGGTGGCTTAACCCCCTGGAAATTTTATTTCAATGGTCACGCTTTAAAATCATAGGAAACAGTTACTATTTCAAAGATGTATATATGATTTTACATTACTTTTATTTGAATAGCAAAGATTTAATTAATTATTTTATTCCAGGCTTATTGTTCAATCATCTTAAACTCTCTAAAACTCTCCATTGAGCTATTTTATGCTGACAATTTTGGTATCTAAATTACAACAGGGAAATAAACACTAAGGCTACAAAAACCAATAACTGAATGTTACCTTAATAGTTAAAAGTACATGCAGTTAAAAAGTCTTAAAGGCTTACAAGATACTACCCCCCCCAAAAAGTGTAATCATTATGTGTAAAATGCCTAGCAAAGTACTAGGAATTTTATAGCTGCTCAGTAAATGATAATTATTATTAACTAAGAAAGTATTACTGACAAAAGTTAAGCACATATCTCTGAAGTTAGAGATAGAGGTTTGAAATCTACCACTTAATAGTTGTGTGATCTTAGCAGAGATAAAGGCTCCATTTTTTTCACCTGTAAAATGGGTTTTGGAAAAATCATGAGATAACGTACCTAGAAGTTTAACACAGTAAGGTACACAGGAAGCACTGGATAATAAATACTTACTTTCAAACACGCCTTTTACTGAAATCATAGCACTGTGTACATACTACCATTATCTATCCTTATCACACTGGGTCACTGATCTGAGTACCTGCTTCTGTTTTCCCAAGAGAAACCCTCTTTGAGGGAAAGTTTTCAATTACTCATAATTATATTCCAAGAACAGTGCCTAATATGGCACCCAATAAATATCCTCAATTAGCCTGGTGGACACACAGCCATATTTAAAAACGAGCCCATGCATTTTCTTCTTCAGTGCAGCTTTCTTGTTCCACTCACTCTGATAATCAGAAACCATTATAGGAGGCTTATGCCAGGCAGCTACTCTGCCATGTGTTTTAAAAATGCATAATCACATTTAAGCTTCACCACAGCAAGTAAGGTAGGTTAAGATTATTATCCCATTCTTCAGTAAAGGAAAAACACATCTACCCTCAATAATCATTTAGTGAGCTCTCAGTGTGCAAGCCATTGTGATAAATACTTCGATGCATTATTTTACTGAATTCCTAGTCACTTTAAGAATAGGTACTGTTATTATCCCTAATTTACAGAAGATAAAACTAAAGTAAGCAACCCTAACCAGGGTTACACAGCTAAAACTTTTTAATGAACTTTTAAGTAATCAGTGAACTCCAATCAACACATCCCAAAACTTGTAGCCGCTACACATCTTACTACCTCAACACCCTTGTGTCCTGCTCTGTTTCATCCATGTACTGAGGATTTACCTGGGTCCTTATTACAAGTTTTGTTATCACTTATTTACAATGTAATCTGAGAATGTAAGCTGCTAAACTGCATCCCCAATACAGCACAGGTCCTCACACAAAGAAAGTCAAGATTCAAGAGATGTTTACAGAATTTGTATTTCTATTCAATGATTTTCAAACTCTGTAAACTGATGTCCTTTTTTCAATAAAGAATTACTGAAAAGCCTACATTATTAAGAGAAAAAAACTTGGTGTTGTGTGCATTAAGTCTAGAGATTCCATTCAGCCCTCCACTTACCCCTCAACAAAAATTCGTGCTGTAAATTTACTTACTTCAAAGGGGCTCGTGCATAAACCTGAAGCCAGTCAGGAATTTCTGCAGTATGATATGGATTTGCAGGTACCAGAAGGGACTGATTTCTTTCACTTTGCTGTGGCTGGTATGTGACAGGAGGAGGTTGATCATACCGAGGTACACTAAGAAGAAACAGACAGACATTCATTAGGAAAAAGGTCCTAAATCTAAAAAAGTTATAAGAATAAATAATACTTAAGCATTTTTCAATGTATCTCTTCAACGCTCAAACTGAGTTCCTTCTACCACTTAAGAAACATAAAGGTGTGTTTTGTTTTGCTTTTTTTTAAACCATACAATAAGGGTAAGATCCACTGGATTCCCCACCTTCTCTTGGAAACTGACAGTTCAACAGTGATGGATATAAAACTGAGCTAAATATTTACATATTTTTAAGACACTTCTTCTGCCTGGTATTATTATTTTCAAAGATAATTTCAAAGGAGGCTATAAAAAAATTGGAGCTAAGTTACAAACTTGAATACAGAGGCTTAAAACTAGGATAAATTTCAGCAATAACCAGTGATTACCTGTAATTTATTTGTAAAGTTTGATAGTTTCTCTAAAAATGAGAATGGGTATTTTCTTCCTCAGGCTGAAGAGGGGGTTTGGAATACGTAGTATAATAGGAGTGAGTACTGTGCTTGAAATACATTAACTATAGTATTTCCCTTCTGCTTTTACCCCTTAAGAGAGCATATGGGAATTAAGTTAATTAGAGCCTATTTTAAATTTTAGAAACTTAAAAAAAAAAAGGACCATGCTTTTAATTAGTTCTAATGGCCTATAAATGCTGGGGAAAGGTAGAGAATACCAAGGTGGAGAGGGAACTGTTTTATGGGAAAATGGTAAGGAAAACATTGCACCACCTGAAGATTAAAGACTAAACTCTGGTAGGCCAAAATGGGCTATTCCAAACTTGGAGACAAAACTGGAAGGGCCTGCTTCCAAACAAAGATTTATGTGCTTATCAGAAAAGGTCATTGCAATACTAAACTGGGATTAAAGTAAGTGTTAGACTGTGGTTAACAATTTAAAGATCAGTGTGCTAATGGCACTAAATTTTATCTTCAACTCTTCTTTCCTAAGCAGGTACAAAGTGAAATATCCCTTGATAATAACGTTTTGTCAGAGGAGGGGAAAAAACTGAAGCTTTGAAGTCAGATATGCCTGGGAGTAAAGTTTTACTTCAGTTTGGCCACTTAAGAATTATATGAATGTAGGCAAAACCACTTCAATTCTCTAAGCCTCAGATAAGGAGGCTTCCTTATCTGTAAGACTGGAAGAAATTCATTCCAAAAATGATTGTTCTCAGGATTAAATGAGTTAATATAAGTCAAGAATTCTCTATGAGGATTAGCAAAATATAGACAAATAACTATTAAAACTACCTATGTGAGTTTATAGAAGGTGTTTACTCTCTCCTGTTTTAATGTCTACAGAGTCGCTGAGAAAAGCAAATTGAAAATGCTCTGTGGACTATAAAAATTCTGTAATAATGATAAAAAAAGTAAACTCTATACAGTCTCGAATCTGGTTGTCTGGACCACAGAGTCCTCTGCCACCTGGTGATAGCTAACTGTAACCATACATCTCGGCTGTTTTGTGTTATTGCATTTTCCATCCTTCAGCAAATAGTTGCTGTGCACCTGCTATGTGCCCCTCTCTGTGTGAGTGCTGAGGACACAGCAAGAGTAAGTGGAACTCATCCCTGCCCTTGGGTAGGGGCTGTGATCAGGTGGGAAGGGAGCCCCAAATGACTGTGTCACAGGCCTGGAAGTGGAGGCCAGGAAAGGCAGCAGCTTGCCTGAGATGCTACAGTGTTTAGGCCCAGTGGCCAAAGCCTAACACAAGCAGAGCAGTTGGTTTGGTTCTTCTGAAGGGATGACAACCTTAGCTGTTCAATAAATGTGAAATGCCACAAAATGGAATCACTGAAAAAAAATGCTTTAAGTTTAATTAATAAATTCAATACATAAAATGATTAAAACAACACAATACTGATAAAACGTAGTTTTCTAGGTGATAATATTAAAATTATTTTCATAATGATGTGAGGTTCTAAAAAAATGCAACATCTGCTATAAGCAAAGATCTGTGTTATGTTAGCTTGATACTAAGCAACATCTATCAACATGCTGATATTCTACCCATTTTTAATCTTACAGCTCAGTTCTTGAAAGCTCAAAGGTAGTTAAATTGGAAATACTCTCAACTTAATTACTAAACTAATACTAGCTTTTTATGTACTTTGAAATCTAATGTGTGTCTTACATTTACATGCAGCACATCTCAATTTGTATTAATCACATTTCAAGTGTTCAATGGCCACATGTGACAACTGGCTACAGAAGTCACAGGCTTGAAGTGCAGCCATAAACAAGATCCACTGATAAGCCCAGCATCAATCAATAGCCTAACAGATCACTGGCTACATTTATTAAACAGATTTGGGATGTTTTTTGCAGTACCAATTTCTGTTTTCTTGCCTGGCAGCAGTAAAAAAACAATAGTCTGAAATTGAATAAAAACAGAAGGACATTATAACTCAAAAGTATACTTTGACACAGGATGTAGGTCTGTATTATTTATAGAAATTTAAATACAAAGAGAGAGATGATTTACTTATTTCAATTTCTGGTTATCTACAACAAAAAACACTGTGATAATATTAAAGCAGAATCTGATCCTAAGAATACTGATCTTGTTTTTGAGACTGTTTAAATTGAAAAAACATTTAATTATTAAAATCATTCATGAGAAAAATGTCTTAAACTTTCGAAACAAAGCTTTCAAATACCAACCTTCTGAATGCTTTTCTCTTTGATAAAAATGACATGAGTACAAAATCTAACAGATACTTTCAAAACAAAAAGTTGAAAATAAAGTTGACACTCTACCTAGGAGCACAGGGATGCCTATATTGAGCCTTCTTATTTGTGTGATCTACATAATAGGTTCCAAATTCTGATGACTCAACTCGTTCCCATCCTGGAGGAAGTCCTTCTCGCTCAAGAGGATGGCTCCAGTGAGTTGTATTTGTGTTGTGATCTATATAATATTTTCTCCCTCTCATTGTCCAGTCCACAGACCAACCAGGAGGAAGGGGTAAATCTTCAGAACCATGGTTAGCTAAATTTCCTAAAGATGTAGCAGCAACTCTCCCAATACCTGTGAAAAAAGAAAAAGAGAAGCAAATTTTTCAAAGAGAACAATTTTTCAAAGCTAAAAAATATGCTATCTGATTAAGTTATATAATTAACTATCTTGATTTATTCCTAAATTCATGATTTTATCACTATAAAAATTTCTTTCATAAAACAAGCCATTATTACTATCATTGAATTAGAAAAAGAGGAACTAGACGCTCTTTGAAATAAGGTTTTTTTGGCTGATGCTTCCCCATCACCAAGCCATATAAACATTTAACTATTAGAAAAGCTACTTAAATATGTATACTGCTAAAATGAGGAAATGAAAATTTCACTTCATTCAAGATTTAAGATTTGACATTTTATCTGAAACAGCAAAAATGAACTCATAAAACTATTTCTAGTTTATAATTTCTTAAAAATAATACGCTGTACCCTAGAATTTTTTAGAAAGTTTATCAAGGTAGCAGGATATAAGGTCAACATACAAAAAACAATTAAATATCTATATGTTAACAACTACTGGAAACAGAAATTATATTATTCATAATAGCTCAAAAAATCACATATTTACATGTAAATCTAACAAAATACGTGCAGGATCTGTATGCTGAATACTACTACATACTGGTGAGAGAAATGAAAGAAGACCTATCATGTTAATAGACTGGAAGACTCAACATAGTTAAAATGCCAATTCATTCTGATGATCTTTAGGTTTAAGGTAATTCCAATCAAAATGTCAGCACGAGTTTTTTGTAGATACAGATACAGAAAGGCAGATGCTAAAATGTATATGGAAAGGCAAAAGAACTAGAGAAGACAAAACAATTTTTAAAAGGAATGAATAAGGTTGGAGGACTTATGCTACCTAATTTTCAGACTTACTATAAAGATATAGTAATCAAAACTGTGTGGTATTATCTAAAGGACAGGCAAAGAGATCAATGGAATAGAGAATCCAGAAACACACCCACACATAAATAGTCAACTGATTTTTGACGAAGGTGAATAGGCAATTAGAGAATGATAGTTTTTTCAACAAATGGTGTTGGAACAACTAAACGTCCATACACAAAAAAGTTAATCACAACCTACACCACCCACCTTGGAAAAAAACGAACTCAAGAAGGATCATATATCTAAATGTAAAACACAACTATAAAACTTTTAAAAGAAAAATAGGATAGTTTTGTGAACTTCCATCATAAGGCAAAGAGTTCTGAACCATGATGCTGAAAGTGCAACCCATATAAGGAATATACTGATAAACTGGGCTTCATAAGAATTAAAAACATTTGCTCTGTGAAAGACACTGTCAAAGAAAATCAAGCTATAGATCGGGAGAAAATATTTGCAAATCACACATTAGACAAAGGATTTTAATCTAGAATATATGAAAAACCTCAAACTCAAAATTAAGAAAACTCAATTTTTAAAAAAAATAGGCAAAAGATTTGAACAGATGTGTCACCAAAGATACATAGATGATAAATGAGCACATAAAAATTGCTGTTTTATATTAGCCATCTAGGAAATGCAAATTAAAATCACAATGAGGTAACAACAGAGAATGGCCAATAAAGAAAAAAACCTCTGACGAAGGTTCTGATGAGGATGTGGAGCAACTGGAACTCTCATACATTACTAGTGGGAATGCAAAATGCTACAGCCACTCTGGAAAACAGTGTCTTTCTTATAAAGTTAACATATGCTTTCCATCTGATGTAGCAATTCCATTCCCAAATATTTATCCTAGAGAAATGGAAATTCACCTTCACACATACCTGCATGTGGCTGTATTCATAATTGTCCAAAAGTGTAAACAACCCATGACTGTAGTACAACCACACAGTGGCGTCAACTCAGGAATAAAAAGGAACTAATGACTGATACCTGCAACCACATGGATGAATCTCAAAGGTATTATATTGAGTGAAAGGAGCCAGTCTCAAAAGGTAATGAATTGTGTGGTTCCACCAAAGTACAATTATTGCAAAGGCAAAACTACTAGGAACAGAAAACTGTGGCTCCAGGAACTAGAGGCTGCTGGCCAAGGAGTAGCAATGAAGGAATTTTTTTGGGTGCTGGAAATGTACTATAAACTGATTATACAGGCATTAGATGGATCCATATATACATTACAACTCAGAACTCTGTACCGTAAAAAAAAAGTTCAAGTTTACTGTATGTTATTTGGAAAAAACAAAAATAACCTGGCTATGTAGTTTTGTTCCCACACAAGAATGGGAATAGTATATAACTAATCGCCCCAAAACTCAGAAGCTTACAGCAAGATTTATTTAGCCTACAAGTCTATAGATTAATGAACTAGACTGAGCTCAGCATGAGTTTTTCCATTACTGTGTCAAAGATAACTAATATGAAGCCTAAGATGATCAAATCTCCATTCCGCTCTAACCTGAGCTGCTACTTCTCTATCCCGGAGTTCACTCTGTTCCAGCTCTGCTAGGCTCCCTGCTGTGCTCAAACATGGCAGGTACCAGCTGTTCATTCTCCTTAGAACATTCTTTCATATATCTGCTTGGCTCACTCCCTCACCCTCTTCAAGCTTCTTCTCAAGTATTTCAATGAAGCTTACTCTTACTATCTACTGCAATCTACCTCTCCCTAGATTCCATTTCCTCTCTGGACAATTTTTGGTGTCATCTTAACCTTCAGACTTATTACTATTTAATTTTTGTTTTTTTATCATCTTTCTTATCCCACAAGAATGGAGGATGCATGCACAAAAGGAATCTGTGTTGCTCACAGACCTCTAGAAGTGTCTGTAGAATAGAGTACATGGTAAGTGTTCAATAAATAAACTACAGTATGAAGACAGTGTGGGACTGGTAGAGGTAAGATGCAGAGATTAATGAAACAGCACAGGGAACCCAAAAATACACTCATACAAATATGCAAAAAAGATTTTAGATGAAGATGCAAAAGTAATTCAGTGTAGAAAATGCAGCCTTTTCAACAAATGGCACTGGTGCAACTAGACATCCATAGGTATAAAGAAATAAATCTTCACCTAAACTTCACACCTTATACACAAACTGACTCGAATGGATCACATTTAAATATAAAACTACAAAACTGTTAGGAAATATATGCAGGAGAAAAATCTTCAGGATCTATTGATACATATAACAACTTATGTGAGTCTCCAGGGAATTAAGTGAAAAAAGCCAATCTACTTTAAAAGATTACATACTGTATGATTCCATTTACATAACATTTTTGAAATGACAAATTTTTAAAATGGAGAACAGATTAGTGGTTGATTGCCAAGGTTTAGAAGGGAGATAAGTGTGGTTATAAAAGGGAAAACAGGATTCTTGTGGTTATGGAACTGTTCAGTCTTAACTGGTGGTACTCACACAACCTACATGATAAAGTGTAAAACTAATTACACACACACACAAATGAGTTCAAGTAAAACTAGGGAAATATGAATGTGATGGGTGGATTGTATCAATGTCAATATCCTAGTTGTGATAATTATAGTGTTGCAAAGTGTTACAAATGGGGAAACTGGGTTAAGCATACTGAGGGATCTCCACATGATTTCTTACAGTGCATATGAAATGTTATCTTGATAGACACTTCAATTAAAAATGAAGAGAGGTACAGTCCCTCAATCCAAAAGACATGTAAGAACTGCCAAAAGCATCTGATAGAACAAGAACAGTAAAGAAAGAAGTAGAAATAAGAACTGAGCACTGTGGAAAAACTAGCTAGCCCAAAACACTACCCTAGTAATTTCTCCTTTTCCCTCCACAATCCCTTACCTCTTCAGCAACCACTGGATTTCCAGTAACTGGAAGAGAAAAACCCCATTTATTCAAGAATGTGTAATAAGAACACCATCAGTTCTATAACAAAAAGAGGAAAAAAGATACAGTATTTAGAACATTCAGAAAAATGTCCTAAAGCAGAGAAAAAAATCCAACTAAATATTCTGCCATAAATTAAGAGAGAAAAGAATGAAGCCATCAGTTCTCTGAAGAAAGACCACAAAGAAGAAAAGCAAGAATCCAAAAATGAGAAGGTAAGACAATAGAGATAAAAGGTGTGCTCAAGAAATAAGTAAATAAAGCTGGAAGAACAATCACACAGCGTTACAGTGGAGAAACTGGTCAAACCTTAACAAAGTGTTGAAGGTTAACATCACCAATGTCATATAGGTATCACGTATCATCTCCTTACGTATGTAAGGAGGACACTTCACCTTTGTGGGATTCTTTTCAATACCTAACAGGCCCAGTCTAACTGTGATATAAACAGACAAAATCCAAACTTAAGGACAGTCCACAAAATATCTAACAAGTATTCCTCAAAACTGTCAAGGTCATGAAAAACAAGTGAAGACTAAGAAATTGTCATAGACCAAGGAACACTAAAGAGACATGACAACTACATGCAACGTGGTACTCTGGATTGGATTCTGGAACAGAAAATAGACATTAATGAAAAACATGGTGAAATCCATATAAAACTTAAGAGTTAAATTTTTCTTTTTAATCCTTGAGTTCATAAAGATACCAAAAACTCACTGGTTACCTTTGAAGGTGGCTAGGGTATGAATTATTTATTCTGAAAATAGTAAATAAAGGGAAAGAACTGATCTTCATCTTGTCTGCCTTATAAATGAACAGCAATCAAATAACTGATAAGGCAAAGGTCTTAATTATAGAATTCCAACTAATAAATAGAGAAAAATGAAAGAATTAGAGTATCACCATATACAACACCTAGAAGTACTGGATCTAGACAATGATCATTAATGGCTGACAAATAGGTAAAAGCCTGATGGAGAACTTGATGGATGAATTGGGCTGACTTCTGATCCTATCATCAATTTTAACATCACAAAAAGAGAAATCAGTCGTTCTTTGTCTTTGATGTAATAGAATGTACACAACGCCACCTATGTAGCATTCTGGCAAAAAGGAAAATACAAGAAAGAAAACAGTAAAATCACTCTTGCTCAGTATCTTTTGGAAAGAAAGGCATATCTCTCTAAAACAGATGGTAACTATGGAACAAAACAAAGCCAGGGAAAGCCTTTTGGTGAAACCAAACTTGACTTCTGTGAAACTGCAACTGCAGGTTATTTAACTAAGCGTATAGCTTGAGGAACTTCAGTACTCAAATAGAAAATACTGAAACAAAAATAAAAGCCAGAGTGCTAAAGACATAAAATCACATTTTGTAAGATTGCAATGGCTTTATACTTTATCATGCTTCCATCACTAAAAATGTTGTACTACTAGCACAATCATCTTAACAACAAAAAAAATTATACTCAATTCCATGTACTCATACTGACTTAGTCATTAGAACCATAACATTTTGGTCCCCCTGGAAATATGTAAATAAATTTCTAAACACACATTATTAAAAACTATTATATTTATTATTATGACTATTATATTATTAAAAACATGTTATAGTAGTTAAAAACTGTACAGCTTAGAGGGTACTAAAGTTTCTGACAACTTCATTCCTCTGCTTAGAAAAATCCAAGTTTCCAGATACTGAACTTGCCTAAACATAAAAACACAAGTACTTTTACATTTTAACATTAAGTACCAAACACCAAATTTAAAGCATGATAAACTTGAAATTCATATTTAGAGGAAACACAAAACCTCTGTAAAATCTTATTTCCAGGAACTAAATCTTGATAATTTAATGAAAGCCATGAAGTTCACAAAGTTCCACATAGCTCATCAGCTTTACCAATACCCTGTAACCATGATTCCTAACTTCTTTAGAGATATCTATAAATAGTTCATTTAAATTCATGACATTCCCCCTGTACTTTCTTCAAGTGCCATGTGCACTAAAATTGTTTCAAACTATTACTTGGGATAATTTCATAAAACCTACTTAGTTAGATGAATGAGTAGTACAAAATGACTGGAAGCTACTAACCTAAAACATGGAACATTACTAGGAATGAATAGGTTTGGCAGACTAAAAAAAAAAAGGGCTTTACTAAGCTCTAACACACCAGACCTCCACTCTAAGTTCAGCCAGAAAGTTGAAACTTCAATAACGAAACACATCAAATCTAGAAAAAGCATACAAGCACGTAACAAAATAGGCATGAGCACTAATAATTATGAGTGTCTGCTGACCCTATCCATATGTACTATTTCATACTCAAGGTACAGATGAGGAAACAAAGGTTCAAGAAAATTATTTTACCAATGGCCACACAGACAGTATATAACCAAGTAACAAATTTATTTCTAACCATGTAATCTTAGCAACAAAAGATCAGCTGTAATTCTTTAAAGAAATATATGACTGCCACTAATAAAAAAAAAAAAGCAAGCTACTAATTTTGAACTCAATCAGTGGCAAATGAGAACTTGTTTCTGGCCTACAAGGAAAAAAAATAATTTTCCAAAATTTTAATTAGTCCCAGAGAAGAATGAGTAGCATTCACAACCCTCAAAATAACTTCCATTTGCACATTTTGTCTCTCCACCAAGCTTTCACTAGATATGCCTCTAAATCAGGCAGATATTATGAGATCTTACCAACAAAAGCTTAAAACAAAGTTCAAACATTCTAGTTGCCTAATTTTGTAGTGGATACAGAGAAAAAAACAGGATCTGGAAGTCTAATTGTTGTCGGACAGCTGCGTCTGGGGAGGTCTCTCCCTGTGCACTAGGTGAAACCTCAACCTGGATGGGGGAGGGTTCTTGACTCTGATGGACAATAATCCATGAACATAGAATAATCTATGAGTGTAGGTAAAGAAGGAATTCATTAAAGCCAGGGTAGTAGTGAATGGCAGCAGT